>NC_139402.1:16920833-19794166 GCF_054392235.1 Sus scrofa | reverse complement strand
GATTTAAATCAACCAAAACCAAATGGAAGTGAACATTGTAACTACTGTTAGAGAAATAAAAAAAACTATAAGAGAATACATGCAAATGCACCAATCTTTCTAATGAAGAAACAGAAAATATGAACAATATGTAACCAATTAAGAGACTGAATCAAGAATCAAAAACTTCAGCATCAAGAAAAACCCAGGATCACTCGGCCTGGAAAATTCTACCAAACAATTTTAAAAGAATTCATACCAATCCGGCTCAAACCAAAAGGCTGAAGAGAAGGAAAGACTTCTAAATTCATTCTATTATATTAACATGGTCTCACACGAGACAAAAAGACATTACAAAAATAAAAACTACAAATATCCCCAGTGAATAGCTACACAAAAAAATTCAACAAAACATTATCTAACAGTTTGATGACATTTTCAATGTATTGTGCGAGCTGACAAATTACATGAGATGTATTCTTGGATGCCAGAATGGTTCAACATATGAAACTCAATCAATGTAATTTCTCTGTTCACAGATGACTAATCTTCTATGCAGAAAAACCTAACTCCAATTCCACCCTGGGTATACACATCTGAAGAAAATTAAAACACTATTTCAAAAAGATATATATGAACCCCAATGTTTACAGTAGCACTATTTAAAATAGCCAAGACAGGAAAGCAACTCAAGTGTCCATCAACAGAGGAACATATAAGAAAATGTACGTGTACATTGATTACAACTGAACATCACTCAGCCATTAAAGGGAATGAAATGACACCATTTGCAGAAACATCTAGAAATGGTGATACGAAGTAAAGTAACTCAGAATGACAAATATCATACGATATCTCTTATATGTGGAATCTTAAAAAATGATAAAATAAACGTATTTACAAAATAGAAATAGATGCACACTGAAAACAATTTTATGGTACCAAAAGGTAAAACAGTGTGGGGGGAGGATAAATTAGAAATCTGAGATTAACAGATACACACTACTAAAGATAAAATAGATAAACAAGCACCTATCATATAGCACAAAGAACGATATTCAGTATCTTGTAATAATCTAATGGAAAATAATCTGAAAAAAATATGTGTATATTATGCATATATATGTATATGTGTATGTATGTATCTCTGTGTGTGTTTGTATATACCACTTCTGCCTTAATTCCCCAACCAAGAGGTAAAGTGTTTACAGACAGGCCCCTTAGCCCTCCCGCCTACCAGGCCTTAATCTGGGGCTGCTATATCTGCACTGGGAAGAGTGGTGAACACAAGTCACGATGTGGCCTTGGAAATTCAGAGTCCTGGGTGAGGCTTCCAGAAAACCTCTGGCTTCCAGCTGGTATCCTGGGTGGTCTTCTCTGGGTGGTTTTGGGTAGGACAGGCAAGTTCCACACAAACTCTCTAGTCTGCTAGAAGAATCAATAGGGTTTCCAAGCACTGGGAGTGGGCCCTATCTCTTGTCCTTCCCCTAGGGCCACTAAAAATGCTGGCTTCCCAACCTGAACATATATGTATGTGTATGTGTGTGTATATGTATATATGTAAACATACACGTATATTCAATTATACATATTCAGTTACATACTAATAACTGAATCATTTTGCTGTACATCTGGAACTATACAACAGTGTAAGTTAACTAAACTTCAATTTTTAAAAAACTGCTAAAATAAATTACAAAGGAACCTAAACATAACACTAAAGAAAACCACTAAAGCCACAATGGAAGACAGAAAGAGAGGAAGGAATAGAAAGGAACTATAAAAATAACTAACCAAAATGATGATAAAATAGGTACACATATATCACTAGTAATGTTAAATACACATAAACTAAACCTCCAACTAAAAGACCAAGAATGGCTGAATGGCTAAAAGAAAAATTAGACCCATATATATGCTGCCTACAAGAGACTTGCTTCGTAAGTAAAAACACTTAATGACTGAATGTGAGGGAATGGAGAAAGATACATTCAACCCACTACCTCTGACAAAAGGCCTCTGACCAGCTGCCAAGGCTACCCAGTGTTGGGCTCCAGGAGGAGTTGTACAAGCCACAACTGTCCCCTCCTCCCCAGACTCCTTCTCTTTCTGCTGCCTGTCTCCCAGGGCAGGGGTGTGTCACATGAGCCACTGTCTCATAATCTACTGTGACCTCTCTTGAGGACTCCATTCTGAGCTAGCATCCAGCTCCAGGAGCAGTAATGAGCCCTTGCTGTTCCCAAAATGTGTTTTGGGTCCACACATGAGCCACTACCACTATGGAGAATTCCAGGCCCTGGAACTAGCTGCCATACCTGCACAACTACTCTCAAGGGAACAATGGTCAGCACACTGAAGAAAGTGGTGGCAAGCATCCAAACTAAAAACAGCCATTATACCACCAACAAAAAATTAAACTCAGACAAGCTGCCTTAAGTTATACTGAGCCCACAGCTATCTTGTCAAGGTCTGGCCCACCACAGGGACAAATCCCAGCACCACCCACCACTGGAGAGGCATCAGCACCTCCCATCAGGAAGCCTGCAAAAGCCCCTGGACTAACCTCAAATTCTTAACCTTAAAATCCTTCACCCATGGAGAGAAGACTACAAATATAGAAACTCAGACAAAATGGAACAACAGAGAAATATGTTTCAGATGAAGAAATATGATAGAAACCCACAAAAACAACTAAATGAAGAGACTGTCTACCTGAAAAAAAATTCAGAATAATGACAATAAGGATGATTCAAGATCTCAGAAAAAGAATGGAGACACAGATTGAGAAGTTATAAGAAATATTTAACAAAGAGGTAGAAGACTTAAAGAACAAAGCAACAAAATAATTAAAATAAAAAAATATATGAGAGAGTTCCCATTATTGCTTAGCAGGTTAAGAACATGATAGAGTATCCATAAGGATGCAGGTTCAATCCTGGCCTCACTCAGTAAGTGAAGGATCCAGTGTCACTGTGAGCTGTGGTGTAGGTCAGACATGGCTCAGATCCTATGTTGCTGTGGCTGTGGCCATGGCCAGCAGCTGCAGCTCCAATTTGACCCCTAACTTGGTAACTTCCATATGCTGCAGATTTTCAGCAGAAACTCTGTGGTCCAAAAAAAGCAAAACAAACAAACAAACAAATAAAATCTCATAAAAAAACCTCTTGAAAAAATTCAGTGGCAGCATAACAGAGACAGAAGATCAAATAAGTGAGCTGGAAGACAGAATGTGGAAATCACTGCCACAAAAAGAATAAATAGAAAGAAATAAGGATGGCCTAAGAGATGTCTGGGAAAACTTAAATATACCAAGATTTGCATAATTTGTGGTGGGGGGAGGCCCAGAATAAAGAGAGAGAAGGCGCCTGAGAAAATACATAAAGAGACTAGAGCTGAAAACCTCCATAACATGGAAAAAGAAACACCTGATCAAACAGAGGAAGCACAGAGAATCCCATACAGGATAAACCCAAGGAGGAACAGAGTGAGATATATTATCAAGCCGACAAAAATTAAATACAAAGAAAAAGATCACAAAAACAACAAGAGAAAAGCAACAAATAAAATACAAGGGAACCCCTGTAAGACTACCCAGCTGATTTTTCAGCAAAAACCCTGCAGGCCAGAAGACAGTGGATTGATAAATTTAAAGTGATAAAAGGGAAAAACCAAGAATACTCTATGTACCAAGCCTTGATATTTGATATGTTAAAAGCTTTATGAACAAGAAAATGCTAAAAGAATTAAGCACCATCAAACCAGTTTTATAACAAATGCTAAGGAAGTTCTCTAGATGAAATAGAAAAGACCACACCTAGAAACAAGAAAACTACAAATGGGAAGGCTGAAAGGCAAAATACAATCAAACTAAGAAATCACCCACAGGAAAACATGATCTCAAACAAGCAAACATGAGAAAAGGAGAGGATGAATGCACAATATAGGAAACACATTTGAAATTAACAGACCAGCAACTTAAAACAGTTTTGTACATATACAAACTGCTATTTGAAAACATGATAACCAAAAACAAAAAAAACCTTACAATATATACACATTAAAAAAATAAATTATTAAAGATAAGTCATCAAAGAAAAGAACAAAAGAGGGAAAGAAGAAAAAATTAAAAATCAGCTAATATCAATTAAGAAAATGGCAATAAACACATATATAATGATAATTACCTTGAACGTAAATGGATTAAATGCTCCAATCAAAAGACACAGACTAGCTGAATGGATAGGAAAAAAGACATGTACGTATCTGTCTAAAAGAGATTTATTTCAGATCTAGGGACACATACATACTGCAAATCAGAGAATGAACGATATTTCATGGAAATGGAAATTAAAAGTAAGCTGCAGGAGTGCACATAAGATAGAGAATAGACTATATTTTTATTTTTATTTTTTTATCTTTTTGCCTTTTCTAGGACCACTCCCGAGGTATATGGAGGGTCGTTAAATCAGAGATGTGGCTGCCGGCCTACGCCAGAGCCACAGCAAAGTGGGATCCGAGCCGCATCTGCAACCTACCTCAGCTCACAGCAAAGCTGGATCCTTGACCCACTGAGGATTAAGGCCAGGGACTGAAGCTGCAACCTCATGGTTCCTAGTCAGATTCATTAACCACTGTGCCATGATGGGAACTCCCAGAATAGACTTTAAAGTAAACAGAGTTTCAAAAGACAAGGAAGAACACTGCACAATGATCAAAGGATCAATTCAAGAAGGAGATAAAAAAATTGTAAATATATAGGCACACAACAGAGGAGTACCACATTATATAAGGCAAATGCTAATAGCCATTAAAAGAGAAATCAACATAACTCGGTAACAGTGAAGCACTTTAACATTCCACTTTCAGCAATGGACAAATCATTCAGACAGAAAATCAACAAAGAAACATCGGCCTTAAGTGATACATCAGACCAGACAAGATTAACTGATATTTACAGAACATTTCATAGAAAGCAAAAAATATAGTTTCTTCTAAAGTGCACAAAGAACATTCTCTAAGATAGATCACATCTTGGGTCACAAAACAAGCGTCAGTGACTTTAAGAAAACTGAGATCATATCAAGCATTTTTTCTGACCACAACGCTAAAAGACTAGACATTAATTACAAGAAAAAAACTTCAGAAAACAAAAGCAAAGGGAGGCTAAACAATAGCATACTATTAAACAACCACAGTTCACTGAAGACTCAAAGAGTAAATAAAAAAATAAGTGGAGACAAACGACAATGAAGACACACTGACCCAAAACCTATGGGAATCAGTAAAAGCAGTTCTGATAGACAAGTTGATAGCAATACAAGCTTACCTCAGGAAATAAGAAAAATTCCAAATAAGAAACAAAACCTTATACTACAGCAATTACAGAAGGGAAAATAAATCATAACAATCACACCAGAAATGGAGTAAATCAAGATGAATAAAGCAACAGAAAAGATCAATGAAACAAAAAGCTGTTCTTTAAAAAGAGCAATAAAATTGATAGCAAGACTCATCCAGAAAAAAAAGACAGAGCTCAAATCAGTACAATTAGAATTGAAAAATAAGAAATTAAACTGGCACCACAGAAACACAAAGGATTCCAAGAGACTACTACAAGCAACTATATGCCAATAAAATGAACCTAGAAGAAATGAACAAATCAGCACAAAGGTACGACCTTACAAAACTGAACCAGGAAGAAAAAGAAACTATAAGCAGACAAATCACAAGTACCGCAATTGAAACTGATTAAAAATCTTAAAAAAAACTGGAGTCCCCTGGTGGCACTTTGTGTTAAGGATCCCATATTGTCACTGCTGTGGCTTAGATCGCTGCAGTGGGACAAGTTTGATACCTAGCCCAGAAACTTCTGCATTCTGCAGGTACAGCCAACAAAAACAAAAACAAGAAAGCTTAAAAAAAAAAAAAAAAAGTCTAGGACCAGATGCCTTCACAGGCAAATTCTATCAATGATGTAGAGAAAAATTAAGACCTTTTCTTCTGAAACTCTTCCAAAAAACTACAGATAAAGATAAATGAATACTTTATGAGGCCACCAAGTTCATTTTATGAGGCCACCATCATCCTGATACCAAAACCAGGCAGATACCACAAAAAAGAGAGAAAATTATAGGCCAATATCACTGGTGAATGTGGATGCAAAATCCTCAATAAAATATGAGTGAACAGAATACAGCATGTCAAAAGGATTATACACCATGATCAAGTAGGATTTATCTCAGAGATGCAAAGATTCTTTAATACACACAAATTAGTCAATGTAATAAAACATGAACAAACTTAAAGAACAAAAACCACAGAGTCATCTCAGTAGATGCTACAAAAGTTCTGACAATATTTAACACCAATTTATGATAAAAACTCTCCAAAAAGTGGGCAAAATGCAAACCTACTTAAACATAATAAATGCCATATATGACAAACCCACAGCTAATATCATTATCAATGGCAAAAAGATGAAATCATTTTCACTAAGCTCAGGAACAAGGATGTCCATTCTTACTACTTTTATTTAACATAGTTTTAGAAGTCATAGCCACAGCAATCAGAGAAGAAAAAGAAATAAAAGGAATCCAAACTGGGAAAGAAGAAGGAAAACTGTCACTCTATGCAAATGACAGGATATGGAGAAAATCATGAAGATGCTACCAGAAAAGTACTAGAACTCATAAATGAATTTTGGAAACCTGCAGGACACAAAATTAATACCCCAAAATCTCTTTCATACTTATATACTAACAACTAAAGATCAGAAAAAGAAATTAAGAAAATAATCACATTTACCCTTGCATTACAATTAATAAAGCACTTAAAAATAAACCTATCTAGACAAACAAAAAGACCTGTACTCTGAAAACTATTAGACACTGATGAAAGAAATGAAAGATGACAAAGACAGAAAGATACACAATGTTCATAGGTTAGAAGAATGAACACTGTCAAAATGTCTATACTACCCAAGATAATCTACAAAGTCAACGTAATGCCTACCAACCTACCATTGTCATTTTTCATAAGACTAGAAGAAAAAATTTAAAAATGTGTATAGAAACACAAAAGATCCCAAACAGCCAAAGCAGTTTTGATGAAGAAAACCAGAGCTGGAGGAATGGAGCTTCCTGACTTCAGACTATACTACAAAGCTACAGTCATCAAAACATTATGTACTGACACAAAAGCGTAACTACAGATGACTGGAACAGGGTAGAAAGCCCAGTAATAAACCCACAAACCTATGATCAATTAAGCTATGACAAAGGTGGCATGAATACACAATAAAGAAAAAACAGTCTTTTCAGTAAGTGGTGCTGGAAAAACTAGACAAGTACACATAAAAGAATAAAATCAGGGTGTTCCCTTCATGGCTCAGTGGTTAACGAACCCATTTAGGATCCATGAGGATGGAGGTTCTATCCCCAGCCTTGCTCAGTGGGTTAAGGATCCAGCATTGCCATGAGCTGTGGTACAGGACATATATATGGCTCAGATCCCTCATTGCTATGTCTGTGGTCCAGGCCAGCAGGGGTAGCTCCAATTTGATCCCTAGCTTGGGAACTTCCACATGCCATAGCTGTGGCCCTAAAGGAAAAAAAAAAGAATGAAATCAGAACATCATACACAGAAATAAACTCAAACTGGATTAAAGATCTAAATGGAAGATAATACAAAACTCCTTCAGGAAAACTAGGCATAACATTCTTTCACACAAATCACAGAAATTATTTTTGATCCATATTCTAGAGTAATAAAAATAAAAACAAAAAATAAACACACTGGACCAAATTAAACATAAAAGCTTTGCAAAGCACAGGAGACCATAAACAAAACAAAAAGACAACACAGAGAATGGGAGAAAATATCTGAAAATGATGCAATCAACAAGGGATTAATCTCCAAAATACACAAACATTTCTTATGCTTTATATCAAAAACCTAACAACCCAGTCAAAAAATTGGCAAAAGGAGTTCCTGTTGTGGCACAGCAGAAACAAATCTGACTAGTATCTGTGAAAATGTGAGTTCAATCTCCAGCCTCACTCAGTGGGTCGGGGATCCAGTATGGTCATGAGCTATACTGTTAAGTTGCAGATTGGTGTCAGATCCCACACTGCTGTGGCTGAGCTGCAGGCCAGCCGCTGTAGCTGCGATTTGATTTGACGCTAGCCTGTGAACTTCCATATGCCATGGGTGCAGCCTTAAAAACCAAAAAAAAAAAAAAAAGAAAAAAAAAAAGTCAGAGGATCTAAACAGACATTTCTCCACAGATAACAAACAGATGTCCAATAAGTACATGAAAGATGTTCAGCATCACTATTTGAAAAATGCATATCCAAACTACAATAAGATGTCACTTCACGCTAGTCAGAATGTCCACCATTGAAAATTCTGCAAACAATAAAAGGTAAAGAGGGTTTGAAGAAAAGGGAACCCTCCTACACCGCTGGTGGGAATGTAAATTGGTACAATCACTATGGAGAAGAGTATGGAGTTCCCATAAAAAACTACATATGATCCAGAAATCCCCCATATATCCAGAGAAAACTATAATGTGGAAAGATACATGCACCCCAGTGCTCACTGTAATATTATTTACAATACCCAAGACACAGAAATCGCCTAAATGTCCATAACAGAAAATTGAATAAAGAAGATATAGTACCTATATAAAATGGATTACTACTCTGCCATAAGAAAGGACAAAATAATGTCATTTCCAGTCACATGGATGCACCTAGATATTATCACAGTAAGTGAGGAAAATCAGAGAAAGACAAATATCACATGAGATCACTAATATGTGACATCTAATAAAAAACAATATAAAAGAACTTATTCAGAAAAGAGAAACACACTCAAAGGTTTTGCAGCCAAACCTAGGGTTATAGAAGAGGAAACACTAGAGAGGGGGTAAACTGGGAGGATGGAAGTGGCATATACATACTATTATACACAAAATCGAAAAGTTAACAATGTCATACCATACAGCACAAGAAATCTACTCAATACTCTGTAATGATGTATGTAGGTAAAGAATCTGAAAAAGAATGGATATATGTATATGATTCACTTTGCTGTACACCTGAAACTATCACAACACTATGGGTCAACTATATCACAATATTAAAAAAAAAAAAGAAAATAAATGTCACATATGGCAAACCCATAGTTAATATCATACTTTATGTGGAAAAACTGAAAACTTTTTCTGTAAGAGCAGAAACAAGCTGAGCGCCCACTCTCACCTTTATTCAAATAGAATTGGAAGTCCTAGCCAGAGCAACATAGCAAGAAAAAAGAAGTAAAAGGTATCCAAATTAGAAAGACAGAAGTAAAACTTTCAGTATCTGCAGTTGACATGATACCACATATAGAAAACCCTAAAGACTCCATCAAAAAAATTTTAAAATAAATGCATTCAGTAAGGCTGCAGAATACAAAACAAAATAGACAGAAATCTGTGACATTTTCATAAACCAAACACAAACTATAAGAAAAAAATTAGGAAAATGCCACTTGCAATTGTATCAGAAAGAATAAAACATTTGCGAATAAATTTAATCCAGGGGTGAAAGACCCATACTCTAAAAACTATAAGACATTGATGGAAGACATTGAAGACAACACATTAAATGGAAAGATATTTCTTACTTATGGGTATTAAGAATTAGTACTGTTAAAATGTCCATAACCCAAAGAAATCTACAGATTCAATGCAACCCTATCAAAATTCCAATGTTATTTTTCACAGAATTATAACAATTAATTCTAAAACTATATAGAACAAGAAAGTATCTCAAATACCAAAACAATCTTGAGAAAGAATACAGCTCTAGACGTCATACTCCCTGGTTTCAAACTATATTACAAGTTATGGTAATAAAGTACTGGCAAAAAAAAAAATAGATAAAGATCAATTCATCAGAGCTAAGCCAGAAATAAATCCACATAAATACAGACAATTTATAAGAAGGCAGCCAAAAACATATAATAGAGAAAGGACATCTCTTTAATATATGTATGGTATTGGGAAAACTGAATGGTCACATGCAAAAAAATGAAATTAGATCACTATCTCTTTCCATATCAAAATTTAACTCAAAATAGTTTAAAGACTGGAAAGTAAGACCTGAAATCATATAATTCCTAAATAAAACAGGTATGGTAAGATTCCTTCTATCAGTCTCAGAAATGTTCTTATATATGTATATGACTCCAAAGGCAAGGGAAGCAAAAGCATAAACAAATGAGCCTCAGCAAAATGAAATGCTTCTGTGCAGCAAAAGAAACTATCATCAAAATGGAAAGGCAACCTAGTATATGGGAGAAGACATCTGAAAGCTGTATAACCATAAAGGCTTAATGTCCAAAATAAAGAACTCATAACTTAACACCAAAAACCCAAATAACCTGACTTTTAAAACTGGCAGAACCTGAACAGACATTCTCTTAAAGAACACATAATAACAGACATGTGACAAGATGCTCCACATCTAATTCTTAGGGAACTGCACATCAAATCCACAATGAGATTCTATTTCATACCTGTGAGAATGGCTATTATCAAAGAGACAAGAAATAATAAGCAATGGAGAAGATGTGAAGAACAAGAAACCCTCATACATTGTTGGCATGAATGTAAGTTTATTCACCACTGAAGATAGTATGGACTCCTTAAAAAATTAAGACTAGACCTATGCTATGATCCAGAAAATACTTTTAGGTATTTATCTTCCCAAATTCCAAAACACTAATCAGAAAGGCTACATGGAGCCCCTATGTTCACTACAGAATTACTTACAATTGCCAAGGCACAGAAACAACCTAAGTGTCCATATAATGTTGCATGAAGAAAGACGTGGTATGTGTATATGTACAATATGTGACAGAATACTATTATTGACATATATGATAGAACACGGCCATTCAAAAAAAATGAAACTTGCCATCTGGGTATGACTGGATTTTGAGGGTAGGTACTATGTTAAGTGAATTAAGTCAGTTGGTAAAAGGCAAATACTCATGTGGAATGTAAGCGAACCTAGTAATACGAACCTAGTAATAGACAAAACAAAACAAAAACAAACCCACAGATAAAGAGTTAATAGGTTAGCAGAGGGAAATGGTGTTGGAGGCAATAGGGGTAAAAGGTAGTCAATTATACCATGATGAATGGTAACAAGACCTTTGATGTATGCTTTTTAATGTATCAAATGTTAAATAATAGTGTTTATAGCTTAAAATTATATAATGTTATATAACAATTATATTTCAATTTAAAAATGGGTAAGGGGGATGAACAGATATTTCTCCTAAGAAAATAAACCAATAAACTCATGAAAATATGCTCAAAATCACCAATCATTAGGGAAATCCAAATTAGAGCCAAAATGTGCTACTTCACTTTAGAATGGCTATTATTTTTAAAAATATGTCAATAATGTGGGAAAATTAGGACTTTTATTGTTCTGGGGAACATAAAATAATGTAGCCATTGTGGAAAATAGCAAAGCACATCCTCAAAAAATTAAATACAATTATAATTTGGTCTACCAACTAACTCTACTATGAGTAAATCACAAAATAATTTAAAGGAGACAGGAAGAGATATTTGTGCACCAACATTTATACCAACAGTATTCAATGAGCTAAAAGGTACAAAGAGGGTATTCCTGCTGTGGCTCAGCAGCAACAAACCCAAACCTGACTGACACCCATAAGGATACAGCTTTGATCCCTGGGTTAAGGATCCGGATTGCTGTGAGCTGTGCTGTTGGTCAAAGATGTGGCCTGGATCCCATATTGCTGTGGCTGTGGTGTAGGCTGGCAGCTGCAGCTCCAATTCAATCTCTAGCCTGGGAAGTTTGATATGTGCAGGTGCAACCCTAAAAAGAAAAATTAAGTAAGTGAATAAATAAATAATTTAAATAAATAAATAAATAAATGGTGCAAAGAACACAAATCTCCATCAATGAATGAACAGGTAAACAAAATACAATAGATGCATGCAATGAATGCACAATTCCACATACATCTGGTAACTAAAATACTCTACAGCTACAAATAGAATGGTGGTTGTCATCGGAGGATGTTAGTGTGCAATCATTACAAGAGTTTTTGTTGGGGAAGGTAAAAATTCTGTAGATAAATAATGATTGTATAATAATGTAAGTGAATCAAATGGCATAGAACAGTATGTCTAAATGGTTAAAATGTATTTAGTACATCTAAATTTTATTTTAGTACATATTTTACCACACCAAAAAAACAAAAATCAAGGAAAGGCTGTAGAAATACTGGAGCCTTTTGATTACTGGTGAAGGTATAAAATATTGTAGGGACTGTGGAAAAGATGCTGAGAGTTCCTTGAAATACTAAACACAGAATTACTATGTAAAGCAACAACTCTACCAGTATGCATATGTGCAAAAGAATTGAAACCAGGTGTTCAAACAAATACACGTACACTAATGTTCATTAGCGACATTATTTGAAAAAGCCCCAAAAGCCAAATATTCATCCTGAATGAAATAAACAAATATGCTATATATCTATGCTAAATAGAATAAAACCGAGTCATTAAATAAACTGAAGTAGTGATACATGCTATAGTGTGATGAAACCTTAAAAATCATAAAAATAGTAACTAAAGCTAGTTAGAAAAGAACATATATTTATTATTTCACTTATATACTGTTATCCTCATACATAAATACAAAATGGCAAGTTAACAACCAAGTGAACTGAAAGGTCCCTGTAGGGGTTAAATCTTTTAAAGTGGCACAATGCTAACCTGAACCAACTTTTATTTGCACCATAAATCTAGGGTCGGCAGCTAGATGGAGATATCCCCCCTCATCCTTTCTGGGTTCACTGTGGTTGTGAGAAGGTAGGTTACACTTCAGTATTCAGTATTTACAAGGAGAAGAAAGCTCCTACCACATAAGCAGATTCCTCATCCTACACATGCAGACCTTTATAACTGTTTACCTACCTGTGATGTTGCCCTTCAAGGAGTTCCTGAAAACATGTCCAATTTCTTGATAGCATCTTTTAATGGATTGGTCTTTTTAAAAAGTTATAGGATGTTAAGTAAAGAAGATCCAAACAGGGAAATAAAAATCTTTCTGAGCAATTCATACAAAATGCATACCAAAGCAAACAATGCTTCATGATCTAGGAATGTCCAGGAGCAAAGGAACATATCAAGCCCAAATGTAAATGGGAGAACTAAATGTAACCTCTCTGGCTAGAGGTACTTAGGGTGGGGAGATTTTTAAAACAACAACATGCAATATAATCTAAGGTACAGCAAATATTACCCCACCTGCTCTCCACTCCTTTGCCTTTTCCAGTCTTTTAGGAATGAATACATTTTAAAGTGTATGTTGCCAGATCTCAGGGATTCATAGGCATGCAGACACTGACTCTTCTTGCAGAACCAGTGAGAGGTGGAATATACAATAGTCAGAATGTCAGGAAATCTGAGGTCAAATGCATTCTACACTCCTCAAGCACATAATTTACAGATTGTGGATTTAAAAGAATCAGTGGCTTGGTGAGTTAACTGAGCCAAAACCTGGATTAGATTAAGTGCCAAACCTGACTGGTTTTGCCTGGGAGCATGAAATCGTTAGAGAGAAGTCTTAAGTAGTCCAAACTAATAGGTTGAGCTGTTTGCACATAAAAAGTGGGAAAAAGTCACCCATTTCCACTCGTTTCAAGGGGAAGGCTGGCCAGGCAAAGTAGCCAAGACTATCTCTCTTCCCTCCCCTTTGCATTTTCCATGTCCATAGGCCTTAACCACATCACCAATTAGGTTGCTGCATGATGCTTTCTTATTAATAGGATTATGATGGTGCATGTAGGATTTTAATTGCTTTTTTTGAGGTATAATCATTTATTATGAGACATAATCATTTTCAGTGTGCTTAAGGCCATGTTCTGCTTCTAAATGGTAGTTTCAATAACCAGAAGGGCTTTTAACACCTAGGACAAACCACCTTTAGCAACTGCCTGCTCAGAAACACACCCTTCTTGCATTGTTTTCACTGAGGACCAAAACACAGTATAAAGTAAACAGTATGGAGATCGAATTGTATGAAAACTTTCTTTCTCCTCCTTCACAGTTTAAATAAGTCCCGTTATTTCTTAAGTCAATGTATTTCCTTTGTTAGTAAGACAAATACCCGAACATGTGCTTTTGTACTTTAAAACATGGAAGAGAGGAACAGAGAGAGCAAAGTGGTAGAGGGAACAGGTTACTAAGGATAGCAAATAAGAGGCACCTAGACACTGCTGGTACCAGAATGTTTTCCAATGCCTCCAGTTACTCTGTAGATACTCTGATGAACAATCCACTGAGTCACCCATTAAAAGCCTGTATACCATGATGTTCAAGTACTACCAACACAATGGAAAATGTCCTAAACAACACCACATCAAACAAATAAAAATCATTCCATTCTCCACAGCAAGATCAATTAGACTATTTGTGGAGTGGAAGGGAATCAGAAAAAGAATCTCTGGAAGGTAGAGCATTCTTCATAATTTTACCTGGTAGAAGACTGCAACGTTGCCTATCAGGTCCTCTGTGTAGCTATGGGGAACTGCTAAGGGAAACCACTAAGATGGCTCACCACATATTCTTGCCAGTAACACCAACAGTCCAAAACCAAGCATAAATTTTTTAATCATAACAAACAGAACTAGAGTAAGAGGGATGGAACAAGAGAATATTGGATACTATAGCAGAGAAGTAACCATAGTTGAGAGTAAACTTGGCACTCGGTAGGGGTGAGTAAGAGAAGGGGAGTCTACCCTGCTCTCTCCTTCCTTCCTCGTTCTCCCTCCCCATCCAGGCCTAGTTTTCCCAACACCTAGCACATCACAACCAGCCTTTAAAATTCAAGTTTTTTCCCCCCAAAGTCTCCACCAGAATACCTGACAAAAATAAACTTTAGGTGGATGGTGATGCAAGCCCACACATATAGTCACACAAAGACAGCTGTATAATGCAAGATCTGCTGGGTAATCCCACCAGGCCCACCAAATTAAATAGGCTCTGCAGAACCCTTGCCACCATCATCCTGCATTCCTTTTCTACCAGATTGAAGTCTTTCTCCCCATGGACACCAATGAAATACAGATCAACTGGTGTGGGTGGGAGATCTAGAAAGTTCTGGGTGAAAGGTACTAGTTGAAATCTGGTGAAAGAGCTACTTCCAAACTGGAGTGGCCTAGTGGCACCTCCTAGACTGGAGCCTCTCATGTAACACTGAGGAAGTTCCACTTTTCCTGGCTAATCATAAAAAAAAAACTGGTAACTGCATTATCCTCTTCATTTGTATTATGTTGTGCCACATACCAGAGAGTGAGGAAACAAGCAACACATTTTAGACTGAAGGCATTTGGGAGTGGCACTCCCTCAACAGACAATGTCCCATTACAGGAAATATTTATCAAACTTGATCAATGAGCAATACTTCAAAAATGCAAACAGGCACATATCTTTGGATCTGGTCCCTACAGAGCTGGTTCCACACTGAAAGTATACAAAGGAGGGAGGAGAAGAACAGAGACTCAGAACAGGCAGATCCAAAATAACACCTCGGTACTATCAAAGCATTTCAATCTTTACCAGGGGTCTGTTGGAATAAAAAAGGCATTTAATATGCATCTCCATCCAAGATAAAGGAAAAAGCTCTACCATAAACCTCGTAACAACAGGTATTATTAAGATACACAGAAACATACAGCCACTTTCTGTGCAGGAGTTCTGCAATCTCCACAAAGGTTGCTAGAATGTTATGTGGCATCTGGGAGTCCAGTGAAGGCTGCTGATAACATTATACCCATTTTCTTAACAAAAAATAGGACCCACATGTCTGCTATTCACTCTTGGAACTCTGAACACCTAAAACAAAGCCATGAAACAAGTGGGACCCATAAACTTTTGTAGTTATTCAGAATTTAATTTCCTGCTTGTTCCATAGGACTGCAATACAGGTTAAAATGCTTCAAACAGTAAAAATCAGATGTGAGGGAGTTAATAGCAAGTGTAAAAGTATCTGCCATTAAATTATTTTTGTCTAGTTTGCTTTTTCTTGAGGAAAAATAAGTCAACATGACTCCTTTCTTACAAATCTAATCCTAGAACTACATTTGCTTTAAATCTGTAGAGTTATCTTTCCACCTTTTCCAAGTAACCTTCCTACAGAAGGTGACACACAATAAAAAGAGACCTATTTATACAAGTGGCACCAACATACATAAGGCACTCAAGGAGCATCTCCTAACTACCCACTAGGGAACTAAACCAAGAATGTGGAAATTCACAGTAAAACTCCAAGGGGCTAGATGTGAAGAGTGGGTTAGACATGAGGACTTGCAAGCATCTTGCTGGTTATTAACCCAGGAGCCAAGTCATACAAAGGGCAAGATAGAGAATTAAGTCATTCCTAAATGATCCCATAAATCCAGGAGCCAGGTATATGGAGTCTTCAACACTGGGCCTCATCCCAGTGAGTATTTATACATAGCTTGCTGCAGAACATCCCAGAGACAGGGCTAAGTTCCTAGCCTACAGTGCTATGAAAATCTAGTTTATATGTCACTGAGTAGGTGGAACAGTATGTTGACCTCAGGACTGTACATATGAATCCTAAAATGAAGGTTAATGTACTCTTAAAAATGAGAAGGTTAAGAAAGGAGGCAGATAGTCAAAATCCAATTAATACCCCTTCATTTCAAATCTCATTTGGGTACTACACCTACACACCTTGCCTTTCCAATCTGGGAAACTATGCCAAGTACATAGAACACAGCACACACCAGTTTTAATCTTGTCTAAATTCCAGGGCCATTTCAGAAGTGAACAATGGCGCCTAGAGCCTATGCAATTTCCAGAAAGCTATTAGTTAATAACACATTTTTCCAACAAACTTACTTGGCACTGAAAGTTATCTTTCCAAATCTCAGAAACTCAATCATAAGCACCTGAGGACCCAGGTCAATGAATCCTACCCAAACCTCTCCATACAGTAATATGACCAGGTGGGGCTTTTTCCTCCATCTTTACAAGTTTCTTAAACTACAACCCACTAACTATCACAATCCTCCACCACAATACTGGGAAACCATAAACAGGTCTGAGTTGAGGTTTCTCTCATAAGCGAATGCTCTTATCAAAAAGTGGCAGACATCTCCACAGCTAATCCATGCTGCATATGAGTGGTTTGTTTAAGTGCCAAGTAGAGGAGGCATACTACTGATCCTGCATCAAAAACCATCACACTAGAGTCCTGTCCATAGTTCAGTGGAAATGAATCTGACCAGTATCCATGAGGATGCAGGTTCGATCCCTGGCCTTGCTCAGTCGGTTAACGATCCAGTGTTGCCATGAGCTGTGGTGTAGGTTGTAATCAAGGCTTAGATCTGATGTTGCTGTGACTGTGGTGCAGGTTGGCAGCTATAGCTCTGATTCAGCCCCTAGCCTGTGGAAAAAAAAAAAAAAACCCTACTTGTGCACCAACTATTACACTATTTGTACTCACTTTAAACAACATTTACATTCCCTTCTTATCACATACAATATAACATACAGAAATAACAATATAGTTTTAGAGATTGGAAAATAATAGCAGTTCCCATCTAGCCCAGCTCACCAGCTAGGTTTCTCATGAACAGTAGGACTGTGCCCTGATCCATACAAGCCTCCAGACAAGGCTAGTCAAGAAAGCAAAAGCAAAAGAGTACCACTAGGAGCTCCCATTGGTAGGAACTAGCCTGACAACCATAAGGACAAGGGTTTGATTCCTGGTCTTGCTCAGTGGATTAGTAAGGATCCGGTGTTTCCATCAGCTGTGATGTCACAGAAGTAGCTTGGATCTGGCATTGCTGTGGCTGTGGTGTAGGCTGGCAGCTGCAGCTCTGATTCCACCCCAGCCTGGGAACTTCCATATGCTGCAAATATGACCCTAGAAAAACAAAAAAATTTAAAAAATACATTAAAAAGAAAAAAAGAACACCACTATTTCCCAATATTTTTAGGTGGGCTTACTGGCCTTCCCTCAAACAATTCTCTTTCTGGTAACTTGGAGAAAAACTTTTCCCCATTCTATTTCCTCAGGTGAGAAAAAGAGTGGTTTAGACTTCCAAAATTGATCTCTGAACTCAGTAGAGTAGGAGTTGGTTTACCCTCATCGTTGAGCTGGGAGGAGACAGGCCTGAAGCTCTCTATGTATGCCATGTCACAGAAGCCAGGTACTTATGTCTGTCTATAGCTCTCAGTATAATAGCTCTTAAACTTGTAAATCTCTCTGAATACACACCGGTGATCTCACAAATCATGTCTCCTTCAGGATTTTTTTACTGAGGTGAGCATTTCAACAACCATAATTAGTACGCATTTCACGATTAATCAATCCCTAAACAGATTTTTAACTAAATAATTATACAAGGCTCTTTTACAACTTAAAATGCAATACTTTTCATTATAAACTTTCCATTAGAAGAATGGAATAAATCCATGGTACCTCTCTGAAGAATATATAGCCTTAAATGTTTTTGAATAGTGAGTTTTAACTGACCCGTTTTTGGTCTATTTTAACCAAAATAGGTAGTGTATGAACATTATGTAGCTGCATGATTTCTACAGCGTGTAGCCTGGCTTATCTTAACTTTGCTCAGGTGCCCTCAGAGGGGGTGAAAGTAAGCAGTGCAAGTACTTGCTTCCAATCAAGAGTCTCATTTGATTATTTCCAATCAACAGTGATTACTTCTAATCAAGAGCCTTATTTGTTTTCTCTAGTAACAGAGGCAGAGGCAATAAATCAGAAAATGTTCCAACTTTTGGTGTGACTTAAAAGTTCAGTTCTGTAACTCGTTCAACTCAACAACAAAAAAAACCAACTCAATTGAAAAATGGGCAGAACACCTAAATAAACCTAAGAAGACATATGGATGGACAACATGCATATGAAAAAATTCTCAATTTTACTAATTATCAGAGAAATGCAAAGCAACAATACAATGAGATACCCCCTCACGTCAGTCAGAATGCCAATCATTAACTCTGTTGGTGGGGGTGTAAACTGGTACAACCACTGTGGAAAACAATATGGAGGTACCTCAGAAAACTAAATACAGAGGCACCATATAATACAGAAATTCCACTGCTGGGCATATATCCATACCAAACTTTCACTGAAAAAGATACGTGTACTCCTATGTTTACAGCAGCATTAGGCACAACAGCCAAGACATGGAAACAAACCTAAATGTCCATCAACCAATGACTGGATTAAGAATATGCTGAGGGGGGGCAAGATGGTGGAAAAGTAGGGGGACACTCTCGCCCTCTCCCACAAACACAACAAAAAAACTCCATATATCTACACGTAAAATGACTCGCACAGAATACCAGCTGAATGCTGGCAGAAGAATTTAAACCTCCAAAAACAGCAAGAATCTCCTGACATAACTGGGTAGACCAAGAAAAGAGAGAAGAGAGAGAGAATGGGAATCAGGACTGAACTAGCACTCCCAAGAGGGAGCTGTGAAGGAAAAAGGGAACCCACACCCTAGGAAGCCACCTAACTGACAGAAAGATCAATGGAGTTGGAGGGATCTCCAGACATGGAGAAAATCACAGCATCAGGTCTGAGATCTGAAAAGCAGAGTGAGAGACGTACAGATCATCTGAACCACTGGCACAGACACCAAAGACTTAGACAATCAGTGGGGGCTAGGCCCTGAGACTTTGGCTCCAGAGGTCAGTCCCTGGGAGCAAGCTGGTGTTGGCAGTGTGGAGACAGCTTAAGGGATTAGGAAGCAGTGTGCCCCAGGCAGGGGGAGCAATACACTAAGGACTGGGAGTGGAAAGCCACAATAGAGGGAACCTGGGAAAAGATCCAGGGCTGCAGGAGAGACAAGGCACCATTGTTGGGGAGGGGAGTGGAAGAGGGACGGGCTTCCACAGAAAATGCCTTGCGTGCCCCAGTGTGCACATTTACCCGCCAGCTAGCAGAAAACAGAACCTTCCCAGCGCATCCCACACCCCCACCCTACCACAGCAGCCATAATCCACCTCCTATCTGCCATGGACTGGCCCCACTGCCCTCGGGAAATGCACTGCCAATGCGGCATGATCTGGCCAACCTCCACCAGACTGTGGGAAGCGCCCCACCACAGAGGCGTGCCCTACCAAGCCCACTCGCCCCTAGCCAGCTCCCCTCTCAGATACAAACTGAGCTAAAGGAAATAAAGACCAGAATGAATAACACAGAGGAATCAATTAGTGACGTGGAAGATAGAATAATGGACATCACCCAAACAGGACAGCAGACAGAAAACCAAATGAAAAAACATGAAAGCAATATAAGAGACCTATGGGATAATATAAAGCAGGCCAATCTACACATAATAGGAATTCCAGAAGGAGAAGAAAAAGAAAAGGGGATTGAAAATATATTGGAATAAATTATGTCTGAAAACTCTCCAAATCTAAAGGATACAGAAATCAAGATACAGGAAGCACAGAGGGCCCCAAACAAGTTAAACCTAAACAGGCCCACACGAAGACATACTACAATAAAAGACATACTATAATAAAAATTATAATTAAAAAAAAACCCCTCTCACATCAATGGACAGATCCTCTAGACAGATCCTCTAGACAGAAATGGACTCAGACCAACAGACAGATCCTCTAGAGAGAAAATCAATAAGGCAACAGAGATCCCAGAGACACCATGGAAAAATTAGACATAATTGATATCTTCAGGACATTATATCCAAAAAATTCAGAATATACATTCTTCTCAAATGCACATGAAACATCCTCAAGAATTGATCACATATTGGGGCACAAAGCTAACCTCAAAAAATTTAGGAGTACAGAAACTATTTCAAGTATCTTCTCTGACCACAATGGCATGAAACTAGAAATAAACCACAGGAAAAGAAGTGAGAAAAAACCTACTACATGGAGACTAAACAACATGCTATTAAAAAACGAATGCGTCAGTAAGGAAATTAAAAAATACCTTGAGACAAATGATAATGAAGACACAACCACTCAGAATCTGTGGGACGCTGAAAAAGCACTGCTTGGAGGGAAGTTCACAGCAATACAGGCATTTCTCAAAAAAGAAGAAAAATCTCAAACCGACAACTTAACCCACCACCTAAATGGATTAGAAAAAGAAGAACAAGCAAAACCTGAAGTCAGCAGGAGGAAGGAAATCATAAAGATCAAAGAAAAAATCAATAAAACAGAGTTTCAAAAACTAATAGACAAAATCAATCAAACCAAGAGCTGGTTCTTTGAAAACGTAAACCAAATTGACAAACCTCTGGCTAGACTCCCCAAGAACATGAGAGAAAAAACCCAAATAAACAAAATAAGAAATGAAAAAGGAGAAGTCACAATGGATACTACAGAAATACCAAAAACCATGAGAGAATACTATTGGTAGTTATATGCCAACGAATTGACAACCTAGAAGAAAAGGACAACTTTCTAGAGACTTACAGCCTGCCAAAATTGAACGAAGAAGAGATAGATCAACTGAACAGACAATCCCTAGAAATGAAATTGAGTATGTCATAACAACACTCCCTACAAATACAAGTGCACGACCCGATGGACTCACAGGCGAATTCTACCAAATAAACAAAGAGGATCTGGTGGCCATCCCCCTTAAACTGTTCCAAAAGGCTGAAGAAGAAAGAACACTCCCAAAGACATCCTATGATGCCACCATCACCCTAATTCCAAAACCAGACAATGATACCACCAAAAAACGGCAAATATAGGCCAGTATCTTTGATAAATATCGTTGCAAAAAGTCTCAACAAAATTTTGGCCAAATCCAACAACATATCAAAAGGATCGTATAGCACAACCAGGTGGGATTCATTCCAGGTTCACAAGGATGGTGTCAATCAATGTCATATACCACATTAACAAAAGAACAGTCAGAAACCACATGATCATCTCAATAGATGCAGAGAAAGCATTTGACAAAGTCCAACATCCCTGCATGATAAAAACTCTTACCACAGTGGGCATAGAGGGAACATTCCTTAACATAAACAAAGCCATTTATGACACCCACTGCAAATATAATACTCAATGGACAAAAGATGAAAGACTCTCATCACTGTTATTCAACATAGAACTGGAAGTCCTAGCAACAGCAATCAGATAAACAAAAGAAATAAAAGGCATCCAAATAGGACAAGAAGAGGTAAAACTGCCACTGAGTGCAGATGACGTGATATATACATAGAAAACCCTAAGGACTCAACCAAAAACTACTTGAACCGATGAACAAATTCAGCAAGTAGCAGGATATAAGATTAACATTCAGAAATCAGTTGCATTTCTGTATACTAACAATGAAATATTAGAAAAGGAATACAAAAACACAATACCCTTTAAAACTGCACCCCAAAACATCAAATACCTGGGTATACACCTGACAAAGGAGGTGAAAGACTTATATGCTGAGAATTATAAAACACTAATCAAGAAAATTAAAGAAGATGTAAAGAAATGCAAAGATATTCCATGCTCCTGGATGCGAAAAATTAATATTGTAAAAATGGCCACACTACCCAAAGCAATCTACAAATTCAATGCAATCCCTATCAAATTACCCAGGACATTCTTCACAGAACTAGAACAAACCATCCAAAAATTTATATGGAACCACAGAAGACCCATAATTGCCAAAGCAATCCTGAGAAACAAAAACCAAACAGGAGGCATGTCTCTCCCAGATTTTGGGCACTATTACAAAGCCACAGTCATCAAGACACTATGGTACTGGTACAAAAACAGACAGACAGACCAATGGAACAGAAGAGAGAACCCGGAAATAAACCCCAACACCTATGATCAACTAATCTTTGACGAGGGAAGCAAGAACATAAAATGGGAAAAGACAGTCTTTGCAGCAAGTATTGCTGGGAAACCTGGACAGCTGCATGCAAATCAATGAAACTAGAACACACCCTCATACCATGCACAAAAATAAACTCAAAATGGCTGAAAGACTTCAAAGGAAAGCCATCAAAGTCCTACAAGAGAACATAGGCAAAACATTCTCTGACATCAACCTTACAAATGTTTTCTCAGGTCAGTCTCCCCAAGCAACAGACATTAAGAGCAAAACTAAACCAATGGGACCTAATCAAAGTGAAAAGCTTTTGCATGGCAGAGGAAACCCAAAAGAAAACAAAACGACAACTGACAGAATGGGGGAAAATAGTTTCAAATGATGCCACCGAGAAGGGCCTAATCTCTAAAATATACAAACGAGTTACACAACTCAACAGCGAAAAAGGCAAAAACCCAGTTGAAAAATGGGCAAAAGACCTGAATAGACATTTCTCCAAGGAAGTTATACAGATGGCCCACAAGCACTTGAAAAAATGCTCAACATCCCTGATTATCAGAGAAATGCACATCAAAACTGCCATGAGGAGTTCCCGTCGTGGCGCAGTGGTTAATGAATCCGACTAGGAACCATGAGGTTGCGGGTTCGGTCCCTGCCCTTGCTCAGTGGGTTAACGATCCGGCGTTGCCGTGAGCTGCGGTGTAGGTTGCAGACGCAGCTCGGATCCCGCGTTGCTGTGGCTCTGGCGTAGGCCGGTGGCTACAGCTCCGTTTGGACCCCTAGCCTGGGAACCTCCATATGCCGTGGGAGCGGCCCAAGAAATAGCAACAACAACAACAACAACAAAAAAGACAAAAAAAAAAAAAAAAAGACAAAAAAGACAAAAAAAAAAAAGAAAAAGAAAAAAAAAAAACTGCCATGAGATACCACCAGTCAGAATGGCCATCATTCATAAGTCCACAAATGACAAGTGCTGGAGGGGGTGTGGGGAAAAGGGAACCCTCCTGCACTGTTGGTGGGAATGTAAGCTGGGTCACCCACTATGGAGAACAGTTTGGAGGGACCTTAGGAAACTATACATAAAAGTACCACATGACCCCGCAATCCCACTCTTGGACATATATCCAGACAAAACTCTCCTTAAAAAATACACACACACCCACATGTTCATTGCAGCTCTATTCACAATAGCCAAGACAGGAAAGCTACCCAAATGTCTACTGATAATGACTGGATTAGGAAGAAGTGGTATATACACACAATGGAATACGACTCAGACATAAAAAAGAATGAAATAATGCCATTTGCAGCAACCTGGATGGAACCAGAGACTCTCATCCTGCGTGAAGTCAGTCAGAAAGAGAAAGACAAATACCATATGATATCACTTATAGCTGGAATATAAAATACGGCACAAAGGAACTTGTCCACAGAAAAGAAAATCATGGACGTGGAGAACAGACTTGTGGTTGCCAAGAGGGAGGGAGAGGGAGTGGGATGGACTGGGAGCTTAGGATAAACAGATGCAGACCGTTGCCTTCAGGATGGATTAGCAATGGGATCCTGCCGTGTAGCACTGGGTACTCTATCAGTCACTTGTGACAGAACACGTAATGTGAGAAAAAAGAATGTACACATGTAAGTGTAATTGGGTCACCATCCTGCATGGTAGAAAAAAATACATATAAATAAAAGTTAAAAAATAAAAGAAACCTAAGATCTCTCACAGAACTTGGCACACAGTAGGTAATTAATAAATAAATGTTGATTAATGGCTAGATGGAAAAAAAAAAGAAAATGTGGTACACATATATAATGGAACATTACTCAACCATAAAAAGACAAAATAATGCCATTTGTAACAACAGGGATGGAGAGAGACTCTCATTCTAAGTGAAGTAAGTCAGAAAGAGAAAGACAAATACCATATGATATCACTTATTTGTGGAATCTGAAATACGGAACAGATGGTCCTATCTAAAAATAATAAACAAAAAACAGAAACAGAGCATGGCCAAGAAGAGCAGACTTGGGGTTCCTGTGGGGAAAAGGGGAGGGAGTAGGAGTGATGGGCTTTTGGAGGTTTGGGGGATGAAAACTGTTATATCTGGAATGGATGGGTAAAGGGATCTTTCTGTACAGCGCAGGGAAATGTGTGTGATTGGGTCACTGTGCTGTATAACAGAACCTGTTAAAACACTGTAAATCAACAGTACTTAAAAATTTAAAAATAAAATAAAATTCAGTCCTTACCAACGAATATTTGAATCTCTTTAGGCCTACATCATTTAGGAATTAAATGAAATCTGGAGAGAAACGTCCAAACTGAGCAAATCTTAGAGTAGTCTGCACTCCCATAAATGAAGTACCTGTGTCAAAGTAATTCCAGTCAAATGCTCATGGAAGCCTTCCTCCTTTGTATTTACTGTTTTATCAACAGCATTTTACAACACATTAAACAAACACCGTCTCCTGCTTTGCGCTAAGAATCTCAGCCCAATGAGAGATAGAAAAGGGATGGGAGGGGAGGAAGTATCATACAGAAGAGCCTTGTTGTTGGAAAAATCTCTTTAGTTGGGTAAAGATAACTAGCATTTGAGTATTACCTCTACTACCTAAGTAGAAATAGTAGACAAAAGTAGTTATTTGAATGAAGAAATTCCCTCTTTCTTTCCTAGTACCTATCAGGAAGAAAAGCTGTGCAGTTAGAAAGTGTTTGCTGGTCTAAGTCTCCATTCCTGAATTAAGTAGTTTTCACAACAGTCTGCCCAAGAGTCATTGGTAATTTTCAAAGAATACAGGCTATATTTTCTTTTCATGCTAATAACGCTTTTAAAAATACCAATTAATATAACATCAATCTCTGGCAGACTTTACTGAAAATCATACTGAGTCATCCTAGTATCCATATTTATTCCTTATCAAACTAACCACAGTACTCTGGCTTCTGCAATAGGCCATCTCTTCTTCCATCCAGGTCTATACCCTCTAGCTTCTGCTGATCCCTTCCCCTGAAATAATGCCAGAAAGACAGAGCACCTAGAAACAGTCTTGTAATCAATTTCTAACATATGATGATCTCACATAGAGAAAAAGTCTTTCATGTATAATCCTTTAGAATGACTACAAAGGACTATAACAAAGGTGAAGAGGCAAACCCAAAGGAATATGCTCAAGGTAGAGCTTAAACTAATCAGACTGAGTTTAACCAGACTAAGCAATCTCAGGGAATTAAAGAACCAGGGAATAATAGAGAAGCAATCTACTGGAATATGAGGCATCAATCGAAGAAATTATTCTTAGGGTCATGTATTAATCTACTACTGTTTTCTCAGTTGAAATAATTATTTCCCATCACGCAAATGACAAAACTTAGTGAATCTTGATGGCCACAAATAATTTGCCCCCAAGGACCTTTTTAATTCTGTTACCTAAATTCAGGATAAAACTATGTTAATATAAGTCCTAGCAATTCAGTCCACAGTAAGTTTTAAATCCACTTTCTTCTATATCCAGTAATTTTCTTCCATTTCAAGTCTTTCATAATTTTCTCCTACATGCTACACTCTTCTTACTGTGAAGTAACCTGGTCTGAAGTCAATGCTCCCAATAAAACTCCACTTTCTCCCCCCATAGCAACCCAATATAGGCTGGGGCAGGCAGGTCAGCTACTTTCAGACCTCCTCCTAAGCAACAGGTAGGTTCTGCCAATCCACTTTTGGCACATAAAAAAATAATGCCCAATAGCAAAAGCCCTTTGAAAGAGATCCCATGCCTTTCTATAACTTAAATAAAAGCAAGGGGGAAGATGAGGGGTGGGCACATTAGACAAGAAATAGGTTCAAAGATGTTACGACCTGCAGGGCCACTGCATGTCTACACAAAGAGCCAAAACCTGGAACAAGCTGAGATATACCTTCTTTTCCCCAATCTTGCATCCCAGGAATCAATAAATGATGACGGAATCAAAAAAATACTTGATGGTGCCTGATCTCTCCTCCCAGCTAATCCCTTCCTAGACTTTCTGATGCCCACTCCCAAAGCTGCAAACTCCAAAGCTAAGGACTGGCTCAAAGTTTACTGAGTAAGGGCAGTGACATTTGCTGTATCTCTTGGTGCTGGAGATGCCACCACTTGAGTAAAGATAGGTAAAGTGGGTCCACAGAGTGATCAGGTCCACAGGGTAACAGGTCTGACTCCATAAGGGAATCCATGATCAGAGGTAATAGCAATTTTAGGTCCTCAACCCCTTGGCCAGATAAGCATACCCCTGTGGCCAGGCAGTCTCTGGCTACTGGTGGTTTTTAAAACTTTTCTCTCTTGGCAATTCAGGCAGAGCTTCCAGCACCCCTATACTACTACGTACTGGCCCCTTTGGTTTCCAGGGTAGTCCACTCCCTACCCTCACTGCATTACAAGTTGGTACGTACTCAGAATTCCACTTGGGCCACCTGGAGACAGTTGCTTCCTAAAGTGAACTCTGTCTGGCCTACCTTACAATCTCTGCTCCTGAGGGGATAAACTCCCCTAGCCTCCAACAATTCAAGCCTGCGGAGCTTGCGTATATTGTGAGCATGCAGTGTGTACTTTAGCATACTGCACTGTATTCTTAAGATCTTACACTTTGGGAGGCATGGGTGAGGCAGGGGGGTGGGGATCAGGAAGCAGTAAGAGGAAGTGGCTGATTTTTGAAAATTTAAAATTTAACTTTTAGGATAAAAGTATTTGGTATCTTCTGAACACTCAGCAGAACAACAGAAATTAGGTTGGGCAAGGCAAGTGTCAGAAATACTACAGAACGACCTAGGATCATATAAACACCCCCTCCCCCAATACTAACACAAAGGCAAAGATTATCCCCAAAGTTGTAACCTCCAAAAGCTCCTGGAGCTCTCACTTGCTCTGCCCTGGCTTTTTTTTTCTTTTTCTTTTTTGTTTTTTTTTTTTTTTTTTTTTTGCCTTTTCTAGGGCTGCTCCTGCAGCATATGGAGGTTCCCAGGCCAGAGGTCTAATTGGAGCTATAGATGCCGGCCTACGCCAGAGCCACAGCAACATGGGATCAGAGCCTCATCTGCAACCTACACCACAGCTCACAGCAATGCCGGATCCTTAACCCACTGAGCAAGGCCAGGGATAGAACCCACAACCTCATGGTTCCTAGCTGGATTCATTAACCACTGAGCCACGACAGGAACTCCCTGCCCTGGCATCCTAATCGGAATCCTTCACCCCCTCTGGTTTGCACCTAAATAAATTTAATTTAAGTTACAGTCCTTAATTTAGGCAGGACTACATCTGCATATAAGTCAATATGGCAGACCCCATCTAAATTCTCACCTGGCCCAACCTCAAGTCAATGTAAACTGGTATTTTACCTCACAAATTATATTTTATCCTCTCAGGACCTTCTTCAAGCCTATGTCTCTTAATCACTGGGTATGGAAATCAGAGGTGCTCAGTGGCAGTGTTAGAATAGGAAACACAATAAAGAACATTCTACTTTCTAATATTCTCAATGAACTCTTACTCAACATAAAATCAGATATCCTTTTCCAAGGAATATCCTGAAGACAACCACAAGCCTGACCTGAGATAACTCAGCTCCCAGTGCAAACTTAGGAGTCCATCCACTCCAGCCCCAGATGCTTCTCATTCTGGAGGCAGCCACCTAAGAATCACCAAGGTAGGTAGCTTTGCAAAAAAAAACAAAAAACAAAAACAAAAAAAAACAAAAAAAAAAAACAAAAAAAACCAAAAAAACAGAATCCCACAGGCCACAACTGCAGCAAAGAAACTGGGGTGAGTTGAGGCAGCATCTGCCTCCCTTTCACACCTGAACCCTGTAATGGAACGACTAGAGCCATGTGTAACTTCAGAAAGCACCACTCCATGCAATTCTAAAGCTCCTAGAGCACAGGTGTGACCCTGAGGCCTAACAAACAAAGGGACTCTCAGCATCTCTCCTCCTTGGGCTGGCAGGGATAGCTGGGGATAGGAAGGACCCCATGTCCTCTTTGAAACTCCCAAAGAAGCAATGTCAAGGTTGCTGCATATTGGAAGGACCAATTGGGGTTTGGGCAGCAGTGCATCCCACTCAGCCATGCCATGCTGGATTTGCACAAGCTCTGCCCATACGCCTGTGTGATCCTCCCAATAAAAAACTAGAATGCTAGGATGGACTCAAATGAAGGTAAACAGACACTGAGACAAACCAAACATGAGCTAGAATTTAACTGTGCCTCTTTGGTTATTGGGTACCTGCTAATCCATGCTACATACTCCCTTAGTCTCCCCAGAAGAAAACAGAGCATCTCAAATTAAAGTGCAATTACTAAGAGAAGCATTTCTTTCAGTTCCATCCCCTTTTGTGCACTAGGCCCTGCTCCACCTGAGCAACAAGCAATACCCACTCCCCTCAACAGCAATGTAGAGGGAGTTCCTGTTGGGGCTCAGTGGTTAAAAATCTTGAAGTTGCAGGTTTGATCCCTGGCCTTGATCAGTGGGTTAAGGATCCGTGTTGCCATGAGCTGTGGTGTAAGTCAAAGATGAGGCTCCGATCTGGCATTGCTGTGGCTATGGTGTAGGCCAGAGACTACAGCTCTGACTATACCCCTAGCCTGGGACTCTCCATAGGTGAAGTGTGGCCCTGGAAAAAAACAAAAAACAAAAACAACAAAAAAGTAGAAAGATAGTCCTCTTTTTCCATCATTCATCCACTCAAGGCAATAACTCTTAGAAATTTTGCATTATAATTAACACATACCCTTATCCCCAACTTGAAAGCAAAAAATATAATCAAAAGCAATCCTAACATTGAGGGTCATACACACTTAGCTAGGCCAATTTGCCCTTAGTTTCCTTCTAGTGAAGATGAATTACTTCACTTTAAGTGAATTTGTGAGTGACTGCTTGGGTGGAAGCTTCCCCTCCTATGTTGCCTTCACTAAGCAGGAACATTTTCCTAAAGCACTAGGAGTTTTTGGTCATTCATATTATGCATCAAAAAATGAATATTAGTATACAAATGATTTTTATACTTCCAAGTGACATTCTTAATAACTTTAAAAGAATTTTTGTCTCTAAAATATCTTACAAAAATTCTGCCCAGTTTCCAATTCAACAAAATCCTGTATTTTCTCTTAAGATACAGAATACTTTATCTCCTCTATTTATACAACCATGTTTGCTTTTCAGTTGGCCAGTTGTCTCTAGTTTTATTTTTTTTTTTTATTTTTTTTTTTTTTTTAAGGACAAGGACTATTTGTTTATTTATTTATTTTTTTTTTAATTTTATTTTCCCACTGTACAGCAAGGGGGTCAGGTCATCCTTACATGTATACATTACAATTACAGTTTTTCCCCACCATTTCTTCTGTTGCAACATGAGTATCTAGACATAGTTCTCAATGTTATTCAGCGGGATCTCCTTGTAAATCTATTCTACGTTGTGACTGATAAGCCCAAGCTCCCGATCCCTCCCACTCCCTCCCCCTCCCATCAGGCAACCACAAGTCTCTTCTCCAAGTCCATGATTGATTTTCTTTTTTGAGGAGATGTTCATTTGTGCTGGATATTAGATTCCAGTTATAAGTGATGTCATATGGTATTTGTCTTTGTCTTTCTGGCTCATTTCACTCAGTATGAGATTCTCTAGTTCCATCCATGTTGCTGCAAATGGCATGATGTCATCCTTTTTTATGGCTGAGTAGTATTCCATCGTGTATATATACCACATCTTCCGAATCCAATCCTCTGTCGATGGACATTTGGATTGTTTCCATGTCCTGGCTATTGTGAATAGGGCTGCAATGAACATGCGGGTGCATGTGTCTCTTTTAAGTAGAGCTTTGTCCGGATAGATGCCCAAGAGTGGGATTGCAGGGTCATATGGAAGTTCTATGTATAGATTTCTAAGGTATCTCCAAACTGTTCTCCATAGTGGCTGTACCAGTTTACATTCCCACCAACAGTGCAGGAGGGTTCCCTTTTCTCCACAGCCCCTCCAGCACTTGTTATTTGTGGATTTATTAATGATGGCCATTCTGACTGGTGTGAGGTGGTATCTCATGGTAGTTTTGATTTGCATTTCTCTTATAATCAGCGATGTTGAGCATTTTTTCATGTGTTTGTTGGCCATCTGTATATCTTCTTTGGATAAATGTCTATTCAGGTCTTTTGCCCATTTTTCCATTGATTGATTGGTTTTTATGCTGTGGAGTTGTATACGTTGCTTATATATTCTAGAGATCAAGCCCTTGTCCGTTGCATCATTTGGAACTATTTTCTCCCATTCTGAAAGTTGTCTTTTTGTTTTCTTTTGGGTTTCCTTTGCTGTGCAAAAGCTTTTCAGTTTGATGAGGTCCCATGGGTTTATTTTTGCTCTAATTTCGATTGCTTTGGGAGACTGACCTGAGAAAATATTCATGATGTTGATGTCAGAGAGTGTTTTGCCTATGTTTTCTTCTAGGAGTTTGATGGTGTCCTGTCGTATATTTAAGTCTTTCAGCCATTTGGAGTTTATTTTTGTGCATGGTGTGAGGGTGTGTTCTAGTTTCATTGCTTTGCATGCAGCTGTCCAGGTTTCCCAGCAATGCTTGCTGAATAGACTTTCCTTTTCCCATTTTATGTTCTTGCCTCCCTTGTCAAAGATTAATTGACCATAGGTGTCAGGGTTAATTTCCAGATTCTCTATTCTGTTCCATTGGTCTGTCTGTCTGTTTTGATACCAGTACCACACTGTTTTGATGACTGTGGCTTTGTAGTATTTCTTGAAGTCTGGGAGAGTGATGCCTCCTGCTTGGTTTTTGTTTCTCAGGATTGCTTTGGCGATTCTGGGTCTTTTGTGGTTCCATATAAATGTTTGGATTGTTTGTTCTAGTTCTGTGAAAAATGTCCTGGGTAATTTGATAGGGATTGCATTGAATCTGTAGATTGCTTTGGGTAGGATGGCCATTTTCACAATATTGATTTTTCCAATCCAGGAACATGGAATATCTTTCCATTTTTTTACATCTTCTTTGATTTCTTTGATTAAGGTTTTATAGTTCTCGGCATATAGGTCCTTTACCTCTTTGGTTAGGTGTATTCCGAGGTATTTGATTTTGTGAGGTACAATTTTAAAAGGTATCGTATTTTTGTATTCCTTTTCTAATGTTTCATTGCTGGTATACAGAAATGCAACTGACTTCTGAATGTTAATCTTATATCCTGCCACTTTGCTGAATTTATTAATCAGTTCAAGGAGTTTTGGGGTTGAGTCCTTAGGGTTTTCTAGGTATAGAATCATGTCATCTGCATACAGTGACAGTTTGATCTCTTCTCTTCCTATATGGATGCCTTTGATTTCTTTTGTTTGTCTAATTGCTGTGGCTAAGACTTCCAAAACTATGTTGAAGAGCAGTGGTGAGAGTGGGCATCCCTGTCTTGTTCCAGATTTGAGTGAGAAGGCTTTCAGTTTTTCCCCATTGAGGATTATATTTGCTGTGGGTTTATCATAAATGGCTTTGATTATATTCAGGAATGTTCCCTCTATACCCACTTTGGCGAGGGTCTTCATCATGAATGGATGTTGAACTTTGTCAAATGCTTTTTCTGCATCTATTGAGATGATCATATGATTTTTGACTTTTTTTTTGGTAATGTGGTGTATGATGTTGATTGATTTGCGTATGTTGAACTATCCTTGTGAACCTGGGATGAACCCAACCTGGTCATGGTGTATAATTTTTTTGATATGTTGTTGGATTCGGTTGGCTAAGATTTTGTTGAGAATTTTTGCATCTATATTCATCAATGATATTGGGCGATAGTTTTCTTTTTTGGTGGTATCTCTGCCTGGTTTTGGAATGAGGGTGATGGTGGCCTCATAGAATGTCTTTGGGAGTATTCCTTCTTCTTCAACCTTTTGAAAGAGTTTAAGGAGGATGGGCACCAATTCCTCTTTATATGTTTGATAGAATTCACCTGTGAAGCCATCTGGTCCTGGGCTTTTATTTGTAGGGAGTGATTTTATGACCTCTTCAATTTCATTTCTAGTGATTGGTCTGTTCAGTTGGTCTGTTTCTGCTTGATTCAGTTTTGGCAAGCTGTAAGATTCTAGAAAATTGTCCATTTCTTCCAGATTGTCAAACTTATTGCCATATAGTTGTTCATAGTATTCTCTTATGGTTTTTTGTATTTCTGCTGTATCCGTTGTGATTTCTCCTTTTTCATTTATAATTTTGGTGATTTGGGTTCTTTCTCTCCTCTTTTTAGTGAGTCTGGCCAGGGGTTTGTCAATTTTGTTCACCTTTTCAAAGAACCAGCTCTTGGTTTTATTAATTTTCTCTATTGTTTTTTGAGTCTCTATTTTATTGATTTCTTCTTTGATCTTTATAATTTCCTTCCTTCTGCTGACTTTAGGACTTCTTTGTTCTTCTTTTTCTAATTCATTTAGGTGGAGGGTTAAGTTGTCAATTTGGGATCTTTCTTCTTTTTTGAGAAAGGCCTGGATTGCTATAAATTTCCCTCTGAGCACTGCTTTCGCAGCATCCCATAGATTTTGAGAGGTTGTGTCTTCATTATCATTTGTTTCAAGATAGTTTTTAATTTCCTTCTTGATTTCCTCATTGACCCATTGGTTTTTTAGTAGCATGTTGTTTAGCCTCCATGGAGTAGGTTTTTTCTCTTTGCTTTTCCCATGGTTGATTTCTAATTGCATGGCATTGTGGTCAGAGAAGATACTTGAGATAATTTCTATGCTCCTAAATTTATTGAGATTCGCTTTATGTCCCAATATGTGGTCGATTCTTGAGAATGTTCCATGAGCATTTGAGAAGAATGTGTATTCTGATTTTTTTGGATGTAGTGTCCTGAAGATATCAATGAAGTCTAACTTTTCTATTGTTTCCTTTAGGATCTCTGTTGCTTTATTGGTTTTCTGTCTAGAGGATCTGTCCATTGATGTGAGGGGGGTATTAAGGTCTCCTACTATGATTGTATTCTCATCAATATCTCCCTTTATGTCTGTTAATATTTGTTGTATGTATCCGGGTGCTCCTATGTTTGGGGCATATATGTTGATGATAGTAACATCCTCTCCTTGGATGGATCCCTTAATCATTAAATAGTGTCCTTCTTTGTCTTTCTTTATGTCTTTTGTTTTAAAGTCTATTTTGTCTGATATGAGCGTTGCAACTCCTGCTTTTCTGTCATGTCTATTGGCATGAAATACTTTTCCCCAGCCTTTCACTTTCAATCTATATGTATCTTTTGTCCTAAGGTGAGTTTCTTGTAGGCAGCATATTGAAGGTTTTTGCCGTTTTATCCACTCAGCCATTCTGTGTCTTTTGATTGGGGCATTCAGTCCATTGCCATTTAAGGTGATAATTGATAGATGATTATTTATTGCCATTTGATCCTCGTGTTCCAGTTGATTCTATGGTTCTCCATTCTTCTTTTTTTTTTTTTTTTTTTTTTTTTTGGTTGGATGGTCTCCTGTTATTATCTGCTTGAGTGTATTTTTTTTTTCATTTTTTGCAAATGCAATATTTGGTTTTGGCTTGTGGTTGCCCTGTTTTTTAAGTATGCTAACCCCTTCCCATAATTGTGTGTTTTAGTCTGATGGTCCTGTAAGTTCAAACACTTCATTATTATATTAAAATTAAGAAGAGAGACATACATACAAACAAAAAGGATTATTTACCTCCTAACATCCCTTGCCCACATTTTATGGTTTTGATGACTCTTTTATTTTTTTCTTTTTAATTTTATTTTGTTTGAAGCATGTTCATGATTAAATCTGTATGCTGGCTTATTTGAGTGACTGCTCTCTGATTGCATCTTCCTCAGTCCTAGTTCTTCCTCTTCTTCTTCTTCTTTTTTTTTTTTTTCTTTTCTTTTTTCTTCCCTTTCCTTCCTTTCTTTTTGGTTTAGAGAAGCCCTTTCAATATTTCCTTGAACCTGGGTTTTGTGTTGCTGTATTCTTTAAGTTTTTGTTTGTTGGGAAAAATTTTTATTTCCCGTTCTATTTGAAATGATATTCTTGCTGGATAAAGTATTCTAGGTTGCATATTTTTTCCTTTGAGCACTTTAAATATCTCTTGCCATTCCCTCCTGGCCTGTAGTGTTTCTGTAGAGAAATCAGCTGATATTCTTATGGGGGTTCCCTTGTAGGTAACATTTTGCTTTTCTCTTGCTGCCTTTAGGATCCTCTCTTTATCACTAACTTTTGCCATTTTTATTATGATGTGTCTTGGTGTGGGTCTGTTTGGGTTCAGTTTGTTTGGGGCCCTCTGTGCTTCTTGTATCTTGAATCCAGTATCCTTTAGATTTGGGAAGTTTCCAGCGATAATTTCTTCAAATATATTTTCCATTCCCTTATCTTTTTCTACTCCTTCTGGAATTCCTATTATGCGTAGATTGGCCCGTTTTATATTATCCCATAGGTCTCTTATATTGCTTTCCAGTTTTTTGATTCGGTTTTCTGTCTGTTGACCAGATTGAGTGATTTCCATTATTCTATCTTCCATATCACTGATTCGTTCTTCTGCATTATTCATTCTGGTTTTTACTGCCCCTAGTTCAGTTTGCATCTCTGCAAATGAATGTTCTAGTTTTTCTTGGCTCCTCCTTATATTTTCTAGCTCCTTTCTGAGGGTATCTGCATTGCTGTTCATATCTTCTCTTAATTCCTTCAGTATTTTCACTATTTCTCTTTTGAACTCCAGGTCTGTCAGACTGCAGAGATCAGTTTCATTGTTGACTGTTTTAGGTGAGTTCTCCTGTTGGTTTGACTGGGGGTGGTTTCTCAGCTTCTTCATCTTGCTTGTTGTCTTCTTTCTCCTGAGGGAGTTGTACTCTCCTTTATCGGGTAGTGTTTGCCTTGTCACTGCCCTGGAATATTTCCTGAGGGCTGTCGTTGTTGGTCAGTCTTTTTTGAGGCAGTGTGGCTTTTCTGGAGTGTTGATGGGACTAACAGTGTTTCTTTGAAGCAAAGGAGGACTTCCTGAGGGCAGACAGGACTGGGAGGTCCACCCCACGATGGTAGCAGATTTCACTTGGTTCTCAGCACCCCCTGGGGTCTTGGGCGGGTAGCAGGGCCCTTGGAGACTCAAGAGGCTCCTCCCCAGGACAGCCCGACTCAGAAAGACCGTCTGAGATCTTTTCCCGATTCGGCCAGGCTTGTTGCAGCTTTTCTGGGCTGCAGGGGGGTCCTGCCTGGAGCTGGCAGTCCTATGCAGCTGGTCCACTAGGTCTCAGCACCCCTTGGGGTCTTGGGCGGGTAGCAGGGCCCTTGGAGACTCAAGAGGCTCCTCCCCAGGACAGCCCGACTCAGAAAGACCGTCTGAGATCTTTTCCCGATTCGGCCAGGCTTGTTGCAGCTTTTCTGGGCTGCAGGGGGTCCTGCCTGGAGCTGGCAGTCCTATGCAGCTGGTCCACTAGGTCTTAGCACCCCCTGGGGTCTTGGGCGTGTAGCAAGGCCCTTGGAGACTCAAGAGGCTCCTCCCCGGGGGAGCCCGTCTCAGAAAAACCGTCGGAGAATTAGTTCGATCTATTCACGGCCTGGCTAGGCTTGTTCTAGCTTTTCTGGGCTGCTGGCCTTTTCTAGGGGGCTGGTGGTGTTTGGTGCTGCTCTGTGGAAGTGTAGCCCCTCCAAAGGGCAAGCAGGCCTGTGCAGGGAGAGCCCCTGCGGTGGTAGGCTTCAGGCAATTGTTGAGGCCAGCCCTCCTGGATGGCAGGCAGCCCCAGGTTCGGCGAGAGCGTAGGGGGTGGCGGGGGTGGGGGGAGGGAATGCACTGGGAAGCACAGCTTTCTGCTAGCTAGCGGGCCTGTAAGCTTGCTGTGGCGTGGGGGGTATTCTATGGGGACCCACCCCTTCTTCTCTCCCCTCCCCAGCACGGGCGCAGACCAGGCTCTTCTCCCAGGTTCCCTCTGAGGCGGCTTTCCACTTCCCCGCCCCTAGAGTATTGCTCCCTTCCTCTGCGACAGCTTTGTTTTCTAGTCTCCCAGGCAGTCTCTGCCCCGTCAAATGGTTTAGAGACCTCCCAAGCAGTTTCCGCTCTGCCCCGCCCCCCTAGCCCGGGGACTAATCTCTGGAGCCGAGGTCTCGGTGCCCAGCCCCCCCCCCAGGCGTCCCCCGGCCCTTTCTTGGGGACTAACCTTCGGAGGCGAGGTCTCGGTGCCCAGCCCCAACCCAGGCGTCCCCCGGCCCCCTCTCGGGGACCAACCTTCAGAGCTGAGGTCTCGGTGCCCAGCCCCCACCCAGGCGTCCCCCGGCCCTTTCCCGGGGACTAACCTCTGGAGCCGAGGATTCGGTGCCCAGCCCCCACCCAGGCGTCTCAATTTTTGGTGACTGTGCCTTGTCTCTAGTTTTATAGGACAGTTTAATTCAACTGTCTTGATTTGTCTAAGTACATGCTAATCAGGAGCACTTGTTTTATTTATGTCTTTTTAGGTCCACATCGTTGGCATATGGCAAATGGAGGTACCCAGGCTAGGGGTTGAAAGAGAACTGTAGCTGCTGACCTATACCACAGGTATAGCAACGCCAGATCCAAGCCACATCTTCAACCTTCACCACAGCTCTTGGCAATGCTGAATCATTTAACCCACTGAGCAAGGCCAAGGACTGAACCCACTAATCAGAAATAATCATCAAATAATAAGCAAAATAAAGGATATGACTAGTCCTCGTATGTACTTGTCAGGTTCATTACCACGGAGCCATGACAGGAACTCTAGGGGTCATTTCTTAATCTAAAACTTTTAATCCGTATAGCTTCCTATGTCCTTATGGCCTTTTTGCTCTGCCTATTGAGTGTAATGTATGACAAATTTCCAAGTCAGAGCAACAAAGGTTTGCAAGGGGAAAAGAGAGAAGAAGAGATTCAAGAATTAGCAATGTTTATTTCTAGGGTATAAAAAGTGTGACTTGTAATCCACTTACCAATATCAAGTTTTGGAAAAAACAGACAAATATCTGCAGTTGTATATTAAGCTTTTATACCTATTCAATATTAGTCCAAAGCATTATTAACACATAAGTCTCCAAATCTTTTGGAGGTTGTCTCCCTTTACATTTCTCATTCTCTTTCCCACACAAGTTCATGGTTGAAGGTATATTTATTCACACAAACCCCTCTGCTGTTTCCAGTAGCTACCTGCACATACTGGTCCGGTATTTTAGGCTTAGGTCTTCCTTTGGATAAACCTTGGTGAGGGACTCCATGAAACCACACAGCTGTAAGTGGACTTTCCTATATTTGAACCAAAACATTAATCCTCTCTGAGAAAACTGAGGATAGCCTGCCAAATTCAGTTCCTAAAGAGGGCATGTGTATGTAAACAGTTCTCCTACTAAGATTGACTAGTCGAACTAGACAGGCTAGCACCTGCTTTTAGAATGTCAAAGAATCAATCCCCAAGCACCAGAATGTGGACAGAAAAGAAAGGAGTAGGGTCAGATTGCCATCCTTTTGCCCATGAAGGATACTCTGCCACCAGGAATATATACAGGCTTTGTTACCCCCAACTTGTCCATAATATAATTCTCACTACCTTTACAGGGTTAAGAGGAAGGAAACCCCAGTAGCCTTCCTTCCAGTTTCTTACAAGATCTAAAATGCTGGCTTCCAAAATCCCTGCTCATGGGTGCTGGCTACTGCCTCCACACCTCACCCTTCCCCCAGCTTATGCCTTATGCCTCTCCCCTTTTTCAGGTAGAAAGAAGGCTCTGTTTCTTTCTGGACCAATCTGCAACAACAATACCATCCAGGTCATGTGGTCATTCACCCTGAAGAAAACTCAGACAGTGTGATGACATCTGCATAGTGGAGACCAGTTTGGGGACATACACACACAAGAACTATCATTAGTAGATAAGTAGTCCTTCCTGGTTCTTTTCGTTCAGGGCAGCCATGGTGCATGTGCAGTCAAGCTCTGCATTCTGGGATACACACACACACACACACACACACACACACACACACACACGTTCTATGTATAAAATTTGTCTATTTACTTGCCTTGTCATCCTTAGAGAAGGAGAGATTAGTGCGAAAGATAAGGAGGAGTATCAGTGGGGTAGGAAACCTGGAGCAAGTCAGACATTTCATGTGACCAAGAGTAGGAGCAAAGAGCAGAGTGTTGGCTTCTAGGTGCAACATAGAACTTGATCCTGAGCTAAGTGAGAATACCTTCATGACTGCCCTCCTTGCCAGCCCCTCCACTGGTTCTGTTCTCAACCCAGGCCTCAGAAGCCCATACTGTGGGGGAGGCAGAGACCTGCCCTGCCCCAATAACTTGTGGAACTCATTCATGGAAACACTTAGTAATTAACACACTGTGGCCCACTCAGTTCCAGTGTCTAAAGCACGAGAAAACACTGAGAACCTACTTCCAAACCCAGGTAATTCCATTGCGGAGTAGTATATACTTACAGAAGGGACTCCAGTCTTGGAATAAACACTGATGGTATGTTAATAAGTGTTATTTCATGGCATTGCATTTCATGAAATGGGTCTCCAAAATAAATAAAAAGCAGCAAAATAAATAGGAGAAACATAGAGAAGAGATGAGAAGCATGGAGAATTGCAATACCATTCAAAACTCCAATCTATTTAACAAACTTCTGTTTAAAGCTCCACATACGGAATTCTGTCACAGAAAAGGAACCAACTAGCCAGTATCCACCCTCAGGAGTCAGGGTCATGTGACCAAAAACACTGAATCTATCTGTACTGGCCACCCACCACACCACACCTTCTGGCATGACGGTGTTCCTACCTAATTTTTACTGTGATGTCAAGAAGTTTCACCAGGAATCGGAGTTCCTGTTCTGGCTCAGTGGTCAAAGAATCCGACTACAAACCATGAGGTTTCGGGCTCAACCCCTGGCTTGCTCAGGAGGTTAAGGATCTGGTGTTTCCAGAGCTGTGATGTAGGTCACAGACATGGCTTAGATCCACTGTTGCTGTGGTTGTGGTGCAGGCTGGCAGCTACAGCTCCAATTAGACCCCTAGCCTGGGAGCCTAAATGTACCACGGTAATAGCCTTAGAAAAGGCAAAATGACAAAACAAAACAAAACAAAACAAAACAAAAAAGAAAAGAAAAAGAAAAAAGAAGTTTCACCAGGAATCATAAAACACTAGTTTCTCTGAGTCTTCTCCCAAAACAGGAGGCAGGGTGGAGGGTAAGCTCTAAAACAGAGTTGTCTTGTTTACTCTCTACAAATACCTACTTTAAGTGCTCCGGAATGTAAGGTTTGTTTTTAAAATACATTCTTCCTCCTATTTAAATAAACTTCTTTAACAAATTATTCTGCTTTCTCTTTTCTACCTCGACGGTTTTCCCAGGGACACCCTTCAGGTGCCTAGGTAAGTTAAGACAGCCAGCATCGAGCTGCAGATCAAGAACTTTCTCGGAGGAAAAAAAATTATTTAACGGTAAGTTAAGCAGGGCTTCAAGCCTACAAGGTATGGCAGGTGGATGTCTGAACAACACCCTGAATGTGACCAGTCTAGGAATTCCTATCATGGCTCAGAGAAATGAATCTGATTAGCATCCATGAGGATGTAGGTTTGATCTCTGGCCTTTCAGTGGGTTCAGGAGTCCACGTTGCCCTGAGCTGTGGTGACTTCAGCTCCAATTAGACCCCTAGCCTGGGAAACTTCACATGTTGCCAGTGCACCCTAAAAAGAAACACACACACAAAAGAACGTGACCAGTCTAATTAGTGGAAGGAGGGAAGAGAGCCTGAATGAAGCTTGCATCCAGCCACCCACTCTACACAGCGAAGGGTGGGGTCTAAGTATTACTTCTCCCACCCACATATATTCTACCTCCATTTCTGGGAGCTTATAACTGAAAATCCAAAACGGCAGCGTCTGAGGGTGGAGACAAACTTAAGACAGTTTTTACTTACCAACACATGTAACCCGACAGCATAGCAACCGAGTTTGAAATCCTTTGATTTGGTCCCTGGCCGTTGACTTCTTCAGTTATCAGAGCCGCATTTTGGGAAATGCGGGAGAAAGCCGGCTCAGGACGCTGTAAAAGGCGGATGGCTTCAGTAGGTCTCCATCCGCCAAGCTCCCGACGGTCACCACAGAATCTAGCACACGCGCAGTAGCAAATATTAGAAGGAACTATCCATCCGCCGGAGAGGTAACGTGAAGGCGGCGGTGGTGGTAGCGCGAGTTTTCGCAGAACTACAGAAGTTCCAAAAGCATGCAAGTAGAGCTACATGGCCCTCCTTTTCGTCGTCGCGCCACCTAAATGAGCAGAGCTTCATAGTTACCAACTGTCCCAAACATCTCCATCGACCCAATCCCCGGCCCAGGGTGGGGTCTCCTTTCATACTCTGCCTCCTTGCCTTGGTACCCCCTGCTGCTTAGATTGGCTACACTTTTGATTACTTATAGCTATGAAATAAAAACGAAACTGAGCAATACCAAAGAGAAAGCACGAAGGCTAGAGCTTCGCAGAATTCATAAGGAATTCAATGACAAACCTCTGCAGAGTCCAAAGGAAGTCTAAGTAGAGTCCAAAGAGTCTAAGTAGACTCCGCGGTTCTCCTGTCCACTGACGACATCTTATTCGCCCACTAAGTGAGAGGATTCTGGCGAAAATCTGAAGACCTCAGCTGGGGAGTGGAGTGATAATCTGATAATCAGCATTTTTAACTTTTTCTGAGGGCTGACGTGCAAAAATGGCGCGAGAGGGCAAATGCGTTGACTAAGGAGAGGTTTGTAAGAGTGAACGGGGAACGGGAGATTGAAAAGTATAGGAGATTGCCGAAGAAGAGTCAGGAGAAGCTTAAGTTTGCCATCTAACGTTGCCCAGTGTTGCATTCACCTCTTTCATGTATGTGTTTTAGTTGGTTGCCGTCAGGTCTACTCTGTAGCGGCTTGGGCTTTGGGACTTGAAAATAAGCGAGCTTCTGCCTTTTAAGCAAATTGCCTAACCCTACCTGACCCAACTGGCCCCATCCGCTCGAAGAAGCCCCAAGGGCTCACCAGCTACCACCTTTCCAGCTCTTGGTCGCTGCCTGAAGCCCAGCGCACCTTTCATGAAGCTGCGAAGCTCGGTCCGCATTCAACAAATAAGGCATTTCTGCCTCACCTGTATGCAGACCTGGACTTCAGGCATGCCACGATCCCAGTGCGTCTTCCTCAAAAGTTCTTTGCACTCTTTGCCCTCCTTCCTACCAGCCGCAGACACAAACATCTGGCCACCTCTGCCTACAGTTTCACTTTTGAGCTCGCCCACCATCGATTTTGCTTCTGGGATAAGAATCCCCGGCCACTTAGGGGCATAACTTCTCTTACTTCCTGCCTTCCTCTTCCCCACTTATGCACGGTTATTTGCACTCACCGCACTCGGTGCATCCTGGGTAAGCTAGAGACCAACTTGGGCAGTGTAGGCGAGAGCTGACCCTGGAAGGCTGAGCTGCAGGAATAGTGGGGGTGACGTTCCTAGTCGGCCAAGACTCCCATTGCTATGTAGAAGGCCTGTAAAGAATACAGCTGCTATAACTCACCCAGTACTGTTCTAAATCAAAGTTCTTAAATCCCTGCACCTGCATCTCTCAACGCCTCCAAACTAAATCTCCTCTGTGAAATTAGTGAGAACCGGGCCAGTTCTCGAAACGCATCCGCACTTCCGGTCTGCTTCCTCGCAGAGGAGTCCATTCATACTACACCATCTGGAAAATAGCCACTTGGTTTGAACTCGATGCCAGAATACCTCGAGTGTTTCCATCATACAGTAATTGTTTAAAGAGCTGGGGAGGAAAGGTGAGCAAGCTAAGGGGAAGACAGAGTAGCAGAGATTTGCTTTAATTTCCAGCCATTTGAAGGCACCTCAGATGGTTGGTGGATTTTCTTTGTTGCTGTCCCCTTGCTTCAGAGATTTCCTTCAGGGGTTTTATTTTTCTTGGTAGGGAGTAATTTCAGGTTTACAAGGTTGACTGGATACCTGCTCTGGGATGGTGATGCTGACCTGACCTGGGGGTATAGGTTGTGCCCCTTGCAGATTAGTTTCAATTGGCAGGTATTGAGTCCCTCCTGCACACCCAGCCACTCCCAGGGAGGAGCAAAAGCAGGAGCAGGAAGGTGGGAGCTGAAAACTGGGAAGCAGTATTCCCTCCTCTGCACAAGAATCTAAGGCCAAAAGAGTAATCTGGGTTTTTTAAGACAGATGGAATTATAGGATGGAGGAGGAATGTTCCAGTTTAAGCTACAAAAACAGCAGGATAGGACATCACTGACAAGTATCCCACTCTTCTCCATAAAGTCTGTTTACACTGATGCTGGAAACTCTCTTCCTGCCTAGGGACATGATTATGCAGTATCGATGAGAATATATATCTGAAATGGAAGTAATTTTTAAATCCACAAAGAAAGTTTTAAATGTTCTTCAAAATCCTCATTCTAAAAGTTATCAAGTTGATTGCTAAATCAAGTTCAAGACCAAAATCAGCTCTAATCAACCAATATTTACCTCTAAAAAACAAGTAGTGTTGATAATACTACAAAAATAACATTAGGCAATAGTCCTTCTGCTTACTTCTCAGTATGTAATTATAACAAGTCTTTTAGAATAGAAATGAAACATCTCTCCTGTTGAAACTAACTTAAGGCACAAGTAGATCTTCATGGTCCAAAGCTGCTTGTAACCACTGATGCAAAATACATTTAAGCAGTTGCTTTAACTCAGCTGCTTGTAACCACTGATGCAAAATACATTTAAACAGTTGCTTTAATCCAGCTTGGGTTGAACTCCCAGTGCAGGTAATTAAGCACACTTTTAGCAAGAAGGCAGGAGAGAATGCACAGTTTTCATTTTTCCTTCCTTGGTTGGGGGGGGGGGGGTGAATATTTCTGAAATCTGTCCTAAACAATTTTTTTTTAATCCCTCATAACCAGAAAGCTAAGAGTTTTTTTGTTTTTTTTTGGTTTTTTTTCATTTTGACAGCTTAGGTTTTAAAGACATTTATGTCCAAATATTGAAGGTTGTTAGATGAATACAAGTGAATTATAGGCACAGAAAAGGCTTTATTTTTGAAGCATCTCCTTTTCTGCCAAAACAAGGATAAAATAATTGTATGCCTGAGTTGGAAATTTTTGATGAAACCCTCTGAGTGTGCCCTTCCACTAAAGAGGTTCTTTCCTTCTGAGCACTACAGGGGTGTGATGGCCTGGGTGAACATAGGTCATGCCAGCCACTTCCAGCTGGATTAGACTGTACTATTGAGGTGCAGAAAACTTCTTCCTCCACCACTTGCATCCACAACTCCTTCTTCAAGTCACAGGTTTCCCCCAGAAATACAAGTCACAGGAAAAACAACTGAGCAAGAGTTTGGGGCCTGCTTCTCTGAGTCCTATGGCCTCTAGGCATGTGGGTAATGGTCATCTGACAAGGGGACGTGTTTGTCTGTCAAAGTCCTGGATTTAAAGTGGATAGGGAGGGGTATTTAAAGGAGGAAAGGCTGTGAGGAGAGCTGACTGGGGAAAAACTGTTACTAGAGATAAACAGGCCAGTAAATTTGCCTTTGAGGGAATTTACTCTTTGAATCTATCCTTTTTAAAGGTGATCCTGGCTCCATTATATTCTGTTTCGGCTGGTGGAATTAAAAGGGTTCATTTTCTATCTCTAAGGAATATATTTTCAAATTCCACTGGCTATTTAAAATATCATTGTATAGCCAGGACATGGAAACAGCCCAAATGTCCATCAACAGATGACTGGATTCGGAAGATGTGGTATATATACACAATGGAATACTACTCAGCCGTAAAAAAGAATGACATAATGCCATTTACAGCAACATGGATGGAACTAGAGAATCTCATACTGAGTGAAATGAGTCAGAAAAACAAAGACAAATACCATATGATATCACGTATAACTGGAATCTAATATCCAGCACAAATGAACATCTCCTCAGAAAAGAAAATCATGGACTTGGAGAAGAGACTTGTGGCTGCCTGATGGGAGGGGGAGGGAGTGGGAAGGATCGGGAGCTTGGGCTTATCAGACACAACTTAGAATAGATTTACAAGGAGATCCTGCTGAGTAGCATTGAGAACTTTGTCTAGATACTCATGCTGCAACAGAATAAAGGGTGGGGAAAAAACTGTAATTGTAATGTATACATGTAAGGATAACTTGATCCCCTTGCTGTACAGTGGGGAAAAAAAATATCATTGTAAAGGAACCCAACTATATCCTAAAGAGTTTTAAATGAGTTTAAGAGAAATTCTAAAGAGGAGTTAACAGGATTTAATGGAAATTAAAATATAAGATTTTATTCATCTATTTCATATATTTCAAGTTTTTAGTTAGTCCTGAATCTGGTTAGGTGAAAGTGTTTAGGAGAAAAAAATCACAAAGCTGTAAGAGAAAAATACAAGTGTATACATCTTCCTCAACCATCACTACTGCTTACAAGGAATTGAGGCTGCGCTTCTTCATTATTGCCTTATAGCCTACTTATTGTGCTGTGTGACCAGACTTTTCTTCTCCCTTTCTCCTTCTATATCCTTAATCTTCTGCTAGCATCTTAAAAGCTGAGAGAGTGATCAAACCAATATAGTTGACACTCTGCAAGGGGAAAATATTAATGAAATTGAAGGAGCAATAACTAGAAAGCAAAACTGAGGGACTGGATGGCATCAGACAGTAGAAGAAAAAAGAAACGTTAGAGAGTTCCCAGGAAGAAGATCCTATGGTTATAAAACATGGCTCCATTTAAGGCACTTTCCTGATACAGACTTGTTCAGTCTCTTAACTTTATTATAGTCTGCTTAATGCTTCCATATGTTGCAGTACTTACCTACAGGGAGACAGGACACTGAGGTGTTTTTGCCAGGAAGAAGCATTTGTTTGGGCACTGACTCAGCGTATTCATATGCAAAGGCTGAGCCCCGAACATAGTGGGGTGTCGTCTTATATACCCCCATTAGTTTTCTGCTACATGTAAATCCCTTTGCCCCCTTATAAGGTAACATACATTCTGTAATTTCTGAGTGGACAGCTTTAGACAAGCTTTGGCCAGTGGGTTCAGGTTATGTGACATTGTTACAGAACTGTGCATGTGCACACAGGTGCTGATGTTGGGGGTTGCCTTCCCTTTGTTCTGGGGAGGGCCGTCCCCCACTTTTCCCCCTCCCCACACATTCCCCTCTTTGATGCTCTGATCCCTCTCTCAGGGTCAAAGAGCATCATCATGGGCTAGGGATATATATTTCCATAGCATCATCACATGGCTGGCCATTTTCCTTTTGATCATGGCCTCAATGAGACCAGAGACAGATCTTATAACTAGAGCAGCCAGACAGGTTAAGATCAACAGCCTCTCACAATCATAAGCACAACACCTATGAGGGTTTTGAATCCCCCAAAGATTGAAAACCATCCCGCAAATAGCTCTCCAGGGCCCATATGGGGACATGAGCCAGTTTTCTGATGTTTGTGGCTATTAGTCATGGCCTGGCCATTGTCATCTATCTGGAGGCAGCAGTCAGATTAAATTTTCCACATACCCCTCCTTCTTCTGCTAATACATAGTCTAAGGCTAGGCGGTTCTCGTAAATAGCTGCATGCATTTGTGACTGGTTTTGCCAAGGCTGTGAGTTGCAGGGTCATGGCTGTTTGGTTAGTAATAATTTCCAGTACCACCCATAACCTGATCATTCGATTGAGCATGTATGTAGAAGTTCAGTAGCCCCAACTCCCATCTTGTGCCCAAGTGGTGGGACCATATGTCTCAACAATTTCTGGGGCAGCCACGCCTGTCCCCCCATCTTTGTTGTCCACCTATCACAGGACTCCTTTCTGGTCCTAACCTTTGGGCTCTGATAAAGGAGAACCCCTAATTTCTCTCCCTCCTAGTTAGGCGGGAGGAAAAATCCCAGTTGGACTATGCCAATGGCGCAGCTTCCTTTCCACCAAATGGGGAGTTGTATATGTGTTTTTTCCGCACATTCAAAACAGCCCATCAGGTGCCCTCCAGTGTTCGGGGTGGCTAGGAGTGTGAAGTTGGCCCAGCGTTCGCTAATTTCAGGTATGTCACAGAATGGCTTGGCCTCCTTCTCGGTGTGTCTAGTATAGTTGACTATGGCTTGACAGGGAGAGGACTAGCACTGGGAGGTGTTAACAGCAGAAACCAGGGCCCAATGCCAGGTAGGAGTGTTTGGCCATGACTCAGTAGAGTCCCAAGAAAGCTTTCATTTGCATGGGGTTCCTTCTACCCATTGTGTATAACTGGACCCTGTTCTGCTAATGCACACTTTTCCAATCACCCCTGAGGCTAAGACCCAAGTTTGGGGCCAGTTGTTTTCTCTGTCTGCTATGGAATGATTCCATTGAAGCAAATGGAGTGCAGTTAGGCTGGTCCCCTTCCAAGGCCATTTTTCACTCATAAGGACCATTGCCCAGATCCAACAGTCAGTGACATTGAACTCATGGACAATCCTTTCAGCTAGGTCAATGAAAAGGTTCTTGTGCAGGGTGGGCAAGTTCTGGTCTGGCCCCAGGTCCTTCCTGAGCTGCCCATAGATCAGGCTGGACTCTGACTTTGGGGGCCTTGGGCCTGCCTGTTGTTTTATCCTTTGCATAGTTTCTATGGCCAGCTGGGCCTGGGCATGATCCTGAATTCCCCCTCCATCGGCCATGCCCTAATGTCAGCTCTATGACCAACAGACCCAAGCCCCTGTTCCCCCTTTCTTTGGTCCTGGCAGTTGTACCCCTCTAGGTATTTTGTCTTTATTCATCCCATCCAATACCTTTTAGCACTACATGTGCAAAGGGTCGGGTGGTACCTCGATAAGAAGCACTGGTTGGTAGGCATAGGAGGTGAAGGACATTCCAACATTTCCCGATACCAAATCTTCCCCATATACTTGTCACAAGAGGTGGAATTTGAGTCTACAAGAGAGGTAAAAAGGGCCCAGACCAAACATAAACAATAACAACAAAACCTTCTACCCTTAAGAGGAAGCAGAGCATGAGCAGCAATCTTTTGCCACACTTCCATTCAGCTAGAGCAGTTTCTGTCAGCTGTGCAAAGATTAGGACAGTGACCATAATACCAGACAGGTACAAGGGGTGGCAGTGCATCACAATAAGGGGACCAAAATGGGGAACTGAAACGGTCTATTTATCCCCTTTGGTTGCTGATTCCTCAAGCTTCCCTCGTGCATAAACCAGTCAGCCTCCAGAGTGGCTAGAGCAGTGCTCTCTCCTCATGGGCCTCTGGCGCTGCAGCTTGCTACTTTCAGATGAGTATCTTGCATGGTGTTAAGGGATCAGGGATGCACTCCCAGTCTCTGCTGCTGGTTTTACTGTGCTGTGGTGGACCCAAGGAGCCACTTCTGTTACCTTTACTGCAGTAGGGGTGGATAAAATGGCAGTAAATGGGTCCCTTGAAAGAGGTTTTAATGGCTGGACATGCTACGCTTTTATCCATATGGCATCCCTGTGAAAGCTTTCAAGTAACCGTTCCCTAACCCACTGATGGAGGGTGGCCAGAGTGGAACCTAGTGCCTGCACCTGCTTCCTTAGGGTGAGGTTCACTAGTTCCTTTAAGTCTTTCCTTATACTCTTATGTGGGGATGCCCAGAGAGGATTTCATTAGGAGAAAACCCAGGAGTTCCCGTCGTGGCTCAGTGGTTAACAAATCCAACTAGGAACCATGAGGTCGCAGGTTCAATCCCTGGCCTTGCTCAGTGGGTTAAGGATCTGGTGTTGCTGTGAGCTGTGGTGTAGGTCGCAGACATGGCTCAGATCCCACGTTGCTGTGGCTCTGGCGTAGGCCAGCAGCTACAGCTCTGATTGGACCCCTAGCCTGGGAACCTCCATATGCCACAGGAGCAGCCCTAGAAAAGGCAAAAAGACAAAAAAAAAAAAAAGAAAACCCAGTCTGCTCACTGGGGTCACACCTAATTTTTAGCAAGGCTACTGGCAACAGCTGGTCCCAATCCAGGTGCATCCCCTAGCACAATTTGCTTAATTGCAGTTTCAGAGTCCAATTCATCCATTACACCTTTCTGGAGCTCTGGAGCCAACACTCTGTGTCCACCTTCCAGGCGATTTTTAATCCCTTTGCCACAAATCACACTATTTTCACCACAAATGCTGGTCTGTTAAATCAAGTCAACTAGAGAATACTTTATCCATGACTTTAATACAATCATCATCTGGTTGACCTGGCCTGATCTGCAGCAGGGTTGTAGGGTTTAGAATCCTCATTATTTCTATGTGAATATGTGGGTTTTTACATTACATCCCCTGATATTTAACCATCCAGGGTGAGTAAGCCAGTATTCTCCCTTATATTCCTTTAATGTTAGTAGCAAGTGTGGCACTCAAACTGTTAACTCTTGTCCCATGTCAGTTTATCAGCTTCCGACACTGAAGGGCTGTGACCACAAGTGCCCACAGGCAGGGTGGCCATCCTTGGGTACCAGAGTCAGGTTGTTTGGAAAGGTATGTCATTGGACGATGCCATGATCTCAGCATCTGAGTTAAGACCCCCACTGCAACATCGCTCCTCTCATGTACATACAGGGAAAAGACTTGGCTATGTCCTGGAGCCCTAGGCCAGTTGCACTGGTGAGGGCCTCCCTAATTTTTTTTAAAGGTCTTTTGTTTCACCTGTTCCCACAAGGAAGTTTCCTGTTCTCCCCTCTTTGTGGCCTCATATAGGGGTTTTGTCAAAATGGAGAAAGCAGGTGTCCACATCCTGTACAAAGCTGTGGCTCCGAGAAATTCCTGAACCTGGGTGTCAGGTGGAGGGAACCAGGATTGAGCAGACAGCCTGCTTTCTCTCAGGGCTGAGTTGACATTGTCCCTGGGATATGTGAGAGCCAAGGTATTTAACTTTTTCTTGATAGATCTGGGCCTCTAGCTTTCCCAATAAATCCTGACTCATCAAGGCCACAGGACAGTTGGGGAGGTATGGAAATTAGTGAATGACTTCATGGCCTCCCAAAGTGCCTCATCAAGGCAGCAGAAAGGGGCACCATGTTTGGTTGCCTGTGGCCCCTACCATGGTGGCTTGCCTCTGCAAGAATGGGTCCACAGGCTGAATTACCACTGTGTGTTCTGCCCCAGCATCAATTGTGAAGTCAATTGACTGTCCCCTACATTCACTTGGACCATAGGCTCTTGAGGCCTAACAGAATGAAGCCTGGTCTTAGTTCTCCTCATAGTTTCCCACAGTGGCCAGCCCTACAAAATCATTTTCATGGATCGCATGTGGCTGTTGGGCTGGCTGATATTGGCCCCAGACCTCCTCGCCTCGTCCCATCTGCTTGGGTCTCAGTTGGGAATCATCTGACAGTTGGGGGCACTCTTTTTCCCAGTGGCTTGCCTGATGACAGTAGGCACATTGGTTCTATCCATTTTGGCGCTGGGCAAAATGGCCATCCTTTTTGTCAGCCCACATTTTGTTTTTTGTTTTTGTTTTTGTTTTTGTTTTTTGGCCCCAGCCCTGTGGGAGAACTTCTGTTTGCTTTACCAAGGTAGGTTTTTTCTTTTTTTGTAGTGTGTGTGTGTGTGTGTGTGTGTGTGTGTGTGTGTGTGTTCAGCCTTTAGTGCTTTCTGGTCACAGCTGACAAATACTTTGCTTGTTATTCCTGGCACTTGACTAGCATTCATGCCTGCAAAGCCCTCTAACTTCTGGAGCTTGCGTTAGATGTTCCCTTGTGCCTGGCTCATGAAGGATGCACTGACCATCCACTGGCTTTCAGTTGTTTCTTGGTCAAAGGGTGTATAGAGGTGGAACACCTCACATAGCCTCTCACAGAATCAACTTGGGCTCTCATCGGGCCCCTGGAGCACCTCTGGGGTTTTGCCGTGTTTTTAGCCTTTTTCCTTCATGTTGTTTAAAAAAAGCCTCTTGGTGGTGCTCCAGCATTTGAAATCCCCAGACATTATTAGGGTCCCATTGGGGATTTTTCCTCAGGGAAATGGGCCCAGGTGTAAGTCCGGGGATCTGCTATCCCAGCTGGGGCGTGTTCCTCTAGCCATCTTAAAGCTGCCTGAATAATTTGGTGTCATTCTTCAATGTTAAATAGAATTAGAAGAATCTGCCAGCAATCAGTCCAGGTAGGCTCGTGGGTTTGAATGATGGACTGCACTAGATCTATCATAGCTTGGGGCTTCTCGGTGTAGGAGGGAGTATGATTTTTCCAGTTGAAAAGGTCAGTGGTGTGAAGGGTTGATACACAAAAACACATTGGCCTCCTCAAATTTGAGTCTCTTGATTAAAATTAACAGGCTCTCTGGTCTCTCTCAGTGGCATCTGCAGGGCCCCCTGGCACCGTGGTGGAGAGGGGGCCATCCCTGCTGACTCGGCTTTTCGGTTGCCTTCTGGCCAGAGTATACGAGGTTAACACTGGAGGCTCGGGAGAGGCTGCTACTGATAACGTCATAGATGAGTCTGGGAGGGGCTGCTCTCAGCGGAGGCAGATACCTCCAGTACAGCGTTGGCTGCTGGAAGTACTGGCGGCAGTGGAGTGGACAATGGTGCATAAGGTGGGGGAATTTCCTCTGGTTCCTCAGATAAAACAGGCTTTGGGGCTTCTGATTGGCGTTTTGAGGGGGCTTTTATATCTGAGCCATCATGATTTTGCAGTTTTCTTCCAGACAGACTTTTAGCCAAGGTAACTGAGAAAGGACCATATCTTGCCATCAGTCAATGCAAGGGAACTTCTCTGGGTGTCCTGGGTTGCTCGTGACAACTCTAAACACTTTGTTACTTAGTTCTTTATCTCGGAAGGCCAACCTACCCCAAACAAAGGTCAGTCTATCTCACAGAACGTCTGGAGTTTTCCTGGAGTCAACTTGGTACTGCAATCTCCCGAATGTCCCTTCTTGAAATTCTTTATCATACACTCCAAGGGTGGACGGTTACTCTGTTTGCCACCCGTTCTCTCCCCTAAAAGACGGCAGTTACACACAAAGAGGGGAAAGGGACGTAGTAATGATTGCTTTGTCCATCTCTGGCTGCTCCCCCGGGAAATATTTCAGGTGCCTCTTAGCATTGGTGGGAATGTATAAAGCCCAAGGTCAGGACCTCTCTGAAGAAGGCCACCATAAGCCATGTGAGGATCTGTGGACGGAACTGTGGACTGGGACTCAACACTTGCTTCGGCCTGTGTGGTCGTGTTGGAACTCTCCTGTGATCCGTCTCATTCAGTTGCATTCACAAAACATCTACGACTAGCCACCCAGTGCCTCAAGTTGCAGTTTTGTCTCCTGTCTCCTGTACAAGAGCTCCTGTGAGACTACTAGGGCAACTCTGCAAGGTGATCAGGTTCCTCTGATGCCTCACAGGGGTGGGGCCCCAAACTGAACCTGTGTTCTTGCCAGTTTGATGGACAGCGCTCGTTTGGCTGGTTCCAGGGCCTCAATGGGTTCCATTGTGCTCCTGGGGTCCTTGCTCTGGCACACCGGGAGGGCTAGTCCCCTAGAGATCAATTGGTTTGCTGGTGCCAGCGGAGGTCAACTGTCTCGGCATCCCAGGTGTTGTACCCCATGACAAGAGAGGTGAAATCACCATCTCTGAATCGCAGATGAGCCTACAAGAAATGCTGCTGATCTTACATCAGGCAGACAGGACACCAAGGCCTGCTTTCCAGGAAGCAGTGTTTATTCAAGCTGGCACTGGCTCAGCAGATTCATCTCCAAAGGCTGAGCCCCAAACACAGCAGGGTGCTATCTTATAAATGCTACATTACTTTTTCTTTTGCACTTCTCCCTTTGTCCCCCTCATAAGGTAACATGCATTCTGTAATTTCTGAGTGGACAGTTATAGATACCCATGGGCCCATGGATTCAGGTTATGTTACATTGTTACAGAACTGTGCATGTGCACACAGGTGCTGATGTTGCATGTTGTCTTCCCTTTGTTCTCGGAAGGGCCTTCCCACTGCCTGATACACATATGTGGGCCTCTCTGTCCTCTCTGTCCTGGTTACTCATGTCACACAAGACTGACATTGCCAGAACTTCCAGGGCCATTATGCTCCTCTCAGGTGAAAGGGAAAGGCAATTATACCAGTGGCAAGGCTCTTATCCTATATGTATGGGAAACTATTATCTCCCAACATTGTCTTGGGGTTGATTTGCAGTAGACAAGCCCCCTGGCTTCTAGCCATCCTTTCCAGAAGATTTACTCTGGGCCCTGAGACACTAGTAGTTCATCAGGAGGATTTGGGTGGTTATAGATACTGTTGTTTCACTTTGCATAACATAAAGTAGTTCACATAAAATAGTAATACAAGATAGCACAAACACACTGAAAGTCTTGCAATCATTTTTTAAGTTATTGAATAGGACTAAAACATTGACAGACCCAAGGTCTTCCTCCTTCATACCACCTACCTTCAAGCACAGAACACATATTTGTTTGCCTTCCTTCCATTCTAAATAATGCAATATTTGAAGATCTATCTCTTTCTCAGGGATTTCTGTATCAGAAGTTACCATAGGTCATTGCTTTCCTGGCAAACCTATCCACTCTAGAGCTTAGATATGGGGCACAGAGAATGAAACTATTGGAATCAGAGGGACTCTAGGGGAGAAGATGGCTGCTCTTTCTGTTTGTCCTTTTTGAAGAGTATTGAGCATTTTAGAGGGGAGGACCTAAAGGGAGGACTCAACATGGTATCACTAATATTATGTCAGAATCTTTGGTCTGGGCTTAGTTTAGTGTCAGGCCTTTAGTTCCTCCAAATTAAGGGACCAGTAAGTGACTTAGTTTCAATACTGTAGGATCAGCCAAGAGTATTAGTATCATCCAAATGGATATAAATAAAGGTTCACAGGGATTTAGCATGGAGAGGCTGATGAGGCAATGATTTGTGCTCAACATAGCTTCTGGAATCTGTTATACTCAGACCAAAACCCCTTTAGTAGACTTAGGGCAGTAAAAGGGGAACCTCAGGACAATGAGCAGTTAACTCTAGCTAAGCATAGTTGCTCTTCTGCTTCCTCAGGGCCCCTTCCTGAGGCACCATCCCTAGACTCCTAGTCAGTACTACCCTGGGACTGGAGAAATAGAGAGTTCTCTGCCAGCCCCACATCCTCAGCCTCTCCTGGGACTGTGGTTAGGAGACAGCTAATAGAAACTTGTCAGGCCTCTGAGTAAGTCACAGAGGTGAATGGCACAGGATACTTAACATCAGCTTGAGTATGGAACTGATGAGTGTGTGTGCATGAGTGTTGTATAAGATAAACTCCTGGCTTTTGTATTTTACATATTTAGGCATCACTCCCTAAATCAGGGAACAAACTGAACCCAACTGTCCGAAGTTATACACAAGAACTTACAAAAGTGATACTCCAGAGATTGTACTTGTTAAAGAGTACAATATTAGTATTGGACTCCAGGCCTTCAGGGTAACATGTCAGTAGCATGTGTCCAAGACAGAAGTATCAAGACTATGTTCCTATGCTGAGCTGAAGGCCCTCTGCATACCTCCTCTGAGAGCATAGAGGCAGAAACCCCTTTACCCGTAATCTTGGGTCCTACCATGGAGTCTTACATACACCAATCTACCTCCTCCTAGGCAGAATGCAAGATCCAAAATTCAGAGCATCTGAGTCTAGATTGTCCCAGATTAGCCCAAACCTCCAAGCCTGGAAACCCCCTCACCCCCTTGACCTTTGAGGAAAAAACTGACGTAAATTAAGTTTTGCTAGAGGCTGAGTGTGGACCCTCATGTGAGACTCACACCCTTTCCATTAGACACAATTCTCTTCTGGAGAAGTGCTTTAGGATTAAGTGAGAGAAAGTGGTATTTGGGATGCTGGATTAGTTTCAGGGTTTGTGGTCTGGTGAGTGATCCAAGCCAGTGTGACAGGTCTCTCTGATGGCACAAAAGCTCACAGGTGCTGCTGTTAAGCTCTAGATAGATATAGCAAGCAGTGGTGATGAGGAGAGCAGACCAGGACAGATGCACAACTCCAATAGAATCTCTAGCCTGCAATTCTTCCTCCCTGCTGGGAATTTGACAGAAACCACCATGCAGCCTGTCCATGTTGGTTCTTTTTTTTTGAGCCTCCAGACAAGCAGAGCAAAGCACTGCCTGTCAGTGAGCACTTCCTCAAGCACTGCTCCAAGAGATATGGCCTGACTGTAGCCAAGAGAGGGTGCTGGTCTTTGCCATTGGCCCCCGTCCCAAAATTCTAGGCTTCCTGGGGTGTAGTTAAGAGAACAATAAGCACTTTTGCCACCAAGAGCTGGCCCTCAGGTTATCCACGCAACACCCCTAGGGCCTTAGGCAACAGCCCCATTCCCACTTAAACCCTCAACAGGAGACTTCCATCTGCCACAACAAGCATTTTCATCATATTATCTCCTTTCATCATACTCCAATGTTCAGCCCCCTCTAAAAAGCTTCAAAGCTGGGAGGTGACAGGGCTACTAGATCCTAAGCAACAGGGCTACTAGATCCTAAGGGCTACTAGATCTAGTAGGATCTACTAGATCTAAGCAACAGGGCTACTAGATTCTAAGCAACACACGTGGTGACACACAGCCAGCAGAAATGGCACAGCTCATAGAAGAGAAAGTAGTGCTCTAAAACTCTAGGTGGAGGGAAGCCACACCTCAGCCTGCCACATCACTATCTGGTTTATCCAGATCCAAACCAGCTTGCTTCCTATTGATACAAGTCTCCTTCTGAGGGTTGAGGACATGGTGCCTCAAAATCAGACTATAAGATCTGAGATCATTCTAAACTGAGCAGAAACCTTCTGTGGGAGTCTTCTATTTCCACAAAACAGCATGTTCATATTCACCTTAGATCTCAAACTAAGCTCCAACATGGAGCTTGGCTAAAGTCATGGAAGCACTGATATCATCTGAGAACATTCAGCTTGTGGAGGAAAAACATTAGTGTGTATACTCCCTATCCTCATTCTTTGTTCACTGTGCACACTATCTTATCTGCCACACTACTGCCTGCTTTCCTGTAATGGAGGAACTAGGGGAGTTCAGCAGAGACAATCCTCTGCAGATGAGTTGCTTGCATCTGTATCCCGCCAGACCAACTAAGATTTTCAATTTTAACACTTTGATTTCGACTTCCCTGAAGATTTGACATATTTTCTACCATTGTTTGGAAGCTGCATAAAATGTCTGCTTTTGTCCTGATCTCTCCTAAAACAAAAAGTTTGTCAGGGGAAGTTTGGACAGCACCAGAGTGTAGAAAACACAAATTAACCACTTTCCTATCTGCCCTTAGGTATATAGACATAGACCTTCAACAAAAATACATTAACTTTTTCTCTTTCACTTCTTCCTTGAGAAATCCTATTAGCCCAGAAGTAACTCTGATCACTAAATGGAGGCCAGAGTTTTTTTTAATTGCAAGTCATTTTTGTTTATTTATAATTGTGGATTTTTTTAAATGCATAGCAAAATATACCATCCAAACAATTTCAAAGTGTATAGTTCTGCAGTGTTAACAATATCCACACTCTTGAGCAACCAATATCCAAAACTTTTTAATATAATCTTCATAAACCAAAGAAAATTGGAAATTTCAGAGGAATTATACTCAGATTATGATGTGTAATCATGTCCTAAAAATCTCAGCTCTTAAGTGTGTGTGCATACATATGTGTTTACAAAAATATTTATTTACCCCAATTTTAATTTTGGTAAAATATACATAACATGTAAAACAGACAGTTCAGAAATATTAAACACAAACACAGTTTACTACCATACCACATCAAACCCCAGACTCTTTGATTTCATAAAATAGAAATTTTTCTATACCCATTAAACAATAGCTCTCCATCTCCCCTCTTCCTCATCCTCTGATGCCTACTCCACTTTCTGTCTCTGATTTTGATCATGCTAAGTACCTCAAAAAAAGGAATAATACAACAGTATGTGTGTATTTGTGTGTGTCTGTGTGTGTGTTCATCCATGAGGGGATACTTCCATATTTTAGATATTATGCTGTAATGAACATGACTTTACACATAACTTCTCAAACTCCACTTTGAATTCTTAGAGTCAGAATTCCTATACCATGTTATAGTTCTATTTTTAGTTAAATGAAATGCCATACTGTTTCCAACTGTACCAATTTATATTCTCAACAATGTTGCATAAGTTTCCAAGTTCCCCTTAGCCTCATAAATGCTTATTATTTTCTTTTCTTTTAAAATAGTAATGTGAAATAGCATTTCATTGTAGTTTTGAAATTTATTTCCCTTATGATTAGTGATGCATACCATGTTTTCATGTGTTGAGTCTTCATATGTTATTTAGAAGATATATCTGTTTACCTGTTTTAAATTATTTGTTGTTCTGGTTATTTATTGTTGAATTGTAGGAGTTTCTTATATATTCTGCACATTAACCCCTTATCAGATGTATGATTTACAAACATCTTTTTTCCTTTTCTGTAGCTTGTCTTTTCACTGTGTTTACTGTGGTTTTTATGAAGAAAAGTTTTTAAGTGTAATGTGACTATTTTTTTTTTTTTTTGGTTGACAATGATTTTGATGGCAGATTCTGGAAATCTTTGCCAAACCCAATGTCATAAGGCTTTTTCCTCTATTTTTTTCTAGGAGTGTTATAGTTTCAGCTTATAGGTCTTTGATCACCTCTGAGTTAATTATTGATGTGGTGTAAGGTTAGGGTTCAATGTCATTCTTTTCTGAATATATATCTAGTTTTATGAATAGAGAGTATCTTGTAGAAGATAATTTGACCATATTTGTGAGGGTTTATTTCTGGATTTTCTAGTCTCTTCATCTATTGTCTGTCTTTATGCCAATCCAACTTGTTTTGATTACTATAGATTTGCAATATGTTTTGAAATCACTAAGTGTGAGACCTCCAACATTGTTATCTTTCAAGATATTTTGACTACTCAGGGTAACTGGCCACTCCAGCCTTATATTTGTCAGTGGAAAAGGAAAAGTTTCAGGTACAAGATTTTGAGGATTTGTCAGCATTCTTTTTACCTAACTTCATCGCTTTATTTACAGTACCTTAAAAAGAAAATGTGGTTAAAAGAGTAAGAGGCTGAAATCTAGTTCTCAGGGCTGGATCATATCGGCACATTCAACTCAGTACTTTGGTTGGGTCAGAGGGGTAAGTGAGGGACCAGGATCCCCATGTAGGAGATGCCAACCCCCCATCAAATGCCTGGCATGTGGGACTCCTCCTGTTGCAGTTCTACTCTGTCTAAGGCACACTTGCTATTAGGCAAGGTGTCCCTTTTCCTGTACTACTTTGTGTCCTGTCAGTTGAATATGGTCTTGGAACTCCAGTCTGGAGCACTTACGTCACTTGACTTTGCTAATTCCCTAATCCACCTCTGCTGTTTGTCAGATCTGCACCATTTTGGCAGTGATAGTGGAATGATAGGGCCAACCTGGCTTGACTATTGACCAGTGCTTTTGCATTCTGCTACTCCAGGGTGGGCAAGAGTTTCGAAGTGCCAGTTGGCAACTCTGACTTCATTTTCTTTTCTTACCAGGGGCATCGGTGTCTTTTCATCCTCCCATCCCTCTTCCTGGAGTCATTTGCATAAAAGTAGAAGGATTTAGAGCATGGCACCAAAGAGGAAAGCTTCCTTATTGATACCTCCAATTTGGAGATTTTGGCTGTTAGAAAGAGTTTAGGGTGTTTGCATTGCCCTTGGGGAGAAATGAGAGGAGTGCCGTTACCCCAGGGTATCCTGTGCTGCATGACGCAGAACTGTACATCTTCTGGATCCTGTCAGGGCTACATCCACAGGGGCAGGAAGTGAGGGGCAGGTGGGTAGTCCATTAGGACTCTAATGTATGTGTGACCTACCAGTTACCAACCCCTGTGGCACTTGCCAATACTCCTTTTTTCTGGTCCTGGCCTCCAAATGGGTTCCAGGCCAGGACCAGTGTTTGATATCCACTGATGGATTTCAGGATTAAAAGTTTGAGATGTCCAAATGGCTTTCTACTCCCTGGGATCAGAATATGACATGGCAGTAAAGAGCTTAAAGAGTTTCATCTGTGGATTTAAATTTTATGTCATAGGAAATTGAGCTAATTACACACCTTGCAATCACTTCAGTTAGCAGCCAGGCTCATTTTCCTCTGTGGTAGCTTCACTTCTGGACCCCTTCCACCTTCCTCGCATTCCTCATTACATCCCTCCAGCTCTCCCAGTCTTTTTGCTTCTTTCCAGTGACCCCTCTGGACAAAAAGCTGGGAGGCTCCTTGAAGCTAGTAATCAATCATTAACCCCCATCAAGCATTGCCAAAGGAGTAAGCTGCTATAACAGACAAATCATCATCAGAGTCAGGATATGGACCCTCCATGGATTGGTAGCCTCAAGGAATACAACAAACTGGGACCCCGAAGGGAGAGCACATGTCCTACCAGAGCATTGAATTTCTTCCAGGAACTGCAGTTTTACTGGTGTTTCAACTCCACACCTCACCTTGTTTGACAGGTCAGTTTACTGCTATGCCAAAGGGCAGTCTTGAACATTAAGAAGGTGCCCCTGGCTTTGTAGTTTGTTTGCTGTCCCCACCACACCTATATTTTTGAATTAAAGTTATTATAAGATACTCACAAAAGAATGTCCAGATCAGTTTTGCTACAACATAAAATTAGAATGAACAAACCTATACAGCAATTATTACATTATACAAAGGAGTATTCTCTAGCTTTTAAAAAATTTAAATAAATTTGAAATTTAATTAATTGAGGTATAGTTGATTTACACTGTTGTGGCAATTTCTCCTGGATAGCATAATGACCCAGTCATACATATATACATATATGCTTATATAGGTATATGGGGGTGGAGGGAGGGGTACATATATACCTAAAAGAGGGTGGGTTTTCTTGGTTTTGTTTTATTTGCTTTTGTTTGTTTGTTTGCTGTGGTATGGAATAGGGCTTGATGTGGGATCTCAATTCCCAGACCAGAGATTGAACCATGGCCACCAGGGGTGAAAGTGCAGATCCCTAACCACTAGACTACCAGGAAACTTCCTAAAATATGTTCTATGTATCTCACTGAAATAAGCAAGAAATTGGATCTGGAAGACCCTGAAGCAAGAATAGAGGCAGGGTTTCTCTGCAGCCTTCCCTCAATAACAGTATACCTACAGCAGGAAGTCATGTTTCTCCCTCTATTTTCATAAATGAGAACTTACTGCTGCTATTTTGTACCTAATCTATGAAATTTGTGGACATATCTTACAACATAGCTTTGTCAGGGCTCACAGAACTTCAAGGTAGGATAGATACCTCAGTTTCAACTAACTCCTCCACCTTTCCACCCCATTCTGCAGGCAGTACTCAAGTTGTCTTGTTTTTAGAAATAGTGGGCATTTGTCACAGCTCTCCTTACTTGGCCTTTCAGGAACACCCAATATACCATTGCTTCCATAAATTATTTGATTCTCTTGGCTTCAGACACAGCCCTGCCCTTTTTGAGGAGTACATACAATCCTGTTGGTTATTGGGAGAGTTGTTTCTACAATCTTTTCTTAGCTTCTTTGTTTCTATTTTCTATGTGAAAACTCCATCTTGTCCTGCCTTACTTTACCCATATTCCTGCTTGAAAATCAGTTGCAGTGCTGGTAATTAACTTAAGTTTAAGAACAAAGACCAAAAGGCCAAACTTTTTCATGTGGTCAGTGGCATGAGGACATAATGCATTGGTCTAGGCTTGTGAGACCAGTGCAGATTGGCATGCTCTTTGCACAGCATGATATGTCCTGTTAAAATACGAGAAAGAGGAATCTCATGGCCCAGTGAGTTTATGAGCCATCATTAGCAGAATATGCATCAGGAAGGAGAATGAGGTATAAACCTAGCAAGCCTGGTTGCCTCAGATAGTCATGCCATCTACAGAAGCACAATGATGACTCTTTAGCTGCTATGCATAGATAGCTACAGCCAGGCTTCCTCAATGCTAATGATTGTTAAATGCCTAAAGGTCACAATAATAGCTTAACCAGCTACCAGCTATGTGACTTTTAAAATAATAAAAGAACTTTTCAAATAACAAAAGACCTATGTCCTGCACCTACAACCCCCTCCTCACTTGATTTAATCCTAAACCTATACCTAAACCCCCTCCTCATTTGATGTAATTCTAAAGAGCACAAGAAAAGCAGTGTAGTTTCTTGAGGTGATGCTCTTGCTCCCTGAGACCTTGAGTCCCTGGGTCCCTACCTTTATTTAAGGCAAATGTCTTTTTGTCTTGTTTTATTTTAACTTTTTCTTAAGTTTCACAACATCCATTCATTCTTCAGCCCTCACCTGCTGAGCTGGTCATGGCAGTTGTTGAAAGGACTGCTCAGAGCCTTTTAAAGAGCTGAGAAGTGGCTGGCATGACTGGCTCTTGCAGAGTAAGGAAAGTACAGAAGTAGCAGAGGTTGTACACCTTGTTAAGAATTTGGGATTTTGTTTCTAATGCAATGGGCACTGTGCAACAATGATATGTGACAGGTTTTTAAAAGCTCTTTCTAGTTTCCCTGTGCAGGATGACTTAAGGAGGAAGATGCAGAAACCAACTGGAATAATAATTATGGATATCTAATGAGAGAATGCAGACAAGTAGGCTTACTACAAAATTTGGAAGTAGGATTATCTTAAATTCAGTGTCCTGCGTTTCTGAAACTCCCAATTTCTTTCTTACACTTCTCTGAATTCTACCCATTGTTTTGGGCCTAGGTCCTCCCCTTCTCCCCACAACTATCTCTACAACTTTAAATGTTATCTATTGCTAAAGCCTCCTGGACAGAGGAGTAACTGATTGTCAGGGGAAAAGTTAGTTGTATGTGCAAAAGGAAAAGAGGAATGTCTGGATTTGTAGGTAGAGGCTTTGTAGTTCTGGAGAGTTTTAAAGCAAAAAACAAATAAAGAAACAAAAAACCCAAAACAGTAGAAAAGTGAATTTTGAGGCCAGAAGATCAATTATATTCTGGAAAAGTCCCAAGGGACATCCATGGGACTATATGTTGCCTTGTTAAGTCCTACTCTTGCTTTTTATTGCAGATTATCATGACCAAAAAATGAGTATACACCCTAGCCAAAAAGCAAAATGAAGCCAAAAAATTAAAATCTTGTTATAATACTGTGCCTGTTGCCAAGTATTACGTCCTTACTTGATTGCAGAAAACCAAGACTGTCTTTTTCCTTGTGACCTTCAAAAACCAGAAGTGAGTTCTAATTATAGTTGACCTTTGGGTGACTGGAGTACTTTTAACTTATGCCCTTTGACTCTAAGAGTAATAGTATGTCCACAATGCATTCAATAGTAAAAGGTCTTTCTTAATTATGAATAATTTCTACATGAGGACTTTCAGTGTTATAAGTCTTATTATTCAATCGTATTTTGCTATTGCAGTTAATCTCCAAGTAACCCTGCTGGCTAGGTATTAGAGTCTACATTTTTATAATGGAAAAAACTTAGCTTTTACAGTTAGTCCCAAAGTGTATTTAGCAGGATCCTTTAGAAAGATCACAAAACTCTTATATAGCAAGATTCTACCTGATGCCAAACTTAAGATCTCTCCAGTACAGTCTATTGTTTGCTTCCATGTATTATCACTATTCCTTCAAAACTTAAACTCTTTCTGGGATCAATTTTTATAATTATGTACTTATAGATCATCCTGGTAACATGATAACTATGGTAAATACCACAATATAAATTTGTTTCTTTCTGCAGGTCTTAGATAATCTGTTCTGTTCACCATAGTACATGAGAATTTATAGAATTTGTTATCCAAATAAGGAGTTAACTTCTTCAGAGGATTCTGGGATTTCTGGTGGAGTAAGAAAGCACCAGGAATCTGTCTCCTTACCTACACAACTATAGGACTGGCAATTTCCAAAAGACTTAGATGGTGATATGCAGGTAGTTTTGGTCAATTTCAGCTCTTTAGATACAAACACACAAAATGGTTGAAAATGAAAGCATAGAAAGCTATCCAACTACTGTTCAAAAGAGAGCAGGGATGGATGTACTAACATTAGACAAAGTACAATTTGTTTCAAAACAGTTTACGAGAGATAATTAAGGACACTATATTTTAAGAAAAGTTTCAAATATCAAGAAGATGTAACAACTATAAACATTATGCACATAATGGATCCCCAAAATATATGAAGCGTAAATTGATAACATGAAAGGGAAAATAAACAATTCTATACTAATAGCAAAAATTTCAATACCCTATTTGCAATACTAGCTAAAAAAGTGGGCAGAATACAAGTAAGAAAACAGAGAATTTAAAACTATAAACCAACAAGATCTTACAGACATATGCAGAACACTATCCAAAACCAACAAAACACATATTCTTCTCAAGTACAAAAGGGACATTTCCAGAGTAGATGATATAGGCCATAAATTAAGCCTCAATAGTTATTGAAACATACATATCACAGGAAGTATCTTTCTCCAACCAGAAGGAAGTTAGAAATCTGTATCAGAAAATAATGGAAAATTCATAAGATTGGGAGAATTACACAAATTTTTAAGCAGCCAATGAATCAAAGAATAAATCACAAGGAAAATTAGAAAATACTTAGAGATGAATGAAATTAAACACACAATATGTCAAAACTTAGAGGACACAATGAAAGCAGTGCTAAGTAAGGGGAAATTTTATAGCTATAAATTCTTATCCTAAAAAACAAGAAGTACATTGGAGTGCCTGCTGTGTTACAGCATGTTAAAGATCCAGCATTGACTCTGAGAAGGTGCTGGTTCAATCCCTTGCCCAATGCAGTGGGTTAAATAAAGATCTGGCATTGCCACAACTGTGGCATAGCTATGGCCAACCTGAAAGACGTCAAATACGCAAATTTACAAATTAAAAAATCTGAACAATAATGAACTAAACCAAACATTCAGAATGAAGCAAATAATGATTACTACATGGATAAATGAAAATAGAGAATAGGAAAATAACAGAAAATTGATGTAATTAGAAATTTGTTTTAGGATTTACTGCATAGCACAGGGAATTATGTCCAATGTCTTGTAATAACCTACAATGGAACATAACCTGAAAGTAGCCCCAAATTAGTATGCTGTACAGTGGATACTCACCAGTATTGCAAATAAACTATACTTCAGTATTGCAAATAAACTATACTTCATTTTTTCCCCCAAAAGAATAACAGAGTTGATAAAATTTTAGCTATATGGACCAAGAAAAAGAAGAAAGATTCAAATTACTAAAATCAGACATGAAAATGGGGACACTACAACTGACTCTACAGAAATAAAAAATATTATAAAGAGTACTGTGAACAAGCATATGCCAAAAAATTAGATAACTTACTTGAGTGAATAAAATTCTAGAAATTTAAAACCTACCAAGATTAAATCATGAAAAATTCATATGTGAATAGACATATAATTAATAAGGCAATTGAACCACTATCAAAAAAACCTCTCAATGAAGATAAGCCCTGGACATGAAACATTCACTGGTGTATTTTACCAAACATTAATAGAAGACCAATATCAATACTCATACTTTTCCAAAATATTGAAGTGGAGAAAACACTTCCTAACTAATTCAATGAGGCCAGAATTACCCTGATACTAAAGCCAGTAAAATGTACTACCATAAAAGAAAATATAGAACAATAGCCTTTATAAATGTTGGATGCAAAAATCCTCAGCAAACTACATGCAAACTGGATTCAACAGTAACTAAAATTATACAGCCTGACAAACTAGGATTAGTCTTGAACTGTAAGAATGGTTCAAAATAAGAAAATCAGTCAATGTAATATACCATACTAACAGAATGATGGGGAAGAAAACACAGACACACAGACACAGACACACACACAGATACACACGCACGCACGCACACACACACACACACACACACACACACAAAATGATCTCAACTGATGCAGAATAACATTTGACAAAATTCAGCACTATTTAGTGATTTTTAAAAAGCTCATAATAAAAGTCATACACAGTGAACATTATACTCAATGATTAAAGACTGAAAGAACAGGAAAATGTAAGGATGTCTACTTTCACCACTTCAATTCAGCATATTATGGGAGTTCTAAGCAGAGCAAATAGGAAAGAAAAAGAAAAAGACACACAAATGATAAGTGCAAAATTGAAAGCCCTGAAGTAAAACAACACATTTTTGGCTAATTAATTTACAACAAAGGAACCAAGAATATGGTGTAAGGAAAGGAGAATCTCTTCAATCAATGGTGTTGAAAAAATTGGACAGCTAAAAAACCCAACTAAAATGTATTAAAGTCCAATATAAGAACTAAAACCATAAAACTCCTATAAGAAAACATAGGTGACAATGTCCTTGACACTGGACTTGGCAGTTTTTCTTTGTTTTTTTGTTTTTGGATTGGACACCAAAAGCAAAGACAGCAAAGGCAAAAATAAACAGACTACTTCAAGCTAAAAAACTTCTTCTGCACAGTAAATGAAAGCCATAAACAAAATTAAAAAGCAATCTTTGAATTGAGAGAAAGTATTTTCAAACTATATATATCTGATAAGAGGTTAATAGCCAAAATATATTAAGAATTGAAACAATGCAATAACAAAAAAAGGAACAATCTTATTTAAAATGTGCAGGATGCACCCACCCTAACACATGCACATATTACTCTCATTCTTTTAAAATCTCTGCCAGAGTGCAAGGAAACCAAAGAATGGGTTTTGGTTCTTGGTGATAGCTAGAAGATGACAGGTAAGAGAAGGAAGAAACTTGGGTGTCTAGACACTACTACCATAACAGAATCAAAAAGAAAGAATGATTTTGCATAAAAGCAAAGCAGCATCATAATTATGCTTACATATAACTATCTATGTAGTCATAAACAAATTATTTTCTTAATAAAAATATTAAAATGCACTTTCCCTTGCCCTTAAAAGCAAGACACTCATACACTTATGGGATATAGCTGAAGGAGAAAAAATAAATTTTCTTCCATTCCAAGGAAAAGAAGAGAAATTAAGGATTTCAGATGCAAAAATAATGGTTAACGTTACTCACTGAAGTGCCATCCTAGACCCCAAGTTATAATCTTAATTTTATAGACCCCCTTCTTTTATCATAGATTGAAGGCAATATGAATTGACTTGGAAATCTTGCCCTGGTTATGACAGATTGAGAAATCATCTAAGAAATATGTGGCAATAATGATTTGATTAAATATTAGAGAAAAAAGAAGACATGTTGGGAAATAACAGTACATATGTGACTCTTCATCTAGTAATGTCTGTCAGAGAAAAGAGAACTGCCATTCTTTTTTTTTCTTTTTTTTTTAAATTACTCAAAGGAATTTATCACATCTGTAGTTGTATAATGATCATAACAATCTGATTTCACATGATTTCCATCCCACAGTCCAAGCATACCCCCTACCCCCAAACTGTCTTGTCCGGAGACCGTAAGTTTTTCAATGTCTGAGTCAGCATCTGTTCTGCAAAGTTCAGTCTGTCCTTTTTTCAGATTCTACCAATCAGTTAAAGCATTCTTCTTTGAAGGTGCACAAGAAGGTAATGGCCACAGACTGCTACTGACTTACTTTTAGACCTAGCAGCCCGTAGGTGTTGTTTAGGCATTACTCTTCTTTCTTTCCTTCTTTCTTTTTTCCTTTCTCCTCCTCCCTACCCACACCCACCCTCTCGCTCTCTCTTTCTCTCTCTCTCTTTTTGTTTTTTTTTTTTTTGGCCACACTTGCATAAGGAAGTTCCTGGACAAAGATCAAGCCAGAGTTGTGGCAATCCAGATCATTTAACCCAATGCAGGAACCTGTGTTTAGCCATTCCCTAAATTCCTATTTAAGGATTTCAAGGCTGAGGTTCACCTATTTTTGTGAAGTTCATCTCTGAGGACCACAAGAACTTATAAAAAAAATGAAATCCTTCAGAGTAAAGAAAATTCTAGGGCAAATATTGCTATACAGTAACTATTCTTTCACTACCAATAGCCTTCAGCAGGTGCTGTTAGGCTTCCGATAGATGTCCTTCTCCTGCACACCCCACTGTTTGGACCAAAGGCAGAGTATCTCAAGTAGTTACCCTGAGAGGCACATTCTCTTTAAAGTCCTCTAAAGTATTACTTTGTTCTAGATAATTTTAAAAATGAAAGAAAAACTCTGAAAGCAAATTTGGTTTGAATTTGTGAAGCTATGTAATGTTTAGAGATTTCATCTTAGCAAAGGTTGCTTGTTTTGATAGGCTCATTTCTTAAAATTCTGCTCAATTTCACCTTCAATAATGATATTTTTCCCCTGCATAATATGCTAAAAAAGATTCTGAGCATTAGAATAATTTCTATTTTTTTTTGGCTTTCTATTTTTATACTTTTTTATTACCCAATGAATTTATTGTCTTTATAGTTGTACAGTGACCATCACAATTCAATTTTATACGATTTCCATCCCACACCCCCAGCACATCCCCGAAACTGTCTCCTTTAGAAATCATAAGTTTTTCAAAGTCTGAGAGTCAGTATCTGTTCTGCAAAGAAGTTCATTTTGTCCTTTTTTTCAGATTCCACATGTGAGTCATAGCATTTGATGTTGGTGTCTCATTGTCTGACTGACTTCACTTAGCATGATAATTTCTAGGTCCATCCATGTTGCTAAAAATTTCACTCCTTTAATGGCTGAGTAATATTCCATTGTGTGTATGTACCACATCTTCTTCAGCCACTCCTCCATTGATGGAAATTTAGGTTGTTTCCATGCCTTGGCTATTGCAAATAGTTCTGCAATGAGCATTGGAGTACATGTGTCTTTATGAGTCATGGTTTTCTCCAGATTAAAGCCCAGAAGTGGGATTGCTGGATCAAAAGGTAGTTCTATGTTTAGTTTTCTGAGGAATCTCCATACTGTTTTCCATAGAGGTTGCACCAATTAACAATCCCACCAACAGTGTACTAGGGTTCCTTTTTCTCCACACCCTCTCCAGTACTTACTGTTTGTAGACTTTTGGATGATGGCCATTCTGGCTGGTGTAAGGTGGTACCTCATCATGGTTTTGATTTGCATCTCTCTAATAATGAGTGATGTTGAACACCTTTTCATGTGTTTCTTGGCCATCTGTATGTCTTCTTTGGAGAACTGTCTGTTTAGATCTTCAGCCCATTTTTGGATGGGGTTGTTTTTTTGGCATGGAGCTGCAGAAGGTGTCTATAAATTTTGGAGATTAATCCATTGTCCATCGATTCACTTGGAAAGATTTTCTCCCATTCTGTGTGTTGTCTTTTCATTTTGTTTAGGGTTTCCTTTGCTGTGCAGAAACTTTTAAGTTTGATTAGGTCCCATTTGTACATTTTTGTTTTTACTGTCATAACTCTAAGAGGTGGATCTGAGAAGATGTTGCTGTGGTTTACGTCAGAGAGTGTTTGGCCTATGTTTTCCTCTAGGAGTCTGATAGTATCTGGCCTTATATTTAGGTCTTTAATCCATTTGGAGTTTATTTTTGTGTATGGTGTTAGGGAGTGTTCTAATTTCATGCTTTTCCATATGGCTGTCCAATTTTCCCAGCACCACTTATTGAACAGGCTCTTTTATCCATTGTATATTCTTCCCTCCTTTGTCATGGATTAGTTGGCTGTAGGTGCATGGGTGTAATTCTGGGCTTTCTATCCTGTTCCATTGATCTACATTTCTGTCTTTGTGCCAGTACCATATGGTTTTGATGATTGTTGCTTTGTAGTATAGCCTGAAGTTGGGGAGCCTGATTCCTCCAGCTCAATTTTTCTTATTCAGGATGTATTTGGCTATTCTGGGTATTTTGTGCTTCCAAACAAACTTTGAAATATTTTATTTGAGTTCTGTGAAAAATGTCCTTGGTACTTTGATAGGGATTGCATTGAATCTGTAGATTGCCTAGTAGATTGTATAGTCATTTTGATAATATTAACTCTTCCAATTCAAGAGCATGGTAGGTCTTTCCATCTGTTTGTGTCATCTTTGATTTCTTTCATCAGTGTCTTATTGTTTTCATAGTACAAGTCTTTTGTCTCATTAGGTAGGTTTATTCCTAGGTATTTGATTCTTTTGGATGTGACGGTAAACAGGATTGCTTCCCTAATTTCTCTTTCTGCTCTTTCATTGTTAGTATATAGAAATGCTGTTGATTTCTGTGTATTGATTTTGTATCCTGCGACTTTGCCAATTTGGTGGATGAGCTCTAACAGTTTTCTGGTAGAGTCTTTAGGATTCTCTAGGTATAGTATCATGTCATCTGCAAATAGTGACAGTTTTACTTCTTCCTTTCCAATTTGGATTCCTTTTATTTCTTTTACTTCTCTGATTGCCGTGGCTAGGACTTCCAGAACAATGTTGAAGAGTAGTGGTGAGAGTGGACATCCTTGTCTTGTTCCTGATCTCAACGGGAATTCTTTCAGCTTTTTGCCATTGAGAATGTTTGCTGTGAGTTTGCCATATATGGCCTTTATCATGTTGAGGTAGGTTCCCTCTATGTCCACCTTCTGAAGGGTTTTTATCAGAAATGGGTGTTGGATTTTGTCAGAGTGTTTTTCCGCATCTATTGAGAGGATCATGTGGTTTTTATTCTTCAGTTTGTTAATGTGGTGTATCTCACAGACTGATTTGTGGATATTGAAGAATTCTTGCATCCCTGGAATGAATCCCACTTGTTAATGATGTACAGTCCTTTTAATGTATTGTTGGATGCAGTTTGCTGGTATTTTGTGGAGGATTTTTGCGTTGATGTTCATCAGTGAAATTGGCCTGTAGTTTTCTTTTTTTGTGGAATCTTTGTCTGGTTTTGGTATCAGGGTGATGGTGGCCTCATAGAATGAGTTTGGGAGTATCCCTTCCTCTGCAATTTTTTTGAAATAGTTTCAGAAGGAGAGGTGTTAGCTCTTCTCTAAATGTTTGTTAGAATTCACCTGTGAAACCATCTGGTCCTGGACTTTTGTTGGTTGGAAGTTTTTTAATCACAGTTTCAATTTCAGTACTTGTGATTTGTCCATTCATCTTTTCTATTTCATCTTGGTTTAGTCTTGGAAGATTGTGCTTTTCTAAGAATTTGTCCATTTCTTCTAGGTTTTCCATTTTATTGGTGTATAGTTGCATATAGTGGTCTCTTACGGTCCTTTGTACTTCTGTTATGTCTGTGGTAATGCCTCCTTTTTCATTTCTAATTTTATTGATTTGAGTCTTCTCTCTCTGTCTTGATAAGTCTGGCTACGGTTTGCAAGTTTTGTTGATCTTTTCAAAGTACCAGCTTTTTTTTTTTCATTGATCTTTTCTATGGTTTTCTTTGTTTATATTTCATTGATTTCTGCTCTGATCTTTATGATTTCTTTCCTTCTTCTACCTTTAGGTCTTGTCTGTTCCTCTCTCCCTAGTTATTTTAGATGTAAAGTTTGTTTGTTTATTTGAGCTTTTTCTTATTTCCTGAGGTAGGCTTGTATTGCTAAAAACTTTCCTCTTAGAATGGCTTTTGCTACATCCCATAGGTTTTGGAGTGTCATATCTTCATTGTCATTTGCTTCTAGGTATTTTTTAATTTCCTCTTTGATTTCTTCAGTGATCCATTGGTAGTTCAGTAGCATGTTGTTTAGTCTCCATGTGTTTGTGTTTTTTACAGTTTTTTTCTTGTTGTTGTTGTCCAGTTTGTGTACCTTTTGGTTGGAAAAGATGCTTGATATGATTTTAATTTTCTTAAAGTTACCAAAGTTTGATTTGTAGCCCAGGATGTGCTCAATCTTAGACAATGTTCTATGTACACTTGAGAAGAATGTGTATTCTGTTGCTTTTGGATGGAATGTCCTATAAATATCTATTAAGTCCCTCTGGTCTAATGCTTCATTCAGGGCCTGTGTTTCCTTATTTATTTTCTGTCTGGTTGATCTGTCCATTGCTGTAAGTGGGGGTGTTAAAATCTCCCACCAATATTGTGTTACTGTAGATTTGTCCTTTTAAAGTTGCTAGCAGTTGCCTTATGTAGTGTGGTGAACCTATGTTGGGTGCGTAGATATTTAAAATTGCTATAGCTTCTTCTTGGATTGATCCTTTGATCATTAGGTACTGACCTCCCTTGTCCCTTAAAATATTCTTCATTTTAAAGTCTGTTTTGTCTGTTATGAGTATTGCAATTCTAGATTTCTTTTGATTCCTGTTTGCATGGAATATTTTCTTTCATTGTCTCACTTTCAATTCATATGTGTCCCTAGAAGTGAAATGGGTTTCTTTAAGAGAGAGTACATACAGGTCTTGTTTTTATATCCATTCAGCCAGTCTGTGTCTTTTGGTTGGGTCGTTTAGTCCATTAACATTTAAGGTAATTATTGATATGTATGTTCTTACTGCCATTTTATTAATTGCTTTGGATTAGTTTTTGTTGCTCTTTTTTCTTCCCTTCTCTTATTCTCTCCTCTTGTGGTTTGATGCCTGTCTTTAGTGTTGTATTTGAATTGATTTTACCTTATTCATTTGTGTATCAATTGTAGATATTTGGTTTGAGTTATTCTGAAGTTTTGATATAAGGGTATGTGTGTATAGATATATATATATACTGAGATTGTTTTAAGCTGTTCTCCTAATTCCAAGTTCATCTCCAGTGTCTTGCATTTGTACCCTCCTCTTCTTACGATTTCTGATTTTGGTTTCATAATTGCGACTGGATGATTTTGTATCTTTATTATATATATACTTTTACTGATGAGCCTTGTCATTTTTCATGGAATTTTAGTTTCCTGTTGCGGTCTTTTCTTTTCTGCCTAGAGAAGTTCCTTTAGTATTTGTTGTAAGGCTGGTTTGCTGTTGCTGAATTCTCTCAGCTTTTGCTTATGTGTGAATCTTTTGATTTCTTCTTCAAATCTGAATGAGAGTCTTGCTGGGTAAAGTAATCTTGGTTGGAGGTTTTTTTCCTTTCATCACATTAAGTCTATCATGCCACTCCCTTCTGACTTGCAGTGTTTCTGCTGAAAAATCTGTTGGTAACCTTATCAGGGTTCCCTTGTATGTTATTTGTTTCTTTTCCCTAGCTGCTTTCAAGATTTTCTCTCTGTCTTTAATTTTGGTCAGTTTGATTAATATGTGTCATGGGGTAGTCTTCCTTGGGTTTATTATATATGGTACTCATTGCACTTCCTGGATTTGAGTAGTTCCTTTCCCATGATTGGGAAGTTTTCAGCTATTATCTCTTTGAATATTTTTTCTGACCCTTTTCCTTCTCTCTTTTTCTTCTGGCACCCCTATAATATGAATGTTGGTGTTTTTAATGTTGTCCCAGAGTTCTCTGAGACTCTCTTCATTTCTTTTCAGTCTTTTTTCTCTTTTCTGTTCCATATTAGTGATTTCCACTAATTTGCCTCCACCTTGCTGTCTCCTGTATTCTGCTGTTGGCTGCTTCTAATGAATTTTTTACTTCAGTTACTATATTTTGCCTCTCTTGCTTAAGTTTTATGTCTTGTATCTCTTTGCTCAGTGTTTCCTGTAAGTTATCCATCTTTGCCTCCAGTTTATTTCCAAAGTCTTGCATCATCTTCGGCATCAACAGTCTAAAGTCTTTTTCCTGGAGGCTGAGAATCTCTTGATCACTTAACTGTTTTTATGAGGTTTTTTCTTTATCCCCAATCTGAGTTATAGTTCTCTGCCTCTTCATTTTTATTGGTTTTTGGTGTGGTGACCTTCTTACAGATAGTAGAGTTGTAGCCTCTCTTACTTCTGGTGTCTGCCCCCCTTGTGGATGAAGATGATATGGGGGCTTGCTGTAGGCTTCCTGATGGGAGGTGGAGCTCCCACTAGTAGCTGGAGCTAATTCCTATTCCTCTGGTGGATGGGGCTCTTTCTCTGCTTGAGATTAGAGGTGGCCATGTGCCTGGGGGGTCTTTAGGCAGCCTGTTTACTGATGGGCACAGATGTGATCCCACCTGGATTATTGTTTGGCTTGGGGCCAGATTTTTCCAAAATGGCCTACTGCAAAGAAAGGTAGTTGGGCACGGCTGTGATCCCACCTGGATTATTGTTTGGGTGGGGCCAGGTTTTCCCAAAATGGCCAACTGCAAAGAAAGGCATGGTGATGAATATTCCCAAGAGCTTTGCTTCCAATGTCCTTCCCCCACAACAAGCCACATTCACCCCTCTTTTCCTAGGATATCCTCCAAGAACTGCAGTCAGTTTTGACCCAGATTCCTATGGAGACTTTGCTTTGCCATGGGAGCCAGTGCACCTGAAAGTCTGTGTGCGCCTTTTAAGAATGGGGTCTCTGTTTCCCCGAGTCCCATGGAGCTCCTGCACACAAGCCCCACTGGCCTTCAATGCCAGATGCTCCAGGGGCTCTTTCTCCCAGTGCCAGATCCCCATGGGGGTTTGATGTGGGGCTCAGAGCTCTCACTCCTCTAGGTCAGTCTCTGTGAATCAGTCAGTTTTCAGTCTGTGGGGCTTCTCACCTGGGAGGTATGGGGTTGCTTATTTCATGTAATCACCCCTCCTACCTCTTGTTGTGTCCTTTTGTCTTCTGGAGTGGGATATCTTTTTGAAAGTTTCTGGTCCATTTGGTTGTAAATTTTGCTGTTTTTAGGAGAGAAGTTGAGCTCTAGTCCTTCTATTCTGCCATATTAATCCCATCTTCCTCTGCAGCCAGGGTTGCCTGCATCTTGCAGGACAAGGCCCTTTTTTGTCTTTCTTATGTCCTTAACATTTGAAGGAAAAAATGGGAAGAAAATTTTCTCACTTATGAAATTGTAATATTTTTATAGTTGTGTAAAAACCTCTGTATTTATTTTTATGTGTTTTATTAGCTACTTAGGTAGATGGCCATGTACTGTTTCAGAAACATCCATGACTATATCTCAATAAAATGTACAAATAGTCCCTGACAGATTTTTTGATTTTTGCTTTTCAAACTTTAAAATAAAATAAAATAAAACTTTCATGAAATATTTTACACATAAAATTATCTTTAGATTTGACTGATGGATAACCCCATTTCACATTTAGGAAAACAAAAGCTGCTGGAAATCATTATTTATTTGATATGCTGCTGTTGAAGAGCTTCATGGAACATGTAATCAAATCAGAAGGTATGTTCAACCTATACTGTGTTAAATTTGAATGGGAAAACAGTTATTAATATAAAATGGTTCATAACTTGTACACTTTACTCAAAGCTCATGCCTATTTGTTCACCTTGTTGCTGCTCACAGTGTTTTCACTATTAGAATCTGCTTTTCTTTTGTCTGATAATAGACAAAAACAATGCAATGTAATCAGTAATAATTTCAGGGTTTTTTTTTAGTGTTTTCAGTGTTAACTTGATTACAGCCCTACTTCTTTAATTGAATACAGCATCTTTTAGGGCAATAATTTTCAATTGGGATGAATATAATATCTACCTATCAAAATTTATTTATTTATAGATGATTATGAGTTCTTTCAGACCTAGTTATTTTATCCATTTGATGTTCTTAGTATATTCTTAACAAATCCTTGGCATAGTATTAATATTTTTGTTATCCTCATTGGATATTATGCACATTTCTTAGAATTATGTTTTATTGCAAGATTTTCCTCTGCAAAATTTTGCTTATTTTTATCCAAAATATATTGTGTACTGCCTTCTTTAAAAGTGGCCATATTATTACTTTATGGACATTTTCTTTAAAATTTTATGAGTTAGCTTTGTTAGCTTCAGGCCACAGAAGCAACCAAATTTCTTTATCAGTTGCAATATTCATTATTAGCTGTCATCAAATTTTTAATATTTGAAAATTATCAGTAATAATTTAACCATAGCAGTTTCAAGTCTTTAGATATCTGTAGATATCTGTTTGTTTGCTTCCTTAAAAGTACTGGCATCATGGATGCAAACAAACTATTACATTTAGAATGAATAAGCTATGAGGTCCTAGTGCACAGCAGATAGAACATGATGGAAGATAATGTAAGAAAGAGAATGTATATGTAGGTATGACTGAATCACTATTCTGTACAGCAGATATTGGCACAGAATTGTAAAACAACTACACTATAATATTACAATATATAATCATCATCATCATCATCATCAACCTGCAATCTGCTTCAGGGCAGAATACTTCATCTTCCCAAGAAAGTATTGTCTCCGACCCCATGACCCTTCAAACTACTGTCATTTCAAATATATTGTTGGGTACAGACTTCTGGTAATATAATTTAGCCAATATAGTTTAGAAAATATTGTGGCCCTATCAATGGACAGAATCAAGATATCCAGAACTCTTTTTAGTAGAGAAGCAGACAGGTTCATAGTAAAATTAACCCAAGATGCAACAGAACCTGAATTAAGTATATAGGGCTAATTCATGGGAATATAGTGTTAATACTGTTTTGAGGTTATATTTTGGTTGTAAAGGAAGTTACTCTCTCTCTAAGCTATCTATAATTCATAACAACTTAGTAGATTCATTCTGTTTTTATAAAGTAAAATTAAATATTTATAAAGAATATTTATTCTCCCTGCCTGACTTTTCTTAAGGATCAGAAATTTATTAAGTCTTCACATTTTCATGGATATATATAGCTATTTGCATAGATTTAGTAAGAACCCATCCATCTTGTCAATAGGATATAATTGGAAACACTGGTTATGTAACAAAGGCCTTGCCTGGAATGTTATATTTTAAAATGATACTTATTTAATATCAAATCATTCCAGGAAAATCTGCCAGGGTTGGGAACTACTGCCCACAGGTCCAATGTATAGTTCAAAGTCTAAAAGAAAACACCACTGAATTTTTGACTTCTCCAGTGCTACTCCACAGGAAGCCAGACATGATGTGTCTGGGTAGGAAAAAAACAAAAAACAAAAACAAACATATGACCAGGTACTTTCAGGAAACTAAGGTTGACCTTGTGGAGTCAATGCTCACAGAACTGTCTTGGGAAAACTAGAGTGGTACCTGATTTAAAAGTTCTAGGTATACAGTCTCCCAGGAGGTCACTTCCTAGAAGGTCCAGTAAACTTAGAGTATTTGGGAACCTCAAAAATAGAAGATTTCACCCAAACATATACGTGTTACAAATAAAATCTGAAAGCAGTTCTTGGATTTTGCTTCCTAACCTTAGAGACTTTTAAATGCAATCTGAGATTCCTTATGAAAACTTTTAGCAAAGCAGTTTCAACTTTGAGATTTAAGAAGAACTCAGTAGGAACAATACATATTTGCAGTAAAAATATGCAAATTACAGTATATGCTTACATTTATCTATAGGTGTTTTGAGCCTTTCTTTTTTCTCAGCTATTTCTCACCTTTGTAAATTTAGAGAAATAACAGAAGTGCAAAAATCATTCTTCCCTCTAGAAATGCATACCTTGGGCAAGGGAGGTTCATTGATCTCCCTCAAACCCCCCACCCACCCCACCACCTCCACACACATAATCCTATTTAATTTTTTTATAATTCTTAAAATAACTTAAAGCTTCAAGAAAGTTGTTCTCGGAGTTCCAGGATAGAAGGCAGTCACAGTGCACCCATATAGTACACATAATATTTGGGGCAAATTTTGGGTATGTTCTTTCCATATCCTTTCCCCCTGGGAATATAGAAAACATGGCAGTCCTTGATGTTCGGTGGATTCTTAGAGCACTCCTGGGATTTACATGCTGCCCATTTCAACTACATTCAACTTTCTGACAGCTCTGGAGACATAGGGGGTTGACCACTGCCCCAGATTGATCAGTGGTTCCTCTGGTATCCAGAAAAGGAGCAAATAATGGAGGCCTATACACAGGTCAGATTGAGCAGGGGTAAGTGAGGTTGTGAGATATTGTCCGAAGGGAGAAGAACTATAGAATGCTGGGAGTGGGGTGCGTCAGAGAATAGGTGGGGAGTTCCTGTCGTGGTGCAGTGGTTAACGAATCCGACTAGGAACCATGAGGTTGCGGGTTCGGTCCTTGCCCTTGCTCAGTGGGTTAACGATCCGGCGTTGCCCTGAGCTGTGGTGTAGGTTGCAGACACAGCTCGGATCCCGTGTTGCTGTGGCTCTGGCGTAGGCCGGTGGCTACAGCTCCGTTTGGACCCCTAGCCTGGGAACCTCCATATGCCGTGGGAGCGGCCCAAGAAATAGCAACAACAACAAAACGCAAAAGACAAAAAAACCCCAAAAAAACAAAAAAACCCCCAAAAAACCCAAGACTACTCCATTGAAGCATCAAATCAGAGATTATATCCCAAAAGTTCCTTGGAGTACCCTCTGGGAAAATTTTCCTATTTTTGTACCCATCAACTTTCCATTATTTTGTTATGATCTTTAACCCCTTCCTAACCAAACAAGAACCCCAGTCCCAGCTGAAAGAGTAGTCTTAACTGAAAGGTTGTATCTTCTAAATTATTTCCAAATTTTGCCCTTTCCTGTCCCTTTTACTTCCTATTAATACTTGATGACCTGTTGAGACAGTGAGCTCTCTTATGTAGGTAATAATGATGTGAATTTTTTGCTTTATCAACAGATGTTTAAACTCTATGTTCCAGGAGAAAACACTGAACAGTTTTCAACCTTGGAGAGCCTGAGAAGTTGAAGAAAGTAAAGACCTAGGGAGCTCACTCACCCTGAAATTGGGTGACAGTCCTAGGTCTGAGATGTTTTTGAATGAACTCTTTCAAGGAAGATAAGCCAGAGAAGTTCCTTTGCTGGTTTTGGCTCTACCTTTCTTTGGGGGCGGGTCAGTTCCACTCTGACAGTTACAAGCCCTTAAGGGCGACAGGCAAAAGCAGACCTGGAATCTTTAGCTCTCCACCTCCAAATACCAACCCTAACATCGCTCTTCCCACTCTAAGAAAAGGGAGAGCGTCCAGGCTCTGCCCACCGTCGAAGGGCGTTCCCCTTATGCTTTGAAAGTTCAGACCTAGATCTGGTTTCCAACTTCCTTTAACGACCCCCGCCCCTGCTCCTAAAAGCTTGGGGGAGAGCAACCTGAGGATAAGCGTGCAGCTTGGAGGGAGGCAGCCTGGGGGACTGGTAACTGTGGCGAAAGTACCCGTGCAGCTGGGGAGGCGGCGCCAGATAGCTACCAGAGCTTCTTTTGGGTTGTGGGCCGCCTAGACCAAAGACACTGCAAAGCGATTGGTGTAGCTTGGTGGTGGGCGGTGGATAGGGATTATGGGGAGCATAAGTTGGAGGACACAGCTCTTGATTCCCAGGCTGCAGCCACTGAAGGTGAAAGAGAAGAGTGCCTTCCTGGTGTTCAGGTCTGTGCTGGGAATTAAGTAGAAGGGTGGGATAGGAGAGAGTCTGGAACTGTGGTGAAGAGCACAGAGTCTTGACCTTTTGCTAACTGCACCCGATTTATTGTCAGGTAGAGTCAAGATGGAACTGCTTACCTGGGAAGGTAGTCCCTTTTAATATGGCAAATTAATCACTCAACTCAGTGGTGGTTTAATCTTCCTGGTGAATTCCATCTCTCAAGGACACAAGAGGTCCAAGTTTCTTTGGAAAGCAGGACATGGGAGCAGAAAAGGCAAAAATAGGCAGCAAAGGTAGTAGAAGTGGGGAGAAAATGGAGAAATATGGCTGGTCCATTTCTTTTTTCTAAGCTTTGCAGAGTTGTCACATGGCTCAGTGACAATTAGATGTGGATAATAATATTTTGCTACACAGGACAACCAGGAATTACATAGATTGAGGTTGCAAGACTTCTAGTCATGGGGATACTGTATTCAAATCCAGGAAGAGGCTTAACTCTTTACTTTGATGGTGGTAGGGATCATTCTACTTGCCCAAAACTTTCTGAAAGTCACAATTACACTGTCTTTGTTTGTTTTTTTAAAACCTGTGGCCGAAGTTCCCAAGATAGGGGTCATATCAGAGCTGCAGCTGCTGGCCTACACAACAGCCACTGCAATGACAGATCCAGATCCCAGTGCACCTGGAACCTATACTACAGCTCATGGAAACATTGGCTTCTGACCCAGTGAGTGAGGCCAGGGATGGAACCTGCTTCCTCATGGATACTAGTTGCGTTCATTTTCACTGAGCCAAAAGGCAACTCCCATACTCCCTCTTAAACCTAAAGTTTTTAATGGTTTTGCAGGTTCCCTGGGAGATTGTACAATAGCTTCATGCTTTTCAAAGTCAGTTATGTGGGAAGTGGACACTTCAAACACCACGTCCCATTTTTTATTAGCTCCCAGAAGTGCATTTCAAGCTGTAATAGGACTTGTGTGGGTGTCAGTTTCTCTATTTCTTTCCCCTTTCTCTTAATGTTGACTTCATTATTGGATGGGCTTTAACTCATTTATAAATAGTGATATTATTCCCCATGAGCAATGATTGGGAATTTAATTGTGTAATTAGATCATATGATATTCTCTATAAAAGAATTCAAGTTTTATGGAGATCTGATTATATAAAAGAATATAATTTGTTAGTCTCTATTTTAATTCAAATTAATTAAGAATTTGTCACTCTATGAAAAAAGAGAATAATAGGTGTTTGATATTTGGAATGATGTGGGCTTTGCCTATGTGTTTTTATGTTTACTTTCGTTGTAATTAGAATGTTAACTAAAGATGTGAACTTTCCTTCTTCCACAGCGTCCCTCTGTAATTCAATAAGTACCTCTCATTTTGTGTTTGTAACTTTTTTTTTAATCTCTGAAAAGTGTTAATGATTTAGAATACACAACAAAGAAATTATAAATTGAGGATTTCTTTTTTTTAAACTTTTTTATTATTTTTTGCTACTGTACAGCATGGTGACCCAATTACACTTACATGTGTACATTCTTTTTTCTCACATTACGTGTTCTGTCACAAGTGACTGATAGAGTACCCAGTGCTACACGGCAGGATCCCATTGCTAATCCATCCTGAAGGCAACGGTCTGCATCTGTTTATCCTAAGCTCCCAGTCCATCCCACTCCCTCTCCCTCCCTCTTGGCAACCACAAGTCTGTTCTCCACGTCCATGATTTTCTTTTCTGTGGACAAGTTCCTTTGTGCCGTATTTTATATTCCAGCTATAAGTGATATCATATGGTATTTGTCTTTCTCTTTCTGACTGACTTCACGCAGGATGAGAGTCTCTGGTTCCATCCAGGTTGCTGCAAATGGCATTATTTCATTCTTTTTTATGTCTGAGTCGTATTCCATTGTGTGTATATACCACTTCTTCCTAATCCAGTCATTATCAGTAGACATTTGGGTAGCTTTCCTGTCTTGGCTATTGTGAATAGAGCTGCAATGAACATGTGGGTGTGTGTGTATTTTTTAAGGAGAGTTTTGTCTGGATATATGTCCAAGAGTGGGATTGCGGGGTCATGTGGTACTTTTATGTATAGTTTCCTAAGGTCCCTCCAAACTGTTCTCCATAGTGGGTGACCCAGCTTACATTCCCACCAACAGTGCAGGAGGGTTCCCTTTTCCCCACACCCCCTCCAGCACTTGTCATTTGTGGACTTATGAATGATGGCCATTCTGACTGGTGGTATCTCATGGCAGTTTTTTTTTTTTCTTTTTTTTTTTTGTCTTTTTTGTCTTTTTTTTTTTTTTTTTTGTCTTTTTTGTTGTTGTTGTTGTTGTTGCTATTTCTTGGGCCGCTCCCACGGCATATGGAGGTTCCCAGGCTAGGGGTCCAAACGGAGCTGTAGCCACCGGCCTACGCCAGAGCCACAGCAACGCGGGATCCGAGCTGCGTCTGCAACCTACACCGCAGCTCACGGCAACGCCGGATCGTTAACCCACTGAGCAAGGGCAGGGACCGAACCCGCAACCTCATGGTTCCTAGTCGGATTCATTAACCACTGCGCCACGACGGGAACTCCTCATGGCAGTTTTGATGTGCATTTCTCTGATAATCAGGGATGTTGAGCATTTTTTCAAGTGCTTGTGGGCCATCTGTATAACTTCCTTGGAGAAATGTCTATTCAGGTCTTTTGCCCATTTTTCAACTGGGTTTTTGCCTTTTTCGCTGTTGAGTTGTGTAACTCGTTTGTATATTTTAGAGATTAGGCCCTTCTCGGTGGCATCATTTGAAACTATTTTCCCCCATTCTGTCAGTTGTCGTTTTGTTTTCTTTTGGGTTTCCTCTGCCATGCAAAAGCTTTTCACTTTGATTAGGTCCCATTGGTTTAGTTTTGCTCTTAATGTCTGTTGCTTGGGGAGACTGACCTGAGAAAACATTTGTAAGGTTGATGTCAGAGAATGTTTTGCCTATGTTCTCTTGTAGGACTTTGATGGCTTTCCTTTGAAGTCTTTCAGCCATTTTGAGTTTATTTTTGTGCATGGTATGAGGGTGTGTTCTAGTTTCATTGATTTGCATGCAGCTGTCCAGGTTTCCCAGCAATACTTGCTGCAAAGACTGTCTTTTCCCATTTTATGTTCTTGCTTCCCTCGTCAAAGATTAGTTGATCATAGGTGTTGGGGTTTATTTCCGGGTTCTCTCTTCTGTTCCATTGGTCTGTCTGTCTGTTTTTGTACCAGTACCATAGTGTCTTGATGACTGTGGCTTTGTAATAGTGCCCAAAATCTGGGAGAGACATGCCTCCTGTTTGGTTTTTGTTTCTCAGGATTGCTTTGGCAATTATGGGTCTTCTGTGGTTCCATATAAATTTTTGGATGGTTTGTTCTAGTTCTGTGAAGAATGTCCTGGGTAATTTGATAGGGATTGCATTGAATTTGTAGATTGCTTTGGGTAGTGTGGCCATTTTTACAATATTAATTTTTCGCATCCAGGAGCATGGAATATCTTTGCATTTCTTTACATCTTCTTTAATTTTCTTGATTAGTGTTTTATAATTCTCAGCATATAAGTCTTTCACCTCCTTTGTCAGGTGTATACCCAGGTATTTGATGTTTTGGGGTGCAGTTTTAAAGGGTATTGTGTTTTTGTATTCCTTTTCTAATATTTCATTGTTAGTATACAGAAATGCAACTGATTTCTGAATGTTAATCTTATATCCTGCTACTTGCTGAATTTGTTCATCGGTTCAAGTAGTTTTTGGGTTGAGTCCTTAGGGTTTTCTATGTATATATCACGTCATCTGCACTCAGTGGCAGTTTTACCTCTTCTTGTCCTATTTGGATGCCTTTTATTTCTTTTGTTTATCTGATTGCTGTTGCTAGGACTTCCAGTTCTATGTTGAATAACAGTGATGAGAGTCTTTCATCTTTTGTCCATTGAGTATTATATTTGCAGTGGGTGTCATAAATGGCTTTGTTTATGTTAAGGAATGTTCCCTCTATGCCCACTGTGGTAAGAGTTTTTATCATGCAGGGATGTTGGACTTTGTCAAATGCTTTCTCTGCATCTATTGAGATGATCATGTGGTTTCTGACTGTTCTTTTGTTAATGTGGTATATGACATTGATTGACACCATCCTTGTGAACCTGGAATGAATCCCACCTGGTTGTGCTATACGATCCTTTTGATATGTTGTTGGATTTGGCCAAAATTTTGTTGAGACTTTTTGCAACGATATTTATCAAAGATACTGGCCTATATTTGCCGTTTTTTGGTGGTATCATTGTCTGGTTTTGGAATTAGGGTGATGGTGGCATCATAGGATGTCTTTGGGAGTGTTCTTTCTTCTTCAGCCTTTTGGAACAGTTTAAGGGGGATGGCCACCAGATCCTCTTTGTTTATTTGGTAGAATTCGCCTGTGAGTCCATCGGGTCGTGCACTTGTATTTGTAGGGAGTGTTGTTATGACATACTCAATTTCATTTCTAGGGATTGTCTGTTCAGTTGATCTATCTCTTCTTCGTTCAATTTTGGCAGGCTGTAAGTCTCTAGAAAGTTGTCCTTTTCTTCTAGGTTGTCAATTCGTTGGCATATAACTACCAATAGTATTCTCTCATGGTTTTTGGTATTTCTGTAGTATCCATTGTGACTTCTCCTTTTTCATTTCTTATTTTGTTTATTTGGGTTTTTTCTCTCATGTTCTTGGGGAGTCTAGCCAGAGGTTTGTCAATTTGGTTTACGTTTTCAAAGAACCAGCTCTTGGTTTGATTGATTTTGTCTATTAGTTTTTGAAACTCTGTTTTATTGATTTTTTCTTTGATCTTTATGATTTCCTTCCTCCTGCTGACTTCAGGTTTTGCTTGTTCTTCTTTTTCTAATCCATTTAGGTGGTGGCTATGCAAAATTTGATAAAATCCTATTTTCCTTCTTAGCTTTGGGAGACTGATGTAAGAAATAGTGCTATGATTTTATCAAAGAGATTTTGGCCCACGTTTTATTCCAGGACATTTATGGTGTCAATTTTTACATATTATCTTTTAAAAATTTATAGTTTGTTTTGTTTATGGTGTGAGGAAATGTTTTAATTTCATTGATTTACAACACAACTTTCTCTAGAGATTGTCTATCCTTCACTCTATAATCTTGCATTGTTGTTGTATTACTTGACCATATGAATATATTTGTTTCCAGACTCTGTCTTATGTTCCATTATTTTATGAGTCACTTTTTGTACCAGTAACAGGCTGTTTTACTTACTGTAGCTTTGTAAGTCTGGAAGGGGCTTATTGCTACTTTTTTTATTGTTTCTCTAGATGGTTTTGACAATTATAGGTATTTTGTGATTCCATAAAAATTTTACATATGTTTATTTCAGTTTGTTGAAGTGTCAGGTAATTTGATAAGGATTTTGTTAAATCTGTAGATTTATTTTAGTAGTATGACCACTTTAAAAATATTAATTCTGGAGTTCCCATTGTGGCTCAGTGGTTAATGAATCCAACTAGGAACCATGAGGTTGTGGGTTCTATCCCTGGCCTTGCTCATTGGGTTAAGGATCTGGCATTGCCGTGAGCTGTGTGTAGGTTGCAGATGCAGCTCGGATCCCATATTGCTGTGGTTCTGGCATAGGCCAGCAGCTACAGCTCTGATTCGACCCCTAGCCTGGGAATCTCCATATGCCACGGGAGCTGCCCTAAAAATGACAAAAAGACAAGAAAAAATTAATTCTTCCTATCGAAAAGCATGGGCTACCTTTCCATTTCTTGAAATTATCTTCAATTTTTTAATTTTTTTTTTGGATTTGGTGTTTTCACTGAGAGTAGATTAAATATACTTTAGTGTTTCCTGTAGCATGGTGCAACAGGATCTGCTGGAATTTGAGTACACTGAGATGGAGATTTGAGCCTGTTACAGAGGGTTAAGGATCTGTCGTTGCTGCAGTGGTGGCTTAAGTCACAAAGGTGACTTAAGATCCCTATCTTGGGAACTGTATATGTGAAGTGTAGCCAAGGAGAAAAAAAACTTTTCTTTTAAGGCTTTTGAAAATTGACAAGATTTTTTTGTTTGTTTCTTTTCTAGGGCTGCACCCGTGGCATATGGAGGTTCCCAGACTAGGGGTCTAATTGGAGCTGTAGCCGCTGGCCTACGGCAGAGCCACAGCAATGCCAGATCTGAGCCACATCTGGACCTACACCACAGCTCATGGCAATACCAGATCCTTAACCCACTGAGCGAGGCCAGGGATCAAACCCGCAACCTCATGGTTCCTAGTCAGATTTGTTAACCAGTGCGCCATGACGGGAACTCCAGACACAATTTTAAATAGTTTTTTTTTTTTTAATTTCTGATAATTTTTGGAATTCCCATTGTGGCTCAGTGGTTGGTGAAGCTGCCTATCATCCATGAGGATGCAGGTTTGTTCCCTGGCCTTGCTCAGTGAATTTTGGATCTGGCATTGGTGTGAAATGGCTGTGGTCAGACGAGGTTCAGATTTGACATTGCTGTAGTTCTGGCATAGTCCGACAGCTACAGGTCCTATTGGACCTCTAGCCTGGGAACCCACATATGTCACAGATGAGGCCCCAAAAGACAAAAAGATGCCCCCCCATTTCTGATTTTTTTAAATTAAAAAAATTTTTTTTTCACATTTTATTACTTTAATTTTTTTCCGCTGTATAGCATGGGGACCAAGTTACTCTTACATGTATACATTTTTTCCCCACTTTTGTTCTGTTACATTATATGTATCTAGACATAGTTCTCGATGCTACTCAGCAGGATCTCATTGAAAATCCATTCCAAGTTGTAGCCAATAACCCCAAGCTCCCATCCTTCCCACTCCTTCCCTCTCCCCTCCGGGCAGCCACAAGTCTATTCTCCAGGACCATGATTTTCTTTTCTGTGGGGATGTTGATTTGTGCTGTATGTTTGATTGCAGTTGTAAGTGAAATCATACGGTATTTGTCTTTCTCTTTCTGGCGCATTCTACTCAGTATAAGAGTCTCTAGTTCCATGTTGCTGCAAATGGCATTATGTCATTCTTCTTCATGGCTGAGTAGTATTCCTTTGTGTATATATACCACATCTTCTGAATCCAGTCCTCTGTCAATGGACATTTGGGTTGTTTCCATGTCCTGGCTATTGTGAATAGTGCTGCAATGAACCTGCGGGTGCATGTGTCTCTTTTAAGGAGAGTTTTGTCTGGATATGTGCCCAAGAGTGGGATTGCAGGGTCATATGGAAGTTCTATGCACAGATTTCTAAGGTGTCTCCAAACTGTTCTCCATAGTGGCTGTACCAGTTTGTATTCCAGCCAACAATGCAGGAGGGTTCCCTTTTCTCCACAGCCCCTCCAGCACTTGCTATTTGTGGATTTATTAATGATGGCCATTCTGAGTGGTGTGAGGTGGTCTCTCCTGGTAGTTTTGATTTGCTTTTCTCTTATGATCAGCGATGTTGAGGCTTTCTTCATGTGTTTGCTGGCCATCTGTATATCTTCCTTGGAGAACAGTCTATTCAGGTCTTTTGCCCATTTTTCCATTGGATGTTTGGCTTTTTTGCTGTTGGGTTGTATAAGTTGTTTATATATTCTAGAGGTTAAGCCCTTATCCTTGGATTGTTTGAAACTATTTTCTCCCATTCTGTCAGTTGACTTTTTGGTTTTTATTTTTTGTTTCCTTTGATACTCCTTCACACTCCCCTTCTATTTTAAATGATATTCTTGCTGGATAGAGTATTCTAGGTTGCATAGTTTTTCCTTTTAGCACTTTAAATATCTCTTGCCATTCCCTCCTGGCCTGTAGAGTTTCTCTAGAGAAATCAGCTGATAACCTTATGGGGGTTCCCTTGTAGGGAACATTTTGCTTTTCTCTTGCTGCCTTTGGGATCTTCTCTTTATCACTAACTTTTGCCATTTTTGTTATAATGTGTCTTGGTGTGGGTCTATTTGGGTTCAACTTGTTTGGAACTCTCTGTGCTTCCTGTATCCTGAACTCAGTATCCTTTAGATTTGGGAAGTTTCCATCGATAATTTCTTCAAATATATTTTCCATCCCCTTATCTTTTTCTACTCCTTCTGGAATTCCTATTATGCAAAGATTGGCCTGCTTTATGTTATCCCATAAAGGTCTCTTATATTGCTTTCCAGTTTTTTGATTTGGTTTTCTGTCTGCTGACCTGATTGGGTGATTTCCATTATTCTGTCTTCCATATCACTGATTCGTTCTTCTGCATTATTCCTTCTGGTTTTTACTGCCCTTAGCTCAGTTTGTATCTCTGCCAATGAGTGTTCTAGTTTTTCTTGGCTCCTCCTTATATGTTCTAGTTCCTTTCTGAGGGTGTCTGCATTTCTGTTCCTATCTTCTCTTTAATTCGTTCAGTATTTTCCCTGTTTCCCTTTTGAACTCCATGTCCATCAGACTGCAGAGGTCTGTTTCATTCTTGACTGTTTTAGGTGAGTTCTCCTGTTGGTTTGACTGGGGGTGGTTTCTCAGCTTCTTCATCTTGCTCGTTGTTTTCTTTTTCTTGGTGGATTTGCACTCCCTGTGGCCAGGCAGGGTTTTCCTTGGCCCTGCTGTGGAATATTTCCTGGGGGCTGGTGTTGTTGGTCGTCTTCTTTGAGGCAGTGTGCGTTTTCCTGAGGGTGGGCAGGGCTGAGACGGTCTCTCTGAAGCAAAGGAGGACTTCCTGAGGGCAGACAGGACTGGGAGGTATGCACTGTGATAGAAGCAGATTTCACGCAGCTGGGCAGAGCTTGCTCTGGTGTTACTGGGCTATGGGGCTCTTCTAGGGGGCTGGCAGTGCTGGTTCGCTGTTCCACAGGAGTGCAGCACCCCCAAGGGTGGGAGCTGCCAGCTGGGCCACTGAGAACACAAGGGGCTCTTCCCCAGGGCAGCAGGGATTGGCAGGATCACACGACAATGGAGGCAGATTTGCATGGCCAGGCTGAGCTTGTGCTAGCTTGTCTGGGCTGCGGGCCTTTTATCAGGGGCTGGCGGTGCTGGGTGGTGCTCTGTGGGGGTGTAGCCCCTCCAGAGCGCAGGCAGGCCAGGGCAGGGAAAGCCCCTGCAGTGGTTGGCTTCCTGCAGATGGTGAGGCCAGCCCTCCAGGATGGCAGGCAGCCTCAGGTCCGCAGGTGCGCACAGGGGAGGGGGAGGGGGGATGCACTGGGAAGCACAGCTTTCTGATAGCTGGTGGGCCAGTGAGCTCGCTGTGGTGTGGGGAGAATTCTATGGCAACCCACCCCTCCTCCTCTTCCCTCCCCAACCCTGGCACCTTGTCTCTCCTGAAGATCCAGCTCTTCTCCCAGGTTCCCTCTGATGTGGCTTTCCACTTCCCTGCCCTTAGCGTATTGCTCCTTCCCCCTTGCTACGCTCTGCTTCCTAGTCTCCCAGGCAGTCTCTGCCCCATCAAACTTTTCAGACCAGTTCCTCCACCTCCCAAGCAGTCTCCACACCACCCACCCCAGCTCGTTCTTGGGGAATAACCTCTGGAGCCAAGTCTGGGTGCCCAGCCCCCACCGAAGCATCTCGGCTTTTGATGACTGTGCCAGTAGTTCAGATGATCTCTTCAGTTCTCACTCTGCTCTTCAGAACTCAGACTTACTGCTGCTCTCTTCTCTGTATCTGGAGATCCCTCCAACTTGGTTGATCTTTCCCTTGAGTAGGTGACTTTCCAGGGTGTGGGATCCCTTTCTCCTGCTAAGTTCCCTTTCAGGAGCACCCATTCAACTCTGATTCCCCTTCTCTCACCCTCCTCCTTACTCATTTTACCCAGTTATGTCATGAGTTTCTTGCTGTTATTGGAGTTTAGGTTCTTCGGCCAGCAATTAATTGCTATTCTGTGCAAGTCGTTTAACCTGTAGATGTGTTTTGTTGTTGTTGTTGTTGTATTTGTGGGAGAGGGTGGGTGTGTCCCCCTTCTCTTCTGCTTTTTTTTCCTCTCTCCTGATATTTTTATTAGTGTAAAGAAATACAGGAGATTTTCTGCATAAACATTTATATTTTGGTACTTGTTGGCTTTATTAATTTTAATAATTGTGTTTAGCATCTTTAGGTATGTCTGTGTAGAATAACATGCCATCAACATATGACAGATTTACTTCTTTCCTTACAATTTATATATCTTAAAATATCTCTCTGTCTCTTTCTTTCCCCTCCCTTCCTTCCTCCTTCCCTCCCTCCCTTCCTTCTCACTCTTTATCTCTTGTTCTGCTTGCTCATGCTAACTATTCCAATCTGAGATGAATAGAAGTAACTGCTGTGGATAACCATAGTCTTGTGATTTCAGTTGGGATGCTTTCAGAATATTCACTAAGGATTATTAGTTTTCTTTAGATTTTTAAAATGGATATAATTAGCTGAGATATATTTTAAATCCTACTTTTATGAAAGATTTTACCCAGAATGGTATTGAATGTTGTGAAATTTTTTTTTTCAGTTGATGTTGTCATATTTTTTGTCATTGCTTTTGCTAATGTGTTGTATCACTTTGATGTTTATAGGTTTTATATTCCATGCAACAATGGAATTAAAACAGATTCATTATTGTATATGATCTATTTTCATACATTTTTAGATTAGATATGCCAATTTTTTGTAGATTTTTAAATTTTTATATCAAGGATATAGAATGTAATTTTTTGTATTATAATGTTTGAATTTGTCATCATGGTAATTGTGGCCACACAAATAAATTTGTGAGTGTTTAAAAATATCAGTTATTTCCTTAGGAGTATGAAATGATTGATATAACATTATACATTGTATGTTGGTGAAAATTTCATGGTAATCCATGTGGCCCTGGACATTTTTAAAAAATTTTTTGGCAGGAAAGTTTTTAATACAGTTTATGTTTCACATCTAGTAGTTTCATTATTCAATCCTTGGCTTCATTGTTACTTAGTTTTGGCAGAATATTTGAGTCTAAAACTCTCTATTTTTATATTATGCTTTTGTTCTACATAATTTTTCATAAAATGTTCTTTTTTTTAATATATGAGGCATAAATTACTAGATCTTTTTTTAGTTTTTTGGTCTGTGTATATATATATTGTGTGTTTGTGTGTCTTTTTGTCTTCTTTTCTTGATATATGCTGTGGATGTGTTAATTTTGATTGTTGAATCACAAAACAAATTTTTGATTACATTGATTTACATTTGTTTCTTGGTCTCTATATCATTGACTTACCTTGTATTATTTGCTTATTTCTGCTAACTTTGGGAATATATTTTCTTCTTTTGGTATTTTCGATATACTAAGGATGAAAGATTAGAAAAGTAATATAAATTTAAAATATTTTTAAAAATCAAACCAAAAATATTAAATACCTGTGAATATACCTGACCAAGAAGCCAAAGGACTTATATGCTGTGAACTATAAACCATTAATCAAGGAAATTAAAACAAATTTAAAGAAAAGAATGATATTATGTGCTCCAGCATTGGAAACCTTAATATTGTTAAAAAGGTCATATCACCCAAAGCAATCTACAATTTCAATGTAATTCCTATCAAATTACCCATGAAATTTTTCACAGAACTGGAACAAATAATCCAAAATGTGTATGGAGGCATGAAAGAACCAGAATTGCTTAAGCAATTCTGATGGGTGGGGTGTGGGGGAAAAAGCAAGAGGCTTCACTATCCCAGACTTCAAACTTTATCACAAAGCAACATCAATCCACACAGTTTACTAGTTCAAAAAAAAGATATACTGACAAATGGAACACAATAGAGAATGAGAAATAAACCTAGACACCTCTGGTCAATTAATCTTTGACAAAGGATGTAAGAATTTAAAATGAGCAAAAGACAGTTTCTTCAGTAAGTGGTACTGGGAAACTAGACAGCTGCATGTAATTCAATGAAACCAGAACACACCCTTGCACCATGCACAAAAATAAACTCAAAATAGCTTAAAGACTTAAACATAGACAAAATAAGATACCATTCCTAGAAGAGAACATAGGTAACATTCTCTGACATCAACTGTACACAGTTTTTCTTAGGTGAGTCTTCCAAGGCAATAGAAATAAAAACAACAATAAATCAGTGGGACCTAATCAAACATAAAAGGTTTTGCACAGCAAAAGAAACCATAAAAAAAGTCAGGAATGGCATAAAATATTTTCAAATGATGCAACTGACAAAGGTTTAATCTCTAAAATATCCAAACAGCTTCTATAACTCAGTATAAAAAAACAACCTAATTGATAAATAGGCAGAAGACCTGAATAGACATTTCTCCGAAGAAGATATGCAAATGGCCAATAGGCACATGAAAAACTGCTCTCCATCACTAATTATTAGAGATATGCAATTCAAAACTAAAAGGAGCTACTACATCACACTGCTCAGAATGGCCATCATTAACAAGTCAGCAAATAACAAATGCTGGAGAGACTGTGGAGAATGGGGAACACTCTCACTCTTGGTGGGAATGTAAATTGAAAACAGTATGGAGGATCTCAGAAAAGTAAGTATAGAACTACTATATGATCCAGCAATCCCACTGCTGGGCATATATCTGGACAAAACTTTCATTGGAAAAAATACATAAAATTCATTGCAGCAGTATTCACTAGCCAAGATATAGAAAAAACCTAAATGTCCTTCAACAGATGAATGGATTAAAAAGATGTGGTACACATACACCATTGAATATTTCTCAGCCCTAAAAAGAACAAAATAATGCCATTTGCAGCAACATGAATGAAAAGCAGACAGATGTGCACAATTGTATTCCTGTCATTATGGCTCCTAGTATGCAATCTCAACTGCTTATATTAGTCAAAACTTTTCGCTAATGTAACTTCTGTTTTTCAGAGGGACTGCAAAAGTTGCCTAATTGTCAACTTCCACACATCAGCACTTTTACTGAGACCATGAAAACACAGAACACAATTTTTTACAGCTACACACATCACTTTTACTTCTCAAAGTGGTATGAAGATAATTACTAACAGACTCACATATATAGCTTCTATGTAGCATAAAAGAATTAGAAGCAGGTGTTCCTGTTGTGGCGCAGTGGTTAACAAATCTGACTAGGAACCATGAGGTCGTGGGTTCGATCCCTGGCCTTACTCAGTGGATTAAGGATCCAGTGTTGTTGCAAGCTGTGGCGTCGGTTGCAGACGCGGCTTGGATCCTGTGTTGCTGTGGCTATGGCGTAGGCTGGCAGCTACAGCTCCCATTGGACCCCTAGCCTGGGAATCTCCACATGCTGCAGGAGCAGCCATGGAAAAGGCAAAAAGGCAAAAAGGCAAAAAAAAAAAAAAAAAAAAATAGAAGCAAAAATATTTAGTTTTAAAATTATGCTTAGTAATTGATTTATTGATACTCAGTCTTTGAAGTTATCTAGAAATTAAGCAAACAACATTAATCTACTCAATTTTCAATTTGTTTTCAGTCCAACATTTTTAGTTACCTAAATTTCTTGGAAAATAATCATTCAATGTAGATATTACAACATGGGACTACTTTTGTCATAACAATGATTCAATTTGGTTAAAAACAGATTTACTTTCTTTATAAGCTTTACATCAAATGGAGATAATTTTTAGCAAATTTATCAGTAAACCTGGCAAATACATACCCAAATACGATAAAAATGTATGCTTATATTTTACTTAACAATGTTAATCAGAGAATACAAAGTTGTTTTTATTAAATCAAAATGGTTGACCTTACTGGAAAAAATTACCTAAAAGTGTGAATTTGAATTTCACAACTCTTCTGAGTTATTTCCTACAAGAAGAGCATTTCCTCCTCTCCTCCTAAATTGAGGATTTCTAACCATACAAATAATAAGTTAAAATTCTTACATTTTAATTGAGATAGGAAAAAAAACTAACAGATTTTCAAAGATTTGTTATTTTGTTGTTCTTCTTGTTGTTTGGTGTCTGGATCTCATTACACTGTGTTAAGTCTTATTGAAGACACCAAAATATTTTTCTTTGTATGACTTATAATTATCAGTAGTAAAATAGACATTTTATAACTGATTTATTTTATTTATTGCTGCACCTGGGGAACTTGGATGTTTGCAGGCTAGGGATCAAATTGGAGCTGCAGCTACTAGCCTACACTACAGCCACGTGATCCCAGATCCAAGCCCACTCTGTGCTACACAGCAGCTCCTGGCAACATCACATCCTTAACCCACTCACCAGAGATCTAACTTGCATCCTCATGGATACTAGTAGGGTTCTTAACTTGATGAGCCATAGTAGAAACTCCCTGGAAGGATTTTCTGAACTTTTTATATTATTTGCCTACATAATATAGATTTGTGAATTACTGGAAAAATTTCTGTGCTTTAGGTTACTTTTTTTTTATTAAGTAAAAAAGAAAACAATTTTTTTCATCACTTAGACAAGAGCTTGTTTTATTTATAGTCATGCTACTTCTATGTTTATTTTAAAAGTATTTATTTACCACAGTTTAATTAAATAGGTAATAATATTTATTATCAGGTATCAACTAACTAATTTTAATCAAGTCAAATTCTCCTTAGAAAACTTTTCTGGTTTTTGCCTTCCAAAGATATCCTAAGCACAGAAAAAAAATTTTTTTCAGAATATCTTTAATACCAGAAACTATCTTAGAGTAACCTGAGTGCCCCTTAAAAATTATAGAGATTTGTTCTTCCATATTATAAAAAGAGAGGTACTATAAATCTATGTTTATTTTATAGGTTTCTAGTAAAGAATTGCATAAGGGAATTTTCAAATCAAATGAAACACTGAGTCTTCACTATGTTAAATTTATTGCTGTAAATGCAAGTTAAATATTTTATTTTCTGTGAAGAACTTTTTTAATTTCAGAAACTGTATAGTTATGCAATTATGCAAGGAAGTTCAAGAGATTTGTCAGTGTCATCACTTTTTATGTTCAAAAAAACCTTAATTAAATCTCTGTTGGAGGCATGAATATGCGACTGACAAAGAATGGAAAGAAAAGACTGGCACCATAGAGTGGCCGTAGAGGTCAGTCTATACTTTACATAGTCTTGTGACTCTCTCATGACCCTTGAGGCAAAACAAATGAGAACAACATCAAAGAATGGCATCTTGAAAACAAGACTGCTGAAGCACTGATGTTGCTGATGGAAAACCATCAGCTCCGACATTCTCAGGACTGGAGCCTTGCTTGGGGGATTTTTGAGAGAGGCCATAGATGGCTTGACGCAGACAACAAATTTTGGCCTGGGAGGGCTAAAACATCTATGATTACTTTATGTGCTTAGGAATGAGTGTCCTAGCATATCCTGCTTCCGTAAATAAATTTGAAGTAAAATACTGATGTATCCCCTACATGTACAAGGAAGTAGAAAATAGTGAATAAAAACCATGAGTTGGCTCAGAGGGTTGCTACTGCCTCTTGAATGCTGTGGCCCCTTGATCCTCACTCTATTTCTGTGTCTCTTTCTTCTTATTCTGTGGCACCGCTGACTTCAGGACCTGGGTTGAGGAGCAGGCCTTGTCAAATCTTCTATAAATTAATTAGTTTCTGTTACATTTTTCTCTGTCAGAGTCTCTCAGTGCTTTTTAGGAGGATATTTGGCAATAACAATACAGTGCTTAAAGTAACAATTTAGTTACTATTTTAAGTGTTTACAACTTTGCTTCTTTAATTTGAATCCAGCATCTTCTACACCACTGTTTTTCACTTGGCATGCACATCAAATGTATTTATGAAACTTAGCAATCCTTCAGCATTGCTAAATTTCTTCATTGACATTCCTGATATATTTACCACATACTGCATATTATGTCTCAGATGTATTACAAATTATACTCTTTTTTAATATTTGTTCTGAAAAACGTACATTAATCTATGTTTATAACTCAGAGGTAGCTTTCACTGAACTTGAAAACAGGCTTAATCATTTCCTTTATAGATATTTTGTCTTAAAATGTTTTCTTGTCTTTATTTTATTATCTTTATTAACTTTATTTTTATGCTGCAGAAATAACACATTTCCTTTTTCAATTGCGTATTCTTACTGTAACACCTGTTCAGTTTTTTCATATTTAAAATTATTAATAATTAATTTACAGCTGTTTGAGAATCTGGAAACCAAGGTTTTGCATAATGTTTGCCTAAAGTCTTTTCAAGAAGTTACAGCCCAGAGTTTGTTCAAAACAGAAATGTCTCTGAACCTCTGAACCTAAAAAAGGACTTCCAGATACTTCAAACTATTAACAAGTCAAATTTGTAAAGCAATTCTTAAAATAAAATTAAGGCAAAAAAAGAAAATACATTGAAATAGTCACAAGATGCTGTAATCTGAAAGAAATCAGAGAATGAGAAATAGTAAAGAAAAAAACCAGATAGGAAATAGAAACACGCAATACATAGACACACTCAAAGTTAAACATATTGCCAGCTATGTTAAACACAAGTGTTCTAAACATCCCAATTAAAAGGCAGATACTTTCACATTATGCTTTAAAAAACAAGACCTACTTGCATGTCGATTACAGGAAACATATATGCTTAAATATAAAATATGACTTTGAAAGTAAAAGGGATAAAGAAGGTAATTTCATAATAAAATCAATTAATCTATAGTACATAAACATTACAACTCTTTATACACTTAAAAAACTGAATTTTAAAGTGCATGAGAAAGAATTCCTTTCTGGCACAGTGGGTTAAGTATCTGGTATTGTCACTGTTATGGTGTGGGTCTGGTCTCTGACCCAGGAACTTCCACATGCTGCAGGCTTGGCCAAAATAATTAAAAAATAAATACTTAAAAATGAAATAATCAGAATGGTGAATGTCTGTCTCATTTGTGCTTATAGGAATTTAACTCACAGATGTGACTGAGTGACAACATAAAGAGAAATTAATGTCACTGAAAGAACTTATTATTTATATTAATATAAAGAGACTTGGTAAGCCAGGGTAAATATCACAAAGGTTAGGAGACAAAACATAGGATCAATGGGAAGGCAGAGAATTTTTATTGAGTTTATGTAGAAAAGGCAAGAGAAAGCAAAACAATTGTTTAGAATTAGCTAGTTTGACTAATTCTAGACAGCTCTAAGCTCCAGGGGTGGTCTCTTGTTAATTTCTATCTGGTATTGCTAGGGGAAATATTTGTTTGATATGAGAATTAGCTAAAATAGTGGGTTCAGTTACAGCTTAGTTTAAATGGTTTGTGCATGAAAGTTGAGTTTCAGGCAAGCAGACTTATAGGAGAGAAGCAAACACTTTGGCCAATAGTTTGGTCTTGAGATTAATTGATGCCAAAGAGAATGAAAGAAAATAGAACACTGGAATTGGAAGCTCCACGTTATTTTTAAATGTTAATATTTTTAAAAAGCAGAAAACTGATAAATTAACCTCATACAAGCTCTGGTAAATAGTCAAAGTTTATGGGAACCAAGGATGCACTGATCAAGAAAAATCTGCCTTGAGAGTAATCTACTGATGTGCTTGAGGTATGTTAATCACTTATAAAATCTAGTATGAAGTGTAAAAGACAAATGTAATCAAAACAACCATAATAGTAATTTGGATACACAAAATAAATTGGTATAAATTGTGACACCAAAAAAATAAAATATGACATAGTTCCCTGGTGGCCTAGTTGGTTAAGGATATGGTGTCACTGCTCTGTGTGGGTTCAACACCTCCCCGGAACTTCCATGTCCTCCAAGAGAGCTGCCAAAAAAAAAAAAAAACAAGTTTGGAGGAAAAATGTAGAGAATATTTATTTGAATGAAAGTTGTTATTAACTTAAAATAGGCATAAATATATGCTTTTTATGTATATCTCATGGTAATTACAAAACAAAAACCTGTAATGAATACACAAAAGTAAAATAAAAAGGAATCTAAGCATTACACTAGAGAAAAATCATTAAATCACAAAGGATAGAGAAAGGGAGGAAAAAAGGAACAAAGGAATGACAACACAGCCAGAAAAAAAGGGCAGTAAATATTCTATCAATAATTACTTTAAGTATAAGTGGACCAATTTTCTAATGAAAAGCATAGTGTGGTTAAATGGATTAAAAAATAAGACCCACTATATGCAGGCTATAAAGGGCTTCCTTCAGTTTCAGGACACGTAGACTGAAAGTAAAGGTTAGGATCCATGCAAATGGAAACCAAAAAAAAAAAAAAAATTTGGAATAGCTACAATTAGATCAGACAAACTAGGCTTTAGAGCAAATGATAATGAGACAAAGAAGGTTATTATATAATTATAAAAGTCAATCAAATTAGAGGATGTTACATTTCTAAATATTTGTGAGCCCCATATAGGAGCACTAAATATATGAAGCAAATACAGATCTAAAGGGGAAATAGCTATAGATTAATAGCAGGGAATTTTAATGCTTCACTCAATAAGGAGACATGAAAATGACTTACATGACACATTGGACAGATATTTATAGAATAGTTATCCAAAATCAGCAAATTCTTTTTAAGGAACTGTGGTTCATTTTCCAAGATAGATGATGATATGTTAGGTCCCAAAATAAGTCCTAATTCAGAAGATGAAAATAGCTTCAAGCATATTTTCCAACCACAGTGTTATGAAAATAGAAGTTAATTATAACAAACAAACAAACAAACAAAAAACCCCCACAAATATGTGGAGACTAAGCAATATGCTACTGAATGAATAATGAATCAAAGAAAAAAATCAAGAGAAAGCAAAATATCTTAAGGCAAATTAAAATTAAAATGCATACAATAATTTTTGAAATGCAGCAGAAGCATTTGAAAGACACAAGTTCATAGTAATAAATCCCTACATGAAAATACAAGAAAGATCGCAAATGAAGGATCTAATTTTACACCTCAGGAAACTAAAAAATAAGAATAAACAAACCTCCAAATTAATAGAAGAAAGTAAATTACAAATATCTGAGCAAAAGTAAGTGAAATAGAGACTAAAAAGTCAATTGAGGCATTCCCATTGTGGATCAGTGGTTAAACAAAATGACTAGTACCCATGAGGATGAGGATTCCATCCCTGGCCTTGCTCAGTGGGTTAAAGATCCAGAGTTGCTGTGAGCTGTGGTGGAGGTTTCAGACACTGCTCAGATCCAGTGTTCCTGTGGCTGTGGTGCAGGCCAGTGGCTACAGCTCCGATTCGAATTCTAGCCTGGGAAACTCCATATTCCCTGGTGTGGCCCTAAAAAGACCAAAAAGAGAAAAAAAAAGTCAATTGAAAAGACCATTGAAGCGGGGATGAAAAGATGAAGGCCATTGTAGGACATGAAGCTTATCTTCCCCTCAAAATACTTGGACAATGCATCTACGTATGGAATTATTCTCACAGAAAATGTACTGAATGCTGGCAAAAGACCTCAGGATTCTGACAGAGCAAGAAAAACTTTATGAAACTTGGTAGGACAAAAGAAAGAAGAAAAAAGAGAGAGAAGGAAAATGAGAAAGGAATCAGGATGGGACCTACATCTCCAGGATGGAGGTAGAAATAGAAAAAAATCCTTAACCCTGGGCAGTATCCCACCAGTAAGGAGATCAGTGGGCACAGAGAAGGAATTCCAGAGTGCTGGAGGAGAACACAGTAATTGGTGTGAAGCAGTTAAAATGGAAATAATCCTTCAGAAGGGGTCTTGTGCTATAGCCTTGCACTTCCCAATCCCATATGCTGCTAGAAGCAGGGGTTGGGAACTGAAACTCCAGCTCTGAATATGAGACTCAGAGAGAGATGGGGCTGAATACCTGGGGAAAAAAAAAATAGGTTGGCTGTGTGGAAACAGCCTGAAGGGACTAAAGTCTAGGGAGATCACATTTGAGGGTATAAGCTGAGAAAATCAAATTGGGCTTGGAGGCCAGGAGGCATTTTGGGGTGCTGGAGGGACGGAGTGGGATACACCACTAGAGCCTTGTAACCTGCACACACTCTCAGGTTGAAGGACACCACTTGCTCTAGCTCCAGGAGCCATTCCTGGAGCTGCTGCTGCCTAGCAACAGCTGAGGAGTGACCCCCCCACACTTAGAGCTACAGAAAGTAGTCCTGAAAGCAGTCTAGCAGAGGGACTGGCATGTACCCTGCAGCTACAGAGGGAATTCATGCAAGTGGCAGGGAATGGCATTTAAACCCATGCCTACAAATATCTGTCTCACAAACTGCCCAGCAAAGGGAAGGACCAAGGAACAGCAGAGCCTCTGGGACTGCAGAGAGTTCTCCCTTGAGAGATCAGGCAAGGGAGTGACTGGGGAAACAATGCACACCCCCATTGCTACAGAGTGCTGCCTGGCAATAACTATGAAGGAGCCCACCACCCCCTTGGAACTACAGAAAGAGTTCTCCTGAACCCACCAAAGAAAGGGAATGACTTCAGGAACAGCACTTGTCCTGACAGCTACCCCACAAACTGCCCAGCAAATGAAGGCGTGAGGGAAAAGCATCTATCCCCTTGGCTACAGGGAGCAGTCTCTAGTGCCTCCCTCACAAAGGGACAGACTGTAAGAGCAAATGCTGACAATGGCAGCTACAGAAATTGGTCCTTAGAACTGCCCAATAACAGAAGGAGTTGCAGGAGCCACTGCTGCCCCCTTTGCTAGAAGTGCAATCATGTGAACCATGAACCAACACCACCTCCTTCACAGATACCATCCTGAGCAGCCACCCTGCTCTTGGAGAAGTATTGTGATACTACTGCTCCCATTGTGTGCTCTGGGTACATGTGAGCAGCCACCCACCCCAGAAACTCCAGGATTGGACTTGAGCTGCTGCATCTTCACACCTTAAGATGATGATAAACATAGACCAAGTTAGATAATATGAAATTACAAAGAAATAGGAACAAGGAATGAGACAAAACCCCTCAAAAACAACTAAATGATGAGGAAATAGGCAATCTACCTGAAAAAAAAAATCAAAATGATGGTAATAAAGCTCAAATCCAGAGATCAGAAAGAGAATTGAGACACACATCAAGAAGTTACAAGAATTGTTTAACAAAGAACTAGAGGATTTAAAGACCAAGGAAACTATGATAAATAGAATATCTGAAATAAAAAAATACACTACAAGGAATCAATAGCAGGATACCTGAGGCAGAAAAATGCAGACAGAGTGGTGGAAATCACTACCACAGAAAAGCATAAAGAAAAAAGAATGAAAAAGACTAAGGAGAATCTGAGGGACTTCTGGGACAACATTAAACTTACTAACATTAACATCATTGGGGTTCCAGAGGGAGAAGAGACAGAGAAAGGGCCACAGAGAATATGTGAAGAGATTATAGCCCAAAGCTTCCCTAATATGGGAAAGGAAAAACTCACTCAAGTTGAGGAAACACAGAGAATCACATACAGGATACACCCTAGGAGAAACACAGCAAGACATACTAATCAAACTGACACAAATGAAATGTAAAGAAAAAGCATTAGAAGCCACAAGGGGAAAGCAACAAATAACACAAAAGGGAAATCTGCTAGAGATATCAACTGCTTTTTTTTTTTTTTTTTTTTTTAGCAGAAACTCTGCAAGATAGAAGGGAGTGTCAAGATATATTTAAAGTGAAAGAAGGGAGGAATACTCTACACAGTAAAGCTCTTACTCAGATTTGATGGAGAGATCAAAAGTTTTCCAGAGAAGCAAAATGTAAGAGAATTCAGTACCTCCAAACTAGCTTTACAACAACTACTAAAGGAAATCCTCTAGGCAGAAAAAAAAAAGGCCAGAGTTAGAAAAATTGCAAGTGAGAAAGCTCACTACTAAAGACAAAAATAACATAAAAGTAGGAATTCACCAACTGACAAATATATATCAAAACTAGTAAGCATGAGAAGAGGACAGATGCAGAACATTGAAAATGAACATGAAATTAAGAGACCAGCAACCAAAAATACTTCTGTACACATACAGATGGTTCTATCAACATCTAATGGGAACGATAAACCAAAAAAACAAAGGACAGACGCATAAAAAAGGAAAAGCAAGCCAAATACAACACTACTGGTAGTTAGCAAATCACAAAAGAAGACAACAATTGAGGAGGGGATGAAAAAAGAAAGACCAAAAAAAAAAAAAAACTAAAACAATTAAGAAAATAGCAGTAAATACATACTCATCCATAATTACATTAAATGTAAATGTTAAATGCTCCAAATGAAAGACACAGATTAGCTGAATGGATACAAAAACAAGACCTATGTACACACTATTTACAAAATACCTACATACATACTGAATGCCAAGGGATGGAAAAAGATATTACATGCAAAAGGGGATCAAAGGAAAGAAGTACTAATATAGTCATATCAGTCAAAATAGTTTTTTTTTAATTTTTATTTTTATTTTGTCTTTTTGCTATTTCTTGGGCCACTCCCGCGGCATATGGAGGTTCCCAGGCTAGGGATTGAATCGGAGCTGTCGCTGCCGGCCTACACCAGAGCCACAGCAACACGGGATCCGATTGCGTCTGCGGCCTACACCACAGCTCACGGCAATGCCGGATCGTTAACCCACTGAGCAAGGGCAGGGATCGAACCCAAAACCTCATGGTTCCTAGTCGGATTTATTAACCACTGCGCCACGACGGGAACTCCCAAAATAATTTTTAAAATAAAGTCACAAGAGTCAAGGAAGGACACTACTGAATTTCAAAGGATCACTACAGGAAGAAGATAGAACAACTGTAAATTTATATGCTCCCATTTTATATACATAAATATGAAAAAATAATATATAATATATATAAATGAATATGGTGATTTATATATACAAATCAGTATATATATTCATATATATATGTATACGAATAAGATAATTTCTCCAGAATAGGAGATATGGATAGTAATACAATAATGGTGGGGGAATTTAACATCCCAGTTACAGCAATGGACAGATCATCCAGACAGTATATCACTAAGGTAACACAGTCCTTTAGTGACACATTAGAATAGATAGATTTAACTGATATTTATGGAACTTAACATCCCAAAGCAGCAGAATATAATTCCTCTCCACTGTACATGAAACATTCTCTAAGATAAATCATATCTTGGACCACAACAAAGCCTTGCTGAATTTTTAAAAAACTGGAATTCTTTCAAGCATTGTCTCTGAACACAAGGCTATTATACTAGAAAGCAAACATAAGAAACAAACAGCAAAAAACATAAACTCCTGGAAGCCTAACAATATGCTACTAAACAAACAATGGATCACTGAAGAAATCAAAAGGACATCAAAAGATACTTAGAGACAAATGACAATGAAGACAGCAAAATCCAAATCTCATGGGACAAAGTGAAAGAAATTCTGAGAAGGAAGTTTATAGCAATACAAGTTATCTCAGGAACTAAGACAACACTCAAATCAACAAGGTAACCTTACACCTAAAACATCTAGAGCAGGAAGAACAGACAAAGCCCAAAATTAGTAGAAGGAAAGAAATCATCACTATCAGAACAGAAATAAATGAAATAGAGACAAAGAAAATCAAGATTCATGAAACTAAAATTTGGTTCTTTGAAAAGATCAATAAAATAGACAAATATTTAGCCAGATTCTTCAAGAAAAAAAGGGAAAGGGCTGAAACCAATAAAGTTAAAAATGAAAAAGGAGAAGATACAACTGACACCACAGAAATGCAAAGGATCACAAGAGAATACTACAAGCAAGTATATGTCAAGAAAATGGAAAACATAGAAGAAACAGATTTTCATAAAAGTACCACCAACTAAACTGAAACAGGAAGTAATAGAAAATATAAATAGACCAATCACAAGACTTGAAATTGAAATAATAATTAAAAACTTCCATAAAAATCCCCCAAAGCTACAGGACCTAATGGCTTCACAGGAAAATATTAAACATTTAGAGAATAATTAATACTTATCACTTGGAAACTCTTCCAGAAAATTGCAGAGGAACACTCCAAACCTTATTCTATAAGGCCACCAACATCCTATCCCAAAATCAAAGATACCACAAAAAATAAAATTACAGGCCAATATCATTGATGAAAATTGATGCAAAAGTCCTCAAGAAAATATTAGTAAATTAAATCCAACTCTATATTAAAATGATTATATACTGTGATCAACTGTGTTTTATACCAGGAATGCAAGTTTTCTTCAATGTCTGCAGATCAATCACTGTGATACACCAAATCAATAAACAGAAGAATAAAAACCATATGATCATCTCAATAGATGCAGAAAAAGCTTTTAACAAACTCTAACACCCATTTCTGATATATAAAAAAACCCTCCAGAAATTGTGCATAGCACAAGCATACTTCAATACAGTAAAAAGGCATATATGACAAACTTATAACTTACATCATTCTCAATGGTGAAAAACTGAACTCATTTCTGCTAAGAATAGGAACAAGAAAAGGATGTCCACTTTCACCACTGTTATTGAACATAGTTTTGGAAGTCCTACCATGACAATCAGAGAAAGAAAAGCAATAAAAATTAGTCAATTAATCCAAATTGGAAAAGAAGTAAAATTATCACTGTTCATAGATGATATGAAAATACACCTAGAAAATCCTAAATACATTATCAAAAAACTGTTAAGAGTTTATCAGTGAATTTGGTGAAGTTGTAGGATACAAAATTAATACACAGAAGTCTTTTGCACTTCTATATATTAACAATGAGAGATTAGAAAGATAAATTAATGAAACCATCCCATTTACTATCACATCAAAAAGAAGAAAATTCCTCAGAATCAACCTACATAAAAAGAGATTAAAAACCTGGCATCATGGCTCAGTGGAAACAAACTTGACTAGTATCCATGAAGATGTGGGTTTGATCCCTGGTCTTACTCAGTGGGTTAAGGGTCTGGCATTTTTGTGACCTGTGGTTTGGGTCACAGACACAGCTTGGATCATGCATTCCTGTGGCTGTGGTGTAGGCTGGCAGCTGGAGATCCAAATGGACCCCTAACCTGGGAACCTCAATATGCTGTGGGTGCGACCCTAAAAAGACAAAAAATAAAAAATAAATAAATAAAAAGAGAGGTAAAAATTTGTACTCTGAAAATTTTGACATTGAAGAAAGAAATCAAAGGTGACACAAACAGATGGAAATATTTACAATACTCTTGGATTTGAGGAATCCAAATTTTCTAAATGACTATATTGCCTAAAGCAATCTACACATTCAATGCAGTTCCCATCAAATTACCAATTACATTCTTCACATAACTAGAAAAAATATTAAAATTTGTTTGGAAACAGAAAGGACCCTGAACAGCCAGAACAACATAGCAAAAGAAAAATGCAAATGGAGGCATCAGGCTCCCGACTTCAGACTAAACTACACAGATACAGTATTCAAAACAGTATGGTACTGGAACAAAAAAGAAATAAAGATAAATGGAATAGGATGGAAATAAATAAGCCCAAGGACCTATGGTCAACCAATCTACAACAATAGGGTAAAAACATACAGTGGAGGAAATAGTCTTTTCAACAAGTGGTGTTGGGAAAACTGGACACCTACATATAAAAGAATGAAATTAGAACACTTTTTAACACCATACCCAAAAGTAAACTAAAAATGGATTAAAGGTCTAAATATAATGCCTTATACTATGAAACTCCTAGAAGAAAACATAGGGGGAACACTCTTTGGCGTAAAACACAGCAACAGCTTGTTTGATCCATCTCCTAGAATAATGATAATAAAAACAAAAATAAACCAAGGGTATCTAAATAAACTCAAAAGTTTTTGCACAGGAAAGGAAACAATAGAAAAACAAAAAGCCCACAGAATAAGGGAACATCTTTTTAAACAATGCAACTGATACATTCTTAATCTCTAGAATATACAAACAACAAAAACAAACAACCCAATCAAAAAAAGGGCAGAAGATTTAACAGACATTTATTCAAAGAAGCCATATGGATAGCCAGTAGGAACATGAAAAAAAATGCTTGCAATCACTAATTATTAGAGAAATGCAAATCAGAACTACAATGAGCTACTCACAGCAGTTAGAGTGGGCATCATTAATAAGGCAACAAATAACAAATTCTGAAAAGGGTGTGGAAAAAAGGGAACACTCTTACACTGTTGGTGGAAAACAGTATAGAAGTTCCTCAGAAAATTAAATACAGAACCACTGCATGATTCAGTAATCCCACACCTGGTCATGTATCCAGACAAAACTTTCATTCAAAAAGATACACGCACCACTGTGTTCATTGCATCACTACTCACAATAGTTAAGACACAGAAACAACCTAAAGGTCAACCTAAAGGTCTGGATGAAGAAAATGTGATACATATGTACAATGGAATATTACTCAGCCATAAAAAGGAAAGATATAATACTATTTGTAGCAACATGGATACAACTAGAAATTCTCATATTAGGAGAAGTAATGCAGAAAGAGAAAGATAAATACCATATATCTCATATGTGGAATAAAAAATAGGTGTAAGTGAAACTATCTACAAAACAGAAACAGACTCACAGAGAGAACACTTTAATTAAAAAAAAAAAAAAAGGTAACACAGGAAAGAAACACCAGAAACACAGGATAAAGGTTTTATTCTCATTTTATATATGCTATATATATTAGGTGACTCTTCATAATAAAGTTTCAGGAAGCTAGTTTTCCTTGATGAACTTGGTTGGAAGCCACATGAAACTAGCTCCCTTCTGCCTCTGGTTGCCATGTAGGTCAATGACATGAACTATTGCATCCTTTTCTGAGATCTCTTTACTTAAAATTCCAATTGTACTTTGATGAGCCAGCACACATTCTTAGGCAGTTACTTGCATAGCCTGGAAATTCAGGGGCTATATCTTTCAAATGTTAATATTTTGCAGGGAGACCAATTTTAAAACATTCTTGCACACAGACTTGCTGGCCTGCTGCAAGAGTTTTATGGATATGTAAGGGAGTTAATTCCTGAAGGGAGAGCAGGATTTGTCCTGGTATGGATCCTGGAATCCCCCATGATAGATATAATTCTCATTGGAAATGAATGGGAACAGGGAGGTCTGAATGTCTCATCAGTAAATATTACCCTTCCCAGTAAATTTAAAGATATTTTTAGGTCTGCATGGAAACTCAATTGTGTGGTCCTGGATCTCAGTACATCACCCTGATTGTAGAAGAATGCAAGGAGCCACAGGACACCCAGTATTGTGGAGTCCTGAAAGACCAGTTTTCCCACGAAAAGTACAGTTTTGTGTGCCTTTGCTCATCTGCTTATTTGAATTTTATAGAATAAAGAGCTACAACAGAGGGAGGAATTAATAAATAGACATAGAGAACTGACTTGTGTTTGCCAAATGGGAGGGGGAGGGAGTGGGATGGATGGGGATTTTAAGGTTACTAGATGCAAACTATTACATTTAGAATAGATAAGCTATGAGGTCCTATTGTACAGCACAGGGAACTCTGTCCAATCTCCTCGGATAGATCATGATGGAAGATAATACAAGAAAAAGAATGTATGTATTTATTTGTATGACTGGGTTACTTTGCTGTACAGTAGACATTGTCATAACATTCTAAATCAACTAAACTTTAATGAAAAAATTTTAAAAATATTAAAAGTTAAAAAATCTTTTAATTTCTCCCTCTCTGGATTATTTAAACAACCTACAGAGACACAATGATGCTGAACTTAATGGCCCTTGGGAGTTCTATGGAAGCTCTGTATGTGGTGAGAAACATTGACCTTTTCCATTTCCTTGCAAAGTGAATGAGTTACAGAACACTTCTTCCTAGTATGTGTGAGGGGGTGATGGGTTGTGGGTGCTGTAAGCAGGGATCATCAGGAAATTATCTATTTTTATTCAGAATTGTTTAATTATTGACAGTTGGAATTTTGATAGAGCCTACTGACTCTTTTCTCTCTTTCTTCATTAGAACCAGATGATACGGCTGGATATAATGTTTTGGCAAACCCTCCAGGACCAGAGAAGCAGGATGCTGAAGATGAGGCTTTAAGTGACGTGTTTGAATTTGATCCAGTTGCTGGCCACTGGGAGTCAGCATTCATGCTAAACCTGTGGAGGAGGACACTGTGGCCTTTCTCCCACTTTTCCTAGGTGCCACACACAGTTTGTGTGTATGTGCAAGGGGCGTGGATATAAAGGAAATCAGTAAGTGTAAATATCTTGAAACTAGTTGTCCCTATCTTAGAATGAGAACTGGGGTTTTACTGCAGATCCCTGGTTCTGAACAGAAAGGAGCCCAAGGTGGGGCCCACAAAGGAGTTGCTTTAATGGTATATATATCCCTGCTGTTTTGGCACCAGGCAGTAAGGGGTTCCGGTAATTTATTTCCTGACTGCCAGTGCTAGAAAGGTGGTGGGGAGGAGGTTGGGGGAAAGGAGTTTTGTTAATGTCTTTACTGATGGCTCCTTCACCCAGCAAGAGTCTTGAGAACTTAGCTTTAACAAAGGCCTAAATAGTCATTCCTTTAGTTTCTTATCATGGTTGTGTTACTTTTTCCTTGGAAAGTTAGGCTAGAGTTATTTCATTGGAAGCATTCCTCCAAAAGCCTCTGCAGGTGAGGATCTAATTCTGGAGAAACAGTAATAGGAAGCATCCAGATTTGCAAAGGATGAAGTACTGCTATTTGCAAGACATACTCCTGTATATAGAAGATAATAAGGAACAGGAACATCAGCTAATAAATGAATTCTGCAAAGTTACAGTAAACAACAGGCAGGTCAACCAAAGTGAACAGTGTTTGGACCCAAAGCACAGTATCTCTGAACAGTTAAACAATGGTCAAAGTTCTGGTGAAGGGGCAGAATTCTGCACAGGTGTTGCAGCCAGAAAACTCAAATTCTGAAAGCCAATACTCTTTTGCTTTTTGCAAAGTACATACGTACCTCAGAGATCCTGCTAGTTTTATTCCAAATCATTGAAATATAGTAAGGCTAGCACTAAAGGAAGTCACAGACATTTTTTGTTTGTTTCCCATTGTGATTAAATTTATTTACTCTATATTGTGGCTTAAGTGTCCAGTTCCATTACATCTAAAACTCAATGTATGATCATTAATTAAAATTTTTTTCTGCTAAATTATGCTAATAATTGTATGCACCAAGTTGTAGTAGTAATATCAAAGCTAATTGACCACTGATAATCACAAAAAAAAATAGAAACATTGAAATTGGTTGAGTATTCACCTGATGCAAGTCGAACCCCATTATTTCTTCAGCACACATTAGTGAAGAATTGCTATTCACAATCGCAATCATGGGTGAGACACGAGTGGCTCCATAGCAGGAGGAGGACACTTTTACAGAGAGGAAAAACAAGTTGGGAAACAGTCCATAGGTTTTCATTCATGGTTGCCTATTCGCTAGGAAAGAGGACTCCCTTCTTCCCACTTGGCTTTTGGTGTGGTCTCAAGATGTGAGGGCTTTCCTTTGCAGTCTGTAATTCCACTTAATTGAGGTTTCTGTTTATTATTACTTTTTTTTAAATCACAGAAGGCAAGATGAGAGCAAATTATGTTGGAAAACAGTGCCAATAATTTGTCGGGTGCAAGAATGCCACAAACCTTCAATTTGTAAAAAGATGAAATATCTGTGAAGCACAATAAAACAAGGTATACCTGCACTGCCCTGGTAATTTAAGAACAATAAGAGATAAGGCCACTAAAAAGACATACGAAGAAGAGCAAAACAGGACGTACAACTATTCTCACCTGATCCTGAATTTTGCCTTTTTAAACAGTAGAATGCTTTATAAAAGCTCTCGGGCATAGAGTAGTAAATCGCCTATAGAAAACTACAAGTCCCATCAAACTGCAAAGCACAACCACCATCATACTCTCCTGTTCTCAGAATGCTACCCTCTGCCTTCAACCCAAACCTGGCCGGTAAACTATCATTGAACAGTTTGTGACAGGGTGGTTCATTATCCACTCCTGCGCAAACTCACGGGGAGGAGCCTAGGTAGGGGTGGGAGGGCGGGGATATTTTTCTTTGCCTTTTGGTCCGGAAGCCTGTACCAACCTCCGATGCTCCCCACCCCCATCTCTCTTGACCTCTCTGCGCAGATCCCGTCACGTGGAGAGCGCTACTTCAGCGATTGGCTCTGGGACTTGTTAGCTTCCAAGCTTCCGTCTTGCGGGTCATACTGGCGGATTTGAATGCTTTCGTCACATTTTGGCGACGCGAGTAGCCAGCGCGGGGTGGAAGTAGCTTAGCCGGCGCTCAGCAAATGGTTGAGGCCGGGCTGGAAGGACGCTTACGCAACCCAAAGCAAATCAGAGTTGACACTAGGCTCTGGTGGCGGTGGCGGCGGCGGAGCGTGAGGGAAAGTATAACCTGTACAGGTTTGCCTGTTCACTCTTCGGTTACTTTAATCGAGGGACAGACATTCGGCGTTTTCTCCGGGGGCTGAGGGGGGTGACGACAGTGGGGGAGGTATAGTTTATGTGGGAGGAGGAGGTCCGTATTCGAATAAAGTGATGGAGGGGAAGTGGGGTTTGGGTTGCGTGGCTTGGGGGAATAGACGGCGTAGGAAGGGTAATCATGTCTATGATCCAGTGGGTGGGATGCCTTAGTGCCCTAGGCATGACAACCACGTGCACGGGGCGCCTAGGGGTTCGCGGGAGCCTGAAGTCTTCTCTACCAGCCTCCGAGGTCCCAGTGCTCGCTGCGTGGGGCGCCACCCTCGGTAGACTGGGGACGAAGACTCGTCCTCTTCGGTTTTGGTGAGTGTACATACAGGTTGCTCTGCTGTGTGAGTTAGGGCTGAGCAGGCAGGACTCTTGCGTAGTTAGATAATGGCTTGCGGACTAAGGCTGAGATGCACCTCCCTTTCCCATACCTTCCTTTGCTGCTCGCCCCCGGGCTCTTAGTGGGTAGCAGTGGCGGACCTCTAGGAGCTGCCTGGTTCTGGAGCTTCCACTCAGCATCACCAACCACAGCAAAGCTCGGCAATCGGGATGCGGAGTTGATGCCTAGGCATCAACTTGTCTATTTCTTTTTTGTTTTTTAAACCATCTTCCTTCCTCTTTTCTTTGACTTTGGTTTTTGCTTGAGCTCCTCCCAAACGCTGCCTTTACTTGTCTTGCTTAAAGTGCTTTTCCTTGTCTAACTGGTTGCAGAGAATCGAGATCTCCTTCAGAATGCAAAAATCCCACTTGTTCTGGGCCGAGTTTGTAGAATTACAAAGTTTACACAACGACCTGGATCCATACAGGTATATGGTTTTGGGAGCCCTGAAGTTGAAATTGCAGGCAGAGGGCCTGGCATAGTAGAAACCCTTTTTCTTTCTATGTTCTTTTGAACATATTGAAGGGTTCACTTCTGTATGAAGCTATAAAATATTTTTTTTAACCTGTAAGGTAAGCTTCAAAAGGTCCAGTTTACGTATGAGCAAAGTCTCAAGAATGAACTTTTTTTGACCTGTTTGTGACGTCAGATATTGTGACTTTTCTGTATGAAGGTGTTAATGCTTCACAGCTTTCTTTTTCTCTATGATTTCTGGAAGAAAGTTCCGGTATCTGGGGGTTTAAAACAAACAAAAAACTGGATGCCTCTTACTCTATCAAATCAAAATTATGGCTTCATATACTCACGTAGGGACAGCTGTGATTTAAAAAAAAAAAAAAAAAAAAAGCACCACTGCAGTTTAGAACATAAGTTCTGTTTATATTTCCTGGGATGGGGAATGTTGTTGAATTAAGAACAAAAATGTTAACCAGCTTTTTAAATGATTAAGTTAAAAGGTAAATATTAGACCCTTTAAGGAATGGATTCTGCTTAATAGCTGGATATGAATAGTCATAGTTTTTCTACCATCTCATTTGTGTGAACTCAGTTTACATTCCTCTTTTCTTTGCTTGTGCTTTTATGGCACCTGAGCTAAGCTTTGCTTCTCTCTCTCTCTTTTTTTTTTTAGGAAGCAAAAATAATGTACTGTATGATTCTTTTATTTTTAAATTATTTAGGAAGTTAAGAGGAATGTGACTCTTCAGTCACTGTTTTAGTCAAGGAGATGTTTTATTTGGTTCTCTTAATTCAGAACAGCCTGTTTCTCTTTAATTTTAATTCTATTTATTTTTGTTTGTATTTTTTTGTGTTTTTGTTGTTAGCTGCTATATAGGTCAAAGCCCACTGTCAGAAATCTTACGAACAAGGTCTCTTACCCATTCTTGCACCAGCAAGCTGCATGAGAAATGATAGCTGCTTCTGTGTTGAGGTTGGGGTATTGTAGGCAGGTGAATTAAAAACTTAGAATGTTCTTCTTTAAGTAACTGTTTGGTTGTTGGCTTTAACGATTTTCTAGAGTTTGAAGAACATTGATTTTTGCCAACTTAATTGTTGCTTCACTGCAGATGTGGTTGCTGGAGGTTTCTATCTTACTATTTTCTCCTTTAAAAATTTTTTTTGAAAAGTTTAGTTATAGTTATATACAATATTATGTAAGATTAGGGTGTACAGCATAGTGGTTTTCAATTTTTAAAAGTTATACTCCATTTGTAATTATAAAATATTGACTGTATTCCCTGTGCTGTACAGTACATCCTTGTACTTAATTTAGATTCCACCTATAAATGATATACAGCATGTGTTTCTGTGGTTCATTTCACTTTTAATACTTTCTAAGCCTGTCTGTAGTGCTGCAAATGGCAATATTTCTTTTTTTAATCACTGAACAATATTGCATTGTGTGTGTACAAGGCAACTTTATATTTTGGCTGTTGTAAACAATGCTGCTGTGAAAATTGGGGTGCATATATATTTTTGAGTTAGTATTTTTTTTTTCAAATATATTCTTAGGAGTAGAGTGGTTGAGTCATGTGATAGTTCAATTTTTAGTTTTTGAGAAACCGCCATATCATTTTCTATAGTGGCTGCACTCCACCAACAGTATCTAGAAGTATTCTCTTTTCATGTTCTTGTCAATATTTTTTCTTTGCAGTCTTTTTTAGGAAACTTCTTTTTGCTTTTTTAAAATTTTTCTGCCTGTGCCGTTGGCCAGGGATTTATTTGTGGTTTATTTGATGATAGCCATTCAGATAGGTGTGTGGTGATACCTCATTGTGGTTTTAATTTGCATTTCTCTGATGATTAAACAAGTGCCTCTTGCTCTGTAGGTCCTTAGGAAATGTCTATTCAGATCTTTTGCCTATCTTTTAGTTGGGTTGTTTGTTTTATTTATGTTGGGTTGTATGAGCTGGTCATATATCTTGAATTTTTTCTTTTTTCTTTTTTTGGTCTTTCTAGGGCCACGCCCATGGCATATGGAGGTTCCCAGGCTAGGGGTCAAATTGGAGGTACAGCTGCTGGCCTATGCCACAACCATAGCAACACAGGATCCGAGCTGCATATGCAACATACACCGCAGCTCAGGGCAAGGCTGGATCCTTAACCTACTAAGTGAGGCCGGGATTGAACCTGCGCACTTAAGGTTACTAGTCAGATCCGTTTCTGCTGAGCCATGATGGGAGTGTCTATCTTGAATGTTGATCCCTTACCAGTCATGAAATTTGCAAATATTTTCTCCCATCCAGTAGGCTGTCCTTTTGTTTTGTTGCTGTGCAGAAATTTTAAAGTTTTAATTAGGTCCCATTGTTTAATTTTGCTTTTGCTTCCTTTGCTTTAGGTGACAGACCAAAAAAAAAAAAACGATATATATATATATATATATATGTATACATATACGTGTATATATATGTGTATATATATGTATATATGTATGTATATGTGTATATATGTATGTATATGTGTATATGTGTATATATATGTATATATGTATGTATATGTGTATATACACATACATACACACACATGTATACATATCTCATTAGGGTTTATGTCACGAAGTGTACAGGCGTGTTCAAGGAATTTTGTGGTTTCTGGTCTTACTTTTAGGTCTTTAATCCATTTTAAATTTATATGTGTATATGGTGTTAGAAAATGTGCTAATATCGGAGTTTTACAAATAGCTGTTGATTTGTAATTCCTATCCGTTATTGACAAGACTATCTTTTCTCCTTTGTATTTCCTTGCCTGCTTTGTCATAGATTAAAAAACACATCTGATAAAGATTAAAAACTTGTCTAAAGGAATAGCTCCTGGAGAAATATTTATTTATAATTAACATGATTGTGTAATTGATAGGGCAAGTTACGTGGACAGTTTTGTTTATGTAAAATAAGATTCGCATTAATGTCCTAGATAAAGTCCTTTGCTTCCTTTTTCTTCCTTCACACCAGTTCCTTTTCCTTTGCTCCTAATGATTTACTTTGAGGTAATATAATGAATGTGATAGTATTTGACATACCTAAAGTATTAAAAAAAATTAATATTGACCATCAACTATGTTTAAAATTTTCCCATTTGTGGCATTTTCAGGAGAGTACTAGGTGATCTTTAAGTTTCATTCAGACCCTGAGATTCTGTTTTTAACATTAAGTTCACTTCCCAGTTGAATTTATTTTTTGTGAACTTCCATAAATTCTTGGACTTGTTGGAAAAGATGTTCCAAATGATCTCTGCTGTCTATGTGTGTTACCGAATAATTCAGTTAATATTTATTGTCTTGTGTGTTGGTTTGAATCCCAAGTAGTTTTCCTAAAGTGTCCTCACAGTAACCCTCTCTCTCCCCACTTTTGCCCTTTAATCAGCCATTAGTAATACTTACTTGCTAAAGTGATACTTGATTTCCTGTTCCTATAAGGTAGAATCATTTAGTGGGGAATAGTTCATGAAGCTATACCAGTAGTTTGGAAGATGATTTCTTCTTTAAGAATTGAAGTGTGGACCATGTTAATGTAATAACATGTGTGGTAGAAAAAATAAAGCAAGGAGTTCCCGTCATGGCTCAGTGGTTAATGAATCTGACCAGGAACCATGAGGTTGCAGGTTCGATCCCTGCCCTTGCTCAGTGGGTTAAGGATCCAGCATTGCTGTGAGCTGTGGTGTAGGTTGCAGATGCGCTCAGATCCCGTGTTGCTGTGGCTCTGGCATAGGCCGGCGGCCACAGCTCTGATTTGACCCCTAGCCTGAGAACCTGCATATGCCATGGGAGCGGCCCTAGAAATGGCAAAAAAAAAAAAAAAAAAAAAAAAGCATGTGATCTCTCCCCACTCCCACCCCTGGCAATTTGCTCATGTCCTGATCTCTGAAACCTGTGACTGTGTTACCCTGTGTGGCAAATGTAATCCTATGTAATCTCATTGGTGATTACATAGGATCTTGAGATGGGGACATTGTCCTGGATTATCCAGGTGAGCAGAGAATAATCACAAGGGTCCTTACAAAAGAAAAGTAGAAGGACCAGAGTCAGTGAGTAGGGACAGAGAGATCTGAAGATGTTATGCTGCACACTCTGAAGATGGAGAGGAGGTGACAAGCTAGAGCATGCAGTTGTCTGTAAACCTGGAAAAGGCAAAGAAAGAGATTCTCTCTTAGAGCCTCCAAAGGGAACACAGCACTACTGACCCATTTGGGCTTCTGACCTTTGGAACTGTAAGATATAAATATAAATTTTTAATCCATTAGGTTTGTGGTAAGTGTTTAATAGCAGTCATAGAAAACTAATGTAGCATGCATTTTATAGAATGTGCTCATTCAGGAATTATTATAACTGTCCTCTTATGGGCCAGCAGTTTATAGTCTCATCTAATCTTATAACTCTCTAAGGTAGCTTTACAGATGAACTAAAAGACTGACCCCTACTCACAGCCACTCTGTAAGTGGTAAGTGGTGTATTCAAAGGTTAGGCTCTTTTAACTCCAAAGTTATTATCTGTCTTGTATATCTGATATTTTTTAAAAACTTTCTTAAATTATAGTTGATTTACAATGTTCTGCCAATTTCTGCTGTAGAGCAAAGTGACTGAGTCATACATACATACATATACATTATTTTTCTCACGTTCCATCATAAGTGACCAGATATATTTCCCTGTGTGGTATAGCAGGATCTCATTGTTCAGCCACTCCAATGCAATAGTTTACATCTACTAACCCCAGATTCCTAGTCCATCCCACTCCCTTCCCCTCCTCCCCCTGCTCTGCTTGGCAATCACAAGTGTTTGTTTTTTTTTCATTTGTGCCGTATTTTAGATTCCAGATATAAGTGTTATATGGTATTTGTCTTTCTCTTTCTGACTTACTTCACTTAGTATGAGGATCTCCAGTTGTGTCCATGTTGCTACAATGGAAAGAGCTGCATTCAGTGGCCCGGCCTGCCTTTCCTAGTTGTGTAGATGAGGTGAAGTGTGGGAGTTAATGCCAGGATTCTTTCCTAACTGGATTTTTGAGAAGCAGTCCTAATGCCAGATGCCTGTGGCTGACAGGAAGTGTGAATAGGAATGTTGTAAGAACCTTGACCATCACCTCCTTGCTAATGGCTGTTTTGGTAAAATGTGTATCATTTTTGGACAGCAGATATCCAGAAACTGATCACTTGACACACCAGTTCAGAGGATACAATGGCATGAGTCACACAGAGACTTGTGACATGAAGGCATCTTTAGGGTTTGTGAGTTCCAAAGCTACTCTTATTTGTTTTTGTTTGTTGGTTATGTCTTTTTAGGGCTGCACCTGTGGCATATGGAGGTTCCCAGGCTAGGGGTCAAATTGTAGCTGTAGCTGCAGATGCCAGCCTACACTCTGGCGATAGCAACACGGGATCTCAGCCCCATCTCTCACCTACACCAAAGCTCAGGGCAACTCCGGATCCTTAACCCACTGAGCAGCACCAGGGATCAAACCTGAATCCTCATGAATGCTGGTCAGATATGTTTCCTCTGAGCCACAGAGGGTACTCACCAATGTTACTCTTACTTTTGGCTTTCCCAAATAGGAGAATTTCCACTGGGACTTGTGGGATGGCTTAAGGAGAAGCATACGGCATTTTATGTGTAACCAGTATATGTATAGTCATTTGTACAATACATTTGGGTATAGAGCTTGGATTTAGAATTTGGATAATAATAGGAGTCAGCTCAGAGCTAATAATTGATCTTAGCTTCCTTGAACTGTTGTGAACCTTCCCCCAAAATAAGTGGCTTGTATGCCAAATTTTGAGTCCCTCTATTCTCCGCTGAACCCCAGGAAACTAGGATGGGTGTGTATGGCCTGCGGTTCCACTTGTGGCTGGGGAGATCTTGGCCAACTTCTGTGTAAGGTGGCTAAAACACTCAGGGAATCCAGGGAAAAATAAGTGGGTTGCAAAAAGAAAGAAAGAGAAAGTCCACATTAGTAAGCAAGACATGTTGTTTCTTTTACTTTCGAATAGCTTACACTACTTATCTAGGCTGTTTACAGCCTTACCCTAGCGTTTACTTTTGCTTGAAGGCCAGAGTGGCTGAATGAAGACCAGGCAGAGATAGTAAGATTGGTCCAATGTGGGAGCTTTTAAATTCCTGTGTTCTCTCTTCTGTCACTTTCTGTCTACTCAGATTTTTCTCTGCTGCTTTTTGCTGGTTTTTGTTCTTGACCTCAGGCTGTTGAAATTAATACTTGTGCCTTGTATATTTTTATTTAAAGCTACACTGGAAGCTGCCCCAGTCCCTGAGACAACTTCCCCAAGAGTGAAATGTACTCGGGTACAGGTTTATCAAGGAGCTGCCCAAGAGGTTGAATGAGACCATAATCCTTGTAAATAATGTCTGTATTGTTCCCTCTGGAACCAGTAGCCTTCACTTAGAGTCTGGGCTGCTGTCCTTATAGCATGGAGAATGGTAGACAAGAAGTTTAAGGCTCTGCAGGCTAAGAACCCAGTTGGTATCCATGAGAGTGCAGATGCAATCCCTTCCCCCCCTCAGTGTGTTAAAGATTGGGCATTGTTGTGAGCTGCAGTGTAGGTTGAATGTGAGGCTCACTTCTGATGTTCTGGCTGTGGCATAGGCCAGCAGCTGCAACTTTGATTCGACCCCGAGCCTGGGAACTTCCACATGCCTCAGGTGTAACCCTGAAACAAACAAACAAACAAACAAAGGAAGTCTAAAATCTGACTGTGCTCTCCAACTTTTGTGTAGTCACTAAGCCTTCACTTGGGCTATGATTTTTAATTTTCTTTCTTTAACTTTTAGTAGGTACCATAGTTCTGCAGCAGTTGACTCTGATAGATTTTGCCAGCATATTAGTTATTGGAGGGATATAGCCTTGGATTTTTCCATTTCCATTGTTAAAGTAGTCCTCTCCCCCCCCTTTGATTCTAAGAATTATTGCTGTTTTATAAACTACTATGAAAGGGAAAAGAATAATACTGTCAAATGATTGTACCATGTCCAAAAAGTAAAAACTGATTTAAACATGAGCAAAGTGGGATGGAAAACTGAATTTTTACCTACTGCATATGTTTTCCTCCCTTGATTGCATTTGGTATAACTCCTTTTTTTCCTATTTTTTTCTGCTCTTTTCCTCTAGCTTGTGGTTGGCACAATGGAAGACTCTAGCATTTGCAGACTAGGAGTAAAAGTAGATTTGTTGCATAACTCCCAATTGAATGATACTCCTCAACAACATGACTCGAATTATGGTAGCACAACTAACAAGAAATCACTGGAAGAAGATGAAAGCAGTAGCTTTATAGCAAAGAACAGGAATTTGCTGAGCCCAGTATTCTGCACACAAGAATCAAGAGAGGAATCCCAAGGGCCAGAAGCTGGAGCAAATTCTTCTGATTGTCAGCAAGATTCAGAGGGCCACAGAAATGAAGAAAAAACCTTAGGTAATACTCTCTGCTTAGGGGTTGGACATTTTCACATGCTGCTTGTTTAACTTGTGTTTTTGTTTGTTTGTTTCTGCAGTACAGGTAATTATGGAGCATGCCCAGTGTTGAGGTACATGTTTAGCTAATAACACCTAGTTTCTTTGGTCAGGTCACTATGCCTCCCTGCTGCAGTTATATGCAGGAAGTGAAAACAGCAGAAATAAGTGGTTGGTTTTGGATGCCTTGGTTCTTTCTCTCTGAATAATTAAGAACTGTTTTCTAGAAAAGAATTGTGGCCAGTTTGGCAGAAGTGGTATTTGATTTGCCTTATTGTTTGATCATTTAAGGTAGTCTGACTAATAAGTACAGTGAAAACTATGTGTTAGCTCAGCTTATTGAAGACTATTCTCTGAAGTTTCAGAATTATATATAATATATAATAATATATACATAATATGTATAAGTATTTATTTGTAGTTTAGAAAGTAGGTTAATAAGATTGATCTTTAGAACATGTTTTATCTCCCTTAGTTAGTTTGACAATTAGGAGTAAGAATGTGATATGTTAAATTTCATGGCTGAAACCTGAAACTCTTATTTCACTTTCCTGGTTGCCACTTGATTTTTCATTCCTATTGTACCTAACGTTTACCATATTTGATTTGAGTGATTTCTGCATAAGCCTACAACTTGAAATTTTCTTTCTTAAACCACTTTTCACTACTTTTTTAAACTTAATAAAATTTATAGGGGTATGAAAAGTATTTATAATTCCTTACAAACTGACAAATATCTTCAGAATCAATAGTCACAGCACTAATACATAAAATGTAGCTCTGGGTTAAAATTGTTTAAAGTTGTTGTTTAAAATCTTCACAAATTGAAGTTTACGTCACTGTTACTTCTATTCATTTAATCATTATATTTCCCCCTTTTCTGTATCATCCTGAACTGAAGGAGAAGTTTTAGTAGATAACAAAGTTATTCTTTTTGATGTTGGCCTGTTTCTTCTCTTTCATTCCCATAGAAGTTCTGTAAAGTATGTCAAATATCAAAGTTCTCATCACAGTTTTAAGTCAAATATTCTGTATATGAGAGTTAACATTTTAGAAAATAAAAAGTAATCTCAGGGTAAGAAATACAACAATATTTCTTACTTTAAAGTGTCATTCATACTTCCTGTCTTAGTCATCTGCTTTCTCTGCCAAAGTTATTCTGTTCTGAAACTCCTTCTTGCAAGGGAAGAGCTACTTTGTCTTTTTTTCCTGCCACTAAATTTGGTTAACATGCAGAATATGCTCAGCGAATAATGAGGAAACAATCATACCTCTTTGGTTGTAGGTAATGTTATGTGTCACCCCGTGCATTTTAGATAGACAGTGTGTACTGTGTGAATGCTTTTTGAGCTTTGCTGTATGTTTTCACTTGGTGAGGAGGAATACTTGAAAAACATTCTACCCTTTGTAAAAGGTCTTGAAATCAGTGGTTTAGTTAAGAATTCTAAACCTTCAAAAGTGTTCTTGTTACTGTTTAAGTGCTAAATAGGTAACAGCTAGCACTGTTGGTAAGTGAAGAAATTTGGGTGATGTTGCAGCTAATAAAAAGTATTGAAGGAGTTCTCGTCGTGGCTCAGTGGTTAATGAATCCGACTAGGAACTTGAGGTTGTGGATTCCATCCCTGGCCTTGCTCAGTGGGTTAGGGATCCAGCATTGCTGTGAGCTGTGGTGTAGGTTGCAGATGCAGCTGGGATCCCGCATTGCTGTGGATGTGGTGTCAGTCAGTGGCTACAGCTCTGATTTGACCCCTAGCCTGGGAACTTCCATATGCCGCGGGAAGCAGCCCTAGAAAAGGCAAAAGGCAAAAAAAAAAAAAAAAGTATTGAAAAGAGTTTCTACAACTTTAACTATATGGCTTCTTGAAATAGCAGGTGACTTGCTGTCTCTCACTACAGCCTTAAATTATATTCTAAATATCAATATCAGTTTTCTGTAGAATTTACAGGTTGAATTAATGCCATCTTTTTGCTACTTTTTTTTTTAATTATTCACCAGGAAAAGAAGTATTATTATTAATGCAAGCCTTAAACACACTTTCAACTCCAGAGGAGAAGCTGGCTGCTCTTTGTAAGAAATACGCAGATCTCGTGAGTATTAAGGGAGCAAGGCCCACATATAGTATGGCAAAATGTTTAAAAATATTTTTATGATACAGTTTACATGTAAAATTATATTTTATTGCACACTTGAAGGGAAAATTACATTTATTGGGCCTTGTGTTGAATGTATGGCCTAATAGTGTGAAACGCTATGTGGAACCATTACAGTGTTTTCTGAGATGTCAAATTGATTTCCTAAATCAACCCCAGCATTTGTAGATGAGCATTTTTGTTTTTATGTTCAGCAGCCTCACAGTTGGGAGGGAGTGATTTCTATGTTTAAATTCAGAAGTTCAAGTCATAAAAGGAATCCTTAAGATTAAAGCTTATACATTTTGATTGAAATTGGGAGTTACATGAGAACAGTGCTATTTTTCAGGAAATATTTACTGAACATCTGCTATATGCCAAACATTGTTCCCTTTTCTACCTTCCAGAGAAACTGACTCACGGAAGATTTTGTTTTCTAACCAATGTTGTTTCAAGTAGCTGTCTTTTTTTTTTTTTTTTTTGAATTATGAAGTACTCTCAGCATGGGACCCCTGCTGTCCTTTTAAAAGTGAACAATGGAAAACTCATAGAACCCTTGGAAGAACAGTTGTGGAAAAATTTTCAGAGTAGTTGGCTATAATGTAAATGCCAAAATTCTTGCATTTTCTGAAGCATATATATAAAGTATCACTTTCATTTGTTATTAAAGCAACTGTTATGCACCATAAACATTACTGTGTTTTGTCAATAAGTGGTTCTAAGAACAAAGCTGGAACATACTGCTGTTTCTTCCTTCCATACACATGTCCCCCACTTATCAGGCTTCTGATACTCTGAGAAACAGGAGTATCTATGAAAGTGACCTTGAGCTGTCTGCATGCAGAGATGGCAGCAATCGTTGCATTGCTGGGCTCAAGAAAGGAAAGCTTCCACTGGATGTCAAACTCACCAATAATATAGTCACATGATAGAAATTAAGTGAGAAAAAGAAAACGGGAAAAAAATTAAGTAAAGAATGAAATTCGGCTTAGAAAAACAGCAGAATAGAAGGTTAGGTTTGTTTGCTAATGTGACAGCAGCAGCCAGCCATGAGAAGATGAGGGAAGAAAGAAATCAAATAGCATAGTGGTCTAGGGCAGTCTGTCTCAAATCAATGCATATCGTGTAGGCGTCTTACCAAATTACAGATTTTAAGTCAGGAGATGCAAAAGAGAGTTTGCAATTAGATTTTAAGTGAGAATGGGAGGGGGACTAAGATAGATGGTATTCTGCAGATTCCCAGGTGATAGCCAAAGCTGCTGGTTCAGGAATTAGACTTTGAGAAACAAGAATCAAGTTATGTTTTATTTATTTATTTAGGTATTTTTATTAATTAATTTATTTTTCAGGTGTACGGCATGGGGGCCAAGATATACTTACAAATATACATTTTTTTTCCCACCCTTTATTGTGTTATAAGTATCTAGACATAGTTCTTGATGCTACTCAGCAGGATCTCATTGAAAATCCATTCCAAGTTATAGCCAATAACCCCAAGCTCCCCATCCCTCCCACTCCTTCCCTCTCCCCGCCAGGCAGCCACAAGTCTATTCTCCAGGACCATGATTTTCTTTTCTGTGGGGATGTTGATTTGTGCTGTATATTTGATTGCAGTTGTAAGTGAAATCATACGGTATTTGTCTTTCTCTTTCTGGCGCATTCCACTCAGTATAAGAGTCTCTAGTTCCATGTTGCTGCAAATGGCATTATGTCATTCTTCTTCATGGCTGAGTAGTATTCCTTTGTGTATATATACCACATCTTCTGAATCCAGTCCTCTGTCAATGGACATTTGGGTTGTTTCCATGTCCTGGCTATTGTGAATAGTGCTGCAATGAACCTGCGGGTGCATGTGTCTCTTTTAAGGAGAGTTTTGTCTGGATATGTGCCCAAGAGTGGGATTGCAGGGTCATATGGAAGTTCTATGCACAGATTTCTAAGGTGTCTCCAAACTGTTCTCCATAGTGGCTGTACCAGTTTGTATTCCAGCCAACAATGCAGGAGGGTTCCCTTTTCTCCACAGCCCCTCCAGCACTTGCTATTTGTGGATTTATTAATGATGGCCATTCTGAGTGATGTGAGGTGGTCTCTCCTGGTAGTTTTGATTTGCTTTTCTCTTATGATCAGCGATGTTGAGGCTTTCTTCATGTGTTTGCTGGCCATCTGTATATCTTCCTTGGAGAACAGTCTATTCAGGTCTTTTGCCCATTTTTCCATTGGATGTTTGGCTTTTTTGCTGTTGGGTTGTATAAGTTGTTTATATATTCTAGAGATTAAGCCCTTATCCTTGCATTGTTTGAAACTATTTTCTCCCATTCTGTCAGTTGTCGTTTTGTTTTCTTTTGGGTTTCCTTTGCTGTGCACAAGCTTGTCAGTTTGATTAGGTCCCATGGGTTTATTTTTGCTCTTACGTCTATTGCTTTGGGAGACTGACCTGAGAAAATATTCATGATGTTGATGTCAGAGAGTGTTTTGCCTGTGTTTTCTTCTGGAATTTGATGGTGTCTTGTCCTCTATTTAAGTCTTTCAGCCATTTGGAGTTTATTTTTGTGCATGGTGTGAGGGTGTGTTCTAGTTTCATTGCTTTGCATGCAGCTATCCAGGTTTCCCAGCAATGCTTGCTGAATAGACTTTCTTTTTCCCAGTTTATGTTCTTGCCTCCCTTGTCAAAGATTAATTGGCCATAGGTGTCAGGGTTTTTTTCGGGTTCTCTATTCTGTTCCATTGGTCTGTCTGTGTGTTTCGATACCAGTACCACACTGTTTTGATGACTGTGGCTTTGTAATATTGCCTGAAGTCTGGGAGAATTATGCCTCCTGCTTGGTTTTTGTTTCTCAGGATTGCTTTGGCGATTCTGGGTCTATTGTGGATTGATTGTTTGTTCTTGTTCTGTGAAGAATGTCCTGGGGAATTTGATAGGGATTGCATTGAATCTGTAGATTGCCTTGGGTAGTATGGCCATTTTTACAGTATTGATTTTTCCAATCCAGGAACATGGTATATCTTTCCATTTCTTTACATCTTCTTTGATTTCTTTGATTACAGGTATTTGATTTTTTGAGGTGCAGTTTGAAAAGTATTGTGTTTTTGTATACATTTTCTAATATTTTATTGTTGGTAGACAGAAATGCGGCTGACTTCTGCATGTTAATCTTATAGCCTGCTTCTTTGCTGAATTTATTAATCAGTTCAAGCAGTTTTTGGGTTGAGTCCTTAGGGTTTTCTATGTATAGTATTATGTCATTTCCGTACAATGACAGTTTTATTTCTCTTCTCTTCCCATATGGATGCCTTTTATTTCTTTTGTGTGTCTAATTGCTGGTGGCTAGGACTTCCAAAAGTATGTTGAAGAGCAGTGGTGAGGGTGGGCATCCCTGTCTTGTTCCAGATTGGAGTGAGAAGGCTTCCCATTTTTCCCCATTGAGTATTACATTGGCTGTGGGTTTGTCATAAATGGCTTTGTTTATGTTCAGGAATGTTCCCTCTATACCCACTTTGGTGAGGGTCATGATCATGAATGGATGTTGGACTTTGTCAAATGCTTTTTCTGCATCTATTGAGAGGATCATATGATTTTTGACCTTTCTTTTGTTAATGTGGTGTATGACGTTGATTGATTTGCGTATGTGGAACCATCCTTGAGAACCTGGGTTGAACCCTACCTGGTCATGGTGTATGAGTTTTTTGATATGTTGTTGGATTCGGTTGGCTAAGATTTTGTTGAGAATTTTTCATTTATATTCATCTAGGATATTGGCAGAGAGTTTTCAATTTGGTGGTATTTCTGTTTGGTTTTGGAATGAGGGTGATGGTGGCATCATAGAATGTCTTTGGGAGTATTCCTTCTTCTTCAACCTTTTGAAAGAGTTTAAGGAGGATGGGCACCAATTCCTCTTTATATGTTTGATAGAATTCACCTGTGAAGCCATCTGGTCCTGGACTTTTATTTGTAGGGAGTGATTTTATGACCTCTTCAATTTCATTTCTAGTGATGGGTCTGTTCAGTTGGTCTGTTTCTTCTTGATTCAGTTTTGGCAGGCTGTAAGATTCTAGAAAACGGTCCATTTCTTCCAGATTGTCAAACTTGTTGCCATACAGTTGTTCATAGTATTCTCTTATGGTTTTTTGTATTTCTGCTGTATCCGTTGTGATTTCTCCTTTTTCATTTATACTTTTGTTTATTTGGGTTCTTTCTCTCCTCTTTTTAGTGAGTTTGGCCAGGGGTTTGTCAATTTTATTTACCTTTTCAAAGAACCAGCTCTTGGGTTCATTAATTTTCTGTTTCGTTTTTTGTCTCTATTTTATTGATTTCTTCTTTGATCTTTATAATTTCCTTCCTTCTGCTGACTCTAGGTCTTTTTTGCTCTTCTTTTTCTAATTCGTTAAGGTGGACGGTTAAGTTGTGCGTGTGGGCTCTTTCTTATTGTTTGTGGAAGGCCTGTATCGCTATAAATTTCCCTCTGCGCACTTCTTTCGCAGCATCCCATAGATTTTGAGAGGTTGTGTCTTCATTATCATTTGTCTCCAGGTGGGTTTTTTAAGTTCCTTCTTGATTTCCTCATTGACCCATTGGTTTTTTAGTAGCATGTTGTTTAGTCTCCATGTGGTAGGTTTTTCTCTCATTTCTTTTGCTGTGGTTGATTTCTAATTTCATGGTGTTGTGGTCAGAGAAGATACTTGAGATGCTTTCCATGCTCCTAAATTTATTGAGATTCGCTTTGTGTCCCAATATGTGGTCGATTCTTGAGAATGTTCCATGAGCATTTGAGAAGAATGTGTATTCTGATTTTTTTGGATGTAGTGTCCTGAAGATATCAATGAAGTCTAACTTTTCTATTGTTTCCTTTAGGATCTCTGTTGCTTTATTGGTTTTCTATCTAGAGGATCTGTCCATTGATGTGAGGGGGGTTTTTAGGTCTCCTACTATGATTGTATTCTCATCAATATCTCCCTTTATGTCTGTTAATATTTACTGTATGTATCTGGGTGCTCCTATATTTGGGGCATATATGTTGATGATAGTAACATCCTCTCCTTGGATGGATCCCTTAATCATTAAATAGTGTCCTTCTTTGTCTTTCTTTATGTCTTTTGTTTTAAAGTCTATTTTGTCTGATATGAGTGTTGCGACTCCTGCTTTTCTGTCATGTCTATTGGCGTGAAATATTTGTCCCCACCCTTTCACTTTCAATCTATATGTATCTTTTGTCCTAAGGTGAGTTTCTTGTAGGCAGCATATTGAAGATTTTTGCCTTTTTATCCACTCAGTCACTCTGTGTCTTTTGATTGGGGCATTTGGTCCATTGACATTTAAATTGATAATTGATAGGTGATTATTTATTTCCATTTTGAACCTCGTGTTCCAGTTGATTCTATGGTTCTTCATTCTTCCTTTCTTTTTTTTGGTTGGATGGTCTCCAGTTATTATCTGCTTGAGTGTATTTTTTTTCCTTTTTTGCAAATGCAATATTTGGTTTTGGCTTGTGGTTGCCCTGTTTTTTAAGTATGCTAACCCCTTCCCATAATTGTGTGTTTTAGCCTGATGGTCCTGTAAGTTCAAACACTTCATTACTATACTAAAATTAAGAAGAGAAACACATATCAAAAAAAAAAGAAAGAAAAGAAAAACATTTTAAAAAAGAGAATGTATCTCCTCATATCCCTTGCCCACATTTTATGATTTTGATGACTTCTTTTTTTTTTTTCTTTTTAATTTTATTTTTTTTGAAAGAAGTTCATGATTAAATCTGTATGCTGGCTTATTTGTGTGGCTTCTCTCTGATTGTGGTTTCCTCAATCCTAGTACTTCCTCCTCTTCTTCTTTCATTTTTTTATCCTTCCTTTCTTTCCTTCCTTTCTTTTTGGTTTAGGAAAAAACCCTTTCAATATGTCTTCTAGCCTGGGTTTGTATTGCTGTATTCTTTTAGCTTTTGTTTGTTGGAAAAAAATATTTATTTCCCCTTCTATTTTAAATGATATTCTTGCTGGATAGAGTATTCTAGGTTGCATAGTTTTTCCTTTGAGCACTTTAAATATCTCTTGCCATTCCCTCCTGGCCTGTAGAGTTTCTTTAGAGAAATCAGCTGATAACCTTATGGGGGTTCCCTTGTAGGGAACATTCTGCTTTTCTCTTTCTGCCTTTAGGATCCTCTCTTTATTACTAACTTTTGCCATTTTTATTATGATGTGTCTTGGTGTGGGTCTATTTGGGTTCAACCTGTTTGGGGCCCTCTGTGCTTCCTGTATCCTGAACTCAGTATCCTTTAGATTTGGGAAGTTTCCATCGATAATTTCTTCAAATATATTTTCCATCCCCTTATCTTTTTCTACTCCTTCTGGAATTCCTATTATGCAAAGATTAGCCCGCTTTATGTTATCCCATAAAGGTCTCTTATATTGCTTTCCTGTTTTTTGATTTGGTTTTCTGTCTGCTGACCTGATTGGGTGATTTCCATTATTCTGTCTTCTATATCACTGATTCGTTCTTCTGCATTATTCATTCTGGTTTTTACTGCCCTTAGCTCAGTTTGTATCTCTGCCAATGAATGTTCTAGTTTTTCTTGGCTCCTCCTTATATTTTCTAGTTCCTTTCTGAGGGTATCTGCATTACTGTTCCTATCTTGTCTTAATTCCTTCAGTATTTTCACTATTTCTCTTTTGAACTCCAGGTCTGTCAGACTGCCAAGATCTGTTTCATTGTTGTCTGTTTTAGGTGAGTTCTCCTGTTGGTTTGACTGGGGGTGGTTTCTCAGCTTCTTCATCTTGCTTGCTGTTTTCTTTTTCCTGGGGGAGTTGTACTCTCTGTGGCCGGGCAGTGTTTGCCTTGTCACTGCTATGGAATGTTTCCTGAGGGCTGGTGTTGTTGGTCAGTCTTTTTTGAGGCAGTGTGGATTTTCTGGAGTGTTGGTGGTGCTGAGGGGGTCTCTCTGAAGCAAAGGAGGACTTCCTGAGGGCACACAGGACTGGGAGGTCCACACCACGATGGGAGCAGATTTCATATGGCCTGGCAGAGCTTTCTCTGGTGTTTTTGGGCTGTGGGGTTCTTGCAGGGGGCTGGTGGTGCTGGGCAGCTGTTCCATGGGAGTTCGGCCCCTGCCCCAGCACTGGAGCAGCTAGCTGTCTGGGTCACTGAGAACCCAAGAGGCTCTTCCCCAAGGCAGCCCGACTCAGAAGGACTGTCCGAGAATTAGGCAGATCTTTTCACGGCCTTGCCAAGCTTGTTCTAGCCTTGTCTGGGCTGTGGGGGCTCCTCCAGCGGCTGGTGGTGCTGAGCAGCTATTCCTCAGGAGTGCGGCTTGAGGTATTTTTTGATTTCCTTTTGGATTTCCTCATTGACCAATTGGTTTTTTAATAGCACATTGGTTAGTCTCCATGGTGTGTGGTTTTTTTTTCATATTTTTCTGTGGTTGATTTCTGGTTTCATGATTGTCGTGATAGAAGATGATGACATGAATCATTTCTATACTCTTAAATTTGTTGAGGTTAGATTGATGCCCCATCATGTGATCTATCCCTGAGAATGTTCCATGTGCTCTCGCGAAGAGTGTATATTCTGATTTTTTTGGATGCAGTGTTCTGAAAATGTCGATTAGGTCTAACTTTTCTATTTTGTCCTTTAGGAGCTCTCTTGCCTTGTTGATTCTCTTTCTAGAGGATCTGTCCATTGATGTGAGTGGGTTGTTAAATTCTCCTACTGTTGTTGTATTCCCATCTATTTCTGCTTTTATGTCTGTTAGTAATTGCTGTAGGAAATTGGGTGCTCCTATATTAGGGGCATGTATACTGACAATTGTACTATCCTCTTCTTGAATGGACAATTTTACCATTAAATAGTGTTCTACTTTGTCTTTCTTTATGGCCTCAGTTTTAATGTCTATTTGATCTGATATGAGTATTGCAACTCCTGCTTTCCTCTCTTGTCCTTTGGCATGAAGTATCTTTTCGAACCCATCACTTTCAATCTATATATGCCTTTGCCCTAAGGTGAGTCTCTTGTAGGCAGCAGATTGAATGTTTTTGCTTTTTTATCCAACCTGCCAATGTGTGTCTTTGATTGGAGCATTCAGTCCTTTGACATTTAAGATTTTTTTTTTTTTTTTTTTTTTTTGGTCTTTTTGCTTTTTTCTAGGGCCACTCCCCTGGCACATGGAGGTTCCCAGGCAAGGGGTCCATTCGGAGTTGGAACTGCCGGCCTATGCCAGAGTCACAGCAACGCCAGATCCAAGCCATGTCTGCAACCTACACCACAGCTCACAGCAACGCCAGATCCTTAACCCATTGAACATGGCCAGGGATCGAACCTGCAAACTCCTGGTTCCTAATCAGGTTCATTAACCACTGCGCCCCGACGGGAACTCTCTAAAGATGATTATTGATGGGTGTTTATTTATTGCCATTTTAAACCTTGTTTTCCAGTTGATTCTCTGTTTCCCTTTTCTTCTTTCTTTTTTTTTTTTTGGTGGGATGGTTTCCATTTATCTTTTGCTTGAGTACTTTTCAGTTTTGTAAAGGTAATGTTCAGTTTTGATTTGTGGTTGCCCTGGTTTTTAAGCATGTTACCCCTTCTGTATATCTGCTTGCTTTAGCCTGGTAGTCATATAGGTTCAAACACATCATTCAAATTAAAAAAAAAAAAAAATCTATATTCTCTTAACTTTTCTTCCCCAAATTGTATGATTTTGATTTTTTTTTTTTTTAACATTTTCATGTTCAGATCTGTATGCTGGCCTATTTATTTCACTGCTTTCTAATTGTGATTTCCTCCACCCTAGTTCTTCTTCTTCTGCTTTTTTTTTTTTTTTTTTTTTTAATTTAGAGAAGCAGTTTTCTTTTAGAAAGGGTTTAGTAGTGTGGTACTCCTTTAGCTTTTGTTTGCTGGAGAAATTCTTTATTTCCCCTTTATTTTAAATGATATTCTTGCTGGATACAATATTCTAGGTTGAAGATTTTTTCTTTTCAGCATTTGAAATATATCCTGCTACTCCCTTCTGGCCTGTAGTGTTTCTGTAGAAAAATCATTGGATAACCCTATGGGGTTCCCTTATATTTAATGCTTTGCTTTTCTCTTGTTGCTTTTAGAATCTTCTCTTTATCTTGAACTTTTGCCATTTTTTTAAATATGTCTTGGCATGGGCCTGTTTGGGTTCTACTTGTTTGGGGTCCTCTGTGCTTCCTGTATCTTGAACTCAGTATCCTTTAGATTTGGAGAGTTTCCAGCGATAATTTCTTCAAATATATTTTCCATCCCTTTTTCTTTTTTTTCTCTTTCTGGAATTCCTATCGTGCACTTTATATCATCCCATAGGTCTCTCATATTGATTTCATGCTTTTTCATTTAGATTCCTGTCTGCTGTCCTGATTGGGTGATTTCCATTATTCTATCTTTCACATCAATAATTCATTCTTCTACATTATTCATTCTGGTCTTTATTGCCTTTAGCTCAGTTTGTATCTCTGCAAATGAATTTTCTAGGTTTTCTGGGTTCCTCCTTATATTTTCTAGTTCCTTTCTGAGGGAATCTGCATTACTGTTCAGATCCTCTCTTTAATTCCTTCAGTACTGTCACTATCTCCCTTGTGAACTCAAAGCCTGTCAGACTGCAGAGGTCTGCTTCATTGTTGACTGCTTTAGGTGAGTTCTCTTGTTCCTTTAACTGGGAATGGTTTCTGAGCTTCTTTATCTTGCTTTTGTTTTTTTCTTTTCTGTGAGTTTGAGGAAGCCAAACTGTAGTCTTGTAAGGATGTTTCTACAAGAGTATCCCTTTGTATTTTGTGGGGGTTACTGTTTATTTCTGGTGTGGGAGTTTGAATATTTGCTGTTTCTTTCTTGGGTGTGAGCAGGCTGCTATCCCCAGGATGCTCTGTGTGTTTTCAGAGAGAAGGCGGCAGTGCGTAGGGCCAGCAGTCAATGCCTGCTCATTGGGCTCTCATCAGCAGCAAGGACCTGCAGGAAGGTGGCACTGGCTAATTCCTAGTTGCTGGGCCCTGGGAAGTGGAATGAGCCCTAGGAGAATCTGCAAGGTGACCAGAGCATTAGGCAGTATAAGCAGCAGGGTGTGTGAGTTTTGATTGCAGTGCCCTCCTGTGAGGTGATTGGAACCTCAGGGGGTGCCTGTCAGGGACCCCCATCGGAAACGGGCCATGACCATTTCTAGCATCAGTGATAACTGTGGTGGTTTGCTTCCACCACCTTTAGACCTTGCAAGAAGCAACCCATCCCCCTTAGCCCACATAGGAGATGCTGCACAGACCCTTCCTAGCTGCAGAATTCTGGGAAGTGACAGAGATCTGGCATATTGGTACTGCCTTGAGCCTTCAGGATGGCTGGTGTGTTTTCTAGGGGTGAGAGCACCAACATGTGGTGTTTGGTCACAAAACTCTCCTGTGTGGTGACTTGGATGTGAATGAGGCTTCAAGTGGTGTCTGTTCATGGACCCCTAATGGTGGCAGGCCACTCCCACCTCTGGAGCCAGAGATAACTGCCATGCAAAGAAGCATCTCATCCTGTTTAGCTCCCACTTAGTTGCAGGTTCCTGGGAAGGGACAGTGATCAAGTGTCTGGGCTTTGCCAAGAGCATTTGGTAGTGGCAGCAGTAAGGTGGGTGTGCTCCCAGGGTAGCAAAAGCAATAACAGGTGGTGTTCTGTCATAATGTCCTTCTCAGTGGTGCCCTCTGAGGTGGTTGGGGCTGCAGGTGATTATTGTTCAGGTATTCCCTGTTGCGGTAGGCCACGCCCACCTCTGGAGTCAGTGATAACTCTGGTGGTTTGCCACACAGGAAGCCCCCTGCCCCACTTAGACCACACAAGAGGTGCTGCACCTGCTGCTCCTAGTTTCATGGTCTTGGGAAAGGGGAGTGACCAAGTGTCTGGGTGCCAGCCAGAGCTTTTGGCAGTGGCAGGTGCAGGTCCGGTGTGTTCCCAGGGGAGTGAGAACAACAGTGTATGGTGTTTGGTGGGCACATTGTCACACTTTGCCCCCTGATTCCCTTAGCCCACACTAGAGGTGCCTGGCATGGAGTTGTGCATGCTCTGGTGCAAGGAGTTGCCTATGGCGGTCTGTCCCTCCTCCTCTCTCCCTCCCCAACCATGGCACCTTGCCTCTCCTATGTGTGCTAATCATCTACAGGGTTCCCTCTGCTGTGGTGTCCTACTCCCAAGCCTGTGGTGTACTGCTCCCCTGCCCATGGTGCACTGCTTCTTATCCCCTTAGGCTGTCACCACATTGCCAACCCCAGCCCTTTCCTGGGGACTGGCCTCCAGAGTCTAAGTCTCAATGCTCAGCACCCAACCCAAAGTTGTGGTTTCTGGGCTGGTGGTTCAGATGATCTAAGCGGCTGTCACCTTACTTTTCCATTCTCGGTCCAACTGCTGTGCTTTTCTCAGCAACTTTGAGGTCCCTCTGGCTCGACGGATCTTTCTGTCCATTAGGTGGCTTCCAAGGGTGTGTGTTCCTTTTCTCCTTCACAGCTCCCTCTCTGGAATGCTAACGCCATCCTGATTCCTTTTCTCTCCCTCTCTTTTTTCTTTTGTTCTACTCAGTTATGTCTGGAGTTTCTTGCCCTTTTTTGGAGGTTTAAGTTCTTCTGCCAGCATTCAGTTATGTTCTGTGTGAGTCGTTTTACATGTAGATACGTTTTTTTGTTTGTTGGTTTTTTTGATGTGTTTGTGGGAGAGGTTGAGCATGATTTCTTACTCCTCCACCATCTTGCTCTGCCTACAGGTTGTTTAAAATCACTATGACACTGATTGATGGATATTGTGATTGTTTCTCATTTTCGGTTTAATGAATAAAGTGTTCATGTAAAAAATAAAATAAAATAAAATAGAATCACTATGAAAATACCAGTAGCATTTTTTTTACAGAAATAAACAGTCCTATTTTTTTCTGTAACCACAAAAGACCTTGAGTAGTTAAATCAAACTCGAAAAGAAAAAAAAACATGCTAGAGATATCTTGCTCCCTAATTTCAAATAAAATTACAAAGCTGTAGTAATCCAATGGTATGGTTTTGTCATAAAACTAGGCATGTAAATCAGTGAATTTGATTAAAGAGCCCAGAAATAAACATATGCATATATGGTTACTTAATGTTTAAAAACCCAAAAGTATATGATCGAGAAAGGACAGTCTTCTCCATAAACTGTCTTGAGAAAAACTGGACAGCCACATATGAAAGAATAAAAGGAAACTTCTTTTTTTTTTTTTTTTTTAAAAGGTCTGTACACTTGGCCTATGGAAGTCCACAGGCCAGCAGCTCTAGGTACACTACTGCCACAGCCCCAGAAACACAGGATCCGAGCCATATCTGTGACTTACACCTCTGCTCATGGCAAGGCCTGGATCCTTAATGCACTAAGCAGGGCCAGGGGTTGAACCTGACTCCTCATGGATCTAGTCAGCTTTGTTACCATTGAGCCATAATAGGAACTCCTGAGAGGAGAGATGTTTTGATCTGTCTGTTAGTCATCATTTATTAGTGTGGCTGTCAAGACATGAGATAGCAAATACCAATGAGGATGTTGACAAAGGAACCCTTGTGCACTGTTGATGGGAGTGTAAATACATTGCGGAGGGGCATTGACAAAATTAAAAGCAAGTTTACCATATGACCAAACATTTTTCTTCTGGGTTTTTCTCCAAAGAAAATGCAAATTCTGATTTGAAAAGTTAAGTGTTCACAGGAGCATTATTGATAATAGCCAAGATGTGAGACACCTTATGTGTACATTGATAAAATTAGGTTTAAAAAAAGATGTGGGAAATATATATTTTTATAAAATTATATTTTTATATATAAATAATAAAATATATTTTTATATATAAATATAGTATTTTCCATACAGATATACACAACAAAATATTCAGTCTTGATCACCAATCAGGGATTAAATCTGGCCATTCGTATGGATAGCATGAGAACTTCAATGCTAAATTAAATAAAACAGACAAGTGTATAGTCTAATTATTTGTGGAGTTAAAACCTTTGGATGATTTTCATTACTGATTCAGTTTTCTTACTTGTAATCGATGTAGTCAGATTGATTTTTTTAAATGGATCTCCTTTTAGGTTGAATATTCTTATGAATTTAACCATTTATTCTAGATTGTCCAATACTGTCGTATAATTGTTCATGGTAGTCTCTGGTAAGCCATTATATTTATATGATATTACTTGTAAAGTCTACTCTTTCATTTCCAGTTTTGATTATATGAGTTGTGATTTTTTTTCATGGTGAGTCATGCTAAACCTTTTTCAGTTCTATTTATCTGTTAAAAAAAATCATTTTATTGAAATTTTCTGTAGTCTTTTTGGTTTCCATTTCCAATTTCCACTCTCCACTCTGATCTTCCTTCTTGTTCCTACTTTCCGGGCTTTATTTTCCCCTAGTTCCTTGAGGTATAATGTTAGTTTGTTTATTTGAAATTTTCCCTATTTTTAAAAAATAGTTATTGGAGTATAATTGACTTACAGTGGTATTAGTTTCATGTATACAGCAAACTTAATTGGCAGTATTTTATATACTTTCTTTTTTTTTTTTGCACGTAGGTTATTACAAACTCGATTGGGTGTCCTGCACTTTTCAGTAGGGTCCCATCTGTTCTATACAGTACTGTGTTTAAGTTACTCCCATCCTCCCAGTCCTCCCTCCACATCATGATTTCTTTCCCCTCTGTAACCCCAGGTTTGCTTTTGATGTCTGTGAGTTTATTCCATCATTAGAAAGTCTCTAAACTGTAAGTGCTAGAGAGGGTTTGGAGAAAAGGGAATCCCTCTTAACACTGTTGGTGGGAATATAAATTGGTGCAGCCACTGTGGAAAACAGTATGGAGGGTCCTTAAACAAGTAAAAAGAAAACTGCCATATAATTTAGCAGTCCCACTCCTGGGCATATATGCAGATAAAACTGTAATTTGAAAAGATACATGCAGCCCAGTGTTCACTGCAGCACTGTTTACAATAACCAGAAAATGGAAACAACCTAAATGGATAAAGAAGATGCGGTGCATACATACAATGGAATCTTTTCTTGTGACGATCCCTCGACAGGCGTTTTTCCTGCATTTGATAAGTGTCGGAATGTTTTTACATTTTCGTTTGTCCCAAGATTTTTTTTTTTAATTTCTCCTTTGATTTTTTCATTGACCCATTGGTTGTTCTGTACATTGGGTCTGATTTCCACACATTGGAGAATTTTCTTCTTATCATTGATTTCCAACTTCATAACATAGTGTTTGTAAAAGATACCTCATATAGTATCGTGTGTCATGATTATCATACCTGGAATTTATCATGACTTGTTTTACACTTCATTGTATGATCTATCTTGGGGAGTGTTCTAGGTGCAGTTGGAGAACTTTGGTTCTGCAGCTTTGCTTAGAATGTTTGGTAGATGTCTGTTGAGGATTTTCCATCCAATGTTTTAAGTCTTTTTTTTCCTTATCATGTCTTGATGATCTGCCTGTTGATGAAAATGGAGTATTAAAATTTCTTACTATTATTTTATTCCTATTTATCCCTTTAGGTCTCTCAATATTTCCTTTTTATATTTAGTTGCTTCTAATTTGGATGCATAAATATTGCATATACTGTATTTTCAGTTGGATTGACTGCTTAATCATTACATGATAACCCTCTTGTCACTTAAAACAGTTTGCTTTAAAGTCTGTTTTTTTTTCCTCTGATATAAAATAGCTGCTCTAGATTTCTTTTGGTTTCCATTTTCATGTATTATCTTTTTTCATTCCTTCATTTTCAAGTCTGTGTCCTTAAAGGTAGCTGTATTTCCTTGTAGGCCCCAAAGAACTTTTTGGTTTTTTTTGGAATCCAATACCTCTGTTTGAGTTCAGTTATCCTTTCCTCTCGTTGAATTTGCTGCTGACCTTTCTATTATGTTTTAATTACTGTATTTTTCAGCTGTGTTTTCTCTCTGATACTTATTTAGATTTTTTTTAACCTCTGTTGAAATTTTCATTTCATTTATCCTTTTTTTTCCAGAGCTCAGTAAGCATCTCTATAAGTGTTATTTTAAACATTTTACCAGGTAAATTAATTATGTTTATTTCAGTAAGGTTTATTATCTGAAGGCTTTTCTTTCTTTTTTTTTTGTATTTGGAATGTGTTCCTCTCTTTCTTCACTTTTCTTGACTCTGTGTTGGTTTATGTGCGACCAACTCTCCTACTGTTGAATAAATGGCTTCATGTAGGAGATAAACGCTGTCATTCAACTCTTCCTCAGCTCTTGGTTGTCTCTCAAATGTTTGTAATTGTCCAAATGGCCTACATTACTTTTTTCAAGAAATTTTTAAACATTTATTTTTATTTGTTCATTAAAAAATTTTATTAGAATATAGTTGACTTACTGTGCTGTGTTAGATTCAGGTGTGCCACAAAGGGAATCAGTTATACATATACACTTATTCATTCTTTTGCAGATTCTTTTCCTGCATGGATTATTACACAATATTGAGTGGATTTACCTGTGCTAGACAGTAGGTCCTTGCTATCTATCTATTTTACATGTAGTGCATATATTATCACTCCTAACCTTGTAATTTACCTTCCCAACCACCCAAGTTTCCCTGTTGTTATGTTAGAACTTACAAAATAGCAATGAACTGAAAGATTTCAAAACCAAACCTAGCCTACATTATTCTGAGTGGCTCTCAGTAGTTGAGATGTGCCAAAATCTGTCGTCTTCTCAAAAGTTTTGGATTTCAGTCCTCACCTAGAATCAGGGTGATTGGAAGCCAGACCCTCAGGTAGCAGCTTTGAATGCATGCAGATACACATCTTTCAGAAGATTGGACATGGGTGTTTCTGTGTGCCCTTTGTGCATGAAGCCCTGAGCCCTGTGATGATAGCTGGCTAAGAACTCTTTTTCCTTTTTTCAATCCATCCTTTGAACATAAGTTCCGCTGGCCACCAAGGGGTGGTTTGGCTGGGCAACATCCACAAAAACTGGGACACCAGATGTGTACACAAGATTTTGGGCTGTGTCAGGGAAATCATGATGATGGTGCCTGCTACCCTCCCATGTCTCTGGAGAGGATTGTAGTCGGCCCTTAGGTGTATATTCCTGGCTAGAGCTTTGAAGATACGCTCTTAGGTCTGTTTCACAGGGAGATAGATTGTATTTAGTTAGGCGGTTGTCTCTTTGATGTGCTCAGGTTAGGGAATTAGCCAACAAGAACAATTTCTCCACTAGTAACAGCCCCGCAGGACTCATGAGTATCAGCCCTACTGGTTTCAAGGGCTAGACAGTAATGGGTCATGCTTTGGGTGACAGACACAAAAATAAGACTAGGTGGTCTCCCCTTTGGGAGATACTGGTGAACATATGCAAAGCAGAGAGAGAGGACAAAAAGGTAGGTTCACAGGCCTCATCCCTTTAGGGCATCTCAGTGGGCCCTAGGTGGATGTATGCCAAACCCTCAGACTTAAGTTCCGGTGCCAGCAAGTGTGTTTCAAGGAGTGTCAGTAGGTGTCTTCTAGGGACAATAGTCATACAAATATGGCACCAGAAATAAAAACAAGGGCCCCAGGCCCATATTTACAGTTCCCCTCAGGGGGTTCCAAGCACTCTGAATGCTGCAGAGGAAGAACAAAAAAGATAGCACCCACCCCCAAGGTCTCTGGAAAAGATTATAATAGCACTTAGATGTGTGTTTATTAAGAAGTCTCCACCTCAGCTCACAGCCATGAATATAACCTTTATAGCGCTCTCTCCCAGATAAATTGGGCTTTTCTGTCTGCTGACCCTGAGCTGGTTGGACCCTCAGGTTGGTTAGTCATCTATGTGAGGTCTTTAGGAACCATTTTCCTGTTCCAAAAGGTGGTCTCTTGGATGTAAGCCCCATTGACATTCAAATCTTAAAGTTTTATGAATTACTCTCTCAGAAGAAAATCTTAAAAAGTTGGGGTGCCAGAAGTTCCAGTATGTAATTGTAGATCCAGTGCGTCCGTTGGAGGAGGTGAAGTTGGCATTCTTCTTTGTCTCCATCTTGAACGAGAACCCTAATGCTGCAGAGTAAAGGCACTGGCACCAGCCAGAAGACCTTCATTCTGATAAAGGCTTTCTACTAACTCTTAACTTTAGATAAAAGTGTATCATGTTTGTATGATTATTATTATTATTATTATTTTTGTTTTTGTCCTTTTTTTTAAGTGTTGCACCCGCGGCACATGGCGGTTCCCAGACTAGGGTTCTAATTAGAGCTGTTGCTACTGGCTTTTGCCAGAGCCACAGCAATGCCAGATCCGAGCAACGTTTGTGACCTACACCACAGATCAAGGCAACACCAGATCCTTAACCCACTGAGTGAGGCCGGGGATCAAACCCGCAACCTCATGGTTCCTAGTCAGATTTGTTTCCGCTGCGCCACGATGGGAACTCCCTGGATCATGTTTTTAGCCCATTCTGCCAGTTTCTCATTTTGTTATGAGAGTTTCATCCACTTACATTAAAATAAACTATTAATAAGAAAGACTGACTTTTACTACTTTACTGTTTTCTGTATCGCTCTTTTGTGTTTAGTTGTGGGTTTTTTTTTTTTTTTTTTGTAGTAAAACATTTTAATTCCCTTATTTCATTCATAATGTATTCTGTAGCCGGTGTGTGTGTGGGGGGGGGGGGGGGGTTTACCAGGACAGTTGTATTTAACATTGTGAGGTTATTCACACTGTTAAGCAAAGTATACAAGAATTCCCCTCTGGAGCTCTGTCACCACCTACTTTAAATTATTAAATGATGTGTCGTGGAGTTCCAACTGTGGTGCAGTGGGGTAAGGATCTGATGTTGCTGAAGCTGCGGCGCAGGTCACAGCTGTGGCTTGGATTTGAGCCCTAGCTCAGGAATTTGCATATGCCTTAGGTGCAGGGGAAAAAAAAATGTGCCCAAAGCATTATCTCTTAATTCACATGGAAGTACAGGTTGAGTCCAAACTACAATTAGAGTAAATCTGGTTTTTATAGTTGTCCATGTATTTATCTTTAATGGAGATGTTTATTCATATTACATTGACGTATTATCTAGTGTTCCTTCACTTCACCCTGTAGGAATCCCTTCAGCATTTCTTGTAGGACAGGTATTGTAGTAGTCATAGCGTCCTTTAACTTTTGTTTACCTTGAGAATGGCTTAATGTCTTATTTTCAAAGGGCACTTTTGCCAGATATAAGATTCTCACTTAAAGGTGTGTTTTTCCTCCTCTAGCATTCTAAAAGCTGCTGGCTATATCCTCCAATATTAATGCTGAGAAATTTGCTGATTATTTTAATGAGGGTCCTTTGTATTTGATGAGTTGTTTTCCCTCTTGTTGCTTTCAGGATCTTTTTGTTTTTGGTATTGGAAGTTTTATTACAGTGTGTCTCAGCGTGAGTGTCATAAGTTTATTGTCCTTGGAGTTTGGGACTTGTGCCTTCATATCTTGGAACCAAGTTTTAATTTGGTCGGGTTTTTTTGACCATTACTTCTTCAGATAATGTTTCTGCCGTTCTATCTCTTCTGTTCTTGGTCTTCTTCAATGCCTGTGTTGGTTCGTTTGAAGGTGTTCCACAGATCCCTGGGGTCTTAGATTGTTCCTTAATCTATTTCTATTTCCCTAAGTTAATCATTTCTATTGTTCCGCAGTTTTCCTGATTCTTTATTCTGTGTGCCCAAATCAGATTTTGAACCCTTCTAGTCAATTTCTCATTTCAGTTGTAGTTTTTTTTTTTTTTTTTTTTTGTCTTTTTGCTTCTTCTAGGGCTGCTCCTATGGCATATGGCGGTTCCCAGGCTAGGGGTTGAATCGGAGCTGTAGCCACTGGCCTACACCAGAGCCACAACAATGCGGGATCCGAGCCACGTCTTCGACCTACACCACAGCTCACGGCAATCCCGGATACTTAACCCACTGAGTGGGGCCAGAGACTGAACCCGCAGCCTCATGGTTCCTAGTTGGATTCGTTAATGACTGCGCCACGAGGGGAACTCCCAGTTGTAGTTTTTTTAACTCCAGAATTTTTTCTTTTGGTTCCTTTTCATGATTTTGCTTTGTCTTTTCATTTTACTTGTGTTTTTTCCCTGACTTTGTCCACATCTTTTTATAAATTTTCATTTATTTTAAATACTGTATTTTAAAGTCTTTGGTAATTGTACCATCTGGTCTTCTTCTGGGGTAGTTTGGTTGATTGCTCTTTTTCCTTTGAATAGGCTATACTTTTTTATTGCTTTGTATTTTTTTTTTTCTTTGGTTGATGATTTATACTGTGGTAACTCTGGATATTAGAGTCTCTCCTTTTACCACAGTTTGTTATTTTTGTTTTACTTTGTTTTGTTACTGTTGTAGAATGTCTGTTGCTCAGCAATCAGCCTGAGATGCAGACTTAAGGTCTTCTCAGGTCATCTTTGATCCCGGACTTGCATGGTAATTTTCTAAATCTCACTAGGTGGGTTGTTTTTGAATGTTCTATTGCTTAAATGTCTGGCTCTCCAAAGGGGATAAAAAAGGGTAAATGAAGGGGAAAATAACAAAATTATTTCATTTTGTTTACTTAACACTCATCTTCACATGAAGGCATGGGAATATTGGTGGCCCACTGCTGTCTCTGTCCCTTCTTAGTCACATGTATCTGTAAATCTGAAATCAGAACACAGATCCCTGGCATATGGAGGTGTGAGTCTTTATTGCCTACCATGGCTCATGTAAACCAGTCCAGGAATTTTAGTATGACCACTTGTCATGGAGCTACAACATGCAAGAGTAAGTAGTGCCGACAGTGCTATTGGTTTCATTGAACTAAAATTAATCACAGTTTACCAACCAAGAATTTACCTGAAAGTTGCAAGCCTTTCAATAGACTTCCAAGTTCCAAAGTAGTTCTGTTACTTTTTGTCAGTTCAGACAGTGCAGAGACAGATTCCTGGTTTTGTCCACTGTGCATCTTACTTCATATCACTTCAGGTAAGCCTGATTTCTTGTCCCTTGACTACCTGATACATTGCACCATCCTGGCTACACTTTGCTCTGATTACCTTATGAAACAGAGGACCCTAAGTCACAAGTACAGGTATTTGATTTATACTCTTGACCATTGGCCCAGCACACTTATTGAAGGATTCCCTCTGCATTTGTTTTCTGTGACTGCTATAACCACCACTATATTACCTTCTACTTTGTCTTTGCCCATGCTACCTTCTGTATTTATGCCTGTTTTTTTTTTTTTTTTTTTTCCCCATTAAGTTTCATTTGCTGTGATATCAGTCTCTTTGAAAATACCTCCATCCCCTTTGTTCATTCCACCTGCCTGGCATAATGCCGACTCTAGGTACCTAAATATGAAGCTAGGCAGATGAAAATGAAACTGGGTCTTCATTGCGGTTTGTTCATTTCAGTATCTCTTTATCCACAGTCACGATCATAAAAGTAGCACGGCCTTAGGTACCCTTTTTGTTAAATATTAATCCTCAACTTCTCTTTACCTCTGTCTGCAGCACAGGACTGTGCCTTTTGTTTCTTAGAGGATAGAGAAACCATAAATCTGTCAGTGTCTGCATCAAGTATATTAATTTTATTGCATTGATGACCATTTTCTCAAGTCTCCTGTTCAACTTTTTCAGTCTTTAGTGTTTATTATTTCAGTGTATGGGCCCCTCATCAGTTGAGCATAATATATCCCCTTTGGTGCAATAGTTCAGGATTCTGAGCTGCAATACCACTATTTCCATTATTACTGTTAGCACTTAAAAGTGTAATTGCAAGAGGCATGGTAGTGCTTTTACTCACCCTCTGGTATTTGAAAACTTTGGAGTAGGGAAAGAAAGAGGTTTAGTTACAGGTAATTGGCAGAAACTGTAGGTAATTTTAAGTGGTCTCTGCTCATAAATTCATTGTAAGAGATCAAAGCAAATTTAAGTAAAGGTGGTTTTTAACAGCTGTCAATATTTTGCCTGAAGGAAGCTTGATAGTTTTCTTGGACGTGTCATTTTTTATTTTGAAGTGTTCAAAGTGTGAACATTTATTCTTCTTCAAATATTTATTGAAATGTCACCAAGCCTAAGATTTTAATTCGTTAGTATAAAATAGAAGAATTTGAGCTAGCTTTAAAATTGCATTCGTCGCTCACAAGAGACTTTTGAGTGTTGCCTGCTTCTGCAAAGTACCTTTTGAGGGTTCTTACAGAAAAGCAAAACCAGGAGCTCCTGTTGTGTGGCTCAGCAGGTTAAGAAGGTGACAATAGTGTCTGTGGGGATGTGGGTTCGATCCCTGGCCTCAGTCAGTGGATTGAGGATCTGGCGTTGCTGTGGTTGTGGTATAAGCTGGCAGCTGCAGCTCCGATTCAACCCCCTGGACTTGGAACTTCCATATGCTGCAGGTAAACTATTAACAGGCAGGAAAAAATGAAAGTAAAACTAGATGATGTTTATTCATAAGCTTTCCTAAGAGGTATATATATTTTTGGCTATAGAAATATAGAAATTTGGCTTTCTGCTTAAATTATTTGCATACTTTTCTATCACAACTGAATAAGAGGATAGCAGAAAAGGTTTTCTGATTGTAGGGTTGTCACAACTGTAATGGAGTAAGTGTTTTCACCGCACTTCTAAATGTGAAGTACTTATTAATTTTAGCTGGAGGAGAGCAGGAACGTTCAGAAGCAAGTGAAAATTCTGCAGAAGAAGCAAGCCCAGATTGTGAAAGAAAAGGTACAGTTGCAGAGTGAACACAGCAAGGCCATCTTGGCAAGAAGCAAACTTGAGTCTCTTTGCAGGGAACTTCAGCGTCACAACAAGACGTTAAAGGTGAGTTGGTTTATTTTTTTGTTCTAAGGTGGGACTTAGGCTGATTTTATACTCTCCATGTAGCTATTTAAAGTAAGCCCTTAAAATCATTTGCTTTAGTGGGAGTTAGTTGCAAAATGGCTGCTGGTTGGTAACCCTGAGTATAGTTGCTCTCATAGATGAGATTCCTGAGCAGAGAGCAATTTGCTCAGAGATAAACTGCGTTCCTTTTTATTTACTTGTGCTCATACTGTGTGTGGCATCACTGTAAATCAAACTCTTTCCATGCAACATTTGGTTTGGGGTCAAGAAAGAGCTCCTTAATGTACCTCATACTTGATCACAGGGTATCTAGAAGGTATTGATGTTTTATGTCAAATTTACCCCTGCTTAGGAAGTTCAAGGTTGCTGTATATTCCTCAGATCTTCAATATAGTTGATTGCCACATCTTCCTTGGATAGGGAATGAAGTACTTGGTCAGAATAAAGGAACTATGGATTTTAGTCAGATTGAGTTTGACAGAGAAACAGGTTGCTCTGTATGGATGCCAATTGGATAGTTCACTTCTCTCTGTATATTTTCAGGTATTCAGTTGATAAATACCTTAGAGTAGTACTTAAACCTGAGCTGATAGTAAAGGCAGAGGGAGCAGGTGTCAAAATTTGTATTAGTAGGAGAAGGACAGATGAGGCTCTAGAAAGAATCCACCTTCTGTGATGGGACCATATCTATCTTTAACAGTAGATGAGGTGGTACAGTGAAGAATGATTTTGATTGAGCATGGATGATCTCTGATTACCTCTCTGTTGGAAACTCCAAAGGATCTAGAATATAGGATAGTTCATGAAATGAATCCTCACTTACTGTGTGTATTTTTCCCCTCTTTTTCTTTTGAAACCTTAGATTTGGATAGTAATAGATTTTTTTTTCTTTTAATAATGAGTCAGCATGGACTAGTTATTGTTTAGGTAGAGCTATGTTTGCATTTGTATCCTAGAAACAGTTGTAAGCAAGACTTCAAAGATAAAAATTCCATTTATCCCTTACCATCCAGGGAATGGAAGATGTGACTCAAAAAGTAAGCTGCTGGAGAATAGGCCTGTGGCTGCCAGATGTGAGAGGGAGGAAGTGGGAGGAATCAAGAACTTGGGCTTATCAGACACAGTTTAGAATAGATTTACAAGGAGATCCTGCTGAGTAGCATTGAGAACTATGTCTAGATACTCATATTGCAACAGAACAAAGGGTGGGGAAAGAAAATGTAATTGTAATGTATATGTGTAAGGATAACTGGATCCCCTTGCTGTACAGTGGGGAGGGGAAGGGGAAGTAAGCTGCTAGATGGGCTATATCTCTTCATGCTGATCCAAGAAGAGGCTGAGCCTAACCAGTGCAAAGCATATTTGGGAAAAGACTATGGACAAATCTAACTCTGTGGCGACAGTAATGACTGTACATTAGCAGAGTAAATATCTGGATGGTCAAATAATACTTTATGTAAAGCAGGGCAGTTCACTTCTCTCTGATTTCTCTGTCTACTTTGGAAAATCTGCTTGATTTTCAGTGAAAGATTTCTGGTCATGGACCAGAAAGGAGAATACATTGTGGTTATGAGCAGCATTTTGGACCGATTTATATGAACCCATTTAGCAGCACCATCTTATTTTGAGCATTTTAGCTATATGTAATTTTACACTATTAACAAAAATTATTTTGGGTAATAAGGAAGAAAATATGCAGCAGGCAAGAGAAGAAGAAGAAAGACGTAAAGAAGCAACTGCACATTTCCAGTTTACTTTGAGTGAAATCCAGGGACAACTACAAGAACACGATGTCCACAATGCCAAACTCCGCCAGGAAAACATTGAACTGGGAGAGAAACTGAAGAAGCTCATTGAACAGTATGCACTGAGGGAGGAGGTAAAGGCTTTTTTTTTTTTTTTTTTTAATGTTTAGATATTTTGTTATTTAGACAAACCTTTTGCCACTTCATGCAAATTTAAAGCTTTTGTCACAGTACAATTTTCGAACTTCTGCGTAGGTGTAAAAGAAGTTCAGCATTTGTTAGGAAAAGATTAGGAACCATGTGAACTTAGGACTAATTGGGATCATCGCTTGATATCCTGGGAGGCAGTGGATTTGGATATGTGAGTTAATTCCTAGGAGACGTGTTAAGTATTACTTCTTTCCCGTATGATACTGGAAGAATGTGATTTTAGCATACAGATTATTTTTCCCATGTTTCACATAACAGTAATTAAATATTTGGCACACAAATACTCAGTATCTCAGGGTTCTATAATAATGTGCACAATGTCCAGTACCATTTTTTTCTGCCTCCTGTGCTGTTTTGGGGACAAGAAAATAACCCGTCTGTCAGTCTGGTTGGTGCTACGTAGCCAGAGAAGTGAAAATCTTATAGGAATGATATGTGGCTGAAAAATCTATCCTTTCAGTAACTTTGCAGGTTAGTCTGGAAGTTGGGTGATACTTAAAAGTAAATTGGTGATAACCTGCTCATTCAGTTTTCATTACTTTCAGTGGTCAAACATATAGGATAAAGGCTTTGGGTCTTCTAGAGGGTACATGGCCTGCCTATAAGGTCCTTTAAGCTAGTGAAAAGAGAAAAATAATGTATTATGTACCGTTTATATGGATTAAAATTGCTAAGAAAAAAGATTGTGTGCAATTGAAATGGTTAAAGATCGTAAACTTTGTACATATTTTACCCCCCAAAACAAACAAACAAACAAACACAAACAAAAACACCATTGTGGCATGTGTCCAGTTTTCAGTTCAGGTTTTGGATTGTTTCAACTTCAGTGTTGTGTATAGTGTTTGAAAATATTTTTAAGGTTTTGAGTATTTTCCAAACCATGCCATTCCATCTTTTACCAGTTTTCGAACTTCCATAGTTTGAAACAAAACTAGAATACATCACTTATCTTAAGCAGTTACTTACTTTTGTGTCTAGTTAACTCTTATTTTATCTTTGTTTAAGCAAATCTATGATTCCATTCTGCTGTTTGCATTTCTCTAAAGACAGGGCTCTTCGAGGCAGCACACAATTTAATTTTCATAACTAAAAATTTAACAACAGCTACCTAATCAGATACTTTATCACTGTTCATATTTCTTTGTCCTCAATTTTATAAGATTGCTTGAATTGGGACTAAACAGAGTTTATACAGTTTATTGGTTGTTATGTCTCAAGTGTTTATAATGTGTAGGTTTCCCGCTCTCTTTTTTTCTCTCCTTGCATTGTGTTTATTGACAAGACTTTTTAGGCCTACACAGTGAATTTTCTTTTTTCTTAGATGTATTTTTATCGTGTCATCATTTTGTAAAAGAGTCTTTAAATTTATTTTGTAGTTTTTAAGAATGACAGTCTACCTGTCTCTTAATGCTGCCAATTTAGAACGTGTGTGTTCAAATCATATTACTTGTACATCATTTAGTTTTAGGTCTTACAGAATTTTCTCTTCCTTTGGGTAAGAATAAAATTTACTATCAAAATATGTATAGCTGAAAGATCTGGTACAATCCTCAAATGTTCATTAGGTCAAGCAGTCTTTCTTCCTATGTCATGGAATGTTATAACTAAAAGAGTTACCATTTCTCCATCTGAGAAGTTTGTTCTGATGACTTTATTGTACATAAATACCACTTAACAGTTTAGTTTGGAAACAATAATGACTTCTTCTCTTACCTATCACAGTATTTCTAGGAACAGCAGGGAAAAAACTCAGTACTGCAGGGAGGTTAACTGTAACTTGTGTTACGTCTCCTCACCAGTGAGTCTCCTTTTTCCTTAAATAATGTAAGAAATTTTGTTTTCCACATAGCACGTTGATAAAGTGTTCAAACATAAGGAACTACAACAACAGCTTGTAGATGCCAAGCTTCAGCAAACAACACAACTCATAAAGGAAGCTGATGAAAAACATCAACGAGAAAGAGACTTTGTAAGTTCTATTTTAAGATATACATACGTGTGTGTGTGTGTGTGTGTGTGTGTGTGTGTGTGTGGTCAAAATTGTTACCAAAGCCACTTAAAGGTCTTAAACTTAGTTGACAATTTACATAGCTCTTGGGGCACACAGTTTGTTCCTTTACTTTCTAGACTGAGAAATGTTAGAATATATATGGTTATATCTGATGAAATTTTCATATTGAAAAGATGTTGGAACAATTACACCACATAGGTATGGTGGAAATACTTGCACATATTTCATTTTTCTATGTATGGAATGTTATCTTGATTTTTAGGTAGTGGTCATGACAAGGTTGAAAATTTGTGCCAGTTATTGGCAAGTTAGGCCTTAAGAGTTTAGAGCAATTAAATTTCATACCAAGTTTTTCAAATATGGGTCTTGGTCTCCTACATTCTCTGTTATAAATAAGTAACTTGAAGATAGGTAAACTATTTTTTTAATCACTCTGGTATAATTTTCTGATAATCATACAGCACAGTTGCCCAAATCTGCATATACTATTTTGGTTGTCAGTAATTGTGAACATAGTGAAATATCATGCTTATCATACGCAAATATATAGTTATATATGCTAAACTTAAATTAATAAACTGAGAAGTGATTATAATAATGTGGACTGTTCCATCCTGGATTTTACTCGACTAGCATAAGCCCTGACATACTCATACCATGAGTATTCCTCTGTTTTTCTCATGATGTGAACAATTCCTAACTAGTTCAAGTGTACGGTTTAGAGAGATGCATTTTTTTTTATAGCATAGACCCATTTTCAATTTTTTCTTTAGCCATCGATCCATGATTCTTCCTAAAATGATGAAAGGCTAAAACCCTCATATCTGGTCATTTGACATTTTAGTCATATGTGTAATATTATTATTAGTATTCTGCCAGAATGTTTCTGTTTTCTAGCTGTTAAAAGAAGCAACAGAATCAAGGTACAAATGTGAAGAAATGAAACAGCAAGAAGTGCAATTAAGACAGCAGGTAACTTGACGGCAGAGGTTAGCAAATTTGTGAGTCTCCTGGTTCCCAGCTAGAACCAGAACTGAATGGATCTTTTGTCCTCATTCAGTTAGGGTGACCAACTTAACCATGTTTTGTCTAGAACTTTTCTCAGTTTTATCTCTGGAAGTACCATGTCCCAAGAAACTCTTCAGTTTTAGGCAAACTGGGATGACTGGCTGCTCAGGCTGCTTTCAGTGTCTCCTTCATACTATCTTGGATATTTTGCTCCGCTATATTTTGAATTTGTTCTATGGGGAAAATAAAGCAATCGGAAAGCACATATTTTATTTTATGGGTAGCTGTAGGTCCACTTCTACATAAGGTAGTGTGTTTGTACTTTTTAAAAAGAATTGGGATTTTCCCTTGTTTTTAATTATTATTATTTTTTATATATTTATTTATTTTTTTGTTTGGATTTTCCCCATTTTTCACTTTATCTCTCTTATGTTGTCCTATTCCAATCCTTAGTTTGGTTAGTTTATGTGGAATACAGGGAGCAAATGCTTCACCCTGGTTTAAAGAAATGATACAGGAAAGATTGCACTTCCCATATCTGAATGTTTACTAATGCTCTTTTACGTTAACTAGGTTACATTGTGCTGAAAATGATATTACCTGTTTTAAAACATTAAGAGTGGCATGCATGTTCATGTGCAACCCTCTTGAGTGCTGCTTTTCTTTGGCAGTATTTTATAGTGATATTTGTAAAGCCAGACTAACTTACAGTGAAAATTGAAGAGGAATCAAATCAAAGAGGTGTGTTGAATTTTCCACTGTAAGTTATGATCGTGCTAGCATGCTTCTAGCTTATTAGTTCTGTCTAATCAGTGCTCCATTTAAGTAGATAAGACAACTGATGTGGAGAGTGTAAAAAATTCTGTATTTGCTTTGGAAAATGTTCTTTAAGGTGGGAGTCGTTGATAATTGCTCCAGTAGTAAATCGTCAGAGGACCTATTTTTCAAGCTCATGGGCAAGCCCTGATTCTGTTGTAATGTTATCAGTGCAGTTTCTATCATCACTTATGCAGGAGCCTTCATTTGTAATCATTAGTTGTTTCCTTTGCTGCCACCTCTTTCTTTTCCTGCTCCTTATATGTTGGTGTGCTTCCCAAGTTTTGGTGTCATGGTATCATCCTCACCATGTCAGTTTCCAGCATTTGTTGATTTCAAAGTGTTTCATAGTGTGTCTTAATTACTCGTCTGTAATCCAAGCACCGAAACCCAGGTATGTGGTAGTTAACATTTGCTCTTGACTCAGTATTGACCATCACTGAACTCTCATGTCGGAGCCTCCACTTGGGTAGTCCATTTTCATTAAAAATAGACCATGCTAAAACTGCCAGAACTTCTGATCTGCCTCAGGAGTCCTACTCTCTCTCCATCCTGTTCACATGGACCTATTGAATATTTCTTTTTTTTTTTTTTTTTTTTTTTGTCTTTTGTTGTTGTTGTTATTGTTGTTGCTATTTCTTGGGCCGCTCCCACGGCATATGGAGGTTCCCAGGCTAGGGGTCCAAACGGAGCTGTAGCCACCGGCCTACGCCAGAGCCACAGCAACGCGGGATCCGAGCCGCGTCTGCAACCTACACCACAGCTCACGGCAACGCCGGATCGTTAACCCACTGAGCAAGGGCAGGGACCGAACCCGCAACCTCCTGGTTCCTAGTCGGATTCGTTAACCACTGCGCCACGACGGGAACTCCTATTGAATATTTCTAATGCAGCGCTAATGCAGGTGGAGCTCTATCACTTAATGCTATTTCTTGCCCTCTGTCTTTCATTCTTTCCTACCTTTCTTTGGCAAAACACTTTATTCTTCTGGGCGTCTATTTCCTCATATGGTTTCTAAAGAGTTCTCTTCTTGTTGAAATGAAATAATTCTGTCTGATCCTTGAGGCCTCTCTGAGGGCTCACCTATATGAAGCTTTCTGTTGTGGATGCTGCTGTGTTCTTCCAGTGCCCTCCTCCCCAACCAAACTTGTGTTGTTTGGGGAGGAAGAGGTGACAGCATTCTTTGTTCTTTTGGGGCTTGTCACCGTTATTTTCCCAACTAGACTGAAAAGTCTTGAGGGTAGGAGTTCAAATAAAAAGTGGTATTTCTGTCTCCTTTAAATGTTCTTTTTCTTACCTCCCACTATATTATTTTTCCTTCAGATGAACTATTCTCTGGCTTTTATTTTCCTGTCTAGGTTAAGGAAGGACATAGACTTTGACATCAAGCTAGTAAGCATGCAGGTAGTACTCTAAAAGAATAATCTTTTTCCAAGGACAGTTTTTCATATATAAAGAGGTCATAAGCCTCAATGCATTTCGTGGGTTACAAGAATTTTCAACATTTCTGTTACTCAGAAATTTAATATGCATTTGCCGTTATTTTTTGTTTAAAACTAATAACTGATGTTTAGCCATATCATGTTATTTGAATAGTCCTTGCCATTTTATATTCCTTGCTTGGAACTCAGTATTTGGTACTTTTTTCTATAGCTTTCTCTTTATATGGATAAATTTGAAGAATTCCAGACCACCATGGCAAAAAGCAATGAACTTTTTACAACCTTCAGACAGGAAATGGAAAAGGTATTTACAAATTTCTAGTAGAATGTCACTAGTAAATTTACAAAAGGTTGTTGAAAACATAATTATTATTTGGATGTAGTTTACATTGGTCTGAGCACACTATTATTGAATTTTGCTCTGAAATCACCAGAAGTTGCTAATGATCTTGATACTCTCAGAAGTCTACTATTGTCAAAAGAAAATTTTTGTACTAAAGTCAAATAGAAGTAGACTTCTTAATCTTAAATCTTAAAGTAGATTTCTTTAAAAAAGTATCACTTCAGATGATCACTCCCAGTACTTTCACCAAATGTTTGTAAATTATTAAAACTCTAGGCCAAGGAAAGCAATAATGTATTTTGGTTGAAACTTATTAATTGTGAGGGACCTTGGTCTTGCCCAGAATGTTTTCAGTCTTTTAAATTTGGTCTTTATGCATACAATACAGAGAAACATCATTATAAAATTTAGTAGTTAAAATTTGGCATGGAAATGTTTTGGATCATTCCAGTTCAGAATATGGGTCAAGGGCAATTTTAAAGTGTATGATTATCTGCCTCTTTCCCAAAAATAAGGGAGCACCTTGGTTTGGAACATGGGACCTGGAACTGAGATTTGTTCCTTCCTATGTGTATATTCCCTGGGGAAAGCTATTTAGCTTGGCATGTCCACTTTAAAATTGGGAAATTTTTTTTAAAACCTGGTCAATGGACAATAGTAATTGTAGGCCTTGGTATTTTGTAATAAGTATTTGATAGATAGTAGTCATTGTAGTTATAATCTGAATATTTTAAAATCTTACATTCACAGTAGTTGTCAAATTTAAACTTGTATCATTTTTGTAGACCATGGACAAATTATGTAACCTTCCTATGTCTTTCTTTTCTTTTCTTTTTAAAAATGAAAGTAACAGAAGTATTTCAAGCAGTGCTTGGCCATGTTAAGTGCGCTGTTTACCGCCTCAGGTTTTTAAGCCCCGGTAATGTGGAGAATTCAGTGGGCAGCAGATTGGTTCTGCCTGCCAGTCCTCTCAGTTTAGGCTGCAGTCAAGGTACACACTGAAAATGTTAGTTGGACTCCAGTACCTGTGGAGTTCAAGAGAGGGACTTCACATTGCTTCCTCCTGTAGAGTCTTCTGGTTTGGAACACATTTCTCTCTGCTGGCAGCTGTAAAGATCACTATGGAACTGCTCTCAGCCTCACAGCCTTGTCTCACTCTTTGTTGTGGTATTTGGGGTAATTATCTGTGGCACAGGCCGTTGGCTCTGTCTTATCCTTGTTTCCCTCAGCAGTGTCTGACTCGGTGCAACAGAGCTGACATGCCTACCAACAATAATGTGGTATTAGAAACAAGGCTGATTGACCAGCATACCTGAATCTTACTCTGAATTTCTGAAAACTGGGATTTTGCAGCATGGGATAATCTGTTTGGGGCTAATACTCTCTATCCTTCCAAGGATACGATTAATTAATGTATTATAACAACCTCTACAGAAAACTGAACAACATGGCCTTCTTTTTCTTCTTTTTTTTTTTCCCCTACAACTCTTCTTTTGCTATCTCCACTTGGGATGAATTGTATTCCAGCCTTGAGAGAATTCAGAATGTGGTAACTGAAGTTTACATGTGCTGCCAGTTTTTCTGAAACTGAGGAGCTCAAATTTGTTTTTCTTATAATATGCATCTCTCAACTTTCACTCTTACTGCTCTACCACAGGGGCTTCTGTTAGCTCTGCTAGCAGCAGCCTGGCATAGTCACTTTTATAAAAACATAATAAAGCTATGAGATGCTGGAGGCAAGTGTAGTGTTAACAGAGGGGAAGAATATTATAAAATGTTTTTGTGGTGAGTCAGGCAATTTAGAATTTAAATTTGTGACTATTTTGGTTAACAGATGACAAGGAAAACTAAAAAACTGGAAAAAGAAGTGACAGTATGGCGTACCAAATGGGAAAATAATAATAAAATACTTCTTCAAATGGCTGAAGAGGTGAGGTTTTATAAGACTGAATAGCAGTGCTCATTTACTTCAGTATTAAGGCAGGCTACAACTTGTGGGGGTTTGGTTAGTAACTGAGGCTTTTAGATTGTCCTCAGAGAGGTGTTTAAACTTTTTTCCTTATTTGGTTGGCTCAGGTTTGTGTTGTAGATCGCTGTGAAATGTCTAAGTTTTGCTTTTTTCTATGGTAAACTTCAGCTTTTCTTTATTAACATTTGTTAAACCTGGTTATGTGCTCCTCTCTTGCAGTTTTGATTAATTAGACCTGGGGTGTGGCCCAAGAATTTTTTTTTCTGATAAGTATTTAGGTAATGCTGATGTGCTGGTTGGAAAGCTGGAACATGAGAACCCTGCTTTTTAGGTGGGGGGAACACAGCTGTTTGTTTGTTTGTTTGTTTATTAATATTTACTTATTTTGGAGAGATCACATCCTTATAACTGCTGCTTTTCTATCTCGACTTATTATTTCCCACAGTTAAGTGTGGTACTATTTGTCTGTTTTGCTGTAAATAAATCTGAAATGTATTCCATTTGCGATGACTAAATTTCTTACTTTACTTGATAAAGAATGGTTTATAATATTTCACAGGAGAAAGTTTTAGCACTCAAAAATGGTGGAAGGAAAGAAAAACATATAGAAATAAAAATTTTAATATAGTCTCTTAATATGTCAAATTAAGATCCTAAATTTCCGTAATACTTTACTAAGTCAACTTAATACAAAGCTAAGAAAAGAACTTTGCTTGCCCTAAAAAGTATGAAAAGACAACTTAATTCTTGCATTGTTCTGGAATAACTGTAAATATTTTAAATACATTTAAATATAGTAATGATTAAAAAGTGGTTTACAGATTTGCTCCAGTTAGTTACAGATACAGTAATCTAACTTGAATTTATTTACAGAAAGTTTCCATAAATTTTGCCTTTTTTTTTTCCTCAGAAAACTATTTGTGATAAAGAGTACAAGGCCTTTCAGATAAAACTGGAACGGTTAGAGAAGCTGTGCAGAGCTCTTCAGGTGGAAAGAAATGAGCTTAATGATAAGGTGGAAGTCTTGAAAGAGCAAGTATCCGTAAAAGCAGCAGATTTAGATTTGACAACACCTGTGATACAGCCCTGCACTGCTTTTGAGGCTCAGAAAGCATTGACCGCCCCATCTAAAAGAGCCCCAGGAGGCAACCTGGACGCTGAGTCTAAAGGAACAAGTGACCAAAATGCAGCTCAGAATACCCTTTCCACATAATCTCTTGTGGATATTAATTTAGTTGACTAAGTTCAAGTGTGATCACTATATTGAGAACTCTATTTTGTGTATAACTTTTCTGAAGTAGTTACTGTTCCTTTTGTGATGAAAATTTTCATACTTTTTCTACCATATCTGTATTTTCTTAGCTATTGGACCAGATGGTACAGGGGGCTGCTTAGCAGTCTTGTGTTGTTTTACTGTATGCATTTTCCATGGCTGTATTTTACACTTGCTTTATTTTTCCTTCATTGCAATGCATGTGTTCATTGCCTTGTTATTTTAATGTATCTGCTTGTCTGCTCAGTTTCTGTTTCTTATTCTTGCATATGATTAGCAGAATTAAATTGAGACTTGGTCTCATAATGGCTCCTCCATGTAAAAACAAAACAAATTTAAACTGTAGTTCTTTACTATAAAAGAGAAAATATAAAGCTGATTAGTTTTGTCTAGTAGCTCATTTAAATGACAAGTTAAGTATGGGATATAAAGAAAGCACAGCAGGAGTTCCCCTCATGGTTCAGTGGTTAACAAATCCATGAGGTTGCACGTTTGATCCCTGGCATCGCTCACTGGGTTAAGCTGGGTTAAGCTCAGCATTGCCGTGAGTGCTGGTGTAGGTTGCAGACACAGCTTGGATCGATCCTGTGGCTGTGGCTCTGGTGTAGGCTGGTGGCTACAGCTCCGATTTGACCCCTAGCCTGGGAACCTCCATATGCTGAGGGAGTGGCCCTAGAAAAGACAAAAAGACTAAAAAAAGAAAAAAAAAATTAAATAAAAAGTAAAGAAAACACAGCATATTTGATTCAGATTAGTTTTTGATAATATTTTCATCACTTGACAAACTGACATAACTGCCAAGTTTTGACTCCCTCAAAAGTTGCGATGGTATATGTATGTATATGAAGATGTCATTTGTAAAGAAAGCATTATATGCAGACAAGTCATTGGTCTAGTAGGCTGAATATTTATATGACTAAAGCTATTTGTATTGCTTTAGTTTCAGGTTGGAACTGATGTTTGAATATTAAAAAGTGGTATTTAGATCTCTACATTTGGAATGGGGAAATTTCTGAAATTTGATTTTTGTTACTTTCCTTTGTTAGTTCAGTGTCTAAAAGCTGAATAATCGTTATATGTCCCTGTAGTGTTTATGATCTAAAATGACTTGGAAATTGAATTACCTAATACAAAAGAGAGCCCACATTATATGATCCTCATAAACTTCCACTTCTATCACTGACCTTGATGATCAAGAATCCAAACATTGGAGGGAAAAGAACATACATGAAGTTTGACTGATTACACTGCCAGAACTAGCAAAATCAACCAAAACCCCAACAACTTTTTTTATAAGTATTTCTTTTAGTTACTAAATGAAATAGTGGGCCCTCTTCCAAGGAGAAATAAAGATGTCAGAAATAAGAATTTGCCTTAAAATTGTGATCATATTTCACCAGAACCCTCCTGCAGTTAAACTCTTAACATTTGTGAAAGTGGTTCTGTGACCCACTGCACTTCTTGTGGCTCTTGTTTGATGTAGAAAGTAAATCTTGGGCCGAAAGTGAACTGGATGGCAGCATTTAGTTACCCTTTTGGGTGTACCTGGTATAGTAGATATTGTGTTAAGTGATATAGATACTCAAATATCTGGATTCTGTTTGGGATGAAGTTGGTTTTCCTTCAGAATTTTTTCTCTGGCTAATTGTTATTATCTGACCCTTGTTTCTCAACCCTGTTTTCAAGACACTTTGGTGCACCAGGAGAAAGTTTAAATGTTGTAATGAGTTAAACTGTGCTTGTTGCACCATGTTGTGGATCTTCTAGAATTATAAAATCCATAGTGTCAGGCTATATCCATGATATAGAAAAAAACGAGGATATAGGGTAACCTACCATTTTATTTTCAGATGGGTAGGAAGATATTTTGTGATTACAAGACCAGTATTTTTTACTTACTAATGAAACTACCTTATTTGAGTTGGTTAGTTCATTTCTCAGGTTTATAGAAATATCTACCTCTTTCAAACTATAAATGATGTAGTGCTAAATACACTGCTTTATTTTTACAGCTCACGTGTTTTTCTGAAGATAAATACATTAAGGTGGCAGTCATATTTTGCTTTTCAAAGACATTTTGTAGATTTTTCATAAATGTGAATCTTATATTATCTACTCTTGTTATGGTTGAGTAAATGAATAATAAGTAATTTAATAGTCTCTGTTTATTCTTTACACTTAATGGACTTGCTAAGCGATAAATCAGGTTCAAAAAATTGTAAGAGGTGGATTTCTCAGGACTTGGGAACATACGTAATTACTGCACAGTATAAATAAAAAGGATATGAAAGAGACCACCCCCTGATTGGTTGGCAGAAGTCATTTTATTCAGCCAGAGTTTAGTTAGCATTATTTATTTATTTTTATTTTTATTTTAAAATAGGTGTTCTGGAAAATGTCTATAGTGTAACTTCTCCCGAGGCTTTAAAAAACTGCAAGGACTATGAATTTCTCTATTCTTAGGTGACTTAGAAAAGGATACTTTGTATATGGAATTTCTGGGTCTTTTCATTAAATTGGTTGTTGATAAGCAAAAGTTCATTTAAGCAAACCTTATATTTTTGTTGAACAACCTGATGCATCTAGTTAAGTACCGGTTCATCCAGTTAAGGCATTAACAATAGAGTAGAGAGCAAGAATAATGTTGTGGAAAATCCAAGAATCAGCTTCTCTATTGAAACGATAAACAATTACAAACTTTTTACATTGAAGAATATTTTCTAGAAAATGAAAAGGTAATTATAAAATGAGAGAAAACATTTCTAAATCATATGTCTCAAGAGGATATACTAAGCAGTATATATGAGAGCATTCTTACAACTCAACAACAAAAAGACAACAATAAAAATATGGGAAAATCAAGAGGTATTTCATGAATTTCATTTGCATATCCTGAAATGATATCTTCATTTTCTGTACCTAACTTATTGTATACCTTCTTTCGAGACATGTCTATTAAGACATATAGAACATTCTATCCAAGAGCAGCAGGGTGCACATTTTTCTGAAGAGCACGTGGCACATTTTTGAGACAATATGTTAAGCAACAAAACAGTCTTCTTTGCAAATACAAGACTAAGGTAATACCAAAGATCTTCTTTAAGACATAGCACAATGATATGATAGTATAAATCTGTAATAAGAGGAAACTGGACAAACCAGGAACACATAGAAATTAAACAATCCTCTGCCCCCAAGACCAATGGTTCAAAAATGAAATTAAAAGGAAAATTTTAAAGTTTCTAGAGACAAGCAGAACTGTAAAACAACATACCAGAACTTATGGGATGCAGCAAAAGCAGTTCTAATTGGGAGGTTCTTGGTAAAACATGCCATAATGCTTTTTGTTTGTTTGTTTTTTGTTTTTTTTTGGGGGGGGGATTGCCTTAAGAAGCAAGAAAAAATAGAATTAACTATCTTTATGCCTTAAGGAACTAGGAAAAAAACAAATTGAGCCCAAAGTCAGCAAAAGGAAGGACATAATAAAGATTAAAACAAAATGCAACACGGCAGAAAAACCAAACTGAGTTTCTTCTTTGAAAAGGTAAATCGAATTGACACATCATTTGTTAGCTAGACTGACCAAGAAAAAAAAAGAGGACTGAAATTAACAAAATTATACATGGAAATGAAACATAATTTATATCATAGAAATACAAAGGATCACAATAGGCTACTGTGAACAACTTTAAACTAAGAAAATGAACAGTTTAGGAAAAAATGGAATAATTCTTAGAAACATACCACTTAGACTGAATCAGGATGAAACAGAAACTCTGAAGAGACAGAGATGAAATTAGTAATAAAATTTTCCCAATGAAGAAAAGTCCAGGATCAAATGTCTTTGATGGTGGAATTTTATCAAATATTTAAAGAAAATTTACCACTAAATGTATCTGAAAATCTTCTAAAACTTTGAAGAGGAAGGAATACTCCCATACTCATTTGACAGTGCCAGACTTGGCCTAGTAAGAAAGCTAATAGAAAAGTATAGAGCGTATCCCTGGTGAATATAGATGCAAAAATTCTCAGCAAACTAGTAAATCAAATTCACCAGCACCTTGAAATGATCATTACCATGATCAAGTGGATCCTTGTATCCACATGACTCAATCAATGTGATAGATTTTTAACAGGGTAAGAGAAAAGGTTTTATCATTTAATAGATACAGAAAGGGCATTTGATAAAATTCATGATTTCTTACAAAAGCCTCAACAAATCAGAGACAAAAAAAAACACCTCAGCCTAATAAATGTCATACAGGACAAATGAACATCTAGCATCATTCAATGGTGAAAGGCTGGAAAATCCTCAAATATTAGAAACAAGTCAAAAATGCCCATTCTCACCACATCCATTCAGCAGTGTTGGAAGTCCTGACCATAGCAATCAGGCAAGAAACAGAAATTAAAAATATCATAATTGGAAGCAAGGAGTAAAACAGTAATTGCAAGGGACAAGGGTTTACATACAGAAATCTTAATGATTCAACCAGAAAAAAAAAAAAACCTGATAATCATAATTTTGTAGAGTTTAGCGGTAAAAATTAACATACAAAACATCATGTGTGTACACTGCTAATTTCTTTCAGAAATTTAGCAAAGGAGGAGAGAAATCTCTTGTGTTGACAACTAGGAGACATTAATGAAAAGAAAAAATCAGTGAAGCCAGATGGAAAGGTATCTTCTTGTTATGGCTAAGAAGAATTATTATCTGTAAAAATGCCAATATTACCAAAAGCCGTTTCTAGGTTCAATGCATTCCTGTTCAAAATTCAACAGGCAATTTTTACAGGAGTAGAAAAGTACTTCTAAAGTTCGTATGGACTGACAAATGACTTAAAAGCCCAAAGAAATCTTTAAACTAGGACAAAGAATGAGGTACCATACTTTCAGATTTTAAGCTATTCTATGAAAATACATGGTCATAAAACTTATACCACAGTACTGGTATAGAAACAAAAATGGGCTAATGGGACAGAATTGAAGGTGAAGAAATCAGCCCAAGTATCTATGATTAACAGACATTTGACAAGAGAGCCAAGAACCCCTGGTACATAAAGATGGGCCCTCTAATAACTGGTGCTGGAATAACTGGGTATGGACATGTAAAGAATAAAACTTGACCAATATCTTACACTACTTACAAAAAATAACTTAAAATTAATTAAAGACCTAAGTATAGACCTGACACTGTAGAAATCCTCAAACGAAAAACTGCAGCTGCAACTACTTTACATGAACCTTGGTAGTAAGCATTTTGGATATGACACTTAAAGCACAAGCAAAAAAATCAACAAAAAGCAAGTCAGACTACATAAAACTAAAAACTTCTGTATGGTAAGATAACCACCATGAGCCCAACACTTGTAAAGTGACAGACAGCAAATGAAATGGAAAAAAGAAAAAGCTTGCAAAACATATAACTTGTCTGATTAGGGGTTTTTAATCCCAAAATATAAAGAACTCAATAGCAAAAACACCCTAAATGAAAAATGGGGAAAGACCTAAGAGAGTCTGTGTGTGTGTGTGTGTTTGTGTGTGTGTGTGTGTGTGTGTGTGTGATAACATGAAAAATGCTCAAGATTACTAGTTACTAGGAAAGTGTAAATTAAGAGTGAGATATCACCTCACCTGTTAGAATGGTCAGTATAAAAAGGCAAGAGGGGAGTTGCCGTCGTGGTGTAGTGGTTAACGAATCCAACTAGGAACCATGAGGTTTCAGGTTCGATCCCTGGCCTTGCTCAGTGGGTTAAGGATCTGGTGTTGCCATGAGCTGTGGTGTAGATTGAAGACGCGGCTTGGATCCTTTGCTGCTATGGCTCTGGTGTAGGCTGGTGGCAACAGCTCCAATTAGACCCCTGGCCTGGGAACCTCCATATGCCTCGGGTGTGGCCCCAATAAGATGAAAAGACCAAAAAAAAAAAAAAAAAAAAAGTAAGAGCAAATGCTGATGATGAGTAGGTGGAGAAAAAGGAACACTTGTGCATGCTTGATGGGCTTGTAAATTGTTGTAGCTTCTATGGAACACATTATGGAAGATCCTCAAAATATTATGCAACATAGGATCCTGATATTTCACTTTAGGGAATATATCCTAAGAAAATGAGAACACTAACTCAAAAAGATTTCTGCACCACCTTTGCAGCTTTATTTACAATAGACAAGTCATGAAATTACCTAAGAGTCTGTCATAATACATGCATAATATGTGGTTAGAGGAAAGGAGAAAGTGACAAAGTTGTAGGGTGTGAGTCTCATCTAGTCCCACAAATACATTGAGATTGCATCTACATGTGGAATTATTCTCACAGAAAATTGCTGAACAATGACAAAAACAAGGCCAGGACTTGGATAAAACAAGAAAATCTTCACAAAACAGGGTAGGACAAAAGAAAAAGAGAAAATAAGAAATGAAGTGGGACAGGACCTGCACCCTTAGGAGGGAGCTAGGTACAAAGAAAATCTGAAACCTGGATAGTCTCCACACACACACACCAGCCCCAAATGACAAGGAGAACAGCCAGGACAGAGGAGGAACTCTACTAGTGTAGGGTAACACAACAATTGGTGTGAAGCAGTTAAAACAGAAACAGTCCTCTATAAGAAGTCAATGCTACTGTCCTGCATTTGACAAACAGGCTGATATGAACAGTGGTCAGGAAATGACATTCTGGCTCTGGAGATCCGACTCAGAAAGCTGGGGCTTGGTATGTGGGAAAGTTGGGATTGGCTGCACAGAAACAGCCTGGAGGGACTAGAGTCTAGGGAGATTGCATTCACAGATGTAGTGAGTGCAGACACACACACTGGGGGTACAGGAAGCAAACTGAGGGATTCACCACTACAGTCTTATTCCCTGTGTGAACTCCCAGGTTGCAAGAGACCAGCTGCTCCAGATCTAGGAGTCACATCTGGAGCAGCAGGTGCCTAGCCACAGCTGAGGAATAGTCATCACCCTAGGGCTACAAAGACTAATAGCACAAGCTCAGTAGCTCCTTCCAGTGTCGCAGTAGGTGGCTGATGGAGGAGCACACATTGCATGGCTGCTCAAAGGAGCTGCCAGAGGCCTATTGGTTCATGTTCCACTCCAATCAGCTAAAAAGAGCACTTCTACCAGTGGCCTGACAGGAGGAGGAAACTTGGGAAAGACACACATTCCACAGTTACAGAGAGAGGTTTTTAGCAACAGTTAGGGAGCAGCCCCCATTCTTGGGGCTAGAAATTGTGCTCGCTAGAGTGGCCAAACAAAGGAAGTGCCTGCAGAATGGTGACAGCCCTCACATCTACAGAGAGTAGTCCTGAGAGCCTCCCCAGAAAAGGGAGAGACTGCAGGAGCAGGTGCTGACATTGCCAGCCACAGGAAATTGTCCCTAGAGATACCTGGTAGCAGGAGAGGCCACATGAGCCACTGCTGCCCTCCTGTTACAAATGTAACCCCATGAACTGAAAAACCTTCCTCAGAGAGCCCATCCCCAGCAGCCACCTAGGTCAGGAAAGGTACTGCAGCTCCCATCACGTGCTCTGGGTAAATATGAGACGCAGCCACTCCTGATACTCAGGGTTGCTCAGCAGCTGCTGGTCCTATACACCTGCTGGAAAGGTGACAATAAACATTGAAAGTTGGACAATATGAAATGAGAAAGAAAAAGTCCAACACACAAAAACAATTAAATGAAGATAGGTAATCTACCGGAAAAAGCTTCAGAATAATGATAATAAAGATAATCCAAGATAATTGGAACATGAATGGAAATACAGATAAGTTAAAAGAAAATTTTAACGAAGAGTGAGAGGATTTAAAAACAAGAAAAGTAACATGAATAGCACAGTATCTGAAAAAAAAAGAATACTCGAAGGAATAAATAGCAGGAAAGCTGAGGCAGAAGAATGGATAAATGAGGTGGAAGACAGCCCATGGTGGAAATCACTGCCACAGAAAAGAATAAAGAAAAAAGAAAACAAACAACAAACTGAAGAGTGTCTAACAGACCCCTGGGATAACTAAAACATAAACATCTGCATAATACTGGTTTCAGAAGGAAAAGGGAGAGAGAAAATGTCAGAAAAATATTTAAAGAGGTGATAGCCAAAAATTTCCTTAATATTTGAGGAGACTCAAGTTAAGGAGGCACAGAAAATCACATAATGATATTCCCAGGGGAAAACACAGCAGGACACAGACTTATCAAACTGACAAAAATTAAATACAAAGAAAAAACATTAAAAGCCACAAGGGAAAAGCAACAAATAACATAAAAAAGGAACCCCATAAGGGTACCAGCTGATTTTTTTTTTCCACCAGAAACTCTGCAACTTAGAAGAGAGTGGCAAGATATATTTAAGGTGCTGAAGGGGAGAAACCTATAACCAAGATACTCTAGCCAGCAAGGTTCTCACTCGATTTGATGGAGAGATAAAAAGCTTTCCAGGCCAGCACAGGCTAATAGAATTCAGCACCTCCAAACTAGCTCTACAATAATACTTAAAGGAACTCCTCTAGGCAGAAAATAAAAAGCTGAAATTTGAAACAAGAAGGTTATAAATGAGACAGCCCACTGGTAAAGGCAAAGACAATATAAAACTAGACATTCACCCTCTTAAAATATGATAACAAAACCAGCAAGTATTTGAAGAGGACAGGACAAATGCAGAATATTAAAAATGCATTTGAAATTAAGAAGCCAGCAACCAAAAATATTTCTGTACACATACTGATGATTATGTCAATACCTAATGGGAGGAACTACAAAGCAAAAAAATGATGATGGACACACACATAAAAAAGGAAAAGCAATCCAAACACAGACTAAAAAAGACAGCAAATCACACAAGCAGGCAACACAAGAAGAAGGGAAGGAGAAAGACCCCAAAGAAAAATCCAAAACACTTAAAGGAATGGCAGTAAGTGTATATTTATCCATAATTACATCGAATGTAAATGGATTACATTCTCCAATTGAAAGATACAGACTGGAAGAGTGGATACAAAAACAGGACCCATATATATGGTGTTTACAAGACATCTACCTCAAACCAAAGTAAACATACAGACTGAAGGTGAGGGTGTAGAAAAGTATGGCATGCAAATGTATATCAAAGGGAAATAGGCATAGTAATACACATATCGGATAACATAGACTTAAAGAAGGGCAAAAAGAGACAAAGAAGAAGCCTGCATAATGACCAAAGGATCAAACCAAAAAAGAACATATAACAATTTTAAATATACATGCACCCAACAGAGAGCCCCATAATATGTAAGACAACTGCTAACAGCCATATGAAGAGAAATGGGTAGTAATGAAATAGCAGTTGGGAATTTAACACCCTACTCATATCAATGGACAGATCATCCAGACAGAAAATCAGCAAAGAAAGGCCTTAAATGACACCCTTGACCAGATAGACTTAACTGATATTGATAGAACATTCCATTCCCAAGTAGTAGATATATACATTCTTCTCAAGTGTCCATGCAACATTCTCTAGGATAGATCACATCTTGGGCCACAGCTCAAGGCTTGATAATAAAATAAAAAAAATTTGAAATTATTTCAGTCATTTTCTCTGACACTGATTCTATGAGACTAGAAATCAACTACAAGAAATAAAGAGCAAAATCCACAAACTCCAGGAAGCTAAACAAAATGCTACTAAACTGCAAATGGATAACTGAAGGAATCCTTAAATCCAAAGATTCTTAGGAAAAAAGTGACAGTGAAGATATTACAGACTCAAACCTATGGGACACAGCAAAAGCTGTCCTGAGAGGGAAGTTTAAAGACATACAATCTTATTTCAAGAAACAAGAAAAATCTCAAGTAAACAACCTAAACTTATACCTAAAACACCTAGGGAAGGAAGAACGCACAAAGCCCAAAGTCAGTACAAGGAAATAAATCATAAAGATTAGCACAGAAATAAATGAACTCAAGACAGAAAAAAATAGAGATCACTCAAACCAAAAATTATTAGGAAATATCAAGAAAGCTATAAAACTTTAGTCAGGTTCATCAAGAAAAAAGAAGGGAAAGGGCTGAAATAAATGAAATTAGAAATGAAAAGGGAGAAATTACATCTGACACCCAAGAAAAACAAAGATCACAAGAGACTATTATAAGCAACTATATTTCAATAAAATAGACAAGCTAGAAGAAATGGACAGATTCTTAGAAAGGTACCACCTCCCAAGACTGAACCAGGAAGAAACAGAAATACAGAGAGACTAATCATGAATGCTGACATTAAAAATGTTATTCAAAAAACCTCTTAACAACAAAATTCTGGGACCTGATGGCATCCCAGATGAATTCTACCAATCATTTAGAGTTAACACTTATTCTTCTGAAACTCTTCCAAAAAATTGCAGAGGAACACTTTCAAGCTGTTTTATGAGGCCTCCATCACCTTCAAAAGCAGAAAAAGATACCACAAAAAAATAAGATTACAGTTCATTTCTGTTTGTTGATGAACATAGAAGCAAAAACCCTCAACAAACTATTAGCAACCCAAATTCAACATATATATTAAAAGGATCATACTCTATTTTCAAGTGGGATTTATCCCAGGGGTGTGAGGATCCTTCAGTTTCTACAAATCAAAGACTATGTTACACCATATGTAGGAATTGAAAAATGAAAAATATATGATCATCTCAACAGGCATGGAAAAAGCTTTTGACAAAATTCAAAATCGATTTCTGATTAAAAAAAAATTCAACAGAAAGTAGGCATAGAGGGAATGTACCTCAATATAATAGCCATATATGGAAACACACAGCTAACACCATTCTCAATGGTGGAAACCTGAAAGCATTTCTACTAAGATTAGGACCAAGACAAGGAAGTCCATTTTCACCACTACCTTTCAACATGGTTTTTTTTAGGGAGTCCTATACATGGCAATCAGAGAAGAAAAAGAACAGGAATTGAAATTGGAAAAGAAGTAAAACTATCACTGCTTGCAAATTCCATGATAAACCCACATGGAATATCCTAAAGACACTACCAGAAAACTGTTAGAGCTCATCCATGAATTTGGCAAAGTCACAGGATACAAAATTAATGCACAGAAATAGAATGCACTTCTATATACTGACAACGAAAATAAGAAAAAGAAATTAGGGAAATCATCTCATTTACTACTGCATCAAAAAATAAAATACCTAGGAATAAACCTACTTAAGGATACAAAAGACCTGTATTCTGACATCTATAAGGTGCTGATGAAAGAAATCAAAGATGACCTAGATGGAAAGATTTACCATACTCTTTGATTGGAAGAACCCGTATTGTCAAAATGACTATATTACCCACACAAAAGACAAGCTACATATTCAATGCAACCCCTAAGAAATTACCAGTGATATTCTGACAGAACTAGAAGAAAATATTTTAAAATTGTACAGAAACACAAAAGACCCCCAAATAGACAAAACAAAATTAAAAAAGAAACCAGAACTGGAAGAATCAGGCTCCTTGACTTTATAGAGTATATTGCAAAACAATAGTCATCAAAAACAGTATGGTACTGGTACAACAACTGAAATAAAGATAAATGGAACAGGATAAAATGTCCAAGAATAAACCCAAGCACCTATGGTCAACTGACCTATGACAAAGGCAGCAAGAACATACAGTGGAAGAAAAAGAGTGTCTTCAATAAGAGGTGCTGGGACAACTGGACAGCTACATGTAAAAGAACAAAATTAGAACACTCTAACGCTACACACAAAAGAAAACTCAAAATGGATTAAAGATCAGCATAAGGCCAGATACCATAAAACTCATGGAAGAAAACATAGGCAGAACGCTCTTTGCCACAAATCACACCAGGATGTTATTTGATCCATCTCCTAGCGTCATGACAATAAAAACAAACATAAAATAACAAGACCTAATGAAACTCAAAATTTTTTTGCAAAGCAAAGGAAATCATTTTTAAAGAAATGGCAAATTACAGATTGGGAGAAAATCTTTGCAAAGAATGCAACTGATAAGGGCTTAATCTGAAATCTACATGCAACTCATAGAACTCAGCCACCAACAAAACAAACCAAACCAAACCAAACCAAACAAAACGAAACAAAACACCTAAAAAAAACTCATCAAAAATGACAGAATAACTAAATAGACATTTCCCCAAAGAAGATATGGGGAGGGCCAGTATGCATATGAAAAAACACTTAACATCATTAATTATTAGAGAAATGCAAATCAAAACTACAATGGGGTACCACTTCACATGTATCTGTATGGCCATCCTTAACAAGTCTACAAAGAATAACTGCTGGAGAGATTGTGGAGAAAAGCGAAATGTTCTTCATTGCTGTTAGGGATGTTAAATGGGAACAATCATGGAAAACAGTATGGAGGTTCCACAAAAACTAAAGGTAAGGACTGATAAACTGTATATGATCCAGCAATCACACTCTTGAGCATACATCTGAACAAACCTTTCATTCAAAAAAAATGCATGCACCCATATATTAATGGCAGCACTGCTCAAAATAGCCAAGACATGGAAATAACCTAAATGACCATCAACAGATGAATGCATTAAGAACTCATACATACCACACACACGCACACACGTGCATGCACACAGACTCACACAGACACACACACACAGACACACACACACAGACAATGGAATAATACTTAACCATAAAAAGTTCAAAATAATGTCATTTGCAGCAACATGGATGCAACCCGAGATTCTCAGACTAAATGATGCAAGTCAGAAATAGAAAGACAAATACGATATGATATCACTTATATGTGGAATCTAAAATATGGCATAAACAAACCTATCTACAAAACAGAAACAGACTTACAGACAGAGAGAACAGACTTGTCACCAAGGATAGAGGGCAGCAGAGGGATGGAGGGAGAGTTGGGGTTGGTACATGCAAAGTATACATTACAGTAGATAATCAATGAGGTCCTACTGTACAGCACAACAAACTGTATCCAATCTCTTCAAATAGAATATGATGGAGGATATTATAAGAAAAAAATGAATATATATGTATATGACTGGGTCAGTATGCTGTACAGCAGAAATTGATACAACAGTGTAAATCGACTATCCTCTAATACAACATAATAAAAATGAATATGTGGTTTACATAAACAATATATATTGTTTATGTGAATATGTGATATGATAGATCATACTGTATATAATACAACAGATATATAAAAATACATAGAATATATAATGCACAATGGACTACATATATATGGAATATTATTTAGCTGTAAAAGGAGGCAATCCTACCATTTCTGGCAAATTGGGTAGAACTTGAACTCATTACACTTGGTGAAATAAGTAAGACAAGATAAATACTCTGTGATATTTCTCATATATTAAAACAAAAAAACTAATAAAGACAGATATTAGAGCTCTTGTTGTTGCTCAGTGAGTTAGGAACCCAACATAGCATTAGTGAGGATGTGGGTTCAATATTTGGCCTCTCCCAGTGGGTTAAGGATCCAGCATTGCCACAAGCTACAGCATACATAGTAGATGTGGCTTGGATCCTGAGTTGCTATGGCTGTGGCACAGGCCAGCAGTAGCAGCTCTGATTCAACCCCTAGCCCCAACAATGTCCATAGGCCACAAGTGAGCCCATAAAAAGAAAAGAAAAGAAGAGAATCAGATATGTGAATGCTAGAGTCAGAGATAGGGACCAAAAGGAATAGGAGGAACGTGATAAAAAGGTACAAACTTCTAGTTTAATATAAGTAAGCACTAGGGGTATAGGATACCACACAATGACTATATGCAGATATATAATGACAATGGTATATTGGAAGGTTATTAAGAGAGTAACTCTTGAAAGTTTTCATCATGAAGACTTTTTTCTTTTTTTCTTTCTTTTCTTCTTATTGTATATATATATATATATATATATATATATATATATATATGAGAAAATGGATGTGGATTTATTGTGATAATCATTTTATAATACAAATAAACCTATCTTGTATGTTTTAAACTTATAGAGTGAGTATAGCAATTACTTCTCAAAATGTTTGAGTTAATTATTTTTAGAATGATCGGAAAAAAATTTTAGAATTTTATGATAGAATAATTCAACTCTACAATCAAGAAAACTGGAAAAGGTACACATGCATGTACACACATGTTCACATCACTGCTCACAGGAGACAAAAAGAGAGAGGTCTCATTTCATCAAATAAGTGATTAAGCACATTCTGACTTAGCCATAGTGATGCACTATTCAGATGTAAGAGTAAGGTACTAATATTATTATGGCAGGCAGATGGCTAGAAAAGGGTTAGGGCATGGGGCCAGGTGGCAGAAAACCACGCATCATGTAAACTGTGGGATTGAGGGCAGACAAAGAAAAGTAGGAACCTCTAGATTGACAGGAAACCACACTTTTTGGGGAGGTGGGGTGGGGATAAGTGCCTAAGAGACAAAGAAAGATAAAGATGAAAATTTCCAATATCTAAATGTAACCTATTTCTCTTACGGCCTCATTACAATAAAATGAGTAGATACCCTTGTAGATAAGAAGTACCCACCATACACCGATCCCATGACACATCTGATCAAAGCTGAATAAGATAAAAAACCCTTCCTCCCTCTAGGAAATGGAGCTGGAATGAAAATCTGGGAATATGACCCCAAAGCCTCTCCTTCTCAATGAATATTCTGCCCATCCATTTGTATTCCATGCATAACTGACATACCAAAAAACACAGGGCCTCTGCTCATCTCTTTGCCTCCCTGTTTTTAAGCGGTGTATTTCTCATTTAAATAAACCCTCTCTTTACTTTCCCAATTTCTGTCTCATTTCTGAATTTTTTCTGGGATGATGAAACATAACACTTCCGTAGGAAAAATACCTGCTGATCAATGAGCACCCCCTCTATAGATTATTCTGTCAGAGAAGCTGCATTAGGAAAGTTACATGATTCTATTTATTTCAAATTATATAATAAATCTTTACTTTTTCAGCTTTGATAATTTGACATCTTGAGTTTTCTGATGCTGGAGAGATTATTCCTCCCAGGGTAAGCTAGTTCTTAAGACACTGAAATAAGAAATCCAGAGCTCACTTACTCAAAAACTTCTCACACTCTGGGTCACTACCTCTGTACTCTAAATACCCTGGGGTTTAGGAGCATCTAAGAATATGCCCATATGCTCCAGAGCCCATGGAAGCTGTTGAAATTAGGCAAACCTAAGCCTATTTACACTGTTTCACCTGTCCCTTTATACAGAAATACAGTGAAGGCTCCAGCCCACCTTCCGCCACTCCTGACTCTTGACCGGTCTTGGTGCTCCCTCATGTGGCACCCTCATTGTGTGCCTTCTTTTGGGATCTGTGAGTATAACAAACTATCTTTTCAATGGCAACTATACCCTAATCCGTTGGCCTCACTATAATTAAATAGTTTTGAAACACAAATACCTGAATTGGACATAATGTTAGTGACCCAAGTCATATTGATATTTTCCAGGGGAGATGAGGAGATGGAATGTGTGACATCTTCATAAGCACAGAATTTAATGTTGAGGTGATGACAATATTGCAGAACTAAATATAGATGTTATTTGTATAATATGGTGAATCTATTAAATCCCACTTAAATTTAAACATTAATTATAATTTTAACTTAACGTTATGTGAATATCACCTCAAAGGAAAGAAAAAACAGCGGTCAAAGTTTAACTTGAAGCAATTCTAAATTGATTACCTAACAACCTCCAAAATACCACATATTTCTTCTCCATTTCCACCTTTAGATTAGGAGACTCTTACATCATCTTGTACTTTGGAAAAATAAATTCAATTCTCCTTGCACAACTATCATTTTCCTTACGGATAAAATGAGACAAAAAAGGAACAGGAAATAAAATAATAAAAGTACACTAAAACTTTGCTCAAGATATGAGACATGCACACACATCAAATCAATATTTTTTATGCTCTTGAACTTAGTTGGAATTTACCCTTTAATGATTTTTCTGGGGTTTTCATTATTGGTACGTAGAAAAGTAAGTGGTTGTTTCATGCTGACCTTATATCCTTTTTTTTTTCTTCTTCTTTTCTTTTCTTTTTAGGGCTGCACCTGAGGCATAAGTTCCCAGGCCAGGGGTTGAACCTGACCTATAGCTGCTGGCCTACAGCACAGCCATAGCAACACAGGATCTAAGCCATGCTTGTGACCTACACCACAGCTCACCGCAACACCAGATCCCCAACCCAATGAGTGAAGCCAGGGATAGAATCCAAATCCTCATGGATACTAGTTGAATTTGTTCCCACTGTGCCACAACAGGAACTCCCTTATATCCTGTTTTTGATGAACTTATTTGCTCTAATTAAAAAAGAATTAGCATTTTTTATGTATACATCATTAAATGATGTTAATCTTTGAAAATTAAGTGATTTTTCTATTCTTCGTTATTTCTATAGTTAAAATTTCTAGTACAGTGTTGAACAGAATTGGGAAAAGTAGAATACTAGTCTTATTATTCCTCTTGATCAGAAAAACAAAAGCATTTCATCACTACACGGTGTTGTATTTTGTCAGATTCTTCCTCTGCTTACTTTTCCCACTCTTTTTCTCCTTATATTAACGTGGTAAGTTAAATTTTTGATAATATGTTGATCCACTCTTGAAACTGTATAAACTCACTTGATAATGCTGATTAAAATTTTCAGTGTGCTACTGGATTTTTCCATGATTTTACTTCTATTTTAGTAATTTTCTTACTTATGAATTATTTATTTGGCAGAGCTATTGAACTTGGCTCAGTAGAATGAGTTAGAAAGTGGGTAATCCTATTCCATTTTTTTGGAAAGAATTTCAGAAGAACTAGGAAAAAAATGCATGTGTAAAATTTTCAGCAATCTTAACTGGGGAGTTTCTGTGTTCAAAGGTTTTTGTTGCTAATACAATCATAAGTGTGTTCAAATTTTCCATTTTGCTGGTCACTTTTGGTAGCTTCTGTGTATATCAAGTCCTCACAATCTGTTATAATTCTATAAGTACTGTAAGAATGCTCCACTTTTATTTTCTACTCCAATAACTTAAATCTTTTATTTTTTTAATGTGCTTAGGTCTAACTGAATCTTTCACATTTATTGGCCTTTGTATGTTTTCATTTGGGAAATATCTATTTGGGTATTTAATCATTTAAAATTAAAATGGGAGTTCTGGAGTTCCCGTTGTGGCGAGTGGTTAACGAATCCGACTAGGAACCATGAGGTTGCGGGTTCGATCCCTGCCCTTGCTCAGTGGGGTAACAATCCAGCGTTGCTGTGAGCTGTGGTGTAGGTTGCAGACACGGCTAGGTTCCCGTATTGCTGTGGCTCTGGCATAAGCCGGCAGCTACAGCTCCGATTCAGTCCCTAGCCTGGGAACCTCCATGTGCCACAGGAGCGGCCCAAGAAATGACAAAAAGACAAAAAAAAAAAAACAAAAAAAAAAACGGGAACTCCCATTGATGAGCTCTTAAAGTGTTCTGATAGCCTCTTCAGGATTTTGTGTGTTACAGTATCATGTCATCTGGCAATAGCGGCTGTTTTCATTCTTCTCCAGTTTGGGCTCCTTTTATTTCTTTTTCTTCCATGATTGCCATGGTTAGTACTTTCAAAATTATGTTGAATAAGTGTAGTGAGAATGGCTATCCTAGCCTTGTTCGGGATCTTAAAGGAAATGCATTCTGCTTTTCACTTTGTAGAATAATGTTAGTGGTGGTTTTGTCATATATGGCTTTTGTTATGTAGAGGTTGGTTCCCTCTATGCCCACCTTGTGAAGAGGTTTTTTTTTTTCTTTTTTTTTAATCATAAATGGGTATTGAATTTTGTCAAGAGTTTTTTTCTGCATGTATTGACATTGATTATGCTTTTTTACTCTTCAGTTTGTTAATGTGGTGTATCACATAGACTGATTTGTGAATACTGAAGAATCTTTTCACTTCTGGGATGACTCCCTTTTGAATATGGTGTATGAGTCTTCTAATGTATTGTTGCACCCAGTTTGCCAGCATCTTGTTGAGGACGGTTGTTTCTATGTTCATCAGTCATATTGTCCCGTAAATTTTCTTTCTTTGCATGCTGTCTTTGTCTTGTTTTGGTATCAGGGTAATGGTGGTCTCATAGGTGAGCTTGGGAGTGTTCCCTACCTTTGCAAATTTTTGGAAATGTTTCAGAAGATAGGTGCTAACTCTTTTTTTAAATGTGATATAATTCACCTATGAAGCCATCTAGTACTGGGCTTTTGCTTTTTGGAAGATTTTATTTTTTTATTTAAAAAATTTATTTATTTAATTTGTTAAAGTATTGTTGATTTAAATATTATATTCATTTCAAGTATACAGCATAGTGATTCAGTATTTTGCATATGATAATCCATTATATGTTATTACAAGATACTTATAAGATAATGGATATAATTCCCTATGCTATACAGAATATTCTTATTCCTTATCTATTTATACCTAGTCATTTCAATCTCTTAATCCCTAATTTATCCCCCCAACAACCTCTTTTTCCTTTGGTAACAAGAAGTTTTTTTTTTTTTCTGTACCCATGAATCTGTTTTGCATACACAATCATGTGTATTATTTTAGAGATTATAAACACATAGGTAGTATACAGTATTTGCCTTTCTCTGTCTGACTTATTTCACCAAGCATAATATTTTCTACGTCCATTCACATTGCTCCAAATAGCAGAACTTCTTTTAATGGATTAATGATATTCCATCTTATTAATTTAACTGCTTTTTAAACTTTTTAAAACATCTTTATTAGAGTATAATTGATCCACAGTGTTGTTTCAATTTCTGCTGAACCCCATAGTGACCCAGTCATGTACACACACACACACACACACACACACACACACACACACACTCACTCATTCTTTTTGTCATACTCTCTTCCATTCTCTTCTATCCCAAGAAACTGGATAATATTTTCTGGTCTGTACAATAGAACTTTGCTGCTCATCCATTCTAAATATAATCATTTGCATCTATGAACCCCAAATTGCCCATCTATCCCACTTACTCCCCTGCCTTCCCCAGGTTGCAGGAGCTTTTCCTCTTTCCAGCTCCATCCTCAGGGAACAGGTCCCATCCCACTTTCTCATTACCTTTCTTTATTCTTTTGTTTGTTTCATGAAGTTTTTATTGCTCAATCAGAGTCTGAGGTCTTTTGTCAACATTGACCAAATTTTCTGTGTGAACAGTTCAAAAGGTAGATGCGTTCCCAAAGTATATTTAGGAGAAGGTGAGCCTCATGTCCAACTATTTCAACATCTTCTCTCCTCCCTGTGTTGAAAGCTTTTAACTCATGATTTCAATCTCATTATTTGTGATTGGTTTGTTCCTACTTTCTATTTCTTTCTGGTTCAGTTTTGGAAATTTGGATCTTTTAAGTATTTGTCCAGGGAGTTCCCATTGTGGCTCAACAGAAACAAATCTGACTAGTATCCATGAGGACACAGGTTCGATCCCTGGCCTTGCTCAGTGGGTTAAGGGTCCAGTGTTGCTGTGAGCTCTGTAGTAGATTGCAGACTAAGCTCTGATCTGGCATTGTCATGGCTGTGGTGTAGGCCAGTAGCTACAGCTCTGATTCAACTCCTAGCCTGAGTACTTCCTTATGCTGCAGCTGCGGCCCTAAAAAGACATAAAAAAAAAAAATTCTCCGTTTCTTCCAAGTAATCATTTTATCAACATAATTTCTTGTAATAGTCTTTTTTTTTTTTTTTGTCTTCTTTAGGGCCACATCTGTAGCATGTGGAGGTTCCCAGTCTAGGGATCAAATCGGATATGTAGCTGTTGGCTTATGCCAGAGCCAGAGTAAGGTGGGATCTGAGCCGCATCTGTGACCTACACCACAGCTCATGGCAACACTGGATCCTTAACCCACTGAGAGATGCCAAGTGTCAAACCCATGTCCTCATGGATGCTACTCAGGTTTGTTACCCACTGAGTCATGACTGGAACTCCTTAGTCTCTTAATGACACTTTTTTTTCCCCTGTGATGTCCAGAGTAACCTCTCCTTTTTTACTTCTAATTGTATTGATGTGAGTCTTCTCAACTCCTTTATTTTCTTGATTAGTCTTACCAGAAGTTTATCAATTTTGGTAATATTTTCAAAGAACTAGCTTTTCGTTTCATTGATCTTTTCTATTGTTTTCTTTATCTCTGTTTCCTTTGGGTTTTATTTGTTCTTTCTCTGGTTGCGTTAAGTTCAGTTTAAAATGTTGACTTAGGCTTTTTCTTGTTTCCTAAGCTAAGCTTGTATGGCTATAAACTTCCTTCTTAGAACTGCTTTTTATGTGTCTCATAGCTTTTGTTTATCCTGTTTTCATTATTATTTTTATCCAGGTAATTTTTTATTTCCTCTTTCATTTCTTCAGTGATGTAGCATATTGCTTCACAGCCACATTTTATTTCTTTGTTTTGTCGTTTTAGGGCTGCACCTGCAGCACATGGAGATTCCCAGGTTAAGATTAGGGGTCCAAACACAGCTGCAGTTCCTGGCCTATACCACACCCACAGCAACACCAGATCCAAGCCCTGTCTGTGACCTATACCACAGCCAAAATGATGTGGACACTTACTCTACTGAATGAGGCCAGAGATCAAACCTTCATCTTCATGGATACTAATCAGATATGCTTCTGCTAAGCCATGATGGGAACTTAATGCATTTTTTTGTTTTTGTTTGTGGGTTTTTTTTTTTTTGTGGTTGAATGATTTCTAATCCCATAGTGTTGTGGTCAGAAAGGGGTACATAAACTGATTTCAATGTCCTTAATATCATCCAGGCTTGTTTTGTGGCCCAAGACATGATATATTCTGGAGAATATTGCAATTGAGAATAAAGTGTATCCTGCTGCTTTTGGATAAAGTGTTCTATAAATGTCAGTTAAGTCCATCTGGTATCATGTATTTTTACATGCCTGTTTCCTTATTGTTCTTCTCTTTGGAAGACCTGTCCACTGCTGTAAGTGTGGTGTTAAATTCCCTTGATGTTATTGTATTACTGTTTATTCCTCCCTTATGGCTGTACCATTTACCTTATATACCTAAACTGTTGTATTTTCTTAGATTGATCATTAGGTAGTATCCATCTCTGTCTCTTGTAACAGTCTTTAATTATTCATAATAATACTAGTTATTATTATTATTAGGGCCATACCTGTGGCATATGAAAATTCCCAGGCTAGGAGTTAAATCAGAGCAGCAGTTTCTGCCTATTTGAGAACCACAGCCATATTGGATCTGAGCCACACCTGTAACCTATGGCACAGCTGGCCACAATCCCAGATCCTTAACCCACTAAATGAGGCCAGGTATCCAATCCAAATCCTCACAGACACTGTCTTGCATTCTTAACCCACTGAGCCACAAAGGAATGCGAGTAGTCTTTATTCTAAATGTATTTTGCCTGACATGACTATTGCTACTCTAGCTTTCGTTTTTTTCCCCAACTGTATAGAATAACTTTGCCCATCCCCCAACTTTTAGTCTGTACCTGTCCCTAGATCTGACATACATCTCTTGTAGACAGAATATATATAGGTTATGTTTTCATATCCATTCAGCCAGGGCATGTCTTTTAGTTGAAGCATTTAATATATTTACACTTAATATAATTATCAACATACACGTTCTTATTATCATTTTGTTAGTTATTTTGGATTTGTTTTTGTAGGTCTTTGTTTTTTCCATTCCCTTTTTTTTTCCCCTTTCTTCTTGTGATTCAATGACTATTTTTCATGTTGTTTTTGGAGTGCTTTTCTTTTTGTTTGAAGTATAGGGATTTTTTTTTTTTTTTGTGGTTTCCATGAGGTTTTGGTATATGAGAACATAAATATATATACATACACAAGATTGTTTTCAGTTATTATTCTCTTAACTTCAATTATATTTCCAATATCCTGCAATTATACTCTTTCCTCTTAAATTGCTATTTTGATTTCCTATTTGTATGTGGGTGATTGTCTGCTTCACCATCCATTTCCACTTATTGGTGATTTTTCTCATTTCTAATTTACTTTCTTTTCTAGTTGTGGCCTTTTCTTTTCCTCCTAGAGAAGTTCTTATAGCATTTATAATAAAGGTGGTTTGATGGTGCTGAATTCTTACTTTGGCTTATCTGTAATGGTTTTAATTTCTCTATCTAGTGTGAATGAAAGATTCTCTAAGGATATTTTATTCCTTTTTTTTTCCTTCAGCCATACCCTTTTCATATAGAAGTTCCCGGGACAAGATTCCATGCCACAGCATCGACCCAAAATTCTGCATTGATAATGTCAGATCCTTACCAGACTGTGCCACAAGAGAACTCTAAGGTAGGGTATTCTTTGTTGTATATTTTTTTTTCTTTTTCATCAGTTGAAAAAAATGTATCATTCTACCACTTTCTGGCTTGCAGATTATCTGCTTGAAAATCAGCTAATATGGGGGAGGGCTTACCCAAGTATATTATCTGTTTCTTTTCCCTCATTGCTCTTAATATTATTCTCCCTCCCTATACTTTCGTCAGACTGATTATATGCATTTCAGTGTGTTCCACCTTGGGTTTATGCTAATCAGATTCTCTGTGCTTTCTAGATTTGAGTGAAAGTTTTCTCCCCCATTTTAGGGTATCTTTTTGGGTATTATATCTTTAAATATTTTCTCAGGCCATTTCTCTCAATGTCTGGGATCCCTCTAATCCAAATGGCAGTGGTTTTAATTGTGCCAGACCTCTCTTAGATTGCCACATTCATTTTCCATCCTTTCTCTTTATTATTTTCTGTGGCAGAGTTTTCCACCAAGCTGTTTTCCATCTCACTTATTCATTCTTTGGCTTCAGTTACCATGCTATTGGTAACTTCTAATGCATTTTGCAGAAATAGTGCAAACAGTCCTGGGATTTTCTAAAGGCCTGGTGGGTGGGCAGAGAGTCATGATCTACCTAGGGAGCAGAAAGTGTATTTGGAAAAGTTCAAAGAATCCTGGTAGTCACAAAAGGCATGGTGGGTGGATGGAAAGCCACACAAGGCCCAGTGAAGGAGCAAAGAGAATTTGGAAACAACACACACTGCCTAGGAGTCATAAATGGACCAATGGCTTGGTGGACTGACCTCAGGAGTATTACAAGATCTGTGATCCCTGCCAACCATCAAGCAGGACACTGTGGAAGCAGCATATGTTACACTGCTAGCCAAAGAAGCCAAGGGGGCTTCTGCTGTGTGTTTTACTTTGCAGAAACCACAGGGAGCACTGTCATTGCCCCAGTAGGGGGAAGGAATACAGGAATGGTGCAGGTAGTACAGCTACAGAGAGAGAGAGAGTTTTAGCAACAGTTAGGATGTAGCCTCTGCACTTGGGCTACAGAAAATCCTTCCTGGACTGGTCACACAAAAGGAGCAACAACAGAACGGCCCCTACCCACAGCTAAAGAGAGACATCCTGAGAGCCTACCCTAGAAAGGGAGGGACTTTGCATTAACTGAAGACATTGACAACTACAAGAAATTGTCATGAGAGCTACCTGGTAGCAGGAGGGGTTGCAGGACCCACTGCTCCCCAACCAAAAAAGCAATCCCGAGAACTGTGAGCCACTGCCATCTCTCTCATAGACCCCAATCCTAGCAGCAACCCATCTCCATCATAATACCACTTTTCCTTCATGTGGTCATAAATGGACCCCCAACCCTGCTCCCCCTACCTGGCCTCAAGCCCCCCAGACTGACCTCCCAACTGGTCAAGTAGCTAAGCAGGTCTTTGTCTTAGCGCTCATCATGGCCAACAGCTGGGGGTGGTTCATAAGCTACCACAGGTTCAAGGACGTGTCCCCTGCCTCATGCCACCCAAGGAAGAGCCACAAGCACCAGAGCCGGTCTGGGTGAAACGAAAGGATCTGGGCCCCAAACAGGCATTCTGTCAGACTCAGGCACTGCCTCTCACCCAGGTGCCCTTGTGCACCTGCATGCGTGCACACAGACAAACACACACACACGCAGATGCCCCCATGATCCTCAGCAACCGCCCTGTGTTCCCACATGCTCGTGCCTGGGAGATGCTTGGGGTCCTGTGCCTCCCATGCTGTCTACAGCCACATGGGGAGGGCTGACTTCCTGAACCCTTCTGATCACTACAGGGGCCTCTGAGTGCCACGTGCAGGCTCAGCACTGCTCCCATAGACTCCACGGGCTCTGCCCCTGTCCCAGTGACGCCTTCTGGGCAGCCCTCACCTCTTCACCTGAGCCACCCTGGGGGGGGGAGGTTTGAGGCTGTGGGCCTGGAGCCTTGGGTTTGTGTGTGTGTGTGTTGGGTGGGGGGGAGTGTGCGTGAGCCCGCATGTGTGGGTCATGCACACAGTCCAGGGTGGGGGCCAAGGGCCCGGCAATGCAGGGATTGTGGCCTCCAGGCATCCGAGCTTCTGTCGGCCAAGCCCAGCACCCTCTTCCAGGTGTAATTCAAAATCCTGGGCTCTTGCCTTGAGGTGGTGGGAACACCTCTGTGGAGAGGCTGCGGGGCGGAGACTCCTGCTGTCTCCGGGGCTTTGCCTGGCATGAAGCATTCTTCCAAAAAGTGCTCTCTGCGAAGAGGCTCCAGGCCTCTCCCCCTTCTCAGGGTTCCCGCAGGACGCTTTGAACTGAGGGAGAATGCCTGTGCGTGCTGCAGACCGGAAGGACTGCCCCAAAGAGGCAGGACTAGGAGGCTACTCCGAGTCCTCCTCGCTTAGGCTCAGCCACAGCCTCCCCACCTGCGGTGCCTTTGGGCCCCCCTCCCAGCCCACCCCGGCTCCCCCGGCCCTCTCACCTTGGCTCTGCCTGGCTCTCCCTTAGACACCTCCCCCCCAAACCCCCTCCCCAACCTCCCAGCTCCGGAGCTGCTCCCCCAACTCCTCCTGCCCCTCCTGCCTCTTGCCTGGGCAGCGACCCTCCCTGAGCAGCCGAGGTCAGGATAAGACTTGGGCCCAGAAGCCAGGCAGGCTCTGGATGAAGGGGCTTCTTGGAGCCAGATGAAGCTTCCGCCTCAGAGCGAACTTGCGCTTCAGCCAAGCATAGGCCCGCCGGGCTCGGGCATCCTCCGCGCTCCACTCTTAATTCCAGGGCCTCCAGCACCTCCAGGGCCTCCAGCGGGGTCGGGGCGCGCTGAGGTGCCTGGCCTGGCTCTTGCTGGGCGCGCGCCTGGGGCTTCTGCTCGCGCTCCTCCGCCTGCTCCGCTTGGGCCTCCTCCGCCACGGACACCGCGGCATCGCGCTGCTCCTGCTGCTGCTCCTCCTTCTCAGCCACCACCTCCACCTCCCCGACCACGTCCTCCTTCAGCAGCAGCAGCCACTCCTCCCCCAGGCCGGCGGCCTGGCCTCCCTCTGGGGTCCAGCCTTCCTGCAGGGGCTCCACCCTGACGGTGGCGCCCGCGTCAGCAGGGGCACCAGCTAGCGGCGATGCCAGACCCGCCTCTCCGGCCTGCTGCAGAGCCCCTGCCAGCAGGAAGGCGTCCCAGGACTGCTGGGCGGCGGCGCTGTCTTCCCCGGGCCCCGCCTCACTGGCCACGTAGGCCTGAGCTGAGGCAGCTCTGAAGGAGCTGGAGGTGCGAGCACAGCAGCTGGCCCTCCCAGCAGGTCCAGGGGCCGCAATCAACCCTGTGCTCCGCTCGGCGCCCTCCGGGCCTTTTGGCCCCGGCCCACGGAGGGCACCAGATCTGCAGGGTGGCTGCAGGGAGCCGCGGAGCCCCAGGAGGCCGCGTGGCTGGGCTGCCGGGCCCAGGGAGCAGGCGCAAAGGCCTTAAACCGTCCGCCTGGCCCGAGGCCTGGGCGGGAAGAGCCTCCCAGAACCCGCCCCGCCCCCCCCGCCCTCTGATCACGACCAATCAGACTCAAGGCAGTGGGCGGCCCCTTCCTCGGCCCCGCCCTACTACACTCCACCCCGCGGTCTTTGGGCCTAGGGCTAAGCTGCAGGTGCCCGCCTGCCCCCCTTTGGCCCGTCTCTCCCTCTCCAGTGCAACCTGAAATTGCCTCCAGGACATCAGGATCCCGGTTCCGTTGGCCCCTTCCACCTCAGGGAGCCCTCCCAGTAGGCCTGAGGAAATGCCCAGCGCTGCAGTGATCCTGCATAGCCTTCCTGGAGGTCCAGGTCTTGGGCAGCAGGACGCTCCCTGGCGTGCCAGGGCAGTGTGCATCCGGCCTTTGCTAGGGTGGCACTCCCAAGCCACTCGAGGGCCGGGCAAACCTTCAGGGTCCAGCACAGAGCCCTGTCCTTGGATCTCTCACTTGGCCTGTGTGGTTTCCTAGGTGTGCGGGCTCTCTCTGGCCTCCTGACCGTCTGCACGTGCCTGTCCCTCTCTTCGCTCACAGCCAGCCTGACCGAATGCCCCCCGGCCAGGATGGCCAAGGCGTCTCCTCCCGGGTGGCCGGCCCCCACTTCGGGCTTGCCCTTTGTGTGCCCACGCCTTTGCATGAGTGCCTTTCTGAGGCTGCTCCCCAAGGCGTGCCTGGCTGGGAGGAAGCAGAGGTGATGTAGGCCCCACGGTGTACCGCAGGAGACTCAGCCTTGGCCGCTCCCTCCCGGTGACCCTCCCGAAAACACCATGCAAGCCCAGACAGCGCGGTGCTGTGGACACAGCCCTGTCCAGGGCCATCGCGCCCCCGGTGCCTAGCCCGAGCCAGACAGCAGGGATCCAGTGCCTTACCAGGAGTGGCTACCCTTAGCGAGAGGGGCTGCCCCAGTCCAGCCTACCCCTTCCGCCCCTCCCTGGGCTGTGGGAGCGGGCGCCGAAGGAGGCTCCGCCTAAGCCATCGCCATCCATCCGGCTGACCGACAAGGGGCTGTCCCGAATTCGAGGGCCCTGTCGTCAGCTGGCAGCGTATGAGGGGCTGGCAGTCGGTGAGGCAGCGGGACCGGCCAGTCTGCCAAAGATGCCAGGCCAGGCCAGGCTTTCCGCAAGGGGCTCCTCCCATGGGGGAAAATGTAAGGGTGCCCTTGAGAAGGAGGAAAAGGTTGTTGCAGATTTGGGATTCAAGAGAAGGAGCCGCAGGGGCGGGGACGGGGGGAAGAAGCGGGGCGGTGTGTGGTGTGGCTGTGCAGGGGACCCTAGGGGTCTCGGTCTGTGTTTGGACTGCGGCCCGTTGGGCGCCTCGGGTCCTCCGCCTCGACTCTGAGCTCCTCAGCGGCGCCCGACCAGACTCTAATTTCTGCCTGTGGGTGGAGGGGGGCGGGACCATGAGTGCCCTTAGACCCTGCTCCCTGGCTGAGGCTGGGATCGTGCGGCTGATTGCTCTGGCCTCCCTGTTTCCGCTGGTCCAGGGGTTAGGTCCCTTCCTGAGAGATGTCGAATGTGTCCAGGGTCTATCCGTCCAACGCGCCTTGCCCCAGGAGGGCCTGCGTCATGCAGGCGAACCCACTCGGGCCACATCAGGGAACACCCCCATACGCCCACAACCACACCCACCCCTGCACACAATGAGTCTCACAACTGCCTTTTTCTCGCACTCCCGTGGACCCCTTCATGGCCTGTTTGCTGGGCCCGTACCTACCCGAAAGATGCCCGTGCTCCCTTCCCACCTGCTCGGGCACAGGGGCTTTAAGGAAACCCCTCCCCACATGGGTCCCATGCCGCCCATCAGGCCAGTGTGTGCCTGACGTCCCAGAGGGAGGGCGCTGCGGGAGACCCTGGACCCAGGACGCACCAGGCCATGCAGGCACCTGCAGGCCAGGACCCCTCCCAGGCCCCTCTCCCTGCCGGAGGATCGAGTCTCCAATTAGGCAGTCTGCCTCGCTTGGCCTCCTCCTCCTCCCAGGCCTGCCCTCACCAGAATGCCAAGGCAGGCCGCACCCGGGTCCATGCTCCACTTCCACAGGCCCACCTCCCTCCCGCAGACAGGGACATCCATCACCAGTGGGTGCCCAAGCCCTGCAAGACCATCTCAACTCATGAATACCGCAGGAACCCCCAGACAAACACACACCAAGGCAGGACCACTTGGCACAGGCTTTATGTCTCGGCCTCGTGCCAGGAATGTGCCAGGCACTCGCTGGAACTCTCACTGGCCTCATGGCTCTCCAGGCTCTAAGCACTCCTCTGGGGCACCCCGAGACACCTCAGGCCTCCTCTTCTTCCACTTGGCCCACTTCATTCTCCATCACCTTCATCTCCTGGTCTTGGTTGCCTGGAATACACACAAGCACACAGGACACATTACCCCCCTCCCCACGCGCACACACACAGGCACACTCACACACATGCCCCCACCCTAAAAGGGAACACAGCGCCCAGGAAAACGAACACCTCAGGGGGGTGGAGGTGGGGAAGGAGTGCAGGGGAAACAGCTTTTTCCAACAACAGGACACAAGGGGACAACAGGCAGGGAATCCTGCCCTTTGGGAAAGCATTTCCTGGTCTTGAGGCCTGTGCCCAAGTTGCCTTGTGCCATGTGCAGGCCGGACTGGGTGCTGCTCCTGGCAGCCTGAAGGTTGGCTGTGAAAATTCAAGGGAGACCCTGCTCATCTGCCCCAGATGTGGATGCAGAGGGGAGCCAAGCTCCCAGGGAACCACAGGGCTTTGGCCATGCGGGCAGAGGCTGGGGAGGGAGCCTTGGTGGACCGAAGTCAAGGTCGGGGGGGGGACGGTACTGCTGGGGTGCAGAGGGAGCGGCCCAAGTGATGCCACCCTGCAGCAGTTGCAGGAGGCCTGAAGCCAGGGAACAACGGCCAGTCGACCCAACAAACGTACTCAAGGAGCCTGTGCTCTTTGGGAGACCGTCACTCCCACTGAAAGCTCAGGGGGTCTGCATCCTGGTAGCCTGGGTGCCCTGTGGTGGCCCAGGCCCCTCCATCATCCTCACAGCCCTGTGTGGGAGGCCGAGGAAGCAGCCCCGCTCCCAGGTGCCTTGGAGCCACAGGCCCGCCCTTTGCTGTCCCAAGCAGAGTCCCAGCTTGTGGAGGACACGCCTTTCAGTGCCCAGGGCTTGCCCTGGGCTCCCCTCCGACTTCTCCTTTCAGTTACCTCTCCCGCTGGCTGGTGCCTTCCTCCCTCCCGCGGGTAGTAGGGCAGTGGGTGGGGCCACAGGTCCTCGCCCATGATCTGGGAGGGGAGACAGGCCAAGGCAGCACAGGGCAGGCGTGGCCCAGCCCCGACCCCTTGGCCAAGAGCCCGGGGACACCCTCATAGCCACGGCTGAGTGGGGGCTGGAGGGAACCCACCTCAGCCACCCAGGTAGACCCTGGGCAGTCGTGGTCAGACAACCAGTGGAGGAAGGTGAGGCTGCTGGGGTGCTGCCTGTGGCCGGGGGGCTCGCCGTTCCCAATCCCGGCACCACCAGACGTGGAACGGGACGCCCTGTATCCTGGACGAAAAGCGGGCGTTCAGGCGATGAGCGGTCAGCCCGCCATCCATGCCCACCCTCCCCCCAGCGTCACCCCCACCCGCCAGGCAAGCAGCTCCTTACCCGCGAGGCCAAGCTGATACTCCTTGACGATCACTTCGTTCCAGAAGTAGAGGTTGTGCCCAAAGTGAAACAGCAACTTGCAGCGGCCCCTGGAATGGCCCAGTTCCTGCACCTGCCACGCCCCAGGTTGGGGGAAGGAGGAGAGGTCATCCGGGGGTCCTGAGCTTGCCTGCTTGCCAGGGGTGACTCCCTTCTTCTTCCCTGTTCCCTGGGCACACAGCCAGTACTCATGGACAACCGCCCACTCCCTGGGTACACATGAGCTGCAACCACTACTGAGAATTCCAAGACTAGGCGCCATTGCTGCATCTACGTGCCTCCTAGGGGGACATTAAATGATTAATGATGTTAGATATGATGAAATGACAAAGAAATAGCTTTCAGACAAAGGAAAAGGACAAAAGACCACAGAAACAACTAATGAAGAGGAGATAGGTAACCTAGTGAAAACCAATTACGAGCGATGCTAGTAAAGATGATCCAGATCTTGGAAAATATGGAGGCACAGATCAAGAGGTTACAAGAGACATTTAACAAAGAGCTTAAAGACTTAAAAAAAAACAAGCAAATTTAGATGGGTCATATGATATACGATGTAAAAATGCACTAGAAGAGTCAAGAGCAGGATATCCAAGGCAGAACAATCAATAAGTGAGGTGGAGAACGGTGGTGGAAATCACTGCCACAGAAAGGAATAAAGAAAATGAAAGAACAAGAAGAGTCCCAGGTATCTGGGACAACATTAAATGTACCAAGATTTCCATTTTACAGGTGTCATAAGGCGAGGAGAGCAAGAAAGGGCCAGAGAATATATTTGAAGATGTCATAGCTTAAAATTTCCCTAATATAAGAAAGGAAACACTCATTTAAGTTGAGGAAGTACAGAGATTCCCATACAGGATAAACCCAAGGAGGAACACAGTGAGACACATACTGACCAAACTAACAAAAATGAAACGCAAGGTAACACCACTAAAAGCCACAAGGGAAAATGCCAACACAAGGGAACTCCGATGAAGGTATCAGCTGATTTTTTTTTTTTTTCAGCAGAAAATCTGCAGGCTAGAAGAGAGTGACAATATATATTTAAAGTGATGAAGGGGAAGAACCTAGAACCAAGATAGAAAGTTTCTCATTCAGATTTGATAGAGAGATACCTAGCTTTTCAGGCAAGCAAAAGCTAACAGAATTCAGCACCTCCAAACCAGCTATAAAACAACTAAAAAAAACTTCTCTGATAGAAAATAAATTGCCAAAATTAGAAACAAAAAAACCTGCAAATGACAAAACTCACTGCTAAGGTCAAAGGTAATATGTAGGTCAAAAAAAAATCACCCATTGACAAATATGATATCAAAGCTAGCAAATCGTGAAGAGAGGACAAATTAAGAACATTGGAAATGCATTTGAAAATAATAGAACAGCAACTCAAAACAACTCTGTACACACTGACATGGTTACATCCAAATCTAACTGGAACCACAAACCAAAAAATTAGAATGGATGCACACATAAAAAAGAAAAAGTAGTCCAAACACAATGCTAAAACTAGTCATCAAATCAAAAGTGAGGACCAAAAAAGAGGAAAAATAACAACAAAAACCACCAAAGTAACAACCCCAATCCATTAACAAAATGGCAATAAATACATATTTATCCATAATTACACTGAATGTAAATGGATTAGCTACTCCAACGAAAAGACACTATCTGCCTGAATGGATACCAAAAATGACACATATATATGCTGTTTATGAGGCATCCACTTTGAACCTAAGGAAACATACAGACTAAAAGTGAGGGGATGGAAGAAGATATTCCATTCCTATGGAAATTGAAGGAAATCAGGAGTAGAAATATGCAAATTGGACAAAACAGACTTTAAAATAGAGAAGGTCACAAAGACAAGGCGATCACTACACAATGATAAAAGGATCAATCCAAGAAGATATAAATATATATCCACCAAACATAGGAGCACCACAATATATGAGGTAACTGCTGACAGCCATAAAATAAGTTGATGGCAACCCAATAATACTGGGGACTTAAATACCCCATTTACAGTAATGTATAGATCATCCAGACATAAAATCAGCAATGAAACACAGCCCTTAAATGACACACTAGACCAAATAGACTCAGCTGATATTTATACAATGTTCTGACCCAAAGCAGTAGGAATACATTATTTTTAAGGGTGCATGGAAAATTTGCCAGGATAAATCGCATCTTGGGCCACAGAACAAGGTGGGTGAATTTTAAAATTTCAAATTATTTTAAGCGTTTTCTCTGACTGCAATGCTATGGCACTAGGAACCAAGTATAAGGATAAAACAGCAAGAAACACATAATATTGAAAGCTAAACATTGTGACAGTGAACAAACAATGGATCATTGAAGAAATCACGAAGAACTCAAAAGACACTTAGAGAAGAATGACAATGATGATACAATGACCCAAAACTTATGGGCTAGCTAAGGCAGTTCTGAGAGGAAAATTCATAGAAATAAAATCTTATTTCAGGAAACAAGAAAAAGCTCAAGTAAACAACCTAAACTTACATCTAAAAATCTAGAGGAGGAAGAACATACAAAGCTAAAAATTAAAAATTAGTCAAAGAAAAATATCAGAGCAGAAACAAATGAAATAGAGACTAAGAAAACAACAAAGAGCAATGAAACCAAAATTTAGTTATTTGAAAAGATCAACAAAAGGAATAAAACTTTAGCCAGACCCATCATGAAAAAAAAGAGATAGAATTCATGTCAATAAAATGAAAAATGAAAAAGGAGAAATTACAACTGGTCCCATAGAAATACAAAGCATCAAAAGAGACTACTGTGAACAATTGTCTGCCAATAAAATAGGCAACCTAGACTAAAGTGGACAGATTCTTACAAAGGTACAAACTGCCAAGACTGGACTAGGAAGAAATTGAAAATATGATTAGACCAATCACAAGTACTGAAATTGAAAATGCGGTCTAAAAACTTCCCCAAAACAAAAACACAGGGAATTTCTATCAAACATTCAATTAAAAGTTAATGCCTACTCTTCTGAAAATTTTACCAAAAAATACTCAGAGGAAGGAACACTCCCAAGGTCATTCTGTGAGTCACCCACACCCTGATGCCAAAACCAGAAAAGGTTATTACATAAAAGAAAATTATAAGCCTATATCACTGATGCACAGATATGCAAAAATCCCCAACAAAATTATTAGCAAACTGAATACAGATATACAGAAAAGGATCCTACACCATGATCAAGTAGGATTTATCACAGGGATGCAGGGATTCTTCAATATGCACAAATTAATCAAAGTGATACACTACACCAGCAAAACTGAAAAATAAAAACCTCATGAGCATCCCAATTCATGCACAAAAAGCTTTTGAAATAATTTAACACACATTTCTGACAAAAAGTCTCAAGAAATTTGGCATAGAAAGAAACTCCCTGGGGGGGTGGAGCAAGATGGCAGAGGAGTAAGAGGTTGCACTCACCCTCTCCCACAAACACATAAAAAAAACACATCTATATGTAGAACAGCTCTCACAGAATATTGACTGAATGCTAGCAGAAGAATTTAAACCTCCAAAAAGGGCGAGAAACTCTCGACATAACTGGGTAATACAAAAGAAAGTTCTTAAACAAGCGAAAGTTAAAAGAGTACAGCAATACTAAACACTTTCTAAAAGAAATACTGCAGTGGTTACCATAAATGATAAAAAGAAAAAAAAAAGTAAGAAAGAGAATGGAGAAAACCAGAATTGGAAAGCAATCAATCAAATAGGTCAGCATACAGATCTAAACATGAAGATGTTTTAAAAACATAAAAAATACAACAAATCTTACAATATGGGGAGAGAAAATAAGAAAATATACATTCTGTTTTTTTTTTTTAAATTTTCCCACTGTACAGCAAGGGGGTCAGGTTATCCTTACATGTATACATTGCAATTACAGATTTTCCCCCACTCTTTCTTCTGTTGCAACATGAGTATCTAGACATAGTTCTCAATGCTATTCAGCAGGATCTCCTTGTAAATCTATTCTAGGTTGTGACTGATAAACCCAAGCTCCCGATCCCTCCCACTCCCTCCCCCTCCTATCAGGCAACCTCAAGTCTCTTCTCCAAGTCCATGATTTTCTCTTCTGAGGAGATGTTCATTTGTGCTGGATATTAGATTCCAGTTATAAGTGATGTCATATGGTATTTGTCTTTGTCTTTCTGGCTCATTTCTCTCAGTATGAGATTCTCTAGTTCCATCCATGTTGCTGCAAATGGCATGATGTCATCCTTTTTTATGGCTGAGTAGTATTCCATTGTGTATATATACCACCTCTTCCGAATCCCATCATCTGTCGATGGACATTTGGATTGTTTCCATGTCCTGGCTATTGTGAATAGTGCTGCAATGAACATGCAGGTGCATGTGTCTCTTTTAAGTAGAGCTTTGTCCGGATAGAATCCCAAGAGTGGGATTGCAGGGTCATATGGAAGTTCTATGTATAGATTTCTAAGGTATCTCCAAACTGTTCTCCAAAGTGGCTGTACCAGTTTCCATTCCCACCAACAGTGCAGGAGGGTTCCCTTTTCTCCACAGCCCTTCCAGCACTTGTTATTTGTGGACTTCTCAATGATAGCCATTGTGACTGGTGTGAGGTGGTATCTCATGGTAGTTTTGATTTGCATTTCTCTTATAATCAGCGATGTTGAGCATTTTTTCATGTGTTTGTTGGCCATCTGTATATCTTCTTTGGAGAAATGTCTATTCAGGTCTTTTGCCCATTTTTCCATTGATTGATTGGTTTTTTTGCTGTTGAGTTGTATAAATTGCTTATATATTCTAGAGATTAAGCCCCTGTCAGTTGCATCATTTGAAACTATTTTCTCCCATTCTGTAAGTTGTCTTCTTGTTTTCTTTTGGGTTTCCTTTGCTGTGCACAAGCTTGTCAGTTTGATGAGGTCCCATGGGTTTATTTTTGCTCTAATGTCTATTGCTTTGGGAGACTGACCTGAGAAAATATTCATGATGTTGATGTCAGAGAGGGTTTTGCCTACGTTTTCTTCTAGGAGTTTGATGGTGTCCTGTCTTCTATTTAAGTCTTTCAGCCATTATGAGTTTGTTTTTGTGCATGGTGTGAGGGTGTGTTCTAGTCTCATTGCTTTGCATGCAGCTGTCCAGGTTTCCCAGCAATGCTTGCTGAATAGACTTTTTTTCCCCATTTTATGTTCTTGCCTCCCTTGTCAAAGATTAATTGACCATAGGTGTCAGGATTTATTTCCGGATTCTCTATTCTGTTCCATTGGTCTGTCTGTCTGTTTTGATCCCAGTACCACACTGTTTTGATGACTGTGGCTTTGTACTATTTCTTGAAGTCTGGGAGAGTTATGCCTCCTGCTTGGTTTTTGTTTCTCAGGATTGCTTTAGCAATTCTGGGTCTTTTGTGGTTCCATATAAATGTTTGGATTGTTTGTTCTAGTTCTGTGAAGAATGTCATGGGTAATTGGATAGGGATTGCATTGAATCTGTAGATTGCTTTGGGTAGGATGGCCATTTTCACAATATTGATTTTTCCAACCCAGGAACATGGAATATCTTTCCACTTCTTTAATTTCTTTGATTAAAGTTTTATAGTTCTCGTTATATAGGTCCTTTAACTCCTTGGTCAGGTTTATTCCGAGGTATTTGATTTTGTGAGGAACAATTTTAAAAGGAAATTTTTGTATTCCTTTTCTAGTGTTTCATTGCTGGTATACAGAAATGCAACTGATTCTGAATGTTAATCTTATATCCTGCCACTTTGCTGAATTTATTAATCAGTTCAAGGAGTTTTGGGGTTGAGTCCTTAGGGTTTTCTAGGTATAGCATCATGTCATCTGCATACAGTGACAGTTTGATCTCTTCTCTTCCTATATTGATGCCTTTTATTTCTTTTGTTTGTCTAATTGCTGTGGCTAGGACTTCCAAAACTATGTTGAAGAGCAGTGGTGGGAGTGGGCATCCCTGTCTTGTTCCAGATTTGAGTGAGAAGGCTTTCAGTTTTTCCCCATTGAGGATTATATTTGCTATGGGTTTATCATAAATGGCTTTGATTATATTCAGGAATGTTCCCTCTATACCCACGTTGGCGAGGGTCTTGATCATGAATGGATGTTGAACTTTGTCAAATGCTTTTTCTGCGTCTCTGGAGATGATCATATGATTTTTGACTTTTTTTTGGTAATGTGGTGTATGATGCTGATTGATTTGCGTATGTTGAACCATCCTTGTGAACCTGGGATGAACCCAACCTGGTCATGGTGTATAATTTTTTTGATATGTTGTTGGATTCGGTTGGCTAAGATTTTGTTGAGAATTTTTGCATCTATATTCATCAATGATATTGGGCGATAGTTTTCCTTTTTGGTGGTATCTGTGTCTGGTTTTGGAATGAGGGTGATGGTGGCCTCATAGAATGTCTTTGGGAGTATTCCTTCTTCTTCAACCTTTTGAAAGAGTTTAAGGAGGATGGGCACCAATTCCTCTTTATATGTTTGATAGAATTCCCCTGTGAAGTCATCTGGTCCTGGACTTTTATTTGTCGGGAGTGTTGTTATGAGTTCTTCAATTTCATTTCTAGTGATGGGTCTGTTCAGTTGGTCTGTTTCTGCTTGATTCAGTTTTGGCAGGCTGTAAGATTCTAGAAAATTGTCCATTTCTTCCAGATTGTCAAACTTGTTGGCATACAGTTGTTCATCGTATTCTCTTATGTTTTTTTGTATTTCTGCTGTATCTGTTGTGATTTCTCCTTTTTCATTTATAATTTTGGTGATTTGGGTTCTTTCTCTCCTCTTTTTAGTGAGTCTGGCCAGGGGTTTGTCAATTTTGTTTACCTTTTCAAAGAACCAGCTCTTGGTTTTATTAATTTTCTCTATTGTTTTTTGAGTCTCTATTTTATTGATTTTTTCTTTCATCTTTATAATTTCCTTCCTTCTGCTGACTTTAGGACTTTTTTGTTCTTCTTTTTCTAATTCGTTTAGGTGGACGGTTAAGTTGTCCATTTGGGATCTTTCTTCTTTTTTGAGAAAGGCCTGTATTGCTATACATTTCCCTCTGAGCACTGCTTTCGCAGCATCCCATAGATTTTGAGAGGTTGTGTCTTCATTATCATTTGTTTCAAGGTAGTTTTTAATGTCCTTCTTGATTTCCTCATTGACCCATTGGTTTTTTAGTAGCATGTTGTGTAGTCTCCATGGAGTAGGTTTTTTCTCTTTGCTTTTCCCATGGTTGATTTCTAATTTCATGGTGTTGTGGTCAGAGAAGATACTTGGGATAATTTCTATGCACCTAAATTTATTGAGATTCGCTTTGTGTCCCAATATGTGGTCGATTCTTGAGAATGTTCCATGAGCATTTGAGAAGAATGTGTATTCTGATTTTTTTGGATGTAGTGTCCTGAAGATATCAATGAAGTCTAACTTTTCTATTGTTTCCTTTAGGATGTCTGTTGCTTTATTGGTTTTCTGTCTAGAGGATCTGTCCATTGATGTGAAGGGGGGTATTTAGGTCTCCTACTATGATTGTATTCTCATCAATATCTCCCTTTATGTCTGTTAATATTTGTTGTATGTATCCGGGTGCTCCTATGTTTGGGGCATATATGTTGATGATAGTAACATCCTCTCCTTGGATGGATCCCTTAATCATTAAATAGTGTCCTTCTTTGTCTTTCTTTATGTCTTTTGTTTTAAAGTCTATTTTGTCTGATATGAGTGTTGCGACTCCTGCTTTTCTGTCATGTCTATTGGCGTGAAATATTTTTCCCCATCCTTTCCCTTTCAATCTATATGTATCTTTTGTCCTAAGGTGAGTTTCTTGTAGGCAGCATATTGAAGGTTTTTGCCTTTTTATCTACTCAGCCACTCTGTGTCTTTTGATTGGGGCATTCAGTCCATTGCCATTTAAGGTGATAATTGATAGATGATTATTTATTGCCATTTGAACCTCGTGTTCCAGTTGATTCTATGGTTCTCCATTCTTCTTTTTTTTTTTTTTTTTTTTTTTTTTTTGGTTGGATGGTCTCCTGTTATTATCTGCTTGAGTGTATTTTTTTTTCCTTTTTTGCAAATGCAATATTTGGTTTTGGCTTGTGGTTGCCCTGTTTTTTAAGTATGCTAACCCCATAATTGTGTGTTTTAGCCTGATGGTCCTGTAAGTTCAAACACTTCATTACTATATTAAAATTAAGAAGAGAGACATGCATATAAACAAAAAGGGTTATTTACTTCCTGACATCCCTTGCCCAATTTTATGGTTTTGATGACCCTCTTTTATTTTTTTCTTTTTAATTTTATTTTGTTTGAAGCATGTTCATGATTAATCAGAGAGCAGTCACTCAAATAAGCAATATGTATGCTGGCTTATTTGAGTGACTGCTCTCTGATTGCAGTTTCCTCAGTCCTAGTTCGTCCTCTTCTTCTTTTTTTTTCTTTTTTTTTCTTCCCTTTCCTTCCTTTCTTTTTGGTTTAGAGAAGCCCTTTCAATATTTCCTTTAACCTGGGTTTTGTGTTGCTGTATTCCTTAAGTTCTTGTTTGTTGGAAAAAAATTTTATTTCCCGTTCTATTTTAAATGATATTCTTGCTGGATAGAGTATTCTAGGTTGCATAGTTTTTCCTTTGAGCACTTTAAATATCTCTTGCCATTCCCTCCAGGCCTGTAGTGTTTCTGTAGAGAAATCAGCTGATAACCTTATGGGGGTTCCCTTGTAGGGAACATTTTGCTTTTCTCTTGCTGCCTTTAGGATCCTCTCTTTATCACTAACTTTTGCCATTTTTATTATGATGTGTCTTGGTGTGGGTCTGTTTGGGTTCAGTTTGTTTTGGGCCCTCTGTGCTTCTTGTATCTTGAATCCAGTATCCTTTAGATTTGGGAAGTTTCCAGCAATAATTTCTTCAAATATATTTTCCATCCCCTTATCTTTTTCTACTACTTCTGGAATTCCTATTATGTGTAAATCGGCCTGCTTTATATTATCCCATAGGTCTCTTATATTGCTTTCCAGTTTTTTGATTTGGTTTTCTGTCTGTTGACCGGATGGAGTGATTTCCATTATTCTATCTTCCATATCACTGATTTGTTCTTCTGCATTATTCATTCTGGTTTTTACTGCCCTTAGCTCAGTTTGCATCTCTGCCAATGAGTGTTCTAGTTTTTCTTGGCTCCTCCTTATATGTTCTAGTTCCTTTCTGAGGGTGTCTGCATTTCTGTTCCTATCTTCTCTTTAATTCGTTCAGTATTTTCCCTGTTTCCCTTTTGAACTCCATGTCCATCAGACTGCAGAGGTCTGTTTCATTCTTGACTGTTTTAGGTGAGTTCTCCTGTTGGTTTGACTGGGGGTGGTTTCTCAGCTTCTTCATCTTGCTTGTTGTTTTCTTTCTCCTGAGGAGGTTGTACTCTCCGTTATCGGGCAGTGTTTGCCTTGTCACTGCCGTGGAATATCTCCTGAGGGCTGGCGTTGTTGGTCAATCTTTATTGAGGGAGTGTGGCTTTTCTGGAGTGTTGATGTGGCTAGCAGTGTTTCTTTGAAGCAAAGGAGGACTTCCTGAGGGCAGACAGGACTGGAAGGTCCACACCACGATGGTAGCAGATTTCACTTGGTCATGCAGAGCTTGCTCTGGTGTTTTTCAGCTGTGGGGTTCTTTCAGGGAGTTGGCGGTGTTGGGCAGCTGTTCCTCAGGAGTGCAGGACCCCCTGAGGGCTGGAGCAGCTATCTGGGTCACTGAGAACCTAAGAGGCTCTTCCCTAGGGCAGCCCAACTCAGAAGGACAGCCTGAGAATGTAGGCGGATCTTTTCACAGTCTGGCTGAGCTTGCTGCAGCTTTTCTGGGCTGCAGGGGCTCTTCCAGGGGGCTGGTGGTGCTGAGCAGTTATTTCACGGGAGTGGGGCACCCCCTGGGGGCTTGGGCGGGTAGTAGGGCCATTGGAGACCCAAGAGGCTCCTCCCCAGGTCAGCCCAACTCAGAAAAACCATCCGAGATCTTTTCCCAACTCGGCCAGGCTTGTTGCAGCTTTTCTGGGCTGCAGGGGGTCCTGCCTGGAGCTGGCAGTCCTATGCAGCTGGTCCACTAGAGCATCTCTGGGGGCTGGGCAGGTAGCAGCGCCGTTAGAAACCAAAGAGGCTCCTCCCCGGGGCAACCCGACTCAGAAAAACTGTCCGAGAATTAGGCGGATCTATTCACAGCCTGGCTAAGCTTGTTCTAGCTTTTCTGGGATGCAGGCCTTTTCTCGGGGGCTGGTGGTGTTTGGTGCTGCTCTGTGGAAGTGTAGCCCCTCCAAAGGGCAAGCAGACCTGTGCAGGGACAGCCCCTGCAGTGGTAGGCTTCAGGCAATTGTTGAGGCCAGCCCTCCTGGATGGCAGGCAGCCCCATGTCCGGTGAGAGCGTAGGGCATGGCAGGGGTGGGGGGAGGGAATGCACTGGGAAGCACAGCTTTCTGCTAGCTAGCGGGCCTGTAAGCTTGCTGTGGCGTGGGGGGTATTCTATGGGGACCCACCCCTTCTTTTCACCCCTCCCCAGCACGGGCGCAGACCAGGCTCTTCTCCCAGGTTCCCTCTGATGTGGCTTTCCACTTCCCCACCCCTGTAGTATTGCTCCCTTCCTCTGCAACAGCTTTGTTTTCTAGTCTCCCAGGCAGTCTCTGCCCCGTCAAATGGTTTAGAGACCTCCCAAGCAGTTTCTGCTCTGCCCCGCCCCCCCAGCCTGGGGACTAATCTCTGGAGCCAAGGTCTCAGTGCCCAGCCCCCACCCAGGTGGCGCCCCCCACCCCTTTCTCAGGGATTAACCTTCGGAGGCGAGGTCTCGGTGCCCAGCCCCCACCCAGCCGTCCCCCGGCCCCCTCTCGGTGACTAACTTTCGGAGGCGAGGTCTCGGTGCCCAGCCCCCCCGCCCAGGCGTCCCCCGGCCCTTTCTCAGGGATTAACCTTCAGAGGTGAGGTCTCGGTGCCCAGCCCCCCCTAGGCGTCTCAATTTTTGGTGACTGTGCCCGTAGTTCAGATGGTCTGTTCGGTTCTTGATCAGCTTTTCTGTATTCCAACTTACTGCTACACTCTTCTCTGCATCTGGAGATTCCTCCAGTTCGTTTGATCTTTCGGCCGGTAGGTGACTTTCCAGAGTGCGGGATCCCTTTCTCCTCCGCAGTTCCCTTTCGGGAGCGCCCGTCCCGCTGGGATTCACCTTCTTTCACTCTCCTCTTTTCTCCAATTCTGCCCAATAATGTCACGAATGTCTTGCCGTTATTGGAGTTTAGGTTCCTCTGCCAGCAATTGGCTGCTGTTCTGTGCGAGTCATTTATTCTGTAGATGTGCTTTTTTTGTTGTGTTTGTGGGAGAGGGCGAGCGTGTCCTCCTACTCCTCCGCCATCTTGTCCTCTCTGAGATTCTGTTTTTAATTAAAAAAATTTTTTTGAATGTTGTATGTGAACGTATATGATTATCAGGCTACTGCAAGCAGATGTAAATAGGTGCTAACATACCTAAAAAAAAAATCAGGGCAAACCACAAATCTAAACAAAACATTCACAAAAACTGAAAAGAAAACACTCAAGCACAAAATAAAAGGAAACCATCCAAGCAAAAATGAAAGGAAGAAAAGACAAACATAGATGGCAAAAGGGCAAGGTGGCAGAAGAGAAGGGGGACACACTCACCCTCTCCAACAAACACAACAACAACAACAAAACACATCTATAGATTAAACGACTTGCACAGAATAGCAATTAATTGCTGGCCGAAGAACCTAAACTCCAATAACAGCAAGAAACTCATGACATAACTGGGTAAAATGAGTAAAGAGGAGGGTGAGAGAAGGGGAATCAGAGTTGAATGGGTGCTCCTGAAAGGGAACTTAGCAGGAGAAAGGGATCCCACACCCTGGAAAGTCACCTACTCAAGGGAAAGATCAACTAAGTTGGAGGGATCTCCAGATACAGAGAAGAGAGCAGCAGTAAGTCTGAGTTCTGAAGAGCAGAGTGAGAACTGAAGAGATCATCTGAACTACTGGCACAGTCATCAAAAGCCGAGATGCTTCGGTGGGGGCTGGGCACCCAGACTTGGCTCCAGAGGTTATTCCCCAAGAACGAGCTGGGGTGGGTGGTGTGGAGACTGCTTGGGAGGTGGAGGAACTGGTCTGAAAAGTTTGATGGGGCAGAGACTGCCTGGGAGACTAGGAAGCAGAGCGTAGCAAGGGGGAAGGAGCAATACGCTAAGGGCAGGGAAGTGGAAAGCCACATCAGAGGGAACCTGGGAGAAGAGCTGGATCTTCAGGAGAGACAAGGTGCCAGGGTTGGGGAGGGAAGAGGAGGAGGGGTGGGTTGCCATAGAATTCTCCCCACACCACAGCGAGCTCACTGGCCCACCAGCTATCAGAAAGCTGTGCTTCCCAGTGCATCCCCCCTCCCCCTCCCCTGTGCGCACCTGCGGACCTGAGGCTGCCTGCCATCCTGGAGGGCTGGCCTCACCATCTGCAGGAAGCCAACCACTGCAGGGGCTTTCCCTGCCCTGGCCTGCCTGCGCTCTGGAGGGGCTACACCCCCACAGAGCACCACCCAGCACCGCCAGCCCCTGATAAAAGGCCCGCAGCCCAGACAAGCTAGCACAAGCTCAGCCTGGCCATGCAAATCTGCCTCCATTGTCGTGTGATCCTGCCAATCCCTGCTGCCCTGGGGAAGAGCCCCTTGTGTTCTCAGTGGCCCAGCTGGCAGCTCCCACCCTTGGGGGTGCTGCACTCCTGTGGAACAGCGAACCAGCACTGCCAGCCCCCTAGAAGAGCCCCATAGCCCAGTAACACCAGAGCAAGCTCTGCCCAGCTGCGTGAAATCTGCTTCTATCACAGTGCATACCTCCCAGTCCTGTCTGCCCTCAGGAAGTCCTCCTTTGCTTCAGAGAGACCGTCTCAGCCCTGCCCACCCTCAGGAAAACGCACACTGCCTCAAAGAAGACGACCAACAACACCAGCCCCCAGGAAATATTCCACAGCAGGGCCAAGGAAAACCCTGCCTGGCCACAGGGAGTGCAAATCCACCAAGAAAAAGAAAACAACGAGCAAGATGAAGAAGCTGAGAAACCACCCCCAGTCAAACCAACAGGAGAACTCACCTAAAACAGTCAAGAATGAAACAGACCTCTGCAGTCTGATGGACATGGAGTTCAAAAGGGAAACAGGGAAAATACTGAACGAATTAAAGAGAAGATAGGAACAGAAATGCAGACACCCTCAGAAAGGAACTAGAACATATAAGGAGGAGCCAAGAAAAACTAGAACACTCATTGGCAGAGATACAAACTGAGCTAAGGGCAGTAAAAACCAGAAGGAATAATGCAGAAGAACGAATCAGTGATATGGAAGACAGAATAATGGAAATCACCCAATCAGGTCAGCAGACAGAAAACCAAATCAAAAAACTGGAAAGCAATATAAGAGACCTTTATGGGATAACATAAAGCAGGCCAATCTTTGCATAATAGGAATTCCAGAAGGAGTAGAAAAAGATAAGGGGATGGAAAATATATTTGAAGAAATTATCGATGGAAACTTCCCAAATCTAAAGGATACTGAGTTCAGGATACAGGAAGCACAGAGAGTTCCAAACAAGTTGAACCCAAATAGACCCACACCAAGACACATTATAACAAAAATGGCAAAAGTTAGTGATAAAGAGAAGATCCCAAAGGCAGCAAGAGAAAAGCAAAATGTTCCCTACAAGGGAACCCCCATAAGGTTATCAGCTGATTTCTCTAGAGAAACTCTACAGGCCAGGAGGGAATGGCAAGAGATATTTAAAGTGCTAAAAGGAAAAACTATGCAACCTAGAATACTCTATCCAGCAAGAATATCATTTAAAATAGAAGGGGAGTGTGAAGGAGTATCAAAGGAAACAAAAAATAAAAACCAAAAAGTCAACTGACAGAATGGGAGAAAATAGTTTCAAACAATCCAAGGATAAGGGCTTAACCTCTAGAATATATAAACAACTTCTACAACCCAACAGCAAAAAAGCCAAACATCCAATGGAAAAATGGGCAAAAGACCTGAATAGACTGTTCTCCAAGGAAGATATACAGATGGCCAACAAGCACATTAAACAATCCCTGATATTTAGAGAAGTGTGAATCAAAACAACCATGAGATACCACCTCACACCAGTCAGAATGGCCATCATTAAGAAGTCCACAAATAACAAATATTGGAGGGGTTGTGGAGAAAAGGAACCCTCCTGTACGCTTGATGGGAATGTAAGCTGGTGCAACCACTAAGTTGAACAGTTTGGAGGTACCTTGGAAAACTATGCATAGAACTACCATATGACCCCGCAGTCCCACTCTTGGGCATATATCTGGGCAAAACGTTTCTTAAAAATACATACTTGCACCGCATGTTCATTGCAGCACTATTCACAATAGCCAAGACATGGAAATAACCCACATGTCAATCAACAGATGATTTGATTAAGAAGATGTGGTATATATACACGGTGGAATAGTACTCAGCCATTAAAAAGAACAAATAATGCCATTTTCAGCAATATGGATGGAACAAGAGACTCTCATATTGATTGAAGTAAGTCAGAAAAAGAAAAATACCATATAATATCACTTATATCTGGTATCTAATATACAGCACAAATGAAGCTTTCCACAGAAAAGAAAATCATGGACTTGGAGAATAGACTTTTGTTTGCCTAGGGGAGTGGGAGGGAGTGATGTACTGGGAGCTTGGGGTTAATAGATGCAAACTTTTGCTTTTGGAATGGATTAGCAATGAGATCCTGCTGTGTAGCACTGAGAACTATGTCTAATTACTTATGATGGAGTATGATAATGGAAGAAAAAGAATGTATACATGTATATGTAACTGGGTCACCATGCTGTACAGTAAAAAAAAATTGTATCAGGGAAAAACAACAAAAAATAAAAATAAATAAATAAATCAAATTAAAAAATGAACAAGGGAGTTTCTGTCATGGTGCAGCAAAAATGAATCTGATTAGGAACCATGAGGTTGTGGATTCGATCCCTGGCCTCACTCAGTAGGTTCAGGATCCAGCACTGCTATGAGCAGTGGTGTAGGTAGCAGACATGACTCAAATCTGGCATTGCTGTGGCTCCAGCATGTGCCAGCAGCAACAGCTCTGATTGGACCCTTAGCCTGGGAAACTCCACAGGCCATGGGTAAGGCCATAAAAAACAAAAGACTAATAATAATAATAATAACAGTAATAATAATAATAATAATAATGAACAAGAACCTACTGCATAGAACAGGAAACACAATTAAATTCTCTATAATAACTTAGAATGGAAAATAATCTGAAAGGGAATGGGTATATACATGTAAGTGTATAACTGATTCAGTTCACTGTACACCTGAAACTAATTAACATTTTAAGTCAACTATACTGCAATAATTTTTTTAATACATAAATTTTGCAAATTAAATATCTCAATATTCATATGCTGAAGCACTAACTCTTAGTACCTTATATTATGTGATTAAGTTATAAGTTCTTCCTGTACATATTTGGAAATTGGTCCTTTAAAGAGGGAGTTAGCTTACAATAAAATTATTAGAGTGACTCCTAATGCAACATGACTAGTTTTATAAAAATAGGATACTAGAAGAGAGACAATATAAAGATGTGATCAAAGAGGACTTGGAAGTTAAAAAATCTGCCAATATTTTGATCACTATCTTGATCTTCAAAACAGTGAGAGAAGATTTATTAATGTTACCCAGTATGTATTGCTTTTTTATGGCAGTCCTATCATACAACCACATTCACTTCCTCTTTAAAAGATGTTTTCAATATCCTCTGCTTATATATATCCTACAAGGAAAATAAACTGGAAAAGGACTCTTTTATACTTACACTAAGAATCTTCACAGATTCTTAATGTTTCCCAAGAGCTTCAGTGCACCTAGAGTTTCTTCCTATTGCAGAGGTAATTTCAACCCAGGAAGACTATAGTATAGTGTGTATAAAATTATCTCTTTATACAGAAAGTGGTAGGGGAAAATAAGCACATAAAAAAATCTATCCACCATAAAAAAATCTATAATCTTCTTTTAATCCACTGCCCTGTCTCTTCCTAAATTCCCAGGAGGCAAAGGTCTGTTTATTTCTTTAGTGATTTCTGTTTATTGCTTTAGTGAAGTCACAAAGCAGAGATGTCATGGCAACCACTCCCCCCTAAACCTCCCTAGACAAGACACTTGACTGGAGTAGCCATGAGGCGGTGTAGAGGACCACAAGCCCTCCCAAACCACTGGAGTCACCTGGATATTTCACGCAGACTGTTTGCCAGGCATGTTGGTATCACATTCTTCATGGCAGAATTTGTAGTATATGACCGCCACTCTCATCATCGGCCCTCTGTTTTCCTGAGAGGCCCAAGATACCGAAATTCCAGCTTGCAAACTACATGTCTGGAAAAAAACAGGAATATGATCCAGTTAAAACTGAAGGGCTCCAACCCATGGAGATGTACCTGGTCCTCAACTCCAACAAGGGTTATTGTGACCAGTAAAACCACAGCCGGAGGCAAGTTCACAATTAACACCGGTACTCATTCCAGGGACATGCCCAAAGTCTTCATCAACAATGAAGATTTTAAGTCCTCTACCAACTCAAGAAAATGTGCTAACAAGACCTCCCGATCTTCTAACTTAGCCAAGTCCAAAAGATGCACTCTGTACAGTAGCACATCAGGCCAAAGACAGACTAATGTGAGAAAGTTTGGAGCTAACAATACAAGGTACAAGGCATCATGGAGAAGACAAAGAACCAAAGTGAAGCCACGTAAAAGGCATATGTACAAGTCCCAGAGAGACAGTGTGAATCACCCAAATTACCCTGTGGAGAGGATTCAAATATCTAATAATAATGAGCATATCCACAAGGCAGTGCAGTTTCCTTCTACAGAACTTAATCGAGAAGTTTCAGTGCAGGCCTTTCTGAAGCCTCTAATTTCCATTCCCCAAATGTTTTCATTCAAACAGCAGACAGTCCAAAATATGGATTATGGACAGGCACCAAAGGATCAGGAAGAGGATGAAGATTACAAGAACAAAGAACATTTCCAGGGTGAGGAACAAATAATGCAGCAGGTTGGTGATAAGATGGAGGAAGAGGAAGAGGAGGAGTCTGAAGGGGAGAATTCAGAACCAGTATTTGGCTTTTTGAGGTGGTGGGAGCTACTCCAGACCTGGCTTCAGGCCATGGGGACATACTTCAGAATGTAATAAACTAATGTGTTCTCTGGCTTCAACTACATTTGTGATCATAATGCCTTAAAGTACTATAGAATCTAAATGCCCTTTGCATTGTGAACTGCCACATCACTGCTCAGAAATTCTGGAGATACAACTGGGATGGGAGGACAATTGCTCTATCAAACTTATTTGAACATTCTTGGTATATTTAACAGAGTTAGATTCAGGACTCAGCTATATACAGACTCTCATCCTAAGCATATTTCAATTATCATATGAGCACATATCTAGAATTTCATGTTTATTTTTCTTTGTGGATACCTCTCCAGTTATGTAAGTGGAAGACAGCAATAACTCTAGAATCACATGTTTATATTATGACTTTCCTCCTCATTTTTTTACCTGCCCCAATTGTGCTCAATGTGTTTCTGTCACTAAATATGGGCTATTACATAGCAATCTCTCCTGCTACAATCAGAGCCATTCAGTGAAAATGAATAGCAGGTAAAAAGCAAAAGTTTAGAAAATTCAACCTTCTGAGAAGTGTTAGAAATAAGGAATATGATAGGAAAGTAGGAGTGATAATTGGCTTGTTGAACTAGCAATGTGGGGAGGCTTTAATTGTGACAGATATCAAGTCCCTATTTTACTCAGACAGTTCTCATCATTCTTCTCCCCCCATCACACACATACATTGGGGAATGCTTACACATGATGCTACTGTTAGTCCCAAATCAAAACATGATATCCCACCTTCTTCCACAGTCTCCTTATTTATGACCTCATCAGCCACCACATATCTTTTATCAAAGGAATCAATCTCCTAGCTTACTGTCTCTGATATCTTTGAACATGTGAATGTGGGGTCTACCCATCTCAACTTCTTGACATCGTTTCCATACTCCTCTAAGTATCAAGCTCTCTCCATCTGTACTTCCCAATGTTTCTCAGGGAGAAAATTGTGACCACCCACACAACCTGTTATCTATCATACCAAAGGATGGAATAGGCAGTTATGATGGAAGCTAGAAAAATTTCACTAACACCCAAGAAGTACTTCATAAAAAGGGACTCTCAGCTTTCCAAGGTCCAGATTGGGCAAGGTCCAGTGGCTTGGAGGGAAGCTTCACATCCTTCCAAGTATGGAAAGAATTATGGAAATTAAAGGAATCTAAACCCTATTTCACTAGTGGACATAAAATAGGCATGGCACATGGAAAAGAGAGGAAGCAGAGTCATACACACTTGAGAGAAAAATCCTTGTCTTTAGTTCTCTAATGGATTTTTTCAAGTCACCTCTTGGTCCCAAAGCTTTATTTTCTCCTCATTTCAATAGACTGTTATTGCACTCCTCACTGCTCTGTGCAAGGGGAAAGTTGTATTAGGGTTTATTATAACCAAATAGAAGAATAAATCCCAATCCCAGACTCCCTAAAGACAACATAGAGATCTCTTTTCCAGACAACAGAAGAGGTTACAAAAAGGCAAATATAGAAAGGGAAACACAACTCTCTCCTCGTAGGAAGTAGCTTCTTCAGGGGAAAAAAAATCCAGTAGTTTCCAAGAAGGGACAAAGTTAATTCATAAAGAAGTCTCATCTTTTCTTTTAACATATGATCCAATATCCTATGTTAAAAGAAAGAGAATAGTTCATTTTTTAATTTAACCATAAGTGAGGTTTGTACAGCTGAAAAATAAACATTGCTAATGATCTCTTTCATTCCTTTCAAGGCAAGGCAATCTACATTAGCCCTTTTGTCTAGAGAGGTTTTCTGAAATTTCTAAATTCCACTTGGGAATTGAGCAGTTTTCCAATATTGTGGACCAGAATAAATCAAGGAATAAAATGGACAAACCAAAGCAAAAGATGAACCTCTATAAATCTAGCCTAATTTACAATCCAGTGAGGACCCATTTTTTCTACACCATGAGAGCAACAAAATAGCCATTTTTTTACTTCCTCTAATACCAAGAGTAAAGGTAATATGTATATAGATAGGGTAAAATTATTTGTAGATTATAAGCCCAAATGTCTGTGTCCGAGCCAGTAAATTTTCTTCCTTTCCCTCATCTCTTCCTAGTCTTCAAATCCCAGGACTTCCTAGCAGTGTAATGATGCTGTGGATCCTGCAAATGCAGGCTTTGTGATAATAGCAGACAGGCTTATAAACTACTACAGGTTAATTTTCTTAAGGATCACGGGAACAGGTCAACAGGCCCAGTTTTTGTGTTTTTAAAAGAGGTCTTAGAAATATGGTTTTGAACCTAGGCTGATTTACCAGATGAGTAGGGAACACTTTTGTTTGTAGAATCCATTAGTGCTAAAGAAATTCTCATCCTGCACACTATGGATTAGAAACTTAGTACCACATATCCTTCCTGGACATGGTTTCCGTCAAAATCAACAAGCACTAGGACTCCCGATAGACTTTGTGCAAATAGGGAAACTGTGATTTATACGGTTGTTGCTAGGTTAAAGAAAGGCCAGGCGGGTATCTGTAAATACCATTACCCAGGCGAGGGTCACGAAGTGGCTAGTTTGTATTGAATTCAAATCATGTACAGCTGGAGAAAAAAAAATGCATTGTGTATCATTTTTTTTTGTTGGGGAACTATGATTGCTCTTAAAATGTTTTGAGGATGGCTGCAATATGTCCCCTCAGGAGGTCCTACCAACCACCTTATCTTTATACACCTATCCTTATCCACCACCATCCCCACAAGAAGTGTTCAGGAAAGGGAAAATACCACCAAGTGGCTGCATTGGAGCTAGGGCTAGTGGTTGTGATGGAGGAGGAAATAAGTTGAGCATCATTATCTCCTTCATTATTCTACTAATTCCAGGAAAGTTAAAAAATATAGCATTCCAAAATTCTAAAGTAGGTAGGGTCTTCAATAGTCTATTTATCAATAAATTTACCACACAAAGGAAATATCAGAACTTATTGCTCCATCACTTAAAATTTTCTAATGGAGTTCACATTGTGGGACAGTGGAAATGAATCTGACTAGTATCTGTGAGGATGTGTGTTCAATCCCTGACCTCTCTCAGTGGCTTAGGGATCTGGTATTGTCATGAACTATTGTGTAGGTTGAAGATGCATCTTGGATCCTATGTTGCTGTAGCTGTGGCACAGGCCAGAAGCTGTAGCTTTGATTCACCCCCTAGCCTGGGAACTTCCATATGCAGTGAATGTGAACCTAAAAAGAAAAAAAATCTGATAAATTTCACTGCCTATGCAGTATGTTTTTCTGTCACTTTCCACCCCCCTCCACATGCCCATAGAGATACACTTCAGTTACACTTAACTTTCATATTGAATTCTTTTCCTGTTTTGTTCCTTATCAGTGTTTTTCTTCTTTCCTGAGTTGCCTTCCCATCTTTCCTGCCAAATCCTAATCATTATTTAAAGGCCTCACTCAGATGTAATCTCATCTCCAAACACTTCTAGAAACATCTAGAAGTTTCAACAAATATTTGGCTATCTACAGTATGTCTGGTATCTATGCATTCGTTTATTCTACAAATATTCATTATGCTGTAATCTTTTTTTGTCTCTTCTATGGAAAGAAAGAGTTATAATAGTGTGAACAGCACTTTAACATATCCATTCACAGCATTTACTTTTCCTGTCAAACATATACCTGGATTGCCTCTTTTTTCTTTCTTTTTGCTTTCAGGGCCACACTCATGGCATATAGAATCCTAGGATAGGGGTCAAATTGGAGCTGCAACTGCCAGCCTATACCACAGCAACAGCAAAGTGGGATCTGAGCCATGTCTGTGACCTACAACAAAGCTCATGGTGATGTTGGATCCCCAACACTTAATTGAGGCCAGGGACTGAGGCTGCATCCTCATGAATACTTTTGATTCATTCCTGCTGAGCAATTATGGGAACTCCCAAATTCCCTCTTTATGATATGTAGCAAATTGGGCCACCAATAATCTTAATATTGTCCTTATTTAATGTATTAATCAAAGTAATCTACCACTAGATTTTGAATAAGATCAAAATACTCTGCCATATGTGAATATGATCAACAAGGGCTCTGCTGCTTATAATAAAAATAGAAATATATATGATGATAATAAAAATAATAATATAGTGGCTTACACCTGGTGACATGATATAGACCTTTACCCAGCCTTAGAAGAAGGTAAGCCTAAGAATGACTTGAAGATTTGAATAGTTGCACATTGCCTGAGGAAACCTCAAACTAGTAATTTGCTGGACTTGAATAGGCAACTCCCTTATAGACCTATTTCTTAATCTGTAACTCAAGGTATTTAATCAGATTAGCAATTTCCAAAATTTTGAAACTACAGAATATTTTCCCCCACGATGACACTTTACACAACAAGTAAAGAAAATGTAAGATGTTTTAACTGAATTATGGAATTAATATGGGGATGTAAAATCCCATCTTTTTTTCCCTCCAAGTTTCATAATAGTAGCCTCCAAGACATCTCTTTAGAACCTCTAGGGGTTTTAGTACATATTTTCAATACTAACCACTTAGCCCTTTTGCTCCTTTGAGCCTTTCCAGCTCATAGTTATATGAATCTATGCACCTCACTTTACAAAAGGGCCTGCCTTTTAGAGAAGGTTGATATCAAAGCCTGTGGTACTAATAGAAGTCACTAAAGGAAATACTCAATAGGACAATAAAATTCAGGACATTGGATTTTATACATGTTGTTTAGACAGTAGAGTACATGGTATTATCATTGTCCTTGACATCAATTTTTCCAAACTAATTATGGGTATTAATGAGGATATGCATATTAATGAGAGTATGGCTGCTCCATGGAAAAGTCTGGTGATTCACAGGTCTGAGGTGGTCTCTGCCAAGGTAGAAAACATGCAGGAAAACCAAGGATAGAAATTGTAAATTCAGTGAGACCGGCTTGTAAGACTGCACCAGACTATACCTGACATGCTCTTCTTTAAGGAATTCTATAAGTCTTGGCTACTAATTTCTCTAAAAATGTCCCCTATTCTGAAAAAATTAGGCCTTTGGATATATTGAATTATCCTTATCTAGGAGGTTAATATCTCTCATGCAAATGGTAATTCTGCCAATGATTGACATGGAAGCAAAGTGACTTACTTCAAAGTGGAATAAACAATAGTATGATTTATGCTCCATCTGAGACTATATTTTCCCTCTGCACTATCTTGCACTATCTTGCTTCTTTCATTTCATTTCTCTAGAAAACCCTCATCAAAAGTCACATCAATAGCAATTGTGGAATCTGGTTCTAAGGATCTTGATCTAAAATATTCCTTCCACAAAATACCAACTACCATTCAGCAAGGGAAAACAGTAGGGTCTTATCCACTGCAAATGCAATAATTTGCATTTATTTACCCCAGACTCTTTGCCCACTGGCATGCACTGTTACAACCACTATGGAGAACAGTATGGAGATACTTCAGAAACTAAGTATAGAACTACCATATGACCCAGATATCCCACTTTTGGGCATATATCTGGACAGAACTTTCTTTGAAAATGATACATGCACCCATATATTCATTGAAGCATTATTCACAATAGCCAAGACATGGAAACAAACAAAATGTCTATCAACAGATGAAAGGATTAAGAATATGTGGTATATATACACAATGTAATATTACTCAGCCACAAAAAAGGTCAGAATAATGCCAATTGTAGCAAAATGTATGGAACTATAGACTCATACTATGTGAAAGAGAAATGCCATATAATATCACATATATGGAATTTAACATATGGCAGGAATGAACTTTTCTACAGAAGAGAAACTCATGGACTTGGAGAATAGACTTTGGTTGCCAAAGGGTAGGGGAAGAGGAGGAATTGGGATGAACTGGGATTCTGGGGTAAATAAATGCAAACTGTTACATCTGGAGTGGATAAACAGTGAGATGCTACTCTATAGCACAGAGACTCTATCCCAGTCACTTGTGATGGAACATGATGGAGGATAATGTGAGAAAAAGAATGTATATAAATATATATGTATATATGACTGGGTCACTTTGCTGTACAATAGAAATTGACAGAACAATGTAAATAAATTATAAAGGAAAAAATCATAAAAATTTCTAAAAATTTTAAGATACACTGTTATTAGAAGCTTTCAAATTGTATTTTTCAAATAAAGGCCATTTCTCCTAAAGGGATGAGAATAAAAGTCACAAGTGACAATAAAACGTGGGATGTAATAGCTTATTACATCTTGGGAAAGGCAACATATCAGAGCACATCAAACATATAATCCTAAAATAGTAATATATAAAGCTATAAAAATGCTTACCTGAAGAAGATCTCATAAGCATTAGCAAAGAAAATGAAAACTTAGGGTAAGTAGAAGAATGGCACATGCTTAAACTGTGAGATAGAAAGGAACAGAACATAGACTGAAAGTTCAGTAAGACTGAAATAAAGCAAGTTAAGGGAAAGTATGAGAATTGAGGCTAATGTGGTAGAATTCAGAGTCCTAGGCTATTATTAATATCTTGCTTTTTTTGTTTAAGAGTACAAGTAATCTATCAAAGAGTTTAGCTGGTAAGTGAGAGTGGCTGCTTACATAAGCAGGTGCTGGAGACCACTAAGGAAACTTCTGAAGCATGGCCAGTTGAGAAATGCCATAAATTTGGGCAAAGTGAGTGGTGGGTGACAATAAAGACAGAGAGACAGGACCAAATTCAAGTACTATAGGGAAGACAATTAAAAAAACTCAGAAACTGATAGAATAGAGTGGGATAATAAAGAAGTGGTCAAGAATAAAATGTAGAGAAAAACCTCACAAAGTGAGAATACTGAAAAGAAAACTAAGTTTTTCGGGGAGAGGTCCTGAATCTTCTTAGTATATAGGATTTTGGAGATGCATTTGAACAATTAGAATATATTCGGTAGAGTCATGAACGCATAAGAGAAACTTAAGTTACAAATTAATGATTTCTCAGTATTTAGTTGGTATAGCCACATATGTGGATAAAAATTATCTAGGGAGAGAGTATAGAGTAGAAATTGCATTGAGAACTAAGTCTCATTGAATACAATATTCAGAGTTTTCCCAGAGAGTGGTGAAAAGCCACAGGGATTAGAAAGTAACAAAGACAGACAGATTGAAGATAATATATTGTGGTGTCAAAACCTTTATTCTTGGAAGCACTAAGTGACAGTTTTTAATACTTCAGAGATGTGTATAAAAATGATAATTAAAACATGTATATGGATAATAGTTACTTTAAGGGAGTAACATTGGCATAGATAGAGGCAGAGAATTTAGACAACTCTTTTGAGAGGGGAAAAAAAAAAGGAGTTGAAGCTGTAGTCAGCATTCAGTAGCATCTCAAATTAATATATCTCCCAGAGAAATTTACAGATTAAGTAGAAGTGGATAGAAGGCACTGCAAGGTTTAAATAGAAAAATTAATAAGCTTTATTTAATATATATAAAAACTCACACAACAAAAATACAACATATATTTTTTTCAAAACCATAAAAAATAGTTACACAAAAGAAACATTAAATCCTATGTTTACCCACTGACCTAATCCAATTAAAATAAAAATTACAAAAAAATCCCCTTATCACCATTTACATCCAGACAGTTTAAAGTATAAAAAAAATTATTAGTAATATCTAGTTAACAAGGAAATCAAAAGAACTCTAACTTGTCTACACCTAAATGACAAATTTAATATAATCCCTGAAAATTATATCCAAATTTATAACATACTTATTAATAAAGTAGTAAGAATAAAAATAAATTTGAATCTATTTGTGTCAGCACAAAAGATTGCAAGCTTTTTCTGAAAAGATATTCTAAAAATTACTTTAAAAGATATGGCACAAGAATCACCATCAATCATCTGGATTTAGCTGACATATATTGTGTTTCTGGGTATTTTTTTTTTAATTAATTAATTAATTTTTTTTTTTTTTTGTCTTTTTGCTATTTCTTTGGGCTGCTCCCGCAGCATATGGTGATTCCCAGGCTAGGGGTCCAATCGGAGCTGTAGCCACCGGCCTACACCAGAGCCACAGCAACATGGGATCCAAGCCGCATCTGTAACCTACACCACAGCTCACGACAATGCCTGATCCTTAACCCACTGAGCAAGGGCAGGGACCGAACCTTCAACCTCATGGTTCCTAGTCGGATTCATTAACCACTGCGCCACGACAGGAACTTCTCTGGGTATTTTTTAATACCAATGTTTCAAATTTTTATTTAATCAATTCTATTAAACTGTTAATTTGTTTTTGTTTGTTTTTTGTTTTTGTTTTGCTTTAGGAATGCACCCACAGCATATGGAAATTCTGAGGCTAGGGTCAAATTGGAGCTACAGCTGCTGGCCTACACCAAAGCCATAGCCACAGCAACATGGGATCTAAGCCACCTGCAACTTACAGCACAGCTCATGGCAATTCTGGATCCTTAACAAACTTAATGTGGCCAGGGACTGAACCCACAAACTCATGGATACTAGTAGGATTCTTTCCCCTGTGCACAACAGAAATACCCTAAGTTGTTTACTTAATACATCTTTTTTTCCTTTTTCTAGTCTTCTATTAACCCATTATTATATGTATTTTAATCTATGTGTTTTTAAAACATAGATTTCACTAATTAATTTTTAAACATTACTTCTTCATTCATAAGAAATTTATATTTCCAAAAATTTTAACCAGTTATATGTGCCTGTTAAATTACCTTTCCATGATTGCTGTAGTATAAGTACTTGACAGATTTTATTTGTTATAAATGTGTCCAGCTTTAGGTTTTTGATCATCAAAGCATTTATTTCAAAAGTCTTCATCTCAAATGAACACATTTCCAACTACACAACTTAATGCTGGAGAGGGTATGGAGAAAAACATATCCTCCTTCATTTTTTGGGGGGAATGTAAGTTGGTACAACTACTATGGAAACAGTACAGAAGTACCTCAGAAAGCAAAATATAGAACTACCATATGGAGTTCCCACTGTGGTGCAATGGGAATGAATATTGACTAGGAAGCATGAGGTTGCAGGTTCCATCCCTGGCCTCACTCAGTGGAGGGTTAAGGATCCAGCATTGCTGTGAGCTGTGGTGTAGGTCACAGATGTAGCTCAGATGCCACATTGCTATGGCTCTGGCGTAGGCCAGCAGCATCAGCTCCTATTAGACCCCTAACCTGCGAACATCCACATGCTGCAGGTATGACCCTAAAAAGAAAAAAAAGACCAAAAAAGAAAAAAAAAAAAAAACTATCATATGATCCAGCAATTCCATCCCTGGACAAAACATTTATTCAAAAATGCATCACTGCTATGTTCATTGTAACACCATTCACAACAGCCAAGGCAAGGAAACAACCTGGAGCCCATCAACCGATGACTATATTGAAAATATATGATATATGTTTATATCATGGAATACTATTCAGCCATTAAAAATACAAACTAATGCCATTTGCAACAATATGGATGGAACTAAATATTCTTATACTAAGTGAAGTAAATCAGAAAGAAAATGAAAAATACATGGTATCACTTATTCATGGAATCTAAAATATGGCACAAATGGGAGTTCCCATCATGGCTCAGATGTAATGAACCCAAGTAGTACCCCTGAGGACATGGGTTTGATCCCTGCCCTTGCTCAGTGGGTTAAGGATCCAGCATTGCAGAGAGATGAAGTTAGGCTGTAGATGTGGCTTGATCTGGAGTTGCTATGGCTGTGGTGTAGGGCTGCAGCTGCAGCTCTGATTCAACTCCTAGCCTGGGAACTTCCATATGCCACATTTGCAGCCCTTAAAATAAAAAGTAAAACAATGAAACCAAACTATGGCACAAATGATCCTATCTACAAAAGAGAAACAGATCATGACCAAGGAGAGCAGACTTATAGTTTCTGGTGGCATAGGAGATTGTGATGGTGGGGGAGTTTGGAGTTGGTGGATGCAAACTGTTACACTTGGAATGGATGGACAATGGGGTCCTACTGTACAGCGCAGGTAACTGGGTGTGTTTGGGTCTCATTGCTGTACAACATAAATATAAGAAATACTATAAATCAAATATACTTTTAAAAATGGGGCCAGCTCCCCACAAAAGTCCATTTTTAGAAAGTGCTAGGTAAGTGACTTCATGAATGACCCTGATTTTCCATTCCTGCATTTTAATTCCTGCTATTATGTTTTAAATTCACTAATAAAGAATGAACCATTAAAATATGAATGGCCTTTGCTCAGGCCACTATTAAGGCAGAACTGAAGTGCATGTTGTTTTTTGTCTCTATCCTTATCTTTGATCTGTGTTCCTGAGTGGGCTGTGTGCTCTGTAGGACTTATAAGTAAGAAAACTTTAAAGTTTTTGAAAAACTTGTTTCTCAAATAGTCCCTGCTGATTGTTGCCAACAAGTTATGTTAATAAGAAATAAAAGGGCTGGCCCATTGTCTCTGGTTGGGAAAATGTCTGTGGAAACTTGCAACAAGTAATGTAAGCCCAGGTGAGTGCCTCAGGCATTCCTAACCAATAGCACTACTGTTGACGGCCTGAGACTGACTGTAAATAATTTGACATAGTCAGAATGATTGGATAATTGCCCTTACTTTTAACTGAGGGCAATCCCCCTTAATTTCAATTGGTTTGCTAACTTGATAACCAAATGGATAACATAATTTGGGATAAGAGGATAACTGCTGGAGGTCTGTTTGCACTTCTATGTATTTTGGCTATAGTATTCGTCAAAGATGTTACTGCTGTCATGATAACAATGATTTCCAGAGCACAGCAAGATAAAGGACTTATAGTCTAATTAGATAATTATACAACTAATTACAAAGGCCTTAATTGACTAAAAATGTATGTGAGGTATTTCCACAGCTCAAGACCAAGGAGAGTTAAGGAGGGAAGACTGGGTTACAAGGTTATTGCCATAGCTTAGGAAAGGTTACAGGCTAAAAGTATGAGGAAAAATAGACCCTAGGGTAATGAGAGTAGAGATCTCTACCTGCAACCACGGAGTCATTATGTCATGTCTGGACAATCTGTACTTATCTAGACAAATGAAATAGCTTTGCAACAGGAAAGCAGGAAAAAGCAATGAAAGGGAAAATGAAGCAGGGGTCTATGGTCCCTGCAATTGTGCTTCACTCACTCTGTACTCTGACCCAGTGAAATATTGTGGATCCAATCCATGGTATAACATTGCTAAAAAATTAATGGACAAATATAAATGTCTTGAATATCTGGTGCTAGCATATCCTAAGAACCATGAGGAGGTAAACCAACTCTATAAGTAAAGACCCATGGGAAATTTCTTGGAACTTCTTAGTACCTTGACATATAAACATGCCAAGATTCTACAATTTTACCCCTCCCTATAGGCATATTTAAGTAATAGAGAAAAGCACTAATTCTGGGGGGGGGGGGGAGGGAGGTGTGTATTGGAAAACACTGGAAAGGGAAGCAGTTTCTCATGAAAAGGATGACAGGGACTTCATCCACAAATTTTCCCTGTAACAAAACCTAAGGTTAAGTTAACTAGAGAATATCAGAGAGTAGAAAATAAGATTTCAAATAATACCTTAATTGAAATCCAAAACTTCCTTGATTTTGTGCAGCAGCAAGGAAAAAAGAAAGCTGGTTGATTATTGTGAATTTTGGAACAGTCTTAAGAATTTTTACTTACTGCTGCTGAAAAGTTTCAACTGGCTAATACTTTTAAAGCCTCAAAGATACTTAATCTTCTGAAAGATCCATCTGGGTTAAATTCTACTGTCTCTGAAAGAAACCATGGATTTAGAGCTCCCTGTCTTTCCCTAAACAGTGGAGAACAAAGGCATGCAATCCATGAGGCATCCTACCATCAAAGAAAAACATGACAGGGTTACTGGAGCCTCTAGTGAGGATGAAGAGAAGAAGAAGTGAAGGCAAATGCCTTCAGAGCCACTAATATTCCTACCAGGGATTTCCTTCTCCTCACTTGGATATTTGTTCCCCATTTATCCATCACAGTGATTATTGTTAAGGTTTATATTAATGGAAAAAAATTTTATACGAAAACTTCTAGTGTGCAAAATCGTCATGGTCAAATGGGTTAATCATTTATCTGAACACAGTTACCCAAATAAAGCCATCCTTATTTACCTGAAGAGATTCCATTTGGCTCTCAGTCCAAAAAACTCTTTTTACAGGACACTTATCCTAATTTTAGTTGGGGCTATTAACTCTTTACTGAAACTATCAAGATCATCTAACCCATGACTTATTTGCTAGGAATGGAGGAAATTCCAACTTAGACACCTAGATACAGTGGCCTTCTCTTGTCTGTAGTTTTACTTTTCTTGGTTTCAGTTACCCACTGTCAATTGCAAAAATATTAAATGGCAAATTTCTGAAATAAATAGTTTGTAAGTTTACATTATCCTGCTTTGTTCTGCCCAGGACCTGAATCATCACTTTTTTCAGTGTATCACACCCATTCATCATTTAGCAACCCTCTCAGTTATCAGATTAACTCTCATGTATTATGGTGCTTGTGTTCAAGCAGTCCTTGTTTTACTGAAGAATGTTCCCAAAGGAAAAGTATAAGTGGTGTTGACAACTTGGATATGCCAAAGATAAGCCATGAAGTGCTTCATTGCAGTGAAAAGTTGAAAATTCTCAAATTAACAAGGGAAAAAAATCACATGCTGAGTTTATTAAGATTTATGTTAAGAATAAATCTTCTTTCCATGAAATTGTGAAGAATGAAAAAGACCTAGCTCTATTCTCATACCTGAAACAGCAAAATTTATTGCCGCAGTGTATGCTAAATTCCTACTTAAGATGGAAAGGGCCATAAATCTGAAAAGGTTTGCCAAAGGCATGTTTTGCATAACTTTTATTACAGAATATTATTATATCTGCCCAACAGTTAAACATCAATTACCATTAATTCACTTGCTAACTTAGGTCAACACATACATGGTCTTTTCATATTAAGGAGAAGACACATCCCTCTGCACTCACTTATTATTTGCTTTATATGCAAAATCACACATAAATTTTCATTTTCCATAACAGATGAGCTTACAAGTGTGTTATGAAAGTTGTAGAACAAGCAGTCCAATACATTTTACCTTTAGTTCCCTTTGGGTCTATGTTTCTGACTTCAGCTCTTGGCCATTTCTTACTATGCCTCCTGGAGTGTCTAGACCATACATGAATCTGTGTGTCTTTCTATGAGATTCTGTACTAAATTCCTTTCAGAATAAACTAATATATTTACTTGGAGCATGAGCTTTTGTCACTCTATTGGGCTTTTTAAGAGACTAGTCTCTAACCAGCATTTACCTGGTATTATACCGTACACCAAATTCCTCTAATGTCATTTGTTAAAGATGACTTCTAGGAGAATCTCAGCACAGCCACAATGCTTTCTAACTAAAATGGAACTATCTTTAAGAGGGGACTCACCTGATGTCAAAGGACCTTTCCAATTACTAGAAGATGTAGTTTCCCCCATGCTCAGCTTCTTAACTGAGAGCCTTGATCGAGGCAATAACAGCAGTACTCCTTCCTACAGATACTTGTGGAGCCCCTTAGAACTAATTGTTTTAGAATGTCATGGAATTTTTTTTTAACCAGTGATACCACAGCAATTAAAAGCAATGCAGCTTATGGTATGTTTGCAGTATTATATCTGGCCTCAAACATCTCTCTAGTTAAGGATGGTATTCCAGGCTCAGTCCAATTGGATAAACTTATAACTGTTCACCTAGTCCTTAAGGAGACCACAAAAATAGGCCTTCCAAAGGGCTATGCTTTCACAGACTCCTCAGATATTGCTAAAAGTTCTACTGGTAAAAAGATTACCCATGCCCACTACTGTCTTCTACTTGGATTTCCAGCAAATCTTCTAATCCTGATAACTGATACTTACATTGGATTCCTCAAAGAAAACTTCACTGGAATTCCTCTTCAAAACAGGTAATTTCTCTGACTACTAAATTTATTTCTGTATTCATTAGATTAAGAGACATTACTAACTCTGATCAGTGAAATCACTTTACCTCTCAGAAGACTCAACAGTGCATTTATGAAATATGATCTAGGAAATATGATCTAGGATACTTCACCAAGGTAGCAGTTTTGCTTAAGCATCACAACCTAATTCTTAGACACTCATTAATTTACTTTCAGGCAAGCAGTCCCCACAATTGATATAAATCTAGCTCCATGCCCTCATTTTGCTTAATTATTTCCACCTAAGCCTCCACCTCAACAGGGAAATTATTACACACTACCAAAATTCCATGTTGGGTGCCATTGGCAGTCCTCAAGCTCTTACACTCCAAGGCAATATACTTCTTATTTTGTTCCATGACTCCATATCCAACCCCTTTGTTATGATTTTTGAATTATCTTACTCCAATATATTTTCTTTGAGCATGAACTCAAGCCTAATCCTTAAGATCTGATCAAGGACTGATAGTCCAATATGAATCCCTCATCACAGAACACCCAACAACTGCCAAAAATCCCACCCAATTAGTGTGATACAATTCTTTTGAAATCCTCATAAATGGTGAAACTCTATGAGTGGAGGAACATCCATACTGTCTTTTCTCCCTGAATATAGTGGATAGAAGTGCTGACTAAAACAATTAAATTTTCAGGAGAGATCAAGATGGTGGAGTAGGAAGATGCTGAACACACCTACCCCAAAAAACAAAACAAAACAAAATACAACAACTCACTGAAAACTAACGAGTCTTGCAGAAAGACTCCTATAGAATATCTGCTATATAATCAAAACAGTAAGAAAGTTCCACATACAGTAAAGCAGGAAGGGAGGAAAAATAATCATGTCAGGACCTGGGCCTTGAGAAAAGGATACAAAAGAAGGGAAGGGTATCAGGGGCTTGGAGACCATCTCTGAGGTGAGATTTGAAACTACATATTTGGCACCAAGTTCTGGGATGTGAAACTGAATAATAAGCTTTGAAGGATAATAAGCCTTGAAGCTGGCTTGAAAACTGGTGGAATGAACAGGAGACTGTAAGAAACCTAGACTTCACTTGTGAAGAGCATGCACATTCTTATTCACTACCAAAACAAGGCAGAAGAAGCAGACTGAAACTGCCCAGAACTCTGGCCAGTTTCCTAGGTGCATTCTAGTGGGCACCACAACCCACAATTAATCTCACTCTAGCCCCTATTGCTCCAGTGCTGCTCTAATCTGAGGCATATGTGTTATTACTGAGACAGAAAAAGCACATTCTTATGAAGAACAGAATCAGCTTAGACTTGACCCTCAAGGTTTCTGCTCCAGCAACTTGAGGCCCACCCTAATCTTCAACAGTGTAGTGCTAGCCACTAAGATGAGGGGAAGCCATAGCTCACTATTTGCTCTGGTTTTAGCCTTTCAATTTCCAGCCTTACTTGCTACCAAGGTTAATGTTCTCATTACACTCTTGGTGGGGGGGGGGACAGGACCCACACTCACATCACATTCAGCTCTACAACAAAAGTCACTGGCATATGTAGAATGTACAGGGATGTTCCCACATATAGACACCATTTTTAAGACCAGGATTAGTAGTTATTTCACCTAATTTCACAGAGAAAGGTAAGCAAACAGGGGAGACAGAAGAATTCACTTGAAATAAAAATAAACTTGGAAAAAGGCAATTAAATAAATAATTTGACAAATAAAGAGTTCAAACCCTGCACAATAAGAATGATAAATGATTTAAGGAAAAGAGTGGATGAATACCAGTGAGGACTTTAACAAGGAACAAGAACTAATAAAAAATAACGAGTCAGTAATGAAGGATACAATAACAAAATGGTAATGACCCTAGGAGGAAATAAAAGCTGACTAAGATGAGGAAGAATGCATAAGTGATTTGGAAAATAGAATAATGTATATCTCCCAATCAGAACATCACAAAAAACAATATAATTAAAAAGTTGAGAATAGGAGTTCCCTTGTGCTGCAGTGGGTTAATGGTCCAGCATTGTCAATGCAGTGGCTTGAGTTACTGCTATGACATGGATTCAGTCACTGACCAGAAAACTTCTGCATTTTGTTGGAACAACAAAAAATAATTCAACATTTAAGAAAGCTCAGGGACAACATCAAACATATTAACACTCACAATACAGGGATACCAGGAGGAGAGAAAGGAGAGAAAAATTTTGAAAATACATTAAAATTATGTCTGGTAATATCCCAAACATGAAGAAGAAAATATATATCCAGGCACAAGAAGAAGAGGTGCTTCCAGACAAGACAAAGTAGAACAGACCCAAATCAAGACATATTAAAAATAAAATTAAAATAAAAAAGTTAAATATAGAGAATTTGAAATACACCAAGACAAAAAAGTCATATATAAGAAAACCCTTATCAGTCGATTTCTCTGCAGGAACTTTGAAAACCAGAAGGAGTGGTGTATTGTACTGAAGTGCTGCAAAGTAAAATCCTGAAACTTAGGATAGCCTACCCAGCAATATTAGTAGAAGGAGAGAAAAAATAATTTCTCAGACAAGCAAAAAATAAGAGTTCATCAATACTAAATTGACCCTAAAAGAAATGTTAGAGTTTTGGCTAATGGAAAATAAAAGATATTAAAGAAAAAGTAAAATTTGATCAAAAAGGAAAAATATAATAAGTAATGGCAAACATATAACAATGGCTATGGATCAACTAGTTAAACAAGCTAGCATGAAAGTTAAGAAAAAAATTAAAAATCAAATACAATACAATAAACATATAAAATGTAAACATAAATATGTAAATTATGACACCAAAAATACAGAACTTGGAGGGCAGGAGTAAAACAAAATATAAATCTTGTAAAATGTGTTTGATTTTAAATAACTACAAGTTGATAGTCAGGTAGACGTTATGATTTAATGTGTATGAATTCCATGGTAATCACAAGTCAAAAAACTTCAACAGAGACACAAAGTCTATAAAGAATGAAACAATGATGATGTACCTCTAAAGAAAACAATCAAAGCACAAGGGAAGAAACTAAAAGAGGAAAAGAACAAAGGAGATTTTAAAAAGAAAGACCTCAAGTAAAAAAATTGTGACAGCTGCATACATATCAATAACCACTAGAATTGTCAATTCACTAAATATTCCAATCAGAAGACATAGGGTGGCTGACAAGGGGAAAAGAAAACAAAACAAGATCCCTCTATATGCTGTTTACAAGAAACTGACCTCAGAGCTAAAGACACACAAAGACTAAAAGTGAAATAATGGGAAAAGATATTTCATACAAAAAGGAAAGGACAAGAAACCTGGGGTACCAATACTCATGCCAGACAAAATGTACTTTAAAACAAAGTATGTAACAAAATACAGAGTGCTATAAATGAAAAACCAATCAATACCAGAAGAAGATATTATGACTTCCTCCTGTGGTAAGTTAAGGATCCATCATAGCTACAATTGTGGCATATGTTGCATCTCTGGCTTGGATTTTATTCTTTGACTGGGAACTTCCATATGCCACAGGTATGTCCAAAAAAGAAAAAAAATGAGAGTATATTACAATCCTTAATACATATTCATCCATATAGGATAACAAAGTTTATAGAAGAAATAATTGCAGACATTAAGGCAGTAATTGAAAATAATACAATAATAATAGGAGACTTTAACACACCATTTACATTAATGGACAGAATATCCTGACAGAAATGACACAATAGATTAGATAGATATCTACAGGATATTCCATTCAAAAACATCAGAATACGCATTCTTTCAAAGTGAGCATGGAACATTTCCAGGAGAGAGCATATGGAATAAGAATCAAACAAATTTAAATGATAAAAATAATATCAAGAATTTTTTCTTCTGGTCTCAATTGTATGAAAGTAAAAATTAATCATAAGAAGTAAAAATGAAGAATAAAATTTATGGAGACTAAACCACATGCTATTAAAAATATAAGTGTATCAATGAAAATATGGATAGATTGATCAATAAAAATTCAAAGATGAAGTCAGAAAACACCTTGAGACAAATAAAAATGGAAACATAATTTCCAGAATTTATGTGATGCAGAAAACACTGCTCTAAGAATGAAGTTTACAGTAATAAAGATCTCCCTTAAGAAACAAGAAAAATCTGTTTAACATATCTTCTTTGTCTAAAAAGAATTAGAAAAAGAAAAACAAAACGCAAAGTCAACAGAAGGATAGAAATAATGAATTTCAGAGAGGAAAAATATTATAGAAACAAAAAAGATCAATAAAATTAAGAACTGATAAATTAAAAAGATATACAAAATGGATAAACTTGTATCCAAGCTCATCAAGAATAAGAGAGCGCCCCAAAACAAGAAGAAATGAAATAGAATGGAATATGACAGAGATCCAAAAATCCACAAGATAATAATACAAATAAGTTGGACAATCCAAAAGAAATTAATAAACTTCTAGAGTAATAATTTCTTTCAAGATTATATAATCAGGGAGTGAAAGAGAATCCAAATGGGCTGACCATTACTATTAAAATTGAATCAGTAATTTAAAAATTCCCAACAAACAAAAATCTAAGGGCGGACAACTTCATAGGGGAATTTTCTGACTCATAAAAACAGCTAATGACTATCCTCTTAAAATTATTCCCAAAAATTAAAGAAAAGGAAACATTCCCAACTTTACTATATGATGCTACTATTACCCTGATACCAAAACCAGACAAAGATATTACAACGAAGGAAAATTGCAGAACAATATATCTGAAGAATATAGATGCAGAATTCTCAACAAAACATTAGCAAACCAAATTTTCAATAATATGTAAAAAAAGAATACAGCATGATCAAGTGAGATTTATTCCAGGACTGAAATTGCAATTCATTATCTGCAAATCTAGCAATGTGATACACCAATTAACAAAAATAGATAAAAATCATATCATTTCAATAGATGAAAAATGTGAAAAAATTCAAAACCCATTCATGATTTAAAAATTATCATCAAAGTATGTATATTTCAACATAAAAAAGGCCATATAAGGCAAACCTTCAGTTAACACCATACTCAACAGAAAAAAAAAAAAACCGAAAATATTTCTGCTAAAGTCAGGAACAAGACAATAATGACCACTCTCTCTACTTTTGTTTAGAATAGCATTGGAATTCCTAGCCACAGCAGAGAAGGAAAAGATATGTAATCAAATTGGCCAGGAAGAAGTAAAAATATAAATATAAGAATATAAAATATTTGTAAATGATGATGGATATGGGTATATCAGATGTCCAAAATATGGGAAATGTAAAAATATGGGAATGTATCAATATCAAAAATTTAAAAATGAGCAGCTGATGACATTTTTCCAAACTAAATATACAGATGGGCAACAAGCACATGAAAAGAAGCTCAATATAACTAAACATCAGAGAAATGCAAATCAAAATCACAAGATATCACTTCACATTTTTCAGAAAGTGGCTATTATCAAAAATTCTGCACCAATAATTTTTAGAGAAATGCAAATCAAAATTGCAATAAAGTATTGCCTTACACTTGTCAGAATGGTCATCAACAAAAATCACATAAACTACAAATGCTGGTGAGGGTGTGGAAAAAAAGGAACCTTCCTAAACTGTTGTTAGGAAGGTAAATTCATGAAACAATTATGGAGAACTGTATACAGATTTCTTCAAAAAATAAAAATAGCTCTACCATATGATCCAGGAATCCCACTTCTGGGCGTATATCAGAAAAAATAACATAATTCAAAAAGATACATGCATTCTAATGTTCATTGCAGCACTATTTACAAACACAATACAGCAAATCAATGTAAATGCTCAGGGACATATGAATGGATTAAGAAGAAATGGTGCATATATACAATGGATTACTACTTCGCCATGAAAAAATGAAATTATGGCATTTACAGCAATATTGATACAACTGGAGTTACTCATAGTATGTCAGAAAGAGAAAGACAAATATCATATGATATCAATTATGAGGAATCTAAAATATGGCACAAATGGTCCTATTTACAAAACAGAATGAGACCATGAACAAGGAGAGCAGACATGCAGTTGCCAGGAGGGAAAAGGGAAGAAGTGGGATGGAGAGGGAGTTTACGTTACATTTGGAATGGATGGGCAATGGGGTACTACTGTACAACACAGGAAAATTTGTATGAATAGATCACTTTGCTATACAAGGGAAATTGAAGAAATATTGTAAATCAAATATACTTTAAAAAGAAAGTGAACAAAGACAAAGACAAATACCATATGATATCACTTATAACTGGAATCTAATATCCAGCACAAATGAACATCTCCTCAGAAAAGAAAATCATGGACTTGGAGAAGAGACTTGTGGTTGCCTGATGGGAGGGGGAGGGAGTGGGAGGGATCGGGAGCTTGGGCTTATCAGACACAACCTAGAATAGATTTACAAGGAGATCCTGCTGAATAGCATTGGGAACTATGTCTAGATACTCATGTCGCAACAGAAGAAAGGGTGGGGGAAAAAACTGTAACTGCAATGTATACATCTAAGGATGACCTGACCCCCTTGCTGTACAGTGGGAAAATAATAAAAAAAAAAAAAAAGAAAGTGAACAATTGGAAAAATACTATATGAAATATGTATGAAATATGTATGAAATATGAAATATGAAATATGAAATATGAAATATGAAATATGTATGAAATATGAAAAATGTATGAAATATGAAAAATGTATGAAATATGTATGAAATATGAAATAGTATGAAAAATACTATATGAAACCAAAAAATACTATATGAAACCAAAAAGCTGAGGTGCCTTTTTAAATATAGATATTCATATATTGTTATATTATCCATACAAAATGAATGTCATACAGGAAAAAAAAACATTACTAGACCAAAGTCAAAAAGTTTTACACAATCTTTTCTGATAGAAATTGTAGTCTTAGGTGATTATTTAAACTACTTTGATTTCTGTGGTGTAAGATAAGGGCCCAGTATTATTCACTTCTTTCCTTTATTAATAAATTTTCACACAAGCTTGGTTTTATTTCTGGGTTTTGTTCTATCTTCATGGCAATACCAATCATTTCAATGACTACAGTTTTGAAATAAGGAAATATTATTCCTCTAGTTTGTTCTTTCTCAAAATCCTTGGCCATTCATGGGCTCTATGAGTCCATAAGAATTTTAAAATTGTTTCCTATTTTTGGCAAAAAATGCTATCAGAGTGCAGCAATGGTAGATATACATCCCTACACATAGCATGGGTTTTTGTGTGTGTTTTTAGGTTCACATACACTACATATAGAGGTTTCCAGTCTTGGGGTCAAACTGGAGTCATTGTCATTCCATGGCCACAACAATGACAGATGAGCCGCATCCACAACCTATCCTGCAGCTTGCAGCAATACCAGATCCTTTAACCATTGAGCAAGTCTAGGGATCAAACCCACAACCTCATGAATACTAGCCAGTCTCTTAACCAGCTGAGCCACAATGGGAACTCTTACATATTATGGATATATTTTAAAAATGTTACTCTTTGAATACATGAACAGAGATGTCTCCATTTTAGGAATATCCTTAATATTTTTTATACATTATTTCAGTACAAAATGTTTCACTTCATTGGTTAAATTTATTCTGAGATATTTTATTTGCTTATGATATTGAAATTGAATATTATTTTTTAAATTTCCCTTTGGAAAATTCATTCTTATGTACACAAGTATCACTACATTTTGTATGTTAGTTTTGAATTCTGAAATTTTACTGAATTTGTTTAACAAAGAGCTTTTTTGACAGAATCTTTAGGTTTTCCACATATAAATAGCAAATCATCTAGAACAAAGATAATTTCTTTTCAGATTTGGAGAATTTTTATCTATTTATTACCTAATTGCTCTTGAGAGACTGTATTACTCTATTGAATAGAAATGACAATAGTAGATGCCACTGTCTTATTCCTGATGCTAGAGAAAATAAAGGTTGTCACTGTTCACCACTGAGAGTGATGTTGGCTGCTACCATGCATGGCCTTTATGATATTCAAATACTTTCCTTCTATAACATAGCTTGTGGTGAGTTGTTATCATGAAAAGGTATTTTATTTTTCTAAGTGCTGTCATCTACTGACGTTATTTTTAGATTCCATAAATGTGTTGTAATTGACGTGTATATTGAATTCCACACAAAAATCCCTCATGGTGTATAAGACTTAATATGCTGTTGAATTTAATTTTTTAGTGTTTTGTTGAGGGTAAGTCTATAATTCTTGATGAACATACATTTCTGGGAACTATGTCTAGTCACTTATAATGGAGCATGATAATGTGAGAAAAAAGAATGTATATATGTATGTGTAATTAGGTCACCTTGTTGTACAGTAGAAAATTGACAGAACACTGTAAACCAGCTATAATGAAAAAAATAAAAAAATTTATATAAAAAAGAATTATAGACTAAATTTTTCTTTACTGAAAAGAGAAAATGGCATCCAGATTCATCAAGCCCAAAGTATAAAAAATGGGAAAATCAAAAGTAGTCTACAAAAGTAGTCTACATTACATTCAAACTGTCAAAAACAAAGAGAATTTTGAAAGCAAGTGTAAAGTGATTCAACATGTACAAAGCAGTCCTCCTAAGACCATAGCACAATACTCAGAAAAACTTACAAACTAGAGGAGAGGGGATAATATATTCAAAGTGCTAGATTAAACTACCACCAAGAATACTATACTCAGTAAAACTGTCCTTTAAAACAAAAATAAATAATTTGCTATCAAAATAAAATTCACCATATTAGGCAGTTTACAAGAAATACTCAACATATTTCCTCCATTTTAAATGAAAAGATGTTAAATAGCAGCAAACTCATATAAAACCAATTCATTTAAAGGTAAACAAATATATAGAAAGAGAATAAAGTAATAACATTATGGTAGTATGTAAATCATTTTTAATTTCAACGTAAACTTAAAAGACAATTGTATTAAAAAAAACTATGTAAAAACTCTCAATGAATACACAATATAAACATATATAAATTGTGACAGTAACAATGGAATAAGAAAATGTAAAATGTAGATTTTTTAATTTAAATTTTATTTAATAATTTTATTTAATTTTATTAAATTTTTATTAAATTTTATTTAATTCATATTAAATCATTATCAGTTTAAAACAAGAAGATATAAGCCTTATGGATCTATCAATGAAGAAGCATAGAAGAATCACAGAAGGAAAAAAAGGGGATCAAAGATTATCAATACTAAAATCACAAATGTAAACAGAGCAAATAAAAAGAGGGACAAAGGAATTACACAAGAGATCAGATCCTTTCCTTTCACTCTTAACAAACTAGATGGGAGAAGAAATGTACCTTGAAATCATAATGGCCACATGTGAGAAAATAAAGCTAACGCTGTACCACTGAATAAAAATCTTTCTTACTATGATCAGGAAAAAGAGAAAGATGCACACTCTCTCTGTGTATGTTCAAAATATTATTAAACATCATAGAGAAAGTGAAAAAGAATTTTAAAAGTATCCCAATCAGGAAATAACTAAAATTCTCTACTATTTATAGATGATAGAATCTAGTATGCACATAACATTACACACTTCACCAAAAACTGTTAAAATAAACAGACTCAGTAAAGCTGCAGGATATTAAATCAACATACAGTCAGTTGAATTTCCATACATTAATATCAAATTATCAAAAAACAAAATTAAAAAAAATCTACAATATTTTTAAAAAGTAAAATACCTAAGAATAAACTTTTTAACAAAGGAATTAGACTTTTACATTGAGATACATGCACTCCTATGTTCACTGCACTGTTCAAAATAGTTAAGATATAAAATTACCTAAGTGTCTGCCAACCAACGTGTGGTATAAATGTATTTATGAATATGTGATATTATTCATTCATAAAAACAAAATTCTGCAATTTGTGACTATTTAGAGGGATTTTGAGGGCACAATCCTAAGTCAGACAATATAAAAAAATACTAAATCAGATCAATTATTTATGGAAAAGCAATGAACTCAGAGAAACAAAGAGTAGAGTGGTGGTTATAAGGGGCTGAGACCTTGGTGAAATTTACAAATTTCAAATTGGAAGAATTCTGGGTATTTAATGTACAGCACAATGATTATTCATAATATTGTGCTTCATACTTAAAATTGCTAAATTGGTAGTTTTTTTAAGTATTCCCACCACAAAAAAATTAAAATCATATGATGTAAACAATATTTCAATTTTGTCATTATTATTATATTTTATACATAGTATACATAGTGTTCATTTAGTTCCAGACAACTGCAATAAAACAGCTATTGAAATAAAGTTAATCACACTAATTTTTTTATTTCCAAATGCATGCAAAATTATATTTCCTCTATACTGTATCCTATTATATGTGCAATGGTAATCACCATCAAAGGTTTTGGTGTGTCATAACTTTTTGCAGTAGTATCATTAAAGATCACTGATCACAGGTAATCATAAAATATAATAATAATGAAAATCTGAAATATTGTGAGATCACCAGACTATAACATAGACATGTAATGTGAATAAATGTTGAAATAATGGTGCAAATAGACTTGATCTACTTGTAAAGACAAAATTTTTGTAAAGTTAAGTTATGTCCTAAACAATAAATTATGCCTAAATAGAAAATTATTTTCTAAACTCTAAACTTTATTGAGCTATAATTTATACCTAAAATTCTATAAGTTTAAGGTGTACAAAATGCTGATATGGCACACATTCATTGTAAAGTGATTACCACCACAAAATTTGCTCTATTTTTACATCATATAATTTTCATTTATTTTTTGAGGTGATATTGTGGTTTTGTTTATATTTTCCTGAATTTGAGTATATTTTCAGATATCTGTTTGCTTATCTAATGTCGTTTTTGAAAAAAAATGAGTATTAATGTCCTTTGCCTATTTTAAAAAATTAATGATTTGCATTTTTTTTGCCATTGAGTTTTATATGTTCCATATCTGTTGTTTGAGTCTTTTATTATTATTACTGTTATAGAGTTGCACCTCACTGCCCATAGCCCCACCATTCAAGAATCCACAGCTGCACAAAGATATGATTTTGGTGTTCCACTCCTCCCCCTTTTGCCCTCCCCAGCAATGGTGGCTTGCTTCTCCTGTGTTACCAGATGTCCTCCTGTGTTCCTTTGGCTCTGGTACTTCCCTCCTCAGCCTTTGGCACATTGCCCCCTAGCCCCTCAGGCTGTCTCCCCACCACCAACCTTGGTCTTCTACTGCAACCTGACCTATGGAGCCTGAAACTCAATGCCCAGACCCCAACAGAGTGTCACAGGCTGTGGTGTCCTGGTAGGTGGAACTGATGGGGTATGCAGCTCTCTGCTTTGCCCTCAATCTGGCTGCAGCTTTGAGGTCCCTCCATCTCAGTTCATCTCCCTGATAAGGGGATTCCAATGTTGTGGGTTTATTTCCTCTTTCACAGCTCCTTCTCAGGAGTGCTAGTTCTGTCATCCTGATTCCTTTCCTATCCCTCTGTGTTTTTTCCTTTTTTTTTTTTCCTACACATTTATGTGGATGGTTTCTTCCTTTTGTTGGAGGTATAAAGTCTTCTTCCAGTGTCCTATAGATGTTCTGTGTTTACTAATCTACACTTAAATAATTTTTATGTGTTTATGCCAGAAGGTGAATGCTACCTTTTACTCCTCCACATTTGATGCATCCTCTGGTCTATTTTTAAAAGTCTGTTTATTGATGAATAAAATTGATCATTTTTCTACTATTAAACAAACATTTCTTAAAACCCACTTAACCTATATGTATTAAATACAGCCATTGTGGAACGGGTTTTAGGATGCATGGGCTATGGATAAAAGGCCCCTCTTTAATGGGTATGGCCAATGGCTTCCCCTTGCTAAGGACTATGGACCACCTCTTACATGATCTAAAAGTAACAGGGACAAATTCAGTCATTTTAGGCTCCAGAGGTGAATATGGCCCAGCACCAACAGAGGTCCATGAACAGGCACCACCTATGGGCCCATTCACCTCAGAAGATAGCACAGGGGAGGGCACTGCAACTGAGCACCAACTATTGTATTCTATCCCCTGGGAATGCACAGGTTCTGCTGAGGCACCTGCCAAACATGATGGGCACCACATACAACCTCCTGAGATCCACTGCCACTTCCTAGTGCCCTGAAACTAGGAGCAGCCTACACCACCTTCTTTAAAGTCCTTACACCTCTTGAGTGCCCATCAACCAGGTACTGCCTACTAGTTCTGCCTATTGCCTTCATCTATCTGGAAGCATGAGCAGTACCCTAAAAATAAAGAATAAACCCACACAAATTACACTGGAGTGTTCACATGTATAAATATCCCTCCCAAACTACAATAGTTTTCCCTAAACTCACAAAATGTGAAAAATATAGACAGAATGCAGAAGCTCAAGAACCACTTCCAATTAAAATAACAGGAGAATTCACCTGAAGGAGCAAACAATGAAACAGACTTCTGCAGTCTAAGATATTGAGTTCAAAAAGAAGACACTGAAAATACTGAAGGAATTAAGGGCAAATATGAAGGAATTAATAGCGGATATGAACAGTAGTGCAGATTTAGAAAGGAACTATAAATATAAAGGAACTATAAATATATATGGAAGCACAAAGAAAAATAAGAAAGTTCATTTGCAGAGATGCAAATGAGTTAAAGGCACTGAAGAGCAGAATGAAAAATGCCAGAGGAACAAATTATTGGTTTGGAAGATAAATAATGGAAATCACTCAATCAGGACAGCAGACAGAATAACAATTAAAAAAAAATGAAAGCAATATAACATCTATGGTATAATATAAAGTGAGCCATATATGCATAATAGGATTGCAGAAGGAGAAGTGAAAATGGGATTGAAAACATATCTGAGGAAAGTATGGCTGAAAATGTTGCAAACCTAAAGGAAACAGATATCAAGACATAGGAACCAGAGTGGTCCTAAGCAAGTTGAACACAAAATGTCCCACACCAAATATATTATAATAAAAGTGGAAAAAATTAAAAATAAAGAGAGGATTGTAAAGGAAAAAAGAGAAAAAAAGAATTAATTATAAAGGAACCCCATGAAATTATCAGCTGATTTCTCTACAGAAACACTACTGGCCAGATGAGAATGGTAAAATATATTCGAAGTCCTAAAGGGAAACATTTGCAGCCTAGAATAATCCACCCAGCAAGTATATCACTTAAAATGGAAGGAGAAATAAAGAATTTCCCCAACAAACAAAAAATAAAAGAGTCTATCAAAACTAAACCATCTTAAAAGAAATTCTGAAAGTGCTTCTCTAAATAAAAAATAAGTAAGAGTAAGTATAATGGAGAAAATAACAACTGGAATGTAATGACAAATAATTCAGAATACAGGCTAAAAACAAATAAAACAAACTATAATAAAAGATACAATAAACATAAAGAACAAAACTATAAACATGAGGATGTTAAAAAAGGACATCAAAATAATAAAATGTGATGAAGAAGGTAGGAAAATCTAGACTCTTTTTTTAAGAATACATTTCAGCATGTAAGACTATTATGCTAAAACAAGCAGAAATAGAAAGGTAATAACATACTTGAAAAAAAAAGGACAATCACAAATCAAAACCAAATATTACACTGACAAAAACTAAAAAGAAGAGTACACAGCATTAAAAAAAGGAAAGCATCCAACTCCAAAAAGAAAGGAAGAAAGAAGAAACATAGAATTAACTAGAAAACAAGATTTCACATGGCAATAAATACATATTTATGAATAATTACCTTGAAGTGTCAATGAGCTGAATGTTCCAATCAAAAGACTGGCAGACTGGACAAAAAAAGATTCTAAAATATGATTCCTATAAGAGACTCACTTTATGCCAGAGGACGCATATACATTGAAAATTAGGGGATGATAAAAGATATTTCATGCTAATGGAAAAGACAGAAAAGCAGGAGTTGCAATAATCATATCAGACAAAATATCAGACAAAATCTATATCAGACAGAATAGACTTTAAATTGAAAGACATAAGGAAAGACAGAGAAGGACACTATATAATGAGAAGAGAAAAAATTCAAGAACATGACAATACATTTATCAATATATATGCCCTGAATGTGGTAGCACCCAAATATACACTAACGAATATAAAAGGAGAAATTGATGGGAATACAATAAGACTAGGAGACTTCAATATCACACTGAAATCAATGGACAGATCCTCTACTCAGAAAATCAATAAGGCAACAGAATTCCTAAATGACAGTAGAGAAGTTAGACTTAATTGACATATTCAAGACATTACCCTAAAAAAAATCAGGATGTATATTTTTTTCAAGTGCATGTGGAACATTCTCAAGGACAGATGACATTTTGGGACATAAAACTAACCTCAAGAAATTTAAGAGTATAGAAATTATTTCAAGTATCTACTTCAACCACAATGGCATGAAACTATAATTTAACCACAGGAAAAGAAATGAGAAAGACTGTCTTCCTGGAGACTAAACAGCATTCTACTATAAAACCAATAGATCAATTAGGAAATCAAAAGGGGGAAATAAAAAAAAACACTCAAGAAATAATTATGAGAATAAAACTTTTAAAAATCTATGGGTTGCCACAAAAGCAGTGCTCAGAGGGATATTCATAGTGATTCAGGCCTTCCTCAAAAAACAAGAAAAATCTCAAAACAACAACTTAACCCACCATCTAAATGAATCAGAAAAAGAAGAACAAACATAACCTCAAGTCAGTAGAAGTAAGGAAATCATAGACATCAGAGAGGAAATTGATAAAATAGAGATTCAAAAAAAAAATCCAAAAAAATCAATAAAACCAAGAGCTGGTTTTTTGAAGTGGTAAACAAAATTGACAAAACTCTGGCCAGACTCACCAAGAAGAAGAGAAATAAAAACTCCAATAAACAGGATAAATTAAAAAGGAAAAATCTGAACAGATACTGTAGAAATACAAAAGAGAGAGAGAGAGATTACTATGAACAATTATATGGCAACATATTTGACAACTTAGAAGAAATGAACAACTTTTGAGGGACTTACAGCCTACCAAAATTCAATCAAGAAGAAATGGATGAACTGAACAGATCAATGGATCCATGGATCAACTGAAAACTAGAAATAATTAACCATGTTACAAAAACACTTCCTACAAGCAAAAGTGCAGAAACATACTGTTTCACAGGCAAATTCTACCAAAACATACAAAGAAAATATGCCCATCTTAAATTTTTCCAAAAGCCTGAATAAGAGGGAACACTACTAAAGACTTTCTTTGAAGCCACCATCACCCTGACATCAAAACCAGACAAATATACTACCAAAAAAGAAAATTATAAGCCAATATAATTTGACACAAAAATTCTCAAAAAATATAGCTAATCAAATTCAGCAACATATAATAAACATCATACCCCATGGCCAAATGGGATTCATCCCAAGTTCACAAGAATGGTTCAACTTTCAGAAATGAATAAACATATACAACATTAACAAAAGCAAGGTCAAAAACCACATGATCAGCTCAATAGAAGCAGAAAAACCATTTGACAAAATCCAAAATCCTTCCATGATAAAAAAACAAAGCAAACAAAAACCTCTCCTACCAGAGTGGATAGAGAGGTAACATAATTTAACTTAATAAAAGATATTCATGAAAAACCCATAGTCAATATAAAACTCAACAGAGAAAAGATGAAAAACTTTGCCACTAAAATCTGGAACAATGCAAGGATTACCACTCTCACAACTTTTATTCAACATAATATTGGAAGTCCTAGCCACAGAAATACAACAAACAAAAGAAATAAAATGAATCCAAATTGGAAGGGAAGAGGTAAAATGGTCAATCTATGCAGAAGCCTGATACTATATAGAAAATGCTAAGGACTCTGCCAAAATAAACTACTTGAACTCATCAATGAATTCAGCAAAGTAGCAGGATACAATATTAACATTTAAAAAATGGTTAAATTTCTATATACTAACAAAGAAATATTAGAAAAGGAATAGTAAAATATAATACCTCTTTAAATATCACACCCAAAACATTAAATACATAGGAATAAACCTGACAAAGGTGAAAAAATTAAAGACTGCTAACTATAAAATATTAATTAAGGAAATTAAAGCAGATTCAAAGAAAAGCAAAGATATGCCATGCCCCTGAAGAATTAATGTCATTAAAATGGCCATACTACCCAAATCAATCTACAAGTTTCAATGCAATTCCTATTAAATAACCTATGACATTTTTTCATAGAACTAGGACATACAATCTAAAAATGTATATGGAACCATAAAAAATTTTTTTTCCAAAGCAATCCTGAGGAGAAAAAACAAAACAAAACAAAACAAAACAACACACACAAAAAAAACCAAAACGAAAACAAGTAGAAGGAATAACTCTCCAAGACTTCAGACCAAATTACAAAATTACAGTGATCAAGAGAGTGCTGTACTGGTACAAAAACAAGACCAGTGGAACAGGATAGAGCACCTGATAAGCCCAGGTGCTGGAGGCCAGCTCCAGCTGCCAGGGGGTGCACTCCCCAAAGGAGAGGGACAGCATCATCCAATGCACATGGAGACAGCCTCTTTGTCCCTTCTTTCAGGGCGCTGGACTGCTCAAGTTTTATTGGCATAACTGGTTGATTGTATAGACAGTTTCTAACTACAGGTTACATCACAGTGTGAAAATTACATTGGTTAACTTTTACATGGTACAGCAGCTATACATCATGTTCTAAGATCTTTATCTTAACTAAATTTAGTGAGTACAATTTAAGGGCAATTAGGTACAATACATCATGTGGAAAGGAAGAGACTCAGTACAAATTATCCCATGGCCAGCAAGTCTTTACAAGTTGAAGAGGTCACAGACACAAGAATTTGGCATTCACAAATCTTGTTTTTAGACTAGTGCTTATCTTTAATGTGTTATGGCAAGGAGACAGTGTAAGAAAATAAAATCAACTTAACTAGCTATCACTTAAAACCTTTTAAAATCAAGGACAAAACTCACAGCTAGGTTTCTTTTGATCATGGATAATATATGTCCAACTTCTATGAACCTCATTAAAATCCTAACTCTAAGTTTACTGTATAACCACTTAGTAGATAAACACTATGTCTTAATTAAGTTGGATTTAAATAGGGGAAATTCCTTCAGGATGAAATTCTTATTATATTATTGTAATTTTGTTAAATTACAAATCACCACAGGAAAATAAGAATGGAAAATAAAAATAATAAGTAAATAATCAGGAAAGACTGAGGAAAACTGAATAACAGAAAAGACTGTCATCCATGGAACAATCTCCACTCCGTGATGCAAAATGGAAATTGTTTCCTGGAAAATTCAGTTCCCCACCAATGTCAGCAGGTGAGCCTTACTGTCTTCTAGGGCCTGTCCTTGCAATTGTGCCATACAGGCAGATGTCTCCTTATTTAGGAATCTGCCCTCGGAAGTGCACCATTCAGGCTGGCCCCTTTTTCTGATTAGGAGCCTGCCCTTGGAATTGCACCATTCAGGCAAACTCCCTTCGTCGGTTCCTTGTATCTTCTCGGCTCCCCACACCCAGGCACCTGTGGTCAATTAATCTTTGACAAAGGAGGCAAGAATATAAAATCGGAAAAAAATCCCTTCATAAATGATGCTGGGAAAAATGGGATAGCTGCACGTAAATCCTTGAAAATAGAATACACCCTCACACCACACACAGGAATAAACTCAAAATGGCTTAAAGTCTTCAATTTAAGACAACGCACCATAAAAATCCTAGAAGAGAACATTGGCTAAACATTCGCTAACATTAACAGTACAAGTATTTTCTTTGGTCAGTCTCCCCAAGCAATAGAAAAAAACAAAAATAAAAAAATGGGACCTAATCAAACAAAAGTTTTACACAGCAAAGGAAACCATAAAAACAAAAAGACAATCAGTGGAATGAGTGAAATTATTTTCAAATGATGCAACTAACAGGTGTCTAACCTCCAAAATGTACAGTAACATACATCTCAAGAGAAACAAACAAACAAACAAAACAATTGAAAAATGGGCAGATGATCTAAACAGACATTTATCCAAAGAAGACAAATGGGCACATGAAAAAATGGTCAACATCATTAATTATTACAGAAGTGCAAATCAAAACTATAATGAGGTAACATCTCACACCAGTCAGAATGGCTATCTTAGTAAGTCTACAATTAACAAATTCTGGAAAAGGTATGGAGAAATGGGAACCCTCCTACACTGTTGAAATGAAAATTGGTATAATCACTGTGGAAAACAGGATGGAAGTCCCTCAAAAAACTAGATATAGAACTATCACGTGATCCACCAATCCCACATCTGGGCATATATATGGAAAAAGCTTTCATTGAAAAAAAATAATGCACCCATATGTTCATTGCAGTACTATTTACAATAGTTAAGACATGGAAACAACCTAAATGTCCATCAATGGATGAGTGGATTAAGAAGATGTAGTACATATATTCAAAGCAATACTACTCAACCAAAAAATAGAACAAAATGCCATTTGCAGCAACATGGATGGAACTAGAGACCCTCATACAAGTGAAGTAAGTCAGAAAAAGACAAGTACTATATGACATCACTTACATGTGAAATCTAATATATGGTACAAATTAACCTACCTACAGAAAGGAAATTAACTCATGGACTTGGAGAACAGAGTTGTGGTTGCCAAGGAAGAGCGGTACACAGGGAGAGACTAGGGGGTTGAAGTTAGTAGATACAAACTTTTGCATTTGGAGTGGATAAACAATGGGATCCTGCTGTACAGCATGGGGATCTATACCTAATCACTTGTGACAGAATGTGAAGGAAGATAATGTGAAAAAAAAATGTGTGTGTATATACACACCTAACTTGGTCCCTTTTTTGTGCAATAGAAATTGACAGAAGATGTAAATCAAATATAATAAAATGTTTAAATAAATAAAAGTAAAATAAAACAAAATAAAATTAAGCACTTTAGCATAAACAAGTATATATACATACCAAATAATATTACTTAGCCTTTAAAAAGAAGGAAATTCTGCTGTAATATAGCCATATGAATGTACTAAAGGGCATTATGCTAAGTGAAATAACCCAGATGAAGAAAAACATATTGCGTGATCACAACTATGTGGGGAAACTAAAACAGTGGGGCTTATATCTACAAAGAACAATTGTGGTGGTTTCAGGGGCTGGGAGAGTAGGAAGAATGAAGAGAGGCTGACCAAGTTGTACAAAGTTTCAGATATACAAAATGAATAATTTTGGAAGTTCAGTATTTAGTAATATTTCTATGTTAATAACATTTTATTGTATATTGGCTAAGAGTATAATTTTAAAGTGTGTTTATCACACCAAAAAAAACTGCCAACTATCTGAAGTGACAGTGATGGGTTTTTTTGGGTATTTTTAAAATTTTTAATGAGATTTTTCCAGTAATAGCTGGTATACAGTGTTCTATCAATTTTCTACTGTATAGCAAGGTGACTCAGTCACGTATACATATATATTTTCTTTTTTCTCACATTATCATGCTCCATCATAAGTGAATAGACATAGTTCCAAGTGCTATACAGCATGATCTCATTGCTCATCCATTCCAAAGGCAATAGTCTGCACATATTAACCCCAGATTTCCAGTCCCTCCTACTCCCTCCTCCCCTCAGCAACCAGAAGTCTATTCTCCAAGCCCATGATTTTCTTTTCTATGGAAGGGTTCATTTGTGCCATATATTAGATTCCAGATATGAGTGATAGCATATGGTATTTGTCTTTCTCTTTCTGACATTTCACTCTGTATGAGAGTCTCTAGTTCCATCCATGTTGCTGCAAATGGCATTATTTTGTTCTTTTTGAAGGCTGAGTAGTATTCTATTGTGTATGTATACCACATCTTCTTAATCCAATATTCTGTCAATGGATATTTGGGTTGTTTCCATGTCATGGCTATTGTGAATAGAGCTACAATGAACATGCAGGGGCATGTATATTTTCAAGGAAAGTTTTGTCTGGATAGATGCCCAAGAACAGGATTGCTGGGTCATATGGTAGTTCTACATATAGTTTTCTAAGGTATCTCCAAACTGTTCTCCATAGTGGCTGTACCAGTTTACATTCCCACCAACAGTGCAGGAGGGTTCCCTTTTCTCCAAACCCCCTCTAGCATTTGTTATTTGTGGACTCATGAATGATGACCACTCTGGTGTGGTGTTTTTGTTTTTTTAAATTTATATAATTTGGATTCTGCTTCTGTTTAGGATATAGAAAGCTGCAATACAACATCACTGCTATTCAAACAATTAGCTAAATTTGGCTAATCTACAAATGACAATCATTTTATTGAGATACAATTGACATAAGATACTACTTAGTACCAGATACGTAATACAGTAATTATAGGTATTTGTTTATATTGCAATATTATTGACACAATTTGCCTAATTATTATCTATCACCACACATAATTGCCAATTTTCTTTTACTATGATGAGAACTTTTAAGATCTATTATTTTAGCAATTTGCATATGTAAAACAAAGTATTATTAACAATATTTTCATGTCTTAATTTATTTTATAATTGCAAGTTTGTACTTTTGACAACCTTAACTTATTTCACATACCTTCTGCCCCACCACTGTCAAACACAAATCTGTTCTCTATAGCTATGTGCTTGTTTCTTTATCTTTTTTTGGTTTGTTTTGTTTTGTTGCTGCATCTGTGGCATATGGACATTCCTGGGCTAGAAGTAGAATTGGAGCTGCAGTTAAGGCCTAACTACAGTCACAGCTGCACCACATCTGAACCATATCTACAACTTGTGTAATGCACTGCATCTCTAATGACAGATTCTTAACCCACTCAGTGAGGTCAGGCATCCAACCTTAATCCTTGTGGAGACAGTGTTTGCTCCTTAACCCACTGAGAACTAATAGGAATTTGTGTTAGTAGAATTTTTGATAACAACCATTTTGGCTGGTGTGAAGAGATACCTCAGTGTAGTTTTGGTTTTGGTTTGCATTTCACTAATAATTAGTGATATTGAGCATCTTTTCATTTATTTTTCATTTGTCCTTTTTGAGAAATGTCTGTTTGACTTCCTGGACATTTTTAATTAGTGGGAGTGTTTTGGTTATATAACTTCTTGGGATATTTCTGTATTTTGGAGATGAATCCATGTCAGTCACCTCATTTGCAAAGATTTTTTTTTCCCCATTCTGTGTGTGGATTTTTGTTGTGATAATAATCTCTTTGCTGTGCAAGAGCATTCATGTTTGATTGGTCCCATTGGTTTATTTTCATTTTATTGTTATTATTCGGAGAAATGGATCAAACAAGATAAAGCTGTGATTTATGTCAAAGATGCCTATGTTATCCTCTAGGATGTTATTCAGCCTTTCATTTAAGTCTTTAATCCAATTTGAGTATATTTTTATGTATGGTGTTAGAGAATGCTCTAATTTCATTATTTATATGTAGCTCTCCAGTTCTCCCAGCATCAGTTTTTGAAGAGATTGTCTTTTCTTCTGTGTATATTCTTTCTTTCTTTCTATCTTTCTTTCTTTCGTTCGTTCGTTCATTTGTTCTTTCTTTCTTTCTTTCTTTCTTCTTTCTTTCTTTCAATTTTATCTTTTTCTTTAGTCTTTTTTTTAATTTATTTTTTTCCCACTGTACAGCAAGGTGATCAAGTTATCCTTACATGTATACATTACAATTACATTTTTCCCCACCCTTTGTTCTGTTGCAACATGAGTATCTAGACAAAGTTCTCAAGGATACTCAGCAGGATCTCCTTGTAAATCTATTCTAAGTTGTGTCTGAAGAGCCCAAGCTCCCGATCCCTCCCAATCCCTCCCTCTCCCATCAGGCAGCCACAGGTCTTTTCTCCAAGTCCATGATTTTCTTTTCTGAGGAGATGTTCATTTGTGTTGGATATTAGATTCCAGTTATGTGATATCGTATGGTATTTATCTTTGTCTTTCGGACTCACTTCACTCAGTATGAGAGTCTCTAGTTCCATCCATGTTGCTGCAAATGGCATTATGTCATTCTTTTTTTATGGCTGAGTAGTATTCCATTGTGTATGTATACCACTTCTTCCGAATCCAGTCATCTGTTGATGGACATTTAGGTTGTTTCCATGTCCTGGCTATTGTGAATAGTGCTGCAGTGAACATGCGGGTGCATGTGTCCCTTTTAAGGAGAGATTTGTCCAGATATATGCCCAAGAGTGGGATTGAGGGGTCATGTGGAAGTTCTATGCACAGATTTCTAAGGTATCTCCAAACTGTTCTCCATAGCGGCTGTACCAGTTTCCATTCCCACCAGCAGTGCAGGAGGGTTCCCGTTTCTCCACACCCCCTCCAGCACTTGCTACTTGTGGACTTCATTAATGACGGCCATTCTGACTGGTGTGAGGTGGTATCTCATGGTTGTTTTGATTTGCATTTCTCTTATGATCAGCAATATTGAGCCTTTTTTCATGTGTTTGCTGGCCATCTGTATATCTTCCATGGAGAACAGTCTATTCAGGTCTTTTGCTAATTTTTCCATTGATTGATTGGCTTTTTTGCTGTTGGGTTGTGTAAATTGCTTACCTATTCTAGAGATTAAGCCCTTGTCGGTTGCCTCATTTGAAACTACTTTCTCCCATTCTGTCAGTTGTCTTCTTGTTTTCTTTTGGGTTTCCTTAGCTGTGCACAAGCTTGTCAGTTTGATGAGGTCCCATGGGTTTATTTTTGCTCTACTGTCTATTGCTTTGGGAGACTGACCTGAGAAAATTTTCATGATGTTGATGTCAGAGAGGGTTTTGCCTATGTTCTCTTCTAGGAGTTTGATGGTGTCCTGTCTTCTATTTAAGTCTTTCAGCCATTATGAGTTTGTTTTTGTGCATGGTGTGAGGGTGTGTTCTAGTCTCATTGCTTTGCATGCAGCTGTTCAGGTTTCCCAGCAATGCTTGCTGAATAGACTTTCTTTTTCCCAGTTTATGTTCTTGCCTCCCTTGTCAAAGATTAATTGGCCATAGGTGTCAGGGTTTCTTTCTGGGTTCTCTATTCTGTTCCATTGGTCTGTCTGTCTGTTTTGGTACCAGTACCACACTGCTTTGATGACTGTGGCTTTGTAGTATTTCTTGAAGTCTGGGAGAGTTATGCCCCCTGCTTGGTTTTTGTTTCTCAGGATTGCTTTTGTGATTCTGGGTCTTTTGTGGTTCCCTGTACATTTTTGGATGGTTTGTTCTAGTTCTGTGAAGAATGTCCTGGGGAATTTGATAGGGATAGCTTTGAATCTGTAGATTGCTTTGGGTAATATGGCCATTTTTACAATGTTGATTTTTCCAATCCAGGAACATGGAATACCTTTGCATTTCTTTACATCTTCTTTGATTTCTTTGATTAAAGTTTTATAGTTCTCGGCATATAGGTCCTTTACCCCCGAGGTATTTGATTTTGTGAGGTGCAATTTGAAAAGGTATCGTATTTTTGTATTCCTTTTCTAATGTTTCATTGCTGGTATACAGAAATGCGACTGACTTCTGAATGTTAATCTTATAGCCTGCCACTTTGCTGAATTTATTAATCAGTTCAAGGAATTTTTGGGTTGAGTCCTTAGGGTTTTCTATGTGTAGTATTATGTCATTTCCGTACAATGACAGTTTTATTTCTCTTCTCTTCCCATATGGATGCCTTTTATTTCTTTTGTGTGTCTAATTGCTGGTGGCTAGGACTTCCAAAAGTATGTTGAAGAGCAGTGGTGAGGGTGGGCATCCCTGTCTTGTTCCAGATTGGAGTGAGAAGGCTTCCCATTTTTCCCCATTGAGTATTACATTGGCTGTGGGTTTGTCATAAATGGCTTTGTTTATGTTCAGGAATGTTCCCTCTATACCCACTTTGGTGAGGGTCATGATCATGAATGGATGTTGGACTTTTGTCAAATGCTTTTTCTGCATCTATTGAGAGGATCATATGATTTTTGACCTTTTGGTAATGTGGTGTATGATGTTGATTGATTTGCGTATGTGGAACCATCCCAGAGAACCTGGGTTGAACCCTACCTGGTCATGGTGTATGAGTTTTTTGATATGTTGTTGGATTTGGTTGGCTAAGATTTTGTTGAGAAGTTTTCATCTATATTCATCCAGGATATTGGCCGAGAGTTTTCTTTTTTGGTGGTATCTTTGTCTGGTTTTGGAATGAGGGTGATGGTGGCATCATAGAATGTCTTTGGGAGTATTCCTTCTTCTTCGACCTTTTGAAAGAGTTTAAGGAGGATGGGCACCAGTTCCTCTTCATATGTTTGATAGAATTTGCCTGTGAAGCCATCTGGTCCTGGGCTTTTATTTGTAGGGAGTGTTGTTATGAGTTCTTCAATTTCATTTCTAGTGATGGGTCTGTTCAGTTGGTCTGTTTCTTCTTGATTCAGTTTTGGCAGGCTGTAGGATTCTAGAAAACTGTCCATTTCTTCCAGATGGTCAAACTTGTTGCATATATTTGTTCATAGTATTCTCTTATGGTTTTTTGTATTTCTGCTGTATCCGTTGTGATTTCTCCTTTTGCATTTCTAATTTTCTTTAATATTTTTTGCATCTCTATTTTATTGATTTCCTCTTTGATCTTTATAATTTACTTCCTTCTGCTGACTCTAGGTCTTTTTTGCTCTTCTTTTTCTAATTCGTTTAGGTGGAGGGTTAAGTTGTGCGTGTGGGCTCTTTCTTATTGTTTGTGGAAGGCCTGTATCGCTATAAATTTCCCTCTGCGCACTTCTTTCGCAGCATCCCATAGATTTTGAGAGGTTGTGTCTTCATTATCATTTGTCTCCAGGTGGGTTTTTTAAGTTCCTTCTTGATTTCCTCATTGACCCATTGGTTTTTTAGTAGCATGTTGTTTAGTTTCCATGTGGTAGGTTTTTCTCTCATTTCTTTTGCTGTGGTTTATTTCTAATTTCATGGTGTTGTGGTCAGAGAAGATACTTGAGATGCTTTCCATGCTCCTAAATTTATTGAGATTCGCTTTGTGTCCCAATATGTGGTCGATTCTTCAGAATGTTCCATGCGCACTTGAGAAGAATGTGCCTTCTGATGTTTTTGGATGTAGTGTCCTGAAGATGTCAGTTAAGTCCAATTTTTCTGTTGTTTGCTTTAGGATCTCTGTTGCTTTATTGGTTTTCTATCTAGAGGATCTGTCCATTGGTGTGAGGAAGGTGTTAAGGTCTCCTACTATGATTGTATTCTCATCAACATCTCCCTTTATGTCTCTTAATATTTGTTGTATGTATCTGGGTGTTCCTGTATTAGGGGCATATATGTTGACGATAGTAACATCCTCTCCTTGGATGGATCCCTTAATCATTAAATAGTGTCCTTCTTTGTCTTTCTTTATGTCTTTTGTTTTAAAGTCTATTTTGTCTGATATGAGTGTTGCAACTCCTGCTTTCCTGTCATGTCTATTGGCATGGAATATTTTTCCCCACCCTTTCACTTTCAATCTATATGTACATTTTGTCCTGAGGTGAGTTTCTTGTAGGCAGCAGACTGAAGGTTTTTGCCTTTTTATCCACTCAGCCACTCTGTGTGTTTTGATTGGAGCATTCAGTCCATTTCCATTTAAGGTGATAATTGATAGATGATTATTTATTGCCATTTTGAACCTCCTGTTCTAGTTGAAGAAGTAAGGGGTTTTCCCTCATGTTTCTTAGTCTCCATATAATCGATTTTTTTCTCATTTCTTTTCCTGTGGTTGTTTTCTAGTTTCATGCCATTTTGGTCAGAGAAGATACTTGAAATAACTTCTATACTTTTAAATATCTTGAGGTTAGCTTTGTGCCCCAGGACATGACCAGTTCTTAAGAATGTTCCATATGCACTTGAGGAGAATGTATATTCTGGGGTTTTTTTGGATGTAATGTCCTGAAAGTGTTGATTAAGTCTAAATTTTCTATTTTTTCCTTTAGGATCTCTGTTTCTTTATTGATTTTCTGTCTCAAGGATCTGTCCATTGTTGTGAGTGGGTGTTAAAGTCTCCTACTATGATTCTTTTCCCATCAATTTCTTTTTTATGTCTGTTAGTCTTTGTTGTAGGTATCTGGCTGCTCTTGTATTAGGGGCATATATGTTGATGATTGTATTATCCTCTTCTTGAATGGATCCTTTAACCATTAAATAGTGTCCTTTGTCTTTCTTTGTGGCTTTCATTTTTAAAGTCAATTTTGTCTGATATGAGTATTGCAACTCTTTTTTTCCTCTTTTGTCCATTGGCATGAAATATCTTTTCCCATCCCCTCACTTTCAATCTACATGTGTGTTTTGCCCTAAGGTGAGTTGTTTTAGACATCAGATTTAAGGTTTTTGCTTTTTTATCCGATCCACCACTCTGTGTCTTTTGATTGGAGCATTTAGTCTTTTGACATTTAAGGTGATTATTGATAGATGATTATTTATTTTTCATTTTTACCTTGTTTTCCAGTTGATTCTATGTTTCTCTTTTCTTTCTTTCTTTTTTTGGTTGGGTGGTTTCCATTTGTTTTATGCTTGAGTACTTTTATTTTCAAGTTTGTGAATGTAACGGTCAGTTTTGATTTGTGGTTGTCCTGTTTTTTAAGCATGTTAACCCCTTCCTATGTCTGCTTGCTTTGGCCTGATAATCATAAAGCTTCAAACACATCATTAAAGTAAAAAAGAATCTATGTTTTCTTACTTTCCTTCCCCACATTGTATGATTTTTATGTCTTTTTTTTTAAACATCTTTGTGTTTAGATGTGGCTTATTTAAGTGATTTCTTTCCAGTTGTGGTTTCCTCCATCTCACTTCTTACTTTTTTGTAAATTTAGAAAAGCCCTTTCAGTATTTTTTTTAGGTCGGGTTTAGTATTGCTGTACTCTTTTAGTTTTTGTTTTTTGAATAAATTCTTTATTTCCTCCTTCTATTTTATGATATTCTTGCTGGATAGAGTATTTTAGGTTGCATATTTTTTCCTTTTAGAACTTCAATGTATCTTGCTATTCCCTTCTGGCCTGTGGTGTTTCTGTAGAGAAATGTGCTGATATCCTTATAGGTATTCCCTTTAAATTAATGCTTTGCTTTTCTCTTGATGCCTTTAGAATCTTTTCTTTATATTTAAGTTTTGTCATTTTCACTAAATATGGCTTAATGTGGGCCTGTTTTTGTTCAACTTGTTTGGGGCTCACTCTGTTTCCTATATCTTGATATCATTATCTTTTATATTTGGAATGTTTTCAACCATATTTTCTTCAAATATATTTTCAAACCCCTTTTCTTTTTCTTCTCTTTCTGCAATTCCTGTTACATGTAGATTGGCCCATTTTATATTGTCCCATAGGTCTCTTATATTGCTTTCATACTTTTTCATTTGGTTTTTTGTCTGCTGTTCTGTTTGTGTGATTGCCATTATTTTATCATCCATGTCACTAATTTGTTGCTCTGCATTATTCGTTCTAGTCTTTACTGCCCTTGGCTCAATTTGTACCTCTGCAAATGAATTTTTTAGTTTTCATTGGCTCCTCCTTATATTTTCTATTTCCTTTCAGAGGGAATCTGCATTAATGTTCATATGCTCTCTTAATTCCTTCTGTATATTCACTACCTCCCTTTTGAACTCAATGTCTATCAGATTGCATAGTTCTGTTTCACTGTTGACTACTTTAGGTGATTTCTCCTCTTCCTTTAATTGTGGATGGTTTCTGAGCTTCTTCATCTTTTTTTTTCCCTTTCTTTTTCTGTGAGTTTGGGGAAGCCAAACTGTAGTCTTGTAATGCTACTTCTGAGCAAGAGCACTCCTTTGTATTTTTTTGGTGGGGTTACTCTCTATTTTTGGTGTGGGAGTTTGAATATTTGCTTTCTCTTTCCTGGGTGTGAGCAGGCACAGGATGTTCAGTGTGTTTTCAGTGAGAAGGAGGCAATGGGTAGGGCCAGTATTCAGTGCCTGGTTTTTGGGCCCTCAATAGCAGCAAGGATCTTCAGGAAGGTGGCACAGGCTACTCCTAATTGCAGGGCCCTGGGACGTGGTAATGAGCTCTAGGCAGATCTACAAGGTGACCAGAGCATTTGGGTAGCAGCAACAGGGTGTGTGTGTGTTCCCAGTGTAGTGAGAGAAACAACAGGTTGTGTTCAACTGCAATGCCCTCCTCTGAGGTGATTGGAACTGCATGTGGTGTTTGTTCAGGGACTCCCTCATGGTGGTGGGCCACAAAAACCTCTAGAGTCAGTAATAACTCCGGTGTTTTGTCCCCCACCACCTGTAGACCTTGCATGAAGCAACCCATCTCACTTAGCGCACATGGGAGGTGCTGCAAGGCTGCTTCTTGTGGTAAGATCCAGGGAAGTTACAGAGGTCAGGCATGTGGGTATTGCCTGGAGCATTTGGCAGTGGCAGCAGCAGGGCAGGTGTGTTCCCAGAGGTGCAAGAGCACTACAAAATGTTCTTCAGTCACAATGCCCTCCTCTGGTGCCTTGAAGTTAATTGGGTTTCAAGTAGTGTCCGTTCATGGATCCCTATTGGTGGCAAGACACTCCCACCTCTGGAACCAGAGATAACTGTGGTGGCCTGCCCCCACCTCCTTTAGACTGTGCAAAAAACACTTCATCATGTTTAGCCCCCACAGGAGGTTCTGCACAAGCCACTCCTAGCTGTAGGTTCCTGGGAAGGGATAGTGATCAAACATCTGGGCACCACCAAGAGTGTTTGTCAGTGGCAGTAGCAGGGTGTGTGTGCTTCCAGGGGAACAAGAGCAATATCAGGTGATATTCCATTGCAATGTCCTTCTCTGTGGTGCCCTCTGAGGTGGTTGGGGTTGCAAGGGATTTTTATTCAGGTATCCCCAGTGGTGGTGGGCCATGCCCACCTCTGGAGTCAGAGATAAATCTGGCAGTTTTCCCTGGGCATAGGCAGACCATGCAAGAACTACCCTCTCCCACTTAGCCCATGCAGGAGGTGCTGCACCAGCTGCTCCTGGTTGTAGGGTCTTGGCAAAGGACAGTGACCATGTACCTGGGCACCATCTAGAGGATTTGGCAGTGGCAGCTGCAGGGTGGGTATGTTCCCAGGGGAGTGAAAGCAACAGTATATGGTTCTTGGTTGCAGTGTCCTCTTTTTTTCTTTATTGACAACCTCTGAGGTGACTGATGGGTCGCAGGTGGAGCCCACTAACGTCCCCAGTGGTAGAAGCCATGCCTCCCCCTGGCCTCTGAGATGCCCTCAAAGGTCTGTCCCTGCCACCTGTAAATCATGCAAGAGGTACCAGGTCACACTTAGCCCCCGAAGCCCTTTGCCCACATAAGAGGTGCCTGGCCACTAGCAGCCTGCACAAGAAGCACCCAGTCTCCTCTAAGGAGCAAGAGGCTTCTCACCACCATAGCCAGCACTAGAGCCACCCAGCCCTCTGGGCATGTTCATGTTCCAGCGCAGGCAGTTTCCAATGGCAGTCCATCCCTCCTCCTTTCACCCTCCACATCAGTGGTGCCTTGCCTGTCCTGGGTCTGGACATTCTCCTGGGTACCCCCTGCCTTTATGTTACCCTCCCCAGCCTGTGGCATACCACTCCCATGCCCATTACACACTGCTCCTTAGCTGCTCAAGCTGTCCTCAAACCACCAACACCAGTGCTCTCCCCAGGACTGATATCCAGAGCCCAAGTCTCAGCACCCAGCCCCCTCCCAAGCATCTCAGGCTGTGGTGTCCAGGCCAGTGGTTAGATAATCTGTGTGGCTCTCACTCTACTTTGCTATTCTCAGTCCAGCTGCTGCACTTTTCTTGGCAACTTTGAGGTCCCTCTGACTCAGCTGATCTCCCTGTCAGTTAGGTGGCTTCCCAGGTTATGGGTTCCTTTTATCCTTCACAGCTCCCTCTCAAGAATGCTCGTCCCATCCTGATTCCTTTACTTTCTCTCTTCTTCTTTTGTTATACCCAGTTATGTTATGAGTTTCTTGCCCTTTTTGGAGGTTTCAGTTCCTCTGCCAGCATTCAGTTAATGTTCTGTGTGAGTCATTTTACATGTAGATGTGTATATTTGATGTGGCTTTGGGAAAGCCATGACCTCTTATTCCTCTGGCATCTTACCCCACTCTGTTTATTTATTTCTTTATTTTTAAATTTTGCATCTATATCTCCTAAACAGGGAAGTCAAATCTTTTGAAGAAGAAAAAAAATAAAAGATCTTTTAAAGCCTTGTTCAGATTGAGTTGTCTTTTGGATGCTGAAAAAGCATTGAATAAGCAGTTATATATTCAGGGTTGAGTTCAGATCTAATTGCTCCTCTCTTTTTAAAAGAGCATTAATGAGAGCCATTGCAGCAAGATGTGAAACAGGCATTTTAAGTATGCTAGTATCAACACTTACACCAGCATAGATACCCAAGTAGCATTCAACCATTTTAAGAGTTATCATATTCCTCGGCTGGGATATGTTCCCACAGCTATGTAGGAAGTGCAATGACGCAGAGTTTAGAAAGAAATAACATCCATAAAATTTTAGAAAGTAAATGTTAAGTTACAGGGATTTTTTGGGGGGAGAAAGGGGAGAAGCTGTGGCATATGGAAGTTCCCAGGCTAGGAGTTGAAATAGAGATCTGAAGCACATATGAACCTACACCACAGCACACAGCAATGCTGGATCCTTAACCCAATGAGTGAATCCAGGGATCAAACTCACATCTTCATGGATAATAGGTTCATAACCTGCTGATCCACAGGAGGAACTTCCAGGAAATCTCGAGATATGGCAGAGAAGTCAAACACTGACTCTATGCCCACACATTCCCTTTCCTCCAATACCCACTAAGGCTTGTAGTGGGTATTCATTAAGACTAAAACAGTCCTCCATAACCTTCATGTGGTACACTGAATGAGCAGAAGTTGTTGAAAGTTATAGACATGTTGCCTCAATCAAGGCACACCAGAGTAGACTAGAAGAAACTATGGAAAATCTTCCACAATCATAGAATAATCTGCTCACTGATATTCTGCAGGTCTCCTGAGCAAACTCTTGTTCACAGTGCAATAGCAAGGAGGTACGGAAAGGGAAAGTTGTTTCCTAGGGCAAGAATGGATGCATATCTGGTTAGGACTGCTGATTAAGACAAAACATAGAGTTACCTAGTAATTTGGAGATGGTGCTCACTGTCAAGGTTGGAGATTACTTTGGGTAGGAGATTGGGCTGAAATTAACACTGAGCTAGATATGGGAGCATATTTAGTGTTAGACATAAGGTTGAAACTGAGGTTGAATTTAAGGTAAGGATGGAGAGAATAATAAGTAAATATTTTGGATCACAAGGAGGCCAGAGTATCCCTGAGGCAGAGGTCCTAGTGGTCTTAATGAGGATCTCAGGATTTGGGGTCTTTCAGTAACAATGTAGCCTGAAAGACATCACACAGTTACACATATTTTTTTTTCTTCACCTGACTGAGATCCTCTAAGAGGAATAACAACAGTTTCTATAAGTCATGTTGGTGGTGCCCAGAAAGTGAGATGCAAAATATCAGACTTCGCTCTAGGAAGAGGGATAGCTTATAACAGAGGGATAAGGAGTTAGATGAACCAGATAAATGTATGCATAGATAGGGTGACATGCTCAGGGTAGTATCACAACTTGAACACACATAGTACAATAGAGTTATAGTGCCCAGACCATGCCTGCTTTATCAGGTCTGCAGAGAACTCTGTGACCTTAAACTTCACATCTAGTAGGTGGAATAAGTTTAGTTGATCCAGGTAGTGATGTTGATCAATACTTGGTAAGACATAGCACACTGCTGAGGCACTGAAGGAGGCAAAGGACAGGTGAATGAGGCAGAGAAGAAGAGGAAATTAAAGATTAAAAAAGTAGGACAGAGAAAAAGAAATAAGAAGGTAAAACAAGAGAGGGAAAAAGAGAAGGAACAGAAGATGGAGAAGAAAAGATATTGATACATCAGAAGGATGAAGAATATGGTAGCAAATGAATAAGGGAAAATATATTGTGAACAGAGTGAGAGAATATTGCTATAACATGAGTGGGAAATAATGTGTAAATAAGAAATGTGGGTAGGTCATTTAAGACTTGTGAGATTCTTGCAACCCATCTCGTACTCAAGCTCTGTCTCCCAAACTCCACTTCTTGAAGTACACCCTGGCCCTTGTGTCTCAAACCAGCCCTAATCCCCTACATATTTCTCTCAAGGTAAGTGAAACAGGTCTGTGGAGAATAATAGAATATATTCAAGGTATTCCTTTTACTCAGAATGACTGATCATCTAAGCATCAAACCTCTGAGCCTTGCCCACCATATTACATAATTCTCAATCTGTGAATTACAGTACTGTGTCCCCAATCCTCAAATGACAGATCTATATTAGATCTTGAGGCTGTTTGCATCTTCAAAGCCCTTTGATACCATTTAAGCCAGTAGTATATAATCCACATGCCCTTGAGACTCCTTAACATGGATGAATTTATCCTCAAACAAAGATATGTGTTGAAGTCTTAATCTCTGATATCTGAATGTGACCTATTTGAAAATGTGACCTATCCAAGCCACGTCTGCCACCTACACCACAGTTCACAGCAATACCGGAACTTTAACCCACTGAGCCACGCCAGGGACGCTAGTTGGGTCCATTAATCACTGGGCCACAATAGGAAATCCAAATATGATTCCTTGTAGAAAATAATTGCAAAGAACTGTTGGGCAAACAAAAATCAAGCAAGAAAATTACAAGAATTCCTAAAGTCAATTTCCACTAATTACCATAGTATTATTAACTTCACTCTCTCATCTTATGAACCTATGTTTCTGTGGGCTGATATCCTAATTATATTAATAAATTTAAGAAAAGAGGAAAGCTAACTGTAAACTTGATGAGTCAACAGTGAATATGTCAGGAAATATATTTAATTAGAAAAACTTCAAAAGTACTTTCATAACTGTCAGATATTAGTCAAAATGTCCATCATTCCCAATCTACTTTACACTGCAGAACCAGCAGAATGAGAAACTACTCGTGACTAACAATAAAAACAAAATGACGATGATTCAATAGATGCTAACTACTTATGATTTTGGTGTACTATTCAAAAATTTATAGACACTAATATGCTTGTAAAAACACTGTGAGGTAGGTACTATTACCATAACCTTCATATTAATGCAAGAGGCACAGAGAGGTAAAGGAATTTGCCAATACACAGCAGCTCATGTGTAAAATAATATAATATAAACAAGACAATGAGACAAGAACACCTATGACTATAACTAAGAGGCACAATATATGATTACCTACATAAAGAACACAAGTGGTTTTATAAATTAGAACAGACATTAAGTTGCTGGATAAAATATTATCCTTCAATGAGAGTGTTCCTGAAAACTGGAAAGCTATTTGGAAGTCTATACCATTATTATCATTATTAATATATTATTAATGTTAGTAATTATTTTAACATGTTATTAATAATATTAAATAAAAATATAAAATACTCCTGATATTTACATTCTACTCCTAGGTGGATAGGCAACTGATGCAAATGTAGGTATAACCAAAACAACCAAACAAAAAAGTATAATATTTATGGCAGCGCTATTTGAATTACTTTATAACTATTTTGTCTATTATATTTTAGACACTACATTTGGATTTTATAGGTTCTAATAGTAACAAGCCAGAACTATATGACATAAATAGGGGGCTAGGATCAAGATGCCAGAGGAGTAAGAGTGGAGCGCAATTTCCCCCCAGAAATATATATAAAAAAAAATTTGTGTGTTGAAATTCTGAACATCTACTGAATGCTGGCAGAAGACCTGACTTCAAAAAAAGAAATAATACTTCTACATAATTGGGAAAGAGCAAAAGTGAAAGAGAGATAGAGAGAGAGATAGAGGTAGAGAGAGAGAGAGAGAGAGAGAGAGAGAGAGAGAGAGAGAGAAGGGAAGGGGAGAGAGGGGAGGGAAAAGGGGGAAGAGAAGGGAATCAGGATGGGACCAGAACTTCTGAGACTGGTGAAAAGGTTCAGGAATCTACACCTTGGGAAGCCAGCTAACTGACAGGGACATCAGGAAGGATGGAGGGGAAGACTCAAACTTTCAGAAAAAAAGTATAGTAGCTGGTCTGAGGAAGCCAAATTAGAGAGGAAATCACACAGACTATTGGTACAACTGCCTAGGACACCACAGTCTGAAATGTTCAGGCAGAGAGTGGATACTGAGACCCAGGCAGCCGAAGGAAGTTCTAAAAAGAAGACTGAGTTGAAATAGCTGGAGGGGCTAAGGAGTGATGCACCAGAACCAAATAAGTGCAAAAGGAATCCTGGTCCTGCCATATAACAAAGATGCCAATGTTGGAAAGTGCAGGTGGTGAGGGGAGCTGCACAACCTTAGGAACTTCTGTGCACACACAGGCTCTCAAATGGTACGTCTTACATGGGCCATGGTGGATGGTGGAAACTGCCACAGAAATCTTTGACTCCAGATGTGAGCACATCCCATCAACATTGAGGGTTCCATAATTAAGCACCAACTGCTGCCCTGGTTACTCCAGGGGTTGCTGCTACTGATGGCCCTGGAACCAAGTGCCATTCATTGCTCCCACCCCCCTGGGAATGCACATGACCATTACTGCTGCTGACAAGGGCCCTGGGAACCATCCCCACCTCCATGGGAGTAACTGTCATTGCTGAGGACCCATTAATCAGGGAACATCCTGCAGGTGACACCCATCACCCCTCTTCTCCCAGGATTCATGTGCAGGCCATGCAAATTCATAAACCCTGTCAAGGGACTAACAACCTGCATAAATTGGGGGCAGAGGGAGCAACCATCCTAACCAAAAGCAGCTTTCATACCAAAAAACAGTAAGCCAAGAAAACTACACAGGGATGTTCTTCTATATAAATAACCATCCAAAAATATAGTAAATAATTGTTACCCCTAACCTCACAGAGTAAGAAAGACATAAGCAAAATGAAGAAGCACAGGATCCATTACAAGTTAAAAGAACAGAATTCCTCTAAAGGAGAAAACAATAAAACAGACTTCTGTAATCTAACAAACACTGAGTTCAAAAAGGAGGTAATGAAAATACTGAAGGAATTAAGAACAGCTATTGGCAGTAATGCAGATTACTTTAAAAGGAACTAGACACTATAAGGAGAAGTCAAGAAAAATGTAGAAAATTTATTTGCAGAGATGGCAACTGAGGTAAAAGCATTGAAGAGAAGAATGAATAATACAGACAAAGAAAGAAGTGACTTGGAAGACAGAATAATGGAAATTACCCCATTAGGAGAACAGACAGAAAGCCAAGTGAGAAAAAAAATGGAAGCAATATAAGAGATATACAAGAAAATATAAAGTGTGCCAATCTATGCATAATTGGGATCCCAGAAGGAGATTAAAGGGGATTAAAATATATATGAAGAGAATAATAAATTATGGCTGAAATTTCCCAAACCTAAATAAGGAAACAGATCCAGATACGGGAGGCATAGAGGACCTGGAATAAGATAAACCCAAATAGACAACTCCAAGACATATTATAATAAATACAACAAAATCAAAGTAAAGAAATGATTCTAAAAGCATCAAGAGAAGATGACAATCTATCTACAAGTGGAATGATCCATGCAAAGCATCTATTGTATCCAACAGAAGATGTCAAGCTTCCCAAAAAAAAATAAGAAAACCCCATGTGGTTGAGGAGGATAAAAGGGGAAAAAGGGAGAAATAGAAAAAGGAGAGAGGAGATCTCATTAAGGCTCAATGGGTTCGAGAACCCTATATAGTGTCTATGTGGATGCAGGTTTTATCACTGACCTCACTCAATGAGTAAAGGATCTGGCATTGCCACAACCTACACCTGTGGTATAGATTGAATATGTGGTTTGGATCTGGCATTGCTGTGGTGTAGGCCTGCAGCTGCAGCTCTGATCAAATCCATAACATGGGAACTTCCATACATTGCAGGTGAAACCATTTAAAAAAAAAAAAGGGAGAGAGATGGAGCCAGAGAAAACCTGCACATCAGGGAGGGAGATATATCTGTGAGAGAGAAAATTTACCCAGGCCATGGGAAGCCCTTTACTAGTGGGAAGGTCAGCTCAATATAGGGGAAGTTTAGAACCTAATAGGAAAGAGCAGCAAGGGGTGAGACAGAGTGAGCTGTGAAGAGGGTCAGCAAGAAGTAGTGCACTCCCCCAGAAAGTGTGGGGGCTGGGAGATAAATATCATGATTCAATGACATATTCAGTTGAGGTGATCAGGGTTGGCTGGGCAGCAACTGCTTAATGAGACCAGTTGGTGAAGAGGGTTTATGCAGAAGAAATCAGGTCCCACCAGAGAGGCAAGCTGTTATGGAGACATTTAAGGATAGGGGTGTACCTGCTTCTAGAGCTTCCTCTCTTGTGAGTGCTCCCAAGCAGTTCAGGGTGAATGTGAGGCTCTTGCACCACTCTGCAAGAGTTGCATGCTGGCAATGAGCTCTACCTCTGAGATTCCTGAAGTGCCTAAGCCCCAGTTACCATGGAAAACACTGCCAGCAGCTTCCAGGACCTACTCAGGCAGTACTAGAAGCTCTCTAGCACCAGTTTTTCCTGCAAAAGATGCTATCAAGCACCAGACTGCAATCCAGCTGCTCCCAAAGTGCTGTTGGTACAGATATCCTATGAAATTTGCTAACAGGCACCAGAATCTTCTGCAGCTGTCAAAGAAACGCAAGGAGTAACAGATATCCCATGAAGCCTAACAATGAGCAAAAGAATCTTCTACAGCTGCCTCAGGAGTGCAGGAAGTCAGAGCCAGTGAAACTGTGATTGGGCACTGGAATCAGCCCCCACTCTCTGGGAGTGTAGGACACAATGTGAAGCCTGGGACTGGGCACCAAAATCTGCTCCAGCTACTCCAGCAGTGCAGTGAGGTTCAGATATCCCATGAAACCAGTAAGTGGGCACCAGACCCTGCCTCCTTTGTACTGAAACTGCAGAATGACCCCCATGTAACAATTCCTGTCCCACCCACCTCCCTCCTGGATAAGGGGCCTGTGCTCCTGCTAATTTGAGGGCAGGCCCCAGTGGGGTTGTCACAAACAGGGATGTAAAGATATCTGAGCCCCAGGGCCTTGAAACTAGGAGAGAAGAGATGAAATCTCTCCTTTCAGCTACAAGAACCACAGATTTGTACTTTCACCTCCAACTTTATAAATCTAGACCTTGTGGAACATCCCAACAGGCAGCAAGTGCTCCCGAGGTTGAGAGAGTTCTGGCTTTAACATCAGTGGGCATTGTGAGCACATGCACATGGGCACAGGCTAGGGACTAAGCTGTCTCCATAGCTTCCACAGAGGCACAGGGTCACAACTACCAGTCCTGGGACCAGACTTCTTCAGAAAAAACAACATCTGAGAGACACCTGGGCCAATTGCCAGCATAGTGATGCCAATGATAGTGTACTCAGTGAACCTGCACAAGTGAAAGATGCCAGAACAGATCACACTCATAGGTGAACATCTCTAATGGAGGAAAACTCAGGGGCTCCTCTCCTAGAGGGACCACTCCAGTTCTGCCTACCTCACACCACCAGGCAGAAACTGCTCAAAAGCAAATCTAGTGCATCATAACTGCAACAACAAGGGAGAAGACCCTGCCTCTTACAAGGCACAGGGCAAAGAATGACAAACGGACATGCACAGGGCAAACAAGGCACCCCCTTCCAATATTCAGTGCAGGCTCTGGTCACCACAATATCAGTCGTACATTTTATTAAGGAGATAATGGCCCATACACCAGGTAAACATGTAGCAGGCATCCATATTCAACACAGCCCTTGTATCAACAATAATTACACCCAGATATAGAGCCTAAAGCTGTCCTGACCTCACAGCCACCTCTAAACACACTCCTTGACATGGCAATGACCATCAGAGAGACAGAACTGATTACCACCCACCACTTGACAGGCACCAGCCTCTCTCCACGGGAAAACTATATAAAGCCCTGGATCAGCTCCATGCCCCAGGAATCAGACACCAGAAGCAAGAGGAACTACAATCCTAAATTCTGTGGAAAGGAGACCACAAACACAGAAAGTCAGACAAACTGAGATGGCAGAAAAATAGGCTTTGGATGAAAGATAAAAACCCATAAAAACAACTAAAAGGAGAAGATATAGAAAATCTGACAGAGAATTTGGATTAATGAGAGCAAGAATGATACAGAATTTCAGAAAAAGAATGGAGGTACATAGTGAGAGCTATGAGAAATGTTTACACAGAGCTAAAATATTTAAGTACACAGAGCTAAAATATTTACACAGAGCTAAAATATTTAAATAAATTGAAAACATAATATCTGAAAAGAAAAAATACACTAGAAGGAGTCAATAATAGGATATTTGAGGCAGAAGAATAAATAAGTGCGGTGGAAGACTGAGTGATGGAAATCACTGTTGCAGAAAAAAAATAAAGAAAAAAAATGAAAAGAATTTAGGAACATGTGTGAAACCTATAGAACAAAATCAAACTTGTGAACATTTGAATAATAGGAGTCCATGAGCTGAAGACAGAAAAAGCTAAAGAAAATATTTAAAGAGATTAATCAAAAATTTCCCTAATATAGGAAATGAAATACTCAATAACATTGAGGAAGCACAGAGAATAAGCCCAAAGAGAAACACAGTGAGACACACAGTAATTAAATTGACAAAAATAAATGCAAACAAAAATATTAAAATGGAAAAAGATAGAAGTAACAAAGACACCCCCCCCAACACATGAAAAATGGTAAGAGCTGATTCTCCCAAACTCAGCCAGCCTGAAGGGAGAGGCAAGATACATTTAAAGTGATGAAGCAGGGGTACCTAGAACCAAGAATATTCCACCCAGGAAGGCTCTCATTCAGATTTGATAGAGAGATAAAAATCTTTAAGGCAAGCAAAAGCTAAGGGTACTCAGTACCTCCAAACCAGCTTTTCAACAACTACTAAAGGAAATTTTCTATGTGGGAAAGAAAGGGCCACAACTAAAAATGAGATAATTACAAGTGTAAAATCTCTTTCTCTCTCTCTCTCTTACACACACACACACACACACACACACACACACACACACACACTACAGGCAAATAGCACTGGTGAACATAGATGCAACAATCCTCAACAAAATATTAGCAAACCAAATACAACACTACATGACAAAGATTATACATCATGATCAAGTGGTAATAATTTCAGGGATGCAAAGATTTCTCAGTATCTGAAAATTAAGTGATATAATACACCATGTCAAAAAATTGAAGAGTAAAAAAACATAATCATCTCAATATATGCAGAAAAAGCTTTTGACAAAATTTAACCCTTATTTCTGATTAAAGAAAAAAAACTCTCCCGAAAGTGGGCATATAAGGAAATTACCCATAATAAATAAACCTACAGTTGACATCATTTTGAAAGGTGAAAAGCAGAAATCATTTCCTTTAACATGAGGAACAGACGAGGATGTCCACTTTCACCACTGTTATTCAACTTAGATTCAGAAATCATAGCCACAAATATCAGAAAACAAACAAACAAACAAAAAGGACATCAAATTAGAAAATAAAAAGGGAAATTGTCACTCTTTTCAAGTGAAAATGTGCTTTACATAGGACATCCTCAATATGCTTCAGAAAAATATTAGAGCTTATCAATAAATTACATAAATTTTCAGGATATAAAATTAATACACAGAAATATTTTGTATTCCTATACACTAAAAGTAAAAACCAGAAGGAGAAATGAGGGAATCCCATTTACCATCTCATCAAAAAATAATAAAGTAAAAAATGTAAAAGATAGGAAAAACTAACCTAAATAGACAAAAGACTTGTATTCTGAAAACAAAGTGATATTGATGAAATAAATCAAAGATTATAATAACAGATGGAAAGATATACCATATTGTGGGTTGGAAAAATTTATTGTCAAATGAATATACTACCCAAGTAAAATCTACAGATTCAATGCAATCCTTATCAACTTACTAATGATATTCTTCATTCACATAATTAGAACAAAATATTTTAAAATTTGTATGAAGAAAAGACTTCAAACAGCCAAAAACATATTGAAAGAAAAAACTGAATTGGAAGAATCAGGATTTTTGCCTTCAGACTTCACTATAAAGCTACAGTAATTAAAACAGTATGGTATAGGCAGTAAAAGAGAAATATATCAATGGACAGGATGGAAAGTCCAAAAATAAACCCAAGAAAATATGATAAACTGATCTATGACAAAGGAGGTAAAACATACAGTGGAGGAAAGACTTCTCTTCAATAACTAGTGGTGATAAAACTGGTCAGCAAAATATACAATAATAGAAATTAGAGAGAGAGGGGCAAGATGGCAGAAGAGTAGGGGGACACACTTGCTCTCTTCTACAAACACAACAACAGGATAAACGACTCACACAGAACAGCAACCAATTGCTGGCAGAAGAACCTAAAACTCCAATAATGGCAAGAATTTCATGACATTACTAGGTAAAATGAGAGAAAAGAGGAGAGTGAGAGAAGGTTAATCCGAGCTGGATGGGTGCTCCCGAAAGGGAACTGCAGAGGAGAAAGGGATCCCACACCCTGGAAAGTCACCTAGATTGATGGAAAGATCAACTGAACTGGAGGAATCTCCAGATGCAGAGAAGAGTGTAGCAGTAAGCTGGAGTTCTGAAAAGCAGAGTGAGAACCAAACAGATGATCTGAACTATGGGCACAATCACCAAAAATTGAGACGCCTGGGTGGGGGCTGGGCACCGAGACCTTGGGTGTGGAGGTTTGTCCCCAGGAAAGGGCTGGAGGTGGGGCAGGGTGGAGTGGAGACTGCTTGGGAGGTCTAGAAACTGGTCCCTCAAATTAGATGGGCAGAGACTGCCTGGGAGACTAGAAAGCAGAGTGTTGCAGGGGGAGGGAGCAATACGCTAATGGCGGGGAGGTGGAAAGCCACATCAAAGGGAACCTGGGAGAAGAGCTGGACAAGGAACCAGTGTTGGGGAGTATTCTATGGGGACCCACCCATAGAATACTCCCCATGCCGCAGTGAGCTTACTGGCCTGCCAGGTATCAGAAAGCTGTGCTTCCAAATGCATCCCCCCCGCCACCCCTTATCCACATGCCAGACTAGGGGCTGCCTGCCATCTGGGAGGGCCAGCCTTAACAATTGCCAGAAGCCTACCACAGCAGGGGCTGTCCCTGCCCTGGCCTCCTTGCGCTTTGGAGGGGCTACACCCCCACGGAGCAGCACCAAACACTGCCAGCATCCAGGAAAAGGCCGGAAGCCCAGAAAAGCTAGAACAAGATTGGCTGGGCTGTGAAAAGATCTGCCTAATTCTTGGACAGTCCTTCTGAGTCAGTCTTCCCTGGGAAGAGCCTCTTGGGTTTGCAGTGACCCAGACAGCTTCTCCAGCTCTCGGGGGGTGCTACACTCCTGCAGAACAGTTGCACAGGACCACCAACCCCCTAGAAGAACCCCACAGCCTAAAAACACCAGAGAAAGCTCTGCCTGACTGAGTGAAGTCTGCTCCCATCGTGGTGTGGACCTCCCAGTCCTGTCTGCCCTCAGGAAGTCCTCCTTTGCTTCAGAGAGACCCTCACAGCACCACCAACACTCCAGAAAAGCCACACTGCCTCAAAAAAGACTGACCAACAACACCAGCCCTCAGGAAACATTCCACAGCAGTGACAAGGCAAACACTGCCCTACCACGGAGAGTGCAACTTCCCCAGGAAAAAGAAAACAACAAGCAAGATGAAGAAGCTGAGAAACCACCCCCAGTGGAACCAACAGGAGAACTCGCCTAAAACAGTCAACAATGAAACAGATCTTGGCAGTCAGACAGACCTGGAGTTCAAAAGAGAAACAGTGAAAATACTGAAGGAATTAAGAGAAGATATGAACAGAAATGCAGACACCTCAGAAAGGAACTAGAAAATACAAGGAGGAGCCAAGAAAAACTAGAACACTCATTGGCAGAGATACAAACTGAGCTAAGGGCAGTAAAAACCAGAATGAATAATGCAGTAGAACGAATCAGTGATGTGGAAGATTGAATAATGGAAATCACCCAATCAGGTCAGCAGACAGAAAACCAAATCAAAAAACAGGAAAGCAATATAAGAGACCTTTATGGGATAACATAAAGCGGGCCAATCTTTGCATAATAGGAATTCCAGAAGGAGTAGAAAAAGATAAGGGGATGGAAAATATATTTGAAGAAATTATTGCTGGAAACTTCCCAAATCTAAAGGATACTGAGTTCAGGATACAGGAAGCACAGAGGGCGCCAAAAAAGTTGAACCCAAACAGACCCACACCAAGACACATCATAATAAAAATGGCAAAAGTTAGTAATAAAGAGAGGATCCTAAAGGCAGCAAGAGAAAAGCAAAATGTTCCCTACAAGGGAACCCCCATAAGGTTATCAGCTGATATCTCTAAAGAAACTCTACAGGCCAGGAGGGAATGGCAAGAGATATTTAAAGTGCCAAAAGGAAAAACTATGCAACCTAGAATACTCTATCCAGCAAGAATATCATTTAAAATAGAAGGGGAAATAAACATTTCTTCCAATAAACAGAAGCTAAAAGAATACAGCAATACAAAACCCAGGCTATAAGACATATTGAAAGGGTTTTTTTCTAAACCAAAAAGAAAGGAAGGAAAGAAAGGCAGGAAAAAAAAAAGAAAGAAGAGGAAGAACTAGGACTTAGGAAACCGCAATCAGTGAGCAGTCACTCAAATAAGGCAGCGTATAGATTTATTCATGAAATGCTTCAAACAAAATAAAATTAAAAAGAAAAAAATAAAAAAGAGTCATTAAAATCATAAAATGTGGAAAAGGGATGTGACGAAATAAATAGGCCCTTATTGTTTGTTTGTTTGTTTCTCTTCTTAATTTTAGTATAGTAATGAAGTGTTTGAACCAAGGGGACCATCAGGCTAAAACACATGATTACAGGGAGGGGTTAGCATACTTAAAAAACACGGCAACAACAAGACAAAATCAAACATTGCATTCGCAAAAAATGAAAGGAAAAAACACTCAAACAGATAATAACCAGAGACCATCCAACAACAACAACAACAACAACAAAAAAAAAAGAGTGGAGAAGCATAGAATCAACTGGAACATGAGGTTCAAAATGGCAATAAATAATCATCTATCAATTATCACCTTAAATGGCAATGGCCAGAAGTTCCAATCAAAGGTCAAAGAGTGGCTGAGTGGACAAAAAGGAAAAAGCCTTGAATCTGTAGATTGCTTTGGGTAGTATGTATGGCCATTTTTACAATATTGATTTTTCCAATCCAGGAACATGGAATATCTTTCCATTTCTTTACATCTTTTTTGATTTCTTTGATTAAAGTTTTATACTTCTCGGCATATAGGTCCTTTACCTCTTTGGTCAGGTGTATTCCGAGGTATTTGATTTTGTGAGGAGCAATTTAAAGGTATCATATTTTTGTATTCCTTTTCTAATATTTCATTGCTGGTACACAGAAATGCTACTGACTTCTGAATGTTAACCTTATAGCCTGCTACTTTGCTGAATTTATGAATCAGTTCAAGGAATTTTTGGGTTGAGTCCTTAGGGTTTTCTATGTAGAGTATCATGTTATCTGCATACAGTGACAGTTTTATCTCGTCTCTTCCTTCTTGGATGCCTTTTATTTCTTTTGTGTGTCTAATTGCTGTGGCTAGGACTTCCAAAAGTATGTAGAATAGCAGTGGTGAGGGTGGGCATCCTGTCTTGTTCCAGATTGGAGTGAGAAGGCTTTCAGTTTTTCCCCATTGAGTTGCTGTGGGTTTATCATAAATGGCGTTGATTATATTCAGGAATGTTCCCTCTGTAGCCACTTTGGTGAGGGTCTTGATCATGAATGGATGTTGGACTTTTGTCAAATGCTTTTTCTGCGTCTATTGAGAGGATCATATGATTTTTGACTTTTCTTTTGGTAATGTGGTGTATGACTTTGATTGATTTGCATATGTGGAACTATCCTTGAGAACCTGGGATGAACCCTACATGGTCATGGTGTATGAGTTTTTCGATATATTGTTGGATTCGGTTGGCCAAGATTTTGTTGAGAAGTTTTGCATCTATATTCATTAGTGATATTGGCTGAGAGTTTTCTTTTTTGGTGGTATCTTTGTCTGGTTTTGGAATGAGGGTGATGGTGGCATCATAGAATGTCTTTGGGAGTGTTCCTTCTTCTTCAACCTCTTGAAAAAGTTTAAGGAGGATGGGTACCAGATCCTCTGTGTATGTTTGGTAGAATTTGCCTGTAAAGCCATCTGGTCCTGGACTTTTATTTGTAGGGAGTGTTTCTATGAGTTCTTCAATTTCATTTCTAGTGATGGGTCTGTTCAGTTGGTCTGTTTCTTCTTGATTCAGTTTGGCGGAATGTAAGATTCTAGAAAACTGTCCATTTCTTCCAGATGGCATATATTTGTTCATAGTATTCTCTTATGGTTTTTTGTATTTCTGCAGTATCCGTTGTGATTTCTCCTTTTTCATTTATACTTTTGTTTATTTGGGTTCTTTCTCTCCTCTTTTAGTGAGTCTGGCCAGGGGGTTGTCAATTTTGTTTACCTTTTCAAAGAACAAGCTCTTGGTTTCATTAATTTTTTTGTATCGTTTTTTGAGTCTCTATTTTATTGATTTCCTCTTTGATCTTTATAATTTCCTTCCTTCTGTTGACTCTAGGTCTTTTTTGCTCTTCTTTTTCTAATTCGTTTAGGTAGAGGGTTAAGTTGTCAATTTGGGATCTTTCTTCTTGTTTGAGAAAGGATTGTATTGCTATAAATTTCCCTCTGCGCACTTCTTTCGCAGCATCCCATAGATTTTGAGAGGTTGTGTCTGCATTATCATTTGTCTCCTGGTGGGTATTTTAAGTTCCTTTTTGATTTCCTCATTGACCCATTGGTTTTTTAGTAGCATGTTGTTTAGTCTCCATGTAGTAGGTTTTTCAAAGAATTAGTACAAACCATCCAAAAATGTACAGGGAACCACAAAAGACCCAGAATCACCAAAGCAATCCTGAGAAACAAAAACCAAGCAGGAGGCATAACTCTCCCAGACATCAAGAAATACTACAAAGCCACAGTCATCAAAGCAGTGTGGTACTGGTACCAAAACAGACAGACAGACCAATGGAACAGAATAGAGAACCCAGAAAGAAACCCTGACACCTATGGCCAATTAATCTTTGACAAGGGAGGCAAGAACATAAACTGGGAAAAAGAAAGTCTATTCAGCAAGCATTGCTGGGAAACCTGAACAGCTGCATGCAAAGCAATGAGACTAGAACACACCCTCACACCATGCACAAAAACAAACTCATAATGGCTGAAAGACTTAAATAGAAGACAGGACACCATCAAACTCCTAGAAGAGAACATAGGCAAAACCCTCTCTGACATCAACATCATGAAAATTTTCTCAGGTCAGTCTCCCAAAGCAATAGACAGTAGAGCAAAAATAAACCCATGGGACCTCATCAAACTGACAAGCTTGTGCACAGCTAAGGAAACCCAAAAGAAAACAAGAAGACAACTGACAGAATGGGAGAAAGTAGTTTCAAATGAGGCAACCGACAAGGGCTTAATCTCTAGAATAGGTAAGCAATTTACACAACCCAACAGCAAAAAAGCCAATCAATCAATGGAAAAATTAGCAAAAGACCTGAATAGATTGTTCTCCATGGAAGATATACAGATGGCCAGCAAACACATGAAAAAAGGCTCAATATCGCTGATTATAAGAGAAATGCAAGTCAAAACTACCATGAGATACCACCTCACACCAGTCAGAATGGCCATCGTTAATCTGTCCACAAATAACAAGGGCTGGAGGGGTTGTGGGGAAAAGGGAACCCTCCTGCACTGCTGGTGGGAATGTAAGCTGGTACAGCCACTGTGGAGAACAGTTTGGAGATACCTTAGAAATCTATACATAGAACTTCCATATGACCCCACAATCCCACTCTTGGGCATCTATCCGGACAAAACTCTACTTAAAAGAGACACATGCACCCGCATGTTCATTGCAGCACTATTCACAATAGCCAGGACATGGAAACAACCTAAATGTCCATCAACAGATGACTGGATTCGGAAGAAGTGGTATACATACAGAATGGAATACTACTCAGCCATAAGAAAGAATGACATAATGCCATTTGCAGCAACATGGTTGGAACTAGAGACTTTCATACTGAGTGAAATGAGTCGGAAAGACAAAGATAAATACCATACGATATCACATAACTGGAATCTAATATCCAACACAAATGAACATCTCCTCAGAAAAGAAAATCATGGACTTGGAGAAAAGACCTGTGGCTGCCTGATGGGAGAGGGAGGGATTGGGAGGGATCGGGAGCTTGGGCTCTTCAGACACAACTTAGAATAGATTTACAAGGAGATCCTGCTGAGTATCCTTGAGAACTTTGTCTAGATACTCATGTTGCAACAGAACAAAGGGTGGGAAAAATAAAATGTATACATGTAAGGATAACTTGATCCCCTTGCTTTACATTGGGAAAAGGAAAGTAAAAAATCTTTTACAAGAGTAAAAAAAAAAAAATTAGAGCATTTTCTAACACCTTAGTCAATAATAAACTCAAAAAAGATAGATGACCTAAATGTAAGCCTCATAGTATAAAACCCCATGATGAAGACAAATACAGAACATTCTTTGACATAAACAGCAGCAATGTCTTATTTCATTTACCTTCTAGAATAATGAGAGTTAAAAAACTTAATGAGACAATTAAATTTAAAGTTTTGCACAGCAATGGAAACCATAAAAAAGTAATCCACATAGTGGGAGAATATATTTGCAGATGAAGGGACCAGCATGAGTTTGATTTTCACAATACACAAATACCTCATTAAGATTTATATCAAAAAAGCCAAAAACTCCATTAAAAATGGATAGAAGATCTAAGCAGATATGTCTCCAAATGAAACACAGACCGATGACCAAAAAGTCTTGATCAAAAGGATGCTTAAATTACATCATTAATTATTAGACTACAATTTATATTGCTTCACACGTCAGACTGCCCATCATCGAAAAGTCTCTAAATGGCTGAAAGAACTAAATATAATAAAAGACGGCATCAATCTTCTGGAAGAGGCCGTAGGCAAAACATTCTCTGACATCAACCTTACAAATGTTTTCTCAGGTGACTCTCCCAAATCGTCAGAAATAAACACAAAAATAAATCAATGGGACATAATCAAACTGACAAGATTTGCACAGCAAAGGAAACCAAAAAGGAAACAAAATACAACTAACAGAATGGGAAAAAATAGTTTCAAATGAGGCAACTGACAAGGACTTAATCTCTAAGGTATACAGACAACTTATACAACTCAACAGCAAAAAAGCCAACAACCTATTGGTAAAATGGGCAAAAGACCTGAATAGACATTTCTCTAAGGAATATGAACAGATGGCCAACAAGCATATGAAACAATGCTCAACATCCCTGATTATTAGAGAAATGCAAATCAAAGCTACCATGAAATGCCACCTCACACCAGTCAGAATGGCCATCATTAAGAAGTCCACAAATAATAAGTACTGGAGGGGTGTGAAGAAAAGGGAACCCTCCTGCATTGTTGATGGGAATATAAGCTGATACAACCACTATGGAGAACAGTATGGAGGAAACTTAGAAATCTATATGTAGAACTACCATATGATCCAGCAATCCCACTCTTGCGTATATATCTGGACAAAACTTTCCCTAAAGAAGACACATACAACCTCATGTTCATTGCAGCACTATTCACAATAGCCAAGATATGGAAACAACCCAAATGTCCATCAAAAGATGATTGGATTAGGAAGATGGGGTATATATACACAAGGGAATACTACTCAGCCTTCAAAAAGAACAAAATAATGCCATTTGTAGCAACATGGATGAAACTAGAGACTCATACTGAGTGAAGTAAGTCAGAAAGAGAAAAACAAATACCATATGATATCACTCATATCTGGTATCTAATATACAGCACAAATGAAACTTTCCACAGAAAATAAAATCACGGACTTGGAGAATAGACTGGTGATTGTCTGGGGGAGGGGGAGAGGATGGGAGGGAGTGGGAGCTTGGGGTTAACGGATGCCAACTATTGCTTTTGGAATGGATTAACAATGAAATCCTACCTTGTAGCACTGAGAACTGTGTCAAGATACTTACAATGGAGCATGAAAAAGGGAGATAAAACTATGTATACATGCATGTGTAACTGGGTTCCCATGTACAGTGGAAACAAAAATTGTGTTGGGGAAATAACAATAAAAATAAATTTATGTAGATAAATAAATTCATGTAGATAAATAAATTCATGCTGATGTAAAAGAAAGGGAACACTCCTACACTGTTCATGGGAATGTAAATTGGTACCACCACTATAGAGGACAGTATGGCATTTCCTTTAAATACTAAATATGGAACTCCCATATGATCCAGTAATCACATTCCTTGGCATAGGTCTGGAGAAAACCATAAAAGATACATGCTGGAATTCCCATCATGGTGCAGCAGAAATGAATCCAACTAGGAACCATGAGGTTGAGGGTTTTATCCCTGGCCTTGCTCAGTGGGTTTGGGATTTGGCATTGCCTTGAGCTATGCTGTAGGTCACAGACATGGCTCAGATATTGCATTGCTGTAGCTCTGGCATAAGATGGCAGCAATAGCTCCATTTTGACCCCTAGTTGGGAACCTCCATATGCTCTGGGTATGGCCCTAAAAAGACAAAACACACACACAAAAGATACATGCACTTTAATTTTCATTGCAGAGCTTTTTACAATAGTCAAGACAGAAGAAATCAAAATGTTCAACAACAGTTGTTTGAATATAGAAGTTGCAGTTCATATATTCAATGAAATTGTACTCAACCATAGAAGAGCATGAAATAATTCCTTCTGCAGCAACATCAATGGACCTTAAATTTTCATGCTAAATGAAGTCAGAGAAAGACAATTATCATATGAGACCATTATTATGTGGACTCTAATAGAAGTGATCCAATAGAACCTATAAAATAGAAATAAATGCATAGATTTCAAAACCAAATTCTTTGTTACCCATAGGTGAAAATACTAAAGGGATGGAAGAATGGGAGACTAGTAATATCATATTCACACTACTGTATAAAATAGATGATTGACAAGAACCTACTCTAGAGCAGAGAAAAAACCCTCAATAGATTTTAATAAACTATATGGAGAAAAAGAATGTATATATTTTTAGGTATCACTGATTCACTTTGCTGTATACCATAAACTAATAAAACACTTTAAGTCAATTATCCTCTAGTAAAGTTAAATTTCAAAAAGAGTGAAGAAAGATAGTACATTCATCAACATGTATGAACTTAATATAGGAGCACCCAAGTATATAAAACAAGTACTAAGAGACATTAAGGGAAAATTGATAGAAATATGATAATATGAGACTTAAATACCTCTCAAATCAATGGACAGATCTTCTAGAGAGAAAATTAATATGGCAACAGAAGTGCTAAATGACACAACAGAATAGTTAGCAATATTTTCAGGACATTACATAAAAATAACCCCAGAATGTACATTCTTCAACAGCACATTGAACATTCTCTAGAAATGATCACATACAAAAAACTAACCTCAGCAAAAATTTGAGTATAGAAATCAATTCAAGAATCATCTCTGACCACAGTGGCATGAAAAAAGAAATCAAAGGAAAAGAAAAGAGAAAAATCTGACTGCATGGAGACAAAACAACATGCTACTAAAAAAACAAATGGGTCAATGAGGAAATGAAAAAGGAAACTGAAATACACCCAGAGACAAATGAGAATGAAAACACAACTACACAAAATCTGTGGGATGTCACAAAAGCCATTCTTAGAGAAAGTTCATATTAATACAGGCCTTCCTCAAATAACAAGAAAAATCTTAAATAAACACCATACTCTACCATCTAAAATAATCATAAGAGAAAAAACAAATACAACCTAAATCAGCAGAAGGAATGAGATAATAAATATGGTGAGGAAATAAATAAAATATATTTTTGATAAAATAGAAAAATCGATAAACCAGGGTTTGATTCTTTGAAAGAGTAAACAAAATTTACAGACCTCCGGCCAGAATCACAAGAAGAGGAAGGGAACCTGAATAAATGATAAGTGAAAAAAGAACGTCTTAACTAATACAGCAGAAATACTAAAAAAAATTATAAGACAAAACTCTGAAAAATTATATGCCAAGAAACTTGACAATATAGAAGAAAAAGACAAATTTCTGGAAACAGTTATTCTAGCCAAAATGAATTAGATCAATTGAACAGACTGATCAGTATAAATAAAACTGAATGTATAATTTTAAAAACTCACTACAAATAAAAGCCCAGGACCAAATGGCTTCACAGATGAAATCTATCAAATGAAGAAAAATGTATACCAATCCTTCTTAAATACTTTCAGAAGACTGAAGAAGAATGAACACTCCCAAAGACATTCCATAGAACCACCATCACCCTAGTGCAAAAACTAAAGATAGTACCAAAAAAGAAATTTATAGGCCAGTGTATTTAATGAATATAGATGCACAGTATCTCAACAAAATTTTAGCAAACTGAATCCAAAAAAAGATCATACATATGGAGTACCCATCATGGAGCAGTGGAAACAAATCCAACTAGGAACCATGAAGTTGCTGGTTCAATCCCTGGCCTACCTCAGTGGGTTAAGGATCTGGCATTGCTGTGGGCTGTGGTGTAGGTCATAGAAGCAGCTTGGGTCTGTTGTTGCTGCATTGCTATGGCTGTGGCTGTGGCTGGCAGCTATAGCTTTGATTAGACCCCTAGGCTGGGAACCTCCACATACTTGAGTGCACCCCTAAAAAGGTAAAAAAAAGAAAAAAAGATAATAGATGACAACAAAGTGGAATCTATCCCAAGTTCACAAGAATGTATCAACATATGAGAGTCAATGCAATATATCACCTTACCAAAAGAAGAGTCAAAAAGCCACATAATCATCTCAATAGATGCAGAAAAAGCATATGACAAAATTCATTATCTATTTATGATAAAAACTCTTAACAAAGTTTGTATACAGAGAATATATCTTAACATAATTAAACCCATTTATGACACGCCCACAGCAAATATAATCCTCAGAGGAAAAAAGCTGAAAGATTTCTAGAACATGACACTAATATCTAGAACATGACAAGGATGTCTAGTCTCATTACTTTTATTTAACATAGTATTAGAAGTCCTAACCATAACAACCCGCCAAAAAAAAAAAAAAAAAGGAGGAAGGAAGGAAGGAACAGTGTGAGGGAGGGAGGTAAGGATGAAAGGAGGGAAGAAGGAAGAAAGGGAGGAAAGGAAGGAAAGCAAGGAAGGAAAAGAAGGAAGAGGTACCCAAATTGGAAAAGAAGATGTAAAATTGTTGCTATATGCAGATGACATGAGTATGTGTAAAAAACTGTCAGGTCTCCACACAAATCTGCTCAATCTGATCAATGAATTCAACAAAGTTATCAAGATACAAGATTAATATTCAGAAATCAGTTGCATCTTACCCAATGGTTATGAATTTAGCATTGTCACTGCTATTGCTATGTTCATGGCTCTGGAACTGTCTGGGACTGTCTGTATGCCACAGGTGCAACCAAAGAAGGAAAACAAAACAAACAACTAGAAATTAGTTGCATTTATGCATACTAACTATGAAATATTAAAAAAGAATTTTAAAATACAATTCTTTTCAAAATCATATTTCAAAAATAAAACACCTAGGAATTAATCTGACCAAGGAGGTAAAAGACTTATCCACTGAGAACTATAAAATGTTAATAATGGAAATTAAAGATGATTCAAAGAATTGGAAAGACAGCTCATGCTTGTGGATTGGAAGAAAATATTGTTAAAGTAGCCATACTAACCAAAGCAGTCTACAGATTTAATGTGACCCCTACCAAGTTACCTATGATATTTTTTCATAGAACCATAAAAATAACCCAAAAATTTATAGGGAACCATAAAATAACCAAAATTGCCAAAGCAATGGGGGTAGGGTAAGCATAACTCTCCTAGACTTTAGACAATATTACAAAGCTACAGTAATCAAAACAGTGTGGTACTGGTTCAAAAACAGATATATGGATCAATGGAACAGAACAGAGAGTCCAGAAATAAACACAGACACCTTGTGGGTTAATTAATTTGTGACCAAGGAAGCAAGAATATAAAATGCGAGGGAAAAAATAGTCTCTTTAGCAAGTGGTGTTGGGAAAACTGGACAGCTGCATGTAAATCACACACCAGGCACAAAAACAAACTCAAAATGGCTCAATGATTTAAATATAAGACAAGATACCATAGAACTCCTAGAAGAGAACATAGGAAAAATATTTGCTGGCATAAACCATACAAATGTTTTCTGATGTCAGTCTCCAAAAGCAATAGAAATAAAAACAAAAATAAAAAAGTGGGGTCTAGTAAACTCAGTAGATTTTGCACAGCAAAGGAAGCCATTAAAAAAAAAAAGAAAAAATAAGTGACCTACAGAATTGGAGAAAGCAGTTTCAAAGAATGCAACCAACAGGGCTTAATCTCCAAAATATGTAAACTACACAAACAATACAAAAAAAAATTTTAATGGGCAGAAGACATTTCTCCAAACAATACAGACAGATGGCCAGCTGGCACAGGAAAAGATGTTCAATATCACTAATTATTACAGAAATGCAAATCAAAAGTGTAATGAGGTACCACCTTACATTGATCATAACTGCCACAATTAATAAGTCTAGAAATAAAAAATGCTGGAGAGGATGTGGAGAAAAGGGAAACTTCCTTCACTGAGGGTGGAACATAAATTTGTATAGTCACTATATAATAGACTATGAAGTTTCTTCAGAAAAAATATACAAGCACAATATTATTCAACAATAGCCCTCATGCTCATATATCTAAACAAACTATAATTCAAAAGTTTACATGTCTCCAAATGTTTATTACATCACTCTTCACAATAGCCAAGACATGGAAGCAAACTAAATGTTCATGGGCAGATAAATGGATTAAGAAAATGTGGTACATATACACAGAGGAATACTACTAAGTCATAAAAAGAATGAAATAATGCCTTTTTGCAGTAACTCCAAGGTAAACAGAGATTCTCAAACTAAGAGAAGTCGCTAAGAGAAAGACAAATACCATATGATATCATTTAAATGTGGAATCTAAACTATGGCATAATGGACCCATCTACAAAACAGAGACAGATTCACAGACATAGAGAATAGACTTATGTTTCCCAAGGTGGAGTGGCTAAGGAGTGGGATGGACTGGTAGTTTGGGATTAGTAAATGCAAACTATTACCTTTAGAATGGATGAGAACTGAGGTACTACTGCATAGCATAGGCAGCTATAGTCTCTTGGGGTAGAACATGATAGAAGATAGCATGACAAAAAAATGCATGTATGTATGTGCATGTATCCACACACTGTACATAAGCTATACTCTAATAAAAACAAAATTTTAAAAATAAATGAAAAATTTTAATTTTAAATTAAAAAATAAAAGTCACATATGACAAACATAAACCTAAGATCACTCTCAATGGAGAAAAACTTAAAGCATTTCCACTAAGATCAGGAACAAGAAAAGACCATGATGAAAAACAATATATATATGTACTTTATATGTATATATATATATATGACTCATTTTTCTATACAGCAAAAATTAGCACAGCATTGTAAATCAATTGTAAAATCATTAAAAAATTAAAGTGACTTGATGCACATCATATATCAATATTTCACTTTCATACAATAAGACTTCATTTACAAAATATGTATTTTACAAAAAAAATGAGGAAAATTTGAAAAAGTTCAGAATTATTTTTTGGATATGTAGAATTTTTGTTAATTGAGCATAGCAATGTTCCCCTATTTTTTTCTGTTTCAAAAAAATTGTGAGAATTATAAAATTTGTCAATATAATTAAATTTTTCAGCAAATCCAAGGATAAAAAATTCATGGGTATCTCAATAAATGTATAAAAATTGATGAATATAATTAAATACAATTAGCTTTACAATTTAGATCTTTGAGAAGCCTATTAATGAATTAATAATAAGTCAAATTCCCTACTTGTTAGTGGGTCTACTATGAACTGACAAGAAATGATATAAGTAGACAAATATTAAAAGTTCATAAAAGGCAGAAACAGATCCAGAGTATGCTGTCACTCTGTTTATTCTACATTGACTATGTTAACCAAAGGGAAAAAAAATGGAAACCTGACTAAAATACAGAGGCATTTATTTATGTTTTCTTAGGATTATGACCAGAAGACACAGACTCAATTTCTTGAATGGTGCTGCTCCAAACCATAAGGCTGCAGCTGGCTGATGTTTTAAAAATGGCTGGTGTATTTCAGTTTGGCATAGTTCACAAAAGATTCAAGTTCTTATTAATGTAGTGAGTAGATCCAAACTCCATGGATGCCAAACTCCATTTAGTATACTGAATTATTATTATACCATTAAGATTCCAGTCTATGATCAAAAGCTGTATCTAGGATAAAGAAAGAAAAAAATACTATAATAGAAGAAAAAAATTTAATCAGCAGATTTTTGAATCTATAATAGACAATTCAAAGGAATCTACAAAAAATTTGGAAATAATGACCATATGTATCATGTTATAAATGATTTAAAGTAAAATAAGTTCTGACAAAACTTTTAAGGAAAATATGCTTAAAATCTTACATATAGCAAAAATGACAGGAACATTTAGCCAGTCATTCCATATACTCATCATGTAATTGGTAACAAAAGTTTAGAAGACAATTAATGATGAATCCCCCTTATGTATATGATATGTCTTAACAAAAATATTATAAAATAAATTCAATAATATATTAAAATTGAATTAAACTGCAAAATCAAAAAGAGGTCCACTATTAGAAAATCAATGTGATTCATATTACCAATAGGAAAACAAAGGGCATTTCAGCAGATGTAGGAAAAAGAATGTAACCAACTAATTCTAAAAGATGCTGCTTAATCCTATGCAAATCCACTTCCTAGAGCCAAATTTGATCCCTGATTCACTGAACCTCTCTTCCAAAAGGCTGCATCATATTTTGTGTCCACTTTCTCACCAAAGCATCATCTTCCCTTTGCACATTCTAGACCCTGAATCTGGACCTCATGTCATATGGATAACAACAATCCTAATAAAGAAAATGTCATCTTGTGGGCATACTTAAAAAATCTCAAAAATATAAGCAACAACAGAAACAATAAAAAGATAATTTTCCATCCAATATCACTCTCCATTACCTAGTAAACTCCCAATCAAACTTATGAATTAAATTCTACAAAGCAGACCCAGTTCCTCTGCCTCAGTTCACAATGTTCACATGCTTTGTAGGTAACTCCAGCGACCTCCAAGTTTCCCAAGAAACACAATCCCTTAGAATGCACCCTTTAACTCCTCAAGGACTTTTAACTACCTATCCTGCTGTAATCTAACTTTATAATCATGTAATCACATGCCCTGTCCCAACCTGGTAAATATTGCACACTTTGCCCAGTTCTTCTGCTCTTTCATATTTAAAACCCCCATGCCCTCACTCCCTCAAGACTTGAATAAGCCAACAGACACACAAAGTGTACTAGCTTCCCAGTTCTCTTCAAATACAGCTGCCACTTTCAACCACCTTCACCCTCTGCAATTTACAGTAGCTGACTTCAACTGACTTGAAGTCCTCTACATCCACATCTGTAATGGCCTTAACTTTTGCAATTGCAGTCACCATGTATCTCTTAGAGCAACTGAGCCAAAAACAGGGAGTGATTTGCCCTTACACTTCCTGCAAAGTGGACCAGAAATAGTTTTTCAAAGCCCCAATGTCATCTACTAGCTGCAGTCATCTTGGAATAGGGCTACATAAAAGGAAAGAGTGCTTTTTAAGAGCTTCTGGAAAATCTCTTTGGTGGAATTGCTCCAGTGATAAAATATTGAAAACATTAGCCTAAAAATCATTGGAAAGCAAACAAAATATGCAAAAAAATGAAGGGGAACAGGAAATTGAGAAAAAGAATAGGATTCATGTTTCATGTTTTTACAATATTTTATTAAACATCATCTCTCAGTTGGGAACATGCTTGGAAGCTGCTGTTTTACTGGCTTAAAAAACCAAAATGACAGATACCACAATCAGCAACTGTTCTAGAGGGAATCATAGAAAGGAATGGCATCCACTATAAAAAAAATTAAATGCCAAAAGATTTATAACACACATGTCACAACATTCCATGTTCAGAATAAAATGTTTGAAAAAAATATTTGAAAAAAGTAAATGAGCACATGCACCTGCAAGTTAATTGCAGCTCTAGTCACAATAGCCAAGACATTGAATCAACCCAAATGTACACTTACAGATGATTGGGTTAGTAAGATGTGGTATATTTACACAATGGAATACTACTCAGCCATAAAAAAGAACAAAAGAATGCCATTTGCATCAACATGGATTGAACTAGAGACTCTCATGCTGAGAGAAGGAAGTCAGAAAGAGAAGGACAAATACCATATGATATCACTTATATCTGGAATCTAACATAGGTACATATGAACCTTTCCACAGAAAAGAAAATCATGGACTTGGATAACTGACTTGTGGTTACCAAGTTGGACGGGGAGGGAGTGGGATGGATTGGGAACTTGGGGTTAATAGATGCAGACTATTGTCTTCAAAGTGGGTTAGCAATGAGATTCAGCTGTCTAGCACTGGGAACTCTGTCTATTCACTTATATCATAATGGAGGATTATAATGTGAGAAAAAAGTATGTATACATGGATGTGTAACTGGTTGTACAGTATGCATGGATGTGTAACCAGGCTGTACAGTAAAAAAATAAAATAAAAGGTAAAAACTCAAAAAAACCCCAAAAAAACAAAACCAAAGAATAGAGATTGAAAGAAAAAATGAAGGAAAGAAAAAAATAATGAATATTTTCCTAATTGACTGACAGAACAAGAAGTTCTGCACATTCTAAGTAGAAAAAATTCAAAATTAAAAAACAAATCAGAGGAGGGGCATTACAAGAGAGATAGAGGGGGTAAGGATAAGTGTCTGTCCTTGAAGTCCAATAGTAAATACACACACTGTAAATAGAAGAGAAGTAAAAATTATCGCTATAAAAATTGTCACAAACATCAGATTGTTATGATCATTATACAACTACAGATGTGATAAATTCATTTGAGTAATAAAAAAAGAAAAAAAACAAAAACAAAACAAACAAAACAAAAAATAAAAATAAAAATTGTCACAAAGAAGAGAGCAAAAAAGGAAGACAGCAACAAAACAACTACAAAACATCTTTAAAACAATTAACAAAATGGAAAAGTTGTTTTCTTTCAATAGTTAACTTAAAATCAAATGTATTTAATGATCAAATCAAAAGGCACAGAGTGGCAGAATAAATCAATGTTCAGCTGTAAAAAATATAATCTTGAGGTAAAGACTATATTTCCATGAAAACGGAAATGAGAAGAAAGCAGGGATTATATCATAAAAATAGACTAATTAGAAAACTATAATAAAATCATGGAAAAGATGGCAGAAAAGTAGGGGGACGTGTTTGCCCTCTCCCAGAAACACAAAAAAAAAACCCACACCCACACAAAAAATGACTCTCACAGAACAACAACTGAATGCTGGCAAAAGACATTAAAGCTCCAAAAACAGCAAGAATCTCTTGACATAACTGGATAAAATAAGAGAAAAAGGAGAGAGAGAAAAGGGGAGTCAGGAGTGCATGGGCATTCCTGAGAGGGAGCTGTGAAGAAGAAAGGGAACACACACCCTGGAAAGTCACCTAACTGATGAAAAGATCAACCAAGTCGGAGGGATCTCCAGATGCTAGAAAAGCAGAGCAGTAGGTCTGAGATCTAAAAAGCTGAGTGAGAGCCACACACATCATCTGAACCACTGGCACAGACACCAAAAACCAATATGTTGGGGGCTGGGACTGGGCACAGAGACCTAGGCCCTGGAGGTTAGTCCCCAAGATTTGGTTGGATGTGGTGTTGTGGAGACAGCCTGAGGGACTAGGAAGCATTGTGTTATGGGTGGAGGGAGCAATATACTAAGGGTTTGGGAGTGGGGAGTGGAAAGCCGCAAGAGAGGGAACCCAGGAGAAGGTTTGGGTCTGCAGGAGAGACAAGGTGCCAGTGTTGGGGAGGGGAGAGGAGGAGTGGAGAGCTGCAATAGAATACTCCCTGTGCCCCAGCTGTGTGTGCTTGCTTGTCAGCCAGCAGAGAGTAGTGCTTCCTAGCACATCCCACCTCCACCATGCCCCACGCCTTGCCAGAAGCTTCCTGCCATCCCCGTGGACTGGCCTCACCACCTGCGGGAAGCCATCCACCACTGCAGCTTTCCCTGGCTGGCCTGCCTGCACACTGGAAATGCCCCACTCCTGGGGAGCAAGCCACCCAGCACCACTCACCCTCAGGAAGAGCTCCATGGTCCAGGAGCACCAGGGCAAGCCCTTCTGGGCCACAGGAAGTATGCCTACACCGCAGTTTACAACTGCCAGTCCCACCCACCCTCAGGAAGTGCTCCTTTGCCTAAGTGCACCTATACCCCTGTTTACACCTGCCAGTACACATGTCCTTGGGAAGTGCTCCATTGCCTCTGAGTGAGCCAGTTAGCCCTGCCCACTCTTGGGAAGTGCCAAACACCCGCACAGCAAGTCACCCAGCATCATCAGCCCTTGGGAAGACTTCTGTGGCCCAGGAGCACCAGGGAAAGCCCTGCCCAGACATGGGAAGTGTGTCTGCACTGCAGTGGGCACCTGAAAGTCTGGCCTGGCCTTGTGAAATTCTCCTTTGCATCTCAGCAAGCCAGTTAGCCCCATAGGCCCTCAGGAAGTCCTGCACTTCCACAGAGAAAGTCTCCCAGCACCATCCGCCCTCAGGAAGAGCCCCACAGACTGGGGGCACCATGGCAAGCCCTTCACAGCCAGGGGAAGTTCACCTATACCACGGTGCACACCTCTCAGTCCTGCAAGCTCTCGGGAAGTGCTCCTTTGTTTCAGACCCAGCTGGATAGCCCCAGCCACCCTTGGGAAGTGCTGCACTCCCCAGAGCAAGCTACCAAGCATCGTCAGCTCTTGGGAAGAGTTCCACTGCCCAGGAGCACCAGGGCAAGCCCTCCTGGTCACGGGGAGTGCACCTCCACGATGGAAAAGAAAATAACAGGCAAGATGGAGAAACTCAGAAATATTCTGAGTAGAGCAACAGGAGGATTCACCTAAAGCAGACAACAATTAGACTTCTGCCATCTGACAAACACTAAGTTCAAAGGGGAGATAGCAAAAATACTAAAGAATTAAGAGAAGATATGAAGAGTAATGCAGACTCCCTAAGAAAGGGACTAGAAAATATAAGGGGGAGCCAAGAAAAACTCGAAACTTCATTTGCAGAGATACAAACTGAGCTAAGGGCAGTAAAAACCAGAAAGAATAATGCACAGGAACAAGTCAGTGACATGGAAAATAGAATAATGGAAATCACCCAATCAGAACAGCAGACAGAACACCAAATGAAGAAAACATGAAAGCAATATAAGAGACCTGTGGGATAATATAAAGTGGGCCAATCTACACATAATAGGAATTCCAGAAGGAGAAGAAAAAGAAAAGGGAGAGAGGAGGACAAGATGGCGGAGGAGTAGGAGGACACGCTCGCCCTCTCCCACAAACACAACAAAAAAAGCACATCTACAGAATAAATGACTCGCACAGAACAGCAACCAATTGCTGGCAGAGGAACCTAAACTCCAATAATGGCAAGAAGTTCGTGACATTATTGGGCAGAACGGGAGAAAAGAGGAGAGTGAGAGAAAGTGAATCCGAGCGGGACGGGCGCTCCCGAAAGGGAACTGCGGAGGAGAAAGGGATCCCGCACCCTGGAAAGTCACCTACCAGAGGAAAGATCAAATGAACCAGAGGAATCTCCAGATGCAGAGAAGAGTGTAGCAGTAAGTTGGAGTACGGAAAAGCCGATCAAGAACCCAACGGACCATCTGAACTACGGGCACAGTCACCAAAAATTGAGACGCCTGGGTGGGGGCTGGGCACCGAGTCCTCACCTCTGAAGGTTAGTCCCTGAGAAAGGGCCGGGGGATGCCTGGGAGGGGGGCTGGGCACCAAGACCTCTCCGCAGAAGGTTAGTCCCCGAGAAAGGGCCAGGGGTGCCGCCTGGGTGTGGGCTGGGCACCGAGACCTCGGCTCCAGAGATTAGTCCCCGGGCTAGGGGGGCGGGGCAGAGCGGAAACTGCTTGGGAGGTCTCTAAACCATTTGACGGGGCAGAGACTGCCTGGGAGACTAGAAAACAAAGCTGTTGCAGAGGAAGGGAGCAATACTACAGGGGTGGGGAAGTGGAAAGCCACATCAGAGGGAACCTGGGAGAAGAGCCTGGTCTGCGCCCGTGCTGGGGAGGGGTGAAAAGAAGGGGTGGGTCCCCATAGAATACCCCCCACGCCACAGCAAGCTTACAGGCCTGCTAGCTAGCTGAAAACTGTGCTTCCCAGTGCATCCCCTCCCCCCACCCCCGCCACGCCCTACGCTCTCACCGGACATGGGGCTGCCTGCCATCCAGGAGGGCTGGCCTCAACAATTGCCTGAAGCATACCACTGCAGGGGCTGTCCCTGCACAGGCCTGCTTGCCCTTTGGAGGGGCTACACTTCCACAGAGCAGCACCAAACACCACCAGCCTCCGAGAAAAGGCCTGCATCCCAGAAAAGCTAGAACAAGCTTAGCCAGGCTGTGAATAGATTGGCCTAATTCTCTGAAGGTTTTTCTGAGTCGGGTTGCCCCGGGGAGGAGCCTCGTAGGTTTCCAACGGCCCTGCTACACGCCCAAGCCCCCAGGGGGTGCCCCACTCCCGTGAAATAACTGCTCAGCACCACCAGCCCCCTGGAAGAGCCCCTGCAGTCCAGAAAAGCTGCAACAAGCTCGGCCAGACTGTGAAAAAATCCGCCTACATTCTCAGGCTGTCCTTCTGAGTTGGGCTGCCCTAGGGAAGAGCCTCTTAGGTTCTCAGTGACCCAGATAGCTGCTCCAGCCCCCAGGGGGCGCTGCACTCCTGAGGAGCAGCTGCCGAACACCACCAACCCCCTGCAAGAACCCCAAAGCAAGCTCTGCATGACCAAGTGAAATCTGCTACCATCGTGGTGTGGACCTCCCAGTCCTGTCTGCCCTCAGGAAGTCCTCCTTTGCTTCAGAGAGACCCTCACAGCACCACCAACACTCCAGAAAAGCCACACTGCCTCAAAAAAGACTGACCAACAACACCAGCCCTCAGGAAACATTCCACGGCAGTGACAAGGCAAACACTGCCCGGCCACGGAGAGTACAACTCCCTCAGGAGAAAGAAAACAACAAGCAAGATGAAGAAGCTGAGAAACCACCCCCAGTCAAACCAACAGGAGAACTCACCTAAAACAGTCAACAATGAAACAGATCTCTGCAGTCAGACAGACCTGGAGTTCAAAAGAGAAATAGTGAAAATACTGAAGGAATTAGAGAAGATAGGAACAGTAATGCAGATACCCTCAGAAAGGAACTAGAACATATAAGGAGGAGCCAAGAAAAACTAGAACATTCATTTGCAGAGATGCAAACTGAACTAGGGGCAGTAAAAACCAGAATGAATAATGCAGAAGAACGAATCAGTGATGTGGAAGATTGAATAATGGAAATCACCCAATCAGGTCAGCAGACAGAAAACCAAATCAAAAAACTGGAAAGCAATATAAGAGACCTATGGGATAACATAAAGCGGGCCAATCCATGCATAATAGGAATTCCAGAAGGAGCAGAAAATGGTAAGGGGATGGAAAATATATTTGAAGAAATTATCGATGGAAACTTCCCAAATCTAAAGGATACTGAGTTCAGGATACAGGAAGCACAGAGGGCCCCAAACAGGTTGAACCCAAATAGACCCACACCAAGACACATCATAATAAAAATGGCAAAAGTTAGTGATGAAGAGAGGATCCTAAAGGCAGCAAGAGAAAAGCAAAATGTTCCCTACAAGGGAACCCCCATAAGGTTATCAGCTGATTTCTCTAAAGAAACTCTACAGGCCAGGAGGGAATGGCAAGAGATATTTAAAGTGCCAAAAGGAAAAACTATGCAACCTAGAATACTCTATCCAGCAAGAATATCATTTAAAATAGAAGGGGAAATAAACATTTTTTTCCAACAAACAAAAGCTAAAAGAATACAGCAATACAAACCCAGGCTATAAGACATATTGAAAGGGTTTTTTTCTAAACCAAAAAGAAAGGAAGGAAAGAAAGGGAGGAAAAAAAAAAGGAAGAAGAGGAAGAACTAGGACTGAGGAAACCGCAATCAGTGAGCAGTCACTCAAATAAGGCAGCGTATAGATTTATTCATGAAATGCTTCAAACAAAATAAAATTAAAAAGAAAAAAATAAAGAAGTCATCAAAACCATAAAATGTGGGCAAGGGATGTCAGGAGGTAAATAACCCTTTTTGTTTATATGTATGTCTCTCTTCTTAATTTTAATATAGTAATGAAGTGTTTGAACTTACAGGACCATCAGGCTAAAACACACAATTATGGGAAGGGGTTAGCATACTTAAAAAACAGGGCAACCACAAGCCAAAACCAAATATTGCATTTGCAAAAAAGGAAAAAAGAATACACTCAAGCAGATAATAACAGGAGACCATCCAACCAAAAAAAAAAAAGAAAGGAAGAATGGAGAACCATAGAATCAACTGGAACACGAGGTTCAAATGGCAATAAATAATCATCTATCAATTATCACCTTAAATGGCAATGGACTGAATGCCCCAATCAAAAGACACAGAGTGGCTGAGTAGATAAAAAGGCAAAAACCTTCAATATGCTGCCTACAAGAAACTCACCTTAGGACAAAAGATACATATAGATTGAAAGGGAAAGGATGGGGAAAAATATTTCACGCCAATAGACATGACAGAAAAGCAGGAGTCGCAACACTCATATCAGACAAAATAGACTTTAAAACAAAAGACATAAAGAAAGACAAAGAAGGACACTATTTAATGATTAAGGGATCCATCCAAGGAGAGGATGTTACTATCATCAACATATATGCCCCAAACATAGGAGCACCCGGATACATACAACAAATATTAACAGACATAAAGGGAGATATTGATGAGAATACAATCATAGTAGGAGACCTAAATACCCCCCTTCACATCAATGGACAGATCCTCTAGACAGAAAACCAATAAAGCAACAGACATCCTAAAGGAAACAATAGAAAAGTTAGACTTCATTGATATCTTCAGGACACTACATCCAAAAAAATCAGAATACACATTCTTCTCAAATGCTCATGGAACATTCTCAAGAATCGACCACATATTGGGACATAAAGCGAATCTCAATAAATTTAGGAGCATAGAAAGCATCTCAAGTATCTTCTCTGACCACAACACCATGAAATTAGAAATCAACCATGGGAAAAGCAAAGAGAAAAAACCTACTCCATGGAGACTACACAACATGCTACTAAAAAACCAATGGGTCAATGAGGAAATCAAGAAGGACATTAAAAACTACCTTGAAACAAATGATAATGAAGACACAACCTCTCAAAATCTATGGGATGCTGCGAAAGCAGTGCTCAGAGGGAAATGTATAGCAATACAGGCCTTTCTCAAAAAAGAAGAAAGATCCCAAATGGACAACTTAACCGTCCACCTAAACGAATTAGAAAAAGAAGAACAAAAAAGTCCTAAAGTCAGCAGAAGGAAGGAAATTATAAAGATCAAAGAAGAAATCAATAAAATAGAGACTCAAAAAACAATAGAGAAAATTAATAAAACCAAGAGCTGGTTCCTTGAAAAGGTAAACAAAATTGACAAACCCCTGGCCAGACTCACTAAAAAGAGGAGAGAAAGAACCCAAATCACCAAAATTATAAATGAAAAAGGAGAAAAAGGAGAATTCACAACGAATACTGCAGAAATACAAAACACCATAAGAGAATACGATGAACAACTGTATGCCAACAAGTTTGACAATCTGGAAGAAATGGACAATTTCCTAGAATCTTACAGCCTGCCAAAACTGAATCAAGCAGAAACAGACCAACTGAACAGACCGATCACTAGAAATGAAATTGAAGAGGTCATAAAATCACTCCCTACAAATAAAAGTCCAGGACCATATGGCTTCACAGGGGAATTCTATCAAACATATAAAGAGGAATTGGTGCCCATCCTCCTTAAACTCTTTCAAAAGGTTGAAGAAGAAGGAATACTCCCAAAGACATTCTATGAGGCCACCATCACCCTCATTCCAAAACCAGACACAGATACCACCAAAAAAGAAAACTATCGCCCAATATCATTGATGAATATAGATGCAAAAATTCTCAACAAAATCTTAGCCAACCGAATCCAACAACATATCAAAAAAATTATACACCATGACCAGGTTGGGTTCATCCCAGGTTCACAAGGATGGTTCAACATACGCAAATCAATCAGCATCATACACCACATTACCAAAAAAAAGTCAAAAATCATATGATCATCTCCAGAGACGCAGAAAAAGCATTTGACAAAGTTCAACATCCATTCATGATCAAGACCCTCGCCAACGTGGGTATAGAGGGAACATTCCTGAATATAATCAAAGCCATTTATGATAAACCCATAGCAAATATAATCCTCAATGGGGAAAAACTGAAAGCCTTCTCACTCAAATCTGGAACAAGACAGGGATGCCCACTCCCACCACTGCTCTTCAACATAGTTTTGGAAGTCCTAGCCACAGCAATTAGACAAACAAAAGAAATAAAAGGCATCAATATAGGAAGAGAAGAGATCAAACTGTCACTGTATGCAGATGACATGATGCTATACCTAGAAAACCCTAAGGACTCAACCCCAAAACTCCTTGAACTGATTAATAAATTCAGCAAAGTGGCAGGATATAAGATTAACATTCAGAATCAGTTGCATTTCTGTATACCAGCAATGAAACATTAGAAAAGGAATACAAAAATACGATACCTTTTAAAATTGTACCACACAAAATCAAATACCTCGGAATACACCTGACCAAAGAGGTAAAGGACTTATATGCCGAGAACTATAAAACTTTAATCAAAGAAATCAAAGAAGATGTAAAGAAATGGAAAGATATTCCATGTTCCTGGGTTGGAAAAATCAATATTGTGAAAATGGCCATCCTACCCAAAGCAATCTACAGATTTAATGCAATCCCTATCAAATTACCCATGATATTTTTCACAGAACTAGAACAAACAATCCAAACATTTATATGGAACCACAAAAGACCCAGAATCGCCAAAGCAATCCTGAGAAACAAAAACCAAGCAGGAGGCATAACTCTCCCAGACATCAAGAAATACTACAAAGCCACAGTCATCAAAGCATTGTGGTACTGGTACCAAAACAGACAGACAGACCAATGGAACAGAATAGAGAACCCAGAAAGAAACCCTGACACCTATGGCCAATTAATCTTTGACAAGGGAGGCAAGAACATAAACTGGGAAAAAGAAAGTCTATTCAGCAAGCATTGCTGGGAAACCTGAACAGCTGCATGCAAAGCAATGAGACTAGAACACACCCTCACACCATGCACAAAAACAAACTCATAATGGCTGAAAGACTTAAATAGAAGACAGGACACCATCAAACTCCTAGAAGAAAACGTAGGCAAAACCCTCTCTGACATCAACATCATGAATATTTTCTCAGGTCAGTCTCCTAAAGCAATAGACAGTAGAGCAAAAATAAACCCATCGGACCTCATCAAACTGACAAGCTTTTGCACAGCAAAGGAAACCCAAAAGAAAACAAAAAGACAACTTACAGAATGGGAGAAAATAGTTTCAAATGATGCAACTGACAGGGGCTTAATCTCTAGAATATATAAGCAACTTATACAACTCAACAGCAAAAAAACCAATCAATCAATGGAAAAATTAGCAAAAGACCTGAATAGACTGTTCTCCATGGAAGATATACAGATGGCCAGCAAACACATGAAAAAATGCTCAACATCGCTGATTATAAGAGAAATGCAAATCAAAACTACCATGAGATACCACCTCACACCAGTCAGAATGGCCATCATTAATAAATCCACAAATAACAAGGGCTGGATGGGTTGTGGAGAAAAGGGAACCCTCCTGCACTGTTGGTGGGAATGGAAACTGGTACAGCCACTTTGGAGAACAGTTTGGAGATACCTTAGAAATCTATACATAGAACTTCCATATGACCCTGCAATCCCACTCTTGGGATTCTATCCGGACAAAGCTCTACTTAAAAGAGACACATGCACCCGCATGTTCATTGCAGCACTATTCACAATAGCCAGGACATGGAAACAATCCAAATGTCCATCGACAGAGGATTGGATTCGGAAGAGGTGGTATATATACACGATGGAATACTACTCAGCCATAAAAAAGGATGACATCATGCCATTTGCAGCAACATGCATGGAACTAGAGAATCTCATACTGAGTGAAATGAGCCAGAAAGACAAAGACAAATACCATATGATATCACTTATAACTGGAATCTAATATCCAGCACAAATGAACATCTCCTCAGAAGAGAAAATCATGGACTTGGAGAAGAGATTTGTGGTTGCCTGATGGGAGGGGGAGGGAGTGGGAGGGATCGGGAGCTTGGGCTTATCAGACACAACCTAGAATAGATTTACAAGGAGATCCTGCTGAATAGCATTGAGAACTATGTCTAGATACTCATGTTGCAACAGAACAAAGGGTGGGGGAAAAACTGTAATTGTAATGTATACATGTAAGGATAACCTGACCCCCTTGCTGTACAGTGGGAAAATACAAAAAAAATAAATAAAAAAAAGGAAAAGGGGATTGAAAATATATTTGAAGAAATTATCACTGGAAACTTTCCATATTTAAAGAATACTGATATAAAGATACAGGAAGCACAGCGGGCCCTAAACAAGTTGAACCCAAACAGACCCACACCAAGACACATCATAATAAAAATGGCAAAAGTTAGTGATAAAGAGAGCATCCTAAAGGCAGCAAGAGAAAAGCAAAGTGTCAATTATAAGGGAACCCCCATAAGGCTATCATCTGATTTGGCTACATAAACTCTACAGGCCAGGAGGGAATGGCAAGGGATAATTAAAGCACTAAAAGGGAAAAAAAATATGCAACCTAGAATACTGTATCCAGCAAAAATATCATTTAAAATAGAAGGGGAAATAAATATTTTTTCAAACAACAAAATCTAGAAGAGTACAGTAATACAAAACACACGCTAAAAGAAATACTGAACGGGCTTCTCGAAATTCAAAAAAAAAAAAAAAAAAAAGAGGAAATAGGATGGAGGAAACCAACTCAGAGAGCAGTCACTCAAATATGCCAACATACAGATGTAATCATGAAGCTGTTTAAAACAAAATAATTTTTTTTTATAAAAAACATCAAAATCATAAAAGGGAAGTAAGGAAATAAATAGATTCTTTTTAATTTTTTTATTTAAATTTTATTATGGAAATGAAATATTTGAACCTACAGAACTGTCAGGTAAAAACAAACAATTATAGGAAGGGGTTAACATACTTAAAAAAATGGGGCAAGCAAAAATCAAAACCAAGCATTACATTCACATAAAAAAGAAAAGAAAATTACTCAATCAGAAAAAAACTGGAGACTATCCAACCAAAAAAGAAAGGAAAAATGGAGAGTCATAGAATCAACTGGAAAATGAGGTTTAAAATGGCAATAAATAATCATCTATCAATTATCACCTTAAAGGGCAATGGACTGAATGCTCCAATAAAAAGACACAGAGTGGCTGAGTGGATAAAAAAGCAAAAACCTTCAGTCTGCTGCCTAGAAGAAACTCACCTTAGGACAAAGGATACAAATAGATTGAAAGTGAGGGGGTGGGAAAATATATTTCATGCCAATGGACAGGAAAAAAGCTGGAGTTACAACACTCATATCAGATGAAATAGACTTGGAAACGAAGGCCATAAAGAAAGACCAAGAAGGACACGATTTAATGGTTAAAGGATCCATTCCAGAAGAGGATATTACAATCATCAACACATATGCCCCAAATATAGGAGCACCCAGATACATACAACAAATATTAACAAACATAAAGGGAGAAATTGATGGGAATACAATCATAGTAGGAGACCTTAACACCTTCCTCACACCAATGGACAGATCCTCTAGACAGAAAACCAATAGAGCAACAGAGATCCTAAAGGAAACAACAGAAAAATTGGACTTAACTGACATCTTCAGGACACTACATCCAAAAAAATCAGAATAAACATTCTTCTCAAGTGCACATGGAACATTCTCAAGAATCTATCACACATTGGGGCACAAAGCTAACCTCAACAAATTTAGGAGCATAGAATTATTTCCAGTATCTTCTCTGACCACAATGGCATGAAACTAGAAATCAACCACAGGAAAAGAATTGAGAAAAAAATTACTATGTGGAGACTAAATAACATGCTACTAAAAAACCAGTGGGTCAAGGAGGAAATCAAGAAGGAAATTAAAAAATACCTCGAGACAAATGATAATGAAGGCACAATCTCTCAAAATCTATGGGGTGCCACAAAAAGCAGTGCTCACAGGGAAATACATAGCAATACAAGCTTCCTCAAAAAAGAAGTAAAATCTCAAATTGACAAATTAACCCACCATATAAATGAATTAGAAAAAGAAGAACAAACAAAACCCAAAGTCTGGAGAAGGAAAGATATCATAAAGATGAAAGAGGAAATCAATAAATTAAAGATTCAAAAACAATAGAGAAAATTAATAAAACCAAGAGCTGGTTCCTTGAAAAGGTAAACAAAATTGACAACCCCCTGGCCAGACTCACTAAAAAGAGGAGAGAAAGAACCCAAATAAACAAAAGTATAAATGAAAAAGGAGAAATCACAACAGACACTGCAGAAATACAAAAAAGCATAAGAGAATATTATGAACAAATATATGCAAACAAGTTTGACCATCTGGAAGAAATGGACAGTTTTCTAGCATCTTACAGCCTGCCAAACTGAATCAAGAAGAAACAGACCAACTGAACAAAACAGTCCCTAGAAATGAAATTGAATATATCATAACAACACTCCCTACAAATAAAGTCCAGGGTCAGATGGTTTCAGAGGCATATTCCATCAAACATACATAGAAGAACTGGTGCCCACCCTCCTTAAACTCTTTCAAAAGGTTGAAGAAGAAGGAATACTCCCAAAGACATTCTATGAGGCCACCATCACCCTCATTCCAAAACCAGACAAATATACCACCAAAAAGAAAACTATTGGCCAATATCTTTGATGAATACAGACACAAAAATTCTCAACAAAATCTTAGCCAACCGAATTAAAAAACTTACCAAAAAGATCATACACCATGACCAGGTGGGATTCATCCCAGGTTCACGGGGATGGTTTGACACATGCAAATCAATCAACATCATACACCACATTAATAAAAGAAAACTCAAAAGCCACATGATCATCTCAATAGATGCAGAAAAAGCATTTGACAAAGTCCAACATCCATTCATGATAAAAACTCTCACCAAAGTGGGTATAGAGGGAACATTCCTGAACATAATCAAAGCCATTTATGACAAACCCACAGCAAATATAATACTTAATGGAGAGAAGCTGAAAGCCTTCCCACTAAAACCTGGAACAAGTCAAGGATGCCCACTCTCACCACTTTTATTCAACATAGTTTTGGAAGTCCTAGCCACAGCAATCGGACAAACAAAAGAAACAAAAGGCAACAAGAAGTGGCAAAACTGTCACTGTGTGCAGATGACATAGTATAGAAAACCCTAAAGACTGAACCACAAAACTACTTTAACTGATCAATGAATTCAGCAAAGAGTTAGATATAACATTATATGAGTTTAACATTCAGAAATTGGTCTCATTTCTGTATACTAAAAGTGAAATATAAGAAAAGGAATATAAAAACCCAATTCCCTTTAAAATTGACCCCAAAATATCAAATACCTTGGAATACACCTGACCAAGGAGGTAAAGGACCTATATGCTGAGAACTATAAAACATTAATCAAGGAAATTAAAGAAGATGTAAAAAAAGGGAAAGATATTCCATGCTCCTGGATTGGAAAAATCAATATTGTGAAAATGGCCATCCTACCCAAAGCAATCTACAGATTTAATGCAATCCCTATCAAATTCCCCAGGACATTCTTCACAGAACTAGAACGAACAATCCAAACATTTATATGGAACCACAAAAGACCCAGAATCGCCAAAGCAATCCTGAGAAACAAAAAACAAGCAGGAGGCATCACTCTCCCAGACTTCAAGAAATACTACAAAGCCACAGTCACCAAAACAGTGTGGTACTGGTATCAAAACAGACAGACAGACCAATGGAACAGAATAGAGAACCCAGAAAGAAACCCTGACACCTATGGTCTATTAATCTTTGACAAAGGAGGCAAGAACATCAAATGGGAAAAGGAAAGTCTATTCAGCAAGCATTGCTGGGAAACCTGAACAGCTGCATGCAAAGCAATGAGACTAGAACACACCCTCACACCATGCACAAAAACAAACTCATAATGGCTGAAAGACTTAAATAGAAGACAGGACACCATCAAACTCCTAGAAGAGAACATAGGCAAAACCCTCTCTGACATCAACATCATGAAAATTTTCTCAGGTCAGTCTCCCAAAGCAATAGACAGTAGAGCAAAAATAAACCCATGGGACCTCATCAAACTGACAAGCTTTTGCACAGCAAAGGAAACCCAAAAGAAAACAAAACGACAACTGATATAATGGGAGAAAACATCATATATGATAAGCCCACAGGTAATGTTATACTCAATGGTCAAATGTTGGAAATATTCCCTCTACGAAAGGAGACAATGGTGCTCATTCTCATCAGCCCTGTTAAAAGGCAGTTTTGGTGGTCTTAGGAAAAGCAATTAAGCTAAAAAAGAAAAGATATAAACATCGTCTGAATTGGAAAAAAAGAGGTAAAATTATCTTTGTGGTCCTGTGACATGATCTTTTGCATTAAAAAAAATCTTAAAGTGTACACACACTTACACACATATAAACATATCTAATAAATGAAATCATTAAAGTTTCATGATGGAAAACAAATATACAAAAATAAGTTGTATCTCTTTATACTAACAATGAATTAACTGAAAGAGAAATAAATAGGACAATTTCATTTACAATAGCATAAATAACATTAAAATATTTAGGAATAAAATGAATCAGGGGAATGAAAGAGCTGTACATCAAAAACTCTAAGACATTTTTAAAGAAATTGAGGAATGAAATTCAGTGGAAAGACATTCTGTTCTTATGAGTCACAGTAGTTAATACTGTTAAAAATTTCTGTGCAATATATTGTGTGATGGAATTGTTGAATATTATCCTCAGAATGAAAAGGAATTTTAAGACTAAACAAACAACTTCATAAAGTGTAATTGAAGTTTATTTCAGGTCACTTACACAGTCAAGAAGTATCAGGCAGACAGGCAGACAATCCAGAGACATTTAGCTACTTTTAATTCAATCAGCCACTGTATGCATTTTGGAGACTTTTTACCATTTACACTTAATTATTGAAAAGTAAGAATAACTAATATCAAATTTACTCTTGTTTGTTTTATAGTTCCCTGGTTCCTTTCTTCATCTCTTCCTGTCTTCCCTTTTGAATTAATTATTTTCTAGGTTACATTCTTTGATTATCTTTTCTTTACCTTTTGTTTATTTATGCAGAGCTAACTTCTGTAGTTTCCTTGATATGTGTCAGATTTAGACATGTAACATGATATGTGATAACAACTTAACTTTAAACACATACAAAAACTTTATATTTTTATGTTTTGGGGTCACAATTTGTCTTTATATATTGTGTATTCACTAACATGTCATTATAAATATAGTTAATTTCAATACTTTTCCTTGAATTTTTATACGAGTTGAGAAGTTACATTTATCACAATATAAGAGAATAATCTTACTGTATATTACTTCTACCTGTGTGTTTGTTCTATTTTACCATGTTATGAATTAGCTCTTTCTGTTTCAGCTTGAAGAATTCCTTTTGGCTTTTTTTACATGGTAATGAATTCCCTCACCTTTTGTTTGTCTGGGTATGTCTACCTCACATCATTTAAAAGGAAAATTTTGCCCTAGCTGAAACGTTCTTGGTTGGCTGTTTTCTTTCAGCAGTTTGAATAGATCACCCCACTTTCCCCAGTGTGCAAAATTTCTGCTAAAAAAAATCTCCACTTTTAGGAATATGGACAAGGCAGGTATATTGGTGGAAAAAAAAATCTATCAATGGCTTTTTTTGTAGTTGGAGTCCCTTCAGTGCAAATATAAAAGTATCTATGAGGGAAGAGAGAGGAGAAATGACCCATGGATCTATCTAATATTACCCATAAGTGTTCTCTTTTGGAAGAAAAATCACTTCTTTGAATCTCACCTGACAAATAACTTCAAAAGCAAAATAGCTGCAATTTGGCAGTAAATTAATATTGCATAATAACAGAATTAGTTATGTCACTTTTTAGAGAATCAAAAAAAGCATTATAAGCATTGTGTTACCTATTATACACCTTAACACAATTTCAAAAGAAACAAAAAAAATGAGAAATATGTCAAAATATGAAGTTAACCCTAATAGTTGAATAACATCTAAAGTTTACTATAATTTAATACAAATGAAAAGGGAAGTAGACTTTAAAAATACTTGGTGGTGGTGTTAATGGTGCAGTTTTGTAGAGATGGAAAAAAATCCCTTTCTTTTAGAGAAACATATTGAAGAAATTAAAAATAAAATATGGTGTCCCTGCTTTGTTTCACTATAATTTGGTGCTATCAGTCAGACTGAACTAAGACTAGGATTTTTGAATCTGACTAATAGGTACATGGAGCTCACTGTTCTGTTTTGTTATTATGGTAATTCTTTGTTACAGTTCATAATTAAAAAAAAGTTAAGATAGGTTAAACCCACACCAAAGTTGTATTGTGTTGAATTTATTTAAAATTCAAAAACAGACAAAACTTTAGGTCTAGCAAGACTAGGGGGATTTAGTGCTTAGAAAGGAGCTTCATAGAGGTTTCTTGGAAGATGGTCTTTTTAATACTGAGTGCATATGTGCATCACTTTTATAATAATTCTTCAAGCTGTACATCTATGTTCTCAAGAATTTTATGAAATATTTTAAATATTTACTTGAAAAATAATGGTACCTCTTGGTATGTGAATGGGTAAACAAAGCGTAGGATACAAAGAAATGTTATGCAGCCTACAAAATGGAGGAAATTCTGGTACAAGTTACAGTTTGGATGAACTCTAAAGACTATTTATTAATTGCTAAGTGAAGCAATACTGTTACAAAAAGAAAAAAAGACTGCATGATTGCATGTTTATAACTTCAAGCAGTTCCACCTAGTTGTTCATTTTGGAAAAAAAATGGCTAGACATGCGATTATGTAACTAATTACTATTCTGAAGCTAATTGTTGGTAAAATGGTCAGTCTCTTGGAAGGAACATGAAAAGTGAAAAGCTGGTGACCAGAAATTTGGGGAAGAGGTATGTGGATAGATTTGTCGAAAGAAGCCACTGTTGTGGCTCAGTTGTTAACAGATCTGACTAGAAACCATGAGGTTGTGGCTCAGTGGGTTAAGGATCTGGCGTTGCCATGAGCTGTGGTGTAGATTGCAGACATGGCTCAGATCCCGCATTGCTGTGGCTCTGGCGTAGGCCGGCAGCAACAGCTCTGATTGGACCCCTAGCCTGGGAACCGCCATAGGCTGCAGGAGCAGCCCTAGAAAAGGCAAAAAAAAAAAAAAAAAAGGCAAAAACATAAAGATGTGTCCCATTTAAGTGCTTGACAAAGTGCCATCTCAGTCGAGGAGGATTTTCGTAATCAAATGTACAGAATATGTTCTATGAATACATTTAGCCTCTTTCTCCAGCTACCCCTGTTACCGTCCAAAGGGTTCAAGGAATGCATGTTATGCCTGGGATCAGCAACATGGACTTCTTGTCACCAGTGATAACCTGGCTATGACCACTTTAATGAGTGTTCAATATGCCAACATCAGTACCACAATATGCCATCAGAACTACACTATAGATTATATTGAATCAATTGCACAATAAAGGAAATGGTGTTTCTTTTTAATAGAATACAGACTATGAACATGGATTTACCTTCTCTTTATGCAGTGTTTCTGCTAAAACTGGTATTTGTGGACTTGAAGATTTCTATGTTCTGTTTTAATGATACAAACAGCTTTACTTGCAATTTAGGAACTAATTTCACAGGAAAACAAGTGACTCAATAGGCCAATCATTATAGGTCCATTGTTTCCTACGATTCTCAAGAAGGTGGCTTGATAAAGGGTGAAATCACTGTTTGAAGTTCCATTTATAGTGCCAGCTAAGTGGCAATACCTTGAAGCAATGTTTTGCAATCTGTATAGGCTTTCAATTACATACAATGTATGGTACGGTTTCTCCCATGGCCAGGATTCACATTAAGTGGCACCACTCACCATTATCCCTAGAAGCCCCTTACAAAATTCATGTTTCCTGCTTCTGTGAGTTTATGCCCTACTGGCCTAAAGTTCTCAGTTCAAAGGGAGGATTCCTCCACTAGGAGACGCAATTCCATTTAACTGGAATTAAGACTGTGTGCCCAGCCACCTGGGATCTTTATGCCCCTGAGTCAACAGGCAAAGAAGCAAGCTCCTGTATTGTCAGTGTGCTTGATCTTGACCACCAAGGGAAAGCAGGACAACTACTCCAGCAGAGATAAGAAAGCATTTGTTTGGGTACAGTTGATTTCTTAGGGTGTCTCTCAGAATTACCATGTCAACGGAAAATTACAACTGTGAGACAATTTTTTATGGTAAATCTCTTATATCTACATAATTTATGCATAAATTTATCTCTACAACTGTCTTCATATATATATATAAATATCTCTTCATATCTATATCAATATCTATATACTATTGGTTTTCTTGGAGAACTTAATCAGGCCATCACTCTACCTGACCACCTGAGTATGTGCACGTGTGCAGAAAAGAACAGACTAAAGCGGGAACAGGGATGTGGTGTTTCTAGGGTATCTAGGAGCTAAAACAAGGACAAAAACTTTCACATATGTTCAGGAATATAATGATGGACAAATCTAGAAAATTAAATTGGTGTATGTCTAGGTTTGAGAAAATGGGCTGAGAATGGAACAGTGTCACAGCTATGGGCTGTAATAGCAACAATGATGATTACAGAAATTTAGTGTGTGTGAGTTTGAATTATTCCTAAGTTGATCTAGATGGAGGAAAGCATCAAGGATACATCAAATGCCCACACTGCAAATGCTGTGGCTCCTACCATGTGAAGCTACTTCAATTAAAATTAGTCTCATTTCAAGTGCTAAATGGTACTATGTGGGTTAGAGGCCTACAATATTGAACAGAACATTTCCATATATGAAGAAATTTACGCAATACTGTGCCAGAGGACTTCAGAGCTCTGAGAGTGGAGAAAGGTGGCAGAAAAACGCAATTTGCAGGCAAGCTTCTGATGCCACAATGATGGAAACACTCTACACAGCCTAGTGTCTTGGATACTTCTGAAGCTGTCATGATTGGAAAGTACATAATGTGGGAAAACATCTCCATTTTAACTAGATAGCTAACATTATCACTGATTAAGATGCCAGAGGTAAACAAATTCTGCTTTTTTCTGACAGTTTGCTGAAAACAGAAAGAAACTGTGGAAGAATGAGGTTACCCAAGCAGGTCAAGAATATAGCCCTGAACAGTCAAGGACTGTGTCTCAGGGCTAGAACTGGTCCAGAAAGCTTGAGATGGTGACAAACTCTAATTGTACAGGTTCAGGGAGAAGTTTTACCCCCAATACTCAGGTTTGAGGGGAGGAATATAGTGTTTTTAAATGGGATAAAATAATAATGTCTGGGTGGGTGATATACAGACATATGAGCAGTATCTTTAAGCACCCAAGTAGGTACTGGTGGATAGGCAGATATAAAAGTGACAGTGTGTGCCCTGTTACCAGTATTTATACTCCTGTGTTGTTTCTAATAGGCAAAACCCCTCAGTATCCATAGCCTAAAGACCTTCAAATTAAAAATACGCAGATCTGCAGCTCAGGCAGGTGGGGTATGGTAAAAAAAGGACTTTCATGCTCAGTGAGATAATTTCCTTAATAAGTACAAAATACATATTAAGGCCTTGGCACCTCAGTTCAACAGGTACAAAACATATTAGAACCTGAATCAGATTAAATAGTAGGGGGGAAGGGTGAATATGCACAATGTCCTACAGGTGTCTGAATTTCTGAGTATGGATGATGGGAAAAAAACAGTAAACATATGATTTACCAAAAGAGCTGGATTTAACTCACAACCTTTTTCTCATAACATTGGATTGGGCACAATTTCCAAGCTGCTGCAGTGGGGCTGAACCCTCTGGATTATCAACTGAATTTACAGAGCTGTCGTTTTTCCTAGAGACAACACAGTATGGACCCTTCCCAAAAGAATGATGTGCCACATCTTGATTAATATCTCTTTAATAAGAATTCCAAATTTAAACAGGAGAAGTCAGCAAGAGTAGAAAAAGAATTCTCAAAAAGAAGAAAAACTTATGTGTCTGACTGGGCTCAGGTCTGACACAACTATAAAGGAACTAGATATTGACTTGACTGGGAATGAGATAAAGGCAGGTAGAGGGGTCAGCGGATGGTGTATCGTACATAGGGAACCTCCACGTCCTCGCCACTCTCATCGTTGCAGCACAGCTCAAGCACAAGTGCTTGCACATGGTGGCCCAGCTTTCGCTTGGACACTCTCTTCACAATTTCTGACATCCTGGGATAAGGAGTAAGCAGTTCAGAGAAGTAGAAAGAAAGAGAGGAAAGTACTTAATGTGGGCAAATAAAGTAAGGGCAAAAATGACCATAAGTTACACTGCTAGAATCTGGCCCTTCCCACCCTAAATGGAACCTCTTTTCACCCACCCAATGGCACAACTCACGGCTGTTCCAACCGTTCCTTGAGCTTGCTTGCAGGCATGAAGAAGGAATAGAGCATGGATACACCTTGAGACAACATGGTGATCTCTAATTTGTACTCTGTCTGCACAGAGTGGAAAGGAGGAGAGGCAACATTGTCACTGGTATGATATTATTCGTCACTTGTTAGTGAAAGTGTTATTATGTGAAGAAGAGGTCTTACCTTAAAGTAGTCAAGGAACTGCTGGAGAGTCATCTCTTCACCATTAGGCTGCAGTCCCTGTACCTCAAAGCGATCCCACAAGGTCCACTCTTGGTTACAGTACTATGGATCAAAGAACAGGAGAATAAAATGGAGCTGACCCCAGACTGTTCTCTCCTTATAATTTCTCAAACATTCCCGTTACATTTCTACTTTGCACAAATTCAAACAATGAAATGGAATACACAAAAGGTATGGGTATACAATTACAGAAATCTTCACCCTTTATGATGAAAACTAAAGTAAGTTCTACAAAGATAAACCCATACTCAAAATACACACCCTATCCATACAAACAGCATCTCTCATTGATGGATAACACCAAAACTTTCTATACAAGTAAGCTCCCACCTGGTGACGAGGTGGGGCAAGAGGCTGAGAAAAGCTGAAAAATGGAAGAGCCAAGTTGATGAAGCTGTTCTTATAGGATTCAAGCTTTTGGTGTCCCTGTACCACCTTGTACAGTTCCAAACAAACAAGGCCAACTATGGCTGATGTGGTTGTGGCAATAGCTGGGATGATCTTCCCTGCAATCAGCTTGCTCTGTGAGATATAGGGTCATAAGCAGAGGTAGTTGTTAGTGAGATTCAGCATCTGTTGAAGGGATCAAAAGAGGGAGAATCAAACTTGAGACAAACTGCACTTCATGATTAGGTGTAGACTATCATTACCTTATGCCGGTCAGCAGCAGGGATGTTATAGTTTTCTGCACGGAGGTTGGATGCAGCCACAATGAAATCCATATGAAAGTTGCTGTCATCATCCTATTATGAATGGAGATGGATGAAGAACATTCGAGATAGGAAACAAATAAAAGGCTTCTTGGCTACTGGGGACTCAGTTGTATTCATCCCAATAACCTGCCAGTCCATCAAAGATAATGTGGTCATGTGGTAGGCCCATTATGGTAGGTCCCTTTAACTCCCACCAAAGCTTTGGATGGCTCAGCCCATACTCCTACAATGTTGATGCCTCTCCCCCACTTCCCAGCACCTTCTCAAAGTTGATGGGGTACATCTTGAACCCGGAGAGGTTCTCTGGGCTGGGCAGCATGGCTTTGAGCTCCTGAAGTTGACTATCATCTGCAGAAATGGAGGTAGTGCATGTTAGATCCCAGGCCAAGGTCTGAAAGGAAAGCAGGAGTCTGGAACTGGGCATACATTTTCATGCAGACAAAGGACTTTAAATAAGAAATCATGGAAAAGATTAAATGGTAGGGGGAAAAGCTGAGCAGAAAACACCGCAAAAGAGAAAAGGCAAACAGGTGTGTGGGACAAGAAAAGATATAGCTAGAGATACTGAGGGACATAGATAAAGACACTAAGAAAGGATGTAGGATGTAGATAGAAGCACTACTGATAACAGATGAGAGGGGAAAGCAACCCAATTTGTCTACTGATGGATAAACAAAGAAAATACGATCTATTAATTTAATGAAATATTAACCCTTAAACAGGAACAAAAACCTATGACTGGCAACACCATGAGTGGACCTGGAGGACATGCTTAGCTAGAGAAAGAAAGACATGTTCATGATTTCACTTACATAAAGTACCTTGAAGAATGAAAACCATAGAGACAGAAAATAAAATAGTGGCTTCCAGGGGCTAGGGGTAAGGTGATCTGGGGAGTTACTGTTTAACAGGTATACAGTTGAAATTTTGCAAGGTGAGAAAGTTCTAGAGATATGTTACTCAAGAATGTAGAAGTATTTAATACTACCGAACTGTATATTTTAAAAGGGCTAAGACAGGAAATTTTTGTTTGTCTTTACCATGATTTTTTTTTTAAAAAATGCAGAAGTTCCCATCGTGATGCAGTGGTTAATGAATGTGACTAGGAACCATGAGGTTGCAGGTTCAATCCCTGGCCTTGCTCAGTGGGTTAAGTATCCAGCATTGCTGTGAGCTGTGGTGTGGGTTACAGATGCGGCTCAGATCCCATGTGATGTGGCTGTGGCGTAAGCCAGTGGCTACAGCTCCGTTTAGACTCCTAGCCTGGGAACCTCCATATGCCATGGGTACGGCCCTAGAAAGGACAAAACAAACAAACAAAAAAACAACAAAAAAAGAAAAAAAGAATGTAGATGAGGATATATTGAAGAAGAAAAACATAGAGGGGAAAGGGTAACGACGGAGGAGATACAGGAGAAAACTGGAAAGATGGGGGAAAATGAGAGAGGAAGAGACACTGGGGGAAAACAAACAGACATGAAAGAAGAGACTAATATGAAATGTAATAAATACAAGAAAAATTGAAAAAGAAGAGTGGGGAAAGATGGTAGAATTTAATAATATATTGGAGAATAACATAAGACAAAAATCCCTGAAGGGGAGACTTCTAGGGAAATATATTAAGAGAAAATACACAAGAAAAAAGTAGTTATTTGGGAAGGGAAAGAAGGAAAATATATGAGAAGGGTATATGTATATAGAGCAAGAATTTGAAGGGTATATACAGAACATGAGATGGGACAGGGCAGACAGAGAGGGAATGGAATTGGGGGTCAGTTACAGAAACATGAGTAGGGATATCTTAAGAGAGAGAAAAGGTAAGACATATGGATGTTAATAATTGGGTAAAGATGTATACCAGAGGAAGGTGGGAATGTGGACGCGGAAATCTGTAAGATGAACCAGGGAAGAAATGAATCCAGACAGACAACTTGTAGATATTATAGCTATTTCTCCCCCACTGATGTTTTAAATGAGACAAACAGAGGAAAAGGGAATAAACAAGGTAACCACATATGCATAGAAAAGAGGGGAACAACTGGTCCTCTTGACAGAGAGTGAGAAGAAAAAAAATGGCAGTGCCTGAGAGAAACTGTCTCAACCAACTACCCTTAAATTGGAAAAAGTGAGAACCAAAGGACCATGTAGATAAACCTCAGGCCTGAGATCTCAGAGGAGAGCCAATGGCAAAACACCAGTGCAGAGGCTTGGACAGATGGGGTTAATTGGATGGTGGCTCTAGGCCAATCTGCTAAGGACCCTCACCAACAGAAGAACTGGTCTGCAGCTCCTGGTCAGAAATATGGATCTTGATGCCAGACTTGGGTGTGAACTCAGGGATCTGCATAGACTGAATGAGTATGACAACAGCAGCTCGGTCCCGAGAGCCTATCAGCCCATAGGTCTGGGCAAAGAGGTTGGCAGCAGCTATCACATAGTCCAGATGCAGGGGCTAAGAGAAGGCAAGGTATGGAGGGCCAAGTACATCAATACTCACTCATCTATGAAGTCTCAGTCTCCTTCCTCCCCATCCACCCACCTTGTATCCAACCCTAGGAAATCTTAGATAAACAGACTTACATTGTTGATATCAAAAATGAGTGGGTGTGGACAACGTTTAGGTCCAGACCAAAAAAGGGCTCCTGAGCTTGTAAGCTAAAAAAAAAAAAACAGAAAGATGTCTAATGAATGGGACCTGAGAGAAGAAGTCTCTCTGGTAACTATAACTAATCATTTCAGGCCTGTAAGCCCCAAATCAGTATCCCTGGGCATTCACTCTGTGCCAGACATAGGGCTCTTTATGAAACTCTTATGGATTGCCAAGCACTGTACTACCATAAATAATTTACAAATTTAATAAATATCAACTAATACTCACAAGACTTTCATGAAATTAGATCATTATTATCCCTACTTCCTTAAGTGAGGAAAATGAGGATACTCAGATGCAGAGAGGAAATACATGACTTAACCCAAGAGCAAATATAGCTGGGACTTGAACCCAACTAGATCCTGTGCTCTTAACTTCCAAATTTCTCATCTACAATCTCTGTAGCCCTGACTTGGGTGTGACTTAAGCTATGTGTAAGGGAAAGACATATCAAGTACCTTGCTTAAGGGAACAGGGATGGCAGAGCAGGGTGAGGGAAGTGGGCATTGAGAAGAACAGGTAATTGACTTCAAAAACCACTTGCTTGATCATTTTATGAAAACTCCAGGCTTGGTGTGCTTTCTACAGTGGGACTACATGCCATGAACCATGTGAAGAGCCTGTAACCAACCATTTCCAATAAACCTACTTTGACAAATGGACCCAACAAGAGCATAATACCTGATTAGGAGGAAAGTTGTGCAGCAACTGTCTGATGTTGTTATTGTACTGGGTATGCCAGTGTTGGTAAGCCCAGGCCACACAGTCAGCCCAGGTCTGTGGCCGCTGTAGCACCAGACTGCGCTGCACAGCCTCCAGCACTTCGAGGGGTTGTGTGCCTGCTAGGTGCAGTGTTCTCTCTACAAATTTGGAGTCTCTATCAAGAATGAGAAGGGGTACAAAAGGAGAATTACATGGTAATCCCAAGAGAGAGCCTAACCACGTGGAAAGCCAGTCCTGACTCTCAAAGGTGTAAGGCCCAAGCAATCATTAACTTACTCAAAAACTGGGCCAGGTCCTAAGTGTTACAATGGTTAGAAAATGCTTTTACTGACAGGCAGGGGATACGGCACTTTGGAAACATTACTCACATGAGGTATTGGTTAACATTTTCTGCTGGCTGTTTGAAGAGACCTTCAAATTCATCTCGAGCCCACTGTAAACACAGCAAATAGACATCACATGGGGTATGAGAGACAAGATGGGTTTCCATAGTTTTCAGACCACCAGTGAATAAGACAAATAGGAAGAAAATAGTTACTGTAGCTCTTACATAGGAAAGAATCTCTTGAAATTCAGCTCCTCAAACTTCACAAGCATCCATCACCTTACTTAAATACCAGTGATCTTGCTGTGGGCAGAGGTTACTACACAAGTGTATATTCATGGAAAATTTATCCCCAAGAAGTACACTTTACCGTAAGTATGTCATGCCTCAATAAAAAAGTAAAAACTTCATACCAAGAAAAAAACAGGAATGACCTTTACACAGACTCTGGAGACTGGGAAGAAGACAAAATAGACATTTTGCCTTCTGAAAATGATGAAGTCAATAAATGTGGCCAATCACAAAGTGATCTGGAACATTTTCATGCTGGAAATCCAAGTTCAAATGCCACTTGTGTGAGTTCATCTTTACCTCTGATTCCTCATTTCAAAAACATACACGTACAACTGACATATACATTTCATGAATTTAGTAAGAAAGAATAAGCATGTGTATGTATTAAAAGCTTACTGTGAATATGATAAGAACAAATTAAGTGATAAACACTTCACAAAAGCCCTGTGAAACTACTGTCCTTCTCATTTTTCTTGTAAGAAATGTGAAGCATGAAAAGGTTAAGTGCAACAGTCACATGGTGTATTCATTTTGAATACTTTATTGGCCTTTGTATGTTTGGTAGAAAGTAAAAGACTAATAAAAACATAATGTAATTGGGGTTTTAATATGTAAATATATATATACACACACACATATATACATAAGTATATATTCATATGTGTATATATATGTATGTATATATAAATTAATACACAAACACATCTCTCCCTCTGAATCTTTCAATATATACATATGAAAACACATATACACACATAAACATGGGAGGTGTGCTCAGTGAGAGATAGATACTTATGCTGAGGTCACAAATACAAGCTCATTCATTCTGAAAAGAAAAGTGACACACTGCAGGTATCTTCTCATTTTCTATCTCCATACCTACCAAAGAGTGCATTGAGAATAATTTTGAAAAAACAGTGGCTATTATTGGACAGAAAGAGAATGGATTTAGGCTTATGTTCTGAGTACCAGTTAATGGTGTGCTTTTAATGCATCAATCTAGATGAAAGGTATGGTATTCCGTATGTGTATTACATAAACAGAATTATCCCAACAGACCAACTATTAAATATATTTTTTGGCAATAACTAGAAAAATTAGTCCTAAATATGGGCCTACCATTACAGGCATTTAAGTAACTTGCAGAGATTATATTAAGATGTTAATTTTGTTTGGCAAGAGAATAGTGTCCTCTATATAAAGAAAAACATCTCATCTTCTAGCTAAATACTTCTTAGGTAAAATATTTAAATATTTCAAAAAGTAGTTCTGTGTTTCCGAAATGAAAATTTTCAAAGTTAAAAAAGAAATGAATCACTTTGAAATGCTTAAGCTGCTAGGTTTGAGTGAGTAAAGGAATTTTTGAAGAGCTTACAATAACACTGAAGTTCGTACCACTTGGTAGCTGACACACTCACTGACCAGGTATCTGTCTACTCTACCTCTTTGTCCCCACAAAGCTAATCACCTGCAAGGTGTGCTCAATGGAATTGGGAAAGTTCTTCAGAGTGCAGATAGGGATGGACTTCTCAGGAGGGTCCTGGCTGGAGCTGTATGATTCCGTCAGGAAGGGGATAACCACTTGAACATTACCCTTGGTACCTAGTGTGCCTGACTCCAGCAGTGGCTTACGATAGTACACACAGCGGCGGTCCATGTACATTCCTGTGGGAAGGTGGCAGCAGGTGAAGAAAAGTAACAGAGTAGGATAAGCTAAGACAAACACCTCAAAACACACAGATAACTCCACCCTCATTCTCATCCACCCACAAAACTCACGGGCATCCACACTGTCCAGAGCATTGGTCACACCATCTAGGTTTTGGAAGAAGTCATCATCATAAACATGCTCTGTGTCAGGGCCCACACGATTCTGATGGCTCATCACTCGAATGTGCGGATTTATCAGGCTCACAGCTGCAGCAGCTGTATCAGACTTCAATTTCTGAAAAGGAACAAAAGAACAGAACTGTTATTCATATACTCACCCAACAAAACTTGACAGAGCTGTTCTGAGAATTGATTTATAATATAATGCTGGGAAAGACTTAGGCCCTTAGGTTCAGGAGGCTCTATGGTCTATGGAAAATTCTACAAGCTTGGGTTGTGACAAACAGGGTTGGGGGAGAGTATAAAAGGAAAAATGGATCCATTCTTTTGTCTACCAACACGCACATTTTTTTTTTCCGTTAACAACAGAGTTGGAGTATATTCACCCAAATAACCAAGGTCCTTCGGTTTATAAAAACAAATAGGGCCATCTGAAACTGCATGTGAGATTATATTTCTCATCTGCTTCCAACCGCTATTGGTCCCTTTAACTTCTACAACTTTTTTCCTTACTATGGTCTGTCTGTTTCTTAACACCGCCAGGCAAAACCGCAATGTCAAAGTTTTTCTTTTTTTTTTTTTTTAACCTTCTAATGTCTTGACCATATACTTTGCTACTGTATTTATTGTTTTCTGTAGCAATTCTCAAAAAATCTATGGTCTTTAAGTTTTTTATGCGACGTACAGCTATCAACATTTCCTATATCAGATATTTTAACAGAAAACTGAAAAATGTTACTAGTCTAATTAAAAATTGAATAATTTCATTACCTGGTACAAAGATTATGAAAAAAAAAAAACCCAGCATAAAAACGCTGATGACAAGACTCAAATTGTATTTACATTTTTTTTTCCCCTTTTAGGGCCATACCTATGGCATATGAAGTTCCCAGGTGAGGGGATGAATCACAGCTGCAGGTTCCAGCTATGCCATATCCATGGCAACATGAGCTGCATCTTCAAGCTATGCCATAGTGTGTGGTAATGCCAGATCCTTAGCCCACTTAGAGGTGACAAGGATTGAATGTGTCTTATCATGGACACTATGTTGTGTTCTTAACACACTGAGCCACAGCAGAACTCCATATTTACATTTTTTTAAATCTGTTTAGTATCTTAGAAAGACAACTGAATTTTCATTATCTACTGATAATCTATAAGTTTTGCTGGAAAGCCATAAGGGATATTCAGTCTTACTAAAAAATATTTTAATAACATTAAACAGTGGGATGTTGATATTTTTAAAAAAATACATGAATAGGTGACAAGTGATAGTGCTTTAGTTTCAAGGTGAAATACTAAATACATCAATATCCACAAATTTTCTCTGCATTTTAATGGACTCCTAGTTACTGCACAATTCTATATTATCATGCGTTGGTCTAGTCATTTGGAACACACTATACTAACAAAAAAAAATCTCATTGACCTTTTACAGAAGACTTCTCCTATAAATCCTTCTATAACCTAGTTTACATATTCCCACATTAGCAGTAATCAAAATCCAAGGGAGAAGAAGATGAAGGAAGGTGTAAATGACAAAGGAAAAATGTAATAACTACTCAATAAACACCTGCTAAAAAAAATACTGAACAGTAGCAAAAAGAAACAAAGGAAGAGTTTAAGGAAACATAGATAAACAAAAAAGACCTAAATCAGTAAGACTGACAACAACAAAAAAAGACAGGAGAGAAGGGAGAAAAAGAAGCTTACCTACCTACCATGTCCATTCTACTCACTGTGACATCCCAAGGCCGGAAGAGAAACTGTCTGTTCAGATTGGATTTCTCAATGGTGTCCATATCTGTAACGATGACTGCCCCGCCCTCCCCACAGCCAAGCCCAATCATGGCAAAGTTCTTGAGCAGCTCACAGCCAATGGCCCCTGCACCCACCTGGGAGACAGTTATGAAGAGACAGAGAGAATGGTCAGGGTAACTTAGGTAACAAAGCCATGTATCAGTCCTCATTCCCCCTGAAAACAGTGAGCAACAGTATATAGCACTTCATATTCAGGTCCCAGAGCCATAAAAATCCATGGTAATGTAAGCAAAGACACAACACCAGGAAATCAAAGACACACCAGGTATGAAGAAATGCAAAGGGATGAGATAAGGGTATAAACAAACATTCTGGAGGTGACTCCAAAAGAAGTGGCCAGAGATTGGGGGAGATAAAAGTAGCTTTTGCCTAATAGGATTTCTCACCAAGAAGTATCTCTGTTTGCCCAGCTTCTCTTGCAGGACCGAGCCAAACACAGCTACCTGCCCATCATATCGGTTCTGGCACTGAGTCATGTGAAGGGAGACGGGTCAGAGAAAAGTTGCCTTACAGAGACCCAGAATAATGCCTTCCCCTGGGGCCCCAATAACATACTGGAAGGCATTTGTCCTCTGTAAGGGCTTCTTTGTCCTCAGGGAGACACTCAAGAGCATCAAAGTACAGCCACTGCATAATAGGCATAAATTTTCCAGAGCAGGCCTGAAGAGGGGGTTTGAAACAGGAAGTGATCACTGGTTAATGAGAACCTAACAGCAAGTGGTTGAGTCAGGAAAGCACTTAGCACACACAGGCACAGCCCTTCTACTCCAACACTCACCTTCATAACCTCCTGTGCAGCCAGGCCCCCAATAAAGGCATTCAGGGGTGCCAGATCCCCAGCAGATACATGTGCCAGCTTCCGAATGAGGTTTTCATCCAGACTGTGCTGCTGCACTGTTGGCGTGGCTTGAGCATTCACAGCTTGTGCTATGGTCACCAGTTCTGTTGCATCCTCCTGGAAGGACAACAAACAAACAAAACACAAAACAACAAACAAACAAACAAAACACAAAATACAATCAGGCTGCTGTGGAGGAAAGGAAAAGGTAGAATAAGTAGGAAAGGGACAAAGTGAAACCTTGATCCAAGGACCCTGGCTGGCTTCCCCACCCCCATCTACCTCATTGTGGGACCGAGGGGACCGGCCATACTGAGCACAGAACTGATGCAGGGCCTGGAAGCCAATGTGCAGTTGAGCAGGGTGAGAATACTTGGCAAAATCTGTTATCACAAAGTCTGGCTCTGCCAGTGAAGCAAGCAAGGATTTCTGTGGAGAACAGCATATTAGAATCAGGTAAGTGAAAAACCTAGAAATGCCAGAAACCCCACAGACCACCCTACCACACATACTCACAAAGGTGATCTTCTTAGTTACTTTGACCTGAGTGACAATGCCTCCTCGGATGTACTCAGAGAAGTTGGAAGTATCACAGATACTAAATGTGTAGGGACCTGGGCGATGAAAAGCATGAAGGGCTATCTGTTACTGCATGCTCTTCCAAGATGAACAGCACTATCAAAACAAGAAGCCATACCAACCGAACTCACACTATAAAGATGTCTGTATCAAGCTCTGTCAAAAATCAGAAACCAGGAGTACTTGCTCACTGGTAATGAAACTGACCAAGTATCTTTGAGGATGTGGGTTCAATCCCTGGTCTTTCTCAGTGGGTTAAGTATCCAGCATTGCCAAGACCTGTGGTATAGGTTGCAGACACAGCTCAGATCCCATGTTGTTGTGGCTGTGATATACGCCAGCAGCTACAGCTCTGATTTGACCCCTAGCCTGGGAACTTTCATATGTCACAGGTGCAGCCCTAAAAAGGGAAAAAAATTAGAAACCATTATCCCTTCTACTGTAGACACAGTTCAGACAGCACACAGACCCTATGTGCAGGGCACAGGTATCCTATGCCTGAATGCCACTCTGGATAAAACAGAAGTAAGCCTTGAGGTGTCCAATATTAAGTAGACAATTTACCTACAGCAAATTTCAAAAATATTAAAAGAACACAAAAACCCACCTCCAAAAGGTAACATCCACAATTATTTCACACTCATCAAAAATTACCAGACTATAGATCTGCGGCTTCAGTTCTCATCAAATCGGTAAATTGTTGACCATTTTTTGACCAAACTTTTATCGAGACTCATTATATTAGGGTACCTGTATTTTTCACTTTGTAGTACTTTGTATCTCTTTTATAGCTTCCTTGTCATTTCTTAAAATACTCGTGATTTTTGAGAGGTTCTTTGAAATACAGAACATATTTATAATGGTTGTTTTAACGTTCTTGTCTAACTTTATACAGTAATGTGCTTAAAAAATTAACACTATAAGAAAAAATTAGTAAATCTGACAAAGTGGAAGAAACTATCTTGCAATACAATAAAGAGGGTGAAAAAAGACAAAATGTCAAAGATCACCAATAACTTCTTAAAGTCAGGTGAGTTAATTACATTTTTACTTAGTTTTGATTTAAAGGGAGAATATAAGTCTGATTAAACAGGGAAAGGCCAAAGTAAAAATAAAAAAAAAAACTGCTGGCAATTGTAAAGAGTGCAATTAAAGAGAGAGGTAAAAGAGAGAGAAAGCGTGTGTAAGAGAATCTATACAAATACAAGCTAGCTATACAGAAGCATTTTGGGGGGGAGGAAAAGAAAGAGATAAAAAATGAAATTACCATCTAATCTGTATTAACTGTGCATGCATTCTAGTAGGCTCAATAATCTGTGCTTGCAGAACAATTTTAAATACTCTAACCATACTAAAATATTTAATAACATGCTTGAAGGATTCCAAACTCAAAATGTTATTAAACAAGTCACCCATAATTCCACTCTTAATACTGCTATGCCATAAATATATCTCACAATGGCTATAAACATATCTGTATCTATCAGGGGATCACCCTTCAATTATTTGCTGATATGTTTGGTTTGTTATTTATTGCCCATACACTGTTTTTAAATAGTTGCAAGGTAAACACTTTCATTTGCAGGGGGAAAATAATGCTATACATTAAAAAAAGATTAAAAAACATCAAATAGCTTAACATTTATGTAACTGGAGTTCTGGAAAGAGACAATGGGGTGGAAGTTGCTGAGAAAGTAATAGTTTGGAAAAAACAAAAACAAAAACAAAAAACGATGGCCAGTAATTTTCCAGATTCGAAACTATAAACCCATAGGTAAGATAAATTCAAAAACAAAAGAAACAGATAAAATAATATTAAAGCATATAATAATCGCATTGCTTAAGATAAGTGATACAAAAAATAAGCACATCATATTCAAAAGAATAATGATAAGACTACAGTAAACTTCCTGTGGGAATAATGCAAGACCACAGGGCAACATCTTTAAAGCAATGAAATCTAGAATTCTATGCTCTGCAAAAATGTTATTAAGAAACAGAGAAAATATTTCAATCACTAAATTTTAATTTCCATCACTAAAAAGCCAGAAGTATCACCACTACCAGACCCCCTGCCACAGTCTATGACAAAGGCTTTCTCTGGTATCAGATGGAAATCTAGATCTGGAGAAGAGAACATTGGAAACAGCAATATGTGGGAAAAATAAAGTTTCTTATTCTTTACATCTCTTTAAAAATATAACTTTCAAAACCAAAATAAGAGATTAAGAAGCTTACGGCACACATAAAGTATAGCAAATGATGAACTAGACAGTGGAAATATTTCCTTGTAACTGCTTTTTCAATATGTACAGTGATGAAGTCTTAAAGACTATACTATACATTCTAAAACAAAAAGCTAAAAAAAAAATAGGGTCAAGGAGCCAAAGAAGAAATGAACTCAAACACTAGTGGTATAAACCTCATCTACTTCAGTTCACATTTCTTTACTAAGGCTACCTGAACACACCTTTCTTAAGCTCCAGTTCATTTTTCAGGGAGGCCTCTCCTCTTGGCCTTTGGTACAATTCAGACTATAAAAACAATTCTCTCTTTGCTCTAAACAACTCTTTTCTTGCCCCTACTTTTGGCATACCTAAGACTTTGATCTCTATGGGGTGGATGCTGTTGAGCTCACTCATGCCCTGAACTTCTGTGAAGGAGACGAAGTCACCACTCTCAAACCCATGTCGGGCCTCATCCAGGCAAGTGACAACACCAGGGTTATCCTGGTTAGAAAAGAAATAAAGAAAATCTCATAGATATGATCAAGGTAACAAGAGCACAGAGGAAGCCTATGGCTACTCACAGGCCTGCCAGAACCCCTGGGGCCAGTCTCCTTACCTTGGTAACCATAGAAATCATAGCACTGAGAGGCTGTTCCCCATTGGCATCTGTGAGAATCATTTCCTCTCCAAAGTCACAAAACAGCTGCCTATAGAAGACAACACAACTGGTATGCGAACCCCTCACATACAGGTACTCCATATGCCCTTTATGGTGTAGTGAATACTTTTTAAGCAGTGATCACTGTTGGCAATAAGACAGGAGTCACGGAGTTCCCGTCGTGGCGCAGTGGTTAAGGAATCCGACTAGGAACCATGAGGTTGCGGTTCGGTCCCTGCCCTTGCTCAGTGGGTTAACGATTCTGCGTTGCCGTGAGCTGTGGTGTAGGTTGCAGACGCAGCTCGGATCCCGCGTTGCTGTGGCTCTGGCATAGGCCGGCGGCTTATGGCTCCGATTCGACCCCTGGCCTGGGAACCTCCATATGCCACAGGAGCGGCCCAAGAAATAGCAAAAAGACAAAAAAAAAAAAAAGACAGGAGTCACACCACACAGAGAGAGATAAACATGAAAAATTGAAAACCTAGCTGGCTGAGAATAGTAAAAGGGCAGTGGGCTTGGAAAGGACTGGGAATAAAGGGAGAGGAAAGCACTTACCCAAAGAGACCCCGAGTGTCTGCTACCACCAGCTTGATCCCATGGGTATGACAGAATTCACCCACCTGCAGCTGGTCCTCCAAAGGAGAGTTGGTGAGGACAACAACCTATAACAGGAAGGAAGCTTATGCAAGGGGAGTGGCACTGGGGTGAAGAGAAGTGAGACAATAAAGGAGAATGGTAGACTGGGGATTAATAGAATGTGAGCACTCAAGCTAACGGGTTTAGGCATTTTCTACGAGTATTTATAAAGTATCTATCCAAGGAGCTGAAACTTGATTGAAGAGAAGTATGACTCTTCAGAGTAGACAAAAAAAATACTAGGACGACAGAATTTGAAGACCAACTAATTCACTTATTTGACAACCTGCTTACAACCCTGAATACCCTGTGTGACAAAAAAAGTCATTGTCTATCCCTAGTAAAAGTCTGGATTTATGTTCAAATCTTACATCCATATGCTGCAAATTTCTCTCTCACACACAAAAAAACAGAAAACAAACCCCACTAAGCAATAATTTGTAGGAACCTTTTCATCCCCTTCCTTTTTCATCCCCTTCCTTTTTCATCAGGATAAGTTTCTACTACTACATCAGTAGTTCCAGTACCCTCTAGGAACAGCATCACCCATATGGCTGGTCTATTAAATAAATACTGAAAAAGCAAGCCAGAAAAAAGATATGAAAAAATAATGTAGAAGAAAGGTTGATGTTGAAAGGTACCTGAAAACCAGCAAGGAACTCATCAACAAGGGCCCCAGTGTAGGTGCTGACAGGCACATAGCTGTTGAGTTCAGCAAGTCGGGGCTGTGATACCTCAGCCCGGTTTTTACCAATGTCCTCTTCCCGCAAGTAGAACTACAAGAGAGTATAGGAAGGAAAGAACTGAAGTAAGCGCAGAGACCAAAGAAGCCAGTGCCTCGGGAAGGGAATCAGAAAGAGGTACCTGCGAGGAGAGGTCAGCCCACTGGGCCGTACCCTGGTCATGCAGGGTGACAGCTTTGACCCCACCAAGGATGATATTCTTGGCAATTTCTACACCTAGTCCCCGAAGGCCTGACACCAGTACACTGGATGTCTGCAGATACTTCATAGCCTCATGGCCCAGGACATACCTGTCAGATTTGAAGGAGACTCAGTGTCAGAGTCTCTACAAAACTACCTTTTTGTGCTCCCCTCCTACCTTACATCCCCAGGCTTAGTCTCACTTACAGCTGCCGGGAATAAAGACCTTCATCTATGTCTGTTTCACTGACTTTTTTAGGCATTTTCTAGGAATGGAAGAAAAAAAGATTTCAAGAAGAGAGCAGGAAAGGAGCTTAAATAACAGAAGTTATTTTCCCAGCAACGACAGCAGCATCCCACCAGTTCCAATATTGGGAAAAGACACTCACATTGCTTGATTCTGATGGGACTTTAAACATTATAGAAGAAGCAGGGGAGCAGTTAGAACTTGGTTTTGGATCAGGCCCAGACATGCAACATTTCTTCGATAGTGGCAAGCTGGACATCTTTAGAAAAACGGTGAGAGCTGAGCCAGTTGTGGGTAAGCTTTTCTTTTTGTTAGTGTTAACTGTGGTGGAGCAAAAGACTCAAGTACTAATTTCCTCATTTCAAAGAGGAGAAAAATTAAGATATGCTAGGTAACATAGCAATTATAAGAGGAGGAAAGAGGAGGCTGAGCTCAGACAGCTATGAGGTATGATGTGAAGTAGCATGATCTTAAAAGAAATGAGGACATCTGCAGGATTTTGTAAACACAGGTACAGCCCCAGGTGAGAATGTAAATGTGAGTCTCTTATAGGGGTGTTTAGGACCAAAATCTGATAGGGTCTATCAGGGTAGATGTAATGAAGGGGGAATGAAAGGATGTCTAATGGATTATTTGTCCAACAAATTTCTTTCTGGTGTCTTGTCCCATGGGATATTATGATGGAAGACATCTGGTGTTATCTGAAAAGAAAAAGAGTTCTTGGATCTTGAAAAAAAAAAAAAGGTGTGTTTTATAAAATTGGCTTAGTAGTAAAGGTACTAATAGATTTAGATGCATTTGTGACAAAAGGATGCTAGAATGGAGTTCGGAAAGATGGCACAATTAAGTAAAAATTCTGGGTTTAGTGACATTTGTTGAAGGTTATGTGGAAAACAAGGTCTTTAAGAGGAAGGAGTGAAAATCTCTAAAGGCAAATAGCAAACAAACAAACAAAAAAACTGAATATAAATACTGGGTCCTGAGTGTTATCTGAGGAATGAGGCTGTGAGCCAAGGGTCTCTACGTCTTCCATACAGTCCTGTTCTTTTTTCTTAAGTTTGAAAAGTAAGTAGGAGGAGAAAACCAGGGAGGGAAGTGATGCCTGAATAAAGACATTTAGACAAAGTTGTCTTTTAGGGAAGCGAAGGCTAAAGAGATTAGGCTCTGGTTTCGCTTGAAGCTGCGAGGATAATTTTAGCTGAAGTTCTTCAGCAGCATACACTGATTAGGAATTATGAATACAGTGATATGTGAGGAAATAAGATTTCTGGATAGGTATGTTGCACCTGAGATTTTAAAACGAGTAAGTGGGCCTGCGGAGACCCAAAGTTAGGAAAAAAGGGAAATGTAAACCATTACAGCCCCACCCCCACCCCGACCCGCCCTTCCAACAGCACTTTTGCTCCGTTTAGATCCATCCAAGACTTCCTTAAAACTCTGCCCTGAGCGAATGCCAAGAAAAGCCGTTTGTTACCAACGCCGATTTGTCCGAGTGGCTCCACCCCCACCTGCTCGTAGAGCTGAAGTCAAGGCCCACAACCGTCGTCTCCTTCAAGCCAATTAGCAAGTGAAAGTTGCAGAAGCCGCAGCCTTACAGCTTTCCTGGGTGTCCCTTTCACGGACTGCGCTTCCTCTACCTCAACCGCAGAGGTAAGATGGCGTCTCCTGAAACGGAAACCCAAACAGTTAGGTTTGCTCCTTGGTGGTCGTGTCCACCCACTAGCGGATCACGTATGACGTCATCAGTCATTTTGTGACTCTTTATCTCTGCTGCTGGCAGCAGCCGGGAAACCCCATCTGGTGGCTGCGTTCGGTAATGAGGGTGTAAGCTGGTGTAACATTTTATTTATCACTGAATGACTCGCAGGGAGGACAGCACGTGGTAGAAATTGAAGTATTTTTGTCTTCATGGCATTTTGTTTTAGCGCCTGAGTTGAACTTCTTTCTTAAACACATCTCCAGTACATGGATATGAAGCAAAAGAGGAGCTAACGTTTGCCACAACTGCTAATGATTTTTTTTTTTTTTCCTAAGAGCACATTCTTTAATAATTTAAAATTTCGATTCGGCCACCTGGACCGGCTGATTTCCGTTCTTCACATTTGAACTAAAAAGAGAACAATGAACCAATGCATCTTCTAAACAGCTGTAATAACACTAGCCATCTTGTTTTGTCAATGTGATAATAAATTGAAATATTTGTTTTACAGAAACACAACAAAATGACAAATCACTACCACGTAAAACTTTAAAACGATGCTTGTGTCGTTTTAGCCACTCAGCCACTCTGTGTGTTTTGATTGGGGCATTCAGTCCATTGCCATTTAAGGTGATAATTGATAGATGATTATTTATTGCCATTTGAACCTCGTGTTCCAGTTGATTCTATGATTCTCCATTCTTTCTTTTTTTGGTTGGATGGTCTCTGGTTATTGTCTGTTTGAGTGTTTTTTTTTTTTTTTCCTTTTCTTTTTTCATTTTTTGCAAATGCAATGTTTTGTTTGGTTTTAGCTTGGGGTTGCCCTGTTTTTTAACCCATTCCTATAATCGTGTGTTTTAACCTGATGGTCCTGTAGATTCAAACACTTCATTACTGTACTAAAATTAAGAAGAGAAACAAACAAACAAACAAAAAGGGCCTATTTATTTCCTCACATCCCTTGTCCACATTTTATGACTTTAATGACACTTTTCTTTTAAATTTTACTTTGTTTGAAATGTGTTCATGATTAAATCTATTTGCTGGCTTATGTGAGTGACTGCTCTCTGATTGTGGTTTACTTAATCCTAGTTCTTCCTCTTCTTCTTTTTTTTCCTCCCTTTCTTTCCTTCCTTTCTTTTTGGTTTAGAAAAAAAACCCTTTCAATATGTCTTATAGCCTGGGTTTTGTATTGCTGTATTCTTTTAGCTTTTGTTTGTTGGAAGAAATGTTTATTTCCTCTTCTATTTTAAATGATATTTTTGCTGGATAGAGTATTCTAGGTTGCATAGTTTTTCCTTTTAGCACTTTAAATATCTCTTGCCATTCCCTCCTGGCCTGTAAAGTTTCTCTAGAGAAATCAGCTGATAACCTTATGGGGGTTCCCTTGTAGGGAACATTCTGCTTTTCTCTTGCTGCCTTTAGGATTCTCTCTTTATTACTAACTTTTGCCATTTTTATTATGATGTGTCTTGGCGTGGGTCTATTTGGGTTCAACTTGTTTGGCGCCCTCTGTGCTTCCTGTATCCTGAACCCAGTACCCTTTAGATTTGGGAAGTTTCCATCGATAATTTCTTCAAATATATTTTCCATCCCCTTACCTTTTTCTGCTCCTTCTGGAATTCCTATTATGCATGGATTGGCCCGCTTTATGTTATCCCATAGGTCTCTTATATTGCTTTCCTGTTTTTTGATTTGGTTTTCTGTCTGCTGACCTGATTGGGTGATTTCCATTCTTCTATCTTCCATATCACTGATTCGTTCTTCTGCATTATTCATTCTGGTTTTTACTGCCCTTAGCTCAGTTTGTATCTCTGCCAGTGAGTGTTCTAGTTTTTCTTGGCTCCTCCTTATCTTTTCTAGTTCCTTTCTGAGGGTGTCTGCATTTCTGTTCCTATCTTCTCTTTAATTCGTTCAGTATTTTCCCTGTTTCCCTTTTGAACTCCATGTCCATCAGACTGCAGAGGTTTGTTTCATTCTTGACTGTTTTAGGTGAGTTCTCCTGTTGGTTTGACTGGGGGTGGTTTCTCAGCTTCTTCATCTTGCTCATTGTTTTCTTTTTCTTGGGGGAGTTGTACTCTCCATGGCCAGGCAGTGTTTGCCTTGTCACTGCTGTGGAATGTTTCCTAAGGGCTGGTGTTGTTGGTCAGTCTTTTTTGAGGCAGTGTGGATTTTCTGGAGTGTTGGTGGTGCTGAGGGGGTCTCTCTGAAGCAAAGGAGGACTTCCTGAGGTCACACAGGACTGGGAGGTCCACACCACGATGGGAGCAGATTTCATATGGCCTGGCAGAGCTTTCTCTGGTGTTTTTGGGCTGTGGGGTTCTTGCGGGGCTGGTGGTGCTGGGCAGCTGTTCCATGGGAGTTCGGCCCCTGCCCCAGCACTGGAGCAGCTAGCTGTCTGGGTCACTGAGAACCCAAGAGGCTCTTCCCCAGGGCAGCCCGACTCAGAAGGACTGTCTGAGATTGTAGGCAAATCTTTTCATGGCCCGGCCAATCTTGTTCTAGCTTTTCTGGGCTTCAGGCATTTTCCTGGATGCTGGCAGTGTTTGATGCTGCTCCGCGGGGGTGTAGCCCCTCCAAAGGGCAAGGAGGCCAGGGCAGGGAGAGCCCCTGCAGTAGCAGGCTTCCAGCAATTGTTGAGGCCAGCCCTCCTGGATGGCAGGCAGCCACAGGTCTGGCATGTGTGTAAGCGGTGGAAGGGGTTGGGGTAGGGATGCACTGGGGAGCACAGCTTTCTGATAGCTAGTGGGCCAGTAAGCTCTCTGTGGCATGGGGAGTATTCTATGGGGACCCACCCCTTCTTCTCTCCCCTCCCCAACACTGGCACAGACCTGGCTCTTCTCCCAGCTTCCCTCTGATGTGGCTTTCCAGTTCCTGACCTTAGCGTATTGCTCCCACCCCCTGTGACAGTATGCTTTCTAGTCTCCCAGGCAGTCTCTGCCCTGTCAAACTTGGCAGACTGGTTTCTAGACCCCCCAAGCAGTCACTGCTCCACCCCGCCCCCCTCCCCAGCCCTTTCCCAATGACTAACCACCAGAGCTGAGATCTCGGTGCCCAGCCCCCACCCAGGCGTCTCAATTTTTGGTGACTGCCCATAGTTCAGATGATCTGTTCAGTTCTTGCTCTGCTTTTCAGAACTCCAGCTTACTGCTGCCCTCTTCTCTGCATCTGGAGATTCCTCCAGTTGGGTTGATCTTTCCTTCGAGTAGGTGACTTGCCAGGGTGTGGGATCCCTTTCTCCTCTGCAGTTCCCTTTCAGGAGCACCCATCCAGCTCAGATCTCCCTTTTTTCACTCTCTTTTCTCTTGTTTTACCTAGTAATGTCATGAGATTCTTGCCATTGTTGGAGTTTAGGTTCTTCTGCCAGCGATTGGTTGCTGTTCTGTGTGAGTCGTTTATCCTGCAGATGTGTGTCCCCCTACTCTTCCTCCATCTTGCCTCCTTCCTGCCCTTGCTTTTTGAAATTTCTATGTCTCCTGCAAGGTCTGTTGGAGCAGGTAGAGAGTTGGAGGTGCCTGAACTGTGCCAGAATGAGGGTATAATGCTGATTTGCTAACAATTAAAGAAGAGAGGGACTGACATTGATGGCTGCTACCTCATCATTCTTAAAAGCACACCAGGCAGGGCTGCTAGTATGTATAGCAGCAAGACACTGAAACTCCTGGAGTGTGAGACTCTGTGAGGGGATTCCGTGTAGCTGCATGGAGATAGCCTGGAAGGCCAATTGTGTGTTCTGGAAGCCATCATTAGCTCATGTAGAAAGGATACAGTTTGAAGCACTAGAACCCCATTGTTAATGTGGCATGGTGTAAGAATTCCTGTCATAAAATATCCATTTTCACCTTTCTCTTAGCAGGACACAACTTCAAAAGAGGCAAGCTTTGTGAGCCAGCACATGGTGGTGAGTGGCCCTGATACCTGAGCCCATTATTGGTGCTTGTATGGCAAACATGTGTCAGGGACAAGTCCTACAACAGCAGAATTTTTGGTATGCACACAGTTAAGAGCATTGGTATAGAATTTTAGGTCCCTGGTGGACAGCTGCCAGGGAGGAAAAACAGTTCCTTTTCCAGCAGCTGTACTTCAGTACCAACCACTTGACACAACAGCCTGCAGTCAGATCTATGGGGACATATCTGGGGGTAAGCCTATCATAGAGGCATATCAGTTTCTAGGCAATAACAGAACTTGGGCCACTACATCCAAAACACACATAGCACTGTCTTTGTGACAACACATTTGAGAAAGGAAGAAGACCTTGGGTTGCTTCTGAGCAAAACTGGATGTCAGGGGGGTGGCATATTGTTCTTTAGCAACCACAAAATCTCACTTGCTTTAATACTCATCTCCTTGAGGAGAGAGCACATATTTATGAACGGCACAGTCTCATTGAATTCAAACCTTGGGGCTTCTATTTCAACAACCAAGGAGAACACCCTGCCCTCCACAGAACTGTGACAGCCATGGAGAAAAAAAAACTGGTCAACATACAGTGCATGCTCTGCACATCATAAACCAATAACACCCTCTATCAAGGAAGATAACAGCCAGAACTCTCTGGAAGAAGACAGGGGACTTGTGCACATAAAAAGAGCCCTGGACAAGAAATATTGCACTCACAAAATCTAAATATGGATATACCATACAAAATAGCCCTTTAAGACCACAAGCAGATAACTATTTTACTAAATTCATAGAAACAGAAATTTAAGTAAAGTAAAAATACAAGTGACACAGCCCCAATCAAGGGAACAAGAAAAATTCTCTGAAAGAACAATGAAAGAGAGCTCTCCAGTCTACTAGACTCTCATTTCATAAAAGAGGTAATAAAAATGTTGAATAAATTTAAAAAGATTATCAGTAGAAAATCAGATCACTGTAACAAGGGACTGGAAACTATAAAGAGAAACCAATGGAAATTAGTTTCACAGTTGCTGAGATAAAAAGTGACCTAAAAGAAATCAATAGCAGATGAAATAATGCAGAAGAACAAACACTGATCTAGAACAAAGACTAATCTAAAACACCCAATCAGAATAGCATATAGAAAGACAAATTAAGTAAGCAAAAAGGAAAGAAGAAAGCAACGTATGAGACTTATGGGATAATATAAGGCATGCCAAACTATGCATGATAGGAGTTCCAGAATGAGAAGAAAGTGAAAAGGGACTTGAAAATGTATTTTAAGTAGTTATGGCTGGGAACTTCTCAATCATAAGAGGAAAGATGTATGAAGGGACAAGAATCACAAAAAAATCCCAAACAGGATGAACTAAAAACAGACCCAGGCCAAAACATGTCTTAAGTAAATGGCAAAACTTAAAGCTAAGCAGAGGATTCTTAGAAAACAGAGAGAAAAACAAAGATTCAGTTACAGAGGAACACTCATAAGGTTATTAGATTTCTCTACAGAAAGGCTGCAGGATGCAAGGGAGTGGTGTGATATATCCACAGATCTTAAAGGGGGGGGGAACTGCAACACAGGGCATTTTAGCAAGGAAGATTATATTTTGGAATAGAAAAATAGATAAAGAGTTTATCAGACAAGCAAAAATTAAGAGAATAGTATTTATCAACACAACCAAAAGAAATACTGATGGGTCTTCTTTAAGTACAGAAAAAGAAATAATCTATAGAAGGGAAAATCACAATAGAAAAAGCAAATATAGGAAATGATTGAAGATCATTTATATAAGCAAGTATATAGATTTAACAAGTAACTAAATGTTGTGAGAGCAATTGTAACTATAATTAAATAGCACAAAGATAAATAGGAAAATATAAATAGAACATCAAAACTCAGAATGTGGTGAGAATAATAAAAATGTTGTATGTTTAGACTGTATTTGAGCCTACCTCACTATCAATCTAAAGCAAGTAGAAATAGTTATGGGTTAACATACTTGAAAAGCAGTAAAGCACAAATCAAAAATACACAATAGAGTCACAAACAAACAAGCAAAAACTCAAGCATAATATAAAAGTAATATCAAACTACAAAGGGAAAAGAAGAAATGGTGAAAGTACAAAATGAATGGTAAGACAGCATTTAAAATAACAATAAGGGGGAGACTAGGCAAGATGGCAAAAGAGTAGGGGGATGTGATAGCCTGCTCCCACAAACACAACAACAACAAAAAAATACATCTACATGATAAATGACTCACAAAGAACAGCAACTGAATGCTGGCAGAAGAACTTAAACCTCCAAAAAGGCAAGAATCTCATGACATAACTGGGTAAAATAAGAGAAAAGAGGAGAGTGAGAGAAGGGGATGGGCACTCCCAAAAGGGAGCTGTGAAGGAGGAAGGGGACCCACACCCTGGAAAGTCACCTAATTGATGGAAAGATCAACTGAGTCAGAGAAATCTGATGCTGAGAAAAGTGCAGCAATAGGTCTGAAATCTGAAAAGCAGAGTGAAAGCTGTACAGATGATCTGAACCATTGGCACAGACACCAATAACCGAGACACTTGGGTGTGGTCTGGGCACTGAGACCTTGGCTACAGAGGTTAGTCCCCATGAACAGACTGGGGTTGGTGGTGTGGAGACAGCCTGAGGGCGTAGGAAGTGGTGCATTGTGGGCAGAGAGAGCAATACACTAAGGGCTGGGGGGGTGGAAAGCCACAAGAGAGGGAAACTGGGAGAAGGTCTGGACCCACAGCAGAGACAAGTCCAGTGTTTGGGAGGGGAGGGGAGGAGGGCTGGGCCACAACAGAATACTCCTTGCACCCCAGCGAGCACACTTGCCCACCAGCTAGCAAAGAGCAGTGCTTCCCAGTGCATTCCCCCTCCCCCACCATGCATGCGCCTGACCTAAGACTGCCTGCTATCCCAGAGGACTGGACTCACCACTCACGGGAAGCCAACCACCTCTGGGGCATTTACCAGCTAGACTTGCCTGCCCTCAGGAGGTGTTGCATTCCTGTGTAGTAGCCACCCAGCACATCCCGCCACCTGGAAGAGCTCCACGGTCCAGAAGCACAGGGGCAAGTCCTGCCCAGCCACAGGAAGTGCAACACCACCACAGTGTCATTCTGCCAGTATCACAAACCCTCAGGAAATCCTCCTTTGCTTCAGAGTGACCCTTGTAGCCCTACCCATCCTCAGGAAATACCCCCACAGCCTCAAAGAAGATCAGGCAACACTGTCAGCCCTCAGGAAACACTCCACAGCAGTGACAAGGCAAACCCTGCCTAGCCATGGGGAGTGCACCTCCACCATGAAAAAGAAAATAACAAGCAAGATGGAGAAGCTCAGAAACCACCCCCAGATAATGCAAAAGAAAAACACCCCTAAAGCAACTAACAATGAAACAGACCTCTTCAGTCTGACAGACACTGAATTCCCTAAGAAAGGGACTAGAAAATATAAGGGGGAGCCAAGAAAAACTCGAAACTTCATTTGCAGAGATACAAACTGAGCTAAGGGCAGTAAAAACCAGAAAGAATAATGCACAGGAACAAGTCAGTGACATGGAAAATAGAATAATGGAAATCACCCAATCAGGACAGCAGACAGAACACCAAATGAAGAAAACATGAAAGCAATATAAGAGACCTGTGGGATAATATAAAGTGGGCCAATCTACACGTAATAAGAATTGCAGAAGGAGAAGAAAAAGAAAAGGGGATTGAAAATATATTTCAAGAAATTATCACTGGAAACTTTCCATATTTAAAGAATACTGAATTCAACATATAGGAAGCACAGCGGGCCCTAAACAAGTTGAACCCAAACAGACCCACACCAAGATACATTATAATAAAAATGGAAAAGTTAGTGATAAAAAGAGGATCCAATTTTAAGGGAACCCCCATAAGGTTATAATCTGATTTCTCTACATAAACTCTACAGGCCAGGAGGGAATGGCAAGACACATTTAAAGCACTGAAAGGAAAAACTGTGCAACCTAGAATACTCTATTCAGCAAGAATATCATTTAAAATAGAAGGGGAAATAAATATTTTTTCAAACAACAAAATCTAGAAGAGTACAGCAGCAAAATCCATTCTACAAGAAATATTGAAAGAGCTTATCTAAATCAAAAAAAAAAAAAAAAAGGAAGAACTAGGATGGAGGAAACCACAATCAGAGAGCAGTCACTCAAATATGCCAACATACAGATGTAATCATGAAGCTGTTTAAAACAAAATAAAATTAACAAGAAAAAAAGAGACTTCAAAATCATAAAATGTGGGCAAGGGAAGTAGGGAAATAAATACATTATTTTTTTAAAATTTCTTTTTATAAAATTTAGTATGGTAATGAAGTGTTGAAACTACAGGACTATCAGGTAAAAACACACAACTATAGGAAGGGGTTAACATACTTAAAAAAACGGGGCAAGCAAAAATCAAAATAAAAATTATATTCACAAAAACTGAAAAAAAAATACTCAAGAAGAAAAAAATCGGAGACCATCCAACCAAAAAAGAAAGGAAAAATAGAATCAACTGGAAAGTGAGGTTTAAAATGGCAATAAATAATCATCTATCAATTATCACCTTAAAGGGCAATGGACTGAATGCTCCAATAAAAAGACACAGAGTGGCTGAGTGGATAAAAAAGCAAAAACCTTCAGTCTGCTGCCTAGAAGAAACTCACCTTAGGACAAAGGATACAAATAGATTGAAAGTGAGGGGGTGGGAAAATATATTTCATGCCAATGGACAGGAAAAAAGCTGGAGTTACAACACTCATATCAGATGAAATAGACTTGGAAACGAAGGCCATAAAGAAAGACCAAGAAGGACACGATTTAATGGTTAAAGGATCCATTCCAGAAGAGGATATTACAATCATCAACACATATGCCCCAAATATAGGAGCACCCAGATACATACAACAAATATTAACAAACATAAAGGGAGAAATTGATGGGAATACAATCATAGTAGGAGACCTTAACACCTTCCTCACACCAATGGACAGATCCTCTAGACAGAAAACCAATAGAGCAACAGAGATCCTAAAGGAAACAACAGAAAAATTGGACTTAACTGACATCTTCAGGACACTACATCCAAAAACATCAGAAGGCACATTCTTCTCAAGTGCGCATGGAACATTCTCAAGAATCGACCACATATTGGGACATAAAGCGAATCTCAATAAATTTAGGAGCATGGAAAGTATCTCAAGTATCTTCTCTGACCACAACACCATGAAATTAGAAATAAACCACAGCAAAAGAAATGAGAGAAAAACCTACCACATGGAAACTAAACAACATGCTACTAAAAAACCAATGGGTCAATGAGGAAATCAAGAAGGAACTTAAAAAACCCACCTGGAGACAAATGATAATGAAGACACAACCTCTCAAAATCTATGGGATGCTGCGAAAGAAGTGCGCAGAGGGAAATTTATAGCGATACAGGCGTTCCACAAACAATAAGAAAGAGCCCACACACACAACTTAACCCTCCACCTAAACGAATTAGAAAAAGAAGAGCAAAAAAGACCTAGAGTCAGCAGAAGGAAGGAAATTATAAAGATCAAAGAGGAAATCAATAAAATAGAGACTCAAAAAATGATACAGAAAATTAATAAAACCAAGAGCTGGTTCTTTGAAAAGGTGAACAAAATTGACAACCCCCTGGCCAGACTCACTAAAAAGAGGAGAGAAAGAACCCAAATAAACAAAAGTATAAATGAAAAAGGAGAAAAAGGAGAATTCACAACGGATACTGCAGAAATACAAAACACCATAAGAGAATACGATGAACAACTGTATGCCAACAAGTTTGACCATCTGGAAGACATGGACAGTTTTCTAGAATCTTACAGCCTGCCAAAACTGAATCAAGAAGAAACAGACCAACTGAACAGACCCATCACTAAATGAAATTGAAGAGCTCATATAAACACTCCCTACAAATAAAAGCCCAGGACCAGATGGCTTCACAGGCAAATTCTATCAAACATATGAAGAGGAACTGGTGCCCATCCTCCTTATACTCTTTCAAAAGGTTGAAGAAGAGGGAATACTCCCAAAGACATTCTATGATGCCACCACCACCCTCATTGCAAAACCAGACAAAGATACCACCAAAAAAGAAAACTCTCAGCCAATATCACTAATGAATATAGATGCAAAAATTCTCAACAAAATCTTAGCCAACCGAATCCAAACATATCAAAAAATCATACACCATGACCCGGTAGGGTTCATCCCAGGTTCTCAAGGATGGTTCCACATACGCAAATCAATCAATGTCATACACCACATTAACAAAAGAAAGGTCAAAAATTACATGATCCTCTCAATAGACGCAGAAAAAAGTCCAACATCAATTCATGATCAAGACCCTTGCCAAAGTGGTTATAGAGGGAACATTCCTGAACATAAACAAAGCCATTTATGACAAACCCACAGCCAATGTAATACTCAGTGGGGAAAAATGGGAAGCCTTCTCACTCCAATCTGGAACAAGACAGGGATGCCCACCCTCACCACTGCTCTTCAACATACTTTTGGAAGTCCTAGCCACCAGCAATTAGACACACAAAAGAAATAAAAGGCATCCATATGGGAAGAGAAGAGAAATAAAACTGTCATTGTACAGAAATGACATAATACTATACATAGAAAACCCTAAGGACTCAACCCAAAAATTCCTTGAACTGATTAATAAATTCAGCAAAGTGGCAGGCTATAAGATTAACATTCAGAAGTCAGTCGCATTTCTGTATACCAGCAATGAAACATTAGAAAAGGAATACAAAAATACGATACCTTTTCAAATTGCACCTCACAAAATCAAATACCTCGGGGGTAAAGGACCTATATGCCGAGAACTATAAAACTTTAATCAAAGAAATCAAAGAAGATGTAAAGAAATGCAAAGGTATTCCATGTTCCTGGATTGGAAAAATCAACATTGTAAAAATGGCCATATTACCCAAAGCAATCTACAGATTCAAAGCTATCCCTATCAAATTCCCCAGGACATTCTTCACAGAACTAGAACAAACCATCCAAACATTTATATGGAACAACAAAAGACCCAGAATTGCCAAAGCAATCCTGAGAAACAAAAAACAAGCAGGAGGCATCACTCTCCCAGACTTCAAGAAATACTACAAAGCCACAGTCATCAGAACAGTGTGGTACTGGGATCAAAACAGACAGGCAGACCAATGGAACAGAATAGAGAACCCAAAAAGAAACCCTGACACCTGTGGCCAATTAATCTTTGACAAGGAAGGCAAGAACATAAACTGGGAAAAGGAAAGTCTATTCAGCAAGCATTGCTGGGAAACCTGGACAGCTGCATGCAAAGCAATGAGACTAGAACACACCCTCACACCAAGCACAAAATAAACACAAAATGGCTGAAAGACTTAAATAGAAGACAGGACACCATCAAACTCCTAGAAGAAAACATAGGCAAAACACTCTCTGACATCAACATCATGAATATTTTCTCAGGTCAGTCTCCCAAAGCAATAGACAGTAGAGCAAAAATAAACCCATGGGACTTCCTCAAACTGACAAGCTTGTGCACAGCAAAGGAAACCCAAAAGAAAACAAGAAGACAACTTACAGAATGGGAGAAAGTAGTTTCAAATGAGGCAACCGAGAAGGGCTTAATGTCTAGAATAGGTAAGCAACTTACACAACCCAACGGCAAAAAAGCCAATCAATCAATGGAAAAATGGGCAAAAGACCTGAATAGACTTCTGCCAGGAAGATATACAGATGGCCAGCAAACACATGAAAAAAGGCTCAACATCGCTGATCATAAGAGAAATGCAAATCAAAACAATCATGAGATACCACCTCACACCAGTCAGAATGGCCATCATTAAGAAGTCCACAAGTAGCAAGTGCTGGATGGGGTGTGGAGAAAAGGGAACCCTCCTGCACTGCTGGTGGGAATGGAAACTGGTACAGCCGCTATGGAGAACAGTTTGGAGATTCCTTAGAAATCTGTGCATAGAACTTCAATCTGTGCATAGAACTTCCACATGACGCCACAATCCCACTCTTGGGCATCTATCCGGACAAAACTCTCCTTAAAAGGGACACATGCACCCGCATGTTCACTGCAGCACTATTCACAATAGCCAGGACATGGAAACAACCTAAATGTCCATCGACAGAGGATTGGATTCAGAAGAAGTGTTATACATACACAATGGAATACTACTCAGCCATAAAAAGAATGACATAATGCCATTTGCAGCAACATGGATGGAACTAGAGACTCTCATACTGAGTGAAATGAGTCCGAAAGACAAAGACAAATACCATACGATATCGCTTATAACTGGAATCTAATATCCAGCACAAATGAACATCTCCTCAGAAAAGAAAATCATGGACTTGGAGAAAAGACCTGTGGCTGCCTAATGAGAGAGGGAGGGAGTGGGAGGGATCGGGAGCTTGGGCTCTTCAGACACAACTTAGAATAGATTTACAAGGAGATCCTGCTGAGTATCCTTGAGAACTTTGTCTAGATACTCATGTTGCAACAGAACAAAGGGTGGGGAAAAAATGTAATTGTAATGTATACATGTAAGGATAACTTGATCCCTTGCTGTACAGTGGGAAAATTAAAAAAAATAATAATAAATGAATAAATAAACAAATAAATATAAAAAGAGCAAAATTGTGCTGTCAGAGGCAAATACGTAATAGTAAAAAACATAAATTTTATACTCATCAAAATAATTTTTTTGGTGAAGAGTACTACAAACTCTGAAAGGCTACCCCAGAACAATTACATTATAATTATTACATTATTTTTCTTCTTCAGACATGCAATTAACTTAGTCTCTAATCATTACAGACCTGAATATATGTTTATCTGAACTCATCATTTTAATGAATATTATTAAGCACATCCTTTATTGCTTTTTGCGCATTTATGTAGATAAAAAAACCCACACTCTCATACAAGAAAAGACAGAGTTTGGTTTCATTTTATTATTATTATTATTATTTTTATTTTATTTTCCCACTGTACAGCAAGGGGGTCAGGTTATCCTTACATGTATACATTACAATTACAGTTTTTCCCCAACATTTCTTCTGTTGCAACATGAGTATCTAGACATAGTTCTCAGTGCTATTCAGCGGGATCTCCTTGTAAATCTATTCTAGGTTGTGTCTGAAGAGCCCAAGCTCCTGATCCCTCCCACTCCCTCCCCCTCCCATCAGGCAACCACAAGTCTCTTCTCCAAGTCCATGATTTTCTCTTCTGAGGAGATGTTCATTTGTGCTGGATATTAGATTCCAGTTATAAGTGATATCATATGGTAATTGTCTTTGTCTTTCTGGCTCATTTCACTCAGTATGAGATTCTCTAGTTCCATGCATGTTGCTGCAAATGGCATGATGTCATCCTTTTTTATGGCTGAGTAGTATTCCATAGTGTATATATACCACCTCTTCCGAATCCAATCATCTGTCGATGGACATTTGGATTGTTTCCATGTCCTGGCTATTGTGAATAGTGCTGCAGTGAACATGCGGGTGCATGTGTCCCTTTTAAGGAGAGTTTTGTCCGGATAGATGCCCAAGAGTGGGATTGCAGGGTCATATGGAAGTTCTATGTATAGATTTCTAAGGTATCTCCAAACTGTTCTCCATAGCGGCTGTACCAGTTTCCATTCCCACCAGCAGTGCAGGAGGGTTCCCTTTTCTCCACAGCCCCTCCAGCACTTGTTATTTATGGATTTATTAATGATGGCCATTCTGACTGGTGTGAGGTGGTATCTCATGGTAGTTTTGATTTGCATTTCTCTTATAATCAGCGATGTTGAGCATTTTTTATGTGTTTTCTGGCCATCTGTGTATCTTCTTTGGAGAAATGTCTATTCAGGTCTTTTGCGCATTTTTCCATTGATTGATTGGTTTTTTTGCTGTTGAGTTGTATAAGTTGCTTATATATTCTAGAGATTAGGCCCTTGTCCGTTGCATCATTTGAAACTATTTTCTCCCATTTTGTAAGTTGTCTTCTTGTTTTCTTTTGGGTTTCCTTTGCTGTGCACAAGCTTGTCAGTTTGAGGAAGTCCCATGGGTTTATTTTTGCTCTAATGTCTATTGCTTTGGGAGACTGACCTGAGAAAATATTCATGATGTTGATGTCAGAGAGTGTTTTGCCTATGTTTTCTTCTAGGAGTTTGATGGTGTCTTGTCGTATATTTAAGTCTTTCAGCCATTATGAGTTTATTTTTGTGCATGGTGTGAGGGTGTGTTCTAGTCTCATTGCTTTGCATGCAGCTGTCCAGGTTTCCCAGCAATGCTTGCTGAATAGACTTTCCTTTTCCCAGTTTATGTTCTTGCCTTCCTTGTCAAAGATTAATTGGCCACAGGTGTCAGGGTTTCTTTTTGGGTTCTCTATTCTGTTCCATTGGTCTGCCTGTCTGTTTTGATCCCAGTACCACACTGTTCTGATGACTGTGGCTTTGTAGTATTTCTTGAAGTCTGGGAGAGTGATGCCTCCTGCTTGTTTTTTGTTTCTCAGGATTGCTTTGGCAATTCTGGGTCTTTTGTTGTTCCATATAAATGTTTGGATGGTTTGTTCTAGTTCTGTGAAGAATGTCATGGGGAATTTGATAGGGATTGCATTGAATCTGTAGATTGCTTTGGGTAATATGGCCATTTTCACAATATTGATTTTTCCAAAAAAGCAAAGAGAAAAAACCTACTCCATGGAGACTCAACAACATGCTACTAAAAAACCAATGGGTCAATGTGGAAATCAAGAAGGAAATTAAAAACTACCTTGAAACAAATGATAATGAAGATACAACCTCTCAAAATCTATGGGATGCTGCGAAAGCAGTGCTCAGAGGGAAATTTATAGCAATACAGGCCTTTCTCAAACAAGAAGAAAGAGCCCAAATTGACAACTTTACCCTCCACCTAAACGAATTAGAAAAAGAAGAACAAAAAAGTCCTAAAGTCAGCAGAAGGAAGGAAATTATAAAGATCAAAGAAGAAATCAATAAAATAGAGACTCAAAAAATGATACAGAAAATTAATAAAACCAAGAGCTGGTTCTTTGAAAAGGTGAACAAAATTGATAAACCCCTGGCCAGACTCACTAAAAAGAGGAGAGAAAGAACCCAAATCACCAAAATTATAAATGAAAAAGGAGAAATCACAACGGATACATCAGAAATACAAAGAACCATAAGAGAATACCATTTTATTATTTTTGCACTAGGTTTTTTTTTTTTTTTTGCATTAGGTAGATTTGAACCAGGAATTTAAATAAACTAACAATTTATAAGTGGAATTTCTCTCAATAAGATAAAGTGTTATCAAAACTTTGCAGAAGATATTCCACCTGAAATCAAATAGCCTCTATCCCAAAATATTAAGTTCAGTTATGAAATTGCCATATTTGTAGGAATAAAATGATTAAGTATCAGCTTTTTCAGGAATTCTACCTACATATTCATAAGTAATATATAGTTGTACTTCTAGCTAGGATAATTTCTATAGCTTAGTGAATGTCAGTGCATGGCAGGGTCACAAGAAAAGCTACCTTAGCATAATAGTCTTCATATATGCCATTTCTGGTACAGCATTTGTTCTTGTGCCTTTAGGACAGCCTGTAAATTTTGCAGAAGGCAATATATTACAATGCAGTGAGAAAATGTTAACCTATTATGGCTGATTCCCTGAGGATCAGTCGTTATCTAGGAAAAGACTTTAATTTTAGCTTCTATTTTCTGCCATCTTCTTATGGAAAAATATTTCTCCCTTCTAAAGCCATTGTATGTGTAGGTTCTAAACTGCCTTTTAAGGAATAGGACCTGTGCAGATTTTCTTCCCCTAGATCTCCAAGTCATACATGGTAGAAGACCGCCCCCCGCCCGACTCCACCCTTTTCCATCAGCACCAGCGGACAGGGCAGACATCTCTTCCCTCAAGCTCCAAGTGTAAATGGTTATTACATGTCAGAGTCTTGTCGCACACATGGAAATAGCAATCATATTAACAAGAAAATCAAAGAAGGTCTAAAATCACTACAGCATCAGCAGAATGAGAGCATATTCACTATGGTGCCCCTCTAGTTCCTTGAGGGCTTAGTAGAAAGAAATGCATTCCGGATCCCTGAATATAACATGCACATGCCAGGACCTCAGTTAGGACTCATTGTAGCAATTAAGAGACCGTTTCCCCAATCCAGCTACCCAAGGTGGAGGACTGTGGACATCCTTATGTGCAATACCATATTCAGGAGAAAGATTTGGACCAGGAGTGGACTAAAAAGAGGCTGCTCTATTCATTTAACATCAGCCTCCATTAACCCAGATGAGGGCAAGGGAACACTTTCAGAGCTTATTTTACAAGAGACACAAACAGGGCTACCTACTTTTAATGCTACTACCGTACTCCCAACACCAGTGAAAAGCTTTAAACAGGCTATTGTCAGAGCCCTGGGTACCGTTTCTCCCTTGGCTTTGTTCAGTATTTTCCTTGGCTGTGGTTTCCATGGCTGGCTTCATACCATCCACCAAAAATGCTTTACCCACTCCTCCCAGCACACACTTGTCCCCCTCCTCTGCTTTTGCATTTGGACTCCCCTCTGGCTCTTATTTACACCCACATGATTGAGTTCTTCATTACAGAAGATTATGGTCCTTTCCAAGATGCAAACGTCTCACCAGCGTCAATTCCTCTCTGCCTACTGGTCCAGAAATACAGCTGCCAAGGAACCAGCAGCCACTTGTCACTAAGGATCCCAGTTACTTATTTCTGGGTTCTCTCTTCTGTTCCATTGGCCTGTCTGTCTGTTTTGGTACCAGGACCACACTGTCTTGATGACCATGGCTTCATAATATTGCTTGAGGTCTGGGAGAGTTTGCCTCCTGCTTGGTTTTTGTTTCTCAGGATTGCTTTAGCAATTCTGGGTCTTTTGTGTTTCCATATATTTTTTGGATTATTTTCTCTAGCTCTGTGAATAATGTAATGGGTAATTTGATAGAGATGCATTGAATTAGGAGATTACTTTGGGTAGTATGGCCATTTTTACAATAATAATGCAATATATTTCCATTTCTTTATATCTTCTTTAATTTCCTTGATTAATGTTTTATAGTTCTTGGCATAGAGGTCCTTTGACTGCTTGGTCAGGTGTTATTCCAAGGTATTTGATTTTTTGAGGTGCAATTTTCAAAGGTATTGTATTTTTGTATTCCTATTCTAATATTTCATTTTTAGTATACAGAAATGTGACTGATTTCTGAATGTGAATCTTATATTCTGCTACTTTTCTGAAGTTGTTGATCAGTTCAAGTAGTTTTTGGGTTCAGTCCTTAGGGTTTTCTATGTATATATCATGTCATCTGCACTCAGTGGCAGTTTTACCTCTTTTTTTCCTATTTGGATGTCTCTTATTCTTTAGTTTGTCTTATTGCTGTGGCTAGGACTTCCAGTACTCTGTGGAAAACATTGGTAAGAGTTGGCATCCATGTCTTGTTGCAGATTTTAGTGGGAAGGCTTTCACCTTTTCTCCATTGAGTATTATATTTGCTGTGGGTTTGTCATAAATGGCTTTGATTATGTTAAGGAACGTTTCCTCTATATCCACTTTTGTGAGAGTTTTATCATGATGGATGTTGAACTTTGTCAAATGCTTTTTTCTGCATCTATTGAGATGATCATGTGGTTTTTGACTTTTCTTTTGTTAATGTGGTGTGTGACATTGATTGATTTGCAGATGTTGAACCTTCTTGTGAACTAGGGATGATTCCCACCTGGTCATGGTGTAACATCTTTTGAATATTGTGTTGGATTCTATTGGCTAATATTTTGTTGAGAATTTTTGCATCTATATTCATCAAAGATATTGGCCTATAGTTTTTTTTTTCTTTTTCTGGTTTTGGAATTAGGGCGATGGTGGCATCATAGAATGTCTTTAGGAGTGTTCCTTCTTCAACCTTTAGAAAAAGTTTAAGGAGGGTGGGAACCAGATCCTCTTGTATGTTTTGTAGAATTCACCTGTGAAACCATCTGATCCTGGGCTTTTATTTGTAGGGAGTGTTTATATGAGCTCTTCAATTTCATTTAGTGATGGGTCTGTTCAGTTGGTCTGTTTCTTCTTGATTCAGTTTTGGCAGGCTGTAAGACTCTAGAATGTTGTCCATTTCTTCTACACTGTCAAATATGTTGGCACATAATTGTTCATAGTATTCTCAAATATTTTTTACATTTCTGCTGTATTTGTTCTTATTTCTATTTTCTCATTTCTTATTTTGTATATTTGTTGCTTTTTTTTTTTTTTTTTTTGTCTTTTTGCTATTTCTTGGGCCGCTCCCGCGGCATATGGAGTTTCCCAGGCTAGGGGTTGAATCAGAGCTGTAGCCACTGGCCCACGCCAGAGCCACAGCAACGCAGGATCCGAGCCGCGTCTGCAACCTACACCACAGCTCACGGCAACGCCGGATCGTCAACCCACTGAGCAGGGGCAGGGACTGAACCCGCAACCTCATGGTTCCTAGTCGGATTCGTTAACCACTGCGCCACGACGGGAACTCCGTGTTGCTTTTTTTTTCTCCTCTTCTTGGTGAGTTTTCCCAGAGTTTGTCAATTTTGTTTACTTTTTCAAAGAACCAGCTCTTGGTTTGATTGATTTTTGTCTATTGTTTTTGAATCTCTATTTTATTGATTCCCTGTTTGATCTATACAATCTCCTTCCTTCTCCTGACTTTAGGTCTTTTTGGTTCTTCTTTTTCTAATTCGTTTAGGTGGTGGGTTAAGTTGTCAATTTGAGATCTTTCTTCTTTTTTGAGGAATGCCTGTATTGCAATGAAGTTCCCTCTGAGTGCTGCTTTTGTGGCATCCCATAGACTTTGAGTGTTTGTGTCTTCATTATCATTTGTCTTGAGGTATTTTTTAATTTTCTTCTTGATTTCCTCATTGACCCATTGGTTTTTTAGTAGTGTGTTGTTTAGTCTCCATGTAGTAAGTTTTTCCTCATTCCTTTTCCTGTGGTTGAGTTTTAGTTTTATGCCATTGTGGTAGAGAAGATACTTGAAATACTTTCTATGCTCCTAAATTTGTTGAGGTTAGCTTTGTGCCCCAATATGTGGTCAATTCTTGAGAATGTTCATGTGCACTCGAGGAGAATGTGCATTCTGATTTTTTTTGGATGTAATGTCCTGAAAGTGTCAATTTAGTCTAACTTTTCTAATGTTTCCTTTAGAATCTCCATTGCTTTATTGTTTTTCTGTCTAGAGCATATGTCCATTGATGTGAGCGGAGTGTTAAAGCCTCCTGCTATGATTGTTTTCCCATCAATCTCCTTTTATGTCTGTTAATATTTTGTATATATCTAGGTGCTCTTATTTTGGGGGCATATATGTTGATGATTGTAATATTTTCTTTATTCTATCCTGTAGACGTTAAATAGTGTCCTTCTTTGTCTTTCTTTATGGCCTTCATTTTAATGTCTGTTTTTCTGTGATATGGGTATTGTAAGTCCTGCTTTTCTGTCTTGTCCATTTGCATGAAATATCTTTTCCCACACCGTCACTTTAAATCTATATGTGTGCTTTGTCCTAAGGTGAGTTTCTTATAGGCAGTATATGGAAGGTGTTTGCTTTTTTATCCAATCAGCCACTCTCTGTCTTTTCATTGGAGCACTTAGCCCATTGACATTTAAGGTGATAATTGAGAGTTGTTTATTTATTGCCATTTTAATCCTTGTTTTCTAGTTGATCCTATGATTCTTCCTTCTTCCTTTTTTTTTTTGTTGGATGCTTTCCATTTATTTTATGCTTAAGTACCTTTCTTTTCATTTTCTTGTGAATGTAATGTTTGGTTTTGATTTTTGGTTGCCCTGTTTTTTAAGTATATTAACCTCTTCCTTTAACTCTGTGCTTTAGCCTGATAGTCTTGTAGGTTCAAACACTTCATTACAATAATAAAATAAAAAAAAAGAATCTCTTTATTCTATCTCCCTTGCCCGCATTGTATGTATTTGATGTCTTTTTTCTTTAACATCATCATGATTATATTTGTATGCTGGCTTATTTAAGTGACCTCTTTCCCATTGTGGTTTCCTCTATCCTAGTTATTCCTTTTTTTTTTAATTTGGAGAAGACATTTCAGTATTTCTTTTGTAATTGGTTTCCTATTGCTGTATTCGTTTAGCTTTTGTTTGTTGGAGAAATTCTTTTTTTCCCCTTTTATTGTAAGTGCTATTCTTGATGGATAGTGTATTCTAGGTTGCAGATTTTTTCCTTTCAATGCTTTAAATATTTCTTGCCATTCCTTCCTGGCCTGTAGAATTTCTGTAGAGAAATCAGATGATAGCCTTATGGGGAGTCCCTTGTAATTGACACTTTACTTTTCTTTTTCTGCCATTAGAATCCTTTCTTTGTCATTAAGTTTTAACATTTTCATTAAAATATGGCTTTTTGTGGGTCTGTTTGGGTTCCAATTGTTTGGGATCCTCTGTGCTTCCTGAACCATTAAATCAGTATCCTTTAGATTTGAAAAGTTTCCAGTGATAATTTCTTCAATTATATTTTCAATCCCCTTTTCTTTTTCTTCTCCTTCTCAAAGTCCTATTTTGTGTAGATTGGTCCACTTTATATTAACCTATAGGTCTCTTATACTGCTTTCATGTTTTTTTTCATTTCGTTTTCTGTCTGCTGTCTTGTTTAGGTCATTTCTGTTATTTTATCTTCCACATCACTAATTCATTCCTCTGCATTATTCATTCCCTTTTACTGCCTTTTGCTCCATTTGTATCTCTGCAAATGAAATTTCTAGTTTTTCTTGGCTCCTCCTTATATTTTCTATTTCCTTTCTGAGGGAGCCTGCATTACTGTTCATATCTTCTCTTAATTCCTTCAGTATTTTCAGTATATCCCTTTGAACTTAGTGTCTGTTAGACTGCAGAGGTCTGTTTCATTGTTGACTGCTTTAGGTGAATTCTCCTGTTGCTTTAACTGGTAATGGTTTCCGATCCTTTTCATCTTGCTTGTGTTTTCCTTTTCTTGTTGAAGATGCACTCCCCATAGCTGGGTGGGACTTGCCGAAGGGCGAGTGGTGTTGCCAGGCCTGCTCAGCAGCAGCAGGGCACTTCCTGAGGGTGGGCGGGGTGGCAGGTGCTCGCCATTGTGGAGATACACTCCCTGCTGGCAGGGCTTTCCCTGGTGTTCTGTGGCAGCAAAGTTCTTCCTGAGGGTGGGCAGTGCTGGCTGGCCCAGTACATGGCAGTGGGGTGCTTCCCTGAGGGTAGTCAGGGTTAGCTGGGTCACCCTATGGTCAAGAGGCACTTTCTGAGGGTGGATGGGGCTTTCCTGGTTGCTCTGCAGCAGCAAGGGGCTTCTGGAGGGTGGGAAGGGCTAGCCAGGTCCCTTCAGGCTTCGCCAATTCCAACTGTGGTGGCAGTGCACTTCCCAATGTGTGTGTGGGGCTTTCTGGGGCTTGCCATGGCAGTGGAGCACTTCCTTTGGACAGGCAGGCCTGGCCAGGGAATGCTCCAGTGGTGGTTGGCTTCCTGCAGGTGGTGGGGCCAGTCTGCTGTGGATGTGACCCACTTACACATACATGTCTACATTCTTTTTTCTCCCATTAGCATGCTCCATAATACTGAGGAGATATATTAATAAGAAAATAACCTAGAAGAAACAGATATGTATCTAGACATACATAACCTACCATCATTAAATTACTAAAATATCAAAAATCTAGCCTAAGTAATAATGAGTAAATTGGTTGAATAATTAGCATACCTGTCAACAAAGGAAACTCCAATGCTAGACTTCACTGAGTAATTCTGTCAAATATTTTTTTAAAAGATGGACATCACTTTTCTCAAACTCCTCCAAGTTATTGGGTAGGAGAGAACTATTCCAAATTCATTCAAGGAGTCATGTGTTATTTTAATGTGAAAACAATGTAAGGATCTCAAAGAAAACAAAAATATAGATCTATATCACTGGTGGATATTCTCAACAAAATATTAACAAATCAAGGAACATATTAAAATAAAAACAACTGTAAGCCTTGACAAAAGGAGATTTGGTACTGAGATGCAAGGATGGTTCAACACAGGGATATTAAAAAATATAATGGGGATATTAAAAAATATAATGCATCAGAGCATTTCTAATCAAGACAGTGAAGTAGGAGGATGTACAGCTAACCCTCTCAAACACATCAAAATCATATCTATAGTGGAACTATGCTCATGGAAAAGTAACTGGAAACTGGTAGAAAAATTTCTACACAACCAAGCCTATATGAAAGATTTCCACTTGACTGGGTATAGGACATAAAGAAGACAAATTTCAGGACATGTTACCCTAGGAGTAGGAGGGATCAAAAACAAGAGTTGTCCTACATGGGACGCTCACCAGGTGGAGCCCCAGATTGGGTGACCTCATCCAACGGTCCTCAGTGAGGAGTCAAGCCCCCCGTGCATGCTGGGAGAAAACTGAAATAGACAGATGTATTGGAGAAGAGTATAATCCACTACTGAGGAGTGTGTGGGTGCTGGCTTGCAAAGAGAGTGAAAAGATATCTGCATTGGAAGCTGACAGCTTGCCTTATTCAAGCTGTATAAATATCCTGGCTTCATTCCTTCTACAGCAGGTATAGTAGAGGGTCTGGACCAACCAGTTTATGCCCCAGAAGGACCCATCCAGCTAAAAAAATATGGCAAATGGAGTGGGGAATGATCTGGGTGGGGGAACAGCAGCCATCGCTAGAACTTACTCAAGTGCTGCTGCAGAGGGAGACCAGATTCTGGTAACACTACAACTCCAATGACCAACATTTGTTGAAACTTATTCCCAGCCCACTAAATACTCTGATTCCACCCACTCCATGCCACAGAATAACCTTTCATTAGGGCTGCCTGGTCCTGGGAGACTTGAAATAGGGACATAAGAGTAACCCACGTGGCTGGAGTATGATGTGAGTGGGGTAGTGGCAACTATTGCTGCTTGCTTGAGCAGCACCACAGGAGCAGTATAGGCCTTTGGTGACCCACCATGCACAACACAGCATGGTCCTCACTCTCACTCAGGCCACATCTATGACCATACCCACTCCATAGTACAGTTTGAGAGTCACCTCCAGCCCCAGCCTAGCAAATTATCCAGTCCTGCCCAAATCATGCTACAGCTCCCACTAGGACTGGAAGAACCAAAACAGGGGAAAGAATGTTTTTGAACTGTACTGAGCAGAGTCAGGGAGACTTACACAGGCAGCAAATCAGATCTCTGAACTCATGCCTCACGTTTACTTCAGGATGCTCCTTCTTTGGGGCAAAAACATGAAGTCAAAGGAACAGAGATTGGATGAACCTGAGCCAAAAATCTTCTTCTTCAGAAGGAGTATTCTCAAATGTCACTGAGCATAGAGAAACTCCAGGCACACACCAAGCAGATATCATAGGTACTTCAACAAAAACTAAACACAAATCAAAGTGGTAGTGCCAAGAAATCTTGAGAAAGTTGTGACTCATGCCCATATCCACATTGCCATTCACATCAAGGACATTGGAGATATGCAGTCTACATAAAAACACCCATCGAAGATCAAAATAGGTAGCTTTTTCTCTTAAATTGCTAGAGAAAAAAAATAAGAATATGAAAATGAATAGGAACTACTCCCAAGTGAAAGAACAAGGGAAAACTCATTCAAAAAAATAATGAAATATACATAATTATCATCCAAGACACTGAGTTCAAAAATTGGTAGTCAAGTAAGAAAAATTATTGATACAAACAAGGATAATTTTAAAAGGAAATAGAAAATACAGAAATGGAACAATCAAATGACTGAAAATCTGAAGTAAAATCTATCTAGAAACAATGAGTACTCTTTTCTCCACACCCTTCCAGGATTTGTTATTTGTGGACTTCTTAATGATGGCCATTCTGACTAGTGTGAGGTGGTATTTCATGGTAGTTTTGATTTGCATTTCTCTTATAATCAGCGATGTTGAGCATTTTTTCATGGGCTTGTTGGCCATCTGTATATCTTCCCTGGAGAAATTTTTATTCAGGTCTTTTGCCTATTTTTCAATTGGGTTGTTGGGTTTTTTTTGCTGTTGAGTTGTATAACACCCCTCCTACACTCTTGGTGGGATGTAAGCTGGTGCAATGACTGTGGGGAACAGTAAGGAGGTACCTTAGAAAACTAAACATAGAACTACTATATGACCCAGCAAGCCCACTCTTAGGCATATATCCAGACAAAATTTTACTTGAAAAACAAATACGCACATGCATGTTCATTGTAGTACTATTCACAATAGTCAAGTGATAGAAACAACCCAAATGTCCATAAACAGATAATTGGATTAAGAAGATATGGTGTTGGAGTTCCCGTCGTGGTGCAGTGGTTGGTGAATCCAACTAGGAATCATGAGGTTGCAGGTTCGATCCCTGCCCTTGCTCAGTGGGTTGGGGATCCTGGCGTTGCCATGAGCTGTGGTGTAGGTTGCAGATGCAGCTCGGATCCCACGTTGCTGTGGCTCTGGCGTAGGCCAGTGGCTACAGCTCCGATTAGACCCCTAGCCTGGGAACCTCCATATGCCATGGGAAGTGGCCCTAGAAAAAGAAAAAATAAATAAATAAATAAAAAATAAAAAAAAGATACGGTGTATATACACACAATGGCACACTACTCAGCCATAAAAAGAACAAAGTAATGCCATTTGCAGAAACATGGATGGAACTAGAGACTCATACTGAGTGAAGTAAGTCAGAAAGAGAAAGTCAAATACCGTAATATTACTTATATCTGAAATCTAATATAAGGACAAATGATCATTTCCTTAGGAATGAAAATCATGGACTTGGAGAATAGACTTGTGGTTGACAAGGGGGAAGTGGAGGGAGTGGGATGCATTGGGAGCTTGGGGTTAATAGATGCAGACTATTGCCTTTGGAATGGACTAGCAGTGAGATCCTGCTGTGTAGTACTAGGAAGTATGTCAGGTCACTTTTGATGGAGCATGATAATGGGAGAAAAAAGAATGTATACATGTATGTGTAACTAAGTCACCATGCTGTATAGTAAGGGAAAAAAAGGTATTGGAGCAATAAAATTGATTGCACTTGAGAAAAATATTATAAACACGAAAAAAATTTAATGAGATGCTAAGAAATAAAATAAAATACATCTTAAAAAAAAGAAACAATGGGTACTCAATTAAGAAATAGAAAGAGATATTTCATGACCAGAAATTACAAAAAAACTAGGGTTGCAAAACTCAGGCCAGACACTAAAAACTATAAAAAATGTTGTTTCAGAGCTCTATAATGGCTCAATGGAAATGAATCTGACTAGTATCATGAGGATGAAGGTTCAATCAGTGTCCTTGCTCATTGGGTTGAGGAACTGGCCTTGCTGTGAGCTGAGGTGTAGATCACTGCTGTTGCTTGTGTCTGACATTTCTCTGGATGTAATGTAGGCCCACAGATACAGTTCTGATGACACATAGCTTGGGAACCTCCATATGCCTCAGGAGTGGCCATAAAAAGAGCAGAAATTTTTTTTAAATGTTAATATTTTAAAAAGACAAAGAAGGAATAGAGGACACCACATTTGTCAATATTTATGCACCCAACATAGAAGTAATAAATATAAATGAAACAAATATCAACAGACATAAAAGGAGAAATTGACAGGAACACAATAAGAATAGGAGGATTTAACACCACATTAACATCAATGGATTGATCCTAGAGACAAAATCAATAAGGCAACAGAAATCCTAAATTATATATAATAGAACAGTTAGAATTAACTGATATATTCAGAACATTACATCCACAAAACCTGAATTCGCATTCTTTTAAACACACATTAAATATTCTCTAGGATTGAACATATACTAGAGCACAAAGAAATCCTCAATAAATTTAAGAGTGTAGAAAGAATTTCAAGCATCATTTGTGACAACAAAAGCATGGAGATAAAAAAGTCAGTTAAATATATATGCTGAAGTAAAAACTCCCAACATTTTTTTGGACCCAACAACATGTTAATAGATAAATATTTTTAAAAGGCAATAATGAAATAAAAAATATTTATAGCAAATAAATAAAAATGATTTATAGCAAAAGAGAATGAAGACACAACAAAACAAAAATCTATGGGATGAAATTAAAGCAGTTCTTAGAAGTTCATAAAAATACAGGTATTATTTTAAGAAATAAAAAATTCTTAATTAAAACTATTAACACACAACCTAAAATAATTTGATATAAAAAGAAAACTTAAAGTAAGCAAAAGGAACCTGTGTTAATATTAGAGAGAAAACCAATGGAGAATAGATCATAAATATAATTAAATTCTTAAAAAGGAGAGCTAGTTCTTTGAAAGTGTTAAGAATATTGACTAAAATAAAATTAGGCTCTATAAAGAATAGCTTAAAGATGTTGAAAAATATAATACAGGAAATAAAAGAAACTGTGGCGGAATGAAGAGCTAAGAAATATTCAGGAGAAGAATAATTCCATGAAGTGGGAGAAAAAGTAGTGGAAAACACTGCCACAAAGCAGAAAAAGAAAAAGAAATATGGACATTTTAGGAGACTTTTGGGACAACACAAAGCAAACTATCTTTTGCATTTTAGGTGTCACAGAGAAGAGAGAGAAAAAATACCTAAGAAAAAAATTTGAAGAAGTAATGACTAAAACATTTCCTACCATGAAAATGGAAAGAGTTTCCCAAATCCAAAAAGAAAATAGTTTCCCATAGAGGATTAACCAAAAGAGGAGCACAAGACACCCTGCAGTCAAATTGACATAAATAAAAAGACAAAGAAGAGTATTAAAAGCAACAAGGGTGAAAGCAACAAATTATAGACAAGGGAACCACCACTAGTTTATCAGTTGGCTTTTCAACAGACTCTCTAAGCAAGAAAGGAGTGGCATAATATACTTAAAGAGGTGACAGGGAAAAACCTACAGCCACTAATCCATTAAAGCTCTTGCTCAGGTTTGACAGAGAAATCAAATGTTTTACAGATAAAAAAAATGCTAAAAGACTTCAGGATCACAAAATAAGCTTTGCAGTAAATGCTAAAAGAACTTCTGTTGGCAGGAAAGTAAATACTACATCTAGAAACAAGGGAGTTATTAAATGGAAAATTTAACCAAAAAAGGAAAACCCACTTTAAATGTATGTTTGCTACATGTATGCTTTATGAGAATCAACCTGCCCACAAACAGCAGAGAAGTTAAAATTAGTGAAATCTTCTCTATCCACAAAAAGCAATTAAGAGAGCCACAAAACTATCAAAACTAAAATATGATATCAAAACCAGTCACTGTGAGGGGGGAAAGCGCAAATGTAAGGTCTTTAAAATGCATTTGAAAATTAAATGATCCACAACTTTAAAATGTCATCTGTATATAGAGACTGCTACACTAAAATCTCACAGCAACTACAAAGAAATGTCTACCACAGGTAGACGCATACCAGGTAAGAAAATAATTCCAAATATAACACCAATATAGTAAACAAATAAAAGGAGAAGAGACACACAGAAGAAGGGAAGAGGGGAGACCCTAAAAACGAAATCCAAAGCAATTAACAAATGGAAATAACAAAATATATGCCAAAAGTTCATTAAATGGAAATGGATTAAAAGATCCAATGCAAGACACAGATTCACTGAGCGGATTAAAAAACAAGACCTGGATATACACTATGTGACTGAAAGTGAAGGGATTAAAAAAGATTCCATGAAAATGGTAATCACAAAAGTTAGGGTACAAGTTCCTATATTAGAAAAAAAAGACTTTAAAAACATAGACTAAGACTAGATGCCCCCCAAAAATGTCACTAACAAAATATCAGAAAATCAATCCAAGAAGAATATTTAAAAATAGCATATGCCAAAAAAGGTGTAAATAAAAGAGAACACTCCTAAACTCTTGGTGGTTATGGAAAATGGTACAGCAACTATGGAGAACAGTATGGAGGTTCTTTAAAAAGCAATTAAAATTTAGAGATACAATACTATGCACTGATCCCTCTTCTGAGCATATATCTAGAGAAAACTTGATTTTAAAAAGATATAGGTCTCCACCACCAGTGTTCTCAGCAGCAGTATATACAACAGACAAGACATAGAAGAAATATTAATATCTGTGACAGATGAATGAATATAGAAGACATGACATATAAAAGAGAATATTACTGGACCATTGAAAAGCAATAAAATAATGCCATTTGCTTCAACATGAATGGACATAGGGATTAGCATACTAGGTGAAGTCAGTCAAAGACAAATTTCATGTAATATCATTTTATTTGTGGAATCTCTAAAAAGAATTATAGCTTGGAAAAGAAATAGAGGCAGAGACATAGAAAACAAACTTATGATTACCACAGGGGATAACCAAAAATTTATCCAGTAATTATACAAACAACTGCTGTATAGAATAGGGAACAATATTCAATATCTTGCAATAAGCTAGATATTGAAAGAAAGGCATAAACACATGCACAAACACATCTATATAAGCATATACATCTGTAAGAATCTGTACCATGTGTGTAATATATAAATAAATATTACAACATTTGCTTTGTAAACATTACAACTAGACTTCAATAAAATATCCCCTTCAGGAGTTCCCATCATGGCTCAGTGGTTAACAAATCCAACTAGGAACCATGAGGTTGAGGGTTCAATCCCTGTCCTCACTCAGTGGGTTAAGGATCTGGTGTTGCTGTGAGCTGTGGTGTAGGTCGCAGATGCAGCTCGGATCCTGCCTGTGGCTCTGGCATAGCTGGCAGCTACACCTCTGATTAGACCCCTAGCCTGGGAACTTCTATATGCCATGGGAGTGGCCCTAGAAAAGGCAAAAAGGCAAAAAAAAATCACCTCCAAATCCTCCCCCCAATTTTGTTAATGCCATTGGCGAATGAGATGTCATATCTATAACACACACACACATATAAAAAGATACAAAATCACAGCTTCATTGTCAAACTTACTCATGAATCAGGTATTACAGTATAAAACATAGTTACTTTATAAATAATGGAAGGAATGAGTCAAGGCTTTTTTACTCTTTGCAGACAGAATACTTCACTTCAGACTTGTATTCATCCTTGACAAATCCTTAAGGAGGTCATGAATTAGATTTTAGGTGAGAGTGCATTTCAAGATGTTTGAGTTTTAAAGTTCATTTCCACCCTTCCCTCCCCTTGCCCTAAGTTTTGGATATCTGATTGAGTTAACGACATCATCCTCAGGTCATGGTGGGCTTATCCATATTTCTGATTTGTGGAGATTTGCAAGACATGGACAGGTGCTTTGGATTCCCCCAAATAATTAGGTTGTTCCCTATGTAAAAAGATGGATGTGCCAAACTACACTTTTTAATTTGCTTTCTTATATCAATGAGGAGATCCCCAACTAAACTGGAAATCAAAGCACTCCTATGTTCTAGAACTTTAGGGTTCAACCTATGGTGGCTTCCAAAAAGTCACACAAGGCATACAACAAAGATTCTCTTTCTGAGTGCCCAGGTCAAAATCATACCAATTTACCTTAGGAGGCAAAAAAAGTAAATAAATAAACTCCACTGTGGGTTTTATTGGCTCCTAAATATTATAACTTATTTTTACCACATATCAGCTGGCTCGGGTAACTCTATGTATGTTTTCATTGGTATGATTAAATAACATTGCCTAAGGGGCACACTTATGTAATGTCAGGGAAAGAAAGCAATCCTCAGTGACATACACTCTCTCCCCCCACAATAAAATCAGGTAAAAGAGATGTAACCACAGCCAACTAAGGAAAGTCACATGCTCCTTGGCTTTATTGGAATTCAGTCATTAGCACCCACAGCCATTGACTGCACAGCAGACAGCCATATAGCCATACAGCATGGAAATAATTCATGGAGCTCAAGATGTAGGCATTCCTTTTTTCAGGAGAACTGCTACAATGGACCATGAGTTAGGTATTTTTAGGACAAAATTTTATTAACTCTGTTTCTTGCTTCTTTCCATGCTTAGAAAATCACTGAAACAACTAAGATATCTGTTCCTCATTACTAGCAGCAACCTGCTATTAAGATGTACCTTAGATTGCATATACACATTCATCAAAATTACATACATACTGACCTCCCTCCTTGCCCTTACAGAGCTTATTCTCAAAGATATCTGTGAGGCTGTACCCTGGGATATATTCCTCAGCTAGTCACAATTAAAACTTAACTCACAGCCTTTAGGTCGGATTGTTTTTTTAAATTGAAAGTTTGGGAAAAGACATGGGATCTAGGGTGGAACAGTTTTTCTTTCATATGAACTCTGTAAGGACCTAGATGGAACCTTGGTACTGGCAATTATCCCTTGTGCCACTCTGACCCCTGGTATGTCCAAACAGACTTGCGTAAATCAATCCCGGTTCCCAGAATATCCAGTTCTTGGTTGATATTACAAAGGGTTATTTGGTGGAGCCAAAAAAGACACCTGATGACTTTACTGAAAGATAGTGTGCGTGTATGTGTGTGTGTGTTCAGGTGACATGGGGTGCACAATTGAGAGACACCTGGAAGCTTTGCTCAGTTAAGAGATACTGAGTGGTCTGGGTGAGTGAACCTATAGAATTCTGTCCCGTGCCTTTCCTCGGTTAGACTACCTTAACTATACTGTTTGAGACAAATCTGAAGATAACATCAGACCTCTGTGCTCTGACGAAAAAGGAACAATGCTCCTCCCAGTCCATGATAGTTTTCTTGGGAAATGGAGGAATTTACAGGAGCAGTGGAAGAATCTCATAGGGAAACCAACTCTTTAATTGAAACTTGCTCCTATGGGGCAGCACATGTTGGTTGCCCACTCAGTGCTGTAAGCACCAACAGTGGTTTTGCTTTGCTAGAGGGAAAACCTGAGTCATGTGAAAGATTTGAAATGACTCAAGAGTGATACTGAAAGTCATTAGTCTCACAACCAGCACACTGGCCCAGCACAAGACTTCATTATTCTTTCCCAACAAATTCAACCTTATTTTGGGAAATATAATTTCCTAAGCTGAGAAATGATGAGTGTCTGAAGGCTGATCTCCAATTAACACTCTAGCAAGGTTCACGTAGACCATGTGTAGAACTTATGCTTGTAAATACCTACTTACCTGGGGAAATTATACTAAATGAGACCACAAACTAATGTGGCCAAGCAGAAAGTTCTTTTGACATTCCAGAGATGATATTTTCATATAAACAACTAGAAAATAAATAGCCATTGGATAACATAGACTGAAAGGTAAACTTATTTCAATAGGCATCTAGATACTTTTAAAAGCAGAAATGACAAACTAATGTTTTTGCAAAAAATAGGAAAAAAAACTGACAAAATTATCTAAAACTACATCTGTATTTTTAAAAGGCCACCAGTACTGGCACTGTGTCTCCTTCTGCTCCTTCATTATATCCTCCTCTACATGTACTGCTTGGTCCAGTTGCTATCTCACTTTCTCATCCATCTTCTGTGCCTCTTGAGATGCTCCTTCTCCTGCCTTAAAGGATAACATAGAGTCAGAGATAATTATAGACCTATCTATGGAAAACCTATTACAGGAAGAAGACAAATGTCCTCAATGCTAACATGTGCAATCCCATAACTAGCCAAATTTATATATTTAGCTAGAGGATTTCCTTATTCTAGTCAAGATCCATTGGGAATTTGTAAGGAATTTCAGTTAATCGTCTGACCTTTTGCGTCCCAGTGAGGCTCATGACTCTGAGAACCACATCACTGATAAAACTTTTAGGTTCTGAATCTAAGGCAAAGAGGCAGATAGAAAAGTTCAGATGGAAAACCCCTTAATGGCTTTTGTTGTACACAGTCCAGAGGCTGAAGCAAGTGCAAGGGAACAGCAAATAGATTGCTTGGGCTTACCTCAGGATTTTTTCCAAAATTTACAGTATTGCAAATATTCAGCCATGCAAGTAAAGATCAGATGAATGAATTCCAGATTACTATGAGAGGTTTGAGATAGAAGTTAAGCAATGTTTTGCCATTACACTTGAATTTTTCTCTTAGCTGTGCTGGTTTTAGAAGGCTTGCATAAGAAATCAGCTACTCTAGGAGTTCCCGTGTGGCACAGTGGTTAACGAATCCAACTAGGAACCATGAGGTTGTGGGCTCGATACATGCCATTCCTCAGTGGGTTAACGATCCAGCATTGCTGTGAGCTGTGATGTAGTTCGCAGACATGGCTCAGATCCTGTGTTGCTGTGGCTGTGGCATGGGCTGGTGGCTACAGCTCTGATTAGACCCCTAGCCTGTGAAGCTCCATATGCTGCGGAGTGGCCTAAGAAATGGCAAAAAGACAAAAAAAAAAAAAAAAGAAAAAAAAAGAAATCAGCTACTCTAATTAAAAGAGATCATTTAGGCATCATATATATTGCCACACCACAGTTTTTCCAACCTATTAAAAAGAAACAAAAGGATGCATCTATAAAAGTTACAAACCTTCAATTAAGTCAGTTAAGCAATCATTGTCATCTAGTAGTTAACCAACTGCTCTTCAATCTGAGAATGGCAAAGAAATCTGGAATTATACTGCAGCAAAGCATGGCAGCGCAGATTGACCAGTAAGGAAAGAAAGAGGGCTCTTGAGGTGAAATTGCACTTTATATACAAGACTTTCAAATTAAATAAGGATAGGGATGCTGAAGGACTCACTGGGAGTCTTTCCCCTTCTCCTCTCTAATACCCTAGAAAAGTAAAATCGACTACATGAAGAGCGACAATTAAATCCCTGACAGATACAGAGGACAATTTTTCAGTTTTAAGTGCACCAAAACTAACTAAGGGCTCCTCCCTCAGAATAACATTCTATTGCAGCACTATGTGTTTCTAATTCAACTAGTAAGGTTCTTAAAACACTCTTTTTAGAATTTAATTGGGAAAACTCAAAGGAAACACTCCTTTTTCATAGTAGAAAGTAGTTCTATCTACCTGGTAGGTGAAACACTATTAGAACCTTATGAGGCCCATACTTGATTTTCTTCCTTAGGGGAAATGTTCTTAGATCTGAAGGATCAAACTTCCTTCATTATACAATGTTTGTGATTCATGATGAGGGTGATGCTGAACAAGATGAAGTTACTTGACCTAGTATCTGTAGAATTATGACCACTTGATTCCACCAACATTGGGAAAGTACAACCTGCCTCATGTAGTAAAATTGCATTAAGGCAGAATAAGTCGCGGACCACAATTTCTCAATAGCCATTGAGGCACAGGCCATAGGAAGCCACATAAGGAAGAAAATTTTGACAGCTTACAGTGGAAAAGGCTTTACCGGGACCTGCAATATGGACTACTAACACTCCCCTTTTACTGCTTTAAATGGCAGTGTTCTCAGGTGGGCTAGTGGTTAGGGATCTGTCATTTTCACTGCCACAGCTCAGGTCACTGTTGTGGCACTGGTTTGATCCCTAGCCTGGGAATTTCTGATGCTCTGAGCATGGCCCAAAAGTAGAAAATGAAAATAAATATATGAAATATATTTATGTGTACAAGATTTGAGATCTACTGTTATTATTCCTGATCATTCTGTAGTGTCAAATCCCCATACCTCACCATCCTCTGTTCCTAAGAATAGTGATTTCTTTACTTGAAATTTTTCTGTGGCACATTTTCCTTGTATAGCTGTACATCCTGAAACTCAGTATGTTTTTCCCTTCACTTGGAATGAATGGCAAATGGGGGCAATAGTCATGGACTGCAATGCCTCAGGGCTACAGTGAAAGTCCCACTTCCTTCTCCCTGCTATTGAACTCAGACCTAGATGATGTATATTTTTCCATAGGTCACTTGTGATCCAATATGCATATGATTTGCTGTTGTGTTCAGATTCTCTGATTAAAAGCCATCAAATCCCCTGTATTTATTTCAGAAGTCAGCTTTCAAAGGACATAATGTGTTACAAAGAAATTGCAGCTTCAAGACACTTAGGACAACATGATCTCTAAAGAAGGATTTTAAGTATTTTGGGATAAAGTAAAAAGCATTTTACCCTTCCCACAGTATAAAGACCCATAGGCTATAAAGGGGATTTTAGGCCTTGTAGGCTACTCTAGAAATTAGATTCCAAACATTTCTCTAGTGGCTAAGCTGTTATAAAATGTACCTAAGCAAGACCAACCTGAATCTCTTTTCTGGCAAACAGAATACTCTAAAGCCAATGTCCCCACCTCAGATCTTCAATAATATGATTTATTTTTTTCTTCCTCTTTATACATGGGAACAAGGGAGAGTGAACACAGTCACATGGTGGTTAGTACTGGTCAATAGGATATTAAAGACAACAAGTAGTTTCCTTAGCCGCTTGGCAGTGTCAGACCACAGAAATGATAGTCATGAGCCTCCTCTCACTGCCTCTGTTTCCCAATCTGTGGAAGATCTATTGAACTGTCATAACTTACATCATTATGCAGCACGATGAATAACTTCCCTTAAAATCATTTTTCTCTCAACAAATATAACTCTACACAGTCAGGGCAATCTTAATCCAGATACATTGCAACAAGAGGGATCAGAGGTTAATGATAAAAAGAAACCCAACTCTCTTGTTTTCACTGACAATCTGTCATCACCCAGAATTGATCTTTGAGAAAGTTGGAAAACCTTGACTTTGTATATTCACTTATACTTCATATCACTGAGAACCCATGGAAAGAATTTGGTGGGCTCTTTCAGTCTTCCCATTGCAAATCTTCAAAAATTCTAATTTGCCTAATTCATCTTCTGTCCAACATGCTAAATTAATAGCACTAACAAGAGCCTCTCATTTGACAAAAGGAAATGCCATCAATAATCACACAGAAAATGGCTGTGCTTTCAGGGTGTTGCATAATTTGGGGTGGTTTGGACATAAAGGGAATTTTCAAAGTTTCAGAGCAACTGATTAAAAATGGGGGAAAACTAGCAGAATTACTGGATGCAATACTGCTGCTAAAGGCACTTTCTATTACTGAGGCATTTGTCATTCAATGGTTGAACTTTGCGGAAGCCAAAGGGAACCCATTAGCTGATCAGGGTTCCGAGGTCCCAGCTTTACAAAACAACAACAACCAATGAATTCCTTTCAGCTTCTCATTAATCCTACATATCCAGTGTCAAATTTTCCATTAATGGCAACAAAAAGAGAAAAGGACATGTAGAATCAAATAAAGGAGAAAAATGTTACTCCAACAAAGGGCTCTGGATAGGCTCCAATTAAAAGCTTGTTCTTCCATGTGGAGCTCAATATCACATTTTATAATATATTCATACACTAACTCATTGGAATCTGGGTACCAAGCCATTAGAGTAAATGATGCTTTTGGAAGCTTTCTTTTCCTATAGCCCAGAAGGTTTATTCTAGATATAACTCTTATCTAAATTATAACCCATGGAAATCATTGCATAGTGCCTAAGAAAATTTCCATTATCTGTAGGTCCTTTTGAAATTTGGCAGATCTATTTCATCCAAAAACCTCACCCTCAAGTTTACCAAAAAGTGCCAGACTTGATTGGTACATTTCCAATTGGGTTGAAGTGTTCTCACAGAGAAGGACCACAGCACAAGCAGTAGGGGAATCAAATTTATAAACAGTGCCTGCATTTGGGGAGGCCTTTCAAAATAGTGATGGAGGGAACCCATTTTACTGGACCAACTATCCAAGACATCTGTCAGATATGGCCACTCATGCACCATTCCCATTGTGCTTATCAGCCTGATGCCTCTAGGTTACTGGAAAGTACAAACAGAACAATTCAAATCCAGCTGGATAAAACATTAGATGAGTCTTCTTTACCCTGGATATGAGTCTTCCTCACCCTGGGTATGAGTTTTCCTCAAACTCATATCTTCCCTTTTGACCAATATTTTTTGTTTCCTTCAGAAATTATAACAGTACCCCAATGGGATATGAACCTGAATAGATAAAAGGATATAGGTTACATTTTGCCTATCATTACTAGGTTATTTAAAGGATATATTTTTTTCATTTTTTCTGCAGCTAACCATAGTAATCTCTCATTGAATGAAGACTGGATACCTCAGGGCCTCAACAAGGATTTTATGTATGTAATGTGGAAGACACTGCTTTAAAAATTCACAATAACCTGGATAAAAAGTCTTTGCTAGATATTCTTAACTAGTTCATTTGCAGAAATTAAAAATAACTGATTCAGATTTATATTCCCTACTTAAAAGTGACCCCTATGCCAGATTGGCCTATAAAGAGGACAGCTGACCTGAAAAATCGCCTTACCAGGACATGCAGAGAAGAAGATGTTATCAGAGGCAGACAACTGGGAGCAAGATCAAGATGGTGAAGGAATAAATGTGACATTAATCTTCTCCCACGAACACATTAAAATAAAATTCATTTCGAATGATTGGCACATCCAAATCATGGACTTGGAGAATAGACTTATGGTTGCCTGGGGGAAAGGGGAGGGAGTGGGATGCACTGGGAGCTTGGTATTAATATATGCAGACTATTGCCTTTGGAATGGATAAGCAATGAGATCCTACTATGCAGCACTGGGAACTATGTCTGGCCATTTATGATAGAGTATGATAATGTGAGAAAAAAATAATCTATGCCTGTATGTGTCACTGGGTCACCACGCTGTACAGTAAAAATATTGACAGAACACTGTTAACCAGCTACAATGAAAAAAACAAAAAATCATTATCTATCTATCTCTATATATACATATATATTAAAGAAAAAGAATGATTGGCAAAGAACATTTGCTGAACACTGGCAGAAATCTTTAAACTTCCAAAAGGGCAATTAACCACCCACAGTAATGGGTAGAAGAAAAGGAAAAAAAGAGATAGAGATAAGGGGGTGGGGAAGGAATTGAGATAGGACCAACAATTCTGAGAAGGAGGTGTGAAAGTGAAGAGGAACCCACATCTTAGGATACCGCCTAATCATGTGGAGATGAACTGGGACAGAGGGAGAAGCACAAAGCATCAGAGAAAATCAGAGAACCTGCATGGAGGAGAGCAAAGCACAAAGATAATGGACCATCACTACCATTGCATTGTACACCACATGCTGAGGCGGTTGGGTGGGGCATGCGCCTGAGACTCAGGCTCCTGAAGTCCGTTCCATGGACTGGACTGGAAGAGGTAACCTGAGGGGCTAGGGAGATTCAAACCATGGGATAGGGTTCAGATGGCCACAGACAAGGAAATGCAAGAGGAGGCCTGGTCTTGTAGGACAAGCAGTGTGCCTTGCTGGAAAGGGCAAAAGAAGGAGGTGCTGGACTGCCATTGGAATATCTTCATGGACACATGTACTCTCAGGTGGGGTGGCTCTTGCATAGGCTCTCATGTGGCAGGGTGCCTCTTGTGTAGACTACAGTCCAAAGGGCAAACTACTCCAGACATCTCAGACTCTGGTTGGGCAAGTCCCACCACCACTAAAAGACCATGAACAGGCAAAATGTGCAGCCCCAGTCACCTCTGGGGTCACCACCAATAAGGGCAGGAAAACCAAGAGCCACCCATTTCTCTCACTCACCTAAGAATGCACACACAGTGCTGTTGCCACAGCCAAAGACCCTGGGTGCCACCTACACTTATATGAGGGTGAATGCTATTTCCCAGAGCCCTGCAACCAGGAGAAACTTGAGCCACCTCCCCATGAGTCCTGTATACTATCAAGGGCCCAGGAACCATGGCTTAAGGAAAAAGATGTACTCTGGTACACTCCCTATGTAGGAGATAATAGCCTACACTCCTTGAGGAAAGAGCAAACATTTAAGTCAAAAGCAGCCTTCATGTCAGAAACAAACAAATAAAAATGAAGACTTCACCCAGTTGTGATCTTGCATATTAATAGCCCATCAAGACTGTAGGAGTCACTTTCCCTAACCTAACAGAATATATATATACATATATAACAGGATGTGTGTGTGTGTGTGTATACTCAGGTATTTCATACATATTTTCATATATGTTTCATATATGTGTATATATACATATATATGTATATATATGAAAAATAAGACGCTCAGTAACTATTTCGAGTGACAATTACAGGATAATTCCCCTGAAAAGGTAAACAATGTTTCAGACATGCTGTCTAACAGATACTGAGTTGAAAAATTTTATAGAAAAAACATTGAAAGAATTAAGAGCAGACATGAATAGTAATACATATTTCTAGAAAATATAAGGAGAAGCCAAGAAAAAAATAGAAAATTTATTTCCAGAGGTGCAAGCTGAATTAAACACTTTGAAAATCAGAGTGAAAAAATGTGAAGGAAGAAACAAGTGACATGGAAAAAAGAATAATGGAAATAATCCAATCAGAATAGCCAACCAAATAACAAATTAAAAAATGTGAAAGAAACATCAGATCTATGGGATAACATAAAGCAGGCTACTATACACAACAAGGATTCCTGAAAGAGAAGAAAAATAATAGGAGATAAAAAATATGCTTGAAGTAATAATCGCTGCAAATTTTCACAACTAAAGGAAACATATCAAAATACAAGAAACAGAGGGTCCCCCGAAAGTTGAAACCACACAGACCTAAAACAAGACATATTATAAATACTTGCCAAAGTTAAAAGAAAAATAAAGGATTCTAAAGAAAACAAGAGATATAATAAAGAGTCAATTGCATGGGAACCTCAGAAGTCTATCAGCTGATTTTCCTACAAAACAGGAGAAGCCTGAAGAGAGGAGCAAGATACATCGAGATATATATCAAAGGGAAAATCTGCAGCCTAGGTTATTCTACACAGTCTTATTATTATTTACATTAGAAGGAGAAATAAAGAATTTCTCCAAAAAAGAAAAACCACAGAAACTAAAAGAATACAGAAGTACTAAATTCATACTAAGAGAAATAATGAAAGATCTCCTCTAAATAGGAACGAATTAATAAGATGTAAGTTGGCTGAAATCACAACTGGAAAATAATCACTTCAGTAAGAAAGTAGACCAAAAAAAAAAAAAAAAACAAGAAAGAGAATTTGTAAATGCAATGATGAGCACAAGAAATACTAAAAGGAAAAACATGAAATTGCAAAATATAACAGTGGGACAGGAAAACAAGAAATTTTATAACATTTTTTTCTTTTTTTAAGAATGTGGTTTAGCTTATACAACTAACAGGCTAAAGCAAGAAGATATAGGAAGGGCAGGTGTACTAGAGAAACAGCACAACCACAAATTGAAACCAAAAACTACATTCAAAAAAACTTGAAAGATAAAATAAAAGGAAATCATCTAGCCTAAAAAAGAAAGAAAAAAAGAGAAACACAAAAGCAACAGGAAAACCAGGTTTAAAATGGCAGTAAATACATATTTATCAATAATTACCTTGAATGTCAATGGCCTGAATGCTCTAATCAAAAGACAGAGTGGCAGAATGGATTTTAAAGAAAGAGGGTAAAATAGAAGAGAACACCTGGGGCAATATACAAAAATAATTGCAAAGTGAGGGGATGCAAAACATATTTTCAGGCAAATGGAAATGACAGGAAAGCAGGAGTTGCAATACTCATATCAAACAAAATAGATTTTGAAGCAAAGACCATAAAGACAGACAAAGAAGCCCACTCTTTAAGGATAAAAGGATAGATTCAAGAAGAGAATGTTACATACATCAACAACATACCCCTAATATATGGAGCCCCCAAATACAAACAAAAAGTACTAAGAGATACAAAAGGATAGGAATAAGATAAGAGTAGGAGACCTAATTCCCCAGTCACATCAATGGGCAGTTCCTCTAGACAGAAAATCAATAAGACAACAGAGATCCACTATGACAGAGTAGTAGAGTAAGACTAAATTGATATTTCCATATAAAAAAACAGATTATACATTCTTTACATGTCCATAAGGAACATTTTCAAGGACTGACCATGACTGGGGCACACAACTAACCCCAATCAAGATAAGAGTATAAAAGTTTACTTCAAGCATCTTATTTGACCATAACACTGTGAAACAACCACAGGAAAAATAAAATGTGAAAAACCTGACCACATGGAGGCTAAACAACCTGCTACTAAAAAAATCAAAAGAGAAATTTAAACATACATCAATGGGTTCACATTGTGGCACAGCAGAAATGAATCTGACTAGTATACATGAGAATGCGTGTTCAATCCCTGGCCTCACTCAGTGGGTTGTGATCGCCTGTTGCTATGGCTCTGGCTTAGCTGGCAACTATATCTCCAACCCAACCCCTACCCTGGGAACCTATATATGCCATGGGTGCGGCCCTAAAAATAGAAAAAAAAACGCTTCAGACAAATGACAAAGAAAACACAAGCATTCAATATTTATGGGATGCTGCAAAAGCTTTTCTTAGAGGGAAGTTCATAGCGATATTGGCCTTCCTCAAAAAAAAAAAATCTCAATTCAAAGTCCTAATCTTTCTATCTAGTGCCATGAAATTTAGAAAGGTAGACTGAATGAGAGTAGAGAAAAGTAGCAAGATGGGACTGCAACCCTAAGAGGCCTCTGGAAGGAGGAAAAGGTCTTGCATTCTGCGAAGTTACCATGGAGGAATCAGCGAGGATGGTAAAGGAACCCTAGACAATCAGTGGGAAGCAGTTAAAATGGAAACAATTCTCCACGAAAAGTGCTACAGCAAGTTATGCAGGTGTCAGCAGGTGCTGGGAACTAAAACTCTAGTGTTAGACATAAGACTCAAAGAGGCAGGTGGAGCTTGATATGCAGGAGGAAAATTATGAGATTGGCTATGAAAAAAATTTTTCCTATACTCTGGAAGGGGCTAGAGTACACAGTGACCATATATGAAGTCATGAGCTCAGGGAACACAGTTGGGCCTAGAGGCTAGGTGCCACTGTTTGTGGGTGCAGGAGGGAAGGGGCAGAATCTACAACTACAGCCATTTTCCTGGCACACACTCCCAGGATGCAGGACACTGGCTGCTTCAGCTCTCTAACCACTATTAACCAGTGGCTGCCTAGCAAGAGCTGGAAAGCAGTCCTGCCCTTAGGGGCTTAACAGAAAGCCTGGAGCGGGTGGAGTAACTGCCTTTGAGAATAACACAACCTCTGGGGTTCCTGCCAGTAGTCACTGTTCTGCACCAAAAGTGCTGGGACATGCCCACTGGCCCACATTGGATGTGAGAGCTGCAAACCGCATGACTAGAGCTCTGTAGCTTCAGACAGTTGCTTTGCAGCCATTTGTGCTAGCAAGCACCTAAGCCATGCCAAAAAGAAAACAGAGAGAGAGGGCCACCAGCTAGTGCTCCCTACTGGAGCTGCAAAATGCCCTACTGGGAAAAGCACAAATTCTGCAGCTCTGTCCAGCAGCCATGTAGGGACATGCACCAGGGGTGAAACTTCCATGCCAAGGGAGCCACAGGAGGCCCACTGGTCCACATCCCAATCTATGGCAGCCACTGAGGGTGCTCCTGCCAGCATCCAGGTGGGGGCAGGAACTGCCAGAAGTTTGTGTTCTGCATGTACAGAGAGAGGCTTTTAGTAACAGGGAGCAGTCCCATGACCTTGGGGCTATAGAGTGAGAAATCTGTAATAAACAAACAAGGAAGGTGACTTCACAATGTGATCCTACAGCTTCAGAGAGTAGGACGAAGAGACTGCAGCAAAGGGAGGGATGGCAAGACCAGAGGCTGACATTGCCAGCTAGAGGAATTAGTCGTGAGAGGTACATGGAAGCGGGACAAGTCACAGCAGCCACTGCTGCCAGCACTGGTACAAAGAAATCTTGTGAAGTGTGAATCACTGCCATCCCCTCACAAACTCCATCTTTAATAGCCACCCCACCCCAGGAGATGTGGTGTGGTACCTCCTGTTCCATCACGTGTTCTAGGTACACTTGTACTGCCAGCACTACTGAGAACTCCAGGACAGGGCACCTGCTGCTGCATGTACATACTGCTGTCAAGCGGAGGATGAAAAGAAAGGTAGATATTATGAGGCAACAAAGCAGTATATTTCAAACAAAGGAACAGGGAAAAACATGCACAACTAACTGAATAATGAGGAGATAGGCAATCCATCAGAAAATGAAATCAGAGTGAGGATAAAATATAATGGGGGAAATTGGAGACATGATAGAAGAGTTAAAAGAAATCTTTGTTAAAGAGCTAGAGGATTTAAAGTACAACAAACCAAGATGGATAATACAATATCTGAAATGAAAAATACACTAGAGGTATCAATAGTCAGACAATAGAGGCAGAAGAATAAACGAGGTGGAAGACAGAGTGGTGGAAATCACTGCCGCAGAGATGAATAAATAAAAAGAAAGAATGAAAGAATACACACACACACACACACACACACACACACACACACACACACACACACCAGAGACCTACTACAGACCCAAGGACCCATTAAGACTTAAAATGTGGGGAATGAAGAAAGTATTACATGTAAATGGAAATCATAGAAATGTGGGAGTAGAAATATTCATATCAGACAAAACTGATTTTAAATTAAAGTCAGAAGAGACAAAGAATTACATTACATAATATTTAAAGGATCAATTCAAGAAGAAGGTAGAATAATTGCAAATATATATGCAACCAACATAGCAGCACCAAAGTACACAGAGAAATTGCAAATAGCCATAAAAATAGAAATAAACAGTAACAAAGTAATAGTGAAGGTCTTTAACACACCCCTTATGTCAATGGACAAATCATCTAGACAGAATTCATCAAGGAAACACAGGCTTTAAAAGATGCATTAGACCAAAGAGACTTAACTAATATCTATAGAACTTTTCACCACAACTCAGCAGAGTATAATTTATTCTGAAGTTCACATTGAGTATTCACGAGGATAGATCACATCTTGAGCCACAGCTCAAGCCTTGATAAAGTTTTAAAAAAATGAAATTATTTCAAGCATTTTCTCTGTCAACAATGCTATGAGGCTAGAAATCAACTACAAGGAAAAAAGAAAAAAACAAGAAAAGCATAAAACATACACTCCAGGAAGCTAAACAGTGTGCTAATAAACCACCAATGGGTTTGAATTGAATAATTCAAAGTGGAAAGTAAAATATACTTAGAGGCAAATAACAATGAAGACATAGCATTCCAAAACCTACAGGACACAGAAAAAGCAGTGGTGAGAAGGAAGTATACAGCAACAAAACCATATCTTGGGAAAGAATAAAACATAAAAATAGCAACCTAAATTTATACCCAAAACATCCAGAGAAGGCAGAAGAGACAAAACTCAAAATTAGTAGAAGGAAAGAAATCATAAAAATTAGAGAAAAAATTAAGCTGATACTTTTAATGATCAAAAAAATTGATAAACCCTTAATCACACACACGAAAAGAGTGTTCAAATCAGTAACATTAGAAGTTAAAAAGAAGTTACATCTGACACCACACACAAAAAACAAAGGATCATAAGAGACTACTAGGACCCACTCTATGCAAAAAACAAACCAAAAAAAAGGACAACCTGGAGAAAAGGACAGATACTTACTAAGTTACAACCTACAAGACTGAACCAGGAACTAATGGAAAATATGAATAGACCAACCACAAGTACTGAAATTAAAACTCTTTTTAGGGGAGTTCCCATCATTGCTCAGTGTTTAATGGATCCAACTAGGAACCATGAGGTTGCAGGTTCCATCCCTGGCCTCACTCAGTGGGTTAAGGATCTGGCATTGCCGTGAGCTGTGGTGTAGGTCGCACATGTGGTTGGATCTGGTGTTGCTGTTGCTCTGGTGTAGGCTGGCAACAACAGCTCTTATTGGACCCCAAGCCTGGGAACCTCCATGCACTGCAGGTGTGGTTCCCCCCCCCCACAAAAAAAGAGATGAAAAGACAAAAGCTCTGATTTAAAACTTCCAAAACTCAAAACTCCAGGACAGGATGGCTTTACAGGTGAATTCTATTACACATTCAGAGAAGAGTTAACACCTATACTTCTGAAATTCTTCCCCAAAATTACAGAGGATGGAGCACACCCAGTTTCATTCTGTGAAGCCAGCATCACAGTTATACCAACAACAGACAAAGATACAACACAAACACATGCCCATGCACACAAATTACAGGCCAATACCAATGATGAACATAGATGCAAAAAAAAACCCTGAAAAATATATTAGCAAACCACACCCAATCATATATTGGAAAAGATCATACACCATGATCAAGTAGGATTTATCCCTGTCAGGGAAGTATTTTCCAATATCCACAAACCAATCAGTGTGATACACCACATCAACAAAAGGAAAATGAAAGACATACAATTATTTCAAGAGATACAGAAAAACCTTTGGACAATATTGAACAATAATTCCTCATTTACAACTCTCAGTAGAATGGGCAGAGAGGCAAACTACCTGAACATGATAAAAGCCATATGTGACAAACACACAGGTAACGTTATTTTCAATGGGGAAAAACTTAAAGCATTTCTTATTATCAGGAACAAGGCAAACATGTCTATTTCACCAAAGTTATTCAACATTGGTTTGGAAGTCCTAGGCATGGCCATCAGAGAAGGAAAAGAAATAAAAGAAATCTGCACTGGAAGAGAAAAACTAAAACTATCCCTTTTTGCAGAGGTCATGGTACTCTACCTAAAGACACTACCAGGAAATTGTCAGAGCTAATCAGTTAATTTGGTAAATCTGCAGGATACAAAATAAATACACAGAAATTGATTGCATTTTTATATAATAACAATGAAATATCAGAAAGAGAAATTAGGGAAACCATCCCATTTACCTTTGCATTAAAACCAATAAAATATAGACTATTAAACTTACCTAAAGAAAACAAAAGATGACACAAATAGATGTGAAGATATACCATGCTCTTGGATGGGAAGAGTCAACGTTTTCAAAATGACTATACTACCTAAGGCAAGCCACTGAGTCAATGCAATCCCCAACAAATTACCAATGATGTTTTTCACATAAGTAGAACAAAATATTTTAAAATTTCTATGGAAACACAAAAGACCTTGGATGGTCTAAGCAGTTTTGAAAAAAGAAAAAAAAAGTAAAAAAAATATATAGAATTGGAGGAATCAGCCTTCCTAACATCAGAGTATACTACAATGCTACAGTCATCAAAAGTATGGTACTGGCATAAACACAGAAATATATACTATTGTAACTGGATAGAAAAGCCAGAAAAAAACCCAAGCACCTATGGTTGACAATCTATGAGAACGGTGATAAGAACATACAGTGTAGGAAAGATGGTCTCCTAAATAAGAAGTGGTGGAAAAACTGGACAGCTTCATGTAAAACAATGAAATTAATGCATTCTCTATCACCATACACAAAAATAAACTCAAAATGGATTAAGACTTAAAGATAAGACCAGACACTTAGATTCCTAGAGTGAAACCTAGACAGAACACACTTTGACATAAATCAAAGCAACATCTCATTTGATTGACACACTAGAGTAAAGACAATAGAGACAGGAGTGTACCAGTTGGACCTAATTCAAATCAAATGGAACCAACAAAGGAAACCATTAATAAAATGAAAGGCAACCCAAAGAATGGAGTAAAACTTGTGTGTGCAAATATTGCAACTGACCGAGGCTTAATCTCCAAAAATATGCAAACAACACATACAACTCAACAACCACCACCATCACCACCATAACAACAAAACAATGGGATGGGAAAATGGGCATAAATTTAAGCAGATGTTTCTCCAAAGAAATCATATGAACACATTAAAATATGCTCAATATCACAAATTATTAGAGAATCACAAATCAATCATTCAATAATTATTAGAGAAAAGTAAAGCAAAACTACAGTGATGTACCACTTCACACCAGTTAGAATGGCATCACTAATAAGTCAACAAACAACAAATTCTGGAGAGGATGTGTTGAAACGGAAACTCTCCTTCACTATTGCTGGGAATGTAAACTGCTACAACCGCTATGGAAAACTGCATAGTGGTTACTCAGAAAACCTAATATAGAACAATCGTATGAGCTAGAAATCTCACTCCTGGGCATATATCCAGACAAAACTTTCACTTCTAAAGATATATGTGCCCCTCTATTATTGCAGTACTATGCACAATAGCCAAGACATGGAAACAACCAAATGACCATCAACAGATGAATGGATTAAGCAGATGTGCTTCATATATACAATGTAATACTACTGAGATATATAAAGTACAAAATCATGCCATCTGAAAAAAACATATCAGGAATTAGATATGCTCATTCCAAGTGAAATAAGTCATAAAGAGAAAGACAAACACCACATGATATCACTTGTAGCTGTAGTCTAAATTGTGGTACAGATGATCTCTCTACAAAATAGATGAAGATCACAGTCATAGAGATCAAACTTGTGTTTGCCAGGTGAGTGAGGGAAAGAAGGTGATGGATGGGGAGCTTGGGTTTTGTAGATCCAAACTATATTATGTAGAATAGATAAGAAATGGGGTCCTACATACAACACAGGGAAATGTTCCCAGTCTCTTGGGTCACAATATGATGGAAGGTAATAATGTATTCATGTGAGTTGCAGTGTCACTTTGCTGTATAGCAGAAATTGAATTAACATTGCAAATCAACTATATCAACTATACTTTAATAAAAAAATGTTGCCAGCAAAAAAAAAAAAGAAAAAAGAAAAAAAAAGTCAGCAGAATAAAGGAAATAATCAAGATTATACATGAGAGCAATAAAATATAAATTAAAACAATAGGAAAAATCAATAAAAGCAAGAGCTGGTTCTTTGAAAGGGCAAACTAGATTGCAAAACCTATATTCATACCCACCAAGAAGAAAAGCAAGAGGATCCAAATAAGGAAAAAAGAAAAAATAAAAGATAAAAGAAATCTCGATGGATACTGCAGAAACACAAAAAGACTAAAGATAATATCACAAACAGCTATATGCCACAAATTTGACAACCTAGATGAAATGGACAACTTTCTAGAGACATACAGCCTGCCAAAACTAAATCAAGGACACACTAATAATTTAAACAGACCCATTACTAGAAATGAAATTGAATATGTAATAAAAACCCTCCCTACAAACAAAAGTCCCCAACCCTATTGTTTCACAGGTGAATTCGACAAATACACAACGAAGCACTTATACTCACTAATCATAAATATTTCCAAAACAATTAAAATAAAAACACTGCCAAAGCATTCTATGAAGCCATGTCACCCTAATACCAAAACTTGGCAAAGATACTACTCCCCCCAAAAAATCATAGGCTGATATCTTTGATGAATATAGACACAAAATTACTCAACAAAATGTTAGGCAACTGAATCCAGTAACACATTAAAAAAAGTTATTTAAACTGTGACCAAGTGGGATTCAACCAAAGGATTGCTCAACATATGCAAATAAATCATCATCATATACTATACTAATAAAGGAAATGTCAAAAACTACACAAGAATATCAATACATACAGGAAAACCATTTGAAAAAAATCTGACATCCATTTATGATAGAAGCAATTACAGAGTGTATATAGAGGGAAAATATCTTAATAAAAGCCATTATGAGAAACCCATAGACACTGTAACACTCAAAGGAGAAAAAATGAAAGACCTCCCACTAAAATCTGGAACAAGACAAGGGTGTCTACTCTCACTTCTTCTAGTCACTAGTATCAGAAGCCTAAGCCACAAAAATCAGGAAAACAAAATAAGTAAATAATGTACAAATTAGAAAAGAAGTGGTACAAATGTCATTACCTCCAGATGACGTGATTCTATATCTAGAAAATCTTAAGAATCCCACAAGACAATTACTCAAACTGATCAACAAATTCAGGAAAGTGGCAGGATAAAAGATTAACAATCATAAATCAGCTGCATTTATGTATACAAACCATGAAATATTAGAAATATTAAAACACCAATATCTTTTAAAACTCCATCCTAAAATATTAAATACTTACGAATAAACCTGACCAAGGAGTAGTGAAAGACACATGCTGATAACTATAAAAGAGTAATCCAGAAAATTACAGATTTAAAGTAATTCCTATCAAATTACCTATGACGTTCTTCACAGAAATAGAACCCGCAATCCCCCCAAAATGTATATGAACCATGAAAGTCCCAGAATACCAAAGAAATCTTGAGGAAAGTGGAAAGAAAAAAAAACAGGACTGATAACTATCTTACTTCAAATGATATTACAAAGCTACAGTATTAAAAACTGTATTACCAGTACAAAAAGAGACATACATATCAATAGAACAGTGTAGAGAACCCAGAAATACAACCAAATACTGATGTTCAACAAAGGAGGCAAGATTATAGTATGGAAAAACATCTCTTTATCTAGTGGTACTGTGAAATCTGGGCAGCTGCATGTAAATCAAGGAAGCTAGAAGACAGCCTCACACCATACACAAAAATAAACTCAAAATGACTTCAAGACTTAAACATAAGGCAAAAGGCCATGAACATCTTAGAAAAGAACATTGGCAAAATATTCTCTGATATCAACTGTACAGATGTTTTATTATGTCGGTCTCTCAAGGCAATAGAAATAAAAATTAAAATTAAAAAATGGGGCCTATTGAAACTTACAAGTGTTTGCACAGCAAAGGAAACCATAAAAAAGGCTATGGAATGGGGAAAATAGCTGCAAATAATGCAATTCACAGGGGCTTAATCTCCAAAATATACAAATGGGTTCAACTCAACAAAAACAAAAAAGAAGCAACCCAACAGTAAAACAGACAGATGACCTATGTAGACATTTCTCCAAAGAAGATACACAGATAGCCAATAGGCACATAACCAAATGGTCAAAATCACTAATTATTAGAAAAATGCAAACCAAAAGTACAATGAATTACCACTTCATACCAGTCAGAATGGCTATCATTAATACATCTACAAATAACAATAGCTGCAGAGGGTGTGGGGTAAAGGGATCACTTCTTCACTATTGGACTGGATGTGAATTGGTATAATCTCTACGGAAAACAGTAGGGGGTTACCTCAGGAAACTAAATATAGAATGACCATATGATCAAGCAATCACACTCTTGGGCATATATCCAGACAAAACTTTCATTTAAAAAGATAAATGTGCCACCTCTGTTCACTGTAGTACACTATTTACAAGACCCAAGTCATGAAAAAAACCTAAAATGCCCACTGACAAAAGTGGGTTAAGAGATGTGGTACAAATGCACAGTGCGATACTACTCAGCTATAAGAAAAAATGAAATAATGCCATTTGCAGCAACATGGATGGAACTAGAGGATTCTCTTACTAAGTAAAGTAAGTTAGAAAGAAAGCGGCAAATACTGTATGACATCACTTTGTGGGGTGCAAAATAGGGAAGAGATGAACCTATTGGCAGTGTAGAAACAATCTCCCATACAGGGAGAGTGACTTGTGGTTGCCAAAGGGGAGTGAGAGGGAGTGGGATGGATCAGGAGTTTAGGGTCCACATATGCAAAATATTACATTTAGAATGGATAAGTAAGGAGGTCCTGCTGTGTAGGTCAGGGAAATATATCCAATAACTTGGATAGATCATGATGGAAGTATATCGATGTACGTATGACTAGGTCACTGTCAGCATAATCTGACAGAATATTGTGAATGAACTATAACAAAACTATTTTTAAAATTTATCACCCACTGGGGGAGAAAAAAAGAGAGGAAAAGGAGACCAAGGTCTCAAGATCCCAGAAATGACCCTTATGCTCATTTGCAGTGTTTCCCTAATTTCTTGAATTTTTTCCTATGAATCAAATAGGATTCCCAGAATTCCCTTTTCAGTACAGCAGAAACAAATCTGACTAGTAACCATGAGATTTTGGGTTAGCTTCCTGGCCTCACTCAGCAGGTTAAAGATCTGGCATTGCCATGAGCTGTGGTGTATGTCACAGACATGGCTAGGATCATGCATTGTTGTGGCTGTGGCATAGGTCAGCAGCTGTGGCTCCTATTAGACCCCTAGCCTGGGAACCTTCACACTATGTGGGTGTGGCCCTAAAAAGCAAAAAAAAAAAAAAACAAAAAGCCAAACAAAAAACAAACAAACAACAAAAACCAAATAGGATTCTCTATTATGAGCATGATCCTTTACAGATTTTTGAAATAGATCCATCTGTTGGGTTTGTGGTCATCTATCTACATCCTGGATTTATGGATTACCTTGGAGGGTTTTTCCACTATGAGACTCTGTATGAAATGCAGAAATTTTCCTTTAGAGAAAAGAGTGTTATTTCTGTTTGGGAACTATTGATGTTACTAGATGGGATTCCCTCACTTGGCCTATCAACGTGCACTCTGACCTAGGCCAGAAAAAAATCAAATTCTCTTCAAGTTTTCTTAAGGTCATTCAGAAAAAACAAGCTGAATCTCAGTCAAAAATGGTAGTGTTCTACTTTTTTTGGAGAAATGCCCCCACAATTATGGAAAGGATTTATATTATTAACATCAATCTATGGCCATTTAAATAAAAGAGCCCCCCTCTCTAAGCATAATCATCGTACAGCACTAGACAGTTAAGCCCAGTACTAGAAAGTTAAGCCCAGTATCTTATAGCACTAGAAAGTTAAATGCCAATATATAACTATCCTTAAACATACTCATTTCTGTGAAACAGACTGTGTGATGCTTAAGGGGTTATTCTGGGTTGCACCTAATGAAATCCCATGGGTTTGTGGTACTGCATTATGACCTTGGCTTCTCTCAGGATGAATACTCTAGGATTTCTTTGCACTAGAAGTCACTTCCATACAAATACTATAGATGACATACAGTGTTCCCCCAATTTCTGCTGTACAGTAATTGGACCCAGTCAAAGATATTTATACACATTCTTTTTCTTTTTTTTTTTTTTTTTTTTTTTTTTTGTCTTTTTGCTATTTCTTGGGCCGCTCCCACGGCATATGGAGGTTCCCAGGCTAGGGGTCGAATCGGAGTTGTAGCCACCGGCCTACGCCAGAGCCACAGCAACGTGGGATCCGAGCCGCGTCTGCAACCTACACCACAGCTCACGGCAACGCCGGATCGTTAACCCACTGAGCAAGGGCAGGGACCGAACCCGCAACCTCATGGTTCCTAGTCGGATTCATTAACCACTGCGCCACGACGGGAACTCCCACATTCTTTTTCTAATGCTATTTTCCACCACAGGTTTTTGGGTGTAGTTCCCTGTGCTGTACATTAGGACCTCAATGCTCATCCATTGTAGATGTACGAGCATCTGCTAACCCCAAACACCTTGCCCATCGGACACCTGTTCCCTCCTCCCTGGCAACCACAAGTGTTTCCCCATGTCTATGAATCTGTTTTTGCACTGTAGATAGGATTTTTTGTTTGACATTATGGATTCCATGTACAAGTGAGATCATATGGTATTTGTCTTTCTCTTTGTGACTTAATTCTCTGAAAATGAGAATCTCTATTTGCATTTATGTTGCTGCACATGGCCTTTTTCATCCTCTTTTATGGCTGAGTAGTATTCCATTGTGTATTTTTAACACACCTACTCAATATATTCATCTGTTCAAGAACGTTTAGTTTGTTTCCATGTCTTAGCTATTGTGAATATTGATGCAATGAACAAAGGGGTGCATGTATATTTTTGAGCCAGTATTTCCTGGAACCATGCCCAAGATTGGGATTGCTAGATCACATGGTGCCTCTGTATTGAGTTTTTTGAGGAATCTGCATACTGTTTGCCATAGTGGTTGTACAAATTTACATTCCCAGAAACAGTAGGAAGCTTCATTTTCTCTGCACTGTCTTCACCATTTGCTCTTTGTAGTCTTATTAATGATGACCACACTCACTGTTGTGAGGGGGTACTTCACTGTAGCTTTGATTTGCATTTCTCTAATAAGTAATGATATTGAGCACCTCCAATTTTGAATTATAATCTTTTTTTCAATCATCAAAACAGGAATTCCATCATGGCTGAGTCGTTAACAGATCCAACTAAGAACTATGAGGTTGTGGGTTGGATCCTTGGCCTTGTTCAGTGGGGTAATGATGCAGCATTGCCATGAGCTCTGGTGTGGGTTGCATATTCTCTGGGTGAAGCCAAGATGTCTGTTTTCACCTGAAGGGGAGGGAGCAAGCTACAGAGACCCTCTCATGGGAAGGCTTGCAGCCTCTATGTAGTGAGCTGAGATGCCTGTGTTTCCCTCCTCAAACATGTCATTGCCTTTTCTGTAAATGGGTGCTACTGCCAGCATGTTTTCTGGTGATGCCCTGCTGGTCAGAGCCCATGCAATTTCTCTTGGGGGAGCCAAAGCACCAGCATTTTCCCTGATCTCTCAGGTGATGAGCACCACCACTGCCTGCAGATCTTCATCACCCAGGTTGGCATCCAGTAGTGGATGCCCCTGCTGGAGGAATTGGGCACCTGTGTTATTCCCCCAGGTGGTTACTGCACCTGCTCCAAGGAGTCTGTAGCCCTAAGGTGGAGCTGCTTCCCAGCCATGGTAAGGCAGCCACTATGGCAAGTTTGTTCCCAAGCTGAACCAGGCAGTGTCCTCCAGCTTGAGAAGGTGTGACCATGGAACAAGGGTTTAGGGTGGGAACAGGGATCCTGCCCCTTCCTTCCAGCACCCCCAAACAATGGTGTCTTGTCTCTAAGCTGAGTCATTTGCCACTGCATAGATGCTCTCCATTGTAGTTGCCCTCTCCTCTAGACACTTCAGGCTGTTTCTGCAAGGCATTCCTGTTTTGTTTTGCTTTTGCCCATGTATCCTGCCCCAAATCCTTCTTGGGTATGATTTCTAAAGCCAAAGTTTTAGTTCCCAGTACCTACTGGTACCAGCCTATGCTTGCCCATCACCCCAGCACTGGCCATTTTTCGTAGGACTGTCTCTTTCTTAACTGCTTCAGATCATTTTCCTGGAATTACTCCTCCATTTTAGGCTTATCTCCTCAGTGGCTGGGCAGCTTCCCAGAGGAACATGAGCTACTTCTGTTTCCAGCTCCCTCCTCGGAGCAGAGGTCCCATCTCTTTTCCTTTCACATCTTTTCCTCTTGTTCATCTTCTTTCTCTCTTATATCCTATCTGGCTTTGTAGTGTTTTTCTTGTTCTACCACAATATTGAGGTCTTTTGTCAGGTTTTCAAAAGTTTCCTGTGAGAATAGTTCCACATACAGTTGTATTTTCAATGTGTTTGTGGTAATAGATGAGTCTCATGTCCTGCTACTTGCATCGTAGATCTCCTACCTTCCCCAGCTTTAAATGCCCCCAAACAATTTCACTCTATTTACCCAGTTTAGAGCTCTTTAGAATTGGAATGACAAAAATACTCTGAAACAGCAGATTAGCAACTGCTTGGGGCAGTGTGTAGGCCAGTTATTCAAGTTGAGGATTGATGAAAGTGTTTGGGTTCTTTGGCTCATTAACTTGGTACCCCTCAACTTGGGGATTGGAACAAAAACAGGTAAGATGTCTGGGGAAAAAAATAGGGCTTATGGGCCTCTTGAAAGAACAAGATATTAATGTGGTTCTAATGGAGGCTAGAATTAAGGGTACAAGAATTGATAGACTGGATTAAGTGTATAAGAATTGGTAGAATTGAGAGGAATTTTCATTTGAAAAATGGTGCATTTGGGAGTTCCTGTTGTGGCTCAGCAGGCTAAGAACTGAAATAGGGTACATGGCCATTCATGATTTATTGATGGCCTTTCTCAGTTAAGGAGCCACCATTGCCACAGCCTTTATTGTGGGTCAGAGATGCAGCTCACATGTGATGTTGTGGATGTGGGTGTGGCATAGGCTGGCTGCCAAAGCTCTCTTTTGATCTCAAGGCTGGGAACTTCCATATGCCACAGGTGCATCCCACTCCCTCCCCCCAAAAAAAGTAAATTAAAGAAAAAATAAACAGTGAAAAAAAAAAAGAGAATGGTGCATGTCAATTGGATGTCATATAAGGTTGTATTGACTTGGTGGTGGGGAAGCAGATTATGAGAGCTGTGAGTTCATTTCTACTTGGGGAAATACTGAGGACTATAGCTCAGGCTATAGCCACTCAATTGCTCTACAGAATTTCTCTGAAGAAGTAGAATGTGAGGTGAGTACATATAATTTTGACAAAGAGGTATGTGCAAATCCAGGATACAACTTGGTAGCAGGTATCTGCTGGTTATGAGGGATGATGTCTTTGTTAATGGTTTTAGTGCTTTTGTAAGTATGGGGAGATGCTAAAGCTGGTTTCATGAGACTTTATCCTGAAAACATGTATCTGACTCAGGGCTTCCTCTGTCAGCTTTCCAAGTGCAGAATGCCAATTCCTGATCTCCATTACAATTCCTTCCAGTACTCTGGAGTAGCTACCAACTGAATGCTGGTAGAGCCAGCTGGTGAGCGGCATCCCTTAGTTGACAGTGTCTCCAGTTGGTCTTATATTTGACCAAAGTTTCTGAGGCATTTCATGACTAATTTCTCTCATGACTTCAAGAAGTCTCAACCCTTGTGAGGATTTTGTCAGTAGGCCAATCAATATGCTAATATTTTACTAGGTCCTGTCTTACTTGTTTCATGTGGTCCATGGAAAAATTCTCCCTTTTTACTTCTTCCCATATTTAGAATCACAATGTTAAAATCATCAATCTCATGTGAAACTATGTACTTGGTTATTACTTTTGTCATCAGTTTACTGCTATTTTTATCAGAAGCTCAGCACACATTTGCTGATGCAAGAAAACACAATAGTGTTAGATAGGCAGGATACAGGTAATACACCTAGTAACATTAATAGGGTCACAAGTAAATATTTAAGTCAAGAGTTTCCAGTACCAATTCTGTTTTGTAAGAGGTCACCAAGACTAGGTAGTGTATCACTTAAGGAAAAATCTGATATTTCATGTGGGCTGTTGAATGTGCTACATTAAAGAATTTCAGAGTTCCATCTGTGGCCCAGCAGAAACAAACCCAACTAGTATCTATGAGGATGGGCATTCAATCCCTGAACTTTCTCAGTGGGTTAAAGATCTGGCATTGCTGTGAGCTGCTCTGATGTAGGTTGCCAATGCAGCTCAGATCCTGCATTTTGTGGCTGTGATATAGGTGGTAGGTGCAGCTCTGATTTGACCCATAGTCTGGGAAATTCCAAGTGCCTCGGGCACAGTCCTAAAAGGCAAAAGTAAGAATAATAATAGTAACAACAACAATGTGGTTGTCTGTCACCACATTCATTTGAAATGCAGAGGCACTAGAGATGTGGAGGACTATACATTCTTTTAATAAATCTTTTCTTATCAAAGAAACCTCAAATTCAAATAAGCAATAACCTGTTAACTACTCTTTAAGGCCTTCTAAGTGTTCTTTTAAGACCACAATATGATTAATATAATTCTCTGATCCTATTGAAGATGCAAACATACCTGTTAATTGGCCCTTTTGAGGAAATACAGCTGTCTTGACACATCAGACTTACATCAATGGTGAATTTGCTATGGCCATATCTAAACTTTTATGTAAGGGGAGTAAGACTTGGTAATCACCTTCTCCCCAAAACACATCAAAAATATCTACATGTAGAACCATTCACACAGACTATCCACTGAAGACTGGCAGAAGATTTCCAACCTCCCAAAAGTGCAGGATGCCCTCCACAGACCTATATAGGAAAAAATGGCTAGGCAGAGACATAGAAAGAGGAGATAAAAGTAGAGAAGAGGAGAGAGAGGAGAAGAGAAGAGAGAGAAGAGAAAAAAGGAATCAGGTCAGGACCAACATTCTTGAGAGTGAGCTGTGAAAGAGGAAAGGAAACTGCACTGACAGGACACCCGAATGCCTTGGAGCTGAGGTGGGATGCAGGGGAGCCTCAAAGCCACATGAAAAAGCACAGCATCCAGACCGAGGAGGGAAAAGCAGAGAGAGACACTCAGAACACAAGGTAGCAAGCCACAATGGTCCCACCACCAGGATCACCACAGCCTGAGACATTCGTGTGGGGGATGGGCACTGAGACTCAGGGTTTGGATGTCAGTTCTGGTGAGAGGATAATGTTTGGTTGTGTGGGTACAGCCTGAAGGTCTAGGGAACAGTGCACCATGGGTTAGGATGTGGGACACCACAACAGAGGGAACTGGGAGGAGGTCTGTTCTACAATAGAAACAAGGCAACATTTTTGGCAAGGATGAGAGTGAACCGTCATAGGAATTTCATTCTCTGAACACATGCAGGGTATCAGAGAGAAAAGCAAATAAAAAAACTTGAAAGCAATATAAGAGACCTATGGGGAAATTACAAAGCAGGCCAATCTGTGTACACTAAGGATTATCGTAGGAGGGGAAAAAAGGGGGAACAGACTGAAAACTTATTTTCCAAATATAAAGGGAAGAGATACCAAGATTCAGGAAGCACAAAGGGCCACAAACATGTTGAACCCAAACAGACCACACCAAGGAATACCATAACAAAAATGGAAGAGTTAAATATAACAAGAGGATACTAAAGGCAGCATGATAAAAAACAAACAATTAATTATGAGGGAACCAACACAAGGTTATCATCTAATTTCTCTACAGAAACATCACAGGACAGAAGAGAGAGGCAAGATATAGTCAAGGTACATACATAACTTAAAATATTTGCAAGCTTAAATATTCTATCCAGCAAGGCTATCATTTTTAATAAAAGGAGAAATAAGGAATGTCTCCAACAGACAACAACTAAAGGAATACAGAAATACTGAATGGGCTCTTCTACGCCAAAAAATATAAGATGATATACGATGAAAGAAATCAAAATGGGAATGTAATCTCTTAAATAAGGCAGTATACAGACCAAAAGGAAGGAAAAAATCTATGAAAATCATGATAAACAAAGGAAGCAGCAAAAGGATACACTTTAAGATGCAAAAATGGACATCAAATTCATAAAATGTGGGTAGGAAACTAAGAAAATCTTGATTTTTTTAAAGAATCTATGTGATACTGTGTGATTCTCAGTATAAATAAGCAGGTGTAGGAGGGGAAACATACTTGAAAAAATTGCACCCATTGGAGTTCCCATTGCGGCTCAGTGGAAATAAACCTGACTAGCATCCACAGGGATGCAGGTTTGATCCCTGCTTCTCTCAGTGGGTTCAGGAAACAGCATTGCCATGAGCTCTGGTGTAGGTTGCAGATGTGGATCTCATGTTGTTGTGGCTGTGGCATAGGCCTGTGGCTACACTCTGATTCGATCCTTAGCCTGGGAAAGTCCATATGCTGTGAGTACAGCCAAAAAAAAAAAAAAAAAATTGCCACTGTAAATCAAAACTAAAATAGACATTCAAAAATAAAAAATAAAAAAAGATGATGAGTTAGGCATAGAATAAAGAGTTCGACCCACCAAAACAAACACAGAAATAAAGGAGAAATTTAGAATCAACTATAAAACAAGGCTTAAAATGGAAATAAATGCATAGTTTTCAATATTTCCCTTAAAAACCAATGGACAAGTTACTCCAATCAAAAGACTTAGAGTGGCAGACTAGGTAATAATAATAAAAAAAAGAGCTTACAATATGCTACCTAGAAAAGATTCACATTAGATCATAAGGCACCTGTAAACTGAAAGTCAAGGGGTGGAAAAAGATATTTAACTTGACTGGAAAATACAGGAAGTTGCAGTAAATGAAAGCAGGAGTTGCAGTACCCATATCAGACAAATAGACTTTAAACAAAGTCCAAAATGAAAGACAAATTAGGATGTGATTTAGGGATAAACAATCATTTCAAGAAGAGGGTTATACCCATCTTAACATATAACCCCTAATATAGGAGCACTCAATGCATACAACAAATACTAACAGATATAAAAGGGGAAATTGATGGGAATCAAAAACAGGAGCATATTTTAACATCCCATCAACGGAGAGATCCTCCATGCAGAAAATCAGTAAGGCAACAGAGATCCTAAAGGACACAATAGAACAGTTAGACTTAGACTTAAGTGATATTTTCAAGACATTACAAACAAAATAATCAAAATACATATATTTTTCAAGTGCACATGAAACATTCTATAGGATTGACTACTTACTGAGGCAAAAACTGACCTCAAAAGTTAAAGATATAAAAATTATTTCAACATATTCTGTGACAAAAATTCCGTCAAACGTGAAATAAGCTCAGAGAAAAAAATGAGGAAAAGAAAAAACTGACTACATGGAAACTAAAAACATGCAATCTAAAACACATACACACACACACACACACACACACACACACACACCATGAGTTGATAAGCAACTCAAAAAAGAAATTAGAAAATACCCCATGACAAATGACCATGAAAACACAGCCGTTCAAAAACTTATGGAATGCTGCAAAAGAAACTCTTAGAGGGAATTTTGGAATAAAACAGGCTTTCCTCAAAAAAGAAGAAAAATATCAAATCAACTGCCTAACCTACCACCTAGAAAATTTATAGAAAATAAGAAAAACAGAAACAACAACAAAAGCGTACAGTCAACAATAAAAGAAACTATAAAGATCAGAGAAGAAATCAGTGAAATAGAGATTTAGAAAAATAATGACCAAGTGGGCTTCAAGCAAAGTTCACAAGATTGTTCAACATATGCAAATCAATCAACCAAAGAAAAATAAAAAAACACATGATCACCTCCATACATGCACAAAAGTCATTTTAAAAATGCATACTCATTCCTGATAAAAACTCTTACCAAGGTAAATATAGAGGGAACACGTCTTAGCATAATAAAAGCCATTTAGGACAAACCCACAGCCAATATAATACTGAACAGAGAATAGCTGAATGCCTTCCTGATGAAACCTGGAACAAGTTACGGATACCTGCTCACACCAATTTTATTGAACATAGTGCTGGAATTCCTAGCCACAGAAATCAAACAAAAGATTGGATTGTGACCAAATTGGATGAGAAGAGGTAAAACTGTCACCACATGTAGGCATCATGGATATTATGTACAGAAAATCCTAAGGGCTGCACACAAAAACTACTCAAAATGATCAACCACTTCAACAAAGCAGAAAGATACAAGATTAACATTCTGAAATCAGTTGCATTCCTGTGTAGTGACAATGACATAATAGTAAAGGGATATTAAAAAAAAAATACACATTAAGATCGCAACAGCCAGAGTTAAACACACATAGGAATAAGCCTGAACAAGGAGGTGAAAGACATATGCTGAGAACTACAAAACATTAATCAAGGAAATTAAAGAGGATTCAAAAATGAAAATGTATCTCATGCTCTGGGATTGGAAGAATGGATGTTGTTAAATGGTCTTACAATCCAAAGCAATGTACAGAGTTATTGAGATCCATATGCATTTGCCCAGGATGTTTTTCTCAGAACTAGAAGAAATGAACAAAAAATTTATAGGAAACCATAAAAGACCCATAATTGCAAAAGCAGTACTGAGGAAACAATAAGTAAATGAAGCAGGAGGTAAATTGCTCCCAGACTTGGGTAATATTACAAAGCTACAATAATCAACACAGCAGGACAAAAACAAACTTGGAGCTCTGCTGGGAGCCACAAAGTGGCTAAGAAGAATAATCCTGCCTGAGGCCTAACTGTAAGCAAAGCTACAGCAGAGGCTGAAGAAACTGAAGCTGCAAAGCAGTTTCGAAGAATCCCCCAGCTGATCCTGTTTAGTAAAAATTCCTGAAAATGCTTTCCTCTTCTATTCTTGTGCTCTTTTGCTGTCTGATGTTAATGTGTGTTGTAAGTCATTCTTGGCTCATAAAATGGGAACCTTCTCAAATTCCTGAGCCTCCACCCAAGTATGGGCCATTACCTACTTATAAACCTAAGCCCTTACCAAATATGTTGAAATCAATTGAACTATGCATAAAGATCTTTCCCTAGAATGGGAAGTGTCCCTGACGTGGAGTAATAGTAGATGGTAAATATTACGCAGAATGGCCACATAAGCCTGGAGATTTTGTTGGACCTTGGTCCGTTCCCTTGGAGACAGATTAGGGGGTGGTTTGGGTGTTGCCCATGGCCCAACAATTGTGGCTACTATAAGCGAGATATTTTTCCACAGTAAACGCTACCTGTTGGGTCCCAGCAGGTGGAAATTACTATTTCAATCATTGGCAGGATTCTTTAACACATAGACTTAATAAATAATAAGGCTTATAGAACTGTAGACAAAGTTTATATAAGACAGTTTATGTTCCCACGATCTGCTAATGGTCTGAGGTCAGCCTGACCTCAAAAGCAAGCCACGTGTGAATACCCCACTCCCCATTAATGTCTGTTCATGCCTGCTATAGGAGCGCAATAGGTAGCTTGAGGCAAGAATATCTATCACCTTATGCCAAATCATTGTTGAAGCAAAAATTAGATGCCTATTATTCTGCTTGCTAATCATTTATTTTCTAAGAATAAAAGTACAGTTTGCATGTATTTTCTATGTAATCTTCATTTAAAATCTAAAACTAATAGAACAGTTTGGAATAATAAATTACCACATATTGTTGTTTTGTATAATCATACACAAGAGTGAAATGCATAAAAGCTGATGCTCTCCTTTCAATAAACGGGTCATCTGCAGCATTTGCTGAGGAAGTTGGCTTCAATTCTTTCCGTGCCATTTGTAGCCCCTCCTCCTGTTCGTCGTCTCCTGGCTGCTGGGGCTGGACCCCGGCAGAGCTCCATGGAAAAGAATAGAGAGCCCAGAAATAAACCTAGACACCTACTATGAATCAATTGTCAACAAAAGTGGCAAGAATATAAAATGGGGAAAAGATAGTTTCTTCAGCAAGTGGTGTCTGCAAAATGAGACTCCTGCATGTAATTCCACAAAACTACAACACACACTCATGCCATGTATAACAATAAACACTAAAAGGCTTAAAGACCTGGTCATAAAACAAGACAATGTAACAGCCCTAGAAGACAACTTAGGCAAAATATTCTCTGACATCAACAGATACAAATGTTTTCTTAGTTCTGTCTCCCAGGGTAAGAGAAATAAAACCCCAAATAAACCAATGGGACCTAACCAAACTTACAAGCTTTTGGAGTTCCTGCTGTGGCACAGTGATTAACAAAACCGACTAGGAACCATGAGGTTGTAGGTTCAATCCCTGGCCTCACTCAGAAGCTGGCATTGCTGTGAGCTGTGGTTTAGGCCACAGACGTGGCTCAGATCTGGCATTGCTGTAGCTCTGGCATAGGCTGGTGGCTACAGCTCCAATTAGACCCCTAGCCTGGGAACACCATATGCCAAAGGAGCAGCCCTAGAAAAGGCAAAAAGACAAAAAAAATAAATAAAACAAAACAAAACAAAACAAAAGAAACTTACAAGCTTTTGCATAGCAATGAAAAACATAAAAAAAAAAAACCTGAAAAGTCAACCTACTTAGTGGTGGAAAGTATTTGCAAACAGTGACACCTATAAGGCTTAATCTCCAAAATATACAAACAACACAGACAACTCAACAACCAGGAAGAAAAAAAAATTTTAAAATAGGCAGAAGACCTAAATAGACCTTTCTCCACAGAAGACATATGAAGAGCCAGCAGGCACAGAAAAAAATGCATCTACAGTTCATCTCAAACATAAAATTAATGTTTTTTGGTCTTATTTTCTAGGACCACACCTGAAGCATACGGAGGGTCCCAGGATGGGGTCGAAAGGGAGATATAGCTGCTGGCTTACACCACAGCCACAGCAATGTGAGAACTGAGCCCTGTCTGTGATCTACACAATAGCTCATGGTAAAGCTGGATCTTTAACCCAAAGAGCAAGGTCAAGGATTGAACATACATGCTCGTGGATGCTAGTCAGATTTGTTTCCACTGAGCCATGATGGGCGCTCCATAAAATTAATTGGTTTTAATGAAAGTATTCTAACCTCATTATCTCACATTATTGAAATCAATAAAGACTCAAAGATGACTTGATATGATGGTTTTCCCTCAATTTCTCCTTTATGCTCTTAAACAAAAAGTCCTTGGAAAGACATGCCAAAAGCAAAATTGTGAGAGTGTAGACTCAATCCTAGCTTAAAAAAAAAAATCTGTGGCACTGGGGTAATTTATCCAGAAATGAAGTCTAAATTTAAAGTGTTTCTCTTTATTGACTCTTCCTTTTCTCTTTAAAGACATTCAGAATTTTCTTTAACAGCATTTTTTAATTTGATTTTTTTATTGTTATATCCACAACACTTTTTCCCCACTGTACAGCATGGGGACACAGTTACATGTACACGTATACAAATATTTTTCTCCCATTTTCATGATCCGTCATAAGTAACCAGATGTAGCTCTCAGTGCTACACAGCAGGATCCCATTGCTAATCTATTCCAAAAGCAAAAGTTTGCATCTGTTAACCCCACGCTCCCAATCCATCCCACTCCCTCCTCCTCCCCCCAGGCAACCACAAGTATATTCTCCAAGTCCATGATTTTCTTTTCAGTGGAAATGCTCTTTGGTGCTGTATATTAGATACCAGATATAAATGATATCATGTGGTATTTGTCTTTCTCTTTCTGACTTCACTCAATATGAGAGTCTCTAGTTCCATCCATGTTGCTGCAAATGGCATTATTTTCTTCATTTTTATGGCTGAGTAGTATTCCAATCATGTATATATACACCATATCTTCCTAATCCAATCATCTGTCAATGGACATTTGGGTTGTAGCCATGTCTTGGCTATTGTGAATAGAGCTGCAATGAACATGCGGGTGCATGTGTATTTTTTAAAGGAGAGTTTTGTCTGGTATATGCTCAAGAATGGGATTTCTGGGTAATATGGAAGTTCTATGTATAGATTTCTAAGGTACCACCATACTGTTCTCCATAGTGGGTGACCCAGCTTACATTCCCACCAACAGTGCAGGAGGGTTCCCTTTTCCCCACACCCCCTCCAGCACTTGTCATTTGTGGACTTATGAATGATGGCCATTCTGACTGATGTGAGGTAGTATCTCATCGTAGTTTTGATTTGCATTTCTCTATTTATCAGAGATGTTGAGTATCTTTTCATGTGTTTGTTGGCCATCTGTATATCCTCCTTGGAGAAATGGCTTGCTCAGGTCTTTTGCCCATTTTCCTTTGGGTTTTTGGCTTTTTTTTTCTGTTGAGTTGAATAGGTTGTATAAGTTTGTATATCTTAGAGATTAGGCCCTTGTCAGTTGCATCTCCTGAAACTAATTTCTCCCATCTGTAAGTCGTCTTTTTGTTTTCTCTTTGGTTTCCTTTGCTGTGCAAAACTTGTCAGTCTGATTGGGTCCCCTTATTTTATTTTGCTTTTAGTTCTGTTGCTTTGGGAGATGTACCTGAGAAAACATTTGTAAAGGTGATGTCAGAGAATGTATTGCCTATGTTCTCTTCCAGGAGATTGATGGCGTCTTGTCTTATATTTAAGTCTTTCAGCCATTTTGAGTTTATTTTGGTGCATGGTATAAGGGAGTGTTCTAGTTTCATTGATTTGTATGCAGCTGTCCACGTTTCCCAGCAATTCTTGCTGAATACTACCTTTTCCCCATGTTATGCTCTTGCCTCCTTTGTCAAAGATTGCTTGACCATAGGTGTTTGGGTTTATTTCTGGGTTCTCTATTCTGTTCCATTGGTCTGTCTGTCTGTTTTTGTACCAGTACCACACTGTCTTGATGATTGTGGCTTTGTAATATTGCTTGAGGTCTGGGAGAGTTATGCCTCCTGCTTCATTTTTGTTTTTCAGGATTGCTTTGGCAATTCTGGGTCTTTTGTGGTTCCCTACAAGTTTTTGGATTGTTTGTTCTAGTTCTCTGAAGAATGCCATGGAGAATTTGATAGGGATTGCATTGAATCTGTAGATTGCTTTGGGTAGTTTGGCCATTTTTACAATATTGATTTTTCCTATCCAGGAGCATGGAATATCTTTCAATTGTTTACATCTTTAATTCCCTTGATTAGTGTTTTATAGTTATCAGTATATAGGTCGTTTGACTGCTTGGTCAGGTGTATTCCCATGTATTTGAGCTGGGGGGGTACAATTTATTTTGTCTCTTTTGGCCATTTCTTGAGCCACTCCCGTGGCATATGGAGATTCCCAGGCTAGGGGTCGAATCAGAGCTGTAGCCACTGGCCTACGCCAGAGCCACAGCAACGCCGGATCCGAGCCACATCTGCAACCCACACCACAGCTCACAGCAATGCTGGATCCTTAACCCACTGAGCAAGGCCAGGGAATGAACCCACAACCTCATGGTTCCTAGTCAGATTCGTTAACCACTGCACCATGACAGGAACTCCTCCTGGGGGTACAATTTTCAAAGGTATTTTTTTTTTGTATTCCTTTTTTAATGTTTCATTGTTGGCATACAGAAACGTGACTGATTTCTGAATGGGAATCTTATATCCTGCCACTTTGCTGAATTTGTTAATCAGTTCAAGTAGTTATTGGGTTGAATCCTTGGGGTTTTCTATATATAGTATCATGTCATCTGCCTACAGAGACAGTTTTATCTCTTCCCTTGCTATTTGGGTACTTTTTATTTCTTTTGTTTGTCTGATTGCTGTGGCTAGGATTCCCAACACTATGCTGAATAGCAGTGGTGAGAGTGGGCACCCTTGTCTTGTTCCAGATTTTAGTGAGAACGCTTTTAGCCTTTCCCCATTGAGCATTATATTTGCTGTCAGTTTGTCATAATATGAATATGTTATGTTCCCTCTATACCCACTTTGGTGAGACTTTTTATCATGAATGAATGTTGGACATTGTCAAATGCTTTTTCTGCATCTAATTAAGATGATCATGTGGATTTTTAACTTTCTTTTGCGGATGTGTTGTGTGGCATTGATAGATTTGCATTTGTGGAACTATCTTTGTGAACCTGGGAGGAATCCCACCTGGTCATGGTGTTCGATCTTTTGGATATGTTGTTGGATTTGGTTGACTAAGATTTTGTTGAGAATTTTTATGTCTATATTCGTCAAAGATATTGGCCTCTAGTTTTATTTTATGGTGATATGTTTGTCTGATTTTGGAATTAGAAAGAATGTCTTTGGAAGTGTTCTTTCTTCTTCAACCTTTTGAAAAAATTTAAGGAGAATGGACATCAGTTCCTAATTGTATGTTTGGTAGTTCTAAGTGTTTTTATGACATATTCAATTTCACTTTTAGGGATTGGTCTGTTCAGTTGATCTATTTCTTTCTGACTCAGTTTTGGAAGGCTCTAAATCTCTAGAAAGATGTCCATTTCTTCTAGGTTGTCAAACTTGTCATATAATTGTTCACAGTAGTCTCATATGTCTTGTTGTATTTCTGCAGCATCCATTGTGATTTCTCCTTTTTCATTTCTTTTTTTTTTATTTTATTTTCCCACTGTACAGCAAGGGGGTCAGGTTATCCTTACATGTATACATTACAATTACAGTTTTTTCCCCACCATTTCTTCTGTTGCAACATGAGTATCTAGACATAGTTCTCAATGCTATTCAGCGGGATCTCCTTGTAAATCTATTCTAGGTTGTGTCTGATAAGCCCAAGCTCCCGATCCCTCCCACTCCCTCCCCCTCCCATCATGCAACCACAAGTCTCTTCTCCAAGTCCATGATTTTCTCTTCTGAGGAGATGTTCATTTGTTATTTCTTATTTTTTTATTTGGGTTTTTTCTCTCATGCTCTTGGTGAGTCTAGCCAGAGGTTTGTCAATTTTGTTTATCTTTTCAAAGAAACAGCTCTTGGTTTGATTGGTTTTTTTTTTTCTGTTGTTTTTTGAATCTCTATTTTATTGATTCCTCTTTGATATTTATGATTTCCTTCCTTCTCTTGACTTTAGGTTTTGTTTGTTCTTTTTCTAATTCATTTAGGTAGTGGGGAAATTTGTCTATTTGAGATCTTTCTTCTTTTTTGAGGAACGCCTGTATTGCTATGAATTTCCCTCTGAGTACTGCTTTTGCAGCATCCCATAGTTTTTGAGTGGTGTGTCTTCATTATCATTTGCCTCAAGCTATTTTTTATTTTCCTTTTTGATTTCCTCATTGACCCACTGGTTTTTTTTTTTTAGTAGCATGTTGTTTAGTCTCCGTGTTGTAGTTTTTTCCCTCATTTCTTTTACTGTGGTTGCTTTCTAGTTTCATGCCACTGTGTTCAGAGAAGATACTTGAAATAATTTCTGTTCTCTTAAATTTGTTGAGGTTCGCTTTGTGCCCCAATATGTGATCATTTCTTGAGAACGTTCCATGCACACTTGAGAAGAATGTGTATTCTGATTTTTTTTTTTGGACATAGGGTCCTAAAAATGTCAATTTAATCTAACTTTTCTATTGTTTCCTTTAGGATTTCTGTTGCTTTATTGATTTTCTGTCTAGAGGATCTGTCCTTTGATGTGAGTGGGTTGTTAAATCCTCCTACTATGATTTGATTCCCATCAATTTCTCCCTTATATCTGTCAATATTTGTGTGCATATCTGGATTCTCCTATATATGGGGCATGTATGTTGATGATTGTAATATCCTCTTCTTGTATGGATCCTTTAACCATTAAATAGTGTCCTTCTTTGTCTTTCTTTATGGCCTTTGTTTTAAAGTCTATTTTGTGTGATATGAGTATAGCAATGCCTGCTTTCCTCTCTTGTCCACTGGCATGAAATATCTTTTCCAATTCCCTCACTTTCAGTCTATATGTGTCCTTTATCCTAAGGTTTTGTTATAGGCAGTAGATGGAAAGAGATTGCTTTTTTATCCGATAAGCCACTCTGTGTCATTCGATTGGAGCATTCAGTCCATTGACATTTAAGGTGATAATTGATAGATGTTTATTTATTGCCATTTTAAACCTTGTTTTCCAGTTGATTCTGTGATTCTTCCTTCTTCCTTTATTTTTTTGGTTGGACAGTTTCCATTTATTTTCTGCTCGAGTATTTTTCTTTTCATTTTTTTGTGAATGCAATGTTAGGTTTTGATTTGTTCTTGCTCTGTTTTTTAAGTATGTTAACCCCTTCATCCAACTGTGTGCTTTAGCCTGATAGTCATGTAGGCTTAAACACTTTATTATGAAAATAATTTTTTAATATAATCTATTTATTTCCTTATTTCCCTTGCCCATATTGTATGTTTTTGATGTCTTTTTTTTTCCTAAAGACATCTTCATGTTTAGACTTATGCCAGCTTGTTTATGTGACCTCTTTCTAATTGTGGTTTCCTCCATCCTAGTTATTCTTCTTCTCTTTTTTTGTAGAAGACATTTCAGTTTTTCTTTTACAGTGGATTTCCTTTTGCTGTACTCTTTTTGCTTTTGTTTGTTGGAGAAATTCTTAATTTCCCCTTCAATTTTAAATGATACCCTTCCTGGATACTGTATTCTAGGTTGCAGATTTTTTCCTTTCATCACTTCAAATATCTCTTTCCATTCCCTCCTGGCCTATAAAGTTTCTGTAGAGAAATAAGCTGATAGCTGTTTGGGGGTTCCCTTATAGTTGACACTTTTGCTTTTCTCTTGCTGCCTTTAGAACCCTCTCTTTACCATTTTTGCTGCTTTTATTATAATAAGTCTTGGTGTGGGACTGTTTGGATTCAAGTTGTTTGGGGCCCTCTGTGATTCCTGTACCTTGATATCAGTATCCTATATATTTGGAAAGTTTTCAGTCATAGTTTCTTCAAATCTATTTTCAATCCCCTTTTCTTTTTCTTCTCCTTCTGGAATTCCTATTATGCATAGATTGGCCCTGCTTTATGTGATCCTATAGGTCTCTTATATTGCTTTCATATTTTTCCATTTGGTTTTCTGTCTGCTGTCCTGTTTTGGTTATTTTCATTATTCTGTCTTCCATGTCACAAATTCATTGTTCATTCTGGTCTTTACTAACCTTATCTCAGTTTGTATCTCTGTAAATTAATTTTCTCTTTTTTCTGGGCTCCTTCTTATATTTTCTTGCTCCTCTCTGAGGGAGTCTGCAATGCTGTTCATATCTTCTCTTAACTCCTTCAGTATTTTCACTATATCACTTTTGAACTCAAATTCGGTTAGACTGCAGAGGTCTGTTTAATTTTTGACTGCTTTATTTGAATTCTCCTGTCGCTTTAACTGGTAATGGTTTCTGAGCTTCTTCATCTTGCTTGTGTTTTACTTTTTCTGTGAATTTGGGGAAGCCAAACTGTGTTTTGGCATAGTCTGTGGTACACAATAGCAGTGGGGCACTTTCCGAGGGTGCGCAGGGCTGGCCGGGTCATGCCACTGTGGCTTGGTGCTTCCCGCTGGTAGTCAGGGTTGACCATTGTGCACCACTCTGGTGAGGCACTTCCCAGCGCCACGGGGCTGGCCAGTGCATTCCAGATTGCCAGTGCACTTCCTGTGCCTATAAAGGGCTTGCCAGGGAGTGCCTCAGCAACAGGGCACTTCCTGGAAGCGGGCAGTTCTGACCAGCTTGTTCCACAGCAGTGATGGGCTTCCTGAGTGTGTGCGGGGCTTGTTGGTGTGCACCGTACCAGTGGGGCACTTACCAAGCATGGGCGGGTCTTGTCTGGGTGTGATGTGACAGTGGAATGGGCACTTCTGGCTGGGACACTCTATGGCTGTGGGGCACTTTCTGAGGGTGGTCAGTGCTGGCCTGTGTGCCCTACTGTGGCAGTTCACTCCCTGCGGCTGGGCAGAGCTTGCTGGGGCATGCTGCAGCAGCAGGGTGCTTCCTGAGGGTGGGCGGGGCTGGCTGGGTCACTCCATGGTGGTGGGGCTCATCCCAAGGGCTGGCAGGGATGGCCAGTGTGTGCTACTGTGTTAGTACACTTCTTGCAGCTGGGTGTGGCTTGCCAGGGTGCACCATAGCATCAGGGCACTTCCCAAGGACATGCAGTGCTGGCTGGGAAGCACTGTGTTGGCAGAGCACTTCCTGAGTGTGAATGAGGCTGACTGGATGGCTCTGCAGTGGAGGGGTACTCCACCTTGGGTGGCGGGGCTGACTGGTGTATGCCATGGTGGTGGTGCCCTTTCCATGGCTGGATGGGTCTTGCTGGTGTGCACCACATCAGCAGGGAACTTCCCAAGGGCTGGCGGGACTGGTCTGGTTGCTCCAGGGGAGCGTGGTGCTTCCCAAGGGCAGTCAGGGCTGGCTGGTGTGTACCATGGTCGCGGTGCACTTCCCGATGCTGGAAGAGGATTGCTGGGGTGAGCCAGTGCAGGGGTGCTTCTGGTGGGTGGGCAGGCCTGGATGAGGCACACCATGCTGTTGGTTGTCTTCTCATGGGCATTTGGGCCAGTCTGCCAAGGATGGTAGGTGGCTTCTGGTCAGGTGTGTGGGCATGCTGCCAGGGGTATGTGCTGGGAATGCTTTGCCCTCTGCTAGCTGGTGGGCAAGCATGCAGGCTGGGTGCAAGGAGTAATCTAAGGCAGCCCACCCACCCTCCCGTTCCCTCCCCATCAGTGGCACCTTGGTTCTCCTGTGGGTCTGGACCTTCTCCAGGATTCCCTGTCATGGCTTTCCACTCCCCAGCCTTTAGTGTATAGCTCCCTCCATTCAACATGCACCACTTCCTAGTCCCTTAGGGTGTTTCCACACCACCAGGGCCAGCCTGCTCCCTGGGACTGACCTCCAGAGCCTAGGTATCAGCACCCAGCCCAGACCTGAGCCACTCGGTCTTTTGCATCTGTGCCAGTGGTTCAAATGATCTGTGTGGCTCTCACTCTGTTTTTCAGTTCTCAGACCTGCTTCTGCACTTTTTCTCAGTGTCTTGGTAATCCCTCTGACTCAGCTGATCTTTCCTTGTTCAGTTAGGTGGCTTCCTGGGGTGTAGGTTCCCTCTCTCCTTCACAGCTCCCTCTCAGGACTGCTAGTCCTGTCATGTTTCACCTTCTCTCTCCTTCCTCTTTTCTGTTTTTTTTTTTCCAACCCAGTTTTGTCAAGAGATTCTTGCTGTTTTGGAGTTTTAAGTTCTTTTGCCATAATTCAATTGCTGTTCTGTGCGAGTCATTTTAAATATAGATGTGCTCTTTGTTGTGTTTGTGGGAGAGGGCGAGCACATCCCCCTACTCTTCTGCCATCTTGCCTCCTTCCTCCCAGAATTTTTTAAAAATGTGCTAAATAAGATCAATCTTTGTAATCCTCTGAAGGGCAGCAAAACTTCAATTCATGTGATTTCTCACCAGCTCCATGAATGATCTCAGTGAAGGGAGTAAAAACCAAGTCTATCTTCTTGATTGATCCTAAATGGTGGACTGTTTCAGCTGCATTTGTTAGGAGAAAAAAATCAGCCATAATCTTTGGGGGTTTAAATGTCATTTTTAATATGTCAGGAAACCTAAAGGCAGAAGAATCTGAAAAAAGAAATAGTAAATAACGTCAAGATGACATTAGTAAACTGTTATTAAAATGCGTCTAATGCATATCCTGTAAGGGGTCCTGGATGGATTTGAATGCCCGAGACCAAATGTTTAAACACAATTTCTTTACAAGGGAAAAAACCTCCCTACTCCCAGGGTGTATATCCATTTGAGATTCACCCACTCTTTTGAAGACAAACCTTTCTTGTATTTGACATGGTTGGATGAGCAAGGTTACTGGGTAGAAACAGTGGCTGTAGAGTCAAATATCTTCTGACCCTTTGGCCTTCTTGCTGAATGTACTTCCATGATGGTCCCTAAGATGATTAAATGGCCCTGTCACTGATTACATACTCAGTCTCTGCCTGGCTGAAGAACTCATTGCAAGAAGCGGAGAACATGCAGATATGTAGCAGCATATACAAAGAGGGATTCCAGGGTGGAAGACACTGAGCTGGCCTGTAAGAACTCGGGCTCAATATGTGTTTCAAAACAGGCCATCTTTAATCCAGTTTTGACAAATTAACATATTTCACAGGTGAAAGTACAGAGTAGGAAATGGGTCCTTTTTGTTTTGTGGAGGTGGGGGGGCAGATTGTTTTAATGTTCCAAGGAAAAAAAAGTGGCATTTTAATTGAAAAACAATCTGTCGTGAGCTATAGATGATGGAATTTTACATTGTCCTGCAGTGATGTGATTACTTCCACATGTCTACAAATTCACAGGAATGAAAAGTCAATGCAAAACTTCATTATTATCCATTTTCTCATTTTATCTTTTGGTAAAACATGAAGTAAAAACTCTCAATAAGCTCGTGGGATCTCCTTACAGAATGATGGATGTAGGCAGCAGCAGGCTGCACACCAAATTGCTCTGTTGTCTGAAGAACATATTAGAGATGTGTTATTGACTTCTTATCTCTCTTTATATTTGTATCTGGATCAAACAAAAAAGACTTTGAGAAAGGATAGCTTTAATAATTTACAGGGTTACATTTAAGGAGTCCCTGAGGGTAGAGTGTTTTGATGATTTTTTCTCTCTATTCTATGGCTGCAACCATGGCGTATGGATGTTCCCAGGATAGGGGTGTAATTGAAGCTATAGCCACCAGCCTATGCCACAGCCACAGAAATGCAGGATCTGAGCCATGTCTGTGACCCACACCAGAGCTCACGGCAATGCTGCATCATTACCCCACTGAACAAGGCCAAGGATCCAACCCACAACCTCATAGTTCTTAGTTGGATCTGTTAACGACTCAGCCATGATGGAATTCCTGTTTTGATGATTGAAAAAAAGATTATAATTCAAAATTGGAGGTGCTCAATATCATTACTTATTAGAGAAATGCAAATCAAAGCTACAGTGAAGTACCCCCTCACAACAGTGAGTGTGGTCATCATTAATAAGACTACAAAGAGCAAATGGTGAAGACAGTGCAGAGAAAATGAAGCTTCCTACTGTTTCTGGGAATGTAAATTTGTACAACCACTATGGCAAACAGTATGCAGATTCCTCAAAAAACTCAATACAGAGGCACCATGTGATCTAGCAATCCCAATCTTGGGCATGGTTCCAGGAAATACTGGCTCAAAAATATACATGCACCCCTTTGTTCATTGCATCAATATTCACAATAGCTAAGACATGGAAACAAACTAAACGTTCTTGAACAGATGAATATATTGAGTAGGTGTGTTAAAAATACACAATGGAATACTACTCAGCCATAAAAGAGGATGAAAAAGGCCATGTGCAGCAACATAAATGCAAATAGAGATTCTCATTTTCAGAGAATTAAGTCACAAAGAGAAAGACAAATACCATATGATCTCACTTGTACATGGAATCCATAATGTCAAACAAAAAATCCTATCTACAGTGCAAAAACAGATTCATAGACATGGGGAAACACTTGTGGTTGCCAGGGAGGAGGGAACAGGTGTCCGATGGGCAAGGTGTTTGGGGTTAGCAGATGCTCGTACATCTACAATGGATGAGCATTGAGGTCCTAATGTACAGCACAGGGAACTACACCCAAAAACCTGTGGTGGAAAATAGCATTAGAAAAAGAATGTGGGAGTTCCCGTCGTGGCGCAGTGGTTAATGAATCCGACTAGGAACCATGAGGTTGCGGGTTCGGTCCCTGCCCTTGCTCAGTGGGTTAACGATCCGGCGTTGCCGTGAGCTGTGGTGTAGGTTGCAGACGCGGCTCGGATCCCACGTTGCTGTGGCTCTGGCGTAGGCCGGTGGCTACAACTCCGATTCGACCCCTAGCCTGGGAACCTCCATATGCCGTGGGAGCGGCCCAAGAAATAGCAAAAAGACAAAAAAAAAAAAAAAAAAAAAAAAAAGAAAAAGAATGTGTATAAATATCTTTGACTGGGTCCAATTACTGTACAGCAGAAATTGGGGGAACACTGTATGTCATCTATAGTATTTGTATGGAAGTGACTTCTAGTGCAAAGAAATCCTAGAGTATTCATCCTGAGAGAAGCCAAGGTCATAATGCAGTACCACAAACCCATGGGATTTCATTAGGTGCAACCCAGAATAACCCCTTAAGCATCACACAGTCTGTTTCACAGAAATGAGTATGTTTAAGGATAGTTATATATTGGCATTTAACTTTCTAGTGCTATAAGATACTGGGCTTAACTTTCTAGTACTGGGCTTAACTGTCTAGTGCTGTACGATGATTATGCTTAGAGAGGGGGGCTCTTTTATTTAAATGGCCATAGATTGATGTTAATAATATAAATCCTTTCCATAATTGTGGGGGCATTTCTCCAAAAAAAGTAGAACACTACCATTTTTGACTGAGATTCAGCTTGTTTTTTCTGAATGACCTTAAGAAAACTTGAAGAGAATTTGATTTTTTTCTGGCCTAGGTCAGAGTGCACGTTGATAGGCCAAGTGAGGGAATCCCATCTAGTAACATCAATAGTTCCCAAACAGAAATAACACTCTTTTCTCTAAAGGAAAATTTCTGCATTTCATACAGAGTCTCATAGTGGAAAAACCCTCCAAGGTAATCCATAAATCCAGGATGTAGATAGATGACCACAAACCCAACAGATGGATCTATTTCAAAAATCTGTAAAGGATCATGCTCATAATAGAGAATCCTATTTGGTTTTTGTTGTTTGTTTGTTTTTTGTTTGGCTTTTTGTTTTTTTTTTTTTTGCTTTTTAGGGCCACACCCACATAGTGTGAAGGTTCCCAGGCTAGGGGTCTAATAGGAGCCACAGCTGCTGACCTATGCCACAGCCACAACAATGCATGATCCTAGCCATGTCTGTGACATACACCACAGCTCATGGCAATGCCAGATCTTTAACCTGCTGAGTGAGGCCAGGAAGCTAACCCAAAATCTCATGGTTACTAGTCAGATTTGTTTCTGCTGTACTGAAAAGGGAATTCTGGGAATCCTATTTGATTCATAGGAAAAAATTCAAGAAATTAGGGAAACACTGCAAATGAGCATAAGGGTCATTTCTGGGATCTTGAGACCTTGGTCTCCTTTTCCTCTCTTTTTTTCTCCCCCAGTGGGTGATAAATTTTAAAAATAGTTTTGTTATAGTTCATTCACAATATTCTGTCAGATTATGCTGACAGTGACCTAGTCATACGTACATCGATATACTTCCATCATGATCTATCCAAGTTATTGGATATATTTCCCTGACCTACACAGCAGGACCTCCTTACTTATCCATTCTAAATGTAATATTTTGCATATGTGGACCCTAAACTCCTGATCCATCCCACTCCCTCTCACTCCCCTTTGGCAACCACAAGTCACTCTCCCTGTATGGGAGATTGTTTCTACACTGCCAATAGGTTCATCTCTTCCCTATTTTGCACCCCACAAAGTGATGTCATACAGTATTTGCCGCTTTCTTTCTAACTTACTTTACTTAGTAAGAGAATCCTCTAGTTCCATCCATGTTGCTGCAAATGGCATTATTTCATTTTTTCTTATAGCTGAGTAGTATCGCACTGTGCATTTGTACCACATCTTCTTAACCCATTATTCTGTCAGTGGGCATTTAGGTTGTTGTCATAACTTGCCTCTTGTAAATTGTGTGCTGCAGTAAACATAGTTGGTACATCTATCTTTATAAATTTTATTTATTTATTTTCCATTATAGCTGGTTTACAGTGTTCTTTAAATTTTCTACTGTACAGCGTGGTGACCTACACATACATGTATACATTCTTTTTTTCCTCACATTATCATGCTCCATCATAAGTGAGTAGACAGAGTTCCCAGTGCTACACAGCATGATCCCATTGCTAGTCCATTCCAAAGGCAACAGTCTGCATCTATTAACCCCAAGTTCCCATCCATCCTACACCCTTCTCCACTTTGGCAACCACAAGTCTATTCTCCATGTCCATGATTTTCTTTTCTGTGGAAAGGCATCCATCTTTTTAAATGAAAGTTTTGTCCGGATATATGCCCAAGAGTGTGATTGCTGGATCATATGGTACTTCTATATTTAGTTTTCTGAGGTACCCTCCTACTGTTTTTCCATAGTGGTGATACCATTTGACATTCCCTACCACAGGGAAGGAGGGGTCCATTTACCCCACACCCTCTGCAGCTATTGTTATTTGTAGATGTATTAATGATAGCCATTCTGACCAGTGTGAAGCGGTACTTCATTGTACTTCTGACTTGCATTTTCCTAATTATTACTTATTTTGACCATTTGGTCATGTGCCTATTGGCCGTCTATGTACCTTCTTTGGATAAATGTTCGTGTAGGTATTCTCCCCATTTTTCAGTTGAGTTCCTTGTGGGTTTTTTTTTTTTTTGTTTGCTGTTGAGTTGAAGCATATGTATATTGTGAAGTTTAAGGGCTTGCGAATTGCATTATTTGCATCTATTTTCTCTCATTCTATAGCCTTTTTAAATAGTTTCCTTCACTGTGCAAATGCTTGTGAATTTGAATAGATGCCATTTTTTAACTTTTGTTTTTATTTCTATTGCCTTGGGAGACTGACCTAAGAAAACATCTATATAGTTGATATCAGAAAATATTTGGTTCTCTTCTAGTAGGTTTATGGTGACTTGCCTTATGTTTAACTCTTGAGTTTATTTTTGTGCGTGGTAGGAGGCTGTCTCCTAGATTCCTTATTTACATGCAGCTGCTCAGTTTTCATAGCACCACTTACTGAAGAGACTTTTCCCATATTATATTCCTACCTCCTTTGTTGAACATTGGTGTCTTGCTTTTATTTATGGGTTCTCTACTCTGTTCTATTGATATGTATGTCTCTTTTACACCAGTAACACACAGTCTTGTATACTGTAGCTTTGCAATATCATCTGAAGTCTGAGAGAGTTCTGAGTCCTTTTTTTTTCCTTAAAAATTCCTCAGGATTACATTGGCATTCTGGCACTTTCATGGTTCATATAAATTTGGAGGGGGGGTTGTTGGGCTGAAGTTGTCCATTTTGTCTTAGGTTTTCCATTTCTAATTGTCCATTTCATCTAGGTTGTCATAGGTAATTTGATAGGGATTACCTTAAATCTGAAATTTGCTTTAGGTAACATATTCATTGTAATTATATTAATCCTTCCTATCCAGGAGCATGAGATAGCTTTCCATTTCTTTGAAACTGCTATAATTTTCTTGATTAATATCCTATAGTTATCAGCATGTGTCTTTCACCACCTTGGTCAGGTTTATTCCTAGATGTTTAATGTTGTAGAATGTGGTTTTAAAAGATGTTAGTGTTTTAACATTTATTTATTATCTTGTTTCTCATCCATTTAGGGCCATACCCACAGCACATGAAGGCTCCTAGGCTAGGGGTCTAATCAGAGCTGTAGCTGCCAGCCTATGCTGGAGCCACAGCAATGCCAGATCTGAGCCCCAGCTGCAACCTACACCACAGCTAATGGCAAGGCTGGATCCTTAACCCACTGATCAAGGCCAGGGATTGAACCTGCAACCTCAGGGTTCCTAGTTGGCTTCATTTCCACTGCACCATGATGGGAACTCCTAATATTTATTTCTAATATTTCATGGTTTCTATACATAAATGCAGCTGATTTACGATTGTTAGTCTTGTATCCTGTTAATTTCCTATATTTGTTTATCAGTTTGACTAATTGTTTTGTAGCATTCTTAGGATTTTCTAGGTATAGAAGCACATCATCTGGAGGTAGTGACATTTGTATCACTTCTCTTTCAATTTGGACATAATTTATTTCTTTTGTTTTCCTGATTTTTATGACTGGGGCTTCCAGTACTATATTGAATAAAAGGGGTGAGAGTGGACACCTTCTCTTGTTCCAGATTTTAGTGGTGGGGGGATTTCAGTTTTTCTCCTTTGAGTATTACATTTTCTATGTGTTTGTCACAAATGGCTTCTATTATGTTAAATATTTTCTGTCTATATACACTCGGTGATTGCTTCTACCATAAATGGATGTTGGATTTTTTCAAATGCTTTTTCTGTGTATATTGAGATGATCATGTGGTTTTTGACATTTCCTTTATTAGCATGGTGTATGTATTAGTATGGTGTATGGTAAGGATTGATTTACATATGTTGAGCAATGCTTGGGAACTTTGTATGAATCTTTCTTTCTCTTTCTTTCCTTTCTTTCTTTCTTTCTTTCTTTCTTTCTTTCTTTCTTTCTTTCTTTCTTTCTTTCTTTCTTTCTCCCTCTCTCTTCCTTCCTTCCTTCCTTCCTTCCTTCCTTCTTCTTTCTTTCTTTCTTTCTTTCTTTCCTTCTTTCTTTTTCCCTCTCTCTTCCTTCCTTCCTCCCTTCCTTCCTTCCTTCCTTCCTTCCTTCCTTCCTTCCTTCCTTCCTTCTTTCTTTCTTTCTTTCTTTCTTTCTTTCTTTCTTTCTTTCTTTCTTTCTTTCTTTCTCTCTTTCTCTCTTTCTCTCTTTCTCTCTTTCTCTCTTTCTTTCTTTCCTCTTTCTTTTTATTTGGATTCTCTCACATTTCTTTTTGGTAAATCTGAATATTGGTAGGGCAATCTAGTTTACCTTTTCAAAGAACCACCTCTTGCTTTTATTGATTTTTTCTATTATTTTTAACTTATATTTTGTTGTCCTGTTATCTGATCTTATTTCCTCCATTCTGTTGACTTTGTTTTTCTTTTTTATTTTTTTTTCCAGTGGCAGTGTATTTTTTAAATTATAGTTGATTTGCAATGTTCCTTCAAATTCTGTTGTACAGCAGTGACACTCATATGCATATCTTCTTTTTTTTTTCTCAAAACTACCCTCTATCATATTGTGACCCAAGATACTGATCATATTTCCCAGTGTGTATTTAGGACCTCATTCTTATCTCTTCTAAATATAATAGTTTGCATCTACAAACCCCAAGCTCCCATCCATCCCCATCTCTCCCCTGTCCCCCAGCAAAGAAAAGTCTGATCTCTATGACTGTGATCTCTATAGTTTTGTAGAGAGATCCTCTGTGCCACAATTTAGAAAGCACTTGCAAGTGGTGTAATGTGGTGTTTGTCTTTCTCTGTATGACATACTTCACTCAGAATGAGCAACTCTAATTCCTGTGGTGTTTTTGCAAATGGCATGTTTTTGTGCTTTTTATGTCTCAATAGTATTCCATTGTATATGTGCACCACATCTGCTTAATCCATTCATCTGTCAATGGTTATTTGGGTTGTTTCCATGTCTTGGCTATTGTGAATAGTGCTGCCATAATAGAGGGACACATATATATTTAGGAGTGAACACTTTGTCTGGATATATGCCCAGGAGTGGGATTGTTGGGTCATGTGATTGCTCTATATTAAGTTTTCTGGGTAACCACTGCACAGTTTTCCATAGCGGTTGTAGCAGTTTACATTCCCAGCAGCAGTGAAGGAGGGTTTCCTTTTCAACACATCCGCTCCAGAATTTGTTGTTTGTTGACTTATTAGTGATGACCATTTTAACTGGTGTGAGGTGGTGTATCACTGTAGTTTTGATTTACTTTTCTGTAATAATAAAAAGTTTGATTTTTGATTCTCTAATAATTTGTGATATTGAGAATTTTTTAATGTGTTTGTATGGCTTCTTTGGAGAAATATCTTTAATCTTCTGCCCATTTTTCATCTCATTATTTTGTTGTTATTACTGGGTTGTATGAGATGTTGATACATTTTTGGAGATTAAGCTTTGGTCAGTTGCAATATTTGCAAAAATTTTCCTCCACTCTGTAGGTTACCTTTCCTTTTATTAATGGTTTCCTTTGTTGTTCAAAAGTTTTTGAGTTGAATTAGGTCCCACTGGTACACTTGTGTCTTTATTGTCTTTATTCTAGTGTGTCGATTAAATGTGATGTTGCTGTGATTTATGTCAAAGAGTGTTCTGTATAGGATTCACTCCAGGAATCTTATGATATCTGGTCTTGGCTTTAGGTCTCTAATTGACTGAGTTGTTTTATTTTTTGTTTTTGTATGGTGATAAAGAATGTTTTAATTTCATTGTTTTCCATGTAGCTGTACAGTTTTCCTGTCACCCCTTGTCAAAGAGACTATCTTTCCTCCACTGTATGTTCTTATCACCTTTCTCATAGATTATCGACCATAGATGCTTGGGTTTATATCTGGCCTTTCTGTACTGTTCCATTGATCTATGTTTCTGTGTTTGTGCCAGTACCGTACACTCTTGATGATTGTAGCTTTGTAGTATACTTTGATGTTAGGATACGTGACTCCTCCAATTCTTTTTTTTTTTAACTTTTTTTTTCTTTTTTCAAAACCACTTAGGCCTTCCAGGGTCTTTTGCATTTCCATAGAAAATTTAAAATATTTTGTTCTAGTTCTGTGAAAAAATATCTTTGATACTGTGTCAGGGATTGCATTGAATCTGTTTCTTGCCTTAGGAAGTATAGTCATTTCAAAAATGTTGATTCTTCCAATCCAAGAGCATGGTATATATTTCCATCTATTTGTGTCATCTAGGTTTTCTTTCATCAGTGAGTTATAGTTTTCCTAGTACATGTCTTTTTTCTCTTTAGATAAGTTGATTCATAGGTATTTTGTTCTTTTTGAGGCAAAGGTAAATAGGATGGTTTCCCTGATTTCTCTTTCTGATCTTTCATTGTTATTATATAGAAATGTGATCAATATATGTGTATTTATTTTGTATCCTGCAAATTAACCAAATTAACAGATGAGCTCTGACAATTTTCTGGTACTGTTTTAGGACTTTCTAGGTAGAGTACCACGTCCTTGGCAAGCAAAGGTAGTTTTAGTTTTTCCTTTCCAGTACATATTTCTTTTATTTCTTTTCCTTCTCTGATGGCAATGTCTAGGACTTCCGAACCAATGTTGAATAACTTTGGTGAAAGTAGACATGTTTGCCTTGTTCCTGATAATAATAAACACTTTCAGTTTTTCCTCATTGAGCATGATGTTTGCTGTGGGTTTGTCATATATGGCCTTTATTATGTTCAGGTATTTTGCCTCTCTGCACTTTCTCCTGAGAGTTCTAAATGAGGAATTGTTGTTGAATATTGTCCAAAGGTTTGTCTGTGTCTCTTGAAATAATTATATGGCTTTCATTTTCCTTTTGTTGATGTGGTGTATCACACTGATTGGTTTGTGGATATTGAAAAATTTCTTCCCTGCCTGGGATAAATTCTACTTGATCATTATGTATGATGTTTTTAAATATATGTTTGGGTGTGGTTGGCTAATATTTTGTTGAGTTTTTTTTTTTTTTTGCATCTATGTTCATCATTGGTATTGGTCTGTAATTTGTGTGTGTGTGCATGTGTGTGTGCATGTTGCATGAGCATGTGTGTATGGTATCTTTCTCTGTTGTTGGTATAACGGTGATAGTGGCTTCACAGAAAGAGCCCAAGAGTGCTCCTTCCTCTGTAATTTTTGGGAAGAATTTCAGAAGTGTGATTGTTAACTCTTCTCTGAATGTGTAATAGAATTCACCTGTGAAGTCATCATGTCCTGAAATCTTGAGTTTTTGTTGTTTCTGAATCAGAGTTTTAATTTCAGCACTTGCGTTTGGTCTATTCATATTTTCCATTTCTTCCTGATTCAGTATTGGTAGGTTGTAGCTTTGGAAGTATCTGTCCATTTCTCTGGGTTGTCCATTTTTTGACATACAGTGGGTCCTAGTAGTCTCTTATGGTCTTTTGTATTTCTGTGATGTCTGTTGTAACATCTCCTTTTATATCTAATTTTACTGATTTGAACATTGTCTCTTTTTTTTTGGTGTTTTGGTCTGATTAAGGGTTTATCAATTTTTTGATCATTTCAAAGTATCAGCTTTTGGTTTCATTGATCTCTGGTCTTGCGCGTATGTCATTAATTTTTGCTTTAATTTTTGATTTCTTTCCTACTAATTTTGGGTTTTGTCTCTTCTGCCTTCTCTGGATGTTTTGGGTGTAAGTTTTGTTGCTATTTATTTGTTTTATTCTTTCCTGAAATATGATTTTGTTGCTGTATACTTCCCTCTTGGCAGTGATTTTTCTGTGTCTCTTGCTATGACTTTGTTGTTATTTGTACCTAAGTATATTTTATATTCTACTTTGAATTCTTCAGTGACCCATTTGTGGTTTAGTAGCATACTGTTTAGCTGCTCATAGTTTCTGTTTTCCAATATTTTTTTCTTCTTACCTTGTAGTTGATTTCTACTCTTATAGCATTTTTGAAAGAGAAAATGCTTGAAATAATTCCAATTTTTTTTTTGTCTTTACCAAGGCTTGAGCTGTGGCCCAAGATATGACCTATCCTGGAGAATGTTCAACATGCAATTGAGACGAAATTATATTCTGCTGATTTGTGGTGAAAAGATCTATAGATATTAAGTCTATTTGGTCTAGTGTATCATTTAGAGCCTGTGTTTCCTAGAAGATTTTCTGTCTAGGTGAACTGTCCATTGAGGTAATTGTTGTGTTAAAGACCTTCGCTTTACTTTGTTACTGGTGATTTAACTTTTATTATGGTTGTTATCAAGTTCTTTATGTATTTTGGTGCTGCTGTGTTATTTGCATATATACTTAAAATTGCTATTTTTTTAAATTGATCTTTAGTATATAATGAGCTTCTTTGTCTCTTCTGATCTTTATTTACATTCTGTTTAGTCTAATACAGTATTGCTACTCCCACATTTCTATGATTTCCATTTGCATGCAATACTTTCTTTTTTTTCTAGGTCAACAGATTATATTTATATTTATTTTTTAATCATTTATTTTTATATATTTTTCATACTGTACAGATGGTGACCTAGTTACACTTACATGTATACATTATTTCTTTCTCACATTACCTGTTCCATCATAAGTGAATAGACAGAGTTCCCAGTGTTACACAGCAGGATCCCACCAGTAATCTATCCTGATGGCAATATTCTCCATCTATTTACCCCAAGATCCCAGTCCCTCCCACTTCCTCCCCTTCCCCCTTGGCAACCATAAGTCTATTCTCCAAGTCCATGATTTTCTTTTCAGTGGAAAGGTTCATTTGTGCCCTATATTAGGTTCCAGATATAAAGGATAACATATGGTATTTGTCTTTCTCTTTCTGACTTACTTCACTCAGTATGAGAGTCTCCAGTTCCATCCGTGTTACTGCAAATGGCATTACTTTGTTTTTTTTATGGCTGGCTAGTATTTAATCATGTATATATACACCATATCTTCCTAATGCAATGATCTGTCAATGGACATTTGGGTTAATTCCATGTCTTGCTATTGTGAATAGTGCTGCAATGAACATGTGGGTGCATGTGTCCTTTTTAAGGAGAGTTTTGTCTGGATATATGCCCAAGAGTGGAATCGCTGGATCATATGTTAATTCTGTGTATAGTTTTCTAAGGTACCTCCATACCGTTTTCCATAGTGGTTGTACCAGTTTACATTCCCACCAACAGTGCAGGAGGGTTCCCTTTTCTCCACACCTCCTCCAGCACTTGTTATTTGTGGACTTATTAATGATCGCCATTCTGAGTGGTATCTCATGGTAGTTTTATTTGCATTTTCTAATAATCAGTGTTGTTGAGCATTTTTCATGTACTTGTTGGCCATCTGTATGTCTTATAGTCAGGTCCATTGCCCATCTTTCAATTGGGTTGTTTGCTATTTTGCTGTTGAGTTGTATAAGTTGTTTGTATATTTTAGAGATTAAGCCCTTGTCAGTGGCATCATTTGAAACTATTTTCTCTTATTGTGCAAGTTGTCTGTTTTCTTTTTGGCTTCCTTTTCTGTGCAAAAGCATGTCACTTTGATTAGGTCTATTGGTTTATTTTTGCTCTTAGTTCTGTTGCTTTGTAGACTGACCTTAGAAAGCTTTTGTAACGTTGGTGTCAGAGAGTGTTTTGCCTATGTTCTCTTCAAGGAGTTTGATGGTATCTTATCTTAGATTTAAGTCTTTCAGCCATTTTGAGTTTATTTTGGTGCCTGGTGTGAGGGTGTATTCTAGTTTCATTGATTTGCATTCTGCTGTCCAGGTTTCCCAGTAATACTTGCTGAAAAGACTTTCTTTTTCCTGTTTTATACTCTTGCCTCCTTTGTCAAAGTTTAATTGACCAAAAGTGTCTGGGTTTATTTCTGCATTCTATATTCTGTTCCATTGGTCAGTCTGTCTGTCTGCTTTTCTACCAGTACCAAACTGTCTTCATTAGTGCAGCTTTGTAATATTGCCTGAATTTTGGGAGAGTTATGCCTCATGCTTTGTTTTTGTTCCATTGATGTGAGTGGGATGTTAACGCTTCCTACTATGATTGTATTTCCCATAAATTTCTCCTTTTATGTCTGTTAATATTTGTTTTATGTATCTGGGGATCCTATATAATGGGCATATATACTGATGATTGTGATATCCTCTTCTTGAATGGATTCTTCTCTTTCTTTACAGCCTTCGTTTTAAAGTCTATTTTGTCTGATATGAGTGTTGCAACTCCTGCTTTCCTCTCTGGTCCATTGGCATGAAATATCTATTCCCATACCCTCACTTTCAATCTATAAGTGTTCTTTGCCCTAAGATGAGTCTCTCGTGTGCAGCAGATTAAAGGTTTTTGTTTTTTATCTAACCTGCCACTCTATGTCTTGGAGCATTCAGTCCATTGACATTTAAGGTGAATATGGATAGATGTTTATTTATTGCCATTTTAAACCTCATTTTCCATTTGATTCTATATTTCTATTTTCTTCCTTTCTTTTTTTGGTTGGATGATTTCCATTTATTTTATGTTTGAATAGTTTTATTTTCTGTTTTATGAATGTCATGTCTAGTTTTGATTTGTGGTTGCACTGTTTTTTATGTATGTTAACCCCTTCCTATACTTGCTTGCTTTAGCCTGATAATCACATATGCTCAAACATAGCCTTAAAAATAAAAGGAAAAGAAAAGAAAAAGAATCTAATTTTTCTTACTTCCCTTGCCCACGATGTATGAATTTGATGTCCTTTTTTTTTTTTTCTTTTTCTTTTAACATCTTCATGTTTAGATCAGTATGCTGACTTATTTAAATGACTGCTTTTCAATTGTGGTATCCTTCATCCTAGATTTTCCTATCTCTCTCTCTCTTTTTTATAAATTTAGAGAAGCCCTTTCAGTATTTCTTTCTGAATGGATTTTGTATTGCTGTACTCTTTTAGCTTTTGTTTGTTGGAGAAATTCTTTATTTCCCCTTTGATTTTAAATGATATTCTTGCTGAATAGAGTATTACAGTTTGCAATTTTTTTCCTTCCAGAACTTTGAATATATTTTGCCACTCCCTCGTGGCCTGTAGTATTTTTGTAGAGAAAATAGCTGATAGCCTTATGGGGTTTCCCTTATAATTAAGGCTTTGCTTTTCTCTTGCTGCCTTCAGAATCCTCTCTTTATCTTAACTTTTGCAGTTTTTACTGTACTATGTTTACGTGTGGGTCTATTTGGGATGCACATGTTTGGGGCCCTCTTGCTTCCTGTATCTTGATATCAGTATCCTTTAGATTTGGAAATTTTTCAGCTAAAATTTCTTCAAATGTATTTGCAATCCCCTTTTCTTTCTCTTTTCCTTGTGGAATTTTTATTATGCATAGATTGACCTTCTTTATGTTATCCCATACATCTCTTATATTGCTTTCATGTTTTTCCATTTGGTCTCTGTCTGCTGTTCTGTTTGGGTGAGTTCAATTATTTTATCTTCCACATCATTAATTCATTCCTATGCATTATTCATTCTGGTATTTATTGCCTTTAGTTCAGTTTGTATCTCTGCAAATGAATTTTCTAGTTTTTCTTGGCTCCTCCTTGTATTTTCTAGTTCCTTTCTGAGGGAATTTGCGTTACTGTCCGTATACTCTCTTAACTCCTTCAGTATTTTCACTATTTCCCTTTTGAACTCAAAGTCTGTCAGACTGCGAGGTCTGTTTCATTGTTGACTGCTTTAGGTCTCCCATTGTTTTAACTGGAATGGTTTCTGAGCTTCTTCATCTTGCTTGTGGTTTTTTTTTTCCCTGTGAATTTTGGGTAGCCAAACTGTAGTCTTATAAGTCTATTTCTGTGCAAGAAAGCCCCTTTGTGTATTTTTTTTTCTCACACCAAGAACTCTCTTTTTTTTGGTGTGAGAGTTTGAAGCTTCGCTCTCTCTTTCTTTGGTGTGACAAGTCTTTTATCGCCAGGATGCCCAGTGCGTTTTCAGGGAGAAGGGGGCGATGCGTAGGGCCAGGAGTCAGTGCCTGTCCATTGGGCTCTCAGCAGAAGCAGGGACCTGCAGGAAGGTGGCACAGGTTGGTTACTCCTATTTGCAGGGCCCTGGGCAGTGGTAATGAGCCATAGAAGGATCTGTAAGGTGACCAGAGAATTTGGTTGTAGCTGTGGCAGGGTATGTGTGTGCCTGGGGGGGCGGGGGTGAAGCAGTAAAGGCTTGTGTTTGATTTCAGTGCCTTTCTTTGAGGTGATTAGAACCAAAGCTGGTGCCTGTTCGGGGACCCCTAGTGGGAGTGGGCCATGATTATCTGTAGCTTCTGTGATAACTACAGCGGTTTGCCTCCACCACCTGTAGACCATGAATGAGGTGATCCATCTTACTGAGCCTACATAGGAGGTGATGCACAGGCTGTTCCTTGTTGTAGGATCCTGGGAAGTGGCAGAGATCCGAGATATGGGTACTGCCCTGAGCCTGCAGCAGCAGGGCCAATGTGTTTGCAAGGCTGTGTGAGCACCAATAGTTGATTTGGTCACAATGCCTTCCTCTGTGATGCCCTTGAGGTGAATGGGGCTTCAAGTGGTGCCTGTTCACCAATCCCTAGTGGTGTCTGGCCACTGCCACCTCTGGAACCAGAGATAACTGTGGAAGTTTGCCCCATCACCTGTAAATCATGCTAGAAGCACCTGGTCCTACTTAGCCCCAATGGGATGTGCTGAAAAGGGCGCACTTAGTTGCAGGTTCCTAGGAAGGGGCAGTGATCAAGCATCTGGGCCCCTCCCAGGACATTTGGCAGTGGCGGCTGCAGTGTGTGTGTGTGTGCTCCCTGGGGAGCAAGAGCAACAAAAAGTGGTGTTCCGTTGTAGTGCCCTTCTCTGTAATGCCTTCTGAAGTGGTTGGGGCTGCAAGTGATTTTTTTATTCAGATATCCCTCGCTGTGGTAGGCCATGCCCACTTCTGGAGTCAGGGATAACTATGGTGGTTTGCTCCCACTACCTGTGGTTTGCTCCAGTCCACTGTGGGCTAGCAAGGGGCTTCCCACTGCTGGAGACACCAGGTCTACAGTGGGCTACCAAGTGACTTCTGGTCTGAGGGGTTGCGCCCAAGAGGCACAGTCTAGGTTGGGTTGTGCAGCTTCCTGTGGGGTGAGGTGGCCTAAAGTGATGCAAAGCACTGTGCAGCTTCTGACAGGATGGGTCGTGGCAGCCTGGAGCTACTGGGCCCAGAGTGCTGTAAAGCCGTGCCTGGCTTCTTGCTGGTGAAGGCAAGGCCTGGAGCTTGGTAAAGTGGTGCTTGGCTTTCTGAGGGTGGGCGAGGTGGTCCAGAGCTCTTCAGAGTGGCACAGGGCTCTCTCCAGGTCCAGGCAGGACCCAGATCCCTGCAACCCAGTGCGGCTTCTCACAGAGCAAGGTGGCCTGGAGCTATGTGGTGTGGTGCAGTGCTTTCCCCTGGTTGGGGCAGGGCACTAAGCACTGCTAAAGCACCTGACTTCTCCTGGCTTGGGTCAGTGCCAGATTCTTGCAGGTGGGTGCATGATCCACAGCAGGTCTTCTCGCTTCCCACTGGGCAGGGTGCTGCTCCAGCTGCTCCGCCCTCTGCGAAGTGGGGGGCAAGCACATGCAAGCTGGGGCACAAGGAGCTTTCTATGGCGGTGGCCTGCCCCTTCTCCTCTCCCCTCCCAACAATGGTGCCTTATTTCTCCTGTGGGTCTGAACGTTCCCCCCACCCCGGTTCCCTCTGTGGTGGCTTTCCACTCCCCAGCCCTTAGTGTACCGCTTCTCCTGCCCTCTGTGCACTGCTCCCTAGACTCTTAGGCTGTCTCCACACTGCCAACCCCAGCCCACTCCCAGGGACTGACCTCCGGAGTCTAGGGCTCATTGCCCAGCCTCTGCCCAAGCTTCTCAGGCTGTGGTGTCTGCACCAGTGGTTCAGATGATCTGTGCTTCTCTCACTCTGTTTTTTAGTTCTCACACCTGCTGCTGAGCTTTCCTCGGCTTCTTGGAGATCATTCTGACTCTGCTGATCTTTCTGTAGGTTAAGAGGCTTCTGAGGGTGTGGGGTTGCCTTTCTCCTTCACAGCTCCCTCTCGGGAATGCTTGTCCTGTCCTGATTCCTTTTCTCTCTCTCTCTCTCTTTTTTCCTTTTGTTCTACCTAGTTAGGTCAAGAGTTTCTTGCCCTTTTTGGAGGTTTACATCCTTCCACCAGAATTCAGTCCATGTCCTGTAGGAGTTGTTTAACATGTAGATGTGTGTTTTTCACGTGTTTGTGGGAGAGGGTGAGTGTGTCCTCTTACTCTTCCACCATCTTGGCTTCAACCCCTCTTACTATCCATTTTCTACTCAGCAGTAGTCAAGCTTATTATTATTATTATTCATTATTATTATTATTTATCCTGCTAAAAATGGGTTAAATTTGCTTTCCCTGTCTTAGCTATTTATGGAACAAAGTTGAGATATTGATTTGAGAAATTCTTCTTTAATGAAGCCTTTCACTTCATTAAATAAATCTTTTACTAAACACTGCCTTTGTCTCATCCCTCATGTTTTGATTTATTGTTTTCCATTTTGTCATATCTATTTTCTTAGTTCCCTTGTGAATTATTTTTATAAAGTGCATATTTATTAGTGATTTATTAAATATTTGTGTATTTTTAATTTTCTCTCTTCCTTGTGTTATTCGTTGCTGGTTTTAATTCATTGGTTTAGTCATGCAGTTATCTTAGTTTGCAGTGATATAACAAAGTGCCCTAGATCAGGAGACTTATAAGCATCGTAAAGTATTTCTCACTGTTCTGGAGGCCAGAATTTTGGGATCAGGTTTGCAGTGTGGCTCTGGCTAATCAGGGGTCCTCTTCTGGTTGCTGATGGCAGATGTATGACTTCCCATGTTGAAAAAGAGGGCGGAGGTCCCTGGGATCTCTTGAATAAGGGTCCTACTGACATGCGTTCCACCAATGACAATAATCGCTCAATGGTCCTGCCTACTAGCATCATCATAACGGAGGTTAGGGTTTAACAGGCAATTTGGGGGGTGATACAAGCAGTCATTCCTTTGTTTTTAGCCCCTGACTTTGAAAATCCATGTCTTTCTCACATGCACAGTGTGTTCATTCCAACCCCACACCCCCTTAGGTTGAAGGTGTGGTCTCAAGCACAAAACCTCTTCTACATATCATCTAAAGCAAAGTAGGTAAACTTGAGTATGATACATCCTGAGGATAAATTCCTCTCCATCTGTGAACTTCTGATGCCCAGCAAGCTCTCTGGTTCCAAAATACAAGAGTGGAAACAGGCATAGGATAGAAGTTTCCACCCCAAAAGGGCATAATTGAGAATAGTCCTCTTTTTCCCTCTGCGCCACACTCTGGAGACACTGGGGCAGTGTCCCCACATTTTTGGCTGGGGTCACCTGACACAACTCCCCTGCCTTTAGGTCAGCAGCTCTCCCAGACTGGGGTCCTGGTCCCTTAGTGCTCCAGGACTGAGGCTCCACATCCACAGTTGCACTGAATACAAGCCACACCATGGACCACTAGGCAATTGGTGGGCCTCCAGACCAGCTGAGCCAGAGGCAGCATCGTCCTTTGAAACAGGTCAGCTTTGCTAGTCCCTTGCACTCTGAGCCTGTCATGGGAGGGCCTCTCCTGATGCTATCTGACTCACCTTGGAGGAGGGGGAGGGCTTGTTTTCCCCTTGTTTTGGAAAAATTGCTTCTGGCTTCTGTCATAAAGGCTAATCATGGATGTACACGGCAGGCCCTCGGTTACCTGCTTAGCAGATGATCCCTTTTCCACACAATCAATGGGATCTTCAGAAAAGGTTTATTTATTTATTTTTATCTTTCACTATCTGAATAGATTGAGAATTTTCCAAAATGGAAGTTCTGTTTCTTTGGGATTTTTTTCTGTGAGTATGTATAAGAATTGTGTTTCCAAAGTATATATCTCCTCTCACGTTTTACCATCAACAGCCTGGAGGAACCAAGCTGTTCTTTCAACACACTGCTTTAGGAATCCCCTCAGCTAAACACCTTAACTTGTTGGTTGAGGGGATGTTCCACCTTCAACCAAACATGCAAGTGAACATAAGGGCAACCAAGTTTCCCACTTTATGCCAAGCATTGGATTTCTCCCAATAATATGTCCCTCATTTCCATCAGAAATGTCGTCACACTGAGATTTTCTTTCACCTATCTACCGATATTCTGTTCGTGTTTACAAGCTACGCCCAACATCCCCAAGAATACGCCCTCCCAGTTAAAGAGTCATTTCCTACCGCCCCCTGTACCAGCCCCCTGTACCTGCCCCTGGCCACCCACCACAGAACTGCCTTCTCTGTCTGTGGATTTATGATTATGTGTAGTTTGTACTGATGACATTATATGATAAATCTTTCTTATGTCTTTGTAATTTCACAACCATAACTATAGGAGTAATGAATTGAAGTTGAAACACCAATGATTGGGTTTTCCAACGGGTTGCAAATTTTACATTGGCAGCACCAAACACAATATATGGTCCAATCCACCCTTACCCAAGTCAGCAATTACCCTTCTCCAATTCTGAATACCATAATCATTCTAGATTTTTAACTGATACCATATTCCAGGTCATTGGCATTTCTATAATATCTGATGATGTTGAGCTCTTTTCAAGTACTTTTTATGTTGTTTCGAAGTAGTCATTGGAGAATGTCTACTTTTACCTTTTGCCTATTTTTACTTTATCATTTTAAATTTTTTATTACAATTTAGACTGTTCCTTCAATTTCTGCCATATAGCAGAATGACCCTGATATACATTTTTACACATTCTTTATGTTTTCACAATATCCTCCATCATGTTCTGTCATAAATGATTAGGTAGAGTTCCTTTTGCTATCCCGCAGGATCACATTGCTTTTCTGCTCCAAATGCTCTAGTTCATCTCCACCAAACCCAAACTCCCAGTCTATCCCCCTCCTTCCACCTCCCCCTCGGCAGCCACAAGTCTCTTCTCCAAGTCCATGAGTTAGTTTCTCTTCTGCAGACAGGGCCATTGGCACTGTGTATTAGATTCCAGCTGTAAGTGATATCATACGATATTTGGCTTTCTCTTTCTGACTTACTTCACTTAGTATGAGAGTCTCTTGTTCCATCCATGCTGCTGCAAATGGAATTATGTCATTCTTTTTTATGTCTGAGTCGTGTTCCCTTGATACGTATGTACCACATTTTCTTAAACATCTTCTTAAACTACTCTTCTCTTATTTGGATATTTAGGTTGTTTCCATGACAACCTAAATAGTGATGTATAGGGATACATGCTTCTTTTTCAATCAATTGTGTGTGTGTGTGTGTGTGTGTGTGTGTGTGTGTGTGTGTATGTGTATGGCCAGGAGTGGGATTCCTGGATCATATGGTACTTCTGTATTAGGATTCCTGAGTCTCCTCCATACTGTTTTCCATAGTGGTTGTACCAATTTTCATTCCCACCAACAGTTTAGGAGGGTACTCTTTTCTCCACACCCTGTCCAGCACTTCTTACTTGTAGACTTACTAATGATCACCATTCCGACTGGTGTGAGCTAATGCAGTTTTGCCTTGCATATCTCTGATAGTGTTGTTCAGCAGTTTTTCATGTAACTGTTGGCTATCCACCTGTCTTCCTTGGAAAAATGACTACGTCTTCTGACAGTTTTACTTTTTCTATTTTTTCTTTTTAGGCCCACACACAGTGCACATGGAATGTCCCAGGCCAGGGGTCAACTTGGAGCTGCAGCTGTCAGCCTACGCTACAGCCACAAAAACACAAGTTCCAAGCCACGTCTGCAACTACACCACAGCTCCCAGCCATGAGGGATCCTTAACACACCGAGGGAGGCCACAGGTTGAGCCCACATCCTCATGGATCCTTGTAGGATTCATTACCACTGAGCCACCACGGGAACGCCATTCTTCCCATTTTTCAAAAAATGCTGACTGTTTTGGCTGTCGAATTTTATGAGTTACTTCTGTATTTTGGATATTAAGATCCTGTGGGTTGAAACTATTTTTTCCCGTTCTGTAGTTTGCCCTTTTTTCTTTTTTTTGGATTGTTTGTATTATGGTTTCTTTTGCTGTGCAAAAGCTTGTATGTTTGATTATGTCCATTGGCCAATTTTTGTTTTTAATTCCATCACTTTGGGAGACGGACCTAAGAAAATGTTTGTATGCCTGATGTCACAGAATGTTTTGTCTATGTTCTCTTCTAGGAGTTTTATGGTGTCTTACATTTAAGTCCTTAAGCCATTTTGAGTTTATTTTGGTGCATGGTGTGAGGGCGGGTTTGAGTTTCATCGATTTACATGCAGCTGTCCAGGTTTTCCAGCATCATTTTCTGAAGAGACCGTCTGTTTCCTACTTCATAATCTTGCCTCCTTTGTTGAAGATTAATTGACCATAGGTCTCTGGATTTGTTTCTCAGTTTTCTACTATGTTCCATTTGTCTCTATGTCTGTTTTTGTATCAGTACCACACTGTCTTGATTACTGTAGCTTTGTAATATTGTCTGAAGTCTGGGAGAGTTATGCCTCCTTCTTCTTTCCCTCCTGCCCCTCAGGATTGCTTTGGCAATTCTGGTTCTTTTATGGTTACATATAAATTTTTGGATTGTTTGTTCCAGTTCTGAGAAAAGTATCATGGGCAGTTTTACAGGAATTGCCTTGAATCTGTAGAAGGCTTTGGGTCATGTGGACATTTTTAAGCTATTAATTCTTCCGGTCCAGGAGCATGGAATATATTTCCATTACTTTGAATCCCTTTTAATTCCCTTGATTAATGCTTTTTACCTCTCAGCTTTTATGTCCTTCACCTCCCTGTTCAGGTATATTCGTTGGTATTTAATTTTTTGTGGCACAATTTTAAAGGCATTGTATGTTTATATTCCCTTTCTAATATTTCATTTTTAGTATACAGAAATGCAACAGATTTCTGAATGTGAATCTTGTATCCTGCTACTTTGCCGAAATCATTGGTCAGTTCAAGTCATTTCTGTGTGCTGTCCTTAAGGTTTTTGATGTATAGTTTCCAGTCATATGCAGAGAGTGACAACTTTTCCTGTTCTCTTTGAATTTTGATGCCTTATATTCCTTTTGTTTTTCTGATTCCTGTGACTAGGACTTCCAATACTATGTTGACTGTAAGTGGTGAGACCAGTAATCCTTTTTCTTTTCCCAATTTTAGGAGGAAGCCTTTCAGGTTCTCCCCATTGTGCGTTATATTGGTTGTGAGTTTGTTATAAGTGGCCTTATTTGTTAAAGTATGTTCCCTCTACAACCTCTTTGGTAAGAGATTTTTCATGAATGGATGTTGGATTTTGTCAAATGATTTTTTTTCTGTAACTATTGAGATGATCAAGTGGCTTTTGAGTTTCCTTTTGTTAATGTGGTGTGTGGTGTTGATTGATTTGTGTACATGGAACCATTTTTGCATCCTGGGTTTGCCTCCCCCACCTGGTCATATGGTATGATCTTTCATACATGCTGTTGGATTTGGTTGGCTAAAATATTTTGATTGTTTTTGCATCTGTATTAATCAAATTTATTGGCCTAAAATTTTCATTTTTGGTAGTATCTTTATATGATTTTACTGTATGGGTGATTGTGCCTTCATACAATGTTTTTGGCAATGTTCCTACTTCTTCAAACTTTTGGAAAATGTTAAGGAGGATGGGTGTGAGTTCTTTTTGTATTTGGTGGAATTTACCTGTGAAGCCATCTGGTCCTGTCTTTGGTGTCTAGAGAGTGTTTTTAATTACATATTTCATTTCAGTTTTAGTGGTCACAGGGTTTAAATTATCTATTTTTCTTTTTCTTTAAAAATTTAAAAAAAATTTTTGGATTTATTTTTATTTTCTTTTAATTGTTATTTCCCCAATGCAATTTTTTTTTCCTACTGTACAGCATGGTGACACAGTTACACATACGTGTACACATTCTATTTTTGTACATTATCATGCTCCATCATAAGTGACTAGACATAGTTCCCAGCGCTACACAGCAGGATCCCATTGCTAAACCATTCCAAAGTCAATAGTTTCTATCTATTAACCCCAAGCTCCCCAACCAACCCACTCCCTCCCCCTCCCTCTCCCCCTTGGCAACCACAAGTCTATACTCCAAGTCCATAATTTTGTTTTCTATGGAAGGTTTCCTCTGTGCTGTATATTAGATTCCAGATATAAGTGATATCATATGGGTATTTTTCTTTCTCTTTCTGACTGACTTCACTCAGTATGAGAATCTCTAGTTCCATCCATGTTGCTGCAAATGGCATTATGTCATTCTTTTTTGTGGCTGAGTAGTATTCCACATCTTCCTAATCTGATCATCTGTCAATGGATATTTGGCATGTTTCCATGTCTAGGCTATCATGAATTGTGCTGCAATGAACATGTGGGTGCATGTGTCTTTTTTAAGTTTAAGGGTTTTGTCCAAATATATGCCCAAGACTGGGATTGCTGGATTATATGGTAGTTCTATGCAGAGATTTCTAAGTTACCTCCATACCGACCTCCACAGTGACTATACAGCTTAAATTCCCACCAACAGTGCAGGAGGGTTGCCTTTTCTCCACACCCCATTGAGAATCTGTTATTTTTGGATTTACTAATGATGGCCATTCTGACTGGTGTGAGGTGGTATCTCATGGTAGTTTTGATTCACACTTCTCTTATGATCATTGATGTTGAGCCTTTTTTCATGTGTTTGCTGGCCATCTGTATATCTTCCTTGGAGAAGTGTCTATTCATGTCCTTTGCCCATCTTTCCATTTGGTTGTTGGGTTTTTTCTGCTGGGCTGTGTAAGTTGCTTGCACATTCTAGAGATTAGGCCCTTGTCAGTTACCTTATTTGAAACTATTTTCTCCCATTCTGTCAGTTGTCTTTTTGTTTTCTTTTTGGTTTCCTTTGCTGTGCAAAACCTTCTCAGTTTGATTAGGTCCCATGGGTTTAGTTTTGCTCTTACGTCTCTTGCTTTGGGAGACTGACCTGAGAAAATATTCATAAGGTTGATGTCAGAGAATGTATTGCCTGTGTTTTCTTCCAGGAGTTTGATGGTGTCCTGTCTTCTATTTAAGTCTTTCATCCATTTTGAGTTTATTTTGGTGCATGGTTCTAGTTTCATTGATTTGCATGCAGCTGTCCAGGTTTCCCAGCAACACTTACTGCAAAGACTGTCTTTTTCCCATTTTTATATTCTTGTCTCCTTTGTCAAAGAGTAACTGACCATAGGTGTCTGGATTTATTTCTGGGTTTCTTATTCTGTCCCATCGGTCTGTCTGTCTGTTTTGGTACCAGTACCACACTGCCTTGCTGACTGTGGCTTTTTAATATTTCCTGAAGTCTGGGAGAGTAATGCCTCCTGCTTGGTTTTCATTTCTCAGGATTGCTTTGGCAATTCTGGGACTTTTGTGGTTCCACATAAATTTTTGGATAGTTTGTTCTAGTTCTGTGAAAAATGTCATGGGGAATTTGATAGGGATTGCATTGAATCTGTAGATTGCTTTGGGTAGTATGGCCATTTTTAAAACATTGATTTTTCAAAAACCACATGCAGAAAAAGCATTCGACAAAGTCCAACATCCATTCATGATAAAAACTCTTACCAAAGTGGGTATAGAGGGAACATACCTTAACACAGTCAAAGCCATTTGTGACAATCCCTCAGCAAATATAATACTCAGTAGAGGAAAGCTAAAAGACTTCCCACTAAAATCTGGAAGAAGACAGGGATGCCCACTCTCACCACTGTTATTCAACATAGTGCTGGAAGTCCTTGCCACAGCAACCAGATAAACAAAAGAAACGGCATCCAAATAGGAAGAGAAGAGGTAAAACTGTCACTGTATGCAGATAATATGATACTATATATAAAAAACCCTAAGGAATCAATTAAAAATTACTTGAACTGATCGACAAATTGAGCAAAGTAGCAGGATACACAATTCACATTCAGAAATCTGTTGCATTTCTGGAGTTCCCATCGTGGCACAGTGGTTAACGAATCCGACTAGGAACCATGAGGTTGCGGGTTTGGTCCCTGCCCTTGCTCAGTGGGTTAATGATCTGGCGTTGTCGTGAGCTGTGGTGTGGGTTACAGACGCAGCTCGGATCCCGCATTGCTGTGGCTCTGGTGTAGGCCGGTGGCTGCAGCTCCGATTAGACCCCTAGCCTGGGAACCTCCATATGCCACAGGAGCGGCCCAAGAAATAGCAAAAAGACCAAAAAAAAAAATAAATCTGTCACATTTCTGTATACTAAGAATGAAATACTAGAAAAGGAACAAACAACACAATGCCTTTTCAAATTGACAATGCCTTTTCAAATTGCACCCCAAAGAATCAAATACCTGGGAATACACCTGACCAAGGAGGTAAAGGACTTCTATGCCAAGAACTGTGAAACATTAATCAAGGAAATTTAAGAAGATGAAAAGAAATGCAAAGGTATTCCATTCTCCTGGGTTGATCTGTTTCTCTTGATTCAGTTTCGGTGGGCTGTGGGGCTCTAGAAGGTTCTCCATTTTTTTCTCAGTTTTCAAATGTGTTGGCATATAATTGCTCATAGTTTTCTTTTTTCTGTTTTTGGTATTTCTGCGGTACAAATTGAGACGGCTCCTTTTTTTCACATCTTTTTGTTTTTATTATTATTTGAGTTCCTTCTCTTATCTTCTTGGTGAGTCAGGCCAGAGGTTTAAGTTCCTTCTCATCTTTTCTTGGTGAGTCTGGCCAGAGGTTTGTCAACTTTGTTTGCCCTTTCAAAGAATCAGCTCTTGATTTTATATATCTTTTCCATTGTTTTTTGAATCTCTATTTCAGTATTCTCCTCGCTGATCTTGAGTATTTCCTTCCTTCCCCTGATTTTAGGTTTGTTTTTCTCCATTTTCTAATTCCTTTATGGGGGCTGGGTTAAGCTGCCAATTTGAGATTTTTCTCCTTTTATAAGGAAGACCTGTATTACTATGAATATCCCACTAAGAACTGTTATTATTATTATTTTGCAGTGTCCCATAGGATTGAATGGTTATGCTTTCATTATCACTTGTCTGGAGGTTTCGTTTTGCTTTGTTTTTTAATTTCCCTTTTGATTTCCTCTTTGGCCATTGGTTTTTAGTAGCATGTTGTCAGTTTAGTGTTCATGTCATCAGTTTTATTTTCTCTCATTTCTTTTCCTGTGATTGATTGATTTCTAGTTTCATGCCATTGTTGTCAGAGAAGATTCTTGAAATAATTTCTATACTGTTAAGTTTACTGACGTTGGATTTGTGCACCAGGACATGGTCAATACCTCCGAATGTTCCGTGTGCTATTGAAAACAATGTATACGCTGATTTGTTTTTTGGTGATATAATATCCTGAAATATCAATTAAGATGAACTGTTCTCTTTTGTCGTTTGGGGTCTTGGTTGATTTTTGAGTTCCTGTCTAAAGAACGTGGTGCTTGATGTGAGTGGGGGTGTCAGAATCTCTTACTGCCATAGCATTCCCATCATTTTCTCCTTTTATGTGTGAAGGTGCTTTTTGTATGTGTTTGGGTGCTCCTGCCCTGACGAGTGCAATATCTTCTTCTTGAATGAATCCTTCTATCATGAAATAGTTTCCTTCTTTGTCTTCTTATTTGATGGCCTTCCTTTAAAATCTATTTTCTCTCAGATGAGAATTGCAACCCATTCTTTCCTGTCTTTTCCATTCTCATGAAATGTCTTTTTCCATTCCCAAGCTTTTAATGTATATGTGTCCTTTATGCTACTAAAGGTGAATCTCTTTGTGGCCAAATATTGTAGGCTCTCGTGTATCTACCAACCATTTCACTCCATGTCTTTGATTGGAGCATTCCATCCATTGACATTTAAGGTAATTATTGATAAATACCTATTTACTGACATTTGAAACCTTGTTTTCCGTTGGATAATTTGTTTCTCCATTGTTCCACTATTTGTGTGTGTGTGTGTATGTGTGTGTTGTTTTTAATGGTTGGGAAACATCCTTTTATTTTATGCTTGTGTCCTCTTCTTTTCAGTTCTTGTGAGTGTAGTCTTTGGTTTTGATTCATGATTGACCTATTTTCCAAACATGTTAACGCCTTTATGTATCTGCTTGTTTTAGCCTGGTAGTCATGCAGGCTCAAGCACCTTCAATAAGAAAGAATATATATTTACATACTTTCCTTCCCCACATTTTAAGATTTGGATGTCCTTTTTTTTAACATCTTCATGTTTATGCTTTTACTCTTTCTTATGTTATGTTTTTTGTTGTTGCTCTTTCCTGTATTTCTGTATACAGGATTATTTAAGTGGTTACTTTCCGCTTGTGATTCCCTTCATCCAAATGCATCTTCCTTTTTTTTCAATTTAGAAGAGCCGATTCTGTTTTTCATTAGGAATGGTCTTTGTATTTCTCTATTCTTTAATTTTGGTCTGCTGGAGACATTCTTTATTTCTCCTTCTATTTTAAATGATATTCTTCCTGGGTAGTGTATTCTAGGCTGCATTTTTGTTTCCTCTTAGAACTTTGAAAATATCTTGCCAATCCCTCTTGGTCTTCAGTGTTTCTGTAGCTTAATCATCTGGTAGCCTTATGGGGTTCCCTTAAAACTAACTCTTTATTTTTCTCTTGATACCTTTACAATCCCTTCTTCATCTTTAACCTTTGGCATTGTTATTGTAATATGTCTTGGTGTGGGCCTTCTTGGAGTCAAGAATTTGGGGCCCTCTGTGCTTCCTGTATCTTGATATCTGTTTCCTTTAGATTTGGAAAGTTTTCAGCTGTAATTTCTTCAAATATATTCTCTATCCCCTTTTCTTTGCCTTCTCCATCTGGACTCTCAGTTAGGTGTCAGTTGGCATGCATTATATTATCCCATAGATCTCCTATATCACTTTTATATTTTTTCATTTGGTTTTATATATGCTGTCCAGATGGGTGATTTCCAGTATTCTATCATCCAAGTCGCTTATTCGTCTCACTGCACTATCCATTCTGCTCTTCATTGTTCAGTGCCAGCTTATGTATCTGAAAATGAATTTTCTATTTTGTCTTGGTTCTGCCTCAAATTTTCTAGTTCCTTTCTAGAATAATCTGCATTACTGTTCATGCCTGCTCTTAATCCCTTCTTGTTCACCCTAATTCCTTCAGTATTTCCACTATCCCCTTTGTGGACTCAGTGTCTCTTAGACTGCAGAGCTCTGTTTCATTGTTTGTGTCTTCAGGCAAATCCTGCTGTTTTTATAACTGGGAATGGTTCTTCATTTTGCCTATATATATATATTTTCTTATTCTGTGAATATAGGGAAACCTATTTTCCCTATTTAGGAAAACACATCTAGTGTAGTCTTGGAGGGCTGTTTGTAGGCAAGAGTGCCCCTGGGTGTTTTGTGAGGGCTTACACTTTATTTTTGCCATGAGCGTTTGAGTGTTGTTGACCCTTTCCTCAGTGTGAGCAGGCTATTATCCCCTTGATAGGATGCTGTGTGTGCTTGCAGGTAGATGGAGGCATTGGGCAGGGCTAGTAGCCAGTGCCTGGTTGCTGGGACCTTGACGGTAGCAAGGACCCATGGGAAGGTGGTGCATGCTGCCCCTAGTTGCAGGGCCCCGGAAAGTGACAGTGAGCCTCATGCAGGTTTATGCGGTGCCAGGAATATGTTGCAGTGGCAGAAGCAGGGTCTGTGCATTTCAGGGGACTGAATGCAACCCCAGGTTGTGCTCAATTGCAGTGTCCTCCACAGTGGGGACCTCTGAGGTGACTGGGGCTGCAGGTGATGACTTCTCATGGACCCAAGGGGTGGAGGGCCACAGCCACCTCTGGAGTCAGAGATAACTGTGCTGATTTGCCCCTACCACCTGTAGACCATGCAAGAAGCACCCTGTCCCTTTACCTTGTGCAGGAGGTGCTACCACCCTATGTCAGCACAAGAGGGAGTGTGGCCCATGGCCCACGCAAGAGGCACATCATCCCCTATAATCCTGCCCTCCAAGAGTCCCCAAATGTGCAGAGGGAAATATTCCTATGGCAGTCCAAAATCCTCCTCCCACCCTGCTCAACAGAGGTGTCTGGATTCACCTGCAGGACCAGATATCATCCCGGGAACCCTCAGCTGTCCCCTTCTGATTCCTTTCTCTTTCTCTTTCTTGTTCTCTCTTGCTCTTCTCTCTCATTTTTTGCTTTTGTTCTATCCAGGTATGTGAAGGGTTTCTTGCTCTTTTTGGATGTTTTTTTTCTTCCGTCAGTGTTCACTAGGTATTCCATGCTAATCGTTCCACATCTAGATGGTTACTTTTGATGTGTTTGTAGGAGAAGATGAGCACAACGTCTTACTCCTCCACCATCTTCATACCTTCCTTTTGTCTATTTTGGCAAAAGAATACTAGTCACATTCTTTTCTGCTGAGCCAATATGGAAAATCCTGCTTGTCCATTTTAAGTGTACTATTTTGTGTCTACCAGCCCCAATCTCCCCATCCATTCTTCTCAAACTTGGCAGCCACAAGTCTGTTCTCCATGTCTGTGAGTCTGGTTCCATTTTGCAGACATGTTAATTTGTTGCATATTTTTGATTCCACATATGATTGATATCATATGGCATAAAGTCTTTTTCTTTCTGGCTCTCTTCACTTAGTATGAGAACTTCTAGGTCCACCCATGTTGCTGCAAATGGCATTGCGTCATTCTTTCACTATGGCTGAATGGTATTCTGTTGTATATATGAACCTCATCTTCTTAATGCATTCATCTGTCATTAGACATTTAGGTCGTTTCCATATCCTGGCTATTGTGAATAATGTGGCAAAGAGCAAGGAAGATGCACATATTTTTTGAATGAAAATTTTGTCTGGATGTGTGACCAGGAGTTGATTGCTGGATCATTCAGTGTTTCAATTATTTACTTTTCTGTTATACTATTTTCCACAGATGTTGTACCAGGTTATATGTCTAGGAACCCTGAATGAGAATACCCTTTTCTCCACACCTTCTCCAGCATTTGCTATTTGTAGAATGGTTAATGATGGCCATTCTGACCATTGAGAATGGTACCTTACTGCAGTTTTGATTTGCATTTATTGAATAATTAGTGATGCTGAGCATTTTTTTCATGTGCTTCTGGCTAATTTTATGTATTCTTTGGAGAGATGTCTATGAGGTGTTATGCCCATTAACTGATAGGCTGTTTCTTTATTTGCTATGAGTTGTAGATATTGTTTGCCTAGTTTCAAGATTAGGCCCTTGTCAGTTGTATCATGTGCAAATATTTTCTCCATTTTGGTTTGTTGCCTTTCTTTATTTAAAAGATTTCCTTGGTTGCACAAAAGATTTTGAGTTGAATTAACGCCTTTGTTTTGTTTTTGTTTTTATGGTTCTTTTTCTAGGAACTGAATCAAACAAGACGTTGCTGTGATTTATTTCAAAAAGCATTCTGCACCCCCCAGGAATTTTATAGTTTCTGATATTACATTAAGGTCTATAATCCATTTCAAATTTATTTTTGTGAATAGTGTTAGAAAATATTCTCATTTTATTTGTGTTCATGTGTCTGTCCTTTTTACCTGGCACCATTTATTTAAGGGACTTTTTTTTTCTTTCCAATCTATATTCTTGCCTCCTTTGTCATAGATTCGTTGACCTTAATTGTTTGGGTGTATCTATGGCCTTTTATCCTACTACATCCATCTATATTTCTGTTTTTGTGTCAGTTCCCACTATTTTGATGTCTGACATCAGGGAGCCTGATTTTTCCTGTTCTGTTCTTTTTTCTCAATATTGCTTTGGCTATTCAGGATCTTTTTTTCCCCGCCACATATTTCAAAGTATTCTATGTAGTTCTTTGAAAAAAATAAGTCCCTGTTAGTTTTACTGGGGTTTCATTGAATCTGTAGATTGCCTAGGGTAGTATAGACATTTGGACAATTTGAATTATTCCAGTTGAAGATCCTTCTCTTTGCATTGGTTTGGCATCTTTTATGCCTTTCATTAAAGGTGTATAATTTTCAGAATAGAGGTCTTTGGTCTGTTTAGGTAGGTTTATTTGTAGGCATTTTATTCTTTTTCATGCAAAGTAAGTGGGAATGGTTTTCCTAATTTCTCTTTCTGATTTTTTTTATTAGCATATAGAAGGGCTATCTTGGTATATAAATGTTCCCTACCACTTTATCAAATTCATCATTGAGATTTTACAGATTTCTGGTAAACATCTTTAGGTCTTTTAAAGTACAATTTTCCATAGTATTCAAAGAGTGATAGTTTTACTAGTTCCTTTGACTCTGGATTACTTTTTTATTTATTTTTTTTTTGGATAAATAGAGTAATGAAAGTGGACATCATGTATTTTTCTTGATCTCATATAAACTGCGGATGGGAAAAACAGGACCATCTATCTCAAGTTTAAATGCATGGTCATGGAAAACCATGACACCCTCTTGGAATACCAAGAGGGTTCCATTAGAATGTAACAGACTCTGCTTTGCTGAGATGAAATAAGGGATTAATGTGATCTCTTTCCTGGTCTGCAAGCAGCTACACTATGGCCTATACAAATGCTCCAGTGACCTTGTTGATAGTAGTTTTCTCACCAGGAGAAATCCTTGAAAGTGCCTGTGCTGGTTTAGCAAATTTTATCTATAATTTCTCTGAAATTTTTCTTCTCACACTTCTGCACATACCCCTTGTTCACAATCCTGATAAAAGACAGACCCTGAGTTTGCTCAGGGTTCTTTCTTTTCACAGCATTAGCCCTCTCTTTTCAGGGTGGTTTCCAGGGTGGTCATTGCCTCATAGAATGATCTTGGGAGTGTTCCTTTCTCTGATATTTTTTGGAATAATTTCAGAAGTAATGGTTTTTAGTCTGTGTTTACCTGCAAAGCCGACTGGTTGTGGGCTTTTGTTTTTTTTGAAGATTTTTAATCACAGTTTCATTTTCAATATTTGTGAATGGACTATTCATGTTATCTTTTTCTTCCTGGTTCAGTCTTGGTAGATTGTACCTTTGCAAGAATCTGTGCATTTCTTCTTGGTTGTTCCATTTATTGGAGTGTACCTACTTATAGTGGTCTCTTGTGATCATGTCTGTGATTAGAGTTGTAACTCCTCCTTTTTCATTTCTAACTTTATTGATTTGAGCCCTTCCCCCTCCCTCCCTGACACTTTTTTTCTTGATGAGTATGGCTAATTTGATCAATTCAGTTATTCAGTTGATTTCTTAGGCTCATAGCAGGGTGGTTGGAGAAAATGCTTGATGTGATTTCTTTTATTGTTGTTGTTGTTATTATTATTATTATTTTCACTTGCCAAGGCTTGTGGCCCAAGATGTGATCTCTTCAGGAGAAAGTTTCATGTGCACTTGAGAAGAATATATTCCCTACTGCTTTGGGATGGACAGTTTCATTAAGATCAGTTAAGACTCTCTATTTCTGGGATGTTATTTAAGGCTGGGTTTGCTGATTTTCTGTATGGGGATGATTGGTTCATTGGTATAGATGGGGTCTCCCTCTACTATTGTTGGATTGCTGTTGTGTTCTCTTTTATGGATGTCAGGTGTTGCCTCATATATGGTGGTGCTCCTATTTTGGGTGCATTGATATTAGCTTCTTAAATATTCTTCTGGGATCGATCCTTTGATCACTATGCTGTGTCTTCAGCCTAGAGAAGTTCTTTTAGTAGCTGTTGTAAAGCTGGTTTGCAGGTGCTGGATTCTCCTAGCTTTGGCTTGTCTGAAAGTCTTTTGATATCTCCACCAAATCTGAATGAGAGCCTTGCTGTGTAGGGTATTCTTGGTTCTAAGGTCCTTAAATATATCCTGCCACTTCTTTATAACTTGCAATGTCTCTGCTGAGAGAGCAGTTGCTTGCCTATGTGGATTCCCTCTTGTGTTATGTGTTCCTTGTCCCTGGTGGCTTTTTATTTTTTGTCTTTGCATTTATTTTTCTCTCAGTTTGATTAGCATGTGTCTTGCTTTGTTTCTCTTTGGGTTTATCCTGCTCAGGATTCTCTGAGCTTGCTCAACTTGAGTGAGTGTTTCCTTCCCCATAATAGGGAAATGTTGGCTTTTCCTAAATAATGGCAAAATAACATTGAATATCTTCTTGGACACCCTCTGTATTCTCCATCTGGAACCAGATGCAGATGTTGTTACATTTAATGTTGTCCCAGAGGTTTCCTAGACTCTCCTCAGTTCTTTTCATTCTTTTTTCTTTATTCTTTTCTGTGGCAGTGATTTCCACCATGCTGTCCTCCACCGAATTTACTCATTCTTCTGACTCAGTTATCCTGCAATTGACGTCTTCCAATACATTTGATTTTTCGAAACATATTGTGCTATTCATTTTGCCTATCTCATAAAATCTTCTAGAAATTTGTTAAACATTTAGGGTAACTTCTCAATCTGTGCTTCCATTCTTTTTTTTTTCTTTTCTTTTTTTTTTGATATCATGGATCATTTTTCCTATGATCACTCTGGATTCTTTTTCAGGTTGATTGCCTTTCCCCTCTTAATTTATTTATTATTTTTTAATTTATTTCTTATTGTTATTTCCAACACATTTTTTCCCACTGTACAGCCTGAGGACCCAGTTGCACATACATGCATAATTTTTTCTCCCATTGATGTTCTGAATTGTAAATATCCAGACATAGTTCTCAGTGCTACACAGCAGGATCTTGCTGTAAATCCATTCCAAAAACATAGTTTTCTTCTGCTAATCCAAAATTTCCAATTCCTCAGACCCTTCCCCCTCCCCTCTGGGCAATCACAAGTTTATCTCTGAGTCCATGATTTTCTTATCAGTGGAACGCTTCATTTGTGCCATATATTAGATACAAGATATGAGTGAAATGAATGGTATTTGTCTTTCTCCTTCTGAATTATTTCACTCAGTATGAGAGTCTCTAGTTCCATCCATGTTGCTAGAAATGGAATTATTTAATTCTTTTTTATGGCTGAGTGGTATTCCATTGTGTATATGTACCACATCTTCCTAATCCAGTCATCTATTATTGGACATTTGGGATGTTTCCATGTCTTGGCTATTGAAAATAGAGCTGCAGTGAACATGCAGGTGCATGTGTCATTTTTAAGTTTAAGAGTTTTGTCCAGATATATGCCCGAGACTGGGATTGCTGGATCATATGGCAGTTCTATGTAGAGATTTCTAAGGTACCTCCATGCTGATCTCCATAGTGACTATACAGCTTAGATTCCCACCAGCAGTCAGGAGAGTTCCCTTTTCTCCACACCCGCTCCAGCACTTGTTATTTGTGGAGATATGAGTGATGGCCATTCTGACGGGTGTGAGGTGGTCTCTCCTGGTAGTTTTGATTTGCATTTCTATAGTAATCAGCGATGTTGAGCATTTTTTCATGTGTTTGCTGGCCATCTGTATATCTTCCTTGGAGAACAGTCTATTCAAGTCTTTTGCCCATGTATCCATTGATTGATTGGCTTTTTTGCTGTTGGGTTGTATAAGTTGCTTGCATATCTAGAGATTAGGCCCTTGTCCGTTGCATCATTTGAAACTATTTTCTCCCATTCTAGAAGTTGTCTTTTTGTTTTAATAATGATTTTAATTTTTTCCATTATAGCTGACATACAGTGTTCTGTCAATTTTCTACAGAACATCAAGGTGACCAATCACTTATACATGTATACATTCTTTTTTCTCACATTATCATGTTCCATCACAAGTGACAAGACATAGTTCCCAGAGCTATACAGCAGGATCCCACTGCTTATCCATTCCAAAGGTTAAAGTTTGCATCTACTATCCCAATTTCCCAGTCTCTCACACTCTCTCCCCCTCCCTCTTGGCAAATACAAATCTGTTCTCCATGTCCATGATTTTCATTTCTGTGGAAAAGTTCATTTGTGCTGTATTTTATATTCCAGATGTAAGTGAAATCACCATGTTGCTGCAAATGGCATTATTTTGTTCTTTTTATGGCTGAGTAGTATTCCATTGTGTATATATACCACCTCTTCCTAATCCAATCATCTGTCGAAGGACATTTAGATTGTTTCCAGGTCTTGGCTATTGTGAATAGTGCTGCAATGAACACGCAAGTGCATGTGTCTTTTTTAAGGAAAGTTTTGTCCAGATATATGCCCAAGAGTGGGATTGCTGTGTCATATGGTACTTCTGTGTGTAGTTTTCTAAGGTACCTCCATACTGTTTTCCATAGTGGTTATACCAATTTACATTCCCACCAAAAGTGCAGGAGGGTTCCCTTTTCTCCACACCCCCTCCAGCATTTGTTATTTGTGGACTTCTTAATGATGGCCATTCTGACTGGTGTGACGTGGTACATCATAGGAGTTTAGATTTGCTTTTCTCTTATAATCAGGGATGTTGAGCATTTTTTCATGTGCTTGTTGGCCATCTGTATATCTTCTTTTTTTAATTTATTTTTTCCCACTGTACAGCAAGGGGATCAAGTTATCCTTACATGTATATTTTTTTCCCCACACTTTGTTCTGTTGCAATATGAGTATCTAGACATACTTCTCTATGCTACTCAGCAGGATCTCCTTGTAAATCCATTCCAAGTTGTATCTGATAACCCTAAGCTCCCAATTCCTCCCACTCCCTCCCTCTCCCATCAGGCAGCCACAAGTCTATTCTCCAAGCCCATGATTTTCTTTTCTGAGGAGACGTTCATTTGTGCTGGATATTAGATTCCAGTTACAAGTGATATCGTATGGTATTTGTCTTTGTCTTTCTGCATCATTTCACTCCGTATGAGATTCTCTAGTTCCATCCATGTTGCTGCACATGGCATTATGTCATTCTTTTTTATGGCTGAGTAGTATTCCATTGTGTATATATACCACCTCTTCCAAATCCAATCATATGTTGATGGACATTTGGATAGTTTCCATGTCCTGGCTATTGTGACTAGTGCTGCAATGAACATGCAGGTGCATGTGTCTCTTTTAAGTAGAGTTTTGTCCAGATATATGCCCAAGAGGGAGATTGTGGGGTCATATGGAAGTTCTATGGATAGATTTCTAAGGTATCTCCAAACTGTTCTCCAGAGTGGCTGTACCAGTTTACATTCCCACCAACAGTGTAGGAGGGTTCCCTTTTCTCCAATCCCCCTCCAGCTCTTGTTATTTGTGGAGATATGAGTGATGGCCATTCTGACGGGTGTGAGGTGGCTTCTCCTGGTAGTTTTGATTTGCATTTCTATAGTAATCAGCGATGTTGAGCATTTTTTCATGTGTTTGCTGGCCATCTGTATATCTTCCTTGGAGAACAGTCTATTCAGGTCTTTTGCCGATTTTTCCATTGGGTGATTGGCTTTTTTTGCTGTTGAATTGTAGAAGTTGCTTATATATTCTAGAGATTAGGCCCTTGTCCGTTGCATCATTTGAAATGATTTTCTCCCATTCTAGAAGATGTCTTATGGTTTTCTTTTGGGTTTCCTTTGCTGTGCAAAAGCTCTTAAGTTTGATTAGGCCCCATGGGTTTATTGTTGCTCTTACGTCTATTGCTTTGGGAGACTGACCTGAGAAAATATTCATGTGATTGATGTCAGAGAGTGTTTTGCCTCTGTTCTCCTCTAGGAGTTTGATGGTGTCTTGTCTTCTATTTAAGTCGTTCAGCCATTTTGAGTTTATTTTCGTGCATGGTGTGAGGGTGTGTTCTAATTTCATGGCTTTGAATGCAGCTGTCCAGGTTTCCCAGCAATGCTTGCTGAATAGACTTTTTTTCCCCATTTTATGTTCTTGCCTCCCTTGTCAAAGATTAATTGACCATAGGTGTCATTGTTTATTTCTGGGTTCTCTCTTCTGTTCCATTGGTCTGTCTGTCTGTTTTGATACCAGGACTACACTGTTTTGATGACTGTGGCTTTGGAATATTTCTTGAAGTCTGGGAGAGTTATGCCTCCTGCTTGGTTTCTGTTTCTCAGGATTGCTTTGGCGATTCTCGGTCTTTTGTGGTTCCACGTAAATGTTTGGATTGTTTGTTCTAGTTCTGTGAAAAATGTCATGGGGGATTTGATAGGGATTGCATTGAATCTGTAGATTGCTTTGGGTAGTATGGCCATTTTTACAACATTGATTTTTCCAATCCAGGAACATGGAATATCGTTCCATTTCTTTACACCTTCTTTGATTTCTTTGATTAAAGTTTTACAGTTCTTGGCATATAGGTCCATTACCTCTTTGTTCAGGTGTACTCTGAGGTATTTGATTTTGTGAGGTGCAATTTGAAAGGGTATTGTATTTTTGTATTCCTTTTCTAACATTTCATTGCTGGTATACAGAAATGCAACTGACTTCTGAATGTTAATCTTATATCCTGCTACTTTGCTGAATTTATGAATTAGTTCAAGGTGTTTTTGGGTTGAGTCCTTAAGGTTTTCTTTTTTCCTTTTTTTTTTTTTTTTTGTGTGTGTGTGTGTTTTTGCTATTTCTTGTGCTGCTCCCGCAGCATATAGAGATTCCCAGGCTAGGGGTCCAATCGGAGCTGTAGCCACTGGCCTACACCAGAGCCACAGCAACACGGGATCCAAGCCACGTCTGCAACCTACACCACAGCACACAGCAACACCGGATCGTTAACCCACTGAGCAAGGGCAGGGACCGAACCTGCAATATCATGGTTCCTAGTCAGATTCATTAACCACTGCACCACGATGGGAACTCCAGGGTTTTCTTTGTAGAGTATCATGTCATCTGCATACACTGACAGTTTTATCTCTTCTCTTCCTATATGGATGCCTTTTATTTCTTTTGTTTGTCTAATTGCTGTGGCTAGGACTTCCAAAACTGTGTTGAAGAGCAGTGGTGAGAGTGGGCATCCCTGACTTGTTCCAGGTTGGAGTGAGAAGGCTTTCAGTTTTTCCCCATTGAGTATTACATTTGCTGAGGGAATGTTCCCTCTATACCCACTTTGGCAAGGGTCTTGAGCATGAATGGATATTGGACTTTGTCAAATGCTATTTCTGCATCAATTGAGATGATCATATGATTTTTTACTTTTCTTTTGGTGATGTGGTGCATGATGTTGATTGATTTGTGTGTGTTGAACCATCCTTGTGAACCTGGGATGAACCCTACCTGGTCACGGTGTACGATCTTTTTGAAATGTGGTTGGATTTGGTTAGCTAAGATTTTGCTGAGAATTTTTGCATCTATATTCATCCACGATATTGGCCAATAGTTTTCTTTTTTGGTGGTATCTCTGGTTTTGGAATGAGGGTGATGGTGGCCTCATAGAATGTCTTTGGGAGTATTCCTTTTTCTTCAACCTTTTGAAAGAGTTTAAGGAGGATGGGCACCATGTCCTCTTCATATGTTTGATAGAACTTGCCTGTGAAGCCATCTGGTCCTGGGCTTTTATTTGTAGGGAGTGTTTTGATGACCTCTTCAATTTCATTTCTAGTGATGGGTCTATTCAATTGGTCTGTTTCTTCTTGATTCAGTTTTGGCAGGCTGTAAGATTCTAGGAAATTGTCCATTTCTTCCAGATTGTCAAACTTGTTGCTGTATAGTTGTTCATAGTATTCTCTTATGGTTTTTTGTATTTCTGCAGTATCCGTTGTGATTTCTCCTTTTTCATTTATAATTTTTGTTATTTGAGTTCTTTGTCTCCTCTTCTTAGTGAGTCTGGCCAGGGGTTTGTCAATTTTGTTCACCTTTTCAAAGAACCAGCTGTTGGTTTTATTAATTTTCTCTATTGTTTTTTGAATCTCTATTTTATTAATTTCTTCTTTGATCTTTATAATTTCCTCCCTTCGGCTGACTTTAGGTCTTTTTTGTTCTTTTTCTAACTCATTTAGGTGGAGGGTTAAGCTATCAATTTGGGATCTTTCTTCTTGTTTGAGAAAGGCCTGTATCGCTATAAATTTCCCTCTGAGCACCGCTTTTGCAGCATCCCATAGATTTTGAGAAACTGTGTGACTCCTGTCATTATCGTTTGTCTCAAGGTATGTTTTAACTTCCTTCTTGATTTCCTCATTGACCCATTGGTTTTTTAGTAGCATGTTGTTTAGTCTCCACGTAGTAGGTCTGTTCTCATTTCTTTTCCTATGGTTGATTTCTAATTTCATGGCATTGTGGTCAGAGAAGATACTTGAGATAATTTCTATGCTCCTAAATTTGTTGAGGTTGGCTTTGTGTCCCAATATATGGTCGATTCTTGAGAATGTTCCATGAGCATTTGAGAAGAATGTGCATTCTGATGTTTTTGGATGTAGTGTCCTGAAGATGTCAGTTAAGTCTACCTTTTCTATTGCTTCCTTTAGGATCTCTGTTGCTTTATTGATTTTCTGTCTAGAGGATGTGTCCATTGATGTGATGTGAGGGGGGTATTTAGGTCTCCTACTATGATTGTATTCCCATCAATTTCTCCCTCTATGTCTGTTCTGTTAATGTTTGTTGTATGTATCTGGGTGCTCCTGTATTTGGGGCATATGGATCCCTTAATCACTAAATAGTGTCCTTCTTTGTCTTTCTTTATGTATTTTGTTTTAAAGTCTATTTTGTCTGATATGAGTATTGCAACACCTACTTTCCTGTCAGATCTGTTGGCATCCCATCCCTTCACTTTCAATCTATAAGTATCCTTTGTCCTGAGGTGAGTTCCTTGTAGGCAGCATTTTGACGGTTTTTGCCTTTTTATCCACTCAGCCACTCTGTGTCTTTTGATTGGGGCATTCAGTCCATTGCCATTTAAGGTGATAATTGATAGATGATTATTTATTTCCATTTTGAACCTCCTGTTCCAGTTGATTCTATGGTTGTCTATTCTTCCTTTCTTTTTTTGGTGGATGGTCTCTGGTTATTATCTGCTTGAGTGGTTGGTTTTTTTTTTTCCATTTTTTGTGAATGAAATGTTTGGTTTTGGCTTGTGGTTGCCCTTTTTTTTTAAGTATGCTAATCCTTTCCTATAATTGTGTGTTTTAGCCTGATGGTCCTGTAGGTTCAAACACTTCATTACTATATTAAAATTAAGAAGAGAAACAAACAAACCAATAAAAGGATCTATTTATTTCCTAACATCCCTTGCCCACATTTTATGATTTTGATGACTCTTTTTTTCTTTTTAATTTTATTTTGTTTGAAGCATATTCACGATTAAATCTGTATGCTGGCTTATTTGAGTGACTGCTCTCTGATTACGGTTTCCTCAGTCCTAGTTCTTCCTCTTTTTTTTTTTTTTCTTTTTCCTCCCTTTCTTTCCTTCCTTTCTTTTTGGTTTAGAAAAAAACCCTTTCAATATGTCTTATAGCCTGGGTTTTGTATTGCTGTATTCTTTTAGCTCTTGTTTGGTGGAAAAAAATTTTATTTCTCCTTCTATTTTAAATGATATTGTTGCTGGATAGAGTATTCTAGGTTGCATATTTTTTTCCTTTTAGCACTTTAAATATCTCTTGCCATTCCCTCCTGACCTGTAGTGTTTCTGTAGAGAAATCAGCTGATAATCTTATGGGGGTTCCCTTGTAGGCAACATTTTGCTTTTCTCTTGCTGCCTTTAGGATCCTCTCTTTATCACTAACTTTTGCCATTTTTATTATGATGTGTCTTGGTGTGGGTCTATTTGGGTTCAACTTGTTTAGGGCCCGCTGTGCTTCCTGTATCTTGAACCCAGTATCCTTTAGATTTGGGAAGTTTCCAGCAATAATTTCTTCAAATATATTTTCCATTCCCTTATCTTTTTCTACTCCATCTGGAATTGCTATTATGCAAAGATTGGCCCGCTTTATATGATCCTGTAGGTCTCTTATATTGCTTTCCTATATTTTGATTTGGTTTTCTGTTTGCTGACCTGATTGGGTGATTTCCATTATTCTGTCTTCCATATCGCTGATTCGTTCTTCTGCATTATTCCTTCTGGTTTTTACTGCCCTTAGCTCAGTTTGAACCTCTGCAAATGAATGTTCTAGTTTTTCCTGGCTCCTCCTTACATTTTCTAGTTCCTTTCTGAGGGTATCTGCATTACTGTTCCTATCTTCTCTTAATTCCTTCAGTATTTTCCCTATTTCTCTTTTGAACTCCAGGTCTGTCTGACTGCAGAGATCTGTTTCACTGTTGACTGTTTTAGGTGAGATCTCCTGTTGGTTTGACTGGGGGTGGTTTCTCAGCTTCTCCATCTTGCTTGTTGTTTTCTTTTTCCTGAGGGAGTTGTACTCTCCGTTATCGGGCAGTGTTTGCCTTGTCACTGCCATGAAATATTTCCTGAGGGCTGGCGTTATTGATCAGTCTTCTCTGAGGCAGTGTGGCTTTTCTGGAGTGTTGGCAGGGCTGACAGGGTGTCTCTGAAGCAAACGAAGACTTCCTGAGGGCAGACAGGACTGGGAGGTCCACACCACGATGGGAGTAGATTTCACTCGGCCTGGCAGGGCTTGCTCTGGTGTTTTTGGGATGTGGGGCTCTTGCAATGGGCTGTTGCTGCAGGACAGCTGTTCCACAGGAATGCAGCACCCCCCCCAAGGGCTGAAGCAGCTATCTGGCTTAGTGAGAACCCAAGAGTCTCTTCCCCAGGGCAGCCCAACTCAGAAAGACTGTCTGAGAATGTAGGCAGGTATTTTCATGCCTGGCCAAGCTTGTTGTATATTTCTTGGCTGTGGCAGCTCCAGCATGGGGCTGGCTGTCCTGGGCAGATGTTCTGTGGGATTGTGGCACCCTCCGATTGCTGGAGTAGCTAGCTTGGCCACTGCAAAAGCAGAGGCTCTTCCCCACTCCCCCAGGGCAGCCCAACTCAGAAAGGCTGTCTGAGAAATTAGGCAGATCTTTTCATGGCCTGGACAAGCTTGTTCTAGCTTTTTCTGGGCTGAAGGGTCTCCTCCAGGGGGCTGGCGGTGTTGCACAGCTATTCCATGGGAGTACAGCACCCCCCTGAGGACTTGAGAAGCTAGCTGGGCCCCTGCGAACCCAAGAGGCTCTTCCCTAAGGCAGCCTGACTCAGAAGGACCGTCTGAGAATTAGGCAGATCTTTTCACGGCCTGGCCAGGCTTGTTCTAGCTTTTCTGGGGTGTGGTGGTTCCTGCAGGCTGCTGGTTGTCTTGGGGAGATGTTCTGTGGGTGCGCAAACCCCCCCAAGGCATGGAGCAGCTTGCTGGGCTGCTGCAAACCCAAGAGGCCCTTTCCCAGGGCAGCCTGACTTGGAAGGACTTTCCAAGAATTAGGCAGCTCTTTTCATGGCCCGGCCAAATTTGTTCTAGCTTTTCTGGGTGCAGGCCTTTTCCCGGGGGCTGGTGGTGTTTGGTGCTTTTCTGCAGGGGTGTAGCCCTTCCAAAGGGCAAGCAGACCAGGGCAGGGACAGCCCCTGTGGTGGTAGGCATCCAGAAATTGTTGAGGCCAGCCCTCCCAGATGGCAGCCAGCCCCAAGTCTGGCATGTGTGTAAGGGGTGGCTGGGGTGGGGGGATGCACTGGGAAGCACAGCTTTCTGATAGCTAACAGGCCAGTAAGCTCACTGTGGCATGGGGGGTATTCTATGGGAACCCACCCCTTCTTCTCTCCCCTCCCCAACACTGGCACAGACCCAGCTCTTCTCCCAGGTTCCCTCTGATGTGGTTTTCCACTTCCCCGCCCTTAGCATATTGCTCCTTCCCCCTGCAATGCTCTTCTTTCTAGTCTCCCAGGCAGTCTCTGCCCCATCAAACTTGACAGACCAGTTTCTAGACCTCCCAAGCAAGCTCCACTCCACCGCACCTCCCTAGCCCTTTCCTGGGGACGTAGCTCCAGAGCTGAGGTGTTGGTGCCCAGCAACACCCAGGCATCTCAATTTTTGGTGACTGTGCCCATAGTTCAGTTGATTTGTTTGGTTCTCGCTCTGCTTTTCAGAACTCCAGCTTACTGCTACACTCTTCTCTGCATCTGGAGATTCCTCTGGTTTGGTTGATATTTCCCCCGAGTAGGTGACTTTCCAGGGTGTGGGATCCCTTTCTCCTCCACAGTTCCCTTTCAGAAGCACTTGTCGAGCTCGGATTCCCTTCTCTCACTCTCCTCTTTTCTTTAATTTTACCTAGTAATGTCACAAAATTCTTGCTGTTATTGGAGTTTAGGTTCTTCTGCCAGCAATTGGTTGCTGTTCTGTGTGAGTCCTTTATCCTGTAGATGTGTTTTTTTGTTGTTGTTGTGTTTGTGGGAGAGGGTGAGTGTGTCCCCCTCCTCTTCCTCCATGTTGCCTCCTATCAAGCTAGAAGTTGTCTTTTTGTTTTCTTTTTGATTTCCGTCACTGTGCAAAAACTTATCAGTTTTATTAGCTCCCATTGGTTTAGTTTTGCTCTTATTTCTGATGCTTTGGGAGACTGACCTGAGAAAACATTCGTAACGTTGATGTCAGAGAATGTTTTGCCTATGTTCTATCCAGGAGATTGATGGTGTCTTGTCTTCTATTTAAATCTTTCAGCCATTTTGAGTTTATTTTTGTGCATGGTGTGAGGGTGTGTTCCAGTGTCATTGATTTACATGCTGCTGTCCAGGTTTCCCAGCAGTTCTTGCTGAAAAGGCGTTCTTTTTCCATTTGATGTTCTTGTCCTTTGTCAAAGAGTAAGTGACCATAGGAGTCAGGGTTTATTTCTGCATTCTTTCTTCTGTTCCATTGGTCTGTATGTCTGTTTTGGTACCAGGACCACACTGTTTTGATGACTGTGGCTTTGGAATATTGCTTGAGGTCTGGGAGAGTTATGCCTGTTTGGTTTTTGTTTCTCAGGATTGCTTTGGTGATTCTGGGTCTTTTTGTGGTTCCCTATAAATGTTTGGATTGTTTGTTCTAGTTCTCTGAAACATGTCATGGGTAATTTGATAGGGATTGCATTGAATCTGTAGATTGCTTTCGGTAGTGTAGCCATTTTTACAATATTGATTTTTCCCATCCAGGAGCATGGAATATCTTTCCATTTCTTTATATCTTGTTTAATTTCATTGGTTAATGTTTCATAGTTCTCAGCATATAAGTCTCTCACCTCCTCGGTCAGGTGTATTCTGAGGTATTTGGTTCTTTGGGGTGCAATTTGAAAAGGTATTGTGTTTTTGTATTCCTTTTCTAACATTTCATTGTTGGTATACAGAAATGCAACTGATTTCTGAATGTGAACCTTATATCCTGCTACTTTGCTGAATTTATTAATCAGTTCAAGGGGTTTTTTGGTTGAGTCCTTAGGGTTTTCTAGGTATATATCATGTCACCTGTATGCAGAGACAGTTGTATCTCTTCGCTTCCGATTTGGATGCATTTTATTTCTTTTGTTTGTCTCATTGCTATGGCTAGGACTTCTAATAATACGTTGAACAGCAGTGGTGAGAGTGGGCTTCCCTGTCTTGTTCCATATTTTAGTGGGAAAGCTTTCAATTTTTCTCCCTTGAGGATTATATTTGCTATGAGTTTGTCATAAATGGCTTGATTATGTTAAGGAATTTTCCCTCTATACCCACTTTGGTGAGAGTTTTTATCATGAATGAATGTTGGACTTTGTCAAATGCTTTTTCTGCATCTATTGAGATCATGTGGTTTTTTACTCTTCTTTTGGTAATGTGGTGTATGATGATGATTGATTTGTGAACGTTGAATCATCCTTGTGAACCTGGGATGAATCCCACCTGGTCATGGTGTATAATATACTGAGATGTTGTGGGATTGTTGGCCAAAATCTTGTTGAGAATTTTTGCATCTATATTCATCAAAGTTATTGGCTGATAGTTTTCTTTTTTGGTGGTATATTTGTCTGGTTTTATAAACCAATGGGACCTAATCAAACTGACAAGCTTTGGCACAGCAAAGGAAACCAAAAGGAAAACTACCAGAATGGAAGAAAATAGTTTCAAATGATGCAAATGACAAGGGCTTAATTTCCAGAACATACCAGCAGCATTTACAGCTCAACAACAAAAAAGCCAACAACCCAATTGAAAGATGGGCAAAGGACCTAAATAGACATTTCTCCAAGGACGATATACCAATGGTCAACAAGGATGTGAAAAAATGCTCCATATCTCTGATTATTAGAGAAATGCATATCAAAACTACCAGGGGGTACCACCTCATGCCCATCAGAATGACCATCATTCCTAAGTCCACAGATAACAAGTCCTGGAGGGGGTGTGGAGAAAAGGGAACCCTCCTGCACTGCTGGGGGGGATGTAAGCTGGTACAATCACTATGGATATCAGTATGGCGGAACCTTAGAAAACTATACAGAGAACTACCATATGATCCAGCAATCCCACTCTTGGGCATATATCTGGACAAAACTCTCCTTAAAAAAGACACGTGCACCCACGTGTTCATTGCAGCTCTATTCACAATAGCCAGGAGCTGGAAACAACCCAGATGTCCATTGACAGACAATTGCATTAGGAAGATGTGGTATATATACACAATGGAATACTACTCAGTCATAAAAAAGAATGACGTAATGCCATTTCCAGCAACATGGATGGAACTAGAGACTCTCATTCTGAGTGAAATAAGTCAGAAAGAGTGACAAATACCATATGATCTCACTCATATCTGGTGTCTAATATATGGCACAAATGAACCTTTCCACAGAAAAGAAAGTTACAGACTTGGAGCATAGACTTGTGGTTGCCCAGAGGGAAGGGGGAGGAGTGGGAGGGATTGGGAGCTTGGGGTCATTGGATCAAAGTATTGCTCATGGAATGGATTTACAACGAGATCCTGCTGTGTAGCACTGAGAATTATGTCTAGATACTTACAATGCAGCACGACAACGGGAGAAAAAAGTATGTATGCGTGCATGTGTAATTAGGCCCCCATGCTGTACAGTGGGAAAAAAATGTGTTGGGGAAATAACAAGAAAAAATAAATTAAAAAAATAAAAGCTGTATTCTGATTCATAAATGGCCTGCCCAAACAAAACAACTCAGTTCCATTTGGGACCTCTCAATGTGCTCCCCCATGTGTTACAGCTATCCTTCCTAATCCCTGCACATTTGCCAGTATCCCCTGTATGAGTAGGAGGGGCTAAGGTGATGTATAAGAAAATTCAAAGACTCTGATGATGGAAACAGAAAAGTGATGGGACAGAGGGAAATCTCACAGATGTTCATGGAAAGGGGGCTAGGAGGGTCACTGGTCGAGCCACAGTTTAAAGGGTAGTAGGAAGCCTGAGGGTGGGGTTGATGAGGGAATGACAGCTCAGAGAAATTGAGTTGATGAGTCAGCTGTATTCATCATCATCATCATCATCATCATCATCATCACTACTGCTATTAATATTGATCACTTGCTTTCATCTGAGATTCCTTGGATACTCACCGTACTTCAAGCATCTCACGCTTGTGGCTATAACCCATTTGCACTACCATTCTGCAGTGTTCCCATCTCAGACTCACTTCCCGGATGACTTGAGTTGCTCCCCATGTTCCCCTGAGCCTCAGTCGCTCCATCTTGAAACTGAATGCCTCATGTATCAGACACCTGCAATTACAGGATCCCTCACCAGTTTTCTCTCCTGCTATTTTCACCACTCAGGCAACCAGGGCATTGATTTGCAGGGCCTGGCTGATGATGTGCTCGAAGAAAGAGAACATGTTTCCCGAGGGTTCAGACACCCGTCCCAGGCAGCAAGGCACCCACCAACAGTATTTCTCAGGTTGCCTAGAGGGACCTCACCTCAATGGCCCTGTCAGGCCCTGGCCAGTTGGAGTCAGAAGACCAGAAGGTAATGCCAGTGATGAAGACCTGCAGCTCAGGTCCCAGCTTCATATCCCAGACCCATCAGAATGTGGTATAAGAGGACACCCTCTGTGCTGGAGGAAGAGAAGATGTGGAGAAGGAGCAGGATCATGTTGGCCTAGTTCCCACCTCCACCGCCTTCTCCTCAGTGGACCACATCTGCACAGTGGAGGTAATCTGGTGATAATCAATGATCAGCCAGAAGTAGGGGGTGTGATTCTTTCAGAATCACATGATCTTGGAGAAATCCTTGTGACTGTGGCGTTCTCCACTTTCCAGAGTGAACTGGGGAACAGGCTCTTTCCAGGCCTGTCTGCAAGGCTACACTGTGCCCCCTTCCCTTCCCCCACTCAGACTTCCGGCTTCAGGGCCCTCAGACTGATCTCCACATCGCTCATGTTTTTGTCTTGTCACTGGCTATGGCCAGGGGTGGTTGAGATTGTGGGATTTGTGGACTGGGTGTGTATGTTTCATGAGCAGCCCTTATCTCTGCCAACTGAAAATTTCTGTTCACCATCTGCCTCTACAATAATGAGGTCACTAGCCACGGCAGTCACTGGCCTTCAATACCCCCTGAAAGGGGCTCAGGGTGGAGGTCAGGGATGAGGCACTCTGCGCTCTGGGAAGACTGGCAGAACAGGTCTTCAGATAGTTAGATGTTTTCAGAAGGAGACTTTAAGACCCCAGTGTCTCTTGTTGTCATACCTAGAAGAGTACCAAACTTAGTGAAGTCATTAATGAATGGAGACATGCTCCTCCTAACTGGTAGCCACCTTCTTTGAGATGTGTGCTTGGTTGCACAGGGCCCTTCCCTAAAGACATATGTATACTGAACTCCCTCCCACCCCTCACTTTTGGGGAGCAGTCCCTCAGAGCTATCTAAGAGGAGGCCGTCTCATGGGCTGGAGTCCTCAAAGCCCTAGGTAAAACATAATCTACAGTTCTCACATCATGGGTATGTGTGTATGTGTGTGTGCACGTGCGTGCGTGCATTCACACGTGTGTCTTTGTGTCTGTGTGTGTGCATGTGTTTCCCAGTCAATACTTCCCTTTTACGCTTTATGTCCAGGATCTCTCCACGTCTTCATGGCAGCCTTGTGTTTGAATGGTCTCTGTCTTCCTCAAGCTCTTTGGTGTCCCCTCTTATCAGGGCACAGATTCCAAGAGGAAGACACCACCCTCGTGACCTCATGTAACCCGCTCTGTCTCCAAACTCCATCTCACTGAATGTTGGAGCTTCAACAGCACAAGACAACTATTTTTCATTTCCACGTGAGGAAGCACGTGGGTTCACAGAGCTGGAAATCTTGGTCTCTCCAGAGCTCCAGATGGAAGAACTTTAGGGTCTTTATAAGCAAAAAGGCCACACAGCACATCCAAGAAGAGAGAAACCCCAGGGCTGTATATAACTGTGGGATTTGCATCTGCATCCAAGGTGGGGGGGCAGGTGTGTTTCTAGTCGCAAACCTCACACCTTTTCCGTGCCTGCAGTCAAGGTCTGCCTGGGTTTGTCAAGTTCAAAAACTAGCCCCCATAACAAAGAAGAACAGTGTGTGAATTGCACATGTTCCAGACATTTTAAAACAGGAAGGTCACAACCACAAGCAAGGGGGAAAAGGCAGGGTTCCTACAAGTTACACATTCAGAAGTGAATCCAGGAGTAGGAGGTCAGGTAAAGACAGAGGAAAACTTCCTATCCATAATCAAGAGAGAAACAGGCCAGTATTTATACAGTGGATAGATCTCTTCTGGAAATGTACAGCAGGAACAATAATGGTGAACTACGGAATTCTGAGGATCTGAAATCTGTGCTTTAAGCTGGCACACAGTGACAGAATCAGCTTGGTCAAAAGTCCGGAAGGTGGTAATAACCTTTCAAGAACTAGGACTATATGCAAAGAACAAAGGGGCTGCTAAAGACCGACGGGAGAATGGCCTGGCAATTTTGCTATCTCTCCTAGAACACCCCATTCCCCAACTCACACACAGCTGGGCAGACAGGTATCAGCATCCTGCTGTGGCTTCCTGGTGCTATCAAGATGTCGGAGTCCAGCTCCAACAACCAGGTCCAGCAGCCAGGGCACATACGTCCCAAAAGGAGATGAACGCCATCGGCATTTGTAACGGAGACAGTCTCTTTGTCCCGTCTTTCAGGGCGCTGAACTGCTCAAAACTTTATTGGTATAAGTGGTTGATTATATAGACAGTTTTTCACTACAGATTACATCACAGTGTTAGAAGTACACTGGTTAACTATTAGGCTTTGTTTTTTGATCACATGGTACAGTAGCAATATGTCATGTTTTAAAATCTTTAGCCTAACTATATTTAGTGAGTACAATTCAAGGACAAACAGGCACAGCATATCATGTGGGAAAGAGGAGACCCAGCACAAACCATCTCATGGCCAGCCAATTCCCACAAGCTGAAGAAGTTACAGACACAAAAAATCTTGTCTTCAGACTAGTGTCCATCTTCAAAGTGTCCTTGGCAGGGAAACAGCATGAGAAAATACAAATCAACTTAGCCAGCTGCCACTAAAAGCTTCTAAAGTCAAGGACAAAACTCACAGCTAGGTTTCTTTTGATCATGAATAATATGTGTTTAACTTCTATGAACCTCATTAAAATCCTAACTCTAAAGTTTACATAGATAAACACTATGTTTTAATTAAGTTGGATTTAAATAGGGGAAAGTCCGTCAGGATGAAATTTTTGTTATACTATTGTTGCAATTTTGTTAAATCACAAATCCCCACAGGAAAATAAGAATGGGAAATAAGAATAATACGCAAATAATCAGGAAAGGCTGAGGAAAACTGAACAGCAAATAAAACAACAGGAAAGACTGGGTCACCCGGCGCAAACATGGAAATTGTTTTTCCAGGAAAGCCCCAATTCTTCCCCATCAACATCAACATGAGAGCCATGTAACCTGAGGCCTGCCCTCGGGTTGCACGGTTGCACCGTATAGACAGGCTTCTGTCCCAACCAGAAGCCCACCTTCAGCTTGCACCGTTCAGGCAGGCCCCTTTTTCTGATTAGGAGCATGCCCTCAGTTTTGCACCGTTCAGGCAAACTCCCTTCCTTGGCTCCTTGTATCTTCTTGGCTCCTCGCATTGAGGGTGATACAGACTTTGTTCTTCAGGTCATTTCCTGGTGTGCTCCACCTATGTTGCATCTTCCTCAAGGATCACTTTAGGACCTTGCATTTGTTTCACCATGCAGAACCCTGTTGGCATTGCAGTGCCAAGTCCAGTCCAATCAGCTTATATCTCTGTGTCTGTAGACTTTCAGACATACACCAGGCACAGCTGCTGCAGGAGTTGGGGGTTGGGGGTTGGGGGCTGAGGGGTAAGAGACATGGTAAGCAGAAGAAACATCGAGATGCTTGTGGACCACAAGACTGGGTGGGGGGGATCTAGGAGGTTTTCAGGGAGGTGGAGGATGAAGGCATGAAGATCTCTCAAGCATAGAGGGCATTTGGGCCTCAGAGAAGTCTGCTCCAAGGTATGCCTCAATGGCATATTGCTTACTTTGGAGTTAAAATTACTTGAGACATAGCTGGTTAGAGAGAGAGAAAAAAAAAAAAAGGCCTATGAGACAAGTGAAACTCTAGCCACACCCTTTCTCCCTGAATGAGGGTAATAGGTCTCCTGTATGAAGTTATCCTTACAGTGACAGGAGGGCAAAAAAGCATCCTTAGCACCAGAGCCTGGGAATTCAAGGTGAAGAAAGCTGCAGTAACTGGGTTCCCATGCTGTACAGTGGGGGGAAAAAAGTATGTTGGGGGAAATAACAATAAAAAATAACAATAAAAATAAAAAGTAACAATAAAAAGTAACAATAACAATAAAATAAACAATAACAATAAAATAACAATAACAATTAAAAACAACAACAACAATAAAAATTTTAAAAATGTAAATAAAAGGAAGGGGTGGCTCTTTAGGAAGAAATGGAGATAAACAATGAAACTCTGTCTGCAATGCCAAACAAAGAAAGCAAAAGCAAAAACAAAAACAAGCTCTGGCACTTCTGCATTAGTTTGCTTCCCCAAGCAGAAGCCTCTTTATTTTTGTTCAATCTGCACAGATACTTGTTTTCCTAAAACTGATACAGAAATAGCTTTGTTTTGGTCACTTTGGGGTCCCATTTCTCTGAGGCCTCCACGTGTGCAAATTAACTTTTTTCTTGTTAATTCTCTTCTGTCAATATAATGATTAGACAGGTTAAATAGCTCAAGAAGGGTAAGGGGGAAATTTCCCCCTCCCTGACTGTCAGCCAGCATGACTGGCAGGGTACTGGCTATACTCCCCACCTGAGGCTGCTTCAGCTGAAGATCCTGGACCTCTGGTAAAGGTTGGCAGAGGGTAAGACTCCTTACCACCTCCTGGATCTTCTTTCAACCCCCTGCATTTCTGCCTGTGGGGTCTGGTGGAAGGAAGAGTGGGGAGTCCCTTTTCTCTCATTCCAAGCTTACTTTAGCAAGAGCGAATACCTATGGAACTTCTTCCACAGGCTTAGCGATTCTGGTAGTTGGTAAGTGAGTACTCTTGGTTTGTACTGATCCAGAGTTGGTCACAGTTTCTCTTCGCCTCGGTCTCTTGAGTCCTTTGTCGCAAGGGGGAAGGCCCACACGGCAGAGCAGTCCAGAGCCCCTCTGAAAGCCTGCCATCTGAGCAGGCCTCACAGACTGGTGAGCTGTGATACTTACCAGACTGCTGTTTGCTTAGACAAACTGTGGTCTGAGTCTCCTGGGTAAAATAATCGCAAGAAGTGTCTCCTTCCACCTTATTCTATGTCCTGCATCTTGTCTCTGTCACCAAGACTACACCCTTTCCCGCCTCCTCCATCCTGAAGGTTCACTTTCCCAGGTGCTTCCAGTGGCCAGTCAAATTGGCTGGGGTACCAAGACACACAAGTCATGAGCAGCAGCATCCCCTCTATCCTGCCATGCCAGCTCTCCGGGGAGTCTGTCATAAGGGATCTGAGTCCCGAGGACTCTTTGTCTTCTCAACCTTCATTACTCTGCAGTCCTGGGAACGTCCCACTTCAGTAGTGCCCACTCAGGATCGCACATTACTGGGTGGACCACTAGAGGCATCTTGTGTTTCCTTGAGAGACCAGAGGTGACCCTTTCACTCACCATCTCTACCACCCATGCAACAAAAGCCCGTGCTATCTTAGACCAGCTTTGGGAGTGACCTTTTGGATCATGGGGGTTGCACTGCCTGAACCCCCTGCAGGAAGGTCTCTGGCATCCATGGTAAACATTTATTCGAAGACTGAGTTACCTCTCTTTCCATAAAAAGGCTATTGGATCGAGTGGCCATTGGAATACATATACAAAGGAGAGTCATACTTGATGCCCAGTATATATGTATGTATGTATATGTGTGTGTGTGTGTGTGTTTATACACACACACACACACACACACACACACACACACACACGGGAGGTTTTAAATGGAAGGTTTAAATGGGAGGTTTTCCCCATAAACAGCTCTTTACATTGGTTCTAATGGAAGGGCCAAATTGAAAGGAGAACACTAAAAGTATAATGGCTAGCCACATGGAATCCTTTAATGGAATGAGAGAACACAGGCCAAACTGAGAACAGAAAATATAAGCCAAGTCTGACACAAATCCCCCCTCTCTTCCCTCTTATACTCCACTTTATCCCCAGCTCCCTGACACCAACCCTAATAGGAAGGTCTTCTGGCAGTCTGGGCTCCCATTTGATGGCCCCAAATCTTCTCAAAACCCAGTTTTGTCACCTCTGCACATCTCTTTTAAGTTCTAAAACTCCTCCAGTGGCCCCAGTAAGCATGCCACCACCTATTCTGACTTCTCATTCTTTACAAGATTTTACAGATGGCATGCCAGCCTGATCTGCAGGCCTGAGGAATACGGATTACTTGCAAAATGCTTAAATCCAGGAAGTGAATCCCGCAGAAGCACTGCAGAAGGGTGATGACACTTGCTTAGCCGTCCCTTATAACGCCTCTTACTTGCTGGGGCTCAGTAATTTGGCTGTGCCAGCTTCAGGCAGCCTTATACAACAGTCCTTGGGGATGTATTCTGGAACCCCACTGCGAAGAATTTAGGTACCCTGGACAGAAGCAGGTCTTTTCATTATAGAGCCCTCTTTCCTCCACATTCACACTGAGAAGGGAATGAAAAGGTTAGTGGCTGTTCATAACCCAAATCATAGGAACATGCATTGGCTGCTAGGGTGATCTTCCTGCACACAATTACACTGCAGTAATATGAGGCTGCTTCCATAAAGTTAATTGGCCCAAGAAGCCTTTGTTGAATCTTTTGAACAAACTTTTCAAGAACCCAGAAGTCCCAGAGACTGCAATCTCTTAGTATTTGCTCTAGTGGAACATTTTCACCCTGATATTAAAAAGCAAATTCAAAACAGGGTGGTCAGTTCATCTGGATAACTTCGAAGGGTGACAATGGAAGGATCAGCTCAATTCTTGGTGGAAGTGCTGGGGAAAGGAAAAAAAAAATTAAAAGCAGGATGTCTTGTTTGCCAACCTGAATCTTCATCTTCAGAAAAACAAAAGTGTAACTAGGAGAGTGACTCAGAGTCCACTCAGGATTCTCACTATTTGCCTCTAGACAACTGCAGATCTTGTAAGAAACCAGAACATTGGAACAGGAGTTTTGTCCTCTTAATAGAAAGGTCAGTATAAAAAGCAACCAACTATACTTAAAAAAAAGAGCAATCCCTCTAGACCCCAGCAGCCCCCAGTGGTTCATTTTTATCTTCTGGAGGGAAAAATTTCCCCTCAAATGAAGATGTCAACTAATCCTCAGTCACACCCCAGAGACAACCCTTAAAGTTAAAGCAAAGGATCCAGAAATGAACTGGCTTTCTTAATTGACAACAGGGCAACCTTCTCTGCCAACTGCTCAGAGGATTTGTCTGTGCCCCTCATCTCTGATTCTACTCAAAGAGTCAGAGGGTCTGGGCAGCCTACTACATTGCCCATATCTCAGCTATATTTTCAAGGACTCTTAACACCCACCATGCCTTTCCAGTTTCCAGTGCCTTACACCATCTTGGGCTAGGGATGTGTTATGGAAATGCATTGCCACTCCCAAATGTAAAGAGAAGGGTGTTTTTGAAACCAAGCCCCAAAGCTCCTACTTCGCCTATTGGAAAATTCTTCTTGATTTACATTCCTTGAAAGAACATGAATCTTGATGAGATGTCCCTGCTGGGGAGGTACTGTTGTGACTCGGCCCTAACAAACTTGACTAGAATCCTTGAGGATGCGGGTTCAATCCTTGGCCTCGCTCAGTGGGTTAAGGGATCCCGCATTGCTGAGGCGGTGGTGTAGACAGGCAGCTGGAGCTCTGATTTAACCCCTAGCCTGGGAACCTCCATATGCTGCAGTTGCAGCCCCCCAGCTCCCCCTCCCCACCAAAAAAAAAAAAAAAAGACCCAGCTAGTCTCTGGGCCACACAGGGAAATGAATGAAGTTGGATCACGGTGCTACCGATGGCAGAGCCTGTGTCCATTACCTGGAAGAAAAATAAACCAACAGTTTCCCATCAGTAGCCTAATATGCTCTCTCTGGAGACACAGACTGAGGAATAATTCACCTGATGACAGCCCTTCTCGGGCAGCCAGGGTATAGGTGTATTGGGGTCTACTTCCTCACCCCTACACACTCCAACCTTGCCACTAAAGAAGAATCGAAAGTTTGACTCAGGTCTATCAAACCATCCAAGACCTAGAGCCATGGACACTTGTGTAAATCCTCCTCACTCTCTACACCTTAACCCAGGGATAGTATGCATCTCCCTCCACATTCTCCCAAGTCCTCCACACCACTCTGCACTCTGTGCCCTTTACCTGAGGCCCCATGCTTGTCTAGTACATTGATGGCACCTTACTTGTAACTAAACTAAGCAGGGAGCACTTGCAGCCTCCCTCATTCCCTTAAAGGCACTAGCTGTATGACGCCAGGTAGCCCCCAGATCTAGTCTTCAATGGGTGAAAACAGCTGTTCCTTACTTGGGACGTGAGCTATCACAGAGCACTCAAAGGCTCACCCAAAATGTCTTGAGCCAATTTTATCCACCCCTCTCCACAAAATGAAACTAACAAACAAAAGCAATTACCTAAATGTTTAGGGGCAGCAGGCTACTGCCATCAAAGCATTCCTAGTCCTGTGGCCTTGGCTACACTTCTGTATGCATTACCCCCCAGTATCACCCCAGGGTCCATTTACTGGATTTCAGAGGCGTTAACCTCCTCAGATGCCTTAAAATTAGCTCTGTACACTCCTCCAGGTCTGGCTTACCTAATTTTGACAAGTCCTCTGCCCATACTGCCATGAAAACAATGGGGCTGCAGCAGGCATTGTGGAACAGACTTTTGCCACTCAGGTGCCCCCAGAGTGTATTCCTCAAGCCAGTTAGACCCTCCGTCATCAGGAATGCCCCGTTGCTCACATGCCGTGACCATCCTGCCACCTTGATTGACAAAGCCAGTGCTCTCACCTTGGTTTCAGCATTCATCAGTGTGCTCACCACACTGTGTCTGCTGCCTTGGAAGTTCACAGATAACACTTCCATCATGTTACGGGGTTGTGATTCTTGTCTACCCCTTCCAGAAGATGGAGAGCCCCAACTCCACTCCATGTCTTGGCCTTGCAACCACAGCAATGGTCTCAAAGCCCCAAGGCATTCTCTCAGAAATCCCTTTAGGCAACACAGACTTACTTTCATTTGCGAGGGCTCCTATGAACAAGGCTTCCCGGGAGACAGAGCAACTGGCTCTGCCATAGTTTCCCCACATGAAACACCCGGGTTTATGCTTTGCCCACTGTGAAATCAGCCCAACATGCTAAATTCGTAGCTCTCACTACAGCTTCTGCATCGGCAAGAGGGAAGCCCGCCACTATCCACGCAGATTCCAGATGTGCTCTTGGAGTCTGCCATGTTGTTGGAATGATTTGGAAATCCCATGGATTCTCCATTTCTGCAGGTACTCTCATGGCTAATGGGCATATAATTGCCGCCTAATTACACACCAGTCGCCTCCCTTCTAAAATTGCTACTGTTCTTTGGTCAGCCAATGCTCAAAGGAGACTAGGAAAGGAAAGGGCTGGAAAAGCTGCTAAACATACAGCACAGAACAGAGAGCCTTAGCCTTCCTGCTCCCGAGTCTTCAACTGGCCATTATGCCTGACCAATACTGTTAACTATCAGGCAAATGTCCCATACTGTGGAAAAGATAAAAGGATACAAAAAGGCCAAACAGCTATCGTGTGGATTGTACACACGGCCAAACGGATTTCCTGTGGCTCCTGATCTTTTTGACTTTTGGCCTTGCACTTATCGCCTGCCTAACGCGACAAGTAGGCAGATGGGGGACAGCTTAGGAACTAAAAGATAATTGGTGTTGCCCCAGCATCCACAAAGACTCTGACAGAATTTCATCCTGGTACACGACTTGAAAATCTCACCAAACTTTCAGAAGAAATCAGTTTACTCCAGGAGGTCCTCCCAGACCCACCCTGCCCTTTGCACCTCTCCAGGTGGAATTTATACATTTCCCCAACTTTAGGTTGTTCTCACTGAATATCGTTTGCATGGTTAATGGATGGGCTGAGCGCTGTGCAACTGTGCAACCAGATGTGCCCAGGCCACAACAGTGGTAAGGAAGTTATCACTTATAACTAAAAAATAAAACAAACAAATGTATATAACAAAACAGAAACAGATCCACACATACAGAGCACAACCTAGAGGTTACCAGAGGGGAGAGGGAAGCGGAGGGAAAGGGTGGGATGGGAGAAGGGGTTAAGAGAGAGAAAACAGAATACACATAAAATAAATAAACCATGCAGATGCATTGCACAGCACAAGGAATTGCAGCCATTATCTCGTAATAACTTTAAATGGTGTATAACTGTGTTGTCCTTCTGAAACTAATTCTGGAAATCAACTATTCTTCAATTTGATACCTTAAAGAATAAAAGGTTCCACTATCCAAAAAATAAAAGAAATTAATAACCGAGATTATTCCTCATTTTGCCATTCGGTATGGATTTGATCGGAATAGGGAACTCATTTTATGGTAGAGATGACCCACCCACTTGTGAAAACTCTGAGACACCCATGACAATTAGATACGCCACAGCATCTTGAATCATCAGGGCAAGTGGAATGTAAAACTCCAGGCAGCAAAAGCCCCTAAGGAAAGATCTGTCAAGAAACTGCACTGGGAGTTCCCGTCATGGCGCAGTGGTTAGCAAATCCGACTAGGAACCATGAGGTTTCAGGTTCGATCCCTGCTCTTGCTCAGCGGGTTAAGGATCTGGCGTTGCCGTGAGCTGTGGTGTAGGTCGCAGATGTGGCTCGGATCCCACGTTGGTGTGGCTCTGGCATAGGCAGGTGGCTACAGCTCCGATTAGACCCTAGCCTGGGAACCTCCATATGCCCTGGGAGCATCTCAAGAAAATGCAAAAAGACAAAAAAAAAAAAAAAAAAAAAAAAAAGAAAGAAAGAAAAAGAAAAAAAAGAAAAGAAAAGAAACTGCACTTAAATGTCCAGATTTTGGCCCTGGGCCTTACAAAGGTCTGGATCACCACATATAGGAGGCATGCATTGACACCATGTCGAAATAGTGTTGGGGCACCCAGTGCTTACTGGGCATCTGTAAACCTCCCATCCCTTGGTCCTGGGCATTCTGAAAAAGAAGCGGGCAGTTTAATGGTATGACTTGTTGCATACAAGAAGTGACTACTGCATACTTGTCACTTGAAACACATGACAGTCAGGTAAAAGGGGCATGGTCTTCACCAACTGACAAGTCTTACCATCTCTTGTGACCAGGAGACTGGGTGGGCATGCAGATCTTTAGAAGAAAACACTCACTGTCACCTTGAAGGGAAGAATTTACTGCTGACCCACTACTCAGTGATCAGAATTTAAAACGAAAATTATCTCCGGGCCCAGCAGGCCACTCCAAGACAGGCCCAGATTAGCGCTCTCAAGACAAGTGGGGGACAATCCTACTGGTGACCTTAAAGTAAAGATTTCCAGGGCCAATTTCTGACAGACTTAAATGGAAGCAGCCCGTCTACAAAGCAGACAGTGCTCCCCAGGTTCACTGATCAAGAAGCTTCACTTTCACCTACTCCCTTTGTATTTTTAAAATTAATACTCCCTCTGCACACACACAGGTTGAATTACATGCAGAGGCATGCACAAATGCAGACACACTCACACCCACACCTTCTCTTATGAATGAACACTTCTTCCACATTTGTTTATCACTCACCAGAAGGCTGACTGGAAAGTCAGCTTGCCTCTTTCTATCCTGCTGCCCCTCTCCAAATCCCCACTATGGGCCCTTTTGCAACCTGTGTGTTCCTCATATTATTAACTGTTACCTTTTCAAGACAGAGAGTACCAACCAAACACTTGCTTGTGCCAGTTTAACCACCTCCTGGCCAAATCTCTCTGACCATTGGTTATGCCAGCATCTGAACACTGCTAAAGACCCCGAGCTGTCGATGTGAAGCTCCTGTCGATGTGAAGCTCCAGTAGACTAAGCATAGAAGGTGGACAAATGACAAGGTATGGCATGTGTGGTTAAGAAAACAATGCTCTTCCGCTTCTTCTGGTAAGTTACTGGGGTCTTGGAAAACCTCCATAGAATCTCAAGAACTTTCTGTTGCCCAGATAAAGACCAATGGCTGAAAAATTGTCCCTTTGCCTTGAAAAGAAACATGACACTGGGCCTGTCATGCATGACCCACCACGACCACAGTAGGTCAGACTCTGTGGGTTTGATCCCACAGGTGGCACCTTCAAACCTCCAAAAAAGATTGGAAGTGACTCCAGCACTACACTTTTTGGTACAAACATCTGCCAGTTCAACCAATGCCATGGAAGACCCATAGGCCACCTCGGTACAACTCGGGGTCACTATAGCTGATGCTCCCCTGGCTAAGCTGCCCACCACCACAAACTATACACATGAAATCCTGGACTCACTCGGCCAGGTGACACAGCCAAGCTTTAGAGCTGCCAAAACCAGACTACAGGCCTCCTGTACCAGCCCTTTCACAACCTGTTCTGCTCTCAGATTGACAGGACTGAGTGCATGGGAAATGGAGGTGTGTGGACGCCAGCATTACCAAGGGCAAAGGTCATGGAATAGTCCAGACCCTGGAGAATACAGGCTCCCTTATAGCCTTGCCCTGTCTCAAACCATACTTCTATTTTTATGGTAAGTGGCAACAGACTGCATAAAAGGGGTCCACCTAAGACGCTGAACATTCAATGGCAGGGACTTGGATCCCTGGCTCCTTCCGTCCCCAAATGCTCCACCCTAAATGCCAGCCAAATTACAAACCTGGGCTCCTATGTTCAAAAAGCTGTGCCCCATAAATGTGCCAGTGGGGAAGCCACAGACACTCCACCATGTATAATGTCTGCAACGTATTTTCAGTGTGCAGGATCTTATTCCCAAGCTTTGGAGTTGATAGCCCAGGGAAAAGCCCTCTCGACTCTCCATGGTACTGGAATGGGAGTTCAAGTCCCATATGCCAACTCTGAAAGTACAGTAGTCGGAGCTTAACAGCCTAGCCTCAGTGGTGCTCCAAAACTGACCTGCTCTGGACACCCTGACTGCTCAACCAGTGCCCGCTTGTGCGATCATCAGTGAAAAATGCTGCTTCCGTGTAAATCAAATGGGAAAAATTGTGTCCAACTTAGTAAAAGCAAAGAAGACACCTTCCTCAGATAAGTGACGTGGAGACATTTGACTGGACTGATCTATTCTTAGGATCAGGGGGCTGCTGCGGTAGGGTGGGGAGGATGTGCTTAGATTTGCTTTGCTCCTGTTTGCTCATCCTCCTTCTAACCCATGTTCTTTTCTCCCTTTCTGGATCTCTCTCCACTGAGTGGCTCACCCGGTTTGGTTTTGCTCTCCACAGCCACAGACTCAGCCTTCAGTTTGTGAAACTTGCACAGGAGGGAATTCTTGGTGCTTTGAGCAGGCTGCCCAATATATGCCTCACTGGTGCATTGCCTGTTTTGAATTCAGGCTACCTGGGGAACAGTTGGTGGGGAAATGATTAAAAAAAAAGAAACAACAAAACCAAAACCCAAAAACCAACCAAACAAAAAAAGAACACTCTGGTCCCCTCCCTTCCCCCTGGAAGTGGGAAATAAATCTCCCACGTGAAGGTACCCTCCCTGTCTAACCTCCCTATGACAGCAGGGTAGAAAAGCATCCTTATCACCAGAGTTAGGGAAGGCAAGGCTAAGAAAGCTCTGTAAAGAAACTATGACACGTCTTCCTTCCCTCTGACGCTTCTGCTTTGGATCGCTCAGTCCACCCAATCACTTTTTGTTTGTTCGCCTAAAGCTAGTACATATTCAGCCTGCCTTGGTCACTGTGTGGATTCCACTTCTATGAGACCTCCCTGTCTGTGAATTAAATCGGTTTGTTTTTCCCGTTAACCCGTCTTGGGTCCACATAATTGCTAAGGGAGCCAAAAGGACTCAAGAGGGGTAAGGGAGAAATTTTCCCATCTCCTCCTGGTTAGACAAGGCCAGGCTCAGAATAGATTTGAAGAGACCCTGAGCTTTCACTTCTGGCTGATCTTTAGTCCCAGTGGGAGACTGAACAGGAAAACCAGGGAAGATGAAAATGGTGTACGCGGAGACAAAGGTGTGAAGGTGTGTACCCAACCCCAAGCCAACTGCCAAGACAGGAGAGTGCTTTTTAGAGTTTGTCTTTTCTTATTACCCTCCTCCCCACCACTCCCCTAGGCATTCAAAAACAAAACAAAACAAAACAAGCAGACACAAAACCTCTCCTCCTCCACATAGAGAACAGAGACATCAGTGTGTACACATAACAAAGAAAACAGTCTGTTCAAAAATAGTTCGACAAGGACCAACTGCATAGCACAGGTAAACAATCTTGTAATGACCTGCAATGGAAAACATATGTACGCATATGTATACTGAATCCCTTTGCTATACACCTGAACCTAACTCAGCACACTGTAAATAAACTACACTTCAAGTAATAAAAAAATTAAAAGAAAAAAAGTGTTTGGAAAGGTAGCTGAAAGAATCAACCACTATCAGTGACCACAGATGACCATGAGGGAGAACAATGTCCTCTCCAGTTACTGCATTCCAAAATTCATAATCTCTAGTTTTCAACAATGAAACATGAAAGGCAGGCAATAAAAACAGCATGCGTTTACCATTTACTGCATAGATAAAGTAAATAAATAGAAACACACACGGGGAAACCACATACTTTAACTCTGTGGGCAGATGTTAAATCAGGGGTCATACACGTGCTCCCATGACAAAGGAAACCACAGACAAAGGACTAAAAGAATCCATGAGAACAACGTGCAACCAAACAGAAACTCTCAACAAAGACCTAACACATTTTCAAAAGAAACAAACAGGAATCAGACGTGAGAAGCACTGCGTGTGAATCAAAACCTTCACTAGAGATTTCAAAGGAAGGTTTGAGCAGGCGGAAGCTTCACAAAAGCTGGTTAGGTTACTTGAAATCGCCCTGTGGGGTGCGGGGAGCAGAAAGAAAACAAACAAAAAATGATTAAGAAAATTTAACAGAGCCCCCTTCCCCCCACGCCCCACCCCAAGCAATCCAAGGCACGGGTAATGGTCCCAGGTGGAGGGGAGAGAGAGAAAGGGGCAGAACACATGTTTCAAGAAACCATGGCTTCAGACCCCTCAGATCTGGCAAAAGACTTGAATCTACACATCAAACGTTCCTTGGACAAGAAGTCTTTCCTCACACCTCTCTCTTGATGAAGCTGTCGTATTCCTTCAACAGCACCTGGTCCTCTGAGTGAGGAGCTCAGTCTACGATTTGCTTCTCTGCATGTCCTTACTTACTCCACGCACCCCTTCTCACTGGGCTACAGCAGGTATCTGCAGAGAAGGACTCTCCAAAAACTTCTCTTCATAGGACAAGCCCCAATTCCCACTGCCTGGGTGATGCTTTGGCAAAATCATGAGGAAGAGTTGGTTTAATGACCAAGGCAAGAATAAAATGGGGAAGAAGCACAGTCAATTTCTTTCACTCTCCGTGCTAGTGTTGACAAAACACTAACAAGTCGACCCCAAACCTTCTCCCCCTAGAAAATCCACTGACAGATCCACTCCCACAACATTCCTCATCCCCCTCTGGGGTGCCATAATTAACAACCTCACTCCCACTGGTGAGAGCCTTGTCCCTCAGTGATCTTAGTAATTGCACGGCTATTCCTCTGTTTCAAAACGTGTGTCACTGTTAAGCATATCTGCAATAAAGCAGTACTTGTTGCTCACGAAAACAATGGAACCCTCCCTCTCTCTCTCTCTCATACCCACACACACACACACACACACACACACACACACACACACACATGCATGCATGTGCATGCACACACTCCCAGTTCAAGGTGCTGGGAGCATCTGGTTCAGAAACACAGAAAAGAGTCAAACTCAAGTACAGACCAACCCAGAGGCACAAACATTCGAAAATAAAGTGAGTAAAAACTACAGAGTCCATTCGTGCCAAAACAGGGACATGCAAGGACTGAGGCAGTCTCAGCCATAGAGGTACACGTGGTGGCACAGGCACAGGCAGAAGATCAGAGAGACGAAGGGAAGAGCCAGAAGAAGAGACACCAACTCACGCTCAGAGAGTGCGAGATCATGGCAAACACCACACAGACGTACAGTCCTCATTTTATGCCAAAGGAAACACAAAGGTCTCCAGACACAAGGAAACACAAACGTGGCATGAGCACTTCAGCCAGAAAGCTCATAAGCTGAGCAGCAATCCTCTCTCGACTGAGAGGGTTCTGGGACTCATATGCACTGATATTCAGTGGAAGAAAACCTTAGGCAACGTGTACAAGTGTACAGTCAACATAATAGCACCTAGACATTAGGGCCCATGTGAAAACACTAAAGAGACCTGATCACACCTATGTGTAAGCTCTGTACCCCAGGAAGAATGAGTAGGCTTCAGCCCCCTGGGGCACAAATCATGCCAAGTCTCCAACCATCCGCAGTTTATGGTTTTGCTACCTGACCCACAAACATCTCCCCTCTTCAGCCTAGGACAGGTCAGACCTAAAGCTGGCCTGGCACCTAAGCAGGGGCAGGAGGTACCAGAAGGAGCCTGTCCCAGCCTGCTTCCTGGTCTTCAAGTCCTCGTCAAGTCCTTAACAAATGTCCTGAGTGTGCCTGAATATCCCGGAGTCCTTAGAAAGAGTCCAGCCCGAGGTCCCCCAATTTCAGGCACCAGCCTGCTCACCCCCTCCCACTGCAGGGCAATTAGAACTTAGTTTATTTTTACCGGCTCCAGGAAAGACAGGTACCAGCAACAGTTCTTTGAGGTTTAAAGGTCAAGAGGCTGAGAAGACCCGTTTCCTCAGTATCTGTGGGGTGGGTGTGGGGACAGTAGCAGAGGACAAGCCTTGCTTTCTAGAGCCTCAGATGTCTCCACCCCTAGAAGAGGCTAAGCTGGGGTGTAGATGTGCAAATCCAACACCCAACACTGAGCACGAGGTCTATGCTAGTGCATGCTGACACGGACACCCATCAACTTTGACTGTCTACCCCACAGTCCAGAGGGAACTGCTTTTTCCTCGGAAGCTGTGGAGTGGGAATTCCATGCACGACAGAAATGCCAGTGTCAGCAGCTCACCCTCAGGGATGCTATTGTGTGTGGCAAGAGAGAAGAACCTTGTCCGGCAAATGCTGAACTCTCCTACTCCATTTGTGGCACAGTCAAGTCAGTCCTTTGCCTGGTCCAGAGATAGATGTGCTTCGGAAAAGCAGCCGGCCACTCAGCAAGGAGCACCCTAGGCGCTCACCACTTCTCAGGTGAGCTCAGTGTGCTCCAAGTCTTCCCACTGGCCTTGGGCACAGAGTGCTGTCAAGGACAGTGCCTGTGTGATTGAAACACCATGTGCCGAGCCATTCAGCAAGGACTGGACACCCTCACACAATGTTCACGAGGAAGATGCACTCCTGCTGCTTTGCTTACAATTTTGGGCCTTGGCCCAACAGAGCAGTACCCTGGGTGATGGGCTTAGGCCCATCTGAAAATAGGAGTATTCACTACAGTGCCATCGTGAGGCAGGGAGCACAGGGCTGGGTGGCCTGTTTAGCATCCACACTCCCCTCAGCCCTTCTGCATTTTCTACCCAAAGGAGTGCCCTCCCCGTGGGGGCAGGAGAGGGACTGAGATCACAGGAACTCACACACGTGCAAGGAAATTTGTTCCTGTTTATCTGTTTCCCAGCAATTTACCGTTTCAATTGGTCACTTCTGCCAGAACAAAGCAACATCACCGCTGCCCTTCACAGTGCATATTTCCCTCCCTTCCTCACAGTCCTCCACACCCTATACGCCCATTTCCTAAGACGGTGCCCAGACCCCTAGCCCTGAGAGACCACTCAGCAAAAGACCTAGTGTTCATATGCAAAAGGAGGGCATCTGGCTCAACAGGGATTTGAAACTTCAGCCTTCTTCCCTCTTGCACATGGTTAAAGTGTCTCACAATATCCAATAGGGTCCACGCTGAAGGACAACCACCCACAGAACTGAGTATTTGCATTTCAACTTTGGGCCCTTGCTCACCAGATCCCTTCCTTGAACTGCCACACTTCCCTTGTAAAAAATGAGGGTCTCCACTTAACCAGCCCTACTCTTATCTCCCCTTCCTCCCCAGCTCTCAGGGCAAAGGAAGAAGTGCGTTCTCCAAGGCAACCCCAAGGCAAGCTTTGCCCCTCTCTACGACTCTCCACGGACTGGGAGTTCCCAGGCAACAACTTGAAAGGCCTACCTGGAATTGACATATTCACCCCAGACCCCTTGCACAAACAATACACAGACTCGTGTACTACACGCTGTTTATTTATCTTCCGGTGTGACTCCACGTTACCGGCCTCTCCCTCTCTGTATGTTTCACCACCAAACGGTTCTTCATTTCTTTTCTGTGCACAAGAACCACGTTGACTATTCACGTCCATCTGAAGCAGCTTCTTCGGTTTTCTGCTACTGTAGGTCAGTGGGTGATGCTCCATCACTTGAAACTCACAATCTGGCAGTTCCTTAGAAAACGCATGCAGACACACATGTAAAAACACACCCTCTCTGAACAACACTGGAGACTGTTCAAATTATTCAAGGCCCTGCCCAGGAGAGACAGTCGCTTCCCCTTCGGCGATCTCTTATACGTTCTCCAACCACATGCTAAAAGCTGTCCTTCATAATCTATTCACAAGGCCAAGTATTCTCAGAATGGCTATGGGAGGCAAAGGAGATGCCTGAGGAAACTAAAACACAACTGTGGTGACAAAAGCAGAGAAAATGACTGGACTGCAGGGTAAGGACTTGCACGAAGGAGACTCGCCGACCTTTGTGGAAAGGGTGGGTGGAGGAACATTAGGCCAGCCCAAATTTAAGGGGCTAGTAAGCAGGCCTGAGGGTAGGGATGATGGCTACAGAATGACAGATCAAAGAAGTGGAGCTAATGAGTTGGCTTCACTTCTGAGTGACTTTCCACAGTCACGCTGCTTCATCGGCCTCAAACTACCCTATACTCACACGCGGTTTTGCATTGCAGTTCACCAGACTGGAGGTCTCGTCCTATGCCCTTGCGCCCTAGCGTCACTCTCTGAATTTCCTCTGAGACTCGGTTTCTCCATGAGCAAAGTTCCAGACAACACTCATTTCAGCACCAGGGGCCCTGGGCTCCTCACCTGTCCTCCTCCCTGGAACTTCTCCCAGTGCCTTCCTCCTCAGGTAATAATGCAGCGGGTTGGGCCAGAGGTCCTTACTGATGATCTGGTAGGGGAGACAGGCCAGGCCAGGCCAGGGAAGATCAGCCCACCCCCTTCCCCAGGCAGGTGAAGTTCCAACATCACCTTTTTGAGAAGGCTCAGAGGACCTCACCTCAGCAATCCCACTAGATCCAGCAAAGTTGTGGTCAGAGAACCAGTTGAAGAAGTTAAGGCCGCTGTTGCGGTGTCTGCGTCTGTAAGCCTCACGTTCAAAACCCTGCTTCCACTGAATGGGAGTGAAACGACATGCCTTATATCCTGTAGAAAAAGGCATGTGGAAATGGGCCTGGATCACGTTGCACGTTCAACCACGCCCCCTCCTTCTCACAAACCATGGAGCCTCCTCTTACCATTGAGGTTAACAAGATACTCCTTAACAATCACTTCGTTCAGGAAATAGGGGTTCTTCCGGAAGAACAACATGATTTTGCAGCAATCAGTCGGCTGCCTGAGTTCCTCCACCTGCCAGAAGCAAATGGAGAAGGGGGGTGAAGTCACTTTTGAGGAACCTGTCTTTGCTGTTGTCCATGATAAATCATTTTTCCTCTCCTCCCCAACTACCTCCCCTCCCTCACTGTCCCTAAACCTACCTTCAAATTAGTCATGTAGCGAAGCATGTCTTTATCTTGGTCACTCATCATGGCCAACATCTGGGGATGGTTCACAAACTGCTTTAGGTCAAGGAGCCTTCAGATCCCGCTGGTAAAAGGGCTGTAACTACAGCGATAACCTGGAGAGCACCCTGGCATTGCCTGAGCTCAACTCCCATTCCTAACTCCATTCCTTCAACACAGACTGCATGGAGACCCGATGAGTCCCATGTGCTGTGCCTAAATGTGTATGAACAAAAGGAGACTATGTTCCTGAGAGAGACAAAGAATCTCCATTTGATTCTCCTGGACAGCATAAGCTTATTTCTCAAGAGCATACACTGCTTGCTCTGACTAGGATGTGCATTCAGACCCCTCTCCTCCCCTTCCCTGCAACTTTATTCCTGTGCATCACATACCTCTTTTGCCTGAAGCCCTGGTGCTATTCACAATACCAACCCGGGTCTCTGCGACTAAACCTAGTTCTGGTTCCTGCTCTGTATGAGTTCAAACACAGCCACAAAATTCCACGGTCAGAACTGCCACAGTGTGGCCCCAAACAGGGACTATTCCCCACGCAAATATTCTGTTCTGTGACCTGCCTCCTTCAGGACGCTCCTCGTGCACCAGCTCAGCCACAGTAAGAACCTTTAACTACAACATGAAGGATACAACTTTGACCCAGAAGCCAGAGATGCCCTGGATGGTGGTGCTTCTCTGCTCTAGGTGTGGCTTCCGCCGCTGCCATGTCCTGAGCTTCAGCCGCGAGAAGGCCTGGCTAGCTTGCTTATTCACAGGCTCTAGCTCAAACTGAAGCGCTTTCAGTGCCTCCAGTGGGGACTGCGCGGGCATGGGGGCCCCCCCGAGCTCTTGCTGGTCCCGCTCCTGGGCCTTCTCCTCCCGCTCCTCAGCCTGCTCCTCCTCCTCAAACTCCTCCACCTGCTCCTCCGCCACCACCTCCACCACGTCCACGACGTCCTCCATCAGCAGCAGCCACGCCTCCCCAAGCCCAGCGGCCTCAGTTTCCGCTGGGGCCGAGCCTTCCTGGAGGGCCTCCACCCTGATGGTGGTACACTCCCCAGCAGCGCCACCAACTACCGACTGAGGCCTACCCACCTCTCCTGTCCGCTGAAGTGCCCCTCCTGCCAGGAAGCCACCCCAGGACTGCTGGGCGGCGGCGGCAGCGCTGTTTTCCCCAGGCCCCGCCTCACTGGCCATGTGGCCCTGAGCTGAGGCAGCTCCCAAGGGCCTGGAAGTGCGAGCACAGCGGCTGTTCCGCAAAAAGGTCGACCAGCAGGACTTGCAAAACTTATAAGGTACGACTCCACCTAGGGGCGCTGGGCGGCAAAAGCCCGGTAAGCATGCGCAGGAGCGTGAAACATTACGCATGCGTGTGAATTCCGCAGCAAGAGGTCTGAGCCTCGGTAGAAGACTCAGCCACCCAAGAGGATTAATACGAGACAGCGAGGTAGGTTTCACCCTCTACTGCCACACCCCTCAGCCTGGGGACAACCGCGGTCAGCCTCCGACCATCCCCAAGAGCTGCCCCCGACGTCAAGTAGCCCTCCAGACTTACATCGGGAGCACTACTGAAATTGCCGTGCTGAACCTAACTCCTCTAAATTAAAACCGAATTTCCAACTGAGAAAATGGAATCCAAAGTCATTTAGAACCTACAATTCAGGGAGTCTTCCCACTAGATATGAGGAAATGCAGGGTACTGCAATGACTTTGCATACCCTATTTGGATTCCTGCCTTAGGCAAAGCCTTTTCTGTTCTTGCCCCAGGTCTTGAGGCCTGTGCCCAAGTTGCCTTGTGCCATGTGCAGGCCGGACTGGGTGCTGCTCCTGGCAGCCTGAAGGTTGGCTGTGAAAATTCAAGGGAGACCCTGCTCATCTGCCCCAGATGTGGATGCAGAGGGGAGCCAAGCTCCCAGGGAACCACAGGGCTTTGGCCATGCGGGCAGAGGCTGGGGAGGGAGCCTTGGTGGACCGAAGTCAAGGTGGGGGGGGGACGGTACTGCTGGGGTGCAGAGGGAGCGGCCCAAGTGATGCCACCCTGCAGCAGTTGCAGGAGGCCTGAAGCCAGGGAACAACGGCCAGTCGACCCAACAAACGTACTCAAGGAGCCTGTGCTCTTTGGGAGACCGTCACTCCCACTGAAAGCTCAGGGGGTCTGCATCCTGGTAGCCTGGGTGCCCTGTGGTGGCCCAGGCCCCTCCATCATCCTCACAGCCCTGTGTGGGAGGCCGAGGAAGCAGCCCCGCTCCCAGGTGCCTTGGAGCCACAGGCCCGCCCTTTGCTGTCCCAAGCAGAGTCCCAGCTTGTGGAGGACACGCCTTTCAGTGCCCAGGGCTTGCCCTGGGCTCCCCTCCGACTTCTCCTTTCAGTTACCTCTCCCACTGGCTGGTGCCTTCCTCCCTCCCGCGGGTAGTAGGGCAGTGGGTGGGGCCACAGGTCCTCGCCCATGATCTGGGAGGGGAGACAGGCCAAGGCAGCACAGGGCAGGCGTGGCCCAGCCCCGACCCCTTGGCCAAGAGCCCGGGGACACCCTCATAGCCACGGCTGAGTGGGGGCTGGAGGGAACCCACCTCAGCCACCCAGGTAGACCCTGGGCAGTCGTGGTCAGACAACCAGTGGAGGAAGGTGAGGCTGCTGGGGTGCTGCCTGTGGCCGGGGGGCTCGCCGTTCCCAATCCCGGCACCACCAGACCGACGTGGAACGGGACGCCCTGTATCCTGGACGAAAAGCGGGCGTTCAGGCGATGAGCGGTCAGCCCGCCATCCATGCCCCCCGCCCCCCGCTGCCCCACCAGGCAAGCAGCTCCTTACTCAAGAGGCCAAGCTGATACTCCAGAAGTAGAGGTTGTGCCCAAAGCGAAACAGCAACTTGCAGTGGCCTCTGGGATGGTCCCGTTCCTGCACCTGCCACGTCCCAGGTCGGGGGAAGGAAGAGAGGTTATCCGGGGGTCCTGAGCTTGCCTGCTTGCCAGGGGTGACTCCCTTCTTCTTCCCTGTTCCCTGGGCACACAGCCAGTACTCATGGACAACCGCCTGCCCCTGAACTCAAGGCCCCAGCCCTGCTCCCCCCACCTGGCCTCAAGCCCCCCAGACTGACCTCCCAACTGGGCAAGTAGCTAAGCAGGTCTTTGTCTTAGCGCTCATCATGGCCAACAGCTGGGGGTGGTTCATAAGCTACCACAGGTTCAAGGACGTGTCCCCTGCCTCATGCCACCCAAGGAAGAGCCACAAGCACCAGAGCCGGTCTGGGTGAAACAAAAGGATCTGGGCCCCAAACAGGCATTCTGTCAGACTCAGGCACTGCCTCCCTCCCACCCACCTGCGGCAAGACCTTGCCCAGGCACCCTTGTGCACCTGCATGCGTGCACACAGACAAACACACACACACGCAGATGCCCCCATGATCCTCAGCAACCGCCCTGTGTTCCCACATGCTCGTGCCTGGGAGATGCTTGGGGTCCTGTGCCTCCCATGCTGTCTACAGCCACATGGGGAGGGCTGACTTCCTGAACCCTTCTGATCACTACAGGGGCCTCTGAGTGCCACGTGCAGGCTCAGCACTGCTCCCATAGACTCCACGGGCTCTGCCCCTGTCCCAGTGACGCCTTCTGGGATGGGATATGGCTGTGTGTTCCGAGGCAGCCCTTGCCCCTTCACCTGAGCCACCCTCAGGGGGGGTGAGGCTGTGGGCCTGGAGCCTTGGGTTTGTGTGTGAGTGTGTTTGTGTATGTGTGTGTGTGTGTTGGGGTGGTGTCTGCATGCACCCGCATGTGTGTGTCATGTACACAGTCCAGGGTGGGGGCCAAGGGTCCGGAAAGGCAGGGATTGTGGCCTCCAGGCATGTGAGCTTCTGTCGGCCAAGCCCAGCACGCTTTTCCAGATGTAATCCAAAATCCTGGGCTGTTACCTTGAGGTGATGATAACCTGGACCCTGATTTCCCAGAGGCCACTTCAGGTTACCCTGGAGAGAGAGATAGGCCAAAGTGTGCAAGAGGGCACCTGCAGCTTGGCCCTAGACCAAGAGGCTGAGGGGCCAGGCAGAGGAAGATGATGCCCACTGCTTTGATTATGATTGGTCTTGATCAGAGGTCGTAGAGGGGATGGGGTCCTCAGAGGTGCTTCCTGCCTAGGCCTCAGACCCCACTAATGGCTTAAGGTCTTTGCACCACCATCCAGTGCACACTATGCAAAACAATACCCAGCACCTACCGCACTGCACACAACACACACACTCATCCACACACCACACAACCCACACACCATACGCAACCACACAACCTACACAGCCTACACTTACACCCAAACACAGCGACCTCCTCAAAACACAACACGCAAACAACCACACCACACATATGCACAACCCACACACAGGTGCACACCACACACACACACCTCTCACAAGCACAACCCACACAAACCCCATGACGCAATCAGACTCAAGGCAGTGGGCGGCCCCTTCCTCGGCCCCGCCCTACTACACTCCACCCCGCGGTCTTTGGGCCTAGGGCTAAGCTGCAGGTGCCCGCCTGCCCTCCTTTGGCCCGTCTCTCCCTCTCCAGTGCAACCTGAAATTGCCTCCAGGACATCAGGATCCCGGTTCCGTTGGCCCCTTCCACCTCAGGGAGCCCTCCCACTAGGCCTGAGGAAATGCCCAGCGCTGCAGTGATCCTGCATAGCCTTCCTGGAGGTCCAGGTCTTGGGCAGCAGGACGCTCCCTGGCGTGCCAGGGCAGTGTGCATCCGGCCTTTGCTAGGGTGGCACTCCCAAGCCACTCGAGGGCCGGGCAAACCTTCAGGGTCCAGCACAGAGCCCTGTCCTTGGATCTCTCACTTGGCCTGTGTGGTTTCCTAGGTGTGCGGGCTCTCTCTGGCCTCCTGACCGTCTGCACGTGCCTGTCCCTCTCGTCGCTCACAGCCAACCTGACCGAATGCACCCCAGCCAGGATGGCCAAGGCGTCTCCTCCCGGGTGGCCGGCCCCCACTTCGGGCTTGCCCTTTGTGTGCCCACGCCTTTGCATGAGTGCCTTTCTGAGGCTGCTCCCCAAGGCGTGCCTGGCTGGGAGGAAGCAGAGGTGATGTAGGCCCCTGCCAGGAACCGAGGGGTACCATAGGAGACTCAGCCTTGGCCGCACCTTCCGGAGACACCTGGAGGCAGCCCGGTCTTTGCTGCATGGTGACCGCCCGGAAAACAGCAAGCCCAGACAGCGCGGTGCTAGGGACAGAGCCCGGTCCAGGGCCGTCGAGCCCCCAGTGCCTAGCCCGAGCCAGAGAGCAGGGATCCAGTGCCTTCCCAGGGGTGGCTGCCCTTAGCTAGAGGGAGCCTACACCTTCCACCCCTCCCTGGGCTGCCTAAGCCATCGCCATCCATCCGGCTGACCAACACAGAGCTGTCCCGATTTCGAGGGCTCTGTCATCAGCTGGCAGCGTGTGAGGGGCCGGCAGTCGGTGAGGCAGCGGGGACCAGCCAGTATGCCAAAGATGCCAGGCCAGGCCAGGCCAGGCTTTTCCCAAGAGGCTCCTCCCATGGGGGAAAAGGTTAGAGTGCCCTTGAGAAGGAGGAAAAGGTTGTTGCAGATTTGGGACTTGACAGAAGGAGCCGCGGGGGCGGGGGGGGCGGTGGTTAGTGGTGTGGCTGTGGAGGGACTCTAGGGGTCTCGGTCTGTGTTTGGACTGCGGCCCGTTGGGCGCCTCCAGTCCTCCGCCTCGACTCTGAGCTCCTCAGCGGCGCCCGACCAGACTCTAATTTCTGCCTGTGGGTGGAGGGGGGCGGGACCATGAGTGCCCTTAGACCCTGCTCCCTGGCTGAGGCTGGGATCGTGCGGCTGATTGCTCTGGCCTCCCTGTTTCCGCTGGTCCAGGGGTTAGGTCCCTTCCTGAGAGATGTCGAATGTGTCCAGGGTCTATCCGTCCAACGCGCCTTGCCCCAGGAGGGCCTGCCTCATGCAGGTGAACCCACTCGGGTCACGTCAGGGAACACCCCCATACGCCCACAACCACACCCACCCCTGCACACAATGAGTCTCACAACTGCCTTTTTCTCGCACTCCCGTGGACCCCTTCATGGCCTGCTTGCTGGGCCCGTACCTACCCGAAAGATGCCCGTGCTCCCTTCCCACCTGCTCGGGCACAGGGGCTTTAAGGAAACCCCTCCCCACATGGGTCCCATGCCGCCCATCAGGCCAGTGTGTGCCTGACGTCCCAGAGGGAGGGCGCTGCGGGAGACCCTGGACCCAGGACGCACCAGGCCATGCAGGCACCTGCAGGCCAGGACCCCTCCCAGGCCCCTCTCCCTGCCGGAGGATCGAGTCTCCAATTAGGCAGTCTGCCTCGCTTGGCCTCCTCCTCCTCCCAGGCCTGCCCTCACCAGAATGCCAAGGCAGGCCGCACCCGGGTCCATGCTCCACTTCCACAGGCCCACCTCCCTCCCGCAGACAGGGACATCCATCACCAGTGGGTGCCCAAGCCCTGCAAGACCATCTCAACTCATGAATACCGCAGGAACCCCCAGACAAACACACACCAAGGCAGGACCACTTGGCACAGGCTTTATGTCTCGGCCTCGTGCCAGGAATGTGCCAGGCACTCGCTGGAACTCTCACTGGCCTCATGGCTCTCCAGGCTCTAAGCACTCCTCTGGGGCACCCCGAGACACCTCAGGCCTCCTCTTCTTCCACTTGGCCCACTTCATTCTCCATCACCTTCATCTCCTGGTCTTGGTTGCCTGGAATACACACAAGCACACAGGACACATACGTACAAACACACACGAGCAGAGGCATTCACAGTCATACACACAGGCATACAAACACACACAGACACACTGATGCCACCCTGGTCCCCACCCCCTGACCTGCCTTCACACTTGTTCCTGCCTGAACGTTTCTTGGTGACCTGTACCTTTCCGGTTGTCTACGCCCACATTTTAAGGGCCAGATTCCTGAGTTATTCCTATTAATGCAGGGGTCTGTGTGTGCTGGGTACATTCCCAACACTTATCCTTTGTCTTGAGTAGTTCTGGTGCTACCCTAGATGTATTTTCCTACATAGAGATTTTTTGATACCTACATGTCTTTGAATATCCACTTAAATATTGCTTTCCTTGAGAGATATCTGCAGTGAAACAGTGACAGAGAGATTTGATCTTATTCCGTGTTATAACATGAGGTACTCTACCTGACACCTTACCTCCCTTAGGCAGAAAGAATGCTTGCAAGGCAATCTCACTGAAAAAGGAAAATCTGAAAAAATGTTGATTATAGAATTTATTTGGTGTTTCAAAGAGATTAATATACTACACTATGGTTATTGATTCCTTTTTCTTATTTAAAATTTTTTAAATTGTTATTTCTCCAATACAATTTTTTTTCTACTGCACTGCATGGTGACCCAGTTACAGATACACGTATACATTCTTTGTTCTCCCACTACATGCTCCACCATAAGTGACTAGACATAGTTCCCAGTGCTACATTGCAGGGTCTCATTGCTAATGCATTCCAAAAGCAATAGTTTACATCTATAAAGTGCCAAGCTCCCAATGCACCCTGCCTGCTCCCACTCCCCCTTGACAACCACAAGTCTATTCTCTAAGTCCATGATTTTCTTTTCTGTGGAAAGATTCATTTGTGCCATATGTTAGATTCCAGGTGTACGTGATATCATAAGGTGTTTGTCTTTCTCTTTCTGACTGACTTCACTCAGGATGAGAGTCTCTAGCCCCATCCATGTTGCTGCAAATGGCATTATGTTGTTCTTTTTATGGCTGAGTAGTGTGCCATTGTGTATATATACCACATCTTCCTAATCCAATTGTCTAATGATGGACATTTGGGTTGTTGCCATGTCTTGGCTATTGTGAATAGAGCTACAGTGAACATGCAGATGCATGTGTCTTTTTTAAGGAAAGTTTTGTCTGGATATATGCCCAAGAGTGGGGTGGCTGGGTGATATGGTAGTTGTATGTATAGTTTTCTAAGGTACCTCCATACTCTTCTCCGTAGTGGTTATACCAGCTTACATTCCCACCAACAGTGCAGGAGGGTTCCCTTTTCTCCACACCCGCTCCAGCATTTGTTATTTTTGGACTTTTTATTTTTATTTTTTGTCTTTTCTAGGGCTACACGCCTGGCATATGCAGGTTCCCAGGCTACAGGTCTAATCAGAGCTGTAGCCAACGGCCTACGTCAGAGCCACAGCAATGTGGGATCTGAGGCACATATGTGGCCAAAACCACAGCTGGCAGCAATGCTGGATCTTTAACCCACTGAGTGAGGCCAGGGATTGAACCAGCAACCTCATGGTTCCTAGTTGGATTCATTAACCACAGAGCCATGGCAGGAAGTCCTAGCAGACTTATTAACGATGGCCATTCTCTCTGATGTGAGCTGGAATCTCATGGTAGGTTTTTTTTTGTTTGTTTGTTTGTTTGTCTTTTTGCATTTCCTTGAGCTGCTCCTGCGACATATGGAGGTTCCCAGGCTAGGGGTCTAATTGGAGCTGTAGCCAACAGCCTATGCCAGAGCCACAGCAACGTGGGATCCAAGCCATGTCTGCAACCCACACCACAGCTCACAGCAATGCCAGAGCCTTAAGGCACTGAGCAAGGCCAGGTATGGAACCCACAACCTCATGGTTCGTAGTCAGATTTATTAACCACTGTACCACGATGGGCACTCCTCTCATGGTGGTTTTGATTTGCATTTAGCTAATAATCAGGGATGTTGAGCATTTTTCACGTGCTTTTAGGCCATCTGTATATCTTCCAGACTGTAGGAGAAATGTCTATTCAGGTCTTTTGCCCATTTTTCCATTGGGCTGTTGGCATTTTTGCTGTTGAGTTGTGCAAATTGTTTGCATATTTTAGAGATTAGGCCCTTGTCAGCTGCATCATTGGAAACTATTTTTTCCAATTCTGGAAGTTGTCTTTTTGTTTTCTTTTTGGTTTCCTTTGCTGTGCAAAAGCTCCTCAGTTTGATTATGTGCCATTGATTTCTTTTTGCTTTTATGTCTGTTGCTTTGGGAGACTGACCTGAGAAAACATTTGTAAGGTTGATGTTAGAGAATGTTCTGCCTATGTTCTCTTCCAGGAGATTGATGGTGTCTTGTCTTATATTTAAGTCTTTCAGCCATTTCGAGTTTATTTTTGTGCCTGAGTGAGGGTGTGTTCCAGTTTCATTGATTTGCAAGCAGCTGTCCAGGTTTCCCAGCATCATCTGCTGAAAAGACTGTCTTTTTCCCATTTTATGTTCTTGCCTCTCTTTGTTGAAGGTTAATTCACTATAGGTGTCTGGGTTTATCTGTGGGTTTTCTATTCTGTTCCATGGGATTTTACATCTGTTTTGGTACCAGTACCGTACTGTTTTGATGACTGTGGCTTTGTTGTATTGCCTGAAGTCTGGGAGAGTTATGCCTTCTGCTGGCTTTTTTTTGTTTGTTTTGTTTTGTTTTGTTTTGTTTTTGTTTTCTTGTTTTTTCTACCAGAAGTCACCAAATTGGAGTTAAACCTATTGAGACAAAATTGTTCCAGTCACTTCAAATAAATGCAGCAAGTTCCAAGTTGCAGAGAAGGATGATTCATGCAAATATTTTGTCCTGAGAGTGGACTGGCTAGAGGAATATGAGAAGACAGCCACTGGAGGGATTGAGCACTCTTGGGTGCATTTGGAAAGGTGTTCTTCAGAGCATAGTTTACATCATTTCAGACAAAGATTTTTCTCTGGTTCATGTAAGAACCATAGACTAGGTTAATATTCCCTTGTTACTAAGAGCCAAAATATATTTCACTTCCTATTGTTGGAAAGACAATATCCTACATAACTATTTCATCTCCATAGGAATATGGAACAATGACAGGATGAACCGTAACCGAGACGGTGTTCTAGATTATCTCCTCTATAGATAGGCCACACAAGACCATCTCCATCTTCCTTCTGCATGGAGAGAACCTGGACAGTTAATTCAAAGAGATTTGTGGCCCTGCATATCTTAAGGTGTTGCCATCCTCATCTTTATGTTCCTAGGCTGAGCAAATGGGCACAGGCTCACATTACCAGCCCAGTATAATCATTGGTATTGAAGTGGTTTCACAGCACAGAACTTTGAGTTGCCCCTTGGAAGGTTGTGGTTTTTCCTGTTTGTGGATGGAATTGGATGGTCATGTCAGAGGTGTGCATCTGGATTAAAGGTGGGTTTGATGCCCAAAGTTCTCTCCAGAACTTCCTTAGCTAAAGCCTTTCAGATTGAGGAAATATCCAACAAGCTCTCTACAAACCCCTGGTGCATGTGGAACATTGCCAGGGAAAGCCATTAACCATAATTATTTTGAAAATTTTCCCCAACATACAGGTATCTCAAGACAAACACCATTTTCTTTTTTCATGCAGAGGTGCTTTGCCACACTTGAAAAATATTATGTGGCCTACATGTCATAAGCTGATGAAATCCTGATCCTAACTATTAGTGCAAGCATAACAAATAGGCTCAGATTTCCCTGCTGGGTTAATTTTGGTGTTCTAGCACATTTAAGTAGACATCCTTAAACGACCTTTTGGAAAAAGATTCTCCAGCTTTTCTGGGTTGCTTTGCGTACAAATGGTGGAAATGGTTTGACAACAGATAGGTGTTGCTACTCTGGATTTCAGGTCGCTTTGCTCTCTGAAGGGTGTTCAGGAAATTCCTCAGGCAAACATTTATATAGCCCAAACAGGGTGAATTTAATTTGGCTAAATGTACTTGGTCTGCACATGTCACTGTCTATTTCATGCTCTATCTTTGCAGAGAGATTCTGGGATTCCACTCAGACAGCAAGATATCTCATGCTTCCTCCACCTAGGCAGAGGCTCACCACTCTCGTCTGATATTCATTCAGACACCAGAGTCTCCATGTACTTACTCAACACACATTTTTGCCAATTCATTGCCAGGACCATAGCATTTGATTTTTGCTTTGCAGGCTATTTACCTTGGCAATGTCACTTTTTCATACTTGCCCATAAATTTTGATCTTTTCTAAGTCTAATTCACACTATCCTAAAAATGGTAATCCAAGTAAAATATATCTCACTCTCTGAGATTTTGTTGTTTTGAATGGTGCATGTTGGAGATGTTGTTTTTCCAGTAGAAATTTAAAAAGATGTGCTTATAAATCGTGTTGATTGTAAAAAGCCCATGTATGTGTATTCAAAAAAAATTGTAATCCAGTTACCTGTGGGTATCTGCAGACATAATTACCTAAAGTAGAATTATTCTATCACTACAGGTCTTTGACTCCCCACCCAAATTTACTATGCCTTGAGGTAGGCTCTGCTCTGAAACAGGTTTGATATAACTCAGGTTTTTTATCTGCCCACAGGAGATGAAATACCTAACCTCTCAGTTCCCTGTTCTAAGAGAAATGCTAAAAGGCAACATGAATGTGTACAGTAATATGGGAAAAGGGCAAAAAATAAGTGGAGGTGATATCATTTATTCCCAGTTTTAAAAGTTTTGAAACACTTCGCACTGTTTTCTGATCATTCTCATCCCCAGAAATCTCCCAACTGATGTTAAACATAAAGAGAACCAATAGATCTACACATTGTATGACACTCTCAAATATGTGGTCCTAAAATTGCCCATGAGGGAGAGTCTGGGAAAACATTTGGTCATGAGAAAGGACATGTGGGGGGAATAGGAGAAGACAGCAATTTTAGGAAATGAGAATTCTTGGTGGAATTAGAAAGTTGCCTCCAGGAGCATAATTCATGGCCTTTAGGCCTCATGTTATTCCAAAGCTCAAATGGGAATCATGAAATGTATGGATGTACACGGCTTTGTAAGAAACAAAATTGACTTCCCTTCATTGTGTTGGAAAGACTAATATCCCAGATACCCTTTTCAAGTCTGTCCATAGGGACAGTGGAACATGGCCACAATGAGCCATAAGCCAGAATGTGTTCTATGTTATCTCTTGGAAAGACAGGCATAAGAAGACTGTCTCAGTCTTCTTTTTGCAGGGAGAGATACTAGGCTTCTAATTTTTTTTTTTTTAAATGTGGACTTTCACTCCCTAAGGATTCAGAATTCTGATCATGAATTTTTTAGTGTGAGCCAAGGGACAACGGCTCCCATTACCCACACCATGTAAATTTTGGTATGGAAGCTATGTTTCAGCACAGACATTAGGGCTACTTCTAGGAAGGTTTTCTATTGTCCTCCTGGTTGAAAAAATTCCACTGAGAGATAGGAGCTTCACAGCAGGATTATAGGTGGCTGGACTGCTTAAAGGGCTCTCAGGAATTTCCTGAGGCAACTGCATATGTATCCAAGAACTGAGTGATTGGACTCGGATAAATGTCCTCAGCCTGAATTTCTCACGGTCCCATGTATTGTACTCCCTTGACAGAGAGATGTCAGGAATCCTATCAGAAAATCTTTCCAGAGCCAAACAGCTATGAGAGTCTCTCTCTTCCTTTACACACTATGCAAGTGTTATTTTGACTTTCTTTCACATACCACACTCCTCTTGTACTCACCATGTATTTCTGGCCAACTCCATGGCCTAGGAACATAGCATTTTGATCTGGAATCAAGATGATTTCCTTGGCAGTTGTAGGAATCCTCACATACTTCATGGTTTTTTCTAGTTTCATCTCGTTCATCCAACAAACTGAAATCCAGTGAAAGCATCTTCTGAGTCTTTCAGATTTGTGGCATTTTATTTAATTTTCTCTTCATTACTTTGTTTTTACTTTTCCCCTCTTCTATTCTTGCTTTCCTATCTTCCTTCTTTTTATTTTGACAGATTTTACACTAGATTTGATCATATTTGTGGTGACACAATTAAACATGACTTGGTGTTTGGCCGAAATTATTACCAATCATTTTTTGTCCATGTTTCACAATATGCGTATTTACCTAGGGTCAGAAATATTGCCTTCTCTCTGAATTTCGAAGATGCCTGTCAGTCAGCCCCAGGGAACTGCAAGAGGCATCCAGGTAGGATTTGCCATGAAACTGTGATGGAGAGGCTTATTAACACTCAGTGAATTCTCTATAGAGGAAGGTGAAATATACTACATTTCCAGCACTTATGGCAAGATGACTTAGTGGAATGCAACAGCAACTTCTTCCTTGTCATGTGCAGGGCTCATAAAGATTGGTGATGATGCCATTTAGGCAAATTTCTAAAACTTTTGAGAAACTCCATTCTCATTCCTGGCTCTCTTCCCCCATTTTGATGAAGTTGTATTAATTATAGAGGACTAGCCATAGTTGGGCTAAACATGGAGAGACCCACGAGATTGGTCAATCCACATTTTGCAAAGAGGTTTATTCTGCTTGAGGTTTTAGTCCTTAGATGGGAGAGTGTGGAGTAATATGGGAGGAGAACCCTTTTGGGAAAGGAGCACTCTTGGAGGACTTTGAAAGTTGCTCATGTGTGACTTAAGTAATGTTCTTTCAGGCAGATGTTTACCATGGTTTCCTCACGAAAAGTGCCAAGCATTGAAAATATACACTTTTCCGTAGGAAGCAAAAGGTACAATAGCAGGTGCCTTTACTATTGTAGAAATGACAAATATCCAACAAGCTATGTACAAACCCATGCTGCATGTGGAATATGGCCAGGGATAGCCATCAGCCAAAAGGTATTCCAAAGTTTTTCCCCAAATATAGGTGTTGCAAGACAATCACCATTTTCCATTTGCATGGGGAGCTGCTGGCAAACCAGTTCAAAAGGGTTAGTTGCCCTCCATGTCACAAGCTGTTTTAATCCTGATTCCAAAGTTATTAGGGTGATAAGAAGAACACAGGCCCAGATTTCTCTTCTGGTTAAATTTTGGAATTCCAGCACTTTTCACTAGAGAACACTAAATGAACTTCCAGAAAGATGATTCTCCACTTTGGTAGATTGGTGTCAAACCATCTCAAGCATTTGGTGTGCAAACGCTTGAGATGGTTTGACAACAAATAGGTGTTTTGCCCCTGGATTGCAGGTGGCTTGGCTGTCCAAAAGGTGTTCAGGAAACTCCTCAGCCAAATATTTCCATAGCCCAAAGTGGGTGAATTGAATTTGGCTAAATGTCTTCGACCTGCATGTGTCACAGTCCATTTCATGCTCTCTCTCTGCAGAGTGATTCTGGGATTCGACTCAGAAAGTCTTCTGTAGGTACAGCTAGATATTTCATGCTTCCTCCATGCAGACAGAGGCTCCACACCCTCTTCTGACCTTCATTTAGACACCAGTCTCCATGTACTCAAAAACCATATTGCCAATTCATCACTCTTATTATTTAATTTTGGATTTGCAGGATATTTCCCTTGACAATGTCACTATTTCATATTTGTCTGTGCCTTTTGTTTTTTTTTTTTTTCTAAGTCTAATTCATGCTATGATAAAAGCAGAAATGCAATGAAAATATATCTCACTCTCTGAGACTTCAGGTTTTTTTTGAGGGGGGAAAATTTGGATTTTGGGGGGGATGCTGGATGTTGTTTCTCCAGGAGAAATTTCACCATATTTGCTTATATTTCATGTTGACAATAATGGGCCCATGTCTGCGTATTCCAAAAAAATTTTATACAGAGATACCTGTAGCCATCTGCCGAGATAAAGTCCTAAAGACAGAATTATTTCATAGGTACTACTCTTTGAATTGCCACTCAAACATATGATACCTTTAGGTATGCTCTGCTGTGAAATGTGACAGACAGTGTTAGTATTATTCAGTATTCTTTCACTGTTCACAGAAGATGAAATAAATTCCCTCTCAGCATCCTGTTCAAAAGGAATTCTTTTTGTTTGTTTTTTATTTTTTATTACTCAATGAATCTATTACATTTATAGTTGTACAATGATCATCACAATCCAATTTTATAAGATTTCCCTCCCACAACCCCAGCGCATCCCCCACCCCTGAACTGTCTCCTTTGGAAACCACACGTTTTTCAAAGTCTGTGAGTCAGTATCTATTCTGCAAAGAAGTTCATTGTGTCCTTTTTTCAGATTCCACATGTCAGTGAAAGCATTTGATGGGGGGATGCTGGATTGTGGATTTGGTGTTGGTGTCTCATTGTATGGCTGACTTCACTTAGCATGATCATTTCTAGGTCCATCCCTGTTATAAAAATGTCGGTATATCATTCCTTTTAATGGCTGAGTAATATTCCATTGGGTATATGAACCACATCTTCTTGATCCACTCCTCTGTCGATGGACATCTAGATTGTTTCCATGTCTTGGCTGTTGCAGATAGTGCTGCAGTGAACATTGGAGTACATGTGTCTTTGTGAGTCATGGTTTCTCTGGATAGATGCCCAGGAGCGACTAAGGAATTCTTGAAGGTAACATGATTACATACATTAATGTGGGCAAAGGCAAACTAAAAAAAATGGAGATGATATCATTTATGCCCATTTATAAATGATTTGAAATACTGCACACAGGTTCCTGATCACTTTTTATCGCCAGAAATCACCTAACTGCAGTTAAGCATAAATGGAAGCCATTGCTCAACATCACATCATATGAACCAATCACATTTGTGGTTCCACTGTTGCCCATGAGAGAGCATTTTGGCAACGATTTGGGCATGAGAGTGAAATGTTGGGTGGAATAGGAGAAGGCAGAAATTTTAGGTAATGAGTACTCTTGTTGGAATTAGACATAGCACAATAATAGCCAAAATTTTCATCCTTTCTATCCAGATCATTCCAGAATTCAAATGGGAATCATGAAATTTATTGACGCACACTGCTTTGTAAGAACGAAATATGATTCCTCCTCATGTTCTCGTAACAACAAATACTTTAGAGGCCCTTTTTCCATTATGTAGAGACTGTGCAACATGCCTGGGATGAGCCATAAACCAGAAAGTGTTCCAGGTTGTCTCTTGGAAGGATGGGCATCGCAACGCTGTCTCAATCTTCTGTCTGCGGGGCAAGATTCTGGGCATCTAATACAAAACGTTTTGAGGCTTTGCATGCCCTAAGATGTCAGAATCCTGATCATTAATTTCTTAGGCTGCATGGAGGGACAATGGGTCTCCTTACCTGCACCATATAATGCTGGTATTTAAGTTAGGTTTCAGCACAGAACTTAATGCTGCTTTATTGGAAGATTTTCTCATGTCCTGTTGATTGAGAAAATTCCACTGAGAGTTAGGAGCTGCACAGCTGAATTATAGATAGCTTGGCTGCTCAAAGTACTTTCTTAAATTTCTTTGGCTGGTGCATCTGTTTCCAAGAGAGGGGGTGATGGTACTTTGGGCAAATGTTCTCAGCTTGATTTTGTCATGGACGCGTGACTTTTCCATCATGAAAAACAGATGTCAGTATTCATTTCAGAAAAGTTTCGGGGGAAAACTCTTTTTTTTTTTTTTTTTTTTTTTGGATTTTGGCTTTTGGCCTTTTCTAGGGCCACTCCCTAGAAAAGACATTCCTAGACAAGGGGCCTAATTAATTGGAGCCACAGCCACCAGCCTACGCCAGAGCCACAGCAACCCAAAATCCGAACCATGTCTGCAAACTACACTAAAGTTCGTGGCAACGCCTAATCCTCAACCCACTGAGAAAGGCCAGGAATCGAACCGGCAAACTGCGTGGTTCCTTGTCGGATTAGTTAAAACTGCGCCACTACGGAAACTCCTCAAGGGGCAAACTGTTATATAAATCTCAGACTCCTTTGCATATTCTCCAAAAGAGGATTTGACTTTATTTCACACAGCAAATTCACTGGCACACAACACATATCTCCAGCCAACACTACTGCTTAGCCTAAAGTAATTTGATCTATATCATACATTTGAATTCCTCAGCAATTTCACGTTCCAGACATCCACCAATACTTCATTATCTAGTTTCAACTCACTTTATCAAACAAAATGAAACCCATGAAAGAATATAACAATAATCTCTGACAAATTATTCCTGATTTACTAATATCCCCTTGTATTCTATATTCCTCATTTTTTTAAAATTTCAACCTACTCACTTTGCAAGCAGCTATAAAGAGAAAACGAAAGGGCTCTAGATAGGACACTTGAGGCTTTCGGCCCCTCAGTGGCTAGGCAAAACCAAAGAGATTCGGCACCCGCTGGCTGAGGAACTGCCTGTCTGAGGGAGAGAGGCGGGCCTGTGGAAGTGGAGGACGGAGCTGGGGGCAGCCTACCTTGGCGCTGTGGAGCGGCCACGGCCTTTGGTTCGCGGCCAGGGCCTGGGAGGAGGAGGAGGCCGAAAGGGCAGACGGCCCACTTGGAGACAGGGCCCTCAAACAGGGGCAGGGGACGGGGCTTCCTCCATCCACGGGCCCAGAGGAGAGGCCAGCCCGAAGCACCCGTCTTGGGCAGGGGCGAGTTCAAGGACCCGAGCAGGACAAGGGGCCAAAGTCCACACCCAGAGGAAGAGCCCCCGTGGGAGCCGGCCCGCCCCAGGGCACCCCCGCCCCTGCAGCCCATCCCACGCACTCCCGACCTCCTGCTCCTGAGGCCAACAGCTGCAGCACCGTCTTCCCCCTTCTCCCGGGCACCGGTACCCTTTCTCCCATGGGAGCAGCCCCTTGTGGAAAGGCTGGCCCGGCATGGAAGGTTTGGGAGGTGGACCGGCACCGCCGCCTCACCGACTGCCGCCTACCCACACACGAGCAGATGTCGATCTCGCTCTGTGCCTTTGGACGAGCCCTGGGGGTGCCTGGGATGGACCAGGATGGCTTAGCCTGAGCCTCCTTCCCCGCCCCGACCCAAGGGCTGAGAAGGACGGTGTAGGCTGGACCTGGGCAGACCCTCTCACAAGGGGCAGGCATGACTCGGAAAGAATTCAGTCTCCCCTGTGGGCCTGCCACCGGGGCGGGGTTGGCGGGGCGGGGTTGTCGCCCCGGGGGCGTGATGTTCCTTGAGCGGGCTCTGTCCTCAGCACCTCGCTCTCTGGGCTCGCACACGGATTTCGGGGTGGTCACCGTGCCAGCAAAGAGTGTGTCCCGTCTCGGGGTCTGCAAGCCTTGTGGCTAGGGCGGAGTGGCCTGCAGTGGCACGCCTTGCCCGGGAGGGGCCTGGGCCAGCTCCGTTGTCTGGCGGCCAGGCAGGCCTTGGCCCGGCGCTTCAGAAGGCCCCTCCTGCAAGGGCGGGAGCACACCAAGTGCCCGCCTGACCTGCCGTGGATGCCGGCCACCCAGGAGGCGGTGTCTTTGGTGTCCTGCCCTGGTAGCTTTCTGTGAGGCTTTCTGGCAGGGAAGAGAGAGGGAGGCCCGTGCGGGCTGCCAAGGGCCCGAGAGACCCCGGAGGCCCAGGGAGCCCCTCAGGCAGAGGTGCAGAGACAAGGACAGGGCTCCGGGCTGGACTCTTGGGGCTCTGGGGCCCCTCAATGGCTAGGCAGGTCCAGCCTAGCCAAGGCTGGATACACAGTCCCTAGGCAAGCCAGAACATGACCTGCGGCGGCCCACGACGTGGACCTGCAAGAGATCTGGGCAGGACCACTGCAGCACGCTGCCCTGCAACCGGGCCTCCTGTCTTGTGGGAGGCCTCGCTCAGCTTGAAGGGCCTAGGTGAAAGACGAGTCGACCGTGCCACGGGGAAGTTCAAGTTGGACTTGAGAGAGGTCAAGCAGGTGCAGGTGGGCACCTTGAGCAGTGCCCGAGAGGCCAGGCCCCTGGCCACGGGGTGGGTGGGGGCAGGTGGGGCGGTGCCGGGGAGCCTGGGAGGCAGGGCCCGGGGCCCCGGGGCCCAGGGCGGGGCGCGGGGCGGGCCTTGAGGGGGGACGCCCCCTGCCTTGTCTCTGATTGGCCGAGAGAGCAGAGGGCCTTCCCTGCCAGGCCTGCCGCCAGCCTGGCGCCTCTGAGCTGTGCGCATGCGCATCTGGCCCTGGCACCCCCCCCCACCCACCCCCCACCAAGCCTCCCTCGGCTTGGCCTGCTCCAGGGGCACTTTGGCCACCGTGCAGCGCTGGTAGCCTCAAGCAGCAGGGCCTAGGCGGGCAAGGGCGCAGGGCAGTGGCCAGGGCTGCTCCCAGCCCCTAGCCCTTCTGTGGGGCCCAGCTGCTCAGCTCCCACCTCCTGGTCCTGCATGGCTGCCTCAGCTCAGAGCGGCATGGCCAGTGAGGCAGGGGTCGCGGAGGACCTTGCCACTGCCCAGCAGTCCTGGGCCGCCTGCCTGCGGGGAGGGGCTCTTCAGTAGATGGGGGGAGTGGGGTCACGTGCAGGCAGGCTCTAGCTGGCGCACCTTTGGGAGAGAGCGCCCCCTTCCGGGTGGAGGCCCTGAGGGAAGGCTCGGCCCCAGCGGGAGGAGTGGCTGCTGCTGATGGAGGACGTCGTGGACGTGGTGGAGGTGGTGGCGGAGGAGGACCGCAGCGGCAGGAGGCAGCGGCAGGCGGCAGGGGCTTCAGCGGTGGGGGAGAAGCAGGAGGAGCAGGCAGAGGCGGCGGAGGACAAGTCCCAAAAGCAGGTGTTCAGGCAGGAGGCAGCGGGGGCCGCTGGGCTCAGCGGGACTGCCCTGCAGGCCCTGCAGGCCCTTGAGTCAGACTGGAGCCCTGAGGATGCCCGAGCGAGCAGGGCCTAGCCTCAGCTCAAGCGCAAGTGGGCTCGCAGAAGGAGGCTTCCTTTGGATGGGAGTGGCACCATCATCCAGAGCAGGCCCGCTGGCTCCTGGGCCCAAGTCATATCCCCAGCTCTGCTGCTCAGGCTTGGCGGGGCTGAGGAGGGCAAGGGCAGGAGGAGGAGGTGGTGTGGGGGCGGGGGAGCGGAGCAGGGGACCCAGGGAAGAGGCTGGGAGCAAGGGAGCTGGGGGAGCCGGGGTGGGCTGGGAGCTTGCCCCAGAGGCACAGCAGGCGGGGAGGCAGTGGCTGCAGGGCCACGTGCCGGTGTCTGAGCAGCCACTTCGGGGCAGTCCTTTTGGATTGGGCTGCGGGGCCCCTGGGCAAGCCTCCGACGACGCCGACCACGGCGAGGATGCCAACGACGCCTAGGCCGCGCGGGAGAGGCCCACAGCCCCCTCGCACCGAGGGCTCTTGGGAAGGTTTCCTGCCAGGGGAAGTCCCCGGAGACAGTGGGAGAGCCACGCCCCGTCCTGTCCATCCGGGAGAGGCCAGCGACTTGGTTTGTTCTCGCCGCCCACAATGCCCACGCCTCCGCCGCCGCGCAAGAGCATAGGTGTTTGTGTTGCTGCTGGGAGAGGGAGCTCTGCTGGGCAGACCCCGTCTGGCCCGCCTAGAGGCTACCATCCCTGCTTCCCCGGGCCCTTGGCCCACACACTAGAATGGGGGCAAGGCACTCACTCCCTCCCACCCAGAGGCCCCCCCCAGCTCCACCCACGGCCCCAGGCTCCCAGCCACAGGCCCTGCCCCTGGCAGGCTGGGAGTCGGGCTGGGCTCCAGGCGCGCAGCCCCTCAGCCCCTTCTGTAGATGGGTCCGGTCAGCAGCCAAGGGCGGCCTTTCAGCCCACAGCCCCATCCCGGCAGAGAAGGCCTGAGTCAGACGGGGACCGAGCACCGGCAGACCTGGGGAGCAGCGGTGGCCTGCCCCCGCACCCCCAGGCCCTGTGCAGTGATCGGGAGTGCTCAGCAAGCCGGCCCTCCCCGTGTGGGTGTCCACAGCCAGCCCCAGAGGTGCAGGACACCAAGGATTCCCCCAGGCAGGCGCATGTGTGCAGACAGGGCAGGGGCTGAGGTCCAGGGGCCGTCTGGGTGTGGGCGTGGGTGGGTTTCAAGTTGGAGCGTGAGTGTTTGTGTGTGCGTGTCCCCGCATGTGCGGGGACAGGCGGATGACGGGTGGGAGGGAGGGACCGGTTCAGGGCTTTGGGGCCCTTCCTTGTCTGGCATGAAGCAGGCGACACCTCCTTGACGAGTTGCACGTTGGGAACCATCCGCTGCTGTTGGCCGTGACGAGTGACCGAGACAAAGACGTGCTTGGCTAGCCGCCCCGTGTGGAGGTGAGGCTGGGGGAGCTGAAGCCCCGTGGGGGCGGGGCGAGCAGGCCTGGCAACCAGCAGGCAGGGCGCAGGGGGTTGTCCAGCAGGCCTGGCTGTGAGCCCAGGCAGAGGAGCAAAGGACGGGGGTCACCGCCGCCAAACAGGCAAGCTCGGGAGCCCTGGCCGGGCTCTCCTCCTTGCCCTCGTCTTGGGTGTGGCAGGTGCAGGAACGGGGCCACCCCGGCTACCTACCGCCGCGAGTTGGTGTTTTCCTTTGGGCACAGCCCCTCCTTCTGGAACAGAGTGATCGTTAGGGAGTACCACCTTGGCATCGCAGGTAGGCGCTGGTGGCCTGGCTGGTGGGGGTGAGCGTGGGAGGGCGTGGGTGGGGGGGCGCTGGCTGCTCATCCCCTGGGTCCCCGCTCGTCCTCCAGGATACCGGGTGTCCCGTTCCACTGCGGTCCAGTGGTTCTGGGCCTGTGACCGGGGAGCCCCCCAGCCGCAGGCAGGACCCCACCAGCCTCAACTTGCTCACCGTGGGCAGTCGCACCAGGGCTGCCCAGGCTCTGCCTGGGTGGCTGAGGTGGGGTGCCTCTGGCCGTCTTCAGCAGTGGCCGTGTTGGTGTCCCCGGGCTCCTGGCGAAGGGGTCCGCCCTGGGCCGCGGCTAGCCTGTCCTGCCCCGGTCTGTCTCCCCCGCCAGGTCATCACGGAGGATGTGTGGCCCCACAGCACGCGCTACTACCCGCGAGAGGACGGCAGCCGCAGGCGAGGTAACGGAGAGGAGCAGGTGTCCTTGGGGAGCCCAGGGCCCCGTGCCCCCGGCGCGGAAAGGAGGGTCCTCAGGAAGCCGGGCCTGCCCTTTCCCAGCAGAAGGGGAGGCTGAGGCTCAGAGGAGCCTGGGCGTGGGGCGGGCTCTCAGGCCATCCAGGGAGTGGCTGGGGCGCAGGAGCGAGGGCCGGAGGGCCCCCGGTCTCCCGGGATTCAGACCACCGGCGCTTTCAGGGGCAGGGTCTGTCTCCCAGCGAGGCGTGGCTGCTGGAGCCCTGTTGTCCCTCGGAGTGACCGTCGCTGTCGGGCTTGGGCGCCTCCGACAGCGTGGGCGGTGTCCGGGCGGCTGCCTCTGCACCCCCAGCCACACCAGCCGCCCACGCCAGGCCCTGGCGCCGCCACCACTTCTCCCCCTGCCCCTGCCCTCCTGGCCAAAGGCCTCCAGGTCTCGAGGAGCTCGGCTCCCCTCTACCTCTACCTCGTCCTGTGCCGATGTGCAGAGTCTCCCTTGCAAGGTCCCGGCCACCCCTTCGGCTGCCAGCACCAGACCAGAGGCCAGCCTGGACACGGCCCGAGGCTAGCGGGCGCCCAGTACTCGAGGCCTGGGGGAAAGAACAGGGGAGGGTTCCCTAAAGGGCAGGCTTCTCTGCCTCTTGGCCCCTTGCTCCCGGTGGTTGGCCCAAGCAGGTCCTCCTCCTCCTCGTGTTCCCCCGGGTTGTGGCCTTGGTCCCGTGTCCCTGTGTGCCCGTGTGCCTGTGTGGGGGTGTGTACGAGTGCTCGAGTGTGTTCTGGGCACGCGTGACCTGGAGATGGAGGCGATGGGGCACGGGTTGGGCCAGGTGGAAGACGAGGAGGCCAGAGGGGCCCACGGGTGCCCCAGATGAGTGCTCAGAGCCCAGGAGAGACATGAGGCCAGGGAGCGTTCCAGCCGGTGGGTTCCGCCCCCGTGCCTGGCCCGAGGCTGAGCGAGACCTAAAGCCTCTGAGGAGTGCTCGTGTCTTGCTGTGGGTTTGTCTGGGGGGTTCATGCGGTATGCGTGAGTGGCCAGGGTCCTGCGGGGCTTGGGCACCCGCTGGCTGAGGAACTGCCTGTCTGAGGGAGAGAGGCGGGCCTGTGGAAGTGGAGGACGGAGCTGGGGGCAGCCTACCTTGGCGCTGTGGAGCGGCCACGGCCTTTGGTTCGCGGCCAGGGCCTGGGAGGAGGAGGAGGCCGAAAGGGCAGACGGCCCACTTGGAGACAGGGCCCTCAAACAGGGGCAGGGGACGGGGCTTCCTCCATCCACGGGCCCAGAGGAGAGGCCAGCCCGAAGCACCCGTCTTGGGCAGGGGCGAGTTCAAGGACCCGAGCAGGACAAGGGGCCAAAGTCCACACCCAGAGGAAGAGCCCCCGTGGGAGCCGGCCCGCCCCAGGGCACCCCCGCCCCTGCAGCCCATCCCACGCACTCCCGACCTCCTGCTCCTGAGGCCAACAGCTGCAGCACCGTCTTCCCCCTTCTCCCGGGCACCGGTACCCTTTCTCCCATGGGAGCAGCCCCTTGTGGAAAGGCTGGCCCGGCATGGAAGGTTTGGGAGGTGGACCGGCACCGCCGCCTCACCGACTGCCGCCTACCCACACACGAGCAGATGTCGATCTCGCTCTGTGCCTTTGGACGAGCCCTGGGGGTGCCTGGGATGGACCAGGATGGCTTAGCCTGAGCCTCCTTCCCCGCCCCGACCCAAGGGCTGAGAAGGACGGTGTAGGCTGGACCTGGGCAGACCCTCTCACAAGGGGCAGGCATGACTCGGAAAGAATTCAGTCTCCCCTGTGGGCCTGCCACCGGGGCGGGGTTGGCGGGGCGGGGTTGTCGCCCCGGGGGCGTGATGTTCCTTGAGCGGGCTCTGTCCTCAGCACCTCGCTCTCTGGGCTCGCACACGGATTTCGGGGTGGTCACCGTGCCAGCAAAGAGTGTGTCCCGTCTCGGGGTCTGCAAGCCTTGTGGCTAGGGCGGAGTGGCCTGCAGTGGCACGCCTTGCCCGGGAGGGGCCTGGGCCAGCTCCGTTGTCTGGCGGCCAGGCAGGCCTTGGCCCGGCGCTTCAGAAGGCCCCTCCTGCAAGGGCGGGAGCACACCAAGTGCCCGCCTGACCTGCCGTGGATGCCGGCCACCCAGGAGGCGGTGTCTTTGGTGTCCTGCCCTGGTAGCTTTCTGTGAGGCTTTCTGGCAGGGAAGAGAGAGGGAGGCCCGTGCGGGCTGCCAAGGGCCCGAGAGACCCCGGAGGCCCAGGGAGCCCCTCAGGCAGAGGTGCAGAGACAAGGACAGGGCTCCGGGCTGGACTCTTGGGGCTCTGGGGCCCCTCAATGGCTAGGCAGGTCCAGCCTAGCCAAGGCTGGATACACAGTCCCTAGGCAAGCCAGAACATGACCTGCGGCGGCCCACGACGTGGACCTGCAAGAGATCTGGGCAGGACCACTGCAGCACGCTGCCCTGCAACCGGGCCTCCTGTCTTGTGGGAGGCCTCGCTCAGCTTGAAGGGCCTAGGTGAAAGACGAGTCGACCGTGCCACGGGGAAGTTCAAGTTGGACTTGAGAGAGGTCAAGCAGGTGCAGGTGGGCACCTTGAGCAGTGCCCGAGAGGCCAGGCCCCTGGCCACGGGGTGGGTGGGGGCAGGTGGGGCGGTGCCGGGGAGCCTGGGAGGCAGGGCCCGGGGCCCCGGGGCCCAGGGCGGGGCGCGGGGCGGGCCTTGAGGGGGGACGCCCCCTGCCTTGTCTCTGATTGGCCGAGAGAGCAGAGGGCCTTCCCTGCCAGGCCTGCCGCCAGCCTGGCGCCTCTGAGCTGTGCGCATGCGCATCTGGCCCTGGCACCCCCCCCACCCACCCCCCACCAAGCCTCCCTCGGCTTGGCCTGCTCCAGGGGCACTTTGGCCACCGTGCAGCGCTGGTAGCCTCAAGCAGCAGGGCCTAGGCGGGCAAGGGCGCAGGGCAGTGGCCAGGGCTGCTCCCAGCCCCTAGCCCTTCTGTGGGGCCCAGCTGCTCAGCTCCCACCTCCTGGTCCTGCATGGCTGCCTCAGCTCAGAGCGGCATGGCCAGTGAGGCAGGGGTCGCGGAGGACCTTGCCACTGCCCAGCAGTCCTGGGCCGCCTGCCTGCGGGGAGGGGCTCTTCAGTAGATGGGGGGAGTGGGGTCACGTGCAGGCAGGCTCTAGCTGGCGCACCTTTGGGAGAGAGCGCCCCCTTCCGGGTGGAGGCCCTGAGGGAAGGCTCGGCCCCAGCGGGAGGAGTGGCTGCTGCTGATGGAGGACGTCGTGGACGTGGTGGAGGTGGTGGCGGAGGAGGACCGCAGCGGCAGGAGGCAGCGGCAGGCGGCAGGGGCTTCAGCGGTGGGGGAGAAGCAGGAGGAGCAGGCAGAGGCGGCGGAGGACAAGTCCCAAAAGCAGGTGTTCAGGCAGGAGGCAGCGGGGGCCGCTGGGCTCAGCGGGACTGCCCTGCAGGCCCTGCAGGCCCTTGAGTCAGACTGGAGCCCTGAGGATGCCCGAGCGAGCAGGGCCTAGCCTCAGCTCAAGCGCAAGTGGGCTCGCAGAAGGAGGCTTCCTTTGGATGGGAGTGGCACCATCATCCAGAGCAGGCCCGCTGGCTCCTGGGCCCAAGTCATATCCCCAGCTCTGCTGCTCAGGCTTGGCGGGGCTGAGGAGGGCAAGGGCAGGAGGAGGAGGTGGTGTGGGGGCGGGGGAGCGGAGCAGGGGACCCAGGGAAGAGGCTGGGAGCAAGGGAGCTGGGGGAGCCGGGGTGGGCTGGGAGCTTGCCCCAGAGGCACAGCAGGCGGGGAGGCAGTGGCTGCAGGGCCACGTGCCGGTGTCTGAGCAGCCACTTCGGGGCAGTCCTTTTGGATTGGGCTGCGGGGCCCCTGGGCAAGCCTCCGACGACGCCGACCACGGCGAGGATGCCAACGACGCCTAGGCCGCGCGGGAGAGGCCCACAGCCCCCTCGCACCGAGGGCTCTTGGGAAGGTTTCCTGCCAGGGGAAGTCCCCGGAGACAGTGGGAGAGCCACGCCCCGTCCTGTCCATCCGGGAGAGGCCAGCGACTTGGTTTGTTCTCGCCGCCCACAATGCCCACGCCTCCGCCGCCGCGCAAGAGCATAGGTGTTTGTGTTGCTGCTGGGAGAGGGAGCTCTGCTGGGCAGACCCCGTCTGGCCCGCCTAGAGGCTACCATCCCTGCTTCCCCGGGCCCTTGGCCCACACACTAGAATGGGGGCAAGGCACTCACTCCCTCCCACCCAGAGGCCCCCCCCAGCTCCACCCACGGCCCCAGGCTCCCAGCCACAGGCCCTGCCCCTGGCAGGCTGGGAGTCGGGCTGGGCTCCAGGCGCGCAGCCCCTCAGCCCCTTCTGTAGATGGGTCCGGTCAGCAGCCAAGGGCGGCCTTTCAGCCCACAGCCCCATCCCGGCAGAGAAGGCCTGAGTCAGACGGGGACCGAGCACCGGCAGACCTGGGGAGCAGCGGTGGCCTGCCCCCGCACCCCCAGGCCCTGTGCAGTGATCGGGAGTGCTCAGCAAGCCGGCCCTCCCCGTGTGGGTGTCCACAGCCAGCCCCAGAGGTGCAGGACACCAAGGATTCCCCCAGGCAGGCGCATGTGTGCAGACAGGGCAGGGGCTGAGGTCCAGGGGCCGTCTGGGTGTGGGCGTGGGTGGGTTTCAAGTTGGAGCGTGAGTGTTTGTGTGTGCGTGTCCCCGCATGTGCGGGGACAGGCGGATGACGGGTGGGAGGGAGGGACCGGTTCAGGGCTTTGGGGCCCTTCCTTGTCTGGCATGAAGCAGGCGACACCTCCTTGACGAGTTGCACGTTGGGAACCATCCGCTGCTGTTGGCCGTGACGAGTGACCGAGACAAAGACGTGCTTGGCTAGCCGCCCCGTGTGGAGGTGAGGCTGGGGGAGCTGAAGCCCCGTGGGGGCGGGGCGAGCAGGCCTGGCAACCAGCAGGCAGGGCGCAGGGGGTTGTCCAGCAGGCCTGGCTGTGAGCCCAGGCAGAGGAGCAAAGGACGGGGGTCACCGCCGCCAAACAGGCAAGCTCGGGAGCCCTGGCCGGGCTCTCCTCCTTGCCCTCGTCTTGGGTGTGGCAGGTGCAGGAACGGGGCCACCCCGGCTACCTACCGCCGCGAGTTGGTGTTTTCCTTTGGGCACAGCCCCTCCTTCTGGAACAGAGTGATCGTTAGGGAGTACCACCTTGGCATCGCAGGTAGGCGCTGGTGGCCTGGCTGGTGGGGGTGAGCGTGGGAGGGCGTGGGTGGGGGGGCGCTGGCTGCTCATCCCCTGGGTCCCCGCTCGTCCTCCAGGATACCGGGTGTCCCGTTCCACTGCGGTCCAGTGGTTCTGGGCCTGTGACCGGGGAGCCCCCCAGCCGCAGGCAGGACCCCACCAGCCTCAACTTGCTCACCGTGGGCAGTCGCACCAGGGCTGCCCAGGCTCTGCCTGGGTGGCTGAGGTGGGGTGCCTCTGGCCGTCTTCAGCAGTGGCCGTGTTGGTGTCCCCGGGCTCCTGGCGAAGGGGTCCGCCCTGGGCCGCGGCTAGCCTGTCCTGCCCCGGTCTGTCTCCCCCGCCAGGTCATCACGGAGGATGTGTGGCCCCACAGCACGCGCTACTACCCGCGAGAGGACGGCAGCCGCAGGCGAGGTAACGGAGAGGAGCAGGTGTCCTTGGGGAGCCCAGGGCCCCGTGCCCCCGGCGCGGAAAGGAGGGTCCTCAGGAAGCCGGGCCTGCCCTTTCCCAGCAGAAGGGGAGGCTGAGGCTCAGAGGAGCCTGGGCGTGGGGCGGGCTCTCAGGCCATCCAGGGAGTGGCTGGGGCGCAGGAGCGAGGGCCGGAGGGCCCCCGGTCTCCCGGGATTCAGACCACCGGCGCTTTCAGGGGCAGGGTCTGTCTCCCAGCGAGGCGTGGCTGCTGGAGCCCTGTTGTCCCTCGGAGTGACCGTCGCTGTCGGGCTTGGGCGCCTCCGACAGCGTGGGCGGTGTCCGGGCGGCTGCCTCTGCACCCCCAGCCACACCAGCCGCCCACGCCAGGCCCTGGCGCCGCCACCACTTCTCCCCCTGCCCCTGCCCTCCTGGCCAAAGGCCTCCAGGTCTCGAGGAGCTCGGCTCCCCTCTACCTCTACCTCGTCCTGTGCCGATGTGCAGAGTCTCCCTTGCAAGGTCCCGGCCACCCCTTCGGCTGCCAGCACCAGACCAGAGGCCAGCCTGGACACGGCCCGAGGCTAGCGGGCGCCCAGTACTCGAGGCCTGGGGGAAAGAACAGGGGAGGGTTCCCTAAAGGGCAGGCTTCTCTGCCTCTTGGCCCCTTGCTCCCGGTGGTTGGCCCAAGCAGGTCCTCCTCCTCCTCGTGTTCCCCCGGGTTGTGGCCTTGGTCCCGTGTCCCTGTGTGCCCGTGTGCCTGTGTGGGGGTGTGTACGAGTGCTCGAGTGTGTTCTGGGCACGCGTGACCTGGAGATGGAGGCGATGGGGCACGGGTTGGGCCAGGTGGAAGACGAGGAGGCCAGAGGGGCCCACGGGTGCCCCAGATGAGTGCTCAGAGCCCAGGAGAGACATGAGGCCAGGGAGCGTTCCAGCCGGTGGGTTCCGCCCCCGTGCCTGGCCCGAGGCTGAGCGAGACCTAAAGCCTCTGAGGAGTGCTCGTGTCTTGCTGTGGGTTTGTCTGGGGGGTTCATGCGGTATGCGTGAGTGGCCAGGGTCCTGCGGGGCTTGGGCACCCGCTGGCTGAGGAACTGCCTGTCTGAGGGAGAGAGGCGGGCCTGTGGAAGTGGAGGACGGAGCTGGGGGCAGCCTACCTTGGCGCTGTGGAGCGGCCACGGCCTTTGGTTCGCGGCCAGGGCCTGGGAGGAGGAGGAGGCCGAAAGGGCAGACGGCCCACTTGGAGACAGGGCCCTCAAACAGGGGCAGGGGACGGGGCTTCCTCCATCCACGGGCCCAGAGGAGAGGCCAGCCCGAAGCACCCGTCTTGGGCAGGGGCGAGTTCAAGGACCCGAGCAGGACAAGGGGCCAAAGTCCACACCCAGAGGAAGAGCCCCCGTGGGAGCCGGCCCGCCCCAGGGCACCCCCGCCCCTGCAGCCCATCCCACGCACTCCCGACCTCCTGCTCCTGAGGCCAACAGCTGCAGCACCGTCTTCCCCCTTCTCCCGGGCACCGGTACCCTTTCTCCCATGGGAGCAGCCCCTTGTGGAAAGGCTGGCCCGGCATGGAAGGTTTGGGAGGTGGACCGGCACCGCCGCCTCACCGACTGCCGCCTACCCACACACGAGCAGATGTCGATCTCGCTCTGTGCCTTTGGACGAGCCCTGGGGGTGCCTGGGATGGACCAGGATGGCTTAGCCTGAGCCTCCTTCCCCGCCCCGACCCAAGGGCTGAGAAGGACGGTGTAGGCTGGACCTGGGCAGACCCTCTCACAAGGGGCAGGCATGACTCGGAAAGAATTCAGTCTCCCCTGTGGGCCTGCCACCGGGGCGGGGTTGGCGGGGCGGGGTTGTCGCCCCGGGGGCGTGATGTTCCTTGAGCGGGCTCTGTCCTCAGCACCTCGCTCTCTGGGCTCGCACACGGATTTCGGGGTGGTCACCGTGCCAGCAAAGAGTGTGTCCCGTCTCGGGGTCTGCAAGCCTTGTGGCTAGGGCGGAGTGGCCTGCAGTGGCACGCCTTGCCCGGGAGGGGCCTGGGCCAGCTCCGTTGTCTGGCGGCCAGGCAGGCCTTGGCCCGGCGCTTCAGAAGGCCCCTCCTGCAAGGGCGGGAGCACACCAAGTGCCCGCCTGACCTGCCGTGGATGCCGGCCACCCAGGAGGCGGTGTCTTTGGTGTCCTGCCCTGGTAGCTTTCTGTGAGGCTTTCTGGCAGGGAAGAGAGAGGGAGGCCCGTGCGGGCTGCCAAGGGCCCGAGAGACCCCGGAGGCCCAGGGAGCCCCTCAGGCAGAGGTGCAGAGACAAGGACAGGGCTCCGGGCTGGACTCTTGGGGCTCTGGGGCCCCTCAATGGCTAGGCAGGTCCAGCCTAGCCAAGGCTGGATACACAGTCCCTAGGCAAGCCAGAACATGACCTGCGGCGGCCCACGACGTGGACCTGCAAGAGATCTGGGCAGGACCACTGCAGCACGCTGCCCTGCAACCGGGCCTCCTGTCTTGTGGGAGGCCTCGCTCAGCTTGAAGGGCCTAGGTGAAAGACGAGTCGACCGTGCCACGGGGAAGTTCAAGTTGGACTTGAGAGAGGTCAAGCAGGTGCAGGTGGGCACCTTGAGCAGTGCCCGAGAGGCCAGGCCCCTGGCCACGGGGTGGGTGGGGGCAGGTGGGGCGGTGCCGGGGAGCCTGGGAGGCAGGGCCCGGGGCCCCGGGGCCCAGGGCGGGGCGCGGGGCGGGCCTTGAGGGGGGACGCCCCCTGCCTTGTCTCTGATTGGCCGAGAGAGCAGAGGGCCTTCCCTGCCAGGCCTGCCGCCAGCCTGGCGCCTCTGAGCTGTGCGCATGCGCATCTGGCCCTGGCACCCCCCCCCACCCACCCCCCACCAAGCCTCCCTCGGCTTGGCCTGCTCCAGGGGCACTTTGGCCACCGTGCAGCGCTGGTAGCCTCAAGCAGCAGGGCCTAGGCGGGCAAGGGCGCAGGGCAGTGGCCAGGGCTGCTCCCAGCCCCTAGCCCTTCTGTGGGGCCCAGCTGCTCAGCTCCCACCTCCTGGTCCTGCATGGCTGCCTCAGCTCAGAGCGGCATGGCCAGTGAGGCAGGGGTCGCGGAGGACCTTGCCACTGCCCAGCAGTCCTGGGCCGCCTGCCTGCGGGGAGGGGCTCTTCAGTAGATGGGGGGAGTGGGGTCACGTGCAGGCAGGCTCTAGCTGGCGCACCTTTGGGAGAGAGCGCCCCCTTCCGGGTGGAGGCCCTGAGGGAAGGCTCGGCCCCAGCGGGAGGAGTGGCTGCTGCTGATGGAGGACGTCGTGGACGTGGTGGAGGTGGTGGCGGAGGAGGACCGCAGCGGCAGGAGGCAGCGGCAGGCGGCAGGGGCTTCAGCGGTGGGGGAGAAGCAGGAGGAGCAGGCAGAGGCGGCGGAGGACAAGTCCCAAAAGCAGGTGTTCAGGCAGGAGGCAGCGGGGGCCGCTGGGCTCAGCGGGACTGCCCTGCAGGCCCTGCAGGCCCTTGAGTCAGACTGGAGCCCTGAGGATGCCCGAGCGAGCAGGGCCTAGCCTCAGCTCAAGCGCAAGTGGGCTCGCAGAAGGAGGCTTCCTTTGGATGGGAGTGGCACCATCATCCAGAGCAGGCCCGCTGGCTCCTGGGCCCAAGTCATATCCCCAGCTCTGCTGCTCAGGCTTGGCGGGGCTGAGGAGGGCAAGGGCAGGAGGAGGAGGTGGTGTGGGGGCGGGGGAGCGGAGCAGGGGACCCAGGGAAGAGGCTGGGAGCAAGGGAGCTGGGGGAGCCGGGGTGGGCTGGGAGCTTGCCCCAGAGGCACAGCAGGCGGGGAGGCAGTGGCTGCAGGGCCACGTGCCGGTGTCTGAGCAGCCACTTCGGGGCAGTCCTTTTGGATTGGGCTGCGGGGCCCCTGGGCAAGCCTCCGACGACGCCGACCACGGCGAGGATGCCAACGACGCCTAGGCCGCGCGGGAGAGGCCCACAGCCCCCTCGCACCGAGGGCTCTTGGGAAGGTTTCCTGCCAGGGGAAGTCCCCGGAGACAGTGGGAGAGCCACGCCCCGTCCTGTCCATCCGGGAGAGGCCAGCGACTTGGTTTGTTCTCGCCGCCCACAATGCCCACGCCTCCGCCGCCGCGCAAGAGCATAGGTGTTTGTGTTGCTGCTGGGAGAGGGAGCTCTGCTGGGCAGACCCCGTCTGGCCCGCCTAGAGGCTACCATCCCTGCTTCCCCGGGCCCTTGGCCCACACACTAGAATGGGGGCAAGGCACTCACTCCCTCCCACCCAGAGGCCCCCCCCAGCTCCACCCACGGCCCCAGGCTCCCAGCCACAGGCCCTGCCCCTGGCAGGCTGGGAGTCGGGCTGGGCTCCAGGCGCGCAGCCCCTCAGCCCCTTCTGTAGATGGGTCCGGTCAGCAGCCAAGGGCGGCCTTTCAGCCCACAGCCCCATCCCGGCAGAGAAGGCCTGAGTCAGACGGGGACCGAGCACCGGCAGACCTGGGGAGCAGCGGTGGCCTGCCCCCGCACCCCCAGGCCCTGTGCAGTGATCGGGAGTGCTCAGCAAGCCGGCCCTCCCCGTGTGGGTGTCCACAGCCAGCCCCAGAGGTGCAGGACACCAAGGATTCCCCCAGGCAGGCGCATGTGTGCAGACAGGGCAGGGGCTGAGGTCCAGGGGCCGTCTGGGTGTGGGCGTGGGTGGGTTTCAAGTTGGAGCGTGAGTGTTTGTGTGTGCGTGTCCCCGCATGTGCGGGGACAGGCGGATGACGGGTGGGAGGGAGGGACCGGTTCAGGGCTTTGGGGCCCTTCCTTGTCTGGCATGAAGCAGGCGACCCCTCCTTGACGAGTTGCACGTTGGGAACCATCCGCTGCTGTTGGCCGTGACGAGTGACCGAGACAAAGACGTGCTTGGCTAGCCGCCCCGTGTGGAGGTGAGGCTGGGGGAGCTGAAGCCCCGTGGGGGCGGGGCGAGCAGGCCTGGCAACCAGCAGGCAGGGCGCAGGGGGTTGTCCAGCAGGCCTGGCTGTGAGCCCAGGCAGAGGAGCAAAGGACGGGGGTCACCGCCGCCAAACAGGCAAGCTCGGGAGCCCTGGCCGGGCTCTCCTCCTTGCCCTCGTCTTGGGTGTGGCAGGTGCAGGAACGGGGCCACCCCGGCTACCTACCGCCGCGAGTTGGTGTTTTCCTTTGGGCACAGCCCCTCCTTCTGGAACAGAGTGATCGTTAGGGAGTACCACCTTGGCATCGCAGGTAGGCGCTGGTGGCCTGGCTGGTGGGGGTGAGCGTGGGAGGGCGTGGGTGGGGGGGCGCTGGCTGCTCATCCCCTGGGTCCCCGCTCGTCCTCCAGGATACCGGGTGTCCCGTTCCACTGCGGTCCAGTGGTTCTGGGCCTGTGACCGGGGAGCCCCCCAGCCGCAGGCAGGACCCCACCAGCCTCAACTTGCTCACAGTGGGCAGTCGCACCTCTTGCTGGTTCCTGGGGGACTAAAGTACTGTGGCCAAGAAATCCTGATGGAAGATATTTCTGATCCTAGAGAAATATGCATATTTTGAAACGTGGACAAGGAAAGATTGTTAAAAATTCTGTTTAAACAGGAACCATGTGTTTTTTGGTTACCTGAAACAGAAAAAAATCTCCCACAAAGCAGTGAAAATTAAATACTCTGCGCTGAAATCTCACCACATTTGAAGGTATTGCCATGGGTGTTCAATTTCTGAAGTAACTGTGAAGAAATTAGAGAAGACAAAAATATATGGGCGATTTATAGAATGTGAAAATGCCAAAAATAGGTGTAAAGATTGCACAAACAAGTGCTGTGTGTGTAGGTGGAGGATTTGGGCAGCAATAGGTGTTGAATACCTGATGATAGTGCTTTTCCAAAGAAAGGTGAAACACCATTTGAACAGTGTGTACAGGGAGAGGTCCATTCCACATAAAGTTGCCCCTTAAATGTCCTTCTGAAAGGAACTCTGATATCTCTCTGTCCTGACAGAATATGAAATGAGACCAGGCCCAATTCAGGCTGAGCACATAATCCAGATTCCAATCACACAGTTCTTGGCTACATATGCTTTTGAATCAGGAAGTCCCTGAATGCACTTAGGGCAGCTAAGACACCTGTAATCACAACTGTGCATCTATCTTTCAAGAGATTATCTTAACAAAGGGGACAATAAAACATCTTCTAAGAAGGAAGCATATTTTGTGCTGAACGCTAAATCTAAAGCCATCTTTCATATTGTGCAGTAATGTGACTCAGATTATGTCTGCTAATTTAAGGTTTTATGACCAGATTTCCCATACTTTAGGACATTTAAGGCCACAAACCTTTTGGATTCAGATGCGCAGGATCTCATCCTGCAGAAGGAAGTTGGAGAAGGACTTGTGACATTTTTCTTTCCATTATACAACATGGAAAGCCCTCTGACTTAAAGTTTTTTTCTGGCCATGTTCCACCTTCCTTAATTGGTGCTAGGATTTCAAGGAAACTTGCCTTTCCAAGTTGTTAAAAAAAACCATTTGGCTGTTAAAAACCATATTCATTCAATATACTTTATGATGCCATTTGGAGCCTTGGAATAAACTAGGTAAAATAGTACATAAAATATTCACCAAATGTTCTTTCTAAATCTCATGTGTTCTTTTCTGCTTCTAACCGGTTCACTCTCAGACATAAAATTTTGTGAAGAATCTGCTTCTTGGGGAACTATAGAATCACCCACTTAATCCTGTATTTGAATTACAGATGAACAATGTTTCTAATTTTTATGAACACAACTCTTGCAATTAAGAGGGAAAAAATAGGATCAGGAACAAGCGTGACGTATTGCAAAGGTCTTGAATTGGGAATAAAAAACATCACCTTTAATTTTTACATATGTATGTGCCCATGAACTACACACATTGATTCAGCCTTGCAAGCATATTTCTTCAAAGCAGGAGACGAGGGAAAATGCATTTCATCTCCATCAGGCAGACACTGAATTATATTGAGACTGTCTGTTACCATTGAACTGCAGAGCTACATCAAGTGTTTCCAAGATTCTGCAGGAATACAAAGAACTTCTTTTCACAATCATTTTGTTTTAGGGTGTATACATAAGGATAGCCACATGAAAATAAGGATAACAATATATTTTAACACATATATCTTGGCACTTTAACCTCTCCCAAAATAGCTGACAAATTCCTTCCAGTTGGAACACTTATTTGATACTGCCTCCACCCAGGACCCAGAAAAAAAAAAGAAATAAAAAGGAAAGGAAAGAAAAAATTTCAAAGAAGGAGAAGACTATTTTGTGACATTTCAGTTATTGGAAGCATGTGAAATATCATGAGAAAAGACCAACTGGTACAAGGAAATGTGAAAAAGTGATTGTCAATGGAATAATCTTTCAAAATCAGAAGAAATTCTATGGTCCTGGGTGTTTAATTTGCCAAAATAGGTGTCAAATTCATGGAGAGTATGGTGATTGAGAGGACATAAAAAGAGCAGGGGGAGATTGGGCAATGTGCAGGGAGCATTATCTATCAGTTTGTCCCACGGAATCTCTTCTGAGAGGAATCCAAAAATCCCTGTGCAAAAATAGAGCATGACGTGTACCATGACAATTCGGGCCAAGGAATTTTACGCAAAGTCCATTCACTAATGCTGATATAATTATTTTGCTGATGCATTTTCTGAACACACTTTTGACACCAAAGCCCCCTGGTATCCTCTTTTGTGACTCCTATCTGTTGTCAAACCATCTGAAGCCCTGCACACTAAACAATCTCCCAAAATGATGATGCAAATTTCGAGAAAGAGGCAGAAGTGAATCAACGTAAAGTAGCTGAAATCCCAAACTTTAAACCATAGGTTTAATATGAGCTTGGGTCCTTCAGTTCAGCCAAAAACTTAAGATTTGAGATCTACAATATTACAATAGGGAAAGATATAAATATATTGATTTGCAATTCTAAGATCTCTCCATGCAGCAGGTAAATGTTGATGGTCTGGTGCTTAACTGGAAGAAAACTTAAAATACATTTTTTTCTTAAAGCTCTCACTGGCAATATTCCACATAATATGTGTCATTGTAAAGACATTGCATATTGGTTGGCTATTTGTCATTACTACAGAAGATTGGGCAAATTCTATGGTATCAATTGTTTCCTATTGACCACTGCATATTTTATACATCCTTCCAGATACCCATAGAGTCCATGATAAAATATTTGCCTGAAAGGTGGATTTTAAAGGCCAGAGAGTTTTCTATTCAAATTCTTCATGAGCACACATTTCCCAAGATTGTTCTCTTCACCTATTATTTCATATGGTCCACTCTAGGATCTGAAAAATTCCAGCAGAATGACCCTCCTCATCAATTATGGATTGACCCACTCTGTAGTTCTCACCACTTTTGAGGCCCACTCTGACTTGTCTCCTATTCCTAAAACAAGTTCATCAGATTGGGAGAGGAGAGAAAAGGAAATAGAGTGGAGTTCCTCAAAATACTTAGAACAGTGCCTGAAGGACATCATCAACAGCCTTTGGAAAACTCCTTCCCAGGACAGTAGACATTTTTTGTTGTTGTTGCATTCCACACAATCACCTTGCTCAAAAGAGCTGGAAATGGAATATATTAGCTTATCCATGAGTAGAAGTCTCACTGAATAATTATATGCCTCTCTGTTATAATTCCATGGGAAAGCATTCTTCAAGACCTCTTGCTTTTTTCTGGGGTACCCAAAGACCAGGGCCTATGAAATCCTAAGGGAAGTTATATTTTTGATCATTTGTATTTTTAGGACTGCACCTGCAGCATATGCAGGGTCCCAGGCAAGGGGTCCAATCAGAGCTACAGCTGCCAGCATACACCACAGCTACAGGAACTCCAGAGCTGAGCCTCAACTGCAAGCTACATCAGAATTCATGGCAAGCAACTCTGGATCCTAAACACACTGAGCAAGGCCAGGGATCAAACCCACAATCTCATCTTTCCAGTTGGATTCTTTTCCATTGTGTAATGATAAGAAATCTTTGAGGGAATTTCTTATTTCTCATCTTAGGAAAATATACATATTCTGAAATATTGGCAAGGAAAGATTGCATAAAAATTTAGCCAAAAAAGAGCTGAGATTTTTTCTGTCATCTGAAATACAAAACAATCCGCAGAGAGAAAAAAGGAAAGCAATAAAGGAAAGAAAGAAATGTATAAAACAATTAAGAAATAATTAAAACCAAGTAAAGAAGCAAAAATTTAATATTCTGCTCAGAAATATCTGACTCTGAAGGTGCTATCATGGTTTTCAAATATTTGGATGATGGGGAAGAAATTAGAGAAAACAAAAGTCTATAGTCAGTTTGTAGAATGTGAAAATGGCAATGAAATTGATGAAAAGTTAGCACAAAACTGTGCTCTGTTCATAAGCATAGGAGCCAGGAAGCAATAAGTGTTAAGTATCTGAGGATTGTGCTGTGCCAACAAAGGCAAAACACCATTAGAACAGTGTGTATATGGAGAGGCGGATTCCACATCAAGTTGCCCTTCTAAATGTGCTTCTGAAAAGAACCCTGACATCTCTCTCTCTCCTGATAGAACACAACAAGGGACCAAGCCCAATTCAGGCCAAGCACATTAGTGAGATTCCAATCACACAGCTCTTGGTTACATATGCTTGTGACTCAGGAAGTTCCTGAAGGCATGTTGGGCAGCCAAGATACCTGTAAATACAGCTGTGCATCTCCTGTCAGGTGAATGGTCTCAACCAAGAGGACAATAAAAATTATTCCAAGAAGGCAGCATAAGATTCTGTGCTGAATCATAACTTCAATGTCATCTTTCATATCATACAGTAATGTGGTGTATGTCTGCTCATCTAGGTTACTTATGATCAGCTCTCCCATACCTTAGGACATATAGGGCCACAGAACTTTTGGATTGAGATGCCCAGGATCTCTCTCTGCAGAAGGATGATGGAGAAGGTCTTGTGACAATTTTCTTTCCATGAGACAACATGGAAATCCCTCTGGTTTATGGTTCATTCTGGTCATGTTCCACCCCGCCCCCTGTGCAGCTCAATAAGTGTTTGAGGATACTTGTCATTCCAACAACATGAATGTACATATGATTCAGTTATTATTAACCATATTAATTCAACATAGTACATGATGCCCTTTTGAATCTTAGAATAAATTGTATAAAAAGATATAAAATAATGACTAGTGAGCATTATCCAATTCCTTTCTAAATTTCTTGTGTTCTCCTCTGTCTCCAAGCAGTCTACTCTCAGGGCCAAAGGTTTTTGAAGAATCTTCCTCCTTGGTAACTATACAATCACCGACTTGATCCTATGTTTTAAATTGCAGATGAACAAACTCTCTAATTTTTAAGAACTCAACTCTGGGAGTTCCCGTCATGGCGTAATGGTTAATAAATCCAACTAGGAACCATGAGGTTTCAGGTTCGGTCCCTGGCCTTGCTCAGTGGGTTAAGGATCTGGCGTTGCCGTGAGCTGTGCTGTAAGTCGCAGTCGCGGCTCAGATCCCACGTTGGTGTGGCTCTGGCACAGGCCAGCAGCTACATCTCCAATTAGACCCCTAGCCTGGGAACCTCCATATTCCATGGGAGCGGCTCAAGAAAAGGCAAAAAGACAAAACAAACAAACAAACAACAAAAAAACCTCAACTCTGGTGATTAACGGAATAAAATTATTATGAACCATTTTGATGTATTGCAAAAGTTTTGAATTGGGAATAAAATAGAACATCACATTTTTATTTTTAGATTTGTATTTTCCTGTGTGAATATACACATCCATTTTCCCCTGTAAGAATTCTTCAAAGGAGGAGGTAAGGGGAAAGATATTTCATTTCCAGTGGTCAGCATTATAGCACTGCTTATATCAAGGTGTCTTTCACCACTGCAATTCATAGCTACAAGTCTTTCTAAGAGTGTGTGGTGAAACAAAGGACTGTCCCTTTGCAATCACTTTGTGTTTAATGTAGTATATATATGGATAGGCCCATGCATATAAAGATAAAATATATTTTTTAATATAGAGATATTAGCAATTTACTATCCTCACAAAATATCTGTCAAATCCATTCCAGTAAAAAAAAATTTTGATATTTCCTCCAAACAGTGCCCAACAAAAAGAAAAAAAAAAGAAAAGAAAAGAAAAAATTTCAAAGATGGAGAAAACAATTTTGTAATATTCCAGTTGTTGAAAGTACATGAAACATCATGAGAAAGCCCAAGCTGTAAGAGGAAAAATGAAAATATGATATTGCCAATGGAAGAAACTTTCAAAATCAAAACAAAATGCTATAATCCTGGGTGATTTATTGGCCAAAATATGTGTAAGTGTACAGAGAGTGTGATGACTGAGTTGACATCAAAAGAGCATGTGGGGATTTTATCAATATGGAGGCAGCATTATCTAACATGCTGTCCCATGAAAGCTCTTCTGAGAGGAATCCCAATATTCTACAGCAAATATAGAGCATAATATTTACAATAACAATGCAGGCCCAGGGCTTTTATTCAAAGTCCATTCACCAAGCTCTGGTAATGGAATTACTTGCTGAGACATTTTCTGAACACACTTTGGACAATAAAGCCACGTGATATCCAATTATGCAACTGTTATCTGTTGTCAAACAGTCATAAACCTATGTACAGTATACAACCTTAGAAAATGCTGATGCGAATTTCAGGAAGGAAGAGGAAGTGTATCTACTGAAACTAGCTGAAATTCAAAACATTCAACAAGAGATTTAATGATAGCTTGGGCCTTCAGCTCACCTCAATGACTTTAGTTCCATGATTCAAAAGATTACAACATGAATAGCTTCAAAGATTTTGAATAGCATTCCAAGGATCTCTCCATGCAGCAGGTAAATGGTGAAGGATTTGGACTCATGTCTTATTGCAGGACAACCTCAGAAAACATGTTTGCTTAAGGCTCTCACTGGCAATCTTCCTCATTTTTGTTTTGAATTCCATGGATATTTACATGCAGCAGATAAATGGTAAAAGTCTTCTGTCTCCTCTCATTTTGGAGGAAAACCATGAAACACATATTTGCTTAAAGTTCTCACTGGCAATCTTCCACATAACATGTGTAGTTGTAAAGACCTTGTTTGTTATTTTTCATTATTACATAATACTGGGCAAATATTATGCATTTTTATTTCCTGTTGTCTACTCTATATTGTCCATATCCTGCTAGACCTGCAGACACCAATATAAATTACCTGTCTGAAAGGCAAACCTTACAGCTGATCAGAACTACAATATCCAAGTCCTCCATGATCACTCATTTCCTAAGAGTGTTCAGCTCCTCTATTATTTCACATAGTCATCTCCAGTATCCAAAAACATCCAGCAGAATAAAAATCCTCATAAATTATGGATTTACCCACTTTTTTTCTCATCATTTTTTGAGGACCACACTGGCAGTTATCCTATTGTTAAATATGTTTATAAAAATGGAAGAGGAGAGACCAGGAAAGAGATTGGAGTTCCTTGAAATTTTAGAAGACTGCCTGAAGGACATATTCACCATTCTTTGGAAAACTCCTTTCCAGAAAAATGAAAAGTATGTTGTTGCATTCAACACAATAAACTTAACAAAAAGAGCAGGAAATGAAATAGATGAGGTCTTCCTGGGTAGAAGCCCCACTGAATAATTACACACCTCTCTGTCATGATGTCGTGGCACAGCATCCCTCAAACCTCCTGCTGGTCCCTTGAGGACTAAAATACCAGGCCAATGAAATACCTATGGAAGATATTATTTCCAATCCTAGAGAAATATATATAGTCTGAAATATCAAAAATGAAATACTGCCTAAGAATTCTGTTCACACCAGAATCGTGATTATTTCTGTTACTCAAAATACAAAACAAATGGCCAAGAGTAAAAAAGGAAAGAAGGAAGGAAGGAAGGAAGGAAGGAAGGAAGGAAAAAAAGAAAGAAAGAAAGAAAGAAAGAAGGAAAGAAAGAAAAAGAAAGAAAGAAAGAAAGAAAGGAAAGAAAGAAAGAAAGAAAGAAAGAAAGAAAGAAAGAAAGAAAGGAAGAAAGAAAGAAAGAAAAAGAAAGGAAGAAAGAAAGAAAGAAAGAAAGAAAGAAAGAAAGAAAGAAAGAAAGAAAGAAAGAAAGAAAGAAAGAAAGAAAGAAAGAAAGAAAGAAAAGAAAGAAAGAAAGAAAAGAAAGAAAGAAAGAAGAGAGGGAGGGAGGGGGAGAGAAGGAAGGAAGGAAGGAAAGAATGTAAAAAAAACAAATTAAAAAATTAAATAAAACCAAGCAAATTAGCGAAAATTAAATAGTCTACCAAGACATTTCTCCAAAACTGAAAGCATGTCATGGGTTTTCAGATTTCTCAGGCAACTGAGACGAAGTTAGAGAAGACAAAGCAGTATGAGGAATTTGTAGAATGTGAAAATGTTAAGGGAATAAATGGAAAGATTACACAAACAAGTGCTCTATGTCTAAGAGAAGAAGCTGGGCAGCAATAGGTATTGAGTACCTGAGGAGTGTGCTATGCCAAGAAAAGGAAAACACCATTTAAACATTGAGTAAAAGGAGAGGCAGATTTCATATCAGTTTGCCCCTTGAATGTCCTTCTAAAATCAACCCTGATATTTCTCCATCCTGATTGAACATGACATGCAACCAAGCCCAAATCAAGTGGAGCACTTTAGGCAGATTCCAATCACACAGATCTGGCTTCGTATGTTTTTGACTCAGGGTGTTCCTGAATTCACTTTGGGTAGCCTAGACACCTGTAAGCACAGCAGTGCATCTCCTATCTCTCACATGAATGGTCTCAACCAAGTGGACTATACAAAGTCTTCCAAGAACTCAGCACAAGGTTCAATGCCATCTTTTATATTTAGTAGTAATGTGACTTAGTGTACGTCTGCTCATCTAAGATATCTATGATAAGCCTTCCCATGCTTTGGACATGTAGGCCCACAATACTTTGGATTGAGATGCTCAGGATCTCTCCCTGAAGAAGGATGATGGAGAAGGTCTCATGAAGATTTTCTTTCTGTTAGACAACATGGAACACCCTCTGGCTTAAAATTCATTCCAGTCATGATCCACCCTCCCTGTTGATTGTAATAGGGGTTTGAGGATATATATAATATAATATAATATAATATAATATAATATAATATAATATAATATAATATAATATAATATAATATAATATAATATAATATATAATAGGGGTTTGAGGATTCCAACAATATGGAGGTACATATCATAGGCTTTTTATTAATCAGATTAGTTCTACACAGTTCATGAGGCCCTATGAACATTGGAATAAACCACATCCAAAATGATGTAAATAGTCACTAGGGAACATTATCCATTTCTGCCATGTGGGCACTTTTCCTAACATTCCTGGGTTCTCCTCTGTCTCCAATCAGTCCAGTCTAGGGTCCAAAGGCTTATGAGGAATCTTCCTCCTGGGGAACTATCAAACCACCCACTTGACCCTGTCATGTGACTTATAGATGAAAAAGTCTCTAAATTTTCTGACCTCAACTCTAGTGATTTTCAGAGAAATAATACGATCAGGAATCAGTGTGAAGTATTACAAATATTTTAAAGTGACAATAGAAAATATAATTTTTTAAATATTTGCAATGGCCCTGAGACTATGCACATCCATTTGGCATTGCAAGCATGCTTCTTAAAAGGGGAGGATGAGGGGAAAGATTCCATCTCCAGAGGACAGAGATATACTATTGCATTATAACAGGACACTAGTGCACTGCAGAGCAACCTTAAGTCTCTCCAAGAGTCTTTGGGGATACAAAGAACTGATTCTTCACAATCATATTGTGTTTCAAGGAGTATATATGAGGATAGCCACATACACGTTTGGATAACAATATATTTTACTACTCAGAAAATGACACTTAATTTCTCTCAAAATACCTGTCAAAGTTATTCCAGTAAAACAACTTAAATTATGCTTCCACACAGTGCCCACAAAATAGAAAAGAAAAAAGAAAAAAAATTCAATAGGGAGTCAATAATTTGTTGACATTCTAGTTGTTGGAAATATGTGAAAAATTATGAGAAAAGAAGTGGTACAATGAAATATGAAAAAGTGACAATGCCCAATGGAATAACCTTCAAAATCAGAACAAAATGCTATGATCTGGGTGATTAATAAGCCTAAATTTGTTTCGAGTTCATGGAGAGTGTGGTCACCTAGTGGATATCAGAAGAGCAGGTGGAGTATTGGTCACTGTGGATACAGCATTAGATATCATGCTGTCCCACTGAAGCTTTTCTGAAAGGAATCCCAATGTACATCTGCAAAGATAGAGCAAGAAATGTACCATGACAATTCAGGCCAAGGCCTTTTAGGCAAAGTCCATTCACCAATCTCTGATGGTAGAATTATTTCACTGAGGCATTTTATGAACACACTTTGCACACCAAAGCCACTGGGTATCTAGTTGTGTGACACCTATCTGCTGCCAAACAATCTCAAGACCTTGTACACAGAAAATATCCCAAAATGCTGATGCAAATTTTGAGAACACAGAAGGGTATCTAATTAAGCTAGCTGAAATCCTAAACTTTAACCCAGAGGTTTAAAGTGAGCCTGATCCTTCAGCTACACCCAATGTCTTAAGTTTTGTGATGAAAAAGATTTCAACATGGAGAGATTCAAAGATTTTGAATTGCATTCCAAGGATCTCTCCACGCATCAGGTAAATTGTGCTCTTGTGACTCCTGTCTTTTTGCGGGACAACCTTAAAACACATTTTTGCTCAAGGCTTTCACTGGAAATCTTCCACAAAACATGTGTAGTTGTAAAGACCTTGTTTGGTATTTGTCGTTACTACAGATGGTTGGGAAAATTCTATGGTAACTTTTGTTCTCTATTGACCACTCTATATTTTCTACCTCCTTCCAGATAACCCTAGACACCATGATAAATTATGTCTGAAATACGACCCTTAAAGCTCAGAGGAACTTATAGCCAAGTCCTCCATGAGTGCTCATTTACTAAGAGAGTTCTCTTGGGCTATTATTTCACACAGTCTACTCTATGATCCCAAACCATCCAGTGGAATAAATTTCCAAATAAATTATGGCTTGACTCACATTGTGATTCTCACCATTTTTGAGGCAAACACTCTCTTATCTCCTATTCCTAAAACAAATTCATCAAAATGGGATAGGAACGATCAGGAAAGAGATTGGAGTTCCTGGAAACATTTAGAACAGTGCATGAAGGGCATCATCACCAGTTTTTGGAAAACTCCTTGTCAAGACAGTGAAGATACAATTGTTGCATTCCACGCAATCACCTCACCCCAAAATTCTGGAAATAGAATATATGAGGTCTTCCTTGGGAGAATCCTCTTTGAATAATTATACACCTCTCTGTCACAATTTTAAGGTAAAGCATACTTCAAGTCCTCCTATAGGCCCAGGGTCTACGAAATATGAAGGTAAGTTATTATTTCCAATCCTAGAGAAATACACATATTCTGAAACATTTGCCAAAATTTTTGGTCAAATGAAGCCATGATTTGTTTCTGTCACCCAAAATATAAAACAATCTGCAGAGGGAAAAAAAGAAAAGCAATAAAGGAAAGCATGGATGTAGAAAACAATATAAATTTTAAAACAATACCTAGCAAAGAGGCAAAAATTAAATAATCTGCCAAGAAATATCTTCATCACTGAAGGTAGTATGATGGTATTTCAGATTACTGGAGTTAATGAGGAGAAATTTAAAAAGACAAAGTGATATCACGGATTTGTTGAATATGAAAATATCAGGTAATTGATGAAAAGTTTGCAAAAACAACTGCTCCGTGTCTAAGAGAAGGCGCTGGGCAGCAAATTGTATTGAGTACTTGAGAGGGTCCTGTGCCAAAGAAAGGCAAAACACTATTTGAACAATGTGCAGTGGGAGAGGAGGATTTCATCTCAATTTTCCCCTCGAATGTCCTTCTGTAATGAAACCTGAAATCTCTATGTCCTGATAAAAAAATGGCATGGGACAAGGCCAAATTCAGGCCAAGCACATTAGCCAGATTCTAATCACACAGCTCTTGGCTACATATGCTGTTGTCTCAGGAAGTTCCTGATGCAATTTGGGCAGCCAAGCCTCCTGTAAAAAACAGCTGTGCATCTCCTGTCAGGTGAATAGTCTTAACCAAGGAACAAAACAAAGTCTTCCAAGAAAATAGCACAAATTTCTGTGCTGAATCATATTTTCAATGCCATATTTCTTATTGTGTAGTAATGCGACTTAGTGTACGTGCGATCATCTAAGATATTTATGATCAGCTTTCCCATAACTTATGACACGCAGGGCCACAAAATATTTAGATTGATATGCCCAGGATGTCTCATTGCATAAAAATGATAGAGATGGTCTTGTGACAATTTTTTTTCTTTTAGACAACATGGGCCACCCTCTGGCTGAAAATTCATTCTTCCACCTTCCCTATAAGGTGTAAAAGGGGTTCGAGGATACTTGTTCCAACAATATGAATGTACCTATCATTGGGTTTTTATTAGCCAGATTTGTTCAACTTAATCATGATGTCCTTTTGAACCTAGGAATAAATTATGACCTAAATGATGTAAAATAATCCCCAGGGAACATTATCCAATTCACCAAGCATGCTCCATTCTTAAATTTTCTGTGTTCTCTTCTTCCTCAACCAGTCCATTCTTGGGTCCAATTTTTTTATTTTAGATTTGGATTTACCCATGAGAATTTACACATACATTTTGCTTTGCAACAATTCATCTTCAAAGGGGGAGATAAGGGGAAAATTATTTCATATCCAGTGGTCAGATATATAGCTCTGCATTATATCAAGACAGTATGTCATCATTGCACTGCAGAGCTATGTCATGTCGTCAGAGTTTGTGTGGGTATACAAAGAATTGTCTCTTCACAACAACTTTGTTTTTAGGTGAATATATATTAATATAGCCATATTCACATATGTATAACAATATATTTTGATACAGAGACAAGGGCTCTTTGCTTTCTCTCAAAATATATGTCAAAATTATTCCAGTAAAATAACTTTTATGATACTGCCTCAACACAGTGCCCACCAAAAAAAAAAAAAAAACAAAAAAAAAACTCATAGAGTAAGAGAACACATTTGTTGCATTCCAGTTTTTGGAATTAAATGAAAAATCATGACAAAACTCCAAGTGGTAGAGGAAATTTGAAAAGTTTACATTACCAATGGAAAAAAGCACTTGCAATTTTTTAAAAAAATGATATGGTCCTTAGCGATTTATTGGCCAAAATGTGTGTTGACTGAATTGAGAGTGTGACAACTGAGTGGACCTCAAAAGAGCAGGAGGATCCTTGGTCAATTTTTGCTAAAGGATAACACTGGCAATCTTCCACATAACACATGTAGTTTTAAAAACTTGTTGGATATTTGTCATTACTAAAGAAGGTTGGGGAAATTCTACGGTATCTTTTGTTCTCTGCGGACCACTCTTTATCATCTACATCCTGCAAGATACTCATAGACACCAGGATAAAATATTTGTCTGAAAGACGAACCTTATAATCAAGAGAAACTTCTATCCAAGTCCTCCATAAGTGCTCATTTTCCAAGAATGTTAACTTCTATAATTTCACATGGTCTATTTTAGATTTCAAAGCCATTAATCTGATTAACCCTCCTCATAATTTATGGATTGACCCACATTGTTGTTCTCACCATGTTTGAGGCAGACACTGACTTCTCTCCTATTCCTAAAATATGTTCATCAAAATGGGAGAAGAGAGACAATGAAAGAGAGTGGAGTTCCTTGAAACATTTACAGCAGTGCCTGAAGGGTATCATAGTCTTTGGAAAAATCCTTTGCAGGACAATGAAGTTTTTGTTGTTGCAGTCCATGCAATCATCTTGCCCAAGAGCTAGAAATTTAATATATTTGGTCTTTCCAGGTCTTGACTAAATAATTACATGCCTCTGTGTCACAATTTCAAGGCAAAGTCTATTTAAAGGATTTCTGCAGGCAGGGGTACTAAAAGACTGGGGTCTATGAAAATATGAGAGAAGATATTATTTCAGATCCTAGGGAAATATTCTGAAACATCGATGATGAAAGTTTGCATTGAAATTATGGCCAAACAAGAGCCATGTTTTTTGTTGTTGTTGTTTTTATGTCATGCAAAATACAAAAAAATGTGTTGAGAGAAAAAAAGCAAAGCAGTAAATGAAAGCAAGGATGGTAGAAAAAAATTTAAAAATAAACCCAAGAAAATAAGAAAAATTACATTATTTGCATAGAAATCTCCAACTCTGAGATGGTGTCAAGGGTTTTCTGAATTCTGGAGTGACTGAGAAGAAATTAGAGAATACAAAGAGGTGGGGGGTTTATAAAATGTGAACATGACAGAAAGGTTGCACGACCATGGGCTGAGTGCCCAAGCAAAGGAGCTGTGCACTAATATGTTTTGAATAACTGAAGAGTGTGTTGGGCTAAAGAATGGCAAAACACCATTTGAATAGTGTATAAAGGGAGAGGCAAATTCCCTATCAAGTTGCTCCTCAAATGGCTCTCTGAAAGAATCCTGACATCTCTCTGTCCTGATAGAACATGACATGAAACCATGCCCAATTCAGGCTGAGAACTTAGCCAAATTCTTGTTACACAGCTCTTGGCTACATATGCTTTTGACTCGAGAAGTACCTCAATGCACTTTGGGCAGCCAGGACACCTGTAAGGAGAGCTGTGTATTCCCTGTCAGGCCAATTGTTTCAACAATGGGACAATGAAAAGTTTTCCAAGAAGACAGCACAAAGTTCTGTGCTGACTCCTAATTTCAATGCTATATTTCACAATGCAAATCAGTGTTTCTCTGCTCATCTAAGATATTTATGATCAGCTTTCCCATACCTTAAGGCATGCAGGGCAAAATACTTTTGGATTGAGATCCAAGATCTCTCCCTGCAGAATGATGATTGAGATGGTCTTGTGAGGATATTCTTTCCATTAGACAACATGGAAGGCCCTCTGGTTTAAAGTTCATTCTGGCCATGATTCAACTTCCATAAGGAGTGTAATAGAGGTTTGAGGATACTTATTATTCCAACAATATGAATGTACCCCATCATTAGGTTGTTACTAACCAGAATATTTCAGCATAGTTCAGCCATTTTTAACCTTGAGGTAAAACAAAAGGATGTAAAATATTCACTGTTGGGAATCATCCAACTTCACCATGTGTGCTTGTTTACTATATTTCCTGTGTTCTCCTCTGCCTCCAACCAGTCCACTCGGGGCCAAAATGTTGTATAGATTTTCCTCCTGGGGAAATATAGAATCACACATTTTATCCTATCTTTTGAATTACATATGAAAAATCACATTAATTTTTTGAACTCAACTCTTGAGATTAATAGGGGAAAATAGGTTCAGGAACTAGTGTAATATACTGTAAGTGATATTGAAATGGGAGTAAAAAAATACCATCACCTTTTTTTTTAGAATTGGAGTTGCCAAAGTGAATATACACATCCATTCTGCCTTGCAAGTATTAGTCTTCAAAGGGGGATATGAGGGGAAAGATATATCATCTTCAGCTTGTATAGATATAGCACTGCATTATATTGAGGCTGTCTGTCAACATTGCAATGCAGATCTACCTCAAGTCTTTCAAAATTGTGTAGGGATAAAAAGAATGGCCTCTTCACAATCATTTTGTGTTTAGGTGAGTACATATGAGTGCAGCCACAGCCTTATATGGAGAAGAATATATTTTAACACAGACATTGACTCTTTACTTTCTCCCAAAATATATATCAACTTCCTTCCAGAAAATATCTTATATAATACTGACTCCACACAATGCTGCCCTCCCTCAAAAAATTCAAAGAGTGAGAAAACACTTTTGCGACATTCCAGTTTATGGAAGCATGAGAAACACCATGAGAAGGTATCAAGCTGCATGAGGAAATGCGTAAAAGTGACATTGCCAATGTAATAATCTTTCCACGTTAGTACAAAATTCTATGGTCCTGGGTGATTTATTGGCTAAAATCTGTGTCGACTGCCTGGACAGTGTGGTGATTTAGTGGATGACAAAAGCAGATAGAGCAATGATGAATATGGAGGCAGCATCAGATATCATACTGTGCCCCTGAAGCTCTTATGAGAGGAATCCAGAAATCACTCTGCAAAGACAGAGCATAACATAAACCATGACAACATAGCCAAAGATTTCTAGGCAAAGTCCCTTTACCAAACTCTGGTGGTAGAACTAATCCTCTGAGGCATTTACTGAACACACTTTGGATTCCAAAGCCACCTGATATCTAGTTGTGCAACTCTATCTCTGGTCAAACAATCTCAATCAAGCCTTTGGACAGCAGAAAGTATCTTAAAAGGCTGAAGAAAATTTCCAGAAGGAAGCAGAAGAGTACCTACTAAAACTTCCTGAAACCTTAAATTTTAAACTGGAGGTTTAATGTGAGACTTTGTCCTTCAGCTCCACCCAATGATTTAAGTTTCCATATCTGAAAGATTTCAACATGGAGAGCTTCAAAGACTTTGAATTGCATATCAAAGATCTCTCTGTGCAGGATTAAAGAATAAAGATGTTTGAATCCTGTCTTTTTGCAGGACAACCTTGGAACACATTTTTGCTTAAGGCTCTCACTGACAATATTGCACAAAAGACATGTAATTTTAAAAACCTTATTGGTTATTTGTCTTTACTACAGAATATTGGAGAAAATCTGTGGCACCTTATGTTTTCTATTAACCACCGTATATTTTCTACATCCTGCAAGATACTCATAGACAACATGATAAAATATCTCTCTGAAAGACAAACCTTAAGTCCCATAGGATCTCCTAGCCAAGTCCTCCATGAGCACTAATTTCCCAAGAGAATTCTCTCGCCCTATTATTTCATATGGTCTGCTCTAGAATCCAAAAGCTTCTAGCAGATTAACCCTCCTCAAAAATTATAGATTGATCCACTTTGTGGTTCTCATCATTTTTGAGGCAATACTGTCTTCTCTAATATTCCAAATCAAGTTCATCAAAATGGGAGAGGAGAGACCAGGAAAGAGAGTGGAGTTCCTTGAAATGTTTAGAATAGTGCTTAAAGGGCATCATCACCTGTCTTGAAATACTCCCTCCCAGAACAATGATGATTAGGTTGTTGCATTCCATTCAATCACCATACCTAAAAGAGCTGGAAATGGAATATATTAGGTCTTCCTTCATAGAAGTCTCACTGAAAAATTTTAATCCTCTCTGTCACAATTCAAGGGAAAATGTACTTCACGTCCTCCTTAAAAATCAAGGCCTAAGAAATCCTGGGGTAAGCTGTTATTTCTGATCCTGGAGAAATATCCATATTCTGAAACATCAACAATGATAGACTGATAAATATTCTGGCCAAACAAGAGCCGTGACTTTTCCTTTCACCCAACATACAAAAAAATCTGCAGAGAGAAAAAAAGATGAAAGCAATAAAGAAAATAATTAAAAAAATAAAACAAAGTGAAGAACTGAAAATTAAATATTCTGCCCAGAAATCTCTCAAACTCTGAAGGAGGTGCTATAGGTGTTCAGATTTCTGGAAAAATTGAGAAGAATTTACAGAAGACAAGAGCTATGGGGTATTTGGAGAATGTGAAAATGCCAAGGAAATAGATGTAAAAATTGCACAAACAAATGCTGAGTGACTAAGTGAAGGAGCCATGCAGCAATATGTGTTGAGTGACTGAGGAGTGTGCTGTGTCAAAGAAAGGCAAAACACTTTTTGAATGGCATGTAAAGGTAGAGGTGTATTACACATCATGTTGTACCTTGAATGCCCTTCTGAAAGAAACCCTGATATTTCTCTGCCCAGACAGAAGATTACTTGGGACAAGGTCTCATTCAGGCCAAGCACATTAGTCAGATTCCAATCACAGAACTTTTCGTTACATGTGATTTTGACTCAGAACATTCCTGAATGCACTTTGGGCAGCCAAGACAATTGTAAACATGGCTGTGTATCTCCTATGTCTTGTCTCAACACAATGAAAATACAACCCCAAATTCTGTGCTGAATCATAGTTCAATGCCATTTTCATATTGTGCAAAAATGTGACTCAGCATATGTCTTCTCCTCAAAGATATTTATGATGGATAAACTTTCCCATACCTTAGGAAACAGAGGTCCTTAAACCTTTTTAATTGAGATGTAGAGGATCTCTTCCTCAAGAAGATGATGGAGAAATGTCTTAGAAGATTTTACTTCCATGAGACTACATTGAATGTCCTCTGGCTTAAAGCTCATTCTGGCAGTGTTCCACCTTCCCTGGGAGTGTAATAGGCATTTGAGTATATTTGTTGTTCCAACACTATGGATGTACATATCATTAGGTCATTATTAGCCAGAGTAGTTCAACATAGTTCATGATGCCATTTTGAACCTTGAAATAAACTGGGTCCAAAAGGACATTAAATATTCACTAGGGAGCATTAAACAATTCTACCAAATGTGCTCCTTCCCTAAAATTCTGGTGTTCCCCTCTCCCACCAACCTGTCCATTCTCAGTCCAAATAGTTGTGAAGAATCTTCCTACTGAGGAACTACTGAATCGTCCACTTGATCCTATCTTTTGAATTATAGATGGACAATGTCTCTAATTTTTCAGAACTCAGCTCTGGCAATTAACAGTGAAAAAATGGGATCAGGAACCAGTGTGATATATTGTACAGGTTTGAACTGGCAACAAAAAATACAATCATAATTTATTTTAGATTATGATTTTACCATGAAGATATACATATTCATTTTGTCTTGCAAGCATTCTTCTTCAAAGGGAGAGTTGTGGGGAAAGGCATTTCCTCTCCAGCGGGCAGAGATATAGATGAATTAAATTCAGTCTGTTTGTCACCATTGCACTACAGAGCTACCTCAAGTCTTTCCATGATTGCGTTGTGATACAAAGAACTGCCTTTTTCCCATCATTTTTTAAGGGGAGTATATATGAGGATAGCCACATGCACATACGTAAAAGAATATATTGTAATTCACAGATGTTGGCACTTGAATCTCTCTATATATATATCTGCCAAATTCCTTACAGTTAAACAACTTACATGCTGCAGAATCCACCCAATGCCCACCAAACAAATATATAAGTGGTACAAGGAAAACTGAAAAATTGTCATTGTCAGTAGAATAATTTTTCTACATCAGAACAAAATTCTATGGTACCTGGTGCTTTATTGGCCAAAATGTATATTGATTGCATGGAGACTGTGGTGACTGAGTAGACGTCAAAAAAGCAGGTGGATCATTGGTCAATGTGGAGGAAGAATTAAATATCATGCTGTCCCACTGAAGCTATCTGGAGAGGAATCCTGAAAGTCCTCTGCAAATATAGATCATGATATATTCTAAAACAATGCAGGGTAAGGACTTTTATGTAAAGTCCATTAACCAAGCTCTGATGATGGAATTATTTCCCTGATGCATTTTCACAGCACAATTTGGACATCAAAACCAGTTGATATCCTGTTTTGGGCTTCCCTATCTGTTGTCAAAATATATCAAGCCCTTGAACACTATGAAATACCCCAAAATGCTTATACAAATTTTAAGAAGGAAGCAGAAGTGTATCTACTGAAATTAGCTGAGATCCAAAATTTTAAACCAGTTAATTTGAGCCTGGGTGCTTCAGCTCCCCACATTGACTTAAGGTTAAGAATCAAAATGATTATAACATGGAGATCTTCAAAGACTTTGAATTTCATTCCAAGGATCTCTTCATGCAGCAGGTAAATGGTGAAGGTATTTGACCCTCTCATTTTGGAATACAAACATTGGACACATTTTGCTTACAGTTCTCACTGGTAATCTTCCACATAACACCTGAATTGTAAAAAGCTTGTTGGATATTTGTCATTACTACAGAATGTTGGGAAAATTCTATGCCATCTTTTCTGTCCTATTGACCTCTCTATATTGTCTATACCCAGCAAGATGCCCTTAGACACCATGATAAAATATCTGTCTAAAAGACAATCCTTAAGTCCAATAGGATATCTATCCAAGCCCTGCATGAGTGCTCATTTTTCAAGAGTATTCTTTTCTTCATTATTGCACACAGTCCACTTTAGGATACAAAAACTTCCAATGGAATAACCTTCCTCATAAATTATGGATTGACCTCCTTTTTGTTTCTCACCATTTTGAAGAAAACAATGGCTATCTCCTATTCACAAGTTCATCAAAATTGGAGAGGAGACACCAGGAAAGACAGTGGAGTTCCTGGAAACATATAGAACAGTGCCTGAAGGGCATCATCACCAGTCTTGGGAAACTCCTTTCCAGGACAATGAAGACTTGATTGTTGCATTCCAAGCAATCACAATGCCCAATAGAGCTGGAAATGGAATATATTAGGTCTTCTTGGGTAGAAGGCTCACTGAATAATTATACGCCTTTCTGTCACAATTTCAAGGCAAAGCATACTTTAAGGCCTCCTTCATGTCCCTGGGGCACTAAAAGATTGGTGCCTATGAAATACTGAGGGTAATTACTATTTACAATCATAGAGAAATGTACATATTTGAAACACTGACAATTAAAGATTACTTAAAATTTCTGGCCAAACAAGAGCTGAGATTTTTTTTCTCTCACTATAAATACAAAATAATATTCAGAGAGAGAAAAAGGAAAGAAAACACTATAGGAAAGCAAGCAATGTAGAAAAAAAATAAGAACTAAACTAAAGCCAAGTGAAGAAGCAAAAATTAAACAATATGCCCAGAAATCTCTCTTGCTCTGAATGTGGTGTCATGGGTTTTCAGATTTATGGAGCTACTGAAAGAATTTAGAGAAGACAAAGAGGTATAGTGGATTTGTAGAATGTGAAAATGCCAAGGAAATTGAAGGAAAGATAGCACAGCAAAGAGCTGTGGTCCTAAGAAATGGCGCTGGAAAGAAGTGGGTATTGAGGATCTGAGAAGTGTGCAGCAAAAAAGAAAGGCAAAACACAATTTGAACAATGTGTAAAGTGAGAGTTGGATTCCAAATCACTTTGCCCCTCTAATTTCCTTCTGAAAGGAAGCTTGATATCTCTATGTCCTAATAGAACATTACATGGGACCAGGCCCAAAGATAGCCAAGCACATTAGCCATATTCCAGTGACATAGCCAATACACAAGTGAATACAACTGTGCATCTCCTTTCTGTCAAGTTAATCGTCTTAACCAAGGGAGCAAAATACAGTCTTCCTAGAAGGCAGCGCAATGTTTTATGCCAAATCATAATTTATTTTTAAAATTTATTTTTATTGTTGTTGTTGTTTCCCCAAAATAATTTTTTTCTACTGTACAGCATGGTGACCCAGTTACACACACGTATACATTCTTTTTTTTCTCCCATTATAATGCTCCATCATAAGCGACTATAAAAAAGAACAAAATAATGCCGATTTGCAGCAACACAAATGATAATTTCAACTGCCATCTTTAAAATCCTGTGGTAATGTGACACGTTTCCTCTCTAAGAAATTTATGTTCAGCTTTCCCATACCTTAGGACATGTAGGGCCACAAAACTTTTGTATTGAGATGCTCAAGTTTTTCCCAGCAGAAGGATTATAGAGAAGGTCTTGTGATGATTTTATTTCCATAAGACAACATGTAACACCATCTGGCTTAATGTTCACACTGAGAGTAAGCCATCTTTCATATGCAGTGTAATGTCATCAAAATACTTGTCCTTCCAACATTATGACTTGATTTTCAATTACTTTTTTTTCCATTTTTTTATTACTCAAATGAATTTATCACATCTGTATTTGTATAATGATGATAATCTAATTTCACAGGATTTCCATCCCACAGCCCAGGCACATCCCCCCACCCCCGAGACTGTCCCCTCTGGAGACCATAAGTATTTCAATGTCTGTGAGTCAGCATCTGTTCTGCAAAGAAGTTCAGTCTGTCCTCTTTTCAGATTCCACATGTCAGTGAAAGCATTTGATGTTGGTGTCTCATTGCATGGCTGACTTCACTTAGCATGATAGTTTCTAGGTCCATCCTTGTTGCAAAAAATGTTGGTATTTCGTTCCTTTTAATGGCTGAGTAATATTCCATTGTGTATACATACCACGTCTTCTGGATCCACTCTTCTGTCGATGGACATTTGGGTTGTTTCCATGTCTTGGCTATTGCAAATAGTGCTGCAATGAACATCGGAGTACATGTGTCTTTGCGAGTCATGGTTTTCTGTGGATAGATGCCCAGGAGTGGGATTGCTGGATCAAATGGGAGTTCTATGTTCAGTTTTCTGAGGACTCTCCGTACTGCTTTCCACAGTGGTTGCGGCAATTTACAATCCCACCAACAGTGGAATAGGGTTCCTTTTTCTCCACACCCTCTCCAGCACTTATTGTTTGTAGACTTTTGGATGATGGCCATTCTGGCTGGTGTAAGGTGTTACCTCAGAGAGGTTTTGATTTGCACCTTTCTAATAATGAGAGACGTTGAACATCCTCTCATGTGTTTCTTGGCCATCTGTATGTCTTCTTTGGAGAATTGTCTGTTTAGATCTTCTGCCCATTTTTTAATGGGGTTCTTTGTGTTTTTTTTGGTATGGAGCTGCAGAAGGTGTTTATAAATTCTGGAGATGAATCCCTTGTCCGTCGATTCACTTGCAAAGATTTTCTCCCATTCTGTGGGTTGTCTTTTTGTGTTGTTTAGGGTTTCCTTTGCTGTGCAGAAACTTTTAAGTGTGAATAGGCCCCATTTGTTTATTTTTCTTTTTATTGTCAGTACTCTAGGAGGTGGTGCTGAGAAGATGTTGCTGTCGTTTATGTCAGAGAGTGTTTGGCCTACGTTTTCCTCTAAGAGTTTGATAGCATCTGGTCTTATATCTAGGTCTTTAATCCATTTGGACTTTATTTTTGTGTATGGTGTTAGGGAGTGTTGTAATTTCATGCTTTTCCATGAGGCTGTCCAGTTTTCCCAGCACCACATATTGAACAAGCTGTCTTTTCTTCATGGTATATATAGCCTTGCCTCCTTTGTCATAGATTAGTTGGCTGTAGGTGCATGGGTTTAATTCTGGGCTTTCTATTCTGTTCCACTGATCTCTATATTTCTGTTTTTGTGCCAGTACCACACAGTTTTGGTAATTGCTGCTTTGTGGTATAGTCTGAAGTCCGGGAGCCTGATTCCTCCAGCTCCATTTTTCTTATTCAGGATGTTTTTGGCTATTCTGGGTCTTCTGTGTTTCCACACAAACTTTAAAATATTTTGTTCGAGTTCTGTGAAAAATGTCCTTGGTAATTTCATAGGGATTGCATTGAATCTGTAGATTGCCTTAGGTAGTATAGTCATTTTGATAATATGAACTCTTTCAATCCACGAGCATGGTGTATCTTTCCATCTGTTTGTGTCATCTTTGATTTCTTTCATCGGCATCTTATAGTGTTCAGAGTACAGGTCTTTTGTCTCTTTAGATAGGTTTACTCCTACATTATTTTATTCTTTTGGATGCAATGGTAAATGGATTTGCTTCCCTAATTTATCTTTCTGCTCTTTCATTGTTAGTGTTTATAAATGCCATCGATTTCTGTGTATTAATTTTATATCCTGCGACTTTGCCAAATTCGTGGTTGAGCTCTAATAGTTTTCTGGTAGAGTCTTGAGGATTCTCTAGGTATAGTATCATGTCATCTACAAATAGAGATTGTTTTACTTCTTCCTTTCCTATTTGGATTCCTTTTATTTCTTTTACTTCTCTGATTGCCGTGGCTAGGACTTCCAGAACGATGTTGAAGAGTAGTGGTGAGAGCGGACATCCTTGTCTTGTTCCTGATCTCAGCGGGAATTCTTTCAGCTTTTCACCATTGAGAATGACATTTGCTGTGGGTTTGTCATATATGGCCTTTATCATGTTGAGGTAGGTTCCCGTTATGCCCACTTTCTGAAGGGTTTTTATCAGAAATGGGTGTTGGATTTTGTCAAAGGCTTTTTCCGCGTCTATTGAGAGGATCATATGGTTTTTCTTCTTCAGTTTGTTAATGTGGTGTATCTCACTGATGGATTAGTGGATATTGAAGACCAGTTGCATCCCTGGGAGAAATCCCACTTGATCATGATGTACAACCCTTTTGATGTATTGTTGGATGCGGTTTGCTGGTGTTTTGTGGAGGATTTTTGCATTGATGTTCATCAGTGAAATTGGCCTGTAGTTTTCTTTTTTGTGGTATCTTTGTCTGGTTTTGGTATCAGGGTGATGGTGGCCTCATAGAATGAGTTTGGGAGTATCCCTTCCTCTGCAATTTTTTGAAATAGTTTCAGAAGGAGAGGTGTTAGCTCTTCTCTAAATGTTTGATAGAATTCACCTGTGAAGGCTTCTGGTCCTGGACTTTTGTTGGTTGGAAGTTTTTAAATCACAGTTTCAATTTCAGTTCTTGTGATGGGTCCATTCATCTTTTCTATTTCATCTTGGTTTAGTCTTGGAAGATTGTGCTTTTCTAAGGATTTGTCCATTTCTTCTAGGTTTTCTATTTCACTGGTGTATAGCTGCATATAGCAGTTTCTTATGATCCTTTGTGTTTCTGTGATGTCCATTGTTACTTTTCCTTTTTCATTTCTAATTTGATTGATTTGAGTCCTCTCTCTTTTTTGCTTGAGAAGTCTGGCTAAGGCTTTATCATTTTTGTTGATCTTTTCAAGGAACCAGCTTTTCGTTTCATTGATCTTTTCTATGGTTTTCTCTGTTTCTGTTTCATTGATTTCTGCTCTGATCTTTATGACTTCTTTCCTACACTAACTTTAGGTCTTGTCTGTTCTTCTCTCTTGAGCTGCTTTAGATGTAAAGTTACCTTGTTTATCTGGGCTTTTTCTTGTTTCCTGAGGTGGGCTTGTATTGCTATAAACTTTCCTCTTAGAACGGCTTTTGTTCCATCCCATAGGTTTTGGAGTGTTGTATGTTCACTGTCATTTGCTGCTAGGTATGTTTTAATTTCCTCTTAGAGTTCTTCAGTGATCCCTTGGTTGTTTAGTAGCATGTTGTTGAGTCTCCACGTGTTTGTGTTTTTTGCAGTTTTTTTCTTGTTGTTGATTTCCAGTCGTATAGCGTTGTGGTCGGAAAAGATGCTTGAGATGATTTCAATTTTCTTAAAGTTACTGAGGTTGGATTTGTAGCCCAGTATATGATCAATCTTAGAGAATGTTCCATGTGCCCTTGAGAAGAATGTGTATTCTGTTGTTTTTGGATGAAATGTCCTATAAATATCTATTAAGTCCATCCGGTTTAATGCCTCATTCAGGGCCTGTGTTTCCTTATTGATTTTCTGTCTGGTTGATCTGTCCATTGCTGTAAGTGGGGTGTTCAAGTTCCCCACTATGATTGTGTTGTTGTCAATTTCTCCTTTTAAGGTTGTTAGCAGTTGCCTTATGTATTGTGGTGAACCTATGTTGGGTGCGTAGATATTTAAAATCGTTATATCATCTTCTTGGATTGATCCTTTGATCATTATGTAATGACCTTCTTTGTCCCTTAAAATATTCTTCATTTCAAAGTCTGTTTTGTCTGATATGAGTATGGCTACTCTAGCTTTCTTTTGATCCCCGTTTGCATGAAATATTTTCTTCCATCCTCTCACTTTCCATTTGTATGTGTCCCTAGAAGTGAAGTGGGTCTCTTGAAGACAGCATATATATTGGTCTTGTTTTTGTATCCATTTAGCCAGCCTGTGTCTTTTGGTTATGGTTTTAGTCCATTCACATTTAATTATGGATAGGCATGTTCTTATTGCCACTTTTTTAATTGCTTTGGATTTGTTTTTCGTGCTCTTTTTCCTTTCCTTCTTCTCATGTTCTTCCTATTCCGGTTTGATGACTATATTTAGTGTTGTATTTGAGTTGAGTTTTCTTTGTTTGTGTATCAATTGTAGATTTTTGGTTTGCAGTTATTTTGAAGTTTTGATATAAGGGGCTATATGTATATGAGATTGTTTTAAGTTGTTGTTGTCTTAATTGCAAGTTCATCTCTAGTGTCCTGCATTTGTACTCACATCTGCTCATGATTTCTCATCTTGGTGGTGTAATTGTGCATGGATTATTTCGTATCTTTGCTGTATATATACCTTTACTGGTGAGCCTTGTTATATGTGGAAATTTTGTTTCCTGTTGCTGTCTTTGCTTTTCTGCATAGAGAAGTCCTTTAGTATTTGTTGTAAGGCTGGTTTAGTGTTGCTGAATTCTCTTAGCTTTTGCTTATCTGTGAAGGATTTGATTTCTCCTTCAAATCTGAATGAGAGCCTTGCTGGGTAGAGTATCTTGTTTGGAGGATTTTTCCTTTCATCATATGAAGTATATCATGCCACTCCCTTCTGGCCTGCAGAGTTTCTGCTGAAAAATCTGCCGATAGCCTTATCAGGGTTCCCTTGTATGTTATTTGTTTCTTTTCCCTAGCTGCTTTCAAGATTTTCTCTTTGTCTTTAATTTTGTTCAGTTTGATTAGCATGTGTCTTGGGGTGTTCCTCCTTGGTTTCATTTCATATGGTACTCGTTGTGCTTCCTGGATTTGAGTGAGTGATTCCTTGCCCATGTGGGGGAAGTTTTCTGCTATTATCTCTTGGAATATTTTTTCTGTCACCTTCTCTCTCTCTTCTCCTTCTGGCACCCCTATAATATGGATATTAATGCATTTAATGTTGTCCCAGAGTTTTCTGAGACTCTCTTCATTTGTTTTGAATCTTTCTTCTCTTTTCTGTTCTGCACACATAATTTCCACTAATCTGTCCTCCACCTCATTTATTCGTTCTTCTGCCTCCTGTATTCTGCTGTTAGCAGCTTCTAGTGAGTTTTTTATTTTAGTTATTGCATTTATTTTAGTTATTTCCTATCTCTTCTTGTTTAAGTTTTATATCTTGTATGTCTTTGCTCAATATTTCCTGTAAGTTATCTGTCTTTGCCTCCAGTTTATTTCCAATGTCGTGCATCCTCTTCAGCGTCAACAATCTAAAGACTTTCCTGGAGACTGAGAATCTCCTCATTGCTTAGCTGATTTTCTGGGGTTTTTCCTTTCTCCCTCATCTAAGCTATCGTTCTCCTTCTTTTCATTTGTGTAGGTTTTTACAGATAATAGAGTTGTAGCCTCTCTTACTTTTCCTGTCTGCGCCCCTTGTGGCTGAAGTTGGTATGGGGACTTGCTGTAGGCTTCCTGATGGGAGGGTCTGATGCCTGCCCCCTGGTAGGTGGAGCTGATTCTGATCCCTCTGATGGGTGGGGCTTAGTCTGGGGATGTGATTAGAAGTTGCTGTGTGTGCCTGATGGGTCTTTAGGTAGCCTGTTTACTGAGGTGTGAGGCTTTGATCCCACCTGGATTGTTGTTGCCCTGGGACTTCTCAGCACTGACTGATGTGTGGGGCCAGATTCTCCCAAAAGGGCCAGTTCCAGAGAAAGGCATGGCTGCTGAATATTTCTGAGAGCTTTGCTTTCAATGTTTTTCCCTCACAAGCCACATTCATCCCTGTTTTCCCAGTATTGCAGTTAGATTTGATCCAGATTCCTATGGAGACTTTGATTTGCCCTGGGACCAAGTGCATGTGAAAGTCTATGTGCGCCTTTTAAGAATGGGGTCTCTATTTCTCCCAGTCCCATGGAGCTCCTGCACACAAACCCCATTGGCCTTTAATGCCAGATGCTCCAGGGGCTCTTTCTCCCAGTGCCAGATTCCCACATGTGGGATTTTGATGTGGGGCTCAGAACACTCACTCCTATAGGTGAGTCTCTGTGAACCAGTTATTTTTCAGTCTGTGGGGCTTCCCACCCAAGAGGTATGGGGTTGTTTATATCATGAAATTGCCCCTCCTAATTCTTGATGTGTCCTCTTCTTTTTCTTCTGGAGTAGGATATATTTTTTAAGGTTTCCATTCCATTTGGGTGAAGACTGCTCAGGCTTTAGTTTTGAATTTTGTTGTTTTTAGGAGAGAAGTTGAGCTCCAGTCCTTATATTCCACCATCTTAATCCCATCTCTCTTGACTCCAAGGTTTTAAACATTATATTCTAGTGAAGGGCTTTTACTTACCAATTCTCACTTTCACGGCTGTCAGAGTGCCTGTATCCATCAGTACCTGCAACACTGTTGAACTTCCTGATTCTTTCAGAGTTCTCTGATGGCTCATTGGGTTAAGGATCTGGAGTTTTCACTGCTGTGGCTTGTATCACTGCTTTGGTACAATTCCATCCCTGGCCTGAGAATTGCCTTTTGGGGAAGTGGTATTCTTACTTCTGAGAAATCATCTCATAAAATTGTTCTGAGGCTTAATTGGGGTAGCTCCCACAAACCATTGTTGACTTAATAGCAAGAGCTCTACACATTGGCGGGGCTGTTTTAAGTACACATGTATCCATACACAAGGTATCAGACACATTCCATTGTTAGAGGAGTTTAGACACTGGCAATAATATATTTTTCTTTTCGTTTAAGCTGTACAGTTATTTGTTTTCCTGGAACAGCATAGTAAATATCTATCAACTGGCATATGATCTATGGACCCATGGTCCCATAGTCCCCATGGTCCCTTCTCCTCAGCAGTTGAGCCTAAGGGCTACATGCATGCACAAGAAGATGGCCATTTTTACAAAATTAATTTTCCAACTCAGGAGCATGGAATATCTTTCCATTTTTTGCATCTTTTTTATTTCCTTGATTAGTGTTTTATTGTTCTTAGCATATAATATTTCACCTCCTTGACAGGTGTATATCATAGTATTTGATGTTTTGGGGTGCAATTTTAAAGGATATTTTATTTTCGTATTCCTTTTCTAATATTTCATTGTTAGAATTTCTCGATCTGTTCAAGTAGTTTTTGGGTTGATTCCTTAGGGTTTTCAATGTATATTATCATGTCATCTGCATACAGTGACAGTTTTACCTCCTCTCTTTATGTTTGGATGCCTCTTATTTCTTTTGCTTATTTCTTTTGCTTATTTCTGATTGCTGTGGCTAGGACTTTCAATATTATGCTGAATAACAGTGGTGAGAGTGGCTTTCTTGTCTTGTTCCAGATTTTAGTGTGTAGGCTTTAAGTTTTTCTCCATTAAGTATTATATTTGCTGTGGTTTTGTCATAAATAGCTTTGATTATCTTAAGGAATATTCCCTCTATACCCACTTTGGTAAGAGTTTTGATCATGATGGTGGACTTCATCAATTTTTTTTCTGCATCTATTGAGATGATCATGTGTTTTTTTATATCACTGTTGTTAATGAGATATATGACATTGATTGATTTGCATATGTTGAAACATCCCAGTGTACCTGGGTTGAATCTCTCCTGGTTATGGTGTATGATCTTTCTTAAATGGTAGTGGATTTATTTGGCTAAGATTTTGTTGAGAATTTTTACATCTATATTAATCAAAGATATTGGTTTTCTTTTTTCATGTTATCTCTGTCTGGTTTTGGAATTTAGGGTGATGGTGGCATCATAGAATGTCTTTGGAAGTGTTCCTTCTTCAACCTGTTGGAAAAGTTTAAGGAGGATGGCTCTAAGTTCCTCTTTGTATGTTTGGTAGAATTTGCCTGTGAAGCATATGGTCCTGGACTTTTATTTGTAGGGAATGTTTTTATGACATATTCCATTTCATTTCTAGTGATCGGTCTATTTGGTTGATCTACTTCTTCTTGATTCAGTTTTGGCAGGCTGTAATTTTGTAGAAAGTTGTCCATTTCTTCTAGGTTGTCAAATTTGTTGGCATGCAATTGTGCATAGTATTCGCTTGTGGTTTTCTGTATTTCTGCAGTTTCTGTTGTGACATCTTATTTTTCATTTCTTATTTTGTTTATTTGGTTTTTTTTTTTTTCATCCTCTTCTTGGTAAGTCTAGCCAGAGGTTTGTCAATTTTGTTGACCTTTTCACAGAACCAACTCTTGGTTTTATCGATTTTTTTCTTTTGTTTTTTGAATCTCTATTTTATTTATTACCTCTCTGAATTTTATCATTTCCATCCATTCACTAATTTTAGGTTTTGTTTGTTCTTCATTTTCTAAATCATTTTCTAAATTAGATGGTGGCTTAAGTTGTTTTGAGATTTTTCTTTTTTGATAAATGCCTGTATTTCTATGAATTTCCCTCTGAGTACTGCTTTTTTGGCATTGCAAAGAATTTGAATGGTTGTGTCTTCATTATCACTTGCCTCAAGGTATTTTTTTTAATTTCCTTCTTGATTTCTTCATTGAAAGACTGGTTTTTTAGCATGGGATTTAGTCTCCATGTAGTAAGTTTTTTCTCATCTCTTTTCCTGTGTTTGATTTCCAGTTTCATGATATTGTGGTCAGAGAAGATACTTGAAATAACTTCTACATTCTTAAATTTGTTGAAGTTATCTTTGTGCCCCCCCCCCAGTATGTGAGAAATCCTTGAGAATGTTCCATGCACTTTAGAAGAATGTATAGTCTGATTTTTTTGTATGTAATGTCCTGAAAACGTTGATTAAGTCTAACTTTTCTTTTCTGTCTTTTAGGATTTCTGTTGCTTATTGATTTTCTGTCTAGAGGATCTGTCCATTGATGTGAATGGGATGTTAAATTCTCCTACTATGTTTGTATTCCCATCAATTTCTCCTTTTGGAGTCCCTGTTGTGGCTCAAAGGTTAATGAATCTGACTAGGAACCATGAGGTTGCGGGTTCGATCCCTGGCCTTTCTCAGCGGGTTAAGGATCTGGCATTCCCATGAGCTGTGGTGAAGGTTGCAGACACAGCTTGGATCTAGTGTTGCTGTGGCTCTGGCATAGACTGGTGGCTACAGCTCCAATTAGACCCCTAGCCTGGGACCCTCCATCTGCCATAGGAGTGGCCTTAGAAAAGGCAAAAAGACAAAAAAAAATTTCTCCTTTTGTGTCTGTTAGTATTTGTTTTAGACATCTGGGTGCTTCTCTGTTAGTATTTGTTGTAGGTGTCTGGGTGCTCTTATGTATTGATGATTGTACTACCCTCTTCTTGAATGGATCCTTTATCCATTAAATAGTGTCCTTTTTTATCTTTCTTTATGGCCTTCATTTTAAAGTCTACTTCATCTGATATGAGTTGCAACTCCTGCTTCCTCTCTTGTCCATTGGCATGAAGTATATTTCCCTCCCCCTCACTTTCAATCTGTATATGTCTTTTGTCATATGGTGAGTCTCGTGGGGACAGCAAATTGAAAGTTTTTGTTTTTTATCCAATCAGCCACTTTGTGTCTTTTGATTGGAGCATACAGTCCATTGACATTTAAGGTGATTATTTACATATATATCTTTATTTCCATTTAAAACCCTTATTTTCAGTTGATTCTATATTTCTCCTTCCTTCTTTTCTTTTCTGTTGTATAGTTTCCATTTGTTTTTGCGATTGAGAACTATTCTTTTCAGTTTTTGTGAATGTAATGTTCAGGTTTGATTTGTGTTTACCCTGTTTTTTAAATATTGTAATACCTTCTTATATATGCTTGCTTTAGTCTGATAGTCATATAGGCTCAAACACATCATTAGAATAAAAAATATATATTTTTAACCTACCTTCCCCACATCATTTGATTTTCATGTCTTTTATTTTATTTTGATATCTTTAGATCTGTATGCTGGCTTAAGTGATTGCTTTCCAATTGTGTTTTTCTCCATCCTCTTTGTTCTTACTTCCTTTTTTATTTAAGAAGCCCTTTCAGTATTTCTTTTAGAATGGATTAATTATTGCTCTACTCTTTCAGCTTTTGTTTGTTGAAGAAATTCTTTCTTTTCCCTTCTATTGTAAATGGTATTTTTCCTGGATAGAGTATTCAAGGTTGCAAAATTTTTCTTTTCAGCACTTTTAATTTATCTTGCCACTCCCTCTGGCCTGTAGTGTTTCTGTAGAGAAATCAGCTGATAGCCTTTTGGGGTTTCCTTTATAATTAATGATTTGCTTTTCTCTTGCTGATTAATGCTTTGATTTTCTCTTGCTGATTAATGCTTCACTTTTCTCTTGCTGTCTTTAGGATTCTCTCTTTATCTTTAAATTTTGCCATTTTTGTTATAATATATCTTAGTGTGGGCCTATTTTGGTTCAACTTGTTTGGGGTCCTCTGTGCTTCCTGTATCTTGATATCCATTTCCTTTAGATTTGGAAAGATTTCAGATATATTTCAAATATATTTTCAGTCTCCTTTGTAGATTGCTATAGATATATTTCAAATATATTTTCAGTCTCCTTTGTAGATTGTCCCACTTTATATTACCCCATAGGTCTTTTATATTGCTTCCAAGTTCTTTTCATTTGGCTTTCTGTCTGCTGTCCTGATTGGGTTATTTCCATTATTCTGTCTTCTACATCACTAATTCATTCTTCTGCATTATTTATTCTGCTCTTTTTTGTCTTTAGCTCAGTTTGCATCTCTGCAAATGAATTTTCTACTTTTTCTTGACTCCTCTTTATAGTTTCTAGTTTCTTCTAAGGGAATATGCATTACTGTTCATACCTTCTCTTAATTCATTTATATTCAGATTAATTCCTTCATTATCAGTATTGATTGTATTTTCACTGTCTCCCTTTTGAACTCAATATCTGTCAGACTGCTGAGGTCTGTTTCATTGTTGACTGCATTAAGTGAATTCTCCTGTTCCTTTAACTGGGAATGGTTTCTGAGCTCCTTTACCTTGCTAATGTTTTCTGTGAGTTTGTTAAATCCAAACCGTAGCCTTGAGCATACCTTTGTATTTTTGGGGGTGGTTACTCTTAATTTTTGGTGTTGGTGTTTAAGCATTTCCTGTCTCTTTCTTGGGTGTGCAGGCTATTATCCCCAGGATGCTCGTGTATTTTCAGGGAGATGGAGAAAATAGGTATGGCTAGAAGTCAGTACCTGGTTGCTTTGCTCTCAACTTCAGCAAGGACCTGCATGAAGATGGCACATGCTACTCCTTGTTATAGGGCTCTGGGAAGTGGTAATTAGGTCTAGGCTGATCTACAAGGTGACCAGAGTATTTGGCAGTAACAGCAGCATGGTGCATAATTTCCCAGGGGAGGTATGCCCAGTGGCTAGTGTTCAAATGGAATGCCCTCCTCTGAGATGATTGATACCACATGTGGTGCCTATTCAGGCACCTCTAGTGATAGTATGCCATGTCTATCTTTTGAGTCAGTGCTAACTGTGATGGTTTGCCCCTGCCACCTGTAGACCATGCATGAAGCAACCATATCACTTCGCCCACACAATAGGTGCTGCACTGGCTGCTCCTAGTTGCAGAATCCTGGGAAATGACAGAGATCAGTCATGTGGGTTCTGCCCAGAGAATTCATCAGTAACAGCAGCAGGGCTGGTGTTGTCCCAAGGGTGGTGTTCAGGCACAAAGCCCTTGTGATTTGGGACTGCAAGTTGTGCCTGTTCATGGACCCATTGTTGTGGTGAGCCATTCCCACATCTGAAGCCAGATATAACTGTGGTGGTTTGCCCCACCTCTTGTAGAACATGCAAGAAGAAGTCATCCTAATTATCCCCATAGAATGTGCTGCACCAGCTGCTCCTAGTTGCAGGTTCCTGGTAAGGGATAGTGATGAAGAGTCTGGGCACTTCCCAGAGTTTTTGGCAGTGGCAGCAGCCAGGCAGGTGTGCTCCAAGGGGAGTAAGAGAAACAACAGTTGGTGTTACATTGCAATGTCCTTCTCTATGGTGCCCTCTGAGCTGAATGGGGCTGCAAGTGATTTTTGTTCAGGTATGCCCAGTGGCGGTGGGCCATGCACACCTCTGGAGTCAGGTATAAGTGGTGGTTTGTCCCTGCCACCTGCAGTTGATGCAAGAGACACCCTTTTCCACTTAGCCCACACAGGAGGTGCTTCACCTGTTGCTCCTGGTTTTTGGGTCTTGGGTAGGGACAGTAACCAAATGTTTGGGTGCCACACAGAGCATTTGGCAGTGGCAGCTGCAGGGAGCATGTGTTTCCAAGGGATATAGAGCAACAGTGTATGGTGCTTCATAGACACCATGTCACACTTAGCCCCCTGATGCCCTTAGCCCTCATGAGAAGTGCCTGATCACTGGTAGCCTGCAGAAGAAGCACCCAATCTCCCATAAACAAGCAAGAGGCTTCTCACAGCCTGAAGCATGTTCCAGAGCTTCCCAGTCTCCCATAGACTAGTGAGCTACTTCTCACCACCTGCAGCCTGTGCCACAGCTGCCTGGTCTCCCACACACTTGTGAGTAGATACTCAGTCTGTGCAGCATGCACCAGAGCCACCCAGTCTCCTGTAAACTAGTGAGCAGCTTTTCTCCATGCGCAGCCTGTGCCAGAGCCACCTGGTCTCCCATAAATTAGCAAGTGGCTTCTTGTTGCATGCAGCCTTTGCCAGAGTCACCCAGTCCCCTGAAGACTAGTGAGTGGCTTCTCACAGCCCACAGCCTTTGCCAGAGCTTCCTGATCTCCCATAGACTAGCGAGTGCCTTTTACTGCATGCAGCCTGCACCAGAGCAACCCAGTCTCCCATCAACTAACGAGTGGCTTCTCACCATAATCAGCCTGCTCTAGAGCTGCCCAGTCTCCAGTAGACTAGCAAGTGGCTTCTCACTGCATGTGGCCAGTGCCAGAGCTTGCCCACCCTCTGAGAGCACTCTGATGCATACATAGGCTGAGGCACAGGGAGTTTCCTATGGTGGTCCACCCCTCCTCCTCTCACCCTCCCCAACAATGGCATCTTACCTCTCCTGTGTGTTTGGACTTTCTCCTGAGTTCCCTCTTCTGTGGCATTCTACTTCCCAGCCCATAACATATCACTTCCCCACCTGTGGCATACTTCTGCTTATCCCTTAGTTTTTCTCCACATCCCCAACCCCAGTCCTATCCCAGGGACTGACCTACAGAACTTAAGTATCAGTGCCCAGTCCCCACCTGAGCATCTAAGGCTGTGGTGTCCAGGTGGGTGTTTCAGATGTTCTGTATGGCTCTCATTCTGTTTTATCATTCTCAGTCCAGCTGCTGTGCTTTTTTTGTGTGTGTGACTTTAAGGTCCCTCTGGCTTAGCTGATCTTTCCATCAGTTGGGTGGCTTCCCAGGATGTGGATGACTTTTCTTCCTCACAGCTCCCTCTCTGGAATGCTAGTCCCATCCTGATTCCTTTGCTCTCTCTCTCTCTCTTTTTTTTTCTTTTATTCTACCAAGTTATGTCAAGAGTTTCTTTTGGAAGTTTAGTTTCTTCCAGAATTCATTTGATGTTCTGTGCTAATCATTTTACATATTGATGAGTTTTTTTTAATGTGTTTGTGGGAGAATATGAGTACATCCTCATACTCCTCCCCCATCTTGTTCTTCCTCTTCCACATGCTTTTTTGACTTCCACTCAGTCATCACACTCTCCAGGCACTCAACAAATATTTTGCCTAATAAATTACCCAGGAACATAGCATTTTGTTTTGATTTTGAAAAGTTATTTCCTTGGCAATGTCACTTTTATTATTTGTTTTCTTCATCCCTTGCTTTCCTTTATTACCTCATATTTTTCCTCCTGGCAGATTGTTTGGTATTTCAAGTGACAGAAAAAATCATGGGTTCTTGTTTGACCAGAGTTTGTAGGCAATTTTACATTGTTGTTGTTCCAGAATATGTACATTTTTCTAAGATTGGAAATAAGAACTCCCCTCAGTATTTCATAGGCCCTGGGCTTTTAGTCCCCTAGGGACCTGCAGGAAGCCATGAAGTATGCTTTTACATGTCCTTGTAATTGAGACGGGTATAGTTATTCAGTGAAGATTCTACTCAGGAACACCTAATACATTCCATTTCAAGCTTTTTGGGGCAAGGTGATTTTGTGGAATGCAACAACCAAATCTTCATTGACCTGGGAAGGAATTTTCTAAATACTGGTAATGATGACCACCGGGCATTTTTCTAAATGTTTGGAGGAACTACACTCTCTTCCATGATCTCCCCTCTCCCATTTTGATAAACTTGTGTTAGGAATAGGAGAAAAAGCTAGTGTTTGCCACACACATGCAAAAAAACCTGAGGCCCTAAAATGGGTTAATCCATAACTTATGAGGATTGTCATTCAACTGGATTTTTTGGATCCTAGAGTGGACTGTATGAAATAATAGGGCAAGAGAACACACTTGGGAAATGAGTGCTCATGGAGAACTTGAATAAAAAATCTTGTGCACCTTACAGGTCACCTTTCAGACATATATTTTATCATGGATTCTTTGAGTATCTTGCAAAATGTAGACAATATAGAGTGGTTAATGGGAAACAAAAGATACCATAGAATTTGCCCAATCTTATTTACTAATGGCAAATACCCAATAAACTCTTTATAAATACAGTGTTATATGGAAGATTGCCAGTGCGTGCTTTAAGGAAATATGTGTTCCAAGGTTTCCTCAAAAATATGAGGAGTCACAAGTCCTCCACCATTTACCTGCTGCATGGAGAGATTGCAATTTTGAATCTTTCCATAATCTTGTGGATCTCAAATCTTAAGTCATTGGAATGAGCTGAAGGATGCAGGTTCACATTAAACCTCTGTTTTGAAGTTTGAGATTTCAGCTAATTTCAGTAGATACATTTCCACTTCCTTCTCAACATTTGTGTCAGTATTTTGAGAGATCATATAGTGTACAAGGCTTGAAATATTTGACACTAGAGAGGAATCACACAGCTGAATGTAAGCTGGTTTTGGTGTCAAAGGTATGTTCTGAAAATGCTTCAGTGAAATAACTCCATCAAAAGAGCTTGGTGAATGGACTTTGCATAAATGTCATTGGCCTGCATTCTTATGGTACATATCATGCTCTGTCTTTGCAGAGTGATTTCTGGATTCATCTCAGAAGAGCTTCAATTGGATAGCATGATAGGTAATGCTGCCTCCACATTGACCAAATCTCCACCTGCTTTGTTGACATTCTCTGAGTCACCAGTTTCCATGCACTCAACTTACATTTTGTTTAGTACCTCACCCTGGACCATGGTATTTTTTCTGATTTCAAAAGATTATTCCATTGGCAATGTCGCTTTTTCATATTTCCTTTTATTGCCTTGTCTTTTATTATTTTGCAAATTGTTCCAACAGGAATATCACAAAATTTTTTCTCACTCACTGAAATTTTTTTCTTTTCTTTCTTTCATTCTTTTTTATTTTGGTGGGCACTGTGTGGAGGCAGTATCAGATAAGTAGTTTTACTGGAAGGAATCTGACATATTCTTTGGGAGAAATTAAAGTGCCAAGGTCTGTGTATTAAAATATATTGTAATTATTATGTGAACGTGCCTATCCTTATATATTCTCCACAAAACACAAAATGAGTACAAAGAGGCAGTTGTTTTTATCCCCACACAATCTTGGAACTATGTGAGGTAGCTCTGCAGTGCAATGGTAACAGAGAGCCTCGATAAAATGCAGTGCTGTATCTCTGTCCCCAGAGATGAAATAACTTTCCCCTGATCTTCCCCTTAGTATAAGAATTCTTGCAAGTCAAATGGGTGTGTGTATTCTCACTGGCAAAACCATATCTGAAAAATAAATGGGGATTTTTTCCCCAGTTCAAAAATTTGCAGTATGTCACACTTGTTATTGATCCCCTTTTTTTCTCTGTTAATCACCAGATTTGAGCTCAGCACAATGCATGACATTTTTCATCTACAATTCTAAGAATAGGATCATGTGGTTGATTATGTAGTTATTCAGAAGAATATTCTTCAAAAAATTGGATCCTAGTGTAGATGGGTTGGATGCAGAGGAGAAGACAGGAAGTTTAGGAAAGGAACATACTTGGTGGAATTGGATAATGCTCCCTAGTGAATATCTTATGTCATTTTACCCAGTTTTTTCCAAGGTTCAAAAGAGCATCATGGACAATATTGAACTAATATGGTTATTAACAACCAAATGATGAGTACATTCATATTTTTGGAACAACAAGTATTCTTGAACCCTGATTACACCCCATAGGGAAGGTGGAACATGGCCAGAATGACTCTAAGCTAGAGGGCATTCCATGATGTCTAATGGAAAGAAAATCCTCACAAGGCCTACTCCATCATCCTTTTGCAGGGAGAGATCCTGGGCATTTCCATCCAAAATGTTTTTTGCCCTACATGTTCTAAGGTGGGAAGGCTGATCACATATATCTTAGATGATCAGAGAAACACTGAGCTGCATTATTGCATGATATGAAAGACAGCATTGAAATTACAATTCAGTACAGAATTTTGTGCTACTTTTTTGGACTTCTTGGAAGACTTTGTATTTTCCCCTTTGTTGACACAACTTTCCTGACATAGAGGAGATGCACAGCTGGGATGACAGGTGTCTAGGCTGCCCAAAGTTCATTCAGGAACTTTCTCAGTCAAAAGTATGTACCAAGAGCTGTATAATTGGAATTTGGCTAATGTGCTCGGCCTGATTTGGGTCTGCTCTCTTACCAGGTACTATCAGGACAGAGAGACATCAGGGTTCATTTCAGAATGAATTTGAGGGTGAAAATTTAAATTGAACCCACCTCTCCCTATACATACTGTTGAAATGGTGTTTTGCCCTTCTTTGGCACAGCACACTTCTCAGGGACTCAACATTATTGTTGCTCAGCTCCTTCACTTAGGCACAAAGCACCTTTTTTTTTTTCTGCAATCTCCATAGATTTCCTCAGCATTTTCACATTCTACAAATCCCCATACCTCTTTTTCTTCTCTAGTTTCTTCTCAGTCACTCCAGAAGTCAAAAACCCATGACATCACATTTAGGGTTGAAGAGATTTCTGGGCAGATTATTTAACTTTTGCTATTTTGCCTTGTTTTATTTTATTTTAATTTTTTTCTATATTCCTTATTTCCTTTATTGCTTTTTTTTTCCTCTTGGCAGTTTGTTTTGTATTTCTGGTGGCAGAAAAATTCACAGTTCTTTTTTGACCGGAAATTTTAGGCAATCTTTCAATGTCCATGTTTCAGTGTATGTAAGTTCGTCTGGGATTGTAAATAATATCTTGCCTCAGATATCATAGGTACTAGTCTTTTAGTCACCATGGGACCTTCAGGATGCTTTGAAGTAGACTTTTCCATGAAATTGTGACTAAGAGGTGTATAATTATTCAGTGAGGCTTATACCTAAGAAGACCTCAAATTTTCCATTTCCAGCTCTTCTAAGCAAGGTGATTGCATGGAAGACAAGCAAATTTTCATTGTTTTGAGGAGGAGTTTCCAAAACCTGTAATTATGCCCTTCAGACAATGTTTTATGTGTTTTGAGGAACTCCACTCTCTTTCCTCGTATCCTCTCTCCCGTTTGATGAACTTGTGTTAGGAATAAGAGATAAGCCAGTGTTTGCCTCAAAAATCATGATAACCACAAAGTGGGCCAATTAAAATTATATGAGGAATCACTCCACTGGATACTTTTGGATACTAGAGTGGACCTTGTGAAATAATAGGGGAAGAAACACTCTTAGGAAATAAGTGCTCATAGAGGACTTGGATAGAAGATCCCATGGGCTTTAAGCGCTGCCTTTCAGGCAGATATTTTATCATGGCATCTATGGCTATCTTGAAGGATATAGACAATATAGAGTGGTCAATAGGAAACAGAAGATACTACAGAATTTTCCCAACCTTCTCTCATAACCAGAAATATCCAATAAAGTCTTTACAATCGCATGTGTTACATGGAAGATTGTCAGCACATAGCCTTAAGCTAAAATGTGTTTCAAGGTTTTCCTCCAAAATGAGAGGAGTCAAAAGACCTCTCCCATTTACTTGCTGGACAGAGATATCTGTGTTTTGCAATTCAAAAGCTTTGAAGCTCACCTTCTTTTAATATTGTGAATCTCAAATCTTAAGTCATTGTAATGAGCTGAAGGACTCAGGCTCACATTAAATTTCTGGTTTAAATTTCGGAATTTCAGCTAGGTTCAGTAGATACCCTCTATTTCCTTCTCATAATTTGCATCTTCATTGTGGGAGATGGTCTAGTATAGAAGGGCTGAGATTATTTGCAGCAGATAGGAGGCAAACAACTGGATATCATGTGGTTTTTATGTCCAAAGTGTGTTCAGAAAATGCCTCAGTGAAATAATTCCATCACTAGAGCTTGGTGGATGGACACTGCATAAAAATCCTTGCCTGCATTGTCAGTATATATTTCATGCTCTATCTTTCAGAGGGATTTTGGGGTTACTCTCAGAAGAGTTTCAGGGGGACAGCATGATAGCTAATGCTGCCTAATGCTGCCTCTACATTGATATAATCTCCACTTGCTCTTTTAACATCCACTCAGTCATGACAGTCTCAATGCACTCAACAAATATTTTGTCCAATAAAGTACCCAGGACCTTGGCAATTTTATTTTGATTTCAAAAGTTTATACCATTTGTGAAGTAACTTTTTCATATTTTCTCATACCAGTTGGCCTTCCCTCGTGATCTTTCAGGTGCTTCCAACTAGAATGTCGCAGAAGTGTTTTCTTACTCATTGACAGTGTTTTTTCTTTACTTTTTTCTTCTTTTTTTCTTTTATCTTTCTTTTTTTCTTTTCCCTTCCTTCCTTCCTTCCTTCCTTCCTTCCTTCCTTCCTTCCTTCCTTCCTTCCTTTCTTTCTTTCTTTCTTTCTTTCTTTCTTTCTTTCTTTCTTTCTTTCTTTCTTTCTTTCTTTCTTTCTTTCTTTCTTTCTTTCTTTCTTCTTTCTTCTTTCTTTGTGTATTGGGGCACAGATCATACAAGGTGTTTTACTGTAATGAACTGGACTGATATTTTTTAGGAGAAATTATAGTCCCAAGGTCTATGTAATAAAATATATTGTCATCCAATATGCCTGTGGCTAACCTCATATATACTTCCTTAAACACAAAATGATTGTGAAGAGGCAGTTCTTTGTATACCCACACAAACTTAAAAGACTTGGGGTAACTCTGATGTGCAATGACAGACAGTGTCAATATAATGAAGTGCTACATCTTTGCACCCTGGAGATGAAATAAACTTCCCCCTTTGAAGAATAGTTTCAAGGCACAATGGATGTGTATATTCTCATGGGAAAAACAAAATCTAAAAATAAATAAATAAATAAATAAATAAATGGAGAGAGAATTTCTTATTCCCAATTCAAATCTTTTCCAATACATAACAGTGGTTCCTGATTCGACATTTTCTATGTTAATCATCAGAATTGAGTTCCGAAATATGAGACATTGTTCATATTTAATTAAAAACATAGGATCAAATGGGTTATTGTATAGTTCTCCTGAGAAAGATTTTTCAAAAACTTTTGGCCCTGTGGACTTGTTGGAGGCAGAGGAGAACATGTGAAATTTAGCAAAGGAGCACACTTGGTGGAATTGGTATTGCTGCCTAGTGAATATTTTACATCTGGTCATTTTTACCCAGTATATTCCAAAGTTCAAAAGGGCATCATGGGAGTTTCCATCATGGCTCAGTGGTTAACAAATCTGACTAGGAACCATGAGGTTATGGGTTCAATCCCTGGCCTTGCTCAGTGGGTTAAGGTTCTGGCTTTGCCGTGAGCTGTGGTGTAGGCTACAGATGCAGCTCGGATCCCGCATTGCTGTGGCTCTGTTGTAGGCTGGCAGCTACATCTCCAATTAGACCCCTAGCCTGGGAACCTCCATATGTCATGGGAGTGGCCCAAGAAATGCCATAAAGACAAAAAAAAAAAGAAAAGAAAAGGCATCATGAACTACGTTGAGCTAATATGCTTAATAAAAACCCAATGATAGGTATGTTCATATTGTTGTAACAACAAGTATACTCAAACCCCAATTACACCCCATAGGATAGGGAAGGTGGAACATGGTCAGAATGATCTTTATGACCTCCCCAGAGGGCATTTCATGTTGTCTAATGGAAAAAAAATCATCAAAAATCCTCCTTCTTCCTTCAATAGGGAGAGTTCCTGGGCATGTCCATTCAAAATTTTGTGTCACCACATGTCCTAAGGTATGGGAAAGCTGATCATAAATAATTTAGATGAGCAGACATACACTGAGTCACATTACCTCATGATTTTAATTGTTTCCTTTTTTTAACCTTTTATTTATTTTCTACTGTACAGCATGGTGACCCAGTTACACATACAAATATACATTCTTTATCTGATATTATCATGTTCCATCATAAGTGACCAGACATAGTTCCCTTTGCTATACAGCAAGATCTCATTGCTAATCCATTCCAAAGGCAATAGTCTGCGTCCATTAACCCCAAGCTCCCAATCAATCCCACTCTCTCCCCCTCCCCCTTGGCAGGCACAAGTCTATTATCAAAGTCCATGATTTTCTTTTCTGTGGAAAAGTTCCTTTGTGCCATATATTAGATTCTAGATGTAAGTGATATAATATGGTATTTGTCTTTCTCTTTATGATTTACTTCACTCAGGATGAGAATCTCCAGTTCCATCCAGGTTGCTACAAATGGTATTCCTTTGTTCTTTTTTATGGCTGAGTAATATTCCATTGTGTCTATATACCACATCATCCTAATCCAATAATCTGTCAATAGACATTTGGGATGATTCTATTTCTTGGCTATTGTGAATAGTGCTATAGCACCTTGAAGCCATCTGGACCTGGACTTGTATTTGTAGAGAGTGTTTTTATGACATACCAATTTCATTTCTCGTGCTCTGCCTGATCAGTTGATCTATTTCTTCTTGATTCACTTTTGGAAGGCTGTAAGTTTCTAGAAAAATGTCCATTTCTTCTAGGTTGTAAAATTCTCTAATAGTTTTCTGTATTTCTGCAGTATCCATTGTGACTTCTACATGTTCAATTCTTATATTGTTTATTTCGGCTTTTTGTCTCCTCTTCTTCATGAGTCTAGCCAGAAGTTTGTCAATTTTTTTAACTTTTCACAAAACCAGCTCTTAGTTTGATTGATTTCATCTATTGTTTTTTGAATCTCTATTTTATTGATTTCCTCCCTGATCTTTATGTTTTCCCTTCTTCTTCTAATTTAAGGTTTTGTTTGTTCTTTTTCTAATTAACTTACATTTGTGATAAGTTGTCAATTTGAGATCTTTCTTCTTTTTTAGGAAGGCCTGTATTGATATGTACATCCCTCTGAGCACTTCTTTTGCAGCATCCCATAGATTTTGAGTGGTCACATCTTTATTATCATTTGTCTCAAGGTATTTTTAAATTTCCTTCTTGATTACCTTATTGACCCCTTAGTTTTTAGTAGCATGTTGTTTAGTCTCCATGTAGTAATATTTTTCTCATTTCTTTTCCTGTGGTTTATTCTAGTTTCATGATATTGTGATAAGAGAAAATACTTGGAATTATTTCTATACTCTTAAATTTGTTGAGGTTAGCTTTGTGACCCAATATGTGATCAATTCTTGAGAACCTTCCATGTTCACTTGAGAAGTTGTATTCTGATTTTTTTGGATGTAATGTCCTGAAAATATTTGCTAAGTCTAAATTTTCTTTTGTTCCCTTTAGGATCACTGTTGCTTTATTGGTTTTCTGTCTAGAGGATCTGTCCATTGGTTTGAGTGGGGTATTAAAACCTCCTACTATGATTGTATTCCCATCAGTTTCTCCCTTTATGTCTGTTTGTATCTGGGTGCTCCTATAATAGGGGCATATATATTGATGATTGTACCATCTTTTTCTTCAATTGATCCTTTTACCATTAAATCATGTCCTTCTTTGTCTTTCTTTATGACCTTCATTTTAAAGTCTGTTTTGTCCAATATGAGTATTGCAACTCCAGCTTTCCTGTCTGGCCCATTGGCATGAAATATATTTTCCATCCCTTCACTTTCAATCTATATGTGTCCTCTGTCCTAATGTGAGTCTCTCATGGACAGCAGATTGAAGGTTTTTTCTTTTTTATCCAAGCAGCCACTCTGTGTCTTCTGATTGGATCATTCAGTCAATTGACATTTAAGGTGATTGTTGATAAATATGCATGTATTGTAATTTAAAACCTTTTTCTCCAGTTTATTCTATGTTTCTCTTTTCTTCTTTTCTTTTTGTTTGGATGGTTGACATTTATTTTGTGCTTCAGTACCCACCAGATTTTGTGAACATAATGTTCAGTTTTGATTTGTGGTTGCCCTGTTATTCAAATATGTTAACCCCTATATATCTGGCGCTTTAATCATATAGGCTAAAAACATCATTAAAATAAAAAAAAGAAACTATTTTTTCTTACTTACCTTAACCACCTTGTATGATTTTGGTGTCTTTTTTTTTTTTTAACATCTTTATATTTCGCTCTGTATGATGGCTTATTTAAGTGACTGCATTCCGTTGTGGTTTCCTCCATCCTGGTTCTTCATATTTTTTTTAACTTAGAGAAGCCCTTTCAGTATTTCTTTTAGAATGGGTTCTCTTTTGCTGCACTCTTCGAGCTTTTGTTTGTTGTAGAAATTCTTTATTTTCCCTTCTGTTTTAAATTATACTCTTACTGGATAGAGTATTCTAGGTTGCATAATTTTTCCTTTTAGCACTTTATTTTTTTTTATTTTCCCACTGTACAGCAAGGGGGTCAGGTTATCCTTACATGTATACATTACAATTACATTTTTCCCCCAGCCTTTCTTCTGTTGCAACATGAGTATCTAGACATAGTTCTCAATGCTATTCAGCAGGATCTCCTTGTAAATCTATTCTAGGTTGTGTCTGATAAGCCCAAGCTCCTGATCCCTCCCACTCCCTCCCCCTCCCATCAGGCAACCACAAGTCTCTTCTCCAAGCCCATGATTTTCTTTTCTGAGGAGATGTTCATTTGTGCTGGATATTAGATTCCAGTTATAAGTGATATCCTATGGTATTTGTCTTTCTCTTTCTGGCTCATTTCACTCAGTATGAGATTCTCTAGTTCCATCCATGTTGCTGCAAATGGCATTATGGCATTCTTTTTTATGGCTGAGTAGTATTCCATTGTGTATATATACCACATCTTCCGAATCCAATCCTCTGTCGATGGACATTTGGGTTGTTTCCATGTCCTGGCTATTGTGAATAGTGCTGCAATGAACATGCAGGTGCATGTGTCTCTTTTAAGTAGAGCTCTGACCGGATAGATGCCCAAGAGTGGGATTGCAGGGTCATATGGAAGTTCTATGTATAGATTTCTAAGGTATCTCCAAACTGTTCTCCATAGTGGCTGTACCAGTTTACATTCCCACCAGCAGTGCAGGAGGGTTCCCTTACCTCCACAGCCCATCCAGCACTTGCTATTTGTGGATTTATTAATGAGGGCCATTCTGACTGGTGTGAGGTGGTATCTCATGGTAGTTTTGATTTGCATTTCTCTTATAATCAGCGATGTTGAGCATTTTTTCATGTGTTTGTTGGCCATCTGTATATCTTCCTTGGAGAACAGTCTATTCAGGTCTTTTGCCCATTTTTCCATTGATTGATTGGCTTTTTTGCTGTTAGGTTGTGTAAATTGCTTGTATATCCTAGAGATTAAGCCCTTGTCATTTGCATCATTTGAAACTATTTTCTCCCATTCTGTAAGTTGTCTTTTTGTTTTCCTTTTGGTTTCCTTTGCTGTGCAAAAGGTTGTCAGTTTGATTAGGTCCCATGGGTTTATTTTTGCTCTAATTTCTATTGCTTTGGGAGACTGACCTGAGAAAATATTCATGATGTTGATGTCAGAGAGTGTTTTGCCTATGTTTTCTTCTAGGAGTTTGATGGTGTCCTGTCGTATATTTAAGTCTTTCAGCCATTTGGAGTTTATTTTTGTGCTTGGTGTGAGGGTGTGTTCTAGTCTCATTGCTTTGCATGCAGCTGTCCAGGTTTCCCAGCAATGCTTGCTGAATAGACTTTCCTTTTCCCATTTTATGTTCTTGCCTCCCTCGTCAAAGATTAATTGCCCATAGGTGTCAGGGTTTATTTCCGGGTTCTCTATTCTGTTCCATTGGTCTGTCTGTCTGTTTTGATCCCAGTACCACACTGTTTTGATGACTGTGGCTTTGTAGTATTTCTTGAAGTCTGGGAGAGTGATGCCTCCTGCTTGGTTTTTGTTTCTCAGGATTGCTTTGGCGATTCTGGGTCTTTTGTGGTTCCATATAAATGTTTGGATTGTTTGTTCTAGTTCTGTGAAAAATGTCATGGGTAATTTGCTAGGGATTGCATTGAATCTGTAGATTGCTTTGGGTAGGATGGCCATTTTCACAATATTGATTTTCCCAATCCAGGAACATGGGATATCTTTCCATTTCTTTACATCTTCTTTGATTTCTTTGATTAAAGTTTTATAGTTCTCGGCATATAGGTCCTTTACCTCCTTGGTCAGGTGTATTCCGAGGTATTTGATTTTGTGAGGTACAATTTTAAAAGGTATCATATTTTTGTATTCCTTTTCTAATATTTCATTGCTGGTATACAGAAATGTGACTGACTTCTGAATGTTAATCTTATATCCTGCCACTTTGCTGAATTTATTAATTAGTTCAAGGAGTTTTGGTGTTGAGTCCTTAGGGTTTTCTATGTAGGGTATCATGTCATCTGCATACAGTGACAGTTTGATCTCTTCTCTTCCTACTTGGATGCCTTTGATTTCTTTTGTTTGTCCAATTGCTGTGGCTAGGACTTCCAAAAGTATGTTGAAGAGCAGTGGTGAGAGTGGGCATCCCTGTCTTGTTCCAGATTGGAGTGAGAAGGCTTTCAGTTTTTCCCCATTGAGGATTATATTTGCTGTGGGTTTATCATAAATGGCTTTGATTATATTCAGGAATGTTCCCTCTATACCCACTTTGGTGAGGGTCTTGATCATGAATGGATGTTGAACTTTGTCAAATGCTTTTTCTGCGTCTATTGAGATGATCATATGATTTTTGAATTTTTTTTTGTTAATGTGGTGTATGACGTTGATTTTTTTGCGTATGTGGAAACATCCTTGTGAACCTTGGATGAACCCAACCTGGTCATGGTGTATGATTTTTTTTGGTATGTTGTTGGATTCGGTTGGCTAAGATTTTGTTGAGAATTTTTGCATCTATATTCATCAATGATATTGGGCGATAGTTTTCTTTTTTGGTGGTATCTCTGTCTGGTTTTGGAATGAGGGTGATGGTGGCCTCATTGAATGTCTTTTGGAGTATTCCTTCTTCTTCAACCTTTGAAAGAGTTTAAGGAGGATGGGCACCAATTCCTCTTTATATGTTTGATAAAATTCTCCTGTGAAGCCATCTGGTCCTGGACTTTTATTTGTAGGGAGTGATTTTATGACCTCTTCAATTTCATTTGTAGTGATTTGTCTGTTCAGTTGGTCTGTTTCTTCTTGATTCAGTTTTGGCAGGCTGTAAGATTCTAGAAAATGGTCCATTTCTTCCAGATTGTCAAACTTGTTGCCGTATAGTTGTTCATAGTATTCTCTTATGGTTTTTTGTATTTCTGCTGTATCCGTTATGATTTCTCCTTTTTCATTTATAATTTTGGTGATTTGGGTTCTTTCTCTCCTCTTTTTAGTGAGTCTGGCCAGGGGGTTGTCAATTTTGTTCACCTTTTCAAAGAACCAGCTCTTGGTTTTATTAATTTTCTCTATTGTTTTTTGAGTCTCTATTTTATTGATTTCTTCTTTGATCTTTATAATTTCCTTCCTTCTGCTGACTTTAGGACTTTTTTTGTTCTTCTTTTTCTAATTCGTTTAGGTGGAGGGTTAAGTTGTCAATTTGGGATCTTTCTTCTTTTTTGAGAAAGGCCTGTATTGCTATAAATTTCCCTCTGAGCACTGCTTTTGCAGCATCCCATAGATTTTGAGAGGTTGTGTCTTCATTATTGTTTGTTTCCTTCTTGATTTCCTCATTGACCCATTGGTTTTTTAGTAGCATGTTGTTTAGTCTCCATGGAGTAGGTTTTTTCTCTTTGCTTTTCCCATGGTTGATTTCTAATTTCATGGCATTGTGGTCAGAGAAGATACTTGAGATAATTTCTACGCTCCTAAATTTATTGAGATTCGCTTTGTGTCCCAATATGTGGTCGATTCTTGAGAATGTTCCATGAGCATTTGAGAAGAATGTGCCTTCTGATGTTTTTGGATGTAGTGTCCTGAAGATGTCAGTTAAGTCTACCTTTTCTATTGTTTCCTTTAGGATCTCTGTTGCTCTATTGGTTTTCTGTCTAGAGGATCTGTCCATTGATGTTAGGGGGATATTTAGGTCTCCTCCTATGATTGTATTCTCATCAATATCTCCCTTTATGTCTGTTAATATTTGTTGTATGTATCTGGGTGCTCCTATGTTTGGGGCAGATATGTTGATGATAGTAACATCCTCTCCTTGGATGGATCCCTTAATCATTGAATAGTGTCCTTCTTTGTCTTTCTTTATGTCTTTTGTTTTAAAGTCTATTTTGTCTGATATGAGCGTTGCAACTCCTGCTTTTCTGTCATGTCTATTGGCGGGAAATATTTTTCCCCACCCTTTCACTTTCAATCTATATGTATCTTTTGTCCTAAGGTGAGTTTCTTGTAGGCAGCATATTGAATGTTTTTGCCTTTTTATCCACTCAGCCACTCTGTGTCTTTTGATTGGGGCATTCAGCCCATTGACATTTAAGGTGATAATTGATAGATGATTATTTATTGCCAATTGAAACCTCGGGTTGCAGTTGATTCTGTGGTTCTCCATTCTTCCTTTCTTTTTCTTTTTTCTTTTTCTTTTTTTGGTTGTATGGTCTCCTGTTATTATCTGCTTGAATGTATTTTTTTTTTCATTTTTTGCAAATGCAATATTTGGTTTTGGCTTGTGGTTGCCCTGTTTTTTAAGTATGCTAACCCCTTCCCATAATTGTGTGTTTTAGCCTGATGGTCCTGTAAGTTCAAACACTTCATTATTATATTAAAATTAAGAAGAGAGACATACAAACAAACAAAAAGGGTTATTTACTTCCTAACATCCCTTGCCCACATTTTACGGTTTTGATGACTCTTTTTTATTTTTTTCTTTTTAATTTTATTTTGTTTGAAGCATATTCATGATTAAATCTGTATGCTGGCTTATTTGAGTGACTGCTCTCTGACTGCGGTTTCCTCAGTCCTAGTTCTTCCTCCTCTTCTTCTTTTTTTTTTTCTTTTTTCTTCCCTTTCCTTCCTTTCTTTTTGGTTTAGAGAAGCCCTTTCAATATTTCCTTTAACCTGGGTTTTGTGTTGCTGTTTTTTGTGTCCTTAAGTTTTTGTTTGTTGGAAAAAATTTTTATTTCCCCTTCTATTTGAAATGATATTCTTGCTGGATAGAGTATTCTAGGTTGCATATTTTTTCCTTTTAGCACTTTAAATATCTCTTGCCATTCCCTCCTGGCGTGTAGCGTTTCTGTAGAGAAATCAGCTGATATTCTTATGGGGGTTCCCTTGTAGGGAACATTCTGGTTTTCTCTTGCTGCCTTTAGGATCCTCTCGTTATCACTAACTTTTGCCATTTTTATTATGATGTGTCTTGGTGTGGGTCTGTTTGGGTTCAGTTTGTTTGGGGCCCTCTGTGCTTTTTGTATCATGAACTCAGTACCCTTTAGACTTGGGAAGTTCCCGGGGATAATTTCTTCAAATATATTTTCCATTCCCTTATCTTTTTCTACTCCTTCTGGAATTCCTAGTATGCATAGATTGGCCCGCTTTATATTATCCCGTAGGTCTCTTATATTGCTTTCCAGTTTTTTGATTCAGTTTTCTGTCTGTTGACCGGATTGAGTGATTTCCATTATTCTATCTTCCATATCACTGATTCGTTCTTCTGCATTGTTCGTTCTGGTTTTTACTGCCCCTAGTTCAGTTTGCATCTCTGCCAATGAATGTTCTAGTTTTTCTTGGCTCCTCCTTATATTTTCTAGTTCCTTTCTGAGGGTATCTGCATTACTGTTCATATCTTCTCTTAATTCCTTCAGTATTTTCACTATTTCTCTTTTGAACTCCAGGTCTGTCAGACTGCCGAGATCTGTTTCATTGTTTACTGTTTTAGGTGAGTTCTCCTGTTGGTTTGACTGGGGGTGGTTTCTCAGCTTCTCCATCTTGCTTGTTGTCTTCTTTCTCCTGAGGGAGTTGTACTCTCCGTTATCGGGCAGTGTTTGCCTTGTCACTGCCGTGGAATATTTCCTGAGGGCTGGCATTGTTGGTCAATCTTTTTTGAGGCAGTGTGGCTTTTCTGGAGTGTTGATGGGGTAACAGGGTGTCTTTGAAGCAAAGGAGGACTTCCTGAGGGCAGACAGGCCTGGGAGGTCCACACCACGATGGTAGCAGGTTTCACTTGGTCATGCAGAGCTTGCTCTGGTGTTTTTAGGCTGTGGGGTATTTGCAGGGGTTTGGCGGTGTTGGGCAGCTGCTTTTTAGGGGTGCATCACCCCCTGGGGGCTAGAGCAGCTATCTGGATCACTGAGAACCTAAGAGGCTCTTCCCTAGGGCAGCCCAACTCAGAAGGACAGCCTGAGAATGTAGGCGGATCTTTTCACAGTCTGGCCGAGCTTGTTGCAGCTTTTCTGGGCTGCAGGGGCTCTTCCAGGGGGCTGGCGGTGCTGAGCAGTTATTTCACGGGAGTGGGGCACCCCCTGGGGGCTTTGGCGGGTAGCAGGGCCGTTGGAGACCCAAGAGGCTCCTCCTCAGGGCAGCCTGACTCAGAAAAACCGTCTGAGATCTTTTCCCGACTCGGCCAGGCTTGTTGCAGCTTTTCTGGGCTGCAGGGGGTCCTGCCTGGAGCTGGCAGTCCTATGCAGCTGATCCACTAGAGCATCCCCTAGGTGCTTGGACGGGTAGCAGGGCCGTTGGAAACCCAAAAGGCTCCTCCCCGGGGCAACCCAATTCAGAAAAACCATCTGAGAATTAGGCCGATCTATTCACAGCCTGGCTAGATCTGTTCTAGCTTTTCTGGCTAGATCTGTTTCTAGGCCTTTTCTCAGGGGCTGGTGGTGTTTGGTGCAGCTCTGCGGAAGTGTAGCCCCTCCAAAGGGTAAGCAGGCCTGTGCAGGGACAGCCCCTGCGGTGGTAGGCTTCAGGCAATTGTTGAGGCCAGCCCTCCTGGATGGCAGGCAGCCCCAGGTCCGGTGAGAGCGTAGGGGGTGGCAGGGGTTGGGGGACGGGATGCACTGGGAAGCACAGCTTTCAGCTAGCTAGCGGGCCTGTAAGCTTGCTGTCCTTTTAGCCCTTTAAATATATCTTGCCACTCCCTCCTTGCCTGTATTTCTTCTGTAGAGAAATCACTTGGCAGCTTTATTGGGGTTTCCTTATAACTGACATTTTGCCTTTCTCTTGCTGCCTTTAGAATCCTCTCTTTATCTTTAATTTTTACCATTTTTATTATAATATGTCTTGGTGTGGGCCTGTTTGAGTTCAACTTGTTCAGGGCCCTCTGTGCTTCCTGTATGTCAATATCAGTATCCTTTAGATTTGGAAAGTTTTCAGCTATAATTTCTTTAAATATATTTTCAATCCCCTTTTCTTTTTCTTCTCCTTCTGGAATTCCTATTATGCATGGATTGGCTCACTTTATATTATACCATAAGTCTCTTATATTGCTTTCATGTTTTTTCATTTGGTTTTCTGTCTGCTGTCCTGGTTGGGTCATTTCCACTATTCTATCTTACACATCACTAATTTGCTCCTCTGCATTATTCATTCTGGTCTTTATTGCCTTTAGCTCAGTTTGCATCTCTGCAAATGAATTTTCTAGTTTTTCTTGGCTTCTCCTTATATTTTTTACTTCCTTTCTGAGGGTATCTGCATAGCTGTTCATATCCTGTCTTAATTCCTTCAGTATTTTCACTTTTTCCCTTTTGAACTCAAAGTCTGCCTGACTGCAGAGATCCGTTTCATTGTTGACTGCTTTAGGTGAATTTTCCTGTCACTGTAACAGGGAATGATTTCTGAACGTCTTCGTCTTCCTCGTGTGTTTTTTTTTCTTTTTTCCTTGTGAATCTGGGGACGCCAAACTGTAGTCTTGCAAGACTATTTCTTTGCAAGAATAACCCTTTGTATTTTGGGGGGGTATTATTTATTTTTTGTGTAGGAGTTTGAATCTTTGCTGTCTTTATTTGCTGTGAGCAGTCTGTTATCCCCAGGATGCTCAGTGTGTTTTCAGGGAAAAGGAGGCAATGGGTAGAGACAGAGGTTGGTGTCTAGTCATTGGGCTCTCAACAGAAGCAAATACCTGCAGGAAGATGGTACAGGCTACTCTTATTCACAGGGCCTTGGGAAGTGGTAATGAGCTTTAGGAGGATCTTCAATTTTACCACAGCATTTGGCAGTAGCAGGAGCATGGTGCATTAGTTCCCGGCAAATGAAAGCAACAACAGTTTGTTTTGGGTTGCAATACTCTCCTCTGAGGTGATTGGAACTGCAGGTGGTGCCTGTTCAGGGACCCCTCGTGGTAGTGGGCCAGGACTGTCTCTAGCATCAGTGATAACTGCAGTGGTTTGCCTCTGCCACCTGCAGACCATACATGAAGTTATCTGTCTCATTTATCCCACATAAGAGATGCTGCAGTGGCTGTTCCTATTTGCAGTTTCCTGTGAAGTGACAGAGATCGGATATATGGGTACTGGTTGGAACATTCAGCAGGGGTAGCATCAGGGCTGGTGTGTTCCCAAGGGTACAAAGGCAGAAAGTGGTGGTATTAGATCACAGTGCCCTCTATTGTGATGACCTTGAGGTGTTGGGGCTGTAAATGATGGCTGTTCACTGACCTCTTGTGGTGTCAGGTCACTGCCACCTCTGGAACAAGAGTTAAGTGAAATGGTTTGCCGCCACCACGTGTAAATCATGCAAGGAGCACCCCATCATTTTTAGCCCCCAAAGGATGTGCTGCACCAGGTACTCTTATTTGCAGGTTCCTGGGAAGGGACAGTAATCAAACATATGGGCACTGCCCAGAACATTTGGCAGTGGCAGCTTCAGGGTGGGTGTGCTCCTCAGGGAGCAAGAGCAACATCAGGTGGTGTTCCATCATAATGTCCTTCTCTGTGATGCCCTATGAAGTGGTTGGGGCTGAAAATGATTTTTTTTTCAGGTATCCCCAGTGGCTGTGGGCCACAACCACCTCCAGAATCAGGGTTTACTGTGGTGGTTTGCTCCTGCTACCTGCAGGTCCAGTTGCCATGGACTAACAAGAAGCTTCTGCTGCCAGAGACACCTGGTCCATTGTGGGCTATCAAGTGTCTTCTGGCCATGGTGGGATACCCCTGAGGTGCCCAGTCCAGGGTGGGCCAGTGAGCAGCTTCCCATGGCCAGAGACTCCCAGTCTGTGGCCAGTGGTATGCAGTTTCTGGTGCTCTTGGGGTCTGCACAGAGGATACTACACTCTCTGTGAGCCATTGGGCACATGCACCAGCTGGGGTGGAAGGATTTTCCTATGGCAGCCTGCCCCTCCTTCCTTTGTCCTCCCCATCACTTCTGCCTTGCCTTTCCTGTGGGTCCAGACCTTCTCCCACATTCCCTCTGCCATGGCTTTCCACTCCCCAGCTCTTAGAGTACTACTCTCCACCCATGGCTCAAGGGTCCTTAGCCTCTTGGGCTGTCACCAAACTGCCAACCCCAGCCAACTCCCAGGGACTGACCTCCAGAACCTAAGTCTCAGCACCCAGCCCCCACCCTTGAGAATTTCAGACTGTGGGTTTCTGGACTTGTGGTCAGATACTCTGTGCGTCTCTCACTATGATTTTCCATTCTCGGTCCTGCTGTGGGCTTTTCTCAGCCATTTTGATGTCCCTCCCATTTGGCTGATATTTCTATCAGTTAGGTTGCTTCCCAGGGTGTGGGTTTCTTTTCTCCTTCACAGCTCTCTCTCTGGAATGTTAGTGTGGTACTGATTCCTTTTCTCTGTCTCTCTCTCTCTTTTATTTTGTTCTACCCAGTTATATCAAGTGTTTCTTGCCATTTTTTGAGGTTTAAGTTCTTATGTGAGCATTCAGTTGATGTTCTATGTGAGTTGTTTTACATGTAGATTTTTTTTAATGTGTGTTTGTGGAAGAGGGTGAGCATGACCTCTTACTCCTCCACCATCTTGCCTGCACCCCTTACCTCATGATTTTAAAAATGGCATTGAAATTACTATTCAGCACAGAACTTTGTGTTGCCTTCCTTGAAGATTTTTTTTGTTCCCTTTGCTGATGTCCATTCACCTGACAGACAGAAGATGCACTGCTGTGTTTACTGGTGTCTTGTCTTCCCAAAGTGCATTCAGGAACTTCTTGAGACAAAAGCATATGTATCCAAGATCTGTGTGACCGGAATCTGGCTAATGTGCTCGGCCTCATTTGTCAAGGTCCCATGTCATATTCTATCAGGACAGACAGATGTCATGGTTCCTTTCAGAAGCACATTCCAGTTGGATCTTGATATGGAATCCCCCTCTCTCTTTCCACATTGTTTAAATGGTGTTTTGCCTTTGGCATGGCACACTCCTCAGGTACTCAAAGCATATTTCTGCCAAGATCCTTTATTTAGGCCCACAGTGCTTTTTTGTTAAATCTTACCATCAATTTCATTGGTATTTACACATTCATAAATCTCCCAACCTCTTTGTCCTCTCTAATTTCTTCTCAGTCACTTCAGAAATCTGAGAACTCAGGATACCACCTTCAGGGTTGGAGAGATTTCTGGGCACATTATTTAATTTTCTCTTTTTTATTTCATTTTAATTGTTTTCTACTTTTCTATCTTTCGTTTATTGCTTTCTTTCTTTTTTTTTTCCTCTCAGGAGACTTTTTTTTTTGGGTGACACAAAAATCATGGTTTTTCTTTGACAAAAACTTTTGGTCAATCTTTCATTTTTGATGTTTAAGAATATGCATTTTTCTCTAGGATCCAAAATAAGAACCTCCCTCAGGATTTCATAGGTCCTGGTCTTTGAATCTCCCAGGGACCGGCAGGAGCCTGTGAAGTATGCTTTGCCATGAAACTATGTGTATAATTATTCAGTGAGGCTTTTATCCAAGAAGACCTAATATATTCCATTTCTAGCTCTTTGGGGCAGGGTGATTACCTAGAATGCAACAATAAAATCTTCATTGTCCTGGGATTTAATTTTCCAAAGACTGGTCATGATGCCCTTTGGGTACAATTCTAAATGTTCTGAGGAACTCCTCTCTCTTTCATGGTCTACCCCTCCCACTCTGATAAACTTGTGTTAGGAATAGGAGAAAAAGCCAGTGTTTGGCTAAAATCAGTGAGAACCACAAAGTGGGTAAATATATAATTGATGAGAAGTGTAATTCCACTGTATCATTTTGGATACTATAGTGGACAGTGTGAAATAATAGTGGAAGAGAACACTCTTGAGAAATGGACCCTCCTGGATTAGTTGCACAGAAGATCCTATGGGTTTAAGGTCAACGTTTGGGCATACGTTTTATCATGGTGTCTATGGGTATCTTTTAGGATGTAGATGATAACAGAGTAGTCAATAGGAAACAAAAGATATCATAGAATTTGCCCAATCTCCTGTAGTAATGACAAATATCCAACAAGCTCTTTATAATTTCACAGGTTATGGGGAGTAGTGCCAGTGAGTGCCTGAAACAAAATGCAGCACAACGTTTTCCTCCAAAATATGAGGAATCACAATACATTCACCATTTTCCTGCTACACAGAGAGATCCACTGATTGCAATTGAAAAGTTTTAAATCTCTCCCTGTTGGATATCAAATCTTAAGTCATTGGGGTGATCTGAAAGACCCAGACTCACCTTAGACCTCTAGTTTAAAGTTTGTGATTTTGACTACTTTCAGTAGATATGCTTCCAATTATTTCTCAAAATTTGTATCAGCACTTTTGTAATTTGCCTAGTGTACAAGGGCATGAAATGATTTGGCAACAGATAGGAGTTGCAAAACAGTATAACAGGTTGTTTTGGTGTCTAAAGTGTGTTCTGAAAATGCCTCAGCAAAATAATTCCATCACCAGACCTTGGTGAATGAACTTTGCCTAAAAGTCCTTGGCCTGCATTTTCATTGTACCTTTCATGTTCTATTTTTGCAGAGGGATTTTGCGATTCCTCTCAGAAGGGATTCAGTGGTATAGCATGATAGCTAAGACTACCTCCACATTCACCATATCTTTCACATGCTTTTTTGACTTCCACTCAGTCATCACACTCTTCAGGCACTCAACACCCATTTTGGCCAATACCTCACCCAGGACCATAGCATTCTTTTATGATTTGGATAGGTTATACCATCAGCAGTATCATTTTTACATATCTCCTTGTAGGGCTTGCCTTCTTCTCATGATGTTTCACATGCTTCCAACAACTGGAATTTCACAAAATTGTTTTCTCCCCCTTTTAAATTTTTTCTTTTTTTCTATAGTGGGCACTGTGTGGATACAGGGTCATATAAGTCATTTTCCTCTTGAAATTTGACAGAGGTTTTGGGAGAATTTACAATGCCAAGGTCTGTGTACTAAAATATATTTTTATCCTTATGTCCATAAGGCTAACCATATATAGCCAAGAGGCAGTTCTTTGTATCCCCAAATAATTTTGGAAATACTTGAGGTAGCTCTGCAGTGCAATGGTGACAGACAGCCTCGATAAATGCAGTGCTATATCTCTGTCAGCTGTAGATGATATAACTTTCCCCTAATATCCCACTTTGAAGAAGAATATTTTCAAGGCAGAATGGATGTGTATATTATCATGGGAAAAATCTTTTTGAAAGAACATTTTAAAAAATGGTAATGGTGTTTTTTATTCCCAATTCAAAACATTTGCCATATGTCACACAGGTTCCTGATATTAGATTTTACCTGTTAATCACCAGAGTTGATTTCTGAAAAACTAGAGATATTTTTCTTCTGTAATTCAAAAGAAAGATTTAAGTGGGTGTTTCCATAGTTCCCCAGGAGGAACATTCTTCACAAACCTTTGGACACAAGAGTAGACTGGTTTGAGGCAGAGAAGAACACAGGAAATTTGGGAAAGGAACACACTTCCTGTCCTTTTCACCAAGTATATTCCAATTTCAAAAGGGAATCATAAACTATTTTGAACTAATATGGTTAATAAAAACCCAAAGATATGTACGTTCATATTGTTGGAAAAAACAAGTAGACTCAAACCCCTATTTTATGCCATAGGGAAGGTGGAACAAGACAAAATGAACTTTAAGCAAGAGTGCGTTCCCATGATGTGTAATGGAAAAAAAATCATCACAGGACTTTCTCAATCATCCTTCTGCAGGGAGAAATCCTAGGCATCTCCAGCCAAAATTTTTGTGTCCCTACATATCCTAAGGCATGGGAATGCTGATTATATATATCTTAGATAAGCAGACATACTGAGTCGCATTACAAAAGGGTATGAAAAATGTCATTGAATTTATTATTCAGTACAGATCTTGTTGCTGCTTTCTTGGAAGATTTTTCATTGTACCCTTTATTGAGAGAATATTCCTTATATATGGAAGACACACGCCTGTGTTTACAAGTGTCTTCACTGCCGTAAATGCCTTTAGGATCTTCCTGAGCTAAATGCTTACATAGCCAAGAGCTGTGTGATTTCAATCTTGCTAATGTGCTTGGCCTGATTTGGATATGGTCCAGTGTCATGTTTTATCAGGAGAGAGGGATATCACAGTTCTTTTAGAAGGACATTCGATGGACAACTTGATATTTAATCTGCCTCTCCTTTTACACACTGTTCAAATGGTCTTTTCCCTTTCTTTGGCAAGGAAGACTCCTCAGGTATTGAAAATGTATTGCTGCCTAGCTACTTTGCTTAGGCACACAGCACCTGTTTGTGCAATCTTTCCATAAATTTCCTATGTATTTTCACCTTCTACAAATCCTCCATACCTCTTTGTCTTCTCTAATTTATTCTCAGTAACTCCAGAAATCTGAAAACCTATAAAAACATCTTCAGAGTTGGAGAGATTTCTGGCCATATTATTTAATTTTTGCTTCATTGCTCATATTTAGTTTATTTTTAATTCTTTTCCACATTCCTTGCTTTCCTTTATTGCTTCCATTTTTTTCCTCTCAGCAGATTGTTTTGTATTTCAGGTGACAGAATAAATCACAGTCCTTGTTTGGCTAGAATTTTTAGGCAATCTTCCACTGCTGCTTTTTAGAATATGTATATTTTAGGATCAGGAGTAATAATTTTACCCAGGATTTCACAGACCCTTGTCCTTTAGTCCCCAACGGAACTGCAGGGGGCCTTGAAGTGTGCTTTGCCATGAAACTGTGACTGAGAGGCTTATAATTATTCAGTGAGTTCACTACTCAGTAAGATCTAACATTTAATTTTCTGCTCTTTTGGGCAAGGTGATTTCATGGAATGCAATGATCAAATCTTCATTGTCCTTGGAAAAATTTTCCAAGGACAGTTGATGGTGCCATTCAGTCACTGTTCTAAATGTTTTGAGGAACTCCACACTTTTTTCCAGTTTCCCCTCTCCCATTTTGATGAACTTATTTTATGCATGGGAGAGGTCAGTGTAGGCCTCAAAAATGGTGAGAACCACAAAGTATGTCAATCCCAATAATTTATAAGCACAGTTATTCTGCTGGATGATTTTGGATGATCCTAGAGTGAAGTGTTTGAAATTGTAGGGGAAGAAAATATTCTTGGGAAATGAGCATTAATGGAGGACTTGGATAGAAATACCATGGGCTTTAAGAGTTGCCTTCTGAAAGATATTTTATCATAGTGTCTTTGGATATCTTGCAGAATATAGAAAATAAAGAGTGGTCAATAAAAACAAAAGATACCATAGAATTTGCCCAAACTTCTGTGTAATGGCATATATCCAACAAGCTTGTTACAACTACATGTGTTTTGCGTAAGATTGCCAGTGAGTGCCTTAAATAAAAATGTATTCCAATGTCTTCCTCCAAAAGACCTTTGCAATTTTCATGCTATATGGGGAGATCCATGGGTTGCAATTCAAAAATTTTGAAGCTCTCCATGTTGTACTATTTAGGATCTGAAATCTTGAGTCATTGGTTTGAGCTGAAGTACTCATGCTCACATTAAAACTATTCTTTAAGTTTGGGATTTCAGCTAGTTTCAGTAGATACACTTTTGCTTCCTACTCAAAATTTTCTTTAGCATTTTGGGAGATTGTCTAGTGTACAAAGGCTTGAGATTTTTTGACAACAGATAGGAGTCACACAACTGGTTATCAGGTGGCTTTGGTGTCCAAAGTGTGTTCAGAAAAAGCCTCAGTGAAATAATTCCTTCACCACAGATTGGTGAATGGACTTTGCATAAAAGTCCTTGGCCTGCATTTTCATGGTATATTTTGTGCTCTATTTTTGAAGAGGGATTTAGGAATCACTCTCAGAAGATCTTCAGTGGCACAGAATGATAACTAATGATGAATCCATATTGACAAATTCTCCACCTGCTCTTTTGCCGTCCATTCAGTCATCACACTCTCCATGCACTCTACACACATTTTGGCCAATAAATCCCCCAGAACCAAGGCATTTTGTTTGTATTTCAAAAAGTGTATTCCCTTGGTAATGTCAATTTTTCATATTTTCTCATACCACTTGGTCTTTTTTTTCATGATTTTGACATGCTTTCAACAATTGCGATGTCATAAATGAGTTTTCTTTCTCTTTGAAACTTTATAATTTCTTTTTTTTTATTTCTTCATTGGGTGCTATGTGGAGGTTTCACCCCCCAGAATTTGACAGATATTTTGGGATAAATTAAAGTGCCACTGTCTGTTTATTAAAATATGTTGTTATACTTCTGTGCACGTGGGTATCCTTATATATTCTCCCCTAAACACAATATGATTTAAAAGGGGCTGTTCTTTGTTTCTCCACACTATCTTGGAAAGAATTATGGTAGCTCTACTGTGCAATGGTGACAGACAGCCTCAACATAATGCAGTGCTATAACTCTACCTGCTGGAGATGAAATAACTTTTCCCTAATCTCCCCCTTTGTAGAAGAATTCTTGCAAGGCAGAATGGATGTGTCTATTCCCATGGGGGGAAACCAATATCTGAAAATAAATGGTGACTTTTTTTCCCAATTCAAAACCTTTGCAATACATCAGAGTGTTTCCTGATCCTATTTTTACATTGTTGGTCACCACATTTGGGTTCAGAAAAATCAGAGATATTGTTCATTTATCATTCTAAATGTAGGATAGAGTAAGTGATTTTATGGGTCCCTTCAGGAAGATTCTTCAAAAACCTTTCACCCTGAGTTTGGACTGGTTGGAGGCAGAGGAGAACACAGAATATTTAGGAACAGAATTCACTTGGTAGAATTGGATAATGCTGATGGTCAATATTTTATGTCCTTTTCAACACAGTTTATTTCAGTATTCAAAAGGGTATCATGCACTGTGTTGAACTAATATGGTAAATAACAACCCAATGATACCTACTTTCCTATAGTTGGAATGACAGTTATTCCCAAACCGTTTTAGCTGTCCTCAGGTATGGGACAGCTAATCAAAAAATCTTAGATGAGAAGACATGCACTGAGTTGCATTACCACATGATATGAATGATGCCATTGAAATTATGATTCAGCACAGAAATTTGAGATGCCTTCTTGGAAGACTTTATATTGTCCCCTTTATTGAGACCATTCACCTGACAGATAAGAGATGCACTGCTGTGTTTACAGGAGCCTTGGCTGCCCATAGTACATTCAGGAACTTTTCGAGTCAAATGCGTATGTTGCCAAGAGCTGGATGAATCTGGCTAATATCCTTTGTGTAAATTGGTCATGGTCCCATGTCAGGTTCTATCTTGACAGGGAGATGTCAGAGTTCCATTTAGAAGAATATTCAAAGGGCATCCTGATATGGAATTCTGCCTTTCCTTTACACTCTGTTCAAATGGTGTTTTGCCTTTCTTTGGCACAGCACACTCCTCAGGTACTCAACAATATTTCTGCCCAACCCAGAGCATAGGCACCCCGAATATGATTTTGAAAACTTTCTTTCTATTTCTTTGGAAATGTCATATTCTACAAATCAGCCATACCTCTTTGTCTTCTTGATTTACATCTCAGTTGCTCCAGAAAATGAAAATCCCATGAAAACACCTTCAGAGTCCTAAAGATTTCTGGGCATATTATTTAATTTTGGTTCTTTGCTTGATTTTATTTGATTTTTATATTAATTTTTGCATCCCTTTTGTTCTTTTATTCATTTTGTTTTTTCTTTTTATTCCTCTCTGCAGATCTTATATTATTCCAGGTGAGAAAAAAATCATGACTCATCTTTGGCCAGAATTTTATTCAATCTTTCACTGTTGATAATTCAGAAAATGTATGATGTATTTCTCTAGGATCAGAAATAATATCTTTCCTCCAGATCTCATAGACATGGCCTTTTAGTCCCCTATGACCTGCAGGAGGCCTTGAATTATGCTTTACCATGAAATTGGGATTGAGAGGCTTAGAATTATTCTGTGAATACTCTATACATCAAGACCAAATATACTCCATTTCCAGTTCTTTTTGGCAAGATGCTTGTCTGGAATGCAACAACAAAATCTTCATTGTCCTTGGAAGAAGTTTTTGAAGCACAGGATATGATGCCCTTAATGCACTCTTCTAAATGTTTTAAGATTCTCAACTCTCTTCTCTGGTCTCTCCTCTCCCATTTTGATGAACATGTGTTAGGAATAGAAGAGAGGCTAGAGTTTGATTCAAATTTATGACAACCAAATATTGGTCCTTCGATAAATTGTGAGAAGGGTTATTTCACTGGAAGTTTTTGGATCCTAGAGTGGACTGTGTGCTATAATAGAGGAAGAGAACACTAGAGAAAGGAGATCTCAAAGAGGACTGGGATTGAGGTTCCTATGGGTGTTAAGTGTCCTTTTTTTAGACAGATATTTTATTATGGTATCCATGGGAATCTCAGAGGATGTAGAAAACGTAGAGTGATCAAAGGGAAACAAAAAATCCCATAGAAAAGAAACAAAAGCTCTCATAGAACTTTATGAAACGCCTGTAGTAATGACAAATATCCAACAAGCTCTTTACTATTCCATGTGTTGTGTGGAAGGGGACCAGTGTGAGTCTTAAGTAAAGATGTGTTCCAAGTTTTTCCTCCAAAAAGACAGGGGTAACCATCCCTTCATCTATTTTCTGGTGCTTGAAGAGATCCTTTTAATGCATTTCAAAATAATTTGCTGTTCTCCATATTGTTATACTTTGGATCTGGCACTATAAGTTCTTATGGGGAGCAGAAGGACCCAGGATCACATTACACCTTTGCTTAATGTTTAGGAATCATGGGAGTTTCAGTAGATACCCTTCCTTTTTCTTCTTGAAATTTGCATCACCATTTTGGCAGGTTGTAAGGTGAACAAGTTTTTGAGATGTTTTAACAATAGGTAGGAGTCACACACCGTGATTTCAAGTGGGTGTAGTGTCCAATGTGAGTTAAGAAATTTCTTCAGCCAAATAATTACATCACTAGGGACTGCTGTATAAACTTGAATAAATGTCCTTGGCCTGCATTATCATCGTATGTTTCATTGTCTGTATTTGCCAAGCTATTTCTGGATTCCTCTCAGAAGAGTTTCAGTGGGACATTATGTTATTTGTATTTATTGATGCTTCCACATTGACCAAAGATCCACCAGCTCTTTGATGTCCACTAAATCACCACACTCTCCATGCACTTGACAACATTTTGGCCAATACATCACCCAAGACTATAGCATATTTTTCTGATTTCATAAGGTTATTCTCTTGACAATGTCTCCTTTTCAAAATTCCATGTACCTATTGGTCTTTTTTTAGTATTTGTCACTAATGTCCAACAGTTGGAATGATATAAAAATATTATTTCCCTCTTGAATTTTTTTTTGGTGGGTGCTGTAGGGAAGTGGTATCATATAAGTTGTTTCACTGGGAAGTTATTTGAACAGATATTTCTGAATAAAAGTAATGAGCCAAACTCTGTGTGTTACAATATATTTTCTCCATATCTGCATGGTGTTATCCTCATATGTACACTCCCAAACACAAAATTTTTGTCGAGATACAGTTCTTTGTATCCCCACTCAAATATGGAAAGACTTGATGTAGCTTTGTAGTTCAGTGCCAACAGATGGCCTTGATATAATTCAGTGCTATATCTCTGTCCTCTGGAGATGAAACACATTCCCCTCATCTCCCTCTTTGAAGAAGAATGCTTGAAAAGCAGAATGTCTGTTTACATTCTCAAGGGGAAATTGCAATAAAAAAGTGATTGCATTATTTATTACCAATTTAAAATACTTTGGAATATATCACCCTGTTCCTGATCCTTTTTTCCCATATTAATTTTCAGAAATTTTAAAGAAATTGTTCTTGTAAAATTCAAAAGAAAGTATCAAGTGGGAGATTCCAAAATTCCCCAGGAGGAAGATTCCTAAAAATTTGGACACAAGTGTGGACTGGATGAAGGCAGAGGAGATTTCAGGAAATTTAGGAAAGAGCATTCTTTGTGCAACTGGATAATACCCACTAGCGCGTACTTTAGGTTCTTCTGGACTGGGTTTATTCCTAGGATCAAATGAGAATCATGGACCAGGATGAAGTATTCTTGTTAATTACACCCAAATGATAGATCTGTTTATGTTGCAGGAATAAGTATCCTTGAACCCCTTTTCCACTCTCTAGGGAGGTTGGAACACGGCCAGATAGCATTCCATATTGCCAAATGGAAAGAAAATCTTCACAAGATCTTTTCCATCATCTTTCTGCAGGGGGAGATCTTATGCACCTTAATCGAAAATAGTTTTGTGGCACTGCCTGTCCTAAGGTATGTGAAAGAAAATCATAAATTTCTTAGATGACTAGACAGACTCTGAGTCACATTACCAATGTGATATAAAAGATGGCATTGATGATAAGATTCAGCAAAAAACTTTGTGATGCCCTCTTGGAAGACATAGTACTGTCATTTTTTTTTTTTTGAGACAATTCACCTGAGAGATAGGAGATGCAGACCTAGGTTACATGCATCCTGGTTGCACAACATGTACTCAGGAGTTTCCTTAGTCAAATGCATATGTAGCCAGGCCAAGTTGATAGGAATCTGGCTAACATACTTGGCCTATATTTGTCATGGGCCAATGGCACATTTTCTCATGACAGGGAGATGTCTGGGTCTATTCAGAAGAATTTACTAGAGGCAATGTTATATGGAATTTTGCCTTTCCTTTACACACTGGTCAAATGGTGTTTTGCCTTTTTTTTGCACAGCACCCTCCTCAGGTAGTCAACACATATTTATGCCCAACTCCATTGCCTAGGCACACAGCACATGGTTTTGTAAATTGCCTTCAATTTCCTGGACAATTTCATATTCAACAAATCACCCATTCATTGTTGTCTTCTCTATCTTAATCTCAGGCTCTCCAGAAATCTGAAAAACCCATGAAACCACCTTCAGAGTCTGAGAGATATCTGTGCAGATTGCATAATTTTTGCATCTCTGCTTTATTTTATTTTATTTTATATTGATTTCTACAATACTTGCTTTCCTTTCATCCTTTTTTCCCTATCTCTCTGCATATTGTGTCATATTTCAGGTGACAGGAAAAAAGTCATGGCTCTTTTTGGCCAGAATTTTTAGGCAATTTTTCATTGACAATGTTTCAGAGCATTTTTCTAGGGCCAGAAATAATACCTTCCCTTAGGATTTCCTAGACCCTGGGTTTTTTTTTCTCCCCCGATGGACCTTCAGGAGGCCTTGAAGTATGTTTTCCATGAAATTGTGACAGGGAGGCTTTTAATTATTCAGGGAGACCTCCACTCATCAAGACCAAATGTATTCCATTTCCAGCTCTTTGGGGCAAGGTGGATTTCATGTAATGCAACAACAAAATCTTCATTGTCCTGAGAAGTAATTTTTGAAAGACTGAGGAGATTCCCTTAAGTAACTGTTAAATGTTTTGAAAAACTCTACTCTCTTTCCTGGTCTCTCCTCTTCAATTTTGGAGATCATATGTTAGGAATAGAAGAGAAGCCAGAATATGGCTGAAAATGTGAAAATGAAATTGTCAGTCAATGGATATTTTGTGAGGAGAGTTATTCATTGGATGGTTTTGGACCCTAGAATGGACTGCGTTCTCTCTCTCTCTCTCCCTCTTTCTCTCCCTCTTTCTCTTTTCTCTCTTTCTCTCTCTCTCTTTCTTCCTTCCTTCCTTCCCTTCCTTCCTTCCTTCCTTCCTTCCTTCCTTCCTTCCTTCCTTCCTTCCTTCCTTCCTTCTCTCTATATCTTCAGATTGTGTTCTATTTTGGATGACAGAAAAAAATCATGGTAATTTTTTGGCCAGAATTTTAAGGAAATCTTTCATTGTTGATGTTTCAGAACATGTATATTTCTCTAGGATTGGAAATAATATCTTCCTTCAGGATTCCATAGACCCCAGTCTTTTAGTACAACAAGGACTTTCAGGAGGCCATTAATTATGCTTTGCAATGAAACTGCAATGTAAATGTTTATAATTATAATTATTCAGTGATACTTCCAGCAATATATTCTGTTTCCAGCTTTTTTGGGCAAGAATATTGCATGGAATGCAATAACCAAATCCTCATTTTCCTGGGCAGGAGTTTTGATAGACTGGTTATGATGCACTTCATAACTTTTCTAAATATTTTGAGAAACTCCATTCTTTTTCCTGTTCTCTCCTCTCCCATTTTGATGTACTTGTGTTAGGAATAGGAAACAATCCATCATTTTTCTCAAAATGGTAAGAACCACAAAGTGAGTCATTCCATAAGAAACTTATTCCACTGGATGATTTTGAATCCCAGAGTGGACCATGTGAAATATCAGGGGACGAGAACACTCTTTTGAAATGAGTGCTCATGGAGGGCTTGGATAGAAGTTCCTAAATGCATTAAGGATCTTTCTTTCAGAAAAATATTTTATCATGATATCTATGGGACTCTTGCAGGATGTAGATAATATAGAATGGTCAAAAGAAGTAAACACATCTTAGAATTTGTCCAAAATTCTGTATTAATAACAAATACCCAACAATCTCTTTAAAATTCCTTGTGTAATGTTTAAGAGTGCCAGAAAAAAAAATGTGTTCCAAGCTTGTCCTCAAAAAAATAAATAAATAAAAAATCAGGCGTTACAAGACCTCCACCAATTTCTTGCTGCACAGAGAGATCTTTGGAATGCAATTCAAAAGAATTTGATGCTTTCCAATTTGTAATGTTTTGGGTCTCACAACTTAAGTTTTTTAAGGGAGCAGAAGGACCCCTGTTCCCATTAAACCTCTGGTTTAGAACTTGGGATTCCAAGTAGTTTCTGTAGATAACATTCTGCACCCTTCTCAAAATTTGCATCACCATTTTGAGAGATTGTCTAGTGTACAAGGCTTGAGATTATAGGATAGGATCAAGTGGGTGATTATGTAGTTCCCCAGGAGAGAGACTATTCAAAAAGTTTTGGACCTGTGAGTGGACTGCTTGTAAGCAGAGGAGGAAACTGGAAACTTAGTAAAGGAGCACTCTTGGTAGAATTGGATAATGCTCCCTATAGAATATTTTACATTTTTTTGGACCGGTTTATTCCAAGTTTCAAAAGGCAATATGAAATATACTGAAGTACTCTGGTTAATTACAACCCAGTGATATGTGCATTCATACTGTAGGATCAACAAGTTGATCATAAATTTCTTAGATGAGCAGACACTGAATCTCATTACCACATGATATGAAAGATGGAATTACATTTATGATTCAGCACAGAACTTTGTGCTGCCTTCTTGGAAGACTTTTATTGCCCCCCTTTGTTGAGACCATTTGTTTGACAGATAGGAGAAACACTGCTGGATTTACAGGTGTCTTGTATATGAAAATTGCATTCAAGATTGTCCTCAGACAAAAGTATATGTAGCAAAAATTGTGATAAAAATATGGCTATTGTGCTTTCCCTGAATTGGTCATTGTACCATGTCATGTTCTATCAGGACAGAGAGTTGTCTGGGTTCCTTTCAGAAGGACTTTTGAAGTGCAACCTGGAATTATGCCTCTCCCTTTGCACTCTGTTCAAAAGGTATTCTGCCTTTCTTTAGCAAAGCACATACCTCAGGTATTCAACACACATTGCTGCCCAGCCCCTTGGCCTAGGCACACAACACATGATTTTGCAAACTTTTTTTCTATTTCCTCCATATTGTCACATTCTACAAATCCCCTGTGCCTCATTGTCCTGTCTAAATTCATCTCAGTCATCCCAGATTCCTGAAATCACATGAAACCACCTCCAGTGTCTGTGAGATTTCTGGACAGATTATTTAATTTTCACTTCTTTGCTTGGAATTATTTTATTTTTTATTATTTTCTACATCCATGCTTTTCTTTATTGCTTTCTTTTTTTAAATCTCTGAACATTGTTTTGTATTTTTGGTGACAGAAAAAAATCAAGGCTCTTTTTTTTTGGCCTGAATTTTTAGGCAATCTTTCATTGTCCATGTTTCAATATATGTATATATCCCCAGGATAGGAAATAATGCCTTCCTTCAGGATGTCATAGTCCATGCTCTTTTTAGTCCCCAAGGGACCCGCAGGAAGCCTTGAAGTATGTTTTGCCTTAATATTCTGGAATAGATGCTTATAATTATTCAATGGGACCTCAACACAGCAAAACCTAATCCCAGATCTTCTGGGTAAAGTAATTGTGTGCATTGCAACCACCAAATCTTCATTGTCCTGGCAAGGAATTTTCGTAAGATTGGTGATGATGTCCTTCAGGCACTTTTCTAAATGTTTCAAGGAACTCCACTCTCTCTTCTGGTCTCTCCTCTTCCATTTTCATGAACTGTTTGCCTCAAAAAGGTGAGAACAAAACTTGGGTTAATCAATAATTTGTGAGTAGGTTTATTCCACTGAAAGGTTTTGGATTCCAGAGTGGACTGTGTACAATAATAGCAGAAGAGAACACTCTTGGTTAATAAGCACTCACGGAGGACTAGGATAGATATTCCTATGGGTTTTAATGGTTATCACTTAAGACAGATATTTTGTCAGGTTTTCTTTGGGAATCTTGTAGGATGTAGAAAATATAGAGTGGTCAAAAGGAAACAAAAGATACTACAGAATTTCCATTTTTTCTGTAGTAATGACAAATATCCAATAAACTCTTTACAACTACATGTGTTAAGTGGGAGCCTGCCAGTGAGAGCGTTAAGCAAAAATGTTTTCCAAGATTTTCTTATGAAATTACAGGAGTCACAAGATCTTCACCATTTTCCTGCAGCATAGAGAGATCCTTGGAAGGCAATTCAAAAATTTTTGAAATTCTCCATGTTTTAATCTTTTGAATCTCAAAGCTTAAGATATTGGGGATGACCTGAAGAACTCAGACTCACATTCAACCTCTGGTTTAAATTTGGGATGTAAGGTAGTTTTAGTAGACATACTTTTGCTCCTTTTTCGAAGTTTGCCTCAGCATTTTTGGAGATTGTCTTGTGTACATGGGCTCAAGATTGACAACAAATAGGATTTGATATCCCATGGCTTTGGTTTCCAAAATTTGTTCAGAATATTCCTTGGCCAAATTAATCCATCATAAGAGCTTGTTGAGTGGACTTTGCGTAAAAGTCTTTGGCTTGCATTTTCATGGTACATTTCATGTTCCATCTTTGCTGAAGGATTTCAGGATTATTCTCAGAAGAGCTTCAGTAGAACAGCATGACATCTGATGTTGCTTACACACTAACTAATGCACCACCTGCTCTTTTGACATACACTCAGTCACCACACTCTCCATTCACTTGATAGATATTTTGGCTAATATATCACTCAGTACGAGAGCACTTTACTCTTATTTTGAAAGTTTATTACACTGGCAATGTCACATTTTCATGTTTCACCATACTGCTTTGCTTTTTCTCTTGAAAATGTAATGTCACAAAAGTATTTTCTCCCACTTTGAATTTATTTTCTTTCTTTCTTTTCTTTTTCTGTTTCTTTCACTTTTTCTTTTTTCTTTTTTTGGCGCTGTGTGGAGGCAGTATTATACAAGTTGTTTTACTGGATGGAATCAGAAAGATACTTTGGGACAAAAATATGTGCTAACATCTGAATATAACATTATTTTTTTCTGTATGTGCATGTTGCTACCCCATATGCACACTTCTACACACAAAATATTTCAAATTGTGATGTAGAGGCTTATAATTATTCAGTGGACTCCTACAGAGCAAGACACAATATATTCCATTTACAGCTATTTTGGGCATGGTGATTGCATGGAATGTAACAGCTAAATCTTCATCATCCTGGGAAGTAATTTTCAGAAAACTAGGGATGATTCTCTTCAGGCACTGTTTAGATATCAAGGACATCCAATCTCTTTCCTGGTGTCTTCTCTCCCATATCGATTAACCTGTATTAGGTAAAGATGAGAAGTGTTTTTGCCTCAAAATTGTGAGGATGGCACTATGGGTCAATAGCTAATTTGTGAGGACGGTTATTGCTTTGGATATTTTTGGATCCTAGAGATGACCATGTGCTATAATAGTGGAAGAGAACATCCTTGGGTAATGAGTACTCATGGAGGACTTGGATAGAAGTTCCTGTGGGCTTAAGGGTCATCCTTTAAACCAAATATTTTATCAAGGTATCTACAGGAATCATTCAGGATATAGAGTGGCCAAAATGAAACAAAACTACCACAGAACTTGTGCAAATTTCTGTACTAATGATAAATATTCAACAAGTTCTTTACAACTCCATGTGTTACGTGGAATTGTGTAAGTGGGAGCCTTAAGTCAAAATGTGTTCTAAGGTTTTCCTCTGAAAAGACAGGAGTCAGAAGAACTTCACTATTTTCCTGCTGCCTGAAGAGATCCATGGAATGCAATTCAAACATATTTGATCCTATGTTGTAATCTTTTGGATTCAATACTTAAGTCTTTAGGTGGAGATAAGGACCAGTGTTCATAACCAGCCTCTGGTTTAAATTTATGTATTTCAACTAGTTTCAAGATACCCCTCAGGTTCCTTCTCAAAATTTCACCATCATTTTGGAATATTCAAAGGTGTCCAACCATTTGAAATATTTTGACAGTAGGTGGGAATTACACACCATAATTTCAGGTGGATTAGTGTCCAAATTACATTCAGCAAATGCTTTAGGGAACTAATTCCATCACAAGAGTTTGGTTAATGGAAATTGAGTAAAAGTACTTGGACTGCACTGTCATGGTGCATTTCATACTCTATCTTTGCAGAGGGCTATGGGCATTCATCTCAGAAAGGCTTTGGTTGAACAGCATGATATCCAATGCTGCCTCCACTTTGACCAATGTGCCACCTGCTCTTTGGACTTCCACTCAGTCTGAAATTTCCATTCACTCAACATATATTAGGCCAATAACTCATCCACTAAAATAGCATTTTATTCTGATTTCTAAAGATCATTCCATTGTCAATGTCAATTTTTCATACTTCCTCATACCCCTTGGTCTTTTCTCATGATTCTTCAACTACTTCCAACAAAGGGAATGTCACAAATTTGTTTTCTCCCTCTTTGAATTTTTCTCCATTTTTATGGTGAATGCTGTGTGGCAGGAGTGTCATAAAAGCTGTTTTCTTTGACGGAATTTTAAGAGATATTTTTGGAAAAAGTAATGTGCCAACACCCGTGTATTACAATATATTGTTACATATGTGCATGTGGCTATCCTCATAAATATACTACTAAACACAAAATTGTGGCAACGAGTGCTTCCTTTAAATTCCCACTCAAACATGGAATGATTTGATGTAGCTCTGTAGTGCAATTTTGACAGACAGACTTGATCTACATTAGTGCTATCATTCTGCCTGCTGGAGGTGAAATACATTCCCCCTCATCTCAAACTTAGAATAAAAATTCTTCCATGCAGGATGGATGTGCATACAATCAGGGGCAAAACAAATCTAAGAAAAATGTTTATGTTAATTTTTATTCCCAATTTTTAAATCTAATTTTTAATCTAACCATCATAGTTTTTCCTGATCCTATTTTTTTCCCTGCTAGTCACCAGATATGTGTTCAGAAAAAGTAGAGATTTTTTCATCTATGATTCAAAAGACATGTCAAGTGGGTGATTTATAGTTCCCCAGGAGGTAGATTCTTCACAAACATTTAGATATGAGATTGGTTTGGTTGGAGGTAAAGAATAACACAGGAAACTAGGAAAGAAACACACTTGGTGGAATTAGATAATACTACCTAGTGTGTAATTTACATCCTTTTGGACCCAGTTTATGGGGATAGGGAACTATTTTGGGATAACTCTGATTAGTCACAACCCAATGCTTGACACATTATTATTGTTGGAACAACAAGTATCCCAGAAGCCAGCTTACACTCCATAGGGATGTTGGCTCATGGCTCGTAAGAACTTTAAGCCAGAGGGCAAGCAATGTGGTCAAATGGAAAGACTAATATTTACATGATCTTCACTATCATCCTTATTCAGGAAGAGATCCTGGGCAACTTATTAAATTTTTTTTTTGAGCCTGCATACCATAAGGAATGGGAAAGATGAATATAAATTTCTTATAAGAACAGAGAGGCACTGAATTGCATTACTGCAAGGTATGAAAGATGGCATTGAAATTATGATCCATTCAGCTAGAACTATGTGCTGCCTTGTTGTAAGACTTTTATTGTCCTCTTTTTTGAGTCCAGTTGCCTGACAGATAGGAAATTCACAGTTGGGTTTGGAGGTGTCTTGACTGAACAAAGTGCTTTCAAGTACATCCTGAGTCAAAAGCATATGTAATCCAAATCAGTGTGACTGGAATCTGTATAATGTGCTTGGCCTGAATTGCTCATGGTTCCACGACATGTTCTATAATTACAGAGAGATATCAGTATTCCTTTCACAAGAAATTTTGAGGGGCAATGTGATATTGAATTCACCCTATACACACTGTTAAAATAGTGTTTTGGGGAGTTCCCGTCGTGGCTCAGTGGTTAATAAATCCGACTAGGAACCATGAGGTTTTGGTTCAATCCCTGGCTTTGCTCAGTGGGTTAAGGATCTGGCATTGCTGTGAGTTGTGGTGTAGGTTGCAGATGTGGCTCGGATCCCAAGTCGCTGTGGCTCTGGTGTAGGCCGGTGGCTACAGCTCTGATTCGACTCCTAGCCTGGGAACCTACATATGCCACAGGAGGGGCCCAAGGAAATGGCAAAAAGACCAAAATAAATAAATAAATACAATGGTGTTTTGCCTTTTTTTTTGCACAGCACATTCCTCAATTACTTCCCATGTATTGCAGCCCATATCATTTGCCCAGGTAATTGGTTGTGCTATCTTTCCATCAACTTCCTTGGTATTGTCACTTTCTACAAATCACCATTCATCTTTGTCTTCTCTAATTTTATCTCAATGGCTCAAGAAATCTGAAAATACATGAAAACATCTTCATAATCAGAGAGATATCTTGGGATATTATTTAATTTTTTCTACTTGGCTAGGTTTTATTTTTTTTAACAATACTTGCTTTCCTGTATTGATTTATTTTTTTTCTCTATGCAGTTTTTTTTTTTTTTTTTTTTTTTTTGGTATTTCGGGTGAGGGAAAAAAACCTGTGGCTCTTCTTTGGCCAGAAATTTTAGGCAATCTTTCATTGTTGATGTTTCAGAATATGCATAAGTTTCTAGGATTGGAAATAATACCTTCCCACAGGATTTAAAATACCGAGGTCTTTTAGTTCCCCAGAGATATACAAAAGGCCTTAAAATATGTTTTGCCATGAAATTGTGATGGAGAGGCTTATAATTATTCAGTGAGACCTCTACCCAGCAAGACCTAATGTAATCAATCCATTTCCAGCTGTTTTGGGAAAGGTGACTGCATGGAATGGAACAAACCAATCTGCAATGTCCTGGGAAGGAGTTTTTTAAAGATTGGTAAGGATGCATGTCAGACACTGTTCTAAAGCTTTCGAGAGACTTCATTCTTTTTCCTGGTCACACCACTCCCTTTTGTATTAACATGTTTTAGGAATAGCAGAGAAGCCAAAGTTTCCCTCAAAATGCTGAGAACCAAAACATAGGTCAATCCATAATTTTTGAGGAGGGTTATTCTGCTGGAGGTTTTTGCATCTTATAGTGGACCATGTGCAATAATAGGGTAAGAGAAGAGTCTTAGGAAATGAAGCACTCATGGAGGACTTGAATACAGTTTGCTATGGGCCCTAATGGCCATTATTTCTGACAGGTATTTTATCATTGTATCTATGGGAATCTTGCAGGATGTAGGCAATATAGAGTGGTGAAAAGGAAACAAAAGATACTAAAGATTTTATCAACATTCTGTAGTAATGATAAATATCCAACAAGCTGTTTACAAGTCCAAGTGTTTTGTGGAAAAGGGCCAAGAGAGCCTTCAGCAAATATGTGTTTCAAGTTTTGCCCCCCAAAGACAAGACTCACAAGACCTTCGTTATTATCTGCTGTCCAGATAGATCCTCTGAATGCAATTCAAAAGACTTTGATGCTCTCCATGTTGTAATCTTTTGTATTTCAAAACTTAAGTTATTGGGGAGAACAGAAGGACCCTTGCTTACTGTAAAACTCTAGTTTAAAATTTGTTATTTAAGCTAGTTTCAGTATATACCTCTCAGCTTCCTTCTTAAAATTTGCCTCACCACTTTGTGAGATTGTATATTGTACCAGAGCTTCAGATATTCTGACTGTTGGTAGGAGTGGCACACCTTGATTTCAGGAGGCTTTGGTGTCCAAATTGTCTTCAAAAGATGCCTCAGCCAAATAATTCCATCACAAGAGCTTGGTGAAGGGACTTTGGGTAAAAGTTATTGGCCTCAATTTTTGTGGTAAGTTTCATTATCTATCTTTGCAGAGGGATTTTGGGGATTCCCCAAGGAAGAGGTTCAGTGGGATAGCATGATATCTAATGCTGCCTCCACAATGACTGAGGTTCCGCCTGCTTTTTTGACATCAGTCAAGACTCTCTTCATACACTTGACACATATGTGTCAAATAAATCACCCAGTACAAAGTAATTTTGTCCTGATTTAAAGAGTTTATTTCATTGGCGATGTCACTTTTTCATATTTCCTCATTCTGCTTGGTCTTCGCATGATTTTTCATGTGCTTCCAACAACTGGAATGTCAAAAATGTGTTGTATCCCTCATTGAAATTCTTTCTCTCACTTTTTTTCTGGGTGCTGTGTGCAAGCAATATCATATAAGTTATTTTACTAGAAAGAATTTGATGGGTATTTCAGGAGAAATAATATGCCAACGTCTGTGTATTACAATATAGTCTTACATTTATGCATGAGGCTATCCTCATATATACACTCCTAAACATGAAATTTTGGCAATGAATCCATTCTTCAAATCCCCACACAAACATGTAAACACTAGTATCTCTGCAGTGCCATGATGACGGACAGCCTTGATAAAATTCAGTGCTATATCTCTGACCACTGGAGATGAAATATATTCTCCCATAAACACCCCCTTTGAGGAAGGATGATTGCAAGGCAGAATGGAGGTTTATATTCTCATGGTCAATTCTCAATTTAAAAATGGTGATATTAGGTTATATTTTCAATTCAAAAACTTGTCATATATCGCATTGGTTAGTACTCTTTTTTTTTACCATATTAATCACCAGATTTGTGTTCAAAAAAGTAAAGATATTGTTCATCTATGATTCAGAAGATCAGTCAGATATGGGATTAAGATTGTGGAATAGGAGGACTGGAGCTCAATTTCTCTCATATACACAAAAAAATTACAACAAAATGCTGAACAACCTTCAACCAAATGTACCAGAAACTTTAAAAATGACATCTTACTCCAGAAGACAAAGAGGAGACAAAATCAAGAGTTATGAGGGGTGATTATGTGATAAGCAACACCGTACCTCCTGAATGGGATGCACACAGACTGGAAAGTAATCTTATCAGAGAGACTCACCTACAGAAGTGAGAGTTCTGAGCCCCACATCAAATGCCCATGTCTGGGGATCTGGCATTAGGAGAAAGAGCCCCTGGAGCATCTGGCATTGAATGCCAGTGTGGCTTGTGCACAGGAGCTCCACAGGACTGGAGGAAATGGAAACCCCACTCTTGAAATGTTCACTTGCACTGGGTCCCAGGGCAAAGCAAACTCTCCATAGGAATCTGGGTTAAACCTGACTGCATTTCTTGGAGTATATACTGGGAAAACATGGGGTGACTATATTTTGTTGTGGGGAAAGAACATTGGCAGCAAAGATCTTGGGACTATCCAGAAGAGTGCATTTGTCTGGAGGTGGCTATTTTGGCAATAACTGGCCCAAAACATAAGCTCCGAGAAGTCCCAGGGCAAACAATAATTCAGGTGGGGTCACAGCCCCACCTGTCAGTAAACAGGCTGCCTAAAAACACCCCAGGCTCACAGCTGCCTCTAAACTCACCCAGAAACCAAAACTCCACTGACCAGAGGGATATGAATCAGGCACACCTACCAATGGCAGGCATCAGTCCCTCCCAACAGGAAGCCTACAGCAAGTCCTTGTAACAACTTCAGCCACAAAGGGGGCAGACACCAGAAGTAAGAGAAGCTACAACTCTATTTTCTTCAAAAATGGACACCACACCAAAAACCTATAAAAATGAAAAGACAGAGAACTATAACTCAGATAAGAGAAAAATATTTTAAAAAGAGCACAGAAAAACAGTTAAGTGATCAGGAGATTATCAGCCTCTAGGAAAAAGACTTTAGATTGTTGATGCTGAAGATGATGCAAGATGTTGGAAATAAACTAGAGACCAAGATTGATAATTTACAGGAAACACTAAGCAAAGAAATACTAGATATAAAACTTAAGCTAGCAGAGATGCAAAACACAATTACCAAAATTAAAAATTAATTAGAAGTAGCCAACAGCAGAATAGAGGAGGCAGAAGAATGAATAAGCGAGATGGGGGACATATTAGTGGAAATGGCTGATGCAAAATGAAAAGAGAAAAAAGATGGAAAAGAAATGAAGAGAGTCTCAGAGAACCCTGGGACAATGTTAAGATGCACAAAAATCCATATTACAGGGGTACCAGAGGGAGAAGAGAGAGAGAAAGGAACAGAAAAAATATACAGAGATAATAGCTGAAAACCTCTCTAACATGGGAAAGGAACCATTCACTCAAATCCAGGAAGCACAATGAGTACTATATAAAATAAACCCAAGGAGGAATACCCTGAGACATATTTATCAAACTAACCAAATTTAAAGACAAGGAGAAAATATTGAAAGTAGCTAGGGAAAAGAAACAAATAACCTACAAAGGAAACCCAATAAAGTTATCAGTAGATTTTTCAGCAAAAACTCTGCAGGCCAGAAGGGCATGACACAATAGACTTTATGGGATTAAAGGAAAAATCACCAATATTACTTTACCCAGTAAGGTTTTCATACAGATTTGAAGGAGAAATACAAAGCTTCACAGATAAGCATAAGCTAGGAGAATTCAGCACCACTAAAACAGCTTTAAAATAAATACCAAAGGAAATTCTCTGGGCAGAAAAGAAAAGGCCACAACCAGAAACAAAATTACCGCAAATGACAAGGCTCAACGGAAAAGGCATACCTACAGTAAAGATACGAAATCATCCACACAAAATTATGCTACCAAAATCAGAAATCTTGAGAAGAGGAGGGTACAAATCAAGACACTGGAGATGCACTTGCACTTAAGAGACCAACAACTTAAAAATATCTCGTATACACATATCTCCTCTATCAAAAATTCCCGGTAAATTCAAAACAAAAATCTATAATTGATACACAAACAAATAAGAAAAACAACTGAAATACAACACTAGAGAAGTCATCAAACTACAAGAGGAGAGAAGAGGAGAAGAAGAGAAGAAAAAAGAGCAACAAAAACAAATCCAAAGCAATTAATAACATGGCAATAAGAACATACATGTCAATAATTAGCTTAAATTAGTGGGCTAAACACCCCAACCAAAATACATACACTGGCTCAATGGATACAAAAACAAGACCAATCTATATGCTGTCTTCAAGAGACCCACTTCACTTCTAGGGACACACACAAACTGAAAGTGAGAGGGTGGAAGAAAGTATTCAATGCAAATGGGAATCAAAATAAAGCTGGAGTAGCCAATACTCATATTAGACAAAATAGACTTTAAAATGAAGAATATTTTAAGAGACAAGGAAGTTCACTACACAATAATCAAAGGATAAATCCAAGAAGAAGATGTAACAATTTTAAATACCTACGCATCCAACATAGAATAACCACAATATACCAGGCAACTGCAAACAACATTAAACTAGCAATTGACAAAAAAACAAAAGCAGGGGATTTAACATGCTTTTACAGCAATGGACAGGTCATCCAGACAGAAAATCAATAAGGAAACAGGCCCTGAATGAAGAATTAGACCAGATGGACTTAATATATATTTATTAATTTCATCCAAGAGCAACAGAATGCATATTCTTCTCAAGAGCACATGGAACATTCTCTAAGAGTGATCACATTCTGGGCTACAAATCAAACCTCCATAACTTTAAGAAAATTGAAATCATATCAAGTATGTTTTCTGACCACAATGATATACGACTGGAAATCAACAACAAGAAAAAAGAAACTGCAAAAAACAGAAACACGTGGAGACTAAACAACATGCTACTAAACAACCACTGGATCACTGAAGAAATCAAAAAGGAAATTAAAACATACCTAGAGGAAATTACAACAAAGTTACAACACTTCAACACATTGATGTTTTGATGCATCAAAACAGTTATAATAGAAAAGTTTATAGCAATACCAGCCTACCTCAGGAAACAAGAAAAAGCGCAGATAAACAAGCTAACTTTACATCTAAAGCAGCTCAAGAAAGAAGAACAGATAAGATCTAAAGTTAGTAGAAGGAAAGAAATCATATAGAGCAGAGCAGAAATAATGAAACAGAAACAGAGAAAACCATAGAAAAGATTAATGAAATGAAAATCTGGTTCTTTGAAAAGATCAACAAAATTGATAACCCCTTAGCCAGACTTATCAAGCAAAAAGGAGAGAGGACTCAAATCAATCAAATTAGAAATGAAAAAGGAAAAGTAACAATGGACATCACAGAAACACAAAGGATCATAAGAAACTGCTATATGCAGCTATACACCAGTGAAATAGAAAACCTAGAAGAAATGGACAAATCCTTAGAAAAGCACAATCTTCCAAGACTAAACCAAGATGAAATAGAAAAGATGAATGGACCCATCACAAGAACTGAAATTGAAACTGTGATTTAAAAACTTCCAACCAACAAAAGTCCAGGACCAGAAGCCTTCACAGGTGAATTCTATCAAACATTTAGAGAAGAGCTAACACCTCTCCTTCTGAAACTATTTCAAAAAATTGCAGAGGAAGGGATACTCCCAAACTCATTCTATGAGGCCACCATCACCCTGATACCAAAACCAGACAAAGATACCACAAAAAAGAAAACTACAGGCCAATTTCACTGATGAACATCAATGCAAAAATCCTCCACAAAACACCAGCAAACCGCATCCAACAATACATCAAAAGGGTTGTACATCATGATCAAGTGGGATTTCTCCCAGGGATGCAACTGGTCTTCAATATCCACTAATCCATCAGTGAGATACACCACATTAACAAACTGAAGAAGAAAAACCATATGATCCTCTCAATAGACGCGGAAAAAGCCTTTGACAAAATCCAACACCCATTTCTGATAAAAACCCTTCAGAAAGTGGGCATAACGGGAACCTACCTCAACATGATAAAGGCCATATATGACAAACCCACAGCGAATGTCATTCTCAATGGTGAAAAGCTGAAAGAATTCCCTCTGAGATCAGGAACAAGACAAGGATGTCCGCTCTCGCCACTACTCTTCAACATATTTTTGGAATTCCTAGCCACAGCAATCAGAGAAGCAAAAGAGATAAAAGGAATCCAAATTGGAAAGGAAGAAGTAAAACAATCTCTGTTTGTAGATGACATTATACTATACCTAGAGAATCCTAAAGACTCTACCAGAAAACTGTTAGAGCTCATCCATGAATTTGGCAAAGTCACAGGTTGCAAAATTAATACACAGAAATCGATGGCATTTATAAACACTAACAATGAAAGATAAGAAAGAGAAATTAGGGAAGCAATCCCTTTTACCAGTGCATCAAAAAGAATAAAATAATTAGGAATAAACATACCTAAAGAGACAAAAGACCTGTACTCTGAAAACAAGATGCTGATGAAAGAAATCAAAGATGACACAAAACATTTGGAAAGACATACTATGTTCTTGGATTGAAAGAGTCAATATTATCAAAATGACTACACTACCCAAGCCAATTACACATTCAGGGCAATCCCTATCAAATTATCAAGTACATTATAAACAGAATTCGAACAAAATATTTTAAAGGTTTTTTTGAATCGCAAAAGACAAGAATAGCAAAAGCCATCCTGAAAAAGAAAAATGAAGCTGGAGGAATCAGGCTCCCTGGCTTCTGACTATACTGCAAATCCACAATCATCAAAACCTTATGGCACTGACACAAAGACAGAAATATAGATCGGTGGAACTGGATAAAAAGCCCAAAATTAAAACCAGGCACCTACAGTCAACTACCCTATGGGAAGGGAGGCAAGAATATACAATGGAAAAAAGATAGCCCCTTCAATAAGTAGTGCTGGGAAAACTGGATAGACACATTTAAAAGAAGGAAACTAGAACACTTCCTAACACAATATACAAAAATAAACTCAAAATGGGTTAAATACCTAGACATAAGATCAGATACTATAAAATTCTTAGAGGGAATCATAGGCCAAACACTCTCTGACATAAATGATAGCAACATCTTCTCAGATCCACCTCTTAGGGTAATGACAATAAAAACAAAAATAAATAAATGGGACATAACTAACCTTAAAATTTTCTGCACAGCAAAGGAAATCCTAAACAAAATGAAAAGACAACACACAAAATGGGATAAAATATTTGCAGACTAAGTGACTGATATGGGGTTAATCTCCAAAATTTATAAACGGAAGATAGGTCAGGTAAGGTAATTGATTACCCAGTTCCCCTGGAGGAATATTGTGCACAGAGCTTTGGACCCGAGAGTGAAGTTTTTGGTGGTAGAGAATAACACTGGTAAATTAGGAAAGGAGCACTGTTGGTAAAATTGGATAATGCTATCTCATGAATAATTTATGTCATTTTTGTTCCAGTTTTATTCCATTTTTCAAACAGGAATCATGAACTATGTTGATGTATTCTGGTTAACCACAACCCAATGATATGTTTGTTCTTATTTCTGGAGCGACAATATTCTCAAAGACTTTTACACTCCATAGGGAATGCGGAACAGGGAGAAAATGAGCTCTAAGCCAAAATGTGATCCATGTTGTCCACTGAAGAGAAAATTTTCACAAATCCTTCTCCATCATCTTTCTGCAGGGAGAGATCCTGGACACCTCAATCAGAAAGTTTGTTAGTCCTGTGGGTCCTAAATTTTGGGAAACATGATCATAAATTTCTTAGATGATCAGACAGTGAGTCACATTACCACAAGTTATGAAAGATGGTATTGAAGTTATGATCCAGCACAGACATTTTTGCTGCCTTTTGGAAGAATTTTTATTGTCCCCTTTATGAGACAATTTGCCTGACAGACAGGAGACGCAGAAATGTGTTACTGGAGTCTTGCCTGCACAAATTGCATTCAGAAACTTCCTGAATATGTACTCAAGATCTCTGAGATTGGAATTTGGATAATCTACATTGCCTGTAATGGACAAGTTCCCATTCCTTGTTCTATCAAGTGATAAAGATGTCAGGGTTTCTTTCAGAAGGACTTTCAAGGGGCAGCATGCTATGGAATTCTGCCTCTCCCTGTATACTGTTCAAATGCTCTCTTTCCTTTATTTGGCATAGCACAGTCCTCAGGTACTCAACACCTATTGCTGACCAGCTCTTTCACCCAGGCAAACAGCACTTGGTTTTACAATCTTTTGTTTGATTTCCTTGGCATTTTCACTTTCTATAAATCCTCCATACCAATGTGTCTTTGATTTCATCTCAGTTGCTCCAGATAGCTCAAAGCCCATGATACCACTTTTTGGTTTTGGAGAAATTTCTCAGAAGATTTAAATTTTTAGTTCTTTTCTCGGTTTTATTTTGGTTTAAAAAAAATAATTTTCTACAATCTTCTTTCCTTTATTGCTTTCTTTTTTATCTCTGCAGATTATTTTTTATATCAGGAGGGCAGGAAAAATCATGACTCTACTTTTGCCATAATTTTTAGGCAGTCATTCACTTTCTATTTTTCAGAATATGTATATTTCTCTTGAATTGGAATACCTTCTCTAAGGATTTCAAAGACCCCAGTCTTTTAGTCCCCCAGAGACCTGCAAGAGGCCTTGAAGTGTGCTTTGCAATGAATTTCTGACAGATAGACTATAATTATTCAGTGATATCTCTACCATCCAAGAGTAAATATATTCCATTTACATCTATTTTGGGCAAGATGATTGTGTGGAATGAAACAATCCCCATCGTGATTGTTCTGGGAAGAAGCTTTCAAAAGACTGGTAAAGACACATTTCATGCCCTGTTCTAAATGTTTAGAGAAACTCCAATCTCTTTGCTGGTCTCTTCTCTCCCATTTGAATGAACTTATGTCAATGATAGAAGAGAAGACAGCATTTGACTCAAAATGGTTCAAACCACAATGTGGGTCAAACCATAATTTTGGAGAAGGATTATTTTGCTGGATTATTCTGGGTCCTAGAGTGGACTGTGTGCAATTATACGGTAATAGAAGACTCTTGGGAAATTTGCACTCATGGAGGACTTAAATAGAGGTACTTATGGGCCTTGATCATTTTTGCAGACAGGTATTTTATCATGCTCTCTATTGTAATTTGCAGGATGAGATAATACAGAGTAGTAAAAAGAAATAAAAGATGCCAAATAATTTCCCCAAACTTCTGTAGTAATGACAAATATCCAATAGGCTCATTTCAACTCCATTTTTTATGTGGAAGAGGGCCACAATAGCCTTGAGCAAATATGTGTTCCAAGTTTTGTCCTATAAAACAGGACTCACATGACCTTCACCATTTTTCCTGCTGCACAGACAGATTCTCAGAATGCAATTCAAAAGACTTTGATGCTCTCAATGTTGTTATCATTTGGGTCTCAAAACTTAAGTTATTGCAAAAATCAAAGGGAACCAGGATCTCATTAAACCTCTGGTTTAAAATTTGGGATTTCAGCCAATTGCAGCATGTATCCCTCAGATTCCTTCTTGAAATTTTCATTACTATTTTCAGATTGTATAGTGTACAAGGGCTTGAGTCATTTTGACATAGACAAGAGTTGCACAACTTTATTTCAGGTGACTTTGGTGTTCAACATGTGTTCAGAAAATGCCTCAGCCAAATAATTCCATCACAAAATCTTGGTGAATATACTTAGCATAAAAGTCCTCATCCTCATTGTAATTGTACATTTCCCCCTCTATCTTTGCAAAAGGATATTGGGATTCCTCTCATAAATGATTCAGTGATAAAGCATGATATCTAATGCTATCTCTACATTGACCAAGGCTCCACATCATCATTTCATGTATACACAATCACCACACTCCCCATGCACTCAACACACATTTTGGCCAATATAATTACCCAGGATGATAGCATTTGTTCTGACTTTGATAGATTATTCCCTTGTAAAAGTCACTTTTCATATTTCCTCATGTCTTTTCTACTTTTCTCATGAGTTTTTATGTACTTCCAACAACTGCAATGTCTAAAAATGTTTTCTCCATATTTGATTTTTTTGGGGGGTATGTGGGTGTTATGTGGAGTGGTATCATATAAATAATTTCCCTAAAGGAATTTGACCAGATATTTCAGAAGAAACTTAATGAGCTAATATATTTGTATTACTATATAATATAATAGATATGTGCATGTGGCTATCCTCATATATACTCCCCTAAATATCAAATTATGAAAAGAGACATTTCTCTGATTCCCCACTCATACTTGGGAAGACTTGAGTTAGCTCTGCTGTTCAATGGTAGCAGAAATACTCAATACAATTCAGTGCTATTCCTCTGCACCCTGGAGGAAAAATACCTTATCCACATATCTCCCACTCTGAAAAAGAATACGTGGAAGTCAGAGTGGATATGTACATCCTCATGGGCATATACAAATCTAAAGAAAAAAAAGATATTTTTTATTCCTAATTCAAAAGCCTTTGCAAAATACAACAGTTTTTCCTAATTATTTTTATTTTCCCAGTTAATCACCTGATTTGAGTTCAGCAATTGTAGACATTATGCATCTACAATTCAAAAGAAAGTACCAAAAGGGAGATTCCATAGTTACCCAGGAGGAAGATTCTCCACAATATTTTGACCAGAAAGTGGACTGGTTGGAGTCAGAGAAGACAGGAAATTTAGCAAAGGATCACAGTTGGTGGAAATGAGTAATGCTCCCTATTGAATGATATATGTCCTTTCAGGCCCTGTAGATTCCAAGTTTCAAATGAGAATCATGAATTATGTTGACATACTCTGGTTGATAATGACCAAATGATAGTTCCATTAATATTGTTGGAACAACAAGTGTATTCAAGTGCTTTTACATTCTGTAGGGAATGTCTAACATGTCCAGGATAAACTTTAAGCCATAGGGTTATCCACATTTTTTAATGGAAATAAAATTACCCCAAACCTTCTCCATTATACCTCTGCAGGGAGATATTGTGTGCACCTCAATCAATAGTTTTTTGGACCTACTTATCTGAAAGTATGGAAAATCTGACCATAAATTTGATAGATGAACAGATAGATTCTAAATCACATTACTTGCACTATTTAAAAGCAGGCATTGACTTAATGACTCAGCAGAGAACTTTATGCTCTCTACTTGAAAGACTTCATATTGTCTCCTATATTGAGACAATTCTCCTGACAGGAGATGGAAAGTTGTGTTTACAGGTGCCTTAGATTCCCAAAGTGCATTCAGGTATCTCCTGAGTCCAATGCATATGTACTCAAGTTTTGGGTGAGTGTAATCTGGCTAAAGTCCTTGGCATGCACTGGTCATTATCCCATGTCATGTTATATCTTTACAGGGAGATATCTGGGTTCCTTTCAGAAGAAATTCTGCAGGGAAAAATGATTTGGGATTCACCCTTTCTTTACACAGTGTACAAATGGTGTTTTGCCTTTCTTTGGCACAGCACACTCATCATGTACTCAACAGATATTCCTGCCCATCTTCATTTCCTATGTAGACAGTACTTAGTTTTGCAAAACTTCCATGAATTGCCATGGCAATTTCCCATTTTACAAATCCCCCAAACTTTTCTGTATTCTCTAATTTCATCTCAGTTTCTCCAGAAATTAGAGAACCCATGAAACCACCTTCAGAGTCTGAGATATTTCTCAGGAGGAATATAGATATTTCTCTAGGAATGGAAATAATAACTTCTCTCAGGGTTTCAGGTCCCTCAGGTACCTTCAGGAGGAGGTGAAATTTTCATGCTCTGCCGTGAAATTTTCATGCTTTTCCATGAAATCGAGACAGGTAGGTTTATATGATTCAGTTAATCTGTTAGCCATCAAGACCAAATATATTCCATTTCCAGGTCTTTTGGGCAAGCAGATTGCATAGACTGCAACAACCAAAATTTTAATTTCCTTGGAAGGAGTTTTTGAAACCTGGTGATGATGCCCTTTAGGCCTGTTCTAAATGTTTTGAGAAACTCCATTCTCTTTCCTGTCTCCCCTCTCCCATTTTCATGAACACATTAAGTTATGTATAGAAGTGAAGCCAGAGCTTGACTCAAAATGGTGAGAACCACACAGTTGGTCAATCCATAATTTGTGAAGAGGTTCATTCCACTGGATTATTTTTTTTCTCCTACTCATATTATCATTATTTTTTGTTATCATTTCCCCAACACAACTTTTTTTCCACTGTACAGCTTGGGATCCCTGTTACACATACATGTTTACATATATTTTCTCCCATTATCATGCTCTATAATAAGCATCTAGACATAGTTCTCAGTGCTAAACTGTAGGATCCCATTGTTAATCCATTCCAAAAGCAATAGTTTGCATCTGTTAACCCCAAGGTCCCAATCCATCCCACTCCCTCCCCCTCCACCTCCCCCCTGGCAACCACAAGTCTATTCTCTAAGTCCATGATTTTCTTTTTTGTGGAAAGTTCATTTGTGCTATATATTAGATACCAGATATAAGTGATATCATATGGTATTTTTCTTTGGTTAACAATAAAAAAATAAAATATGAGCTCCTTACTTAAATAGTGACCAAAAAAGCATCTGTAAAATAAAAAAATACAAAAACTAAATAAAAAAAGAACAGAATAATGCCATTTGCAGCAATATGGATGGAACTAGAGTCTCACACTGAGTCAAGTAAGTCAGAAAGAGAAAGACAAATGCCATGTGATATCTCTTACATCTGGAATCTAATACATGGCACAAATGAACTTCTTCAGAAAAGAAACTTATGGATGTGGAGAAAGGATATAATATTGCCAAGGTGGAGGGGGAAGGTGTGGGATGTGCTGCTATTTTTTATTTAATAGATGCAAACAATTGCCTTCAGAATGGATTAATAATTATATCCTGCTGTATAGCACTGGGAATTATATTGATTCACATGTGAAGATGCATGATGATGTGTGAAAAAGGAATGTATATGAGTGTGTTTGACTGGGTCATCTTGCTGTATGGTAGAAAACTGACAAAACACTATAAACCAGCTATAATGGAAAAAATCATTAAATAAAAAAAGAAAAAAAAATTCAGCCAAATAATTCCATCAATAGATTGATGAATGGACTTTGCATAAAATCTTCAGCCTGCATTGTAATGGTATATTTCATCTATCCTCTATGTTGGCAGAGACAACATAGAGGATTCCTCTCAGAAGAGCTTCAGTGGGACTGCCTGATATATAATGCTGCTTCCTCATTGTCAAAGGCTCCATCTGATCATTTGACTTCCACTCACTCATCATATTCTCCATGCAATGGATATATATTTAGCTAATACATCACCCAGGACCATAGAATTTTGTTCTGATTTTATTTATTTATTTATTTATTTATTTATTTATTTAATTTTTTGTCTTTTCTATGGCCACACCCATGGCATATGGAGGTTCCCAGGCTAGGGTTCTAATTGGAGCTGTAGCTGCTGGCCTATACCACAGCCACAGCAACATGGGATCTGAGCTGCATCTGCAACCTACACCACAGCTCATGGTAATGCTGGATCTTAACCCACTGAGCAAGGCCAGGGACCAAACCCACAACCTCATTGTTCCTAGTCAGATTCATTAACCACTCATCCATGTTCTGATTTTAAAAGATTATTTTCTTATCACATTTTCAAATTTCCAAGTACTTCTTGGTTTTTCTCATAATTTACCATGGGCTTCCAACAACTGTAAAGTCATAAAAGTCTTTTTCCTTCTTTGAAGTTTATTTTTTTTTGTTATACTGGAATGAATTTAATCAGATATTTCAGGAGATGTGTAATGAGCCAATACCTGTGTATTACAATATTTATTATCCATATGTGCACGTGACCATCCTCATAACACTGTCATAAACAAAATATTTGCAGAGACACAGTTCTTTGAAACCCAACTCAAAAATGGAAGGAATAGAGATAGCTCTGCAGTACAATGGTGACAGAGAGCCTCAATATAATTCAGTGCTATTTTTCTGCCAGGAGAAGAAATACAATCCCCTATCATCACCCACTTTGGAGAATGCTTTCAAGGGAAAATAGATATGTTCATCTTCATGGGCAAGTACAAACCTAAAAAAAATGGTGGTATTAATTTTTATTCACAATTCAAAAGACTTTGCAGTCCAACACACTGGTTACAAATTTATATTTTTCCACTGTTAAAGGCCAGATTTCAGTTCAGAAATTGTAGAGACATGATTCATCTACAATTCAAAATAATATATTAGCTAGGATATTACATAGTTCCCCAGGAGAAATATTCTGTACAAAATTTGAGCCTGCAAAAGAGCTAGTTTAAGTCAGAGAACACAGGAAATTTAGGAAAGTAAAACTCTTGGTGGAATTATATGACACTCCCAAGTGCATAATTTATGTCCTTTCAGACAAAGTATATTCAAAGTTTCAAAGGGGAACCATGAACAATGTTGAAGTACTCTGGTTAATAACAATGAAAGGATAGATCCATTCAAATAGTTGGAACACGTATGGTGAAGGCCCTTTTCCACTCCATAGGAAAGGGGGAAATTGGCAGGATGAACTTTAAGCAAGAGGGTGATCCATGTTGTCTAATGGGAAGAAAATTGTCCAATGACCTACTCGATCATATTTTGCATGGATAGAACCTGAGCACCTCAGTCAAAAAGTTTTGTGGCTCTGCCTGTCCAAAGTTATGGGAAAGTGGATCATAAATTTCTTAGATGAGCAAACAGATTCTGAGTCACATTGGCTGCATGATGTAAAAGATGCTATTTAAGTTAAGATTTAGCACAGAATTTTGTGCTGCCTTCTTGGAAGACTTTGTATTGTATCTTTGTTGAGACTATTTACCTGACAGAGAGGTGGTACACAAAAGGGTTACAGATGTTTTGGCTGCCCAAGGTGCATTCAGGAACTTCCTGTCAAAAGCATATGTACCCAAGAGCTGGGTGATTGGACTCTCTCAAATGTGCTCTGCCTGAATTGGTCATGGTCCCATGCCATGTTCCATTTTGACATGGAGATATAAGGATTTCCTTTCAGAAGAACTTACAAGGGCAGCTTGATCAGGAATTTCGCCCCTTTACACACTTTTCAAATTATGTATTGTCTTTCTCTGGCACAACACACTTCTTAAGTATTCATCACATATTGCTGACCAACCATTGCCTTGGCAAAAATCACATAGCTATGCAAAATTTCCATAGATTTCCTTGGACATTTCACATTGTTCAAATGCCCCATTCCTCTGTCTTCTCTAATTTCTCCTCAGTTGCTGTAGAAATCTGAAAGCCCTCAGTGTATTAGAGATTTCTGGGAAGATTTTTTAATTTTTAGTTCTTGGCTGGTTTATATTTTTCATTGTCTCTTCTTTCCTTTCTTTCCTTCATTCATTTCTTTTTTGTCTCTCTCTGCAGGTTATATTTATTTCTCATGACATAAAAATTATGGCTCTTGTTTGGCCACAATTTTCTGTTGTTAATATTTCAGAATATGAAATATTTATAAATAAATAAATATTATAAATAAATATTTATAAATAAATAATATATATATTTATAAATACAATAAATACATTTCTGTAACACTGGAAATAATATCTTCCCTCAGCTTTTCATAGATCACGGTCATTTAGTCCCCCAGGTGTCTGCACTAGTCATTGAAGTATGCTTTGCCATGAAATTGTGATGGTGAGGCTTAAAATCATTCAGTAAGAACTCTACCTATCAAGACTGAATACATTCCATTTCCAGCTACTTTGGGCAAAGTAATTTCATAGGATGCAACAACCAAATCTTCATTGTCCTGGGAAGGAATTTTTGAAAGACTGTTGATGCCCTTGAGGAAGTTTTGCAAATGTTTTGAGAAACTCCTCTCTCTTTCACGTTCTTTACTCTACTATTTCATGAACTTGCGTTAGGAATAGAAGAGAAGTTGTGAATTTGTCTCAAAATTGTGAGAACAAAATAGTGGGTCAATCCATAAATTTGAGTCTTATTCCACTGGGTGGCTTTGTATCCAAGAGTTTAAGAGGTGCAGTATTGCAGAGGAGAACACACTTGAGCAATTGGCATTCTTGGAGGATGGTTACAGATGTTCAATGGGCATTAAGGGTCATTTTTCAGACTGATATTTTACCATGGTATTCACAGGAATCTTACAAAATGAAGACCATGTATATTGGCCAAAAGGAAACAAAAGTTACCATAGAATTAGTGCAAGCTTGTGTAATAATGACAAATACCATACAAGCACTTTACAATTCCATATGTGATGTGGAAGATGGACAGGGAGATCCTTAATCCAAAATGTGTTCCAAGTGATTTAAGTTAAAATTAAGCTAATGGTGAAAGTACATCACCTCTGGCTTCAGTCACCACATCACCTTAGATTGGATATAGATATTTGTTTTGTTTTGTTTGTTTTGTAAAAGACAGGAATTACAAGACTTTCACCATTTTCCTGCTGCATAGTAATATCCTTGGAATGTAATTCAAATGTCTGTGATGCTCTCCAGGTTGTAAATTTTTGGACATCGAACCTTAAATTATCAGGGGGAGTAAAGAACCCAGGCTTATGTTAAAACTCTGTATAAAGTTTTGGGTTTTAGCTAGTTTCGTAGATACCCTTCTGCTTCCTTCTAGAATTTTGCATCACTATTTTGGTAGATTGTCTAGTATACAAGTGCTTGAGCTTTTTGGACCAAAGATAGGAGTCTCAAACCTTGATTTCAGGTGATTTGGTGTTTAAATGACTTCAGAATATTCCTCTCAGTGAAATAATTCCAGATTTGTTTAATGGACTTCATATATGAGTATACTGTCATAGTACATTTCATTCTCTATCTTTGCAGAGGGATTTTGGGATTTCTATCATAAATATTCAGTGGGACAACACAATAAATGATGCTGCTTCTACATTCACCAAAGCTCCCCCTGCTTTTTGATGTCCACTCAGTCACCATATTCTACATGTACCCAAAACACAAATTGGTGAATATATCACCAAGGACTGTAATATTTTGTTCTGATTTCAAAAATTTATACCCCTGAAAAAGACAATTTTTTCATATTTCCATGTACCACTTGATTTTTTCATGATAACTCATGTGATTTTAACAACTGGAATGTCACAGAAATGTTTTCTCCCTCTTTGAAAAAAAATTTTTTTGGTGGGCAATGTGTGGACTCAGTATCCTATAAGTTGTTTTACTGGTAGGAATTTGATGAGATATTTAATGAGAAAAGTAATGAGCTAAATCGGGTGTATTACAATACATTGTTATACATTTGTGCATTTTGATATCCTCATATCCTCTCTTTTAAAACTAAAAAAATTCATAGACACATTTCTTTTTCATCCCCACTCACATATGGAATGAACTGTTGTATCTCTGGAGTGAAGTGGTTACAGTCAGCCTTTATATAATTCAGTGCTATATCTCTGACAGCTGGAGATGAATAAAATTCCTCCCTCTTCTCTCCCTTTAAAGAAAAACACTTGCAAAGAAGAATGGATATGTACATTCTCACGGGGAAATCCACGTATAAAAAAATGGTGATGGGATTTTTTTCTTCCCACTTCAATACAAAAGAAAGTCTTTGCAATATATCACAGTGTTTCATGATCATTTTCTCCATGTTATTCACCAGATTTGAATTTAGAAAATATAGAGTCTTCATCTTCAATACAAAAGAAAGTTTCAAGTGGGTGATATTGTAGTTCCCCAAGAGAAAGATTCTGCACAGTGTTTTGGACACAATAGTGGACTTATTAGAGGCAGAGAAGAAGCATAGAAAATTTAGGAAAGGAGAACTCTTGTTGGAAATGAATAATGGTCACAAAGGCATAAATTACATCATTTGGACTCAGTTTATTCCAATGCTCTTTCACAGCATACTCTTCAGGTGCTTAACATGGATTTCTGCCCAACTCCATGGGATAGGCACACAGCCCTTTTTTTTGCAGTCTTTCCTTAGACGTCCTTGGTGATTTCACATTAGAACCCACATATATCTTTGTCTTATCTAATTTTTTTTCTTAGTCACTAGAGAAGTCAATACCCATGAAAACACATTTAGTGTCTGAGAAAATGCTGGCCAGGTTATTTAATTTTTGGTATTTGCTTGTTTTCATTTTATTTTATTATTTTTTTCAACATTCCTTGCTTCCCTATATTCTTCCTTTTTATTTTTTTCTCTGCAAGTTGTTTTGTATTTCAGGTGACAGAAGAAAAATGCACAGTTCTTGTTTGTCCAGAATTGTTAGGCAATCTTTCATTGTTGACGTTTCAGATAATGAATATTTCTCCATGACAGAAAATATTACCTTCCCTCAGGATTTCAGGGATACCTGGCTTTTACTCCCCCAGGGACCTGCAGGATTGCTATGAAATTGTGGTGTAGAGGCTTAAAATCATTCATTGATACTTTTACCCAGCAATCCCTATATATTCTATTTCCAGTTCTTTTGGTGAAGGTGGTTGCATGCAATGCAATGAACAAATCTTCATTGTCCTGGAAATGACTTTTTAAAAAATTGGTGTTGATGCACTTCAGCCAAAGTTCTATATTTTTTGAGAATCTCCACTCTCTTTTGTGGTCTCTCTTCTCTCCTTTTGATGAACCTATTTTAGCAATGGAAGAGAATCCACAGTTTGTCTTAACATGGCGATAACTACTCAGTGGGTCAATCCATGGTTTCTGAGGAGGCTTATTCCATTGGATGGTTTTGGATCCTAGCATTGACCATCTGCAAGAGTAGGGGAAGAGAACACTCTTGGGAAATGAGTGCTCATGGAGGACTTTTATGAAAGTTTCTATGGAATTTAAGAGTTTTTCTTCCAAACATATATTTTATCTTGATATCCAAGGGAGTCTTGCAAGATGAAAACAGTGTATATTTGTCAGAAGGAAACAAAAGTTACCATTGGATTTGCCAAAAATTTTGCAGTGAAGACAAATACCCCATAATCACCTTACAACATGATATGTTAGGGGCGTTCCTGTCATGGCTCAGTGGTTAATGAATCCGACTAGGAACCAAGGCGTTGTGGGTTCAGTCCCTGGCCTTGCTCAGTGGGTTAAGGATCTGGCATTGCCATGAGCTGTGGTGTAGATCACAGATGCGGCTCAGATCCTTCGTTGTGGCTGTGGCATAGGCCGGCAGCTATAGCTCCGATTAGATCCCTAGTCTGGGAACCTCCATATGCCGCTCCGCTGGCCCAAGAAATTGCAAAAAGACAAGCAAACAAAAAAACATGGTATGTTACATAGAAGAGGCCCAGGTAGAACCTTAAGCCAAAATGTTTTCCAATGTTGTCCTCCTAATAGATAGGATTCCCAGGACTTTCACAGTTTTCCTGCTGCATGGAAGATCCTTGGAATGCAAATAAAAATTATTTTATGCTCTCCATTTTTTAATCTTATGGATCTAGAACCTTAAGTTTTATGGGGAAGCATATGGATTATAGCTCACTTTAAACCTCTGGAATAAATTTTGGGATTTCATCTCATTTCAGTAGATAACCTTCCACTTCCTTCTTCAAATTTGCATCACCATTTTGATAGATTGTCTAATGTACAGGGCTTGAGATGATTTGACACCTGCCAGGAGAAACAAACCTTGATTTCAGGTGGCTTGGAGTCCAAACTGTTTTCAGAATATGCCTCAGCCAAATAATTCCCTCACCACAGCTCAGTGAATAGACTTTGCATAAAAGTACTCAGCCTGCATTGTCATGGTATATTTCATGGTATATTTTTGCAGAGGGATTTTTGGGATTCCTCTCAGAATAGCTTCAGCAGGACAGCATGATATCTAATTCTGCCTCCACATGGACCAATTCTCCACTTTCTCTTTTGATGTCCACTCAGTCACCACAGCATTCATGCATACGACACATTTTGGTCAATAAATCACCCAGTACTGATTTTGAAAGATCATACCCTTGGAAACATCACTTTTTTCATATTTCCATGTACTTCTTTGTCTTTTTCTTGATTTTTCATGTGCCTACAACAACTTGAAGTTCGCAAAAATGTTATCTCCATCTGTGAATTTTTATTTTTATTTTTTGGTGGCACTGGGTGTAGGCATTATCATATAAGTTCTTCTACTGGAAGGGATTTGACAGACATTTCATGAGAAAAGCAAAGAGCCAAAGTCTGTGTAATACAACATATTGTTATACATATGTGCATTTGGCTATGTTCATGTAACAGTCATAACCATGAGTGTTCTTTGAATCGCCATATGAACATGGAAAGACCAGAGGTAGTTCTGCAGTTCAAAGACAGCATCTATATATTTCAGAGCTATATCTCTGCATGCTTGAGATGGGATACCTCCCCACACCCTGAATAGCCCTCTTTGAAGAAGAATGCTTGCAAGTCAGAATGGATGGTGCATTCTCATGGTCAAAACCAAATAAAAAAAATATGTTGTTTTAAATATTATTCCCAAATCAAAAGACTTTGCATTATATCACACATGTTCCTGATGATATTTGATTTTCCTTGTTAATCACCAGATTTGTGTTCTGAAAAAGTAAAATTCAAAATAAAGGATCAAGAGTATGCTTCCATATTTCCCCAGGAGGAAGAGTCTGCACAAATATTGGACATGAGAGTGGACTGACTGGAGACAGAGGAGAATATAAGAGATATAGAAAAGGAACAGTCTTGTTGGAATTGAATGATGCTACTTAGTGCATAACTTTCGTCCTTTGGTCACAGTTAATTCCAAAGAGAATCATGAACTAAGTTGAAATACTTTGGATAATTACCTCCAAATGGTAGGTCCATTCATATTGTTTGAATAAAAATTATCCTTGAAACAGTTTTCTACTCCATATGGAAAGTGTATCATTGCCAAGATGAACTTTAACCTAGAGGAGTTGAAAATCATTCAAAGAAAATCATCACAAGACCTTTTCCATCATCCTCTGCAGGGAGAGATCATGGGTAACTGCTTCAAAAAGTTTTGTGTCCCAGCCTTTATTAAGGTATGGGAAAGTAGATGAGCAGAAGGACTCAGAGCCACATTACCCACACAATATAAAAGATGACATTGTATTAGCTATCAACACTAAACTTTATGCTGACTTCTTGGAAGACATTTTATTGTCCCTTTAGTTGAGAACATTCACTTGACAGGAAATTCACAGCAGGGATACAGGTGTCTTGGATGCCCAAAGTGCATTTATTCCCCAAAGGACCTGCAAAGACCTTGAAATATTCTTTGCCTAGAAATGGTAATGGAGAGAGTTTCAATTATTGAGTGAAACCTCTACTGAACAAGACCATGTTCCATTTTCATTTATATTGGCCAAGGTGATTGTGTGGCATAAAACAATCAAATCTACATTGTTTGGGAAGGAATTATCAAAAGATTGGTGATGAAGCCCTTCAGGCACTGTTATAAAAGTTTTGAGAAATGTAGAATACAGCATAGAACTTTGTTCTGCTTTCTTAGAAGAAATTGTATTGTCTCATATGTTGAGTCCCTTCACCTTACAGGTAGGAGATGCACAGTTGGATTATAGGTGTCTTGGATGCCCAAAATGCATTCAGAAACTTCCTGAGCAATATGCATATATAGCCAGGAGCTGGGTGGTAGGAATCTGGCTTACGTCCTCAGCCTGCATTGGTCATGGTCCCATGTCATGTTCTGTCTTAAAAGGGAGATATCAGGGTTCCTTTCAGAAGAATTTTTGAGGGGTAACTTGATATGGAATATCTCCCATCCTTTTACACACTGTTCAAATGGTGTTTTGCCTTTCTTTGGCATAGCAGACTCCTCAGGTACTCAACATGTATTTCTGACCAACTCCATCCCTAAGAACATAGCACAGCACATGATTTTGAAATCTTCCCATTGATTGCCTTGGCAATTTCACATTCTACAAATCCCCCATATCTTGTCATCTCCTATAATTCTTTCTCAGTCACTCCAGATATGTGAAAACCCATGAAACCAACTTCAGAGTCTAGAAATTTCTGAGAAGATTATTTAATATTTGGTTCTTTGCTTTGTATCAATTTATTTTTATTGTTTTCTACATTCTTTGCTTTTCTTTCTTCCTTTCTCTTTTTTTTTTTCTCTTCAGATGGTATTATATTTCAGGTGACAGAAAAAATTATGGCTTCTTTTAGTCCACAATTTTTCTGCAATCTTTCATTGGCAATGTTTAAAAATATGTATATGTCTCTAAGATTTGAAATAATACCTTCCCATAGGATTACATAGACCCCAGGGACCTGCAAGATATCTTTTTTTAAAATTTTTTATATTTTTATTTTATTTTCCCACTATAGAGCAAGGGGATCAAGTTCTCCTTACATGTATGTATGTTTCTGTTGCAACATGAGTATCTAGACATTGTTCACAATGCTACTCAGCAGGATCTCCTTGTAAATCCATTCCAAGTTGTGTCTGATAATCCCAAGCTCCTGATCCCTCCCACTCCCTCCCTCTCCCGTCAGGAAGCCACAGTCAAAGTCCATGATTTTCTTTTCTGTGGAAAGGTTCATTTGTGCCAGATATTATATTCCAGTTATAAGTGATATCATATGGTATTTGTCTTTTGTTTTTCTGACTCATTTCACTCAGTATGAGATTCTCTAGTTCCATCCATGTTGCTGCAAATGGCATTGTCATTCTTTTTTATGGCTGAGTAGTATTCCATTGTGTATATATACCACCTCTTCCAAGTCCAGTCCTCTGTCAATGGACATTTGGGTTGTTTCCATGTCCTGGCTATTGTGAATAGGGCTGCAATGAACATGCGGGTGCATGTGTCTCTTTTAAGGAGAGTTTTGTCCAGATAGATGCCCAAGAATGGGATTGCAGGGTCATATGGAAGTTCTATGTATAGATTTCTAAGGTATCTTCAAACTGTTCTCCAGAGTGGCTGTACCAGTTTACATTCCCACCAACAGTGCAGGAGGGTTCCCTTTTATCCACAGCCCCTCCAGTTAGGAATGATGGCCATTCTGACTGGTGTGAGGTGGTATCTCATGGCTGTTTTGATTCACATTTCTCTTATAATCAGTGATGTTGTGCCTTTTTTCATGTGTTTGATGGCCATCTGTATATCTTCCTTGGAGAACCGTCTATTCAGGTATTTTGCCCATTTTTTTCATTGATTGATTGTTGTTGCTTTTTTTTTTTTTTTTTTTTGCTGTTGAGCTGTGTAAGTTGCTTGTATATTCTAGAGATTAGGCCTTTGTCATTTGCCTATTTGAAAGTATTCTGTCAGTTGTCTTCTTGTTTTCTTTTGGGTTTCCTTTGCTGTGCAAAAGCTTGTCAGTTTGATGAGGTCCCATGGGTTTATTTTTGCTCTTATGTCTATTGCGTTGGGAGACTGACCTGAGAAAATATTCATGATGTTGATGTCAGAGAGTGTTTTGCCTATGTTCTCTTCCAGGATTTTGATGGTGTCATGTCTTCTATTTAAGTCTTTCAGCCATTTGGAGTTTATTTTTGTGCATGGTGTGTGTTGGAGTATGTTCTAATTTCATTGCTTTGCATGAATCTGTCCAGGTTTCCCAGCAATGCTTGCTGAATAGACTTTCTTTTTCCCAGTTTATGTTCTTGCCTCCCTTGTCAAAGATTAATTGACCATAGGTGTCAGGGTTTATTTCCGGGTTCTCTATTCTGTTCCATTGGTCTGTCTGTCTGTTTTGATACCAGTACCACACTGTTTTGATGACTGTGGCTTTGTAGTATTTCTTGAAGTCTGGGAGAGTGATGCCTCCTGCTTGGTTTTTGTTTCTCAGGATTGCTTTGGCGATTCTGGGTCTTTTGTTGTTCCATATAAACGTTTGGATTGTTTGCTCTAGTTCTGTGAAAAATGTCATGGGGAATTTGATAGGGATTGCTTTGGGTAGTATGGCCATTTTCACAATATTGATTTTTCCAATCCAGGAGCATGGAATATCTTTCCATTTCTTTACATCTTCTTTGATTTCTTTGATTAAAGTTTTATAGTTCTCGGCATATAAGTCCTTTAACCTCTTTGGTCAAGTGTATTCCGAGGTATTTGATTTTGTGAGGTGCAATTTTAAAAGGTATTGTATTTTTGTATTCCATTTCTTATATTTCATTGCTGGTATACAGAAATGCAACTGACTTCTGCTTGTTAATCTTATATCCTGCTACTTTGCTGAATTTATGAATCAGTTTGAGCAGTTTTTGAGTTGAGTCCTTAGGGTTTTCTATGTAGGGTATCATGTCATCTGCATACAGTGACAGTTTTATCTCTTCTCTTCCTACTTGGATGCCTTTTATTTCTTTTGTGTGTCTAATTGCTGTGGCCAGGACTTCCAAAAGTATGTTGAAGAGCAGTGGTGAGAGTGGGCATCTCTGTCTCTTGTTCCAGATTGAAGTGAGAAGGCTTTCCATTTTTCCCCATTGAGTATTATATTTGCTGTGGGTTTATCATAAATGGCATTGATTATATTCAGGTATGTTCCCTCCACACCCACTTTGGTGAGGGTCTTGAGCATGAATGGATGTTGGACTTTGTCAAGTGCTTTTTATGCATCTATTGAGATGATCATATGATTTTTGACTTTTCTTTTATTAATGTGGTGTATGATGGTGATTGATTTGCGTATGTTGAACCATCCTTGTGAACCTGGGATGGACCCTACCTGGTCATGGTGTATGATTTTTTTGATATGTTGTTGGATTTGGTTTGCTAAGATTTTGTTGAGAATATTTGCATCTATATTCATCCAAGATATTGGCTGAGAGTTTTCTTTTTTGGTGGTATCTCTGTCTGGTTTTGGAATGAGGGTGATGGTGGCATCATAGAACGTCTTTGGGAGTATTCCTTCTTCTTCAAACTTTTGAAAGAGATTAAGGAGGATGGGCACCAGTTCCTCTTTATATGTTTGGTAGAATTCACCTGTGAAGCCATCTGGTCCTGGACTTTTATTTGTAGGGAGTGTTGTTATGAGCTCTTCAATTTCATTTCTAGTGATCGGTCTATTCAATTGGTCTGTTTCTTCTTGATTCAGTTTTGGCAGGCTGTAAGATTCTAGAAAATTGTCAATTTCTTCCAGATTGTCAAACTTGTTGCCATATAGTTGTTCATAGTATTCTCTTATGGTTTTTTGTATTTCTGCTGTATCCGTTGTGATTTCTCCTTTTTCATTTATACTTTTGCTTATTTGGGTTCTTTCTCTCCTCTTTTTAGTGAGTCTGGCCAGGGGTTTGTCAATTTTGCTCACCTTTTCAAAGAACCAGCTCTTGGTTTTATTAATTTTCTGTATTGTTTTTTGAGTCCTTATTTTATTGATTTCTTCTTTGATCTTTATAATTTCCTTCCTTCTGCTGACTCTAGGTCTTTTTTGTTCTTCTTTTTCTAATTTGTTTAGGTGGAGGGTTAAGTTGTGAGTGTGGGCTCTTTCTTCTTGTTTGAGAAAGGCCTGTATCGCTATAAATTTCCCTCTGAGCACTGCTTTTGCAGCATCCCATAGATTTTGAGAGGTTGTGTCTTCATTATCATTTGTCTCCAGGTGGGTTTTTTAAGTTCCTTCTTGATTTCCTCATTGTCCCATTGGTTTTTTAGTAGCATGTTGTTTAGTCTCCATGGAGTAGGTTTTTTCTCTTTGCTTTTCCCATGGTTGATTTCTAATTTCATGGCATTGTGGTCAGAGAAGATACTAGAGATAATTTCTACGCTCCTAAATTTATTGTGATTCGCTTTGTGTCCCAAGATGTGGTCGATTCTTGAGAGTGTTCCATGAGCATTTGAGAAGAATGTGTATTCTGATTTTTTTGGATGTAGTGTCCTTAAGATGTCAGTTAGGTCTAACTTTTCTGTTGTTTCCTTTAGGATCTATGTTGCTTTATTGGTTTTCTGTCTAGAGGATCTTTCCATTGGTGTTAGTGGGGTGTTAAAGTCTCCTACTTTAATTGATTGTATTCCCATCAATTTTTCTCTTCATGTCTGTTAATATTTGTTGTATGTATCTGGGTGCTCCTGTATTTGGGGCATATATGTTGATGATAGTAACATCCTCTCCTTGGATGGATCCCTTAATCATTAAATAGTGTCCTTCTTTGTCTTTCTTTATGTCTTTTGTTTTAAAGTCTATTTTGTCTGATATGATTAATGCAACTCCTGCTTTCCTGTAATGTCAATTGGCGTAGAATATTTTTTCCCACCCCTTCACTTTCAATCTATATGTATACTTTGTCCTATGGTGAGTTTCTTGTAGGCAGCATATTGAAGGTTTTTGCCTTTTTATCCACTCAGCCATTCCCTGTCTTTTGAATGGGGCCTTCAGTACATTTCCATTTAAGGTGATAATTGATAGATGATTATTTATTGCCACTTTAACATTTGAGTTCCATTTGATTCTATGATTCTCCATTCTTTCTTTCTTTTTTTTTTTTTTTTTTTTTTTGGTTGGATGGTCTCTGGTTATCATCTGCTTGGAAATTTTTTAACATTTTTTTGAATGCAATATTTGGCTTTGGCTTGTGGTTGCCCTGTTTTTTAAGTATGCTAACCCTTTCCTATAATTGTGTGTTTTATCCTGATGGCCCTGTAGATTCAAACACTTCACTGCTATGCTAAAATTAAGAAGAGAAACTAACAAACAAAAAGTGTCTGTTTATTTTCTAACATCCCTTGCCCACATTTTATGATTTTGATGACTTTATTTTTTTTCTTTTTAATTTTATTTTCTTTGAAGCATGTTCATGATTAAATCTGTATGCTGGCTTATTTGAGTGACTGCTCTCTGATTGTGGTTTCCTCAGTCCTAATTCTTCCTCTTTTTTTTTTTTTTCTCTTTTCTGTTTTCTTCCCTTTCTTTCCTTTCTTTTTGGTTTGGAGAAGCCCTTTCAGTATTTCTTTTAACCTGGGTTTTGTGTTGCTGTATTCTTTTAGCTTTTGTTTGTTGGAAAAAAATTTTATTTCCCCTTCTATTTCAAATGATATTCTTGCTGGATAGAGTATTCTAGGTTGCATAGTTTTTCCTTTTAGCACTTTAAATATCTCTTGCCATTCCCTCCTCGCCTGTAGTGTTTCTCTAGAGAAATCAGCTGATAACCTTATGGGGGTTCCCTTGTAGGGAACATTCTGCTTTTCTCTTACTGCTTTTAGGATCCTCTCTTTATCACTAACTTTTGCCATTTTTATTATGATGTGTCTTGGTGTGGGTCTATTTGGGTTGAACTTGTTTGGCGCCCTCTGTGCTTCCTGTATCCTGAACCCAGTACCCTTTAGATTTGGGAAGTTTCCAGCAATAATTTCTTCAAATATATTTTCCATTCCCTTATCTTTTTCTACTCCTTCTGGAATTCCTATTATGCAAAGATTAGCCCGCTTTATTTTATCCCATAAAGGTCTCATATTGCTTTCCTGTTTTTTGATTTGGTTTTCTGTCTGCTGACCTGATTGGGTGATTTCCATTATTCTGTCTTCCATATCACTGATTCGTTCTTCTGCATTATTCCTTCTGGTTTTTACTGCCCTTAGCTCAGTTTGTATCTCTGCCAATGAATGTTCTAGTTTTTCTTGGCTCCTCCTTATATTTTCTAGTTCCTTTCTGAGGGTATCTGCATTACTGTTCATATCTTCTCTTAATTCCTTCAGTATTTTCACTATTTCTCTTTTGAACTCCAGGTCTGTCAGACTGCCGAGATCTGTTTCATTGTTGTCTGTTTTAGGTGAGTTCTCCTGTTGGTTTGACTGGGGGTGGTTTCTCAGCTTCTTCATCTTGCTTGCTGTTTTCTTTTTCCTGGGGGAGTTGCACTCTCCATGGCCAGGCAGTGTTTGCCTTGTCACTGCTGTGGAATGTTTCCTGAGGGCTGGCATTGTTGTTCAGTCTTTTTTGAGGCAGTGTGGCTTTTCTGGCATGTTGGTGGGGCTAACAGAGTCTATTTGAAGCAAAGGAGGACTTCCTGAGGGCAGACAGGCCTGGGAGGTCCACACCACGATGGGAGCAGATTTCACTTGGCCAGGCAGAGCTTTCTCTCATGTTTTTGGGCTGTGGGGTTCTTGCAGGAGGCTGGAGGTGCTGAGCAGTTATTCCACAGGATTGCAGCACCCCCGAGGACTGGAGTGGCTAGCTGGGCCACTGTGAACCCAAGAGGCTCTTCCCCAGGGCAGCCTGACTCAGAAGGGCTCTCCTAGAATTAGGCAGTTCTTTTCATGGCCTGGCAAAGCTTGTTCTAGCTTTTCTGGGCTGAAAGTGGTCCTGCAGGGAGCTGGCAGTCCTGTGCAATTGTTCTGCAGGAGTGCCTCTTCCCCTGAGAGCTGGAGCAGATAGCTGGGCCCCTGCAAACCCAAGAGGCTCTTCCCCAGGGCATCCCAACTTGGAAGGACTCTCCAAGAATTAGGCAGCTCTTTTCACGGCCTGTCCAGGCTTGTTATAGTTTTTCTGGGCTGCAGGGCTTTTCCTGGGTGCTGGCGGTGTTTGGTGCTGCTCTGTGGGGGTGTAGCCCCTCCAAAGGGCAACCAGGCCAGGGCAGGGACAGCCCCTGCAGTGGTAGGTGTCTGGCAATTGTTAAGGCCAGCCCTCATGGATGGCAGGCAGTCGCAGGTCAGGCATGTGCATAAAGGTTGGTGGTTAAGCGGGGAAGGGATGCACTGGGAACCACAGTTTTCTGATATCTAGCAGGCCAGTAAGCTCACTGTGCCTGAGGAGTATTCTATGGGGATGCACCCCTTCTTCTCTTCCCTCCCCAGCACTGGTGCAGACCTGGCTCTTCTCCCAGGTTCCCTCTGATGTGGCTTTCCAGTTCCCCCTCCTTAGTATATTGCTCCCTCCCCCTGCAATGTTCTGTTCTCTAGTCTCCCAGACAGACTCTGCCCTTTCAAACTTGACAGACTGGTTTCTAGACCTCCCAAGCAGTCTCTGCTCCACCCCACCCGCCCCCCCAGCCCTTTCCCCTGGACTAACCTCTGAAGCCGAAGTCTCAGTGTCCATCCCCCACCTAAGTGTCTCAATTTTTGATGACTGTGCCTGTAGTTCACATGATCTGTTCAGTTCTTGCTCTTCTTTTCAGAACTCTGACTTACTGCTACACTCTTCTCTGCATCTGGAGATTCCTCCTGTTCATTTGATCTTTCCCCCGAGTAGGTGACTTTTCAGAGTGCGGGATCCCCTTCTCCTCCTCAGTTCCCTTTTGGGAAGGCCCATCCAGTTTCGATTCACCTTCTCTCACTCTCCTCTTTTCTCTTGTTTTACCTAGTAATGTCACGAACTTCTTGCCATTATTGGAGTTTAGGTTCTTCTGCCAGCGACTGGTTGCTGTTCTGTGTGAGTCGTTTATCTTGTAGATGTGTTTTTTGTGTATGTGTTGTGTTTGTGGGAGAGGGCGATTGTGTTCCCCTCCTCTTCTGCCATCTTGTCTCAAGGATCAAGATTTCTTGAAGCATGCTTTTCTACTAAAATGTGAGCACAAAGCCTATAATATTAGGTAAAACATCTACCCAGCAAGACCCAATATATTCCATCTTCAGCTCTTTGGGAAAAGTTGGTTTCATGAAATAAAACAAGCAAATATTCTCTGTCCTGACAAGTAGATTTTCAAAGACTGTTGATTATGCCCTTCAGGCAGTGTTTTATAAGTTTTGAGAAATTCCATTTTCTTTCCTGGCCCTTTCTCTCCCATTTTTAATATCTTGTGTTAGGAAAGGAGAGAAGCCAGAGTTTGGCTAAAAATGGTGAGAATGATAGAGTGCGTCAATCTAAAATTTTTGAAGGGGGTTATTCCCTGGATAGTTTTGGATCCCAGAGTGAACTGTATGCAGTAATAAGGGAAGAGAAGTCTCTTCCTCAAAAACTCTCATGGAGGACTTGGATAGATGTTCCTGTGGGCATTAGCATTCTTTTTTTCAGAGAGAAAATTCATCAGGATATCCAAAGGAATCTTGCAGGATGTGGACAATATACAGTGGTGAAAAAGCAACAAAAGGTAACACAGAATTTACCCAACTTTCTGTATTAATGATAGATAAATCACAAGCTCTTTAAACTCTATGCATTGTGTAGAGAGGGCCAGGCAAGGCCTTAAGCCAACATGTGTTCCAAAGTTGTCCTCCAGAGACCGGAATCTCAAGACTTTCACCAAATTCATGCTCCAAGGAGACATACTTGGAAGGCAGTTCCAAATTCTTTATTGCCTTCCCTGCTGTATTTTTTGTATCTTGAATTAGAATTACTGTGAGTAGCAGAAGCACCCAGGCTCAAATTACACCTCTGGTTAAAGTTGGATTTCAGCTAGTTTCAGTTGATACCATTCTGCTTTCTTCTCAAAATTTGCATCACCATTTGGGGAAATTATCTAGTGTGCAAAGGCTTGAGATTGTTTGATAATGGATAGGCATGGCATACATTGATTTCATGTGGCTTTGTTGTCCAAAATGTGTTCAGAAAATTCCCCAGCCAAATAGTTCCATCACCAGAGCTTGGTGAAATGACTTTTTGTAAAAATCCTCATCCTACACTGTCATGGTACATTTCATGCCCTATATTTGTGGAGGGATTTGGGGATTGCTCTCAGAATAGCTTCAGTGGGATAGCATGATGTCTAAGGCTGTCTCCTTATTGACCAAGGCTCCATCTGCTCTTTTGACATGCACTCAGTCACCACATTCTTCATGAACTTGAAACACATTTTTGCATATACCTCACAAAGGAATATAGTATTTTGTTGTGATTCTGAAAGATTATTTGCCAGAGGCCAGCTCTGGCAGCCAGGGAGTGTGCACTTCCCAATCGGAGAGGGATGCGGTGTTGGCGAATGTACAACATGGAGACAGCCTCTTTGTCCCTTCGTTCAGGACGCTGGACTGCTCAAACTTTATTGGCAACAGTGGTTGATTATATAGACAGTTTTTCATTACAGATTACATTACAGTGTTAGAAGTACATTGGTTAACTATTACATGGTATGGCAGCTATGCACCCTGTTTTAAGATCTCTATCTTAACTAAGTGAGTACTTTGAAGAGGCCATAAACACAAGAATTTGGCATTCACAAACCTTGTAGACTGGTGTTTATCTTCAAAGCATTGTGGCAGGGAGATAGTGTAAGTAAATATAAACCAACTTAATTAAACTAGCTATCACTTAAAAGCTTTTAGAATCAAAGACAAAACTCACAGCTAGGTTTTTTTGGATTAGATATGGCTAACTTCTATGGACCTCATTAAAATCCTAACTCTAAAGTTTACTATATAACTAGTTAATAGATAAACACTATGTTTTAACTAAGTTGGATTTAAGTAGGGGAAAGTCCTTTAGGATGAAATCCTTATTATATTATTGTTGTAACTTTGTTAAATCACAAATCACCACAGGAAAATAAGAATGGAAAATAGGAATACTAAGTAAATAATCAGGAGAGACTGAAGAAAACTGAATAACAAATAGAACAGCAGGAAAGACTAGGTCACCTGAGAAACAGTCCATGTTCTCCAGCGCAAACATAGAGATTGTTTTCCCAGGAAAGCCCCAATTCTTCCCCATCAACATCAAAGTGAGAGCTGTGTAACCTGAGGCCTGCCCTCAGCTTGTACCACACAGGTAGGCTTTTATCCTGACCAGAGGCCCACATTCAGCATGAACAATTTAGGTGAGTTTTTCCCTGACCAGAAGCCCACCTTTGGCTTGTACCATTCAGGTGAGCTCCCTTTCTTGGTTAAGAACCTGTCTTCAGGTTTTTCTGCCATCAGGAAAGGTCCTTTTTTTGAGCCCCTGCATTTTCTTGGCTCCATGCAATTATTATATTGGCATTGGAACTTTTCCATATTTCCAGTCACTGCTTTGTATTTTATCATGATATTTCACATACATCCAACTCCTGGAATATCACAAAACTGTTTCTCAGCTTTTGAAATTTATTTATTTAATTTTTGGACACTGTCTGAAGGACATATCCTACAAAGGTATTCAATGGAAGTAATTTTATTGTTATTTTGGTATAAAAGTATTTTGCTAATTTTGGTGTATTACAAAATATGCAAGTGTTTATTCACATATATACAACATTTTCTGTAAAGATTGGGATCTTTGAATGCCCATTAAAAGAGGGAAAGACCTCAGGTAGTTCTGCAGTTCAATGGTGATAGAAAACTCACTTTAGTTCAGTGCTATATCTCTGCAGGCTGTAAATTAAATACATTCCTCCCACACCTCCCCTTGAGGAGAATGCTTGCAAGCAGAATGGATGTGTACATTCTCAAGGTCCAAAACAACCTTTAAAAAATGTGATTGAAGTTTTTATTCCCAACTCAAATAACTTTGCAATACTTTTCATGAGTTTCTGATCATTTTTTATTTCTCTTGTTAATAACCAGATTTGGAATCCAAAAAAATGAGAGACTTTGTTCCTCTACAATTCAAGGAAAGTATCAAATGTGTGATTTTATACTTCACCAGGAGGAAGATGCTGTACAAATTTTTAACCTGATTGCAAATTGCTTGGAGGCACTGAAGAACACAAGAAAAATAGGAAAGAAGCACTGTTACAGGAATTGAGTATGCTCCCTAGTGCATAACTTTCATCATTTTGCACCAACTTTATTCCAAGGTCAAAGGAGAATCATGAAGTATGTTGTAGTACTCTGGTTAGTAACAACCAATGATAGGTCCTGTCATTATTTTTGGAATGCCAAAGTATTCTAGAGCCCATTTCCTCTCCATAGGAAAGGTGGATAATGGTCAGGATGAACTTTAAGCCAGAAGGCATGCCATGCTTTGTAATGAAAGGGTCAAAATACAGCAAATATAATACTCAATGGAAAAAAGCTGAAAGCCTTCCCAATAAAATCTGGAACAAGACAGGGATGTCCACTCTCACCACTGTTATACAACATAGAATTGAAAGTCCTAGCCACAGAAATCAGAAAAACAAAAGAAATAAAAATCATCCATGTAGGAAGAGAAGAACTCCAACTGTATGCCAATGACATGATACTATATACAGAAAATCATAAAGACTCAACACAAAAACTACTTGAACTGATTAGCAAATTCAGCAAAGTATAAGGATATAAGATTCATGTTCAGAAATCAGTTGCATTTCTGTATACTAACAATGAAATTTTAGAAAAGGAATCCAGAAATACAATAAATTTTATAAATTGCACCACAAAACATCAAATACCTGGGTATACACCTGACAAAGGAGGTGAAAGATTTATATGTTGAGAACTATAAAACATTAATCAAGAAATTAAAGAAGATATAAAGAAATGGAAAGATATTCCTTGCTCCTGGGTTAGAAAAATTAATATTGTAAAAATGGCCATACCACCCAAAGCAATCTAGAGATTCAAGGCAATCCCTATCAAATTAATCATGGCATAATTTACATAAGTAGAACAGACAATCCAAAAATTTATATGGAAGCACAAAAAACCCCAGAACCACAAAAGCAATTCTGAGGAACAAGAACCAAGCAGGAGGCATAACTCTCCCTGACTTCAAGCAATATTACAAAGCCACAGTAATCAAAACCGTGTGGTCCTGGTACCAAAACAGACATACAGACAAATGGAACAGAATATAGAACCCAGAAAGAAACCCAGATACTTGTGGTCAACTAATCTTTGACAAAGGAGGCAAGAGCATAAAATGGGTAAAAGTCTTTTCAGCATGTATTGCAGGGAAACCTCGACAGCTGCATGCAAAGCAATGAAACTAGAGCACACCTGCACACCATGCATCAAAATAAACTCAAAATGACTAAGAGACTTAAACATAAGGTAAGACACCATCAAACTCTTGGAAGAGAACATAGGCAAAACATTCTCTGACATCAACCTTATGAATGTTTTCTCAGGTCAATCTCCCAAAGCAACAGAAACAAAAGCAAAAATAAACCAATGAGACCTAATCGAACTGACAACATTTTGTACAGCAAAGGAAACCAAAAAGAAAACAAAAAGACGATTTACAGAATGGGAGAAAATGGTTTCAATGATGCAACTGACAAGGTCTTAATCTCTAGACTATACAAGCAACTTGTACAACTCAAGAGCAAAAAAAAAGCCAACAACATAATTAAAATATGGGCAAAAGAACTGAATAGACTGTTCTCCATAGAAGATGTACAGATGGCCAACAAGCACATGAAAAAAATGCACAAAATCACTGAGTAATTATTAGAGAAATACAAATCAAAACGACCATGTGGTTTCCCTTGTTAACCACCAGATTTGGTCTCAGGAAAAGTAGAGACGTGTTCCTTTGTAATTCAAAAGAAAGGATCATCAGATGGGATTAAGATGGTGGAATAGAAGGACTGGAGCTCAGTTTTTCTCCTAAGAACAACAAAATTTATAATTAAATGCTGAGCAATCTTCAACCAGATGGTCCTGAAACCTTCAAAAAGATATCTTACTCCAGAAGAGGTAAGAGGGGTGATTATGTGATATAAGCAACCCCATACCTCCTGGATGGGAAGCCCCACAAACTGAAACTTCCTGCTTCACTGAGGCTCAACTACAGGAGTGAGAGTTCTGAGCCCCACATCAAACGCCCACATGTAGGGATCTGGCACTCGGAGAAAGAGCACCCAGAGCATCTGGCATTGAAGTCCAGTGTGGCTTGTGCACAGTAGCTTCATGGGACTGTGGGAAACAGAGACCCCATTCTTAAAAGATGCACGCAGATTTTCACATGCACTGGGTCCCAGGGCAAAGCAAAGTCTCCATAGGAATCTGGGTCAAGCCCCAACTGCAGTTCTTGGAGGACCTTCTGTACAGGGGTGAATGTGGCTTGCTGTTGGGGAAGGACATTTAAAGCAAAGCTCTCGGGAATATTCACCAAAATGCCTTACTTCAGAGGTGGCCACTTTGGAAAAATTTGGCACTACCCATCAGTGGAGAAGTCACAGGGCAAACAACAATCCAGGTGAGATCATAGCCCCATTCCTCAGTAAAGAGGCTCCTAAAGACCCTCCAGGCAAACAACTGCCTCTAATCCCATTCAGAGACAAAGACACACCCAACAGAGGGACAGGAATCACACCCACCTACCAGTGGGCAGGCATCAGTCCCTCCCATCAGGAAGCCTACAGCAAGCCCCCATACCAACTTCAGCCACAAGGGGGGCAGATGCCAGAAGTGAGAGAGGCCACAAATCTATTGTCTGCAAAAATGTCACCACAACAACCTATACAAATGAAAATTCAGAGAACTATAACTCAGATGAGGGAGAAAGAAACCCCCCAGAAAATCAGCTAAGTAATCAAGAGATTCTCAGCCTCAAGGAAAAAGTCTTTAGATTGTTGACGCTGAAGATGATGCAAGGCATTGTAAATAAACTGGAGGCAAAGACGGATAACTTACAGGAAACACTGACCAAAGACATACAAGATATAAAACTTAAACAAGAAGAGATGCAAAATACAATAAATGAAATAAAAAATTCACTAGAAGCAGCTAACAGTAGAACACAGGAGGCAGAAGAACGAATAAGTGAGGTGGAGGACAGATTAGTGACAATCACAGATGTGGAACAGAAAAGATAAAAAAGATTGAAAAGAAATGAAGAGAGTGTCAGAGAACACTGGGACAACGTTAAATGCACCAACATCCATATTATATGTGTGCCAGAAGGATAAGAGAGAGAGAGGTGGACAGAAAAAAATATTCCAAGAGATAACAGCCACAAACTTCCCTAATATGGGAAAGGAACCACTCACTCATACCCAGGAAGCACAAAGAGTACCATATAAAATAAACCCAAGGAGGAACACTCTGATAAACATATTAATCAAACTGACCAAAATTAAAGACAAAGAGAAAATCTTGAAAGCAGCTAGGGAAAAGAAACAAATAGCATACAAGGGAACCCTGATAAGGTTATCAGCAGATTTTTCAGCAGAAGATCTGTAGGCCAGACTGAGTGACAGAATCTATTTTATGGGATAAAAGGAAAAAAGTTACCAACCAAGATTACTTTACCCATAAGGTTCTCATTCCCACTTGAATGAGAAATCAAAACCTTCACAGATAAGCAAAAGCTAAGAGAATTCAGCAACACTAAGCCAGCTTTACAATAAATACTAAAGGAACTTCTCTAGGCAGGAAAGAAAAGGCCACAACAGGAAACAAAAATGTGAGAAATGACAAGGCTCAACAGTGAAGGTATATATACAGTATAGATACTAAATCATCCACACACAAATATGCCATCAAAAATCATATCTCCTATATATATATAGACTTATATCAAAACTTCAGAATAACTACAAACGAAAAATCTACAATTGATACACAAACAAGTAAGAAAAATCAACTCAAATACAATGCTAAATATAGTCATCAAAACAGAAGAGGAGAGAACAGGAGAAGATGGGAAGAAAAAAGAGCAACAAAAACAAATCCAAAGCAATTAATAAAATGGCAATAAGAACATACATGTCAATGATATTAAATGTTAATAGAGTAAATGCCCCAACCAAAAGACATAGACTAGCTGAATGAATACAAAAAGAAGAGCCATATATATGCTGTCTTCAAGAGACCCACTTCATTTCTAGGGACACATACAAATTGAAAGTGTGAGGATGGAAGAAAATATTTCTTGCAAATGGGAATCAAAAATCTGGAGAAGCAATACTCAAAACAGAAATATAGACTTTGAAATGAAGAATATTTTAAGGGAAAAGGAAGGTCACTAGATAATGATCAAAGGATCAATCCAAAAAGATGATATAACAATTCTAAATATATACACACCCAATAGAACTTCACCACATATATAAGGCAACTGCTAACAAAATTAAAAAGACAAATTGATGATAACAAAAACAGTGGGGGATTTAATTCCCCACTTACAGCAATGAACAGATCATCCAGACAGAAAATCAATAAGGAAACACAGGCCCTGGATGAAGCACTAGAGCAGATGGACTTAATAGATATTTATAGGATATCCAATACAAAAGCAGCATAATATACACTCTTCTTAAATACACACGGAATATTCTCTAAGACTGATCAAATCTGGGGCTACAAATCCAACCTCAGTAACTTAAAGAAAATTTAAATCGTATCAAGCATCTTTTCCAATCACAAAGCTATAAGCTATATGCAAAAAACAGATACACATGGAGACTAAACAACATGAGGCTAAACTACCAATGGGTCACTGAAGAAATCAAAGAGGAAATTAAAAAATACCTAGAAACAGATGACAACAAAGATACAACACTCTTAAACCTACGGAATGCGGCAAAACTGTTCTAAGAGGAATGTACACAAGCCCATATCAAAAAACAACACAAGCCCATATCAAAAAACAAGAAAAAGCTCAACTAAACAAACTAACTTTACATCTAAAGCAGTGAGAGAGAAGAACAGACAAGACCTACAGTTAGTAAAAGTAAAGAAATCATAAAGATCAGAGCAGAAATCAATGAAATATAAACAAAGAAAACCATAGTAAAGATCAATGAAGGAAACAGCAAGTTCTTTGAAAAGATCAACAAAAATGATAAACCCTAAGCCAGACTTATCAAAAAAAAAAAAGAGAGAGAAGACTCAAATCAGTAAAATTAGAAATGAAAAAGGAGAAGTAATGACAGACATCAGAAATACAAAGATCTCAAGAGACTACTATATGCAACTATATGCCAATAAAATGGAAAACCTAGAGGAAATTGACAAATTCTTAGAAAGGTAAAGTCTTCGAATAGTAAACCAATATGAAATAGAAACATTGAATGGACCAGTAACAAGAACTGAAATTGAAACTGTGATTTAAAAACTTCCAACCAACAAAAGTCCAGGACCAGATGCGTTCACAGGTGAATACTGTCAAACATTTAGAGAAGAGATAATACCCATTCTTCTGAAACTATATAAAAAAAAAATTGCAGAGGAAGGGATACTCCCAAACTCATTCTATGTGGCCACCATCACTCTGATACCAAAACCAGACAAAGATACCACAACAAAAGAAAACTACAGACCAATTACACTGATGAACATTGATGCAAATATCCTTCACAAAATACTAGCAAACCACATCCAACAATACATTAAAAGGGTTGCACATCATGATCAAGTGGGATTTCTCCCAGGGATGCAAGTGTTCTTCAATATCAACAAATCCATCAGTGTGATACACCGCATTAACAAACTGAAGAATAAAAACCATATGATCCTTTCAATAGATGCAGAAAAACCCTTTGACAAAATCCAGCACCCATTTCTGATAAAAACCCTTCAGTAAGTGGGCATAACGGGAACCTACCTCAACATAATAAAGTACATATATATGAAAACTATGTATAGTTTTCTAAGCTACCTCCATAGTGTTCTTCATAATGGTTGTGGAACTATAGTCTCTCATACTGAGTGGGTAACTTAGGAATAGAAAGACAAATACCATATAATATCACTTATTTATGGAATCTAATATATGGCAAAAAGGAACCTTTCCACAGAAAAGAAAATCATGGACTTGAATAGACTTGTTGTTCCAAGGGGGAAGGGGAAGGATTGGATGGACTGGGAGTTAACAGATGCATACTATTGCCTTTGGAATGGATAGCATTGAGAACCTTCTGTGTAGCACTGGAAATTCTGTCTAGTCACTTATGATGGAACATGTGTGTGAGAAAAAATAATACATACAAATATGTTTAACTGGGTCACCATGTTGTACAGCAGAAAGCAAAAATAAAGGTGAAAAAAAAAAGATAAGCTGAGTGAATTTATAGGTGACCAGGAGGAAGTTTCTGCACAAAATTTGGACCTGAGAGTACACTGGTTGGAGGCAGAGGAGAACTCAATACATATAGGAAAGGAACACTCTCTGTGGAATTGAATAATGCTCCCTAGTGCATTATGTCCATTCCTTTGGACCCAGTTTATTCCAAGGCTCAAAACATAATCATGAACTATGTTGAAGTACTCTCGTTAATAACAACCAAAAGATAGTTCAGTTCATATTATCGGAATAGCAATATCCTCCAACTCCTCCCACTCTGTAGGGAAGGTGAATCATGGCCAGGATGAACTTTAAGCCAGAGGGTGTACGGTGATGTCTAATGGAAAGAAAATCTTCACAAGAACTACTCCAACACACCTGTGCAGGGAGATATCATGGGCACCTCAATAAAAACTTTTGTGGCCCTGACTGTCCAAAGGTATGGAAAATGATAACAAAATCCTTAGATGAGTCTCTGAGTCAAATTGCCCATACAATAAAAATATGGCATTTAAGTTGGGGTTCAGCACACAATTTTATGCTGCCTTCTTGGGAGACTTTTTAATTCTCCCTTTAGTTGAGAAAAGTTGCCCAAAAAATAGAAATTGCACACCTGGACTACTTGTGTCTTGGCTGCCCAAAGTGAATTTAGGATTATTCTGAGTCCAATGCATATATAGACAAGTGTTTGGTGATTGGAATCTGGCTAATGCCCTGGGCATTTTTGGTCAAATTTTCATGTCATGTTCTTTCTTGAGAGAGAGATGTCATGGTTCCTTTCAGCATTTGACTTGTAGTCTTTTAATTATTCAGTTATACCTCTATCCAGTGAGACTGAATATATTCCATTTTCAGCTCTTAGACAAGTGGATTTCATGTACTACAAAAACCAAATATTCATTGTCCTGGGAAGGATTTAGTGAAAGGCTGGTGATGATACCCTTCAGGCACACTTCTGAAGGTGATGAAAAATTGCACTCCTTTCCTGTTCTATACTCTCCCATTTTGATGAACTGGTGTATATATGGGACATAGAGTTATTTGGGGGGGCAAAATGAACCTGGCTCTTTGGTGTCCAAAGAGATTCAGAAAATACTTCAACCAAATAATACAATCATCATGAGGGTGGAGCAAGATGACAGAGGATTAAGAAGTCATGCTCATCTTCTCCCAAAAACACATCAAAAAAACACATCTTCATGTAAAATGACTCAGAACATCAAATGAATGCTGGCATAAGAACTTAAACTTCCAATAGGGCAAGAAACTTTAGACATAAGTGGGTAGAACAAAAGAAAAGGGAGAAATAGAGTAAAAGAATAAGGAGAGGGAGCCATGAAGAAGAAAAGGAACCCAGATCATGGGATACTACCTAACTGATGGAAAGATCTCACAACTCAGAGGGAATTCAAAGTTGCCAAGAAAATTGCAGCAGCTGGACTGAGAACAGCAAAGCAGAGTGAAAGCAGTGTACATCATATGAAACACTGGCTTGGACATCACAGCCTGAGAGGCTCAGGTGGGTCTGGGCACTGAGACTTTGGCTCTGGAGGTCAGTCCCTGGGAGAGGACTGAGGTTGGCAGTGTAGAGACAACAGTAGGGGCTAAATAGCAGTGTGCCATTTGCAGGTTAGCAGTTTGCCATGGGCTGGGGAGTGGAACGCCAGGCAGAGGGAACCCAGGAGAGGGTAAGGACCTGAAGGAGAGGCAAGGTGCCATTGTTGGGGAGGGCAAGAAGAGAAGGGGCAGACTTCCATCAAAATTTCTGGTGCCTGATAATGTACAATCGCCCATGGGCTCTCAGAGGGTGGGGTGGCTATGGCCTCATCTGCACACAACAAGAAGCCACTTGCTAGTTTGTGGGAGACCAAGAAGCTCTGATGCAGGTAACTTGAAGAGAGGAGTCACTTGAAGTCTGCATGAGACTGAGTGGCTCTGCACAGGCCATATGTGGCAAGAAGCCACTTGCCTGTCTGTGTGAGATTGGGTGCTTCTTGGACAGGCTAGCAGTGGCGAGCACTTCCTGTGTGGGCTAAGAGCATCAGGGGGCTAAGTGCGACATGGTTGCTATGCTGTTGCTCTCACTACCCTGGGAGAACACCTGCCCTGCTGCTGCCAATGACAAATGCCATGGGCAGTGCCCAGATGCTTTATCACAGTCTGTTCCCAGGTACCTGCAACTAGGAACAGCTTGTGCATCACATCCTATGAGGACTAAGCAGGAGTTATTTCCTGCATGGTCTGCAGGAGATGGAGGCAAGCCACCATGGTTATCCCTGGCTCCAGAGGTGGGGGATGCCTGCCACAACTAGGGGTCCATGAACAGGCACCACTTGCACCCCCAATCACCTCAAGGGCACCACAGAATAGGGGATTGTGGCTGAACATCACCTGTTGGTGGTCTTGAACTCCCGGGAACACACCAGCCCTTCTGCTGCCACTGCTGAGTGTTCTGGTAAGTACCCACACTTCTGATATCTGTCACTTTCCAGGATCCTGCAACTAGGAGCAGCCTGTGTAGCAACTCCTATGTGAGCTAAGTGAGATGGTTTGCTTCATGAATGGTCTACAGGTGGCAGGGAAAACCACACAGTTATAACCAACTTAATAAATGCTCATTGCCCACTAAAGGAAGGGTCACTGAACAGGTACCATCTGCAGTTCCAATCACCTCAGAGGAAGGCCTTGTAATTGAACACTAGTTATCATTTCTCTCATTCCCCTAGTAAATCACACACCCTACTAGTGCTACTGCCAAATTCTCTGGTCACCTTGTAGATCTGCCTAGAGCTCATTACCACTTCCCAGGGCCCTGCAACTAGGAGTAGCCTTGCCACCTTCCTGCAGGGCCTTCCAGCTGTTAAGGGCCCAGCATCCAGGCACTGACTGATGGCCATACCCATGCCTACTTATCCTTGAAAACAGCACACTGAATATCCTGGGGATAACAGCCTGTTCACACCAAAATATTCAAATTCCCACACCAAAAATAAAAAAGGAGTGCACTTGCATGGAAATAGTCTCACAAGACTACAATTTGGCTTCCACAAACTCATAGAAAAAGCAAAACATAAGCAAGACAGAGAAGCTAGGAAAACATTCCCAGGTAAAGGTAAAGGAGAATTCACCTGAGTCAGTCAACAATGAAAGAGAACCCTGCAGTCTGACAGATATTGAGTTCAAAAGAGAGATGGTGGAAATACTGAAGGAATTAAGGCTGAATATCAAGGAATTAAGAGAATATGAATAGTAATGCATTCCCTCAGAAAGCAACTAGAAATATAAGGAGGAATAAAGAAAAACAAGAAAATTAATTTGCAGAGATAAAACTGAGCTAAAGGCAATAAGGTGGAGAATGAATAATGCAGAGGAAAGAATTAGTGATGTGGGAGTTAGAATAATGGAAATCACCTATTCAGGACAGAAGACAGAAACAGATAAAAAAACATGAAGGCAATATAAGAGATATACAGGGTAATCAAAGCAGGCCAATACACACACAATTGGAATTCAAGAAGGAAAAGAAAAAGAAAAGGGGATTGAAAATATATTTGAAGAAACTATGGCTGAAAACTTTCCAAATCTTGAGGAAAATGATAGCAAGATTCAGGAAGAAAATAGAGCCCCAAACAGACACACACCAAGACATATTATAATAAAAATGGCAAAAGTTAAAGATAAAGAGAGGATTCTAAAGGCAGCAAGAGAAAAGCAAATCATTAAAGTAAGAGAATCACCATAAGGATATAAGCTGATTTCTCTACAGAAACAATACAGGGCAGAAGAGAGTGGCAAGATATATTTAAATGGCTGAAAGGAAAAACTTTGCGTCATAGAATACTCTATCCAGCAGGAATATCATTTAAAATAGAAGGTAAAATAAAGAATTTCTCCAAGAAACAAAAGCTAAAAGTGTACAACAATACTAAATCCATTCTAAAAGATACTGAGGCAAACACCCCCAAGAAAGAATATGGTAGGGGCCAATTTCCTAACCAAGCACCAGATAGTAATCTGGTCTATTCCATCAGATGTATTACAATAAAAATTCTTTGAGAAAACAGTGATTGAGCACCTACCATGCACCAGGTTCTGGACTAAGAACTGGAGCTGCAACAGGGAACAAGACAGTCAATAACCCTGTCCTTGGGCTTAGTTTATTTGTTCAGGGAGACAGACTCTCAAGGGGATAACTATGTAAAACATAGAGTGCCTTCCAGGATGGAAAGTGCCATGGAACAAAATCAAGCCAGGAAAGTTTACAAAGGGACAGAATTACTGGAATTTGGGGGTGGGGTTCAATTTTTTCCCCATGCCAAGGAAATAGCATGGTGGAGTTTGAGACCTAAGGCAGCCAGGCTGTGTATTGGAAGGGGGCATGGGGACTCTTCACTGATTAAGTTTATATTGATAAAAAATACAAGAAACTGAAAGCACTTATCAAAATTAAAAAAAAAGACTTAAGAACTAGGATGGAGAAAACCACAAGTGATTGGAAAGCAATCACTTAAATAAGCCAAAATACAGATCTAAACATAAAGGTGTTAAAAAAAGAGAGAGAGAGAGAGACATCAAAATCACACAATTTGGGGAAGGAAAATAAAAAATATAGATTCTTTTTTTATTTTAATGATGTGTTTGAGCATATATGACTATCAGACTAAAGCAAGCAGATATAAAAGGGGGTTAAAATACTCAAAAAACAGGGCAACCACAAATCAAAACCAGACATTATATTCACAAAATCTTAAAAGAAAAAAATCAAGCATAAAATAAAAGGAAAACTTTCAACTAAAAAAAAAAAAAGAAAGAAAGAAAACAGAAACATAGAATCAACTGGAAAAGCAGGTACAAATGGCAATAAGCACGTATCTATCAATAATCACCTTAAATGTCAATGGACTGAATGCTCCAATCAAAAGGCACAGAGTGGCCGATGGGATAAAAAAGAAAAAACCTTCAATGTGCTGCCTACAAGAGACCCACCTTATGGTAAAAGACATTTAAAGATTGAAAGTGAGGGGATAGGAAAAGACATTTCATGCCAATGGACCAGATAGGAAATACTCATATCAGACAGTAGAGACTTTAAAACAAAGGCCATAAAGAAAGACAAAGAAGGACACTAATTAATGGTCAAAGGATCCATACAAGAAGAGGATATTACAATCGTCAGTATATATGCCCCAAATATAGGGGCACCCATATACCTTCAACAAATATTAACTGATATAAAAGGAGAAATTGATGGGCATACAATCACAATGAGTGACTTTTAACACCCCACTCACATCAATGGACAGATCCTCTAGACAGAAAATCAATAAGGCAACAGAGATTCTAAAACAACCCTAGAAAAGTTAGACTTAATCAACATTTTCAGGACATTACATCCCAAAAAAATCAGAACACATATTCTTCTCAAGTGCTCATGGAACATTCTCAAGAATCAACCACATATTGGGACACAAAGCTAACCTCAACAAATTTAGGTGTATAAAAATTATTTCAAGATCTTCTCAGACCATAATGGCATGAAACTAGAAATCCACTAAGGGAAAAGAAATGAGAAAAAAACCTGCTGCATGGAGACTAAACAACATGCTACTAAAAAACCAGTGGGTCAATGGGGAAATCCAGACGGAAATTAAAAAATACCTCGAGACAAATGGTAATGAAGATATAGCCACTCAAAATCTATGGGATGCCAAAAAGCAGTGCTCAGAGGGAAATTCATAGCAGTACAGGCCTTCCTCAAAAGAGAAGACAAACCTCAAATCGACAACCTAACCCGCCACCTAAATGAATTAGAAAAAGAAGAACAAACAAAAGCTAAAGTCAGCAGGAGGAAGGAAATCATAAAGATCAAAGAGGAAATCCATACATAATAAAACAGAGATTCAAAACACAATAGATGAAATCAATCAAACCAACAGCTGCTTCCATGAAAAGGTAAACAAAATATACAAACCTCTGGGTAGACTCGGCAAGATGAGGAGAGAAAAAACCCAAATAAACAACATAAGAAATGGAAAAGACAAAGTCACAACAGATACTACAGAAATACAAAAAAAAAAAATCCATGAGAGAATACCATGAACAATTGTATGCCAACAAATTCACAACCTTGAAGAAATGGGCAAATTTCTAGACATCTCACAGCCTGCCAAAACTGAATCAAGAAGAAATAGATCAACTGAACACACCAGTCACTAGAAATGAAATGGAATATGTCATGTAAACACTCCCTGCAAATAAAAGTCCAGGGCCAAATGGCTTCACAGGAAAGTTCTACCAAACATTCAAAGAGGAAATTCTACCCATCCTCCTTAAACTTCTCCAAGAGGTTGAAGAAGAATGAACACTCCCAAAGATATTCTATGAAGCCACAATTACCCTAATTCCAAAAACCATACAAAGAAACCACCAAAAAAGAAAACTAGAGTCCAAGATCTTTGATGAATTTAGATGCAAAAATTATCAACAAAATTTTAGCCAACTGAATCCAACAACATATCAAAAAGATCATACACCACAACCAGGCGAGATTCATCCTAGGTTCACAAGCATGGCTCAACATACATAAATCAATCAATGTCATACACCACATTAGCAAAAGAAAAGTTAAAAACTATTGATCATCTCAATAGATGCAGAAAAAGCATTTGAAAAATTCAAACATCCATTCATGATCAAAACTCTCACTAAAATGCATATAGATGGAACATTCCGTAACATAATCGAAGCCATTTATGACAAACCCACAGCAAATATAATACTCAATGGAGAAAAGCTGAAAGCCTTCCCAGTAAAATCTGGAACAAGACAATAATGTCTGTAATTCAACATAGTATTGAAGTCCTAGCCACAGCAATCAGACAAAAAAAAAAAAAAAAAGAAAGAAAGAAAAATCATCCAAATAGGAAGAGAAGAGATAAAACTGTCACTGTATGCAGATGACATGATACTCTACGTAGAAAACCCTAAGGACTCAACCCAAAAACTGCTTGAACTGATTAATAAATTTAGCAAAGTAATAGGATATATGAAGAACATTCAGAAATCAGTTGCATTTCTGTATATTAATAATTAAATATTATAAAAGGAATAAAAAATACAATACCTTATCTAATTGTACCTCAAAAATCAAATACCTTGGAATACACCTGACCAAGGAGGTGAAAGACTTACATGCTGAGAACCACAAAATATTAATCAAGGAAATTAAAGAAGATATAAATAAATGGAAGCAGTCTACACATTCAATGAAATAACCATGACATTTTTCACAGAATTTTAACTAAGAGTTCAAAAATTTATATGGAAGCACAAAAGACCCAGAATTGCCAAAGCAATTCTGTGGAACAAAAACCAAGCATAATTCTCCCAGACTTCAGGCAATATTACAAAGTCACAGTAATCAAGACAGTGGTATCAAAACAGACGTACAAACCAATGGAAGAGAATAGAGAACACAGAAATGAACCCAGACACCTTTGGTCAATTAATCTTTGACAAAGGAAGTAAGAACCTAAAATGGGAAAAACATAGTCTTTTCAACAAGTATGCTTGGAAACTTTGATAGCTACATGCAAATCAATGAAACTAGAGCACACCATGACACCATGCACAAAAATAAACTCAAAATATATTGAAGACTTAAATACATGACAAGAGATCATCAAACTCCTGGAAGAGAACATAGGGAAAACATTCTCTGACATCAACTTTACAAATACTTTCTCAGGTCAGTCTCCCCAAAGTAACAGACAAAAAAGCAAAAATAAACCAATGGGACTTAACCAAACTGACAAGCTGTTACATAGAAATGGAAACCAAAAAGAAAACACAAAGACAACTTACAGATGGGAGAGAAAGGTTTCAAATAATAAAATTTACAAGGGTTTAATCTCTAAAATATACAAACAACATATACAATTCAACAGCAGAAAAGCCAACAACCCAATTGAAAAAATGGGCAAAAGACTTGAATAGACTTGGATAAATGTTCCTATGAGATTTAAGGGTCATCTTTTCAGAGAGATATTCTATTAGGGTGTCTATGGGATTTTTTTCAGGATGTACAAAATATAGAGCTTTCAAAAGGGGGAAAAACATTCCAGAGAATTTTCTCAATATTCTTTAGTAATGACAGTTATCCAACAATCTCTTTAAGATGCCATGTGTTTTGCAGAATTGTAACAGAGAAATAATTAAGCATATGTTATTTCAAGATTTTCCAGCATAAAAGAGAGAAGTCACTAGACCTTCAGTTTTCTGTTGCATGGAGAAATCCTTAAAATGCAATTCATAGACAATTCTCCAAGGAAGATATACAGATGGCCAACAAACACATGAAAAAAATGCTCAACACTCCTGATTCTTACAGAAATGCAATAAAAATTACCTTGAGATACCACCTCATACCAGCCAGAATATCTCCAAAAATAACAAATGCTGGAGGGGTGCTGGGGAAAAGGGAACCCTCCTGCATTTTTGGTGGGAATGTAAGCTGGTACAACAACTATAGAGAAAAGCATTGAGGTACCTTAGAAAACTATACATAGAACTACCATATCACCCAGCAATCCCACTCTTGGACATATGTCCAGAAAAAAACTTTCCTTTAGAAAGATGAGTTCACATGCATGTTCATTGCAGCATGATTCACAAGAGCCAAGACATGGATCAACCCAAATGCACATTGACAGATGATTGGATTAGGAAGATGTTGTATGTATACACAATGGAATACTACTCAGCCATAAAAAAAGAATGAAATAATGCCATTTGCAGCAACATGGATGGAACTAGAGCCTCTCATCCTTGTGAAGTAGGTCAGAAAGAGAGAGACAATTACCATATGATGTTACTTATATCTGGAATCTAATATGTGGCACAAATGAGCCTTCCACAGAAAAGAAAATCATGGACTTGGAGAATAGTGTAGCGGTTGCCAAGGGGGCGGGAGAGGGTGTGGGATGGATTGGGAGCTTGGGGTTAATAGATGTAGACAATTGGCTTTGGAATGGATTAGCAATTGGATCCTTCTGTGTAGCTCTGGGAACTCTGTCTACTCACTTATGATGGGGCATAATAATGTGAGAAAAATAGTGTTTACACATATGTGTAACTGGGTCACCATGCTGTACAGTAGAAAAAAAATTATATTGGGGAAATATCATTAAAATATTAATTTTAAAAAGGCAATTTAAATGTCTTTGAATCTCTCCATGTGGAAATCATTTGAATCTTGATCCTTAAGCCATTTGGGGAAGATAAATGCCCAGGCTCACATTAAAACTCTGGCTTGAAGTTTTGTATTTCAGCTAGTTTTTTTACATACACTTCTGCTTCTTTCTCAAAACTTGCATCACCATTATGGCAGATTGTCTAGTGTACTACTAGGGATTGAGATTGTTGGAAAACATATGAGTCACACAACTTGATATTGGGTGATTTTGTGTCCAAAGTGTCTTCAAAAATGCCTCAGCCCAATAATTCTATCACAAGAGATTGCTGAATGGACTGTGTAAAAGCCCTTTACCTGCATTGTTATGGTTCATTTCATGCTCTACATTTGCCAACAGATTTCTGACTTCCTCTCAGAAGAACTTCAGTGGAACACAATGATATCTAATGCTGCCTTAAAATTGAGAAATACTCCACCTTATCTTTTAATGTCCACTCACTCACTACAATATCCATGCACTTTAAACACATTTTGGAAGGCAAGATGGTGGAATAGTAGGGGGACATACTCACCCTCTTCCACAAACACAGCATCAACAACAAAAATACATCTACAGGTTAATCGACCCACACAGAACAGCAATTAATCACTGGCAGAAGAACTTAAAGTCCAATAATGGCAAGAATCTCATGACGTAAATGGGTAAAACAAGAGAAAAGAGGAGATTTAGAGAAGGGTAATCAGGGCTGGACAGGCACTCCTGAAAGGGAACCATGGACGAGAAAGTGATCCCACACCCTGGAATGTCACCTACTAGATGGAAAGGTCAACCGAATCAGAGGGATCTCCAGATGCAGAACAAAGTGCAGCAGTAAGTTTGAGATCTCAAGCAGAATGAGGACCAAACAGATCATCGGAGATACTGGCACAGTCACCAAAAACTGAGATGCCTTGGTGGGGGCTGGCCGCTGAGACCTTGGCTCCAGAGGTTAGTCCCCAGGAGTGGGCTGGGGAGGGCAGTGTAAAGACTGCCTGGGGGACTAGGAAGCAGTCTGTCAGGTTGGATGGGCAGAGACTGCCTGGGAGACCAGAAAGCAGAATGTTGTGGGTGGAGGGAGCAATATGCTAAGGGCTGGGGAGTAGAAATCCATTTAGAGGGAACCTGGGAGAAGAGCTGGATCTGCAGGAGAGACAAAGTGCCAGTGTTGGGGAGGGGAGAAGAGGAGGGGTGAGGCACCATAGAATACACCCCACACTGCAGTGAGCTCACTTGCCCACCAGAATCAGAAATCTGTGCTTCCCAGTGCATTCCCCTTCTCCTTACCCCCCCCCACACACACACTGGACTTGAGTCTGCCTACCACCCTGGAGGGCTGGCCTCACTATCTCTGGGAAGCCGACCACTGCAGGGGCTTTCCCTTCCCTGATCTGACTGTCCTCTAGAGGGGCTATGCACCCAGGGAGCAGCACCCAGCACTGCCAGCCCCCTGGAAAAGGCCTGCAGCCCAGAAAAGCTAGAACAAGCTCTGCCCAGCTGGGAAAAATCTGCTTCCATTGCAGGGTGATCCTGCCAGTTCCAGCTGCCCTGGGGAAGACCCCCTTGGGTTCTCAGCAGCCTGGCTAGCTGCTCCCAACCTAGCTGCTCCCAACCTCAGGGGGGTGCTGTACTCCTGTGAACCAGTTGACCAACACCACCAGCTCACTGCAAGAGCTCTGTAGCCCAGAAAAGCTACAGCAAGCTTGGCCCAGCAATGCAAAATCTGCCTCCATAGTGGGGCAGTCCTGCCAGTTGCCCTGGGAAAGGTCTCTTGGGTTCTCAGAGGCCCAGCTAGCTGCTCCCACCCTCAGGGGGTGCTGCACTACCATGGAACAGCTGTCTAGCACATCCAGCCCCATGGAAGAGCCCCACAACTCAGAAACACCAGAGAAAGCTCTGCCCAGGAGTGTGAAAACTGCTTACATCATGGTGCAGACCTCCCAGTCCTATCTGCCCTCAGGAAGACCTCCTTTGCTTCAGAGAGACCCACCCACCCTCAGGAAAAGACATGCTGCCTCAAAGAAGACTGACCAACAATACCAGCCCTTGGGAAACATTCCATAGCAGTGACAAGGCAAACCCTGCCTGGCCATGGGGAGTACAACTCCACAAAGAAAAAGAAAATAGCAATCAAGATGAAGAAGCTGAGAAACCACACCCAGTTAAACCAACAAGAGAGCTCACTTAAAGCACTCAACAATGAAGCAGATCTCTGCAGTCTGACAGACCTGGAGTTCAAAAGAGAAATAGTGAAAATACTGAAGGAATTAAGACAAGATATGAACAGAAATGCAGATGCCCTCAGAAAGGAACTAAAAATATAAGGAGGAGCCAAGAATAACTACAACATTCATTGGCAAAGGTACAAACTGAACTAAGGGCAGTAAGAAGCAGAATGAATAATGTAGAAGAATTAAGTAGTGATGTGGAAGATAGAATAATGGAAATCACCCAATCAGGTCAGCAGACAGAAAACCAAATCAAAAAACAGGAAAGCAATATAAGAGACCTATGGGATAACATAAAGCGGGCCAATCTACGCATAATAGGAATTCCAGAAGGAGCAGAATAAGATAAGGGGATGGAAAATATATTTGAAGAAATTATTGCTGGAAACTTCCCAAATCTAAATGGTACTGAGTTCAGGATACAGGAAGCACAGAGGGACCCAAACAAGATCAACCCAAATAGACCCACACCAAGACACATTATAACAAAAATGGCAAAAGTTAGTGATAAAGAGAGGATCCTAAAGGCAGCAAGAGAAAATCAGTATGTTCCCTACAAGGGAACCCCCATAAGATTATCGCTGATTTCTCTAGAGAAACTCTACAGGCCAGGAGGGAATGGCAAGAGATATTTAAAGTGCTGAAAGAAAAAAAAAAAAACAAAAACAACTATGCAACCTAGAATACTCTATCCAGCAAGAATATCATTTGAAATAGAAGGGGAAATAAACATTTTTTTCCAACAAACAAAAGCAAAAAGAATACAGCAATACAAAATCCAGGCTAAAAGAAATACTGAAAGGGCTTCTTTAAACCAAAAATGAAGAGAGAGAGAGAGAGAGAACCAAGATGGAGGAAACTGCAATCAGAGAGCAGTCACTGAAATAAGCCAGCACACAGATTTAATCATGAACATGTTTTTAAAAAAATAAAATTAAAAAGAAAAAAAGAGTCATCAAAATCATAAAATGTGGGCAAGGGAAGTAAGGAAATAAATAGACTCTTTAATTTTTTTCTTTTTTTTCTATCTATTTTTCTTTTTGTGTTTGTTTGTTTCTCTTCTTAATTTTAGTATACTAATGAAGTGTTTGAACCTACAGGACTATCAGGCTAAAACACACAATTATAGGAAGGAAAAAACAGGGCAAGCACAAATTAAAACCAAATACTACATTCACAAAAAAGGAAAAGAAGAAAACTCAAGGAGAAAATAATTGGAGACTATCCAACAGAAAAAAAGAGAAAGAAAGGAAGAATGGAGAATCATAGAATCAACTGGAACCTGAGGCTTAAATGGCAATATAATAATCATCTATCAATTATCACCTTAAAGGTCAATGGACTGAATGCTCTGATCAAAAGACATAGAGTGGCTGAGTGGATAAAAAAGCAAAATCCTTCAATCCGCTGCCTATAAGAAACTCACCTTAGGACAAAGGACACATATAAATAGAAAGTGAAGGGGTGGGAAAAAATATTTCATGCCAATGGACATGACAGGAAAGCAGGAGTTGTAATACTCATTCAGACAAAACAGATTTTAAAACTAAAGACATAAAGAAAGCAAAAGAGGACACTAATGATTAAGGGATCCATCCAACAAGAGGATATTACTATTGTCAACATATCTGCCCCAAATATAGGAGCACCCACATACATACAACAAATATTAACAGACATAAAAGGAGATATTGATGAGAATACAATCAGAGTAGGAGACCTAAATACCCCCCTCACATCAATGGACAGATCCTCTAGACAGAAAACCAATAAAGCAACAGAGATCCTAAAAGAAACAACAGAAAAATTAGACTTAATTGACATCTTCAGGACACTACATCCAAAAACATCAGAAGGCACATTCTTCTTGAGTGCACATGGAACATTCTCAGGAATCGACCACATATTGGGACACAAAGCTAACCTCAACAAATTTAGGAGTATAGAAATTATTTCAAGTATCTTCTCTGACTGCAATATCATGAAATTAGAAATCAATCATGGGAAAAGCAAAGAGAAAAAACCTACTACATGGAGACTAAACAACATGCTACTAAAAAAACCAATGGGTCAATGAGGAAATCAAGAAGGAAATGAAAAAATACCTTGAGACAAATGATAATGAAGACACAACCTCTCAAAATTGATGGGACGCTGCAAAAGCAGTGCTCAGAGGGAAATTCATAGTGATACAGGCCTTCCTCAAAAAATAAGAAAGATCTCAAATTGACAACTTAACCCTCCACCTAAACGATTTAGAAAAACAAGAACAAAAAGGGCCTAAACCAGCAGAAGGAAGGAAATTATAAAGATCAAAGAGGAAATCAATAAAATATAGACTCAAAAAACAATAGAGAAAATTAATAAAACCAAGAGCTGGTTCTTTGAAAAGGTGAACAAAATTGACAAACCCCTGGCCAGACTCACTAAAAAGAGGAGAGAAAGAACCCAAATAACCAAAATATGGAATGAAAAAGGAGAAATCACAAAGGATACAGCAGAAATACAAAAAACCATAAGAGAATTCTATGAACAATTACAAGCCAACAAATTTGACTATCTGGGAGAAATACACAACTTTCTAGAATCTTACAGTCTGCCAAAACTGAATCAAGAAGAACGAGACAAACTGAACAGACTGATCGCAAGAAATGAAATTGAAGAGGTCATCAAAACACTCCCTACAAATAAAAGTCCAGGACCAGATGGCTGCACAGGTGAATTCTGTCAAACGTACATAGAGGATCTGGTGCCCATCCTCCTTAAACTTTTTCAAGAGGTTGAAGAAGAAGGAACACTCCCAAAGACATTCTATGATGCCACCATCACCCTCATTCCAAAACCAGACAGAGATACCACCAAAAAGAAAACTCTCAGCCAATACCTTTTGGGAATATAGACACAAAAATTCTCAACAAAATCTTAGCCAGCTGAATCCAACAACATATCAAAAAGATCATACACCATGACCAGGTGGGGTTCATCCCAGGTTCACAAGGATGCCTCAACATATGCAAATCAATCAACGTCATACACCACATGAACAAAAGAAAGGTCAAAATCCATATGATCACCTCAATAGACGCAGAAAAAGCATTTGACAAAGCCCAACATCCATTTATGATCAAAACTCTCACCAAAGTGGGTATAGAGGGAACATTCACGAACATAATCAAAGCCATGTATGACAAACCCACAGCAAATAGAATACTCAATGGAGAAAAACTGAAATCCTTCTAACTCAAATCCCTGGAAGACGGGAATGCCCACTCTCACCATTTCTATTCAACATACTTTTGGAAGTCCTAGCCACAGCAATTAGACACACAAAAGAAATAAAAGACATCCAAGTAGGAAGAGAAGAGATAAAACTCTCACTGTATGCAGAAGATATGATACTCTACATAGAAAACCCTAAGGACTCAATGCAAAAACTGCTTGAACTGATCAGCAAATTCAGCAAAGCAGCAGGATATAAGATTCATATTCAGAAATCAGTCGCATTTCTGTTTACCAACAATGAAAAATTAGAAAAGGAATGCAAAAATACAATACCTTTTCAAATAGAAGGCCCAAAATATCAAATACCTGGGAATACACCTCACCAAGGAAGTAAAAGACTTATATGCCAAGAAATATAAAACATTAATCAAGGAAATCAGTGAAGACATAAAAAAAGGGAAAGATGTTCCATGTTCCTGGCTTAGAAAAATCAATATTGTAAAAATGGCCATACTACCCAAAGCAATCTACAGATTCAATGCAATCCCTATCAAATTACCCAGGACATTTTTCACAGAACTAGAACAAACAATCCAAACGCTTATATGGAACCACAAAAGACCCAGAATCGCCAAAGCAATCCTGAAAAAAATAAATAAATAAAAACTAGCAGGAGGCATAACTCTCCCAGACTTCAGGCAATATTACAAAGCCACAGTCATCAAAAGAGTGTGGTACTGGTATCAAAACAGACAGACAGACCAATGGAACAGAATAGAGATCCCGGAAATAAACCCTAACACCTATGGGCAATTCATCTTTGACAAAGGATGCAAGAGTATAAAACGTGGAAAAGAGTCTATTCAGTAAGCATTGCTGGAAAACTTGGACAGCTGCATGCAAAACAATGAAATTAGAACACACACTCACATCATGCACAAAAATAAACTCCAAATGGCTGAAAGACTTAAATATAAGAAAAGACACCATTGAACTCCAGGAAGAGAACATAGGCAAAATAGTTCTCAGTGCTACACAGAAGGATCTCAGTGTAGATCCATTCCATGATCAAGAGTTTGCATCCATTGACCCCAAGCTCCCAATCCATCCCACTCCCTCCCCATCCCCCTGGGAAGCCACAAGTCTATTAACCATGTCTTTTGTGTGGAAACATTCATTTGTGCTGTATATTAGGTTCCAGTTATAAGTGACAGCATATTGTATTTGTTTTTATCTTTCTGATTGACTTCACTTGAGATGAGAGTCTAGTTCCATCCATGTTGCTGCAAATGGCATTATGCCATTCTTTTTTATGCTGAGTAGTATTCCATTGTGTATATATACCACATCTTCCTAATCCAATCATCTGTCAGTGGACATTTGTGTTGTTTCCATGTCTTGGCTATTGTGAATAGAGATGCAATGAACATGCCGGTGCTTGTGTTATTTTTAAGGAAATTTTGTCTGGATATATGCCCAAGAATGGGATTGCTGGATCATATGGTAGTTCTACATACAGATTTTTAAGGTACCTCCATACTGTTCTCCATAGTGGCTGTACCAGCTATATTCCCACCAACAGTGCAAGAGGATTCTCCTTTCCCCACACCCCCCAGCACTTTTTATTTGTGGACTTATTCTGAATAATATTATTACTCAGAATGATTGCCATTCTGACAGGTGTGAGGTGGTATCTCATGGTTGTTTTGATTTGCAATTCTCTAATAACCAGGGATGTTGAGCATTTTTTCATGTGCTTGTTGGCCATCTGTATTTCTTCCTTGGAGAATGGTCTATTCAGGTCTTTTGCCCATTTATCCATTGGGTTGTTGGATTTTTTTGCTGATGAGTTGTATAAGTTGCTTGTATATTCTAGAGATGAAGCCCTTGTCAGGGATGGTGGGACTGGTTGGTGCACAACAGGTTGTAGGCATACTTCCTGTGGATGGGCAGGGCTTGCTCTGCTGCTCCTGGGCTGCAGAGCTCTTTCTGAGGGTCCATGGTGGGAGAATTTCTCAGTAGAATTCCAGCACTTCCTGGGGGCCTGCAGGGCTAACTGGTAACTCTGAGGCAAAGGAGCACTTTCTGAGGGCTGGCAGAACTGACAGGTGTGCCCTGGTGTGTAGGTGCACTTTCAGTGGCTGGACAGGGCTTCGCAGGTGCTTCTGGGCAGTAGAGCTCATCCCTATGGCAGACAGTGCTGGGAGAGTGTCTCGGCAGGAGAGCGGCACTTTTTGAGGCCTGGCAGTGCTGGCAGGTGTGCACTGCAGTGTAGGCACAATTCCCCTGGCTGGGCAGGGTTTACTCTGGCACTCATGGGCCCCAGGGCTCTTCTTGAGGGCAAGCAGTGCTGCACAGCTTTCTCTGCAAGAGTGGGGCACTTCCTGTGTGTGGGCAGGCTAGCCGGGGAATGCTGCAGTGGTGCATGCGTTCTGAAGGGTGGTGAGGCCAGTCTGCCAGGATTGCAGGCAACTTCTGGGCAGGCACATGTGGGGTGGGGGAAGAGGGGTGTGCTGGGAAGCTCTGCTCTCTGCTAGCTGATGGGCAAGTGTGCACACTGGGGTGCAGGGATTATTCTATGGTGGCCCATCCTTCCTCCTCTCCCATCCCCAACACTGACACCTTGTGTCTCCTGTGGGTCCAGACTTTCTCCAGGGTTCCCTCTGTTTTTTTTTTTTTTTTTTTTTTTTTTGTGTGTGTGTGTGTGTGTGTGTGTGTGTGTGTTAAATTTATTTATTTATTTATTTTTTAAATTACTCAAATGAATTTATCACATCTGTAGTTGTATAATGATCATAACAATCTAATTTCACAGGATTTCCATCCCACAGCCCAGGCACATCCCCCCACCCCCGAGACTGTCCCCTCTGGAGACCATAAGTATTTCAATGTCTGTGAGTCAGCATCTGTTCTGCAAAGAAGTTCAGTCTGTCCTCTTTTCAGATTCCACATGTCAGTGAAAGCATTTGATGTTGGTGTCTCATTGCATGGCTGACTTCACTTAGCATGATAGTTTCTAGGTCCATCCTTGTTGCAAAAAATGTTGGTATTTCGTTCCTTTTAATGGCTGAGTAATATTCCATTGTGTATACATACCACGTCTTCTGGATCCACTCTTCTGTCGATGGACATTTGGGTTGTTTCCATGTCTTGGCTATTGCAAATAGTGCTGCAATGAACATCGGAGTACATGTGTCTTTGCGAGTCATGGTTTTCTGTGGATAGATGCCCAGGAGTGGGATTGCTGGATCAAATGGGAGTTCTATGTTCAGTTTTCTGAGGACTCTCCGTACTGCTTTCCACAGTGGTTGCGGCAATTTACAATCCCACCAACAGTGGAATAGGGTTCCTTTTTCTCCACACCCTCTCCAGCACTTATTGTTTGTAGACTTTTGGATGATGGCCATTCTGGCTGGTGTAAGGTGTTACCTCAGAGAGGTTTTGATTTGCACCTTTCTAATAATGAGAGACGTTGAACATCCTCTCATGTGTTTCTTGGCCATCTGTATGTCTTCTTTGGAGAATTGTCTGTTTAGATCTTCTGCCCATTTTTTAATGGGGTTCTTTGTGTTTTTTTTGGTATGGAGCTGCAGAAGGTGTTTATAAATTCTGGAGATGAATCCCTTGTCCGTCGATTCACTTGCAAAGATTTTCTCCCATTCTGTGGGTTGTCTTTTTGTGTTGTTTAGGGTTTCCTTTGCTGTGCAGAAACTTTTAAGTGTGAATAGGCCCCATTTGTTTATTTTTCTTTTTATTGTCAGTACTCTAGGAGGTGGTGCTGAGAAGATGTTGCTGTCGTTTATGTCAGAGAGTGTTTGGCCTACGTTTTCCTCTAAGAGTTTGATAGCATCTGGTCTTATATCTAGGTCTTTAATCCATTTGGACTTTATTTTTGTGTATGGTGTTAGGGAGTGTTGTAATTTCATGCTTTTCCATGAGGCTGTCCAGTTTTCCCAGCACCACATATTGAACAAGCTGTCTTTTCTTCATGGTATATATAGCCTTGCCTCCTTTGTCATAGATTAGTTGGCTGTAGGTGCATGGGTTTAATTCTGGGCTTTCTATTCTGTTCCACTGATCTCTATATTTCTGTTTTTGTGCCAGTACCACACAGTTTTGGTAATTGCTGCTTTGTGGTATAGTCTGAAGTCCGGGAGCCTGATTCCTCCAGCTCCATTTTTCTTATTCAGGATGTTTTTGGCTATTCTGGGTCTTCTGTGTTTCCACACAAACTTTAAAATATTTTGTTCGAGTTCTGTGAAAAATGTCCTTGGTAATTTCATAGGGATTGCATTGAATCTGTAGATTGCCTTAGGTAGTATAGTCATTTTGATAATATGAACTCTTTCAATCCACGAGCATGGTGTATCTTTCCATCTGTTTGTGTCATCTTTGATTTCTTTCATCGGCATCTTATAGTGTTCAGAGTACAGGTCTTTTGTCTCTTTAGATAGGTTTACTCCTACATTATTTTATTCTTTTGGATGCAATGGTAAATGGATTTGCTTCCCTAATTTATCTTTCTGCTCTTTCATTGTTAGTGTTTATAAATGCCATCGATTTCTGTGTATTAATTTTATATCCTGCGACTTTGCCAAATTCGTGGTTGAGCTCTAATAGTTTTCTGGTAGAGTCTTGAGGATTCTCTAGGTATAGTATCATGTCATCTACAAATAGAGATTGTTTTACTTCTTCCTTTCCTATTTGGATTCCTTTTATTTCTTTTACTTCTCTGATTGCCGTGGCTAGGACTTCCAGAACGATGTTGAAGAGTAGTGGTGAGAGCGGACATCCTTGTCTTGTTCCTGATCTCAGCGGGAATTCTTTCAGCTTTTCACCATTGAGAATGACATTTGCTGTGGGTTTGTCATATATGGCCTTTATCATGTTGAGGTAGGTTCCCGTTATGCCCACTTTCTGAAGGGTTTTTATCAGAAATGGGTGTTGGATTTTGTCAAAGGCTTTTTCCGCGTCTATTGAGAGGATCATATGGTTTTTCTTCTTCAGTTTGTTAATGTGGTGTATCTCACTGATGGATTAGTGGATATTGAAGACCAGTTGCATCCCTGGGAGAAATCCCACTTGATCATGATGTACAACCCTTTTGATGTATTGTTGGATGCGGTTTGCTGGTGTTTTGTGGAGGATTTTTGCATTGATGTTCATCAGTGAAATTGGCCTGTAGTTTTCTTTTTTGTGGTATCTTTGTCTGGTTTTGGTATCAGGGTGATGGTGGCCTCATAGAATGAGTTTGGGAGTATCCCTTCCTCTGCAATTTTTTGAAATAGTTTCAGAAGGAGAGGTGTTAGCTCTTCTCTAAATGTTTGATAGAATTCACCTGTGAAGGCTTCTGGTCCTGGACTTTTGTTGGTTGGAAGTTTTTAAATCACAGTTTCAATTTCAGTTCTTGTGATGGGTCCATTCATCTTTTCTATTTCATCTTGGTTTAGTCTTGGAAGATTGTGCTTTTCTAAGGATTTGTCCATTTCTTCTAGGTTTTCTATTTCACTGGTGTATAGCTGCATATAGCAGTTTCTTATGATCCTTTGTGTTTCTGTGATGTCCATTGTTACTTTTCCTTTTTCATTTCTAATTTGATTGATTTGAGTCCTCTCTCTTTTTTGCTTGAGAAGTCTGGCTAAGGCTTTATCATTTTTGTTGATCTTTTCAAGGAACCAGCTTTTCGTTTCATTGATCTTTTCTATGGTTTTCTCTGTTTCTGTTTCATTGATTTCTGCTCTGATCTTTATGACTTCTTTCCTACACTAACTTTAGGTCTTGTCTGTTCTTCTCTCTTGAGCTGCTTTAGATGTAAAGTTACCTTGTTTATCTGGGCTTTTTCTTGTTTCCTGAGGTGGGCTTGTATTGCTATAAACTTTCCTCTTAGAACGGCTTTTGTTCCATCCCATAGGTTTTGGAGTGTTGTATGTTCACTGTCATTTGCTGCTAGGTATGTTTTAATTTCCTCTTAGAGTTCTTCAGTGATCCCTTGGTTGTTTGGTAGCATGACGTTGAGTCTCTTCATGCTTGTGTTCTTTTGCTTATTTGTTTGCTTGTTGTTATTTATTTTTTCCTTTTCTTTTTATTTTCCCAGTGAACAGCAAGGGGATCAAGTTATTCTTATATGTATACATTACAATTACAGTTTTTTCCCCACCGTTTGTTCTGTTGCAACATGAGTATCTAGACATAGTTCTCAATGCTACTCAGCAGGATCTCCTTGTAAATCCATTCCAAGTTGTGTCTGATAAGCCCAAGCTCCCGATCCCTCCCACTCCCTCCCCCTCCCATCAGGCAGCCACAGGTCATTTCTCCAGGTCCATGATTTTCTTTTCTGAGAAGATGTTCATTTGTGCTGGATACTAGATTCCAGTTATAAGTGATATCATATGGTATTTGTCTTTGTCTTTCTGGCTCATGTCACTCAGGATGAGAGTCTCTAGTTCCATCCATGTGGCTGCAAATGGCATTATGGCATTCTTTTTTATGGCTGAGTAGTATTCCATTGTGTATATATACCACTTCTTCTGAATCCAATCCTCTGTTGATGGACATTTGGGTTGTTTCCATGTCCTGGCTATTGTGAATAGTGCTGCAATGAACATGCGGGTGCATGTGTCTCTTTTAAGGAGATTTTTGTCCAGATATATGCCCAAGAGGGAGATTGCAGGGTCATATGGAAGTTCTATGTATAGATTTCTAAGGTATCTCCAAACTGTTCTCCATAGTGGCTGTACCAGTTTACATTCCCATCAGTGGTGCAGGAGGGTTGCCTTTTCTCCACAGCCCCTCCAGCACTTGCTATTTGTGGATTTATTAATGATGGCCATTCTGACTGGTGTGAGGTGGTATCTCATGGTAGTTTTGATTCGCACTTCTCTTATGATCAGCGATGTTGAGCCTTTTATCATGTGTTTGCTGGCCATCTGTATATCTTCCTTGGAGTACAGTCTATTCAGGTCTTTTGCCCATTTTTCCATTGCTTGATTGGCTTTTTTGCTGTTGGGTTGTGTAAGTTGCTTGTATATCCTAGAGATTAAGCCCTTGTCAGTTGCATCATTTGAAACTATTTTCTCCCATTCTGAAAGTTGTCTTTTTGTTTTCTTTTTGCTTCCTCTGCTGTGCAAAAGCTTTTCAGTTTGATGAGGTCCCATGGGTTGATTTTTGCTCTAATGTCTATTGTTTGGGAGACCAACCTGAGAAAATATTCCTGATGTTGATGTCAGAGAGTGTTTTGGCTATGTTTTCTTCTAGGAGTTTGATGGTGTCCTGTCGTATATTTAAGTCTTTCAGCCATTTGGAGTTTATTTTTGTGCATGGTGTGAGGGTGTGTTCTAGTTTCATTGCTTTGCATGCAGCTGTCCAGGTTTCCCAGCAATGCTTGCTGAATAGACTTTCCTTTTCCCAGTTTATGTTCTTGCCCCCACCCTTGTCAAAGATTAATTGACCATAGGTGTCAGGGTTTCTTTCTGAGTTCTCTATTCTGTTCCATTGGTCTGTCTGTCTGTTTTGATACCAGTACCACACTGTTTTGATGACTGTGGCTTTGTAGTATTTCTTGAAGTCTGGGAGAGTGATGCCTCCTGCTTGGTTTTTGTTTCTCAGGATTGCTTTGGCGATTCTGGGTCTTTTGTGGTTCCATATAAATGTTTGGATTGTTTGTTCTAGTTCTGTGAAAAATGTCCTGGGTAATTTGATAGGGATTGCATTGAATCTGTAGATTGCTTTGGGTAGGATGGCCATTTTCACAATATTGATTTTTCCAATCCAGGAACATGGAATATCTTTCCATTTCTTTACATCTTCTTTGATTTCTTTGATTAAGGTTTTATAGTTCTCGGCATATAGGTCCTTTACCTCCTTGGTCAGGTGTATTCCGAGGTATTTGATTTTGTGTGGTACAATTTTAAAAGGTATCGTATTTTTGTATTCCTTTTCTAATGTTTCATTGCTGGTATACAGAAATGTGACTGACTTCTGAATGTTAATCTTATATCCTGCCACTTTGCTGAATTTATTAATCAGTTCAAGGAGTTTTGGGGTTGTGTCCTTAGGGTTTTCTAGGTATAGAATCATGTCATCTGCATACAGTGACAGTTTGATCTCTTCTCTTCCTACTTGGATGCCTTTTATTTCTTTTGTGTGTCTAATTGCTGTGGCCAGGACTTCCAAAAGTATGTTGAAGAGCAGTGGTGAGAGTGGGCATCTCTGTCTCTTGTTCCAGATTGGAGTGAGAAGACTTTCAATTTTTTCCCATTGAGTATTATATTTGCTGTGGGTTTATCATAAATGGCTTTGTTTATGTTCAGGAATGTTCCCTCTATACCCACTTTGGTGAGGGTCTTGAGCATGAATGGATGTTGGACTTTGTCAAGTGCTTTTTATGCATCTATTGAGATGATCATATGATTTTTGACTTTTCTTTTATTAATGTGGTGTATGATGGTGATTGAGTTGCATATGTGGAACCATCCTTGTGAACCTGGGATGGACCCTACCTGGTCATGGTGTATGATTTTTTTGATATGTTGTTGGATTCGGTTGGCTAAGATTTTGTTGAGAATATTTGCATCTATATTCATCCAAGATATTGGGCGATAGTTTTCTTTTTTGGTGGTATCTCTGTCTGGTTTTGGAATGATGGTGATGGTGGCATCATAGAATGTCTTTGGGAGTATTCCTTCTTCCTCAACCTTTTGAAAGAGTTTAAGGAGGATGGGCACCAATTCCTCTTTATATGTTTGATAAAATTCTCCTGTGAAGCCATCTGGTCCTGGACGTTTATTTGTAGGGAGTGATTTTATGACCTCTTCAATTTCATTTGTAGTGATCGGTCTGTTCAGTTGGTCTGTTTCTTCTTGATTCAGTTTGGCAGGCTGTAAGATTCTAGAAAACTGTCCATTTCTTCCAGATTTTCACTTGTTGGCAAATAGTTGTTGATAGTATTCTCTTATGGTTTTTGATGTTTCTGCAGTATCTGTTGTGTGTTTGTGTTTTTTCAGTATTTTTCTTGTTGAGTTCCACTCGTATAGCATTGTGGTCAGAAAAGATGCTTGATATGATTTCAATTTTCTTAAAGTTACTGAGTTTGTATTTGTAGCCCCAGAAGTGATCAAGCTTAGAGAATGTTCCTTGTGCACCTGAGAATAATATGTATTCTGTTGGTTTTGGATGGAATGTCCTATATATATCTATTAAGTCCATCCGGTTTAATGCCTCATTCAGGGCCTGTGTTTCCTTATTGATTTTCTGTCTGGTTGATCTGTGCATTGCTGTAAGTGGCGTGTTCAAGTTCCCCACTATGATTGTGTTATTGTCAATTTCTCCTTTTAAGGTTGTTAGCAGTTGCCTTATGTATTGTGGTGAACCTATGTTGGGTGCGTAGATATTTAAAATCATTATATCATCTTCTTGGATTGATCCTTTGATCATTATGTAATGACCTTCTTTGTCCCTTAAAATATTCTTCATTTCAAAGTCTATTTTGTCTGATATGAGTATGGCTACTCCAGATTTCTTTTGATCCCCGTTTGCATGAAATATTTTCTTCCAACCTCTCACTTTCAATTTGTATATGTCCCTAGAAGTGAAGTGGATCTCTTGAAGACAGCATGTATATGGGTCTTGTTTTTGTATCCATTCAGCCAGTCTATGTCTTTTGGTTGGGGCATTTAGTCCATTCACATTTAAGGTAATTATTGACATGCATGTTCTTACTGCCACTTTATTAATTGCTTTGGATTTGTTTTGCTCCTCTTTTTTCTTTCCTTCTTGTCTTGTACTTTTCTGTCTAGAGATGTTCCTTTTGTATTTGTTGTAAGGTTGGTTTAGTGTTGCTGAATTCTCTTAGCTTTTGCTTATCTGTGAAGGTTTTGATTTCTCCTTCAAATCTGAATGAGAGCCTTGCTGGATACATTAATCTTGGCTGGGGGTTTTTTCCTTTCATCACATGAAGTATATCATGCCACTCCCTTCTGGCCTGCAGAGTTTCTGCTGAAAAATCTGCCGATAGCCTTATCAGGGTTCCCTTGTATGTTATTTGTTTCTTTTCCCTAGCTGCTTTCAAGATTTTCTCTTTGTCTTTAATTTTGTTCAGTTTGATTAGCATGTGTCTTGGGGTGTTTCTCCTTGGGTTTATTTCATATGGTACTCATTGTGCTTCCTGGATTTGTGAGTGATTCCTTGCCCATGTGGGGGAAGTTTTCTGCTATTATCTCTTGGAATGTTTTTTCTGTCTCCTTCTCTCTCTCTTCTCCTTCTGGCACCCCTATAATACGGATGTTTGTGTGTTTCACATTGTCCCAGAGTTCTCTGAGACAATGTTCTCTTCATTTCTTTTCAGTCTTTTTTCTCTTTTCTGTTCTGCATCCGTAATTTCTACTAATCTGTCCTCCACCTCACTTATTTGTTCTTCTGCCTCCTGTATTATACTGTTAGCTGCTTCTAGTGAATTTTTTATTTTAGCTATTGTATTTTGTATCTCTTCTTGTTTAATTTTATATCTTGTATCTCTTTGGTCAGTGTTTCCTGTAAGTTATCCATTTTTGCCTCCAGTTTATTTCCAATGTCCTGCATCATCTTCAGCATCAACAGTATAAAGTCTTTTTCTGGAGGCTAAGAATCTCCTCCTCACTTAGCTGTTTTTCTTGGCTTTTTCCTTTCTCCCTCATCTGAGTTATAGTTCTCTGTCTTTTCATTTTTATAGGTTTTTGGTGTTGTGACCTTCTTACAGATAGTAGAGTTGTAGCCTTTCTTATTTCTGATGTCTGTCCCCCTGTGGCTGAAGTCATTATGGGGGCTTGCTGTAGGCTTCCTGATGGGAGTGTCTGATGCCTGCCCCCTGGTAGGTGGAGCTGATTCTAATCCCTGTGGTGGGTGGGGCTTAGTCTCTGGATGGAATTAGAGGCTGTTGTGTGCCTGAGGGGTCTTTAGGTATCCTGTTTACTGAGGGGCAAGGCTGTGATGCCAGCTGGGCTATTGTTTGCCCTGGGGCTTCTCAGCAGCTGACTGATGGACGTGGCCAGATTTTCCCAAAATGGCCCCCTCCAGAGAAAGGCACTGCTGCTGAATATTCCTGAGAGTTCTGCCTTTCAGTGTCCCTCCCTCACAACAAGCCACATTCACCCCTGTTTTCCCAGGAGGTCCTCTAAAAACTGCGGTCAGGTTTGACCCAGATTCCTATGGAGACTTTGTTTTGCCCCAGGATCCAGTGCATGTGGATGTCTGTGTGTGGCTTTTAAGAATGGGGTCTCCATTTCCCCCAGTCCTGTGGAGCTCCTGCACACAAGCCCCACTGGCCTTCAATGCCAGATAATCTGGGGCTCTTTCTCCCCATGCCAGATGCCCACATAAGAGAATTTGATGTGAGGCTCAGAACTCTCACTCTTGTAGGTGAGTTTCTGTGAACCATTTAGTTTCCATTCTGTCGGGCTTCCCACCCAGAAGGTATGGGGTTGTTTATATTGTGAAATCACCCCTCCTACCTCTTGATGTGGCCTCCTCTTTTTCTTCTGGAGTAGGATGTCTTTTTTAAGGTTTCCAGTCCATTTGAGTGAAGAGTGCTCAGTCTTTAGTTATGAATTTTGTTTTTAGGAGAGAATTTGAGCTCCAGTCCTTCTATTCTGCCATCTTACCTCCTGTCCAGGATTCCCTCTGATGTGGCTTTCCCTTCCCCAGCTCTTATCATATTGCTCCCTCCACCCTTGACCACTCACCTTCCTAATCCCTCATGCTGCCTCTACACCATCAACACCAACCCACTCCCAGGGACTAACCTCCACGGCCTAGGTCTCAGTGCCCAGCCCCCACTCAAGCCTCTCAGGTTTTGGTGTCTATGCCAGTGGTTCAGATGATCTGTGCAGCTCTCACTCTGCTTTTTAGGTCTCATAACTGCAGCACCATTTTTCTCAGAGTCTGGAAATCCCTCCAACTCATTTAACCTTTCTATCAGTTAGGTGATTTTCCAGGGTATGGGTTCCCTTTCTCCCTCGCAGCTCTCTCCCAGGAGTGCCACTCCAGTTCTGATTACCCTTCTCACTTTCTCTTCTCTTTTCTCTTATTTTACCCAGTTATGTCAATAGATTCTTGCCGTTTTTGGAGGTTTAAATTCTGCCAGCATACAGTTGTAGTTCTGTGTGAGGTGTTTTATGTGTAGATGTGTTTTTTTTGTGTGTGTTTGTGAGAGAGGACAAGTTTGTCCCCCTACTCTTCTGCTATCTTTTTTCTCTCTGATCCTATCTTTTGAATTGTAGATGAGAAATATCTCCACTTTTTCTGAACTCTACTTATTAAATAAGAGGGAAAAATATATTCACGAATCAGTGTGTTATATTGCAAAGCATTTTGAATTGGGAACAAAAACTACCATCACCATTTTTTTCTTAGATTTGGATTTGCCCCTGAGAATATACACATCAATTCTACCTTGCAAGATTCGTTCTCCTAAGAGGGAGATGCATGGGGAAGGTATATCATCTCCAGTGGGCAGAGATATAGCACTGAATTATATCGAGGCTGACTATCACATTGTCACTGCAATGATACCTCAATTCTTTACATGACTGTGTAGGAATTAAAAAAACAGAGTATTTGCCAAAATTTTGTTTTTAGGCATGTACATGTGAGGATAGTCACATGCACATATCTAACAGTGTATTATAATACACAGATTTTGGCACATTATTTCTCCTGAAATATCTGTCAATTTCCTTCCAGAAAAACAACTTGTTTTATATTGCCTCACACAATGCCCTCCAAAAAGAAAGAAGAAAAAGAAAAAAAATTCAAAGATGGAGAAAACACTTTCATGATATTCCAGTCATTGAAAGCACAAGAACAATCTTAAGAAAAGACCAAGCAGTAAGAAGAAATATGATAAGGTGACATTGACAATGGAATAAATATTTAAAATCAGAACAAAATGCTCTCATACCGGGTGATTTATTGGTCAAAATGTGTGTAGAGTTCATGGAGTGTGTGGAGAATGATTAGATGTCAAAAGAGCAGGTGGAGCAATTTTCACTGTAGAGGCAATGTTAGATATTATGCTTTCTCACAGAAGATTTTCTGAGACTAACCCTTAAACCCCTCTGCAAATATAGAGCATAGAATGAATCCTTAAATTGCAGACCAAGTACTTTTACATAACGTTCATTAAGCAAATTCTGGTTATTTAAATATTTCACTGAGGCAAATTCTGAACACACTTTGGATACCAAATCTTCTTGATCTCAAGATGTGTGACTCTTATCTCTTGAAAAATCATCTCAAGCCCTTGTAAAATTGACAATCTGACAATTTTGAGAAGGAAGTGGAAGGGTATCTACTGAAACTTGTATTAGCCCAAACTTAAACCAGAGGTTTAATGTGAGCCTGGGTTATTCAGCTCACCCCAATAGCTTAGGGTCTTAAATCCAAATAATTATAACAGGGAGAGCTACAAAGACATTTGAATTGCATTCAAAGGAACACTGTGCAGCAGGAAAGTGGGGAAGGTCTTGAGACCTCTATCTTTTTGGAGGAAACCTTTGGAACACATTTTTACTTAAAGCTCTAGTTGACAATCTTCCACATAATATGGAGTTGTCAATACTACAGAAGGTTGGGCAAATTCTGTCTTTTATTTTCTTTCCTTTTCACCACTATGTATTGTCTATGTCCTGCAAAATTATTGTAGGTACACCAAGAAAACATCTGTCTGAAAGGGTGACACTTAAAGCCCATAGGAAGCTGTCTCCAGTTCTCCAGAAAAGCTCATTTCCCAAGAGTGTTCTATTCCCCTATTATTGCATTTGGTTCACAGTAGGTTCCAAAACCACCCAGTTGAATAACCTTCCTCAAAAATTATGGATTGATCCACATTGTGGTTTTCACCATTTATAAAAAAACACTGGCTTGTCTTTGATTCCTAAAACAAGATCATCCAAATAGGAGAGGAGAAATCAGGAAAGAGAGTGGAGTTTCTTGAAATATTTCAAACAGTGACTGAAGGGCATCATCACCAGTCTTCTGCAAATTCTATCCCAGAACAGTGATTTGGTTATTACATTTTATGCAATTATCTTGCTCAAAAGACTGGAAATGGAATATTTTCAATATTGATGGTTGAGTTCTCACTGTATAATTATACGGCTCTCTGTAACCATTTTATGGCTAAGAATATGTCACAAAGTCCTAAGTGTTCCATGTGGGACTAAAAGTCCAGGTCTATGAAATCCTGAGGGAAGGCATTATTTCCTATCCTAGGAAAATATACATATTCTCAAACATTTATAATGGAAGATTGCCTAAAAATAGTGGACAAATAAGAACCATGATTTTTTTCTGTTATCCAAAACACAAAAACACTGAAGAGAGAGAGAAAAAAAAAAGCAATAAAGGTAAAGAACATGGAAAAATTAAAAAATAATAAAATAATACAAGCAAAGAATGAGAAAATTATATGATCTTCCCAAAATCTCTCAGACCCTAAAAATGCTTTCATGAGATTTTAGATTTCTGGAGTGACTGGGATGTAATTAAAGAACATAAAGATGTATGGGGACTTTGTAAAATGTAAAAACCTCAAGGATATTGATGGAATGTATTCAAAACCAAATGCTGACTGACAGGGCTAAGAAGCTGGGCATCAATATATGTCAAGTACCTGAGGAGTGGGATCTGCCAAAAAAAGTTAAAACACCATTTAAACAGTTTGTAAATTAATATGTTGTTTTCCACATTAGGTTACCCCTAGAAATTCTTTCAAGAGAAACCCTGATATCTCTATGTCCTCACAAAATATGGCGTGGGACCATGAAAAATTGAGGCTGAGCACAGAGCGCAGATTCAAACTACCCACTTTTGGCCACTTATGCTTTTGACTCAGGAAGTACCTGAATGCAATTTGGGGCAGCATAATACCAGTAACCCAGGTGTGCATCTCCTGACAAGTGAATGATCTCAACCAAGGGAACAATAACAGTCTTCCAACAAGGAAGTACAAAGTTCTGTCCTGAATCATAACTTCAATGCAATTTTTACATATCTTGAGGTTAATGAGACTCAGTGCCTGTCTGCTAATCTAAGAAATTTATGATAAGCTTTCCAATAACTTAGGACATTCTGGGCCACAAAACTTTTGATTGAGATGGCCAGGATCTCTGCTGGCAAAAGGATGATGGAGAATGTCTTGTTATGATTTTGTTTCATTACATAACTTGGAAAGACCTCTGGCTTAATGTTCTTCCTGGCTGTATCCCACTTTCTCTTGGGAGGGCAATAGGTGTTTGATTGTGTTGTCATTTCAACAATATAAAAGTACCTATGAGAGTTCCCATCATGGCACAGTGGTTCATGAATCCAACTAAGAACCATGAGGTTGTGGGTTCAATCCCTGGCCTTGCTCAGTGGATTAATGATCCAGCATTGCCATGAGCTGTGGTGTAGGTTGCAGATGCAGCTGGGATCCCGCATTGCTGTGGCTCTGGCGTAGGCCGGTGGCTACAGCTCTAATTCGACCCCTAGCCTGGGAACCTCCATATGCCATGGGAGCGGCCCAAGAAATGGCAAAAATAAATAAATAAAAAGTACCTATAATTGGGGTATTTTTCACCAGAGTAATTCAACATAGTTCATGATTCACTTTTGAATCTTGGAATAAATCGAGTCCAAAAGGATGTAAAGTATTCACTAGGAAGCATTATTCAATTCCACCAAGTGTGCTCTTTTCCTAAATTTCCTGTGTTATCCACTGCCTACAATGAGTCCACTCTCAAGTCCAAAAGTTTGAGCATATTCTTCCTTCAGGAGAGCCAAGCAATCACCCACATGATCCTACCTTTTGAATTGTTGATGAAAAATAGCTCCAATTTTCTGAACTCAACTTATCAACTAACAGGGAAAATATAGGATCAGGAAGCAGTATGATGTATTGCAAAGTCTTTTGAATTGGGAAGAAAAACTACCATCCACATTATTTTTTCTTAGATTTTGAGTTGCCCATGAGGATATACAAAATCATTCTGCCTTGCAAGCACTGCTCTCCTAAGTATGAGTTTGGTGGGGAATTTTTTTCAGTTCTAGCAGGCAGAAATAGCATTGTATTATATTGACTCTATCTGTCACTATTGCACTGCAGAGCTGCCCCAAGACTTTCCATGTTTTTGTGGGTATTTGAATAACAAAATCTTTGAAAAAAATTGTGTTTATGAATGTACAAATGCCACATGCTCATGTGTACAAATATATTGTAATATACTGATGTTGGTATATTCCTTTCTTCCAAAATATCTGTCAAATTCCTTCCAGTAAGGAAGTATTTAAAACATTTCCAACAGAATAAATTTTTGAAATCAGAACAAAATGCTCTCATACTGTGTGATGTATTGGCAAAATATGTGTGTTAGGTACAGAGATTGTGGTGATTTAGTGGATTTCAAAAGAGCAGATGGAGCATTGGTCACTCTAGAGGAAGCATTTGATATCATGCTGTCCCATGTATCTCTACTGATAGCATTCCTAAAATCCCTCTGCAAGATAGAGGTAAATATACCGTAATAGTGCAGGCCAAGGACTTTTACACAAAATCCATCCAGCAAACTTCACTGATGGAATTATTAGGCCGAGGTATTTTCTCAACACTGTTTGGATATCCAAGCCAGGGGATATCAAAGAGTCTGAATTCTATCACTTGCTAAATGATCTCAAGCCCTTGTACAGACTTGTAGACAATCTCCCAAAATGATGATGCAAATTTTGAAAAGAATTTGAAGTGTATATACTGAAACTGGAAATATTTTGGAAATTTTACCAGTCATTTAATATTAGCCAGGGTCCTTCATCTCCCCTCAATGTCTTAAATACTGATATCCAAATGATTACAACATGGAGAGCTTCAAAGCTATTTGAATTGCATTCCAATGATCTCTCTGTGCAGCAGGAAAATGGGGAAGGGCTGTGACTTTTCTCTTTTTGGAGAAAAACTTTGGTACACTTTTTGCTTAAACCTCTCACTGTCCCTCTTCCACATAACACATGGAGTTGAAAAGAGCTTGTTGGATATTTGTCATTACTACAGAATATTGGGCAAATTCTATGCTATCTTTTGTTTCCTTTTGACCACCCTCTTTTGTCTGCATCCTGCAAGATTCTCTTAGAAACCATGAGGAATAATCTGTCTGAAAGGACAACTCTTAATGTCCATGGAACTTCTATTCTATTGGAGAATTTCTATTCTCCATAAGAGTTTATTTCCCATGAGGGTTCTCTTCTCATATTATTTCACATGACCCACTCTAGGATCCAAAAACCTACAGAGGAATAATCCTCCTCACAAATTATGGATTGACCCACTTTGAGGTTATCAACATTTTGAGGCAAAAATAGCTGATCTTCTATTCTTAAGAGAAGACCATCCAAATGGGAGAGGAGACCAGAAAGAGAGTAGAGTTTCTCAAAACATTTCCAACAGTGCCTGAAGGTCATCATCATCAGTCTTTCAAAAAATCCTTCCTAAGAAAAACAAGATAGTGTTTTTCCATTCCAGGAAATCACTTTGCCCAAAAGCGCTGGAAATGGAATATATTTGGTCATGCTAACTGGAGATCTCACTGCATAATTAGAAGCCTCTCTATCAAAATTTCATGGTGAAATTGCAAAATTGTCAAAAAGACAACCTGCAGGTTCCTGGGGGCCTAAAGACCAGGGTCTCTGAAATCTTGAGGGAAGGGATATTTCCAGTCCTAGAGATATGTACGTATTCTGAAACATCGACAATGAAAGTTTGCCTAAAATTTCTGGCTAAACAAGAGGCTTGATTTTCCTCTTACCCCAAATACAAAACTATCTTCAGGGAGGGAAAAAAAGAAAGCAAAAAAAGTAAGGTAAGAAATGGAGAAGACATTAAAAAATAAAATAATAAGCAAAGAATCAAAAATTAAATATCTGCTCAGAATCATCTCCAAGGCTAAATGTGTTTCAATGGATTTTCAGTTTTCTGGTGACAATGAGATGAAATTAGAGAAGACAAAGATATGTGGGTGTTGTAGAATGTGAAAGAGACAAGGAAAATCAAGGGAATTTTACACAAATATGTGCTGTGTGTCTAGGTAAAAGAGTTGGGCAGCAATATGTGTTGAGTACCTTAAGTGTGTGCTGTGCCAAAGAAAGTTAAAACACCATTTGAACACTGTGTAAAGGGAGAGGTATTTTTCCATATTAGGTGTCTCCTTGAAAATGCTTTTGAAAGAAACCTGGTATGGAGTTCCCACTGTGGCTCAGTGGTTAAAAAATCTGACTAGGAACCATGAGGTTGTGGGTTCGATCCCTGGCCTTGCTCAGTGGGTTGAGGATCTAGTGTTGCTGTTACCTGTGGTGTGGGTTGCAGATGTGGCTTGGATCTGTGTTGCTGTGGCTCTGGCATAGGCCAGTGGCTACAGCTCTGATTAGACCCCCAGCCTGGGAACCTCCATGTGGCCCTAGAAATAGCCAAAAGACAAAAAAAAAAAAAAAAAAAAAAAAAGACAAAAAAAAAAAAAGAAAGAAAAAAAAAAGAAGTAAAGAAAGAAAGAAATCTGGTATCACTCTGTCCACATAGACCTGGGAAAATGACCTATTTAGGCTGAGCACAGACGCCAGATTCCAATCACCCAGCTCTTTTCTACAAATGCTTTTGAACCAGGAAGTTCCTGAATCAATTTTGGCAGCCTAAAACCTGTAACACAGCTCTACATTTCCTGTCAGGTGAATGATCTTAACAAATGAGACAAAACAGTCTTCTAATAAGAGAGCACAAAGGTCTGTTCTGAATTTTAATGTCAATGCCATTTTTCATATAGTTGGTATGATGGGACTCCTTGTTTCTGTGCTCCCCTAAGAAATATATGGTCAGTTTTCCCACAGCTTAGGACATGCCTGGCCACAAAAATTTGATTGAAATACCCAGGATATTTTCATGCAGAAGGACAGCATAGAAGTTCTTGTGATGATTTTCTCTCCATGAGAAAACATTGAACATCCTCTGGCTTAAAGTTCATCCTTGCAAATTTCCACCTTACCTATGGAGTTTATAGGGTTTCAAGAATACTTATCATTGCAAGCATATGAATGTATGTATAACTGGGTTGTGATTAACCAGATTAGTTCAACAGAGTTCATGATTCTCTTATGAGCCTTAGAATAAACTGTGTTCAAAATGGTGTAAAATATTCACTAGGGAGCATTATCCAACTCCACCAAGTGTACTCCTTTCCTAAATGTCCTATTTTCTCCTCCACCACCAAAAAACACACAGTTGGATCAAAAGTTTGTGCAGAATCTTCCTCCGGGGAACTATAGAATCACCCACTTGATCCTATCTTATGAAATGTAGATGAACAATGTCTCCACTTTTCTGCACTCAACTCTCATGATTAACAGTGGGAAAAATAGGATTAGGACCAATATATTGCAAAGTCTTTTGAATAGGGAACAAAAATTACCATCAAAATTTTTGTTTAAAATTTGGATTTCCTCTTGACAATATGCACATACATTTGTATCTTGGGCATTCTTCTACTAAGAGGGAGATAACTGGGCAAGTTCTACAAATCCAGCAGGCTGAGATCAAGCAGTGAATTATATTGAGGCTGTCTGTCTCCAGTGCAGTGCATAGCTACCTCTTCTTTCCATGTTTTAGGGGTATTCAAAGAATGGAGTCATTGCCAAAAATTTGTGTTTAGTAGTGTACATATGAGAATAGCCACATGCACAAGTGTAAAAAATATATTGTAATGCAGAGACATTGGAACATTCTTTCTCCCTAAAATCTGTCAAATTTCTTTCAGTAAAACAGCTTATGTTACACTGCCTCACAAAATACCCACCAATAAAAAAACAAAAAAATATCAAAAAGTGTCATTCCAGTTGTAGGAAGCACATGAAAAATTACAAGTAAAGACCAAGAGGTATGAGGAAATATGATTAAATGACATTACCAATGGAATTATTCCAGCCATAATGGCCATCATCAAAAAGTCTACAAACAATGAGGGCTGGAGAGGGTGTGGAGAAAAAGGAACCTTACTACACTGTTGGTGGGATTGTAAATGGGTGCAACCAGTATGGAGATTCCCCAGAAAACGAAAAATAGAACTACTATTTGATCCAGCAATCCCACTCCTAGGCATCTATCCAGAGAAACTATGACTCGCAAAAAGACACATGTACTCAGATCTTCATTGCAGCACTATTTGCAATAGCCAACCCATGGACACAACCTAAATGTCCATCAACAGAGGAGTGGCTGAAGAAGATGTAGTACATATACACAATGGAATATTACTCAGGCATTAAAAGGAAAGAAATAACTGCATTTGCAGCAACATGAATGGACCTAGTAATTATCATGCTAAGTAAAGTCAGTCAGACAATGAGACATAAGCATCCACTCACATGTGGAATCTAAAGAAAAGTTCAGAGTGAACTTTTTTGCAGAACAGATACCGACTCTCAGACTTTGAAAAACTTATGTTTTCCAATGAGACAGTTTGGTGCGTGGAGGGGATACACTGAGTGCTTGTGATGGAAATTTAGTTGTGGTGATTGTTGTACACATATAAATGTAATAAAATTCATTAATAATTATAAACAAAATAAATCAAAGTTGTGTATATCTCATTATATATTTCCCAGATGATTATTCATTTTGAGCATCTCTTTGTATCTGTTGGATTCATCAATATCTGTTTTGGAAAAATATCTCTTTACTGCTCTTCCCAGTTGTCATCTGGATTGTTGGGTTGTGTGTGTGTGTGTTTGTATGTCTGTGTGTGTTTGATTTGCTATTGAGTTCTTAATATATTATGGAATATTAACTTTTTACCCGGTATGTCATTTGCAATTTTTTGTCCCTTTCCTTATGCTGTCTTTTTATTTGTTGTTTCTTTGGCTGTGCAGAAACTTTTCAGTTTGATGTAGTACTACTATTTATTTTTTCCTTGGTTGTTTACATGTTGGTTTCATATCAAAGAACCATAGCTAAAAACTGTTTTAAGAACTTGGTCCCTATGTTTTCTCTTAGATGTGTAATGATTTCACATCTTATATTTAAATGTGTAATTTATTATAAGCTAATATCAGTGAGTGGTGTAAGATAGCAGTTCAATTTGACTATTCCTTTAAAATTGTTTTATAAGCACGTGTAGAAATTGTTTTAGAAACAAATCTCGAACATTCAGTGCTTCTCTTAAGACAAATGTACTTGTGAACACATGTACATGTGGTTATTCTGTTTTCCTAATACTGTATATTGAAGAGACTATCTTTTTCTCATTGAGAATTCTTGACTATGAGGTATTAGTTGGCTGCATGAGAACTATATCAAGGGTCTTTGATTCCATACAATTATTTTATGTGTTTATTTTTATGCCAGCACTATGTTGATTAAAATTTATAGCATTGTCTTATAGCTTGAATTTAGGAAATTTTCCATTCTTAGTTTTATTTCTAAGGAAAATTTTTGTTATTTTAAGTTTTTGTGATTCCATAGAGATATTACTATATTTTCTTCTATTCCCATGAAGATGATATTGGAATTCTGATAAGGATTGCATCAAATATAATTGCAGTTGGGAAGTAAGGCCATTTTAACAAAAGAATTCTTCCAATTCATAAATATGGAAATAAATTTATTTATTATTTATTTATTTATTTATTTATTTATTTACTTATTTTGCTTTTCAGGTCCACACCTGCAACATATGGAAAATTCCCAAGAGAGTGGTTGAATTGGAGCTGCAGCTGCTGGCCTATTCCATAATCACAGCATGCAGGATCTAAGGTGTGTTTGTGGGGGTGGTGGTGTGTTGTAGCCCTGTGAGGCTAGGGAATGAACACACAACTCCATAGATACTAGTTATTTTTGTAACCCACTTAGCCATAATGGAATTTCCAGCATGGGAAATCTCCGTTTTTCTTTTCTTCAACTGATTTACTTTTGCAGCATTCTGTAGTTTTCTTATGTCTCCGTTTTTATATGTATCAAGATATTTTTCTATTTTTGTCTTGATTTTTTTTTTACCCATTGGTTGTTTGGAGGTGTGTTGATTTCCATATATTAGTGTATTTGTCCATTTTTTATTACCTTCTAGTCTGATACAATTTTGATCAGAAAAGATGCTTAGAATTATTTAAACTTCTTAAATTTGGTATGTATTATTTTGTGACCTAACATATGTTTATCCCAAGGAATGTTCATATGCACTTGAGGAGGGATGTGTTTTTGTCTGTAGGTCCCTTGGCCTGTGGTGTTTTTTAAGGCCAATGTTTCTTGATCTTCTCTCTGGATGATGTAGCCGTTACTGAAATGAAGTATGGAAATCCCTTGGTATTTTATTATACATATATAATTTGTAATATTATATATATATTTATATTTATGTATATAATTATATTTGCATATTTTATATCATATTTAGGGCTATACCCATGGCATATGGAAGTTCCTAAGCTAAGGGTCAAATCAGAGCTGCAGCTGCCAGCCTATATCACAGACACAGCCATGTGGGATCTGAGCTGTATATTCCGCCTACACCAGAGCTCACATCAATGCCAGATCCTTAATGTACTGAGCAAGGCCAGGGCCTGAACTTGTGTCTTCATGAATACTAGTCAGGTTTGTTACCACTGAGCCACAAGGGAAATCCTATTTCCCGTCTGTTATCTACTGTTATCTATTTCTCCCTTTATTTTGTATTAATTTATTACATTTATGTAATAATGATGTATAGTTATAATTGTTACACCTTGAATGGCTGATGATGTATAATTGCTACACCATGAATGGTTGACTTCCTTATGATTATACAATTAACTCCTTTGTCATTTGTTACTGTTTTTAGCTTTTAGCTTAAATTCTACTTTTTTTTTTCAGAAGCGTAACTTTTGTCTTCTATTGTTTTTCATATGCACAGAATATTTTTGACTTTATATCTGTCCTTAAGGCTTAAGTGAATCACTTGTCAATAGTGTAAATTGGGGACATTTTTTAAAAAAAGAATATAGTTACTCTATGCACTTTTGACTAAAGAATTACTCAATTTTCATTTACAGTATTTATTACTAGATAATGACGTTGATTCCAATGTTGTTTTCTTTCTGTTTTTTCATTTTCTTTTTTCTTCTTCCACATATTTCCGCATCTTTTTGTGAATTAGAAATTTTCCTTAATGGCATCCTTTGATTCCTGCTCTTAATTGGGAGGTATCAGCTATCTCACTCAGGCTTTACTCACTGCCTTGAGGAGAGGGATATTTTCCATCAGCCCTGCTTGGTTTTGTTAGGTTTTCTCAGGAATTCAATTGTTCTCTTAAACTTATAAAACTTTTCATGTAAAAAAATTTTTTTGAAGTATAGTTGATTTATGTTGTGTTGATTTTTGTTATATAGAAAAGTGATTCAAATTCATATATTCATATATGTATGTATATATGTATGTGCGTGTGTATATATGTGTATACATACACGCATATACACACACACGTATATATATATCTCTGTGACTGTGTATGTATACACAGATATCCATTCCCATATAGGGATAGTGAGCAGAATTCCCTGTCCTACACAGCAGGTCCCAACTGATCATCTATTCCATATACAAAAGTGTGTGTTTGCCATTTCCAAATCCCCAGTGGATCCCTCATGCCTATCCTGTCCTATTGGTAACAATGATTTTTTTTTTCAAAGTCTGTGAGTCTGTTTTATAGATAAATGTGTCATTTTTATAATGCATCACATATAAATGATATCATACATATTTGTCTTTGCCTGACTTACTTCACTATATAATAATATCTAAGTCCATAATGTTGTTGCAAATGACGTGATTTCATTCATTTCTGTGGCTGAGTAATATTCCACTGTCTACATGTATCACATCTTCTTAATCCATTCATCTGTCACTGGACATTTAGGTTGCTTCCATGTTTTGGATATTGTAAATAGTGATGCAATGAACATCAGGGTGCATGTGTGTTTTTGAATTATAGTTTTCTTCAAATATATGCTCAGGAGTGGGATTGATAGATGGTAGTTCTAATTTTAGTTTTTTGAGTGAACACTATACTGTTTTCCATAATGGTTCTATCAATTTACATTCCCAACAGAGTGTAGTACTCCCTTTTTGCTACACTGTCTCCAGCATTCATTGTTTGTTGGCATTTTGATGACGACCATTCTGGCCAATATGAGGTGATACTTCATTGTAGTTTTGACTTGCATTCCTTTAATAATTAGTGATGTTGGACATTTTTCATGTGATTTTTAGCTACCTGTATGTCTTTTATATATCAGTCATTTTTTTTTAGATTGGGTTATTAGTTCTTATATAAAGCTGAATGAGGTCTGTGTATATTTTGGAGAATAATCCTTTGTCAACTGCTTCATTTGCAAAGATTTTCTCCCATCATGTGTATTGTCTTTTCATTCTGTTTAAGATGTCCTTTGCTGTGTAAGAGGTTTTAAGCATAATTAGGTCCCATTTATGTGTGCATGCGTGTGTGCAAGTGTGTGTACATGTGTGAGTGTGTATTAATCCTAGGAAATGGATTCAAAAAACTCTTGATACAATTCACATCAAACTGTTTTCTGCCTATTTTTCTCTAAGAGTTGTATATTATCCAGTTTTATATTTAGGTCCTTAATCCATTTTGAGTTTATTTTTATGTATGATGTTAGAGAATGTCCTAATTTAATTATTTTACATATAGCTGTCCAGTTTTCCCAGCAACATTTATTGAAGGGACTGTCTTTCCTCCATTGCATATTCTTGCCTCCTTTATCATAGATTAGTTGACCATAGATGTGTGGGTTTTTCTCTGGGCTTCCTATCCTGTTCTACTGATCTATTACTGTTTTTGTATGACTACCATGTTGTTTTGATGCATGTAACTTTGCAATATAGTTTCAAGTCAGGGAACCTGATTCCTCTAGCTCAATTTTTCTTTCACAGGATTGCTTGGGGTATTTGGGGTCTTTTGTGTTTCCATGGGAACTAAAATCTTATTTTTTCTCATTCTGTGAAAAATGTCTGATAATTTCATAGGGATTGAAAAGAATCTATACATTACTTTGGCATAGCCATTTTGACAATATTGATTATTCCAATCCAAGAGCATTTTATACTTTCCATCTTTGTCATCTTTCATTTCTTTCATTGGCATATTATAATTTTCAAAGTACAGGTCTTTGGCTCCTCAGGAAAGTGCTTTTTTTTTTCCCCAATAATTTTTGATGTGATGGTAAGTGGGGTTATCTATTGTTTTTAATTAGAGTATTTTTTAATTTATTTTTTATTGTTATTTTCCCCAACACACTTTTTTTTTTCCCTACTGTATAACATGGGGACTCAGTTACCTACACGTATACATAATTTTTTCTCCCATTGTCATGCTGCGTTGTAAGTATCTAGACATAGTTTTCAGGGCTACACAACAGGATCTCATTGTAAATCCACTACATGAGCAATAGTTTGCATCCGTTGACCCCAAGCTCCCAATCCTTCCCACTCCCTCCCCTTCCCCCCAGGCAACCACAAGTCTATTCTCCAAATCCCTGATTTTCTTTTTGGTGGAAATAGTCATTTGTGCTGTATATTAGCTACCAAATATGAGTGATATCATATGGTATTTGCCTTTCTCTTTCTGATTTATTTCACTCAGGATGAGAGTCTCTAGTTGCATCAGTGTTCCAGCAAATGGCATTATGTTGTTATTTTCTATGGCTGAGTAGTATTCCATCGTGTATATATACTGCATCTTCCTAATGCAATCATCTGTCAGTGGACTTTTGGGTTGTTTCCATGTCTTGCCTATTGTGAATAGAGCTGCAATGAACATGCAGGTGCATGTGTCTTTTTAAGGAGAATTTTGTCCAGATATATGCCCAAGAGTGGGATTGCTGGATCATATGGTAGTTCTATATCTCGATTTCTAATGCATCTCCATACTGTTCTCCATAGTGGTTGTACCAGCTTACATTCCCACCGACAGTGCAGAAGGGTTCCCTTTTCTCCACACCCCCTGAAGATCTTGTTATTTGTGGACTTCTTAATGATGGCCATTCTTACTGGTCTGAAGTGATGGGCTATTTCTTTAATTTCTTTTTCTGATCTTTCATTTTTAGCGTATAGGAATGCAAAGGATTTCCATGTGGTACTTTTGCATCTAACAAATTTTCCAAATTCATTGATGAACTCTTTTTTTTTTTTTCTGCTAGCAACTTTAGCATTTTGTAGATATTGTATTGTATCATCTGCAAACAATGATAGTTTCCTTCTTCTCTTCCAGTTTGGATCTATTTTACTCATTTTTTTTCCTAATTGCTGTAGCTATGACTTCCAAAATTCTGTTGAGTAATAGTGGTGAAAGTGGATATCCTGATCAAAGGATCAAATTCAGGATCCTTCTTCTGATCTTAGTAGAAATGCTTTTAGGTTTTTACCACTGAGAATGATGTTAGAAGTGGATTTGTCATATATGATCTTTACCACGTTGATGTAGGTTCTCTCTGTGCCCACTATGGGAAGTTTTTATTGTAAATGGGTCTTAAAGTTTGTGAAAGGTTTTTCTGCATCTATTGAGATGACCGCATAGTTTTTATTCATCAGTTTGTTAATGTGGTGTACCACAGTGATTGATTTTTTGGTATTAAAGAAGGTTTTCATCCCTGCCATAATTTCCACTTGGTCATAGTGTATGATCCTCTAAGTGGAGAACTGGACTCAGTGTGCTTATATTTTGTTGGGGAGTTTTGCTTCTATCTTTTCTTTCTTTCTTTTTTCTTCTTTTCTTTTTTCTTTTTGGGCCAGACCTTCAGCATATGGAAGTTCTCAGGCTAGGGGGTCTAATTGGAGCTGCAGCTGCAGGCCTACACCACAGCTGTAGCAACATGGGATATGGACTGCGCCTCTGACCTACACCACAGCTCACAGAAATGCCGGATCCTTAACACACTGAGCCAGGGATTGTACCTGCATCCTCAAGGATCCTAGTTGAATTTGTTTCAACTAAGCTATGATGGAAACTTCAGCTTCCATCTTAATCAGTGTTATTGGCCTGCCATTTTATTTTTTCTTTTCTTTCTTTTCTTTCTTTTTGTTTTTTTTGTTTGTTTGTTTGTTTGTTTTGTTTTTGCTTTTTTGTGTCTCATGTGCAGCATATGGAAAATTCCAGTCTAGGAGTCAAATTGCAGCTGCAGCTGCCAGCCTATACCACAGCCACAACCACACCAGATCCAAGCCTCATCTATAACTTGCACAACAGATACTGGCAATGCCAGATCCTTAGCCCACTGAGTAAGACCAGGGATTGAACCCACACCCTCATGGATTTGAGTCGGTTTCATAACCCGCTGAACCACAATAGGAACTCCTTGTTTCCTTTTTTTTCTCTTGTTGCTTTAGATGTAAGTTTAGGTTTATATATTTCTCTTGATTCTTCAACTCCCCAGGACTTGCCCTGACAGCCTTCTTTTTGTGTTCCCAATGGTGGTGCTATTTAAGTTAGTGGTTTCTCTGTACTCTATAGAATCAGGCTGGATTTCTTTGCATGCTCAGTATGTTTCCAAATTATACTAGTTTTATTTGAAGCCTGCATAGGGAACTGACTCTGAGTGTGTGTGTGTGTGTGTGTGTGTGTGTGTGTGTGTGTGTGGTGTCATGTGTAAACCATGGGAATATTGAGGACTTCTACAGGTGAGTCCTCCCCCATGTCTCAAGAGCACAAATCTTGATAGAGTCTATGATACAGTTAGCAGAATCTGTGTCTTTTTAATGGCCTCATAATCCTATCTGCCACTCTCCTAGCTTCTTTTCCTCCTCTAGCCATGTAGCTCATGAATCTTGGGATGGGAAAGAAATGGCCTTCTTTGGCAGCATCCAATACAGCTGGGGAAGTTGGAGTTTCATCAGCATCTCATTTTTCTTTGCTGGAAAAATCATGGGCTGAGAAGATATAGTTTTCCTTTAGGCTGTAATACCTTGGGGCAGGATTTTATGTGAGTGTTAAATCTGTTATTTCAAACCTCTCCAGTGCATCTAAAGTCAATTTGTTTTCATTGCCCAATGATTGAACTTCTCATGTGAACTTTTGCAAAGGATCTCCTTTCTATATACTTCTCTCATTTTTCCAAGACTTCACAAAAGCCCTGTTGTCTGTGTGTGATTATCTAACCAAGTTTGCCAGGGATTCAAGTCTGTAATTGAATCAATTAATGGACCACTGTAGGGTCCAAAGCCATGATTAGATCTGCATACCTACTTCATTTGACAGGTATATTAGACTCCTTCTGGGTTCATTGGCATATGGTGCTTCCCACAAATCCAAAAAGGCACTTTGGTGAGCGGATGGATGCCAATTTATTGTCGATGAGGAGGGGTGATGTCTTATTCAACCACAGTTATGTCACTTTTAGCCATTTCCAAATACACAGTTTAGCACCATTAAATACATTCACAGTGTTGTGCAGCTATCACCACTATTTCCAGAGATTTAAAAAAAAAATCCTCTCAAACCAAAACTCTGCACACACTAAACAATAACTCATTAACTTGGAAAGAAGTCAAATTTTAGTTTCAAGGTAACCCTGGTAGAGATAACTTATAAGAGTAGACATTATAAGTCTTATAATGTCTACTTATAAGACTATATTTATATAGACTATGAATACAGTCTAGCCTACATTATCATTCTGTAGGTGGCTTGTAGTCCAAAAAGTCCTTCTTTCACATTGACCAAGCCAAAATGAGAAACAGTTTTAATAGTGTTAAATTAGAATCTTCTGTGATGTAACAGCCCAAGACCAGAGAATGGAGGAAATACTAATTAATGGGAATTTGTGAGGGTCTTCTAAAATGGCTATACTGAAATAAATTATTATTAAACTGATGAATAATTAAGTTTCAACTCACAGAACATGGAGGGAATTCACTTTAGTGATACTGGGCACATCAAGGAGGTTGTGTCATTTTCAGAATATATATTTAGATGAAATTATTACGCTACAGATTTTCAGAGGATTAAAAAAATCAGTTGGATTTATGGAGGGTATTTAAATATTTGAAAGGAAAAATTAAGTTTATGCCTAACTTAACACATTAATACCAGATACTCTATGTTTCATGTTCACTATCATGTTTCATTTTACTAAAATCTGTTAAACTGAGAAGAGATACAGACTTTGAATTTTCTTAGAATTTTTCTACTTGATGTTTCTCCCTTCTTCCAAATTATCTACCTCCCTGGAGAGAAGACAGTTTTATATCTATACAAATTAATGAGTAAGAAGAGAAAGGTAGTTCTATCTTGCTTTTGTTTAGATTATGAGAAACAATATGTTTTAAGTTATAGTTACAAGCTGGAATTTTGCTCATTTTTGACTTGGATATCAGAGGAGAAGTGAAGCTGATAGAAAACAGCAATAAACATCCCCAGTTAAAGTGAAGATATTTAAATAGTTTGAAATATAAGCATAATTATCTGAGAAGAGAAACATGGTTCCCATTAACCACAGGATAAATTGTCTACCAACCAATCTTGTTGGTAGACAATTTATTCTGTTTCAATTTACCCAATTCTGTGTGCTGGAGAATTCTAACTCAGAAAAACTTGCTATGATTCAAGGAATAAAGACATTCTATTGGTCCTTGTAAAGGACACTAACTATTGTTTAGACATTTAATAGCTAGACACAGTTGGAGTAGACTTGGATAAAAGATCAAAGATTTTTCAATATGACTGTTCTTGTCTACCCTTTGTGAAAATTAAGAATTTTTTTCATCATTTTTAAGGCTGAAGACCTCTGAGTCACTTCACTTAGCAAGTATTTGACAAGAATGATTCTAAGGGATGAGAATATAGATTGGAATAAAAGAGACAAAATCCTGGCCTTCATGAATCTCACACTCTGCTGTCACAATTTTTCAGCTCTATAGCTAAAAGAATACAGGGTTTCCTACACCACTGTGAAGACAGGTGAACTCTTTTTCTTTAGGCTCTAAACAAAATTAACATATTTAACTTACTTGAAGGTCACTTTTCTATCTATAGAATGGGAATGATTATTCCTTCTACATGTCATCAGATTGGTGGGAAGATTAAATGAAATAACTGTAATGAAGTGTTTAATACTGTAGTGGCACTGGGTTATTTCCTAAGACTATGTTACCATCTGCAACTGTAAGGAGGATGGGTCTGAAGACTTTAAATAATTTTTAGACTTGTTATGGTTGATTAAAAGGAGGAAGGAGTATTTCCCCAGTAATATGAAATTAGTCAAATGCTTTTTGATGAATACATGCAGATATACCCCCAGTTATATTTTTTTGAAAAATTAATTCACATTAATTTGAAGAATTTGGTAACAAACAATATAAAATGGATGGCAGCAATTTATGAAGTAAAAGACGTGCATGGTTAAATGTAACTCATTATTCATTGTAGTGAAATACAATTGGAAAGTGACATTAGTTTTAATGTTTACCAAAATAAGTATTTATTTCAACCACAGTATTTGTTTTTGTGTACACATTGTTTAAACATTATTCTAAATTAGGTACATGGTGAAGAATTACACCAGAAATACAAAAAACTAGTCAGAATAGTTGTTGCTTTTATGAGGAAGACGGTGAAGGGATTTACATATTTAATTGGGCTAGTCAGCATTTACTTTTCACTATATTATCATTTACAATTTTTAAAAATTTGTGATTTAAAAAAAAAAAAAACAAAAACATTGGATGAGGAAGCCTAACCCTTCTTTGCCCTCTAGGTTTCCATATACTGAATTGACAAATGAAAGGCTTCATCCTCAGGTAACGTACTTCCCTAACGGCATACATTTGAAACGTGAAACGATTAAGTCTAACCTCCTAAACTTTTTTTTTCCATAAAGCATTAACTATCTCTCACATCCACAAGCATACTACGTCACTTTGGACATGAGTGTAGTGGATCACCTCGTCTCCTTTCACCACGGCGCTGACAGTTGCAGTGGTCAAACGGCCGTCATAATAGGAATTTTGGAGCCAGTCATTTCCGGCAGAGACTGGTTGAGGTCTCATCTCGCGAGACAGTGATGCCATAGTGTAGTCAACGGTCTCTTCTGAAGTATTCTCTCAGCTTCTTCAGAGGTAAGAATCGCGTTCCCGGACTTCAGGCAAGAATCTGTAGGTTATGACTAATTTGAGGGTAAATGTTGCCACTTTTTGCTCTCAGCTGTTAGCAGTTTTCTAACATCGACTTTGTCATGGATGTGTGTGAACAGTTTTCTTTGTATCCCTCTAAATGTTGCCCCTTTAGTTTTTGACTTACCTGATCGTTTTCTCAGTCTTTTGTGTGTGTAAATATTTTTTATAAACTGTATTGCTGTGCTCTTCAGCTATTGTTGCTACTTTCACACCGATATGCCTCTTTGTATAATTTTTGCCATTTTTCATTGTGTCTTAATCCTCACTTGTAGTCTTACACTTTTCTTCTTGTTGGTCTGTCTTTATCAAAATTTCTTTTATATTTGTAATCACGTTATTTTCAGTATTTTTAAACTTAGTTTTAATTTCTATGACTTTTGCCCATCCTTTTTTGTTCCCTCTGCTTCTTTTCCTATATCTTTTGCTGTCTCCTCATTTTCTTTCTGTGTCAAACTATCCGTATTTGTTTTTTTTTTTTTCTCTTTAAATAATTTACTCTTAAAATTAAAAAAAAGAAAAAGTTTGTAAACCAGTGTTTCACAATCCCTGGTTTTTCACCCATTGTTCCCCAAGATTTTATATAGGAAAAGAGTTCTCCACCAAACTTTTTTTCCCTTGTATTTCAGTATTCAAACTGTATGTACTGGCTCTTTTTCTCTATTTCTTAATGGTAACCATTTCCCCTTTCCTTTTTTCTCCTTAGGCGCTTTGAACTCTTGCAATCCCTTTGTCTTTCTTTTTGCTTTTAGACTTCCTCTTTCTTGTGCTCTTTTTTTCTCTTTTTCCTCTCCTGCCTTTCTTTCCTTGCTGTCATTTCTTTCAATCTTTTGTCTTTTGATTATCTTTAATGCTGTTTCTTCATGGATGCTTTTAAAGTCTTTTTGAGTTTCGCTGTTCTATACATTTGTCTGTCTCTCTTCTTTACTGTTTACATATTCTTTTATGATAGTTTATGGCTATGTGAGTAGTGATATTTTGCCTTGTTATGTCTTTTGTTTTCTCTCTGGTTTTTCTCATTTTCTTTTTATTCCCCTTTCTCTTTCATTGCATGTACATTTTTTTTCTTAAAATTTCCTTAAACTTTGTCCTTCCCCACAATATTGTGGGTCCTTTCCCAGTATACTGTGGGTTCCCGCCACCCGCCATTTTGTGTCTTGAGTTTGACGTTTGCCAGATTTTTCTGAATCTTTCAAAAATGAGGATTGGGAGTGTCATCTTTTGTTTATAGTTACTAACATCTATGAGGCTAAACATGGAATGGTTTGGTACACAATATAAGAATGTTCTGCCCTTTGTTTCTGCTTTCTTTACTTAGCTACTGTAGATACTTCAATTGCTCTAGGTTTGTATTTGTCTCTAATTTTCCGAGATTAGTATGGCTGTGGCAAATGGTAAACTGTAGTGCTGTGGGTGCCTTGTACTTTTTTTTTTTCCCCATTTCCTGTCTCTGACTTTTTCTGTTTCTCTTTTTCTTGCCTGTATCTTCCATTCTCTCTTGTTCTTTAATTTCTGCTACGTAGTGTTTCCCTCCTATATTTGCCTTCTTCAGTTTACTCCAGGATTAAAAACCATTTCAGTATAATTTGGCCTGATTATCATATGCAATGTGTTGTTGAAAGTCACTTATTATTTCACCTTTCTTGTTCTTTTTCCTTTGATCTTAGTTGTTTTTTTCTTTTTTGTTTTGGCATTTATTCATCTGTTTATTATGTTACATTTTCATGTTTTCAAGATTGCTCCCTTCCAGTTTTTGTTTTGTCTGTTACTGAAAGTTAAATTTACTTGCTCTTTTCCCTTCATCTCTTTAAGTTGGTAGTTTTCTTTCTTTTTATCTGAACTACCCAAATCTTGCAGTATAAACAAAATGGGAAACTAGATTTTCTTGGCTTTTGTAGGACCTAATGTGAAGATGGCAGAAGAATACGCATCACCTTCATCTACTGCCTCTCAGGAAGAAGAACAATTGAAAAACAGAAACTTGATAATTTACTCTATGGCTGAAGAATACCACACAGATGCCTTGACTAAACCCCCCATGACTTTGTCCAGTTTTGTCAATATCAAGCCCAGCACTGGCTCTGTCAAGAAATTGGTAATCAGAAACTTTAAAGGTAATGTGATGATCATTTTAAAAAAGATTTTGGTTTGGCTTCTCATATCCTATTGCTGCTTTTTAATTGTAAATTGGAAGATATACAAGTTAATGAGCACAATTTTTAGATGAATTTGAAACATCATTCATTTTGGACTCTGAAGACCTGGGCTCAGCCATGTTTTTACCACTGAAATTATTTCATTCTTCAAATTTGGCTTTCCTCTAAAAAATGACAGGCTCCAATAAATTTTGCAATACAGTTTTAGAATGGTGCACTTTTGCTTATTATTGAATGGATCTGAAATATTAATGTGAGATCGTTTCCCCTGGTGGTCAAAAGGCAACCATTTTAATTTTTTAACTTGTGGAACATATACACAAAAAAACAATGCACATGAAAAAAACACAATGAACCAAGATAAAGATTCATTATTAAGAATAAATGACTTTCAAAAATTTCTGGGGAAATACAAATGTCATTGAAAAGTTAGAAATTAAGCAGGGCTGCTTAATCCATTTTTCCTTGTAAAAAAAAAATTACATGGGTATTTTAACTTGTAAAAACCAACATCCTTGGTATCTTATCAGATATCTACTTATCTACTTCTTAATTTACATATCCCAACCTCAATTGTATCTTTGTCAGGAGAAAATTTAAGTTTTCCCATTTTAATTAATTATATTTATTTAAAAATTTTGTATTCAGTTCTTTTCTCATTGAATAATTCTATTCTTCATAGTAGTAAAAATATCACCTATTACAGAAATTTCTGAATAAAACACAAGACTTTTTCAAACATGAAATTGTTTTTCCCACTGTTCCTTATCCAGAACCTAATGCATGCTGAATTTTTGTGCTGAATCTTTAGTTTTCAAAGTGTGAGAAAAAAATCTAACTTTAGGAACTAGTTAATATTTTAAATAGTAGAAATTTCCACAATTTCTGTAATATTCATGCATTATTGCATATGATGTTTCTAGTGTTTTATGGTATATTTTATCATTTATAGAATACATTTCAGTATACAGAATGCCTTGGTCTCTATTTATTTTATTTTTTTTTTTCGGTAAACATTAGCTGTTCATTTGATCTGTATTTTCATACTTAAGGTTTATTACATACATTAAATATCTCCTAAAGTTTTTTAAATACTTTTATATAATTTCATATTTATGAGTGATATAAATGAAAACTGTCATTTTGTTTTCGATTTTAAAAACTATGAAAAACTAGAAAATTTTCTCTTGGTAGAGTTGGAACATTGAGTAATTCTCTTGATTATCAGAACCAAATACCTGATTTTTAGTCTTTTTTGCTGACTTTTAAAATGTAAACTCATAGATTTTTAAACAGTAGTACTTATTTCATTTTCACGATATAATTAATAATAATGTTTTTCGTACTTTTAAAATAACTCATTCTTTCAGAGTAAAATTTGTTTTATTAGATGAATTCTGTGGAAAGGGGGAATATTTGCCACCTTGGAGAATGAAATTTCTAGAGAGTGAGAGAGAGTATATTTCTTTACAACACACAGAAAAAAAAAAATGGAATCTAATCTGGAACTTATTCTTGGCCTAAAAAACTTACCTTCTGAGGAGTTTCAAAATAAGTACCTTTTTTTTTTTAAAGAAGTATATTTCTGGTTTCTTGTTTGGCTTTCTGAAGTGGCTTAATTTATGTAAATATAAATATATATACACACACACACACAATATATATTATTAAACATACGCATTGTAGTTATATATATATATATATACACATAATATGACTCACAGTTATGTGGATATATAGTTTCCCTCTCCCAAAGAGAGAAAATCTTGAATTAGCTGTTTTCTGAATCAGTTAATTTTCTTTTTTTTTTGTCTTTTGTATTTTTAGGGCCCCACCAGTGGCATATGGAGGTTCCCTTGCTAGGGGTCTGATTGGAGCTGTTTTTGCTGGCCTATGCCAGAGCCACAGCAATGCCAGATCCAAGCCACGTCTGCAACCTACACCATGGCAATACCAGATCCTCAACCCACTGAGCGAGCCCAGGGATCGAACCCGCAACCTCTTGGTTCCTAGTTGGATTCATTTCCACTGCACCACTACAGGAACTCCCTGAATCAGTTAATTTGTGATTGAATTTGTATTTATTTTTTCCTCATTTTTTTATTCACTTTGTTATGCTTTGACAGCTTCTTAGGTATAACCTTATCATCTAATTGTTTTAAAATATTATTTTTCTTTAGTAATTTAAATGTGAAAATTAAAAATTTTTTCATGACAGTATTTTTAATAATACCGTACTTATATTTTTACTGAGGCAAAATCCACATAGCATAAAATTAGGTATTAACTATTTTAAAATATAAGTGTACACTTCATTGTTAGTAGATGACAATGTTGTATACCCACCACCTCAGTCTAATTCAGGACATTTTCATCACCTCAAAATGAGTCTCCATACCTATAAGCAATCCCCATTTCTCAGTTCCCTTTCTTTTCTCTTCCCTCCTGTCTTCTCACTAAGCAATCAGCAGTCTGCTTTCCTTCTCTATAGGTTTGCCTATTCAGAGTGTTTCATATAAATGAGATCATTGAATAAGTGACCTTTTATGTCTGGCTTCTTTTTCTTTGCATAGTACCTTGGAAATTCATCCACATTGTAACATATATGAGTCATTTCTATAGTTTAAATAAAATTTCATTGTATGGGAACATTTATATAAAAGTTTGCCCAGTACATTTATATTTCATTTGAATACCTGTTTTTAATTCTTTTGGGTATAAACCAGGAGTGGAATTGTGTGGTCACATGATAATTCAGTGTTTAATAACTTAAAGAACTTCCAAACTTACACACTGGCTATACCAGTTTATATTCCACCAGGAATTTATAATGATTGCAGTTTTTCACCTCCTCTCAATAACTTAAATATTTTCTAGGAGATCTGAGTGGTATGTCATGGCTTTGACTAGTATTTCCCTACTGATTAATTATGTTGAGCAACTTTTCATAAAATAGTTGTCCATGTGTATGTCATGGGAAATGTCTTTTCATATTCTTTGCTTAACTTTAATTAAATTTATTTTTTGTGTAGTTGAGTTTAAGGGTTCTTTATTCAGCAGATATTATCTTCTGTCCTGAGGACCTTTTGCTTTATTGAACATGTCCTTTGATGAACAAAGATTTTTAATTTTAATTTAATGATACTCAGTGAGTTTTTTTAATTATCATATGTGTAAACCTATTACTAATCCCAGGTCATGAAGAATTTGACTTCTTTTAAGAGTTTTATAAGTTTTGCCCTTATATTTATATATTTGATCCATTTTATGTTATTTTTTGAATATGATATGAAATGGTGGTACTTATTCATTCTTTTGTATGTGGCTATCATTGTACTGGCACATTTGTTGAAGGGACTATTTGTCTCCACTGAAAGAACCTTGTTTATGAACAGTTCACCATAGATGCATTTGGTGATGTTACATTTAAAAATCTTTTTTGACATTGTCTCCTAAAAGATTTGTTTTGTAATCTTTTTTTTTTAAATGTTTAGATAAACCACTGATGCTGGAAAACTATACTGAAGAAACATGGCAAAAATTAAAGGAAGCTGTACAAGCTATCCAGAACAATATCTCTGTTAAGTACAGCTTGGAAGAACTCTATCAGGTGTGTGTTACTTTAGATGCAATTATTCACTAGTCATAGCAGTGTTAGTTTTTAATTTGACTCTGTTTATATTGACTCAGTACTTACAGTGACTCTATATTAATTGTATTATATTTGTTTTGGATCTCTGAGATTTTTATAATGAAATTTTTTGTAATTATGAACTCACCAACAGATAATACTCATACAATCATGAAAAATTTTTTCTTTGTATATATATTTGATTTGTTTAGCTGCAATTTTGCTTTGTATACAATATATACTTGCATATATATTCTCATTTTTCAAGTTTAAAAAAAATTTAGTTTAGTAGGGTTTTATACACCTTTCTCCTCTATGAAGAGTGTGGAATGGTGTTAAAGTTGGAGTAAAACATTTAATCGCAAAGGGACATGGAAATCTAGGACTTTGTTATTAATTGCATAGTAGATATTTAAAAGATAATTAAATCATTGAATATCTACCTTTGTTTTTTAATCTCAGTATAAAATATTTATTTTTCTGTCTGTCTAGGTATATCATTACATCAAGGAGATATTTCTTAAGTTCTTATGGTAAAATCTGAGAGATGCTTTTTGGGACCAATATTTATTTGATTTGGTCATTCATAATCAATTCCTATTGCATTGACATCTTTTTGTAATTATCCTCTTTCACTCTCTGTATTACATGGATTGTAAATTATAAGCCATTAGTATTGCTTTTTTCATTATTATTTTTTTCTTTTTGGTTGTGCTTTTGGCATGGGGAAGGTCCCAGGCAAGGAAGTGAACCCATGCCATGGTAGTGATGACACTGGATCCTTAACCCACTACACACCAAGGAACTCCTTTTTGTTAGTTTTCTTTTCAAATCTAATGCCTTATACATTCATGCTGTCTTCATTACTTTTTCTTTGTGTTGTCAGTGTACAATTTTCATGCTGATCCTCAGTTTTTTTGAATGAATAATTTCATTCTACTCCACACTCTTAGAAATCACTGCTCATATACTGATGTATATTGCTTATGAAGCCTCCCAGTTATCAGCTCTGTGATGAAATCACTTGGCAGGCCTGATGAACACATTTCACAGGTGATTCCACCTTTCTGAGTCTGTTTCTTATCTATAAAATACTAAGAATAAAAGTATAGTAAAGTTTAATTTTTTAAGGATGAAATTATGTATGATTTATATAAATCATTTGAAACACTTTGACTAATAGTAAGGCCTTAATATGTTGAAAAATCATTCTTTCTCTTTAAGATCATCCTTCTTCAAATAAGAGCTGTAGTTTCACAGCCATATACCTTATTTATAGATGTCTGGTAAAATAAACTGCCTTACCTACCTTCCACAAGAGACTTTCTTACTGTTATATACTGTTATCTTATGACCAACATGTATGTTTGCTGCCTGTTGCTGTTAATCTGGTCCTCTTTGGTTCTGCCAGGGTCCATTTCCTCATGTGACCTGTGCATTCGAGTGACCCAATCAGATCAAGGGGTTACATGGACTTTGCTTTACTCCACTCATTTTTCCTGTTCCGGAGAAATTCATGGAAGTTGTACTCACAACAGGACCACTTATTCTATCTGTCAACAGGGGGACCAATATACTTGCTTTAATCCATGGTGCTCACCAACTGAGGAATGGTTAGAAGGCCATCGTTCTCATATATCAGGGCAGTTAATTAAGGGGAGACAAATTACCAACCCCAAGTTGCCAGTATCAATACTCTTTGATGCCTGCGAAGATATGGGTCATGGACTTCTACTAGACCACGTGAAAGCCTGTCATGGGAAAGAGAATATAGGCTCCAGCATAAATATATGTGCTGGGGAACCACCTGGAGTGGTTGCCAGGAATGCACTTATTGGAGTTGTGTGACCTGGGCAACCTGGAATAAGGGAGACAAAACAGTTGTCTTTCAAAAGGGTATAGCCCATCCAGACTGTCAGACTAAAACTTGTAGCCCATTTAATTTCACTATTTTTAATTCCAGTGAGCCCAAATGGAAGGAGGGTTTCAAAATAAGCATTCACATAGCTGGAAGAGGCCTTGACACTGGAGCTGTGCTACATTTCCAGAGAATCATGTTTGTGGTCTAAGCTGCCTCTCACAGGGTCTTTCATTCCTTTTATAAAGAGGTAAAAAACACCCCACCTCCCATTCTGGCCACAACTAAGAACTTGTTCTTAGCCCTGGCAGAAACTATTGCACAAACTCTCAAGGTCTTCTCTTGTTATGTATACAGGGGAACAAACACAGGAGACCACTGGCCTTGGCAAGCCAGAGAACTGGACCCATTAGAGCTTCATAATGAGACTGCATACCCCCAACTCACCAGTGGGGTATGGCTCCTCAGCACTGCTATTATAGGGAGAAATTGTCTTACGAGGTGGGGAGGATGGTTTAATGTTTCAGTTGGAAGCCTAACATGTTTAAGGCCTAAGATATTATAATCTGACTGCCAAAAAGAATCAATGGTGATCATCCTGCAACCTCTCAGAGCCCAAGCCTAATCCCCTGTCCAACTTTTCCCACCTCCTACGAGCATGGGAAGATATCAGTGCTAATATCCAATGGTGGACACCATGAGGATTATATCAGATTTGTAGAAAAAATGGCCTATTCCATACTCCCCCCTCCCCAGTTGGGCTGGGGCATGTGTACTGTGAACAATCAGATGTTCCTTCTTCCTGCTCCCACTGTCACTAGGGGAGCAACTGGGAGTTCCTATATATAGGGCACAGGGTACCCAGAGAGATGGGAGGGCTCTCCAAATTGGAGACTGGAAAGATGATGAATGGCTGCAGAATTGATAATTCAACATTATGGACCTGCCACCTGGGCAGAGGACGGCTCTTGGGGATATCGCATCCCTATCTATATGCTGAACCACATCATCAGACTACAGGCAGTTTTGGAACTTATTAACAAATTACACTGCAAAGGCCTTGACTATATTGGCCCAACAACAAACTAAATGCACAGTGTAATCTACCAAAATCGCTTGGCCTTGGATTATTTACTTGCTTTTGAAGGAGGGGTTTGTAAAAAATTTAGCTTAAGTAATTGCTGTCTACAAATAGATGACACTGGAAAGGTGATAGAAGAAATTGCTGACCTCATGACTAAACTTGCCCATGTGCCTGTACAAACTTGGAAAGGCTGGGATGCAGACAGTCTCTTTGGTAAATAGTTCTCTTTGTTGGGAGGAATTAAGACAATGGTCAGAGTAATCATACTCACAAGGTGCCCACTTATTCCCTGCCTTGCACCTCTCCTGATAAATATTATAAAAGATTTTAATAAAAACCATGGTTAAAAAAAAAAAAAAACAGCCTCCCACCTGCTACTTATCAGAGGCTACCAAAGGGTTATGACTGATGATGATCTCTGAAGGGTGCAGATGCACCCTAAACATCAAGAGGGGGGAATGAAATAGAGTTTTAACTAAAGAACAACCCCCCCCCCCTTGGCTAAGAAGGCAGCTGCAAGCCTTTCCAGCCATGCTCCTCACTATACCACCCTTTTGTAATAATGTAACAACTGTGGGCCCTATGTCCAAGCCAGCAGCCCTGCTAATCATGTACCCAATATTGCTTATCAGTTCTGCTTCTGTAACCTTGCTTGCTCAGTTTCTTAGGGAGGAACACTGTCTGCTTGGGGATGGGGGGGAGGTCCCGGACGCTTACATGGCACAATCAAGACCTTGTAGTGTATAAAAGTTACTGAGAACAAAGACCTGGTGCTCAGACTCTGGAGTCTGCACCAGTGCTGAATAAACCTTGCTTTTCCACATCTCCGAGTGCTGTTTGTCTCCTTCCACTGCCACGGTTTTTGCAGTTTCTGCAACATCAGAGCAGAAGCCACTGGGGGAGAGCTGAAGGACCCATGTTAACACTAAACCTCTAGTTTAAAATTTGCCATTTTAGCTAGTTTCAGTAGATATGCTTCCACTTCCTTCTCAAAATTTGAATCACCATTTTGTGAGATTGTATAGTTTACAAAGGCTTGAGATACTTTGACAAGAGATAGGAGCTATACACCTTGATATCAGGTGGATTTGGCATTCAAAGTGTGTACATAATATTCATCATGTAATTAATTCCATCACCAGAGCTTCCTGATGGACTTTGCATAATAATCCTTGGCCTGCATTCTCATGGTAAATTTCATGCTTTATCTTTGCAGAGGGATTTCAGGATTTCTTTCAGCAGAGCTTCAGTGTGGCAGCATGATAACTTATGCTGCCTCTACAGCAACCAATGCTCCACCTACTCTTTTGATGTCCACTCAGTCAGCACACTCTCCATGTACTCTACACACATTTTGGCAGTAAGTCATGCAGTAGGTGAGACTTTTGTTCTGATTTTGAGAGTTTATTCCATTGGCAATGTCACTTTATCACATTTCCTCCTACTAATTGGTCTTTTCTCATGATTTTTCATGTTATTAAAACAACCTGAATGTCACAAATTGTTTTCTCCCTCTTTGAATTTTTTCTTTATTTTTTGGTGGGTGTTTTGTGGAGACAATATAATAAAATTGTTTTACTGAAAGTAACTTGACAGATATTTTGGAGAAAGGAGATGTGCCAATGTTAAAATATTTTGTTAGTTACTCATGTGCATGTGGTTATTCTAATATGTACTCTCCTAAACACAAATTTAGCAAATAGTCTATTCTTTGAATCCCTACCCAAAAATGCTAGGATGTGAAGTAGCTCTGCAGTGAAATGATAACAGACAGCCTCAATATAATTCATTGCTATATCTCTCCCACTGGAGATGAAATAGCTTCCCCCATCATCTCTCTAATAGGAGAATGCTTGCAAGGCAAAAGGATATTTATATTGTCATGGGGAAATACAAACATAAATAAAAGTGTTGATGTAAGATTTTGTTCCCAGTTAAAAACACTTTGCAATACATCACACTGGTTCTTGATTCTATGTTTTCCATGTTATTCACCAGACTCGAGTTCAGAAAAATTGGAGACATTTCTCATCTACAGCTTAAAAAATAGTATCAAGTGTGTGATTCTATTGTTCCTCAGGGGGAAAATTCTGCAAAAACCTTTGGACCTAACAGTGGAATGGTTGGATGCCAGACTGCATTGACACCTAAGTAAACTTACGCTGTCATGGTACATTTCATGTTTTATCTTTGCAGAGGGATATTGGGATTCTGCTCAGAATAGCTTCAGTTACACATCATGATGTCTAATGCTGCCTCCACATTGACAAATACTCCACATGTTCTTTTGACATCCAGTCACCACACTCTCCCTGCACTTGAAAAACATTTTGGGCAATAAATCACCCTGTACAAGAGGATTTTGTTTTGATTTCAAAAGTTTATTTAGGTGGCAATGTCTCTTTTTCATACTTCCTCTTTCCATTTCATCATTTATCATGATTTTTCCATTGCTTCCAACAACTGGAATGTCACAGAAGAGTTTTCTCACACTTTGAATTTTTTTTCCTTTGGGGGGGGGCTCTTATTGCAGATGCAGTTTCATATAAGTTCCTTTACTGGAGGGAATTTGGCAGATATTTCAGGGGAAAACATTGTGTAAATGTCTGTGTATTACAGAATATTACACATGTGCATGTTGCTATCCTCGACTGTACACAACTAAATACAAAATTTTGACAAATGATCTGTTCTTTTTATCCCCACTCAAATATGGAAAGAGTAGAGGAGGCTCTTCTGTGCAATTGTGAGAGAAGGACTCAATATAATTCTATGCTACATCTCTGCCCACTGGAGATGAAATACCTTCCTCACTCATCTCACTCTCAGGAGAACAATGCTTGCAAGGCAGAATCTATGTGTATATTCTCATGTGGAAATCCAAAACAAACAAAAACAGTGATGATATTTTTTTGTTGAAAATTCATTTGAATTTGCAATAAACCACACTGGTTTCTAATACTATTTTGTCCCTGTATGTTGTCAGCATTGAGGTCAGAAAAAGTGGAGATATTATTCATCTACAGTTCAAAACAAAGGATCAAGTGGGTGATTCTGTAGTTCCCCAGGAGGAAGATTCTGCACAAACTTTTGGACCTGAGAATGGAGTGTTTGGAGGCATAGGAGAGCACAGCAAATTTAGGAAAGAAGAATGTTTCATAGTATTGGTATTGATCCCTAGTGAACATTTTACATCCTTTTGGACAAAGTTTATTCCAAAAGTCAAAGAGGAATCATGAACTCTGTTGAAATACTCTGGTTAATAATATCCCAATGATATGATCATTCAGGTTTTTGGAAAGACAAGTATCCATGAAATCCTACTACACTCCATAGGGATGGGGGATCATGGCCAGGATCTACCTTAAGCTAGAGGGCCTTTCATGTTTTCTAGTGTAAAGAAAATCTTCATAAGACCTTCTCCATCATCTTTCTGCAGGGAGAGATCCTGGGCATCTCAGTCAAAAGTTTTGTTGTTTGGCATATATTATGGAGTGGGAAATCTTATCATAAATTTTTTAGATGAGAAGACAAACACCAAGTCACATTACCCACACAATATGAAAGATGGCAGGAGTTCCCGTTGTGGCGCAGTGGTTAACGAATCTGACTAGGAACCATGAGGTTGCAGGTTCGGTCCCTGCCCTTGCTCAGTGGGTTAACGATCCGGTGTTGCCATGAGCTGCGGTGTAGGTTGCAGACATGGCTCGGACCAGCATTGCTGTGGCTCTGGTGTAGGCTGGCGGCTACAGCTCCAATTCGACCCCTAGCCTGGGAACCTCCATATGCTGCGGGAGCAGCCCAAAGAAATAGCAAAAAGACACACACAAAAAAATATATATATATATATGAAAGATGGCATTGAATTTATGATAAAGCACATAATTATGTGCTCTCTTCTTAGTAGATTATATACTTTTCTTTGGTCGAGAGCTTTTGCCTGACAGGTAGGAGATGCACTGCATGGTTGCAATGGTTAGGCTGCCAAACCGCATTCAGGAACCTCCTGAGTCAAAAGCATATGGAGTCAAGGGCTGGGTGATAGGAATCTGGCCTCTGTGCCCATCCTGAATATGTCATGGTTCCATGTCATGTTCTTTCATGTCAGAGATACCAGGGTGTCTTTCAGAAGAACTTTCAAGTGGCAACCCTATATGGAATTCAATATCTTCCCTTAGGCACTATTCAGATGGTGTTTTGACTTTCTTTGGCACAGCATACTCTTCAGGTACTCAACACGTATTACTGCCAAGCTCGTTCACCAAGGCATATAGCACATCATTGTGCAAACTTTCCATCAATTTCCATGGCATTTTCACATTCTTCAAATCTCATATTTCTCTTTGTCTTCTCTAACTTAATCTCAATTTCTCCAGAAATCTGAAAAATGCTGAAAGCACTTTCAGGGTCATAGTGATTTCTGGGCAGATTATTTAATTTTTGCTCTTTCACTTGGTTTTATAAATTTTTATGTTTTTAATGTTATCTACATTCTTCACTTTCCTTTATTGCTTTTTTTTTTTTTTGTATTTGGGGTGATAGAAAAACCCAAGGCCCTTCTTTGGCCAGAATTTTTGGCAATATTTCATTGTCAATATTTCAGAATATGTATGTTTCTATAGGACCAGAGATAATATCTTTCTTCATGATTTCATAGACCCTGGACTTTTATCACCCAGGGGCCTGTAGGACATCCTGAAGTATGTTTTGCCACAAAATTGTGACAGAGAGGCTTATAATTATGCAGTGAGACCTCTACCAAGCAAGACTGAATATATTCCATTTCTAGCTTTTGGGGGCAAATTGATTGCATGGAATGGCACAACAAAATTTTCATCATCCTGGGAAGAGTTTTTGAAAGGCTGTTGATGATGAATTTCAGGCACTGTTTGAAATATTTCTGTGTTTCTGAAAACTCCACTCTTTCCTGGTCTCTCCTCTCCCATTTAGAAGAATTTTTTTTTTTTTTTGAATAGAAGAGAAGGCAGAGTTTGCCTCATAATTGTGAGAACCAAATATTTGTTCAATCCATAATATTTGAAGAGAGTTATTCTGCTGGATATTTTTTGATCCTAGACTGGACTGTGTGTAATAATAATGGAAGATAACACTGTTTGGAACTGCGTGCTAATGGAGGACTTGGAGAGAGATTCCTATGGGCTATAATTTTGCTACATTCAGACATATTTTATCAGGGTTTCTACTGGAATTTTTCAGGATCTAGACACTATATTGCAGTCAAAAGGAAACAATAAAAAGCATAGAATTTCCCCAACATTCGGTAGTAATGTCAAATATCCCAATTCTTTACAACTCCATATGTTTTGGGGAAGAGTGCCAGTGAGAGCCTTAAGCAAAACCGTGTTCCAATGTTTTCCTCCAAAATGAAAGGAGTCACAAGACATTCTCCATGTTCCTGCTGCAGAGATAGCTTCTTGCAATGCAATTCTAAAGTCTTTGAGGTTCCCCATGTTGTAATATTTTGGACCTCAAATCTTAAGCCATTCAGGAAACTGAATAACCCAGGCTCACATTCAAACTCTGGTTTAAATTAGAGACTTCTGCTACTTTCAGTAGATAGCCTTCAGCTCTATTCTCAAAATTTGCATCAATGTTTTTGGAGATTTTATATTGGGGTGTTATGACAAGACATAGGAGTTGCATACCTTAACATCATATGGCTTTGGTGTCAAAAATGTGTTCAGAATATATCTCTATCTAAATAATTCTAATCACCAATAATTCTATCACCAGAGCTTTCTGAATGGACTTTATGTAAAAGTAATTGGCCTGCACAGTCACAGTGCATTTCATGCTCTATTTTTGCAGAGGGATTTCTGGATTCCTCTCAGAAGAGCTTTCAGTGGGAAAGCATGATATCTAATGCTGCCTCCATTTTGAAAATTCTCCAATTGCTCTTTTGATGTCAACTCAGTCACTCTCCATGAACCCTACACACATTTTGGCCAATGAATCACCCAATATAAGAGCATTGTGTTGTGATTTTGAAAGCTTATTCCATTGGAAATGCCATTTTTTTTCATATTTCCTTATACAGCTTGGTATTTTTTCATGATTTTTGTGTGGTTTAAACAACCATAAAGTCAAAAGAGTGTTTTCTCCTTTTATTATTTTTTTAAATTTCTTTGGGGTTATTGTGTGGAGGCAGTATAATATAAATTGTTTTACTGGAAGGAATTTATTTGATAGATATTTCAGGAGAAATATTATGCCAATATCTGTGAATTACAGTATATTTTTACATATGTGCCTCTTTATATCCTCATATGTACACTCCTAATAACAAAATTTTGGTGAAGAGTCCATTCTTTGAATCCCCACACAAGCAAGGAAAGACTAGATATAACTCTTCTGTGCAACAGTGACAGAGAGCCTTAATATATTTCAGTGCTATATCTATGCCCACTGGAGATGAAATACCTTCCCCCCTCATCTCTCCCTTATAAGTAACATGTTCTCAAGAAAGAATGGATATGTATAGTCTCAAGGGAAATTCCAAGTCTAAAATTAAATTCCAAGTCTAAAATTAAATTGCTCCCAATTCAAAAGACTTTGCAATACATCTCACTGGTTCCTTATCCCATTTTTCTCATGTTAATTGCCAGAGTGTAGGTCAGAAAAAGAGGAGTATTTATCTACCATTCAAAAGTAGGATCAAGTAGATTATTCTATAGATCACCATGAGGAAGATTATGCACAAATATTTGGACCCTAGATTGAACTGGTTTGAGGCAGAGGAGAGCAGAGTAAATTTAGGAAGGGAGCACATTTAGTGGATTTGGATAATGCTCCCTAGTGAATATTTTATGGTTTTTTTAGTCTCAATTAATTCCAAGTTTCAAATGGATATCATGACTATGCTGAAGTACTCTGATTAATAAAAACCCAGTGATAAGTCCATTCTTATTGTTGGAAAGGCAATTATCTTTGAAGACATTTTTGACTTCTGTAGGGTAGGTGGAATAAGGCCAGGATGAACTTTAATCCAGACTGCACTCCATGTTGTCTAATGGAAAGTAAATCCTCACACTATTTTCTCCATTTTCCTTCTGCATGGAGAGATACTGGGCAATTCAGTCAAAAACTTTCACAGCTCTGCATGTCCTAAGCTATGGGAAAGTTGTTCAGATATGTCACATATGAGAAGCCAGACACTGACTCACATTTCCTGAAAGATATAAAAGATAGCATTGAAGTTATGATTCACCCAACTTTGTGTTGCCTTCTTGGAATTCTTTGCATTTTCCCTTGATTGAGGATATTTGCCCAACAGATTGGAGGCTAAGAGATGTGTTACAGGTCTCTTGGCTGCCCAAAGTGCATTCAGGAAATTCCTGAGTCAAATTAATATGTAGCAGAGCTGGGAAATGGGAATCTGGTTAATGACCTCAGACTGAATTATTAACATAGAGATGTCAGGGTTCCTTTCAGAAGAACTTTGTGAAGGCAACTTGGTATGGAATTCCTCTCTCCCTTTACACTCTGTTTAAATTCTGTTTTGAATTTCTTTGTCACAGCACACCACTAAGGTACTCAACATGGATGGCTGCCAAATTGTGCACCTAGGCACACATCCCATGGTTGTGCAATCTTTGCATCTATTTCCTTGTCAATTTCACATTCTACAAATAACCCCTACTTCTCTGTTTTTTTCTAATTGCATCTCATTCTCTTGGGAAATCTGGTATCCTAAAAACACCTTCAAAGTCTGAGAAATTTCTGGGAAGATTATTTAATATTTGCTCCTTTGCTTGGTTTTATTTTAATTTTAATTTTTACCTACATGCCTTATTTTCATTTGTTGTTTTCTTTTTACTCTCTCTGCAGACCATGTTGTATTTTGGGTGACAGGAAAAAAAAATAAAACCTCTTGTTGACAAGAAATTTTAGGCAATATTTTGTCATCAATGTCTCCTAAAATGTATATTTCTCCAGGAACAGTAATAATACCTTGCTTCAGGATTTCATTGATCCTGGTCTTTTAGTCCCCCAGGGACCTGCAGGAGACTTTTAAGTATGCTTTGCCATGAAATCGTGATAGAGAGGCTTAAAGTTATTCAGTGAGGCCTCTAAACAACAAGGCCAAATATGTCCATTTTCCAGCTTTTTTGTGCAAGATGATGTGGGAATGCAACAAACAAATCTTCATTGTCCTGGAAGGAGTTTTCCATAGACTGATGATGAGGCCCTTCAGGAACTGTACTAAATGTTTTGAGAAACTGCAATATCTTTTCCTTGTCGCTCCTCTCCTCTTTTTATGAACTTGTGTAAGGGACAGAGGAGAAAACACAGTTTGGCTCAGAACAGCGTGAACCACAATGTGGTTCAATCCATAATTCTTGAGGAGGGTTATTCTGCTGGATGGCTTTGGATCCTAGAGTGAACTGTGTGCAATAATAAGGCCAGAGAACCTCTTTGGAAATGACAACTCATTGTCGAGTTGACAGATATTTAAGGGATTTAAAGGTTGTTCATTCAGACAGACATTTTGTCATGGTATCTACGGGAATTTGAAGGATGTAGAATGTATACTGTTGTCAAAATGAAACAAAATTTACCAAAGAATATGCCCAAACTTATGTAGTAATAACATATATCCTACACAATCTTTGCAACTCCATGTGTTTTATTGAAGAGGAAGAGGAGAGCCTTAAGCAAATATGTGTTCTTAAGTTTGCCACAAAAATATCAGGAGTCACCAACCTTTCCCACCTTCCTGCTGCACAGACAGATTCTTGGAAAGCAATTCAAAAGTTTTGAAGCTCTCTGTGTTATAACCTTTTGAATATCAAGCTTAAGTCATTTTGGGGAGCTGAAGAACACAGGCTCACATGAGACCTCTGGTTTAAATTTTAGGATTTCAGCTAATTTCATGAGATGTCCTTCTAGTCCCTTCTTGAAATTTTCATCAGCATTTTGGAGATTGTCTAGTGTACATGGGCTTGAGATATTTTGACCACAGATAAGAGTCCCACACCTTGATATCAGGTGGCTTTGGTGTCCAAAGATGTTTGTAAAATGCTCAGCTAAATAATTCCATAAGCAGAGGTTGGTGAATGCACGTCATGTAAAAGTCCTTGGCCTGAATTTTCATGGTACATCTCATGCTTTATATTGGCAGAGTGATTTTGGGACCCCTCTCAGAAGAGCTTCAGTGGGACAGCATGATATCTAATGCTGACTCCACATTGACCAATGCTCCATCTGCTCTCTTGACATCCACTCAGTCATCACTCTTTCCATGAACTTGACACACATTTTGGCCAGTGCCTCACCCATTGCCATAGAATTTTGTTAAGATTTTGAATGTTTATTCCATTGGAAATGTCACTTAAATTTATTTCCTCATTTAGCTTTGTCTTTTCTTATGATTTTTGACGTGCTTTCAACTACTGTAATGTCACAAATGTGTTTCCTGCCTCTTTGATTTTTTTTTTTTTTGGACTGCATTGTCTGGGGGTAGTGTTATATAAGTTGTTTAAGTGGAAAGAAATTGAACAGATATTTTGGCAGAAAATTAATGAGGAATTATCTGTCTTAGAAATATTTTTATCCATAGATGCATGTGGCTTTCCTCATGTATATTCCCCAAAACACAAAATGTTTGTGAAAAGACAGTTCTATGAATTGCCACACAAACATGGAAATACTTGGCATACCTCTGCACTGCAATGGTGCCAGACAGACTTGTTATAATGCAGTGCTAAATCTCTGCCTTTAGAAGATGAAACTCCTCCCCCTCCTTTTCCCCCATTTGAAAAATAGTGCTTTCCAGGCACAATGGAGTTATATATTATCATGAGTAACTCCAAATTAAAAAAATGGTTATAGTTGTCCTTATTCCCAACACAAAACTTTTCAATACATCATATTGTTCCTGATATTTTTCCATGTTAATCACCAGATTAAGTTTAGAAAATTTAGAGACCTTGTTCATCTGCAATTAAAAAGAAAGCATCAAGTGGGAAATTCCATAATCTCCCAGGGGGGGAAGATTCTGCACTAAGATTTGGATCAGAACTCTCTAGTTATAGGCAGATGAAACACAGGAAATTTAGGAAAGGAGCCCACTTGTTGGAATTGGATAATGCTCTGCAGTGCATAACTTGTATTGTTTTGATCCCAGTTTTTTTTACAAGGTTCAAATAGATATCATGAACTGTGTTAAAGTACTCTGGTTAATAACAACCCAGTGACAAGTCTGTTTATATTGTTGGAATAACAAATATCGTCCAAGCTTTTTTTGATGCTGTAAGTTAGGTCTAGCATGGATAAGATGAGCTTTAATCCAGAGGTCATTCCATGTTGTCTAATTGAAAGTAAATCCTCATTCACACTTCTCCATCATCCTTATGCAGGGAGAGATCCTGGGCAACTCAGTCAAAAAGTTTTGTCACCCAGCATGTTCTGAGGAATGGGAAAGTTGATCATAAATTCCTTAGATGAGCAGACAGACTGATTGACATTGTCTGCATGGTATCAAAAATGGCATTGAAGTTATGATTAAGTACAGAATTTTGTGCTGCTTTCCTGAAACTTTATTCTCCCTTGATTGTGACCATTGGCCTGACAGATTGGAAGTTAATAGCTGTGTATAGAAGTGTCTTGACTGTCCACATTGTAGTCATAAAATTCCAGAGTCAAATTCATATGTAGCCAAGAGCTAGGAAATTGGAATCTGGCTAATGTGCTTGGCCTTAATTGATCATGGCCCCATGTCATGTTTTATCATGGCAAAGAAATATCAGGGTTCCGTTCAGAAAAACTTTTGAGTAGTAATATGTTATGTAATTTCACCTCTCCCTGGACACTATTCAAATGGTGTTTTGCCTTTCTTTGCACTCCTCAGGTGCTCAACACATATATCTGTTCAACTCCATTGACTAGGCACACAGCTCATGGTAGTTCAGTTCTTCCATTGACTTACTTGGCAGTTTCACATTCTAAAATTCCCCCATACTTCTTTGTCTTCTCTAACTTAATCATTCCAGATATCTGATATCCCTAAAAACACCTTGAGGGTCTGTGAGATTTCTGTGCAGATTATTTAATTTTTGGTTCTTTGCTTGGTTTTAATTTATCCATTTATTGTATTCTACATAATTTCTTTCCTTTATTCCTTTATTTTTTTCTCTCACAGCAGACAGTATGGTATTTCTGATAACATAAAATAGTTACAGTTCATGTTTGTCCACAATTTTTAGGCAACCTTTCATTGTTGATGATTCTGAATATGTGTATTTTTATAGGATCATAAATAACACCTGCCTTCAGGATTTCAGAGACCCTGGTCTTTCAGTCCCCTAGGGACCTGCAGAAGGCGCAGAAGGATGCTTTGCCATGAAATTATGATGAAGAGGATTATAATTATTCGGTGAGACCACTACATATCAAGAATATGTAGTGGAATATTCCATTTCCAACGCTTTTGGACAAGGTGTTTTCATGGAATGCAACAGCCAAATCTTCATTATTGTGGTGAGGATTTTGTGAAAGATGGTGATGATGTACTTCAGGAATTTTCTGTTGCTTCAAGAAACTTCACTACCTCTCCTGGTCTCTCATCTCCAATTTTGATGGACTAGTGTTAAGAACGGAAGAGAAGCCAGTATTTGCTTCAAAATGGTGAGAAAAAAAAAGTGGGTAAATCCTTAAATTTTGAGAAGAGTTATTGCCCTGGATGATTTTGGATCTTAGGCTGGACCATGCACAATAATAGGAGAAGAGAACACTCCTGGGAAATGAGTGTAAACAATATAGAGTGGTCAAAAGAGAACAAGGGATATCAAAGAATTTGTCCATGGTTCTGCAGTAATGACAAATACCCAACAAGCTCATTACAACTACATGTGTTATGTGGAAGAGGGCCAGGGGAGCCTTAAACAAATATGTGTACCAAAGTATTCCACAAAAAAAGACCTTCACCATTTTCCTTCAGCACAGACAGATCCTATGAATGTAATTCAAAATTATTTGATTCTATGCGTGATGTAGTTTTTTGTATCTCGAACTTTAAATTCTGGGAGGAGCAGAAATTCCAGGCTCAATTTAAACCTCTTAAGATTTCAGCTAGTTTCAGCAGACACACATCAGCTACCTTCTTAAAATTTGCTTCAGCATTTTGTGAGATTGTGGAGCAATTTACATCAGCTTGAGATATTTGGACAATAGATAGGAGTTGCAAACCTTGATAGTGGATTTCTTTGGTGTCCAAAGTGTGTTTGGAAAATGCTTCAGCCAAATAATTATATCACAAGAGCTTTGTGAATGAACTTGATATAAGAGCGCTTGGCCTGCATTTTCATGACACATTTCATCCTCTATTTTTGCAGAGAGATTTTAGGATTCCCCTCGGCAGAGTTTCAGTGGAAGAGCATGATATTTAAAGTTGCCTCCTCATTGACCAAGACTCCCTCTCCTCTTTTGATGTCCACTCATGAACTTACCAATCTTTCCATGCCCTTGACACATATTTTGGGCATTACATCACCAGGAACCATAGCATTTTGTTCTGATTTTGAATATTTATTCCATTGGGAATGACACTTTTTCATATATCCTCATATAGCTTGGTCTTTTCTAATGATTTTTCATGTATTTACATCAAATGGAAAGCTACAAATGTGTTTTTGCTATCTTTGAATTTTTTATTCTTTTTTTCTTTTTGGTGGGTGCTCTTTGTAAGCAGTATTATATAAGTTGTTTCACTGAAAGGAAATTGACAGATATTTCAGGAGAAAGTAATGTGCCCAGGTCTGTGTATTACAATATATTTTTACAGATGTGCATGTGGCTGTCCTCATATATACATTCCTAAACACTAAACTTTTACAGAGAGGAGGCATGATGGCAGAAGAGTAGGGGGAAGTGCTTGCCTTCTCCCACAAACACAACAAAAACACACATCTACACATAAAACAATTTCGCAGAATAACACCTGAGTGCTGGCAGAAGAATTTAAACCACCAAAAATGCAAGAATCTCTTGACATAACTGGGTAAAGTAAGAGAAAAGAGGAGAGATAGAGAAGAGGAATCAGAACTGGACTGGCACTCCTGAGAGGTAATTGTGAAAGAGAAAGGGAACCTACACACTGGAAAGTCACCTGATGGAAAGATCAACCAAGTCAGAGGGCTCTCCAGACTCCGAGAAAAGTGGAGCAGCAGGTCTGAGATCTAAATCACAATCAGAGAGCAGTCACTTAAATAAGCCAGAATACAGACCTAATCATGAAGATGTTCAAAACAACAAAAAGGGAAGTAGGGAAATGAAAAGATTATTTTTTCTCTTTTCCTTTTTTTATATTTTATCATGGTAATGGAGTGTTTGAACCTACAGGACTATCAGGCTCAAACACACAATAAAAGGAAGGGGTTAACATACTTAAAAAACAGGGAAAGCACAAATTAAAACTGAACATTACATTCACAAAAAAATGAAAAGAAACGCACTCCAGCAGAAAATAATTGGAGACCATCCAAACAAACAAACAAACAAAAGCAAAGGAAGAATGGAGAATTGGAGAATTGGAGAATCAACTGGAAGACAAGGATTAAAAGGGCAATAAATAAACATCTATCAATTAATGCCATAAATGTTAATGGACTGAATGAACTAATCAAAAACACAGAGTGGCTGATTGGATAAAAAAGGAAAAACCTTCAATCTTCTGCCTACAAAAAACTCACCTTAGGACAAAGGACACATATAGATTGAAAGTGACAGGACAGGAAAAGATATTTCATGCCAGTGAAAAAGACAGAAGAGCAGGAGTTGCAAGACTTATATCAGACAAAATAGACTTTAAAATTAAGGCCATAAAGAAAGACAAAGAGGACACTATTTACTGGTTAAAAGATGCATTCAAAAAGAGGATATTACAATTGTCAATATATATATGCCCCAAATATAGGAGCACCCAGATACATACAACAAATATTAACAGACATAAAAGGAGAAATTGATGGGAATACAATCAGAGTAAGAGACTTTAACACCCCCCTCACATCAATGGACAGATCCTCTAGAGAGAAAACCAACAAAGCAACAGAGATCCTAAAGGAAACAATAGAAAAGTTAGACATAATTGACATTTTCAGGACATTACATCCAAAAAAATCAGAATAGACATTCTTCTCTAGTGTGCACAGAACATTCTTGGGAATTAACCACATATTGAGCACAAGCTAACATCAACAAATTTAGGAGTATAGAAATTATTTCAAGTATCTTCTCTGACTGCAATGGAATGAAACTAGAAATCAACCACAGGGAAAGAAGTGAGAAAAACCTATTACATGAGAGGAAACAACATGTTACTAAAAAAAAAAAAAAAAAAAAAAAAAAAAAAAAAAAAAAAAAAAGGGATCAATGAGGAAATCAAGAAAGAAATTTAAAAACACCTGGAGACAAATGATGATGAAGACACAACCTCTCAAAATCTATGGGATGCTGCAAAAGCAATGCTCAGAGGGAAATTCATAGCAATACAGGCCTTCCTCAAAAAAGAAGAAAGATCTCAAATTGACAAATCAAGCCACGACCTAAATGAATTAGAAAAAAAAGAAGAACAACAAAGAAAAACTAAAGTCAGCAGAAGGAAGGAAATCATAAAAATCAATAAAAGAGAAATTCAAAAAATGATAGGAAAAAAAATCAAACCAAGAGCTGGTTCTTTGAAAAGATGAACAAAATTGACAAACCTCTGGCTAGACTCACTAAGAAGTAGAAGAGGGAAATAACCCAAATAAAATAAGAAATGAAAAAGGAGAAATCAAAACAGATACAACAGAAATATGAAAAACCATGCAAGAATACTATGAAAAATTATATGCCAACAAATATGACAATCTAGAAGAAATGGATGAATTTCTAATATCTTACAGCCTGCCAAAACTGAATCAAGAAGAACTAGACAAACTGATCAGACTGATCACTAGAAATGAAACTGAATATGTCATCAAAACACTCACTACAAATAAGAGTCCAGGACCAGATGGCTTCACAGGCAAGTTCTACCAAACATACAGAGAGGAAATGGTGCCCCTGCTCCTTAAAGTTTTCCAAAAGGTTGAAGAAGAAGGAACACTCCCAAAGACATTCTGTGTTGCCACCATCACCCTAATTCCAAAACCAGACAGAGATGCCACCAAAAAAGAACACTATCAGCCAATATCTTTGATAAGTATAGATGCAAAATCTCTCAACAAAATTTTTGCCAACCTAATCCAACAACATAGCAAAAATATTATACACCAAGACCAGGTGGAGTTCATCCCTGGTTCGCAAGGATGGTTTAGCACATGCAAATCAATCAACGTCATACACCACATTAACAAAAGAAAAGTCAAAAACCACATGATCTTCTCAATAGATGCAGAAAAAGCATTTGACAAAGTCCAACATCCATTTATGATCAAAACTCTCACCAAAGTGGGTATAGGGTGAACATTCCTGAACATAATCAAAGCCACTTATGACAAACCCACAGCAAATATAATACTCAATGAGAAAAATTAAAAGCCTTCCCACTAAAATCTGGAACAAGACAGGGACACCTACTCTCACCACTGCTATTCAACATAGTGTTGGAAATTCTAGCCACAGCAATAAGACAAACAAAAGAAATAAAATGCATCCAAATAGGAAGAGAAGAGGGAAAACTGTCACTGTATGCAGATGACATGATACTCTACGTAGAAAACTCTAAGGACTCAACCCAAAAACTACTTGAACTAACCAACAAGTTCAGCGAAGTAGCAGGATATAAGATTCACATTCAGAAATCAGTCACATTTCTGTATACTAAAAATGAAATATTAGAAAAGGAATACACAAACACAATACCCTTTAAAATTGCACTCCAAGAATCAAATACATGGGAATACACCTGACCAAGGGAGTAAAGGATCTATATGCCAAGAACTATAAAACATTAATCAAGGAAATTAAAGAAAATGTAAAGAAATGGAACAATATTCCATGTTCCTGTATTGGAAAAAATAATACTGTAAAAATGGCCACACTACCCAAAGCAATCTACAGATTCAATGCAATCCTATCAAATTCCCCAGGATAATTCTCACAAAATTAGAACAAACAATCCAAAAATTTACATGGAACCGCAAAAGACCCAGAATCCCCAAAGAAATCCTGAGAAACAAAAACCAAGCAGGGGGCATAATTCTCCCAGACTTCATGAACAATTACAACGTCACAGTCATCAAGACAGTGTGGTACCGGTTCCAAAACAGACAGACAGAACAATGGAACAGAATAGAGAACCCAGAATTAAACCCTGACACCTATGGTCAATTAAACTTTGACAAAGGAGGCAAGAATATAAAATGGTAAAAAGTCTATTCAGCAAGAATTGCTGGGAAACCTCAACAGCTACATGCAAGTCAATGAAACTAGAACACACCCTCATACCATGCACCACAATAAACTCAAAATGGCTGAAAGACTTAAACACAAGATAAGACACCATCAAACTCCTAGAAGAGAACATAGGCAAAACATTCTCTGACATCAACATTATGAATATTTTCTCAGGTCAGTCTCCCAAAGCAACAGAAATAAAAGCAAAACTAAACATATGTGACCTAATCAAAATGACAACATTTTGCACAGCAAAGGAAACCAAAAAGAAACAAAAAGACAACTTACACAATGAGAGAAAATCACTTCCAATGATGCAACTGACAAGGTCTTAATCTCTAGAATATTGTATTTATAAAACTCATCAGCAAAAAAATCCAACAACCCAAGGGGAAAATGGGCAAAAGACCTGAATAGACTGTTCTCCAAGGAAGAGGTACAGATAGCCAACAATCACTTGAAACAATGCTCACATCACTGATTATTAGAGAAATGCAAATCAAAACTACCATGAGATACCACCTCACACCAGTCAGAATGGCCATCATTAAGAAGTCCACAAATAACAAATGCTGGACGGGGTGTGGAGAAAAGGGAACTCTCCTGCACTGTTGGTGGGAATGTAAGCTGGTACAACCACTCTGGAGAACAGTATGGAGGTACCTTAAAAATCTATACATAGAACTACCATATGATCCAGCAATCCCACTCTTGGGCACATATTTGGACAAAACTGTCCTTAAAAATACACATGCACCCACTTGTTCATTGCATCTCTATTCACAATAGCCAAGACATGGAAACAACACAAATGCCCATTAACAGACAACTGGATTAGGAAGGTGTGATTTACATACACAACGGAATACTAAGCCATAAAAAATAATGAAATAATGCCATTTGCAGCAACATGGATGGAACTAGAGACTCTTATCCTGAGTGAAGTGGGTCAGAAAGAGAAAGAAAAATACCATATGATATCACTGATATCTGGAATCTGATATGTGGCACAAATGAACCTTTCCACAGAAAAGAAAATCATGGACTTGGAGAACAGACTTGTGGTTGCCCAGGGGGAGGGGAAGGGAGTTGGAGGGATTTGGAGCTTGGGGTTAGTGGATGCACACTATTGCTCTTGGAATGGATTAACAATGTGTTCTTGCTGTGTATCACTGAGACCTATGTCTAGATACTAACACATAGCATGACAATGGGGAAAAAATTATGTATACATCTATGTGTAGCTGAGTCCCCAGGCTGTACAGTGGGGGAAAAAAGAAGCGTTGTGGGAAATAACAATAAATCAACCAAAAAAAATTATAGCCCTGCCTGTACTAAGGTATGTGAAATTTGATCATAAATTTCTTGAATGAGTAGATTCTGACTCACATTAATTGCCAGATAAAAACATGGTATTGAAGTTATGATTCGGCACAGAACTTTGTGCTGCTTCCTTTGAAGACTTTATATTTTTTCCAGTTTTATGAAAATTTGCCTGACTGTTAGGAGGTTAAGAGCCTGGTTACAGGTGTCTTGGCTGCCAAACTTGCATTCAGGATGTATCTGAGTCCAAAGCACATGGAGCCAAGCGCTGGGTGGCTGGAATCTGGCTAATACGCTCTGCCTGATGTCACTTTCTGTCATGACAGAGAAATATCATGGCAGAAGAATTTTTGAATGGCAAAGTGTTAAGTATTTCCACCTCCCCCTTTACAACCTGTTCAAATGGTGTTTTGCCTTTTTTGGCACAACGCATACCTCAGGCACTCAGCACACATTGCTGCCCAGCACACAGAAACTGGTTGTGAAAACTTCCTATTTATTTCCTAGGTAATTTCACATTCTACAATTCCCCTGTACTTCTTTGTTTTACCTATTTTCATCGTAGTCTCTCCAGAAATCTGAAAACCATAAAACCATCCTCAGAGTCTAGAGATTTCTGGACAATTGTTTAATTTTAGTTTCTTTGCTTCATTTTATTTTATTCATTTATTTTTTATACATACTCTGCTTTCCATGATTCTTTTTTTTTATCTCAGCAGATTTTATAGTATTTCCAGTGACATAAAATAATCACAGTTCATGTTAGTCCACAAATTTTCAGCAATCTTTCATTGTTGATGTTTCAGAATATGTATATTTTCAGGATCATAAATAACACCTCCCTTCATGATTTCACAGGCCCCAATCATATAGGCCACAGGGGACATGCAGGAGACCTTGAGGTTTTCTTCTCCATGAAATTGTGATGGAGAGGCATATAATTATGAGACCTCTACTCATCAAGAAAAAAGCACAGCTCTTTGGGGCAAGCTGATCACATTGAATGCAACAAGTCTTCACTTTCCTTGGAAGGATTTTTGATAAGACTGGGGATGATGCCCTTCAGGCACTTTTCTAAATGTTTTGAGGAACGCTTCTCTCTTTCTAGGACTCTACTCTCACATTTTGAAGATCTTATGTTAGGAATCGATGAGAAGCCAGTGTTTGCTCAAAATGGTGAGAACTAAAATATGAGTCCACCCATAATTTTTGAGAAGGGTTATTTAGCTGGATGGTTTGGGATTCTACAGTGTACCATGTGCAATATTATGGGAAAAGAGCACTCTTTCACAATGAGCCCTCTGGAGAACTTGCATGGGGACTCCTATGGGCTATATATGTCATTCCTACAGACAGATATTTTATCATGGTATTTAGGGAATCTTGCAAAATGCAGACAGTATAGAGTGGTCAAAAGAAAAGAAAAAGACAAAAAAGAATACACCCACCTTTCTCTATTTATGGCAAACATACAACTAGCACTTTAAAACTCCATGTGTTTAAAGAGGGCCAGGGGAGCCTTAAGAAAATATGTGTTCCATGGTTTTCCACCTAAAAGACAAGCGTCACAAGACCTTCTCAATTTTCATGCTGCACAAACAAATCCTCAGAAAGCAATTTAAAGTTTTTGATGCTCTCCATTATGTAATATTTTGGATCTCATCTTTAAGTTTTGGGGGGGGAGCAGAAGAACCCAGGCTCACTTTAAACCTCTGTTTTAAAATTTGGGATTTCAGTTACTTTCAGTAGATAATCCTCAGCTTCCTTCTCAAAATTTGCATTACCAGTTTGGGAGATTGCATACCGTACAAGGGCTTGAGATATTTGGACAATGCATAGGAGTCACACAGCTTGATTTCAGATGGCTTTTGTGCCCAAAATATATTCAGAGTATGCATCAGCCAAAAATAATTCCATCACAAGAGCTTGGTGAATTGACTTTGCATAAATAAAAGTCCTTGGCCTGCTTTGTCATGGTACTTTTAATGCTTTATCTTTGCAGAGAGATTTCAGGAGCCCTCTCAGAAGAGCTTCGGTGGGACAGCATGATATCTAGTGCTGCTTCCATATTGACCAAGGGTCCACGTGCTCTTTTGACTTCCACACACTCACAACTCTCTCCATGCATTTGACAAATATTTTGGCCAATAAATCAGCCAGTACGATAGCAATTTGTTCTGATTTCAAAAGTTTATTCCATTGGCAATGTCACTTTTAAAAACTTCCTCATAATGCTTTGTATTTTCTAAGATTTTTTTTCCCATGCTTCTAACAAGTGGAAAGTCACAAAAGTGTTTTCTCCCTCTTTGAATATTTTTTTCTTTTTTTTTTGTGGGCATTGTGTGGAGGCAGTATCATATATAATTTGTTTTACAGGAAGAATTTTGACAGAGTTTTATGGAGAAAGTAATGTGCCAACATCCATCTATTACAATATATTTTTACCCATGTACATGTGACTACCCCCATATATACTATACTAAACACAAATTTTGAGAAAGATCCCTTTCTTTGAATCCACCTTCAAACAAAGAAGGACTTCAGTTAGGTATGCAGTGCAATGGTGACAGACAGCTGTGGTATAATTCAGTGCTATATCTCTGCATGCTAGAGATGAAACATCTTCACCTTTCATCTCCCTCTTAGAAGATGAAAGTTTGAAAATCATAATGCATGTGTATATGCTCATGGGAAAAACTTAATCTAACAAAAAAATTGGTGATGGTAGATTTTATTCCCAATTCTAAAGGCTGAAATATATCAAACTGTTTCCTGATCCCATTTCCCCCTGTTAATCACCAGATTTGTGTTCAGCAATTTTAGAGATATTCTTCATCTACAATTCAAATAGGATCAAGTGGGTGATTCTAGAGTTGCCAGATGGAAGATTCTGCACAAAATTTTGGAGCTGAGAGTGGACTGGTTGGAGGCAGAGGAAAACACTGAAAATTTAGGAAATGAGCATTCTTGGTGGAATTGGATAATGCTCTCTAGTGAATAATTTGCTAGTTTATTCCAAGTTTCAAACTGGAATCATGAATTATGTTGAAGTACTTTGGTTTATAACAAACAAATGAGAAGTCTGTTCATATTCCTGGAATGAGAATTACACTCAAAGCCCTTTTCCACCTCATAGGGTAGGTGGAACATGGCCAGAATGAATTTTAATCCAGAAAGCAATCCAAGTTGTCTAATGGAGCAAAAATCATTGCAAGACTTTCTCTATTATTCTTCTGCAGGGAGAAGTTGTGGGCAACTCAATCAAAAACATTTGTGGCCCTGCATGTCCTAAGGTATTGGAAAACTGATCATAAATTACTTAGATGAGCAGGCAGTCACTGAGTCAATACCACATGATATGAAAGGTGGCATTGAAATCAAGATTGAGCAGACAACTTTGTGCCTTCATCTTGGAAGAATTTGTATTATTCATTTGGATGAGGATACTGGTCTGACAGATAGTAAAGGCACATCTGGGTTACAGGTCTCTTGGTTGCATAAAGTACATTCAGAGACTTCCTGAGTGCTATGCATATATAGCCAAAGGCTGAGCAAATGAAATCTGCTAATGTGCTCAGCCTGAACTGGGCATGGTCCCATGTCATATTTTATCAGGTGAAAGAGATGTCAGGCTTCTTTTCAGAAGAACATTTGAGGGACAACATGATATGGAATTACACCTCTCCGATTTCAACATGTTCAAATGGTGTTTTGCTTTCTTTGGCACAGCACACTCCTCAGGTACGAAACAGGTATTGCTGCCCAGCTCCTTCATCTAGGCACACAGCACTATTTTGTGCAGTCTTTCTGTCAACTTCCTTCACATTTTTACTTCCGACAAATCCCCCATAACTCTTTGACTTCTCTAATGTCATCTCACTTCATCTTCATCAATAAATCTGAAAACCCATTAAATCATATTCAGAGCTGGAGAGATTTCAGGGAAGAGTATTTAATTTTGTTTCTTTGCTTGGTTTTATTATATATATATTTTTGTTTTCTATATTGCTTGCTTTCTTTATTGCCTTTTGTTTCTCTCTGCAGATTATTTTCTATTTTGGGTGACAAGAAAAATCACAACTCTTGTTTGGCTATAATTTTAAGGCAATCTTTCATTTTCAATGTTTCAGGATATGTATATTTCTCTAGTAGTGAAGTAATATCTTTTCTCAGGATTTCATAGACCCCAGTCTTTTAGTTCACCAGGGACCTTAAGGATGCCTAGAAGAGTGTTTGGCAATTAAATTGTTATGGAGAAGCTTATAATTATACAGTGAGACCTCTAATCAGCAAGACTGAATATATTTTACATACAGCTCTTTTGGGCAAGGTGATTGCACGGAATGCAACAATTAAATCTTCATTTTCCTTGGCAGGATTTTTTGTAGGACTGGTGATGAAGCCTTTCAGACACTGTTCTAAATGTTTTGAGATACTACAATATCTTTCCTTGTCTCTCTGCTATGACTTTGATGAGCTTGTGTTAGAAAGAGAAGAGAAGACAGAGTTTGGCTCAAAAAAGTGAGAACTGAAATGTCAGTTAATCCATAATTTTGGAGGAATGTTATTCCCTTGGATGTTTTTGGATCCTAGAGTAGAAATTTTGTAGTAATTTTGTAGTAATAGGGGAAGAGAACAATCTTTGGAAATGTACACTCATAGAAGACTTGGATAGTGGTTCCTATGGGCTTTAAGAGTCATGGGCATCTACAGGTATTTGGAGGAAACAAAAGACAGGAAAGAATTTGCCCAAACTACTGTAGTAATAAAAAATATCCAACAAGCTCTTTAAACTCTGTGATTTATGTGGAAGAGGGCCAGGAAATACTTGAGGAAATATGTTTTCCAAAGGACGCCAACATGCATCAAAAAGAAAAAATATACATCTTTAGGTACTAATAAATATATCTAAAGAGACAAAAGACCTATACTTTGAACACTATAAGACACTGAAGAAAGAAATCAAAGATGACAGAAAAGAGATGGAAAGACATACCATGCTCTTGGACTGGAAGCGTCAATATTAGCAAAATGACTATACTACCCAAGGCAATCTACAGATTCAATGCAATCCCTATCAAATTACCAAGGACATTTTCCCCAGAACTCAAATAAAATATTTTAAAGTTTGTGTGGAAGCACAAAAGACCCAGAATAGCCAAGAACATCCTGAAAAGGAAAAAAGGAGCTGGAAGAATCAGGCTCCCTGACTTCAGATGATACCGCAAAGCTACAGTCCGCAAAACCATAGGGTAGTGGCACAAGGACAGACATATAGATCAGTGGAACAGGATAGAAAGCCCAGGACTAAACCCATGCACCTACAGTCAACTAATCTATGACAAAGGAGGCAAGACTATACAATGGAGAAAAGACAGCCCATTCAATAAGTGGTGCTGGGAAAACTGGACAGCCACATGGAAAAGCATGAAATTACAACACTCCCTAACACCATACACAAAAATAAACTCCAAATACATTCAAGGCCTAGATATAAGGCCAGATGCTATAAAACTCTCAGAGGAAACCAGAGGCCAAACATTCTCTGACATAGACAGCAATATCTTCTCAGATCCATGCCTTAGAGAAATGGCAATAAAAACAAAAATTAGCAAATGGGACTTAAAGTTTCTGCACAGTAAAGGAAACCCTAAACAAAATGAAAAGACAATCCAGAAAAGGGGAGAAAATATTTGCAAATGAATCGACTGACAAGGGATTAATCTTCGAAATTTATAAATACCACCTACTGCTCAATACCAAAAAAAAACAAAAACAAAAAACAAAAAGCCCCAAACAACCCCATCAAAAAATGGACAGAAGTTCTAAACAGACAGTTCTCCAAAGAAGACGTACAGACGGCCAAAAAACACGTGAAAAGATGTTCAACATCACTCATTATTAGAGAGATGCAAATCAAACCACTCTGAGATACCACCTTATACCAGCCAGAATGGCCCTCATCAAAAAGTCTACAAACAATAAGTGCTGGAGAAGGTGTGGAGAAAAAGGAACCCTATTACACTCTTGGTGGGAATGTAAATTGGTGCAACCACTGTGGAAAACAGTGTGGAGGTTCCTCAGAAAACTAAAAACTGAACAACCATTTCACCCAGCAATCCCACTCCTGGGCATCTATCCAGAGAAAACCATGACTCAAAGAGACACATGTACTCCAATGTTCATTGCAGCACTATTTTCAATAGCCAAGACATGGAAACAACCAAAATACCCATTGAGAGAGGAGTGGCTAAAAAAGATGTGGTACATATACACAGTGGAATATTACTCAGCCATTAAAAGGAAAGAAATAACAGCATTTGAAGCAACATGGATGGACCTAGAAATTATCATGCTAAGTGAAGTCAGCCAGACAATGAGACACCAACATCAAAGGCTTTCACTGACATATGGAATCTGAAAAAAGTATGCAATGAACTTCTTTGCAGAACAGACACTGACCCATAAACTTTGAAAATCTTACGGTTTCCAAATGATACAGGATGGGGCTTGGGGGATGGACTGAGTTTTGGGGTGGAAATGATGTAAAATTTGGTTGTGATGATTGTTGTACACCTCTAAGTGTAATACAGTTCATTAAGTCATTGAAAAAAGATTCAGAACAAAACCATTAGGAAAAAATTTTTAAAAAGACAAAAAAGAGAGAAACACTTCTTAAGATAGAATCCTAGGTAACTGAGAATACTTAAAAACAAATACAGATCAGAGGCCCCATTGTGGCTCAATGGTAACAAGTCCAAATGGTATCCATGAGGATGTAGGTTCAACCCCGGCCTTGGTCAGTGGGTTAAGGATCTGGTATTGCTGTGAGCTGTGGTCTAGGTTGCAGACTCAGCTCAGATCCCACATACCTGTGGCCAGCAGCTGCAAGTCCAATTTGACCCCTAACCTGGGCCCCCAAAAGCAAAAACAAAAACAAGTGCAGAGCACTTAAGTGCAAGGAATTCACCATTTGTTATCAAAAGCAGCCTTCTAACTAAACTTGTTCTCTTAGCAGAGAGGAAACCAAATCTAGTCCTGCACCAGCCTACTTTTAATAACAAAGTCCACTTACCTAATTAAGCTTAAGCTAATCTCAGCCTGACATTCGTAAAACCTCTCTGCTCAAAACATGTATCCAATTTTCCTACTATATAGTAAAATGTTTCCTTTATCATTTTTAGTAGCTTTAATTGCATATTTTGATTAGAATCTTGAAGTCTTAGAAACTTTGACTTTCTAGTAAAAACTGAGGTAAGCACTTGTTACTAAAACCTGAAGAGATGAATGTAGACATTCTAAAAACATTATTATTCCTATAGAGTTTACCTAAAAGATTTTATCTTGTTTGCACTTAATTCAGTCACAAAATTTCAGATGATACCAAGTTACTTTTCATGACAAATTGGTGGCACATAAAACAAGATTTCATTTAACTTCAGTTATACCTAGGTGAAGTCATCAAGCAAGGTTTCTCTATCTGCATGTGCAAAAAGAGACAGTTTTGGACTTCCAAGAGTTTCTTCTTAATCAATTTTCTCCAGAGTCTAAAAGCTAGAGAGGTCATTCAGAGTTAAAATAAATAAATAAATAAATATTTTTTCTCTCCCTTTCTAGAGAGATACTAAAGATTGTCCTCCAGTTTTGCAAAACATACCTTGGGGGTACTGTAGAATGCAATAGAGCTCTGATTATCAAGGAATGCGTTACCAAATCTCAAACAAACAAATGCAGTGCAAAACGTCTCTTCAGGATCACAAGTCCCTAGCACCAAAAAAGGAGATCCATACCTGCTGCAAAGAAAAATGGTGCCAATTCTCCACTATTGGTGAAACCCAATATAATAAAGAAGGATACCTGGTGTTGTCACACATCAGCCTCCTTACCAAAGGCATCTCTACTCACTGATGTAAGTACTACAATGCACACAAAAAATGACAAAGGATCTGAGCAGGAGTAGCCCTTCATTCCCTGATGGAATTCTCAAGAGATACCTGGCTTTTGAAAGAGAATGGACCATGAGTGGCTCACTACAAAATAACACACACAAAATCACAAAAAAACAAGTGAGCAATGGTCACACAGACGGAAAATGAGAGTCTACAATTTCGCTTCCACTCACAAATGGAGGAAACCTCCAGACTGGTCCAGCTCTTAAAGGAGAATATACCCAGTGCTGCCCTTCCTGCCAAGGAAAGAGCCCAAATGGAGTAGAGAGAATTCCAAGTCCATGCAAGTTTCAACAACTTATCCTCAAGTGACACCAAATGTGGACTGAAGCTCTAGATGTTTCTTGGCTCCAAAGAGCTTCACATTGTGGATGGCCAGAGCCTGGGGGGACATTTCCCCCAAGGTGACCAGAGAAAAATGGGCTCTGTTGGCTGCTGAGGGGGCAGGGAAGAGCCTGACTCAGACAGGGCCAACCCACCATAGGCACAGACTCCTGGGTGGCTTGCCAAAATTGTTAGTGTTAGTCCATGTGCCCAAACCACAGTGAGGTCAGACTACATGAAACACCAGAGTTTGGAGCAGAGAAATATTAATTGCAGAGCCATGCAACAAGATGGGTGGTTCATGCCCCCCAAATATCCCAAACCCTCTAAACCAAAACTGCAAAGCATTTTGAAAAGCAAAGTGAGGGAGGGCTGTGGCTGTTTCTGAAATCTACTTGGTGCAGATATCCTTTGTTCCCACAGCTGTCCACAGAGGTCAGGTCCTGAGGTTCCTGTAAACCTCCAAGAAGACATTTTGTTATACTTCCAAGAGGAGCTAAAGCAGATGATATGGGAAGAAAAACCTGCCCTAGGAAGGCCCCATAGTGTCCTACTTGGCTATACTTGAGGGACAGATATATTTCTTGAACCCACAGGGTCTTCATTGCCTCAACTCAAAACAAACCCCACCTATGAGTGGCTCATCTTGAAGAGGCTCATTCTGAATGCTTAGACAGGGCAGACATATAATCACCAAACATTTTCTTTTCTTCTCATTCATCCTGTGAATGTCCCTCCTGTCTCTGGAATCCCTGTCCCTTCTCCAATTCCCTTGCTCATAATGGCTACTAATTTATCTTTTGTCCCTTAAATGAGTCAACCTGAAAAAAAAAATGTAGAAGAAAGGAAAGTGTTCCCCTTTGTGATAACAGATAGCTCCCCAAACTGAGATTTATATAGTGTTTCCTGAAGATTATGGGTTCTTGGCATGAATCTCATGGAAGTTTTAGTGGACCGTTTGCAGTCTATGCCACTTGGTCAGTCACTTGGTTAGGGAGATGAATTCTTCCCCTGCCCCCCAACTACCACTCTCATAGCTTCCCCTATTTATTAATTTTCTTGTTACTCTTTCCTTTTTATTTTCATATATTAGTTGTAGAATATAAGATGGTTTCAATCCTTTTTTTCTCTCTCTTATTTTTCATCTGATATTTAACAACAAAAAATCTAATCATTTAGCCATTGTTAAGTGTACAGTTTGTTGGCACTAATTAAACAAACAAGGTTCTGTAATGTCTGTACTCCTCTCCATCTCCAGAAAACCTTCATCATCCTAAAGCAAAAATCTGTACCCATTAAATCAACATTCCAAATCCATGGACACCTCTATTGTACTTTTTGTCTCCATGGTCTTGCCTATTCCAGGCACCTCATAGAGGTGGAATCATATGACATTTGTCAGCTTGTGCTGGCTTAGTTCATGTGGCAAAATGCTTTCAAGTTTCATTCATATTCTAGCCTGTCTGAATGTGCTTCCTGTTGAAAGCTGAAAAATTTATCTTTGTATCTGTTCAAGGGCACTTGGGTTGTTTCCACATTTTGGTTACTGTGAATCATGCAGCTATGTACATTGTTACACAGCTCTCTGCTTTTAATACTTTTGAGTATACCCCTAGAAGTAGGATTGCTAAATTATAATGACATTTCTATGGTTAACACCATGCTGTTTTCCACACTTTTCATTCCCACAAGCTGTGCACAAATGATCCAATTTCTGCATAGCCTTCCCAGCAATTGTTATTTTCTCTTTTCTTTTTTACTTTCCTTGTACTTTTCTCTTTTCTTCTCCTCTCTCCTTCCTTTCTTTTTTTTCTTTGTTTCTTTGTTTCTTTCTTTCTTTCTTTCTCTTTCTTTCTTTCTCTCTTTCTTTATTTCTCTCTTTGTTTCCTTCCTTCCCTTTCATTCTTTCCTTCCCTTTCTTCCTTTCTTGCTTTTTCTTTCTCTTTCTTTCTTTCTTTCTTTCTTTCTTTCTTTCTTTCTTTCTTTCTTTCTTTCTTTCTCTTCCTTCCTTCCTTCTTTCCTTCCCTTCCTTCCCTTTCTTTTTTTTCTTCCCTTTCTTCCTTTCCTTCCCTTTCTTTCTTTCCTTCTCTTTCTTTCTTCCTCCCTCCCTTCCCTTCCTCCCTCCCTCCCTTCCTTCCTTCTTTCCTTCCTTCTTTCCTTCCCTCCTTCCTTCCTTCCTTCCTTCCTTCCTTCCTTCCTTCCTTCCTTCCTTCCTTCCTTTTCTCTCTCTCTCTCTTTGTTTCCTTTCTTAATCATAGACAGCTTAATGGGTGTATAGTACCTCGGTTGTTTTGATATACATTTCCCCAACAACTAGTGATTTATGAGTATCTCTTCATGCAGAAGAGGAGTGGAATATTCCACCTCAAAATGTACCACCATGGCCGGTGGATTATTTTGAGCCGAAGGCAGTTAAGACCCAGCAGACTCCAGAAAATCTTTGTAGGTCTCCCATAACTGCCTCAATGAATTTAGATAGAAGGCCTGGTTCAGAAATAGGTGGCCTGGCCCAGAAAGAGAACTCTTACTAGAGTAAACTTTTTCCTACTTGAAAGGCTTATCTGCATGGCAGGGCAGTTATCTGATTATAAGACCTCTGCTATTATCACTTTCCTATAAATTGGCCTCCTGCCCTTTCTTTATAGGCCAGACCCCTGTCACTTTCCTTAGCTCAAGGTAGCATTAAAAATATTCACAGTGTCGTGCAACCATAATCCTCAGTTGGCTTTGCATATGCTGTTGGTAGTTTTTTTTTTTTCATTAAAAAAAAAATTGGGGGGCTGCACCTGTGTCATATGGAGGTTCCCAGTGTCGGGGTTGAGTCAGAGTGGCAGCTGCTGGCCTAGGCCACAGACAGGGCAGCACTGGTTCTGAGCCACACCTGTAACCTCTGGCACAGCTGTGGCAATCCCAGACCTTTAATCCACTGAGCAAGGCCAGAGCTCAAGCCTGCATCCTCACAGATATTGCATCAGTTTCTTAACTCATGGAGGCACAACAGGAACTCCTGAATCTCCTATTTTTGATGGGGCTCCCATAGGTATATAATTTAATTTGTTTTCCTCCTCCTCCTTTCACCTGCTTTATGTCCACTTAATTATTAGCCCAGGCAAAGAACCTAGAATGTAAGAAAGAAAAACTTCTCCTCCCCCACAGAACTTAAGTCATTGTGTAATAGGGAAGAACACATATTGACTCCATGTTGGATCTGTTTCTTTTGCTTTGATCTTTGTGCTCTGCTGCCTGTGTTAGGTCATGTTGGCTCTGCATCCATTGTAAAGTGATGTTGCCTACAGCCTGAAATGTTATAGGATATCCCATAGACAAGGTTCTGAACTTTAAAAGCATAACACAAAAATAAAAAGTTGCAGAACAGAGAATAACATTTGTCTTGTTGGAGGCTCAAGGGAACACCTTGACCTGGACTACATGGGCAAATAAAAGAACAAATATCCTGACACCAAGAATTTTGCAAGGGTGATCCACACTCTCTCTTCTTTTGGTATAAAAGTAGCCTGAGTTCTAACTCAGATAATATGGTTCTCATCTGCCATCTTTTCAGTCTGCCTGGCTTCCCAAATAGAGTTGTTGTCCCTTGCCCCCAGCAAATCATCTCCTGATTTACTGGCCTGTCATGCAGTAAGCAGAATGATTTTGGACTTAGTAACAAATGGTTTTAGATCTCTCTTCTTCCTCTGATATGTTTAAAGATTTTTTTAAAAAATTGTAAGAATTGCTTTGCCTGCATCCCATAACTTTTGATGTGTATTACCATTATGATTCAGTTTGCAGTGTTTTCTATTTTTCCTTGTGCTTTTTCCTCTGCCCTGTGGACTATTCTGAAGCATGTTCTTAATTTACAGTGTTCTCTTCAAGAATTCTTTATTGTTATAGACTTCAAGTATGATTGTCTTGTAGTCAGAAATACTCTCTTAGAAAAGTCTTTCACTATTTACTAGGTTTATTTTATTGTTTTTAGCTCTGTGGCCATACCCAGGGCATATGGAATTTCACAGGCTTGGGATTGAATCCAATTGGCAATGCTGGATCTTTTAACCCACTGCCTTTGGCTGGGGACCAAGCATGTATCTCCACAGTAACCCCAACCACTGCAGTCAGATTCCCCTTTATGAAATTTTAAAAATCTTGAGATGAATGTGAGACCAAACTCCTTCTTGGATGGGACCCCAATCCAGCCAAAACATCACATTGGGACCCAAACCTACAATTCCTGACTTAGGAGGAGACTCAAACCCACTGTCTTTTAATTAACACTCTTCACAGAATGTCAGGACTTACTGAAGCTTACTTTCCCTCTTGTCAGTGTAAGGCTAAGAGTTTATAGCCTAGGACACTTGCGAGAGATAGAAGTGTGCAGGCAAGGGAGCACAGTCCTGGAAACAAAGAGATCTACATTTTACAATCAAATAAAAAGTACTCAGGGGAGAAGACTGCCTTTTTCCTCCTTCTCGAATAGACACCAAGGCTTACATCATTAGTTCCTCCCTTGACCTGATATGGTTTAACAAGGACTGCCATGGCACTATTTTTAATCATACATCTTGTTAGCAAAAGGGTGATGACTTTTACTAAAATGTGGTCATTCACCTCAGATTTTAGTAAAGTGTCCACTTTAATATAATTTTTTCCCCACTTTCACCTATATCCCTTTTTTGGCTTCCTGTGGGGATGCAGGTTTTTCCAGGGTCTGTGATCTTGTAGACCCCCCAAGGGCAAATACAAGTCTTGTATCCATTTTTCTGTGGTAGTGGCCTGAGACTACTTAGTTTCAAAATGTTCTGATGCTTGCTTAGCGGCCATATATCCTGGCCGTTTCCTGGCAGGTGTCTAGCTTATGGTGATCTCCTGGAGTCCTGCTCTCCGTCTCCTGCAGTGGGATTTCTCCCTGTGTCACTCTCTTACTCTATTTCTATCAAACGCTTTGTTTTTGGATTTATTGTTTTGTAAGCATCTCAACATAGTTGATAACGGGGTCAAGAATTTGCATATCTTTAGTATTTTATGTGTGTATATTTGGCCTATATTTTCTTGAGTTGACAGTACTAAAACTTCATACTGTACATATTTATTTTTCTTAATTAATATATCATCTTTTATATTATATATCTTGAAACTAGGTTACTAATATATCAGCATTTGTGGTTAGGTCTTTCTGATGGACCATCTCTTATCTTGGAAATGCTCTGAAATTAACATAGCTACTCAGTCTTTTTTTTTTTTTTTTTCCCCTAATGAGGGAAAACCCATGCAAAGTCAAGTCATCATTTTACTGTGTATGTTTCAGTATCTTTTTCTAACAGTGTCAAACAATTTCATCATGCACTGAGGAGATCTTGTACCCATTAAACAGTCACTCCCCATCTCTCCTCTCCTTTTGAGCCCTGGCAAAAGCTAATCTACACAGTGTCTTTATGAATTTATCTATCTGAATATTTCATACACATGGAATCATTCAAAGTGTGACCTTCTGCTTCTGGCTTTCATCATTTAGCATAATGATTATGTGGTTTATGTACATTGTAGTATGTGTTAGAACATCATTACCTCTATGGCTAAAAAATTTCCTTTTGAATGTATCTACTACATTTTGCTCATCTATTCTCAGTCAATTCACATTTGGGTCCTTTCTTTTGTCTTATGAATAGTTCTGCTATGAACAATCGTGTGCATGTTTTTTGAGTACCCGTGTTCAGAACTGGAGGGAGTATATAATGTTCTATAATGTAATATAAATGCATAAATATGGACCCATATATTGGCCCTATGTTATTGACTTCTTCATAGCACGCTGAGGTCATAATCTCAAAAGCTCACTGGTGACAAACTCAAATTTTTCGTATCCAGTTATTTTATGAACAGTTACATAGGAATATTTTTTAGCAGTTAACAGTTTTGCTCCTCTGCATACCTCATGACAGAGTACACTCAACATAGGCTAACTCAGCAGAAGCCTTGGGATTGTAAAAACATTGTGAACCACTGCTGTTCTTTGGAGTTCCCCCGACTCAGACTTTCTCTACTGTGCTGTTGACATCACCTATACACAGAAGCTCCTTCTGACTCCTTTCCTCCTGGGATTTCCCTCTCTGGGTAGTGGCCCACACCATTGTGTCCTTAATGTCTTGCATTATGAGGGACTGATTTCCTGCCAAAATCACCTGAATGTAACTCTTTGTGTGCTCTCCTCTACTTGTGGTCTTTTTTTTTTTTTTTCCCCAGTTCTTCTTTGGCTTTCCCTCAGCACATGCAGTTGCCAGGCCAGGGGTCAGATCCAAGAGATAGTTGAAACCTACATCAGTGATTTGGTAATGCCAGATCCTTAAACCACTGTGCCAGGCAGGCCACGGAACTTGTGTCCCAAGCACTCCCAAGAGGCCACTGATCCCATTGTACCACAGTGGGAACTCAACTTGTGGGCCCATCAGCCCCACCTTCCTGGACTGAATGCAAGTGGTACAAGGATGGATGAGTTTTTGTGACTGGTGTGGAGGCTACATAGCCAGGGGACTGTCAGTTGCCCTATTGATCCTGGACACCTCAAATGTTTGGGACTCAAAACTTGAAACACCACAGCATCAGCTTGGTTGGGAGTTGATCACTGCTGATCTTTGATCATCATGGTCTTGTCCTGTGCTTCATAAGCCTGGAAAAGCAGTAGTGCCTGAGTGAACACATTCCACTGGAACTGACTTTTGGGTTAAGAACTCCCATGCTCTGGAAGGATGTGCCTACTGAAACAAAGTGCAAAATTAGAAACTTAAGCTGAGGAAACAGTCCTTCACTGGCTCAGAGGACTGTTTCCCTGGGGCATAAAAGTCCTTAGTATCTCCCGCAAGTAAAACATAATTCTCAACCTTTAGGTTGTGTAATTTTTCTCTTGACAGTTTTTGCAGTCAGTGTATGGGCCCTGAGCAGTCTTCTCTCCTTCACCCCAACTCTATGAGGACTTGGAGCCCTGGTACCAGCAGAGGCCACTTGGCCTTAGAGTCCAGAAGAATCTGGGTGATTCTATCCTGGTTCTCAGGTCTCGCATTATGGGTTCATGATCCTAAATTTTATATGATGTGGTTAAAATCCTCTGTGGAGAAGAAGGTTATCCTTGAAACTGAGACAGGGAAGGGAAGTGAAACAACTCTACGGTAAAACCCAGAGGAGTTAAGCACATAGAGAAGAGGTACGTAGATTGTCCTCATGGAAGGACACTGGCAATATTTTTGCTCCATTTAGACACTGAGGGGTTTATTCTCAGTTGAAAGACTGGGAAGACTTTCTTCCACTGAAAGACACTAACTTGGGGCAGGATTTTAGGTGAAAGACTGGACAGCTTCTCCCCTGCCCCTGAATTAGCTATTTTAGTAGAGTATGTTGGAATGAAAATGAAGATAACTCATGGGAGTTGTCAGCTGCAAGAAGAAAAAAGAGATGTCTCTTTCTGGTTAGAATGGCTTTTTCAGGCAATGGAGAAACTTGCCTAATTGTGGAGGCAAGTCCTCAGATCATGCAGCCGTGCTCATAGGGAAATCCACTCATTTTAATTAAAAATTGCTCTGCTGATGTTAGCAGAAAGATGTTACCAAACTCCAGGTTCTTGTTCATGGAGCCCAAGTGTGAACTTCACAAACACACAGGCAGCAAGCAAGCAAAAGTCTTTTTTACAGGAAAGCAAATAGCTTCCAGCCCAGACACTGGGAGGGGGAGGAAGATTTTCCCCCTTGCTATTGTTCTGTGGAGATTTTTATTTCTTAAGGACAGGGGTACAAACATGGGGTCTAGACATCTTTCTTTTTTCCCAGTCCAGTCAACTATAGCAAGCCTCGCCCAATAGGGGTCTTAGAGATGGATATGCCCCATACATATTATGGCTACTTTGTTCTTCTTTCCCCTGGACTGGGAGTCGCCATTCCTCTCATCCCTTCCCCATCAGTCAATGGGTGAATTAGAGATTAACATTCACCTAGACATAAAGCAGAGGTATTTTCTATAGAGAACAAGGCCTGTGAGAATATTATATCCTGGAACTCCCAAATCATAGACATTAATCAACAACTGAATCAAAGAATATGTCAAAGCTCATGTTTCTACACTAAACACCTAAATCATTATTCATTACTGGACATGCATAAGAACAGGCCAGTCCATGAGCCCAGCCCACACAGAGGTCTTAGGCTTCTGAAAGGAGAAACCAAGACAGGTAAAGAAAGCTGAAAACAACTCTAGGGTAACACACACAGGGATTTAGCTCACAAACAGCACATGATCTTGACTAGCAATTTTATCTCAACAAGCTGAATTCAGAGTAGGGGAAAAGTTTTCAAAAAAAAAAAAAATGAGCAACAGATTGCCAGCCTCCAGCTAACACCCTGGCTGGTTTTATGTAATTACAAACATTGCATTTCTCTCCCTGTGCCTTTGAGATGTAAATGTTCCATCTGTTTTAATTAGGCATTTTGTGTGTGTGTGTGTGTGTGTGTGTGTGTGTGTGTGTGTCTGCGTGTGTGTGTGTCTGCGTGTGTGTCTGTGTTTTGAGTGCTTGGCCTCTGCCGAGAGAAAGTACTTATATGGTGTACACCAGCGACCAATTAAGCAGACTGGGGTTCTGAGCAGTTTTTGCCTGGCTGTGCCAAATTCTTAGGGGACTGTGGGGGCCATCTTAACCTTTGCTGCAGCAGTAAATTTATGGACGTTATTTAAGTGGCATCCCTCATGATTTCTTGTGTAGCCACCTCTTGTGTCTTCTTAGTTGGAATCACTATTAATATATATCTCATCAATGGCCAGATGACAGATTCTTTAAATTTGAGAGGCTTCTATACTTGTAAATGTTTAGAGAGCTCTCATTTTACTCTGGTGTTATATGGGTACCTATGAGGAGGGCAGGCTATTTAGAAGGTAGATATCTATATCACCATTAATTAATAACTACATTAATTTTATTTGTTTGTATATTTATTTATTTATATATGACACACCTGCAGCACATGGAAATTCCTGGGCCAGGGATCAAATTCAAGCCTCAGCTGCAAACTATGCCACAGCTAGAGCAATGTTGGATCCTTAACCCACTGTGGAAGACGAGGTTCTAAATCATGCCTCAGCATTGACCAAAGCTGCTGCAGAGACCATAGTGGAGTCTTAACCCACCCCACCACAGTGAAATCTTCATGAATGCCTTTACAACAAAAAACAAACAAACAAAAATGTTTAGAAAATGTTATTGATGATCTCCACTTCCCATCAATGAATTTTAGAGGTGCTAAAAAATTATAATAATTAATGTTTAATCAGGTTGATTAACAGCGAAATCAGGAAAAGCATAAGGGAAACTCTGGGGGATTTTTCCCAAAAAATAAATATTTTAAAGCAATTTTACCTGAGGTTAAGAAAAGCCAATAAAACAAAACAAACAAGCAAAGGGGTAAACAGTTATTAAAAGTGGGATAAATAAAATGAAAATTAATATTGTTGAAACAAAGCTTTTCTTCCTCTTTCTTTCTGTCCTTCCTTCCTTCCTCCTGTCTGTCTGCCTTTCTTTCTTTCTTTCCTTCCTTCCATCCTTCTTTCTTTCTTTCTTTCTTTCTTTCTTTCTTTCTTTCTTTCTTTCGTTCTTTCTTTCTTTCTTCCTTTCTTTCTTTCTTTCCTTCCTTCCTTTCTATTTTCTTTCCTTCCTTCCTTCCTTCCTTCCTTCTTCCTTTCTTTCTTTCCTTCCTTCCTTCCTTCCTTTCTTTCTTTCTTTCTTTCCTTCCTTTCTTTTTCTTTCCTTCCTTCCTTCCTTCCTTCCTTCCTTCCTTCCTTCCTTCCTTTCTTCCTTCCTTCCTTCCTTTCTTTCTTTCTTTCCTTTCTTCCTTCTTCCTTTCTTTCTATCTTTCCTTCCTTCCTTCCTTCCTTCTTTCTTTCCTTCCTTCCTTCTTCCTTTCTTTTTTCCTTCCTTCCATCCTTCCTTCCTTCCATCCTTCCTTCCTTCTTCCTTCCTTTCTTTCTTTCCGTCCTTCCTTCCTTCCATCCTTCCTTCCTTCTTCCTTCCTTTCTTTCTTTCCATCCTTCCTTCCTTCCTTCCTTCCTTTCTTTCTTTCCTTCCTTCCTTCCTTTTTTCTTTCCTTCCTTCCTTCCTTGCTTCCTTCCTTCCTTCCTTCTTCCTTCCTTTCTTTCTTTCCTTCTTTCCTTCCTTTTTTCTTTCCTTCCTTCCTTCCTTCCATCCTTCCTTCTTCCTTCCTTCCTTCCTTCCTTCCTTTCTTTCTTTCTTTCTTTCTTTCTTTCTTTCTTTCTTTCTTTCTTTCTTTCTTTCTTTCTTTCTCTCTTTCTCTCTTTCTCTCTTTCTCTCTTTCTCTCTCTCTTTCTTCCTTTCTCTCTCTCTTTCATTCTTTCCTCCCTCCCTCCCTCTCCCTCTCTCTCTCCTTCCTTCCTTCCTTCATTCTTTTCTTCCTTTCTTCTTCCTGTCTCATGGGGTGCACCTGTGGCTATTTAACTTCCCAAGCTAAGGGTCAAATCAGAGCTGCAGCTGTAGGTCTAAACCACAGCCATGGCAATATGAGATCTGAGTTGCTCTGTGACTTACACCACATCTTGCAGCAGCAATGCCAGCTCCTTAACCCACTGAGCAAGACTAGGGATTGAACCCACATCCTCATGGACACTGTCAGCCCCTTAACCTGCTGAGTCACATTGGGCAACCCACAAATATTTTGATACAATATTATCTGAGGTTGGATGAGCCAACGGGACTCCATACTGGTCCCCAACACTAGAGCACCCCAATCAAATCCACTCTATATAATCCAGTTTAAAATAATTATATACTTAAAAGTCAGAAGAAAATTACATTGAGATAACCTGACCGACAATTACTTGGTGCAATATTAGGCCTACAAATCAAGTTAAAATATTGACTAGTGGTCGCAAGTCCTTTGAATCAACCTTCACTGGGAACCCCAGAAACTTTATTTGAAATAGATAAAATGGTCAGGAGATGAAATATAATGATTCCAGGACTCCTTGTAAGACCGAGACTTGTTGATTGGATCCTAATGGAAATGAAATTAGAAGTACAGAAAGTTGATAGAATTGAGACAAGAGTTTATAGCATTGGTATATTTAAATAGGCTTTATAGAACCATCTCTTTTGCCTCGTTATATTGTGGGGGGGAAAACGTGTTTCACTGGGCAATATTTTCCCTGTCTTGTATTATGAGACTGGGTATATGAAACCATCCTCAGGTAATATTATGTAAATAAGGCTTATATTTCAACTTAAGACTCAAATTTCACTTTAGTTTGAAATCATCTTACTGATATAAAAAATCATATAAATGAATGTGTTTGGACAAATCAATTTTTTATTATCATTTGGGTGGCCCAGAAGCCCTTTGGAGAATTAAAGGCTACTGTCTTTGTTTTGCAATCTTTTGTTTTGCAAATCAGAAATGTAAACACAGGCCAGAGTGACAGAATGTGTCTAATTAGCTCAATCAGGTAAAACAGGAAACCAAGCGGTAGGGAGGTGGGGAGGTGGGGAGAGTAAGAAAGCCCTTATTAAATTCAAAAGCTTTGGAAAGTCTAATTCATTGACCCCATTAAAGGCTTATCAAGGACAAGTAAAAATCTTAAAACTCTTCTCCATAAGTACTAAAGCCGTAGTCATCTGAGGAAAAATATTTAATATATTCCAACTTTTAATAATAAAAAAAGTGATTTTGTGCTTTAAAACCTGCTTCATAAGAAAGATTTTAAAGTGAACCCATGCTATATCTAGTTTCATCTGGTTATATGTCTGTGTATACATCAGATACATGAGATATCTCTCTCTCTGGGAAATTTTATCAAAATTAAATTGATAAAGAGCTGTATTTAATTAACTTAAAAGTCAGCACTTACAAATTAAGTATTTCTAAGAAAATGTAAAAGAAACTGGCCAGGAGTTCCACTTGTAGCTCAGTGGGGGAAAAAACAACAAACAAAAAACCCACATCCATGAGGATGTGGGCTAGATCCCTGGTCTCACTAAGTGAATTAAATACCCAGCATTGCCATGAGTTGTGGTGTAGGTTGAAGACGTGACTGAGTAGGAAGAAAAAAAAATGACTCTGGCTCAGGTCATCAGTGTCAGAGAGTGAGACACATGAACAGGGGGAGATCTCAATAAGGCCTTTTACTTCTGCAGAATGGCTCTAAAGAAGAAAAGACCCTAGCTATTTATCCCTAACTCAGGTGATGTACCTATCCCCTTCCCATTGTTCAGGTCAGGGGCACACCTTCTTCTTGGTTGGCCTATTGAAACAAACTGTTGCCAAGAGAAGAGGTAAAGAGGAGGGGGTTGCAGGAGGGTGTCTTAGATGAACCCTGAGGAAAATGGAGTAAAAAAGACTTCCTTTGACAGAAAAGGCACACGTAAATCTCCAGACTTTCCCCTTTCATTTTTTTCCTTTCATTTTTTTTTTCTACTGTACAGCATGGTGACACAGTTACACATATACGCATACATAATTTTTTCTCACATTATCATGTTTCATCATATGTGGCTAGACATAGTTCTCAGTGATACGCAGCAGGATCTCATGGCTAATCCATTCCAAAGGCAATGGTCTGCATCTATTAACCTCAAGTTCCCTCCCCCTTCCCTCCCCCCCCACCTCCCTGGCAACTTATGTCTATTCTGCAAGTGCAAGGTTTTCTTTTCTGTGGAAAGGTTCCCTTGTGCCATATATTATAGTCCATATATGTGATATCACACGGTATTTGTCTTTCTTTCTGACTTACCTCTCTAAGGATGAGAGTCTCTAGTTCTATCCATGTTGCTGCAAATAGCATTAATTGCTTCTTTTTTATGGCTGAGTAGTATTCCATTGTATAAATATTCCACATCTTCCTAATCCAATCATCTGTCAATGGATATTTGGGTTGATTCCATGTCTTGGCTCTTGTGAATAGTGCTACAATGAACATGTGGATACATGTGTTTTTTCAAGGAATGTTTTGTCCAGATATATCCCCAAAGGTGGGATTGCTGGGTCATATGGTAGCTCTATGTATAGTTATCTAAGGTACCCCCATACTGTTCTCCATAATGGTTGTACCAGCTTACTTTCCCACCAACAATGCAGGAGGTTCCCTTTTCTTTACACCCCTTCCAGCATTTGCTATTTGTGGACTTATTAATGATGGCCATTCTGACCGGTGTGAGGTGGTATCTCGTGGTAGTTTTGATCTGCATTTCTTTAATAATCAGTGATGTTGAGCATTGTTTCGAGTGCTTGTTGGCGACATGCATATCTTCCTTGGAGGACACTCTATTCAGGTCTTTTGCCCATTTCTCCACTGGGTTGTTGGATTTTTTGCTGATGAGCTCTATAAGTTGTTTGTATATGTTAAAGATTAAGACCTTGTCAGTTGCATCATTTGAAACTATTTTCCCAAATTCTGGAAGTTGCCTTTTGTTTTCTTTTTGGTTTCCTTTGCTGTGCAAAATCTTCTCAATTTGACTAAGTCCCACTGGTATATTTTTGCTTTTAGTTCTATTGCTTTGGGAGACTGATCCGAGAAAATATTTGTAAGGTTGATGTCAGAGAATGTTTTGCCTATGTCCTCTTCCAGGAGTTTGATGGTGTCTGTCTTATATTTAAGTCCATAAGCCATTTTGAGTTTATTTGGGTGCGTGGTGTGAGGGTGTGTTCTAGTTTCATGGATTTGCAGGCAGCTGTCCAGGTTTCCCAGCAATACTCACTGAAAAGACTGTCTTTTTCCCATTTTATGTTCTTGCCTCCTTTGTCAAAGATTAACTGACCATAGGAGTCTGGATTTATTTTGTGGTTCTCTATTCTGTTCCATGGGTCTGTCTGTCTGTTTTTGTACCAGTACCACACTGTCTTGATGACCGTGGCTTTGTAATATTGCCTGAAGTCTGGGAGGGTTATGCCTCCTGCTTGGTTGATGTTCTTCAGCATTGCTTTGGCAATTCTGGGTCTTTTGTGGTTCCATATAAATTTTTGGAGTGTCTGCTCTAGTTCTGTAAAAAATGTCATGGGTAATTTGATAGGGGTTGCACTGAATCTGTAGAATGCTTTGGGTAGTATGGCCATTTTTACAATATTAATTTTTCCAACCCTGGAACATGGAATATCTTTCCATTTCTCTACATCTTCTTTAATTTCCCTGATTAATGTTTTATACTTCTCAGCATAGAAGCCTTTTGCATCCTTAGTCAGGTGTATACCCAGGTATTTGACTTTTTGGTGTGCAATTTTAAAAGACACTGTATCTTTTTATTCCTTTTCTAATATTTCTGTGTTAGTATAGAGGAATGTGGCTGATTTCTGAGTGTTCATATTACATCCTGCTATTTTGCTGAATTTGTTAGTCAATTTAAGTAGTTTTGGGGTTGAGTTCTTAGGGTTTTCTATATACAGTATCATGTCATCTGCATACAGTGACAGTTTTCCCTCTTTGCTTCCTATTTGGATGCCTTTCATTTCTTTTGTTTGTCTGATTGCTGTGGCTTGGACTTCCAATACTACGTTGAATTACAGTGGTGAGAGTGGACATCCTTGTCTTGTTCCAGTTTTTAGTGGAAAGACTTTCAGCTTTTCTCCATTGAGTATTATGTTTGCTGTGGGTTTGTCATAAATGGCTTTGATTATGTGGAGGAACATTCCCTCTCTACCCACTTTGGGAATACTTTTTTATCATGAATGGATGTTTGATTTTGTCAAATGCTTTCTCTGCATCTATTGAGATAATCAATGGTTTTTAACTTTTCTTTTGCTAATGTGGTGTATGACATTGATTGATTAGCATATGTCGAACCATCCTTGTGAACCTAGGAGGAATCCTACCTGCTTGTGGTGTATGATCTTTTTGATATGTTGTTGAATTTGGTTGACTGAAATGTTGTTGAGAATTTTTGCATCTAAATTGATTAAGGATCTTGGCCTCTAGTTTTCTTTTTTGGAGGTTTCTTTGTCTGCTTTTGGAATTAGGATGATGGTGGCATCATAGAATGTCTTTGGGAGTGTTCATTCTCCTTTACCTTTCAGAAAAGTGTAAGGAGGATGGGTAGAATTTCCTCTTTGAATCTCTGGTAGAACTCTCCTCTGAAGCCATTTGGTCCTTGGCTTTTATTTGCAGAGAGTGTTTTCATGACGTATTCCATTTCATTTCTAGTGACTGGTGTGTTCAGTTGATCTATTTCTTCTTGATTCAGTTTTGGCAGGCTCTAAGATGTCTAGAAAATTGTCCATTTCTTCCAGGTTGTCAATTTGTTGGCATACAATTGTTCATGGTATTCTCTCATGGATTTTGTACTTCTGCAGTGTCCATTGTGATTTCTCCTTTTCATTTTTTATTTTGTTTATTTGGGTTTTTTCTCTCCTCATCCTGATGAGTCTAGCCAGAGGTTTGTCTATTTTGTTTACCTTTTCATGGAAGCAGCTGTTGGTTTGATTGATTTCATCTATTGTGTTTTGAATCTCTGTTTTATTATGTATGGATTTCCTCTTTGATCTTTATGATTTCCTTCCTCCTGCTGACTTTAGCTTTTGTTTGTTCTTCTTTTTCTAATTCATTTAGGTGGTGGGTTAGGTTGTCGATTTGAGGTTTGTCTTCTCTTTTGAGGAAGGCCTGTGCTGCTATGAATTTCCCCCTGAGCACTGCTTTTGTGGCATCCCATAGATTTTGAGTGGCTATGTCTTCATTACCATTTGTCTCGAGGTATTTTTTAATTTCCGTCTGGATTTCCCCATTGACCCACTGGTTTTTTAGTAGCATGTTGTTTAGTCTCCATGCAGCAGGTTTTTTCTCAATTCTTTTCCTGTGATTGATTTCTAGTTTTATTGTGGTACACGAAGATACTTGAAATAATTCTTAAATTTGTTGAGGTTAGCTTTGTGCCCCAATATGTTGTCAGTTCTTGAGAATGTTCCATGTGCACTTGAGAAGAATGTGTATTCTGATTTTTTTCGCTGTAATGTCCTGAAAATGTTAAGTCTAATTTTTCCGTTGTGTCATTTAGGATCTCTGTTGCCTTATTGATTTTCTGTCTAGAGGATCTGTCCATTGATGTGAGTGGGGTGTTAAAGTCACCCACTATGATTGTATTCCCATCAATTTCTCCTTTTATGTCTGTTAGCATTTGTTCTAAGTATCTGAGTGCTCCTATATTCGGGGTATGTATATTGATGCTTGTAATATCCTCTTCTTGTATGGATCCTTTAGCCATTAAATAGTGTCCTTCTTTGTCTTTCTTTATGGCCTTCGTTTTCAAGTCTACTTCATCTGATATGAGTGTTGCAGCCCCTGCTTTCCTGTCTGGTCCATTGGCATGAAATGTCTTTTCCCATCCCCTCGCTTTCAATCTATAAATGTCCTTTGCCATAAGGTGGGTCTCTTGTAGGCAGCAGATTGAAGGTTTTTTCTTTTTTATCCCATCGGCCACTCTGTGCCTTTTGATTGGAGCATTCAGTCCATTGACGTTTAAGGTGATTACTGATAGATATGTAGTTATTGCCATTTATCCCTGGTTTTCCGGTTGATTCTATGTTTCTCTTTTCTTTCTTTCTTTTTTTGTTTGAATGATTTCCATCGATTATGTTTGAATACTTTTCTTTTCAGTTTTTGTGAATGTAATGTCTGGTTTTGATTTGTGGTTGCCCTATTTTTTTAAGTATGTTAACCCCTTCCTATATCTGCTTCTCTTTAGCCTAATAATCATATAGGCTCAAACACATCCTTAAAAAGATGGAAAAGATTCTAATTTTTCTTACTTCCCTTGCCCACATTGTATGATTCTGATATCTTTTTTTTCCTCGCATATTTATCTTTGGATCTGTATGCTGGCTTATTTAAGTGGCTGCTTTCCAATTGTGGTTTCCTCCATCCTAGATTTTCCTCTTTTTTTTTTTTTTTTTAATTTAGAGAAGCCCTTTCAGTATTTCTTTTAGAATGGGTTTTGTGTTGCTGTAGTCTTTTAGCTTTTGTTTATTGGGGAAACTTTATTTCTGCTTCTATTTTGAATGATATTCTTGCTGGATAGGTTGCAGATTTTTTTTTTTTTTCCTTTCAGCGCTTTAAATATATCTTGCCACTCCCTTCTGGCCTATAGTGTTTCTGTAGCCAAATCAGCTGAGAGCCTTATTGCGGTTCCCTTACAATTAACGTTTTGCTTTTCTCTTGCTGCCTTTAGAATACTCCCTTTATCTTTATCTGTTACCATTTTTATTATAGTATGTCTTGGTGTGGGCCTGTTTGGGGCTCTCTCTGCTTCCCGTATCTTGATATCAGGATGCTTTAGAGTCACAAAACTCTCAGCCATAATTTCATCAAATATATTTTCAATCCCCTATTCTTTTCCTTTTCCTTCTGGAATTCCTATTATGTGTAGATTGGCCCACTTTATATCATCCCACTGGTCTCTTTTATTGCTTTCAGGTTTTTTCATTTGGTTTTCTGTCTGCTGTCCTGTTTGGGTGATTTCCATTATTCTATCTTCCAGGTCACCAATTCGTTCCTCTGCATTATTCACTCTGGTTTTTATTGCCCTTAGTTCGGCTTGTGTCTATGCAAATGAATTTTCTAGTTTTTCTTGGCTCCTCTTTATATACTCTAGTTCCTTTTTGAGGGAATCTGTATTACCATTCATACCCTCTCTTAATTCCTTCAGTATTTTCACTATTTCTCTTTTGAACTCAAAGTCTGTCAGACTGCAGAGGTCTATTTCAGTTTTGACTGCTTTAGGTGAGTTCTTCTGTTGTCTTAACTGGGACTGGTTTCTGATCTTCTTCATCTTGTCGTGGGTTTGTTTTTTTCCCCCCCCTGTGAATTTGAGTAATCCAAACTGTAGTCTTATAAGTCTATTTCTATGCAAGAATACCCCTCTGTATTTTCTTTTGGGGGGGGGACTTTGTGTGTGTGTGTGTGTGTGTGTGTGTGTGTGTGTGTGTGTGTGGTGTGGGAGTTTGACCCTTTGCTGTCTCTTTCTTTGGTGTGAGAAGTCTGTTGTTCCCAGCATCCCCAGTGTGTTTTCAGGAGGAAGGGGGCAATGGGTAGGGGCAGCAGTCTGTGCCTGTTCATTGGACTCTCAACAGAAGCAGGGACCTGAAAACAGGAAGGTGGTACAGGTTACTCCTATTTGCAGGGCCCTGGGCAGTGATAATGAGCCATAGAAGGATCTGCAAGGTGACCAGAGAATTTGGCTGTAGCTGTGGCAGGGTGTGTGTGTGCCTGGGGGGGGGGGGTGAAGCAGTAAAGGCTTGTGTTTGATTTCAGTGCCTTTCTTTGAGGTGATTAGAACCAAAGGTGGTGCCTGTTCAGGGACCCCTAGTGGGAGTGGGCCATGATCATTTCTAGCTTCTGTGATAACTACAGCGGTTTGCCTCCACCACCTGTAGACCATGAATGAGGTGATCCATCTTACTGAGCCTACATAGGAGGTGATGCACAGGCTGTTCCTTGTTGTAGGATCCTGGGAAGTGGCAGAGATCCGAGATATGGGTACTGCCCTGAGCCTGCAGCAGCAGGGCCAATGTGTTTGCAAGGCTGTGTGAGCACCAATAGTTGATTTGGTCACAATGCCTTCCTCTGTGATGCCCTTGAGGTGAATGGGGCTTCAAGTGGTGCCTGTTCACCAATCCCTAGTGGTGTCTGGCCACTGCCACCTCTGGAACCAGAGATAACTGTGGAAGTTTGCCCCATCACCTGTAAATCATGCTAGAAGCACCTGGTCCTACTTAGCCCCAATGGGATGTGCTGAAAAGGGCACACTTAGTTGCAGGTTCCTAGGAAGGGACAGTGATCAAGCGTCTGGGCCCCTCCCAGGACATTTGGCAGTGGCGGCTGCAGTGTGTGTGTGTGTGTGTGCTCCTGGGGGAGCAAGAATAACACAAGGTGGATTTCCATTGTAGCATCCTTCTCTGTAATGCCTTCTGAAGTGTTTGGGGCTGTAAGTGATTTTTTGTTCAGATATCCCTAGCTGAGGTAGGCCATGCCCACTTCTGGAGTCAGGGATAACTGTGGTGGTTTGCTCCCACCACCTCTTGGTCCAGTCCAACTTGAGCTAGTAAGATGCTTCCCACTGCTGGAGACACCAGGTCTATGGTGGGCTAGCAAGTGACTTCTGGTCACAAGGGGTTGCACCTGAGAGGCACAATCTAGGTTGGGTACTTCAGCTTCCTGTGGGGTGAGGTGGCCTGGAGCAATGCAAAGCACCAGGCAGCTTCTGACAGGATGGGTCATGGTGGCCTGGAGCTATGCAGAGTGGTGCACAGCTTTCTCCCGGTCAGGGCAGGCCCAGAGCACAGCAAAGCCGTGCACGGCTTCTCAAAGGTCAAGGTAAGGCCTGGGAGCTCTGCAAAACAGTGCACAGCTTTCTGCAGGGCCGGTGAGGTGGCCCGGAGCTCTGCAGAATGGCACAGGGCTTTCCCTGGGTCGGGGCAGGGCCAGATCCCTGCAACATGGGGTGCAGCTTCTTGCAGGGCAAGGTAGCCTGGAGCTATATGTTGGGGTGCAGTGCTTTCTCCTGGTTGGGGCAGGGCCCAGAGAGCTGCTAAAGTGCACAGCTTCTCCTGGGTTGGTTTGGCACTGGCTTCTAGCAGGTGGGGGCTCGCAGGTGGGGGCTTGGCCTGGAGCGTGGCTTCTCTGTTCCCACTGGGTGGGGTGCTGTGCCATGGGGAGGGGGGGAGGCAAGTGTGCACAAGTTGGGGTGCAAGGAGTTTTTTCTCTGGTGGTGGCCCACCCCTTCTCCTCTCCCCTCCCCAACAATGGTGCCTTATCTCTCCTGTGGGTCCAGACCTTCTCCTTGGTTCCCTCTGCCATGGCTTTCCACTCCCCAGCCCTTAGTGTACTGCTTCCCCTGCCCACAGTGCACTGCTCCCTAGACTCTTAGGCTGTCTCCACACCACCAGCTCCAGCCTGCTCCCAGGGACTGACCTCCAGAGTCTAGGTCTCAGTGCCCAGGGCCCACCCCAAGCATCTCAGCCTGTGGTGTCTGCATCAGTGGTTCAAATGATCTGTACTTCTCTCACACTGCTTTTCAGTTCTCAGACCTGCTGCTGCACTTTCCTCAGCATCTTGGAGATCCCTCCAACTCTGCTGATCTTTCCATAGGTTAGGTGGCTTCCAAGGTTGTGGGGTTGCCTTTCTCCTTCACAGCTCCCTCTCGGGAATGCTTGACCCATCCTGATTCCTTTTCTCTCTCTCTCTTTTTTCTTTTGTTCTTTTTCTTTTCTCTGTCAAGAGTTTCTTACCCTTTTTGGAGGTTTAAGTTCTTCTTCCAGGATTCAGTTGATGTCCTGTGTGAGTCATTTTACATGTCTATGTGTCTTTTTTCATGTGTTTGTGGGAGAGGGTGAGCACATCCTCTTACTCTTCTGCCATCTTGCCTCCCCTCTCCAAATTATCTCTTTTTAAGCAGAGTTGGAACAGTTATCCTTTTCATCCAACATGATTCCTCCAGAATTCAGAAACTCTTAAGCTAGTACTATCGTTTTCCTGAAACTTGCTGACTTGATTTAAATGTCAGGGAACTTTCCACAACAATTCATACTCTTACCTGTTGCTATAAGAGCCACTCAGAAAGTTTACCTGAACACCTGATGACATAACCAAAGACAGTTCCAACTGTGTAAAGTACCTCTGTTCTGACATCTAGAGATCTTTGGGGCTGACTTCAAAACCAAAATAAAACAAGGATTTATCATTTGTAATTAGTGTTGTGGTCTATGCACACAGATGGAAAAAGAGATTTCTGGATTCAGAGCTGGGTGTAAAAAAGAGATGCTTACAAAGGCAAGAGACACTGTTAACCCACTGGGCCAACTTCCTTATAATCAGGGACAGCTGATTCTGGGTGCATGGTCGTGTCTGCTTTTATAGCCCAAAGACAAAGGAGTGTGAGGGGAGGTCTTGCCATACACCTGTTGACCTGCTGATTGGTTTGGGAAGGATGGGGTCTTCGGATACACTTGCTGCTTGTTTGGGGCATATATGGTGCCCCTATGGGGTGGGGGAAGGAGTGTGCCACATACCTTCCTAGTGGGGGGCAGGAGGGAGTAGGCCAAGTTGCTGGGGTATGGAGGTCTTTAGGAACATTTTAACAATTACAGTGAGACAGGTGGGCCAATAAGGTCTGGTAATTCTTATCTCAGCCAGGGGCTCTTTGAGTTTTATCTCCTTGGAGAATAGTTGCTGTCCCACAATTTGCTCGATGTATTTTTTGACTGATGTATTCATTTAAAAAATTTTATGTATTTATCAATTGAAGTATAGCAGATTTACAACATTGTATTAGTTTCAGGCATGCAACATAGTTATTCACATATTATATATTATATATATATATAATATTTATATATATTTGAACAATTGAATATAGTTCCCAGTGCCATAAATAAGTCCTCATTTGTATCTATTTTATATATAGTAGTGTGGATCTGTTAATCCTGGTGCAGACACTTTATGCACTTAAAATAGAGCAATTACATCTTTATGCCTTTTGGAAAACAACAAAATAAATCTGCTCACTGAACATTTCCCTTTCTTGACTGCAGCCTGAACACAGCTGCCTATGAGTTAAAGATTGCACTAAGCCAATGATGCTTTTCTGATGCCTTCCAAGTTTTTCATAATCCCTGAAAATGTTACTCTTTCAGACGTGTACACCTTCTAGGAAAAAGTCCGGATATGATAACCTGGAAGATCATGAGGACTGCACCAGTATCCCTTGATGACTAGGATTCTCTGAAAGAAAGAAGAATGTGTGCCTGCTTCACCCCTGATTCTTATCTAAACACTTACTTTTCTCCATAAAATGTCCCTTGGTTTTTCCCCAAAGGAGGGCACAGTCTTTAAGGCACAAGACTGCTGTGGCCTCCTTTGTTAAGCAAAGCGTTAAATCGCCCTTTTCTTCTTCACCCCAAATTCTCTCTCCATATTTCACTTCAGCACCAGTGAGCAGAGGTTCTTTTGGGGGCAGCAAATTTTAGGGGCTTGCCTGGAGTTTGCCCATGGGCAGGTGGCCCCAGAGGGCCACCAGCTAGATTGGAAGTTCTGAGTTTTTTCTCCACACCTGTCTCCCTTCAGGTGAGCAGGTGAGGGGAGGGTTGGAGGACTTATCCAGAGGCCAGATTGCATGCCTGGTCAGATGCCCCAGAAGTTGGAACACTGGGGTGGGAACAGATTCTCGGGCACTGCAGGATTCTGTCATATTTGGATTTCCAGTTTGGGGCTTATCGCTAAGCCTTTATAGGAAGCCCTGAGAGGCAAGGAATCTGTACTCTGGTATGCACAAGTGAAGATGAATATGCTTCAGAAACCATAATATAGAAATGTATGACTGATAGGCTTAACACACTTACAGAAATAGCTCCAACTGTCTTCTCATGAAATACAGGGAATGACCTTAGGAATGCTGATGCAGATGACTGGAGAAATCCCTAGACCTAGACTTATGTATCAAAGCAATTAGGCAACAGAGAGATAGGATGGCCCCCTTGCCTCCAAGCAGTGGCAGCCACAGGCAATCTGCTCCAGGAAGCAGAAAAATTCATCCCACCACAGTATATGCAATGCATCAAATCTTAGGGTTCCTACAACAAAATGAGGGTTACTAGCTAATGGCTGGGAGGATGGGAATATACCAAGCCATTCCTCCTGACAACTTGAATGTCACCGTTCAGATGGTCAGTTCCCCAAATCCTGCCCTTCTGAAGCTTACTCTTTCTGGGGAAGGAAAAATCGGTCTTGATAGACTGAAGGTATTGGAAATGGTATGTTCCTCCTGACTCAATCTGTTAGACATGCTACTAAAAGAGGCTGAGTGGGATTTGTTCTCTGAGGAGAGCTGTTTCACAAGCAGTGGACAGAGATGAGCTGGATATGACATGATCACAGTATTGTAGAATTCCCAGAAATCACCTCAGAAGACACTCGGGGAAGATGGAGTCTTCCTCTGGAGTCCTACACTGGCGGGTCCATGGGGAATCACTTCCCAATCATGGACCCTGAACAGAAAGGAAGAGATGCATTTATAGGGCTTGCTTACCTGTCTAACATACTGCATTACTCTTTAGTTACACGCAGGGTACAGAAAGGTGTATAGCTGTAACAAATGCCTTATATTGTTACTTTAAGGATTAACCTCAAGCACAATCTAGCTATTTTGACTTTCTCTAGAACAATCAGGGCCCGGAGTTTTCCAAGTCCTAATGACTTTGTTCTTCTCAGATCCCTCATATGAGTCACCTTAAATTCACCAAGATGGATGGTGGCAGAAGATGGCTTCACTCTTGCCAAGCTTCTTATTCCCTTTTCCACACCCCTACAATGGAACAACAGGTAACCATTGCTGCCACCTCCCCTCCCCCCCCCCCGGTACATCTGCTCAAAAGACAAAATGAATTGCCCTGAATCAAGAATTAATTACCTCAACAAAAAAAAAAAAAAAAAGAAAAAAAAAAGCCAAACCTTGATACTGACTCTAAGTATGCCTTCATGATGGTGCAGGCCCATGGGTCAATATGGAATGAAAGAAGGTTATTAACCTCAAATAACAAGGACATTAAACATGTCCCAGATGCTTTGGCACCTCCCACGGCTGTCTCTGAGCCATAGGTCATTGCCATAATACATTGCCCAGGACATCAGAAACTGACCTCATCATGGCTCAAAGCAACCAGATGGCAGATAAATCAACCAGAAATGAGATTTCCCTGGGTCCTTGCTGCCACACATAGACTTATCAACTCATAAACCCCATTACACTCCTGGAGATGATCAAAGGACAAAAGACTGGGGGTTTGACACCTGGGACCCCAGCTATCACTGGAAAATAAACTCTTGTGGACTAAATTTATTGTCTGGTATGGCCAAGACATATCATACGACAGTACACATTGTGACAGAGATGCCTAATGAACATCATCAGATTATCTCTGTGGGGACGCTGCTTACAGCAAAGTATCCAAAGAGTGGCTCAAAACTGCCACATTCGCTTAAAGAATAACCCTAATATCAGAAAAAAAGTTGCTACCAGAAGGGACTCAGCACACCAGAGAACAGCCTTGTGCTGCCTGGCAAGAATATTTCACACAAATGCCAAAAACTACTGGTTGAATAAAATACCTATAAATATTTGTTGATACTTTTCCAGAGTGGGTTGAAGCATTCCCCACAAGGAAGAAAACAGCACAAGAGGTAACCAAGCCTCCCCTTAAAGAAACAATTCCAAGGTGTGGATGCCCCACCTCCATTCAAAATGACAAGTTATTGGCCTTCATGGCAGATGTGACTCAAGCTATAAGCAAAGGGCCAGGAGTGAGACAGAAATCACACTCTGCCTGGAGACCTCAATCCACATGAAAGACGGAAAAGATGAACCATACTTTTAAAAAGACACTCACCAAACTCTGCTCTCCTCCATACACAGGTAGCTCCTAGGAGAAACCTTGGGCTAAGCCCCTTTGAAATTTTATGTGGGAGACAATTCCTTGCCTCCATTGAGGGAAATAAAACTTCTGTCTTACCCAGGAATTAAAAGTTAAGAAAAATATGCTCAACATCGTAGTCAATTACAAAGCACAACTTATGAGTTTATGCCTTCCATAACTCCCCTTCTCACAGAGAAACCCTCCATACAACTTTTTTTAAAGCTGGATACAAAGTGTTACTTGGGTCAGGGAAGAACAAGGACCTGAGCAATAACTGGAAGAAAAATCAAAAGACCTTATGACATCCTTATCACTACTCATATTGCCCTGAGTCTCAAAGGAGTAAAACTATGGAAAATGAAAAAGGGACACACACAGACTAATTTTGTCTTGTATGGCCAAGGCATACCACATGACAGTACACTATATGACAGAGATGTATCACACCATGGTACATCACACCATGACAATTCACAGAATTAGATCAAATCACTCACAATTATACATGGGACCATAAAAGACATACAATTGCAAAAGCAATCCTGAGGAGAAAAAAGACGAACAGGAAGGATAAATTTCCTAGACTTCAGACAATATTCCAAAACTACAGTAGTTGAAACAATGTGGTATTGGTACAGAGGAGAGAGCCCAGAAACAAACCCTGACACCTACAGTCAATTATCCTTCAATCCAGAAGGTGAGGCTATAAAATGGGAAAAGACAGTCTCTTCAGTAAGTGGTGCTGGGAAAACTGGATAGCTGATGTGAATCAATGAAATTAGAACATGCCCTTACACCATGCACACAAATAAGCTCAAAACGGCTTAAAGTTTTAAACATAAGGCTCCTGGAAGAGAACATAGGCAAAACAAAACACTTTCTGACATCAACCATACAAATGTTTTCTTAGGGCAGTCTCCCAAGGCAAAGCAATAAACAAACAAGACCTAGTCAAACTTAAAAGCTAGTGCATATCAAAGGAAACCATAACAAAGAAAAAGAGAAAAGAGAATCCACAGAATGGGGGAAAATGTTTCCAAATGTTATGACTGACAATGGCTTAATCTCCAAAATACACAACCAACAAATACAACTCATCAACAGCAATACCAACAGCAACAAAACCAAACAACCCAATCAAAAAATGGGCGGAAGACCTAAACAGACATTCCTCCAAAGAAGACATATGGGTGACCAGTAGTCGTATGAAAAGATGTTCAACATCATTAATTATTAGAGAAATGGGAATCAGATCTACAATGGGATATCCCCTCACGCCAGTCAGAATGGCCATCATTAAGTCTACACATAACAAATGCTGGAAAGGGTGTGGAGAAAAGGGTACCCTCCCACATTGTTGGTGGGAATGTTAGTTGATATAATCGCTATGGAAAACAGTATGCCGTTCCCTCAGAAAACTAAAAATAGAATTACCATATGAACTAGCAGTCCCACTCCTGGGCATATATTTGGACAAAAGTAAAATTAAAAAATATACATACAACACTTTTGTTCATAGCAGCACTATGCAAACAGCCAAGACACAGAAATGACTTAAAGCATTTGTATATCAACAGATGCATGGATTAAGAAGATGTGGTATATACGTATGCAATGGAATATGACTCAGCCTTAAAAAAAAAAAAAAAAGAGTGAAATAATGCCATTTGCAGCAATGTGGATGCAATTGAATATTCTCGTACCAAGAGAAGTAAATCAGAATGAGAAAGCAAAATACAGTATGATAGCACTTGCATGTGGATTCTAAAGTATGGCTCAGGATTTCCTACCGTGGCACAACAGGATCGTCAGCATCTAGAGACCACTGGGTAGCAGGTTTTATCCCCAGTCTGGCACAGAGTGTTAAGGATCTGGCTTTGGCACAGCTCCTGCTTAAGCTGCAACTGTACCTCAGATCAGGTCCCTGGCCCTGGAACTCCATGTGCCATGGACCGCCAAAAAATAAAAATAGAAATAAAAATGAAATGAAATAGTAAAATAATAAAATGAAATAAAACATGGCAAGAATGAACCTATCTACAAAACAGAAACGGTCTCACAAACATAGAGAATAGACTTGGGGCGGGGGGCGGGGGGGGAAGGTGGGTTGCCCTGGGAGTTTGAGATTAGTAGATGCAAAGTATTACATTTAGAATGGACAAACAATGAGGACCTACTGTATAGCACAGGGAAATATCTCCAATCTCTGGTATACACCATAGTAGAAAACCATATTTAAAAAATGATGTTTGTGTATGTATACATAAATGTATGTATGACTGATGTATGTATGGCTGAGTCACTTTGCTCTACAGCAGAAGTCGTCACAGCATGGTAACCCAACTACACTTTAATTATAAATATTAAAAAAAAATGTTCCTCCACACACTGCAGATTTTTGGGGCAAAAAAGCCCTGGCTCCAAGAGACTTTTTGAATTGGGAGTGGGTTATTAATCACCCTAGTAACAAAAAATGAAATGTTAGGCCAAAAGTTTCACATCAATAGCTGTCAAAAATGAGAACACTTTATCAAAAGGGAAAAAATGTGATATATTTAAGATTATTTTAAGATTCAAAACTGAGTTAACTCTCATTAGGCATCCACAGTGAAGCTGTTGGCAATTGTGGATGTGGTCTCAGACAAATCCTTGAACTACTGAGTTTCTCAACTGTATCAAACTCAAGGACCCTATTGGCTACTTTGAAAACAATGTCTGCTAGCAGCTGCTAGCTGAAACCTTGTAGGCTCAAAATTCTCCCCTTTAAAATTATGTAATCATTTTGAACCCCAACCATCCTTGCTTAACAAACACTCTTACTCCTTTCCAGCTTCTATCCTAATTCTTGCCTTTATTAACCTCCCCCATTTTGTAGTCTGGTGGAACACAGCTTGGAGCTGAACTCAAGTACTTCTGGGATCTGTGTTGCCTGAGCTGCAGTCCCAACAAAGGCCTCTTTACTTCAACCAGGTCTTCATGATTGGAATTCTTGGCTGGCAAAATCTAATCCGGGAACCTAATGCTGAAGGATCTCCTGGATTCATAGGAGTGCTACTGGTTGGAAGTGTACTTCACTCAATGGAACTAAAATTTTAAAATTGGCTCACCTAGTAGGTATGGAAAAATAGTGTCCCTGTTACCAAGTCCAAGCTCACAGTGTTTGCCAAAAAACAGGCCAATACATTGAGGGATGAGGTTTTGGGTTAAACACGGTGATTTTATTCAAAACCCAGCTGGCTAGGAAGATGGTTGAATAATATCACAAAGAGCCATGTTACACAACTTAAAATTTAGGCTCCTTTTATACGAACAGAAAAAAGTGCCAACTCCTTGCTGCTGGTCAGCCTCCTGAGGTGGTGTGGCAATCCTATATTCCTGCAGCTGTCCACATAGGTTAGGTCACAATGTTCCTGCCAATTTCCAAGGCAATGTTAGTATCTGTTTTGCAAATTACTGTCTCAATGAAAATGGAAAATTGTTATAACATTGAAGGCCAAGGCTTGGAGGCAGAGGTTTGAGAACTGCTATCATGTATTTTTAAGGCTATGGTAAGCATTCTTTTACAAATATCCAAAGCCAGCATGATAAAGCACAGGCAGTGGAGCCCAGAGATTAGGTTAAAGGAGTAGATCCTGATTGACTCAGGTTTGAACTTCTGTTATAATTCCTGCTAAAGAATCATGCATAAAGAGTGTGGAAGCCAGAAATGACCCTCAGAAGTGGCTTTGGACCTGGTCTACATGCACTATGTTTATGGCTCAGAGGGATGCCCACTCCAATAAAGTGCACTAAAATTCTCAATATCTAGGAATTGTGATGTGTTAGCTGAGGCCAGAGATCTCCATCAGCTGGCCATGTTACAGTGGGCTTATCAGGAAACAGATAGACATTGGGAAAATATCATAAAGATTTGGCATGTTGGAAGAGGCCAACACAATTCTTTCTCAGAGTGGCACTTCAGAAAAAAACATGTCTTCCTTACTGGCAGTGATGGCAAATGTTAAAATAGCTTGAGGCCATTAGAACGCATAATAGAAACTTGTGAAAAACAAAATCAGCTAAATAGTGTTGCTTATTAATTCCATAAAAATATCCCCCTTGGCCTAAATCAAAATTACTGTCAATCATGAGGTTGCCCCTCTCTCAGGCTAAATACACCACTCAGATCCTCAATTACAATAAACCATGTGATAGACAAGAGAAGTTATAGTGAATCCCATGGGACAGGAGAGTCCTAAATTGGATGATCTTTGGTAAATCAGAGGACAAATTACCATACTTACTATAATAAGATTAGAGCCCATGCAGTCTTTTTCTTTTCTTTTTTTTATTTTATTTAATTTTATTTTATTTAATTTAATTTAATTTTATTTTATTTTATTTTCCCACTGTACAGCAAGAGGGTCAGGTTATCCTTACATGTATACATTACAATTACAGTTTTTCCCCCACCATTTCTTCTGTTGCAACATGAGTATCTAGACATAGTTCTCAATGCTATTCAGCAGGATCTCCTTGTAAATCTATTCTAGGTTGTGTCTGATAAGCCCAAGCTCCCGATCCCTCCCACTCCCTCCCCCTCCCATCAGGCAACCACAAGTCTCTTCTCCAAGTCCATGATTTTCTCTTCTGAGGAGATGTTCATTTGTGCTGGATATTAGATTCCAGTTATAAGTGATATCATATGGTATTTGTCTTTGTCTTTCTGGCTCATTTCACTCAGGATGAGATTCTCTAGTTCCATCCATGTTGCTGCAAATGGCATGATGTCATCCTTTTTTATGGCTGAGTAGTATTCCATAGTGTATATATACCACCTCTTCCGAATCCAATCCTCTGTCGATGGACATTTGGGTTGTTTCCATGTCCTGGCTATTGTGAATAGTGCTGCAATGAACATGCAGGTGCATGTGTCTCTTTTAAGTAGAGCTCTGACCGGATAGATGCCCAAGAGTGGGATTGCAGGGTCATATGGAAGTTCTATGTATAGATTTCTAAGGTATCTCCAAACTGTTCTCCATAGTGGCTGTACCAGTTTACATTCCCACCAGCAGTGCAGGGGGGTTCCCTTTTCTCCACAGCCCCTCCAGCACTTGTTATTTGTGGATTTATTAATGAGGGCCATTCTGACTGGTGTGAGGTGGTATCTCATGGTAGTTTTGATTTGCATTTCTCTTATAATCAGCGATGTTGAGCATTTTTTCATGTGTTTGCTGGCCATCTGTGTATCTTCTTTGGAGAAATGTCTATTCAGGTCTTTTGCCCATTTTTCCATTGCTTGATTGGCTTTTTTGCTGTTGAGTTGTATAAGTTGCTTATATATTCTAGAGATTAGGCCCTTGTCCATTTCATCATTTGAAACTGTTTTCTCCCATTCTGTCAGTTGTCTTCTTGTTTTCTTTTGGGTTTCCTTTGCTGTGCAAAAGCTTGTCAGTTTGAGGAAGTCCCATGGGTTTATTTTTGCTCTAATTTCTATTGCTTTGGGAGACTGACCTGAGAAAATATTCATGATGTTGATGTCAGAGAGTGTTTTGGCTATGTTTTCTTCTAGGAGTTTGATGGTGTCCTGTCGTATATTTAAGTCTTTCAGCCATTTGGAGTTTATTTTTGTGCATGGTGTGAGGGTGTGTTCTAGTTTCATTGCTTTGCATGCAGCTGTCCAGGTTTCCCAGCAATGCTTGCTGAATAGACTTTCCTTTTCCCATTTTATGTTCTTGCCCCCACCCTTGTCAAAGATTAATTGACCATAGGTGTCAGGGTTTCTTTCTGAGTTCTCTATTCTGTTCCATTGGTCTGTCTGTCTGTTTTGATACCAGTACCACACTGTTTTGATGACTGTGGCTTTGTAGTATTTCTTGAAGTCTGGGAGAGTGATGCCTCCTGCTTGGTTTTTGTTTCTCAGGATTGCTTTGGCGATTCTGGGTCTTTTGTGGTTCCATATAAATGTTTGGATTGTTTGTTCTAGTTCTGTGAAAAATGTCCTGGGTAATTTGATAGGGATTGCATTGAATCTGTAGATTGCTTTGGGTAGGATGGCCATTTTCACAATATTGATTTTTCCAATCCAGGAACATGGAATATCTTTCCATTTCTTTACATCTTCTTTGATTTCTTTGATTAAGGTTTTATAGTTCTCGGCATATAGGTCCTTTACCTCCTTGGTCAGGTGTATTCCGAGGTATTTGATTTTGTGTGGTACAATTTTAAAAGGTATCATATTTTTGTATTCCTTTTCTAATGTTTCATTGCTGGTATACAGAAATGCAACTGACTTCTGAATGTTAATTTTATATCCTGCCACTTTGCTGAATTTATTAATCAGTTCAAGGAGTTTTGGGGTTGTGTCCTTAGGGTTTTCTAGGTATAGAATCATGTCATCTGCATACAGTGACAGTTTGATCTCTTCTCTTCCTACTTGGATGCCTTTGATTTCTTTTGTTTGTCTAATTGCTGTGGCTAAGACTTCCAAAACTATGTTGAAGAGCAGTGGTGAGAGTGGGCATCCCTGTCTTGTTCCAGATTGGAGTGAGAAGGCTTTCAGTTTTTCCCCATTGAGGATTATATTTGCTGTGGGTTTATCATAAATGGCTTTGATTATATTCAGGAATGTTCCCTCTATACCCACTTTGGCGAGGGTCTTGATCATGAATGGATGTTGAACCTTGTCAAATGCTTTTTCTGCGTCTATTGAGATGATCATATGATTTTTGACTTTTTTTTTGTTCATGTGGTGTATGATGCTGATTGATTTGCGTATGTTGAACCATCCATGTGAACCTGGGATGAACCCAACCTGGTCATGGTGTATAATTTTTTTGATATGTTGTTGGATTCGGTTGGCTAAGATTTTGTTGAGAATTTTTGCATCTATATTCATCAGTGATATTGGGCGATAGTTTTCTTTTTTGGTGGTATCTCTGCCTGGTTTTGGAATGAGGGTGATGGTGGCCTCATAGAATGTCTTTGGGAGTATTCCTTCTTCTTCAACCTTTTGGAAGAGTTTAAGGAGGATGGGCACCAATTCCTCTTTATATGTTTGATAAAATTCACCTGTGAAGCCATCTGGTCCTGGACTTTTATTTGTAGGGAGTGATTTTATGACTTCTTCGATTTCATATCTAGTGATTGGTCTGTTCAGTTGGTCTGTTTCTGCTTGATTCAGTTTTGGCAAGCTGTAAGATTCTAGAAAATTGTCCATTTCTTCCAGATTGTCAAACTTGTTGCCATACAGTTGTTCATAGTATTCTCTTATGGTTTTTTGTATTTCTGCTGTATCCGTTGTAATTTCTCCTTTTTCATTTATAATTTTGGTGATTTGGGTTCTTTCTCTCCTCTTTTTAGTGAGTCTGGCCAGGGGTTTATCAATTTTGTTCACCTTTTCAAAGAACCAGCTCTTGGTTTTATTAATTTTCTCTATTGTTTTTTGAGTCTCTATTTTATTGATTTCTTCTTTGATCTTTATAATTTCCTTCCTTCTGCTGACTTTAGGACTTTTTTGTTCTTCTTTTTCTCATTCGTTTAGGTGGAGGGTTAAGTTGTCAATTTGGGATCTTTCTTCTTTTTTGAGAAAGGCCTGTATTGCTATACATTTCCCTCTGAGCACTGCTTTCGCAGCATCCCATAGATTTTGAGAGGTTGTGTCTTCATTATCATTTGTTTCAAGGTAGTTTTTAATTTCCTTCTTGATTTCCTCATTGACCCATTGGTTTTTTAGTAGCATGTTGTGTAGTCTCCATGGAGTAGGTTTTTTCTGTTTGCTTTTCCAGTGGTTGATTTCTAATTTCATGGCATTGTGGTCAGAGAAGATACTTGAGATAATTTCTATGCTCCTAAATTTATTGAGATTCGCTTTATGTCCCAATATGTGATCGATTCTTGAGAATGTTCCATGAGCATTTGAGAAGAATGTGTATTCTGCTTTTTTTGGATGTAGTGTCCTGAAGATATCAATTAAGTCTAACTTTTCTCTTGTTTCCTTTAGGATCTCTGTTGCTGTATTGGTTTTCTGTCTAGAGGATCTGTCCATTGATGTGAGGGGGGTATTTAGGTCTCCTCCTATGATTGTATTCTCATCAATATCTCCCTTTATGTCTGTTAATATTTGTTGTGTGTATCTGAGTGCTCCTATGTTTGGGGCATATATGTTGATGATAGTAACATCCTCTCCTTGGATAGATCCCTTAATCATTAAATAGTGTCCTTCTTTGTCTTTCTTTATGTCTTTTGTTTTAAAGTGTATTTTGTCTGATATGAATGTTGCGACTCCTGCTTTTCTGTCATGTCTATTGGCATGAAATACTTTTCCCCAGCCTTTCACTTTCAATCTATATGTATCTTTTGTCCTAAGGTGAGTTTCTTGTAGGCAGCATATTGAATGTTTTTGCCTTTTTATCCACTCAGCCATTCTGTGTCTTTTGATTGGGGCATTCAGCCCATTGACATTTAAGGTGATAATTGATAGATGATTATTTATTGCCATTTGATCCTCGTGTTCCAGTTGATTCTATGGTTCTCCATTCTTCCTTTCTTTTTCTTTTTTTTTTTTTTCTTTTTTTGGTTGGATGGTCTCCTGTTATTATCTGCTTGAGTGTATTTTTTTTTTCATTTTTTGCAAATGCAATATTTGGTTTTGGCTTGTGGTTGCCCTGTTTTTTAAGTATGCTAACCCCTTCCCATAATTGTGTGTTTTAGCCTGATGGTCCTGTAAGTTCAAACACTTCATTAGTATATTAAAATTAAGAAGAGAGACATACATACAAACAAAAAGGATTATTTACCTCCTAACATCCCTTGCCCACTTTTTATGGTTTTGATGACTCTTTTATTTTTTTCTTTTTAATTTTATTTTGTTTGAAGCATGTTCATGATTAAATCTGTATGCTGGCTTATTTGAGTGACTCCATGAAATCTTCTTCATCAGAGCAACCCTTACCATCTGTCCCTGAGCATCACCAGTGGCAGAGACCTGCCCCACATACGCCCCTTCCAGTGAAAAAATGACCTTTTTTACTACATTGGCTTTCCTGATCCAATAGACAACACTAGCTGACTCTCTCTCCAGCTCTCTGTTGGACATGAATCCCTAATCTCCCTTTTCTTGGAGAACACCTATGCTTCAATGGGGTGCCCCAAGAGGTGAGCTGCATTTAGGATAGACAAATTAAATATGTTCTGTCCTGGTTGTTCTTCCCTGAAAAATCCCTTTTCCCTTTATTGAAGTGGGTCTCCTTATTTTGAAGTTAACCTCATGGATAAAGTCTAAGGCTTCCACTCTCCTGGTGCACTTTAACTCTCTTCAGTGGGAAACACTTAAACTTCCCTCACTGATGCAGGTGGTCAATAAACCATGGTACTGCTTGAAGCAAGGCACCAAGAAATTAAAACCTGTCATGGTGTATTTAGTTAAAGAAGGGTACTGAGATTGACCATCTCAACTTTTGATTTTCCATCAAGTCCTGCACTTAAGGCCAATACTAATAACTGGAAACCGACTATGGATAATTTTGAAAAGCTCTTTATTTTATTAGAGTAGCTCTATCAGATAATGTTCTTGATGGGTGACATACGAAACAACATGGGTGAATGTTTTGGAGTTAGAGACTTGGCTAACCAGTTTTAGTCAGTAAAAAGTTTACAGAAAAACCTACCACAATTCACCTTTATCTTTGAAGAGTCAACCTTATGACTTTTTCCTGAGTTCCTAAGGGGCACTTAAGTAACACTGAGATTTCCCATAGCCATTGTGGACAGGATCTAGACACCTGCCTTGCACTGCTACCAGAATCTCAGCTTTGACACTATAATGATGATATCTTAGTCTGGGGATATGACCAAGACTGTGTATAACAGGTTGTCAAACATGTGAATACCAATCAGTGAGAGATGAGAGCACCTCACTGTGCTTCCCCTAAAGTACAAGGCCCTTCATGGTCTGTTAAATTTATAGACTATACCTAGAATTCAGAAGGCAAATCGTTCCCAATCTGGTAGAAGACAAACACCTAGTGCGTATGTGGGGCAGGTCTCTGCCACTGGTGATGCTCAGGGACAGATGGTAAGGGTTGCTCTGATGAAGAAGATTTCATGGAGTCACTCAAATAAGCCAGCATACAGATTTAATCATGAACATGCTTCAAACAAAATAAAATTAAAAAGAAAAAAATAAAAGAGTCATCAAAACCATAAAAAGTGGGCAAGGGATGTTAGGAGGTAAATAATCCTTTTTGTTTGTATGTATGTCTCTCTTCTTAATTTTAATATACTAATGAAGTGTTTGAACTTACAGGACCATCAGGCTAAAACACACAATTATGGGAAGGGGTTAGCATACTTAAAAAACAGGGCAACCACAAGCCAAAACCAAATATTGCATTTGCAAAAAATGAAAAAAAAAATACACTCAAGCAGATAATAACAGGAGACCATCCAACCAAAAAAAGAAAAAAAAAAAAAAGAAAAAGAAAGGAAGAATGGAGAACCATAGAATCAACTGGAACACGAGGATCAAATGGCAATAAATAATCATCTATCAATTATCACCTTAAATGTCAATGGGCTGAATGCCCCAATCAAAAGACACAGAATGGCTGAGTGGATAAAAAGGCAAAAACATTCAATATGCTGCCTACAAGAAACTCACCTTAGGACAAAAGATACATATAGATTGAAAGTGAAAGGCTGGGGAAAAGTATTTCATGCCAATAGACATGACAGAAAAGCAGGAGTCGCAACATTCATATCAGACAAAATACACTTTAAAACAAAAGACATAAAGAAAGACAAAGAAGGACACTATTTAATGATTAAGGGATCTATCCAAGGAGAGGATGTTACTATCATCAACATATATGCCCCAAACATAGGAGCACTCAGATACACACAACAAATATTAACAGACATAAAGGGAGATATTGATGAGAATACAATCATAGGAGGAGACCTAAATACCCCCCTCACATCAATGGACAGATCCTCTAGACAGAAAACCAATACAGCAACAGAGATCCTAAAGGAAACAAGAGAAAAGTTAGACTTAATTGATATCTTCAGGACACTACATCCAAAAAAAGCAGAATACACATTCTTCTCAAATGCTCATGGAACATTCTCAAGAATCGATCACATATTGGGACATAAAGCGAATCTCAATAAATTTAGGAGCATAGAAATTATCTCAAGTATCTTCTCTGACCACAATGCCATGAAATTAGAAATCAACCACTGGAAAAGCAAACAGAAAAAACCTACTCCATGGAGACTACACAACATGCTACTAAAAAACCAATGGGTCAATGAGGAAATCAAGAAGGAAATTAAAAACTACCTTGAAACAAATGATAATGAAGACACAACCTCTCAAAATCTATGGGATGCTGCGAAAGCAGTGCTCAGAGGGAAATGTATAGCAATACAGGCCTTTCTCAAAAAAGAAGAAAGATCCCAAATTGACAACTTAACCCTCCACCTAAACGAATGAGAAAAAGAAGAACAAAAAAGTCCTAAAGTCAGCAGAAGGAAGGAAATTATAAAGATCAAAGAAGAAATCAATAAAATAGAGACTCAAAAAACAATAGAGAAAATTAATAAAACCAAGAGCTGGTTCTTTGAAAAGGTGAACAAAATTGATAAACCCCTGGCCAGACTCACTAAAAAGAGGAGAGAAAGAACCCAAATCACCAAAATTATAAATGAAAAAGGAGAAATTACAACGGATACAGCAGAAATACAAAAAACCATAAGAGAATACTATGAACAACTGTATGGCAACAAGTTTGACAATCTGGAAGAAATGGACAATTTTCTAGAATCTTACAGCTTGCCAAAACTGAATCAAGCAGAAACAGACCAACTGAACAGACCAATCACTAGATATGAAATCGAAGAAGTCATAAAATCACTCCCTACAAATAAAAGTCCAGGACCAGATGGCTTCACAGGTGAATTTTATCAAACATATAAAGAGGAATTGGTGCCCATCCTCCTTAAACTCTTCCAAAAGGTTGAAGAAGAAGGAATACTCCCAAAGACATTCTATGAGGCCACCATCACCCTCATTCCAAAACCAGGCAGAGATACCACCAAAAAAGAAAACTATCACCCAATATCACTGATGAATATAGATGCAAAAATTCTCAACAAAATCTTAGCCAACCGAATCCAACAACATATCAAAAAAATTATACACCATGACCAGGTTGGGTTCATCCCAGGTTCACATGGATGGTTCAACATACGCAAATCAATCAGCATCATACACCACATGAACAAAAAAAAAGTCAAAAATCATATGATCATCTCAATAGACGCAGAAAAAGCATTTGACAAGGTTCAACATCCATTCATGATCAAGACCCTCGCCAAAGTGGGTATAGAGGGAACATTCCTGAATATAATCAAAGCCATTTATGATAAACCCACAGCAAATATAATCCTCAATGGGGAAAAACTGAAAGCCTTCTCACTCCAATCTGGAACAAGACAGGGATGCCCACTCTCACCACTGCTCTTCAACATAGTTTTGGAAGTCTTAGCCACAGCAATTAGACAAACAAAAGAAATCAAAGGCATCCAAGTAGGAAGAGAAGAGATCAAACTGTCACTGTATGCAGATGACATGATTCTATACCTAGAAAACCCTAAGGACACAACCCCAAAACTCCTTGAACTGATTAATAAATTCAGCAAAGTGGCAGGATATAAAATTAACATTCAGAAGTCAGTTGCATTTCTGTATACCAGCAATGAAACATTAGAAAAGGAATACAAAAATATGATACCTTTTAAAATTGTACCACACAAAATCAAATACCTCGGAATACACCTGACCAAGGAGGTAAAGGACCTATATGCCGAGAACTATAAAACCTTAATCAAAGAAATCAAAGAAGATGTAAAGAAATGGAAAGATATTCCATGTTCCTGGATTGGAAAAATCAATATTGTGAAAATGGCCATCCTACCCAAAGCAATCTACAGATTCAATGCAATCCCTATCAAATTACCCAGGACATTTTTCACAGAACTAGAACAAACAATCCAAACATTTATATGGAACCACAAAAGACCCAGAATCGCCAAAGCAATCCTGAGAAACAAAAACCAAGCAGGAGGCATCACTCTCCCAGACTTCAAGAAATACTACAAAGCCACAGTCATCAAAACAGTGTGGTACTGGTATCAAAACAGACAGACAGACCAATGGAACAGAATAGAGAACTCAGAAAGAAACCCTGACACCTATGGTCAATTAATCTTTGACAAGGGTGGGGGCAAGAACATAAAATGGGAAAAGGAAAGTCTATTCAGCAAGCATTGCTGGGAAACCTGGACAGCTGCATGCAAAGCAATGAAACTAGAACACACCCTCACACCATGCACAAAAATAAACTCCAAATGGCTGAAAGACTTAAATATACGACAGGACACCATCAAACTCCTAGAAGAAAACATAGCCAAAACACTCTCTGACATCAACATCATGAATATTTTCTCAGGTCAGTCTCCCAAAGCAATAGAAATTAGAGCAAAAATAAACCCATGGGACTTCCTCAAACTGACAAGCTTTTGCACAGCAAAGGAAACCCAAAAGAAAACAAGAAGACAACTGACAGAATGGGAGAAAACAGTTTCAAATGATGAAATGGACAAGGGCCTAATCTCTAGAATATATAAGCAACTTATACAACTCAACAGCAAAAAAGCCAATCAAGCAATGGAAAAATGGGCAAAAGACCTGAATAGACATTTCTCCAAAGAAGATACACAGATGGCCAGCAAACACATGAAAAAATGCTCAACATCGCTGATTATAAGAGAAATGCAAATCAAAACTACCATGAGATACCACCTCACACCAGTCAGAATGGCCCTCATTAATAAATCCACAAATAACAAGTGCTGGAGGGGCTGTGGAGAAAAGGGAACCCTCCTGCACTGCTGGTGGGAATGTAAACTGGTACAGCCACTATGGAGAACAGTTTGGAGATACCTTAGAAATCTATACATAGAACTTCCATATGACCCTGCAATCCCACTCTTGGGCATCTATCCGGTCAGAGCTCTACTTAAAAGAGACACATGCACCTGCATGTTCATTGCAGCACTATTCACAATAGCCAGGACATGGAAACAACCCAAATGTCCATCGACAGAGGATTGGATTCGGAAGAGGTGGTATATATACACTATGGAATACTACTCAGCCATAAAAAAGGATGACATCATGCCATTTGCAGCAACATGGATGGAACTAGAGAATCTCATCCTGAGTGAAATGAGCCAGAAAGACAAAGACAAATACCATATGATATCACTTATAACTGGAATCTAATATCCAGCACAAATGAACATCTCCTCAGAAGAGAAAATCATGGACTTGGAGAAGAGACTTGTGGTTGCCTGATGGGAGGGGGAGGGAGTGGGAGGGATCGGGAGCTTGGGCTTATCAGACACAACCTAGAATAGATTTACAAGGAGATCCTGCTGAATAGCATTGAGAACTATGTCTAGATACTCATGTTGCAACAGAAGAAATGGTGGGGGAAAAACTGTAATTGTAATGTATACATGTAAGGATAACCTGACCCTCTTGCTGTACAGTGGGAAAATAAAATAAAATAAAATTAAATTAAATTAAATAAAATAAAATTAAATAAAATAAAAAAAAGAAAAGAAAAAGACTGCATGGGCTCTAATCTTATTATAGTAAGTATGGTAATTTGTCCTCTGATTTACCAAAGATCATCCAATTTAGGACTCTCCTGTCCCATGGGATTCACTATAACTTCTCTTGTCTATCACATGGTTTATTGTAATTGAGGATCTGAGTGGTGTATTTAGCCTGAGAGAGGGGCAACCTCATGATTGACAGTAATTTTGATTTAGGCCAAGGGGGATATTTTTATGGAATTAATAAGCAACACTATTTAGCTGATTTTGTTTTTCACAAGTTTCTATTATGCGTTCTAATGGCCTCAAGCTATTTTAACATTTGCCATCACTGCCAGTAAGGAAGACATGTTTTTTTCTGAAGTGCCACTCTGAGAAAGAATTGTGTTGGCCTCTTCCAACATGCCAAATCTTTATGATATTTTCCCAATGTCTATCTGTTTCCTGATAAGCCCACTGTAACATGGCCAGCTGATGGAGATCTCTGGCCTCAGCTAACACATCACAATTCCTAGATATTGAGAATTTTAGTGCACTTTATTGGAGTGGGCATCCCTCTGAGCCATAAACATAGTGCATGTAGACCAGGTCCAAAGCCACTTCTGAGGGTCATTTCTGGCTTCCACACTCTTTATGCATGATTCTTTAGCAGGAATTATAACAGAAGTTCAAACCTGAGTCAATCAGGATCTACTCCTTTAACCTAATCTCTGGGCTCCACTGCCTGTGCTTTATCATGCTGGCTTTGGATATTTGTAAAAGAATGCTTACCATAGCCTTAAAAATACATGATAGCAGTTCTCAAACCTCTGCCTCCAAGCCTTGGCCTTCAATGTTATAACAATTTTCCATTTTCATTGAGACAGTAATTTGCAAAACAGATACTAACATTGCCTTGGAAATTGGCAGGAACATTGTGACCTAACCTATGTGGACAGCTGCAGGAATATAGGATTGCCACACCACCTCAGGAGGCTGACCAGCAGCAAGGAGTTGGCACTTTTTTCTGTTCGTATAAAAGGAGCCTAAATTTTAAGTTGTGTAACATGGCTCTTTGTGATATTATTCAACCATCTTCCTAGCCAGCTGGGTTTTGAATAAAATCACCGTGTTTAACCCAAAACCTCATCCCTCAATGTATTGGCCTGTTTTTTGGCAAACACTGTGAGCTTGGACTTGGTAACAGGGACACTATTTTTCCATACCTACTAGGTGAGCCAATTTTAAAATTTTAGTTCCATTGAGTGAAGTACACTTCCAACCAGTAGCACTCCTATGAATCCAGGAGATCCTTCAGCATTAGGTTCCCGGATTAGATTTTGCCAGCCAAGAATTCCAATCATGAAGACCTGGTTGAAGTAAAGAGGCCTTTGTTGGGACTGCAGCTCAGGCAACACAGATCCCAGAAGTACTTGAGTTCAGCTCCAAGCTGTGTTCCACCAGACTACAAAATGGGGGAGGTTAATAAAGGCAAGAATTAGGATAGAAGCTGGAAAGGAGTAAGAGTGTTTGTTAAGCAAGGATGGTTGGGGTTCAAAATGATTACATAATTTTAAAGGGGAGAATTTTGAGCCTACAAGGTTTCAGCTAGCAGCTGCTAGCAGACATTGTTTTCAAAGTAGCCAATAGGGTCCTTGAGTTTGATACAGTTGAGAAACTCAGTAGTTCAAGGATTTGTCTGAGACCACATCCACAATTGCCAACAGCTTCACTGTGGATGCCTAATGAGAGTTAACTCAGTTTTGAATCTTAAAATAATCTTAAATATATCACATTTTTTCCCTTTTGATAAAGTGTTCTCATTTTTGACAGCTATTGATGTGAAACTTTTGGCCTAACATTTCATTTTTTGTTACTAGGGTGATTAATAACCCACTCCCAATTCAAAAAGTCTCTTGGAGCCAGGGCTTTTTTGCCCCAAAAATCTGCAGTGTGTGGAGGAACATTTTTTTTTAATATTTATAATTAAAGTGTAGTTGGGTTACCATGCTGTGACGACTTCTGCTGTAGAGCAAAGTGACTCAGCCATACATACATCAGTCATACATACATTTATGTATACATACACAAACATCATTTTTTAAATATGGTTTTCTACTATGGTGTATACCAGAGATTGGAGATATTTCCCTGTGCTATACAGTAGGTCCTCATTGTTTGTCCATTCTAAATGTAATACTTTGCATCTACTAATCTCAAACTCCCAGGGCAACCCACCTTCCCCCCCCGCCCCCCGCCCCAAGTCTATTCTCTATGTTTGTGAGACCGTTTCTGTTTTGTAGATAGGTTCATTCTTGCCATGTTTTATTTCATTTTATTATTTTACTATTTCATTTCATTTTTATTTCTATTTTTATTTTTTGGCGGTCCATGGCACATGGAGTTCCAGGGCCAGGGACCTGATCTGAGGTACAGTTGCAGCTTAAGCAGGAGCTGTGCCAAAGCCAGATCCTTAACACTCTGTGCCAGACTGGGGATAAAACCTGCTACCCAGTGGTCTCTAGATGCTGACGATCCTGTTGTGCCACGGTAGGAAATCCTGAGCCATACTTTAGAATCCACATGCAAGTGCTATCATACTGTATTTTGCTTTCTCATTCTGATTTACTTCTCTTGGTACGAGAATATTCAATTGCATCCACATTGCTGCAAATGGCATTATTTCACTCTTTTTTTTTTTTTTTTAAGGCTGAGTCATATTCCATTGCATACGTATATACCACATCTTCTTAATCCATGCATCTGTTGATATACAAATGCTTTAAGTCATTTCTGTGTCTTGGCTGTTTGCATAGTGCTGCTATGAACAAAAGTGTTGTATGTATATTTTTTAATTTTACTTTTGTCCAAATATATGCCCAGGAGTGGGACTGCTAGTTCATATGGTAATTCTATTTTTAGTTTTCTGAGGGAACGGCATACTGTTTTCCATAGCGATTATATCAACTAACATTCCCACCAACAATGTGGGAGGGTACCCTTTTCTCCACACCCTTTCCAGCATTTGTTATGTGTAGACTTAATGATGGCCATTCTGACTGGCGTGAGGGGATATCCCATTGTAGATCTGATTCCCATTTCTCTAATAATTAATGATGTTGAACATCTTTTCATACGACTACTGGTCACCCATATGTCTTCTTTGGAGGAATGTCTGTTTAGGTCTTCCGCCCATTTTTTGATTGGGTTGTTTGGTTTTGTTGCTGTTGGTATTGCTGTTGATGAGTTGTATTTGTTGGTTGTGTATTTTGGAGATTAAGCCATTGTCAGTCATAACATTTGGAAACATTTTCCCCCATTCTGTGGATTCTCTTTTCTCTTTTTCTTTGTTATGGTTTCCTTTGATATGCACTAGCTTTTAAGTTTGACTAGGTCTTGTTTGTTTATTGCTTTGCCTTGGGAGACTGCCCTAAGAAAACATTTGTATGGTTGATGTCAGAAAGTGTTTTGTTTTGCCTATGTTCTCTTCCAGGAGCCTTATGTTTAAAACTTTAAGCCGTTTTGAGCTTATTTGTGTGCATGGTGTAAGGGCATGTTCTAATTTCATTGATTCACATCAGCTATCCAGTTTTCCCAGCACCACTTACTGAAGAGACTGTCTTTTCCCATTTTATAGCCTCACCTTCTGGATTGAAGGATAATTGACTGTAGGTGTCAGGGTTTGTTTCTGGGCTCTCTCCTCTGTACCAATACCACATTGTTTCAACTACTGTAGTTTTGGAATATTGTCTGAAGTCTAGGAAATTTATCCTTCCTGTTCGTCTTTTTTCTCCTCAGGATTGCTTTTGCAATTGTATGTCTTTTATGGTCCCATGTATAATTGTGAGTGATTTGATCTAATTCTGTGAATTGTCATGGTGTGATGTACCATGGTGTGATACATCTCTGTCATATAGTGTACTGTCATGTGGTATGCCTTGGCCATACAAGACAAAATTAGTCTGTGTGTGTCCCTTTTTCATTTTCCATAGTTTTACTCCTTTGAGACTCAGGGCAATATGAGTAGTGATAAGGATGTCATAAGGTCTTTTGATTTTTCTTCCAGTTATTGCTCAGGTCCTTGTTCTTCCCTGACCCAAGTAACACTTTGTATCCAGCTTTAAAAAAAGTTGTATGGAGGGTTTCTCTGTGAGAAGGGGAGTTATGGAAGGCATAAACTCATAAGTTGTGCTTTGTAATTGACTACGATGTTGAGCATATTTTTCTTAACTTTTAATTCCTGGGTAAGACAGAAGTTTTATTTCCCTCAATGGAGGCAAGGAATTGTCTCCCACATAAAATTTCAAAGGGGCTTAGCCCAAGGTTTCTCCTAGGAGCTACCTGTGTATGGAGGAGAGCAGAGTTTGGTGAGTGTCTTTTTAAAAGTATGGTTCATCTTTTCCGTCTTTCATGTGGATTGAGGTCTCCAGGCAGAGTGTGATTTCTGTCTCACTCCTGGCCCTTTGCTTATAGCTTGAGTCACATCTGCCATGAAGGCCAATAACTTGTCATTTTGAATGGAGGTGGGGCATCCACACCTTGGAATTGTTTCTTTAAGGGGAGGCTTGGTTACCTCTTGTGCTGTTTTCTTCCTTGTGGGGAATGCTTCAACCCACTCTGGAAAAGTATCAACAAATATTTATAGGTATTTTATTCAACCAGTAGTTTTTGGCATTTGTGTGAAATATTCTTGCCAGGCAGCACAAGGCTGTTCTCTGGTGTGCTGAGTCCCTTCTGGTAGCAACTTTTTTTCTGATATTAGGGTTATTCTTTAAGCGAATGTGGCAGTTTTGAGCCACTCTTTGGATACTTTGCTGTAAGCAGCGTCCCCACAGAGATAATCTGATGATGTTCATTAGGCATCTCTGTCACAATGTGTACTGTCGTATGATATGTCTTGGCCATACCAGACAATAAATTTAGTCCACAAGAGTTTATTTTCCAGTGATAGCTGGGGTCCCAGGTGTCAAACCCCCAGTCTTTTGTCCTTTGATCATCTCCAGGAGTGTAATGGGGTTTATGAGTTGATAAGTCTATGTGTGGCAGCAAGGACCCAGGGAAATCTCATTTCTGGTTGATTTATCTGCCATCTGGTTGCTTTGAGCCATGATGAGGTCAGTTTCTGATGTCCTGGGCAATGTATTATGGCAATGACCTATGGCTCAGAGACAGCCGTGGGAGGTGCCAAAGCATCTGGGACATGTTTAATGTCCTTGTTATTTGAGGTTAATAACCTTCTTTCATTCCATATTGACCCATGGGCCTGCACCATCATGAAGGCATACTTAGAGTCAGTATCAAGGTTTGGCTTTTTTTTTTCTTTTTTTTTTTTTTTTTTGTTGAGGTAATTAATTCTTGATTCAGGGCAATTCATTTTGTCTTTTGAGCAGATGTACCGGGGGGGGGGAGGGGAGGTGGCAGCAATGGTTACCTGTTGTTCCATTGTAGGGGTGTGGAAAAGGGAATAAGAAGCTTGGCAAGAGTGAAGCCATCTTCTGCCACCATCCATCTTGGTGAATTTAAGGTGACTCATATGAGGGATCTGAGAAGAACAAAGTCATTAGGACTTGGAAAACTCCGGGCCCTGATTGTTCTAGAGAAAGTCAAAATAGCTAGATTGTGCTTGAGGTTAATCCTTAAAGTAACAATATAAGGCATTTGTTACAGCTATACACCTTTCTGTACCCTGCGTGTAACTAAAGAGTAATGCAGTATGTTAGACAGGTAAGCAAGCCCTATAAATGCATCTCTTCCTTTCTGTTCAGGGTCCATGATTGGGAAGTGATTCCCCATGGACCCGCCAGTGTAGGACTCCAGAGGAAGACTCCATCTTCCCCGAGTGTCTTCTGAGGTGATTTCTGGGAATTCTACAATACTGTGATCATGTCATATCCAGCTCATCTCTGTCCACTGCTTGTGAAACAGCTCTCCTCAGAGAACAAATCCCACTCAGCCTCTTTTAGTAGCATGTCTAACAGATTGAGTCAGGAGGAACATACCATTTCCAATACCTTCAGTCTATCAAGACCGATTTTTCCTTCCCCAGAAAGAGTAAGCTTCAGAAGGGCAGGATTTGGGGAACTGACCATCTGAACGGTGACATTCAAGTTGTCAGGAGGAATGGCTTGGTATATTCCCATCCTCCCAGCCATTAGCTAGTAACCCTCATTTTGTTGTAGGAACCCTAAGATTTGATGCATTGCATATACTGTGGTGGGATGAATTTTTCTGCTTCCTGGAGCAGATTGCCTGTGGCTGCCACTGCTTGGAGGCAAGGGGGCCATCCTATCTCTCTGTTGCCTAATTGCTTTGATACATAAGTCTAGGTCTAGGGATTTCTCCAGTCATCTGCATCAGCATTCCTAAGGTCATTCCCTGTATTTCATGAGAAGACAGTTGGAGCTATTTCTGTAAGTGTGTTAAGCCTATCAGTCATACATTTCTATATTATGGTTTCTGAAGCATATTCATCTTCACTTGTGCATACCAGAGTACAGATTCCTTGCCTCTCAGGGCTTCCTATAAAGGCTTAGCGATAAGCCCCAAACTGGAAATCCAAATATGACAGAATCCTGCAGTGCCCGAGAATCTGTTCCCACCCCAGTGTTCCAACTTCTGGGGCATCTGACCAGGCATGCAATCTGGCCTCTGGATAAGTCCTCCAACCCTCCCCTCACCTGCTCACCTGAAGGGAGACAGGTGTGGAGAAAAAACTCAGAACTTCCAATCTAGCTGGTGGCCCTCTGGGGCCACCTGCCCATGGGCAAACTCCAGGCAAGCCCCTAAAATTTGCTGCCCCCAAAAGAACCTCTGCTCACTGGTGCTGAAGTGAAATATGGAGAGAGAATTTGGGGTGAAGAAGAAAAGGGCGATTTAACGCTTTGCTTAACAAAGGAGGCCACAGCAGTCTTGTGCCTTAAAGACTGTGCCCTCCTTTGGGGAAAAACCAAGGGACATTTTATGGAGAAAAGTAAGTGTTTAGATAAGAATCAGGGGTGAAGCAGGCACACATTCTTCTTTCTTTCAGAGAATCCTAGTCATCAAGGGATACTGGTGCAGTCCTCATGATCTTCCAGGTTATCATATCCGGACTTTTTCCTAGAAGGTGTACACGTCTGAAAGAGTAACATTTTCAGGGATTATGAAAAACTTGGAAGGCATCAGAAAAGCATCATTGGCTTAGTGCAATCTTTAACTCATAGGCAGCTGTGTTCAGGCTGCAGTCAAGAAAGGGAAATGTTCAGTGAGCAGATTTATTTTGTTGTTTTCCAAAAGGCATAAAGATGTAATTGCTCTATTTTAAGTGCATAAAGTGTCTGCACCAGGATTAACAGATCCACACTACTATATATAAAATAGATACAAATGAGGACTTATTTATGGCACTGGGAACTATATTCAATTGTTCAAATATATATAAATATTATATATATATATAATATATAATATGTGAATAACTATGTTGCATGCCTGAAACTAATACAATGTTGTAAATCTGCTATACTTCAATTGATAAATACATAAAATTTTTTAAATGAATACATCAGTCAAAAAATACATCGAGCAAATTGTGGGACAGCAACTATTCTCCAAGGAGATAAAACTCAAAGAGCCCCTGGCTGAGATAAGAATTACCAGACCTTATTGGCCCACCTGTCTCACTGTAATTGTTAAAATGTTCCTAAAGACCTCCATACCCCAGCAACTTGGCCTACTCCCTCCTGCCCCCCACTAGGAAGGTATGTGGCACACTCCTTCCCCCACCCCATAGGGGCACCATATATGCCCCAAACAAGCAGCAAGTGTATCCGAAGACCCCATCCTTCCCAAACCAATCAGCAGGTCAACAGGTGTATGGCAAGACCTCCCCTCACACTCCTTTGTCTTTGGGCTATAAAAGCAGACACGACCATGCACCCAGAATCAGCTGTCCCTGATTATAAGGAAGTTGGCCCAGTGGGTTAACAGTGTCTCTTGCCTTTGTAAGCATCTCTTTTTTACACCCAGCTCTGAATCCAGAAATCTCTTTTTCCATCTGTGTGCATAGACCACAACACTAATTACAAATGATAAATCCTTGTTTTATTTTGGTTTTGAAGTCAGCCCCAAAGATCTCTAGATGTCAGAACAGAGGTACTTTACACAGTTGGAACTGTCTTTGGTTATGTCATCAGGTGTTCAGGTAAACTTTCTGAGTGGCTCTTATAGCAACAGGTAAGAGTATGAATTGTTGTGGAAAGTTCCCTGACATTTAAATCAAGTCAGCAAGTTTCAGGAAAACGATAGTACTAGCTTAAGAGTTTCTGAATTCTGGAGGAATCATGTTGGATGAAAAGGATAACTGTTCCAACTCTGCTTAAAAAGAGATAATTTGGAGAGGGGAGGCAAGATGGCAGAAGAGTAAGAGGATGTGCTCACCCTCTCCCACAAACACATGAAAAAAGACACATAGACATGTAAAATGACTCACACAGGACATCAACTGAATCCTGGAAGAAGAACTTAAACCTCCAAAAAGGGTAAGAAACTCTTGACAGAGAAAAGAAAAAGAACAAAAGAAAAAAGAGAGAGAGAGAAAAGGAATCAGGATGGGTCAAGCATTCCCGAGAGGGAGCTGTGAAGGAGAAAGGCAACCCCACAACCTTGGAAGCCACCTAACCTATGGAAAGATCAGCAGAGTTGGAGGGATCTCCAAGATGCTGAGGAAAGTGCAGCAGCAGGTCTGAGAACTGAAAAGCAGTGTGAGAGAAGTACAGATCATTTGAACCACTGATGCAGACACCACAGGCTGAGATGCTTGGGGTGGGCCCTGGGCACTGAGACCTAGACTCTGGAGGTCAGTCCCTGGGAGCAGGCTGGAGCTGGTGGTGTGGAGACAGCCTAAGAGTCTAGGGAGCAGTGCACTGTGGGCAGGGGAAGCAGTACACTAAGGGCTGGGGAGTGGAAAGCCATGGCAGAGGGAACCAAGGAGAAGGTCTGGACCCACAGGAGAGATAAGGCACCATTGTTGGGGAGGGGAGAGGAGAAGGGGTGGGCCACCACCAGAGAAAAAACTCCTTGCACCCCAACTTGTGCACACTTGCCTCCCCCCCTCCCCATGGCACAGCACCCCACCCAGTGGGAACAGAGAAGCCACGCTCCAGGCCAAGCCCCCACCTGCGAGCCCCCACCTGCTAGAAGCCAGTGCCAAACCAACCCAGGAGAAGCTGTGCACTTTAGCAGCTCTCTGGGCCCTGCCCCAACCAGGAGAAAGCACTGCACCCCAACATATAGCTCCAGGCTACCTTGCCCTGCAAGAAGCTGCACCCCATGTTGCAGGGATCTGGCCCTGCCCCGACCCAGGGAAAGCCCTGTGCCATTCTGCAGAGCTCCGGGCCACCTCACCGGCCCTGCAGAAAGCTGTGCACTGTTTTGCAGAGCTCCCAGGCCTTACCTTGACCTTTGAGAAGCCATGCACGGCTTTGCTGTGCTCTGGGCCTGCCCTGACCGGGAGAAAGCTGTGCACCACTCTGCATAGCTCCAGGCCACCATGACCCATCCTGTCAGAAGCTGCCTGGTGCTTTGCATTGCTCCAGGCCACCTCACCCCACAGGAAGCTGAAGTACCCAACCTAGATTGTGCCTCTCAGGTGCAACCCCTTGTGACCAGAAGTCACTTGCTAGCCCACCATAGACCTGGTGTCTCCAGCAGTGGGAAGCATCTTACTAGCTCAAGTTGGACTGGACCAAGAGGTGGTGGGAGCAAACCACCACAGTTATCCCTGACTCCAGAAGTGGGCATGGCCTACCTCAGCTAGGGATATCTGAACAAAAAATCACTTACAGCCCCAAACACTTCAGAAGGCATTACAGAGAAGGATGCTACAATGGAAATCCACCTTGTGTTATTCTTGCTCCCCCAGGAGCACACACACACACACACACTGCAGCCGCCACTGCCAAATGTCCTGGGAGGGGCCCAGACGCTTGATCACTGTCCCTTCCTAGGAACCTGCAACTAAGTGTGCCCTTTTCAGCACATCCCATTGGGGCTAAGTAGGACCAGGTGCTTCTAGCATGATTTACAGGTGATGGGGCAAACTTCCACAGTTATCTCTGGTTCCAGAGGTGGCAGTGGCCAGACACCACTAGGGATTGGTGAACAGGCACCACTTGAAGCCCCATTCACCTCAAGGGCATCACAGAGGAAGGCATTGTGACCAAATCAACTATTGGTGCTCACACAGCCTTGCAAACACATTGGCCCTGCTGCTGCAGGCTCAGGGCAGTACCCATATCTCGGATCTCTGCCACTTCCCAGGATCCTACAACAAGGAACAGCCTGTGCATCACCTCCTATGTAGGCTCAGTAAGATGGATCACCTCATTCATGGTCTACAGGTGGTGGAGGCAAACCGCTGTAGTTATCACAGAAGCTAGAAATGATCATGGCCCACTCCCACTAGGGGTCCCTGAACAGGCACCACCTTTGGTTCTAATCACCTCAAAGAAAGGCACTGAAATCAAACACAAGCCTTTACTGCTTCACCCCCCCCCCCCCAGGCACACACACACCCTGCCACAGCTACAGCCAAATTCTCTGGTCACCTTGCAGATCCTTCTATGGCTCATTATCACTGCCCAGGGCCCTGCAAATAGGAGTAACCTGTACCACCTTCCTGTTTTCAGGTCCCTGCTTCTGTTGAGAGTCCAATGAACAGGCACAGACTGCTGCCCCTACCCATTGCCCCCTTCCTCCTGAAAACACACTGGGGATGCTGGGAACAACAGACTTCTCACACCAAAGAAAGAGACAGCAAAGGGTCAAACTCCCACACCACACACACACACACACACACACACACACACACACAAAGTCCCCCCCCCAAAAGAAAATACAGAGGGGTATTCTTGCATAGAAATAGACTTATAAGACTACAGTTTGGATTACTCAAATTCACAGGGGGGGGAAAAAAACAAACCCACGACAAGATGAAGAAGATCAGAAACCAGTCCCAGTTAAGACAACAGAAGAACTCACCTAAAGCAGTCAAAACTGAAATAGACCTCTGCAGTCTGACAGACTTTGAGTTCAAAAGAGAAATAGTGAAAATACTGAAGGAATTAAGAGAGGGTATGAATGGTAATACAGATTCCCTCAAAAAGGAACTAGAGTATATAAAGAGGAGCCAAGAAAAACTAGAAAATTCATTTGCATAGACACAAGCCGAACTAAGGGCAATAAAAACCAGAGTGAATAATGCAGAGGAACGAATTGGTGACCTGGAAGATAGAATAATGGAAATCACCCAAACAGGACAGCAGACAGAAAACCAAATGAAAAAACCTGAAAGCAATAAAAGAGACCAGTGGGATGATATAAAGTGGGCCAATCTACACATAATAGGAATTCCAGAAGGAAAAGGAAAAGAATAGGGGATTGAAAATATATTTGATGAAATTATGGCTGAGAGTTTTGTGACTCTAAAGCATCCTGATATCAAGATACGGGAAGCAGAGAGAGCCCCAAACAGGCCCACACCAAGACATACTATAATAAAAATGGTAACAGATAAAGATAAAGGGAGTATTCTAAAGGCAGCAAGAGAAAAGCAAAATGTTAATTGTAAGGGAACCGCAATAAGGCTCTCAGCTGATTTGGCTACAGAAACACTATAGGCCAGAAGGGAGTGGCAAGATATATTTAAAGCGCTGAAAGGAAAAAAAAAAAAAATCTGCAACCTATCCAGCAAGAATATCATTCAAAATAGAAGCAGAAATAAAGTTTCCCCAATAAACAAAAGCTAAAAGACTACAGCAACACAAAACCCATTCTAAAAGAAATACTGAAAGGGCTTCTCTAAATTAAAAAAAAAAAAAAAAAGAGGAAAATCTAGGATGGAGGAAACCACAATTGGAAAGCAGCCACTTAAATAAGCCAGCATACAGATCCAAAGATAAATATGCGAGGAAAAAAAAGATATCAGAATCATACAATGTGGGCAAGGGAAGTAAGAAAAATTAGAATCTTTTCCATCTTTTTAAGGATGTGTTTGAGCCTATATGATTATTAGGCTAAAGAGAAGCAGATATAGGAAGGGGTTAACATACTTAAAAAAATAGGGCAACCACAAATCAAAACCAGACATTACATTCACAAAAACTGAAAAGAAAAGTATTCAAACATAATCGATGGAAATCATTCAAACAAAAAAAGAAAGAAAGAAAAGAGAAACATAGAATCAACCGGAAAACCAGGGATAAATGGCAATAACTACATATCTATCAGTAATCACCTTAAACGTCAATGGACTGAATGCTCCAATCAAAAGGCACAGAGTGGCCGATGGGATAAAAAAGAAAAAACCTTCAATCTGCTGCCTACAAGAGACCCACCTTATGGCAAAGGACATTTATAGATTGAAAGCGAGGGGATGGGAAAAGACATTTCATGCCAATGGACCAGACAGGAAAGCAGGGGCTGCAACACTCATATCAGATGAAGTAGACTTGAAAACGAAGGCCATAAAGAAAGACAAAGAAGGACACTATTTAATGGCTAAAGGATCCATACAAGAAGAGGATATTACAAGCATCAATATACATACCCCGAATATAGGAGCACTCAGATACTTAGAACAAATGCTAACAGACATAAAAGGAGAAATTGATGGGAATACAATCATAGTGGGTGACTTTAACACCCCACTCACATCAATGGACAGATCCTCTAGACAGAAAATCAATAAGGCAACAGAGATCCTAAATGACACAACGGAAAAATTAGACTTAACATTTTCAGGACATTACAGCGAAAAAAATCAGAATACACATTCTTCTCAAGTGCACATGGAACATTCTCAAGAACTGACAACATATTGGGGCACAAAGCTAACCTCAACAAATTTAAGAATTATTTCAAGTATCTTCGTGTACCACAATAAAACTAGAAATCAATCACAGGAAAAGAATTGAGAAAAAACCTGCTGCATGGAGACTAAACAACATGCTACTAAAAAACCAGTGGGTCAATGGGGAAATCCAGACGGAAATTAAAAAATACCTCGAGACAAATGGTAATGAAGACATAGCCACTCAAAATCTATGGGATGCCACAAAAGCAGTGCTCAGGGGGAAATTCATAGCAGCACAGGCCTTCCTCAAAAGAGAAGACAAACCTCAAATCGACAACCTAACCCACCACCTAAATGAATTAGAAAAAGAAGAACAAACAAAAGCTAAAGTCAGCAGGAGGAAGGAAATCATAAAGATCAAAGAGGAAATCCATACATAATAAAACAGAGATTCAAAACACAATAGATGAAATCAATCAAACCAACAGCTGCTTCCATGAAAAGGTAAACAAAATAGACAAACCTCTGGCTAGACTCATCAGGATGAGGAGAGAAAAAACCCAAATAAACAAAATAAAAAATGAAAAGGAGAAATCACAATGGACACTGCAGAAGTACAAAATCCATGAGAGAATACCATGAACAATTGTATGCCAACAAATTGACAACCTGGAAGAAATGGACAATTTTCTAGACATCTTAGAGCCTGCCAAAACTGAATCAAGAAGAAATAGATCAACTGAACACACCAGTCACTAGAAATGAAATGGAATACGTCATGAAAACACTCTCTGCAAATAAAAGCCAAGGACCAAATGGCTTCAGAGGAGAGTTCTACCAGAGATTCAAAGAGGAAATTCTACCCATCCTCCTTACACTTTTCTGAAAGGTAAAGGAGAATGAACACTCCCAAAGACATTCTATGATGCCACCATCATCCTAATTCCAAAAGCAGACAAAGAAACCTCCAAAAAAGAAAACTAGAGGCCAAGATCCTTAATCAATTTAGATGCAAAAATTCTCAACAACATTTCAGTCAACCAAATTCAACAACATATCAAAAAGATCATACACCACAAGCAGGTAGGATTCCTCCTAGGTTCACAAGGATGGTTCGACATATGCTAATCAATCAATGTCATACACCACATTAGCAAAAGAAAAGTTAAAAACCATTGATTATCTCAATAGATGCAGAGAAAGCATTTGACAAAATCAAACATCCATTCATGATAAAAAAGTATTCCCAAAGTGGGTAGAGAGGGAATGTTCCTCCACATAATCAAAGCCATTTATGACAAACCCACAGCAAACATAATACTCAATGGAGAAAAGCTGAAAGTCTTTCCACTAAAAACTGGAACAAGACAAGGATGTCCACTCTCACCACTGTAATTCAACGTAGTATTGGAAGTCCAAGCCACAGCAATCAGACAAACAAAAGAAATGAAAGGCATCCAAATAGGAAGCAAAGAGGGAAAACTGTCACTGTATGCAGATGACATGATACTGTATATAGAAAACCCTAAGAACTCAACCCCAAAACTACTTAAATTGACTAACAAATTCAGCAAAATAGCAGGATGTAATATGAACACTCAGAAATCAGCCACATTCCTCTATACTAACACAGAAATATTAGAAAAGGAATAAAAAGATACAGTGTCTTTTAAAATTGCACACCAAAAAGTCAAATACCTGGGTATACACCTGACTAAGGATGCAAAAGGCTTCTATGCTGAGAAGTATAAAACATTAATCAGGGAAATTAAAGAAGATGTAGAGAAATGGAAAGATATTCCATGTTCCAGGGTTGGAAAAATTAATATTGTAAAAATGGCCATACTACCCAAAGCATTCTACAGATTCAGTGCAACCCCTATCAAATTACCCATGACATTTTTTACAGAACTAGAGCAGACACTCCAAAAATTTATATGGAACCACAAAAGACCCAGAATTGCCAAAGCAATGCTGAAGAACATCAACCAAGCAGGAGGCATAACCCTCCCAGACTTCAGGCAATATTACAAAGCCACGGTCATCAAGACAGTGTGGTACTGGTACAAAAACAGACAGACAGACCCATGGAACAGAATAGAGAACCACAAAATAAATCCAGACTCCTATGGTCAGTTAATCTTTGACAAAGGAGGCAAGAACATAAAATGGGAAAAAGACAGTCTTTTCAGTGAGTATTGCTGGGAAACCTGGACAGCTGCCTGCAAATCCATGAAACTAGAACACACCCTCACACCACGCACCCAAATAAACTCAAAATGGCTTATGGACTTAAATATAAGACAGACACCATCAAACTCCTGGAAGAGGACATAGGCAAAACATTCTCTGACATCAACCTTACAAATATTTTCTCGGATCAGTCTCCCAAAGCAATAGAACTAAAAGCAAAAATATACCAGTGGGACTTAGTCAAATTGAGAAGATTTTGCACAGCAAAGGAAACCAAAAAGAAAACAAAAGGCAACTTCCAGAATTTGGGAAAATAGTTTCAAATGATGCAACTGACAAGGTCTTAATCTTTAACATATACAAACAACTTATAGAGCTCATCAGCAAAAAATCCAACAACCCAGTGGAGAAATGGGCAAAAGACCTGAATAGAGTGTCCTCCAAGGAAGATATGCATGTCGCCAACAAGCACTCGAAACAATGCTCAACATCACTGATTATTAAAGAAATGCAGATCAAAACTACCACGAGATACCACCTCACACCGGTCAGAATGGCCATCATTAATAAGTCCACAAATAGCAAATGCTGGAAGGGGTGTAAAGAAAAGGGAACCTCCTGCATTGTTGGTGGGAAAGTAAGCTGGTACAACCATTATGGAGAACAGTATGGGGGTACCTTAGATAACTATACATAGAGCTACCATATGACCCAGCAATCCCACCTTTGGGGATATATCTGGACAAAACATTCCTTGAAAAAACACATGTATCCACATGTTCATTGTAGCACTATTCACAAGAGCCAAGACATGGAATCAACCCAAATATCCATTGACAGATGATTGGATTAGGAAGATGTGGAATATTTATACAATGGAATACTACTCAGCCATAAAAAAGAAGCAATTAATGCTATTTGCAGCAACATGGATAGAACTAGAGACTCTCATCCTTAGAGAGGTAAGTCAGAAAGAAAGACAAATACCGTGTGATATCACATATATGGACTATAATATATGGCACAAGGGAACCTTTCCACAGAAAAGAAAACCTTGCACTTGCAGAATAGACATAAGTTGCCAGGGAGGTGGGGGGGGAGGGAAGGGGGAGGGAACTTGAGGTTAATAGATGCAGACCATTGCCTTTGGAATGGATTAGCCATGAGATCCTGCTGCGTATCACTGAGAACTATGTCTAGCCACATATGATGAAACATGATAATGTGAGAAAAAATTATGTATGCGTATATGTGTAACTGTGTCACCATGCTGTACAGTAGAAAAAAAAAATGAAAGGAAAAAAATGAAAGGGGAAAGTCTGGAGATTTACGTGTGCCTTTTCTGTCAAAGGAAGTCTTTTTTACTCCATTTTCCTCAGGGTTCATCTAAGACACCCTCCTGCAACCCCCTCCTCTTTACCTCTTCTCTTGGCAACAGTTTGTTTCAATAGGCCAACCAAGAAGAAGGTGTGCCCCTGACCTGAACAATGGGAAGGGGATAGGTACATCACCTGAGTTAGGGATAAATAGCTAGGGTCTTTTCTTCTTTAGAGCCATTCTGCAGAAGTAAAAGGCCTTATTGAGATCTCCCCCTGTTCATGTGTCTCACTCTCTGACACTGATGACCTGAGCCAGAGTCATTTTTTTTTCTTCCTACTCAGTCACGTCTTCAACCTACACCACAACTCATGGCAATGCTGGGTATTTAATTCACTTAGTGAGACCAGGGATCTAGCCCACATCCTCATGGATGTGGGTTTTTTGTTTGTTGTTTTTTCCCCCACTGAGCTACAAGTGGAACTCCTGGCCAGTTTCTTTTACATTTTCTTAGAAATACTTAATTTGTAAGTGCTGACTTTTAAGTTAATTAAATACAGCTCTTTATCAATTTAATTTTGATAAAATTTCCCAGAGAGAGAGATATCTCATGTATCTGATGTATACACAGACATATAACCAGATGAAACTAGATATAGCATGGGTTCACTTTAAAATCTTTCTTATGAAGCAGGTTTTAAAGCACAAAATCACTTTTTTTATTATTAAAAGTTGGAATATATTAAATATTTTTCCTCAGATGACTACGGCTTTAGTACTTATGGAGAAGAGTTTTAAGATTTTTACTTGTCCTTGATAAGCCTTTAATGGGGTCAATGAATTAGACTTTCCAAAGCTTTTGAATTTAATAAGGGCTTTCTTACTCTCCCCACCTCCCCACCTCCCTACCGCTTGGTTTCCTGTTTTACCTGATTGAGCTAATTAGACACATTCTGTCACTCTGGCCTGTGTTTACATTTCTGATTTGCAAAACAAAAGATTGCAAAACAAAGACAGTAGCCTTTAATTCTCCAAAGGGCTTCTGGGCCACCCAAATGATAATAAAAAATTGATTTGTCCAAACACATTCATTTATATGATTTTTTATATCAGTAAGATGATTTCAAACTAAAGTGAAATTTGAGTCTTAAGTTGAAATATAAGCCTTATTTACATAATATTACCTGAGGATGGTTTCATATACCCAGTCTCATAATACAAGACAGGGAAAATATTGCCCAGTGAAACACGTTTTCCCCCCCACAATATAACGAGGCAAAAGAGATGGTTCTATAAAGCCTATTTAAATATACCAATGCTATAAACTCTTGTCTCAATTCTATCAACTTTCTGTACTTCTAATTTCATTTCCATTAGGATCCAATCAACAAGTCTCGGTCTTACAAGGAGTCCTGGAATCATTATATTTCATCTCCTGACCATTTTATCTATTTCAAATAAAGTTTCTGGGGTTCCCAGTGAAGGTTGATTCAAAGGACTTGCGACCACTAGTCAATATTTTAACTTGATTTGTAGGCCTAATATTGCACCAAGTAATTGTCGGTCAGGTTATCTCAATGTAATTTTCTTCTGACTTTTAAGTATATAATTATTTTAAACTGGATTATATAGAGTGGATTTGATTGGGGTGCTCTAGTGTTGGGGACCAGTATGGAGTCCCGTTGGCTCATCCAACCTCAGATAATATTGTATCAAAATATTTGTGGGTTGCCCAATGTGACTCAGCAGGTTAAGGAGCTGACAGTGTCCATGAGGATGTGGGTTCAATCCCTAGTCTTGCTCAGTGGGTTAAGGAGCTGGCATTGCTGCTGCAAGATGTGGTGTAAGTCACAGAGCAACTCAGATCTCATATTGCCATGGCTGTGGTTTAGACCTACAGCTGCAGCTCTGATTTGACCCTTAGCTTGGGAAGTTAAATAGCCACAGGTGCACCCCATGAGACAGGAAGAAGAAAGGAAGAAAAGAATGAAGGAAGGAAGGAAGGAGAGAGAGAGGGAGAGGGAGGGAGGGAGGAAAGAATGAAAGAGAGAGAGAAAGGAAGAAAGAGAGAGAGAAAGAGAGAAAGAGAGAAAGAGAGAAAGAGAGAAAGAAAGAAAGAAAGAAAGAAAGAAAGAAAGAAAGAAAGAAAGAAAGAAAGAAAGAAAGAAAGAAAGAAAGGAAGGAAGGAAGGAAGGAAGGAAGGAAGAAGGAAGGATGGAAGGAAGGAAGGAAGGAAAGAAAAAAGGAAGGAAAGAAGGAAAGAAAGAAAGGAAGGAAGAAGGAAGGAAGGAAGGAAGCAAGGAAGGAAGGAAGGAAAGAAAAAAGGAAGGAAGGAAGGAAAGAAAGAAAGGAAGGAAGGAAGGAAGGAAGGAAGGATGGAAAGAAAGAAAGGAAGGAAGAAGGAAGGAAGGATGGAAGGAAGGAAGGATGGAAGGAAGGAAGGACGGAAAGAAAGAAAGGAAGGAAGAAGGAAGGAAGGATGGAAGGAAGGAAGGATGGAAGGAAGGAAAAAAGAAAGGAAGAAGGAAGGAAGGAAAGAAAGAAAGAAGGAAGGAAGGAAGGAAAGATAGAAAGAAAGGAAGAAGGAAGAAAGGAAAGAAAGAAAGAAAGGAAGGAAGGAAGGAAGAAAGGAAGGAAGGAAGGAAGGAAGGAAGGAAGGAAGGAAGGAAGGAAAGAAAATAGAAAGGAAGGAAAGAAAGAAAGAAAGAAAGGAAGGAAGGAAGGAAGGAAAGAAAGAAAGGAAGAAGGAAGGAAGGAAGGAAGGAAGGAAAGAAAATAGAAAGGAAGGAAGGAAAGAAAGAAAGAAAGGAAGAAAGAAAGAAAGAACGAAAGAACGAAAGAAAGAAAGAAAGAAAGAAAGAAAGAAAGAAAGAAAGAAAGAAAGAAAGAAAGAAAGAAGGATGGAAGGAAGGAAAGAAAGAAAGAAAGGCAGACAGACAGGAGGAAGGAAGGAAGGACAGAAAGAAAGAGGAAGAAAAGCTTTGTTTCAACAATATTAATTTTCATTTTATTTATCCCACTTTTAATAACTGTTTACCCCTTTGCTTGTTTGTTTTGTTTTATTGGCTTTTCTTAACCTCAGGTAAAATTGCTTTAAAATATTTATTTTTTGGGAAAAATCCCCCAGAGTTTCCCTTATGCTTTTCCTGATTTCGCTGTTAATCAACCTGATTAAACATTAATTATTATAATTTTTTAGCACCTCTAAAATTCATTGATGGGAAGTGGAGATCATCAATAACATTTTCTAAACATTTTTGTTTGTTTGTTTTTTGTTGTAAAAGCATTCATGAAGATTTCACTGTGGTGGGGTGGGTTAAGACTCCACTATGGTCTCTGCAGCAGCTTTGGTCAATGCTGAGGCATGATTTAGAACCTCGTCTTCCACAGTGGGTTAAGGATCCAACATTGCTCTAGCTGTGGCATAGTTTGCAGCTGAGGCTTGAATTTGATCCCTGGCCCAGGAATTTCCATGTGCTGCAGGTGTGTCATATATAAATAAATAAATATACAAACAAATAAAATTAATGTAGTTATTAATTAATGGTGATATAGATATCTACCTTCTAAATAGCCTGCCCTCCTCATAGGTACCCATATAACACCAGAGTAAAATGAGAGCTCTCTAAACATTTACAAGTATAGAAGCCTCTCAAATTTAAAGAATCTGTCATCTGGCCATTGATGAGATATATATTAATAGTGATTCCAACTAAGAAGACACAAGAGGTGGCTACACAAGAAATCATGAGGGATGCCACTTAAATAACGTCCATAAATTTACTGCTGCAGCAAAGGTTAAGATGGCCCCCACAGTCCCCTAAGAATTTGGCACAGCCAGGCAAAAACTGCTCAGAACCCCAGTCTGCTTAATTGGTCGCTGGTGTACACCATATAAGTACTTTCTCTCGGCAGAGGCCAAGCACTCAAAACACAGACACACACGCAGACACACACACACGCAGACACACACACACACACACACACACACACACACACAAAATGCCTAATTAAAACAGATGGAACATTTACATCTCAAAGGCACAGGGAGAGAAATGCAATGTTTGTAATTACATAAAACCAGCCAGGGTGTTAGCTGGAGGCTGGCAATCTGTTGCTCATTTTTTTTTTTTTTTGAAAACTTTTCCCCTACTCTGAATTCAGCTTGTTGAGATAAAATTGCTAGTCAAGATCATGTGCTGTTTGTGAGCTAAATCCCTGTGTGTGTTACCCTAGAGTTGTTTTCAGCTTTCTTTACCTGTCTTGGTTTCTCCTTTCAGAAGCCTAAGACCTCTGTGTGGGCTGGGCTCATGGACTGGCCTGTTCTTATGCATGTCCAGTAATGAATAATGATTTAGGTGTTTAGTGTAGAAACATGAGCTTTGACATATTCTTTGATTCAGTTGTTGATTAATGTCTATGATTTGGGAGTTCCAGGATATAATATTCTCACAGGCCTTGTTCTCTATAGAAAATACCTCTGCTTTATGTCTAGGTGAATGTTAATCTCTAATTCACCCATTGACTGATGGGGAAGGAATGAGAGGAATGGCGACTCCCAGTCCAGGGGAAAGAAGAACAAAGTAGCCATAATATGTATGGGGCATATCCATCTCTAAGACCCCTATTGGGCGAGGCTTGCTATAGTTGACTGGACTGGGAAAAAAGAAAGATGTCTAGACCCCATGTTTGTACCCCTGTCCTTAAGAAATAAAAATCTCCACAGAACAATAGCAAGGGGGAAAATCTTCCTCCCCCTCCCAGTGTCTGGGCTGGAAGCTATTTGCTTTCCTGTAAAAAAGACTTTTGCTTGCTTGCTGCCTGTGTGTTTGTGAAGTTCACACTTGGGCTCCATGAACAAGAACCTGGAGTTTGGTAACATCTTTCTGCTAACATCAGCAGAGCAATTTTTAATTAAAATGAGTGGATTTCCCTATGAGCACGGCTGCATGATCTGAGGACTTGCCTCCACAATTAGGCAAGTTTCTCCATTGCCTGAAAAAGCCATTCTAACCAGAAAGAGACATCTCTTTTTTCTTCTTGCAGCTGACAACTCCCATGAGTTATCTTCATTTTCATTCCAACATACTCTACTAAAATAGCTAATTCAGGGGCAGGGGAGAAGCTGTCCAGTCTTTCACCTAAAATCCTGCCCCAAGTTAGTGTCTTTCAGTGGAAGAAAGTCTTCCCAGTCTTTCAACTGAGAATAAACCCCTCAGTGTCTAAATGGAGCAAAAATATTGCCAGTGTCCTTCCATGAGGACAATCTACGTACCTCTTCTCTATGTGCTTAACTCCTCTGGGTTTTACCGTAGAGTTGTTTCACTTCCCTTCCCTGTCTCAGTTTCAAGGATAACCTTCTTCTCCACAGAGGATTTTAACCACATCATATAAAATTTAGGATCATGAACCCATAATGCGAGACCTGAGAACCAGGATAGAATCACCCAGATTCTTCTGGACTCTAAGGCCAAGTGGCCTCTGCTGGTACCAGGGCTCCAAGTCCTCATAGAGTTGGGGTGAAGGAGAGAAGACTGCTCAGGGCCCATACACTGACTGCAAAAACTGTCAAGAGAAAAATTACACAACCTAAAGGTTGAGAATTATGTTTTACTTGCGGGAGATACTAAGGACTTTTATGCCCCAGGGAAACAGTCCTCTGAGCCAGTGAAGGACTGTTTCCTCAGCTTAAGTTTCTAATTTTGCACTTTGTTTCAGTAGGCACATCCTTCCAGAGCATGGGAGTTCTTAACCCAAAAGTCAGTTCCAGTGGAATGTGTTCACTCAGGCACTACTGCTTTTCCAGGCTTATGAAGCACAGGACAAGACCATGATGATCAAAGATCAGCAGTGATCAACTCCCAACCAAGCTGATGCTGTGGTGTTTCAAGTTTTGAGTCCCAAACATTTGAGGTGTCCAGGATCAATAGGGCAACTGACAGTCCCCTGGCTATGTAGCCTCCATACCAGTCACAAAAACTCATCCATCCTTGTACCACTTGCATTCAGTCCAGGAAGGTGGGGCTGATGGGCCCACAAGTTGAGTTCCCACTGTGGTACAATGGGATCAGTGGCCTCTTGGGAGTGCTTGGGACACAAGTTCCGTGGCCTGCCTGGCACAGTGGTTTAAGGATCTGGCATTACCAAATCACTGATGTAGGTTTCAACTATCTCTTGGATCTGACCCCTGGCCTGGCAACTGCATGTGCTGAGGGAAAGCCAAAGAAGAACTGGGGAAAAAAAAAAAAAAAAAGACCACAAGTAGAGGAGAGCACACAAAGAGTTACATTCAGGTGATTTTGGCAGGAAATCAGTCCCTCATAATGCAAGACATTAAGGACACAATGGTGTGGGCCACTACCCAGAGAGGGAAATCCCAGGAGGAAAGGAGTCAGAAGGAGCTTCTGTGTATAGGTGATGTCAACAGCACAGTAGAGAAAGTCTGAGTCGGGGGAACTCCAAAGAACAGCAGTGGTTCACAATGTTTTTACAATCCCAAGGCTTCTGCTGAGTTAGCCTATGTTGAGTGTACTCTGTCATGAGGTATGCAGAGGAGCAAAACTGTTAACTGCTAAAAAATATTCCTATGTAACTGTTCATAAAATAACTGGATACGAAAAATTTGAGTTTGTCACCAGTGAGCTTTTGAGATTATGACCTCAGCGTGCTATGAAGAAGTCAATAACATAGGGCCAATATATGGGTCCATATTTATGCATTTATATTACATTATAGAACATTATATACTCCCTCCAGTTCTGAACACGGGTACTCAAAAAACATGCACACGATTGTTCATAGCAGAACTATTCATAAGACAAAAGAAAGGACCCAAATGTGAATTGACTGAGAATAGATGAGCAAAATGTAGTAGATACATTCAAAAGGAAATTTTTTAGCCATAGAGGTAATGATGTTCTAACACATACTACAATGTACATAAACCACATAATCATTATGCTAAATGATGAAAGCCAGAAGCAGAAGGTCACACTTTGAATGATTCCATGTGTATGAAATATTCAGATAGATAAATTCATAAAGACACTGTGTAGATTAGCTTTTGCCAGGGCTCAAAAGGAGAGGAGAGATGGGGAGTGACTGTTTAATGGGTACAAGATCTCCTCAGTGCATGATGAAATTGTTTGACACTGTTAGAAAAAGATACTGAAACATACACAGTAAAATGATGACTTGACTTTGCATGGGTTTTCCCTCATTAGGGGAAAAAAAAAAAAAAAAAAGACTGAGTAGCTATGTTAATTTCAGAGCATTTCCAAGATAAGAGATGGTCCATCAGAAAGACCTAACCACAAATGCTGATATATTAGTAACCTAGTTTCAAGATATATAATATAAAAGATGATATATTAATTAAGAAAAATAAATATGTACAGTATGAAGTTTTAGTACTGTCAACTCAAGAAAATATAGGCCAAATATACACACATAAAATACTAAAGATATGCAAATTCTTGACCCCGTTATCAACTATGTTGAGATGCTTACAAAACAATAAATCCAAAAACAAAGCGTTTGATAGAAATAGAGTAAGAGAGTGACACAGGGAGAAATCCCACTGCAGGAGACGGAGAGCAGGACTCCAGGAGATCACCATAAGCTAGACACCTGCCAGGAAACGGCCAGGATATATGGCCGCTAAGCAAGCATCAGAACATTTTGAAACTAAGTAGTCTCAGGCCACTACCACAGAAAAATGGATACAAGACTTGTATTTGCCCTTGGGGGGTCTACAAGATCACAGACCCTGGAAAAACCTGCATCCCCACAGGAAGCCAAAAAAGGGATATAGGTGAAAGTGGGGAAAAAATTATATTAAAGTGGACACTTTACTAAAATCTGAGGTGAATGACCACATTTTAGTAAAAGTCATCACCCTTTTGCTAACAAGATGTATGATTAAAAATAGTGCCATGGCAGTCCTTGTTAAACCATATCAGGTCAAGGGAGGAACTAATGATGTAAGCCTTGGTGTCTATTCGAGAAGGAGGAAAAAGGCAGTCTTCTCCCCTGAGTACTTTTTATTTGATTGTAAAATGTAGATCTCTTTGTTTCCAGGACTGTGCTCCCTTGCCTGCACACTTCTATCTCTCGCAAGTGTCCTAGGCTATAAACTCTTAGCCTTACACTGACAAGAGGGAAAGTAAGCTTCAGTAAGTCCTGACATTCTGTGAAGAGTGTTAATTAAAAGACAGTGGGTTTGAGTCTCCTCCTAAGTCAGGAATTGTAGGTTTGGGTCCCAATGTGATGTTTTGGCTGGATTGGGGTCCCATCCAAGAAGGAGTTTGGTCTCACATTCATCTCAAGATTTTTAAAATTTCATAAAGGGGAATCTGACTGCAGTGGTTGGGGTTACTGTGGAGATACATGCTTGGTCCCCAGCCAAAGGCAGTGGGTTAAAAGATCCAGCATTGCCAATTGGATTCAATCCCAAGCCTGTGAAATTCCATATGCCCTGGGTATGGCCACAGAGCTAAAAACAATAAAATAAACCTAGTAAATAGTGAAAGACTTTTCTAAGAGAGTATTTCTGACTACAAGACAATCATACTTGAAGTCTATAACAATAAAGAATTCTTGAAGAGAACACTGTAAATTAAGAACATGCTTCAGAATAGTCCACAGGGCAGAGGAAAAAGCACAAGGAAAAATAGAAAACACTGCAAACTGAATCATAATGGTAATACACATCAAAAGTTATGGGATGCAGGCAAAGCAATTCTTACAATTTTTTAAAAAAATCTTTAAACATATCAGAGGAAGAAGAGAGATCTAAAACCATTTGTTACTAAGTCCAAAATCATTCTGCTTACTGCATGACAGGCCAGTAAATCAGGAGATGATTTGCTGGGGGCAAGGGACAACAACTCTATTTGGGAAGCCAGGCAGACTGAAAAGATGGCAGATGAGAACCATATTATCTGAGTTAGAACTCAGGCTACTTTTATACCAAAAGAAGAGAGAGTGTGGATCACCCTTGCAAAATTCTTGGTGTCAGGATCTTTGTTCTTTTATTTGCCCATGTAGTCCAGGTCAAGGTGTTCCCTTGAGCCTCCAACAAGACAAATGTTATTCTCTGTTCTGCAACTTTTTATTTTTGTGTTATGCTTTTAAAGTTCAGAACCTTGTCTATGGGATATCCTATAACATTTCAGGCTGTAGGCAACATCACTTTACAATGGATGCAGAGCCAACATGACCTAACACAGGCAGCAGAGCACAAAGATCAAAGCAAAAGAAACAGATCCAACATGGAGTCAATATGTGTTCTTCCCTATTACACAATGACTTAAGTTCTGTGGGGGAGGAGAAGTTTTTCTTTCTTACATTCTAGGTTCTTTGCCTGGGCTAATAATTAAGTGGACATAAAGCAGGTGAAAGGAGGAGGAGGAAAACAAATTAAATTATATACCTATGGGAGCCCCATCAAAAATAGGAGATTCAGGAGTTCCTGTTGTGCCTCCATGAGTTAAGAAACTGATGCAATATCTGTGAGGATGCAGGCTTGAGCTCTGGCCTTGCTCAGTGGATTAAAGGTCTGGGATTGCCACAGCTGTGCCAGAGGTTACAGGTGTGGCTCAGAACCAGTGCTGCCCTGTCTGTGGCCTAGGCCAGCAGCTGCCACTCTGACTCAACCCCGACACTGGGAACCTCCATATGACACAGGTGCAGCCCCCCAATTTTTTTTTAATGAAAAAAAAAAACTACCAACAGCATATGCAAAGCCAACTGAGGATTATGGTTGCACGACACTGTGAATATTTTTAATGCTACCTTGAGCTAAGGAAAGTGACAGGGGTCTGGCCTATAAAGAAAGGGCAGGAGGCCAATTTATAGGAAAGTGATAATAGCAGAGGTCTTATAATCAGATAACTGCCCTGCCATGCAGATAAGCCTTTCAAGTAGGAAAAAGTTTACTCTAGTAAGAGTTCTCTTTCTGGGCCAGGCCACCTATTTCTGAACCAGGCCTTCTATCTAAATTCATTGAGGCAGTTATGGGAGACCTACAAAGATTTTCTGGAGTCTGCTGGGTCTTAACTGCCTTCGGCTCAAAATAATCCACCGGCCATGGTGGTACATTTTGAGGTGGAATATTCCACTCCTCTTCTGCATGAAGAGATACTCATAAATCACTAGTTGTTGGGGAAATGTATATCAAAACAACCGAGGTACTATACACCCATTAAGCTGTCTATGATTAAGAAAGGAAACAAAGAGAGAGAGAGAGAAAAGGAAGGAAGGAAGGAAGGAAGGAAGGAAGGAAGGAAGGAAGGAAGGAAGGAAGGAGGGAAGGAAAGAAGGAAGGAAAGAAGGAAGGGAGGGAGGGAGGGAGGAAGGGAAGGGAGGGAGGAAGAAAGAAAGAGAAGGAAAGAAAGAAAGGGAAGGAAAGGAAGAAAGGGAAGAAAAAAAAGAAAGGGAAGGAAGGGAAGGAAAGAAGGAAGGAAGGAAGAGAAAGAAAGAAAGAAAGAAAGAAAGAAAGAAAGAAAGAAAGAAAGAAAGAAAGAAAGAAAGAAAGAAAGAAAGAAAGAGAAAGAAAAAGCAAGAAAGGAAGAAAGGGAAGGAAAGAATGAAAGGGAAGGAAGGAAACAAAGAGAGAAATAAAGAAAGAGAGAAAGAAAGAAAGAGAAAGAAAGAAACAAAGAAACAAAGAAACAAAGAAAAAAAAGAAAGGAAGGAGAGAGGAGAAGAAAAGAGAAAAGTACAAGGAAAGTAAAAAAGAAAAGAGAAAATAACAATTGCTGGGAAGGCTATGCAGAAATTGGATCATTTGTGCACAGCTTGTGGGAATGAAAAGTGTGGAAAACAGCATGGTGTTAACCATAGAAATGTCATTATAATTTAGCAATCCTACTTCTAGGGGTATACTCAAAAGTATTAAAAGCAGAGAGCTGTGTAACAATGTACATAGCTGCATGATTCACAGTAACCAAAATGTGGAAACAACCCAAGTGCCCTTGAACAGATACAAAGATAAATTTTTCAGCTTTCAACAGGAAGCACATTCAGACAGGCTAGAATATGAATGAAACTTGAAAGCATTTTGCCACATGAACTAAGCCAGCACAAGCTGACAAATGTCATATGATTCCACCTCTATGAGGTGCCTGGAATAGGCAAGACCATGGAGACAAAAAGTACAATAGAGGTGTCCATGGATTTGGAATGTTGATTTAATGGGTACAGATTTTTGCTTTAGGATGATGAAGGTTTTCTGGAGATGGAGAGGAGTACAGACATTACAGAACCTTGTTTGTTTAATTAGTGCCAACAAACTGTACACTTAACAATGGCTAAATGATTAGATTTTTTGTTGTTAAATATCAGATGAAAAATAAGAGAGAGAAAAAAAGGATTGAAACCATCTTATATTCTACAACTAATATATGAAAATAAAAAGGAAAGAGTAACAAGAAAATTAATAAATAGGGGAAGCTATGAGAGTGGTAGTTGGGGGGCAGGGGAAGAATTCATCTCCCTAACCAAGTGACTGACCAAGTGGCATAGACTGCAAACGGTCCACTAAAACTTCCATGAGATTCATGCCAAGAACCCATAATCTTCAGGAAACACTATATAAATCTCAGTTTGGGGAGCTATCTGTTATCACAAAGGGGAACACTTTCCTTTCTTCTACATTTTTTTTTTCAGGTTGACTCATTTAAGGGACAAAAGATAAATTAGTAGCCATTATGAGCAAGGGAATTGGAGAAGGGACAGGGATTCCAGAGACAGGAGGGACATTCACAGGATGAATGAGAAGAAAAGAAAATGTTTGGTGATTATATGTCTGCCCTGTCTAAGCATTCAGAATGAGCCTCTTCAAGATGAGCCACTCATAGGTGGGGTTTGTTTTGAGTTGAGGCAATGAAGACCCTGTGGGTTCAAGAAATATATCTGTCCCTCAAGTATAGCCAAGTAGGACACTATGGGGCCTTCCTAGGGCAGGTTTTTCTTCCCATATCATCTGCTTTAGCTCCTCTTGGAAGTATAACAAAATGTCTTCTTGGAGGTTTACAGGAACCTCAGGACCTGACCTCTGTGGACAGCTGTGGGAACAAAGGATATCTGCACCAAGTAGATTTCAGAAACAGCCACAGCCCTCCCTCACTTTGCTTTTCAAAATGCTTTGCAGTTTTGGTTTAGAGGGTTTGGGATATTTGGGGGGCATGAACCACCCATCTTGTTGCATGGCTCTGCAATTAATATTTCTCTGCTCCAAACTCTGGTGTTTCATGTAGTCTGACCTCACTGTGGTTTGGGCACATGGACTAACACTAACAATTTTGGCAAGCCACCCAGGAGTCTGTGCCTATGGTGGGTTGGCCCTGTCTGAGTCAGGCTCTTCCCTGCCCCCTCAGCAGCCAACAGAGCCCATTTTTCTCTGGTCACCTTGGGGGAAATGTCCCCCCAGGCTCTGGCCATCCACAATGTGAAGCTCTTTGGAGCCAAGAAACATCTAGAGCTTCAGTCCACATTTGGTGTCACTTGAGGATAAGTTGTTGAAACTTGCATGGACTTGGAATTCTCTCTACTCCATTTGGGCTCTTTCCTTGGCAGGAAGGGCAGCACTGGGTATATTCTCCTTTAAGAGCTGGACCAGTCTGGAGGTTTCCTCCATTTGTGAGTGGAAGCGAAATTGTAGACTCTCATTTTCCGTCTGTGTGACCATTGCTCACTTGTTTTTTTGTGATTTTGTGTGTGTTATTTTGTAGTGAGCCACTCATGGTCCATTCTCTTTCAAAAGCCAGGTATCTCTTGAGAATTCCATCAGGGAATGAAGGGCTACTCCTGCTCAGATCCTTTGTCATTTTTTGTGTGCATTGTAGTACTTACATCAGTGAGTAGAGATGCCTTTGGTAAGGAGGCTGATGTGTGACAACACCAGGTATCCTTCTTTATTATATTGGGTTTCACCAATAGTGGAGAATTGGCACCATTTTTCTTTGCAGCAGGTATGAATCTCCTTTTTTGGTGCTAGGGACTTGTGATCCTGAAGAGACGTTTTGCACTGCATTTGTTTGTTTGAGATTTGGTAACGCATTCCTTGATAATCAGAGCTCTATTGCATTCTACAGTACCCCCAAGGTATGTTTTGCAAAACTGGAGGACAATCTTTAGTATCTCTCTAGAAAGGGAGAGAAAAAATATTTATTTATTTATTTATTTTAACTCTGAATGACCTCTCTAGCTTTTAGACTCTGGAGAAAATTGATTAAGAAGAAACTCTTGGAAGTCCAAAACTGTCTCTTTTTGCACATGCAGATAGAGAAACCTTGCTTGATGACTTCACCTAGGTATAACTGAAGTTAAATGAAATCTTGTTTTATGTGCCACCAATTTGTCATGAAAAGTAACTTGGTATCATCTGAAATTTTGTGACTGAATTAAGTGCAAACAAGATAAAATCTTTTAGGTAAACTCTATAGGAATAATAATGTTTTTAGAATGTCTACATTCATCTCTTCAGGTTTTAGTAACAAGTGCTTACCTCAGTTTTTACTAGAAAGTCAAAGTTTCTAAGACTTCAAGATTCTAATCAAAATATGCAATTAAAGCTACTAAAAATGATAAAGGAAACATTTTACTATATAGTAGGAAAATTGGATACATGTTTTGAGCAGAGAGGTTTTACGAATGTCAGGCTGAGATTAGCTTAAGCTTAATTAGGTAAGTGGACTTTGTTATTAAAAGTAGGCTGGTGCAGGACTAGATTTGGTTTCCTCTCTGCTAAGAGAACAAGTTTAGTTAGAAGGCTGCTTTTGATAACAAATGGTGAATTCCTTGCACTTAAGTGCTCTGCACTTGTTTTTGTTTTTGCTTTTGGGGGCCCAGGTTAGGGGTCAAATTGGACTTGCAGCTGCTGGCCACAGGTATGTGGGATCTGAGCTGAGTCTGCAACCTAGACCACAGCTCACAGCAATACCAGATCCTTAACCCACTGACCAAGGCCGGGGTTGAACCTACATCCTCATGGATACCATTTGGACTTGTTACCATTGAGCCACAATGGGGCCTCTGATCTGTATTTGTTTTTAAGTATTCTCAGTTACCTAGGATTCTATCTTAAGAAGTGTTTCTCTCTTTTTTGTCTTTTTAAAAATTTTTTCCTAATGGTTTTGTTCTGAATCTTTTTTCAATGACTTAATGAACTGTATTACACTTAGAGGTGTACAACAATCATCACAACCAAATTTTACATCATTTCCACCCCAAAACTCAGTCCATCCCCCAAGCCCCATCCTGTATCATTTGGAAACCGTAAGATTTTCAAAGTTTATGGGTCAGTGTCTGTTCTGCAAAGAAGTTCATTGCATACTTTTTTCAGATTCCATATGTCAGTGAAAGCCTTTGATGTTGGTGTCTCATTGTCTGGCTGACTTCACTTAGCATGATAATTTCTAGGTCCATCCATGTTGCTTCAAATGCTGTTATTTCTTTCCTTTTAATGGCTGAGTAATATTCCACTGTGTATATGTACCACATCTTTTTTAGCCACTCCTCTCTCAATGGGTATTTTGGTTGTTTCCATGTCTTGGCTATTGAAAATAGTGCTGCAATGAACATTGGAGTACATGTGTCTCTTTGAGTCATGGTTTTCTCTGGATAGATGCCCAGGAGTGGGATTGCTGGGTGAAATGGTTGTTCAGTTTTTAGTTTTCTGAGGAACCTCCACACTGTTTTCCACAGTGGTTGCACCAATTTACATTCCCACCAAGAGTGTAATAGGGTTCCTTTTTCTCCACACCTTCTCCAGCACTTATTGTTTGTAGACTTTTTGATGAGGGCCATTCTGGCTGGTATAAGGTGGTATCTCAGAGTGGTTTGATTTGCATCTCTCTAATAATGAGTGATGTTGAACATCTTTTCACGTGTTTTTTGGCCGTCTGTACGTCTTCTTTGGAGAACTGTCTGTTTAGAACTTCTGTCCATTTTTTGATGGGGTTGTTTGGGGCTTTTTGTTTTTTGTTTTTGTTTTTTTTGGTATTGAGCAGTAGGTGGTATTTATAAATTTCGAAGATTAATCCCTTGTCAGTCGATTCATTTGCAAATATTTTCTCCCCTTTTCTGGATTGTCTTTTCATTTTGTTTAGGGTTTCCTTTACTGTGCAGAAACTTTAAGTCCCATTTGCTAATTTTTGTTTTTATTGCCATTTCTCTAAGGCATGGATCTGAGAAGATATTGCTGTCTATGTCAGAGAATGTTTGGCCTCTGGTTTCCTCTGAGAGTTTTATAGCATCTGGCCTTATATCTAGGCCTTGAATGTATTTGGAGTTTATTTTTGTGTATGGTGTTAGGGAGTGTTGTAATTTCATGCTTTTCCATGTGGCTGTCCAGTTTTCCCAGCACCACTTATTGAATGGGCTGTCTTTTCTCCATTGTATAGTCTTGCCTTCTTTGTCATAGATTAGTTGACTGTAGGTGCATGGGTTTAGTCCTGGGCTTTCTATCCTGTTCCACTGATCTATATGTCTGTCCTTGTGCCACTACCCTATGGTTTTGCGGACTGTAGCTTTGCGGTATCATCTGAAGTCAGGGAGCCTGATTCTTCCAGCTCCTTTTTTCCTTTTCAGGATGTTCTTGGCTATTCTGGGTCTTTTGTGCTTCCACACAAACTTTAAAATATTTTATTTGAGTTCTGGGGAAAATGTCCTTGGTAATTTGATAGGGATTGCATTGAATCTGTAGATTGCCTTGGGTAGTATAGTCATTTTGCTAATATTGACGCTTCCAGTCCAAGAGCATGGTATGTCTTTCCATCTCTTTTCTGTCATCTTTGATTTCTTTCTTCAGTGTCTTATAGTGTTCAAAGTATAGGTCTTTTGTCTCTTTAGATATATTTATTAGTACCTAAAGATGTATATTTTTTCTTTTTGATGCATGTTGGCGTCCTTTGGAAAACATATTTCCTCAAGTATTTCCTGGCCCTCTTCCACATAAATCACAGAGTTTAAAGAGCTTGTTGGATATTTTTTATTACTACAGTAGTTTGGGCAAATTCTTTCCTGTCTTTTGTTTCCTCCAAATACCTGTAGATGCCCATGACTCTTAAAGCCCATAGGAACCACTATCCAAGTCTTCTATGAGTGTACATTTCCAAAGATTGTTCTCTTCCCCTATTACTACAAAATTACTACAAAATTTCTACTCTAGGATCCAAAAACATCCAAGGGAATAACATTCCTCCAAAATTATGGATTAACTGACATTTCAGTTCTCACTTTTTTGAGCCAAACTCTGTCTTCTCTTCTCTTTCTAACACAAGCTCATCAAAGTCATAGCAGAGAGACAAGGAAAGATATTGTAGTATCTCAAAACATTTAGAACAGTGTCTGAAAGGCTTCATCACCAGTCCTACAAAAAATCCTGCCAAGGAAAATGAAGATTTAATTGTTGCATTCCGTGCAATCACCTTGCCCAAAAGAGCTGTATGTAAAATATATTCAGTCTTGCTGATTAGAGGTCTCACTGTATAATTATAAGCTTCTCCATAACAATTTAATTGCCAAACACTCTTCTAGGCATCCTTAAGGTCCCTGGTGAACTAAAAGACTGGGGTCTATGAAATCCTGAGAAAAGATATTACTTCACTACTAGAGAAATATACATATCCTGAAACATTGAAAATGAAAGATTGCCTTAAAATTATAGCCAAACAAGAGTTGTGATTTTTCTTGTCACCCAAAATAGAAAATAATCTGCAGAGAGAAACAAAAGGCAATAAAGAAAGCAAGCAATATAGAAAACAAAAATATATATATAATAAAACCAAGCAAAGAAACAAAATTAAATACTCTTCCCTGAAATCTCTCCAGCTCTGAATATGATTTAATGGGTTTTCAGATTTATTGATGAAGATGAAGTGAGATGACATTAGAGAAGTCAAAGAGTTATGGGGGATTTGTCGGAAGTAAAAATGTGAAGGAAGTTGACAGAAAGACTGCACAAAATAGTGCTGTGTGCCTAGATGAAGGAGCTGGGCAGCAATACCTGTTTCGTACCTGAGGAGTGTGCTGTGCCAAAGAAAGCAAAACACCATTTGAACATGTTGAAATCGGAGAGGTGTAATTCCATATCATGTTGTCCCTCAAATGTTCTTCTGAAAAGAAGCCTGACATCTCTTTCACCTGATAAAATATGACATGGGACCATGCCCAGTTCAGGCTGAGCACATTAGCAGATTTCATTTGCTCAGCCTTTGGCTATATATGCATAGCACTCAGGAAGTCTCTGAATGTACTTTATGCAACCAAGAGACCTGTAACCCAGATGTGCCTTTACTATCTGTCAGACCAGTATCCTCATCCAAATGAATAATACAAATTCTTCCAAGATGAAGGCACAAAGTTGTCTGCTCAATCTTGATTTCAATGCCACCTTTCATATCATGTGGTATTGACTCAGTGACTGCCTGCTCATCTAAGTAATTTATGATCAGTTTTCCAATACCTTAGGACATGCAGGGCCACAAATGTTTTTGATTGAGTTGCCCACAACTTCTCCCTGCAGAAGAATAATAGAGAAAGTCTTGCAATGATTTTTGCTCCATTAGACAACTTGGATTGCTTTCTGGATTAAAATTCATTCTGGCCATGTTCCACCTACCCTATGAGGTGGAAAAGGGCTTTGAGTGTAATTCTCATTCCAGGAATATGAACAGACTTCTCATTTGTTTGTTATAAACCAAAGTACTTCAACATAATTCATGATTCCAGTTTGAAACTTGGAATAAACTAGCAAATTATTCACTAGAGAGCATTATCCAATTCCACCAAGAATGCTCATTTCCTAAATTTTCAGTGTTTTCCTCTGCCTCCAACCAGTCCACTCTCAGCTCCAAAATTTTGTGCAGAATCTTCCATCTGGCAACTCTAGAATCACCCACTTGATCCTATTTGAATTGTAGATGAAGAATATCTCTAAAATTGCTGAACACAAATCTGGTGATTAACAGGGGGAAATGGGATCAGGAAACAGTTTGATATATTTCAGCCTTTAGAATTGGGAATAAAATCTACCATCACCAATTTTTTTGTTAGATTAAGTTTTTCCCATGAGCATATACACATGCATTATGATTTTCAAACTTTCATCTTCTAAGAGGGAGATGAAAGGTGAAGATGTTTCATCTCTAGCATGCAGAGATATAGCACTGAATTATACCACAGCTGTCTGTCACCATTGCACTGCATACCTAACTGAAGTCCTTCTTTGTTTGAAGGTGGATTCAAAGAAAGGGATCTTTCTCAAAATTTGTGTTTAGTATAGTATATATGGGGGTAGTCACATGTACATGGGTAAAAATATATTGTAATAGATGGATGTTGGCACATTACTTTCTCCATAAAACTCTGTCAAAATTCTTCCTGTAAAACAAATTATATATGATACTGCCTCCACACAATGCCCACAAAAAAAAAAGAAAAAAATATTCAAAGAGGGAGAAAACACTTTTGTGACTTTCCACTTGTTAGAAGCATGGGAAAAAAAATCTTAGAAAATACAAAGCATTATGAGGAAGTTTTTAAAAGTGACATTGCCAATGGAATAAACTTTTGAAATCAGAACAAATTGCTATCGTACTGGCTGATTTATTGGCCAAAATATTTGTCAAATGCATGGAGAGAGTTGTGAGTGTGTGGAAGTCAAAAGAGCACGTGGACCCTTGGTCAATATGGAAGCAGCACTAGATATCATGCTGTCCCACCGAAGCTCTTCTGAGAGGGCTCCTGAAATCTCTCTGCAAAGATAAAGCATTAAAAGTACCATGACAAAGCAGGCCAAGGACTTTTATTTATGCAAAGTCAATTCACCAAGCTCTTGTGATGGAATTATTTTTGGCTGATGCATACTCTGAATATATTTTGGGCACAAAAGCCATCTGAAATCAAGCTGTGTGACTCCTATGCATTGTCCAAATATCTCAAGCCCTTGTACGGTATGCAATCTCCCAAACTGGTAATGCAAATTTTGAGAAGGAAGCTGAGGATTATCTACTGAAAGTAACTGAAATCCCAAATTTTAAAACAGAGGTTTAAAGTGAGCCTGGGTTCTTCTGCTCCCCCCCCAAAACTTAAAGATGAGATCCAAAATATTACATAATGGAGAGCATCAAAAACTTTAAATTGCTTTCTGAGGATTTGTTTGTGCAGCATGAAAATTGAGAAGGTCTTGTGACGCTTGTCTTTTAGGTGGAAAACCATGGAACACATATTTTCTTAAGGCTCCCCTGGCCCTCTTTAAACACATGGAGTTTTAAAGTGCTAGTTGTATGTTTGCCATAAATAGAGAAAGGTGGGTGTATTCTTTTTTGTCTTTTTCTTTTCTTTTGACCACTCTATACTGTCTGCATTTTGCAAGATTCCCTAAATACCATGATAAAATATCTGTCTGTAGGAATGACATATATAGCCCATAGGAGTCCCCATGCAAGTTCTCCAGAGGGCTCATTGTGAAAGAGTGCTCTTTTCCCATAATATTGCACATGGTACACTGTAGAATCCCAAACCATCCAGCTAAATAACCCTTCTCAAAAATTATGGGTGGACTCATATTTTAGTTCTCACCATTTTGAGCAAACACTGGCTTCTCATCGATTCCTAACATAAGATCTTCAAAATGTGAGAGTAGAGTCCTAGAAAGAGAGAAGCGTTCCTCAAAACATTTAGAAAAGTGCCTGAAGGGCATCATCCCCAGTCTTATCAAAAATCCTTCCAAGGAAAGTGAAGACTTGTTGCATTCAATGTGATCAGCTTGCCCCAAAGAGCTGTGCTTTTTTCTTGATGAGTAGAGGTCTCATAATTATATGCCTCTCCATCACAATTTCATGGAGAAGAAAACCTCAAGGTCTCCTGCATGTCCCCTGTGGCCTATATGATTGGGGCCTGTGAAATCATGAAGGGAGGTGTTATTTATGATCCTGAAAATATACATATTCTGAAACATCAACAATGAAAGATTGCTGAAAATTTGTGGACTAACATGAACTGTGATTATTTTATGTCACTGGAAATACTATAAAATCTGCTGAGATAAAAAAAAAGAATCATGGAAAGCAGAGTATGTATAAAAAATAAATGAATAAAATAAAATGAAGCAAAGAAACTAAAATTAAACAATTGTCCAGAAATCTCTAGACTCTGAGGATGGTTTTATGGTTTTCAGATTTCTGGAGAGACTACGATGAAAATAGGTAAAACAAAGAAGTACAGGGGAATTGTAGAATGTGAAATTACCTAGGAAATAAATAGGAAGTTTTCACAACCAGTTTCTGTGTGCTGGGCAGCAATGTGTGCTGAGTGCCTGAGGTATGCGTTGTGCCAAAAAAGGCAAAACACCATTTGAACAGGTTGTAAAGGGGGAGGTGGAAATACTTAACACTTTGCCATTCAAAAATTCTTCTGCCATGATATTTCTCTGTCATGACAGAAAGTGACATCAGGCAGAGCGTATTAGCCAGATTCCAGCCACCCAGCGCTTGGCTCCATGTGCTTTGGACTCAGATACATCCTGAATGCAAGTTTGGCAGCCAAGACACCTGTAACCAGGCTCTTAACCTCCTAACAGTCAGGCAAATTTTCATAAAACTGGAAAAAATATAAAGTCTTCAAAGGAAGCAGCACAAAGTTCTGTGCCGAATCATAACTTCAATACCATGTTTTTATCTGGCAATTAATGTGAGTCAGAATCTACTCATTCAAGAAATTTATGATCAAATTTCACATACCTTAGTACAGGCAGGGCTATAATTTTTTTTGGTTGATTTATTGTTATTTCCCACAACGCTTCTTTTTTCCCCCACTGTACAGCCTGGGGACTCAGCTACACATAGATGTATACATAATTTTTTCCCCATTGTCATGCTATGTGTTAGTATCTAGACATAGGTCTCAGTGATACACAGCAAGAACACATTGTTAATCCATTCCAAGAGCAATAGTGTGCATCCACTAACCCCAAGCTCCAAATCCCTCCAACTCCCTTCCCCTCCCCCTGGGCAACCACAAGTCTGTTCTCCAAGTCCATGATTTTCTTTTCTGTGGAAAGGTTCATTTGTGCCACATATCAGATTCCAGATATCAGTGATATCATATGGTATTTTTCTTTCTCTTTCTGACCCACTTCACTCAGGATAAGAGTCTCTAGTTCCATCCATGTTGCTGCAAATGGCATTATTTCATTATTTTTTATGGCTTAGTATTCCGTTGTGTATGTAAATCACACCTTCCTAATCCAGTTGTCTGTTAATGGGCATTTGTGTTGTTTCCATGTCTTGGCTATTGTGAATAGAGATGCAATGAACAAGTGGGTGCATGTGTATTTTTAAGGACAGTTTTGTCCAAATATGTGCCCAAGAGTGGGATTGCTGGATCATATGGTAGTTCTATGTATAGATTTTTAAGGTACCTCCATACTGTTCTCCAGAGTGGTTGTACCAGCTTACATTCCCACCAACAGTGCAGGAGAGTTCCCTTTTCTCCACACCCCGTCCAGCATTTGTTATTTGTGGACTTCTTAATGATGGCCATTCTGACTGGTGTGAGGTGGTATCTCATGGTAGTTTTGATTTGCATTTCTCTAATAATCAGTGATGTGAGCATTGTTTCAAGTGATTGTTGGCTATCTGTACCTCTTCCTTGGAGAACAGTCTATTCAGGTCTTTTGCCCATTTTCCCCTTGGGTTGTTGGATTTTTTTGCTGATGAGTTTTATAAATACAATATTCTAGAGATTAAGACCTTGTCAGTTGCATCATTGGAAGTGATTTTCTCTCATTGTGTAAGTTGTCTTTTTGTTTCTTTTTGGTTTCCTTTGCTGTGCAAAATGTTGTCATTTTGATTAGGTCACATATGTTTAGTTTTGCTTTTATTTCTGTTGCTTTGGGAGACTGACCTGAGAAAATATTCATAATGTTGATGTCAGAGAATGTTTTGCCTATGTTCTCTTCTAGGAGTTTGATGGTGTCTTATCTTGTGTTTAAGTCTTTCAGCCATTTTGAGTTTATTGTGGTGCATGGTATGAGGGTGTGTTCTAGTTTCATTGACTTGCATGTAGCTGTTGAGGTTTCCCAGCAATTCTTGCTGAATAGACTTTTTACCATTTTATATTCTTGCCTCCTTTGTCAAAGTTTAATTGACCATAGGTGTCAGGGTTTAATTCTGGGTTCTCTATTCTGTTCCATTGTTCTGTCTGTCTGTTTTGGAACCGGTACCACACTGTCTTGATGACTGTGACGTTGTAATTGTTCATGAAGTCTGGGAGAATTATGCCCCCTGCTTGGTTTTTGTTTCTCAGGATTTCTTTGGGGATTCTGGGTCTTTTGCGGTTCCATGTAAATTTTTGGATTGTTTGTTCTAATTTTGTGAGAATTATCCTGGGGAATTTGATAGGATTGCATTGAATCTGTAGATTGCTTTGGGTAGTGTGGCCATTTTTACAGTATTATTTTTTCCAATACAGGAACATGGAATATTGTTCCATTTCTTTACATTTTCTTTAATTTCCTTGATTAATGTTTTATAGTTCTTGGCATATAGATCCTTTACTCCCTTGGTCAGGTGTATTCCCATGTATTTGATTCTTGGAGTGCAATTTTAAAGGGTATTGTGTTTGTGTATTCCTTTTCTAATATTTCATTTTTAGTATACAGAAATGTGACTGATTTCTGAATGTGAATCTTATATCCTGCTACTTCGCTGAACTTGTTGGTTAGTTCAAGTAGTTTTTGGGTTGAGTCCTTAGAGTTTTCTACGTAGAGTATCATGTCATCTGCATACAGTGACAGTTTTCCCTCTTCTCTTCCTATTTGGATGCATTTTATTTCTTTTGTTTGTCTTATTGCTGTGGCTAGAATTTCCAACACTATGTTGAATAGCAGTGGTGAGAGTAGGTGTCCCTGTCTTGTTCCAGATTTTAGTGGGAAGGCTTTTAATTTTTCTCATTGAGTATTATATTTGCTGTGGGTTTGTCATAAGTGGCTTTGATTATGTTCAGGAATGTTCACCCTATACCCACTTTGGTGAGAGTTTTGATCATAAATGGATGTTGGACTTTGTCAAATGCTTTTTCTGCATCTATTGAGAAGATCATGTGGTTTTTGACTTTTCTTTTGTTAATGTGGTGTATGACGTTGATTGATTTGCATGTGCTAAACCATCCTTGCGAACCAGGGATGAACTCCACCTGGTCTTGGTGTATAATATTTTTGCTATGTTGTTGGATTAGGTTGGCAAAAATTTTGTTGAGAGATTTTGCATCTATACTTATCAAAGATATTGGCTGATAGTGTTCTTTTTTGGTGGCATCTCTGTCTGGTTTTGGAATTAGGGTGATGGTGGCAACACAGAATGTCTTTGGGAGTGTTCCTTCTTCTTCAACCTTTTGGAAAACTTTAAGGAGCAGGGGCACCATTTCCTCTCTGTATGTTTGGTAGAACTTGCCTGTGAAGCCATCTGGTCCTGGACTCTTATTTGTAGTGAGTGTTTTGATGACATATTCAGTTTCATTTCTAGTGATCAGTCTGATCAGTTTGTCTAGTTCTTCTTGATTCAGTTTTGGCAGGCTGTAAGATATTAGAAATTCATCCATTTCTTCTAGATTGTCATATTTGTTGGCATATAATTTTTCATAGTATTCTTGCATGGTTTTTCATATTTCTGTTGTATCTGTTTTGATTTCTCCTTTTTCATTTCTTATTTTATTTGGGTTATTTCCCTCTTCTACTTCTTAGTGAGTCTAGCCAGAGGTTTGTCAATTTTGTTCATCTTTTCAAAGAACCAGCTCTTGGTTTGATTTTTTTTCCTATCATTTTTTGAATTTCTCTTTTATTGATTTTTATGATTTCCTTCCTTCTGCTGACTTTAGTTTTTCTTTGTTGTTCTTCTTTTTTTTCTAATTCATTTAGGTCGTGGCTTGATTTGTCAATTTGAGATCTTTCTTCTTTTTTGAGGAAGGCCTGTATTGCTATGAATTTCCCTCTGAGCATTGCTTTTGCAGCATCCCATAGATTTTGAGAGGTTGTGTCTTCATCATCATTTGTCTCCAGGTGTTTTTAAATTTCTTTCTTGATTTCCTCATTGATCCCTTTTTTTTTTTTTTTTTTTTTTTTTTTTTTTTTTTTTTTTTAGTAACATGTTGTTTCCTCTCATGTAATAGGTTTTTCTCACTTCTTTCCCTGTGGTTGATTTCTAGTTTCATTCCATTGCAGTCAGAGAAGATACTTGAAATAATTTCTATACTCCTAAATTTGTTGATGTTAGCTTGTGCTCAATATGTGGTTAATTCCCAAGAATGTTCTGTGCACACTAGAGAAGAATGTCTATTCTGATTTTTTTGGATGTAATGTCCTGAAAATGTCAATTATGTCTAACTTTTCTATTGTTTCCTTTAGGATCTCTGTTGCTTTGTTGGTTTTCTCTCTAGAGGATCTGTCCATTGATGTGAGGGGGGTGTTAAAGTCTCTTACTCTGATTGTATTCCCATCAATTTCTCCTTTTATGTCTGTTAATATTTGTTGTATGTATCTGGGTGCTCCTATATTTGGGGCATATATATATTGACAATTGTAATATCCTCTTTTTGAATGCATCTTTTAACCAGTAAATAGTGTCCTCTTTGTCTTTCTTTATGGCCTTAATTTTAAAGTCTATTTTGTCTGATATAAGTCTTGCAACTCCTGCTCTTCTGTCTTTTTCACTGGCATGAAATATCTTTTCCTGTCCTGTCACTTTCAATCTATATGTGTCCTTTGTCCTAAGGTGAGTTTTTTGTAGGCAGAAGATTGAAGGTTTTTCCTTTTTTATCCAATCAGCCACTCTGTGTTTTTGATTAGTTCATTCAGTCCATTAACATTTATGGCATTAATTGATAGATGTTTATTTATTGCCCTTTTAATCCTTGTCTTCCAGTTGATTCTCCAATTCTCCAATTCTCCATTCTTCCTTTGTTTTTGTTTGTTTGTTTGTTTGGATGGTCTCCAATTATTTTCTGCTGGAGTGCGTTTCTTTTCATTTTTTTGTGAATGTAATGTTCAGTTTTAATTTGTGCTTTCCCTGTTTTTTAAGTATGTTAACCCCTTCCTTTTATTGTGTGTTTGAGCCTGATAGTCCTGTAGGTTCAAACACTCCATTACCATGATAAAATATAAAAAAAGGAAAAGAGAAAAAATAATCTTTTCATTTCCCTACTTCCCTTTTTGTTGTTTTGAACATCTTCATGATTAGGTCTGTATTCTGGCTTATTTAAGTGACTGCTCTCTGATTGTGATTTAGATCTCAGACCTGCTGCTCCACTTTTCTCGGAGTCTGGAGAGCCCTCTGACTTGGTTGATCTTTCCATCAGGTGACTTTCCAGTGTGTAGGTTCCCTTTCTCTTTCACAATTACCTCTCAGGAGTGCCAGTCCAGTTCTGATTCCTCTTCTCTATCTCTCCTCTTTTCTCTTACTTTACCCAGTTATGTCAAGAGATTCTTGCATTTTTGGTGGTTTAAATTCTTCTGCCAGCACTCAGGTGTTATTCTGCGAAATTGTTTTATGTGTAGATGTGTGTTTTTGTTGTGTTTGTGGGAGAAGGCAAGCACTTCCCCCTACTCTTCTGCCATCATGCCTCCTCTCTGTAAAAGTTTAGTGTTTAGGAATGTATATATGAGGACAGCCACATGCACATCTGTAAAAATATATTGTAATACACAGACCTGGGCACATTACTTTCTCCTGAAATATCTGTCAATTTCCTTTCAGTGAAACAACTTATATAATACTGCTTACAAAGAGCACCCACCAAAAAGAAAAAAAGAATAAAAAATTCAAAGATAGCAAAAACACATTTGTAGCTTTCCATTTGATGTAAATACATGAAAAATCATTAGAAAAGACCAAGCTATATGAGGATATATGAAAAAGTGTCATTCCCAATGGAATAAATATTCAAAATCAGAACAAAATGCTATGGTTCCTGGTGATGTAATGCCCAAAATATGTGTCAAGGGCATGGAAAGATTGGTAAGTTCATGAGTGGACATCAAAAGAGGAGAGGGAGTCTTGGTCAATGAGGAGGCAACTTTAAATATCATGCTCTTCCACTGAAACTCTGCCGAGGGGAATCCTAAAATCTCTCTGCAAAAATAGAGGATGAAATGTGTCATGAAAATGCAGGCCAAGCGCTCTTATATCAAGTTCATTCACAAAGCTCTTGTGATATAATTATTTGGCTGAAGCATTTTCCAAACACACTTTGGACACCAAAGAAATCCACTATCAAGGTTTGCAACTCCTATCTATTGTCCAAATATCTCAAGCTGATGTAAATTGCTCCACAATCTCACAAAATGCTGAAGCAAATTTTAAGAAGGTAGCTGATGTGTGTCTGCTGAAACTAGCTGAAATCTTAAGAGGTTTAAATTGAGCCTGGAATTTCTGCTCCTCCCAGAATTTAAAGTTCGAGATACAAAAAACTACATCACGCATAGAATCAAATAATTTTGAATTACATTCATAGGATCTGTCTGTGCTGAAGGAAAATGGTGAAGGTCTTTTTTTGTGGAATACTTTGGTACACATATTTGTTTAAGGCTCCCCTGGCCCTCTTCCACATAACACATGTAGTTGTAATGAGCTTGTTGGGTATTTGTCATTACTGCAGAACCATGGACAAATTCTTTGATATCCCTTGTTCTCTTTTGACCACTCTATATTGTTTACACTCATTTCCCAGGAGTGTTCTCTTCTCCTATTATTGTGCATGGTCCAGCCTAAGATCCAAAATCATCCAGGGCAATAACTCTTCTCAAAATTTAAGGATTTACCCACTTTTTTTTTCTCACCATTTTGAAGCAAATACTGGCTTCTCTTCCGTTCTTAACACTAGTCCATCAAAATTGGAGATGAGAGACCAGGAGAGGTAGTGAAGTTTCTTGAAGCAACAGAAAATTCCTGAAGTACATCATCACCATCTTTCACAAAATCCTCACCACAATAATGAAGATTTGGCTGTTGCATTCCATGAAAACACCTTGTCCAAAAGCGTTGGAAATGGAATATTCCACTACATATTCTTGATATGTAGTGGTCTCACCGAATAATTATAATCCTCTTCATCATAATTTCATGGCAAAGCATCCTTCTGCGCCTTCTGCAGGTCCCTAGGGGACTGAAAGACCAGGGTCTCTGAAATCCTGAAGGCAGGTGTTATTTATGATCCTATAAAAATACACATATTCAGAATCATCAACAATGAAAGGTTGCCTAAAAATTGTGGACAAACATGAACTGTAACTATTTTATGTTATCAGAAATACCATACTGTCTGCTGTGAGAGAAAAAAATAAAGGAATAAAGGAAAGAAATTATGTAGAATACAATAAATGGATAAATTAAAACCAAGCAAAGAACCAAAAATTAAATAATCTGCACAGAAATCTCACAGACCCTCAAGGTGTTTTTAGGGATATCAGATATCTGGAATGATTGAGATTAAGTTAGAGAAGACAAAGAAGTATGGGGGAATTTTAGAATGTGAAACTGCCAAGTAAGTCAATGGAAGAACTGAACTACCATGAGCTGTGTGCCTAGTCAATGGAGTTGAACAGATATATGTGTTGAGCACCTGAGGAGTGCAAAGAAAGGCAAAACACCATTTGAATAGTGTCCAGGGAGAGGTGAAATTACATAACATATTACTACTCAAAAGTTTTTCTGAACGGAACCCTGATATTTCTTTGCCATGATAAAACATGACATGGGGCCATGATCAATTAAGGCCAAGCACATTAGCCAGATTCCAATTTCCTAGCTCTTGGCTACATATGAATTTGACTCTGGAATTTTATGACTACAATGTGGACAGTCAAGACACTTCTATACACAGCTATTAACTTCCAATCTGTCAGGCCAATGGTCACAATCAAGGGAGAATAAAGTTTCAGGAAAGCAGCACAAAATTCTGTACTTAATCATAACTTCAATGCCATTTTTGATACCATGCAGACAATGTCAATCAGTCTGTCTGCTCATCTAAGGAATTTATGATCAACTTTCCCATTCCTCAGAACATGCTGGGTGACAAAACTTTTTGACTGAGTTGCCCAGGATCTCTCCCTGCATAAGGATGATGGAGAAGTGTGAATGAGGATTTACTTTCAATTAGACAACATGGAATGACCTCTGGATTAAAGCTCATCTTATCCATGCTAGACCTAACTTACAGCATCAAAAAAAGCTTGGACGATATTTGTTATTCCAACAATATAAACAGACTTGTCACTGGGTTGTTATTAACCAGAGTACTTTAACACAGTTCATGATATCTATTTGAACCTTGTAAAAAAAACTGGGATCAAAACAATACAAGTTATGCACTGCAGAGCATTATCCAATTCCAACAAGTGGGCTCCTTTCCTAAATTTCCTGTGTTTCATCTGCCTATAACTAGAGAGTTCTGATCCAAATCTTAGTGCAGAATCTTCCCCCCCTGGGAGATTATGGAATTTCCCACTTGATGCTTTCTTTTTAATTGCAGATGAACAAGGTCTCTAAATTTTCTAAACTTAATCTGGTGATTAACATGGAAAAATATCAGGAACAATATGATGTATTGAAAAGTTTTGTGTTGGGAATAAGGACAACTATAACCATTTTTTTAATTTGGAGTTACTCATGATAATATATAACTCCATTGTGCCTGGAAAGCACTATTTTTCAAATGGGGGAAAAGGAGGGGGAGGAGTTTCATCTTCTAAAGGCAGAGATTTAGCACTGCATTATAACAAGTCTGTCTGGCACCATTGCAGTGCAGAGGTATGCCAAGTATTTCCATGTTTGTGTGGCAATTCATAGAACTGTCTTTTCACAAACATTTTGTGTTTTGGGGAATATACATGAGGAAAGCCACATGCATCTATGGATAAAAATATTTCTAAGACAGATAATTCCTCATTAATTTTCTGCCAAAATATCTGTTCAATTTCTTTCCACTTAAACAACTTACATAACACTACCCCCAGACAATGCAGTCCAAAAAAAAAAAAAATCAAAGAGGCAGGAAACACATTTGTGACATTACAGTAGTTGAAAGCACGTCAAAAATCATAAGAAAAGACAAAGCTAAATGAGGAAATAAATTTAAGTGACATTTCCAATGGAATAAACATTCAAAATCTTAACAAAATTCTATGGCAATGGGTGAGGCACTGGCCAAAATGTGTGTCAAGTTCATGGAAAGAGTGATGACTGAGTGGATGTCAAGAGAGCAGATGGAGCATTGGTCAATGTGGAGTCAGCATTAGATATCATGCTGTCCCACTGAAGCTCTTCTGAGAGGGGTCCCAAAATCACTCTGCCAATATAAAGCATGAGATGTACCATGAAAATTCAGGCCAAGGACTTTTACATGACGTGCATTCACCAACCTCTGCTTATGGAATTATTTAGCTGAGCATTTTACAAACATCTTTGGACACCAAAGCCACCTGATATCAAGGTGTGGGACTCTTTATCTGTGGTCAAAATATCTCAAGCCCATGTACACTAGACAATCTCCAAAATGCTGATGAAAATTTCAAGAAGGGACTAGAAGGACATCTCATGAAATTAGCTGAAATCCTAAAATTTAAACCAGAGGTCTCATGTGAGCCTGTGTTCTTCAGCTCCCCAAAATGACTTAAGCTTGATATTCAAAAGGTTATAACACAGAGAGCTTCAAAACTTTTGAATTGCTTTCCAAGAATCTGTCTGTGCAGCAGGAAGGTGGGAAAGGTTGGTGACTCCTGATATTTTTGTGGCAAACTTAAAAACACATATTTGCTTAAGGCTCTCCTCTTCCTCTTCAATAAAACACATGGAGTTGCAAAGATTGTGTAGGATATATGTTATTACTACATAAGTTTGGGCATATTCTTTGGTAAATTTTGTTTCATTTTGACAACAGTATACATTCTACATCCTTCAAATTCCCATAGATACCATGACAAAATGTCTGTCTGAATGAACAACCTTTAAATCCCTTAAATATCTGTCAACTCGACAATGAGTTGTCATTTCCAAAGAGGTTCTCTGGCCTTATTATTGCACACAGTTCACTCTAGGATCCAAAGCCATCCAGCAGAATAACCCTCCTCAAGAATTATGGATTGAACCACATTGTGGTTCACGCTGTTCTGAGCCAAACTGTGTTTTCTCCTCTGTCCCTTACACAAGTTCATAAAAAGAGGAGAGGAGCGACAAGGAAAAGATATTGCAGTTTCTCAAAACATTTAGTACAGTTCCTGAAGGGCCTCATCATCAGTCTATGGAAAACTCCTTCCAGGACAATGAAGATTTGTTTGTTGCATTCCCACATCATCTTGCACAAAAAAGCTGGAAAATGGACATATTTGGCCTTGTTGTTTAGAGGCCTCACTGAATAACTTTAAGCCTCTCTATCACGATTTCATGGCAAAGCATACTTAAAAGTCTCCTGCAGGTCCCTGGGGGACTAAAAGACCAGGATCAATGAAATCCTGAAGCAAGGTATTATTACTGTTCCTGGAGAAATATACATTTTAGGAGACATTGATGACAAAATATTGCCTAAAATTTCTTGTCAACAAGAGGTTTTATTTTTTTTTCCTGTCACCCAAAATACAACATGGTCTGCAGAGAGAGTAAAAAGAAAACAACAAATGAAAATAAGGCATGTAGGTAAAAATTAAAATTAAAATAAAACCAAGCAAAGGAGCAAATATTAAATAATCTTCCCAGAAATTTCTCAGACTTTGAAGGTGTTTTTAGGATACCAGATTTCCCAAGAGAATGAGATGCAATTAGAAAAAAACAGAGAAGTAGGGGTTATTTGTAGAATGTGAAATTGACAAGGAAATAGATGCAAAGATCGCACAACCATGGGATGTGTGCCTAGGTGCACAATTTGGCAGCCATCCATGTTGAGTACCTTAGTGGTGTGCTGTGACAAAGAAATTCAAAACAGAATTTAAACAGAGTGTAAAGGGAGAGAGGAATTCCATACCAAGTTGCCTTCACAAAGTTCTTCTGAAAGGAACCCTGACATCTCTATGTTAATAATTCAGTCTGAGGTCATTAACCAGATTCCCATTTCCCAGCTCTGCTACATATTAATTTGACTCAGGAATTTCCTGAATGCACTTTGGGCAGCCAAGAGACCTGTAACACATCTCTTAGCCTCCAATCTGTTGGGCAAATATCCTCAATCAAGGGAAAATGCAAAGAATTCCAAGAAGGCAACACAAAGTTGGGTGAATCATAACTTCAATGCTATCTTTTATATCTTTCAGGAAATGTGAGTCAGTGTCTGGCTTCTCATATGTGACATATCTGAACAACTTTCCCATAGCTTAGGACATGCAGAGCTGTGAAAGTTTTTGACTGAATTGCCCAGTATCTCTCCATGCAGAAGGAAAATGGAGAAAATAGTGTGAGGATTTACTTTCCATTAGACAACATGGAGTGCAGTCTGGATTAAAGTTCATCCTGGCCTTATTCCACCTACCCTACAGAAGTCAAAAATGTCTTCAAAGATAATTGCCTTTCCAACAATAAGAATGGACTTATCACTGGGTTTTTATTAATCAGAGTACTTCAGCATAGTCATGATATCCATTTGAAACTTGGAATTAATTGAGACTAAAAAAACCATAAAATATTCACTAGGGAGCATTATCCAAATCCACTAAATGTGCTCCCTTCCTAAATTTACTCTGCTCTCCTCTGCCTCAAACCAGTTCAATCTAGGGTCCAAATATTTGTGCATAATCTTCCTCATGGTGATCTATAGAATAATCTACTTGATCCTACTTTTGAATGGTAGATAAATACTCCTCTTTTTCTGACCTACACTCTGGCAATTAACATGAGAAAAATGGGATAAGGAACCAGTGAGATGTATTGCAAAGTCTTTTGAATTGGGAGCAATTTAATTTTAGACTTGGAATTTAATTTTAGACTTGGAATTTCCCTTGAGACTATACATATCCATTCTTTCTTGAGAACATGTTACTTATAAGGGAGAGATGAGGGGGGAAGGTATTTCATCTCCAGTGGGCATAGATATAGCACTGAAATATATTAAGGCTCTCTGTCACTGTTGCACAGAAGAGTTATATCTAGTCTTTCCTTGCTTGTGTGGGGATTCAAAGAATGGACTCTTCACCAAAATTTTGTTATTAGGAGTGTACATATGAGGATATAAAGAGGCACATATGTAAAAATATACTGTAATTCACAGATATTGGCATAATATTTCTCCTGAAATATCTATCAAATAAATTCCTTCCAGTAAAACAATTTATATTATACTGCCTCCACACAATAACCCCAAAGAAATTTAAAAAAATAATAAAAGGAGAAAACACTCTTTTGACTTTATGGTTGTTTAAACCACACAAAAATCATGAAAAAATACCAAGCTGTATAAGGAAATATGAAAAAAAATGGCATTTCCAATGGAATAAGCTTTCAAAATCACAACACAATGCTCTTATATTGGGTGATTCATTGGCCAAAATGTGTGTAGGGTTCATGGAGAGTGACTGAGTTGACATCAAAAGAGCAATTGGAGAATTTTCAAAATGGAGGCAGCATTAGATATCATGCTTTCCCACTGAAAGCTCTTCTGAGAGGAATCCAGAAATCCCTCTGCAAAAATAGAGCATGAAATGCACTGTGACTGTGCAGGCCAATTACTTTTACATAAAGTCCATTCAGAAAGCTCTGGTGATAGAATTATTGGTGATTAGAATTATTTAGATAGAGATATATTCTGAACACATTTTTGACACCAAAGCCATATGATGTTAAGGTATGCAACTCCTATGTCTTGTCATAACACCCCAATATAAAATCTCCAAAAACATTGATGCAAATTTTGAGAATAGAGCTGAAGGCTATCTACTGAAAGTAGCAGAAGTCTCTAATTTAAACCAGAGTTTGAATGTGAGCCTGGGTTATTCAGTTTCCTGAATGGCTTAAGATTTGAGGTCCAAAATATTACAACATGGGGAACCTCAAAGACTTTAGAATTGCATTGCAAGAAGCTATCTCTGCAGCAGGAACATGGAGAATGTCTTGTGACTCCTTTCATTTTGGAGGAAAACATTGGAACACGGTTTTGCTTAAGGCTCTCACTGGCACTCTTCCCCAAAACATATGGAGTTGTAAAGAATTGGGATATTTGACATTACTACCGAATGTTGGGGAAATTCTATGCTTTTTATTGTTTCCTTTTGACTGCAATATAGTGTCTAGATCCTGAAAAATTCCAGTAGAAACCCTGATAAAATATGTCTGAATGTAGCAAAATTATAGCCCATAGGAATCTCTCTCCAAGTCCTCCATTAGCACGCAGTTCCAAACAGTGTTATCTTCCATTATTATTACACACAGTCCAGTCTAGGATCAAAAAATATCCAGCAGAATAACTCTCTTCAAATATTATGGATTGAACAAATATTTGGTTCTCACAATTATGAGGCAAACTCTGCCTTCTCTTCTATTCAAAAAAAAAAAAAAAAATTCTTCTAAATGGGAGAGGAGAGACCAGGAAAGAGTGGAGTTTTCAGAAACACAGAAATATTTCAAACAGTGCCTGAAATTCATCATCAACAGCCTTTCAAAAACTCTTCCCAGGATGATGAAAATTTTGTTGTGCCATTCCATGCAATCAATTTGCCCCCAAAAGCTAGAAATGGAATATATTCAGTCTTGCTTGGTAGAGGTCTCACTGCATAATTATAAGCCTCTCTGTCACAATTTTGTGGCAAAACATACTTCAGGATGTCCTACAGGCCCCTGGGTGATAAAAGTCCAGGGTCTATGAAATCATGAAGAAAGATATTATCTCTGGTCCTATAGAAACATACATATTCTGAAATATTGACAATGAAATATTGCCAAAAATTCTGGCCAAAGAAGGGCCTTGGGTTTTTCTATCACCCCAAATACAAAAAAAAAAAAAAGCAATAAAGGAAAGTGAAGAATGTAGATAACATTAAAAACATAAAAATTTATAAAACCAAGTGAAAGAGCAAAAATTAAATAATCTGCCCAGAAATCACTATGACCCTGAAAGTGCTTTCAGCATTTTTCAGATTTCTGGAGAAATTGAGATTAAGTTAGAGAAGACAAAGAGAAATATGAGATTTGAAGAATGTGAAAATGCCATGGAAATTGATGGAAAGTTTGCACAATGATGTGCTATATGCCTTGGTGAACGAGCTTGGCAGTAATACGTGTTGAGTACCTGAAGAGTATGCTGTGCCAAAGAAAGTCAAAACACCATCTGAATAGTGCCTAAGGGAAGATATTGAATTCCATATAGGGTTGCCACTTGAAAGTTCTTCTGAAAGACACCCTGGTATCTCTGACATGAAAGAACATGACATGGAACCATGACATATTCAGGATGGGCACAGAGGCCAGATTCCTATCACCCAGCCCTTGACTCCATATGCTTTTGACTCAGGAGGTTCCTGAATGCGGTTTGGCAGCCTAACCATTGCAACCATGCAGTGCATCTCCTACCTGTCAGGCAAAAGCTCTCGACCAAAGAAAAGTATATAATCTACTAAGAAGAGAGCACATAATTATGTGCTTTATCATAAATTCAATGCCATCTTTCATATATATATATTTTTTTTGTGTGTGTGTGTCTTTTTGCTATTTCTTTGGGCTGCTCCCGCAGCATATGGAGGTTCCCAGGCTAGGGGTCGAATTGGAGCTGTAGCCGCCAGCCTACACCAGAGCCACAGCAATGCTGGTCCGAGCCATGTCTGCAACCTACACCGCAGCTCATGGCAACACCGGATCGTTAACCCACTGAGCAAGGGCAGGGACCGAACCTGCAACCTCATGGTTCCTAGTCAGATTCGTTAACCACTGCGCCACAACGGGAACTCCTGCCATCTTTCATATTGTGTGGGTAATGTGACTTGGTGTTTGTCTTCTCATCTAAAAAATTTATGATAAGATTTCCCACTCCATAATATATGCCAAACAACAAAACTTTTGACTGAGATGCCCAGGATCTCTCCCTGCAGAAAGATGATGGAGAAGGTCTTATGAAGATTTTCTTTACACTAGAAAACATGAAAGGCCCTCTAGCTTAAGGTAGATCCTGGCCATGATCCCCCATCCCTATGGAGTGTAGTAGGATTTCATGGATACTTGTCTTTCCAAAAACCTGAATGATCATATCATTGGGATATTATTAACCAGAGTATTTCAACAGAGTTCATGATTCCTCTTTGACTTTTGGAATAAACTTTGTCCAAAAGGATGTAAAATGTTCACTAGGGATCAATACCAATACTATGAAACATTCTTCTTTCCTAAATTTGCTGTGCTCTCCTATGCCTCCAAACACTCCATTCTCAGGTCCAAAAGTTTGTGCAGAATCTTCCTCCTGGGGAACTACAGAATCACCCACTTGATCCTTTGTTTTGAACTGTAGATGAATAATATCTCCACTTTTTCTGACCTCAATGCTGACAACATACAGGGACAAAATAGTATTAGAAACCAGTGTGGTTTATTGCAAATTCAAATGAATTTTCAACAAAAAAATATCATCACTGTTTTTGTTTGTTTTGGATTTCCACATGAGAATATACACATAGATTCTGCCTTGCAAGCATTGTTCTCCTGAGAGTGAGATGAGTGAGGAAGGTATTTCATCTCCAGTGGGCAGAGATGTAGCATAGAATTATATTGAGTCCTTCTCTCACAATTGCACAGAAGAGCCTCCTCTACTCTTTCCATATTTGAGTGGGGATAAAAAGAACAGATCATTTGTCAAAATTTTGTATTTAGTTGTGTACAGTCGAGGATAGCAACATGCACATGTGTAATATTCTGTAATACACAGACATTTACACAATGTTTTCCCCTGAAATATCTGCCAAATTCCCTCCAGTAAAGGAACTTATATGAAACTGCATCTGCAATAAGAGCCCCCCCCAAAGGAAAAAAAATTCAAAGTGTGAGAAAACTCTTCTGTGACATTCCAGTTGTTGGAAGCAATGGAAAAATCATGATAAATGATGAAATGGAAAGAGGAAGTATGAAAAAGAGACATTGCCACCTAAATAAACTTTTGAAATCAAAACAAAATCCTCTTGTACAGGGTGATTTATTGCCCAAAATGTTTTTCAAGTGCAGGGAGAGTGTGGTGACTGGATGTCAAAAGAACATGTGGAGTATTTGTCAATGTGGAGGCAGCATTAGACATCATGATGTGTAACTGAAGCTATTCTGAGCAGAATCCCAATATCCCTCTGCAAAGATAAAACATGAAATGTACCATGACAGCGTAAGTTTACTTAGGTGTCAATGCAGTCTGGCATCCAACCATTCCACTGTTAGGTCCAAAGGTTTTTGCAGAATTTTCCCCCTGAGGAACAATAGAATCACACACTTGATACTATTTTTTAAGCTGTAGATGAGAAATGTCTCCAATTTTTCTGAACTCGAGTCTGGTGAATAACATGGAAAACATAGAATCAAGAACCAGTGTGATGTATTGCAAAGTGTTTTTAACTGGGAACAAAATCTTACATCAACACTTTTATTTATGTTTGTATTTCCCCATGACAATATAAATATCCTTTTGCCTTGCAAGCATTCTCCTATTAGAGAGATGATGGGGGAAGCTATTTCATCTCCAGTGGGAGAGATATAGCAATGAATTATATTGAGGCTGTCTGTTATCATTTCACTGCAGAGCTACTTCACATCCTAGCATTTTTGGGTAGGGATTCAAAGAATAGACTATTTGCTAAATTTGTGTTTAGGAGAGTACATATTAGAATAACCACATGCACATGAGTAACTAACAAAATATTTTAACATTGGCACATCTCCTTTCTCCAAAATATCTGTCAAGTTACTTTCAGTAAAACAATTTTATTATATTGTCTCCACAAAACACCCACCAAAAAATAAAGAAAAAATTCAAAGAGGGAGAAAACAATTTGTGACATTCAGGTTGTTTTAATAACATGAAAAATCATGAGAAAAGACCAATTAGTAGGAGGAAATGTGATAAAGTGACATTGCCAATGGAATAAACTCTCAAAATCAGAACAAAAGTCTCACCTACTGCATGACTTACTGCCAAAATGTGTGTAGAGTACATGGAGAGTGTGCTGACTGAGTGGACATCAAAAGAGTAGGTGGAGCATTGGTTGCTGTAGAGGCAGCATAAGTTATCATGCTGCCACACTGAAGCTCTGCTGAAAGAAATCCTGAAATCCCTCTGCAAAGATAAAGCATGAAATTTACCATGAGAATGCAGGCCAAGGATTATTATGCAAAGTCCATCAGGAAGCTCTGGTGATGGAATTAATTACATGATGAATATTATGTACACACTTTGAATGCCAAATCCACCTGATATCAAGGTGTATAGCTCCTATCTCTTGTCAAAGTATCTCAAGCCTTTGTAAACTATACAATCTCACAAAATGGTGATTCAAATTTTGAGAAGGAAGTGGAAGCATATCTACTGAAACTAGCTAAAATGGCAAATTTTAAACTAGAGGTTTAGTGTTAACATGGGTCCTTCAGCTCTCCCCCAGTGGCTTCTGCTCTGATGTTGCAGAAACTGCAAAAACCGTGGCAGTGGAAGGAGACAAACAGCACTCGGAGATGTGGAAAAGCAAGGTTTATTCAGCACTGGTGCAGACTCCAGAGTCTGAGCACCAGGTCTTTGTTCTCAGTAACTTTTATACACTACAAGGTCTTGATTGTGCCATGTAAGCGTCCGGGACCTCCCCCCCATCCCCAAGCAGACAGTGTTCCTCCCTAAGAAACTGAGCAAGCAAGGTTACAGAAGCAGAACTGATAAGCAATATTGGGTACATGATTAGCAGGGCTGCTGGCTTGGACATAGGGCCCACAGTTGTTACATTATTACAAAAGGGTGGTATAGTGAGGAGCATGGCTGGAAAGGCTTGCAGCTGCCTTCTTAGCCAAGGGGGGGGGGGTTGTTCTTTAGTTAAAACTCTATTTCATTCCCCCCTCTTGATGTTTAGGGTGCATCTGCACCCTTCAGAGATCATCATCAGTCATAACCCTTTGGTAGCCTCTGATAAGTAGCAGGTGGGAGGCTGTTTTTTTTTTTTTTTAACCATGGTTTTTATTAAAATCTTTTATAATATTTATCAGGAGAGGTGCAAGGCAGGGAATAAGTGGGCACCTTGTGAGTATGATTACTCTGACCATTGTCTTAATTCCTCCCAACAAAGAGAACTATTTACCAAAGAGACTGTCTGCATCCCAGCCTTTCCAAGTTTGTACAGGCACATGGGCAAGTTTAGTCATGAGGTCAGCAATTTCTTCTATCACCTTTCCAGTGTCATCTATTTGTAGACAGCAATTACTTAAGCTAAATTTTTTACAAACCCCTCCTTCAAAAGCAAGTAAATAATCCAAGGCCAAGCGATTTTGGTAGATTACACTGTGCATTTAGTTTGTTGTTGGGCCAATATAGTCAAGGCCTTTGCAGTGTAATTTGTTAATAAGTTCCAAAACTGCCTGTAGTCTGATGATGTGGTTCAGCATATAGATAGGGATGCGATATCCCCAAGAGCCGTCCTCTGCCCAGGTGGCAGGTCCATAATGTTGAATTATCAATTCTGCAGCCATTCATCATCTTTCCAGTCTCCAATTTGGAGAGCCCTCCCATCTCTCTGGGTACCCTGTGCCCTATATATAGGAACTCCCAGTTGCTCCCCTAGTGACAGTGGGAGCAGGAAGAAGGAACATCTGATTGTTCACAGTACACATGCCCCAGCCCAACTGGGGAGGGGGGAGTATGGAATAGGCCATTTTTTCTACAAATCTGATATAATCCTCATGGTGTCCACCATTGGATATTAGCACTGATATCTTCCCATGCTCGTAGGAGGTGGGAAAAGTTGGACAGGGGATTAGGCTTGGGCTCTGAGAGGTTGCAGGATGATCACCATTGATTCTTTTTGGCAGTCAGATTATAATATCTTAGGCCTTAAACATGTTAGGCTTCCAACTGAAACATTAAACCATCCTCCCCACCTCGTAAGACAATTTCTCCCTATAATAGCAGTGCTGAGGAGCCATACCCCACTGGTGAGTTGGGGGTATGCAGTCTCATTATGAAGCTCTAATGGGTCCAGTTCTCTGGCTTGCCAAGGCCAGTGGTCTCCTGTGTTTGTTCCCCTGTATACATAACAAGAGAAGACCTTGAGAGTTTGTGCAATAGTTTCTGCCAGGGCTAAGAACAAGTTCTTAGTTGTGGCCAGAATGGGAGGTGGGGTGTTTTTTACCTCTTTATAAAAGGAATGAAAGACCCTGTGAGAGGCAGCTTAGACCACAAACATGATTCTCTGGAAATGTAGCACAGCTCCAGTGTCAAGGCCTCTTCCAGCTATGTGAATGCTTATTTTGAAACCCTCCTTCCATTTGGGCTCACTGGAATTAAAAATAGTGAAATTAAATGGGCTACAAGTTTTAGTCTGACAGTCTGGATGGGCTATACCCTTTTGAAAGACAACTGTTTTGTCTCCCTTATTCCAGGTTGCCCAGGTCACACAACTCCAATAAGTGCATTCCTGGCAACCACTCCAGGTGGTTCCCCAGCACATATATTTATGCTGGAGCCTATATTCTCTTTCCCATGACAGGCTTTCACGTGGTCTAGTAGAAGTCCATGACCCATATCTTCGCAGGCATCAAAGAGTATTGATACTGGCAACTTGGGGTTGGTAATTTGTCTCCCCTTAATTAACTGCCCTGATATATGAGAACGATGGCCTTCTAACCATTCCTCAGTTGGTGAGCACCATGGATTAAAGCAAGTATATTGGTCCCCCTGTTGACAGATAGAATAAGTGGTCCTGTTGTGAGTACAACTTCCATGAATTTCTCCGGAACAGGAAAAATGAGTGGAGTAAAGCAAAGTCCATGTAACCCCTTGATCTGATTGGGTCACTCGAATGCACAGGTCACATGAGGAAATGGACCCTGGCAGAACCAAAGAGGACCAGATTAACAGCAACAGGCAGCAAACATACATGTTGGTCATAAGATAACAGTATATAACAGTAAGAAAGTCTCTTGTGGAAGGTAGGTAAGGCAGTTTATTTTACCAGACATCTATAAATAAGGTATATGGCTGTGAAACTACAGCTCTTATTTGAAGAAGGATGATCTTAAAGAGAAAGAATGATTTTTCAACATATTAAGGCCTTACTATTAGTCAAAGTGTTTCAAATGATTTATATAAATCATACATAATTTCATCCTTAAAAAATTAAACTTTACTATACTTTTATTCTTAGTATTTTATAGATAAGAAACAGACTCAGAAAGGTGGAATCACCTGTGAAATGTGTTCATCAGGCCTGCCAAGTGATTTCATCACAGAGCTGATAACTGGGAGGCTTCATAAGCAATATACATCAGTATATGAGCAGTGATTTCTAAGAGTGTGGAGTAGAATGAAATTATTCATTCAAAAAAACTGAGGATCAGCATGAAAATTGTACACTGACAACACAAAGAAAAAGTAATGAAGACAGCATGAATGTATAAGGCATTAGATTTGAAAAGAAAACTAACAAAAAGGAGTTCCTTGGTGTGTAGTGGGTTAAGGATCCAGTGTCATCACTACCATGGCATGGGTTCACTTCCTTGCCTGGGACCTTCCCCATGCCAAAAGCACAACCAAAAAGAAAAAAATAATAATGAAAAAAGCAATACTAATGGCTTATAATTTACAATCCATGTAATACAGAGAGTGAAAGAGGATAATTACAAAAAGATGTCAATGCAATAGGAATTGATTATGAATGACCAAATCAAATAAATATTGGTCCCAAAAAGCATCTCTCAGATTTTACCATAAGAACTTAAGAAATATCTCCTTGATGTAATGATATACCTAGACAGACAGAAAAATAAATATTTTATACTGAGATTAAAAAACAAAGGTAGATATTCAATGATTTAATTATCTTTTAAATATCTACTATGCAATTAATAACAAAGTCCTAGATTTCCATGTCCCTTTGCGATTAAATGTTTTACTCCAACTTTAACACCATTCCACACTCTTCATAGAGGAGAAAGGTGTATAAAACCCTACTAAACTAAATTTTTTTTAAACTTGAAAAATGAGAATATATATGCAAGTATATATTGTATACAAAGCAAAATTGCAGCTAAACAAATCAAATATATATACAAAGAAAAAATTTTTCATGATTGTATGAGTATTATCTGTTGGTGAGTTCATAATTACAAAAAATTTCATTATAAAAATCTCAGAGATCCAAAACAAATATAATACAATTAATATAGAGTCACTGTAAGTACTGAGTCAATATAAACAGAGTCAAATTAAAAACTAACACTGCTATGACTAGTGAATAATTGCATCTAAAGTAACACACACCTGATAGAGTTCTTCCAAGCTGTACTTAACAGAGATATTGTTCTGGATAGCTTGTACAGCTTCCTTTAATTTTTGCCATGTTTCTTCAGTATAGTTTTCCAGCATCAGTGGTTTATCTAAACATTTAAAAAAAAAAGATTACAAAACAAATCTTTTAGGAGACAATGTCAAAAAAGATTTTTAAATGTAACATCACCAAATGCATCTATGGTGAACTGTTCATAAACAAGGTTCTTTCAGTGGAGACAAATAGTCCCTTCAACAAATGTGCCAGTACAATGATAGCCACATACAAAAGAATGAATAAGTACCACCATTTCATATCATATTCAAAAAATAACATAAAATGGATCAAATATATAAATATAAGGGCAAAACTTATAAAACTCTTAAAAGAAGTCAAATTCTTCATGACCTGGGATTAGTAATAGGTTTACACATATGATAATTAAAAAAACTCACTGAGTATCATTAAATTAAAATTAAAAATCTTTGTTCATCAAAGGACATGTTCAATAAAGCAAAAGGTCCTCAGGACAGAAGATAATATCTGCTGAATAAAGAACCCTTAAACTCAACTACACAAAAAATAAATTTAATTAAAGTTAAGCAAAGAATATGAAAAGACATTTCCCATGACATACACATGGACAACTATTTTATGAAAAGTTGCTCAACATAATTAATCAGTAGGGAAATACTAGTCAAAGCCATGACATACCACTCAGATCTCCTAGAAAATATTTAAGTTATTGAGAGGAGGTGAAAAACTGCAATCATTATAAATTCCTGGTGGAATATAAACTGGTATAGCCAGTGTGTAAGTTTGGAAGTTCTTTAAGTTATTAAACACTGAATTATCATGTGACCACACAATTCCACTCCTGGTTTATACCCAAAAGAATTAAAAACAGGTATTCAAATGAAATATAAATGTACTGGGCAAACTTTTATATAAATGTTCCCATACAATGAAATTTTATTTAAACTATAGAAATGACTCATATATGTTACAATGTGGATGAATTTCCAAGGTACTATGCAAAGAAAAAGAAGCCAGACATAAAAGGTCACTTATTCAATGATCTCATTTATATGAAACACTCTGAATAGGCAAACCTATAGAGAAGGAAAGCAGACTGCTGATTGCTTAGTGAGAAGACAGGAGGGAAGAGAAAAGAAAGGGAACTGAGAAATGGGGATTGCTTATAGGTATGGAGACTCATTTTGAGGTGATGAAAATGTCCTGAATTAGACTGAGGTGGTGGGTATACAACATTGTCATCTACTAACAATGAAGTGTACACTTATATTTTAAAATAGTTAATACCTAATTTTATGCTATGTGGATTTTGCCTCAGTAAAAATATAAGTACGGTATTATTAAAAATACTGTCATGAAAAAATTTTTAATTTTCACATTTAAATTACTAAAGAAAAATAATATTTTAAAACAATTAGATGATAAGGTTATACCTAAGAAGCTGTCAAAGCATAACAAAGTGAATAAAAAAATGAGGAAAAAATAAATACAAATTCAATCACAAATTAACTGATTCAGGGAGTTCCTGTAGTGGTGCAGTGGAAATGAATCCAACTAGGAACCAAGAGGTTGCGGGTTCGATCCCTGGGCTCGCTCAGTGGGTTGAGGATCTGGTATTGCCATGGTGTAGGTTGCAGACGTGGCTTGGATCTGGCATTGCTGTGGCTCTGGCATAGGCCAGCAAAAACAGCTCCAATCAGACCCCTAGCAAGGGAACCTCCATATGCCACTGGTGGGGCCCTAAAAATACAAAAGACAAAAAAAAAAGAAAATTAACTGATTCAGAAAACAGCTAATTCAAGATTTTCTCTCTTTGGGAGAGGGAAACTATATATCCACATAACTGTGAGTCATATTATGTGTATATATATATATATAACTACAATGCGTATGTTTAATAATATATATTGTGTGTGTGTGTGTATATATATTTATATTTACATAAATTAAGCCACTTCAGAAAGCCAAACAAGAAACCAGAAATATACTTCTTTAAAAAAAAAAAGGTACTTATTTTGAAACTCCTCAGAAGGTAAGTTTTTTAGGCCAAGAATAAGTTCCAGATTAGATTCCATTTTTTTTTTTCTGTGTGTTGTAAAGAAATATACTCTCTCTCACACTCTAGAAATTTCATTCTCCAAGGTGGCAAATATTCCCCCTTTCCACAGAATTCATCTAATAAAACAAATTTTACTCTGAAAGAATGAGTTATTTTAAAAGTACGAAAAACATTATTATTAATTATATCGTGAAAATGAAATAAGTACTACTGTTTAAAAATCTATGAGTTTACATTTTAAAAGTCAGCAAAAAAGACTAAAAATCAGGTATTTGGTTCTGATAATCAAGAGAATTACTCAATGTTCCAACTCTACCAAGAGAAAATTTTCTAGTTTTTCATAGTTTTTAAAATCGAAAACAAAATGACAGTTTTCATTTATATCACTCATAAATATGAAATTATATAAAAGTATTTAAAAAACTTTAGGAGATATTTAATGTATGTAATAAACCTTAAGTATGAAAATACAGATCAAATGAACAGCTAATGTTTACCGAAAAAAAAAAAATAAAATAAATAGAGACCAAGGCATTCTGTATACTGAAATGTATTCTATAAATGATAAAATATACCATAAAACACTAGAAACATCATATGCAATAATGCATGAATATTACAGAAATTGTGGAAATTTCTACTATTTAAAATATTAACTAGTTCCTAAAGTTAGATTTTTTTCTCACACTTTGAAAACTAAAGATTCAGCACAAAAATTCAGCATGCATTAGGTTCTGGATAAGGAACAGTGGGAAAAACAATTTCATGTTTGAAAAAGTCTTGTGTTTTATTCAGAAATTTCTGTAATAGGTGATATTTTTACTACTATGAAGAATAGAATTATTCAATGAGAAAAGAACTGAATACAAAATTTTTAAATAAATATAATTAATTAAAATGGGAAAACTTAAATTTTCTCCTGACAAAGATACAATTGAGGTTGGGATATGTAAATTAAGAAGTAGATAAGTAGATATCTGATAAGATACCAAGGATGTTGGTTTTTACAAGTTAAAATACCCATGTAATTTTTTTTTTACAAGGAAAAATGGATTAAGCAGCCCTGCTTAATTTCTAACTTTTCAATGACATTTGTATTTCCCCAGAAATTTTTGAAAGTCATTTATTCTTAATAATGAATCTTTATCTTGGTTCATTGTGTTTTTTTCATGTGCATTGTTTTTTTGTGTATATGTTCCACAAGTTAAAAAATTAAAATGGTTGCCTTTTGACCACCAGGGGAAACGATCTCACATTAATATTTCAGATCCATTCAATAATAAGCAAAAGTGCACCATTCTAAAACTGTATTGCAAAATTTATTGGAGCCTGTCATTTTTTAGAGGAAAGCCAAATTTGAAGAATGAAATAATTTCAGTGGTAAAAACATGGCTGAGCCCAGGTCTTCAGAGTCCAAAATGAATGATGTTTCAAATTCATCTAAAAATTGTGCTCATTAACTTGTATATCTTCCAATTTACAATTAAAAAGCAGCAATAGGATATGAGAAGCCAAACCAAAATCTTTTTTAAAATGATCATCACATTACCTTTAAAGTTTCTGATTACCAATTTCTTGACAGAGCCAGTGCTGGGCTTGATATTGACAAAACTGGACAAAGTCATGGGGGGTTTAGTCAAGGCATCTGTGTGGTATTCTTCAGCCATAGAGTAAATTATCAAGTTTCTGTTTTTCAATTGTTCTTCTTCCTGAGAGGCAGTAGATGAAGGTGATGCGTATTCTTCTGCCATCTTCACATTAGGTCCTACAAAAGCCAAGAAAATCTAGTTTCCCATTTTGTTTATACTGCAAGATTTGGGTAGTTCAGATAAAAAGAAAGAAAACTACCAACTTAAAGAGATGAAGGGAAAAGAGCAAGTAAATTTAACTTTCAGTAACAGACAAAACAAAAACTGGAAGGGAGCAATCTTGAAAACATGAAAATGTAACATAATAAACAGATGAATAAATGCCAAAACAAAAAAGAAAAAAACAACTAAGATCAAAGGAAAAAGAACAAGAAAGGTGAAATAATAAGTGACTTTCAACAACACATTGCATATGATAATCAGGCCAAATTATACTGAAATGGTTTTTAATCCTGGAGTAAACTGAAGAAGGCAAATATAGGAGGGAAACACTACGTAGCAGAAATTAAAGAACAAGAGAGAATGGAAGATACAGGCAAGAAAAAGAGAAACAGAAAAAGTCAGAGACAGGAAATGGGGAAAAAAAAAAAGTACAAGGCACCCACAGCACTACAGTTTACCATTTGCCACAGCCATACTAATCTCGGAAAATTAGAGACAAATACAAACCTAGAGCAATTGAAGTATCTACAGTAGCTAAGTAAAGAAAGCAGAAACAAAGGGCAGAACATTCTTATATTGTGTACCAAACCATTCCATGTTTAGCCTCATAGATGTTAGTAACTATAAACAAAAGATGACACTCCCAATCCTCATTTTTGAAAGATTCAGAAAAATCTGGCAAACGTCAAACTCAAGACACAAAATGGCGGGTGGCGGGAACCCACAGTATACTGGGAAAGGACCCACAATATTGTGGGGAAGGACAAAGTTTAAGGAAATTTTAAGAAAAAAAAATGTACATGCAATGAAAGAGAAAGGGGAATAAAAAGAAAATGAGAAAAACCAGAGAGAAAACAAAAGACATAACAAGGCAAAATATCACTACTCACATAGCCATAAACTATCATAAAAGAATATGTAAACAGTAAAGAAGAGAGACAGACAAATGTATAGAACAGCGAAACTCAAAAAGACTTTAAAAGCATCCATGAAGAAACAGCATTAAAGATAATCAAAAGACAAAAGATTGAAAGAAATGACAGCAAGGAAAGAAAGGCAGGAGAGGAAAAAGAGAAAAAAAGAGCACAAGAAAGAGGAAGTCTAAAAGCAAAAAGAAAGACAAAGGGATTGCAAGAGTTCAAAGCGCCTAAGGAGAAAAAAGGAAAGGGGAAATGGTTACCATTAAGAAATAGAGAAAAAGAGCCAGTACATACAGTTTGAATACTGAAATACAAGGGAAAAAAAGTTTGGTGGAGAACTCTTTTCCTATATAAAATCTTGGGGAACAATGGGTGAAAAACCAGGGATTGTGAAACACTGGTTTACAAACTTTTTCTTTTTTTTAATTTTAAGAGTAAATTATTTAAAGAGAAAAAAAAAAAAAAACAAATACGGATAGTTTGACACAGAAAGAAAATGAGGAGACAGCAAAAGATATAGGAAAAGAAGCAGAGGGAACAAAAAGGGATGGGCAAAAGTCATAGAAATTAAAACTAAGTTTAAAAATACTGAAAATAACGTGATTACAAATATAAAAGAAATTTTGATAAAGACAGACCAACAAGAAGAAAAGTGTAAGACTACAAGTGAGGATTAAGACACAATGAAAAATGGCAAAAATTATACAAAGAGGCATATCGGTGTGAAAGTAGCAACAATAGCTGAAGAGCACAGCAATACAGTTTATAAAAAATATTTACACACACAAAAGACTGAGAAAACGATCAGGTAAGTCAAAAACTAAAGGGGCAACATTTAGAGGGATACAAAGAAAACTGTTCACACACATCCATGACAAAGTCGATGTTAGAAAACTGCTAACAGCTGAGAGCAAAAAGTGGCAACATTTACCCTCAAATTAGTCATAACCTACAGATTCTTGCCTGAAGTCCGGGAACGCGATTCTTACCTCTGAAGAAGCTGAGAGAATACTTCAGAAGAGACCGTTGACTACACTATGGCATCACTGTCTCGCGAGATGAGACCTCAACCAGTCTCTGCCGGAAATGACTGGCTCCAAAATTCCTATTATGACGGCCGTTTGACCACTGCAACTGTCAGCGCCGTGGTGAAAGGAGACGAGGTGATCCACTACACTCATGTCCAAAGTGACGTAGTATGCTTGTGGATGTGAGAGATAGTTAATGCTTTATGGAAAAAAAAAGTTTAGGAGGTTAGACTTAATCGTTTCACGTTTCAAATGTATGCCGTTAGGGAAGTACGTTACCTGAGGATGAAGCCTTTCATTTGTCAATTCAGTATATGGAAACCTAGAGGGCAAAGAAGGGTTAGGCTTCCTCATCCAATGTTTTTGTTTTTTTTTTTTTTAAATCACAAATTTTTAAAAATTGTAAATGATAATATAGTGAAAAGTAAATGCTGACTAGCCCAATTAAATATGTAAATCCCTTCACCGTCTTCCTCATAAAAGCAACAACTATTCTGACTAGTTTTTTGTATTTCTGGTGTAATTCTTCACCATGTACCTAATTTAGAATAATGTTTAAACAATGTGTACACAAAAACAAATACTGTGGTTGAAATAAATACTTATTTTGGTAAACATTAAAACTAATGTCACTTTCCAATTGTATTTCACTACAATGAATAATGAGTTACATTTAACCATGCACGTCTTTTACTTCATAAATTGCTGCCATCCATTTTATATTGTTTGTTACCAAATTCTTCAAATTAATGTGAATTAATTTTTCAAAAAAATATAACTGGGGGTATATCTGCATGTATTCATCAAAAAGCATTTGACTAATTTCATATTACTGGGGAAATACTCCTTCCTCCTTTTAATCAACCATAACAAGTCTAAAAATTATTTAAAGTCTTCAGACCCATCCTCCTTACAGTTGCAGATGGTAACATTATAGTCTTAGGAAATAACCCAGTGCCACTACAGTATTAAACACTTCATTACAGTTATTTCATTTAATCTTCCCACCAATCTGATGACATGTAGAAGGAATAATCATTCCCATTCTATAGATAGAAAAGTGACCTTCAAGTAAGTTAAATATGTTAATTTTGTTTAGAGCCTAAAGAAAAAGAGTTCACCTGTCTTCACAGTGGTGTAGGAAACCCTGTATTCTTTTAGCTATAGAGCTGAAAAATTGTGACAGCAGAGTGTGAGATTCATGAAGGCCAGGATTTTGTCTCTTTTATTCCAATCTATATTCTCATCCCTTAGAATCATTCTTGTCAAATACTTGCTAAGTGAAGTGACTCAGAGGTCTTCAGCCTTAAAAATGATGAAAAAAATTCTTAATTTTCACAAAGGGTAGACAAGAACAGTCATATTGAAAAATCTTTGATCTTTTATCCAAGTCTACTCCAACTGTGTCTAGCTATTAAATGTCTAAACAATAGTTAGTGTCCTTTACAAGGACCAATAGAATGTCTTTATTCCTTGAATCATAGCAAGTTTTTCTGAGTTAGAATTCTCCAGCACACAGAATTGGGTAAATTGAAACAGAATAAATTGTCTACCAACAAGATTGGTTGGTAGACAATTTATCCTGTGGTTAATGGGAACCATGTTTCTCTTCTCAGATAATTATGCTTATATTTCAAACTATTTAAATATCTTCACTTTAACTGGGGATGTTTATTGCTGTTTTCTATCAGCTTCACTTCTCCTCTGATATCCAGGTCAAAAATGAGCAAAATTCCAGCTTGTAACTATAACTTAAAACATATTGTTTCTCATAATCTAAACAAAAGCAAGATAGAACTACCTTTCTCTTCTTACTCATTAATTTGTATAGATATAAAACTGTCTTCTCTCCAGGGAGGTAGATAATTTGGAAGAAGGGAGAAACATCAAGTAGAAAAATTCTAAGAAAATTCAAAGTCTGTATCTCTTCTCAGTTTAACAGATTTTAGTAAAATGAAACATGATAGTGAACATGAAACATAGAGTATCTGGTATTAATGTGTTAAGTTAGGCATAAACTTAATTTTTCCTTTCAAATATTTAAATACCCTCCATAAATCCAACTGATTTTTTTAATCCTCTGAAAATCTGTAGCGTAATAATTTCATCTAAATATATATTCTGAAAATGACACAACCTCCTTGATGTGCCCAGTATCACTAAAGTGAATTCCCTCCATGTTCTGTGAGTTGAAACTTAATTATTCATCAGTTTAATAATAATTTATTTCAGTATAGCCATTTTAGAAGACCCTCACAAATTCCCATTAATTAGTATTTCCTCCATTCTCTGGTCTTGGGCTGTTACATCACAGAAGATTCTAATTTAACACTATTAAAACTGTTTCTCATTTTGGCTTGGTCAATGTGAAAGAAGGACTTTTTGGACTACAAGCCACCTACAGAATGATAATGTAGGCTAGACTGTATTCATAGTCTATATAAATATAGTCTTATAAGTAGACATTATAAGACTTATAATGTCTACTCTTATAAGTTATCTCTACCAGGGTTACCTTGAAACTAAAATTTGACTTCTTTCCAAGTTAATGAGTTATTGTTTAGTGTGTGCAGAGTTTTGGTTTGAGAGGATTTTTTTTTTAAATCTCTGGAAATAGTGGTGATAGCTGCACAACACTGTGAATGTATTTAATGGTGCTAAACTGTGTATTTGGAAATGGCTAAAAGTGACATAACTGTGGTTGAATAAGACATCACCCCTCCTCATCGACAATAAATTGGCATCCATCCGCTCACCAAAGTGCCTTTTTGGATTTGTGGGAAGCACCATATGCCAATGAACCCAGAAGGAGTCTAATATACCTGTCAAATGAAGTAGATATGCAGATCTAATCATGGCTTTGGACCCTACAGTGGTCCATTAATTGATTCAATTACAGACTTGAATCCCCGGCAAACTTGGTTAGATAATCACACACAGACAACAGGGCTTTTGTGAAGTCTTGGAAAAATGAGAGAAGTATATAGAAAAGAGATCCTTTGCAAAAGTTCACATGAGAAGTTCAATCATTGGGCAATGAAAACAAATTGACTTTAGATGCACTGGAGAGGTTTGAAATAACAGATTTAACACTCACATAAAATCCTGCCCCAAGGTATTACAGCCTAAAGGAAAACTATATCTTCTCAGCCCATGATTTTTCCAGCAAAGAAAAATGAGATGCTGATGAAACTCCAACTTCCCCAGCTGTATTGGATGCTGCCAAAGAAGGCCATTTCTTTCCCATCCCAAGATTCATGAGCTACATGGCTAGAGGAGGAAAAGAAGCTAGGAGAGTGGCAGATAGGATTATGAGGCCATTAAAAAGACACAGATTCTGCTAACTGTATCATAGACTCTATCAAGATTTGTGCTCTTGAGACATGGCATAAACTTAAGAATAGACTTGTGGTTGCCTGGGGGGAAGGGGAGGGAGTGGGAAGGATTGGGAGCTTGGGGTCAACGGATGCAAACTATTGCTCATGTAGTGGATTTACAATGAGATCCTGTTGTGTAGCCCTGAAAACTATGTCTAGATACTTACAACGCAGCATGACAATGGGAGAAAAAATTATGTATACGTGTAGGTAACTGAGTCCCCATGTTATACAGTAGGGAAAAAAAAAAGTGTGTTGGGGAAAATAACAATAAAAAATAAATTAAAAAATACTCTAATTAAAAACAATAGATAACCCCACTTACCATCACATCAAAAATTATTGGGGAAAAAAAAAAGCACTTTCCTGAGGAGCCAAAGACCTGTACTTTGAAAATTATAATATGCCAATGAAAGAAATGAAAGATGACAAAGATGGAAAGTATAAAATGCTCTTGGATTGGAATAATCAATATTGTCAAAATGGCTATGCCAAAGTAATGTATAGATTCTTTTCAATCCCTATGAAATTATCAGACATTTTTCACAGAATGAGAAAAAATAAGATTTTAGTTCCCATGGAAACACAAAAGACCCCAAATACCCCAAGCAATCCTGTGAAAGAAAAATTGAGCTAGAGGAATCAGGTTCCCTGACTTGAAACTATATTGCAAAGTTACATGCATCAAAACAACATGGTAGTCATACAAAAACAGTAATAGATCAGTAGAACAGGATAGGAAGCCCAGAGAAAAACCCACACATCTATGGTCAACTAATCTATGATAAAGGAGGCAAGAATATGCAATGGAGGAAAGACAGTCCCTTCAATAAATGTTGCTGGGAAAACTGGACAGCTATATGTAAAATAATTAAATTAGGACATTCTCTAACATCATACATAAAAATAAACTCAAAATGGATTAAGGACCTAAATATAAAACTGGATAATATACAACTCTTAGAGAAAAATAGGCAGAAAACAGTTTGATGTGAATTGTATCAAGAGTTTTTTGAATCCATTTCCTAGGATTAATACACACTCACACATGTACACACACTTGCACACACGCATGCACACATAAATGGGACCTAATTATGCTTAAAACCTCTTACACAGCAAAGGACATCTTAAACAGAATGAAAAGACAATACACATGATGGGAGAAAATCTTTGCAAATGAAGCAGTTGACAAAGGATTATTCTCCAAAATATACACAGACCTCATTCAGCTTTATATAAGAACTAATAACCCAATCTAAAAAAAAATGACTGATATATAAAAGACATACAGGTAGCTAAAAATCACATGAAAAATGTCCAACATCACTAATTATTAAAGGAATGCAAGTCAAAACTACAATGAAGTATCACCTCATATTGGCCAGAATGGTCGTCATCAAAATGCCAACAAACAATGAATGCTGGAGACAGTGTAGCAAAAAGGGAGTACTACACTCTGTTGGGAATGTAAATTGATAGAACCATTATGGAAAACAGTATAGTGTTCACTCAAAAAACTAAAATTAGAACTACCATCTATCAATCCCACTCCTGAGCATATATTTGAAGAAAACTATAATTCAAAAACACACATGCACCCTGATGTTCATTGCATCACTATTTACAATATCCAAAACATGGAAGCAACCTAAATGTCCAGTGACAGATGAATGGATTAAGAAGATGTGATACATGTAGACAGTGGAATATTACTCAGCCACAGAAATGAATGAAATCACGTCATTTGCAACAACATTATGGACTTAGATATTATTATATAGTGAAGTAAGTCAGGCAAAGACAAATATGTATGATATCATTTATATGTGATGCATTATAAAAATGACACATTTATCTATAAAACAGACTCACAGACTTTGAAAAAAAAAATCATTGTTACCAATAGGACAGGATAGGCATGAGGGATCCACTGGGGATTTGGAAATGGCAAACACACACTTTTGTATATGGAATAGATGATCAGTTGGGACCTGCTGTGTAGGACAGGGAATTCTGCTCACTATCCCTATATGGGAATGGATATCTGTGTATACATACACAGTCACAGAGATATATATATACGTGTGTGTGTATATGCGTGTATGTATACACATATATACACACGCACATACATATATACATACATATATGAATATATGAATTTGAATCACTTTTCTATATAACAAAAATCAACACAACATAAATCAACTATACTTCAAAAAAATTTTTTTACATGAAAAGTTTTATAAGTTTAAGAGAACAATTGAATTCCTGAGAAAACCTAATAAAACCAAGCAGGGCTGATGGAAAATATCCCTCTCCTCAAGGCAGTGAGTAAAGCCTGAGTGAGATAGCTGATACCTCCCAATTAAGAGCAGGAATCAAAGGATGCCATTAAGGAAAATTTCTAATTCACAAAAAGATGCGGAAATATGTGGAAGAAGAAAAAAGAAAATGAAAAAACAGAAAGAAAACAACATTGGAATCAACGTCATTATCTAGTAATAAATACTGTAAATGAAAATTGAGTAATTCTTTAGTCAAAAGTGCATAGAGTAACTATATTCTTTTTTTAAAAAATGTCCCCAATTTACACTATTGACAAGTGATTCACTTAAGCCTTAAGGACAGATATAAAGTCAAAAATATTCTGTGCATATGAAAAACAATAGAAGACAAAAGTTACGCTTCTGAAAAAAAAAAGTAGAATTTAAGCTAAAAGCTAAAAACAGTAACAAATGACAAAGGAGTTAATTGTATAATCATAAGGAAGTCAACCATTCATGGTGTAGCAATTATACATCATCAGCCATTCAAGGTGTAACAATTATAACTATACATCATTATTACATAAATGTAATAAATTAATACAAAATAAAGGGAGAAATAGATAACAGTAGATAACAGACGGGAAATAGGATTTCCCTTGTGGCTCAGTGGTAACAAACCTGACTAGTATTCATGAAGACACAAGTTCAGGCCCTGGCCTTGCTCAGTACATTAAGGATCTGGCATTGATGTGAGCTCTGGTGTAGGCGGAATATACAGCTCAGATCCCACATGGCTGTGTCTGTGATATAGGCTGGCAGCTGCAGCTCTGATTTGACCCTTAGCTTAGGAACTTCCATATGCCATGGGTATAGCCCTAAATATGATATAAAATATGCAAATATAATTATATACATAAATATAAATATATATATAATATTACAAATTATATATGTATAATAAAATACCAAGGGATTTCCATACTTCATTTCAGTAACGGCTACATCATCCAGAGAGAAGATCAAGAAACATTGGCCTTAAAAAACACCACAGGCCAAGGGACCTACAGACAAAAACACATCCCTCCTCAAGTGCATATGAACATTCCTTGGGATAAACATATGTTAGGTCACAAAATAATACATACCAAATTTAAGAAGTTTAAATAATTCTAAGCATCTTTTCTGATCAAAATTGTATCAGACTAGAAGGTAATAAAAAATGGACAAATACACTAATATATGGAAATCAACACACCTCCAAACAACCAATGGGTAAAAAAAAAATCAAGACAAAAATAGAAAAATATCTTGATACATATAAAAACGGAGACATAAGAAAACTACAGAATGCTGCAAAAGTAAATCAGTTGAAGAAAAGAAAAACGGAGATTTCCCATGCTGGAAATTCCATTATGGCTAAGTGGGTTACAAAAATAACTAGTATCCATGGAGTTGTGTGTTCATTCCCTAGCCTCACAGGGCTACAACACACCACCACCCCCACAAACACACCTTAGATCCTGCATGCTGTGATTATGGAATAGGCCAGCAGCTGCAGCTCCAATTCAACCACTCTCTTGGGAATTTTCCATATGTTGCAGGTGTGGACCTGAAAAGCAAAATAAGTAAATAAATAAATAAATAAATAAATAAATAAATAATAAATAAATTTATTTCCATATTTATGAATTGGAAGAATTCTTTTGTTAAAATGGCCTTACTTCCCAACTGCAATTATATTTGATGCAATCCTTATCAGAATTCCAATATCATCTTCATGGGAATAGAAGAAAATATAGTAATATCTCTATGGAATCACAAAAACTTAAAATAACAAAAATTTTCCTTAGAAATAAAACTAAGAATGGAAAATTTCCTAAATTCAAGCTATAAGACAATGCTATAAATTTTAATCAACATAGTGCTGGCATAAAAATAAACACATAAAATAATTGTATGGAATCAAAGACCCTTGATATAGTTCTCATGCAGCCAACTAATACCTCATAGTCAAGAATTCTCAATGAGAAAAAGATAGTCTCTTCAATATACAGTATTAGGAAAACAGAATAACCACATGTACATGTGTTCACAAGTACATTTGTCTTAAGAGAAGCACTGAATGTTCGAGATTTGTTTCTAAAACAATTTCTACACGTGCTTATAAAACAATTTTAAAGGAATAGTCAAATTGAACTGCTATCTTACACCACTCACTGATATTAGCTTATAATAAATTACACATTTAAATATAAGATGTGAAATCATTACACATCTAAGAGAAAACATAGGGACCAAGTTCTTAAAACAGTTTTTAGCTATGGTTCTTTGATATGAAACCAACATGTAAACAACCAAGGAAAAAATAAATAGTAGTACTACATCAAACTGAAAAGTTTCTGCACAGCCAAAGAAACAACAAATAAAAAGACAGCATAAGGAAAGGGACAAAAAATTGCAAATGACATACCGGGTAAAAAGTTAATATTCCATAATATATTAAGAACTCAATAGCAAATCAAACACACACAGACATACAAACACACACACACACAACCCAACAATCCAGATGACAACTGGGAAGAGCAGTAAAGAGATATTTTTCCAAAACAGATATTGATGAATCCAACAGATACAAAGAGATGCTCAAAATGAATAATCATCTGGGAAATATATAATGAGATATACACAACTTTGATTTATTTTGTTTATAATTATTAATGAATTTTATTACATTTATATGTGTACAACAATCACCACAACTAAATTTCCATCACAAGCACTCAGTGTATCCCCTCCACGCACCAAACTGTCTCATTGGAAAACATAAGTTTTTCAAAGTCTGAGAGTCGGTATCTGTTCTGCAAAAAAGTTCACTCTGAACTTTTCTTTAGATTCCACATGTGAGTGGATGCTTATGTCTCATTGTCTGACTGACTTTACTTAGCATGATAATTACTAGGTCCATTCATGTTGCTGCAAATGCAGTTATTTCTTTCCTTTTAATGCCTGAGTAATATTCCATTGTGTATATGTACTACATCTTCTTCAGCCACTCCTCTGTTGATGGACATTTAGGTTGTGTCCATGGGTTGGCTATTGCAAATAGTGCTGCAATGAAGATCTGAGTACATGTGTCTTTTTGCGAGTCATAGTTTCTCTGGATAGATGCCTAGGAGTGGGATTGCTGGATCAAATAGTAGTTCTATTTTTCGTTTTCTGGGGAATCTCCATACTGGTTGCACCCATTTACAATCCCACCAACAGTGTAGTAAGGTTCCTTTTTCTCCACACCCTCTCCAGCCCTCATTGTTTGTAGACTTTTTGATGATGGCCATTATGGCTGGAATAATGTGGTGCCTCATAGTGGTTTTGATTTGCATTTCCCTAATAAGGAATGCTGTTGAATATCTTTTCATGTGTATCTGTATGTCTTCTTTGGAGAATTGTCTGTTTATACCTTCTGCCCATTTTCTTATGGTGTTGTTCGGTTTTTGGTTTTGAGTTGTAGGGGGTGTTTATAAATTTTGGAGATTAATCCCTTGTCAGTTGATTCATTTGCAAATATTTTTTCCCTGTCTCTGGGTTGTCATTTATTTTTGTTGAGGATTTCCTTTGCTATGCAGAAACTTTTAAGTTTGATTAGGTCCCATTTGTTTATTTTTGTTTTTACTGTCATTACTCTAAGAGATGGATATCAGAAGATGTTGCTGTGGTTTATACCAGAGAATGTTTGGCCTCTGTTTTCCTCTAAGTGTTTTATAGTATCTGGTCTTACATCTAGGTCTTTAATCCATTTGGAGTTTATTTTTGTGTGCAGTGTTAGGGAGTGTTGTGTTTTCATTCTTTTCCATGCGGCTGTCCAGTTTTCCCAGCACCACCTATTGATCAGGCTGTCTTTTCTAAATTGTATATTCTTGCTTCCTTTGTCATAGATGAGTTGACTATAGGTGTGTGAGTCTAATTCTGAGCTTTCTAATCTGTTCCACTGATCTGCATGTCTGTCTTAGTGCAAGGACCATGTGGTTTTGATGACTGTAGCTTTGTAGTATCATCTGAAGTCAGGGAGCCTGATTCCTCCAGCTCCATTTTCCTAACAGTTGCTTTTTGCTAATATTGACTGTTCCAATCCAAGAGCATGGTATGTCGTTCCATCTATTTGTGTCATCTGTGATTTCTTTCATCAGTGGCTTATAGTTTTCAGAGTACAGGTCTTTTGTCTCTTTAGGTGGGTTCACTCCTAGGTATTTTATTCTTTCGGATGTGATGGTAAATGGGATTGCTTCCCTAAATTCTCTTTCTGACATTTCACTGTTAGTTTATAGAAATGCAGTCAATTTCTGTCTGTTAATTTTGAATCCTGTGACTTTGCCAAATTCATGGGTGAGGTCTAATAGTTTTCTGGTAGAACTTTTAGAATTCTCTAGGTATAGTATCATGTCATCTGCAAATAGTGATTGTTTTATTTCTTCCTTTCCAGTTTGGATTACTTTTATCTCTTTAACTTCTCTGATTGCTGTGGCTAGGACTTGCAAAACTATGTTGAAGAGTAGTGGCAAGAGTGGATATCCTTGTCTTGTTGCTGATCTCAGGAGAAATTCTTTCAGCTTTTTACCATTGAGAATGATGTTAGCTCTAGGTTTTTCACATATGACCTTTATTATGTTGAGGTAGCTTCCCTCTCTGCCCACTTTCTGAAGGGTTTTCATTAGAAATGGGTGTTGGATTTTGTCAAGGGCTTTTTATTCATCTATTGAGAGGATCACATGGTTTTTATTCCTCAGTGTGTTAATGTGGTGTATCAAACTGATTTGTGGATATTGAAGAACACTTGCATCCCTGGGATAAATCCCACTTGATCATGATATACAATCATTTTAATGTATATTTGGGTGCAGTTTGCTAGTATTTTGTGGAGGATTTTTGCATCTGTGTTCATCAGTGAAATTGGCCTGTAATTTTTTCTTTTTTGTGTGAATGTGTGGTGTCTTTGTCTGGTTTTGGTATCAGGGTGATGGTGGCCAAATAAATGAGTTTGGGAGTATCCTTTCCTCTGCAGTTTTTGGAAATAATTGCAGAAGGATAGGTGTTAGCAATTCTCTAAATATTTGATAGAATTCACCTGTGATGCCATCTGGTCCTGGACTTTTGTTTGTTGGAAGTTTATTAATCACAGTTTCAATTTCCAGTACTTGTGACTGGTTTGTTCATCTTATTTATTCCATCTTGCTTTAGTGGTGGAAGATGGTACTTTTCTAAGAATTTGTCCATTTCTTCTAGGTTTTCCATTTTATTGGCATATAGTTGCATATAGCAGTCTCTTATGCTCCTTTGTATTTCCGTGATGTCCATTGTTACTTCTCCTTTTCCATTTCTAATTTTATTATTTGAGTCTGCTCTCTTTTTTTCTTGATAAATCTGGCTAAGGGTTTATCCATTTTGTTGATCTTTTCAAAGAACCAGCTTTTCATTTCATTGATCTTCTCTGTGGTTTTCTTTGCTTCTATTTCATTGATTTCTGCTCTGATCTTTATGATGTATTTCCTTCTACGATCTTTAGGTCTCCGACGACCTTCTTCTCTCTCAAGCTGCTTTAGATGTAAACTTAGGTTGTTTATTTGAGCTTTTTCTTGTTTCTTGAGGTAGACAGGTATTGCTATAAACTTTCCTCTTAGAACTGCTTTTGCTGCATCCCATAGGTTTTGGAGTGTCATATCTTTGCTGTCATTTGCTGCTAGGTATTTTTTAATTTCCTCTTTGATTTCTTCAGTGATCCATTGGTTGTTTAGTAGCATGTTGTTGAGTCTCCACGTGTTTGTGTCTTTTGCAGTTTTTTCCCAGTCATATAGCATTGTGGACGGAAAAGATGCTTGATATGATTTCTATTTTCTTAAAGTTACTGAGGCTTGGTTTGTAGCCCAGGATGTGATCAATGTTAGAGAATGTTCGGTGTGCTCTTGAGAAGAATGTGTATTCTGTTGCTTTTGGGTGGGATGTCCTATAAATATCTACTAAGTCCATCTGGTCTAGTGCTTCATTCAGGGCCTGTGTTTACTTACTGATTTTCTGTTTGGATGATCTGTTCATTGCTGTTAGAGGAGTGTTAAAGTCCCCCACTATTACTGTGTTATTGTTGATTTGTCCTTTTAAGGTTGTTAGCAGGGGCCGTATATGTTGCGGTGGTCTTAGGTTGGGTGCACAGATATTTAAAATTGTAATATTCTTCTTGGGTTGATCCTTTGATCATTATATAGTGTCCTTCCTTGTCTCTTAAGATAGTCTTTATTTTAAGGGTCTATTTTTTCTAATATGACTATTGCTGCTCCATCTTTCTTTTGATTCCTGTTTGCGTGAAATATTTTCTTCCAATCCTCTCACTTTCAATTTGTATGTGACCCTAGAAGTGAAGCAAGTCTCTTGAAGACAGCACATATATGGGTCTTGTTTTTGTACCCATTCAGCCATTCCATGTCTTTTTGGCTGGGGCATTTAGTCCATTAACATTTAAGGTAATTATTGATGCATATGTTCTTATTGCCATTTTATTAAGTGTTTTGGATTTGCTTTTGCTGCTCTTTTTTTCTTCCCTTCTTCTCTTGTTCTCTCCTCTTGTGATTTGATACCTATCTTTAGTGTTGTTTTTGAGTTGGTTTTTCTTATTTGTGTGTGTATCAGTTGTAGATTTTTGGTTTGCAGTCGCCCTGAAGTTCTGATATAGGAGTCTACATATATACATACACGAGGTTAAGTTATTGGTCTCTTAATTGCCAGGGCATCTCCAGTGTCCTGCATTTGTGCTGTCTTCTTCTCATGAGTTCTGATTTTGGTAGCATAATTTTGTGTGGATGATTTCACATCTTTACTGTAGGTATGCCTTTTCTGGTGAGCCTTGTCATTTGTGGTAATTTTGTTTCTGGTTGTGGACTTTCCTTTTCTGCCTAGAGAAGTTCCTTTAGTGTTTGGTGTAAAGCTGGTTTAGTGGTGGTGAATTCTCTTAGAGTTTGCTTATCTGTAAAGCTTTTGATTTCTCCTTCAAGTGGGAATGAGAGCCTTGCTGGGTAAAGTAATCTTGGTTGGAGGTTTTTTCCTTTCATCACATGAAGTATATCGTGCCACCCCCTTCTGGCCTGCAGAGTTTCTGCTGAAAACTCTGCCAATAACCTTATCAGGGTTCTCTTGCATGTTATTAGTTTCTTTTCCCTAGCTGCTTTCAAATTTTTCTCTTTGTCTTTAATTTTGGTCAGTTTGATAAGTATGTGTCTTAGGGTATTCCTCCTTGGGTTTATTTTATATAGTACTCATTGTGCTTCCAGGATTTGAGTGAGTGGTTCCTTTCCCATGTTAGGGAAATTTTTGGCTATTACGTCTTCAAATATTTTTTTCGGTTCCTTTTTCTCTCTCTTCTCCTTCTGACACCCCTATAATATGGATGTTGGTGCATTTAACGTTGTCCCAGAGTTCTCTGAGACTCTCTTCATTTCTTTTCAATCTTTTTTCTCTTTTCTGTTCCGCATCAGTTATTGCCACTAGTCTGTCACCCACCTCGCTTAATTCATTCTTCTGCCTCCTGTATTCTGCTGTTGGCTGCTTCTAATGAATTTTTTATTTCAGTTATTGTATTTTGCATCTCTTCTTGCGTAAGTTTTATGTCTTGTATTTCTTTTTTCAGTGTTTCCTGTAAATTACCCTTCTTTGCCTCCAGTTTATTTCCAATGTCTTACATCATTTTCAGCATCAGCAGTCTAAAGTCCTTTTCCTGGAGGCTGATAATCTCCTGACCACTTAACTGTTTCTCCGGGGTTTTTCCTTCTCCCTCATCTGAGTTATAGTTCTCTGTCTTTTCATTTTTTATAGGTCTTTGGTGTGGTGACCTTTTGGCAGACAATAGAGTTGTAGCCTCAATTACTTCTGGCGTCTGACCCCCTTCATGGCTGAAGTTGGTACAGGGGCTTGCTGTATGCTTCCTGATGGGAGGGACTGGTGCCTGCCCAGTGGTTTGTCAGGCTGATTCCTATCCCTCTGGTGTTTGGGGCTTTGTCTCTGGGTGAGATTAGAGATGGCTGTGTGCCTGGATGGGGGGGTGTCTTTAGGCAGCTGTTTGTTGATGGGTGGTGCTGTGATCCCACCTGGATTATTGTTTGGCCTGGGGCTTCTCAGTGCTGATGGGTGGGACCAGATTTTCCCAAGATGGCCACCTCCAGAGAAAGGCATGCTGATGAATAGCCTGAAGAGCTTTGCCTCCAATGCCCTTCCACCAAAACAAGCCACAGTCAGCCCCTGTTTTCCCAGGAGATCCTCCAAGAACCGCAGTCAGTTCTGATCCAGATTCCTATGGAGTCTTTGCTTTGCCCCTGGCACCCAGTGCATGTGAAATCTGAGAACATCTTTCACGAATGGGCTCTCTGTTTCCCCCAGTCCCATGGAGCTCCTGCGCACAAGCCCCACTGGCCTTTGATGTCACATGCTCCGGGTGCTCTTTCTCCCAGTGCCAGATCGCCAGGCATGGAGATTTGACATGGGGCTCAGATCTCTCACTGCTTTAGGTGACACTCTGTGATACAATTACTTTCCAGTCTGTGGGGCTTCCCGCCTGGGAGCTATGGGATTGTTTATATCACATAATCACCCCTCCTACCATCTTGATGTGGCCTGCTCTTTGTCTTCTGGATGAGGATATCTTTTTGAAAGTTTCCAGTCCATTTGGTTGAAGATTGCTCAGCATTTGGTTGTAATTTTGCTGTTTTCATGAGAGAAATTGAGCTCCAATCCTTCTATTCTGCCATCATAATTCCATCTCAGGAAGTGTTTTTTAAGCTTGTATTTTTTAATGGACTTCCTATCAAATTCTGATTAAGGTCTTTTGATTTCTGCTAATTTAGGGGCTTCAGAGGGTCCCTGAGGCAGCTGGGAAAAAAAAAATACATACGTAACTAGTTTGGCATGGTATGTTAAATTACATAGACAGTTCTATTCAAGTGAGTGATAAAGCCTTCTCTTGCTACATAGTATGAATAAATGTTATTAATATAGACATTCTAGAAATTATGTAAAGTTTCTGATATTAGGATATGCCATGTTATGATTGTAGTCATCTTAAAGTGGTGTATGTCACAAATAGTTTGGCTGTGACCTTGTCATGAAAAATTCTGATTGCCTCTTTAACTCTTTTTAAGTCTTTCATAGGTAGTTAAGCTGATGCCATATCTTCAAGAAGCAGGACATTTCCTGAAAACAGGTTTCTGATAACTTTTTATTTATATTGCTAAACTACATAAGATATTTTGAAAGTCTAATGGAAACTTTGATTTCACAGAACTGTTGGTAAGATGGAGTATGTGAGATTGAGTAAATTGATGAATGTGGTGATAACTTTGGGGTTTGCTTGTGATGTTCCTGGCTTTGATTTGTGTTTTTTTCCCCCAGATGTGGGGAAAGTTTACCCCTTGGGATACTTGTGACTTGCAGCTGTTTGGAGGATTATACCTTTGTGGGCAGGGTTGAAGTGTTTGTCTTTTCTCATTATCTAACAACCCCTCCAGAGATTGCAAATGCTTTGGCTACCAGATAAGTTAGGAAGGCCAGCTTTCTAGTTTACTCTTCAGGTGTTTGGGGGGTGGGGTCCCAAAAGAACCTCAAAGTATTTTGGAGACCTCAGAAAGGGAGGAATTCTTCCAAATCTGCCAGGTGAAATCAGACTGCGGGTTAAGGATCCAGCATCACTGTGAGCTGTGGTGTAGGCCAGCAGCTGCAGCTCCAATTTGACCTCTAGCCTGGGAATTTACATATGCCACAGTTATGGTCCTAAAAAGCAAAGCAAAGCAAACAAACAAATCTGATTCTGTTAACTGAAGTCTGCATTTACTAAGATTCACCTTCCAGGTAGTTCCTTCACTAGAGCTGGAGCAGGGTGATTCAACCTACTTGTTTACTCTTGTTCAATAGAATGGCATGGGAATCTCGTATAGTTATTGATAGGGATGGAGTAGGCAAGGTGGTTGAGAAGTCCCAATATAGGATCATAGATAGAGAGGGAAATCTAGGGGATTTGGGGAGATCATTGTAAGTTAATACATTGTTCGAAAAAGCCATCAGCACACGGCAGGCTTCCTTGACTAGTGCAAGTGTGAGAATTGCCTCAGGCCATTGGGTGGGGCATGGGATGAGGTCTGCATTCAGATTCAGACTAAGTTTGAGGATCACCCTTCTGCTATTTGAATACTCACCTTACCAGATACTAAGGAGGAGCCACTACTCCCAGAAAGGAAGAGGTGAGCTTTTCCCACCCCTCCATTCCCCTTGGATGATAAAACTCTAGCCCACTGGATCCTTGGGCAGGGCCTCCATGCCAGGTCACTTTCATCTCTCACAAGTGTCCTATCTTAACAAATCTGTTTCTTGTCTGTCATTTTGTCTCTTGCTGAGTTCCATCTTTGTGGGGACATGAATTACGTAAACCTCAGTGAGTCCAGCCACAGGGTGAGTGATTCTAATTTAAAACTTTGTGTTCAAGTCCCAATCTGGGTTTAGGCTGGGTTTGAATCCTGGCCCATGGGATCAAGTCCCAGGTCATGTTCTGGCTAGGTTCAGGCTCTTGGTGCTGTCAGCTTCATTATGACATAGCCAGAAAGCTGATAGGTAGGTATGGGAACCGGAACCCAAAAGCCTAAGTCCAATTACTCATTAGACAACAACAGAGCTTCGTCAGGTTCATGTAGTTGCAGATGGTAAAAGAAAGATAATTGTGGTATTTACTGAAGATTCTAATAAATATTCCCTGCTCAAGGCTGAACAATTCGGTTCCACAATCATTTTCTTTTTTCTTTTTTTTTTTTTTTTTTTTTTTTTTGTCTTTTTGCTATTTCTTAGGCCGCTCCCGCAGCATATGGAGGTCCCCAGGCTAGGGGTCGAATCGGAGCTGTAGCCACCGGCCTACGCCAGAGCCACAGCAACTCAGGATCCGAGCCGCGTCTGCGACCTACGCCACAGCTCATGGCAACGCCGGATCATTAACCCACTGAGCAAGGGCAGGGACCGAACCCGCAACCTCATGGTTCCTTGTCAGATTCGTTAACCCCTGCGCCACGACGGGAACTCCCACAGTCATTTTCATAGCCCCAGTTCAGCAGGAAGTATTGTTGCCAAAACTCAGCCTCTGTCTGCCAGTGCTGAATGGAAATATGGAGGCAGAGTTTTGGGTGAAGGGGAAAAAAATAGCTTTACTGATTTGCCAGGGAAAGGAGGCCAGGGCAGGTTAATGCCTTAAAGACTGTGCCCTCCATTGTGAAGTATTGTGGGGAGTGTTAGAGTAAAAAGGAGAAAAATGGGCTATTGGATAGGAATCAGGATTGAGGCAAAAGTGCATTTTTTTTCCCCCCTTGGCGGGAATCCTAGTCATTGAAGCTGGTGTCAGAAGACCTCAGCCTGATCTTTGGCTTATTGCCTAGCACAACTCTTCTTGTGAAAAGGGTATGTTGATCAGAGGTTAGAACATAATAGCAAAGTTTCCTGGGGGGGGGGAAATCATGTGCTAATACTATTTAGCCCATAGGCAGTTGTGCTGAGTGCCTAATCTTTAATTTATGAGCAGTTGTCTGTAGGGTGAAATTAAGTCAGGGAGAAGGACAAGAAAGGACTCTAATCTGTTTATTTTGAAGTATTCATTTCCACAAGAAGCATAAAGAACATCACTTTTCTCTTAGGTGTATAAGATGTCTATATCATTATGCGTATCCCTTGAGAGGGAACCAGGATTCTGCCGAAGGCTGTACTATTGTTGCCTAACTCTTCTGTCCTTGTTTTTGCCTCCTCTCCCTTCCCTGATCAGCAACTGCCTGAACTCAGGGAAGGCCATGGAGACTGAATGAGGCCCATTTCCTAAGAATAAGAAAGAGGAGGTAGAGGAAGCCTTTTTTGCCTAGGAGCCCCACTGGGCCCAGCTCAGTTACAGTAGCCAGTTAACAGAACTCATTGCCCCCTTTTCCACAGGATGGTAGAAAGGACATTAACAGTGGGGAAATGTAGTAGAGAATAGCAATTCTGACCCCTTATTAAATCTGTTTCTTTGGTTTAACATTGGAATAGCTTATAATATACGTAATGACCCATCTCAGGGAAGTCCCCCCCTCCCCATCCTTGGTTGTTAAACTAAAATAAAATAACTTCTTTCAGCTCATAGGGAATATCCTTGCCCAGCCCACCTGTGAAAGAAGGGCTGCAGGAAAGAAGAAATTGTAACACATAATCTCTGAAACCAGGAGATAGTTGCAATAAATTCTCCTGACTGAAACCAGAAGACATTTACAACAACCTATGACTTACATTGACTTACCCATGACTTACTTATGATGGAAATTGTCTGTTCTACAGAGTTGTCATTTCTTGCACTAACCAATGTGTGGCCGAGCCTCTGATAATGCATAGTTCCATAAGAGAGCCATGATTGTAATCATATAACTCTGGATTAGGAAGGAAGCAACTAGAGGGAATATTTTTCTGGACCATAAGAGACTAGTAAGAAATGTGGTCCAGAGACATTTGATAAGACTGCTGATAAAGCCCAGCCCAGTAATAGCACACTGAGTGGCCTACCAATGAAATCTTCATCAGACCTGGGGATGAGCAATCTTAGCACCATGGGATGAAATGCCCCCAAAACCATGGTCAAGTTTATGACACCAAAGGGGTGCTGCCAACTAAAAATTGGCAATTTCCATCTACTTCTATGAGGAGTAGGTCAATAGACACTGTGGCCACTGACTTTAACACACTCCAAAGGGAACTCAGTATGGACATAAGGAATGAGGCCCTCTGTGCTCTGGGAAAAAACAACATAACAAGCCTTCAGATAGATATTTTCAGAAGATTTTATGAGCCCAAATTTTGCATTTTTTCATATCTAGGAAAGCATTAAAATTGTTAGTGGTGACTTCTGCCTTGGCCACTGAGGAAAGAAATGAGTTTGAAATTAAAAATGGAGTGGCCATGTCAGACACAGAGGTCACACATTCTCAAAGCAGTGTCTGCTGATGAAACTGAGCAGGACTCTGTAAGTAGCTCTATCAAATTCATGATTAACCTCTTTATCTGAATGTCTATTCCCTTTCTTGCCCAACATTTGTTCTCCTCAAGATTGAAGCATACCAACGGTGGGAGGCGGGGGGAATTGCAACCCAGAAGGACCCTATCTTGGGGCAGGCCCATATCCTCTGATTTAGCTCCTCCCTGAAGTATAATATGTAACTTGTTGGAGGTTTAGAGAAACATCATGACCTGACCACTGTGGACTGCCTCAAGAACAAAGGATCTCTGGACCAATAAGTTTGCAACAACCAATCATGCCCTTCCATTGCTTTGCCTTTAAAAATGCTTTGCAGTTTTGATTCAGAGGGTTTGGGATGTTTGGAGGCATGAGCCACTCATCTTCTTGCATGACCCTGAAATAAAACTTTTTCTACTCCAAACTCCAGTGTTCCAGTATGTTTGGCCTCACTATGCATTGGGCACATGGACTTGTGCTAACACAACTACCTGGGAGAGTTTAAATTGTGGACTTTACCCAGGAGAGAGTTGTTAACAGAGGTAAATTTTACCTAACTGATCCCATCCGGATAGCAGTTAGAGCTACTCTAGTATAGATTAGTTGGTAGCAGAGCATGACTAAGTTTCCTGAATTTAACTACTGAACTGTGGTCTTTGTCTTTAAAAATGCATCCTAAAATATTGAGGAATAAGGAATCATGATATATGTGGGTTATTAGGAAATTTTTCCATGGAAAAATTCATAGTATGTGTATTCATATAAAGAAAACATTAGTGACAAGGCAAAAAGGTGTTTACAGTTTTTGAGAGTAGTTATGTTGGTGACCACAAGTTCATGTGCCAGATGCACAATGAGGCCAAACAATATCTACATGTTGGAGTTTGGAGAAGAATAAGTTTTATTGTGAGGGCAAGTAAGGAGATAAGACAGGTGGCTCATACCTCTAAAGTGCCAAACCCCTCAAAAGATTTCAGCAAAACACTTAAAAAACCCTGGTGAGGATGGGGAAAATCACAAGGTATGTAATCAGCCTATGCACAGTTCTCTGACTTGTTGATGTCGATAGAGGACAGTATCGAGGGGGTTAACATCATTAATCCTTAGCTGCCAGTAGGTCTAGGAGCTCATTATCCTCAAGTAGTTAATTTCTTCCATTTTTGTGGTGCTTTTAGCATCTGAAAAGCTCCCAAATTACTTATGAGATACTATTATCTGGCTACCTCAGAGAAGAGCTAAAGCCAGTGTATATGGGGAAAGGGCTTGCTCTGGGAAGGGCCTGCAGTAGGGTCTTGCTCAGTTTCAGATAAGGGTTTCATCACTTTTTGTCACTAGTGGTACAATTTTTCTGGAAGTTTGAAGTGGTTTCATATGGTAAAATTTAAAACTAATGCAATAAAGTATAAATTAATGAAGATAAGTCCATGGAAAGTTGACCAAAGATGACATGTATGAATGTATATATAAGTATGAATGTGTATGTTTGTATGTATATATGTATGTATTTGTGTGTAAAAAATCAAAATTGGATAGAAGCAATTTACAGGACCATATGCAGAGTATGGCCACACATACTGGATAATGTCCATAGAAACTCTTCATAATGGTACCTCTAGGGGACGCTTTTTTTTTTCTTTTTTAGTGGGGTCCTGTTTTTATTTTGTTACATCAAAATCACATTTAAAAATCTTTAAGAATCAGAGTTCCTGTTGTGGCTCAGTGGTTAATGAATCTGACTAGGAACCATGAGGTTGGGGGTTCGATCCTTGGCCTTGCTCAGTGGGTTAAGGATCTGGCATTGCTGTGAGCTGTGGTGTAGGTTGCAGATGCGGCTCAGATCCCACATTGCTGTGGCTCTGGCATAGGCTGGCAGCTACAGCTCCGATTAGACCCCTAGCCTGGGAACCTCCATATGCCACAGGAGCAGCTCTAGAAAATGCAAAAAGACAAAATAAATAAATAAATAAATAAAAAGTAAAAAGTGAAAAAGAAAACAAACAAAAAAAAACCCTTTAAGAATGAAAAAATAAAATTAAAAATTAAAAAACATATATGTGATGTAATATTTGGAATGTGAAAAATGTCTTTATGATTCAGGGGTTTACTTAACTAGAAGTTTACACTATCTAAAACAAACACAATCCATACTTTAAAATATTCTTTATTGTTTGATTTCGGTTAATGTCACACTCCCCAAGTACTCTAGTCATCTGTCATGAGGCTTCTGAAGATCTGTTCTAAGTGGAAAAGTATTGTAAGCACCACAGGTATAAAAAGTAATCAGTTTTGGAGATCCCATTGTGGCTCAGTGCATTAAGAAAACCAATATAGTCTCAGTGAGAGTGTGAGCTTGATCCCTGGCCTCAATCAGTGGGTTAAGGATCTGGCATTTCCACAAGCTATGGCTTAGGTTGCAGATGTGGTTCTGATTTGGGCACTGGCGAGGGAGCTTCAAAATGCTACAAGTGTGGCCATAAAAAGAAAAAAAAATTAATAAATTCTGAAACAGGAGGAAGGAGGGCAGGGCACGACTTTTAAAAGCATGACACATCTTTGGCATATAGGACAAAAACTGGTTAGAACAAGTTAGGTCAGTGATGGCTGTTGACTTGACTTCCAGTAAACCTTGAGGCTTGCTTCCTGTAAGCCTTCTTCATTGTAAACATAACAGCATGCTAAATGACATGCCACAGGCACCATGACAGTTCTAAGACCAACTACGAGAGGGTAAAAACTGGATGATGGCCCAGTTCCTGGAAATCCCAAGCCCTTCCATGACATAGTTGGAATAATCCTCCCACTCATTAGCCTACAAAGTTAGCCAGCCCATAAAAACCCACCACCCCGTGTTTCAGGGCCTCTCTCCTTCTGAGATGGACCACACGCTGTCTGTGGAGCATGTATCTCCCAGGGCCACAATCTCACTTTTTGAGATAGACAACATTCTTTCTTTGGAAAGTTTATGTCCCAGGCTCTCAGCTTCTCTGATGGCCCACACTTTGTCTATCTCTCTCAGTTAAACCGCTTCATACCTATCATTTTTCTTCTGTTCAAGTTCCTTCTGCACTGAGACATAAATAATTGGAACTTCAGTAAGTCCTGAGAGCCGGTGTGTGATGCTCATTAGGAAAGAATTGGTGCAAATCCCAGTCAGAGTCTTGTCTAGGTTCAAGCCCCAAAATAAATTGTGTGGTTTTAATTCTATATTAAGAAAGGCAATTTTATAGCCCAGTAAATTGCTTCTAAATAAAAGAAGTTGATGTACTCTTTTTCATATAATACAAGAGATGGGGTGCAGGACATGCTGCCTAAAAATACACTACCTTGGTATGTGGCTTATGCCAAGCCCCAAACAAGCAAGGCCCAGAAGACTCAGGAAGAACCTTTGAACTCCATTGCTGCCTGAAAGGATTAAGAAAGGAGGGCCATTCTAGGAAGGAGCTATCTTCATAGATAACTAACACTGGAGTGTGAATTAGGTATAGCAGATGGGGGGGTGAGGGGAGGAGGGGGCAGTAAGACCCCTTTCAGCAAAGTCTTCTCTATGTCCTGTTGTCTTGGGATAGCGATAAACACTTGTTAACCAAACATTAATTCTTTTCATCTTCTTGAGAACTGAACTTATTTTTCTATGGAGCCCCACACACCTATCTCCTTCTTACTCCAGAATGACATGATACTTCACTTTGCCTTCACTGTCTTTGGTATTCTTCATGCCTTTGTGAATCCCCCATGTGTACAAAATAACTTTGATCTTCTCCTGTTGAACCTCCTTATGTGATTTTAAATGACACCCAAAATAACAAAAGAGAAAGAGGTGGAGAATATTTCTCTCACCACACAAACTTATTTAAGAAAAGCATTATCTCCTTTTGATGCACATAATGGCTAAGAGGCAAAGATACTTTTTCTCTGAATCGCCATTATTCATTTACCAAAAAAATTTAAATTAAAATTGGATTGACTTACTTGTAAAAGTTTTTAACTAACGTCAAAGCCTTGAACTTTTAAATTGTAAAAAAAAATTATGTCCTGAATTATTAAAGAAAAGAATGACCAGAAAAAGACAGCAAAGTTTAGTTGCATTTTGAATGAAAGTCTAAATGTCAGTAAGCATTCTTTTCCTCATTCTCTTATGCAGAAACTGTGAACTGGAGGTTAGCACTTGCCATCTGCCCCTACAGGGACTGAATCATGAGTCTGCTGCAGCTGATGACCCTCAACATCCCTGAAAGGAGCTCTGGGTGGAGATAAGGAGTGAAGCACTCTGTGCTCTGGAAAGACTTGTAGAACAGGTCTTCCCGATAGTCAGATACTTTCAGAAGAAGATTTTATGAGCCCAATTCTTACATCCCCTCTTATCTAGAAAAGCACTGAAATCTTTCACAGCAATGTCTGTCCTTGTGACTAGCAGTAACCTTCATGAGTCTAGCAGCAACCTTCTGTAAGAATGTGTGCTTGTGATTCTCCCTTTCATCAAAGTTGCACAAACATGCTGACATTTTCCCCTGTCTCTTTGGGGTGGTATTTCACAGCTATCTGAAATGCTGCCTCCTGGTCTATAATCCTCATTTTGCCCCAAGTAAAACTTAAGTCTCAGCTTTTAGGTTATATATATATATATGTATATATAGTTTTTTAAGTCAACAATTATGGTGACCATGTAAAAGGGACCATAGGGCAGACTTTTCTCCTTCACCTGAACTCTACAAGATCTGGAGCCTTGATACCAGCAAAGGCTCTTGTGCCCTTCTGCCCCCTCGGGGTGTCCAGATGAGTTTGGGTGAAACTCTCCCAGTTTTCAGATCTCTAGGATTGGTGATGAGCCTGTGTTTTATTTGGTGGTGTGTAATAGGTACCCAGCCCTCACTTGAGAGGTACTGGGGGTGGGTAGGAGCACTGGTTGAATGATATCAGGGAATAATTCTTCAGTGACAGGTACTGAGGGGGGCTTGGATGAAATGTGCCAAGTTTTGTTCAGTTGAAAGGGACTGAGTGGTCTGGGCTGATTGGTCTTTTAAGAGGCTGACCTGAAGCTTTTCCTCAATTTGGCTGCCTTAATACGATTTGCTGGGATAAAGGTGAAGGTATTGCAAGAGAGACTTTTCTCAAAAAAAAGAAAGAAAGAAACTCCCAATCTGTTATGGCTTCCTCAAGTGACTGAGAAATTTACAAAAGTGGTGGAATCTGAGTCCTCATGCCCTGCAGTGAGTTTCCACAGTGAAACCCACTTGTTAATTAGAACCTGCTCAACCAGGGATGTGAATAAAGGACTGGCCATTCCATGACACATAATAGAGGGCTGAAGGAACACTGGGTAAAACCTAGAGGAGTTAAGCTCTCAAGCCGCACCTTGGTCCAATACACAATGTCATTAGTAAACTTTATTCCTATCTATTTCAGCTTTAAAATGGGAAACAGAGTCTCTCAAACAGAGAAATAAGATGTGTCAGAAAGTCAGCCTCCAACTAGCACCTCATCCAGATTTACGTATGCACAGGATTTATACTTGCAAGTATCTACCTAATTGAGTATGAAAGGAAAAGAAAATTGCCCAACATTATCCCCCCAAATAGTCAAAATTGGCTCTTTTATTGCACATGCAGTTATTAGAGAAAGCTAGCTAGAAGGAAAAAAAAAAATCATTTTCAGAATTCTAACCCTGGGGGAACTAGTCCTACCAGGAGAATTTGCTTTCTCTCCCTGGGCTCTCAGGAACCCTTAGATCATCTCTAACTCCTGAGACTAAAGGAAAAAAAGGCGGGGGGGGGGGGGCAGTGAAATATTTTCAAAACATATACCAACTGCTATTTACAAAGTAGTGAATTTTATATTGTGATATCTGACTCATGACTAAACTTAGAAAATGAGTCTATGAGATCTCAGGTTGTGTCTGTCTAGATGTTAGTGTGTGCATTATATATGTCTTAACTTTTAGACAGTATTGTCAAAATTGTTTTGTAAATGAGCTTTACTTAATTGGCTTAATGGAAAATAAGTGTTTATATAACTTCTCAAAAATACAGAAGATAACTGGCCAGAAATAATTTTAAGTTCTTGTGAACCAGGAAATATTCAGTAGTAAATGAGTATCTGGAAATAAATTTTATTAATGTGACTAATGTAGACATATCTTTAGGGTCATTGACATTAAGCAAAATACTTCTATTGTACCTAAGCTTAGTAGAAGTTAAATAAGCTCTTGTTATATATGCTGTAAATTTTTCAACAAGAAAAACTACTTGGTATGCTAAAGTTTTTCTAAGTAAATTAAATGTAAATGAGGTAAGAAATTTTGGGTGAACTCTTCAGGAATAACTGGTTTAGGAACATCTGCTTTAAAATAATCTCTCCAGGTACTTGGTAATGGGAAAATTTAGAGTTGTGCTAATGTTAAATTAAGTTAAGGCAAAACTTAGAGTCTTGGCTAAGGAATTTCCCAATCCAGGACAGGACCACTTCGGATCTGCTTAGGAATTTGAGTTAAGCATCTGGACCTAAGAACCAGCGTTTTCAGGTCTATATCAATCCACACAGCTATTAGTTTCTGAGGGCAAAGCAAGGAAATAGATAGAGAAGGAAGAGTGGAAATGCCCCTTGAAGAGCTCTGACTCACACAGTCCACAGGCTTGCAATGAATGTAAGGTGTTAGCTCAGAAATTACTCACATTTATCCCAGAGCTTTTTCAAAACAAAACAAAACACAAACACAAACAGACAAACAAACGAACAACATGGACTGGACAAAGACTCAACAGGACCAGCAAAGACTGGATGAGTCAATCCTCTGCTAATATGAAAGTTTGAAAAAACTTTTAAACAGCATTCTAGCTTGACACCAAAATCATTCTCTACCTATCAGCTTGACTCTTTGCTCAATCTGCCTTTTGCAAAGGCTTAGATGAGGATTTGGCTACTCTAGTAAAAAGACACAGTCCAGATTGGTCCCCCTTTCATGCAAAGGCCCTTTTTACATTGGCTGATCAAGTTTTCTTTTTTTAATGGTTCAAACCATTAAAAAAAGAGGGAATAGGATAGCTACAAAAATTATGAACCTTCAGCTGTGCCAACTAAGTACCCAAGCCTAGTCAAAGTTTGACCGACCCTGAATTATGTCCAACCAGAAGAGAAAGGCAAAGGTGGCTTTTATGGTAAGAAAACAGGGCATTGAAAATGAACTGCAGGGAGTTCCTGTTGTGGCCCAGCCAGTTACAAAACCACCTAGTATCCATGAGGATGTGGGTTCTGTACTGGCCTCACTCAGTTGCTTCAGGATCCTGCATTGCTGTGAGCTGTGGTATAGGTTGCAGACACAGCTCTGTTTCAACCCCTAGCCTGGGGACTTACATATGCATAGCCGTAAAATTAAAAAAACAACAAAACAAAACAAAACAGAACTGAAAGTGAAGAAGGGGAAACCAAGAAGGAAAAGTGGGTTTTATTTTGTTTTGTCCTTTTGAGGGAATGGCAAAAGAGAAAAAAATAGCTTTATTGCTTTGGCAGCCACAGGAGGCCACAAAACAGAGAAAGAAGCAGTCTGTCATCATTTGCTTTCTTCTCTGGTGTTCTTCTGGCAGTAACATCAGCTCTCTGTTCTCCACAGCCCTCTCCCCGTCCCCAGCCCAATAAGGCATGCAGGCTTGGGTAAAAGGCCAAGCAGGGTTATGTCATGTATCAGATTTGTTTGCGAGTGGTGGGGTTGCAAATGCCCATTTCCTAAGTGTGACATCTATGGCAAGCATGTCCACTAGGGTGTCAACCATCTAAAGTTTGTTAAAAACCTTCAATCTGTTGCTGAGAGTGAGTTGAATGTCCCTTGTGTGGCTCTGAGTGCCCTGAATTGTTACTGTGTTGGTGAAGATGCTAAGTACAAATTATTTGAAGTTATCCTCATTGACCCATTCCATAAAGCTATCAGAAGTAATTCTGACACTCAGAGGATCACCAAAGCAGTCCACAAGTACAGTGAGATGTGAGGGCTTACTGCTGTAGGCAGAAAGAGCCATGGCCTTAGGAAGGGCCACAGGTTCCCTCACACTATTGGTTGTTCTTGCTGTGGGACTTGGAGAAGGCACAACACTCTTCAGCTCCACCCATTACTGCTAATATAAGTAATGGTAAAATTCTCACCTAATGAGCAATTTAGGACATTAAAAAAAAGTGCTCCTGTTCTCCTGATTTGTAGAGACCTATTGGAAGCTTATGAAGCCCACATTTCCTTCACTCTTAAAGGATAAATATTCCTAGACTTAAAGGATCAGACTTCTTTCATCATATAATATTTGTGACCCATTATGACAAAAAGAGAAATTACTAGGTTTAGCACCTGATGAATTATAGGCACTACTGACATTGGAAGGATACATTCTGCATCACCCATTAAATCAGTGTAGATAAGAATAAGCCCCTGCCCAATATCCATCAATAACTACTACATCAGGAGGCCACAGAAGAAAGGAAACCTTTAATATCACCTTACGCTGAGAAAGGGCTTATGGTGCCTTGTAACCAGCTTTTGCAACACTCCCATTCTGCCTATTAAAAAAACCCAATTGCAAGGGTTGGAGAATGGTACAGGACTTGAGATCTCTCAATGCTATTATTATCCCTTGTCAGTCCATAGTGCCAACCCCCCATACATTATTATCCTATATCCCTAAAACCAGTGACTTCTTTTTGATGATAGATCTCTGTAGTGCATTTTTAAGTATGCTGTGCATCCTGATGATCAGTATCTTTTTGCCTTCATTTGGAATGAATGGCAATTTACATGGACTCTAATGCCACAGGGCTACACTGAAAACTCCACCCACTTCTCCCAGATATTAAAAGCTGGTCGAAAGAAAGAAAGAAAGAAAAAGAGAGAGAGAGAGAGAGAGAGAAAGAAAGAAAGAAAGAAAGAAAGAAAGAAAGAAAGAGAGAGAAAAAGAAAGAGAGAGAAAAAGAAAGAGAGAGAAAAAGAAGGAAAGAAAGAAGGAAAGAAAGAGAGAGAAAAAGAAAGAGAGAAAAAAAGAGAGAGAAAGAAAGAAAGAAAGAGAAAGAAAGAAAGAAAGAAAGAAAGAAAGAAAGAAAGAAAGAAAGAAAGAAAGAAAGAAAAAGAAAGAGAGAAAGAGAAAGAAAGAAAGAAAGAAAGAAAGAAAGAAAGAAAGAAAGAAAGAAAGAAAAAGAAAGAAGGAGAAAGAAAGAAAGAAAGAAAAAGAAAGAAAGAAAAAAGAAAGAAAGAAAGAAGGAAGGAAGGAAGGAAGGAAGGAGGAAAAGAAGGAAGAAAGGAGGAAAGAAGAAAAAAAAGAAAGGGAGTTCCCATGGCACAGCAGAAATGAATCTGACTAGGAAGCATGAGGTTGTGGGTTCCATCCCTGGCCTTGCTCAGTGGGTTAAGCATCTGGCATTGCCATGAGGTATGGTGTAGGTCTCAGACATGGCTGGGATCTGGCTACGACCATGGCATAGGCTGGCAGCTGTAGCTGCAGACCCCCTAGCCTGGGAACCTCCGTATGCTGTGGGTGCAGCCCTAAAAATCAAAACAAAACAAAAAGCTGATCTGGATGATCAAGATTTTCCTCTCGGGTCAGTTTTGATACAATATATAGATGATTTGCTGCTGTGTGCAAATTCTTTGATGAACACCCAGTAGGACACCCTGTATTTACTTTAGAAGTTAGCCTTAAATGGACATCAAGTGTCTAAAGGGAAAGTACAACATTGTAAGACTGCTGTGAAATATTTAGGAGATAGGATATCTAAAAAAGGACTTTTAATTGATCTTGCAGTGTGGCAGGCATTTAGTCTTCCCTATCCAAAGACAAAGAGGCAATTAAGGGGATTTTTAGACCTTTCAGGTGACTACAGGAACTGGATTCCAAATTGTTCTCTTAGTATCTCAGCCAGTGTGTAATAAGACCAACCTGACCCTCTTTGCTGGACCACGGAAAGACGTTCTGAAGCCATGGAGACATTTTAAACACAAACCCTTCTGGCAAAGGTCCCAGCCTGCCCATGGGGCATCCTCCTCTTTGTTCATGACAGGGGGCTGCACAAGGAGGACTAACCCAGCAACGTGGTGACCACCACATGTGATCTACAACACGGTGACTACAGCATGGTGATCAATAGGATGTTATATCCAAGAGCTAGATTCTGTAGCCAGCCCCCACACCTCCTGCTCCCAGGGTTGCCATAATGACAGCTCTGCTGCGTGAGACCAGAGAAGGGGTAGTCATGAGTCACCATCTCACTATTTTTGTCTCTCACTCTGGGGAGACTTTACTAAACTCTCATCACACACAACATTATTCAGCAAGTTGATTAACCTCCCATGAAATTGTCTCGCTCTTGCTAAATGTAACTCTTCACAGATATAACAGGATTAACCAGCCACCTTACTACCAGAGGAATCAGACATTGGTGATGGAAAACATGATCGTATAGCTTTAACTGACAATTTTTTATCCCCCAGGATTGATCTCCAAGAGAGCCCCATGGAGAATCCTGATTTTGTGATATTCAGACAGCTCAGGACTGTGAGAACCTCGTGGAAAATACCAGGCTGGCAATGCTGTTGTTTCTCCAGTGTGTGAGCCCTTGAGAATCATCCCTTACATAAAGTCTTTTCTGCCCAGCAGGCTGGATTAATGGCACTAACAAGAGCCTGCCATTGGCCAAAAGGGAAGTCCGCTAACATTTACACTGATAGTCTCTACACTTTTGGGGTAGCACAAGATTTTGGCCTGATGTGAGGACAAAGGGGAGCTTTTTTTTTTTTAACATCCTCTGGAGAGCCTATTAAAAATGAGAGAGAAGTTGTAGCATTATTGGATACAATTCTTCTACCAAATACATTGGCTCTCATTAAGGTGGGAGGTCACTCAAAGGCTGACACCAGGGGAGGAAAAGGGAACTCCTCAGCAGATCATGCCAGCATGACAACAGCTCTGCAAAAGGAGAGCAGGAAACTAACCACTGCTTCTCTCTCACCTTACTCTCTGTAACCTTACCAACACTCCACTGAATTTTCAGGAAATGGCAAAAGAGGTAGAAAAAGGATACCTGGAAACATAACGGCAGAAAATTTGACTCTAATAGAGAATGCGGGATAGGCCCAAAAGGAAAGCCTCTCATTCTGTTTGAATCTCAATATCCCATTTTACAGTATATCCATGACTTAACTCAGCAGAATACAGATAAAAAGGTATTTGTGGGGAAAACACCTTCCTTCACTACAGCCTGAAAGGTTTATTCCAGATGTACCACATGTCCAAAACACAACCCACAAAAGGCCATCGCAGAGTTCTCAAGGAATCTTGCGCTACCTGTAGACTCTTTTGAAATTTGGCAGATTGTTTTTATCCAAATGCCTCCCTCTCGAGGTTACCAGTATGTACTTGTCATTATTTGTACGGGTTTTCACATTGGGTTGAGGCATCACCATGCAGAAGAGCCACTGCACAGTCAGTAGGCAAAATAACTTTACGGAGGGTGAATCCCATTTGGGGAGTCCCTGCAGAAATACATAGTGAAGGAGAACCCATTTTAATGGACAAATTGTCAATGAAATTTATAAAATCTGGCCAATGATGCAGCACATCCATTGTGGTTGCCACCCACAGTCCCCTGTGCTGGTAGAAAGATCAAATGGAACACTTAAAACCAGGTTGGCTAAAATCATAGATATTTATCCCTTGCCCTGGTCAAAGGCCCTTCCAGAGTCCTCCTCACCTAAGATCTACCCCACTTGGAAAACATCAGTTGTCTCTTTTGAAAATTATCACTTGGAGGCAAATGATACTAGATACGAATTGTATGAACCTATACTATTAAAGTGGGCTAGGTTACATTATTGTAAATGTATCACTGGGCTTCTAAAAGGACATTCTAAGCTTGTTCCTAAAGCCAAACTCAATAATCTACTTTTGGATGAAGATCAGATGCTCCAGGACCTGCAAGCGGGGGGGGGGGGGGGTTATGCATACTGGAAAAGACATAATTTAAAGGATGATTTCAAGCCAGATGGAAAGCCTCTTGGCAAGTATTCTTAAGTAGCTCTTGTGCAGAAAAACTAAAGGGAATTGACTCTTGGTTTCATGCTTCCCTCTTTAAAAAGGGCCCCTGCACCAGTGTGGTGTATAGAGAGTATTGATTATCTGAATATCAGCTTAAAACGATACTTACATGGAGGAGAAGCTATACCAGGATGAAAAGAAGATGATATCAGAAATATACAGGTGGCCCAGGATGCTGGGCCTGACTCATATGATGATTTGTAAAGTTTTCTTGACTTCTTGGACCTCTGCATATGAGTCAAACGTCTTTTCAATAATGGGCACAATCCTAGACTAATTTTAAAAATCAATCCAGGAGTTCCCACTGTGCCTGAGTGGGTTAAAGAATTGATGTATTCTCCATGAGAATGTGGGTTTGATCCATGGTTTTGCTCAGTGGGTTAAGGATCCTGGGTTGCTGCAACCTGTGGCATGGGTAACGTGTGGTTTGGAGCCAGTGTTGCCTTGGCTGTGACATAGGCCTTGGCTGTAGCTCTGATTTGACCCATAGCCTGGGATCTTCCATGTGCTACAGGTGAGGCCTTAAAGAGAAGAAGCAAGTCCAGTTGTTGGTTTTGTTGCCAGTTACCTCTGTCTAGTACTTCTGGGTTACCTCGACGCATTTCTCCCCTCCAATGCTCAGATTGGATAGCCTTGGGAAATTAATTTTATTGGTAGGTGGATTTTCCTCACCTGGCCAATTAATAGCACCTTCCCTGACCTTGACCATAAATATGCAATTTCTTTTAGGGTCACTCAAGCTCAGTCAGAACAAGCATGTCTCAATCAAAAAACTCTTATCTCCTGTTTATTTGAAGGGAACCTCCTGCAATTGTAGGATGGAATTATGTGGTTAACAGCAGGCTACGGTCATTTAAGTTTAAAATCTCCTGTACGTTGGGAACAATTGAATCATCCTAAGGATGATCATCCTAGTAACACTAGAAAAATAGGTGGTGTGCCTTATGAACCATGCCTACATGTTATGATCTTTAGGGACAGTGACTGGTATAGAACAGATTGGGTCAGTGGAACTCAGTGGATTTGTGGTGCTAACTTATGACCTTGGCTTCCACCAGGATGGATAGGAAGATGTACTCCATGATTTCCTGGGACTCAAAGCCCATAACAATTTAAGGATGGCCTTGGCCAATCTATCACTGATATGATGAGTCTGATGAGTCAAAAGATCTGTATTCCACTGGTATGGCCATTTAGCAGCTATTTTTCCTCCCTCTATAGTCTGGAGAGTGTAATCAGCCATACCAAAGCCTTAAAAAAATTCACTCAGTGGGCCTTAAGTGATAGTAACAATGTTATTAGCCTACTGAATCCTGAAGTTTTTATGATGAGAAAGTAGTGCCATAAAACTTCATGGCCATTGACACCCTCACAGCATCTCAGGGAGGCACCTGTGCCATAATTTAAACTGAATGTTCTATTTTCATACTTGAAAAATCCTCTAATACAAAAAAGTTAATGAATCATATGAACAATCAGGTTTCTGCCTTAAGTAACCCCTTCCCTAGTCTTGACAACACCTTCAAGAACTAGTTTAGTGTAGGAAGTTCCTGACTTCAATATTTGCTTGTAATGCTATTAATGTTATTAGCTCTATTGTTTGTTTTTTGCTAGTTTTACAAGATTATTGTTTGTTCAGACTCACAGATTTTGAAAAACGTGTGGTTATCAAAGGAGACTGGTTGGTGGGGGAGGGAGGATGGACAAGGGGTTTGGGATGGAAATGTTCTAAAATTAGGTTGTGGTGATGGTTGTACAACTCTAAATATAATAACATTCATTGAATTAAACAATAAATAAAGCAATCAATTGCTATAAAATACAGTTATAACCCCATAATAAAAAATGCTGCAGTTAAAAATATATATATATATATGTATCCTTTCCCATATTATAAAATGTGTGGCCGAGCCTCCAACAAAAATAATGACTAAGGTGATGTGAATCAGTTGATGAAATACATACTTCTTTACTGGGTCATCGATTGTGATAGTATAACTCTGCATACGGGGAGAATATGAAAACTATAAGAGAATAGTAACACAGAGACACTTGACTACTTTTAATAAGGCCTAGTTCAGTAATAGCACACTGAGTGGCCTATCCGTGAAATCTTTGCCAGACCTGGGAATGAGCATTCTCAGCACTGTGGGCCAAAACAGTCATGAAATGCCTCCTAAAATTATGGTTGGCTTTATCACCATGGAGAAGCCTTGTGAACCGGAGACTGGTGCTGGCCATCTGCCTCTACAGGGATTGCAGCTGCTGACCTGCAATAGCTCCTGAAATGTGTTCAGGGTAAGATACTCTATGCCCTGGGAAAAATGAAACATGTCTTCAGTTAGTTAGGTACTTTCAGGAAGGTTTTTTATGAGCCAAATTTTTACATGTCCTGATGCAGAAAAGCAGTAAACATCCTTCATGGTGATGATGTCTTCTCCTTGTGACTTAGCAGTGACCTTCATGAGACTATCAGCCACTGTCTGTAAAAATGTGTGCTTGGCTGCATGTACCCCCTCACCCTTCACCAAGATCGCATATATGCTGGCCTTCCCACCTCCCCCCTCTGCCCTGCCTCTTTGAAGCGGTTTCCCAGAACTATCTGAAATGCTGCCTCCTGGGCTAACACCCTCGTTTGGCCCAAAATAAAACTTAACCCTCAGTTTTTGGGGGGGTGCATAATTTCTAAGTGGACAGAAATGTGATTTAACCTTTTAATAAAATCTCCAGCTTGCTTTTTAATTTGAATTCCCATGTTCCTTTTTACCCCAGTAATTAACAATGACACACATAACCTACCATTCGCAATGTACTTACCAGTGTCAATACCTTAGTGAAAGCCTACTGCTTTATTTCCATTATTTTATTTATTCCAAAGGCAAAAAAAAAAAAAAAAGGAAAGAAAAAAAAGAAAAGAAAAAAGAAAAAGTGATTGGGCTTAGGGTTACTTACTTTGAAAAGGGCAGAGCATATGCTCTGGTGAAGGAACCAAGACCCACTATCATCTTGCACAAAGTCACCGTCACATTAGGTTGAGAAAGAAACATGAGTGGGAAGTGGTTTCACACACATTTGCAACTACACAAAGAGCAGAAGGCCTCACAACAAAATTTGTGTGTGAATTGCTGTTGATTAAAACTCTCCACTACACAAATGGAATTGGTGAATTGCATTTCATAAAAGCCATAGCCTTAAAGTTAAATATTTTCATGCTTGGAGACATTTTGGTTACTTTATAGAAAATATAATTGAAATAAAAATAATAAGAAAAAGGCCTACTGTCTTTTCCCTTTAAAGAATCTATAGAGGTTGGGGTAAAATTGTGTGGAAAAGTCCCTCTATTATTAACAGGGGTTGCTTCATTTGAGCCCCCCCAGCCTCCCCTCCATTTCTTGTCTGCCAAGTTAGTGTGGAATGATGAAACTAAATCCAAACAAGACATTAAGTAGATTCTAAAGTCCCTTAAATTTGAAGAAAATATATGAGTCATATTTACGATCAGAGTTTGATGTGGGTGTTCACCTCCAGGCACCACTAAGACCAAATTGAATGGTTCCTTTTTCAGTGTGTAGATGTGATGCAATAAAAGGGCCTATGGGGAGAAATAATTTGATTAATACCCTAGTGCTTAGCAAAATTTGAAACTTTTCTGAATCTTCTTTAGAGTATTATCATTGTGGAAACAAGGAGAAATGTATTTGTTACCATAATGAGTACATGCCAAAAATTAATAGATTTCAAGTATTTTTAAAATGTCTATGTGTTTTAATGAAAAGTAGTTTTATCTTGCCACAACAGGTAAAGCACCCTTACACAGTTGAAAAGAATTTTAGTTGACCTTAGGAGAATTTAGGTTAGGCCCAATCCCAAAACATGAAATAATAAGCTAAATATTCTCATTCTTACTGTCTGTCTTTCACCAAAGAAATAAACTCTGGATGTGGGTGTGAAAGGCCAATTTCAGCTTTTTAGCTGAACCTGGGTTCAGCATTTCAATTTTTTTTTCTTTCCCTTTCTTTCATTCTTTCTTTCTTTCTTTCTTTCTTTCTTTCTTTCTTTCTTTCTTTCTTTCTTTCTTTCTTTCTTTCTTTCTTTCTCTCTCTCTCTCTCTCTCTCTCTCTCTTTCTTTCTTTCTTTCTTTCCTTTTTTAAAGACAGTTCTTTAAAGAATTATTGTTATTTTAATTTTTGGCCAGTCTGCCTGGCATGTGGAAGTTCCCTGGCCCAGGGATCAAACCAACACACCCCACAGCAGTGACAATCCTGGGGCCCTTAACCCACTTTCCCACAAGGGAATTCCAAGAAAGACTTCTCTGGATCACCATGCTGTCAAGGGGCTTATTTAGCTCTTAAAGAAATTTACCTACATGTTAACAGAAAAGAAAAAAACAAATGCAAATTTCCTCAAGGAAATACTCTAAGAAAAATCCGGAAGAGCAGTAATCACTTGCTCCTTTGGCAACAAAGGAAGGAAGCAACAATTTAACTTTTCTGCAGTCTTGTTCCCAAGTCCAAGCTCCTTCTGCTCACTGCAGAGAAGGCTAATCAAGGAATTATGAATGTGTTTGGAAACCCATCAGAGCGAGAAGATGGCAGAATGATGTCTCAAGGAATCTTCTTCCCTCAGTCAGAATCCAGGCTCTTTTTATTCAAGAGAGGGGAGGGGGCATGGATAGTTTTTTTCAAACCTCTTGGTGTCTGAATCCTTTTTTCATGTAGGCCAGGTCATGATGTTCCTGTAAACCTCCAACAAGACAGATGTTATTCTCTGTTCTACAATTTTTAACCTAAAAATGTAATACCCTTAAAAAGAGGCTATCCTGTATACTTCAGGCTATAGGAAACATCTTCATGCAAAAGGAGGAGAGCCAGCATGGCTAAGCACAGAGGACAAAGTTTAAAAGGAAATGGAAGTGATCTAATACAGAGTCAGGTTTCTTCTTCCCTACTGCAGTCTCACAAAAAGTTTCTGAACAAACATGAAGACTACTTTCAAATGCTACCAAATAGCAGCCTAGAACTCCTTTTGTTTTTGCCTAACATTAATGTTACTGTTTTGTGACTCTCCATAAGATAACCTACCAATTCTGCATGGACTCAACCAAAAAACCAGCAGAATTTACCGATCCTTTGAGTCAGTATGGAGCTTTTTAAGAACAGTGGTAAGATTAAGACAAAACAAAAGAAAGACAGAACTCTATTTAACCTAGAAATTCCAAGAGGGGAAAGTAATGGGGGAACACTTGCCCTAGAAGGGTTTATTAATAACTACTTTAATTATCACTACGCATCTTCCCTTTTATGGTTACAATTTAAGAACAATTCCAAATTTTGCTGAACATTTTGGTGAGCGTGTGTGGAAATCTTTTTCCATACACATGTATATTGCTAATGGAAATATGAAATGGTACACACACTCTGGAAATTTGGGGAAAGTTTTCACAAAGTTAACCATACCACTACTTCATGACCCAGAAATCTCATTCCTAGGTTTTGGCCTGGGTGAACTGTTTACTCAGAGAACTGAACTCCACTTTTTATGGCAGCCATGTTAAGAAAAATCCTCCAACCACAAACAACAAACATCCATCAAAAACAGTTTTCTTAAACTGCTGTAGATTCAAGTGAAATATGAATCACGTGGTTCTGTTCATATGAAGTTCAAGCTCAGGCAAAATTAATCCCTCATGATAGAACATGTGCCATTGATAGGGGAAACTGACCACAAAGAAACACCAGAACCCTAGTAGGGGTGGTAGTTACTCAGTTGTGAGTGCTTATTGAACACTCAACCCTGCAAGAGTCCTCCACTAAAATGTCTTGTACATGGAGCAATTATTTTTATGTTAATGACAACTAACAGCTAGTTCTGTACTAATGCAGCCATCTCTTTTCAGTACTTTACATATATTTATTCTTTGAATTCAATCCATTTAGCATCCCAGGTTGGTTTCTGTTGTTGTAAATTGTTGGAGGTATAAATACACAATGTGAAAAAGAATGGAAAGAAAAGACTGGCACCATAGAGTGGCCGTAGAGGTCCGTCTATACTTTACATAGTCTTGTGACTCTCTCATGACCCTTGAGGCAAAACAAATGAGAACAACATCAAAGAATGGCATCTTGAAAACAAGACTGCTGAAGCACTGATGTTGCTGATGGAAAACCATCAGCTCCGACATTCTCAGGACTGGAGCCTTGCTTGGGGGATTTTTGAGAGAGGCCATAGATGGCTTGATGCAGACAACAAATTATGGCCTGGGAGGGCTAAAACATCTATGATTACTTTATGTGCTTAGGAATGAGTGTCCTAGCATATCCTGCTTCCGTAAATAAGTTTGAAGTAAAATACCGATGTATCCCCTACATGTACAAGGAAGTAGAAAATAGTGAATAAAAACCATGAGTTGGCTCAGAGGGTTGCTACTGCCTCTTGAAGGCAGAAGCCCCCCTGATCCCCACTCTACTTCTGTGTCTCTTTCTTATTTCTGTGGCACCGCTGACTTCAGGACCTGGGTTGACGAGCAGGCCTTGTCAGTAAAGTACTAGTTATTATTATTACTACCAGTAAGTTCTTGAGTAACATCAATCAATATTCCAAGTACTTTATAGATACTTGGGTGCTGAATCCCTCTACATTTTAACATATTTAGTCTTTTTTTTTTAAATTTTTTTGTCTTTTTGCCATTTCTAGGGCCACTCCCACGGCATATGGAGGTTCCCAGGTTGAATTGGAGCTGTAGCCACCGGCCTATGCCCCAGCCACAGCAACGCAGGATCCGAGCCACATCTGCAATCTGCACCACAGCTCACGGTAACACCAGATCCTCAACCCACTGATCGAACCTGCAACCTCATGGTTCCTAGTCGGATTCGCTAACCACTGAGCCATGATGGGAACTCCTAACATATTTAGTCTTAATAGCATCCCAGTATGGGAGATTTTCTTGTTATCTTATAATTATTTATACCATTTGTTAGTTCTTTACTAATGCTGACCTCTGTTCTAATTTATACCTACTTACACATTGCATCCTTATACACCTGAACTGATTTCATCTTCACAGCCTATCAGTGGAGTTATTTTTTTTAACTATTATTGTTATTATTGTTGTTGTTATACTACTCCTATGTATTATAGCACTATGTACACTATGTGTTATACATACTGTATGTACAAAGTATACCATGCATTGCTGCTACTGATTGTTTACTAATGTCAACATCTCTTCTAAGTACATTTTAGTCATTTCATCGTTGACTTATTATACACCTTAACTTATTTTTTTAATATTTTTGTTTATAATATTTTTATTTCTTTTTATTTCTGTGTGTTTTGTAATGTATGTAAAATTATTATAACACCAAGTTATTCAGTTCACAAATACTTCTATCGTGTTCATTTGCTATTTTTTTTTTTTCCCACTGTACAGCAAGGGGATCAAGTTATCCTTACATGTATACATTACATTTTTTTTCCCCTACCCTTTGTTCTGTTGCAACATGAGTATCTAGACATAGTTCTCAATGCTACTCAGCAGGATCTCCTTGTAAATCTATTCTAAGTTGTGTGTGATAAGCCCAAGCTCCTGATCCCTCCCACTCCCTCCCTCTCCCATCAGGCTGCCACAAGTCTCTTCTCCAAGTCCATGATTTTATTTTCTGTGGAAAGGTTCATTTGTGCTGGATATTAGATTCCAGTTATAAGTGAAATCATATGGTATTTGTCTTTGTCTTTCTGGCTCATTTCACTCAGTATGAGAGTCCCTAGTTCCATCCATGTTGCTGCAAATGGCATTATGTTGTTCTTTTTTATGGCTGAGTAGTATTCCATTGTGTATATATACCACATCTTCCGAATCCAATCCTCTGTCGATGGACATTTGGGTTGTTTCCATGTCCTGGCTATTGTGACTAGTGCTGCGATGAACATGCGGGTGCATGTGTCTCTTTTAAGTAGAGCTTTGTCCGGATAGATGCCCAAGAGTGGGATTGCAGGGTCATATGGAAGTTCTATGTATAGATTTTTAAGGTGGCTCCAAACTGTTCTCCATAGTGGCTGTACCAGTTTACATTCCCACCAGCAGTGCAGGAGGGTTCCCTTTTCTCCACAGCCCCTCCAGCACTTGTTATTTGTGGATTTATTAATGATGGCCATTCTGACTGGTGTGAGGTGGTATCTCATAGTTGTTTTGATTTGCATTTCTCTTATGATCAGCGATGAGCATTTTCTCGTGTGTTTGCTGGTGATCTGTATATCTTCCTTGGAGAACAGTCTATTCAGGTCTTTTGCCCATTTTTCCATTGATTGATTGGCTTTTTTGCTGTTGGGTTGTATAAGTTGCTTATATATATTCTAGAGATTAAGCCCTTGTCGGTTGCATCATTTGAAACCATTTTCTCCCATTCTGTCAGTTGTCTTTTTGTTTTCTTTTTGGTTTCCTTTGCTGTGCAAAAGCTTTTCAGTTTGATGAGGTCCCATGGGTTTATTGTTGCTCTTATGGCTATTGCTTTGGGAGACTGACCTGAGAAAACATTCATGATGTTGATGTCGGAGAGTGTTTTGCCTGTGTTTTCTTCACCTTAACTTATTGAGTCTTCCCAACAACCCAGTGTGGTAGGTTGTTGTTGCTGTTTTGTATATTAATTATTAATATCGACATATGGTTCTTTATAAATGCCAACTTTTTTCTAAGTGCTTTATATAACTTAATGCTTTGAAGCCTTAGACATCTCAAATTATTTAATCTTTAGACTATCCCAGATAGGTAGGTTTTGTTTTTGTTTTGCTGTTATTTTAGTACTATTGTTAATTGCTGCTATTACTATTTATTATTATTCATAATCATTAGTTCTTTAGTAATGCCAACCTCCGTCTAAGTACTTTACATACACTTCCTCATTAAATCCTAATATGCTATAACTTATTTGTCCTCAGAGCATCCTAGTGCGGGTAATTTTGCTTCATCATCATCATTACTATTATTTTCATTAAATTCATTACCAGTTAGTCCTTTAGTAAAGCTGTACTCTGACTTGGCACATTATAAGCATTTAATCATTGAATTTTCCACCTCAACTTATTTAGACTTCACACTACTTCAATGAGGTCATTTTGTTTTGTTTTGTTTTTATTCACTATGACTGTTGTTATTATTATTATTAGTCATTTTTTAATAATGCTCATCACTGTTCTAAGTACTTGGTATGCACTTAGTCATTGACTCCTATACATTTTAACATATTTCATCTTCACAGAGTCCATTTAGGTTGGTTTTGTTGTTTTCTTTTTTTTTCTTTTTTTTTTTTTTTCCTGTTAATAACTATGACTGTTACTGCTGGTTAGTTCTTTACTAACGCCAGCCTCTGTTCTAAGTATTTTACATAGATGTACTCATTCAATCATTATACACCTTAAGGGATTTACTCTTCACAGCATCCCACTGAAGTAGGGTTTGTTGTTTAACTATTTTTGTTTTGTTAATATTATTATCACTAGTTGGCTTTTACTAACACTGACCTCTGTGTATACATTTGCTCATTGAGTCCTACACACTTTACTTAGTCATCACAGATCTCAAAGGGGTTAGGTTTTATTGTTATATATTGCTATTTTTGTTATTGTTTTTTATTATTGTTAATATATATTAATGAGTTCTTTACAAAATTGACATCCATTTTGTATTTTATATGTACTCAGTTTCTCTACTTTAATTTATGCGGTTAGTTTTTAATTAATGCTGACTTCTACATACTTTGATACATTTACCACTTGAATCCTGTAATCTTTAATGCATACTATTGAGGTAGGTTTTGCTGTAATTATTGTTGCTGTTGTTGTTGTTTTTGTTGCTGTTATTTACTTCTTTACTGATGCTTACCTCTATTCCAAGCCCTTTACACACATTTACTGCTGGAATCTCATCTGCCTTAACTAATTTATTATTCACAGCATCCCGGAGAGGTATGTTTTGCTTCTTACTTTTTTGCCATTTTATACTATTATTATTGCTGTTGCTGTTTATTAATGTTGATCTCCTTTCCAAGTACTTTGATACTTACTTATTTGGTCCTGTACCTTTTAGCATGTTCAATGAGTGAGGTAGGTTTTATGTAGTTTGCTTTTTTTTCTATTATTTGTACCTATTTGCCTTTTACTAAGGCTATCTTCTTTTCTAAATACATTATATACAGTCCTCACTCAATCCTTATAAACCTTAATTTATTATGTCTTTCACAGTTCCCCAGTGATATATCTTTGTTGTTTTTATTATTTTTGAGCTATTAATAGACGCAAACTATGGCCTTTGGAATGGATAAGCAATGAGATCCTGCTGTGTAGCACTGGGAACTATATCTATTTACTTATGGTGGACCATGATAATGTGAGAAAAAGGAATGCATACATGTATGTGTGACTGGGTCACCTTGATGTACAGTAGAAAATTGACAGAACACTGGGAACCAGCTATAATGGAAAAAATAAAAACCATTATAAAATAATAAAATTAAAAAATATTTTCAAGCTATTATTGTTGTTCTTGTTGTTGCTAGCTAGTGTTTTTGTACTACAACACATTTTTTCATTGAATGCTATACACCTTTACATGGTTACTCTTGACAACGTCCCTGAGGTACCTGTTTTTTGTTTGTTTAACATTGCCATCATAATCATGACCATCACCATCATCATCATTACTACTTAGTTTTTCTTGCTGATCTTGACCTCTGTTCTTAGAACTTCATATAAATTTACTCATTGAATCCTATACATCTTATGGGATTTCATCTCCACAGCATCCCCCTGAGTCAGTTTGGTTGTTATTGTTTTGTTATTAATAATTACTAATTATTTCTTGACCAATGCCACCCTCTCCTCTGTTCTAAGTTCTTTGTGTATTCGCTCCTTGAATTTCATATTCTTAACTTATGTAGTCTCACAGCATCTCAGTGGGGTGGTTTTGTTATTGTTATTATTATCATCATTATCATGCTGATCATTGGTATTTCTAGCTAGTGCTTTAATAATGTTGATCTCTCAGTATGGAAAATATATTTACTTGTTGTTGTTGTTGTTGTATTTCCTTTTTACAGCTGTGCCTGTGGCCTTTAGAAGTCCCCAGGCAAGGAGCTGAGTCAGAGCTGCAGCTGCCAGCCTACACCACAGCCACGGCAACACTGGTTCTGAGCTGCATCTGCAACCTGTGCTGCAGCTTGTGGAAATGCCCAATCCTTAACCCAATGACTGACACAGGGATCAAATCAGCATCCTCACAGACATTATGTCAAGTTCTTAACCCACTGAGACACAACAGGCATGCCTGTTCATTGAATCTTTAGGCACTTTTGTTTCCAAAGAAGACTAAAGTGCTCACAGCACCCAATGAGTTTGGGGTTTTGTTGCTCTTCTTTTCTATTTTGTGTTATTATGCTTACTCTTTAATTATATACCAATGCCCACGTCAGTTCCATGTAGTTTAAACACAGTTACTCCTTGAATTCTTATACGCCTTTAAGTAATTTAGTCCTCTCTGTTTCCCTACAGGGGTAGGTTTTTACATTGTTGTTATAGCATTATTATTACTATCATTAGTTATCAAAGTTGTTAGTTCTTTACTGATGCTTACTTCTGTCCTGACAGTATGTGTGCTCAGAGCATACTATATACACTTTCACTTATTTAATCTTCACAGCATCCCAGTGGGCAGATTTTGTTGTAGTTGCTAATTTTTGTTTTCATTATTATTACCCTTACTAGTTAGTTTTTTTTAATTAATCTTGACTTTTGTTTTTAATACTTTTTTTTTTTTTTTTTTTTGCTTTTTAGGGCTGCAGCCACAGCACATGGAGGTGGCCAGGCTAGGGGTCTAATTGGAGCTACAGGTGCCAGCCACAGCCACAGCCACAGCAGTGCCGGATCCAAGCCGCCTCAGTGACCCATACCACAGCTCATGTCAACTCCAGATCCTTAACCCACTGAATCAGAGCTGCAGTTGCCAGCCTATACCACACTGAACGAGGCCAGGGATTGAACCTACAACCTCATGGTTCCTAGTCAATTCATAGCCACTGCACCATGACAGGAAATTCTTTAATACTATTTAAATATACTTTTTATATTTTATGTACATTGAATCATCATACACCTTAACTTTTTTAGTCTTCCCAATATCCCAATGAAGTTGGTTTTGTTCTTATTGTTTTATTTTCATTCGTTAGTATTATCATTATTATCCTTCTTCTTCTTCTTCTCTTTCTCCTTCTCCCCCTTCCTCCTCCCCCCTCCTCCTCTTCCTCCTCCTCCTTCTCCTTCTTACTTAAAAGTGAGAAAATTGAGGCCCAGAGAGATGAAGCAATCATTCAGTGTCTGGCCTAATAAATGGCAGGGAAGGAGTCAGGTCCAGACTGACTGACTCTGGAGGCCATCCTCTTAGTTCATACCCTTAAATATTTTTTGGATGTTGACATTTGAAGATATGGCAAATATTCTTTAGAAAATACAAAAATATTTGTTATCAATACCTGCTAAATATGTGTCAAAAACACAAATTTCTTTCCTAGGTATATACTCAGTAGAAATGCCTGTAAATGTTCTCTCATGGACATGTATACAAATGTACTTGTGCTAAAACCAGAAGGTGTCCATTCACATGTCTATAAAAAAATAGAATGGAATTACATAGTAATTTCTAAGACAAACAAGCTGAAATGTCACTGAAATTATACTAAGCACAACAAACTTGACATAATACTTTATGCTGTGATTTATGTGAAGTTTGATAAAAGGAAAATCAATCTTTTTTGATGAAGGTCTGAGTAGAGGTTATTTCTGTACATGTGGAGATGATAGGGATGGAGTAGGATAGTTACACGGGTAGTTGTAAAAGTCCTAAAAGACCATAGAGAGGGAAACCTAGGGAACTTTGGGAGATCACTGTAAGTTAATAACTGCTCAAGAAAGCCATCAGAATAAGGCAGGCTTGCTCTCCTGTGGTGGAGCCATGAGAATTGCCTCAGGTCACTGGGTGCCAGGGGGTGGGGGGGTGGTGAGGCTTGCATTCAGGTTCAGACCTAAGGGCAGGAGTTTAAGGACCACCCTTCTGCTGATGTGAACATGCACCATGACAGTCCTAGTTTGACCTTACAGGGTCAAACACTCTCTTAACAGATACTGGAAGAAAGAGGAAGAGGCAGGCTTTTCTGACCTCCACTCCCCTTGAGGATAAAACTGTAGCCCACCTAAGCCTCAGGGCAGAGCTTCCTTGCCTGCCCACTTGACATCTCTCATGCGTCCTGTCTTAATAAATCTGTTTCTTGACTATCACTTTGTCTCCCATTGAATTCCTTCTGTGCTGAGGCACAAAGAACCTGACCCTCAGTAAGGCTGGACACCGGGTGAGTGATTCTAATTTAAAAAAAAGAAAAAAGAAAAAAAAGTGGGTTAAGTTCCAGTCTGGGCTCTAGCTGGGTTCAAGTCATAAATGCTGTCAGTTTCAGAAAGAGAGGTTTTAAACATAAAACACAAATACATACATATACATATATACATACATATATATATGTATAGGGATGGAGTAGGCACAGGAAGTTTTAGGGGTCCCAGTAAAGGACCACAGATAAAGAGGAAAACTTAGGGGATATTGGGAGACCACTGTAAGTAAATAAATTGCTCAAAAACAGCCATCAGAACAAGGCAGGCTTGCTTAACTAGTGGAAGTGTGAGAATTGCCTCAGGTCATTGGGTGCAGATGGGATGGGGCCTGCATTCAGATTCAGATCAAGGGCAAGAGTTTGAGGACCACCCTTCTGCTGATTTGAATACACACCTTACCGGATACCAAGGCCGGCTTTTCCCACCTCCACTCCCCTTGGAGGATAAAACTGTAGCCCACCCATCTATCTGGATCCTCAGATCCTTGGGGCAGAACTTGCCTGCCTGCTTGCATCTCTCACAAGCGTCCTATCCTAATAAACCTATTTCTTGCCTATCCCTTTGTCTCTTGCTGAATTCCTTCTGCGAGGAGACATGAAGAACCTGAACCTCAGTGAGTCCAGACACAGGGTGAGTGATTCTAATTTAAAATCATGGGTTCAAGTCCCAATCTGAGTTCTGGCTAGGTTCAGGCCATTAATACTGTCAGTTTCATATATATGTGTGTAAAATGTATATAAAACATTAAAAAATACGAAGCAGTTGTTAACACACAGAAGAGAAGAAAAGACAGTCAACTGGAACACTGAGGTCCCAAACAAATTTTATTGACCAAAGAGATGGCCAGGAGCACTGAGAAAGAACTCAGCCCCTCCCCACCCCACCCCTCCTGCTGTGTAGGGAGAGTTAAGTTTTATAGGGCAGGGGTCCTGTGTTGAGTCTCCTAGTCAGTAGTCATGGGATGGTGGTTAGGGTCTGGTCCAGGCGGGAGTTTTAATTTTTAGCTGACCAAAGTTTAAACAGACAGAAATATGTCCGGTAAGTGTACCAAAGCGGTGACAAGTATAGGCCGGAGCAGACCCATAGCTCATGATGATACTTTTATGGCAGGTTTGTTGTTCACAGTTTCCACCTAAGAGTAGTTTAGACAGTTGTTTAAAAGGTTATTGCAACATATAATTCCCACCTGGGGCGGGGGCGGGGGCGGGGGTAGAGGGAGATGGGGCAGTAAATCTCCGAATAAACAGCACTGTTTCTGGAGCGAATTAGTCCGTGAAATTAATTCCTGTTTTACCTTGTATTTTCTTTCAAAAACGTGACATTTTACTCTACCACATACATTTTCCTGTTTTGAGTTTTACTACCTGAGACAATTTTTTTTTTTTTTAAAGCTTTGGAATATATGCACTGGAAAGTTAATTTTGGCATATGGTATATAAATACAGAGACAAGAGACCATCAGCTTATTTTTATTTCAAAAATTGATGCTTTTCTCTGAAAACTGCCAGAGTTTCTACTTTAGGCCATAGGCAAATTTTATAATGCCTTTGACTTACATTTTCACTGACTTCTCACCAGATTAACCGGACAGGCTCGTCCACCTCCCATGCCCCCTTCCCCCCGCCCCTCCCCACCAATCTGAATAGTTCATATTCTCAACATTATATCCCTATTCCCCACCCGCACCCCCCAGAACGTCAAAGTTGAGGACAATGGAAACAAACATTTGGTCCTGGTTAAAAGAAAACTTTCGGAAAAGACGCGAAACCGTGAGTCTCACAGGAGCCAATTAAAGATTTCATTAAAAAGAAGAAGAAAAAGATTTCGTCTTAGCAGAAGGATGTCATGATGGTTCAAACTCAAGGTCAAAGTGCATAGATTTGTGCGGAGTGAAGGAACTGAGTTGCAAATGGCAGCAAAACTCTTCTTTCTCTTCTGAAGCTGGGAGAGGCAATATATCAGAAAGAATCTCAAAACAGATAGACTACACATATATATTCACTACTTTACCTGCAGTTTACAAAGACAGGCAAAATAGCTGAAAAGACAAAAGAACAGACTCTACAAGGGACTGCTTTATTAGGTACAAATACTTCCATGGAAGTTCCTGTATCATAAATTTGTGCATGCTCCCCAGCACTACAGTTTTGACAGTGAGAATAAAGAGAATTCTATCAGCTATGCTAAGGATTATCAGAATACTAATATATACTGTTACGTACTTAATGGCTAATCACGGGAACAACTAAAATTAGGTATAAAAAAATTGTTCTATTAGAAGGAAAAACAGATGGTTTTCGAAATCAAGCAGTTTGTGTGTTAAGATACTTTCTTATTAAGGTAGTGCTCTTTTAAGCAGTCGTAAAGACAGGTTGAGTCATATTGGCATGCCCTAATTCTTTATAGGTCAAACATGTTAATCTGCCTTAATCTGAAACTAAGTCACAGGTGAAATAACAGTAAAACTGAGATGAATAGGCCCTCTGTTCGCGACAGTAAAGGAAATCAATATGGAAAATAAATGTGAGAAAGTCCCGGCTGTAAACCACGGTGAAAAGGCAAGTCGGCGCGGATCTGCCCGGTGGATGTTACCCTACTGTGGCACAGGCCTGTCCAGTTGCAGCGATCCTCCTGTTGCAGAAGTGAGCTGGTTATGTTCATGGGCTGTGAGTGACTTAACTGGCTTTCTGTTCCTGAGCACTTGGCCTTGGCGACTGTGTATGTGAAGGGATACATCCTCTCCTCTACGCGCACTTGGCTGCATAGTACTGCCGCCTCTGCCGGAAGCAAATTCTGTGCCCTCTCTCCCTTGCGACGAGGTCGGTATTTATAGCCCGGGTATTTATCTCGGTGCACCGCCTGTAGCCTCTGTGCCTCCTCGAAGAATGGGCGCTTTTCGGCTTCTGTAAGCATTTTCCACTTGCATCCCAGCCACTTGCTGATCTCTGAGTTTTGCATTTGAGGGTTCTCTAGAGCCACTTTTCTCCTTTGATCACGAGACCACACAATGAAAGCGTTCATGGGTCGCTTGACACGATCCTGGCCACTCTCTCTACCACTTCCTCTAGTTTCACGTCCATCGTTTGAGCTATGATTGTCCGTCGGAAATAGTGAGGAGCCTTTCCCCAAGGCGAGAATATTTTGCTGCTGTGCCGCTGGGCTGTAATCGTCCGCTTTCAATACTCTGAACATAGCAGAAGCATATGACTGCACCATTTGAAAAGGGGGAGGAAGCGAAATCAAAAGCGTAAGCGTTTGGAAAGTTGTCTTCACTATTTAAAGGTTATTTCCACCAGAGATTTGAGTAACTCTAATCTTTGTAGTGAAATACCAATTTCTCCGCCCCCAGTACCTCCCCTGGAAACCGCTGGGGTCGGCAGGCAGCCAGCCAGCCAAAGCCGAACCAACCTACCCATTCTCAAGCAAAACTGCTTACTTATTATGATAATAAGGCTTGCTTTCTGTTCTAGGTCTAATCCGAGTTGCTGAAGGCTCTGCTAACCTTAAAAAACCGGAAACTTTGTCATTATTAAGTTATTTTATTTTATCCACTCAATTAAAAGGATGACGGTGCAGCAGCATCTGACAATGGTTTATCGTTATGAGCATATGTAAATGCTATGTTTAACACAGAGATTCAAGATAACCCAATTCCTTTCCTTTCGGCCATTAGAGCACTCAGGCCCACAGGCAAGAATGCAGGCACGTGCGCCTGCCAGGCGGCGGATGTTATAGAGTTGAATGCTAGTCGTCATTCTTGTTTCTTCACTTCTACTTAAAGAACTATTGAAAATTCTGTTAAGTTTTCCTGTGGCAAATAATTGGGAATTCTAAATGTGAATACCTCTGCTGATGATTATCAGTATGTTAATATATACTAGCATCTATTTAATGGCCAGTCTCAGAGTCAAATAACATTAGATATGATGCAGGTGCCTCATACTCCTGAGAGAAAAGTTATATTCCTTATGTGTCTTTTAGAAATGACTACTTTGAAGTTAAACAGCTTAGAGTCCTTCCTTGTCCTTCTCCCTGACTTAATTGCACCCTAAACAGGACCACCTCTAAGCTAAAGGTCAGGCCCTCTGAGCATAATGGCCTGTGGGTTAAAGATGACTAGTACCTGATGTTTGTCAGGAACTTTCCTGGTTTGTTCTAATCTCTGATCAGTACGCCCTTTTTGCAAGCACTGTTATCCTAGGCAATAACCCAGAAGACCACCATCATGAACATCTCCTGACTCCAGTTTTGAGGACAAAGATTCCCCCAAAGAAAGAAGAATGCATGTGTGTCCCAATCCGGTTCTATCGGCAAACCTGTTTTTCTCCTTTTTTACTGTAAACTCCTCACAATTCTTTGGGGGGGGGGTGGGGCGTGGGGGAGCACAGTCTTCACAGTCTTTAGGGCATTAATTAGCCTGCTCTGATCCTCCTTTGCCTGGCAAAGCAATAAAGCTATTTTTTTTTTCTTTACCCCAAACCCCATCTCTGCGTTTCAATTCTTTCAATTCGGCACTGGCAGACAGAGGCTGAATTCTGGCAAGAGACTTAAAAATGGTTCCATTAAGAGAAAAACAGATAACCTTGGAACTCAAAGTTTCCCGAGGTGAACATAACACTTCAAAGGGACCATTTTGTTCTCGAGACTGTCAGGAGTATGCTCACCACTGGCCTCTGTCTTCTTCACTTTTACATCACTAATGATCAAAACAGAACAAAATGAAAAGAACAATGCTTTACAAATCTAATTTTTTAAATTACAGCCACTGATTCATCATTTTTTTTATTCTAGTTCAATCTTAGGACAACATTTTTAAAATTTAAAGGTCATGGCTTACCAAATGAAATAAGTGAATACTTCCTCCAAATAGATTGTTAAGGCAGACTTGGAAGTTGTCATAAAATACTTACATGTGCTAAAATAGGAGGAAATGTCCCCCGTACAGTTTTAAAACCATGTTTGGGAAATGGGAGTAATGACTGTAGATTGCACAGAACATAACCTATGAAAAGTAAAAATAAGTCTCACCAAGACTGCATAAGAATGATGCCACAATGCATGAGAAAATAAAATTTAAATGCATCACATACAAATAATCTGCATCACCAAATGTGATTCAAGCAATAAGTGTTATGGTACAATAATATTAAAAAGTCCAAACAAAAATTAACTTTATTCATTCAAAAAGCATGTATAAATTCCATAATTGTATCTTAGTCACCCAAAGAAGTTTAGTGTTCAAGACTCAAATAAAATATGAAATACTGTTACTTGATCTAATTTAAAGCAGCTGTATTGGTACAGACTCAAGTGTTTAAATTGCGCTCATACATAAAAGCAGATTTTGTAAAGCTAGAAATTAATATATGAGAAAAAAAGTAAATATATATCATTTCAAATTTGAAATTAAAAGGCAAAGAAGTGACACATTCTGGACTATGGAAGCACTGTGAAAACATCACCTTATGTGAAAACATCACCTTATGTGAAAAAAAAGGGCAGACACCAGAGGCCATATACTGAATGATTTCATTTACAGAAGAAGCAAATACATAAGAGTCAGGGACCAGATCTGTGATGGTTGCGCAGGACTGAATAAGAGGGAGGAGGGCAGGGGGGGTAATTGCCAAGAGGTGCAGGGTGTCTTCCTGGGGTGATGAAACATTCTGGAACTAGACACAGATGATGGGTGCACAACATTGTGAATGCTCTTGAGCTACCAAATTGTACACTTTAGATCTTTAAAATGAATGGAATGAATATTATTATTATGTATGTTTAATCATATCAGAAAAAGAAAATGAAAAATAGAGCCTCTCAGATATGAATATAATTACACAAAAGGTGGGGAGAATTCGTTGAGGGAGGGGGTGGCAAGAACATGTACAATAAAAAGAGAGATTTCATCACTTTTAGATGTCGAGCTCCTAAAATAGAGCCTGGCATACATTAGGTCCTTGCAATATTTCTTCAATGCTTCAAATCACAAAAGGAGTGAAAATAGCTCCAAGCCTGGAGAAAGAAAGAAAGTGGTAATCCACTTAAAACAAACAAACAAAACCCCCAATGAGTCTCAAAAGTAACACCTTTTTATTCAAAAATGGAGGAAAGGGGAGGGGGAGAGGGAGGCATGGTCCACCTTGTTAATATGATATCAACAGTTTACCTAATGTTTCTTTGAGTGCCTTTTATTTATTTATTTTTTTTAAGTTCCCTGGCCAGGAATTGAACCCCCACCACAGCAGTAACCAAAGCCACAGCAGTGACAATGCCAGCTCCTTAACCCACTGAGCTTACCCAGGGAATTTATAAGTACATATTTAATGTTTCAACTCATTTTTATTTCACAGGCATGGCTGATACTCAGCTGCTGTGCCCAGGTGCAATATTTAACCGTTCTTAGAACATTGAGTCTTTATTCTGGAGAGTGCAAATATGCTTGCCTGAACTCCTGGGTAACTGGAATGCCATTTCCATCCCCTATGTTCAGTAAAGAAAATTTTAAGACACTATTGTGTTAAATGACTACCAGTTTTCTTTTTCATTTTTGGCTATGTCCCAACAGTTGTTAAATATCTTTTCCTCAATCAGACCCAAAAGCAAAGTGGGAGTAAGTCCTACCAATGTTAAATCCAAATGGAATTTACTGAGAATAAATGCTGTCCAACTAACAAACTCATTTTTTTCTTTGGGGAAGATTACAGCTTTGCAGTAGAAAAATGCTCAAGAGATATCAGATTCCAGTAATTTCATGTATGGTCTGGTTCCTTTTCAACTTAGAATAAAAAATAAACGAGAACTGAAAATGATAATTTAGATTATTCCAATGAAATAAAGTGTATTTGTGCTACACACTCTATTCACATTGTTGATGTTGATGTTGTTTTAACTTCTATGGTGAATGGAAGCAGAGCTCAACAGTGTTTTCCTAATCAAGTCTGAACAATTTTACATTAATAATTTTTTTTAATTTTTTTCCTCCTCATCACTCCCCCTCCACACACATACACACACAAAAAATTCAGAACATTTTTTAATTAAGAAATGCATACAATGAAAATGACATGACTATTACCACATTAATTTCCTTTAATTTTATCAGGACATCCCCATCAAAATATGAATATATGTGATTGTAAAATAACCCCCTCAAATCTTACACCACTTGTAGTTTACTAACCTAAGTGCACTCACATGTCCATTTCCTTTACAGTTTTCCCAGGAACCATCTTTTAATGCCTAATGAAATAAAGGACACCAAAGACAAACACACAAAAGGAAAAAGTGGATAAAGTGCATAGTAGCAAGTACTAAAATGCTTGTGCATCAAAGGTCACTACCAAATAAATGAAAAGGTTAAATAGAGTAATATTAATTTGCGAATTAAAAAAATTTCATCACCATAATTATAATTATTATTTTTTAAACAAACAGCAGAAATTCATTTCTCAGAGTTCTGGATTCTGGAAGTCCATGGTCAGAGCACCAGGAGATTCAGCATCTAGTGAGGGCCCACCCTCTGGTGTACAGAAGGTGCCTTGTTGCTGAGGCCTTACATGAGAGAAGGGACCTAGAGATCTCCTGCAATTCTCTCTCTCACTCTCTTCAAATTAAATTTTACTGGAGTATTGGAGACTCTCGATGTTCTGCTAGCTTTGGGTGTACAGCAAAGTGAATCGGCCATGCATGTACATGTATATCCATTCTTTTCCAGATTGCTTCCCCACATGGGCTATCACAGACTACTGAACAGATTTCCCCAAGCTTTACAGTAGGTCCTTATAACCCATCAATTTTGTATACAGGAGTGTGTACACGCCAATCCATCTTCCCAATCCATTGCCCCCCATCATTTTCCCTTTGATAAATACAGGTTTGGTTTCGAAATCTTAAAATTGTTTCTGTTTTTTGAATAAGTTCTTTGGTATCATTTTAAAATTGGATTCCACATGTAAGTGATATCATATGAGATTTGTCTTTCTCTATTGGATTTACAATTATGATCATCTCCAGGTCCACCCACGTTGCCGCAATGGCAATATTTCATTCTCTTTTTGTGTGACAGAGTAATATTCCATTGTATATATATACCATGTCTTCTTTGTCCAGTCCTCCATTGAGGGACATTTAAGTTGTTTCCATGTCTTGGATATAAAAGATGATAGATAGATAGATAGATAGACAGACAGACAGACAGACAGACAGACAGACAGACTGCCTTCAGAACTTTGGAGAGCAAATATCCTAAAGTTCTTTTTATTTATTTGTTTGTTTTTTAAAGCTTGCCAGAGTCTTAAAATAAATATGGCCTGGACTTAAAGAATTAAAATGAAATTTTCTTTTAATGTGCTATATGGAAATTGATGCTCAATTATTTCATTGTTCCAAGACTTTCATCCAGTAAATCATGTAGCATATGATTCTCTTAAATGGGATCAATTTCATTGTGTTCTCCTTCCCAGGGGTCTCCTAATTAATCTGAGCAGAAGAAAAAGAAACTACGGCAAACAAAATAATTTTGCAAATATGCTCCTGCTATATTCAGTTTCCAACCATAAAATAATGCTTCTTGTTTTCTTTTCTAACCTCAGTTAAATGTATTCTTTTAATTTACCATTTTGATCATTCCAAAATATTGGAAATTGCCTACAACTTGATATAGCCCAAAGCATATTTCCACATCAGTTGTAAATGACGGTATTAAAAATTGCACCACCTCTGCTGTTATTGAACTTAGGATTCAGCTGCTCACAGCTCAAAAGTCAGTAATTCAATAAGCAAGTGTCAGGAGAAAGGAAAAGTGCCTTAGTCAGAAAAGCTATCAGTATGGGGAGATTGTGACTCATGTCCAGAAACCAAATCCAAAGTTTCTGCTCAGCCATCACAATTTTAATGGTGGTGGTGGGATGGTGTCCTAGTGAATCACTGTGGCAGAAGATTGGGGTCTGCATCAATCTCCATGTTGGGCAGACTGGCTGAGTCTCTCTTGCCTGGGTGATCTGCCTGCAAGTTTGCTTATCTTCCCCTAACTAATGTTAGAGAGCTAATCATCCTTTACCTATTTAAGTGTTTGTTCTTTTTTATTATTATTATTATTATTTCAGCAAAGAATCAACAGTTTAGGCAAGGCATGGTGTGCACTCAGAAGTGCATAAATCAGGAGTTAGGCTAAGTTGTCCAGTGATCTTCTTCCTATAATTAGGCTCTTTTAAGTTTAGAGGGGAAGATAAATGGATAAACAGGAAAGGGGCAAAAGAACTGCTTTCAGTGCTAGCCAAATCTAAAATATGTAAGCAGAAAAATGGGTTACAATGCAGTCCTCCTTTCTTTCTTGAAACATACAGGTGGTGTCACTCCTTTCACTTAACTTCTGAGCTACTCTTCTTAATTCCTCTTATCGGCTCAGATGTTATTTGTCTAAGCTGGTGCTTTTGTATAAAGTGAAGGTCACTTTGGATCTCCCCTCTGTTTCTATGCAAGGTCAATTATTATCTCAGTTCTCTAGTAAACTAAGCCACTGTTTGAACAAAAAACTGCCTTTTTAAGAAAAAAAAGTTAAAGATACTCCATGGAGTGCTCCATTGTAGTTTATATACATTTATTGTCACTTTTCTACATTAATATCAGAAACTGTTTTCACTCAGTTTCTAATTTTTTGAAGTAGTTTGTTTAGTATCCCAATACTTGGTCAACTCATAAATATTTTTTGTGGAGGTCTTCTTCTTCTTCTTCTTCTTCTTCTTCTTCTTCTTCTTCTTCTTCTTCTTCTTCTTCTTCTTCTTCTTCTTCTTCTTCTTCTTCTTCTTCTTCTTCTTCTTCTTCTTCTTCTTCTTCTTCTCCTTCTCCTTCTTCTCCTCCTCCTCCCCCTCCTCCTTCTCCTTCTCCTTCTCCTTCTTCTCCTTCTCCTTCTTCTCCTCCTCCTCCCCCTCCTCCTCCTTCTTCTTCTCCTCCTTCTTCTTCTTCTTCTCCTCCTTCTCCTTCTCCTTCTCCTTCTCCTCCTTCTCCTCTTTCTTCTTCTTCATCATTCATATATAAAAAACTCACCATCCTTTAGCTGAAACTCATTTCATGGGTCCTTTTACTATTTTTTGCCATATATTGGCATTTATCCCTTTTATCTTTGAACCTTCAAAACAGTAGCACAGTAATAATGGCTATGCTATTCATCCCTATTTTGGTCTTGTTTGAAAGACATTGGTTTTGATAGGGATGGAGTTGGAGGGATATATAGATAGTTGCAGAAGTCACAGAAGAGAGAGAAACCTAGGGAACTTTGGGAGACCACTCTAAGTCAATAATTTCTCAAGAAAGCCATCAGAAGGAAGCAGGCTTGCTTAACTACAAAACTGTAAATAAGAGCACACAATATGCCTCAGGTCATTGAGTAAAAGAAAAAATGAGGGCCTTCCTTCAAGTCCAGCAAGATAAAGATCCTTAAGACCAAGAGTGGGATTTTGAGGCATCTCCAAGGAGATAAAACCCAAAAAGCCTCCAGCGGAGATAAGCATTACCAGACCCTTATCACCCCACCTGTCTCACTGTAATTGCTACAATATTCCTAAGGACTTCCCCACCCCAGAAACTTGGCCTACTAGGAAATGTACATGGCCCACTCCTCACCTCCTCCCCTTGATCAACCTGGCCTACATCTTCCTGCCCCCCACTAGAAAAAGTATGTAGACCACTCCTTCCCCCACACCTATAGGGGCACCATATATGCCCCAAACAGCCACCAAGTGTATCCGAAGACCCCATCCTTCCCCAACCAATCAGCAAGTCAACAGGTGTACGGCAAGACCTCTCCTCACACTCCTTTGTCTTTTGGGCTATAAAAGCAGACACGACCATGCACCCAGAATCAGCTGTCCCTGATTATAAGGAAGTTGGCCCAGTGGGTTAACAGTGTCTCTTGCCTCAATAAATTTCTCTTTTCTGCACCTGGGTTTAAATATGGAAAATTTTTTTTCACAGAAACCACAACACTAAGGACAGGAATTTAAGGAAAAGATGGCATTCCAAAGGAGGAAACCCTCATTATATAGAAACCTGAGATAGTTCAACATATTTTAGCCTATGTTTCCATCCTTCTGCTGATTCAAATAAGCACCTGGTTTGACCTCGCAGGGTCAGATACTCTCTTACCCAATACAAAGGAGGAGCTAGCAATATTAGCCTCATGTCTACTCAGAGAACAAGGAAGAAAACAGTCCCTGCCCAACACTCCCCTTGGGTTATAAAAATGTAGCCCACTTAATCCTCGGAGCAGAGCCTCCTCACCTGCCCTCTTGCCTGCCTCACAATAATCCTATTTTAATAAGTCTATTTCTTGCCTATCACTTTGTCCTCACTGAATTCCTTCTGCACTGAGATGCAAAGAACCTGAGCCTCAGTAAGTGGGAGCACCAAGGGAGTGATTCTAATTAAAAAACTGTGGGTTCAAATCCCAGTCAGGGTTTAGGCTGGGTTCAAATCCAGACATATGGGTTCAAGTCCAAATCTGGATTTTGGATATATTTGAGTCCCAGCTTTTGGGTTCAAGTCCAAATCGGGTTCTGGCTGGGTTCTTCAGGGGTGTTTTCAGTTTTGGTTTCAGTATCTTACCAGCCGGACAATGTTGCTTGCTTTTGAAATAGTCTTTATGGTGAAGTTATAGCAGGTATCTGATAATGACACAGGGAAAAATATGAAGAATTGTGGCTGTTTGTACTTCTCTGCTATTTAGTAATTGGTTATATCTTGCTTGAAATTTGATTAGAAGTCAGCCCAAACAATTATCTGAGTCTGGTGATAAGCAAAACATGTCACACTTTCTACGTAAATTTGTGAATAATAATAAAAAAATAGGACATTGAATTATCTATGAATATTTTTTATTTGTGAGGTTGTTTTAGTTGTGTCTGGTTTTATTTCAACCAAACAAGTCTCTGCTTTTGAACTTTGGGGGAATAAGTGATATAGATACATAGATAGATGATAGATAGATAGATACATGATAGATAGATAGATAGACAGATAGATAGCTAGATAGATAGATAGATAGATGATAGAGAGATAGATGATAGATAGCTAGATAGATGATAGATAGCTAGATATTTAGTAGATAGATAGAGGATAGATAGATAGATAGATATGATAGATAATACATAGATAGATAGATAGATGATAGATAGGTAGATAGATAGATGATAGATGGACAAATAGATAGATGATAGATAGATAGAGGATAGATAGATAGATAGGTAGATATGATAGATAGATGATACATAGGTAGATATGATAGATAGATGATAGATAGATAGATAGATAGAGAGATGATAGAGAGATAGATAGATAGATATGATAGATAGCTAGATAGATAGCTAGATAGATAGATAGATGATAGATAGATAGATAGACAGATATATAGATAGATAGATAGATATGATAGATAGATGATAAATAGATAGATAGATAGATAGATAGATAGATAGATAGATAGATAGATAGATAGATAGATAGATAGACTGGTATATATGATAGATAGATAGATAGATAGACAGATAGATAGATAGATAGATGATAGAGAGATAGATAGATAGATGATAGATAGATAGATAGATGATAGATAGATAGATATTTAGTAGATAGATGAAAGATAGATAGATAGATAGATGATAGATAGATAGATAGATAGATAGATGATAGATAGATAGATAGATAAATAGATAGATGATAGATAGATGATAAATACATAGATACATAGATAGATAGTAGATAGATAGATAGATAGATAGATAGATAGATGATAGATAGATGCATAGATAGATAGTAGATAGATAGAGAGTAGATAGATAGATAGATAGTAGATAGATAGATAGATGATAGATAGATAGATACATAGATAGATAGATAGATAGATAGATAGATAGATAGATAGATAGATGATAGATAGATGATAGATGATCGATAGATATATGATAGATAGATGAAAGAGATAGGTGGTAGAGATAGATAATATAGATATAGATGATCATCTATATCTAGATGATGATATAGATGATATGGAAAAATACAGATATAGATTTAGATAGATAGATACATAAGTGCATATGTTTATAAGTAGGCAACTTATTTGTTTCCACTACTGACAGCCCATGCAAACCTCATTCTCTCTACTTCTCCCACCCTTCACTTTTCTCTTTTGATACTCTTGAGAAATAAACTCTTGCCTGCCATATCAGTGAATGAAATATGTCACAGTCAATAGCAATGGCAACCACCTCCAAGGGTGAACCAGTGAGCCCTGAGGGAACTCAGGAAGGAAACAAACAAAACTGGCATTCTAGCAGCTACCAGACAGCTTCCACTCCCTATGGTGCACCCTGAGGAAACTGAGGATATGAAAACACGCAATGCTGGTCCCAGATAGCCAAGGTACACATCAAAAGGAATGATTTCAGTGCACTTAGACCTTGCATCTTCCCACACATAGAAAAACACTAAATTCTTTATCTTGAGATATCTAGTTTTGTGTTACTAGCAGTAATATTTTGTTCCAACAACTGCCCTATGTTGCAAAACTCCTGTAGACCCTAGCTCCTCCCTCACCTCCTTGAAGTGGCTTTCTCAGGGTTAGCTGAGATGCTGGATCCCAGGCTTAAGGCCTCACTTTGCCCCAAATAAACCATAACTCTCAACTTTTAGGTCATACGTTTATTTATTTCAGTTAACATTTATGATGACGAGTGATGAAGAAGACCAGAGCAGACTTCTCTCCCTTGCCTGAACTCTGCAAGGAACTGGAGCCCTGGTATGAGCAGAGGCCCATTGTGATTCTCCATCTGCCTCTCAGGGAGTCCAGGCAAATCTGTGTGAGTCTCTCCTTGTGCTAGCAAGACCAAGCAGAGCTCTATGTATCTCCTGGGCACAAAAGACGTTCTGTGTCCTCCATTTCTTGTTTTTAGGAAAATGGGTCTCATTCAGCCTCCATGGCCTTCCCTGAGTGCAATGGGCAGGTTCAGACATTGCTGATCAGAGAAAAAAGGAGGACACAGAGACAAAGGAGGAAGAGTCAAGCAATAGTCTAGTACAGGCTTGGGGTGGTGTCCTGGTTCCTTCTCAAGGGATACATATCATGACATAGGCATCTAAGACACCTAAGAGAAAAGTGATATTCCTTACGGTTCTTTTAGAAATTAGTACTTTAAAATTGAACATCTCATGGCCCTTCCTGGTGTCTCTCCCTCATTTGATTGCACCCTAAACACAATCACCCTGAGCACAATTGCCTGTGAGTTGAAGATTGTTAGCAGATGGTATCTTTCAGGAACCTTCCTAGTTTGCTCTAATCTCTGGTCAATGTGCCCTTGTTGTGAGCAGTGTTATTTTAGGCAATAGAAAAAGGGTTATGTCAAGATCTCCTGATGCTGGCTGTGATGACCAAGATTCCCCCAAAGAAAGAAGCATGCATGTTTGCCCCAATCCTGAAAGAATAAGGATTCTGGTTTTCTCCTTTTGACTATAAAACTCCCTGTGGTTCTCCCTCAAATGGTGAACGTAGTCTTTAAGGCATTATTAGCCTAATGTGGCCTCCTTTGCCCGGCGAAGCAATAACAGTTATTTTTCCTTCTTCACTCCAAACTCTGTCTCTGCGTTCCTATTCAGCACCCGTGGACAGAGGCCAAGTTTTGGCAACAATAGGATCTCCTGTTACTGGTTGATGGTCCTAAACTTTATTCAGTGATGTTAACTTCTCCCTAGAAGAGTGTGTTATCCTTGGAACCTAGTCTGAAGTGGTAGCTGGGTTATCTTCAGTATAACAGCCACTGGGAAGATTTTTGCTCAGGTTGGGTACTTGGGTGGGTTATCCTTCTCAGGCACTGAGAAGATTTTGCTCGAGTAGGTTATCCTCAGGGTAGAAGACACTGAGAAGATTTTTTTTGAGTGGGCTATCCTCAGTGGAGGGACTGGGAGGATCTTACTTAGGATAAGTAAGTTTGGACAAAGTAATTAGGGGGCAGACTGCCCTGCTGTTTTTCATTAAATTGGCTTAATAAACTTTCAACCTATAAAAAAAATAAAAAAATCACAACCTGAACGTTGAGAGTTAGGTTTTATTTGGGGCAAAATCAGGGCTATGGCCCAGGAGGCAGCACTTCAGATATTTCTGAAGTGACACTCCAAAGAGGCAGATGGAAATATCAGTATATATGTAATTTTGGTGAAAGGATGGGAACATGCCATTTTATATAAGTTTGCTCCTGGTCTCATGAAGGTCACTACCTGTCATAAGGAGCCAGTGTCACCATGGAGGATTTTAGTACTTCTTTAGACACAAGGAGATGCAAGAATTGGAACCAGAAAAATCTTCTCCTAAAAAAAATCTAACTATCTGAAGACCTGTTCTGCCAGTCTTCCCAGAGTGCAGAGTGTCTCATCCCTGATCTCCACCCTGAGCTCCTTTCAGGGGGTGTTGAGGGCCAGCAGCTGTAGCAGCTCATGATTCAATCTGTGTAGAGGCAGATGGCAAGTGCCAAACTCCAGCTCACTCTGCTCCCGCATGGTCATAAGCCCAACCAAATCTTTGGGGCACATTTCCCCATGATCATGAATTCAACCATAGTTTTGAGACATATTTTATGATTATTTCATCCCATAGCACATTTTATGTTAGGAATTCTCATTCCAGGTCTGGTGAAAATTTCATCAGTGGGCCACTCAGTGTGCTATCTCTGGGCTAGGCCTGATTACCAGTAGCTAAACATCTCCAGACCACCTGTCTTAAAGTCTGTTATGATTTGGGAAAACATTCCCCCTTGTTGCATCTTCCCCTAACTAGAGTTACACTATTACAATCACTGATCTGGGAGAGAATACCTATTCAACCAATTTCTTCATGTCATTACTATTTTTCTTGGAGGTTCAGTTACACATTCGGTAACACAAGAAACATTAATCTTATAAAACAGGCAAAATGCAAACAATATACCTAATAACATTGTAAGTAAATACTTAAGGCAAGAACTTCCTACACCAAACCAGTTTTTGAAGGTGTCATCAAGACTGCAGAGTGGGTTCCTTAAGGCAGAAATCTAATTGTTCCATATGGTTCATTTAATGTTGTATATCAGAGGATTCATCAGGTTTACCAACACAGCATTTGGTTAGAATTATGGCACAGGTGCCACCCCGAGATGCTGTAAGAATGTCACGGCCAAGGGCCATGCAATTTTGTAACACCACTTTTCTCATCATAGAGACCTCAGAGTTCAGTAGGCTAATAGCCTGCTTACTATCATTTAAGGCTGATTGAGTGAATTTTGTTGTCTTTTTTTTTTTTTTTTTTTTTTTTTTAATTTGGCTGGTTATAGGCTCCAATCCTACTAAAGTTGCAAAAATAACTGTGAAGTGGTCATGTCAATGGAATACAGATCTCTTGACCCATTGGCCTTGATCCAATGGTAAATTTGTGGAGGTCATCTTTAAATTGTTACGTATATAACCTTGAGTCCAAGGGAATCTTAGGGTGCATGTTCCTATCCATCCTGGTGAGAGCCAAGGTCATAAATTAATACCACAAATCCATTGAGTTCCATTAGGTTCAACACAGTGACTCTCTAGTCACCTGACCCATTTGTTTCATACCAGCCGCAATCACTAAAAGTAATGATATGTGGACCCAACCTAATTTCTTAATGTCGCTAGGCAGATCATCCTCGGTATAATTTAATTGTTCTCAATATAGAGTAGGCTTTAACCACGTAAATCCGTCACAGCCTGGGTTAACCACATAAATCCATTCCACAATTGTGGGAGGTCTCCTTCTAAAAAATGAGAAGTTACAGTTTTTGATTGTGACTTATCTCATTGTTCTGTTTGGACTTGAGTTATTCTAAGTGAAAATTCATATTTATGGCCAGGGTCAGAGCAGGTGTTACTGATTAGCCAGGTGAGAGCCTCCCACCTAGTAATATCAACAGTAGCCTACATAGGACGGAACCCCCCTCCCAATCCTGAAAAAATAAATTTCCTAAGGCATATCCAATCAGAGACTTGGAGGTAACTGAGAAGTACTAGACACAGGTAGTTGGCCACAAACCCAATGATTGGATTGATTTTTAAATTTGCTTAGGATTGTGCCATGCCAGAAAAACATTTGATTCACTTGCGAAAATCCAAGGAGTCAAGAGAAGGCAATCATCATATGAGTCACCTATCCATCCTGGTGAGAGCCAAGGCCATAAATTAATACCACAAATCCCCTGAGTTCCATTAGGTGCAACACAGTGAATCTCCAGTCATCTGACCCAGGACTTGCAGCTGCAAGTAACTTGGGTAGCTGTTGCCTACTTCTGATGTCATCTTCTTCTCATCCTGGTGTAGTTTCTCCTTCATTTGTGCATTATTTTAAGATGACTTGAGGTCAGCAGTCCTCTCTCTAGTCCAGTTCTGGGAAGAGCCTTCTTTAAAGTGGGAAATATGAATCCAAGGGCCAGTTTCCTTTAGAATTGCTGAATATGGGCTGTATAAATTTATCTGGTGAGGGGTTTTCCATCTGGCTTGGAAAATAATTCATTAAATTATATCTCTTCCAGTATGCATAAGCTCATGGCTGCAAGTCCTGGGGCATCTGATCTTCATCCAAAGATAAATTACTGAGATCAGCTCTTAGAAACAAACCTGGAGTGCCCTTTAGAAGTTCAAGTAACTTTTGCAACAAAATAACAGAGTAGCAAACAACCATCTGGGAAGTGAGCTTTAGTGAATACAGACCTTGATGGAATTAGATTAACTGGAACATCCCTTTCTCTCCAAAATTACTTTCATTTTTATCAAATGTAGCCAAGCTAAGGCTAATTTATTTGCAAATGAAGTCTGGTTTCAACAAACTTGCCCTGATGATTTATATAAATATACAAGTATATTTATATAAACAAGCATATTTATGTAAACAAGTATATTTATATAAATGCACTTTGAAAAAAAATTAGCTTTGTAGGACTTTTAAAAAGAATCTCGGGCTGAGATTTTAAAGGCCTCTCAGGGATAGGAAAGCCATATTAAGGGCTTATCAGACATTTTGTCTTGCAAATTTAGGTGGACCTCTCCATTTTCCAGGTCCCCAAAATACTTGATATTCCCGCAGGCTACCTGTGAAGTGACTTTTCTAATTTATCTGATAAAGCTGCTGGAAGCCTAGGAGTCCCCAGTCTCTGGAGCTATCAGAGAGAGAGAAATGTTTCAATTCTGACTACAAAGGTATCATTTACCAAATTGTCCTAAGTCACAATGTAACCAAGCATGGCCCTGTGGGGGGTCCTGGGCACGAATGCCTTCTACACCCCTCATTTCTTGTTTTTAGGAAGTGGGCCTCATTCAGCCTCCATGGCCTTCCCTAAGTTTCAGGGGGCAGGTTCAGACAGCTGCTGACCAGGGAAGGGAGGGGATGCAGAGACCAGGGAGGAAGAGTCAAGCAACAATAGTACAGCCTTGGGGCAGCATCCTTGTTCCTTCTCAAGGGAAATCATTGTGTAATAATATAGGCAACTTACACAGCTAAGGGAAAAAGTATATTCCTTATGCTTCCTGTGGAAATGAATACTTTAAAATCAAGTAGCTTGGAGCACTTCCTTTTGGTTCCCTCTCATTCATAAGATAAAGATTAGGCACCTTGGGTGCGATTGCCTGTGGGTTGAAGATTATTAGCCCTTGATGTTTTTCAGGAGCTTTCCTAGTTTGTTCTAATCTCTGATCAACTCGCCCTTTTCACAAGAATGGTAATTCTAGGCAATAACTCAGAAGGTCACCGCCATGATCATGCCATGATATCAGCTTTGCTGACTAAGATTCCCCCAAGGGGTGGCGGGGGATGCATGTCTGCCTCAATCCTTGTTCTTATCTGAAACTCATTTTTCTCATTTTAGACTAAAAACCTCCTGAAATTCTTCCCCAAAGGGGGGCATACTCTTTACAGCATTAATCTGCTGTGGCATCCATTGCCTGGCAAAGCAATAAAAGATATTTTTTTCTCCTTCATTCAAAACTCTGTCTCCATGTTTCGATTTGGCACTGGTGGACAGAGGCCAAGTTTCTGCAACAATAACGCAGGTGAGGGGAAGGGTTTCTTTATACCTGGAAAACACATATTAAAAGCCAGCACCATTTCAGAGTGAAACTGAAAAAAATATACCCATATCCACTGGTTCACTCACTCCAATGCAACTAATCTTTTTTTGTTAAAGGTTAATGAAGCCATCAGATTTCCCTTCAGAAATCTTTAGTTTCTGACCCAGTTCAGCATTATGGTGTGAAAAATCAGAAGCTTGTATTTTTAATTGATTAATTAAATAGCTTTTTAGGGCCGCATCCATGCCTTATGGAAGTTTCCAGGCTAGGGGTAAAATCAGAATTATATCTACTAGCCTATGCCACAGCCACAGCAATATGAGATTTGAGCCAGCTCTGTGACCTACACCACAGCTCATGGCAGTGCCAGGTCCCTGGCCAATTGAGCAAGACCAGGGATTGAACCTACCTTCCTATGCATAATAGTTGGATTTTTTTCCACTCTGCCACAATGGGAACTCCAGGAACTTGTATTAAAAAAAAAAAAAAAAAAAAAAAAAAAAGTCATTTCTACAGATCTTCTTGAAGAAGCTTTTTTTTTTTTTTTTTGCAAAGGCATTAATTAAAACCATTATCTATCTGCAATTAACAAACTTGATTATTGCTGTGATGAAATGTTACAGCATCTGCCCAGCAGCCCTGCACCACAGCATATCGGCTCTGTTGACAGCCCTGTGGCTACAGTGTACCAGCTCCAGCAGCTCTGTGGCCGTAGTGTACCAGCTCTTTTACCCAGCGAGAAACCAAGCAAGCAGTCGGAGAGTTGGAGAACTCAGGTTTATTATGCCCATGGGCTCAGAGGAGATTGCTCTCTGGAGTCTGAGCCCCAAAGAGGGGTTTTGCAAGGCTTTTATGGGCTAGTTCTTCCAGGTCTGTGCTTGGCGGGCCAGAGTGAGAACTGGCAAAGTAATAGGTGCAGAAGCAAGCTTACAGAAGCGTATGTGTTTGGGTGGGGTGGTTAGGGGTAGTTGGCCAGGTTAGGGGGCATTGGCCAGATTTTGCTTAGTCATCATGGCCGGGGTCCCTCCTTTCTACTTTTTGTCAGGATGTTTTCCCCTACATGCCCCCCTCTTGATGCTTTTTCACATTTTTGGAGCAAGCATCAACCTTTCTGGTCTTCTTGGCCCAGGGGCTGATATAAAGGTAGCCCGGACGTCACCACCATTTGTAGCTTTATAGATTCTAGGCATGAGGAGATGAACTGGACAAGACAGTTCAGGATACAGGGGCCAAATGTGAGAGCCATGAAGACCATGAGGAGAGGCCCAGCCAAAGGCATGAGCCATGCCACCCAGCTCCTAGTAACCAGGAGTTATCTAATTCTTCCCTTCTCTTTGCTATGCATTCTTTTAGTTGTTGAGCCATGTTTCTGACTATTCCAGATCTGTTTGTGTAAAAACAACATTCTTCATTGAGGAACAGGCAAAGTCCCCCACTTTCTGCAGTGAGTAAGTCCAGTGCTCTCCTGTTTTGAAGAGCCACTTCTGCCAGAGAGTCTGCCTGATCCTGTAAGGCTACTAGGGAAGTGGCTACTTGTTCCATGTCATCTGTGTATTCTTGATGATAATAAGGAGCGGAGGATGCTATTCCTCCCACTCCTGCTCCTATCCCTGCTGAAATTCCCAAACCAACTAATAAGGGGATAATTTATATTGCTCTCTTGGTTCTGCCATGTGACTCTATGGGCAACATAAGAGACTGATTTCCAGGGACAATATCTTTTTGAGGAGTGACAAAGGCTAGCATGCAGGTCCCCGTCCAGTTAGCAGGGAGGCCCTGGAAAGCATAATTTCCTCATTCAAAGAAGAGGCCCATCTGGGGTCTACACCAAGCCCCATTGATCAAGGAGTAATCCAAGTTCTCAACATTAGTAACATTGTCACATTTTGTCAAGTTACCCACCTAAACCATTTTCCCAAGACTTTGAATACACCACGGGGCCTTGAGAGGCATGTGTACACCTACCAGTCTAGGTTCTTGTGTTGGATCAAACTGACTTTGGTTTCCCCTGGTGGTATTGATGACACTTATTGGTATGGCAATAAGTTGAGGCTTTTGGATGGGTAAACAGAGCCAGCAGTCCCTCATCAGTTTAGCATTTTTCATGTTTAAGATGTGCTGCATGACATTCAGCATTCGGCTCAGGTCAAGACCTTGACTTAGAGGCCTGAGTTTTAGCTTGGGTAGCTTTATTGGCGGGGTGGGGTGGGGGTGGTGGTGGTGCAGCAGAAGCGGTGGAAGCCCCTCATGCGACTCTTCAAACTCAAAATCTATTCCACCTAGCCCTGGATTGTAGCCAGCCAGGTAGTGGTTTCTGGGCAGCCTATCATCTGTTAATCCTGTCCCATACCATAGATCATCATTCCAATCTGTCACCCCTGGAGTGAGCAGCAGGGTGAGTGTTAACAGAACTATGATTCCCTTAATCTTTTTCACTGACCTATTATGAACAGGGATCCTAGTATACTGGCAGTCAGGAGATACATCACACAGATGAGCAGCCGGGCTCCCTGTCCCCATTCGGAAGGGGATGTTGCATGTAGCCCCACTCCAAATATGAGGGCTATGGCAATTTCAATTACCAATATTCCCCACCAGAGCATGAGTTCAGTTCAAGTTTGCATGGAGTTCCTCCGGCTTCCACTTGCAGGAACCAACCAACTTCCAGTATGTGGCTGGGGCAGGGCTGTAGATTCTTCAAGCTTCGGCCATGTGTGGACTGGCCAGCTTCTGGGTGTGACCAGAGCAGGGCCCAACATCCTCCAGTGCCAAATGTCTCTGGAACGTGATCCTGAGGGGGTTCTCAGGGTGCCAGACAACTTCCCGGGTGTCTCTGTCAGTGGCAGGAGCAGCCTTCTTTATTCTGGTGTGATGGATCCACGGGACAATACCTGCAACTTTGACAGGAGTTGGAGTAGCCAATACAACCATGTAGGGGCCCATCCAGACTGGCTGGATTGGCTCCTTCTTCCAGTCCTTAACCCATACCATGTCCCCAGGTTGATGAGGGTGGATCCAGTTGCCTAAGGGAACAGGGGCCCTCTCTAGGGTCTATCTGGAGATGCAGTGGAGGACTTTCCCTATGGTCTGGAGGTGTTGGGATATCTCCATGTCGGCCATCTGTCTGGGATCTCCCTTTACCTTCCCTATTACAGGAGGGGGCATTCCATACAGAGTTTCAAACAGGATGTAGCCCATGGATCTGGGTGTGCATCGGTTTTGGAGTAGGGCTAAGGGGAGGACATCTACCCAGGGTAATTGAGTCTCCTGGTGCAACTTGGCTAGAGTGATTTTAAGGGTCTGGCTCATGCGCTCAATTTTTCCTGAACTTTGTGGCCTATAAGCTGTATGAAGTTTCCATTTGATTTCCAGAGTCCTAGTCAAGGTCTGGGTTACTTCCAACACAAAAGCAGGCCTGTTATCAGATCCAATCATGAGGGGTAGCCCATATCTGGGGATTATTTCCCTCAGCAAAACCTTAGCCACTTCCCAGGCTCATTCCACTCATGTGGGGAAGGCCTCTACCTGCCGAGGTCCAGCCCCAGCAGCCAGGGAGTGCCAAAGGAGAGGATGGGCTACAAACGGCGCGGAAAGAATTGGAGCCAACTCCTCAGCTGCATGCTGCAGATGACCCAATTTATTAAATGAAAAGCATCAGTTTTTATACCCTATCACAATCAGGTTTTGTGTAAGATTTGACATTAGCATTTTATTTAAAGCCCTTTTGTTCCCTCCACCTGAGATACAAAAAAAAAGAAGGTTAGTTAAAACATGTTCCTTTCAACTTTAGATTTTCCTTCAAGATTACAAACTTAAAGTTTCACACCGTATTTTTCTTAAAAGGTCAACAACAGTAGCTATTCTATTGTATATTAAGAACAAAGCTTTAATAAGTAATAAACTATGATACCTAACATTCTTTAACTAAAGGTGTATGTAGTTAACAAAACACATGAAAGCCTTGGGCTCATGACATTTTTAAAACCATGATTTATTTGGCGCCAGCAAGCTAAACATTTAACCTATTGTGCTGATTTACGTAAGTTCCAAGCCATCAATTTCAATAGAAAGGACTATTATACCCAAAAATTAACAAATGCCCCCACAAGGGATGAAAGTTATAAGTGACACTGTTAAAAAATATATCTATTATAGAAAATAGCAATTTATAGGCCAAACAACATTTTCCCAGCCCCAAACTTCTTTTTAAGTAAAGGGACTGAAATCATAAGTTTCCCCTGTATACTCTCACAAAGTAGGTGCCATAAATTGTTACTCCAAAACAAAGGCTTTTTCCATTACATTGTTTAAATAACTTCACTCTGTTTTGGTTCAAGAGTTTTACATACCCAGGGCAAATCTTTAGCAGTAAGAAAGCTGTGAATAGGAGATAGAAAAAGAAGGATAAACACAGAAAAATAGATTAACATATTTTTTAGGGGATATCATTTTTATTTTCCTGGAGCTGATGTCTTTCAAGGGATTGCTCTGCAATCCTTCTTCTTTCTTCAGCTTGTCTGTAGCTCTGCTAACCAGACAAGCCTCACGCATCCGCAATCCTTCTTCTTTCTTCAGCTGGTCTGTAGCTCTGCTAACCAGACAAGCCTCATGCAGGTACCGACTGTGGCTTTGCTTTCTTTACTGGAGCAGCCTTATGGCTCCCGACATCTACCCATCCTGAATATGTGCATACAAGCACTAGCAGATATCGATGGCTCTGGCAGGGTCTGACTTCAGTGAAGTCAACTTCCAGGTCCTCAAAGGGCATTGTCCCTATTGCTTGTACCCCAGGACTGGGCCTAGGTTTTGACTGGCATTGTTCTGGGCACAAGCCACACATCAGAGGCTGATCTGGGTGCATAGGGTGGGGAGCTTGGCTATAAGGTAATAATGATTTAGTAGGCTTTCTAAGGCAGTTTTTCCCAGATGGTACTGTGTTACTAACTGGGCCATTGTTGTACTGGGGATGAAAAGTCTGATCCAGTAGCCTCCACCAGCCTTCCCTCTCCTTTTTCCCTCCTTCTGGTGGGGGCCCATTGATCCTCTTCTTTAGTATAATTGGGAGCAGGGGGCAGTTCTGGTGCCAACAGGATCTTAGGGATGGTTCCCATTCAGGGACCCACTGGCCGGCAGCCTCCTTAGCTGCCTGACCAGCCAGTTGATTTCCTTTGCTGATGGGGTCTTTCCCCTTCTGATGGCCTTTGCAGTGGATGACTGCTGCCTCCAAAAGCTGGAGGATTTCTTCTTTGTTCTTTATCTCTTTCCCTCCTGCTGTGCGCAGTCCTCTTTCCTTATAGATGGCCCCATGAATGTGTAACATGGCAAATGCATACTTGGAGTCTGTGTAGATATTGACTCTTTTCCCTTCAGCATACCTCAATGCCTGGACTAATGCCAACACTTCAGCCTGCTGTGCCAACCAGCCCTGTGGGAGAGCTTCAGCCTTTATTACCTTCTCTGTTGTAGTTAGAGAACACCTTGCTTTACATTGTCCTCCTTGGACAAAGCTGCTTCCATCCATATAAAAATCGAGTTCTGGGTCCAAGAAGGGAATGTCTGTTAGGTCTGGCCAACTCGAATAAACTTTGTCTATGGTCTCTTTGCAGTCATGGTCAAGCGGGCCCACCTCAGTAGGCAGGGAAGTGGCCAGATTCAGTGTCTGCACAGTCTCCAGATGTACTCGAGGGTTTTGGCAGAGCAGCCGCTGAGAGTCATGTCATCCGGGTGTGGGTCAGCCACTTATGACCTTGGCTGCTCATTAGGGGTTATAACTGCATGAGGAATTTTCATGGTTATATTTTGTCCCAGGGTAAGCTTGTCTGCTTCTCTGATTAGGGCTACTGTGGCTGCCAGGCCTCGGAAACATGGGGGCCATCCTGCCATCACCGGATCTAGATGCTTGGGCAAGTAGGCCACTGGCTGCTTCCATGGTCCAACACTCTGTGTGAGGATTCCCAGAGCTGTATGGTTCTTTTCATGAACAAAGAGGTTGAAGTCCCGTGTCACAGCTGGTAATCCTAGCACTGGGGCACCAATTAGCAGTCTCTTTATTTCCCAGAAGGCTCCCTCCTGTTCTGGCCCCCACTTTAAGGACTCCTTTCCAGACCCTGCAGTGGCCTCATACAGGGGACTTTTCTATGCCTGAGAATCCTGGTATCCAGATTCAGCAAAACCCTGCAGCTCCCAGGAACTCCCGAGGCTCTTTCTTTGTGTTGGGCCAAGGTATTGAACAAATTGTTTGTTTCCTCTCAGGCCCAAGAGCCTGTGCCCTTTGAGATGAGGAATATGAGGTACTTTACCTTCTGCTTGCATATTTGGGCCTTCTTCCAGGACACCTTACAGCCCACCTCAGAGAGCAGAGTCAGTAAGGCTTCTGTGCCCGCCCAGCAGCCTTCTCTAGTGGGGCTGGCTAAAGGTAAGTCATCCAGGTACTGGAGAAAGTTACAGTTCAGAATCTCTCTGGGAAAAGTGGCAAGATCAGTGGCCAGTACTTCCCCAAACAAGGTCGGTGAGTTTTTGAACACCTGCGGTAATCTGGTCGGTCCATGTTAATTGTGTCTTTCTCCCCGTGAGCAGGTCCTCCCACTCAAAAGCAAACAATGGCTGGCTGACCGGTGCCAGCTGGAGGCAGAAGAAGGCATACTTAAGGTCAAGGCAGGTGAACCAGCTGGCCTGAGTGGGCAGGAGATGGAGGAGAGTGTAGGGATTTGGCACTACAGGGTGTATTGTGACAACTGCATTGTCGATTGCCTGCAGATCCTGGACTGGCCGGTAATCTTTACCTTTGGACTTCCTGACTGGCAGTAGTGGTGTGTTCCACGATGATTGACAGTCTATCAATATTCCAGCATCTTGAAGTCATCAGATGTGATTCTGAATCCCCAGGGGTGCTTCCTGGGGGACGGGGTACTGTCTTTGTCTGACTGGGGTGCTCCCGAGTTTCAGGTCCACTGTGATAGGTGCCTGGTTCTTAGCCATCCCGGGGAAGGCCCTTTCTCTGCCCATTCCTTAGAGAACTCTTCTAGTAGGCTTTCCAGGTTCGTGTAGCTCTTCTCTGAGCAATAGAGTCACCATTCATCCTCTCTGGGTACTGTAACTGCCATTAGCAATGTTCCCTTATCCTTGAAGCTTAGGCTAGTTGGCCCCCCAGGGGTGAATGTTATTTGGGCTCCTATATTAGTCAGGAGATCTCTTCCAAATAAGGGGATGGGACATTCTGGCAAATACAGGGACTCATGTGTCACCAGATGGCCTCAAAGTTGACAGGTCCAAGGCCAGCAAAATGGATGGTTTGTTTGTGCTCCTGTGCCACAAGCAATAGTCACTTTTCATCTCGGGCGGGGGGGGGCATGGGTGTGGCCACCACTGAATGCTCTGCACACATGTCCACCATAAGTTTTATGGGCTGACCCCCCACCATCACCTTGACTGGGCTCCAGGGGCTCAGGAGCAGGGAGCCCGGTCTTCCCTAATCAGAGTCTGTTCTGGCTAGACTGACAAGGTCATGGGTGACTGGCTCGGGCCTGTACTTCCTCTTGTCAGATGGGGCCCTTTACCCCAGTTGGTCTCTTACCTCCTTTCGCTGTGGGCACTCATTCTTCCAGTGACCGATCTCCTTGCAGGATGCTCATTGATCTTGTTTTAGCGGTAGTCTTCTTCTCATGCCTCCTTTGCGTGGTGGTGCAGGCTGCCTGCTGGGGTCTGGCCCCCCGAGTGCTGCTGCTAGCAGGGATGCCTTCTGCTTCATCTGTTTATCAGCTTCTCAATGGTCCTCCTAGTCTCAATTCACAAAAACCTTGTTAGCCACCTCTAGTAGCTGGGTGGTGTTCATTCCAGCAAGCCCTTCTAGCTGCTGGAGCTTTTGTTGAATATCTGTGTACAATTGGGCCATGAAGGCAGCATTGACCATCTGTATATTTTCAGGGGCTTCTGGGTCAAAGGGAGTGTAGGTTCAGAAAGCCTCACACAGTCTCTCATAGAAGTCCCCTGGTGGCTCATCTGCCTTTTGAATCACCATGGTAGTTTTGGACATATTGATTGGCTTCTTGGCCCCAGCTCTGAGCCCCTGTAGGATGGCATCACAGTAATAGCGCAGCACACCCTGGTCTTCTAGTGTGTTAAAGTCCCACTCTGGCTTAGCTTCAGGGGCTGCAGTTTGTGCTCATCCTTCTATATAAACGGTGCCAGCAGGGGCCTATCCTTGGGGCCACTTCCTGGCCCCAGCCAAAATGTGCCTCCTCTCTCTGGTGTTGAAGAGGGTTAGGAGGAGGTGGTGGATATCATCCCAAGTTGGCTGATGGGTTTGGAAGACCGATTCCAAGAGGTTGATCATGGCCTGCGTCTTCTCAGAATATGCTGTGGTGTGGTGTCTCCAATTTAAGAGATTGGCTGTGCTGAACAGTTGGCAGAAGAGAATGGCCTGACCCAGCTGTACAGAACCATCTTCACTCACTTGTTGGGGGCCCTGAATTTCTCACAAGGGCACTTGGAGAGCTGCAGCTGGCTGGGTAGATTGCTGAGCAGATTGGAGCCATCTGCCTACCAGCTCCGGGCTCAGAGTCCATAGTGGTCGATGTGGTGGGGACACAGATGGAGGTGGGCTTTCTGGAAGGTGATTGGGTGGAGGCTGAGCTGAAGGTGGAGGAGGTGTTGATACATATGGCAGGGGCATCAGGGGTTCATCCCCTGAGTCTCCTTGGAGGATTGGCTTAGTAGTCTCACTTTTCTCCTTTCCAGATGTTCGGACCACAAAAATCCTACCCTGTCCCTTCCCATTAGTGCAGAACTGGACCCAAGGGGGCAAGATCCGAGAAATCTGGAGCCAAGAGTCAATATATGGGAATCGATCAGGATGTCCTGGTGTCCCAGTGACTACTTGGTACACTGCTTGGACCTTTGATAAATCAAGAGTGCCCTCTGAAGGCCAACCCACATTGAATGCTGGCCATTCGAGCTTGAGTTCGCACAAAGTGCAGAGCTTTCCTGGAGTCATTTCAGTCCCATTGTCTCCTGAGAAACTCTTTTTTAAAATTTTTGACCGTACAGTCTAGGATTGAGGGTTTTGATTTGGATGAGCCCATGGTGCTTTTCTGTGGATCTCACCTATGATCTGATTTTATGAGACCTCTTTCATCCTCATGAGTGGTATCCCCTGGAGCACTGCCTCTGCCACTCCTGAAAGCAAAACAGCTCCCACTCAGCTCACTCAATAGCCGGGGAGAACACCGGCTTTGTTGCAAGGGTCTCTGATCCATCTGGCCCTAGGCCTCAGGAAGGCACTCTCAGACAAGTTCTAATTTTTGGGCAAAGGACAGGTGACTTCATACCCCAACCTCCCTATACCATGAACTGATGTAGCAGGAGACGGGGATGACGGGCTTGTGGAAAAATAGATGTTCCAATAGAGGAACTTCCAACTGGGGCTGCACTCAACATTTGGGAAACTCTCCCCGACTCTGATTCTGGGCCTCCATGAGCTGCAAAAAAATGGGTGGTCCTGCAGCCCATTTAGAATCTGGGATGGGAGATCCTGGAGGCCCAGGGGCAGGGGCAAGTTAGATTATCTCCTTGGAGGAGCACAGGGGTCTCTGGCTCATGGGCTTCTAGGTTAGCTCCCACTCCATGTGGCCACCCTGTGCTGGTGTCACAGACAAAACAAGGGAGGGTACCCCTTCTCAGAAGGTGGCCATTCAGATGTCTGCCTGACCGCCCCCCTCTCGGGAGTTTAGGTGCCTCTTAGCGATTGGCTGGTTCATATAAGCCCTGGACTTGGATTGAACTCACAGGGAGGGAAGAGAAGCCTCAGAGTTTGCTCTAGCTGAAAGCCACACGAGGTCACCACGGAACTGCAGATTAGGACCCACTCAGACTCCATAGCCACTGAGGCTGTGGAGCCACAAACTTGAACCTGAAGCACAAATGAATCAGGTCACTCATTCACTCCCACATGCACTCAGAGGTTATCACAATGCCTCCCACTCCCTGGGAGTCCCTAACCAGTAGCTCCATCAAGCACAACTTTCAATCGGCTATTCCTCACAGTTGCTCCACCCAAGCAAGAGGTTCCTCTGCTTCCAATCTGGAGCACTAGGACTACTGCTCCAGTCAGGCACAGCTTCTGACCAGGAGAGTCTCTCTAAGGGGGTGATCAGTCCCCTCTTCCGCCTGCTGGGGCAGGACCTGACTGGGGTTGGCCCTGGGGCCTTTCCTTGTCTGGATGCCTTTCCAGTGAGTTGCTCCCCCTCTCCACGGAGTCTGGTTGGGGTTCAATCACCTGGGAGATAGGAATGCTGCTCTGAATGAGGACCCGGAATACCGTCTGGTGGCATGCTGCCTCATTTGGTTCAAGGCTCCCCGGGTCCCAGGTGGCCTTGCCTCTGCTCTGGTGGCACAAGGGGCCAGAACAGTTGGAATCTCACTGGGGCCTCCAGAAATGTTGTGGCGGCTGTCAGCATCCCAAGGCCAGAGTGTGTCAGCTCTGCTGGCAGCCTTATTGCTGCAGTGTACCAGCTCTGACAGCTCTGTGGCCTCAGTGTACCAGCTCCAACAGCTCTTTTACCCAGCAAGAAACCAAGCGAGCACACAGAGAGTTGGGGAACTCAGGTTTATTACACCAGTGGGTTCAGAGGAGCTCACTCTCTGGAGTCTGAGCCCCGAAGAGGGGTTTCACAAGGCTTTTATTGGCTAGTTCTTCCGGGTCCATGCTTGGCAGACCAGAGTGAGAACTGGCAAAGTAGTAGATGTGGGAACAAGTTTACAGAAGCAGATATGTGGGGGTGGGGTGGTTAGGGGTAGTTGGCCAGGTTAGGGGCTGTTGGCCAGATTTTGCTTAGTCATCATGGCTGGGGCCTCACCTTTCTACCTTTTTGTTGGGACATTTTCCCCTAAAGGGGCAGTTGGCTGGACTTTGCTTAGTCATCATGGCCACGGTCTCTCCTTTCTACCTTTTTATTGGGACATTTTCTCCTCCATTCCCCCCTCTTGATGCTTTTCCACTTTCTTGGAGCAAGCATCAATTTTTAGAGGTCAAGTTGTCTGTGTCTGATGTGTCCAGGGGGGCATACTGTGTCCTGACTAACATTTGCAACCTCAGAGACTCTGTTTGTGTAGATACAAAATGAGTAATTGCATTAAGAATTCAGGGCCCAAACAAGAGGACAATGATGAGTATAGTCAGTGTAGGAGCCATAAAGCCCAGTTCCAGATCTTATTCCAGTAGTTTGATGACTCTTCCAATTCTCGCCTCCTCTTGGTTATTCACTCTTTTAAGTGTTGTGCCATGCCACTGATTACACCTGACTTGCTGGCATAAAGACAGCATTCTTCCTTAAGGAATAAACAGAGTTCCCCTTTTCTGCTGTCAGTAATTCTAGTCCCCTCCTGTTTTGTAATACCACCTCCACCATGAGTCCAGTTGTTTGGGGGCTTTTATGGCTGCTACAGTGGCCTTCCAAGACTCTTGAACCATTATAGTCAGGCTAAGTACTGAGCTCTCTAACAGAGGTACTCCAGCAAACCAAAATGATCCTCTAAAGATAGAATGTCCTACCCCCTGGTTTTGAAAAGAGAGGCTGTTTTTCCACTAACACGCTAATTATCCCCATGGGCCAGCCTTGTTCCAAGTATCCCCATAGCTCTGTGTACTCCAGTTTCAGCTCTTTCAGCAGACTACTGGACTGATGGTGGTGCTGGTGCCAGAGAGCAGGATGATGGCAGTGTTACTTACCTCTGTGTGTAATGTGTAGGTGAACCCACCTAGTGTTCCCTCCAGCTTGATGAGGTCCTCTACAGCTGTGGGGCGAGCCTTGACCTCAATGTCTCATACCCCTGTAGGGTTGTTCTTGTGCAATCATGCCCAACAATCAGTCTTGTATACCACTATTGACATTTGAGACACTATTGAACTCCATGGGTGGGAGAACCTGGATCTGTTTGTTGGTCATAAAGGCTATTATTTCTGTGAAGAGGCCCCTCATTATGTTTGTTAGCTGGCAATGAAGAGGACTCCCAATGTACTTGGAGTCAGAAGATACACCACACAACAAACAACCTAGGGCCCTCTTCCCATTCCCAACTTCAAGTACAAGGGTTAGGGTGATTTCGGTGGCTAACGTCCCCCACCAGAACACTAGTTCAAGTTAAGTCTCATGTGGAACTCCTCAGGCTTCTACCATGCATAGACTGACCAGCTTCCACGGGTGGCCAGAGCAGGGCTTAGCGCTCTCTGATGATGGTGAAGGGAGTCTCTGGAACTTGACCTTGAGGGGATTCTCAAGGTGCTGTACAATCTCCCAGGTGTCCACATCGGTAGTGGATGCAGCCTTCTTGACTGTGGTATGATGGACCCTACAGGGTAATACCTGTAAACTTTATAGCAGTTGGGGTTGCTATGCGACCCTTAATTTACAAATGTTAATCAATAGCCACATCAAAGAATGTATCAAAGCCCATGTTCCTACACTGACTACCTGAAGTTAATATTCTGCCTCAATTCCCCCCCCCCCAAGTTGGAGACTAACTTCAGGGGAAAGGGGCAATGAGTGCTCTGACTTCCTCCTGCTGAAAAGGGGTGTTGTTAGGGAAAGCAGTTAGTTCCCCACTCATGTGACAGTCAAGTGGGCTTTGATACATTGCTTTGGGTACCCCTTCTATCAACATTTGAAGGTTGATAACTTTTAATCAGGATATAATGAAGAAAGAAATACAATTAATTATACAGGGTCTGAATAAAAGGATCAAGATCACAATGAATGTGGTGAAGAAACATGTTCACCAGGAGGAGGAGGAGGTCAGCTGGTTGCAGAGGGCAGCTCCAAAAGCTGGAGCAGGATAGGACATCTCATGAATCTACTGTTGAAAATCTAGCAGGGAATTAGACACATTCTGTAAACAATCAGGTTAAACAAACCTTTAGATTTTATAATAGCACAGGTAACTTGTATGACTTTTCTGATTTCTCTGGCTGGTTATGAAATATTTGTATGCCATTTTCCTTGGTCAGCAGGTAATTGTCCTTGTGAGGAGTATGATTTATGACACCACCTTACTTTTATAGTAAGTTAACTTACTCAAATATATTCTAAGCAGTCCCCACCATGCACAAAATTCTCTTCTCAGTGTCCACTTCCCACACACCTTGTATCACTTTCTGTATCCATATTAGCCTGTCCCTTATTTTCCAACCAGTGCAATCAGCTAAAGACAGACTATCTGTCTTTTGCCTTAATAAATTACAATTACATTCCTCATTCCTTCTATATTGAAAGCACACACATTCTACTTTTCTCAAGCAACCATGGACTGTCCTTTATAGTTTCTAAAAACACATGTTTTTCTTATAGAGACCATCCCAGGGTGGCACCGATCATACTGATTAATCATTCTAAATACGTTTAGTTTCTGTTTAGTGATTGAGTCTCCATGTCTCACTTGACTTACATTAAACCTAGCTATGATAAGATATTATACCTAATGTTGACAGCTGTAATGACATGTATGTATTAATTAGATCAGCAAACTTCAATTCTAATTTAAGATATTAATTTAACACTGAATATTTCCCAGTTTACTTGAACCTAAAGTTAATTCCAGCCAGTTAGTTACCTTCCGTCTTTTGAGGGTTTGTATATGCAAAGCCTTAGTCAAGGAAATGCAGGGGAAAAGGCATCTTTTAAATCTAGTGCAGTAACCCATGTTGCTGTTTCTGGAATTTGTGAAAGAAGAGTGTAGGGATTGGGCACCACTGGATGTAATGGGACCAGTGTCTCATTTAGTAGACCAAGGCCCTGTGCTAGGCACCAATCCCTGTTAAGTTTTTGCACTCCCAATATAGGAGTGATACAAGGGCTGTTACATTCAATTAATAATCTCTGTTCTCTTATGTTTTGTATAATTGGGCTAAGTCCCTGTCATGCCTTGGGTCTCAGAGGATACTGCTTTTGGCAAAGAAATAAATTGTGATCTTTAAGAGCATTCTTTGCTCTTCCTATCTTTCCTCCTATGGCCCAGACTTCTGGGTAAATATATACTTCTGTTGAAGGCAGGCATAAACATCAATTAGGCTCTGTTACCATGTGCCTTATTTTGGGGGGGGGGCACACCCATGGCATATGGAGATTCCCAGGCTAGGGGTTCAACCATAGCTGAAGCCACCATCCTATGCCACAGCCACAGCCACGTGGGATCCAAACCAGGTCTGCAATCTATACCACAGCTCACCTCAGCGCTGGATCCCCAACCCACTGAGCAAAGCCAGAGATCAAACCTGCAACCTCATGGTTCCTAGTCAGATTTGTTGCTGCTGCACCATGATGGGATATCCACCATTGCCCTGTGAATCAAGGCTTAACCTCTTGCAATATATCTCTTTCTAAAAGAGGAGTTGGACTCTCTGGAGAAATCAGAAAGGCATGAGAGAAGAAAAGGGATTCCCAGTCACAACTCAAAAGTTGTGTAAAAATTTTTGTAACCGGCTTTCCCAAAATATGAATGTGGCAGACTCATGGGGGAGGGGTTCAGGATTGGAGAGAGGGACTGAAAAATGTGGCCTGTATCCAGGAGGAAGTCAACAGGCTGTCTTCCTACATTTAGAGTCACTCAGGGCTCCTGAGTGGTGATAAGGACAGGAGCCATTATGGAAATATCCTGGCAGCCTTGATCCTGGGCCTGAGGGGTCAACCCTAGAGACCTTCGTCTTTGGGGGCAGCCCCTCTTCCAGTGATCTCCCCGATATATGGGAGATGGCCTAGGTGCTGTGGTCTGAGCCTTGGGGCATTCCCATTTAAAGGGTCCCTCTTTTCCACAGAGGAAACAGGCTCTGGGTATAGGTCTCTTCCCAAGTCCTCTCACCTTGGAAACTCCCAGGTTGACTCCCTGTAGTGCCATAACTAGAGCCTCAGCATTTTCTCTGTCTCTCCTCTTGTTCTCTTTCATTCTTCCTGGCCCCAATTATAACATACTTGAGTTGCTACTTTGAGGAGGAGCTCCAGGTCCTGATCAGGGCCAAAAGCCAATTTTTAGAGCTTTCTCCATATATCTGGCACCAACTGAGCTATGAATTTATCCTTAAGAATTATTCAGCCCTCCATTGTTTCTGGGTTCCTTGGTGTATGTTTTCTCTATGCCTTTCTGAGTCTTTCTAAGAAAGCTGATGGACGCTCTTGTTCTCCTAGTAAACCTCTGATAGCTGTTAATGGGCTTTACCCATGATGCTTTTAATCCCTCAACTATGCAAGTAATAAAATAATATCTATGCCAATTGTGGTTATCTCCCTCATCAGCAGACCAAATGGGATCACTCATAGGAACTGCCTGACACCCTGTGGGGAATCTTGTTCATTCCTCTTCTAATTTGCCTCTGGCATTTATAGCATCATTCCATTCATCTTCCTCAGCTTTGAGTGGCTTCAAAGATGTCGTGTATTTTTTTTTCACTTATAGTCAATGTCTGCTTTAGTAATAATATAACGTGCTTCCAGGCTAACTCAAAGGACTGCATGAGACCCTGAAAGACCTCAATATATCTGGGTTGTCAGCAAATTTTCCCAAATCTGTTTTTATTTGCCTTAAGTCCTGAAGTGAAATTGGCATATGGACCTATATTGGTCCCCATGCTCTGTTTGCCACTTCTTGTAAAGGGAGTAGAGAGGTATATAACTTTGGCACTGGAGGGGGAAGAGGAGGAGCCTTGGGTGGTATTGGAGAAGACTGATTAGCTTCTGGAGGGTCTGATCCAGTTGGGCTAGGATAGGGTGGGCACCTAGGTCCTAGAGAGTTGGCATAATGTACTGAGAAAGTCCACAAGCCTTCCTCAGTGTAGTGTCTGCCCTCATTATAAAGATGATCTGACATAAGTCACCTCTGACCATTTCCCTTCTCATCTGCCAAAATAGGCCTAATTGGAGAATAGTACTATAAGCTAGAGAATCTTCAGATGGCCATCACTCTCCATCTGACAGATTATATGGTGGCCAAAATTAAATGTTTCTTTTTCAGAGTCTCAGGGTCAAACTTTTTCCAGTTCTTCAAGGCACATGTCAGAGGAGTTGCTATTGAACCATGCACCAGGCTTGAGGATATGGCTCCCATCCAAAAAAGAGAAAAGGCCAGCCTCCAGTGCCTATTGTCCTTTCTTGGATATGTGAGGGCATCCCCTCTCCTACAGAGCGACTAGACAATAGTGGTCAAATGTCCCATCCAACCTCAGGCTGACTGGAATTAACCACTCTTTACCAGCATGGCCTCTCTTCCCATCATCCCTGCCCATTGCCTGTCTCTGGACAGAGGTGAAGAAAACCCAGGCATACAGGCCATGCCCCGGCTTTTTGAATCCTAAGATGCTCACTCTTACATGACCTCTATTAATATTAGGAAAGTTTCCAAGCCACAGTTAACAGTTAAATTGGATGAACCAGCCATCAATTTCTCCAACAAGGGTGAAAGTAAATAGCAAAAAGCAAAGCTGACTTGCCCAGGCTCTGAGGCTAAACACTTGGCTCAAGTTGGATAAATACTAGTTATGAACTCCTTTTCCCCCACAGGCATGGTAACAACTCAGGGTGGTCTTAACATCTAGAGGTCTATTTCCTTTGCCCCCCCCCCCCGCCCCCACAGCTCTATTTGAGGCAATAGCAAAGGAAATGATGAAAGATCAGGTTAGTTTTACATCATAATCTTCAGAAAATCCCTTTTTGAAATCAGTGATCACACAGTCTGGGACCATGGGTTTAGACTTGGGTGAACCCATGGTGTCTTTCTGCGGATCTCATCTATGGCCTGATATTATGAGAACTTCTATGACCTCATGGGTGGTACCTCCAATAGCATTGCTTCTGACAAACCTGAAAAGCAAGACAGCTCCCACTCAGCTCACTCTATGGCCAGAAAAAGCACCTGCTTTGTTGAAAGCATCTCTAATCTATCTGGGCCTCTGGTCTCAGGAAGGCACTCTCAGACAAATTCTAATGTTTTGGGCAAAGGACAGGGGACCTCATACCAAATTCTCCCTATAAGCTGAACTGAGATGGGGATGACATGCGTGTCTCCCTCATTCAGATCCTGGGCCTCCATGAACTGAAAAAGTGGGCAGTCCCATGGCTGGTTTAGAATTTCGGATGGGAGATCCTGGAGGCCCAGGGGCAGGGGCAAGTTAGATTATCTCCTTGGAGGAGCACAGGGGTCTCTGGCTCATGGGCTTCTAGGTTAGCTCCCACTCAATGTGGCCACCCTGTGCCGGTGTCACAGACAAAACAAGGGAGGGTACCCCTTCTCAGAAGGTGGCCATTCAGATGTCTCCCTGACCGCCCACCTCTTCTGCCTGCTGGGGCAGGACCTGACTGGGGTTGGCCCCGGGGCCTTACCTTGTCTGGACGCCGTCCTGGTGAGTTGGTCTGTCTCTCCACTGAGTCCAGTTGGGGTTCAATCACCCGGGAGATAGGAATGCTGCTCATGAAGGAGGACCTGGAATACTGTTGGGTGGCACACTGCACGATTTGGTTAAAGGCTCCCCAGCTCCCGGGGCCAACCCCAGTCAGGTCCTGCCCCAGCAGGCGGAAGAGGGGACTGATCACCCCCTTAGAGAGACTCTCCTGGTCAGAAGCTGTGCCTGACTGGAGCAGTAGTCCTAGTGCTCCAGATTGGAAGCAGAGGAACCTCTTGCTTGGGTGGAGCAACTGTGAGGAATAGCCGATTGAAAGTTGTGCTTGATGGAGCTACTGGTTAGGGACTCCCAGGGAGTGGGAGGCATTGTGATAACCTCTGAGTGCATGTGGGAGTGAATGAGTGACCTGATTCATTTGTGCTTCAGGTTCAAGTTTGTGGCTCCACAGCCTCAGTGGCTATGGAGTCTGAGTGGGTCCTAATCTGCAGTTCCGTGGTGACCTCGTGTGGCTTTCAGCTAGAGCAAACTCTGAGGCTTCTCTTCCCTCCCTGTGAGTTCAATCCAAGTCCGGGGCTTATATGAACCAGCCAATCGCTAAGAGGCACCTAAACTCCCGAGAGGGGGGCGGTCAGGCAGACATCTGAATGGCCACCTTCTGAGAAGGGGTACCCTCCCTTGTTTTGTCTGTGACACCAGCACAGGGTGGCCACATGGAGTGGGAGCTAACCTAGAAGCCCATGAGCCAGAGACCCCTGTGCTCCTCCAAGGAGATAATCTAACTTGCCCCTGCCCCTGGGCCTCCAGGATCTCCCATCCCAGATTCTAAATGGGCTGCAGGACCACCCATTTTTTTGCAGCTCATGGAGGCCCAGAATCAGAGTCGGGGAGAGTTTCCCAAATGTTGAGTGCAGCCCCAGTTGGAAGTTCCTCTATTGGAACATCTATTTTTCCACAAGCCCGTCATCCCCGTCTCCTGCTACATCAGTTCATGGTATAGGGAGGTTGGGGTATGAAGTCACCTGTCCTTTGCCCAAAAATTAGAACTTGTCTGAGAGTGCCTTCCTGAGGCCTAGGGCCAGATGGATCAGAGACCCTTGCAACAAAGCCGGTGTTCTCCCCGGCTATTGAGTGAGCTGAGTGGGAGCTGTTTTGCTTTCAGGAGTGGCAGAGGCAGTGCTCCAGGGGATACCACTCATGAGGATGAAAGAGGTCTCATAAAATCAGATCATAGGTGAGATCCACAGAAAAGCACCATGGGCTCATCCAAATCAAAACCCTCAATCCTAGACTGTACGGTCAAAAATTTTAAAAAAGAGTTTCTCAGGAGACAATGGGACTGAAATGACTCCAGGAAAGCTCTGCACTTTGTGCGAACTCAAGCTCGAATGGCCAGCATTCAATGTGGGTTGGCCTTCAGAGGGCACTCTTGATTTATCAAAGGTCCAAGCAGTGTACCAAGTAGTCACTGGGACACCAGGACATCCTGATCGATTCCCATATATTGACTCTTGGCTCCAGATTTCTCGGATCTTGCCCCCTTGGGTCCAGTTCTGCACTAATGGGAAGGGACAGGGTAGGATTTTTGTGGTCCGAACATCTGGAAAGGAGAAAAGTGAGACTACTAAGCCAATCCTCCAAGGAGACTCAGGGGATGAACCCCTGATGCCCCTGCCATATGTATCAACACCTCCTCCACCTTCAGCTCAGCCTCCACCCAATCACCTTCCAGAAAGCCCACCTCCATCTGTGTCCCCACCACATCGACCACTATGGACTCTGAGCCCGGAGCTGGTAGGCAGATGGCTCCAATCTGCTCAGCAATCTACCCAGCCAGCTGCAGCTCTCCAAGTGCCCTTGTGAGAAATTCAGGGCCCCCAACAAGTGAGTGAAGATGGTTCTGTACAGCTGGGTCAGGCCATTCTCTTCTGCCAACTGTTCAGCACAGCCAATCTCTTAAATTGGAGACACCACACCACAGCATATTCTGAGAAGACGCAGGCCATGATCAACCTCTTGGAATCGGTCTTCCAAACCCATCAGCCAACTTGGGATGATATCCACCACCTCCTCCTAACCCTCTTCAACACCAGAGAGAGGAGGCACATTTTGGCTGGGGCCAGGAAGTGGCCCCAAGGATAGGCCCCTGCTGGCACCGTTTATATAGAAGGATGAGCACAAACTGCAGCCCCTGAAGCTAAGCCAGAGTGGGACTTTAACACACTAGAAGACCAGGGTGTGCTGCGCTATTACTGTGATGCCATCCTACAGGGGCTCAGAGCTGGGGCCAAGAAGCCAATCAATATGTCCAAAACTACCATGGTGATTCAAAAGGCAGATGAGCCACCAGGGGACTTCTATGAGAGACTGTGTGAGGCTTTCTGAACCTACACTCCCTTTGACCCAGAAGCCCCTGAAAATATACAGATGGTCAATGCTGCCTTCATGGCCCAATTGTACACAGATATTCAACAAAAGCTCCAGCAGCTAGAAGGGCTTGCTGGAATGAACACCACCCAGCTACTAGAGGTGGCTAACAAGGTTTTTGTGAATTGAGACTAGGAGGACCATTGAGAAGCTGATAAACAGATGAAGCAGAAGGCATCCCTGCTAGCAGCAGCACTCGGGGGGCCAGACCCCAGCAGGCAGCCTGCACCACCACGCAAAGGAGGCATGAGAAGAAGACTACCGCTAAAACAAGATCAATGAGCATCCTGCAAGGAGATCGGTCACTGGAAGAATGAGTGCCCACAGCGAAAGGAGGTAAGAGACCAACTGGGGTAAAGGGCCCCATCTGACAAGAGGAAGTACAGGCCCGAGCCAGTCACCCATGACCTTGTCAGTCTAGCCAGAACAGACTCTGATTAGGGAAGACCGGGCTCCCTGCTCCTGAGCCCCTGGAGCCCAGTCAAGGTGATGGTGGGGGGTCAGCCCATAAAACTTATGGTGGACATGTGTGCAGAGCATTCAGTGGTGGCCACACCCATGCCCCCCCCCGCCCGAGATGAAAAGTGACTATTGCTTGTGGCACAGGAGCACAAACAAACCATCCATTTTGCTGGCCTTGGACCTGTCAACTTTGAGGCCATCTGGTGACACATGAGTCCCTGTATTTGCCAGAATGTCCCATCCCCTTATTTGGAAGAGATCTCCTGACTAATATAGGAGCCCAAATAACATTCACCCCTGGGGGGCCAACTAGCCTAAGCTTCAAGGATAAGGGAACATTGCTAATGGCAGTTACAGTACCCAGAGAGGATGAATGGTGACTCTATTGCTCAGAGAAGAGCTACACGAACCTGGAAAGCCTACTAGAAGAGTTCTCTAAGGAATGGGCAGAGAAAGGGCCTTCCCCGGGATGGCTAAGAACCAGGCACCTATCACAGTGGACCTGAAACTCGGGAGCACCCCAGTCAGACAAAGACAGTACCCCGTCCCCCAGGAAGCACCCCTGGGGATTCAGAATCACATCTGATGACTTCAAGATGCTGGAATATTGATAGACTGTCAATCATCGTGGAACACACCACTACTGCCAGTCAGGAAGTCCAAAGGTAAAGATTACCGGCCAGTCCAGGATCTGCAGGCAATCGACAATGCAGTTGTCACAATACACCCTGTAGTGCCAAATCCCTACACTCTCCTCCATCTCCTGCCCACTCAGGCCAGCTGGTTCACCTGCCTTGACCTTAAGTATGCCTTCTTCTGCCTCCAGCTGGCACCGGTCAGCCAGCCATTGTTTGCTTTTGAGTGGGAGGACCTGCTCACGGGGAGAAAGACACAATTAACATGGACCGACCAGATTACCGCAGGTGTTCAAAAACTCACCGACCTTGTTTGGGGAAGTACTGGCCACTGATCTTGCCACTTTTCCCAGAGAGATTCTGAACTGTAACTTTCTCCAGTACCTGGATGACTTACCTTTAGCCAGCCCCACTAGAGAAGGCTGCTGGGCGGGCACAGAAGCCTTACTGACTCTGCTCTCTGAGGTGGGCTGTAAGGTGTCCTGGAAGAAGGCCCAAATATGCAAGCAGAAGGTAAAGTACCTCATATTCCTCATCTCAAAGGGCACAGGCTCTTGGGCCTGAGAGGAAACAAACAATTTGTTCAATACCTTGGCCCAACACAAAGAAAGAGCCTCGGGAGTTCCTGGGAGCTGCAGGGTTTTGCTGAATCTGGATACCAGGATTCTCAGGCATAGAAAAGTCCCCTGTATGAGGCCACTGCAGGGTCTGGAAAGGAGTCCTTAAAGTGGGGGCCAGAACAGGAGGGAGCCTTCTGGGAAATAAAGAGACTGCTAATTGGTGCCCCAGTGCTAGGATTACCAGCTGTGACACGGGACTTCAACCTCTTTGTTCATGAAAAGAACCATACAGCTCTGGGAATCCTCACACAGAGTGTTGGACCATGGAAGCAGCCAGTGGCCTACTTGCCCAAGCATCTAGATCCGGTGATGGCAGGATGGCCCCCATGTTTCCGAGGCCTGGCAGCCACAGTAGCCCTAATCAGAGAAGCAGACAAGCTTACCCTGGGACAAAATATAACCATGAAAATTCCTCATGCAGTTATAACCCCTAATGAGCAGCCAAGGTCATAAGTGGCTGACCCACACCCGGATGACATGACTCTCAGCGGCTGCTCTGCCAAAACCCTCGAGTACATCTGGAGACTGTGCAGACACTGAATCTGGCCACTTCCCTGCCTACTGAGGTGGGCCCGCTTGACCATGACTGCAAAGAGACCATAGACAAAGTTTATTCGAGTTGGCCAGACCTAACAGACATTCCCTTCTTGGACCCAGAACTCGATTTTTATATGGATGGAAGCAGCTTTGTCCAAGGAGGACAATGTAAAGCAAGGTGTTCTCTAACTACAACAGAGAAGGTAATAAAGGCTGAAGCTCTCCCACAGGGCTGGTTGGCACAGCAGGCTGAAGTGTTGGCATTAGTCCAGGCATTGAGGTATGCTGAAGGGAAAAGAGTCAATATCTACACAGACTCCAAGTATGCATTTGCCATGTTACACATTCATGGGGCCATCTATAAGGAAAGAGGACTGCGCACAGCAGGAGGGAAAGAGATAAAGAACAAAGAAGAAATCCTCCAGCTTTTGGAGGCAGCAGTCATCCACTGCAAAGGCCATCAGAAGGGGAAAGACCCCATCAGCAAAGGAAATCAACTGGCTGGTCAGGCAGCTAAGGAGGCTGCCGGCCAGTGGGTCCCTGAATGGGAACCATCCCTAAGATCCTGTTGGCACCAGAACTGCCCCCTGCTCCCAATTATACTAAAGAAGAGGATCAATGGGCCCCCACCAGAAGGAGGGAAAAAGGAGAGGGAAGGCTGGTGGAGGCTACTGGATCAGACTTTTCATCCCCAGTACAACAATGGCCCAGTTAGTAACACAGTACCATCTGGGAAAAACTGCCTTAGAAAGCCTACTAAATCATTATTACCTTATAGCCAAGCTCCCCACCCTATGCACCCAGATCAGCCTCTGATGTGTGGCTTGTGCCCAGAACAATGCCAGTCAAAACCTAGGCCCAGTCCTGGGGTACAAGCAATAGGGACAATGCCCTTTGAGGACCTGGAAGTTGACTTCACTGAAGTCAGACCCTGCCAGAGCCATCGATATCTGCTAGTGCTTGTATGCACATATTCAGGATGGGTAGATGTCGGGAGCCATAAGGCTGCTCCAGTAAAGAAAGCAAAGCCACAGTCGGTACCTGCATGAGGCTTGTCTGGTTAGCAGAGCTACAGACCAGCTGAAGAAAGAAGAAGGATTGCGGATGCGTGAGGCTTGTCTGGTTAGCAGAGCTACAGACAAGCTGAAGAAAGAAGAAGGATTGCAGAGCAATCCCTTGAAAGACATCAGCTCCAGGAAAATAAAAATGATATCCCCTAAAAAATATGTTAATCTATTTTTCTGTGTTTATCCTTCTTTTTCTATCTCCTATTCACAGCTTTCTTACTGCTAAAGATTTGCCCTGGGTATGTAAAACTCTTGAACCAAAACAGAGTGAAGTTATTTAAACAATGTAATGGAAAAAGCCTTTGTTTTGGAGTAACAATTTATGGCACCTACTTTGTGAGAGTATACAGGGGAAACTTATGATTTCAGTCCCTTTACTTAAAAAGAAGTTTGGGGCTGGGAAAATGTTGTTTGGCCTATAAATTGCTATTTTCTATAATAGATATATTTTTTAACAGTGTCACTTATAACTTTCATCCCTTGTGGGGGCATTTGTTAATTTTTGGGTATAATAGTCCTTTCTATTGAAATTGATGGCTTGGAACTTATGTAAATCAGCACAATAGGTTAAATGTTTAGCTTGCTGGCGCCAAATAAATCATGGTTTTAAAAATGTCATGAGCCCAAGGCTTTCATGTGTTTTGTTAACTACATACACCTTTAGTTAAAGAATGTTAGGTATCATAGTTTATTACTTATTAAAGCTTTGTTCTTAATATACAATAGAATAGCTACTGTTGTTGACCTTTTAAGAAAAATACGGTGTGAAACTTTAAGTTTGTAATCTTGAAGGAAAATCTAAAGTTGAAAGGAACATGTTTTAACTAACCTTCTTTTTTTTTGTATCTCAGGTGGAGGGAACAAAAGGGCTTTAAATAAAATGCTAATGTCAAATCTTACACAAAACCTGATTGTGATAGGGTATAAAAACTGATGCTTTTCATTTAATAAATTGGGTCATCTGCAGCATGCAGCTGAGGAGTTGGCTCCAATTCTTTCCGCGCCGTTTGTAGCCCATCCTCTCCTTTGGCACTCCCTGGCTGCTGGGGCTGGACCTCGGCAGGTAGAGGCCTTCCCCACATGAGTGGAATGAGCCTGGGAAGTGGCTAAGGTTTTGCTGAGGGAAATAATCCCCAGATATGGGTTACCCCTCATGATTGGATCTGATAACAGGCCTGCTTTTGTGTTGGAAGTAACCCAGACCTTGACTAGGACTCTGGAAATCAAATGGAAACTTCATACAGCTTATAGGCCACAAAGTTCAGGAAAAGTTGAGCGCATGAGCCAGACCCTTAAAATCACTCTAGCCAAGTTGCACCAGGAGACTCAATTACCCTGGGTAGATGTCCTCCCCTTAGCCCTACTCCAAAACCGATGCACACCCAGATCCATGGGCTACATCCTGTTTGAAACTCTGTATGGAATGCCCCCTCCTGTAATAGGGAAGGTAAAGGGAGATCCCAGACAGATGGCCGACATGGAGATATCCCAACACCTCCAGACCATAGGGAAAGTCCTCCACTGCATCTCCAGATAGACCCTAGAGAGGGCCCCTGTTCCCTTAGGCAACTGGATCCACCCTCATCAACCTGGGGACATGGTATGGGTTAAGGACTGGAAGAAGGAGCCAATCCAGCCAGTCTGGATGGGCCCCTACATGGTTGTATTGGCTACTCCAACTCCTGTCAAAGTTGCAGGTATTGTCCCGTGGATCCATCACACCAGAATAAAGAAGGCTGCTCCTGCCACTGACAGAGACACCCGGGAAGTTGTCTGGCACCCTGAGAACCCCCTCAGGATCACGTTCCAGAGACATTTGGCACTGGAGGATGTTGGGCCCTGCTCTGGTCACACCCAGAAGCTGGCCAGTCTACACATGGCCGAAGCTTGAAGAATCTACAGCCCTGCCCCAGCCACATACTGGAAGTTGGCTGGTTCCTGCAAGTGGAAGCCGGAGGAACTCCATGCAAACTTGAACTGAACTCATGCTCTGGTGGGGAATATTGGTAATTGAAATTGCCATAGCCCTCATATTTGGAGTGGGGCTACATGCAACATCCCCTTCCGAATGGGGACAGGGAGCCCGGCTGCTCATCTGTGTGATGTATCTCCTGACTGCCAGTATACTAGGATCCCTGTTCATAATAGGTCAGTGAAAAAGATTAAGGGAATCATAGTTCTGTTAACACTCACCCTGCTGCTCACTCCAGGGGTGACAGATTGGAATGATGATCTATGGTATGGGACAGGATTAACAGATGATAGGCTGCCCAGAAACCACTACCTGGCTGGCTACAATCCAGGGCTAGGTGGAATAGATTTTGAGTTTGAAGAGTCGCATGAGGGGCTTCCACCGCTTCTGCTGCACCACCACCACCCCCACCCCACCCCGCCAATAAAGCTACCCAAGCTAAAACTCAGGCCTCTAAGTCAAGGTCTTGACCTGAGCCGAATGCTGAATGTCATGCAGCACATCTTAAACATGAAAAATGCTAAACTGATGAGGGACTGCTGGCTCTGTTTACCCATCCAAAAGCCTCAACTTATTGCCATACCAATAAGTGTCATCAATACCACCAGGGGAAACCAAAGTCAGTTTGATCCAACACAAGAACCTAGACTGGTAGGTGTACACATGCCTCTCAAGGCCCCGTGGTGTATTCAAAGTCTTGGGAAAATGGTTTAGGTGGGTAACTTGACAAAATGTGACAATGTTACTAATGTTGAGAACTTGGATTACTCCTTGATCAATGGGGCTTGGTGTAGACCCCAGATGGGCCTCTTCTTTGAATGAGGAAATTATGCTTTCCAGGGCCTCCCTGCTAACTGGACGGGGACCTGCATGCTAGCCTTTGTCACTCCTCAAAAAGATATTGTCCCTGGAAATCAGTCTCTTATGTTGCCCATAGAGTCACATGGCAGAACCAAGAGAGCAATATAAATTATCCCCTTATTAGTTGGTTTGGGAATTTCAGCAGGGATAGGAGCAGGAGTGGGAGGAATAGCATCCTCCGCTCCTTATTATCATCAAGAATACACAGATGACATGGAACAAGTAGCCACTTCCCTAGTAGCCTTACAGGATCAGGCAGACTCTCTGGCAGAAGTGGCTCTTCAAAACAGGAGAGCACTGGACTTACTCACTGCAGAAAGTGGGGGACTTTGCCTGTTCCTCAATGAAGAATGTTGTTTTTACACAAACAGATCTGGAATAGTCAGAAACATGGCTCAACAACTAAAAGAATGCATAGCAAAGAGAAGGGAAGAATTAGATAACTCCTGGTTACTAGGAGCTGGGTGGCATGGCTCATGCCTTTGGCTGGGCCTCTCCTCATGGTCTTCATGGCTCTCACATTTGGCCCCTGTATCCTGAACTGTCTTGTCCAGTTCATCTCCTCATGCCTAGAATCTATAAAGCTACAAATGGTGGTGACGTCCGGGCTACCTTTATATCAGCCCCTGGGCCAAGAAGACCAGAAAGGTTGATGCTTGCTCCAAAAATGTGAAAAAGCATCAAGAGGGGGGCATGTAGGGGAAAACATCCTGACAAAAAGTAGAAAGGAGGGACCCCGGCCATGATGACTAAGCAAAATCTGGCCAATGCCCCCTAACCTGGCCAACTACCCCTAACCACCCCACCCAAACACATACGCTTCTGTAAGCTTGCTTCTGCACCTATTACTTTGCCAGTTCTCACTCTGGCCCGCCAAGCACAGACCTGGAAGAACTAGCCCATAAAAGCCTTGCAAAACCCCTCTTTGGGGCTCAGACTCCAGAGAGCAATCTCCTCTGAGCCCATGGGCATAATAAACCTGAGTTCTCCAACTCTCCGACTGCTTGCTTGGTTTCTCGCTGGGTAAAAGAGCTGGTACACTACGGCCACAGAGCTGCTGGAGCTGGTACACTGTAGCCACAGGGCTGTCAACAGAGCCGATATGCTGTGGTGCAGGGCTGCTGGGCAGATGCTGTAACATTTCATCACAGCAATAATCAAGTTTGTTAATTGCAGATAGATAATGGTTTTAATTAATGCCTTTGCAAAAAAAAAAAAAAAAAGCTTCTTCAAGAAGATCTGTAGAAATGACTTTTTTTTTTTTTTTTTTTTTTTTTTTTAATACAAGTTCCTGGAGTTCCCATTGTGGCAGAGTGGAAAAAAATCCAACTATTATGCATAGGAAGGTAGGTTCAATCCCTGGTCTTGCTCAATTGGCCAGGGACCTGGCACTGCCATGAGCTGTGGTGTAGGTCACAGAGCTGGCTCAAATCTCATATTGCTGTGGCTGTGGCATAGGCTAGTAGATATAATTCTGATTTTACCCCTAGCCTGGAAACTTCCATAAGGCATGGATGCGGCCCTAAAAAGCTATTTAATTAATCAATTAAAAATACAAGCTTCTGATTTTTCACACCATAATGCTGAACTGGGTCAGAAACTAAAGATTTCTGAAGGGAAATCTGATGGCTTCATTAACCTTTAACAAAAAAAGATTAGTTGCATTGGAGTGAGTGAACCAGTGGATATGGGTATATTTTTTTCAGTTTCACTCTGAAATGGTGCTGGCTTTTAATATGTGTTTTCCAGGTATAAAGAAACCCTTCCCCTCACCTGCGTTATTGTTGCAGAAACTTGGCCTCTGTCCACCAGTGCCAAATCGAAACATGGAGACAGAGTTTTGAATGAAGGAGAAAAAAATATCTTTTATTGCTTTGCCAGGCAATGGATGCCACAGCAGATTAATGCTGTAAAGAGTATGCCCCCCTTTGGGGAAGAATTTCAGGAGGTTTTTAGTCTAAAATGAGAAAAATGAGTTTCAGATAAGAACAAGGATTGAGGCAGACATGCATCCCCCGCCACCCCTTGGGGGAATCTTAGTCAGCAAAGCTGATATCATGGCATGATCATGGCGGTGACCTTCTGAGTTATTGCCTAGAATTACCATTCTTGTGAAAAGGGCGAGTTGATCAGAGATTAGAACAAACTAGGAAAGCTCCTGAAAAACATCAAGGGCTAATAATCTTCAACCCACAGGCAATCGCACCCAAGGTGCCTAATCTTTATCTTATGAATGAGAGGGAACCAAAAGGAAGTGCTCCAAGCTACTTGATTTTAAAGTATTCATTTCCACAGGAAGCATAAGGAATATACTTTTTCCCTTAGCTGTGTAAGTTGCCTATATTATTACACAATGATTTCCCTTGAGAAGGAACAAGGATGCTGCCCCAAGGCTGTACTATTGTTGCTTGACTCTTCCTCCCTGGTCTCTGCATCCCCTCCCTTCCCTGGTCAGCAGCTGTCTGAACCTGCCCCCTGAAACTTAGGGAAGGCCATGGAGGCTGAATGAGGCCCACTTCCTAAAAACAAGAAATGAGGGGTGTAGAAGGCATTCGTGCCCAGGACCCCCCACAGGGCCATGCTTGGTTACATTGTGACTTAGGACAATTTGGTAAATGATACCTTTGTAGTCAGAATTGAAACATTTCTCTCTCTCTGATAGCTCCAGAGACTGGGGACTCCTAGGCTTCCAGCAGCTTTATCAGATAAATTAGAAAAGTCACTTCACAGGTAGCCTGCGGGAATATCAAGTATTTTGGGGACCTGGAAAATGGAGAGGTCCACCTAAATTTGCAAGACAAAATGTCTGATAAGCCCTTAATATGGCTTTCCTATCCCTGAGAGGCCTTTAAAATCTCAGCCCGAGATTCTTTTTAAAAGTCCTACAAAGCTAATTTTTTTTCAAAGTGCATTTATATAAATATACTTGTTTACATAAATATGCTTGTTTATATAAATATACTTGTATATTTATATAAATCATCAGGGCAAGTTTGTTGAAACCAGACTTCATTTGCAAATAAATTAGCCTTAGCTTGGCTACATTTGATAAAAATGAAAGTAATTTTGGAGAGAAAGGGATGTTCCAGTTAATCTAATTCCATCAAGGTCTGTATTCACTAAAGCTCACTTCCCAGATGGTTGTTTGCTACTCTGTTATTTTGTTGCAAAAGTTACTTGAACTTCTAAAGGGCACTCCAGGTTTGTTTCTAAGAGCTGATCTCAGTAATTTATCTTTGGATGAAGATCAGATGCCCCAGGACTTGCAGCCATGAGCTTATGCATACTGGAAGAGATATAATTTAATGAATTATTTTCCAAGCCAGATGGAAAACCCCTCACCAGATAAATTTATACAGCCCATATTCAGCAATTCTAAAGGAAACTGGCCCTTGGATTCATATTTCCCACTTTAAAGAAGGCTCTTCCCAGAACTGGACTAGAGAGAGGACTGCTGACCTCAAGTCATCTTAAAATAATGCACAAATGAAGGAGAAACTACACCAGGATGAGAAGAAGATGACATCAGAAGTAGGCAACAGCTACCCAAGTTACTTGCAGCTGCAAGTCCTGGGTCAGATGACTGGAGATTCACTGTGTTGCACCTAATGGAACTCAGGGGATTTGTGGTATTAATTTATGGCCTTGGCTCTCACCAGGATGGATAGGTGACTCATATGATGATTGCTTTCTCTTGACTCCTTGGATTTTCGCAAGTGAATCAAATGTTTTTCTGGCATGGCACAATCCTAAGCAAATTTAAAAATCAATCCAATCATTGGGTTTGTGGCCAACTACCTGTGTCTAGTACTTCTCAGTTACCTCCAAGTCTCTGATTGGATATGCCTTAGGAAATTTATTTTTTCAGGATTGGGAGGGGGGTTCCGTCCTATGTAGGCTACTGTTGATATTACTAGGTGGGAGGCTCTCACCTGGCTAATCAGTAACACCTGCTCTGACCCTGGCCATAAATATGAATTTTCACTTAGAATAACTCAAGTCCAAACAGAACAATGAGATAAGTCACAATCAAAAACTGTAACTTCTCATTTTTTAGAAGGAGACCTCCCACAATTGTGGAATGGATTTATGTGGTTAACCCAGGCTGTGACGGATTTACGTGGTTAAAGCCTACTCTATATTGAGAACAATTAAATTATACCGAGGATGATCTGCCTAGCGACATTAAGAAATTAGGTTGGGTCCACATATCATTACTTTTAGTGATTGCGGCTGGTATGAAACAAATGGGTCAGGTGACTAGAGAGTCACTGTGTTGAACCTAATGGAACTCAATGGATTTGTGGTATTAATTTATGACCTTGGCTCTCACCAGGATGGATAGGAACATGCACCCTAAGATTCCCTTGGACTCAAGGTTATATACGTAACAATTTAAAGATGACCTCCACAAATTTACCATTGGATCAAGGCCAATGGGTCAAGAGATCTGTATTCCATTGACATGACCACTTCACAGTTATTTTTGCAACTTTAGTAGGATTGGAGCCTATAACCAGCCAAATTAAAAAAAAAAAAAAAAAAAAAAAAAAAGACAACAAAATTCACTCAATCAGCCTTAAATGATAGTAAGCAGGCTATTAGCCTACTGAACTCTGAGGTCTCTATGATGAGAAAAGTGGTGTTACAAAATTGCATGGCCCTTGGCCGTGACATTCTTACAGCATCTCGGGGTGGCACCTGTGCCATAATTCTAACCAAATGCTGTGTTGGTAAACCTGATGAATCCTCTGATATACAACATTAAATGAACCATATGGAACAATTAGATTTCTGCCTTAAGGAACCCACTCTGCAGTCTTGATGACACCTTCAAAAACTGGTTTGGTGTAGGAAGTTCTTGCCTTAAGTATTTACTTACAATGTTATTAGGTATATTGTTTGCATTTTGCCTGTTTTATAAGATTAATGTTTCTTGTGTTACCGAATGTGTAACTGAACCTCCAAGAAAAATAGTAATGACATGAAGAAATTGGTTGAATAGGTATTCTCTCCCAGATCAGTGATTGTAATAGTGTAACTCTAGTTAGGGGAAGATGCAACAAGGGGGAATGTTTTCCCAAATCATAACAGACTTTAAGACAGGTGGTCTGGAGATGTTTAGCTACTGGTAATCAGGCCTAGCCCAGAGATAGCACACTGAGTGGCCCACTGATGAAATTTTCACCAGACCTGGAATGAGAATTCCTAACATAAAATGTGCTATGGGATGAAATAATCATAAAATATGTCTCAAAACTATGGTTGAATTCATGATCATGGGGAAATGTGCCCCAAAGATTTGGTTGGGCTTATGACCATGCGGGAGCAGAGTGAGCTGGAGTTTGGCACTTGCCATCTGCCTCTACACAGATTGAATCATGAGCTGCTACAGCTGCTGGCCCTCAACACCCCCTGAAAGGAGCTCAGGGTGGAGATCAGGGATGAGACACTCTGCACTCTGGGAAGACTGGCAGAACAGGTCTTCAGATAGTTAGATTTTTTTTAGGAGAAGATTTTTCTGGTTCCAATTCTTGCATCTCCTTGTGTCTAAAGAAGTACTAAAATCCTCCATGGTGACACTGGCTCCTTATGACAGGTAGTGACCTTCATGAGACCAGGAGCAAACTTATATAAAATGGCATGTTCCCATCCTTTCACCAAAATTACATATATACTGATATTTCCATCTGCCTCTTTGGAGTGTCACTTCAGAAATATCTGAAGTGCTGCCTCCTGGGCCATAGCCCTGATTTTGCCCCAAATAAAACCTAACTCTCAACGTTCAGGTTGTGATTTTTTTATTTTTTTTATAGGTTGAAAGTTTATTAAGCCAATTTAATGAAAAACAGCAGGGCAGTCTGCCCCCTAATTACTTTGTCCAAACTTACTTATCCTAAGTAAGATCCTCCCAGTCCCTCCACTGAGGATAGCCCACTCAAAAAAAATCTTCTCAGTGTCTTCTACCCTGAGGATAACCTACTCGAGCAAAATCTTCTCAGTGCCTGAGAAGGATAACCCACCCAAGTACCCAACCTGAGCAAAAATCTTCCCAGTGGCTGTTATACTGAAGATAACCCAGCTACCACTTCAGACTAGGTTCCAAGGATAACACACTCTTCTAGGGAGAAGTTAACATCACTGAATAAAGTTTAGGACCATCAACCAGTAACAGGAGATCCTATTGTTGCCAAAACTTGGCCTCTGTCCACGGGTGCTGAATAGGAACGCAGAGACAGAGTTTGGAGTGAAGAAGGAAAAATAACTGTTATTGCTTCGCCGGGCAAAGGAGGCCACATTAGGCTAATAATGCCTTAAAGACTACGTTCACCATTTGAGGGAGAACCACAGGGAGTTTTATAGTCAAAAGGAGAAAACCAGAATCCTTATTCTTTCAGGATTGGGGCAAACATGCATGCTTCTTTCTTTGGGGGAATCTTGGTCATCACAGCCAGCATCAGGAGATCTTGACATAACCCTTTTTCTATTGCCTAAAATAACACTGCTCACAACAAGGGCACATTGACCAGAGATTAGAGCAAACTAGGAAGGTTCCTGAAAGATACCATCTGCTAACAATCTTCAACTCACAGGCAATTGTGCTCAGGGTGATTGTGTTTAGGGTGCAATCAAATGAGGGAGAGACACCAGGAAGGGCCATGAGATGTTCAATTTTAAAGTACTAATTTCTAAAAGAACCGTAAGGAATATCACTTTTCTCTTAGGTGTCTTAGATGCCTATGTCATGATATGTATCCCTTGAGAAGGAACCAGGACACCACCCCAAGCCTGTACTAGACTATTGCTTGACTCTTCCTCCTTTGTCTCTGTGTCCTCCTTTTTTCTCTGATCAGCAATGTCTGAACCTGCCCATTGCACTCAGGGAAGGCCATGGAGGCTGAATGAGACCCATTTTCCTAAAAACAAGAAATGGAGGACACAGAACGTCTTTTGTGCCCAGGAGATACATAGAGCTCTGCTTGGTCTTGCTAGCACAAGGAGAGACTCACACAGATTTGCCTGGACTCCCTGAGAGGCAGATGGAGAATCACAATGGGCCTCTGCTCATACCAGGGCTCCAGTTCCTTGCAGAGTTCAGGCAAGGGAGAGAAGTCTGCTCTGGTCTTCTTCATCACTCGTCATCATAAATGTTAACTGAAATAAATAAACGTATGACCTAAAAGTTGAGAGTTATGGTTTATTTGGGGCAAAGTGAGGCCTTAAGCCTGGGATCCAGCATCTCAGCTAACCCTGAGAAAGCCACTTCAAGGAGGTGAGGGAGGAGCTAGGGTCTACAGGAGTTTTGCAACATAGGGCAGTTGTTGGAACAAAATATTACTGCTAGTAACACAAAACTAGATATCTCAAGATAAAGAATTTAGTGTTTTTCTATGTGTGGGAAGATGCAAGGTCTAAGTGCACTGAAATCATTCCTTTTGATGTGTACCTTGGCTATCTGGGACCAGCATTGCGTGTTTTCATATCCTCAGTTTCCTCAGGGTGCACCATAGGGAGTGGAAGCTGTCTGGTAGCTGCTAGAATGCCAGTTTTGTTTGTTTCCTTCCTGAGTTCCCTCAGGGCTCACTGGTTCACCCTTGGAGGTGGTTGCCATTGCTATTGACTGTGACATATTTCATTCACTGATATGGCAGGCAAGAGTTTATTTCTCAAGAGTATCAAAAGAGAAAAGTGAAGGGTGGGAGAAGTAGAGAGAATGAGGTTTGCATGGGCTGTCAGTAGTGGAAACAAATAAGTTGCCTACTTATAAACATATGCACTTATGTATCTATCTATCTAAATCTATATCTGTATTTTTCCATATCATCTATATCATCATCTAGATATAGATGATCATCTATATCTATATTATCTATCTCTACCACCTATCTCTTTCATCTATCTATCATATATCTATCGATCATCTATCATCTATCTATCATCTATCTATCTATCTATCTATCTATCTATCTATCTATCTATCTATGTATCTATCTATCTATCTTCTATCTATCTATCATCTATCTATCTATCTACTATCTATCTATCTATCTACTCTCTATCTATCTACTATCTATCTATGCATCTATCTATCATCTATCTATCTATCTATCTATCTATCTATCTACTATCTATCTATGTATCTATGTATCTATCATCTATCTATCATCTATCTATTTATCTATCTATCTATCTATCATCTATCTATCTATCTATCTATCTATCTTTCATCTATCTACTAAATATCTATCTATCTATCATCTATCTATCTATCTATCATCTATCTATCTATCTCTCTATCATCTATCTATCTATCTATCTGTCTATCTATCTATCTATCTATCATATATACCAGTCTATCTATCTATCTATCTATCTATCTATCTATCTATCTATCTATCTATCTATCTATTTATCATCTATCTATCATATCTATCTATCTATCTATATATCTGTCTATCTATCTATCTATCATCTATCTATCTATCTAGCTATCTATCTAGCTATCTATCATATCTATCTATCTATCTCTCTATCATCTCTCTATCTATCTATCTATCTATCATCTATCTATCATATCTACCTATGTATCATCTATCTATCATATCTACCTATCTATCTATCTATCCTCTATCTATCTATCATCTATCTATTTGTCCATCTATCATCTATCTATCTACCTATCTATCATCTATCTATCTATCTATGTATTATCTATCATATCTATCTATCTATCTATCCTCTATCTATCTACTAAATATCTAGCTATCTATCATCTATCTAGCTATCTATCATCTATCTCTCTATCATCTATCTATCTATCTATCTAGCTATCTATCTGTCTATCTATCTATCTATCATGTATCTATCTATCTATCATCTATCTATGTATCTATATCACTTATTCCCCCAAAGTTCAAAAGCAGAGACTTGTTTGGTTGAAATAAAACCAGACACAACTAAAACAACCTCACAAATAAAAAATATTCATAGATAATTCAATGTCCTATTTTTTTATTATTATTCACAAATTTACGTAGAAAGTGTGACATGTTTTGCTTATCACCAGACTCAGATAATTGTTTGGGCTGACTTCTAATCAAATTTCAAGCAAGATATAACCAATTACTAAATAGCAGAGAAGTACAAACAGCCACAATTCTTCATATTTTTCCCTGTGTCATTATCAGATACCTGCTATAACTTCACCATAAAGACTATTTCAAAAGCAAGCAACATTGTCCGGCTGGTAAGATACTGAAACCAAAACTGAAAACACCCCTGAAGAACCCAGCCAGAACCCGATTTGGACTTGAACCCAAAAGCTGGGACTCAAATATATCCAAAATCCAGATTTGGACTTGAACCCATATGTCTGGATTTGAACCCAGCCTAAACCCTGACTGGGATTTGAACCCACAGTTTTTTAATTAGAATCACTCCCTTGGTGCTCCCACTTACTGAGGCTCAGGTTCTTTGCATCTCAGTGCAGAAGGAATTCAGTGAGGACAAAGTGATAGGCAAGAAATAGACTTATTAAAATAGGATTATTGTGAGGCAGGCAAGAGGGCAGGTGAGGAGGCTCTGCTCCGAGGATTAAGTGGGCTACATTTTTATAACCCAAGGGGAGTGTTGGGCAGGGACTGTTTTCTTCCTTGTTCTCTGAGTAGACATGAGGCTAATATTGCTAGCTCCTCCTTTGTATTGGGTAAGAGAGTATCTGACCCTGCGAGGTCAAACCAGGTGCTTATTTGAATCAGCAGAAGGATGGAAACATAGGCTAAAATATGTTGAACTATCTCAGGTTTCTATATAATGAGGGTTTCCTCCTTTGGAATGCCATCTTTTCCTTAAATTCCTGTCCTTAGTGTTGTGGTTTCTGTGAAAAAAAATTTTCCATATTTAAACCCAGGTGCAGAAAAGAGAAATTTATTGAGGCAAGAGACACTGTTAACCCACTGGGCCAACTTCCTTATAATCAGGGACAGCTGATTCTGGGTGCATGGTCGTGTCTGCTTTTATAGCCCAAAAGACAAAGGAGTGTGAGGAGAGGTCTTGCTGTACACCTGTTGACTTGCTGATTGGTTGGGGAAGGATGGGGTCTTCGGATACACTTGGTGGCTGTTTGGGGCATATATGGTGCCCCTATAGGTGTGGGGGAAGGAGTGGTCTACATACTTTTTCTAGTGGGGGGCAGGAAGATGTAGGCCAGGTTGATCAAGGGGAGGAGGTGAGGAGTGGGCCATGTACATTTCCTAGTAGGCCAAGTTTCTGGGGTGGGGAAGTCCTTAGGAATATTGTAGCAATTACAGTGAGACAGGTGGGGTGATAAGGGTCTGGTAATGCTTATCTCCGCTGGAGGCTTTTTGGGTTTTATCTCCTTGGAGATGCCTCAAAATCCCACTCTTGGTCTTAAGGATCTTTATCTTGCTGGACTTGAAGGAAGGCCCTCATTTTTTCTTTTACTCAATGACCTGAGGCATATTGTGTGCTCTTATTTACAGTTTTGTAGTTAAGCAAGCCTGCTTCCTTCTGATGGCTTTCTTGAGAAATTATTGACTTAGAGTGGTCTCCCAAAGTTCCCTAGGTTTCTCTCTCTTCTGTGACTTCTGCAACTATCTATATATCCCTCCAACTCCATCCCTATCAAAACCAATGTCTTTCAAACAAGACCAAAATAGGGATGAATAGCATAGCCATTATTACTGTGCTACTGTTTTGAAGGTTCAAAGATAAAAGGGATAAATGCCAATATATGGCAAAAAATAGTAAAAGGACCCATGAAATGAGTTTCAGCTAAAGGATGGTGAGTTTTTTATATATGAATGATGAAGAAGAAGAAAGAGGAGAAGGAGGAGAAGGAGAAGGAGAAGGAGAAGGAGGAGAAGAAGAAGAAGAAGGAGGAGAAGAAGAAGGAGGAGGAGGGGGAGGAGGAGGAGAAGAAGGAGAAGGAGAAGAAGGAGAAGGAGAAGGAGAAGGAGGAGGGGGAGGAGGAGGAGAAGAAGGAGAAGGAGAAGAAGAAGAAGAAGAAGAAGAAGAAGAAGAAGAAGAAGAAGAAGAAGAAGAAGAAGAAGAAGAAGAAGAAGAAGAAGAAGAAGAAGAAGAAGAAGAAGAAGACCTCCACAAAAAATATTTATGAGTTGACCAAGTATTGGGATACTAAACAAACTACTTCAAAAAATTAGAAACTGAGTGAAAACAGTTTCTGATATTAATGTAGAAAAGTGACAATAAATGTATATAAACTACAATGGAGCACTCCATGGAGTATCTTTAACTTTTTTTTCTTAAAAAGGCAGTTTTTTGTTCAAACAGTGGCTTAGTTTACTAGAGAACTGAGATAATAATTGACCTTGCATAGAAACAGAGGGGAGATCCAAAGTGACCTTCACTTTATACAAAAGCACCAGCTTAGACAAATAACATCTGAGCCGATAAGAGGAATTAAGAAGAGTAGCTCAGAAGTTAAGTGAAAGGAGTGACACCACCTGTATGTTTCAAGAAAGAAAGGAGGACTGCATTGTAACCCATTTTTCTGCTTACATATTTTAGATTTGGCTAGCACTGAAAGCAGTTCTTTTGCCCCTTTCCTGTTTATCCATTTATCTTCCCCTCTAAACTTAAAAGAGCCTAATTATAGGAAGAAGATCACTGGACAACTTAGCCTAACTCCTGATTTATGCACTTCTGAGTGCACACCATGCCTTGCCTAAACTGTTGATTCTTTGCTGAAATAATAATAATAATAATAAAAAAGAACAAACACTTAAATAGGTAAAGGATGATTAGCTCTCTAACATTAGTTAGGGGAAGATAAGCAAACTTGCAGGCAGATCACCCAGGCAAGAGAGACTCAGCCAGTCTGCCCAACATGGAGATTGATGCAGACCCCAATCTTCTGCCACAGTGATTCACTAGGACACCATCCCACCACCACCATTAAAATTGTGATGGCTGAGCAGAAACTTTGGATTTGGTTTCTGGACATGAGTCACAATCTCCCCATACTGATAGCTTTTCTGACTAAGGCACTTTTCCTTTCTCCTGACACTTGCTTATTGAATTACTGACTTTTGAGCTGTGAGCAGCTGAATCCTAAGTTCAATAACAGCAGAGGTGGTGCAATTTTTAATACCGTCATTTACAACTGATGTGGAAATATGCTTTGGGCTATATCAAGTTGTAGGCAATTTCCAATATTTTGGAATGATCAAAATGGTAAATTAAAAGAATACATTTAACTGAGGTTAGAAAAGAAAACAAGAAGCATTATTTTATGGTTGGAAACTGAATATAGCAGGAGCATATTTGCAAAATTATTTTGTTTGCCGTAGTTTCTTTTTCTTCTGCTCAGATTAATTAGGAGACCCCTGGGAAGGAGAACACAATGAAATTGATCCCATTTAAGAGAATCATATGCTACATGATTTACTGGATGAAAGTCTTGGAACAATGAAATAATTGAGCATCAATTTCCATATAGCACATTAAAAGAAAATTTCATTTTAATTCTTTAAGTCCAGGCCATATTTATTTTAAGACTCTGGCAAGCTTTAAAAAACAAACAAATAAATAAAAAGAACTTTAGGATATTTGCTCTCCAAAGTTCTGAAGGCAGTCTGTCTGTCTGTCTGTCTGTCTGTCTGTCTGTCTATCTATCTATCTATCTATCTATCTATCTATCATCTTTTATATCCAAGACATGGAAACAACTTAAATGTCCCTCAATGGAGGACTGGACAAAGAAGACATGGTATATATATACAATGGAATATTACTCTGTCACACAAAAAGAGAATGAAATATTGCCATTGCGGCAACGTGGGTGGACCTGGAGATGATCATAATTGTAAATCCAATAGAGAAAGACAAATCTCATATGATATCACTTACATGTGGAATCCAATTTTAAAATGATACCAAAGAACTTATTCAAAAAACAGAAACAATTTTAAGATTTCGAAACCAAACCTGTATTTATCAAAGGGAAAATGATGGGGGGCAATGGATTGGGAAGATGGATTGGCGTGTACACACTCCTGTATACAAAATTGATGGGTTATAAGGACCTACTGTAAAGCTTGGGGAAATCTGTTCAGTAGTCTGTGATAGCCCATGTGGGGAAGCAATCTGGAAAAGAATGGATATACATGTACATGCATGGCCGATTCACTTTGCTGTACACCCAAAGCTAGCAGAACATCGAGAGTCTCCAATACTCCAGTAAAATTTAATTTGAAGAGAGTGAGAGAGAGAATTGCAGGAGATCTCTAGGTCCCTTCTCTCATGTAAGGCCTCAGCAACAAGGCACCTTCTGTACACCAGAGGGTGGGCCCTCACTAGATGCTGAATCTCCTGGTGCTCTGACCATGGACTTCCAGAATCCAGAACTCTGAGAAATGAATTTCTGCTGTTTGTTTAAAAAATAATAATTATAATTATGGTGATGAAATTTTTTTAATTCGCAAATTAATATTACTCTATTTAACCTTTTCATTTATTTGGTAGTGACCTTTGATGCACAAGCATTTTAGTACTTGCTACTATGCACTTTATCCACTTTTTCCTTTTGTGTGTTTGTCTTTGGTGTCCTTTATTTCATTAGGCATTAAAAGATGGTTCCTGGGAAAACTGTAAAGGAAATGGACATGTGAGTGCACTTAGGTTAGTAAACTACAAGTGGTGTAAGATTTGAGGGGGTTATTTTACAATCACATATATTCATATTTTGATGGGGATGTCCTGATAAAATTAAAGGAAATTAATGTGGTAATAGTCATGTCATTTTCATTGTATGCATTTCTTAATTAAAAAATGTTCTGAATTTTTTGTGTGTGTATGTGTGTGGAGGGGGAGTGATGAGGAGGAAAAAAATTAAAAAAAATTATTAATGTAAAATTGTTCAGACTTGATTAGGAAAACACTGTTGAGCTCTGCTTCCATTCACCATAGAAGTTAAAACAACATCAACATCAACAATGTGAATAGAGTGTGTAGCACAAATACACTTTATTTCATTGGAATAATCTAAATTATCATTTTCAGTTCTCGTTTATTTTTTATTCTAAGTTGAAAAGGAACCAGACCATACATGAAATTACTGGAATCTGATATCTCTTGAGCATTTTTCTACTGCAAAGCTGTAATCTTCCCCAAAGAAAAAAATGAGTTTGTTAGTTGGACAGCATTTATTCTCAGTAAATTCCATTTGGATTTAACATTGGTAGGACTTACTCCCACTTTGCTTTTGGGTCTGATTGAGGAAAAGATATTTAACAACTGTTGGGACATAGCCAAAAATGAAAAAGAAAACTGGTAGTCATTTAACACAATAGTGTCTTAAAATTTTCTTTACTGAACATAGGGGATGGAAATGGCATTCCAGTTACCCAGGAGTTCAGGCAAGCATATTTGCACTCTCCAGAATAAAGACTCAATGTTCTAAGAACGGTTAAATATTGCACCTGGGCACAGCAGCTGAGTATCAGCCATGCCTGTGAAATAAAAATGAGTTGAAACATTAAATATGTACTTATAAATTCCCTGGGTAAGCTCAGTGGGTTAAGGAGCTGGCATTGTCACTGCTGTGGCTTTGGTTACTGCTGTGGTGGGGGTTCAATTCCTGGCCAGGGAACTTAAAAAAAATAAATAAATAAAAGGCACTCAAAGAAACATTAGGTAAACTGTTGATATCATATTAACAAGGTGGACCATGCCTCCCTCTCCCCCTCCCCTTTCCTCCATTTTTGAATAAAAAGGTGTTACTTTTGAGACTCATTGGGGGTTTTGTTTGTTTGTTTTAAGTGGATTACCACTTTCTTTCTTTCTCCAGGCTTGGAGCTATTTTCACTCCTTTTGTGATTTGAAGCATTGAAGAAATATTGCAAGGACCTAATGTATGCCAGGCTCTATTTTAGGAGCTCGACATCTAAAAGTGATGAAATCTCTCTTTTTATTGTACATGTTCTTGCCACCCCCTCCCTCAACGAATTCTCCCCACCTTTTGTGTAATTATATTCATATCTGAGAGGCTCTATTTTTCATTTTCTTTTTCTGATATGATTAAACATACATAATAATAATATTCATTCCATTCATTTTAAAGATCTAAAGTGTACAATTTGGTAGCTCAAGAGCATTCACAATGTTGTGCACCCATCATCTGTGTCTAGTTCCAGAATGTTTCATCACCCCAGGAAGACACCCTGCACCTCTTGGCAATTACCCCCCCTGCCCTCCTCCCTCTTATTCAGTCCTGCGCAACCATCACAGATCTGGTCCCTGACTCTTATGTATTTGCTTCTTCTGTAAATGAAATCATTCAGTATATGGCCTCTGGTGTCTGCCCTTTTTTTTCACATAAGGTGATGTTTTCACATAAGGTGATGTTTTCACAGTGCTTCCATAGTCCAGAATGTGTCACTTCTTTGCCTTTTAATTTCAAATTTGAAATGATATATATTTACTTTTTTTCTCATATATTAATTTCTAGCTTTACAAAATCTGCTTTTATGTATGAGCGCAATTTAAACACTTGAGTCTGTACCAATACAGCTGCTTTAAATTAGATCAAGTAACAGTATTTCATATTTTATTTGAGTCTTGAACACTAAACTTCTTTGGGTGACTAAGATACAATTATGGAATTTATACATGCTTTTTGAATGAATAAAGTTAATTTTTGTTTGGACTTTTTAATATTATTGTACCATAACACTTATTGCTTGAATCACATTTGGTGATGCAGATTATTTGTATGTGATGCATTTAAATTTTATTTTCTCATGCATTGTGGCATCATTCTTATGCAGTCTTGGTGAGACTTATTTTTACTTTTCATAGGTTATGTTCTGTGCAATCTACAGTCATTACTCCCATTTCCCAAACATGGTTTTAAAACTGTACGGGGGACATTTCCTCCTATTTTAGCACATGTAAGTATTTTATGACAACTTCCAAGTCTGCCTTAACAATCTATTTGGAGGAAGTATTCACTTATTTCATTTGGTAAGCCATGACCTTTAAATTTTAAAAATGTTGTCCTAAGATTGAACTAGAATAAAAAAAATGATGAATCAGTGGCTGTAATTTAAAAAATTAGATTTGTAAAGCATTGTTCTTTTCATTTTGTTCTGTTTTGATCATTAGTGATGTAAAAGTGAAGAAGACAGAGGCCAGTGGTGAGCATACTCCTGACAGTCTCGAGAACAAAATGGTCCCTTTGAAGTGTTATGTTCACCTCGGGAAACTTTGAGTTCCAAGGTTATCTGTTTTTCTCTTAATGGAACCATTTTTAAGTCTCTTGCCAGAATTCAGCCTCTGTCTGCCAGTGCCGAATTGAAAGAATTGAAACGCAGAGATGGGGTTTGGGGTAAAGAAAAAAAAAATAGCTTTATTGCTTTGCCAGGCAAAGGAGGATCAGAGCAGGCTAATTAATGCCCTAAAGACTGTGAAGACTGTGCTCCCCCACGCCCCACCCCCCCCCCCCAAAGAATTGTGAGGAGTTTACAGTAAAAAAGGAGAAAAACAGGTTTGCCGATAGAACCGGATTGGGACACACATGCATTCTTCTTTCTTTGGGGGAATCTTTGTCCTCAAAACTGGAGTCAGGAGATGTTCATGATGGTGGTCTTCTGGGTTATTGCCTAGGATAACAGTGCTTGCAAAAAGGGCGTACTGATCAGAGATTAGAACAAACCAGGAAAGTTCCTGACAAACATCAGGTACTAGTCATCTTTAACCCACAGGCCATTATGCTCAGAGGGCCTGACCTTTAGCTTAGAGGTGGTCCTGTTTAGGGTGCAATTAAGTCAGGGAGAAGGACAAGGAAGGACTCTAAGCTGTTTAACTTCAAAGTAGTCATTTCTAAAAGACACATAAGGAATATAACTTTTCTCTCAGGAGTATGAGGCACCTGCATCATATCTAATGTTATTTGACTCTGAGACTGGCCATTAAATAGATGCTAGTATATATTAACATACTGATAATCATCAGCAGAGGTATTCACATTTAGAATTCCCAATTATTTGCCACAGGAAAACTTAACAGAATTTTCAATAGTTCTTTAAGTAGAAGTGAAGAAACAAGAATGACGACTAGCATTCAACTCTATAACATCCGCCGCCTGGCAGGCGCACGTGCCTGCATTCTTGCCTGTGGGCCTGAGTGCTCTAATGGCCGAAAGGAAAGGAATTGGGTTATCTTGAATCTCTGTGTTAAACATAGCATTTACATATGCTCATAACGATAAACCATTGTCAGATGCTGCTGCACCGTCATCCTTTTAATTGAGTGGATAAAATAAAATAACTTAATAATGACAAAGTTTCCGGTTTTTTAAGGTTAGCAGAGCCTTCAGCAACTCGGATTAGACCTAGAACAGAAAGCAAGCCTTATTATCATAATAAGTAAGCAGTTTTGCTTGAGAATGGGTAGGTTGGTTCGGCTTTGGCTGGCTGGCTGCCTGCCGACCCCAGCGGTTTCCAGGGGAGGTACTGGGGGCGGAGAAATTGGTATTTCACTACAAAGATTAGAGTTACTCAAATCTCTGGTGGAAATAACCTTTAAATAGTGAAGACAACTTTCCAAACGCTTACGCTTTTGATTTCGCTTCCTCCCCCTTTTCAAATGGTGCAGTCATATGCTTCTGCTATGTTCAGAGTATTGAAAGCGGACGATTACAGCCCAGCGGCACAGCAGCAAAATATTCTCGCCTTGGGGAAAGGCTCCTCACTATTTCCGACGGACAATCATAGCTCAAACGATGGACGTGAAACTAGAGGAAGTGGTAGAGAGAGTGGCCAGGATCGTGTCAAGCGACCCATGAACGCTTTCATTGTGTGGTCTCGTGATCAAAGGAGAAAAGTGGCTCTAGAGAACCCTCAAATGCAAAACTCAGAGATCAGCAAGTGGCTGGGATGCAAGTGGAAAATGCTTACAGAAGCCGAAAAGCGCCCATTCTTCGAGGAGGCACAGAGGCTACAGGCGGTGCACCGAGATAAATACCCGGGCTATAAATACCGACCTCGTCGCAAGGGAGAGAGGGCACAGAATTTGCTTCCGGCAGAGGCGGCAGTACTATGCAGCCAAGTGCGCGTAGAGGAGAGGATGTATCCCTTCACATACACAGTCGCCAAGGCCAAGTGCTCAGGAACAGAAAGCCAGTTAAGTCACTCACAGCCCATGAACATAACCAGCTCACTTCTGCAACAGGAGGATCGCTGCAACTGGACAGGCCTGTGCCACAGTAGGGTAACATCCACCGGGCAGATCCGCGCCGACTTGCCTTTTCACCGTGGTTTACAGCCGGGACTTTCTCACATTTATTTTCCATATTGATTTCCTTTACTGTCGCGAACAGAGGGCCTATTCATCTCAGTTTTACTGTTATTTCACCTGTGACTTAGTTTCAGATTAAGGCAGATTAACATGTTTGACCTATAAAGAATTAGGGCATGCCAATATGACTCAACCTGTCTTTACGACTGCTTAAAAGAGCACTACCTTAATAAGAAAGTATCTTAACACACAAACTGCTTGATTTCGAAAACCATCTGTTTTTCCTTCTAATAGAACAATTTTTTTATACCTAATTTTAGTTGTTCCCGTGATTAGCCATTAAGTACGTAACAGTATATATTAGTATTCTGATAATCCTTAGCATAGCTGATAGAATTCTCTTTATTCTCACTGTCAAAACTGTAGTGCTGGGGAGCATGCACAAATTTATGATACAGGAACTTCCATGGAAGTATTTGTACCTAATAAAGCAGTCCCTTGTAGAGTCTGTTCTTTTGTCTTTTCAGCTATTTTGCCTGTCTTTGTAAACTGCAGGTAAAGTAGTGAATATATATGTGTAGTCTATCTGTTTTGAGATTCTTTCTGATATATTGCCTCTCCCAGCTTCAGAAGAGAAAGAAGAGTTTTGCTGCCATTTGCAACTCAGTTCCTTCACTCCGCACAAATCTATGCACTTTGACCTTGAGTTTGAACCATCATGACATCCTTCTGCTAAGACGAAATCTTTTTCTTCTTCTTTTTAATGAAATCTTTAATTGGCTCCTGTGAGACTCACGGTTTCGCGTCTTTTCCGAAAGTTTTCTTTTAACCAGGACCAAATGTTTGTTTCCATTGTCCTCAACTTTGACGTTCTGGGGGGTGCGGGTGGGGAATAGGGATATAATGTTGAGAATATGAACTATTCAGATTGGTGGGGAGGGGCGGGGGGAAGGGGGCATGGGAGGTGGACGAGCCTGTCCGGTTAATCTGGTGAGAAGTCAGTGAAAATGTAAGTCAAAGGCATTATAAAATTTGCCTATGGCCTAAAGTAGAAACTCTGGCAGTTTTCAGAGAAAAGCATCAATTTTTGAAATAAAAATAAGCTGATGGTCTCTTGTCTCTGTATTTATATACCATATGCCAAAATTAACTTTCCAGTGCATATATTCCAAAGCTTTAAAAAAAAAAAAAATTGTCTCAGGTAGTAAAACTCAAAACAGGAAAATGTATGTGGTAGAGTAAAATGTCACGTTTTTGAAAGAAAATACAAGGTAAAACAGGAATTAATTTCACGGACTAATTCGCTCCAGAAACAGTGCTGTTTATTCGGAGATTTACTGCCCCATCTCCCTCTACCCCCGCCCCCGCCCCCGCCCCAGGTGGGAATTATATGTTGCAATAACCTTTTAAACAACTGTCTAAACTACTCTTAGGTGGAAACTGTGAACAACAAACCTGCCATAAAAGTATCATCATGAGCTATGGGTCTGCTCCGGCCTATACTTGTCACCGCTTTGGTACACTTACCGGACATATTTCTGTCTGTTTAAACTTTGGTCAGCTAAAAATTAAAACTCCCGCCTGGACCAGACCCTAACCACCATCCCATGACTACTGACTAGGAGACTCAACACAGGACCCCTGCCCTATAAAACTTAACTCTCCCTACACAGCAGGAGGGGTGGGGTGGGGAGGGGCTGAGTTCTTTCTCAGTGCTCCTGGCCATCTCTTTGGTCAATAAAATTTGTTTGGGACCTCAGTGTTCCAGTTGACTGTCTTTTCTTCTCTTCTGTGTGTTAACAACTGCTTCGTATTTTTTAATGTTTTATATACATTTTACACACATATATATGAAACTGACAGTATTAATGGCCTGAACCTAGCCAGAACTCAGATTGGGACTTGAACCCATGATTTTAAATTAGAATCACTCACCCTGTGTCTGGACTCACTGAGGTTCAGGTTCTTCATGTCTCCTCGCAGAAGGAATTCAGCAAGAGACAAAGGGATAGGCAAGAAATAGGTTTATTAGGATAGGACGCTTGTGAGAGATGCAAGCAGGCAGGCAAGTTCTGCCCCAAGGATCTGAGGATCCAGATAGATGGGTGGGCTACAGTTTTATCCTCCAAGGGGAGTGGAGGTGGGAAAAGCCGGCCTTGGTATCCGGTAAGGTGTGTATTCAAATCAGCAGAAGGGTGGTCCTCAAACTCTTGCCCTTGATCTGAATCTGAATGCAGGCCCCATCCCATCTGCACCCAATGACCTGAGGCAATTCTCACACTTCCACTAGTTAAGCAAGCCTGCCTTGTTCTGATGGCTGTTTTTGAGCAATTTATTTACTTACAGTGGTCTCCCAATATCCCCTAAGTTTTCCTCTTTATCTGTGGTCCTTTACTGGGACCCCTAAAACTTCCTGTGCCTACTCCATCCCTATACATATATATATGTATGTATATATGTATATGTATGTATTTGTGTTTTATGTTTAAAACCTCTCTTTCTGAAACTGACAGCATTTATGACTTGAACCCAGCTAGAGCCCAGACTGGAACTTAACCCACTTTTTTTTCTTTTTTCTTTTTTTTAAATTAGAATCACTCACCCGGTGTCCAGCCTTACTGAGGGTCAGGTTCTTTGTGCCTCAGCACAGAAGGAATTCAATGGGAGACAAAGTGATAGTCAAGAAACAGATTTATTAAGACAGGACGCATGAGAGATGTCAAGTGGGCAGGCAAGGAAGCTCTGCCCTGAGGCTTAGGTGGGCTACAGTTTTATCCTCAAGGGGAGTGGAGGTCAGAAAAGCCTGCCTCTTCCTCTTTCTTCCAGTATCTGTTAAGAGAGTGTTTGACCCTGTAAGGTCAAACTAGGACTGTCATGGTGCGTGTTCACATCAGCAGAAGGGTGGTCCTTAAACTCCTGCCCTTAGGTCTGAACCTGAATGCAAGCCTCACCACCCCCCCACCCCCTGGCACCCAGTGACCTGAGGCAATTCTCATGGCTCCACCACAGGAGAGCAAGCCTGCCTTATTCTGATGGCTTTCTTGAGCAGTTATTAACTTACAGTGATCTCCCAAAGTTCCCTAGGTTTCCCTCTCTATGGTCTTTTAGGACTTTTACAACTACCCGTGTAACTATCCTACTCCATCCCTATCATCTCCACATGTACAGAAATAACCTCTACTCAGACCTTCATCAAAAAAGATTGATTTTCCTTTTATCAAACTTCACATAAATCACAGCATAAAGTATTATGTCAAGTTTGTTGTGCTTAGTATAATTTCAGTGACATTTCAGCTTGTTTGTCTTAGAAATTACTATGTAATTCCATTCTATTTTTTTATAGACATGTGAATGGACACCTTCTGGTTTTAGCACAAGTACATTTGTATACATGTCCATGAGAGAACATTTACAGGCATTTCTACTGAGTATATACCTAGGAAAGAAATTTGTGTTTTTGACACATATTTAGCAGGTATTGATAACAAATATTTTTGTATTTTCTAAAGAATATTTGCCATATCTTCAAATGTCAACATCCAAAAAATATTTAAGGGTATGAACTAAGAGGATGGCCTCCAGAGTCAGTCAGTCTGGACCTGACTCCTTCCCTGCCATTTATTAGGCCAGACACTGAATGATTGCTTCATCTCTCTGGGCCTCAATTTTCTCACTTTTAAGTAAGAAGGAGAAGGAGGAGGAGGAAGAGGAGGAGGGGGGAGGAGGAAGGGGGAGAAGGAGAAAGAGAAGAAGAAGAAGAAGGATAATAATGATAATACTAACGAATGAAAATAAAACAATAAGAACAAAACCAACTTCATTGGGATATTGGGAAGACTAAAAAAGTTAAGGTGTATGATGATTCAATGTACATAAAATATAAAAAGTATATTTAAATAGTATTAAAGAATTTCCTGTCATGGTGCAGTGGCTATGAATTGACTAGGAACCATGAGGTTGTAGGTTCAATCCCTGGCCTCGTTCAGTGTGGTATAGGCTGGCAACTGCAGCTCTGATTCAGTGGGTTAAGGATCTGGAGTTGACATGAGCTGTGGTATGGGTCACTGAGGCGGCTTGGATCCGGCACTGCTGTGGCTGTGGCTGTGGCTGGCACCTGTAGCTCCAATTAGACCCCTAGCCTGGCCACCTCCATGTGCTGTGGCTGCAGCCCTAAAAAGCAAAAAAAAAAAAAAAAAAAAAGTATTAAAAACAAAAGTCAAGATTAATTAAAAAAAACTAACTAGTAAGGGTAATAATAATGAAAACAAAAATTAGCAACTACAACAAAATCTGCCCACTGGGATGCTGTGAAGATTAAATAAGTGAAAGTGTATATAGTATGCTCTGAGCACACATACTGTCAGGACAGAAGTAAGCATCAGTAAAGAACTAACAACTTTGATAACTAATGATAGTAATAATAATGCTATAACAACAATGTAAAAACCTACCCCTGTAGGGAAACAGAGAGGACTAAATTACTTAAAGGCGTATAAGAATTCAAGGAGTAACTGTGTTTAAACTACATGGAACTGACGTGGGCATTGGTATATAATTAAAGAGTAAGCATAATAACACAAAATAGAAAAGAAGAGCAACAAAACCCCAAACTCATTGGGTGCTGTGAGCACTTTAGTCTTCTTTGGAAACAAAAGTGCCTAAAGATTCAATGAACAGGCATGCCTGTTGTGTCTCAGTGGGTTAAGAACTTGACATAATGTCTGTGAGGATGCTGATTTGATCCCTGTGTCAGTCATTGGGTTAAGGATTGGGCATTTCCACAAGCTGCAGCACAGGTTGCAGATGCAGCTCAGAACCAGTGTTGCCGTGGCTGTGGTGTAGGCTGGCAGCTGCAGCTCTGACTCAGCTCCTTGCCTGGGGACTTCTAAAGGCCACAGGCACAGCTGTAAAAAGGAAATACAACAACAACAACAACAAGTAAATATATTTTCCATACTGAGAGATCAACATTATTAAAGCACTAGCTAGAAATACCAATGATCAGCATGATAATGATGATAATAATAACAATAACAAAACCACCCCACTGAGATGCTGTGAGACTACATAAGTTAAGAATATGAAATTCAAGGAGCGAATACACAAAGAACTTAGAACAGAGGAGAGGGTGGCATTGGTCAAGAAATAATTAGTAATTATTAATAACAAAACAATAACAACCAAACTGACTCAGGGGGATGCTGTGGAGATGAAATCCCATAAGATGTATAGGATTCAATGAGTAAATTTATATGAAGTTCTAAGAACAGAGGTCAAGATCAGCAAGAAAAACTAAGTAGTAATGATGATGATGGTGATGGTCATGATTATGATGGCAATGTTAAACAAACAAAAAACAGGTACCTCAGGGACGTTGTCAAGAGTAACCATGTAAAGGTGTATAGCATTCAATGAAAAAATGTGTTGTAGTACAAAAACACTAGCTAGCAACAACAAGAACAACAATAATAGCTTGAAAATATTTTTTAATTTTATTATTTTATAATGGTTTTTATTTTTTCCATTATAGCTGGTTCCCAGTGTTCTGTCAATTTTCTACTGTACATCAAGGTGACCCAGTCACACATACATGTATGCATTCCTTTTTCTCACATTATCATGGTCCACCATAAGTAAATAGATATAGTTCCCAGTGCTACACAGCAGGATCTCATTGCTTATCCATTCCAAAGGCCATAGTTTGCGTCTATTAATAGCTCAAAAATAATAAAAACAACAAAGATATATCACTGGGGAACTGTGAAAGACATAATAAATTAAGGTTTATAAGGATTGAGTGAGGACTGTATATAATGTATTTAGAAAAGAAGATAGCCTTAGTAAAAGGCAAATAGGTACAAATAATAGAAAAAAAAGCAAACTACATAAAACCTACCTCACTCATTGAACATGCTAAAAGGTACAGGACCAAATAAGTAAGTATCAAAGTACTTGGAAAGGAGATCAACATTAATAAACAGCAACAGCAATAATAATAGTATAAAATGGCAAAAAAGTAAGAAGCAAAACATACCTCTCCGGGATGCTGTGAATAATAAATTAGTTAAGGCAGATGAGATTCCAGCAGTAAATGTGTGTAAAGGGCTTGGAATAGAGGTAAGCATCAGTAAAGAAGTAAATAACAGCAACAAAAACAACAACAACAGCAACAATAATTACAGCAAAACCTACCTCAATAGTATGCATTAAAGATTACAGGATTCAAGTGGTAAATGTATCAAAGTATGTAGAAGTCAGCATTAATTAAAAACTAACCGCATAAATTAAAGTGTAGAGAAACTGAGTACATATAAAATACAAAATGGATGTCAATTTTGTAAAGAACTCATTAATATATATTAACAATAATAAAAAACAATAACAAAAATAGCAATATATAACAATAAAACCTAACCCCTTTGAGATCTGTGATGACTAAGTAAAGTGTGTAGGACTCAATGAGCAAATGTATACACAGAGGTCAGTGTTAGTAAAAGCCAACTAGTGATAATAATATTAACAAAACAAAAATAGTTAAACAACAAACCCTACTTCAGTGGGATGCTGTGAAGAGTAAATCCCTTAAGGTGTATAATGATTGAATGAGTACATCTATGTAAAATACTTAGAACAGAGGCTGGCGTTAGTAAAGAACTAACCAGCAGTAACAGTCATAGTTATTAACAGGAAAAAAAAAAAAAAAGAAAAAAAAAGAAAACAACAAAACCAACCTAAATGGACTCTGTGAAGATGAAATATGTTAAAATGTATAGGAGTCAATGACTAAGTGCATACCAAGTACTTAGAACAGTGATGAGCATTATTAAAAAATGACTAATAATAATAATAACAACAGTCATAGTGAATAAAAACAAAACAAAACAAAATGACCTCATTGAAGTAGTGTGAAGTCTAAATAAGTTGAGGTGGAAAATTCAATGATTAAATGCTTATAATGTGCCAAGTCAGAGTACAGCTTTACTAAAGGACTAACTGGTAATGAATTTAATGAAAATAATAGTAATGATGATGATGAAGCAAAATTACCCGCACTAGGATGCTCTGAGGACAAATAAGTTATAGCATATTAGGATTTAATGAGGAAGTGTATGTAAAGTACTTAGACGGAGGTTGGCATTACTAAAGAACTAATGATTATGAATAATAATAAATAGTAATAGCAGCAATTAACAATAGTACTAAAATAACAGCAAAACAAAAACAAAACCTACCTATCTGGGATAGTCTAAAGATTAAATAATTTGAGATGTCTAAGGCTTCAAAGCATTAAGTTATATAAAGCACTTAGAAAAAAGTTGGCATTTATAAAGAACCATATGTCGATATTAATAATTAATATACAAAACAGCAACAACAACCTACCACACTGGGTTGTTGGGAAGACTCAATAAGTTAAGGTGAAGAAAACACAGGCAAAACACTCTCCGACATCAACATCATGAATGTTTTCTCAGGTCAGTCTCCCAAAGCAATAGCCATAAGAGCAACAATAAACCCATGGGACCTCATCAAACTGAAAAGCTTTTGCACAGCAAAGGAAACCAAAAAGAAAACAAAAAGACAACTGACAGAATGGGAGAAAATGGTTTCAAATGATGCAACCGACAAGGGCTTAATCTCTAGAATATATATAAGCAACTTATACAACCCAACAGCAAAAAAGCCAATCAATCAATGGAAAAATGGGCAAAAGACCTGAATAGACTGTTCTCCAAGGAAGATATACAGATCACCAGCAAACACACGAGAAAATGCTCAACATCGCTGATCATAAGAGAAATGCAAATCAAAACAACTATGAGATACCACCTCACACCAGTCAGAATGGCCATCATTAATAAATCCACAAATAACAAGTGCTGGAGGGGCTGTGGAGAAAAGGGAACCCTCCTGCACTGCTGGTGGGAATGTAAACTGGTACAGCCACTATGGAGAACAGTTTGGAGCCACCTTAAAAATCTATACATAGAACTTCCATATGACCCTGCAATCCCACTCTTGGGCATCTATCCGGACAAAGCTCTACTTAAAAGAGACACATGCACCCGCATGTTCATCGCAGCACTAGTCACAATAGCCAGGACATGGAAACAACCCAAATGTCCATCGACAGAGGATTGGATTCGGAAGATGTGGTATATATACACAATGGAATACTACTCAGCCATAAAAAAGAACAACATAATGCCATTTGCAGCAACATGGATGGAACTAGGGACTCTCATACTGAGTGAAATGAGCCAGAAAGACAAAGACAAATACCATATGATTTCACTTATAACTGGAATCTAATATCCAGCACAAATGAACCTTTCCACAGAAAATAAAATCATGGACTTGGAGAAGAGACTTGTGGCAGCCTGATGGGAGAGGGAGGGAGTGGGAGGGATCAGGAGCTTGGGCTTATCACACACAACTTAGAATAGATTTACAAGGAGATCCTGCTGAGTAGCATTGAGAACTATGTCTAGATACTCATGTTGCAACAGAACAAAGGGTAGGGGAAAAAAAATGTAATGTATACATGTAAGGATAACTTGATCCCCTTGCTGTACAGTGGGAAAAAAAAAAAATAGCAAATGAACACGATAGAAGTATTTGTGAACTGAATAACTTGGTGTTATAATAATTTTACATACATTACAAAACACACAGAAATAAAAAGAAATAAAAATATTATAAACAAAAATATTAAAAAAATAAGTTAAGGTGTATAATAAGTCAACGATGAAATGACTAAAATGTACTTAGAAGAGATGTTGACATTAGTAAACAATCAGTAGCAGCAATGCATGGTATACTTTGTACATACAGTATGTATAACACATAGTGTACATAGTGCTATAATACATAGGAGTAGTATAACAACAACAATAATAACAATAATAGTTAAAAAAAATAACTCCACTGATAGGCTGTGAAGATGAAATCAGTTCAGGTGTATAAGGATGCAATGTGTAAGTAGGTATAAATTAGAACAGAGGTCAGCATTAGTAAAGAACTAACAAATGGTATAAATAATTATAAGATAACAAGAAAATCTCCCATACTGGGATGCTATTAAGACTAAATATGTTAGGAGTTCCCATCATGGCTCAGTGGTTAGCGAATCCGACTAGGAACCATGAGGTTGCAGGTTCGATCAGTGGGTTGAGGATCTGGTGTTACCGTGAGCTGTGGTGCAGATTGCAGATGTGGCTCGGATCCTGCGTTGCTGTGGCTGGGGCATAGGCCGGTGGCTACAGCTCCAATTCAACCTGGGAACCTCCATATGCCGTGGGAGTGGCCCTAGAAATGGCAAAAAGACAAAAAAATTTAAAAAAAAAAGACTAAATATGTTAAAATGTAGAGGGATTCAGCACCCAAGTATCTATAAAGTACTTGGAATATTGATTGATGTTACTCAAGAACTTACTGGTAGTAATAATAATAACTAGTACTTTACTGACAAGGCCTGCTCGTCAACCCAGGTCCTGAAGTCAGCGGTGCCACAGAAATAAGAAAGAGACACAGAAGTAGAGTGGGGATCAGGGGGGCTTCTGCCTTCAAGAGGCAGTAGCAACCCTCTGAGCCAACTCATGGTTTTTATTCACTATTTTCTACTTCCTTGTACATGTAGGGGATACATCGGTATTTTACTTCAAACTTATTTACGGAAGCAGGATATGCTAGGACACTCATTCCTAAGCACGTAAAGTAATCATAGATGTTTTAGCCCTCCCAGGCCATAATTTGTTGTCTGCATCAAGCCATCTATGGCCTCTCTCAAAAATCCCCCAAGCAAGGCTCCAGTCCTGAGAATGTCGGAGCTGATGGTTTTCCATCAGCAACATCAGTGCTTCAGCAGTCTTGTTTTCAAGATGCCATTCTTTGATGTTGTTCTCATTTGTTTTGCCTCAAGGGTCATGAGAGAGTCACAAGACTATGTAAAGTATAGACGGACCTCTACGGCCACTCTATGGTGCCAGTCTTTTCTTTCCATTCTTTTTCACATTGTGTATTTATACCTCCAACAATTTACAACAACAGAAACCAACCTGGGATGCTAAATGGATTGAATTCAAAGAATAAATATATGTAAAGTACTGAAAAGAGATGGCTGCATTAGTACAGAACTAGCTGTTAGTTGTCATTAACATAAAAATAATTGCTCCATGTACAAGACATTTTAGTGGAGGACTCTTGCAGGGTTGAGTGTTCAATAAGCACTCACAACTGAGTAACTACCACCCCTACTAGGGTTCTGGTGTTTCTTTGTGGTCAGTTTCCCCTATCAATGGCACATGTTCTATCATGAGGGATTAATTTTGCCTGAGCTTGAACTTCATATGAACAGAACCACGTGATTCATATTTCACTTGAATCTACAGCAGTTTAAGAAAACTGTTTTTGATGGATGTTTGTTGTTTGTGGTTGGAGGATTTTTCTTAACATGGCTGCCATAAAAAGTGGAGTTCAGTTCTCTGAGTAAACAGTTCACCCAGGCCAAAACCTAGGAATGAGATTTCTGGGTCATGAAGTAGTGGTATGGTTAACTTTGTGAAAACTTTCCCCAAATTTCCAGAGTGTGTGTACCATTTCATATTTCCATTAGCAATATACATGTGTATGGAAAAAGATTTCCACACACGCTCACCAAAATGTTCAGCAAAATTTGGAATTGTTCTTAAATTGTAACCATAAAAGGGAAGATGCGTAGTGATAATTAAAGTAGTTATTAATAAACCCTTCTAGGGCAAGTGTTCCCCCATTACTTTCCCCTCTTGGAATTTCTAGGTTAAATAGAGTTCTGTCTTTCTTTTGTTTTGTCTTAATCTTACCACTGTTCTTAAAAAGCTCCATACTGACTCAAAGGATCGGTAAATTCTGCTGGTTTTTTGGTTGAGTCCATGCAGAATTGGTAGGTTATCTTATGGAGAGTCACAAAACAGTAACATTAATGTTAGGCAAAAACAAAAGGAGTTCTAGGCTGCTATTTGGTAGCATTTGAAAGTAGTCTTCATGTTTGTTCAGAAACTTTTTGTGAGACTGCAGTAGGGAAGAAGAAACCTGACTCTGTATTAGATCACTTCCATTTCCTTTTAAACTTTGTCCTCTGTGCTTAGCCATGCTGGCTCTCCTCCTTTTGCATGAAGATGTTTCCTATAGCCTGAAGTATACAGGATAGCCTCTTTTTAAGGGTATTACATTTTTAGGTTAAAAATTGTAGAACAGAGAATAACATCTGTCTTGTTGGAGGTTTACAGGAACATCATGACCTGGCCTACATGAAAAAAGGATTCAGACACCAAGAGGTTTGAAAAAAACTATCCATGCCCCCTCCCCTCTCTTGAATAAAAAGAGCCTGGATTCTGACTGAGGGAAGAAGATTCCTTGAGACATCATTCTGCCATCTTCTCGCTCTGATGGGTTTCCAAACACATTCATAATTCCTTGATTAGCCTTCTCTGCAGTGAGCAGAAGGAGCTTGGACTTGGGAACAAGACTGCAGAAAAGTTAAATTGTTGCTTCCTTCCTTTGTTGCCAAAGGAGCAAGTGATTACTGCTCTTCCGGATTTTTCTTAGAGTATTTCCTTGAGGAAATTTGCATTTGTTTTTTTCTTTTCTGTTAACATGTAGGTAAATTTCTTTAAGAGCTAAATAAGCCCCTTGACAGCATGGTGATCCAGAGAAGTCTTTCTTGGAATTCCCTTGTGGGAAAGTGGGTTAAGGGCCCCAGGATTGTCACTGCTGTGGGGTGTGTTGGTTTGATCCCTGGGCCAGGGAACTTCCACATGCCAGGCAGACTGGCCAAAAATTAAAATAACAATAATTCTTTAAAGAACTGTCTTTAAAAAAGGAAAGAAAGAAAGAAAGAAAGAGAGAGAGAGAGAGAGAGAGAGAGAGAAAGAAAGAAAGAAAGAAAGAAAGAAAGAAAGAAAGAAAGAAAGAAAGAAAGAAAGAAAGAAAGAAAGGGAAAGAAAAAAAAATTGAAATGCTGAACCCAGGTTCAGCTAAAAAGCTGAAATTGGCCTTTCACACCCACATCCAGAGTTTATTTCTTTGGTGAAAGACAGACAGTAAGAATGAGAATATTTAGCTTATTATTTCATGTTTTGGGATTGGGCCTAACCTAAATTCTCCTAAGGTCAACTAAAATTCTTTTCAACTGTGTAAGGGTGCTTTACCTGTTGTGGCAAGATAAAACTACTTTTCATTAAAACACATAGACATTTTAAAAATACTTGAAATCTATTAATTTTTGGCATGTACTCATTATGGTAACAAATACATTTCTCCTTGTTTCCACAATGATAATACTCTAAAGAAGATTCAGAAAAGTTTCAAATTTTGCTAAGCACTAGGGTATTAATCAAATTATTTCTCCCCATAGGCCCTTTTATTGCATCACATCTACACACTGAAAAAGGAACCATTCAATTTGGTCTTAGTGGTGCCTGGAGGTGAACACCCACATCAAACTCTGATCGTAAATATGACTCATATATTTTCTTCAAATTTAAGGGACTTTAGAATCTACTTAATGTCTTGTTTGGATTTAGTTTCATCATTCCACACTAACTTGGCAGACAAGAAATGGAGGGGAGGCTGGGGGGGCTCAAATGAAGCAACCCCTGTTAATAATAGAGGGACTTTTCCACACAATTTTACCCCAACCTCTATAGATTCTTTAAAGGGAAAAGACAGTAGGCCTTTTTCTTATTATTTTTATTTCAATTATATTTTCTATAAAGTAACCAAAATGTCTCCAAGCATGAAAATATTTAACTTTAAGGCTATGGCTTTTATGAAATGCAATTCACCAATTCCATTTGTGTAGTGGAGAGTTTTAATCAACAGCAATTCACACACAAATTTTGTTGTGAGGCCTTCTGCTCTTTGTGTAGTTGCAAATGTGTGTGAAACCACTTCCCACTCATGTTTCTTTCTCAACCTAATGTGACGGTGACTTTGTGCAAGATGATAGTGGGTCTTGGTTCCTTCACCAGAGCATATGCTCTGCCCTTTTCAAAGTAAGTAACCCTAAGCCCAATCACTTTTTCTTTTTTCTTTTCTTTTTTTTCTTTCCTTTTTTTTTTTTTTTTGCCTTTGGAATAAATAAAATAATGGAAATAAAGCAGTAGGCTTTCACTAAGGTATTGACACTGGTAAGTACATTGCGAATGGTAGGTTATGTGTGTCATTGTTAATTACTGGGGTAAAAAGGAACATGGGAATTCAAATTAAAAAGCAAGCTGGAGATTTTATTAAAAGGTTAAATCACATTTCTGTCCACTTAGAAATTATGCACCCCCCCAAAAACTGAGGGTTAAGTTTTATTTTGGGCCAAACGAGGGTGTTAGCCCAGGAGGCAGCATTTCAGATAGTTCTGGGAAACCGCTTCAAAGAGGCAGGGCAGAGGGGGGAGGTGGGAAGGCCAGCATATATGCGATCTTGGTGAAGGGTGAGGGGGTACATGCAGCCAAGCACACATTTTTACAGACAGTGGCTGATAGTCTCATGAAGGTCACTGCTAAGTCACAAGGAGAAGACATCATCACCATGAAGGATGTTTACTGCTTTTCTGCATCAGGACATGTAAAAATTTGGCTCATAAAAAACCTTCCTGAAAGTACCTAACTAACTGAAGACATGTTTCATTTTTCCCAGGGCATAGAGTATCTTACCCTGAACACATTTCAGGAGCTATTGCAGGTCAGCAGCTGCAATCCCTGTAGAGGCAGATGGCCAGCACCAGTCTCCGGTTCACAAGGCTTCTCCATGGTGATAAAGTCAACCATAATTTTAGGAGGCATTTCATGACTGTTTTGGCCCACAGTGCTGAGAATGCTCATTCCCAGGTCTGGCAAAGATTTCACGGATAGGCCACTCAGTGTGCTATTACTGAACTAGGCCTTATTAAAAGTAGTCAAGTGTCTCTGTGTTACTATTCTCTTATAGTTTTCATATTCTCCCCGTATGCAGAGTTATACTATCACAATCGATGACCCAGTAAAGAAGTATGTATTTCATCAACTGATTCACATCACCTTAGTCATTATTTTTGTTGGAGGCTCGGCCACACATTTTATAATATGGGAAAGGATACATATATATATATATATTTTTAACTGCAGCATTTTTTATTATGGGGTTATAACTGTATTTTATAGCAATTGATTGCTTTATTTATTGTTTAATTCAATGAATGTTATTATATTTAGAGTTGTACAACCATCACCACAACCTAATTTTAGAACATTTCCATCCCAAACCCCTTGTCCATCCTCCCTCCCCCACCAACCAGTCTCCTTTGATAACCACACGTTTTTCAAAATCTGTGAGTCTGAACAAACAATAATCTTGTAAAACTAGCAAAAAACAAACAATAGAGCTAATAACATTAATAGCATTACAAGCAAATATTGAAGTCAGGAACTTCCTACACTAAACTAGTTCTTGAAGGTGTTGTCAAGACTAGGGAAGGGGTTACTTAAGGCAGAAACCTGATTGTTCATATGATTCATTAACTTTTTTGTATTAGAGGATTTTTCAAGTATGAAAATAGAACATTCAGTTTAAATTATGGCACAGGTGCCTCCCTGAGATGCTGTGAGGGTGTCAATGGCCATGAAGTTTTATGGCACTACTTTCTCATCATAAAAACTTCAGGATTCAGTAGGCTAATAACATTGTTACTATCACTTAAGGCCCACTGAGTGAATTTTTTTAAGGCTTTGGTATGGCTGATTACACTCTCCAGACTATAGAGGGAGGAAAAATAGCTGCTAAATGGCCATACCAGTGGAATACAGATCTTTTGACTCATCAGACTCATCATATCAGTGATAGATTGGCCAAGGCCATCCTTAAATTGTTATGGGCTTTGAGTCCCAGGAAATCATGGAGTACATCTTCCTATCCATCCTGGTGGAAGCCAAGGTCATAAGTTAGCACCACAAATCCACTGAGTTCCACTGACCCAATCTGTTCTATACCAGTCACTGTCCCTAAAGATCATAACATGTAGGCATGGTTCATAAGGCACACCACCTATTTTTCTAGTGTTACTAGGATGATCATCCTTAGGATGATTCAATTGTTCCCAACGTACAGGAGATTTTAAACTTAAATGACCGTAGCCTGCTGTTAACCACATAATTCCATCCTACAATTGCAGGAGGTTCCCTTCAAATAAACAGGAGATAAGAGTTTTTTGATTGAGACATGCTTGTTCTGACTGAGCTTGAGTGACCCTAAAAGAAATTGCATATTTATGGTCAAGGTCAGGGAAGGTGCTATTAATTGGCCAGGTGAGGAAAATCCACCTACCAATAAAATTAATTTCCCAAGGCTATCCAATCTGAGCATTGGAGGGGAGAAATGCGTCGAGGTAACCCAGAAGTACTAGACAGAGGTAACTGGCAACAAAACCAACAACTGGACTTGCTTCTTCTCTTTAAGGCCTCACCTGTAGCACATGGAAGATCCCAGGCTATGGGTCAAATCAGAGCTACAGCCAAGGCCTATGTCACAGCCAAGGCAACACTGGCTCCAAACCACACGTTACCCATGCCACAGGTTGCAGCAACCCAGGATCCTTAACCCACTGAGCAAAACCATGGATCAAACCCACATTCTCATGGAGAATACATCAATTCTTTAACCCACTCAGGCACAGTGGGAACTCCTGGATTGATTTTTAAAATTAGTCTAGGATTGTGCCCATTATTGAAAAGACGTTTGACTCATATGCAGAGGTCCAAGAAGTCAAGAAAACTTTACAAATCATCATATGAGTCAGGCCCAGCATCCTGGGCCACCTGTATATTTCTGATATCATCTTCTTTTCATCCTGGTATAGCTTCTCCTCCATGTAAGTATCGTTTTAAGCTGATATTCAGATAATCAATACTCTCTATACACCACACTGGTGCAGGGGCCCTTTTTAAAGAGGGAAGCATGAAACCAAGAGTCAATTCCCTTTAGTTTTTCTGCACAAGAGCTACTTAAGAATACTTGCCAAGAGGCTTTCCATCTGGCTTGAAATCATCCTTTAAATTATGTCTTTTCCAGTATGCATAACCCCCCCCCCCCCCCCGCTTGCAGGTCCTGGAGCATCTGATCTTCATCCAAAAGTAGATTATTGAGTTTGGCTTTAGGAACAAGCTTAGAATGTCCTTTTAGAAGCCCAGTGATACATTTACAATAATGTAACCTAGCCCACTTTAATAGTATAGGTTCATACAATTCGTATCTAGTATCATTTGCCTCCAAGTGATAATTTTCAAAAGAGACAACTGATGTTTTCCAAGTGGGGTAGATCTTAGGTGAGGAGGACTCTGGAAGGGCCTTTGACCAGGGCAAGGGATAAATATCTATGATTTTAGCCAACCTGGTTTTAAGTGTTCCATTTGATCTTTCTACCAGCACAGGGGACTGTGGGTGGCAACCACAATGGATGTGCTGCATCATTGGCCAGATTTTATAAATTTCATTGACAATTTGTCCATTAAAATGGGTTCTCCTTCACTATGTATTTCTGCAGGGACTCCCCAAATGGGATTCACCCTCCGTAAAGTTATTTTGCCTACTGACTGTGCAGTGGCTCTTCTGCATGGTGATGCCTCAACCCAATGTGAAAACCCGTACAAATAATGACAAGTACATACTGGTAACCTCGAGAGGGAGGCATTTGGATAAAAACAATCTGCCAAATTTCAAAAGAGTCTACAGGTAGCGCAAGATTCCTTGAGAACTCTGCGATGGCCTTTTGTGGGTTGTGTTTTGGACATGTGGTACATCTGGAATAAACCTTTCAGGCTGTAGTGAAGGAAGGTGTTTTCCCCACAAATACCTTTTTATCTGGATTCTGCTGAGTTAAGTCATGGATATACTGTAAAATGGGATATTGAGATTCAAACAGAATGAGAGGCTTTCCTTTTGGGCCTATCCCGCATTCTCTATTAGAGTCAAATTTTCTGCCGTTATGTTTCCAGGTATCCTTTTTCTACCTCTTTTGCCATTTCCTGAAAATTCAGTGGAGTGTTGGTAAGGTTACAGAGAGTAAGGTGAGAGAGAAGCAGTGGTTAGTTTCCTGCTCTCCTTTTGCAGAGCTGTTGTCATGCTGGCATGATCTGCTGAGGAGTTCCCTTTTCCTCCCCTGGTGTCAGCCTTTGAGTGACCTCCCACCTTAATGAGAGCCAATGTATTTGGTAGAAGAATTGTATCCAATAATGCTACAACTTCTCTCTCAGTTTTAATAGGCTCTCCAGAGGATGTTAAAAAAAAAAAAGCTCCCCTTTGTCCTCACATCAGGCCAAAATCTTGTGTTACCCCAAAAGTGGAAATCAGTGTAAATGTTAGCGGACTTCCCTTTTGGCCAATGGCAGGCTCTTGTTAGTGCCATTAATCCAGCCTGCTGGGCAGAAAAGACTTTATGTAAGGGATGATTCTCAAGGGCTCACACACTGGAGAAACAACAGCATTGCCAGCCTGGTATTTTCCACGAGGTTCTCACAGTCCTGAGCTGTCTGAATATCACAAAATCAGGATTCTCCATGGGGCTCTCTTGGAGATCAATCCTGGGGGATAAAAAATTGTCAGTTAAAGCTATACGATCATGTTTTCCATCACCAATGTCTGATTCCTCTGGTAGTAAGGTGGCTGGTTAATCCTGTTATATCTGTGAAGAGTTACATTTAGCAAGAGCGAGACAATTTCATGGGAGGTTAATCAACTTGCTGAATAATGTTGTGTGTGATGAGAGTTTAGTAAAGTCTCCCCAGAGTGAGAGACAAAAATAGTGAGATGGTGACTCATGACTACCCCTTCTCTGGTCTCACGCAGCAGAGCTGTCATTATGGCAACCCTGGGAGCAGGAGGTGTGGGGGCTGGCTACAGAATCTAGCTCTTGGATATAACATCCTATTGATCACCATGCTGTAGTCACCGTGTTGTAGATCACATGTGGTGGTCACCACGTTGCTGGGTTAGTCCTCCTTGTGCAGCCCCCTGTCATGAACAAAGAGGAGGATGCCCCATGGGCAGGCTGGGACCTTTGCCAGAAGGGTTTGTGTTTAAAATGTCTCCATGGCTTCAGAACGTCTTTCCGTGGTCCAGCAAAGAGGGTCAGGTTGGTCTTATTACACACTGGCTGAGATACTAAGAGAACAATTTGGAATCCAGTTCCTGTAGTCACCTGAAAGGTCTAAAAATCCCCTTAATTGCCTCTTTGTCTTTGGATAGGGAAGACTAAATGCCTGCCACACTGCAAGATCAATTAAAAGTCCTTTTTTAGATATCCTATCTCCTAAATATTTCACAGCAGTCTTACAATGTTGTACTTTCCCTTTAGACACTTGATGTCCATTTAAGGCTAACTTCTAAAGTAAATACAGGGTGTCCTACTGGGTGTTCATCAAAGAATTTGCACACAGCAGCAAATCATCTATATATTGTATCAAAACTGACCCGAGAGGAAAATCTTGATCATCCAGATCAGCTTTTTGTTTTGTTTTGATTTTTAGGGCTGCACCCACAGCATACGGAGGTTCCCAGGCTAGGGGGTCTGCAGCTACAGCTGCCAGCCTATGCCATGGTCGTAGCCAGATCCCAGCCATGTCTGAGACCTACACCATACCTCATGGCAATGCCAGATGCTTAACCCACTGAGCAAGGCCAGGGATGGAACCCACAACCTCATGCTTCCTAGTCAGATTCATTTCTGCTGTGCCATGGGAACTCCCTTTCTTTTTTTTCTTCTTTCCTCCTTTCTTCCTTCTTTTCCTCCTTCCTTCCTTCCTTCCTTCTTTCTTTCTTTCTTTTTTCTTTCTTTCTTTTTCTTTCTTTCTTTCTTTCTCCTTCTTTCTTTTTCTTTCTTTCTTTCTTTCTTTCTTTCTTTCTTTCTTTCTTTCTTTCTTTCTCTTTCTCTCTTTCTTTTTCTTTCTTTCTTTCTTTCTTTCTTTCTTTCTTTCTTTCTCTTTCTTTCTTTCTTTCTCTCTCTTTTTTTCTCTCTTTCTTTTTCTCTCTCTTTCTTTCCTTCTTTCTTTCCTTCTTTTTCTCTCTCTTTCTTTCTTTCTTTCTTTCTTTCTTTCTTTCTTTCTTTCTTTCTTTCTTTCTCTCTCTCTCTCTCTCTCTCTTTTTCTTTCTTTCTTTCTTTCGACCAGCTTTTAATATCTAGGAGAAGTGGGTGGAGTTTTCAGTGTAGCCCTGTGGCATTAGAGTCCATGTAAATTGCCATTCATTCCAAATGAAGGCAAAAAGATACTGATCATCAGGATGCACAGCATACTTAAAAATGCACTACAGAGATCTATCATCAAAAAGAAGTCACTAGTTTTAGGGATATAGGATAATAATGTATGGGGGGTTGGCACTATGGACTGACAAGGGATAATAATAGCATTGAGAGATCTCAAGTCCTGTACCATTCTCCAACCCTTGCAATTGGGTTTTTTTAATAGGCAGAATGGGAGTGTTGCAAAAGCTGGTTACAAGGCACCATAAGCCCTTTCTCAGCGTAAGGTGATATTAAAGGTTTCCTTTCTTCTGTGGCCTCCTGATGTAGTAGTTATTGATGGATATTGGGCAGGGGCTTATTCTTATCTACACTGATTTAATGGGTGATGCAGAATGTATCCTTCCAATGTCAGTAGTGCCTATAATTCATCAGGTGCTAAACCTAGTAATTTCTCTTTTTGTCATAATGGGTCACAAATATTATATGATGAAAGAAGTCTGATCCTTTAAGTCTAGGAATATTTATCCTTTAAGAGTGAAGGAAATGTGGGCTTCATAAGCTTCCAATAGGTCTCTACAAATCAGGAGAACAGGAGCACTTTTTTTTAATGTCCTAAATTGCTCATTAGGTGAGAATTTTACCATTACTTATATTAGCAGTAATGGGTGGAGCTGAAGAGTGTTGTGCCTTCTCCAAGTCCCACAGCAAGAACAACCAATAGTGTGAGGGAACCTGTGGCCCTTCCTAAGGCCATGGCTCTTTCTGCCTACAGCAGTAAGCCCTCACATCTCACTGTACTTGTGGACTGCTTTGGTGATCCTCTGAGTGTCAGAATTACTTCTGATAGCTTTATGGAATGGGTCAATGAGGATAACTTCAAATAATTTGTACTTAGCATCTTCACCAACACAGTAACAATTCAGGGCACTCAGAGCCACACAAGGGACATTCAACTCACTCCTCAGCAACAGATTGAAGGTTTTTAACAAACTTTAGATGGTTGACACCCTAGTGGACATGCTTGCCATAGATGTCACACTTAGGAAATGGGCATTTGCAACCCCACCACTCGCAAACAAATCTGATACATGACATAACCCTGCTTGGCCTTTTACCCAAGCCTGCATGCCTTATTGGGCTGGGGACGGGGAGAGGGCTGTGGAGAACAGAGAGCTGATGTTACTGCCAGAAGAACACCAGAGAAGAAAGCAAATGATGACAGACTGCTTCTTTCTCTGTTTTGTGGCCTCCTGTGGCTGCCAAAGCAATAAAGCTATTTTTTTTCTCTTTTGCCATTCCCTCAAAAGGACAAAACAAAATAAAACCCACTTTTCCTTCTTGGTTTCCCCTTCTTCACTTTCAGTTCTGTTTTGTTTTGTTTTGTTGTTTTTTTAATTTTACGGCTATGCATATGTAAGTCCCCAGGCTAGGGGTTGAAACAGAGCTGTGTCTGCAACCTATACCACAGCTCACAGCAATGCAGGATCCTGAAGCAACTGAGTGAGGCCAGTACAGAACCCACATCCTCATGGATACTAGGTGGTTTTGTAACTGGCTGGGCCACAACAGGAACTCCCTGCAGTTCATTTTCAATGCCCTGTTTTCTTACCATAAAAGCCACCTTTGCCTTTCTCTTCTGGTTGGACATAATTCAGGGTCGGTCAAACTTTGACTAGGCTTGGGTACTTAGTTGGCACAGCTGAAGGTTCATAATTTTTGTAGCTATCCTATTCCCTCTTTTTTTAATGGTTTGAACCATTAAAAAAAGAAAACTTGATCAGCCAATGTAAAAAGGGCCTTTGCATGAAAGGGGGACCAATCTGGACTGTGTCTTTTTACTAGAGTAGCCAAATCCTCATCTAAGCCTTTGCAAAAGGCAGATTGAGCAAAGAGTCAAGCTGATAGGTAGAGAATGATTTTGGTGTCAAGCTAGAATGCTGTTTAAAAGTTTTTTCAAACTTTCATATTAGCAGAGGATTGACTCATCCAGTCTTTGCTGGTCCTGTTGAGTCTTTGTCCAGTCCATGTTGTTCGTTTGTTTGTCTGTTTGTGTTTGTGTTTTGTTTTGTTTTGAAAAAGCTCTGGGATAAATGTGAGTAATTTCTGAGCTAACACCTTACATTCATTGCAAGCCTGTGGACTGTGTGAGTCAGAGCTCTTCAAGGGGCATTTCCACTCTTCCTTCTCTATCTATTTCCTTGCTTTGCCCTCAGAAACTAATAGCTGTGTGGATTGATATAGACCTGAAAACGCTGGTTCTTAGGTCCAGATGCTTAACTCAAATTCCTAAGCAGATCCGAAGTGGTCCTGTCCTGGATTGGGAAATTCCTTAGCCAAGACTCTAAGTTTTGCCTTAACTTAATTTAACATTAGCACAACTCTAAATTTTCCCATTACCAAGTACCTGGAGAGATTATTTTAAAGCAGATGTTCCTAAACCAGTTATTCCTGAAGAGTTCACCCAAAATTTCTTACCTCATTTACATTTAATTTACTTAGAAAAACTTTAGCATACCAAGTAGTTTTTCTTGTTGAAAAATTTACAGCATATATAACAAGAGCTTATTTAACTTCTACTAAGCTTAGGTACAATAGAAGTATTTTGCTTAATGTCAATGACCCTAAAGATATGTCTACATTAGTCACATTAATAAAATTTATTTCCAGATACTCATTTACTACTGAATATTTCCTGGTTCACAAGAACTTAAAATTATTTCTGGCCAGTTATCTTCTGTATTTTTGAGAAGTTATATAAACACTTATTTTCCATTAAGCCAATTAAGTAAAGCTCATTTACAAAACAATTTTGACAATACTGTCTAAAAGTTAAGACATATATAATGCACACACTAACATCTAGACAGACACAACCTGAGATCTCATAGACTCATTTTCTAAGTTTAGTCATGAGTCAGATATCACAATATAAAATTCACTACTTTGTAAATAGCAGTTGGTATATGTTTTGAAAATATTTCACTGCCCCCCCCCCCCCCGCCTTTTTTTCCTTTAGTCTCAGGAGTTAGAGATGATCTAAGGGTTCCTGAGAGCCCAGGGAGAGAAAGCAAATTCTCCTGGTAGGACTAGTTCCCCCAGGGTTAGAATTCTGAAAATGATTTTTTTTTTTCCTTCTAGCTAGCTTTCTCTAATAACTGCATGTGCAATAAAAGAGCCAATTTTGACTATTTGGGGGGATAATGTTGGGCAATTTTCTTTTCCTTTCATACTCAATTAGGTAGATACTTGCAAGTATAAATCCTGTGCATACGTAAATCTGGATGAGGTGCTAGTTGGAGGCCGACTTTCTGACACATCTTATTTCTCTGTTTGAGAGACTCTGTTTCCCATTTTAAAGCTGAAATAGATAGGAATAAAGTTTACTAATGACATTGTGTATTGGACCAAGGTGCGGCTTGAGAGCTTAACTCCTCTAGGTTTTACCCAGTGTTCCTTCAGCCCTCTATTATGTGTCATGGAATGGCCAGTCCTTTATTCACATCCCTGGTTGAGCAGGTTCTAATTAACAAGTGGGTTTCACTGTGGAAACTCACTGCAGGGCATGAGGACTCAGATTCCACCACTTTTGTAAATTTCTCAGTCACTTGAGGAAGCCATAACAGATTGGGAGTTTCTTTCTTTCTTTTTTTTGAGAAAAGTCTCTCTTGCAATACCTTCACCTTTATCCCAGCAAATCGTATTAAGGCAGCCAAATTGAGGAAAAGCTTCAGGTCAGCCTCTTAAAAGACCAATCAGCCCAGACCACTCAGTCCCTTTCAACTGAACAAAACTTGGCACATTTCATCCAAGCCCCCCTCAGTACCTGTCACTGAAGAATTATTCCCTGATATCATTCAACCAGTGCTCCTACCCACCCCCAGTACCTCTCAAGTGAGGGCTGGGTACCTATTACACACCACCAAATAAAACACAGGCTCATCACCAATCCTAGAGATCTGAAAACTGGGAGAGTTTCACCCAAACTCATCTGGACACCCCGAGGGGGCAGAAGGGCACAAGAGCCTTTGCTGGTATCAAGGCTCCAGATCTTGTAGAGTTCAGGTGAAGGAGAAAAGTCTGCCCTATGGTCCCTTTTACATGGTCACCATAATTGTTGACTTAAAAAACTATATATACATATATATATATATAACCTAAAAGCTGAGACTTAAGTTTTACTTGGGGCAAAATGAGGATTATAGACCAGGAGGCAGCATTTCAGATAGCTGTGAAATACCACCCCAAAGAGACAGGGGAAAATGTCAGCATGTTTGTGCAACTTTGATGAAAGGGAGAATCACAAGCACACATTCTTACAGAAGGTTGCTGCTAGACTCATGAAGGTTACTGCTAGTCACAAGGACAGACATTGCTGTGAAAGATTTCAGTGCTTTTCTAGATAAGAGGGGATGTAAGAATTGGGCTCATAAAATCTTCTTCTGAAAGTATCTGACTATCGGGAAGACCTGTTCTACAAGTCTTTCCAGAGCACAGAGTGCTTCACTCCTTATCTCCACCCAGAGCTCCTTTCAGGGATGTTGAGGGTCATCAGCTGCAGCAGACTCATGATTCAGTCCCTGTAGGGGCAGATGGCAAGTGCTAACCTCCAGTTCACAGTTTCTGCATAAGAGAATGAGGAAAAGAATGCTTACTGACATTTAGACTTTCATTCAAAATGCAACTAAACTTTGCTGTCTTTTTCTGGTCATTCTTTTCTTTAATAATTCAGGACATAATTTTTTTTTACAATTTAAAAGTTCAAGGCTTTGACGTTAGTTAAAAACTTTTACAAGTAAGTCAATCCAATTTTAATTTAAATTTTTTTGGTAAATGAATAATGGCGATTCAGAGAAAAAGTATCTTTGCCTCTTAGCCATTATGTGCATCAAAAGGAGATAATGCTTTTCTTAAATAAGTTTGTGTGGTGAGAGAAATATTCTCCACCTCTTTCTCTTTTGTTATTTTGGGTGTCATTTAAAATCACATAAGGAGGTTCAACAGGAGAAGATCAAAGTTATTTTGTACACATGGGGGATTCACAAAGGCATGAAGAATACCAAAGACAGTGAAGGCAAAGTGAAGTATCATGTCATTCTGGAGTAAGAAGGAGATAGGTGTGTGGGGCTCCATAGAAAAATAAGTTCAGTTCTCAAGAAGATGAAAAGAATTAATGTTTGGTTAACAAGTGTTTATCGCTATCCCAAGACAACAGGACATAGAGAAGACTTTGCTGAAAGGGGTCTTACTGCCCCCTCCTCCCCTCACCCCCCCATCTGCTATACCTAATTCACACTCCAGTGTTAGTTATCTATGAAGATAGCTCCTTCCTAGAATGGCCCTCCTTTCTTAATCCTTTCAGGCAGCAATGGAGTTCAAAGGTTCTTCCTGAGTCTTCTGGGCCTTGCTTGTTTGGGGCTTGGCATAAGCCACATACCAAGGTAGTGTATTTTTAGGCAGCATGTCCTGCACCCCATCTCTTGTATTATATGAAAAAGAGTACATCAACTTCTTTTATTTAGAAGCAATTTACTGGGCTATAAAATTGCCTTTCTTAATATAGAATTAAAACCACACAATTTATTTTGGGGCTTGAACCTAGACAAGACTCTGACTGGGATTTGCACCAATTCTTTCCTAATGAGCATCACACACCGGCTCTCAGGACTTACTGAAGTTCCAATTATTTATGTCTCAGTGCAGAAGGAACTTGAACAGAAGAAAAATGATAGGTATGAAGCGGTTTAACTGAGAGAGATAGACAAAGTGTGGGCCATCAGAGAAGCTGAGAGCCTGGGACATAAACTTTCCAAAGAAAGAATGTTGTCTATCTCAAAAAGTGAGATTGTGGCCCTGGGAGATACATGCTCCACAGACAGCGTGTGGTCCATCTCAGAAGGAGAGAGGCCCTGAAACACGGGGTGGTGGGTTTTTATGGGCTGGCTAACTTTGTAGGCTAATGAGTGGGAGGATTATTCCAACTATGTCATGGAAGGGCTTGGGATTTCCAGGAACTGGGCCATCATCCAGTTTTTACCCTCTCGTAGTTGGTCTTAGAACTGTCATGGTGCCTGTGGCATGTCATTTAGCATGCTGTTATGTTTACAATGAAGAAGGCTTACAGGAAGCAAGCCTCAAGGTTTACTGGAAGTCAAGTCAACAGCCATCACTGACCTAACTTGTTCTAACCAGTTTTTGTCCTATATGCCAAAGATGTGTCATGCTTTTAAAAGTCGTGCCCTGCCCTCCTTCCTCCTGTTTCAGAATTTATTAATTTTTTTTTCTTTTTATGGCCACACTTGTAGCATTTTGAAGCTCCCTCGCCAGTGCCCAAATCAGAACCACATCTGCAACCTAAGCCATAGCTTGTGGAAATGCCAGATCCTTAACCCACTGATTGAGGCCAGGGATCAAGCTCACACTCTCACTGAGACTATATTGGTTTTCTTAATGCACTGAGCCACAATGGGATCTCCAAAACTGATTACTTTTTATACCTGTGGTGCTTACAATACTTTTCCACTTAGAACAGATCTTCAGAAGCCTCATGACAGATGACTAGAGTACTTGGGGAGTGTGACATTAACCGAAATCAAACAATAAAGAATATTTTAAAGTATGGATTGTGTTTGTTTTAGATAGTGTAAACTTCTAGTTAAGTAAACCCCTGAATCATAAAGACATTTTTCACATTCCAAATATTACATCACATATATGTTTTTTAATTTTTAATTTTATTTTTTCATTCTTAAAGGGTTTTTTTTTGTTTGTTTTCTTTTTCACTTTTTACTTTTTATTTATTTATTTATTTATTTTGTCTTTTTGCATTTTCTAGAGCTGCTCCTGTGGCATATGGAGGTTCCCAGGCTAGGGGTCTAATCGGAGCTGTAGCTGCCAGCCTATGCCAGAGCCACAGCAATGTGGGATCTGAGCCGCATCTGCAACCTACACCACAGCTCACAGCAATGCCAGATCCTTAACCCACTGAGCAAGGCCAAGGATCGAACCCCCAACCTCATGGTTCCTAGTCAGATTCATTAACCACTGAGCCACAACAGGAACTCTGATTCTTAAAGATTTTTAAATGTGATTTTGATGTAACAAAATAAAAACAGGACCCCACTAAAAAAGAAAAAAAAAAGCGTCCCCTAGAGGTACCATTATGAAGAGTTTCTATGGACATTATCCAGTATGTGTGGCCATACTCTGCATATGGTCCTGTAAATTGCTTCTATCCAATTTTGATTTTTTACACACAAATACATACATATATACATACAAACATACACATTCATACTTATATATACATTCATACATGTCATCTTTGGTCAACTTTCCATGGACTTATCTTCATTAATTTATACTTTATTGCATTAGTTTTAAATTTTACCATATGAAACCACTTCAAACTTCCAGAAAAATTGTACCACTAGTGACAAAAAGTGATGAAACCCTTATCTGAAACTGAGCAAGACCCTACTGCAGGCCCTTCCCAGAGCAAGCCCTTTCCCCATATACACTGGCTTTAGCTCTTCTCTGAGGTAGCCAGATAATAGTATCTCATAAGTAATTTGGGAGCTTTTCAGATGCTAAAAGCACCACAAAAATGGAAGAAATTAACTACTTGAGGATAATGAGCTCCTAGACCTACTGGCAGCTAAGGATTAATGATGTTAACCCCCTCGATACTGTCCTCTATCGACATCAACAAGTCAGAGAACTGTGCATAGGCTGATTACATACCTTGTGATTTTCCCCATCCTCACCAGGGTTTTTTAAGTGTTTTGCTGAAATCTTTTGAGGGGTTTGGCACTTTAGAGGTATGAGCCACCTGTCTTATCTCCTTACTTGCCCTCACAATAAAACTTATTCTTCTCCAAACTCCAACATGTAGATATTGTTTGGCCTCATTGTGCATCTGGCACATGAACTTGTGGTCACCAACATAACTACTCTCAAAAACTGTAAACACCTTTTTGCCTTGTCACTAATGTTTTCTTTATATGAATACACATACTATGAATTTTTCCATGGAAAAATTTCCTAATAACCCACATATATCATGATTCCTTATTCCTCAATATTTTAGGATGCATTTTTAAAGACAAAGACCACAGTTCAGTAGTTAAATTCAGGAAACTTAGTCATGCTCTGCTACCAACTAATCTATACTAGAGTAGCTCTAACTGCTATCCGGATGGGATCAGTTAGGTAAAATTTACCTCTGTTAACAACTCTCTCCTGGGTAAAGTCCACAATTTAAACTCTCCCAGGTAGTTGTGTTAGCACAAGTCCATGTGCCCAATGCATAGTGAGGCCAAACATACTGGAACACTGGAGTTTGGAGTAGAAAAAGTTTTATTTCAGGGTCATGCAAGAAGATGAGTGGCTCATGCCTCCAAACATCCCAAACCCTCTGAATCAAAACTGCAAAGCATTTTTAAAGGCAAAGCAATGGAAGGGCATGATTGGTTGTTGCAAACTTATTGGTCCAGAGATCCTTTGTTCTTGAGGCAGTCCACAGTGGTCAGGTCATGATGTTTCTCTAAACCTCCAACAAGTTACATATTATACTTCAGGGAGGAGCTAAATCAGAGGATATGGGCCTGCCCCAAGATAGGGTCCTTCTGGGTTGCAATTCCCCCCGCCTCCCACCGTTGGTATGCTTCAATCTTGAGGAGAACAAATGTTGGGCAAGAAAGGGAATAGACATTCAGATAAAGAGGTTAATCATGAATTTGATAGAGCTACTTACAGAGTCCTGCTCAGTTTCATCAGCAGACACTGCTTTGAGAATGTGTGACCTCTGTGTCTGACATGGCCACTCCATTTTTAATTTCAAACTCATTTCTTTCCTCAGTGGCCAAGGCAGAAGTCACCACTAACAATTTTAATGCTTTCCTAGATATGAAAAAATGCAAAATTTGGGCTCATAAAATCTTCTGAAAATATCTATCTGAAGGCTTGTTATGTTGTTTTTTCCCAGAGCACAGAGGGCCTCATTCCTTATGTCCATACTGAGTTCCCTTTGGAGTGTGTTAAAGTCAGTGGCCACAGTGTCTATTGACCTACTCCTCATAGAAGTAGATGGAAATTGCCAATTTTTAGTTGGCAGCACCCCTTTGGTGTCATAAACTTGACCATGGTTTTGGGGGCATTTCATCCCATGGTGCTAAGATTGCTCATCCCCAGGTCTGATGAAGATTTCATTGGTAGGCCACTCAGTGTGCTATTACTGGGCTGGGCTTTATCAGCAGTCTTATCAAATGTCTCTGGACCACATTTCTTACTAGTCTCTTATGGTCCAGAAAAATATTCCCTCTAGTTGCTTCCTTCCTAATCCAGAGTTATATGATTACAATCATGGCTCTCTTATGGAACTATGCATTATCAGAGGCTCGGCCACACATTGGTTAGTGCAAGAAATGACAACTCTGTAGAACAGACAATTTCCATCATAAGTAAGTCATGGGTAAGTCAATGTAAGTCATAGGTTGTTGTAAATGTCTTCTGGTTTCAGTCAGGAGAATTTATTGCAACTATCTCCTGGTTTCAGAGATTATGTGTTACAATTTCTTCTTTCCTGCAGCCCTTCTTTCACAGGTGGGCTGGGCAAGGATATTCCCTATGAGCTGAAAGAAGTTATTTTATTTTAGTTTAACAACCAAGGATGGGGAGGGGGGGACTTCCCTGAGATGGGTCATTACGTATATTATAAGCTATTCCAATGTTAAACCAAAGAAACAGATTTAATAAGGGGTCAGAATTGCTATTCTCTACTACATTTCCCCACTGTTAATGTCCTTTCTACCATCCTGTGGAAAAGGGGGCAATGAGTTCTGTTAACTGGCTACTGTAACTGAGCTGGGCCCAGTGGGGCTCCTAGGCAAAAAAGGCTTCCTCTACCTCCTCTTTCTTATTCTTAGGAAATGGGCCTCATTCAGTCTCCATGGCCTTCCCTGAGTTCAGGCAGTTGCTGATCAGGGAAGGGAGAGGAGGCAAAAACAAGGACAGAAGAGTTAGGCAACAATAGTACAGCCTTCGGCAGAATCCTGGTTCCCTCTCAAGGGATACGCATAATGATATAGACATCTTATACACCTAAGAGAAAAGTGATGTTCTTTATGCTTCTTGTGGAAATGAATACTTCAAAATAAACAGATTAGAGTCCTTTCTTGTCCTTCTCCCTGACTTAATTTCACCCTACAGACAACTGCTCATAAATTAAAGATTAGGCACTCAGCACAACTGCCTATGGGCTAAATAGTATTAGCACATGATTTCCCCCCCCCCAGGAAACTTTGCTATTATGTTCTAACCTCTGATCAACATACCCTTTTCACAAGAAGAGTTGTGCTAGGCAATAAGCCAAAGATCAGGCTGAGGTCTTCTGACACCAGCTTCAATGACTAGGATTCCCGCCAAGGGGGGAAAAAAAATGCACTTTTGCCTCAATCCTGATTCCTATCCAATAGCCCATTTTTCTCCTTTTTACTCTAACACTCCCCACAATACTTCACAATGGAGGGCACAGTCTTTAAGGCATTAACCTGCCCTGGCCTCCTTTCCCTGGCAAATCAGTAAAGCTATTTTTTTCCCCTTCACCCAAAACTCTGCCTCCATATTTCCATTCAGCACTGGCAGACAGAGGCTGAGTTTTGGCAACAATACTTCCTGCTGAACTGGGGCTATGAAAATGACTGTGGGAGTTCCCGTCGTGGCGCAGGGGTTAACGAATCTGACAAGGAACCATGAGGTTGCGGGTTCGGTCCCTGCCCTTGCTCAGTGGGTTAATGATCCGGCGTTGCCATGAGCTGTGGCGTAGGTCGCAGACGCGGCTCGGATCCTGAGTTGCTGTGGCTCTGGCGTAGGCCGGTGGCTACAGCTCCGATTCGACCCCTAGCCTGGGGACCTCCATATGCTGCGGGAGCGGCCTAAGAAATAGCAAAAAGACAAAAAAAAAAAAAAAAAAAAAAAAGAAAAAAGAAAATGATTGTGGAACCGAATTGTTCAGCCTTGAGCAGGGAATATTTATTAGAATCTTCAGTAAATACCACAATTATCTTTCTTTTACCATCTGCAACTACATGAACCTGACGAAGCTCTGTTGTTGTCTAATGAGTAATTGGACTTAGGCTTTTGGGTTCCGGTTCCCATACCTACCTATCAGCTTTCTGGCTATGTCATAATGAAGCTGACAGCACCAAGAGCCTGAACCTAGCCAGAACATGACCTGGGACTTGATCCCATGGGCCAGGATTCAAACCCAGCCTAAACCCAGATTGGGACTTGAACACAAAGTTTTAAATTAGAATCACTCACCCTGTGGCTGGACTCACTGAGGTTTACGTAATTCATGTCCCCACAAAGATGGAACTCAGCAAGAGACAAAATGACAGACAAGAAACAGATTTGTTAAGATAGGACACTTGTGAGAGATGAAAGTGACCTGGCATGGAGGCCCTGCCCAAGGATCCAGTGGGCTAGAGTTTTATCATCCAAGGGGAATGGAGGGGTGGGAAAAGCTCACCTCTTCCTTTCTGGGAGTAGTGGCTCCTCCTTAGTATCTGGTAAGGTGAGTATTCAAATAGCAGAAGGGTGATCCTCAAACTTAGTCTGAATCTGAATGCAGACCTCATCCCATGCCCCACCCAATGGCCTGAGGCAATTCTCACACTTGCACTAGTCAAGGAAGCCTGCCGTGTGCTGATGGCTTTTTCGAACAATGTATTAACTTACAATGATCTCCCCAAATCCCCTAGATTTCCCTCTCTATCTATGATCCTATATTGGGACTTCTCAACCACCTTGCCTACTCCATCCCTATCAATAACTATACGAGATTCCCATGCCATTCTATTGAACAAGAGTAAACAAGTAGGTTGAATCACCCTGCTCCAGCTCTAGTGAAGGAACTACCTGGAAGGTGAATCTTAGTAAATGCAGACTTCAGTTAACAGAATCAGATTTGTTTGTTTGCTTTGCTTTGCTTTTTAGGACCATAACTGTGGCATATGTAAATTCCCAGGCTAGAGGTCAAATTGGAGCTGCAGCTGCTGGCCTACACCACAGCTCACAGTGATGCTGGATCCTTAACCCGCAGTCTGATTTCACCTGGCAGATTTGGAAGAATTCCTCCCTTTCTGAGGTCTCCAAAATACTTTGAGGTTCTTTTGGGACCCCACCCCCCAAACACCTGAAGAGTAAACTAGAAAGCTGGCCTTCCTAACTTATCTGGTAGCCAAAGCATTTGCAATCTCTGGAGGGGTTGTTAGATAATGAGAAAAGACAAACACTTCAACCCTGCCCACAAAGGTATAATCCTCCAAACAGCTGCAAGTCACAAGTATCCCAAGGGGTAAACTTTCCCCACATCTGGGGGAAAAAAACACAAATCAAAGCCAGGAACATCACAAGCAAACCCCAAAGTTATCACCACATTCATCAATTTACTCAATCTCACATACTCCATCTTACCAACAGTTCTGTGAAATCAAAGTTTCCATTAGACTTTCAAAATATCTTATGTAGTTTAGCAATATAAATAAAAAGTTATCAGAAACCTGTTTTCAGGAAATGTCCTGCTTCTTGAAGATATGGCATCAGCTTAACTACCTATGAAAGACTTAAAAAGAGTTAAAGAGGCAATCAGAATTTTTCATGACAAGGTCACAGCCAAACTATTTGTGACATACACCACTTTAAGATGACTACAATCATAACATGGCATATCCTAATATCAGAAACTTTACATAATTTCTAGAATGTCTATATTAATAACATTTATTCATACTATGTAGCAAGAGAAGGCTTTATCACTCACTTGAATAGAACTGTCTATGTAATTTAACATACCATGCCAAACTAGTTACGTATGTATTTTTTTTTTCCCAGCTGCCTCAGGGACCCTCTGAAGCCCCTAAATTAGCAGAAATCAAAAGACCTTAATCAGAATTTGATAGGAAGTCCATTAAAAAATACAAGCTTAAAAAACACTTCCTGAGATGGAATTATGATGGCAGAATAGAAGGATTGGAGCTCAATTTCTCTCATGAAAACAGCAAAATTACAACCAAATGCTGAGCAATCTTCAACCAAATGGACTGGAAACTTTCAAAAAGATATCCTCATCCAGAAGACAAAGAGCAGGCCACATCAAGATGGTAGGAGGGGTGATTATGTGATATAAACAATCCCATAGCTCCCAGGCGGGAAGCCCCACAGACTGGAAAGTAATTGTATCACAGAGTGTCACCTAAAGCAGTGAGAGATCTGAGCCCCATGTCAAATCTCCATGCCTGGCGATCTGGCACTGGGAGAAAGAGCACCCGGAGCATGTGACATCAAAGGCCAGTGGGGCTTGTGCGCAGGAGCTCCATGGGACTGGGGGAAACAGAGAGCCCATTCGTGAAAGATGTTCTCAGATTTCACATGCACTGGGTGCCAGGGGCAAAGCAAAGACTCCATAGGAATCTGGATCAGAACTGACTGCGGTTCTTGGAGGATCTCCTGGGAAAACAGGGGCTGACTGTGGCTTGTTTTGGTGGAAGGGCATTGGAGGCAAAGCTCTTCAGGCTATTCATCAGCATGCCTTTCTCTGGAGGTGGCCATCTTGGGAAAATCTGGTCCCACCCATCAGCACTGAGAAGCCCCAGGCCAAACAATAATCCAGGTGGGATCACAGCACCACCCATCAACAAACAGCTGCCTAAAGACACCCCCCCATCCAGGCACACAGCCATCTCTAATCTCACCCAGAGACAAAGCCCCAAACACCAGAGGGATAGGAATCAGCCTGACAAACCACTGGGCAGGCACCAGTCCCTCCCATCAGGAAGCATACAGCAAGCCCCTGTACCAACTTCAGCCATGAAGGGGGTCAGACGCCAGAAGTAATTGAGGCTACAACTCTATTGTCTGCCAAAAGGTCACCACACCAAAGACCTATAAAAAATGAAAAGACAGAGAACTATAACTCAGATGAGGGAGAAGGAAAAACCCCGGAGAAACAGTTAAGTGGTCAGGAGATTATCAGCCTCCAGGAAAAGGACTTTAGACTGCTGATGCTGAAAATGATGTAAGACATTGGAAATAAACTGGAGGCAAAGAAGGGTAATTTACAGGAAACACTGAAAAAAGAAATACAAGACATAAAACTTACGCAAGAAGAGATGCAAAATACAATAACTGAAATAAAAAATTCATTAGAAGCAGCCAACAGCAGAATACAGGAGGCAGAAGAATGAATTAAGCGAGGTGGGTGACAGACTAGTGGCAATAACTGATGCGGAACAGAAAAGAGAAAAAAGATTGAAAAGAAATGAAGAGAGTCTCAGAGAACTCTGGGACAACGTTAAATGCACCAACATCCATATTATAGGGGTGTCAGAAGGAGAAGAGAGAGAAAAAGGAACCGAAAAAAATATTTGAAGACGTAATAGCCAAAAATTTCCCTAACATGGGAAAGGAACCACTCACTCAAATCCTGGAAGCACAATGAGTACTATATAAAATAAACCCAAGGAGGAATACCCTAAGACACATACTTATCAAACTGACCAAAATTAAAGACAAAGAGAAAAATTTGAAAGCAGCTAGGGAAAAGAAACTAATAACATGCAAGAGAACCCTGATAAGGTTATTGGCAGAGTTTTCAGCAGAAACTCTGCAGGCCAGAAGGGGGTGGCACGATATACTTCATGTGATGAAAGGAAAAAACCTCCAACCAAGATTACTTTACCCAGCAAGGCTCTCATTCCCACTTGAAGGAGAAATCAAAAGCTTTACAGATAAGCAAACTCTAAGAGAATTCACCACCACTAAACCAGCTTTACACCAAACACTAAAGGAACTTCTCTAGGCAGAAAAGGAAAGTCCACAACCAGAAACAAAATTACCACAAATGACAAGGCTCACCAGAAAAGGCATACCTACAGTAAAGATGTGAAATCATCCACACAAAATTATGCTACCAAAATCAGAACTCATGAGAAGAAGACAGCACAAATGCAGGACACTGGAGATGCCCTGGCAATTAAGAGACCAATAACTTAACCTCGTGTATGTATATATGTAGACTCCTATATCAGAACTTCAGGGCGACTGCAAACCAAAAATCTACAACTGATACACACACAAATAAGAAAAACCAACTCAAAAACAACACTAAAGATAGGTATCAAATCACAAGAGGAGAGAACAAGAGAAGAAGGGAAGAAAAAAAGAGCAGCAAAAGCAAATCCAAAACACTTAATAAAATGGCAATAAGAACATATGCATCAATAATTACCTTAAATGTTAATGGACTAAATGCCCCAGCCAAAAAGACATGGAATGGCTGAATGGGTACAAAAACAAGACCCATATATGTGCTGTCTTCAAGAGACTTGCTTCACTTCTAGGGTCACATACAAATTGAAAGTGAGAGGATTGGAAGAAAATATTTCACGCAAACAGGAATCAAAAGAAAGATGGAGCAGCAATAGTCATATTAGAAAAAATAGACCCTTAAAATAAAGACTATCTTAAGAGACAAGGAAGGACACTATATAATGATCAAAGGATCAACCCAAGAAGAATATTACAATTTTAAATATCTGTGCACCCAACCTAAGACCACCGCAACATATACGGCCCCTGCTAACAACCTTAAAAGGACAAATCAACAATAACACAGTAATAGTGGGGGACTTTAACACTCCTCTAACAGCAATGAACAGATCATCCAAACAGAAAATCAGTAAGTAAACACAGGCCCTGAATGAAGCACTAGACCAGATGGACTTAGTAGATATTTATAGGACATCCCACCCAAAAGCAACAGAATACACATTCTTCTCAAGAGCACACCGAACATTCTCTAACATTGATCACATCCTGGGCTACAAACCAAGCCTCAGTAACTTTAAGAAAATAGAAATCATATCAAGCATCTTTTCCGTCCACAATGCTATATGACTGGGAAAAAACTGCAAAAGACACAAACACGTGGAGACTCAACAACATGCTACTAAACAACCAATGGATCACTGAAGAAATCAAAGAGGAAATTAAAAAATACCTAGCAGCAAATGACAGCAAAGATATGACACTCCAAAACCTATGGGATGCAGCAAAAGCAGTTCTAAGAGGAAAGTTTATAGCAATACCTGTCTACCTCAAGAAACAAGAAAAAGCTCAAATAAACAACCTAAGTTTACATCTAAAGCAGCTTGAGAGAGAAGAAGGTCGTCGGAGACCTAAAGATCGTAGAAGGAAATACATCATAAAGATCAGAGCAGAAATCAATGAAATAGAAGCAAAGAAAACCACAGAGAAGATCAATGAAATGAAAAGCTGGTTCTTTGAAAAGATCAACAAAATGGATAAACCCTTAGCCAGATTTATCAAGAAAAAAAGAGAGCAGACTCAAATAATAAAATTAGAAATGGAAAAGGAGAAGTAACAATGGACATCACGGAAATACAAAGGAGCATAAGAGACTGCTATATGCAACTATATGCCAATAAAATGGAAAACCTAGAAGAAATGGACAAATTCTTAGAAAAGTACCATCTTCCACCACTAAAGCAAGATGGAATAAATAAGATGAACAAACCAGTCACAAGTACTGGAAATTGAAACTGTGATTAATAAACTTCCAACAAACAAAAGTCCAGGACCAGATGGCATCACAGGTGAATTCTATCAAATATTTAGAGAATTGCTAACACCTATCCTTCTGCAATTATTTCCAAAAACTGCAGAGGAAAGGATACTCCCAAACTCATTTATTTGGCCACCATCACCCTGATACCAAAACCAGACAAAGACACCACACATTCACACAAAAAAGAAAAAATTACAGGCCAATTTCACTGATGAACACAGATGCAAAAATCCTCCACAAAATACTAGCAAACTGCACCCAAATATACATTAAAATGATTGTATATCATGATCAAGTGGGATTTATCCCAGGGATGCAAGTGTTCTTCAATATCCACAAATCAGTTTGATACACCACATTAACACACTGAGGAATAAAAACCATGTGATCCTCTCAATAGATGAATAAAAAGCCCTTGACAAAATCCAACACCCATTTCTAATGAAAACCCTTCAGAAAGTGGGCAGAGAGGGAAGCTACCTCAACATAATAAAGGTCATATGTGAAAAACCTAGAGCTAACATCATTCTCAATGGTAAAAAGCTGAAAGAATTTCTCCTGAGATCAGCAACAAGACAAGGATATCCACTCTTGCCACTACTCTTCAACATAGTTTTGCAAGTCCTAGCCACAGCAATCAGAGAAGTTAAAGAGATAAAAGTAATCCAAACTGGAAAGGAAGAAATAAAACAATCACTATTTGCAGATGACATGATACTATACCTAGAGAATTCTAAAAGTTCTACCAGAAAACTATTAGACCTCACCCATGAATTTGGCAAAGTCACAGGATTCAAAATTAACAGACAGAAATTGACTGCATTTCTATAAACTAACAGTGAAATGTCAGAAAGAGAATTTAGGGAAGCAATCCCATTTACCATCACATCCGAAAGAATAAAATACCTAGGAGTGAACCCACCTAAAGAGACAAAAGACCTGTACTCTGAAAACTATAAGCCACTGATGAAAGAAATCACAGATGACACAAATAGATGGAACGACATACCATGCTCTTGGATTGGAACAGTCAATATTAGCAAAAAGCAACTGTTAGGAAAATGGAGCTGGAGGAATCAGGCTCCCTGACTTCAGATGATACTACAAAGCTACAGTCATCAAAACCACATGGTCCTTGCACTAAGACAGACATGCAGATCAGTGGAACAGATTAGAAAGCTCAGAATTAGACTCACACACCTATAGTCAACTCATCTATGACAAAGGAAGCAAGAATATACAATTTAGAAAAGACAGCCTGATCAATAGGTGGTGCTGGGAAAACTGGACAGCCGCATGGAAAAGAATGAAAACACAACACTCCCTAACACTGCACACAAAAATAAACTCCAAATGGATTAAAGACCTAGATGTAAGACCAGATACTATAAAACACTTAGAGGAAAACAGAGGCCAAACATTCTCTGGTATAAACCACAGCAACATCTTCTGATATCCATCTCTTAGAGTAATGACAGTAAAAACAAAAATAAACAAATGGGACCTAATCAAACTTAAAAGTTTCTGCATAGCAAAGGAAATCCTCAACAAAAATAAATGACAACCCAGAGACAGGGAAAAAATATTTGCAAATGAATCAACTGACAAGGGATTAATCTCCAAAATTTATAAACACCCCCTACAACTCAAAACCAAAAACCGAACAACACCATAAGAAAATGGGCAGAAGGTATAAACAGACAGTTCTCCAAAGAAGACATACAGATACACATGAAAAGATATTCAACAGCATTCCTTATTAGGGAAATGCAAATCAAAACCACTATGAGGCACCACATTATTCCAGCCATAATGGCCATCATCAAAAAGTCTACAAACAATGAGGGCTGGAGAGGGTGTGGAGAAAAAGGAACCTTACTACACTGTTGGTGGGATTGTAAATGGGTGCAACCAGTATGGAGATTCCCCAGAAAACGAAAAATAGAACTACTATTTGATCCAGCAATCCCACTCCTAGGCATCTATCCAGAGAAACTATGACTCGCAAAAAGACACATGTACTCGGATCTTCATTGCAGCACTATTTGCAATAGCCAACCCATGGACACAACCTAAATGTCCATCAACAGAGGAGTGGCTGAAGAAGATGTAGTACATATACACAATGGAATATTACTCAGGCATTAAAAGGAAAGAAATAACTGCATTTGCAGCAACATGAATGGACCTAGTAATTATCATGCTAAGTAAAGTCAGTCAGACAATGAGACATAAGCATCCACTCACATGTGGAATCTAAAGAAAAGTTCAGAGTGAACTTTTTTGCAGAACAGATACCGACTCTCAGACTTTGAAAAACTTATGTTTTCCAATGAGACAGTTTGGTGCGTGGAGGGGATACACTGAGTGCTTGTGATGGAAATTTAGTTGTGGTGATTGTTGTACACATATAAATGTAATAAAATTCATTAATAATTATAAACAAAATAAATCAAAGTTGTGTATATCTCATTATATATTTCCCAGATGATTATTCATTTTGAGCATCTCTTTGTATCTGTTGGATTCATCAATATCTGTTTTGGAAAAATATCTCTTTACTGCTCTTCCCAGTTGTCATCTGGATTGTTGGGTTGTGTGTGTGTGTGTTTGTATGTCTGTGTGTGTTTGATTTGCTATTGAGTTCTTAATATATTATGGAATATTAACTTTTTACCCGGTATGTCATTTGCAATTTTTTGTCCCTTTCCTTATGCTGTCTTTTTATTTGTTGTTTCTTTGGCTGTGCAGAAACTTTTCAGTTTGATGTAGTACTACTATTTATTTTTTCCTTGGTTGTTTACATGTTGGTTTCATATCAAAGAACCATAGCTAAAAACTGTTTTAAGAACTTGGTCCCTATGTTTTCTCTTAGATGTGTAATGATTTCACATCTTATATTTAAATGTGTAATTTATTATAAGCTAATATCAGTGAGTGGTGTAAGATAGCAGTTCAATTTGACTATTCCTTTAAAATTGTTTTATAAGCACGTGTAGAAATTGTTTTAGAAACAAATCTCGAACATTCAGTGCTTCTCTTAAGACAAATGTACTTGTGAACACATGTACATGTGGTTATTCTGTTTTCCTAATACTGTATATTGAAGAGACTATCTTTTTCTCATTGAGAATTCTTGACTATGAGGTATTAGTTGGCTGCATGAGAACTATATCAAGGGTCTTTGATTCCATACAATTATTTTATGTGTTTATTTTTATGCCAGCACTATGTTGATTAAAATTTATAGCATTGTCTTATAGCTTGAATTTAGGAAATTTTCCATTCTTAGTTTTATTTCTAAGGAAAATTTTTGTTATTTTAAGTTTTTGTGATTCCATAGAGATATTACTATATTTTCTTCTATTCCCATGAAGATGATATTGGAATTCTGATAAGGATTGCATCAAATATAATTGCAGTTGGGAAGTAAGGCCATTTTAACAAAAGAATTCTTCCAATTCATAAATATGGAAATAAATTTATTTATTATTTATTTATTTATTTATTTATTTATTTACTTATTTTGCTTTTCAGGTCCACACCTGCAACATATGGAAAATTCCCAAGAGAGTGGTTGAATTGGAGCTGCAGCTGCTGGCCTATTCCATAATCACAGCATGCAGGATCTAAGGTGTGTTTGTGGGGGTGGTGGTGTGTTGTAGCCCTGTGAGGCTAGGGAATGAACACACAACTCCATGGATACTAGTTATTTTTGTAACCCACTTAGCCATAATGGAATTTCCAGCATGGGAAATCTCCGTTTTTCTTTTCTTCAACTGATTTACTTTTGCAGCATTCTGTAGTTTTCTTATGTCTCCGTTTTTATATGTATCAAGATATTTTTCTATTTTTGTCTTGATTTTTTTTTTACCCATTGGTTGTTTGGAGGTGTGTTGATTTCCATATATTAGTGTATTTGTCCATTTTTTATTACCTTCTAGTCTGATACAATTTTGATCAGAAAAGATGCTTAGAATTATTTAAACTTCTTAAATTTGGTATGTATTATTTTGTGACCTAACATATGTTTATCCCAAGGAATGTTCATATGCACTTGAGGAGGGATGTGTTTTTGTCTGTAGGTCCCTTGGCCTGTGGTGTTTTTTAAGGCCAATGTTTCTTGATCTTCTCTCTGGATGATGTAGCCGTTACTGAAATGAAGTATGGAAATCCCTTGGTATTTTATTATACATATATAATTTGTAATATTATATATATATTTATATTTATGTATATAATTATATTTGCATATTTTATATCATATTTAGGGCTATACCCATGGCATATGGAAGTTCCTAAGCTAAGGGTCAAATCAGAGCTGCAGCTGCCAGCCTATATCACAGACACAGCCATGTGGGATCTGAGCTGTATATTCCGCCTACACCAGAGCTCACATCAATGCCAGATCCTTAATGTACTGAGCAAGGCCAGGGCCTGAACTTGTGTCTTCATGAATACTAGTCAGGTTTGTTACCACTGAGCCACAAGGGAAATCCTATTTCCCGTCTGTTATCTACTGTTATCTATTTCTCCCTTTATTTTGTATTAATTTATTACATTTATGTAATAATGATGTATAGTTATAATTGTTACACCTTGAATGGCTGATGATGTATAATTGCTACACCATGAATGGTTGACTTCCTTATGATTATACAATTAACTCCTTTGTCATTTGTTACTGTTTTTAGCTTTTAGCTTAAATTCTACTTTTTTTTTTCAGAAGCGTAACTTTTGTCTTCTATTGTTTTTCATATGCACAGAATATTTTTGACTTTATATCTGTCCTTAAGGCTTAAGTGAATCACTTGTCAATAGTGTAAATTGGGGACATTTTTTAAAAAAAGAATATAGTTACTCTATGCACTTTTGACTAAAGAATTACTCAATTTTCATTTACAGTATTTATTACTAGATAATGACGTTGATTCCAATGTTGTTTTCTTTCTGTTTTTTCATTTTCTTTTTTCTTCTTCCACATATTTCCGCATCTTTTTGTGAATTAGAAATTTTCCTTAATGGCATCCTTTGATTCCTGCTCTTAATTGGGAGGTATCAGCTATCTCACTCAGGCTTTACTCACTGCCTTGAGGAGAGGGATATTTTCCATCAGCCCTGCTTGGTTTTATTAGGTTTTCTCAGGAATTCAATTGTTCTCTTAAACTTATAAAACTTTTCATGTAAAAAAATTTTTTTGAAGTATAGTTGATTTATGTTGTGTTGATTTTTGTTATATAGAAAAGTGATTCAAATTCATATATTCATATATGTATGTATATATGTATGTGCGTGTGTATATATGTGTATACATACACGCATATACACACACACGTATATATATATCTCTGTGACTGTGTATGTATACACAGATATCCATTCCCATATAGGGATAGTGAGCAGAATTCCCTGTCCTACACAGCAGGTCCCAACTGATCATCTATTCCATATACAAAAGTGTGTGTTTGCCATTTCCAAATCCCCAGTGGATCCCTCATGCCTATCCTGTCCTATTGGTAACAATGATTTTTTTTTTCAAAGTCTGTGAGTCTGTTTTATAGATAAATGTGTCATTTTTATAATGCATCACATATAAATGATATCATACATATTTGTCTTTGCCTGACTTACTTCACTATATAATAATATCTAAGTCCATAATGTTGTTGCAAATGACGTGATTTCATTCATTTCTGTGGCTGAGTAATATTCCACTGTCTACATGTATCACATCTTCTTAATCCATTCATCTGTCACTGGACATTTAGGTTGCTTCCATGTTTTGGATATTGTAAATAGTGATGCAATGAACATCAGGGTGCATGTGTGTTTTTGAATTATAGTTTTCTTCAAATATATGCTCAGGAGTGGGATTGATAGATGGTAGTTCTAATTTTAGTTTTTTGAGTGAACACTATACTGTTTTCCATAATGGTTCTATCAATTTACATTCCCAACAGAGTGTAGTACTCCCTTTTTGCTACACTGTCTCCAGCATTCATTGTTTGTTGGCATTTTGATGACGACCATTCTGGCCAATATGAGGTGATACTTCATTGTAGTTTTGACTTGCATTCCTTTAATAATTAGTGATGTTGGACATTTTTCATGTGATTTTTAGCTACCTGTATGTCTTTTATATATCAGTCATTTTTTTTTAGATTGGGTTATTAGTTCTTATATAAAGCTGAATGAGGTCTGTGTATATTTTGGAGAATAATCCTTTGTCAACTGCTTCATTTGCAAAGATTTTCTCCCATCATGTGTATTGTCTTTTCATTCTGTTTAAGATGTCCTTTGCTGTGTAAGAGGTTTTAAGCATAATTAGGTCCCATTTATGTGTGCATGCGTGTGTGCAAGTGTGTGTACATGTGTGAGTGTGTATTAATCCTAGGAAATGGATTCAAAAAACTCTTGATACAATTCACATCAAACTGTTTTCTGCCTATTTTTCTCTAAGAGTTGTATATTATCCAGTTTTATATTTAGGTCCTTAATCCATTTTGAGTTTATTTTTATGTATGATGTTAGAGAATGTCCTAATTTAATTATTTTACATATAGCTGTCCAGTTTTCCCAGCAACATTTATTGAAGGGACTGTCTTTCCTCCATTGCATATTCTTGCCTCCTTTATCATAGATTAGTTGACCATAGATGTGTGGGTTTTTCTCTGGGCTTCCTATCCTGTTCTACTGATCTATTACTGTTTTTGTATGACTACCATGTTGTTTTGATGCATGTAACTTTGCAATATAGTTTCAAGTCAGGGAACCTGATTCCTCTAGCTCAATTTTTCTTTCACAGGATTGCTTGGGGTATTTGGGGTCTTTTGTGTTTCCATGGGAACTAAAATCTTATTTTTTCTCATTCTGTGAAAAATGTCTGATAATTTCATAGGGATTGAAAAGAATCTATACATTACTTTGGCATAGCCATTTTGACAATATTGATTATTCCAATCCAAGAGCATTTTATACTTTCCATCTTTGTCATCTTTCATTTCTTTCATTGGCATATTATAATTTTCAAAGTACAGGTCTTTGGCTCCTCAGGAAAGTGCTTTTTTTTTTCCCCAATAATTTTTGATGTGATGGTAAGTGGGGTTATCTATTGTTTTTAATTAGAGTATTTTTTAATTTATTTTTTATTGTTATTTTCCCCAACACACTTTTTTTTTTCCCTACTGTATAACATGGGGACTCAGTTACCTACACGTATACATAATTTTTTCTCCCATTGTCATGCTGCGTTGTAAGTATCTAGACATAGTTTTCAGGGCTACACAACAGGATCTCATTGTAAATCCACTACATGAGCAATAGTTTGCATCCGTTGACCCCAAGCTCCCAATCCTTCCCACTCCCTCCCCTTCCCCCCAGGCAACCACAAGTCTATTCTTAAGTTTATGCCATGTCTCAAGAGCACAAATCTTGATAGAGTCTATGATACAGTTAGCAGAATCTGTGTCTTTTTAATGGCCTCATAATCCTATCTGCCACTCTCCTAGCTTCTTTTCCTCCTCTAGCCATGTAGCTCATGAATCTTGGGATGGGAAAGAAATGGCCTTCTTTGGCAGCATCCAATACAGCTGGGGAAGTTGGAGTTTCATCAGCATCTCATTTTTCTTTGCTGGAAAAATCATGGGCTGAGAAGATATAGTTTTCCTTTAGGCTGTAATACCTTGGGGCAGGATTTTATGTGAGTGTTAAATCTGTTATTTCAAACCTCTCCAGTGCATCTAAAGTCAATTTGTTTTCATTGCCCAATGATTGAACTTCTCATGTGAACTTTTGCAAAGGATCTCTTTTCTATATACTTCTCTCATTTTTCCAAGACTTCACAAAAGCCCTGTTGTCTGTGTGTGATTATCTAACCAAGTTTGCCGGGGATTCAAGTCTGTAATTGAATCAATTAATGGACCACTGTAGGGTCCAAAGCCATGATTAGATCTGCATATCTACTTCATTTGACAGGTATATTAGACTCCTTCTGGGTTCATTGGCATATGGTGCTTCCCACAAATCCAAAAAGGCACTTTGGTGAGCGGATGGATGCCAATTTATTGTCGATGAGGAGGGGTGATGTCTTATTCAACCACAGTTATGTCACTTTTAGCCATTTCCAAATACACAGTTTAGCACCATTAAATACATTCACAGTGTTGTGCAGCTATCACCACTATTTCCAGAGATTTAAAAAAAAAATCCTCTCAAACCAAAACTCTGCACACACTAAACAATAACTCATTAACTTGGAAAGAAGTCAAATTTTAGTTTCAAGGTAACCCTGGTAGAGATAACTTATAAGAGTAGACATTATAAGTCTTATAATGTCTACTTATAAGACTATATTTATATAGACTATGAATACAGTCTAGCCTACATTATCATTCTGTAGGTGGCTTGTAGTCCAAAAAGTCCTTCTTTCACATTGACCAAGCCAAAATGAGAAACAGTTTTAATAGTGTTAAATTAGAATCTTCTGTGATGTAACAGCCCAAGACCAGAGAATGGAGGAAATACTAATTAATGGGAATTTGTGAGGGTCTTCTAAAATGGCTATACTGAAATAAATTATTATTAAACTGATGAATAATTAAGTTTCAACTCACAGAACATGGAGGGAATTCACTTTAGTGATACTGGGCACATCAAGGAGGTTGTGTCATTTTCAGAATATATATTTAGATGAAATTATTACGCTACAGATTTTCAGAGGATTAAAAAAATCAGTTGGATTTATGGAGGGTATTTAAATATTTGAAAGGAAAAATTAAGTTTATGCCTAACTTAACACATTAATACCAGATACTCTATGTTTCATGTTCACTATCATGTTTCATTTTACTAAAATCTGTTAAACTGAGAAGAGATACAGACTTTGAATTTTCTTAGAATTTTTCTACTTGATGTTTCTCCCTTCTTCCAAATTATCTACCTCCCTGGAGAGAAGACAGTTTTATATCTATACAAATTAATGAGTAAGAAGAGAAAGGTAGTTCTATCTTGCTTTTGTTTAGATTATGAGAAACAATATGTTTTAAGTTATAGTTACAAGCTGGAATTTTGCTCATTTTTGACCTGGATATCAGAGGAGAAGTGAAGCTGATAGAAAACAGCAATAAACATCCCCAGTTAAAGTGAAGATATTTAAATAGTTTGAAATATAAGCATAATTATCTGAGAAGAGAAACATGGTTCCCATTAACCACAGGATAAATTGTCTACCAACCAATCTTGTTGGTAGACAATTTATTCTGTTTCAATTTACCCAATTCTGTGTGCTGGAGAATTCTAACTCAGAAAAACTTGCTATGATTCAAGGAATAAAGACATTCTATTGGTCCTTGTAAAGGACACTAACTATTGTTTAGACATTTAATAGCTAGACACAGTTGGAGTAGACTTGGATAAAAGATCAAAGATTTTTCAATATGACTGTTCTTGTCTACCCTTTGTGAAAATTAAGAATTTTTTTCATCATTTTTAAGGCTGAAGACCTCTGAGTCACTTCACTTAGCAAGTATTTGACAAGAATGATTCTAAGGGATGAGAATATAGATTGGAATAAAAGAGACAAAATCCTGGCCTTCATGAATCTCACACTCTGCTGTCACAATTTTTCAGCTCTATAGCTAAAAGAATACAGGGTTTCCTACACCACTGTGAAGACAGGTGAACTCTTTTTCTTTAGGCTCTAAACAAAATTAACATATTTAACTTACTTGAAGGTCACTTTTCTATCTATAGAATGGGAATGATTATTCCTTCTACATGTCATCAGATTGGTGGGAAGATTAAATGAAATAACTGTAATGAAGTGTTTAATACTGTAGTGGCACTGGGTTATTTCCTAAGACTATAATGTTACCATCTGCAACTGTAAGGAGGATGGGTCTGAAGACTTTAAATAATTTTTAGACTTGTTATGGTTGATTAAAAGGAGGAAGGAGTATTTCCCCAGTAATATGAAATTAGTCAAATGCTTTTTGATGAATACATGCAGATATACCCCCAGTTATATTTTTTTGAAAAATTAATTCACATTAATTTGAAGAATTTGGTAACAAACAATATAAAATGGATGGCAGCAATTTATGAAGTAAAAGACGTGCATGGTTAAATGTAACTCATTATTCATTGTAGTGAAATACAATTGGAAAGTGACATTAGTTTTAATGTTTACCAAAATAAGTATTTATTTCAACCACAGTATTTGTTTTTGTGTACACATTGTTTAAACATTATTCTAAATTAGGTACATGGTGAAGAATTACACCAGAAATACAAAAAACTAGTCAGAATAGTTGTTGCTTTTATGAGGAAGACGGTGAAGGGATTTACATATTTAATTGGGCTAGTCAGCATTTACTTTTCACTATATTATCATTTACAATTTTTAAAAATTTGTGATTTAAAAAAAAAAAAAACAAAAACATTGGATGAGGAAGCCTAACCCTTCTTTGCCCTCTAGGTTTCCATATACTGAATTGACAAATGAAAGGCTTCATCCTCAGGTAACGTACTTCCCTAACGGCATACATTTGAAACGTGAAACGATTAAGTCTAACCTCCTAAACTTTTTTTTTCCATAAAGCATTAACTATCTCTCACATCCACAAGCATACTACGTCACTTTGGACATGAGTGTAGTGGATCACCTCGTCTCCTTTCACCACGGCGCTGACAGTTGCAGTGGTCAAACGGCCGTCATAATAGGAATTTTGGAGCCAGTCATTTCCGGCAGAGACTGGTTGAGGTCTCATCTCGCGAGACAGTGATGCCATAGTGTAGTCAACGGTCTCTTCTGAAGTATTCTCTCAGCTTCTTCAGAGGTAAGAATCGCGTTCCCGGACTTCAGGCAAGAATCTGTAGGTTATGACTAATTTGAGGGTAAATGTTGCCACTTTTTGCTCTCAGCTGTTAGCAGTTTTCTAACATCGACTTTGTCATGGATGTGTGTGAACAGTTTTCTTTGTATCCCTCTAAATGTTGCCCCTTTAGTTTTTGACTTACCTGATCGTTTTCTCAGTCTTTTGTGTGTGTAAATATTTTTTATAAACTGTATTGCTGTGCTCTTCAGCTATTGTTGCTACTTTCACACCGATATGCCTCTTTGTATAATTTTTGCCATTTTTCATTGTGTCTTAATCCTCACTTGTAGTCTTACACTTTTCTTCTTGTTGGTCTGTCTTTATCAAAATTTCTTTTATATTTGTAATCACGTTATTTTCAGTATTTTTAAACTTAGTTTTAATTTCTATGACTTTTGCCCATCCTTTTTTGTTCCCTCTGCTTCTTTTCCTATATCTTTTGCTGTCTCCTCATTTTCTTTCTGTGTCAAACTATCCGTATTTGTTTTTTTTTTTTTTTCTCTTTAAATAATTTACTCTTAAAATTAAAAAAAAGAAAAAGTTTGTAAACCAGTGTTTCACAATCCCTGGTTTTTCACCCATTGTTCCCCAAGATTTTATATAGGAAAAGAGTTCTCCACCAAACTTTTTTTCCCTTGTATTTCAGTATTCAAACTGTATGTACTGGCTCTTTTTCTCTATTTCTTAATGGTAACCATTTCCCCTTTCCTTTTTTCTCCTTAGGCGCTTTGAACTCTTGCAATCCCTTTGTCTTTCTTTTTGCTTTTAGACTTCCTCTTTCTTGTGCTCTTTTTTTCTCTTTTTCCTCTCCTGCCTTTCTTTCCTTGCTGTCATTTCTTTCAATCTTTTGTCTTTTGATTATCTTTAATGCTGTTTCTTCATGGATGCTTTTAAAGTCTTTTTGAGTTTCGCTGTTCTATACATTTGTCTGTCTCTCTTCTTTACTGTTTACATATTCTTTTATGATAGTTTATGGCTATGTGAGTAGTGATATTTTGCCTTGTTATGTCTTTTGTTTTCTCTCTGGTTTTTCTCATTTTCTTTTTATTCCCCTTTCTCTTTCATTGCATGTACATTTTTTTTTCTTAAAATTTCCTTAAACTTTGTCCTTCCCCACAATATTGTGGGTCCTTTCCCAGTATACTGTGGGTTCCCGCCACCCGCCATTTTGTGTCTTGAGTTTGACGTTTGCCAGATTTTTCTGAATCTTTCAAAAATGAGGATTGGGAGTGTCATCTTTTGTTTATAGTTACTAACATCTATGAGGCTAAACATGGAATGGTTTGGTACACAATATAAGAATGTTCTGCCCTTTGTTTCTGCTTTCTTTACTTAGCTACTGTAGATACTTCAATTGCTCTAGGTTTGTATTTGTCTCTAATTTTCCGAGATTAGTATGGCTGTGGCAAATGGTAAACTGTAGTGCTGTGGGTGCCTTGTACTTTTTTTTTTTCCCCATTTCCTGTCTCTGACTTTTTCTGTTTCTCTTTTTCTTGCCTGTATCTTCCATTCTCTCTTGTTCTTTAATTTCTGCTACGTAGTGTTTCCCTCCTATATTTGCCTTCTTCAGTTTACTCCAGGATTAAAAACCATTTCAGTATAATTTGGCCTGATTATCATATGCAATGTGTTGTTGAAAGTCACTTATTATTTCACCTTTCTTGTTCTTTTTCCTTTGATCTTAGTTGTTTTTTTCTTTTTTGTTTTGGCATTTATTCATCTGTTTATTATGTTACATTTTCATGTTTTCAAGATTGCTCCCTTCCAGTTTTTGTTTTGTCTGTTACTGAAAGTTAAATTTACTTGCTCTTTTCCCTTCATCTCTTTAAGTTGGTAGTTTTCTTTCTTTTTATCTGAACTACCCAAATCTTGCAGTATAAACAAAATGGGAAACTAGATTTTCTTGGCTTTTGTAGGACCTAATGTGAAGATGGCAGAAGAATACGCATCACCTTCATCTACTGCCTCTCAGGAAGAAGAACAATTGAAAAACAGAAACTTGATAATTTACTCTATGGCTGAAGAATACCACACAGATGCCTTGACTAAACCCCCCATGACTTTGTCCAGTTTTGTCAATATCAAGCCCAGCACTGGCTCTGTCAAGAAATTGGTAATCAGAAACTTTAAAGGTAATGTGATGATCATTTTAAAAAAGATTTTGGTTTGGCTTCTCATATCCTATTGCTGCTTTTTAATTGTAAATTGGAAGATATACAAGTTAATGAGCACAATTTTTAGATGAATTTGAAACATCATTCATTTTGGACTCTGAAGACCTGGGCTCAGCCATGTTTTTACCACTGAAATTATTTCATTCTTCAAATTTGGCTTTCCTCTAAAAAATGACAGGCTCCAATAAATTTTGCAATACAGTTTTAGAATGGTGCACTTTTGCTTATTATTGAATGGATCTGAAATATTAATGTGAGATCGTTTCCCCTGGTGGTCAAAAGGCAACCATTTTAATTTTTTAACTTGTGGAACATATACACAAAAAAACAATGCACATGAAAAAAACACAATGAACCAAGATAAAGATTCATTATTAAGAATAAATGACTTTCAAAAATTTCTGGGGAAATACAAATGTCATTGAAAAGTTAGAAATTAAGCAGGGCTGCTTAATCCATTTTTCCTTGTAAAAAAAAAATTACATGGGTATTTTAACTTGTAAAAACCAACATCCTTGGTATCTTATCAGATATCTACTTATCTACTTCTTAATTTACATATCCCAACCTCAATTGTATCTTTGTCAGGAGAAAATTTAAGTTTTCCCATTTTAATTAATTATATTTATTTAAAAATTTTGTATTCAGTTCTTTTCTCATTGAATAATTCTATTCTTCATAGTAGTAAAAATATCACCTATTACAGAAATTTCTGAATAAAACACAAGACTTTTTCAAACATGAAATTGTTTTTCCCACTGTTCCTTATCCAGAACCTAATGCATGCTGAATTTTTGTGCTGAATCTTTAGTTTTCAAAGTGTGAGAAAAAAATCTAACTTTAGGAACTAGTTAATATTTTAAATAGTAGAAATTTCCACAATTTCTGTAATATTCATGCATTATTGCATATGATGTTTCTAGTGTTTTATGGTATATTTTATCATTTATAGAATACATTTCAGTATACAGAATGCCTTGGTCTCTATTTATTTTATTTTTTTTTTTTCGGTAAACATTAGCTGTTCATTTGATCTGTATTTTCATACTTAAGGTTTATTACATACATTAAATATCTCCTAAAGTTTTTTAAATACTTTTATATAATTTCATATTTATGAGTGATATAAATGAAAACTGTCATTTTGTTTTCGATTTTAAAAACTATGAAAAACTAGAAAATTTTCTCTTGGTAGAGTTGGAACATTGAGTAATTCTCTTGATTATCAGAACCAAATACCTGATTTTTAGTCTTTTTTGCTGACTTTTAAAATGTAAACTCATAGATTTTTAAACAGTAGTACTTATTTCATTTTCACGATATAATTAATAATAATGTTTTTCGTACTTTTAAAATAACTCATTCTTTCAGAGTAAAATTTGTTTTATTAGATGAATTCTGTGGAAAGGGGGAATATTTGCCACCTTGGAGAATGAAATTTCTAGAGTGTGAGAGAGAGTATATTTCTTTACAACACACAGAAAAAAAAAAATGGAATCTAATCTGGAACTTATTCTTGGCCTAAAAAACTTACCTTCTGAGGAGTTTCAAAATAAGTACCTTTTTTTTTTTAAAGAAGTATATTTCTGGTTTCTTGTTTGGCTTTCTGAAGTGGCTTAATTTATGTAAATATAAATATATATACACACACACACACACAATATATATTATTAAACATACGCATTGTAGTTATATATATATATATACACATAATATGACTCACAGTTATGTGGATATATAGTTTCCCTCTCCCAAAGAGAGAAAATCTTGAATTAGCTGTTTTCTGAATCAGTTAATTTTCTTTTTTTTTTGTCTTTTGTATTTTTAGGGCCCCACCAGTGGCATATGGAGGTTCCCTTGCTAGGGGTCTGATTGGAGCTGTTTTTGCTGGCCTATGCCAGAGCCACAGCAATGCCAGATCCAAGCCACGTCTGCAACCTACACCATGGCAATACCAGATCCTCAACCCACTGAGCGAGCCCAGGGATCGAACCCGCAACCTCTTGGTTCCTAGTTGGATTCATTTCCACTGCACCACTACAGGAACTCCCTGAATCAGTTAATTTGTGATTGAATTTGTATTTATTTTTTCCTCATTTTTTTATTCACTTTGTTATGCTTTGACAGCTTCTTAGGTATAACCTTATCATCTAATTGTTTTAAAATATTATTTTTCTTTAGTAATTTAAATGTGAAAATTAAAAATTTTTTCATGACAGTATTTTTAATAATACCGTACTTATATTTTTACTGAGGCAAAATCCACATAGCATAAAATTAGGTATTAACTATTTTAAAATATAAGTGTACACTTCATTGTTAGTAGATGACAATGTTGTATACCCACCACCTCAGTCTAATTCAGGACATTTTCATCACCTCAAAATGAGTCTCCATACCTATAAGCAATCCCCATTTCTCAGTTCCCTTTCTTTTCTCTTCCCTCCTGTCTTCTCACTAAGCAATCAGCAGTCTGCTTTCCTTCTCTATAGGTTTGCCTATTCAGAGTGTTTCATATAAATGAGATCATTGAATAAGTGACCTTTTATGTCTGGCTTCTTTTTCTTTGCATAGTACCTTGGAAATTCATCCACATTGTAACATATATGAGTCATTTCTATAGTTTAAATAAAATTTCATTGTATGGGAACATTTATATAAAAGTTTGCCCAGTACATTTATATTTCATTTGAATACCTGTTTTTAATTCTTTTGGGTATAAACCAGGAGTGGAATTGTGTGGTCACATGATAATTCAGTGTTTAATAACTTAAAGAACTTCCAAACTTACACACTGGCTATACCAGTTTATATTCCACCAGGAATTTATAATGATTGCAGTTTTTCACCTCCTCTCAATAACTTAAATATTTTCTAGGAGATCTGAGTGGTATGTCATGGCTTTGACTAGTATTTCCCTACTGATTAATTATGTTGAGCAACTTTTCATAAAATAGTTGTCCATGTGTATGTCATGGGAAATGTCTTTTCATATTCTTTGCTTAACTTTAATTAAATTTATTTTTTGTGTAGTTGAGTTTAAGGGTTCTTTATTCAGCAGATATTATCTTCTGTCCTGAGGACCTTTTGCTTTATTGAACATGTCCTTTGATGAACAAAGATTTTTAATTTTAATTTAATGATACTCAGTGAGTTTTTTTAATTATCATATGTGTAAACCTATTACTAATCCCAGGTCATGAAGAATTTGACTTCTTTTAAGAGTTTTATAAGTTTTGCCCTTATATTTATATATTTGATCCATTTTATGTTATTTTTTGAATATGATATGAAATGGTGGTACTTATTCATTCTTTTGTATGTGGCTATCATTGTACTGGCACATTTGTTGAAGGGACTATTTGTCTCCACTGAAAGAACCTTGTTTATGAACAGTTCACCATAGATGCATTTGGTGATGTTACATTTAAAAATCTTTTTTGACATTGTCTCCTAAAAGATTTGTTTTGTAATCTTTTTTTTTTAAATGTTTAGATAAACCACTGATGCTGGAAAACTATACTGAAGAAACATGGCAAAAATTAAAGGAAGCTGTACAAGCTATCCAGAACAATATCTCTGTTAAGTACAGCTTGGAAGAACTCTATCAGGTGTGTGTTACTTTAGATGCAATTATTCACTAGTCATAGCAGTGTTAGTTTTTAATTTGACTCTGTTTATATTGACTCAGTACTTACAGTGACTCTATATTAATTGTATTATATTTGTTTTGGATCTCTGAGATTTTTATAATGAAATTTTTTGTAATTATGAACTCACCAACAGATAATACTCATACAATCATGAAAAATTTTTTCTTTGTATATATATTTGATTTGTTTAGCTGCAATTTTGCTTTGTATACAATATATACTTGCATATATATTCTCATTTTTCAAGTTTAAAAAAAATTTAGTTTAGTAGGGTTTTATACACCTTTCTCCTCTATGAAGAGTGTGGAATGGTGTTAAAGTTGGAGTAAAACATTTAATCGCAAAGGGACATGGAAATCTAGGACTTTGTTATTAATTGCATAGTAGATATTTAAAAGATAATTAAATCATTGAATATCTACCTTTGTTTTTTAATCTCAGTATAAAATATTTATTTTTCTGTCTGTCTAGGTATATCATTACATCAAGGAGATATTTCTTAAGTTCTTATGGTAAAATCTGAGAGATGCTTTTTGGGACCAATATTTATTTGATTTGGTCATTCATAATCAATTCCTATTGCATTGACATCTTTTTGTAATTATCCTCTTTCACTCTCTGTATTACATGGATTGTAAATTATAAGCCATTAGTATTGCTTTTTTCATTATTATTTTTTTCTTTTTGGTTGTGCTTTTGGCATGGGGAAGGTCCCAGGCAAGGAAGTGAACCCATGCCATGGTAGTGATGACACTGGATCCTTAACCCACTACGCACCAAGGAACTCCTTTTTGTTAGTTTTCTTTTCAAATCTAATGCCTTATACATTCATGCTGTCTTCATTACTTTTTCTTTGTGTTGTCAGTGTACAATTTTCATGCTGATCCTCAGTTTTTTTGAATGAATAATTTCATTCTACTCCACACTCTTAGAAATCACTGCTCATATACTGATGTATATTGCTTATGAAGCCTCCCAGTTATCAGCTCTGTGATGAAATCACTTGGCAGGCCTGATGAACACATTTCACAGGTGATTCCACCTTTCTGAGTCTGTTTCTTATCTATAAAATACTAAGAATAAAAGTATAGTAAAGTTTAATTTTTTAAGGATGAAATTATGTATGATTTATATAAATCATTTGAAACACTTTGACTAATAGTAAGGCCTTAATATGTTGAAAAATCATTCTTTCTCTTTAAGATCATCCTTCTTCAAATAAGAGCTGTAGTTTCACAGCCATATACCTTATTTATAGATGTAGCCAGAAAATTATTTTCTTGGGAGTTCCCGTCATGGCTCAGTGGAAATGAATATGGCTGGCATCCATGAGGACACAGGTCCCATCCCTGGCCTTGCTTAGTGGGTTAAGGATCTGACTTTGCCTTGAGCTGTGGTGTAGGTTGCAGACATGACTCAGATCTGGTGTGGCTGTGGCTAGGTTGTGGCTACAGCTCCAGTTTGACTCCTGCCCTGGAAATCTCCATATATTGTGGCTGCAGCCCTAAAGAAGACAAAAGACCAAAAAAAAAAAAAAAAGTTATTTTCTTGGAAATATATGTGTGTATTCCATTGTAAATAGGAGGTGGCATTTTTTACCTTGTATATTTAAGCATTATAACATACTATTGAAAATTAAGTCTTTGAAGAGTTTTTCTTGTCAGATTTTTTTTTTTTGTAATGAAATACACATTACATAAAACATTACCATTTTAGGTTTACTTCAGTGGTACATTCCCAATGTTATGCAACCACTAGCACTGTGTAGCTCAAAGACTTTTTTCTTAACATCTAAACAAGACCCTTTACTTATTAAGGAGTTACTATCCATTCTCTTTACTTATTTTTTTTTGTCTTTTGCCTTTTTAGGGCCTCACCCATGGCATATGGAGGATTCCAGGCTAGGGGTCTAATTGGAGCTGTTGCTGCCGGCCTGTGCCAGAGCCACGGCAATGCCAGATCTGAGCTGTGTCTATGATCTACAACCACAGATCGTGGCAGTGTCAGATCCTTAACCCACTGAGTGAGGCCAGGTGTTGGACCTGCAGCCTCATGGTTCATAGTGGTATTTGTTTCCACTGAGTCACGACAGGAACTCCCTCCATTCTTTTTTGATTCTAGCCCCTGTTACTAATCTGCTCTCATCCATCGGTATAGATTTAACCTCATCTGATTTCATATAAATGGAATCATATCATATCTGACCCTTTCCATCTGGCTTTTTTCACTTTACATAATGTTTTGAAGATTTATTCTTGTGGCATATTTAGCACATCATTTATTATAAATTAATAATATTCCAGTGTATTAAGTTTCATGTTTCATTACACATCTTTTGTTGGGCGTTTGTGCTGTCTATTGTAAATAATGCTATTATAAACATTGTGTATAAGTGTTTGAATATTTATTTTCAGTTATTTTGGTTTATAATGAAGGAGGTAAATTTTGAGTCATATCTATATTTAGCTTTTTGAAGAACTAATTTGTTTCCATGGTAGCTTTTTACATTATTTTCCTGTACATTCCGTGAAAGCTGTATGTGAGGATCTACTTTTTCCACATCCTGGCCAACACTTGTTTTTTCCATGTTTTTGTTTATAGACATCCTAGCAGGTATAAGGTGCTTCTCAATGTGATTTTGATTTGTAGTCATTGAATGACCAATGATATGAAGTATCATTTCATGATCTTGTTAGTTTTTTATATATTCCTTTCAAAATATTTATTCAAATTCTTTGCCCATTTTTGTTATTTTATTAAATTATATCAGTTCTTTATATATCTTGAACAGGAGACTTTTAAAATATGTGAAATGTAAAAGTTCTATTCCATTCACTTATTTGTCCTTTCACATTTTCTATAAGTGTTTTTTGAGGTGAAATTTGTCACATAAAATTAACTGTTTCGCAATGACAAACTTAGTGGCACTCTAAATATACAGTGTGCAATTGCTATCTTTATCAAGTACCATTTTTATCACACAAAGGGAAATTCTTTATTCATTGAACAGGCACTATCCAATTACTGCTACCAGACCCTCTGGCCAGCACTGATTTGCTTTTCATTTTTATGGATATTCTTGTTCTGGATGTTTAATGTGAGAGGATTTTATCTGATTTGTTGTCTTATGTGTCAGTTTTTTTTTTGTTAGAATGCTATTTTTTTTTTTTAATTTTATTTTCCCACTGTACAGCAAGGGGGTCAGGTTATCCTTACATGTATACATTACAATTACAGTTTTTCCCCCACCATTTCTTCTGTTGCAACATGAGTATCTAGACATAGTTCTCAATGCTATTCATCTATCCGGACAAAGCTCTACTTAAAAGAGACACATGCACCCGCATGTTCATTGCAGCACTATTCACAATAGCCAGGACATGGAAAGAATGCTATTTTTGATATTTATCTATGTAATAGTATATATCTGTACCTCATGCTTTTCTTTGGCCAAGTAATATTTCATTATATTGATATATAACTATTTATTCATTCATCCCTTGATAGACATATAGTTATTTCTGTCTTTTGATTACAGTGAATAGTGCTGCTATGAACAAGATTGAACATGTAATTGTTTGAGTCCCAGTTTTCAGTTTTTGAGTATATACTTAGAAGGGAATTGAATAAATCTGCATTAATTCCATGTTTAACCTATACAGCACCTGCCGTATTATTTTTCTTAGTTGGTGCATACTCACTATATGGGGCTTCTATACTTACTACTTTTAGTTTTTTGATTATAATGATCATTGTTCATGTGAAGTGGTACCACATGGAGGTTTTGCTTTGCTGTTTTGAAGTGACTGCTGATTTTATGTTTACATGTGCTTCTTTGAACATTTGTATATTTGTTTAAGAATTGTTTATTTAAGTTCTTGTGTTCTTTTATTATTATTCACATAACAAAATCCACCATTTAAAAATATACAATTCCTTATTTATGCAACCAGCATCTCTGTCAAGTTCTAAACTTTTTTTTTTCTTTTTATGACCATACTTTCAGCATATGAAAGTTCCTGGGCTAGAGGATAAATTGCAACTGCAGCTGTGTCCTATGCACAGGCATGGCAACACCAGATCCAAACCACATCTGCGACCTATACCACAGCTTGTGGAAATGCTGGATCCTTAACTCACTGAGCAAGGCCAGGAATTGAACCTACATCCTCACAGAGACTGTCAGGTCCTGAGCCACAATAGGAACTACAAGTACCAGACATTTTTATCAATCACACTGTATCTCTTAAGCTTGTGATCCCCATTCCAGCATTCTCAGCCCTTGTCCAGGAGTCATTTGTCTTTTGTCTTTACGGATTTAGCCCTTCTGATTATTTCATATAAACATTCATGCAATAAGCTACCTTTTATGTCAGTTTCTTTCACTGAATATAATGTCTTCAGTATTCATACATGTGTAGAATGCATTAAAAAACTTCATTCATTTTAATGGCTAAATAATATTCCGCTGTGTTTAATATTGAAATTTGTTATCCATTTTTCTGAAAATGTACACTTGATTTTTTTCACTTACTGGCTATTGTGAATAATACTGCTGTGAACATTATTTTGTTTGTTTTTCTGTCTTTTTAGGGCTGCACCCATGGCATATGGAGTTTCCCAGGCTAGAGGTCAAATCAGAGCACTCCAGCTGCGGTCTACACCACAGCTATAGCAATACCAGATCTGAGTCACATCTGCAACCTACACCACAGCTCATGGAAACACTGGATCTTTAACCCACTGAGCAAGGCCATGGATCGAACCCGCAACCTCATGGTTTCTAGTTGGATTCATTTGCACTGCACCATGATAGGAACTCCAAAACATTATTGATAAGTATCCGAATCTCTGTTCTCTGTCATTTTGAAATCTTACGGTGGAATTGTGGGATATTAGTATGCGTTTTAAGTTTTTGAGGAAAACAGGTACATTCTAAAGATGCTGAACTGGAGTTCCCGTCGTGGCACAGTGGTTAACGAATCCGACTAGGAACCATGAGGTTGTGGGTTCCATCCCTGCCCTTGCTCAGTGGGTTAACAATCTGGCGTTGCTGTGAGCTGTGGTGTAGGTTGCAGACACGGCTCAGATCCCGCATTGCTGTGGCTCTGGCGTAGGCTGGTGGCTACAGCTCCAATTCGACCCCTAGCCTGGGAACCTCCATGTGCCATGGGAGCAGCCCAAAGAAATAGCAAAAAGACAAAAAAATAAAATAAAATAAAGATGCTGAACTGTTTTATATTCCCACAGGTAGTATATTAGGGTTCCGGTTTTTCCTCATTATTATGAACGTTTACTGTTGCTATTGTTCTTCAATTATGTCTACCCTAATGGATGTGAGGTATAATCTCATTGATTCTATTTATTGAGGAATAGTTGATTTAATATATTAATTTCAAGTTTATAGCATATTGATTATTTTTGCATATTATTCTCCATCATTGATTATTACAAGATAATTGCTGTAATTGCCTATTCTGTAGGGAATATCCGTGTGGCTTATCTCCTTATTCATAGTGCTGTGTACCTGTTAATTCCATAACTATAATTTGTATCTGTGAACAAATTTGTTTTCTATGTTGTTTCTGTTTTGCATATATATTAATTTTTATAATTTTTTTGATTTCACATATAAACAATGTCATACAGTATTTGTTTTTGTCTGACTTACTAACTGAAATAGTTTCTAGGTATATCCCATGGTTGCAGATGTCAAAATATCATTATTTTTCTGGTTTGTGTGTGTGTGTGTGTGTAATCTAGTCATATGTTAATAGACATTGGTTTGCTTCTGTATCTTGGTTATTACAAATAGTGCTGCTATGAAAATTAGGGTGCATATGTCTTTTTGAAGTAGTGTTTTCATTTTTTCCAGATATATACCTTGGGTGGAATTGAAAAAATTGTTTTATTTTGCTATTTTAGGAAACTTCATAGTGTTTCTATAATGGTTACATGAATTTACATTACTACCAGCAATGTGAGAGTGTTCCCATTTCTCCACATACATTGTCTCCAAAATTTGTTATTGGTAAATTTTTATGGTAGCCATTCTGGCATTGTGGTTTTGATTTGCATTTGTCTAATATTAGTAATGTTGAGCATGTTTTCATGTGCCTGTATACCATCTGTGTGAATTCTCTGAAAAAAAAATGTCTATTTAGGTCTTCTGCCAATTTTGGTTGGGTTGTTTTTGTTTCATTATTGAGTTGTATAAGATGTTTTGTGTGTTTTGGATATTAACCTTTCATTGGTCACATAATTTACAAATACTATCTCCTACTCCATAGCTTGTGAGTGGTTTTCTTTGCTGTGCAAAAGATTTTGTGCTTAATTTGGTCCCATTTGTTTACTTTTTATTTTGTTTATTTTGCCTTAGGAGACCAAACCAAGAAAATATTTCTTTGATTTATATCAAAGAGCATTCTGCCTGTGTTTTCATCTGGGAGTTTTATAGAGTCAGGTTTTACATTTGGTTCATTAAACCATTTTTTTTTTTGTCTTTTGAATTTTTAGGGCCACACCTGTGGCATATGGAGGTTCCTAGGCCTGGAGTCTAAGTGGAGCTGTAGCTGCTGGCCTATGCTACAGCCACAGCAATACCAGATCTGAGCCACATCTGCAACCTGTACCACAGCTCACGACAACTCTGGATACTTAACCCACTTTCATTGGTCACATAATTTGCAGATATTATCTCCTACTCCATAGCTTGAGCAAGGCCAAGGATCGCACCCACAACTTCATAATTCCTAGTGGAGTTCATTTCCACTGTGCCACAATGGGAACTCTCATTAAACCGTTTTGAGTTTAGGTTTGCATATGGTGTAAGTGACTGTTCTAATTTCATTCTTTTATGTGGGCTGTCAAGTTTTCCATGCACCACCATTGAAGACACACTTTTTCTCCAGTGTATATTCTTGACTCCTTTTTATATGATAATTAACCATAGATAGCATAAGTTTATTTCTGGCCTCTCCATTTTGTTCCAGTACCAGTCTGTTGTGATTACTGTAGCTTTGTAGTGTTGTCTGACGTCTGGGAGAGCTATACCTCCAACTTTGTTCTTTTGTGTCAAGATTGCTGTGGTAATTTAGGGCCTTTTGTGATATCATATGAATTTTAGGATTATTTGCTCTAATTCCCTGAAAAATGTCATGTATTTTGATAGGGATTATATCAAATGGGTAGATTGCTTTGGGTATTATGACCATGTTAACAATATTAACTCTTTCAATCCAAGAGCAAAGGATATCTTTTCATTTCTTTGTATCCTCTTCAATTTCCTCCATCAGTGTTTTGTAGTTTTTAGAGTGTAGCTCTTTGTATTTTTTTTTTTTTTTTTTTGGATTTTTAGGGCTGCATCTGTAGCATATGGAAGTTCCCAGCCTAGGGGTCAAATCAGAGCTACAGCTGCCAGCCTACACCACAGCCACAGCAGTGCTGGATACCCAGCCCACTGGGTGAGGGCCAGGGATTGAACCTGCATCCTCAGATTCTTTTCCAATGCACCACCTTGGGAACTCCTGCTTTCCTATTTTAATGAGAATTTTAAAAATTTTGTCAAATGCTTTTCCACATCTATTGAGGAAATCATGTGCTCTTTATCTTTTTAGTTAATGTGAAGTATCATATCTAATGATTTGTGTATGTTGAACTATGCATGTTACTTTGAAGTAAAACCATTTTATTATGGAGTATGTTTCTTTTTCTATATTGTTGGATTTGGTTTGCTAATATTTTGTTGACAATTTTTGTATCTGTATAGATATTGGCCTGTAGTTTCCTTTTCTTTAAAAAAAATTACTGTAGTTGATTTCCAGTGTTCTGTCAATTTCCAGCGAAATGATCCAATTATGCATATAAGTACATTCTTTTTTCACATTATCCCCTGTCATGTTCCATCACAAATGATCAGATATAGCAGAATCCCATTGTTAGCCATTCCAAAGGCTATAGTTTGCATCTGCTAACCCCAAACTCCCAGTCCCTTCCAGTCTCTCCACCTTCTTCTTGGAAACCGCAAGGCTGTTCTCCAAGTCCATGAGTTTGTTTCTTTTCTGTGAATAGGTTCAGTTGTGCCATATATAAGATTCCAGATATAAGTGGTATCTTATGGTATTTGTCTTTCTCCTTCTGACTTACTTCACCATGAGAGTCTCTAGTTCCATCCATGTTGCTGCAAATGACATTTTTCATGACCGAGTAGTATTCATTGTGCATACATATTGTATCTTAATCCATTCAACTGTCCATGGACATTTGGGTTGTTTCCATGTCTTTGCTATTGTGAATAGTGCTGCAGTGAACATGCGGGTACATGTGTCTTTTACACAGAAAGATTTGTCTGGGTATATGCCCAGGAGTAGGATTGCTGGGTAATATGATATTTCTGTGTTTCATTTTCCCCATACTATTTTCCCCAGTCTTGTACCAATTTACATTCCCACCAACAGTGTGGGAGAGTTCCCTTTTCTCAACACCCTCTCCAGCATTTGTTATTTGTTGACTTACTAATGATGGCCATTCTCATTGTTGTGAGGTGGTACCTCAATATAGTTTTGATTTGCATTTATCTAATAATCAGTAATATTGAGAGTTTTTTCATGTGTCTGTTGGCCATCCATATTTCCTTTCTAGAGAAAAGTCTGTTTAGATCTTCCGCCCATTTTTCAATTGGTTGGTTTTTTTTCTGTTGAGTTGTCTGTATATCTTGGAGGTTAAGCCCTTGTCATTTGCATCATTTGAAACTATTTTCTCCCATTCCATAGGTTGTCTTTTTAAATAGTTTCCTTTTCTGTGCAAAAGTTTGATTAGATCCCATTGTTTTATTTTTAATTTCACTTTTTTTTTTTTGCTTTTTTTTAGGGCCGCACCCATGGCATATGGAAGTTCCCAGGCTAGGGGTCTAATCAGAGCCACAACTGCCTGCCTATACCACAGCCACAGCAATGCCAGATCCGAGCTGTGTCTGTGAACTACACCACAGCTCACAGCAACAGATCTCCAACCCACTGAATGAGTCTAGGGATCGCACCCATATCCCCATGGTTCCTAGTCCAGTTCGTTTGCACTGCACCATGATGGGAACTCCCATTAATTTCCATTTTTTGTGGTATCTTTTCTTTTGGTATGGGGGTGATGGTAGCTTCATAGAATTTGAGAGTGATCCTTTCTTCTCAAAATATTTTAATAGTTTGAGAATGAAATGTATTAGTTCTCCTTTGTAATTTTGGTAGAATTCCCCTGTGATGCCATTTGATCCTAGACTTGTTTTACTGATAGTTTTTTTAAGTTATAATTTTTTAATTTTTTTTTATTTTTATTTTTTTGCTATTTCTTTGGGCCGCTTCTGCGGCATATGGAGGTTCCCAGGCTAGGGGTTGAATCGGAGCTGTAGCCGCCGGCCTACGCCAGAGCCACAGCAACGCAGGATCTGAGCCACGTCTGCAACCTACACCACAGCTCAGGGCAACGCCGGATCGTTAACCCACTGAGCAAGGGCAGGGACCGAACCCGCAACCTCATGGTTCCTAGTCAGATTCGTTAACCACTGCGCCACAACGGGAACTCCCTAAGTTATAAATTTGTATTAACTTCTAGTGATTCATTTGTTCAGATCATATTTTTTTTTCTTGATTCAATCTTGGCAGGTTGTATGTTTACAAAAACTTGTCAACTTTTTTCTAGGTTGTCAATTTATTGGTATGTTATTGTTCATAATATCCCCTTATGATTGTTTATTCTCTATCATTTCAGTTGTTGTTAACTGTTTAATTTCATATTTGGTTTATTTGGATTCTCTGTTTTCTTCTCGGTGAATCTAGGTAAAGCTTTATCAATATCATTTATATTTTCAAGAAGCCAACACTTTCTGATCTGTATTAAATTCACTTCTGATCTTTATTATGTCATTCCTTCTGCTGTCCTTGTTTTTTTGTTTGATCATCTTTTTCTCAGTATTTTATGTGACAGTTTAGGTTGTTTTTGGTGCTTTTTCTTATTTATTGATGAAGGACTTTATTGCTGTAAACTTTGCTTTTAGAACTGCTTTTGAAGCATCGCAAATAGTTTGTAAACTTGTGTTTCCATTTCCTTGTGTCTTGAGTTTTTTTTTTCTGATTTCCTCTTTGATTTCTCATTGTTCCAGTAGTTTTTTAGTGGGATATTTTTAGCATGTGTTTGTTCTTTTTCTGTTTTTCTTTCTGTAGTTGAATTCTAATTTCACATTGTTATGGTTTGGGACAAATGATGGATATAATCTATCCTAAGTTTGTTGTGGATTATCTTGTGGACTGTTATGTGATATATCCTGGAGAATGTTCCATATGCACTTGTAAAGAATGTGTATTCTGTTTTTCTTGTGGACTGTTATGTGATATATTCTGGAGAATGTTCCATATGCACTTGTAAAGAATGTGTATTCTGTTTTTCATGTCCTAAAGACAGCTCCTTAGTTTAATTGGTATCTTATGTTATTTAAGAACACTGTTGACTTAATGATTTTCGGTCTTGATGGTCTGCTTATTGATGTGAAAGGGGTGTGAAAAATTCCCTACTGTCATTTATAGTAGTCAGTTTCTCCCTTTATGTCTACTAGTGTTTGCTTTATTTATTTAGATACACCTGTATTGGTTACATGTATATTAATTAATGTAACATCCTCTTCTTTTATTGATGACTTTAGCACTATATAATGCTTTTCTTTGTTCTTTATTATAGCACTTACGTTAAAGTCTGTTTTATCTAAGTATTGCTACCCCTGCTTTTTTCAACATTTTGTTTACCCGAAATAACTTTTTCCATTCCCTCAATTCAATCTATGTGTTTTTAGCCCCACAGTGAGTCCTTGCAGATAGCATATTGAAAGGTTCTTGTTTTTGTATCCATTCAGCCGGTCTAAGTCTTTTGGCTTTTAAAAGAATTAATGATATCCATGTACTTACTGTCATTTTATTATCATATAATTTTTTGGTAGTTGTTTTATATTCATTTCTTCTGTTTGTTTCTAACTTTGCTATGATTTCTCCATTTATATAACTGTGTTTCCTTTTTGGTGTTTTGTGTTTATATTGTGTCCTTATTTTTCCTTCTTTTTTCTTTCTTTCTGTTTTTCTTTTTTTCCTTTTAATGACTCATGGCATATGAAAGTTCCCAGGCTAGGGGTAAAACCAGAGCTGTCATTGTTAGCCTATGCCAGAGCCACATGGGATCCAAACTGCATTGGTGACCGGTGTCACAGCTAGAAGCAGTGCTGGATCCTTAACCCATTGAGTGAGGCTGGGAATTGAATTCACATCCTTAGGAACACTGTATCAGGTTCTTAACCCATGGAGCCACAATGGGAACTCCTCTATTATAGGGTTTTTTTTTTGAGGTTACCATGGGGCTCATATATGCTGATCCTCAGTTATTTTATTTGATTAAAACTAATAGTTATGTAAGTTCAAACATTTATAAGATTACATTTTTATTCCTCTTTGCCACAATTTTGTATGTTTAATGTCATATTTTCATGCTTATCCCGTTATGTTAATTTTAGTTACCATTGTTTTTACATTTTTTTCTTTAATTTCTGTCTTGGCTTATTTAAGTTATTCTTAAAAATCTTACTATATATTTACCTTTTTTTAGTGGGGTTTTCTCTTTCCTATGGATTTTTACTTTTTTTTTCCGTTTCTCAGTGACCCTTCAACATTTCTATAAGAGGAGGTTTAGTATTATTGAAATGTTTTTGTTTTTTCTTGTATGGGAAGTTCTTTATGTTATATGTTACATAATATATAAAGGTGCATATATATGTATATATGATGTGTATGCATACACGCATACACACACGCATATACATATGTAAAATATACTATGAATGATCATCTTGGTAGAGTGTCCTACTTTACAATTGTTCCTTCTAGCATTTTCAATATATCATGCAGTCACTTCTGGCCAGCAAACTTTCTATGACAGCTTTATGGGATTCCCTTATTTTACTCTGTGTTTTTCTCTTGATGCCTTTTGAACTCTTTGACTTTCCCCATTTTAATTATATGTTTTGATGTAGGTCTCTTGCATTCATATTATTTGGGATCCTGTGTATCTCATTTACCTCGATGTCTGTTTACTTCTTTAGATTTGGGAAGTTTTCAGACATAATTTTTCAAATATATTTGATATACTTTTCTCTCTCTTCTTGTCTGGAACCTCTATAGTGGGAATGTTGACATATTTAATTTTATAGGGCAGATCTTGTATGTTGCTTTTTTTCACTTGTCTTTCTCTCTGATGTTATTATTGATTGATTTTCATTAGTATTCTGTCTCCTTTAGCCTGCTATTCATTACTTCTAAAGTATTTTTTATTTCAGATATTGATTATATCTACTTTTGATTAGGTTGTGTTATATTTTCTAATTCCTTGATAAAATGATCTGTTTACATCAGTTTTCTTCCCTAATTCTGTTATTTTTATTACCAGTTATTTGAATTCTTTGTATGGTAAGTTATTTATTTGTTCTTTTTTCCAGAGGTTTTTTCTCATCTTTCTATTAGACATAGTTCCTCTGCCTTTTTGTTTTAATTTTCCTTGTCTATGAATTTAGGAGGAACAGTTAGCTATAATGGTCTTAAAAAGCTGTTCTTATATTGGAGTTTCCCTCTCTTGACTCTGTGCTCAAGGCATTTGGTAGGTCAGCTGCATTTGATGAGGATACCAGTCAGATTCTTCCCCAGTGTGTGCTAGCAGGTACCACATTGTAGGGGTGTGGCTGCAGATGGAGAAGCTAGAACCTATTCAGGGTGTAAGTTAGGATTCCCACCCTTCTTTGTGGTGATCACTGCCCTTTCAGGAATGGGGTCTGATTCCAGTTTGTTAGAACAGAGGTCTGGAGGATAAGACTTGGGCTGGCTCTGTTCCCTTTAAATGTGTGTTTTTCTTCTTTCCGGATCTTTGTCCTAAAGAGGGGGTGCTAAAGTAATTGGGGGTCATAGCCTACAGATATCAGATGCTTTGCCTATGTAGGCATCTGTGGCTGTGCTCATATACAGCCTGTGGTTGCATTTTCCCTTGTCTTGGCTGCCTAATATCCAGTGCCATGCTTTGATATATAGTGAGTGAAGCTGAAGTGTTTACCCACCTCAGCCTGGGGCGTGTACCAAGGTACCCATGGGATAGTTGGCAGCTACTAGAGCAGATCTCCTTCCATCCTGCCTCTGGGGCAAGCAGCATGCACATGCATACTAGTTACTAGCTGAATTCAGGCTTCCCATTGTCCTCCTGTTAGTCCCAGTTGCTCTCTAGCCAGCCAAGGAGTCTTGTTTTCCCTATATAGGATTCCGTGACTGGCATACCTAATCTGTGGTTCTCATTGCTCTCTCTTCAGAGCAGTCGTTCATCCATTTGTTATCCTTTTTTTCCTGTGTCTTCTCCCAGGGGAACATGTCTTGCCCAGATTTATTTTTGTCCTTTCCTACCCAATAATATGTATCTTTCTTACATCCTCATCTGTGCAGGAGCCCTTTGTCAGTTTCTAGTTAGTTTTTTGTGATACTTATTCCATGCGTGGTTGTACTTTTTATGTATTACTGGGGAAAGGTGAGCTCCATGTCCCTTTATTTTACTGTCTTAATATCTTAATCTTCCTCCTCATTGAGGTCTAGATTTTCATTTCCTCTGTGGCTAATTTCACTAATGTTGTACAGTTTTCATGTGCTTATTAGTCATTTGTATGTCTTCTTAGAAAATGTCTTTAAATCCTTGAATCACTTTTAAATTGACTTCTTTGCCTTATTGTTAAAATATACAAGTTCCTTTTGTATTCTGGACATAAAAATCATATAAAATGTTTGATTTACACATATTTTCTCACTTTGTATTGTCTTTTCATCTTCTTCAAAGTACAGAAGTCGACGCACAGAGGTTTTTAGTTTTACCGAAGTCCAGTTATATATTCTCTTTTGTTGGCTTTTGTTATGGCTTCACGTGTAAGAAACTGTTGCCAAAACCAGAGTCATGCAGATTTTGCCTTATTTTTTCTAAAAGTTTTATAATTTTAGTTCTTACATAGAGCTTTTTGATTCATGTAAAGTTAATTTTACATGTGGTATAAGGACATTTCAACTTTTATGTGGACATCAATTTGTTTAAGAGATTGTTTTTTCCCCATTGAATGGTCTTGGTGTGCTGGTCAAATATCAGTGGAATCATAGATGTAAGATTGTATTTTTGGGCTTCCAGTTTTGTTGCCTTGGTCTGTATGTCTGTCCTTACTCTAAAAATCGTATTGTTTGATTGTTACAGCCTAGGTTTTATTCCTTTTCCTATACTTTTTTTTTCTTTTTTTCTCAATCTGGGTAATCTCAAATATGTATGGTAATTGAATATCCCCGTTTCATTAACTTAGTGGTCAGCTACTGAGGTTTACTTAAACACTAGCAAAACTAGACAAAAATTGACTTCTCCTGATTTTGAAGATTAGGTTTGTATAGGGCATTCCTTAATTGTTTAACCTGATATTTCCAAATCTTACTTTTCTTCACTCTGGTTGAGCATAGCCAAAAGGTAGGCCTGAGTTGGAATTAGCATCTCTCAAGGTCTTTGCTGAGAATGTGTCTAACACTGGACATGTGTGTGCACTTTTTGATTTTTTAGTATATGTAGGAGCTTTTCAAACCTCCTCAAATACACACACACACACACACACACACACACACACACACACACACACACACACACACATTTTTTTTCTCAGCTTCTATTCTTTTCCAAATAGTCTCCTACTATTTGGAGGAAACTCCAAGGCGGGAGGCAGTGGGATAAGCCATAGAATCAAAACCACAGTATCACATTTTTTAAGAAGTAGGTTCCTGTTGCCCCCTGTGTTACTGGTAAGGAGCCACTATTATTGGGCTTGCTGCCATTATAGTAGGTGGTTAAATAACTACCATAGGCTCTATTAGAAATGTAGCAGCCTCTTCATTAAATGTTTCTTTTATTGTGTTTTGTTAGATTCCAGAGTTCTGAAAAAGTTGATTGTGAACATTTTTTGCCAACTTAATTTTTCATTTAGTGAAGAAATGTAGTGTTCAAGGACCTCACTGCTCTTTGGGGATACCACTCCAGTGGTCAGTGGGCATATTTTAATGTAATCAAAATGGTTTGTTGTATTTTTTACTACAAGTAGTTTAAATCACATTTAATTAAATTGTGTATGCTATAGTTATTGTACATGTTGTCTTTAATTCTTTCTTGCAAAAATTTAAAACAATCTAAACTTTTTAAACACTTTGGAAGGCAATACATGGGTTTATGCATACTTTCAGGATCTTAGTTTTTTTAGTTTTTAATTAAAATTTTGATTACATGAATGTCAGTTTCTAAATTTGAAATTTTTTAGTAATTCTGAAAGTAGGTTTTTGTATGTTAATTTGGATGGAAAAATTTTAAATTCGTTTTTCTTAGGCTTTCAAATATTGCAAACTTTGAAATAGATTTTTACCATCCATTTTAAATTAATGTATAATATGCTAATAATATTTATATTGATTAATTAATCCATTTAATATAAGTTAATAGTATTCAGTATTATTAATGTGGAAAATATTTTGAACTGTACTTAATTTTATTTTTCCAACAATTTTTCAGAGTGTTGAAAACCTTTGCTCCTATGATTTATCTGCAAACTTGTATAAACAACTGAAGCAGCTTTGTGAAAACCACATCAAAGTACAAATTCATCAATTCAGAGAGTATCCTTTCTTGAAATAAACAATTTTATATTCTTTGCCTTTCCTTTAGTTCATCTTTAACTTTGATTATATGAAAGTTTCCATGTATGGTAGAGAAAAAGAGGAGAAAGTTTCTCCTTTTTATTTGGGGTATCTAAAGTTTCTTTATGGGATTAATGTAAATTAACCTCTCTCCTTCCTTTTAGCCATCTTTACTTTTTTGTCAAAATTCCCATTTCAGATTCTGTTGAGTGGAATAAGTCATTGGATTATGTATATTTGAGGAATTTTACTTTATAATCTAGTAAGACTTAGAGATGCTTAGATTTCTGGGTACAGTAAGCGCTTTTACTAATGTTTTTTAGAAGTGTTAGCTTCCACTTGAAGAATATGTGTTAGTTTTAGAATATAAATTTTTCTTAACATTACCTCATGGATTCTCTGGATAGTGACTCTTTTCTAAAGGAAATGGATAGATGCTGGCAGAATTATGGCAGACAAATGGTAGGGTGTAAAAATTGTTTTTAGTTGGAAGTATTAATATGGAATGTGTTAAATGGTTGTATTTAAGAGGAATCCAAAATGCAGTTAACTCATACTTAAAATAACATATTTACCTCTTTTTTTTTAGGACACTCCTGCACCATATGGAAGTTCCAGGGTAAGGGCTAAATCAGAGCTCTAGCTGCTAGCCTATGCCGCAGTCACAGCAACATCAGATCTGAGCCAAATCTGCTACCTTCACTGTAACTTGCAGCAATGACAGATCCTTTAACCTAATGAGCAAGGCCACAGATAGAACCCGCATCCTCACAGATACTAGTTGGGTTCTTAACTTGCTGAGCCACAACAGGAACTCCCTAAAATGACGTATTTAGAAGTGCCTTTATGGGAAAAGTTTATTCTCAGTTTTTTAAAATTCAAATTTTAATTTATTCATTCATTTGTAGTTTGACAACTTGATGTTTTTAAAAATATATGATTATATTTTAAAGATAGTTCTGTTTAATATTAATTTGAGCTTAATAAGAAGGCAGAAATATATATCAGATTTCCTTATAACTTTGCATTTATAACACTTAGTTTTATTAAATGGTATCTGAAATTAGTAATTTCTGATCTGAGGTTTAAATATATAAAGGAATGTGCTGTAAAGGAATTGGATATGTAACAAAGGAAACCAAAGTGTTTTAAATATCCCAACAGAATGTATGATTTTTGGGGACAAAATGATGTAAATTGTGCCCACTTTTCCATTTTCATGTAATAAAGCATAAAAAAAGATCCTTTAAAAGTATTAATATAATTCTTTAGGTTTTATTTAATGTGTAAAAACAAAGATGCCCTGAATTAAAAGTTTCACCATTAATAGAAAGTATTTTTCTTAATTTCTTACATAAAGACTAAAGCTAGAATGGAGGTTATAGTCTTCATATTCCATGCAATAGTGATATTGAGAAGTTTATGTTCTTAAAATATGAAAAGCAGGGCACCACATCATTTATAACAGGAAACTATTTATCTGATTATTTGTTTTAATGAATTGTCATTCATATTTGGTTGATTTAGTTCTTGGTGTTTGGAGTTGTTAAATTCTGTCCTCAATCATTTCCAGCGAAAACATCCTCTTTGGTAATAGGTAGCTACCATATCACCAATTCCTAGTTTTCAGATTGATTTATAAAAGTGTTAGTGAATCTTGCTTCAAAATCATGACTGTGAATGACACACATCTTTAATCTTCAACAACTGTGTTCACTTACAAAATTCCCTAGCATAATTAATTACTCCTTCTCATAACATTTCCAAATACTTGGTGTAGAGTTTTTAGAGGAATCAGCACAGAGGTACCATAAAAGTTTTACCTGAAAGGCAAAAAAAGTACATCTTATCTAAAGGCAGATTATTCATGAACATAGTGATTACCCCGTGTTAAGACTGCACTAACAAATATTCTAAGTTTAATAGAGATGCAAATTTGCTACAAAATTAAAAGTCTGTGAAGCTGTGTTTAGGTTATCTTTATGGGTATTTTTTTCAGTTTAAAGGAAGGTGTGTTGGAGGATATAAGCATACAATATATATGTTTTTTTTCCTCCATATGCTATTTAACCAGCCAGCCTGGAAAATACAGCTTGGAAGTTGGAAGATTATCACTTCTCTGTAGTTGTCTAGGCTCTCACCACCCCGCCATTCCACACTGGTTTCTTTTTGTCTCTCTTTTGGCTTCCCCAAGCTATTTGAGCATGTTTCTATTATAGCACTTAAAAGGTGTGTTTAATTATTTTTCTCAGTTTCTTTTTCTAATATTCTTGATTATTTAAAATTTATTTGATATGTAATTAAGAACTAACATTGTGGAAGTTTAAAGTGTACAGTGTTATGATATGATACATTGTGTATTGAAAAATTATTACCTATGGTAGAGCTAGCCACAACTGTTATGTGACATAATTACTACGTTTTATTGTGGTAACATTTAAGATTTACTCTCCTAGAAACTCAAGTATATAATCAATATTATTAATTATAATTCCCATGCTATACATTAGCTCTCCAAGTGTTCATTTTATGACTAAAAGATTGTATGTTTAGCCACTGTTAGCATTTATTTTAAAATTAAAATTATTAAACTATTTTATTAATAAATTAATATTAAGTGGAATAAAGTTTTTCTACTTAATTTTATAATACAGTAGACGTCTGTATTATAAACCACATGAAAGGTTTTTTTGTTTCATAAATCATTTTTTAAAGTACAGAGAAGGTGAGAAAAGAATAAAAATTGCTGTTCTAACATACAATCAGATTATGGTTAATTTAACAAAGAATTGTCCCTGTTGCTATTTGTGTCTTCAAATATAAGTCATGGGATCACACATATTTGTATGTAGCCTTGGCATTAATAGTGATTTATGTTACTTCTTCACATTTCTTATTTTACCATTCACAACTCTAGCCCTCTTATATTTTCAGTCTTCTAATGTTGTGCTTAAAGCTTTTTCAAAGATTTCTTTATTCATCAGATTATATTTAGCACTTTGTTGATATATCAGCAGTTTTTATTTAAGTAATAATCTTTATTTGACTAGACTTTCTTCGTATATTTCCAGTAACTTTTATCATTTAAGGAGGAATTTATTTAGAGCTAACAGAAGAAAATGAATAAAAATTTGAATGGCTATCTTTTTCCAAGACAAATAATATATTACTACACATATATGATTTCACACACACACACTCACACATATATAGTCAAAGAAAATGTGTTTTTATTAAAAACTAGATTTCACTAGGTGGATAATAATTTAACTGAAAAAATCTTTAATACATGATTTATCTTTGTTTTATTTTTGACAGATCATGATTAGGAACATTTTTCTGTTCCTAGATAGAACGTATGTTTTTCAGATTTCAATGTTGTCTTCCATTTGGTAAGGATACAGTAATTCATGTTGCATGTAATTTAAATGTATGTCTTTTATTTGTCCTAAGAAATTATATCAAGAGGAAAATGCTTTTCCTGGAGTTCCCATTGTGACTTAGTGGTAACAAACCCAGCTGGTATCCATTAGGATGTGTATTTGATCCCTGGCCTCACTCAGTGGTTTAAGGATCAGGCATTGCCATGAGCTGTGGTATAGGTCACAGACGTGACTGAGATCTGGCATTGCTGTGGCTGTGGTGTAGGCCAGCAGCCACAGCTCTGATTTGATCCCTACCCTGGGAACTTCCACATGCTGCAGATGTGGCCCTAAAAAGACCAAAAAGAAAAAAAGGAGAAAAGTAATTTTCAAAATCTCTAAGTCTCTGTATCTATCATAAAATTAAAATAGATATATGTATATTTTTTAATTGTGTTTGAGCACTTGGTAGTGCAATTCTAGGTGTTAATTAACTCTTATTCAGGGAATATACTAGTTCTAAGATACATTCTAGGATAATCACATACCACATGTTTTATTACAAAGGGAGAAAGTCAAATTGATGTTGGAATTGTGTTTATTAAGGCTAAAAGTCTGTGAAGCCAAAATTAGGCAAGTTTAGAACCTATAACTTTATTCTAAGTATTAATTTTTAAACATTACTACACTCTATTTTATGCTATCCAAAATACTTTAGTCTGAATCTTTGTTTTTATTGATTATAAACAAAATGAAAATTTTAAAAATTTAGCCAGCCGGATAGAAAGTTTAACCATCATATTTTGTTTTGACTGTCAGTTGTGCCTTATACACGTGTAGTAAGAGTATTACTGATGGCAAAATAGCTAAAATTTTTATGGTTTTAAAGTTAATTTGTTTAGACGGTGTTTTTATTTGTTTTAGGGACATGGGGCTTGAATTATTTAAATCATACATAATTTGTGATCAGAAGGTCCAGAATAGGACTATACATGGAATTCTTCTTTTGATTGAAAAAGAAAGAAATGGTGAAATGGTTGATCGAAGTTTGATTCAAAGGCTTTTAACGATGCTTTCTGATTTGCAGGTGAGCAATATTTTAACTTTTTATTAGTTGAAATTGATTTGTAATCTGCTTTTAAAGGTAAGTTTTAACTGAGTGTCTTTTGTATATTACATCTTAGATTTACCAAGAATCTTTTGAGAATAAGTTCTTAGAAGAAACAAGCAGGTTCTATGCATCAGAGGGAAGGAAGCTAGTGCAAAAAAGAGAGGTACTTGAAATTAAGATAGTTATAAATCTTTTCATGGTCCATAGAGCCAATCATTAATGCTCTTTTTATTTATATTTTATATATAGATATGAATATACTTTACATGCTGATATTTTTACTAAGTTTTTGTTGTTGTATATTCTTGGTCAATTTTGCTAAAGGCTTGTCAGTTTTATTGATCTGTTTAAAGAACCAAATTTTGGTATTCATTATTTTCTTTCATCTTTTTCATTTCTATTTCATTAAATTCTTAATTCCTTCACTTGCTTTAGGTTTAGTCTGATATTTTTCCAGTGTCTCAGGTAGAAGGTTAAGTTACTGTTTTAAAATGTTACTTTTTTCAATGTAAGTTTTTAGAAATGTAAATTTCCTGCTGTGTTCTAGGTTAGCAGTATTCCTTAAATTTTCATATATTGTGTTTTCATTTACACCCTTATGGAATTAGTTTTCAGTTTTCTTTATGATTTCTTCTTTGACACATAGGTATTGAGAAATGCATTGTTGTGTGAATATATTTATGAATCTGCAAATCTCCCACATTTCTTTTTTTTGCTACATTTTGTACAATATCAGTCCTTTAAAATTTATTTGACTTATTTTGTGGTCTAACATGGTCTTTACTGCAAATATTCATTGTTCACCTGAGATTTTGTTGGGGGAACATTCTGTGTATGTGTATCAGCTCATACTAATTTTGATATTGCTCCATTCTACTGATTTTGTGTGTGTGTATGTTCTATCCTTATGTGTAGTATAATTATATGTAACATATGTAATATAGCATCTCTGTATATTCTGTATGTATGTATATTTTGGTGTATATCCATAGGGTTTTAGAATCTATTTTTGTTGAATTACATAAATAGGGTTAGGGTTAGGGGTTGGGGTTCTTGTTTCTGTTTTCTATTAGTAATGATTTTTCATTTTTCCATTATATCTGGTTTACAGTGTTCTGTCTATATTCTACTGTACAGCAAAGTTACCCAGTTACACATACATGTGTACATTCTTTCCTCTCACATTATCATGCTCCATCATAAGTGACTAGACATTGTTCCCAGTGCTACACAGTAGGATCTCATTTCTTTTCCTTTCCAAAGGCAGTAGTTTGCATCAGTTTACCCAAAAATTCCCAGTCCATTCCACTCCATCCACCTCACCATGGCAACCACAAGATTGTTCTCCATGTCCATGATTTTCTTTTCTGTGAAAAGGTTCATTTGTGCTATATGTTAGATTCCAGATATAAGTGATATCATAGAGTATTTGTCTTTCTCTTTATAACTTACTTCACTTAGTATGAGAGTATCTAGTTCCATCCATGTTGCTGAAAAGGGCATTATTTTGTTCTTTTTTTTACTCAGTGCTGAGTAGTATTGCACTGTGTATATATACCCCATCTTCCTAATCCGTTGATCTGTCGATGGACATTCAAGTATTTCCATTTCTTGGCTATTGTGAATAGTGCTTCAATGAACATGTGGGTACATGTGTCTTTTACAAGGAAAGTTTTGTCTGGATATATGCCCAAGAGTGGGGTTGTGGGGTCATATGGTAGTTCTATGTATAGTTTTCTAATGTACCTCCATACTGTTTTCCATAGTGGTTGTACCAGCTTACATTCCCACTAACAGAGCAGGAAGGTTCCCTTTTCTCCATACTCTCTCCAGCATATGTTTTTTGACTTATTTTGGATGGCTGTTATGACTGGTGTGAGGTGGTGTCTCGTGGTAGTTTTCATTTGAACTTCTCTAATAATTGGTGATGTTGAGCATTTTTTCATGTGCTTGTTAGCCATGCATATACCTTCTTTGGAGAAATGTCTATTGCCCATTTTTCAATTGGGTTGTTGGCTTTTTAGCTGTTGAGTTGTATAATTTGTTTGTATATTTTAGAGATTAAGCCCTTGTCATTTGCATCATTTGAAGCTATTTTCTCCCATTCTGTAAATTGCCTCTTTGGATTTTTTATGGTTTTGTAAGGTTCCCTTTACTGTGTGAAAGTGTGTCAGTTTGATTAGGTCTCATTGGTTTATTTTTGCTTTTATTTCTGTTGCTTTGGGAAACTCATGGTGTCTTTTCTTAGTTTTAAGTCTTTAAGCCATTTCGAGTTTATTTTTGTGCATGACCTGAGGCTGTGTTCCAGTTTCATTGATTTACATGCAACTGTCTAGGTTTCCCAGTACCCCTTGCTTAAAGACTGTCTTTTTCCCATTTTATATTCTTGCCTCCTGTCTCGAAGATTAATTGGCCATAGGTGTCTGGGTTTATTTCTGCATTCTCTCTTCTGTTCCATTGATGTGTCTGTCTGTTTTGGTACCAGGACCACAGTGTCTTGATGACTGTGGCTTTGTAATATTGCCTGAAGTCTGGGAGAGTTATGCCTCCAGCTTGGTTTTTGTTCCTCAGGATTGATTTGGCAATTCTGGGTCTTTTGTGGTTCCCTATAAATTTTTGGATTGTTTGTCTAGTTCTGTGAAAAATGTCATGGGTAATTTGATAGGGGTTTCATTGAATATGTAGATTGCTTGGGTAGTATGGCCATTTTCAAAATATTAATATTTCGAACCCAGGAGAATGGAATATCTTTCCATTTCTTTGAATCCTTTTAATTTTCCTTTGTTAGTGTTTTATAATTCTCAGCATATAAATCTTTCACCTCCTTGATCAGGATTATTCCCAGGTATTTGACTTTTTGGTGTGCAATTTTAAAAGGTATTGTGTTTTTGTATCCCTTTTCTAATATTTCATTGTTAGTCTACAGAAATGCAACTGATTTCTGAATGTTAGTCTTATATCCTGCTACTTTGCTGAATTTGTATGTCAGTTTGAGTAATTTTGTAATTGAGTTTTTAGGGTTTTGTGTGTCTAGTATCATGTCATCTGCATAAAGTTACAGTTTTCCCTCTTCTGTTCCTATTTGGATTCCTTCTATTTCTTTTGTTTGTCTGATTGCTGAGGCTAGAACTTCCAAAACTATGTTGAATAACAGTGGTGAGAGTGGACATCCTTGTCTTGTTCCCCATTTTAGTGGGAAGGTTTTTCGGCTTTCCTGCATTGAGTATTACATTTGCTGTGGGTTTCTCATAAATGGCTTTTATTATCTTAAGGTATGTTCCCTCTATATCCACTTTGGTAAAGGTTTGATAATGAATGGATGTTAGGGTTTGTTAGATACTTTTTCTGCATCTGTTGAGATGATCATGTGGTTTTTGACTTTTCTTTTGTTTATGTGGTGTATGATGTTGATTGATTTACGTATGTTGAATCATCCTTGTGCATCTGGGATGAATCCCACCTGGTCTAGGTATATGATCTTTTTTATATGATGTCGGATTCAGTTTGCTAAAATGTTGCTGAAAAATTTTACATCTATATTCATCAAAGATATTGGCCTCTAGTTTTCTTTTTTGGTGTTGTCTGTCTGGTTTTGGAAATAGTGTGATGTGGCATCATAGAATGTTTTTGGAAGTATTCCTTCTTCTTCAACCTTTGGAAAGGTTTAAGGAGAATGGGTATAAGTTCCTCTTTGTATGTTTTGTAGAATTCCTCTGTGAAGCCATTTGGTCCTGGGTTTTATTTGTAGGTAGTGTTTTTATGACATACTCAATATCATTTCTAGTGATTGGGCTGTTCAGTTGATCTATTTCTTCTTTATTCATTTTTGGCAGGCTGCAAGTCTGTAGAAAGTTGTCCATTTCTTCTAGGTTGTCAAATTTGTTGTCATAGTTTTCTCTCAAGGTTTTTTGTACTTCTGTAGTATCCATTGTGATTTTTCCATTTTCATTCTTATTTTGTTTATTTGGGTTTTTTCTTTCCTCTTTTTGGTGAGTCTGGCCAGTGGTTTGTCAATATTGCTTACTTTTTCAAAGAACCAGCTCTTGAGAGAAGGCAAGGTGGCAGAAGAGTAAGAGGACACACTCACCCTCTCCCACAAACACATCAGAAAAACTCACCTACATGTAAAACGACCTGCACAGGACATCAATTGAATGCTGGCAGAAGAGCTTAAATCTAAAAAAGGGGAAGAAACTCTTGACATAACTGGGTAGAACAAAAAAAAAAAAAAAGAGAGAAAGGAAATCAAAATAAGACTAGCAGTCCGGTGAGGGAGTTGTGAAGATTAAAGGGAAACCACACCCTGGGAATCCACCTAACCAACAGAACGTTCAGTCACGTTGGAGGGATCTCCAAGAAGCTGGGAAAAGCACAGGCATAGGTTTGAGATCCAAAAGGCAGAGTGAGAGAGGCACAAATCATCTGAACCACTGGTACAGACACCACAGACCGAGACGCTCAGGTGGGGGCTGGGCACTGAGACTTAGGCTCCGGAGGTCATTCCCTGGGAGCAGGCTGGGGTTGGTGGTGTGGAGACAGCCTAAGGGAATAGGGAGCTGAAGTGCCATGGGTATAGAGAGGGATACAGTAAGGACTGGGGAGTGGAAAGCCACGACAAAGGGAACCTGGGAGAAGGTCCAGACCAACAGGGGAGACAAGGCACCATTGCTGGGACGGGGAGTGGAGAAGGGGGTGGGAGTCCATAGAAAACTCCTTGTGTCCCAGCTTGCATACTTGCCTGCCACCTTGCAGAGAGTGGAGCATTCCCAGTGCAACCCCCCCACCACCATGGTAGCCAGAAGCCACTTGCCATCCACTGCAGACTGGCCCACTTGCCTGAGGGAAGCTGCCCTCTTGGCTCACCATGCTCCTGGTGTCCATGACCTCCCATGTGGAGCCACCCTGCTGGCCCACCCTGGACTGTGCCAAAATAGTTAGGCTTCCCCAGATTCACAGAAAAAGAAAAACACAAGCATGATGAAGAAACTCAGAAACCATTCCCAGTTAAACCAACAGGTGAATTCACCTAAAGTCACCAATGAAACAGACATCTGCAGTCTGACAGAATTTGAGTTCAAAAGGGAGATATACTGAAGAAATTAAGAGAGGATATGAAAAGTAACATAGATTCTCTTAGGAATTAGAAAATATAAGGAGGAGCTAGGAAAAACTATAAAATTCATTTGCAGAGGTACAGACTGAGCTAAAGGCAATAAAGATCAGAATGAATAATGCAGAGAAATGAGTTATTGATAAGGAGAGAGAATATTGGAAATCACCCAAACAGGACAGCAGACTAAAACAAAATGAAAAAACATTAAAGCAATGTAAGAGACCTATGGAATGATACGAAGCAGGCAGATCTACACATAATAGGAATTCCAGAAGAAGAAGAAAAAGAAATGGGGATTGCAAATATATTTGAAGAAATTATAGCTGAAAACTTTCCAAATCTATAGGATACTGATATCAAGATACAGGAATCAGAGAGAGCCCCAAACAAGTGGAATCCAAACAGGATCCACACGAAGAATATTGCAATACAAATGGAAAAGTTAAAGAGAAGATCCTAAAGGCAGCAAGAGAAAAGCAAATGTTAATTATGAGGGAACCCGCATAAGGCTATCAGCTGATTTCTCTACAGAAACTCTACAGGCCAGAAAGGAGTGGCAAGATATATTTAAAGATCTAAAAGGAAAAAAAAAATCAGCATCCTGGAATACTCTATCCAGCAAGATTATCATTTAAAATAGGAGAAATAAAGAATTTCTCCAACAAACAAAAGCTGAAGGAAAACAGCAATATGAAACCCATTCTAAAAGAAATAATGTGAATTTAAAAAAAAGGAAGAAGTAGGATGGTGGAAAGCACAGTTGGAAAGCAGTGACTTAAATAAGCTAGCATACAGATCTAAACATGAGGATAAAAGATATCAAAATCATACAGTGTGGGCAAGGGAAGTAATAAAAAATAGATTCTTTTTTTATTTCAGCCTATATAATTTGAGCCTATATGATTATCAGGCTAAAGTTAGCAAACATAGGAAGGGGTTAACATATTTAAAAAACAGGGCAACCACAAATCAAAATTGAACGTTCTATTCACACAAACTGAAAAGAAAAGTACTCAAGCATAAAATAAATGGAAACCAACCAAAAAAAAAAAAAAAGGAAAATCGAATCAAGTGGAAAACAAGGTTTAAAATAGCAATAAATAAACATCTATCAATTATCACCTTAAATATCAATGGACTGAATCCTCCAATCAAAAGATATAGAGTGGCAGATTGTATAAAAAAGCAAAAATCTTCAGTTATGTTGCCTACAAGTAACTCACCTTAAGGTCAATGACACATATTGAAAGTAAGGAGATGGGAAAACATATTTCATACCAATGGACAAGGCAGGAAAGCAGGAGTTGCAATACTTGTAACAGACAAAAGAGACTTTAAAACGGAGGCCATTTGAAGGACAAAGAAGGACACTATTTAATGGTTAAAGGATGCATACAAGAAGAGGATATTACAATTGTTAGTATATATGCCCCAATTATAGGTGCATTCATATACTTTCAACAAATATTAACTGACATAATGGGAAAATGATGGGAATAAAATAATAGCTGGAGACTTTAACACCTCCCTCACAACAATAGACAGATCCTCTAGACATAAAATCAATAAGGCAACAGAGATCCTAAATGACACAAAAGTTAGACTTAAGTGACATTTTCAGGACATTACAACCAAAAAAATCAGAATACACATTCTTCTCAAGTGCACATGGGACATTCTCAAGAACTGATCACATATTGGAGCGCAAAGTTAACTTCAACAAATTTAAGAATTATTTCAAGTATCTTCTTGTACCACAATGGCATGAAACTAGAAATCAACCACAGGAAAAGATATGAGAAAAAAGCTACCACATGGAGACTAAACAACATGCTACCGAAAAACTAATGCGTCATGAGGAAATCGAGACAAATGATAACAAAGACACAACCGCTCAAAATCTATGGGACACCACGAAAGACATGCTCAGAGGGAAGTTCACAGCAAGATAGGCCTTCCTCAAAAAAGAAGAAAGATCTCAAATTGACAACTTAACCCACCACTTCAATGAATTAGAAAAAGAAGAAGAAGAAAAACAAAAACAAAAGCTAAAGTCAGCAAAAGGAAGGGAATCATAAAGATCAAAGAGGAAATCAATACAATAGATTCAAAAAACAATAGACAAAATCAATCAAACCAACAGTTGTTTCTATGAAAAGGTAAACAAAATAGACAAACCTTGGCTAGACTCACCAAGATAAGGAGAGAAAAAACCAAAATAAAGTAAGAAATGAAAAGGGAGAAGTCACAATGGATACTACAGAAATACAGAAAACCATAAGAGAATACAGTCAACAATTATACACCAACAACATGGAAACCGAGAAGAAATGGACAACTTTCTACTGACCTACAGCCTGCCAAAATGAATCAGGAAGAAATAGATCAACTGAACAGATGATCACCAAAAATGAATTGAATACATCATAAAAACACTACCTGCCAATAAAAGTCCAGGAGTGGACGGCTTCTCAGGAGAATTCTACAAAACATACAAAGAGGAATTTATACCTATCCTCCTTAAATGATTCCCAAAGGTTGAAGAAGAAGGAACACTCCCAAAAACATTTTGTGATGCCACCATCATCCTAATTCCAAAAACCAGACAAAGATACCACCAAAAAAGAAAACTAGAGGCCAATGTCTTTGATGAATACAGACGCAAAATTTCTCAACAACATTTTAGCAAACCGAATCCAACATCACATAAAAACGATCATATACCTAGACCAGGTGGGATTCATCCCAGATGCACAAGGATGATTCAACATACGCAAATCAATCAATGTCATACACCACATGAACAAAAGAAAAGTCAAAAACCACATGATCATCTCAACAGATGCAGAAAAAGTATCTAAGAAAGCCCAACATCCATTCATGATGAAAACTCTCACCAAAGTGGGTATAGAGGGAATATTCCTTAAGATAATCAAAGCCATTTATGACAAACCTACAGCAAACATAATATGCAATGGAGAAAAGCTGAAAGCCTCCCCACCAAAATCTGGAACAAGACAATGATGCCGACTCTCACCACTGTCACTCAACATAGTTTTGGAAGTTCTAGCCACAGCAGTCAGACAAACAAAAGAAATAAAAGACATCCAAACAGGAAGAAAAGAGGGAAAACTGTCACTGTATGCAGATGACATGATACTATACATAGAAAACCCTAAAGATATCAACCCAAAAGCTACTCAGACTGACATACAAATTCAGCAAAGTAGCAGGATATAAGATGAACAGTCAGAAATCAATGGCATTTCTGTATGCTAACAATGGAATTTTAGAAAAGGAATACAAAAATACAATACCCTTTAAAATTGCACCCCCAAAAATCAAATACCTGGGAATACACCTGACCAAGGATATGAAAGACTTATATGCTGTGAATTATAAACATTAATCACAGAAATGATAGAAGATGTAAAAAATAGAAAGATATTCCATGTTCCTGGGTTGGAAACATTGATATTGTAAAAATGGCCGTACTACCCAAAGTGAGCTCAGATTCAGTGCAATCCCTATCAAATTAACCATGACATTTTTCACAGAACTAGAGCAGACACTCCAAAAATTTATATGGAACCACAAAAGACAGAATTGCCAAAGCAATTCTAAAGAACATCAACCAAGCAGGAGGCATAACTCTCCCAGACTTCAGGCAATGTTACAAAGCCACAGTCATCAAGACAGTGTGGTAGATGAATGGAACAGAATAGAGAACCACAAAATAAATCCAGACTCCTATGGTCAGTTAATCTTTGACAAAGGAGGCAAGAACATAAAATGGGAAAAAGACAGTCTTTTCAGTGAGTATTGCTGGAAAACCTGGACAGCTGCCTGCAAATCCATAAAACTAGAACACACCCTCACACCATGCACCCAAATAAACTCAAAATGGCTTACAGACTTAAACATAAGACAAGACACCATCAAACTCCTGGAGCGAATATAGGCAAAACATTCTCTGACGTCAGCCTTACAAATATTTTCTCAGGTCAGTCTCCCAAAGCAACAGAACTAAAAGCAAAAATAAACCAATGGGACCAAATCAAACTGACAAGCTTTTGCACAGCAAAGGAAGCCAAAAAGAAACCAAAAACACAACTGGCAGAATGAGAGAAAATAGTTTCAACTGATGCTACTGACAAGGGCTTAATCTCTAAAATATGCAAGCAACTTATACAACTCAACAGCAAAAGAGCCAGCAACCCAACGAGAGATGGGCAAAACACCTGAAGAGATGTTTTTCCAAAGAAGATGTACAGATGGCCAACAATCACAAGAAAAAATGCTCAAAATCCCTGATTATGAGAGAAATACAAATCAAAGCTATAAGGAGATACCATCTCACACCAGTCAGACTGGCCATCATTAATAAGTCCACAAACAACAATTGTTGGAGGTGGGGTGGAGAAAAGGGAACCCTCCTGCACTGCTGGGGGGGATGTAAGCTGGTACAACCACTATGGAGAACAGTATGGAGGTACTAGAGCAATCTATACACAGAACTCCCTTATGACCCAGCAACCCCACTCTTGGGCATATATCTGGACAAAACTGTCCTTTAAAAAGACACGTGCACCTGCATGTTTACTGCAGCTCTATTTACAATAGACGAGACATGGAAACAACCCAAATGTCCATCGACAGATGACTGGATTAGGAAGACGTGGTATATATACACAGTGGAATACTACTCAGCCATAAAAAAGAATGACATAATGCCATTTGATGCAACATGATGGACCTAGAGACTCTCATCCTTAGTGAAGTAAGTCAGAAAGAGAAAGACAAATACCACATGATCTCACTTATATCTGGTATCTAATATATGGCAATATTGAACATTTCCACAGAAAAGAAAATCATGGACTTGGAGAATAGGCTTGTGGTTGCCTGGGGGGAGGTGGGGAGTCGGATGGATTGGGAGCTTGGGGATAATGGATGCAAACTATTGCTCTTGGAATGGATTTACAATGAGATCCTGCTGTGTAGCACTGAGAACTACGTCTAGTTACCTCTGACAGTGCATGATAATGTGAGAAAAAGAATGTGTATATGTATATGTAACTGGATCACTCTGCTGTACAGTAGAAAACAAAATTGCATTGTGAAATAACAATTGAAAAAAGAACCCCTTCTTGGTTTTATTGATTTTTTTCTGTTATTTTTTGAAGCTATTTTATTGATTTCCTCTCTGCTCTTTATGATTTCTTTCTGCTGTTCATTACTTTTTTGGTAACTCATTTAGGTGGTGGGACAAGTTGTTGATTTGGGATTTTTCTTCTTTTTTTGAGGAAAGCCTGTATTGCTGTGAATTTACCCTCAGCACAGCTTTTGTGGGATTTGATAGATTTCCATTGGTTGTTTCTTCACTTTCACTTGTCTTGAGGTGTTTTTTGTTTTCCTTTTTGATTTCCTCATTGACCCATTGGTGTTTTTGTAGCTTGTGTTTTAGTCTCCATGTAATTAGTTTTTTCTCTTTTCTTTTCCTGTGGTTGTTTCTAGTTTCATGCCATTGTGGTCCAAGAAGATACTTGAAATAGTTTCTATACTCCTGAATTTGCTGAGGTTAGCTTTGTGCCCCAAATCCTTGAGAATGTTCTATGTGAACTGGAGAAAAATATATATATTCTGATTTTTGGGGGGTGTAATGTTCTTAAAAGTGTCAATTAATTCTAACTTTTCTGTTGTGTCATTTCAGATCACTGTTTCTTTAGTGATTTTCTGTCTAGAGGATCTGTCCTTTGCTGTGAGTGGGTGTTAAAATCTCCTACTATGATTGTATTCCCATCAATTCTCCTTTTATGTCTGTTAATATTTGTTGTAGGTATCTGGTGCTCCTATATTAGGGACATATATATTGAGGATTGTAATAGCCTCTTCTTGAATGGATCCTTTTACCATTAAATAGTGTTCTTTGTCTTTCTTTATGGCCTTTGTTTTAAAGTCTCATGTCTGATATGAGTACTGCAATTCCTGGTCTCCTGTCTTGTCCATTGGTGTGAAATATCTCTTCACATCCTCTCAACTTTTAAACTATATGTGTCCTTTCCCCTAAGGTGAGTTTCGTGTACACAGCAGGTTGAAGGTTTTTGCTTTTTTATCCCATCTGCCACTCTATGTCTTTTGATTGGAGAATTTGGTCCATTGTTATTCTAGGTAATTATTGATGGATACGTATTTATTACCATTTTAAACCTTATTTTCCAGTTGATTCTGTTTCTCTTTTCTTCATTTCTTTTTTTTTTGTTTGGATGGTTTCAATTTATGTTTGAGGACTTTTCAGTTTTCAGTTTATTTTATGCTTGAGTACTTTTCTTTTTTGTTTTTGTGAATATTTCATTTTGGTTTGTGGTTGCTCTGTTTTTTGTATGTTAACCTCTTCCTGTATCTGCTTGTTTTAGCATGATAGTCATATAGGCTCAACATTTATTAAAGTAATAAATAAGAGAATCTGTATTTTGTTACAGATTCCTTCCCCACATTCTATGATTTTGAAGTCTCTTTTTTTTAACATCTTCATATTTGTCATTTTGCTGTTCCTTGTGTTTATCATCACTTTTTCATCAGTTTTTCTTTCTTTTTTCCTGTTTTAGATCTGTATCCTTGCTTATTTAAATGATTACTTTCCAATTTTGTTTTCTTTCATCCTATTTCTTCTTAGTGCTTATTTTAACTTAGAGAAGCCCTTTCAGTATTTCTTTTAGAATGGGTTCCATATTGCTGTACTCTTTTAGCTTTTGTTTGTTGGAGAAATTCTTCTCCTATTCTTCTTCTACTTTAAATGATATTCTTTATGGATAGAGAATTCAAGGCTAAAAAGTTTTTCCTCTCAGATCTTTAAATATATTTTGCCACTCCCTTCTGGCCTATAGTGTTTCTGTAGAGAAATCAAGTTATAGCCTTTGGAGTTCCTTTATAATTAACACTTTTCTCTTGCTGCCTTTAGAGTCCTCTCTTTATCTTTAACTTTTACCATTTTTATTGCAGTATGTCTTGGTGTGGTTCTATTTGGGTTCAGTTTGTTTGGGGCCCTCTGTGCTTCCTGTGTCTTGATATCAGTTTCCTTTAGATTTGGAAAGTTTTCAGCCATAATTTCTTCAAAAATATTTTCAATCCCCTTTTTTTGTTGTTGTTCTTTTGGAATTCCTGTAATTCAAAGATTGGCCTCTTTATGTTATCCCATGGTCTTATATTGCCTTCATGTTTTTTTCATTTGGTTTTCTGTCTGCTGTACTGAATGGGTGATTCCCATTATCCTACCTTCCAAGTCACTAATTCATTCCTTTGCCATACTCATTCTGCTCTTTAGTGCCTTCAGCTCAGTTTGTGTCTCTGCAAATGGATTTTCTAATTTTTCTGTGTTCCTCCTTATATTTTCTAGTTCCTTTTTAAGACAATCTGCATTATCTGCTCTTAATTCCATGATATTTAGCCTTGATTCCTTCAGTATTTTCACTATCCCCCTTTTGAACTCACTGTCAGTCTGACTACAGAGGTCTTTTTCACTGTTTGCTGCTTCATATGAATTCTGTTTCTTTAAATCCAAATGATTTCTGAGCATCTTCATCTTGCTTATGTTTTTCTTTTTCTGTGAGTTTAGGGAAGCCAAACTATAGTCTTGGAGCGATGCTTCTATACAAAAGTGCCACTTTGTATTTTGTGGGGGTTACTATTTATTTTTGGTGTGAGAGTTTGAATAGTTGCTGTCTCTTTCTTTGGTGTGAGTGGGCTGTTATCCCCAGGGTGCTGAGTGTTTTTCCAGGGAGAAAGAGCCAATGGTAGGACTAGTAGTCAGTGCCTGGTTGCTGGGTTCTTACCAGCAGCAAAGACCTGCAGGAAGGTGGCACAGGCTACTCCTAGTTTCAGGGCCCTGGGATGAGACACTGAGCCTTGGGCAGATTTACCAGAGCATTTGGCAGTGGCAGCAGCAGGGTGTGTGAGTTCCCATGGGGGTGACAGCAACAACAGCTAGTGTTCAATTGCAGTGCCCTCTTCTGTGGTTCCTTTGAGTTGATTGGAGCCACAATCACGGACCCCTACTGGTGGCAGGCCACACCTACCTCTGGCATCAGAGATATCTGTGGTGGTTTGCCTCCTCCACCTGCAGAGCATGCAATTAGCATCCCTTCCCACTTAGGCCATGCAGAAGGTGCTGCACCAGCTGCACTTTTGGAAGGGACAGTGATCGATTATCTGGGTGCTGCCCAGAGCATTTGGCAGTGGCAGCTGCAGGGCAGGTATGTTCTCAGGGCTGTAAGAGCAATTACATATGGTGGTTGCCTGCATTCCCATGTTTTTTCTGACTCCTGAGGTGATTGGGGCCACAGGTGAAGCCTACTTACAGGCCCCCAGTGGTGGAAAGCCACATCTCCCTCTGGCCTCTGAGGCAACTGCTGTGGTCTGTCCCTGTTGCCTATAGATCACACAAGAGGCACCACATCACATTTAGCCCCCTGCTGCCCCCACACAAGAGGTGCATGGCCACCCAGAGTCCTCACAAGAAGTGCCCAGTCAGTTGTAGCCTAAGCAAGTGTCTTCTCACCACCTGTAGCCTGCCCCAGAGTCATCCCACAATCTAAGAGCCTTAGCATGTATGCACAGGGAGAATCCCATGGCCATCCCCCCTCCTCTTCTCACCCTCTGTAACAGTGGCATCCTACTTCTCCTGCTGGCCCAGACCTTCTCCCAGGTTCGCTCTGCTGGGGCATTCTATTCCCCAGCCCATAGCTCCACTGCTTGTCATTGCACCCCTTAGCCCCTCAGGCTGTCCCCCACACATCCAACCCTAGTCCTCTACCAGGGACTGACCTCCAGAGCCTAAGTCTCACTGCCCACACCCACAAGGCTGTGGTGTCCAGGGGTGGTGGTGCAGATGATCTGCCCAGCTCCCACTCCACTCTGCTCTCCTCAGTCCAACTGCTGCACCTTTCTCAGCAACCTTGTAGTCCCTCCTTCTGGCCAATCTCCTGGTGGGTTAGGTGGCTTCCCAGGGTATGGGTTGCTTTTGTCCTTCACAGCTCCCTCTCTGGAAGGCTAGTCCTTTCCTGATTCCTCTTCTCTCTCTCTTTTTTCTTTTGTTCTACCCAGTTAATGTCAGGAGTTTCTTGCCCTTTTTGTAGATTTAAGTTCTTCTGTCAGTATTCAGTAGATGTTCTATGTGAGTCATTTTACATGTGTATGTGGTTTATTGATGTGTTTGTGGGAGAAGATGAGTGTGATCTCTTACTCCTATGCCGTCTTGTTCTGCCTCTCTCCATCCTTGTTTCTCATAGTCTTCACTTAGTGCATTTCACAGTTTGTCCTAGGTATATTTAAATTTCAAACCATAAAGGTTTTTACAGATTTTACTCAGTGTTATAATTTTTGGCACTCTGACTGAAGAGAAATGAACTTATCATTTAGATGTGTTTTTCAAGGGTGTGCAACTAAACTAATTAAAGAGTTGAATGTTTTACTTGCTTCCCTGTTTTCCTTTTAACATTTGCACTTGAAGTGCTCTGATTCTTAGGAAGCAAGAGGGTTGAAATTTTCTTTTCAGATTCCTGGATGTCTTTACTATATCAAGAAGCTCCTAGAAGAAGAAGTAGATAGAGTTAGAACTTACTTACGTCTGAACACACAGTAAGAATTACATTTTTATGTAACATTTTGAATTCTCTTGTTATTTAAATAGGACAATACTTGTTCATATTATAAGATGGAATGGTAAGTTTCTTTTCCTTATTTTTTCCTCCCTCTCTCCTTTCTTCATTTTTATTAAAGATATGTCTACAAAATAGAGATTTCTTCCCTAGTTTATTTTTCAAAATTTTCTCATGAGTCAAAGTAGAATATTAAGTTTAGATAATCAATTGTTGATCTGTGTTTAAAGATAAAAGAATATTTTTGATATAAAGCAGATGTCTATTATATCATCTTCCATTGAATGATAATTATAGGAATTCTCTTGTGGCTCACTGGGTTAAGGGTATGAGATTATTGCTGTTTGCAGCTTGGTTCCCTGCTATGGTGCAGGTTTGATCCCTGACCCTGGAACTTCCACAGACTGAAGCCATGGCCAAATAAATTAATAAGAGGGGAAAATTTAAATGAAAATTTATAATCTGTCACTGAAACTAGAAAAATTCTTGCACTAAATTAGATGTTTCTGAAGATCAAAATAGTGATATTACAGCAGTTATGCACTAGGAACAATGTAAAACAAGAGGATAAGCTTGATGACAAAAACTTTGGAAACCAGTTTTAACTCTCTAGCATCAGGATTTTTTGTAATTTAAAACTTTCTTTTTAAAACAGGAAGCTACTAATTGCAATTGTAGAAAAGCAGCTTCTTGGTGAACATTTATCAGCAGTTCTTCAGAAAGGTAAATTTAAATGTGTTTTTAAATATTATCATGGAAAAATTCATACTAAAATGCTATATACTGTGTCATAGTTTTTTTAAATGGATACATAATATATATGTATCCACATATATGTTTATATTTCTTCTGTTCAAAAATAGTTTCTAAGACTGTTAATAACATACAGTTTCTCAAAATTAAGTATACCAAATGAAGTTTATATGCATATCCATGTATATAAACATGGAGAAGGGTGTTTTGGACTGGATTTTTACAAAGTAGTATTAGTTCATTACTCTGGTGCTTTAATATTTTAAGTAATCTCAGCTTTTGACCAAAGATTTTGCTTTTTATCCCCTTATTGACATTTCTTCACATAAGTCAGCATTTGTTCAACCAATAAGTTTTTCTTTTTGGTGCAAACAATAAACAGATTTAGTACTTAGACAAAGGTGAATGTTGCTTTAGAAAACCTTATGGAGGGTAGAATATAAACAAAAACCTAAAGTTGAAGAGAGGCAAATCATTGAAAGGAGAGTCTAATTTCCTCCTCCAACAACAACAACAACAACTGTCATACCTAAAGAAGACAAAAGAGCTGATGTTGATGAAATACATGGAAAAATATTTTTGAGTATGATGAATACTTTAAACTGAGAGAGCAGATGAAGTTGATCACATTGCCCTTTTGAAGAACTGGATTATTTTTATGTATAGTTGAAATCTGATTAAGCAGGAAAAGGTTGAAGGAAAAAAATATTATGTAGGAGAACATTATAGTATTTTTATGAGAGAACTCTAACCTAGGCTTTTGGGGAAGTCTACCAAATGAAGGTAATTTTGCTGTTGCCAAGGGTATTTATTCATCTGTTAATTCAAAATATTCTTTTAATTTTATGTTTTAATCCTATCTACATGTTTACCTCTATATACATATATTCACTTTTTATTTTTCCTGCCTTATTTAATAATCAAATGACCTATAATATAAAAACATAAACTAACATGTCACTGTTTTCTGACAAGAGTTATAAAATAGAGTAGGGAAACACAAATATTGAGTTTTTCTAGGTTAAAAGGACATTAATTCATATCTGTCATCTGAAAGAGATTTCACAACTGGAATGAAGTAGAGTCAGAAGAGAACATTGTTTTACATTTCCTATCAAATTTAATCCTTTTTTTTCTGAAGTGCGATTGTAATTTGGGAGAGCCCCAAAATCACCCTTGAGTTCCATGAGAAGTCAAATAATTCAGAAAAGTTTTTATACTCAGGTTTATGATATATTATGATGAAAACTGTAGAAGAAAGTCAGCCAAGGGAAGAGGAACAAAGGACAGAGTCCAGGAGAATGAGGCATGAGCCAGTCGTCTACTCCCTATGGAGTTGTGCGATAGAGCTTAACTCTGCAAGGAATGATGAGTGGCAACATGCACATACACTATTGCCAATCGGAGATGCTTACTAAGTCGTACTGTGCAATGCGTTTATTGAGAAATTTGTTACATACATGTGGATAAACTCCCAGGGACTGATCTTAATGTCCAGACCCTCCAGAGATCAAGCTGGTGTTTTATGGCCCAAACTCCCCACCATAAATTTTTTAGTGTAAGTTTGTTAGCATGAACTATCAATATGATCCATGGATGGCCATCTGGTGAACAAAATCTTATCCTACATGATATTCTAAGGGCTCACAAGATACCCAGTGCAAGGGCCAAACTTTCTTTAGGCATGATCAATCCTTTACTGCAGGGTAAGTATTACATATAATTAAAATAACTTACTTATTCTATGTAATTTGATAAAATGAAAATAATTTTAATTAGAGACAATTAAAATTATTTTTCTAACCGTGATGGTGCTGTGCCTCATTTTTGGCTTTGAACATTTTCCCTTTTCATGGAACTGTCTTTGAGATGGCATCGGTAGATGTAAGATGGATTTGTCTTTGAAAACCAGCTCTCCAACGCAAGTGGGTTTTTTTTTTTTTTAAGACTATTAACATAAATAAACTGTTGGGCTATTGTTTAAGTTGTAGCATCCTTCACATGTATTAAAATAAGTTCCGCTGTTTGCTCCTTGAGGATATGTACACTAAAACAGGTTGGACTGACTGAAAATTGGTAAGGTTCAATTTGCTATAAACTGAGAATTCAGACATATTGTTGGATTCTGAAAAAAATCCCTTTAGTTTATCTAAAGAGAGATCATAATAATGGCAACAATCAAAAGATAAAGCAAAAGGTAAAAGTATTAAAATTGTTTTACAAACCAGTAGTTTATAAGATACAGAACAGTTTTTAGAATTAAAACTATCATTAGGGCATGTCGGAACTGTCTAATATAACTGTTTTAAGTGTAGAGTTCAGTGGCATTAATTATAGGTCATGCTGTGTATGTATCTCCAGAACCTTTTACTATCCTAAATAGAAAACCAACTAAACCATACTAAATATTTTGATAACTCTTTGTAGTGTAAAGGTAAGGATACTTTCAACATAAATATACTTTCGCTGCCATAATGTAAAGCAGATGGCTCTGACAATGAATTATTTAGTTATTTTGGCATCTTAAAAATAGAGTCATTTTTTCTTTTTTTAATTTAAATATTTGATTTTAGTTTAAATTATACCCAATTTGACATTCATTGAGGGCAATGTGATTTTGCCCATGAAAAGGAAAATTTTAAATACAATTTAATCATTTGATTTATCAGATTACTATTAGTTTATGGAGTAGATTGTACATATGCATATTTCCTTTGCAGAAAGAATAAACACTACTTCTCATGATGTAGATTGAAAGAAGAGATTCAAAACAAATTGAAGCTTCAAATATAGAATCCTTAGGTTTTTTCACTTAAAAACCTATTCATAAATTTAAAATTATTTCAATTCATGTCTTCCTTTTTTAAAAAAAACGATAAATAATTTACAAGCTATAAAACTATCATCTTAAAACAATTGAGCAACTTTTAGTATATTCACTAGGTTGTGCCATCAGCACACTAAATTAGAACAAGTAACTTCAATGATTAATTTTGTGGAGGGCATTACTGCTGATTTTGATGATTAGAAATATTAATAAAATCTATAATATGTATCTGTTTTATCTTTTTTCCTCTTCATTTCTTATAATACATACAAATATAAAACAAAAATTAGACTTCCCACAGGTCATATTAAAATACTAATCTGGTAGTGTGGATTGAATAAAAATGTATGACTTAGCAACAGTACAGTTACGAAGTGAGAGATGAATTAAAATATATATTTTGGTTTTCTGAGTTGAGAAATGCTGATTAAATTCTAAAATATTGTGTTATTCTTGCTTAGTTCCAGGAAATAGACTTGGCAAAAATTATTTTGAATAGGAGGGGATAAAAAAAGGCATGTCGATACTTAAGGTAGAGTTTATGGGATTTCTTAAATGTTGTTTAGTAGCTCCAAGCATTAAGTTAATTATAATATGTTGTATTACCCATTGGAATAAAATTTATTTTTGGATTTCAGTTAAAACCCACTACTCAATGCTGATAAATCTGTTACAACACATAGAACTTAAAATCTAATCACTAATAGTTTTCAAAATGTGTATATGATTTGGAAAAAGTGGTTATCATCATTGGCTTTTTAGTCAGATTACTACATTTTAAATAATGGTTTTGTCATTTCATAGACTTTGTACAGGTTAGGGAAGGTACTTCTTTTGCTCTGTGCTTTTTTTTTAACCTATGTAGATAGTCCCTACCTCATGGAGATGGGAAGATTATACAGATTTAGTATGTAAACCTTTATCTATGTCTACATTGTCAATATCTATTACTCTTCCTATGACCTAGTTGTGGTACAGATTCAAAACAAATATAGTAGATATACTTTTGCAGTATAAGTGTAATACCTTGAAGCAGTTCTATTAATAATCATACTTATTTACAATTAAAATGAGTAAATATTAAACTTTCAAGGATACGTACAGCTGTCATTAACTTTAATGCAAATTTTAAGCTTTACACTGAAATTTTAACAATATCATAGCTGTTGTAAGTCATTTTTGAACTTATTTATATTCTCTTTTATTTGTTTATTTTTTTATTTCCCCAATACATTATTCCTTTTCTACTGTATAGCATGGTGACCCAGTTACACATACATGTGTACATTCTTTTTCCTCATTGTCATGCTCCATTGTAAGTGACTAGACGTTCCCAGTGCTACTCAGCAGGATCTCATTGCTAATCCATTGAGAGGCAATAATCTGCATTATTGCAACTCCTAATCCATTCCACTGCCAATCATACCATTATTCCAAACTCCTAATCCATATCACTGCCTCCCCCTCACTTGGCAACCACCATGATTTTCTTTTCTGTAGAAAGGTTCATTTGTGCCATATATTAGATTTCAGATATAAGTAAGTGATATCAACAAGCATATGAAAAAAATGCTCAACATTCCTGATTATTAGAGAAATGAAAATTGAAGCTACCATGAGATACCACCTCACACCAGTCAAATTGGCCATCATTCATAAATCCACAAATAGCAAATGCTGGAGGGGGTGTAGAGAAAAGGTAACTCTCCTGGACTGTTGGTGGGAATGTAAGCTGGTACAACCATTGTGAAGAACAGCACGGAGGTACCTTAGAAAACTATACATAGAACTCCCATATGATTCAGCAGTCCCACTCTTGGGCATATATCCAGACAAAACTTTCCTTAAAAAAGACACATGCACGCACATGTTCATTGCAGCACTTATTCTCTTTATTTTTGATTCATTAAAGCTTATTTTGATAAGATTTAGTTGATACTGTAATATTACTTATGAATACTTTTTCCATGCATGTAATTTAGTTTTTAGCTTCATGTCATAAGAACGAAAATTCTTAATAGATTTTTTTTGTGTGCGCATGCTTCTTTCACAAGATTCTAGTGTAATGGGCAGAGTAAGATGTTCAGATCCTCATCCCTGAAGTCTGTGAATATGTTCCTTTTCATTAAAAAAAAGGGATTCTATGGAAGTGAATACATATCTTGAAGTGTAAGGATTATCCCTTGTCATCTGGGTGATCCCAGAGCAGTCACAAGGGTCCAAATAGGAGGGAGGCAGCCCATTTAGCGTCACAGAAGTAGATGGAGTAATGGAGGAAAAAGAAAGAGTAAACATACCTGTACAAATTTGAATATGATACACTTCTAACTTAAAGATGGAGGAAGGAAGTCAAGAACCAAAGAATCTCCTAGAACTGGATAAAGCAAGGAAACTAAAAACCTCCAGAAGGAATACAGCTCTGCAAATTCTCTGATTTTTAATACATGGCTTGAAGAACTTTAAAATAATAAATTTGGATTGTTTTTGACCAAAAATTTATGTTAATTTGTTACTTAAGCAATGGAAAATAAGTACAGATTTTGGTTCCTGAAAATGCAGTGCTATTATAACAATTACAAATATAGAAGTGATGCTGGAATGGCTGTGGGGAGAGTTTCAAAGAATTTTGAGGAGTGGCTAGCAAAAACTTACATTGTTTGGAGAATCTCTAGTGGTGAGTAAAAATGTGTCCAGTAAAAGTAATGTTGGTTTAGGAGATGAGGAAATTAGGAACATATTTTTGTAAATTAGTAGAAGGGGTATTCCTTGTTACATAGTCATAGGAAACTTAATCGATCATATTTTGTTGCTACATGGAAAACAGCAGCAAGTTAAGTTGGCAGTAAACTTGCATGTTTAGCTAAGGAGATTTCCAAAGAGATCTTTCTGAAGATGCAAATGGTTTTATTCTTGCTATTAATAGTAAAATATGGGAGGAAGAAGAAATATTGAGGACAAAAACAAAAAGCAAAATGGAAACATTTATAATGACTTGAGGAATTCTCAACTTATTCAGATTGCAAATGGAAGCTAAAATTAGAGATTCACTCTTAGGAAAACATTCTTTGTAAAGAAAATAGATGATATGGCTGGGCCTTTCTTGGGCCTTGGATGGATCAAAATTTTATTAGACTATTCAATCAAATAGAGGATTCTTTTAAGAGATAATATATTATTTATGGCCATCCTCAGCCTCCTTATTGGTAGCTAGGAATAAATATGGGTTGATTTAGGAAAGACCTGCAGTTTTCTAATGTAGTGAATTCCCAAGACATGCACAATACACTGCAAGATTCTTCAGGATGTAATATCAGCATAAACTTTGACAGTTTTGACTGAAAATAATGGAAAGTGTCTCTGACTCCCAGAGATCCATTCAATTACAAGCAAGTGCTACCCTCCCAGAAAAAGCATTATACAGAGAGCAAAGCTGTGGGTAAAGAGGCTGTAGCCACATGTGCAGAAGGCAGAGTCTTGAACCATGGAATAATTTTCCCAGTAAAAACCTGTTGCACTGCTGGATCTTGACATTTCTTAAGACCAGTGAACTTTTTTTCTCTTTGATTTTTTTCTTTTAGAATAGAAATCTCTATAGCTGATATACAGTGCCTGTTACATCACTGTGATTGATTGATAACAGGTAACTTATTTTTTAGTTTCACAGGTCCCTGTAGATACAGAAGTTTGTTCCAAGATGTGTTGTAGTCTCATTAAATCATTAGGTGATTTGATTATGACTTTTAGAACTTTTTGAGATTAGATTTTTTAAATTAGAGTTGATGCTGTAATGGGTTGAGACTTCTCTGGAGATTGGGATGGTGTGAATTTATTTTGCCTGTAAGATAATGTAAATCATTGGGGGCCAGACACAGTACTGTAGTTTACAGAACAATATCCCTCAGTGTGCAGGTCTTGGTCTGTGAAACCTTTGAATATGTTTGCTTATGTGGCAAAACAGATGTTGCATATATGATTACATGAAGATGAAAGAATTATTCTAAATATCTGGATGGACTTTATAGAATAACCAGGGTTCTTATAATAAGAGGAAGAAAGTAAGGTCAGAGTCGGAGGAGGTGTGATAATAGAAACAGAAGTGAAGGATAAATTGAAATATGAAGCGACTATGCTTCTAGCTTTAAAAATGGAGAAGGATGATGTAAGTCCTTAGAACACAAATAACTTCTTGAAGCTGGCAGAGGCAAGAAAATAAATTGATTCCTAGAGATTTCAGAGGAATGTAGCTCTACTGACACCTTGATTTTAGGACGTCTGTCTAGAGGACTGTACAATAATAAATCCCTAGATTTGTGGTAATTTGCTACAACAGCAATAGAAAATGCATACAAAACATCTTTAACAAATTGAAACATAATAAAATGGTATCATACAGAACTTATGTTTTTATATGTGGGTTTTTATATACCTGAAAATTTAATTTTTATACTCTGTTTATTTTTTAATTTTGTTAAAGAATATTTAATTTACAGTATTGTGCCAGTTTCTGCTATACCACATAATAAACCATACATACATATATATTGTTTTTCTCATATTATCATTCATCATATTTTAAATGCTGCTTTTTCTGTTAGTATCACCATTTCTTTTTATAAAAACAATTTATAATTTTGAACATTTTAAAAGAATTATTGATTATTATTTTCTAAAATATTGTCATTGGATTGAGTATTTAAAAGGTAGAGCTATTATTATTTGGATTGAAAATTCTGTTTTCATCATAATCTTCTACACAGCAGGAATAATTTCTTGATCCTGCCAGTAACACTGTTCTTAACAGAGTTAAGTAGTGGTGTTTATATTTACATTAAGTATATTAAAAGGACCTAGAAATGGTACATTAGTGAACATTAGTGAAAGCTTTTTTAATGACTTGTGATTTTTTTCTTCCTTCACTGTTTAAATTTTCCCCTTTAGACAGGAGACATATGGGAAGTAGGAATGAAAGGTTTTTTTTTTTTTTTTTACTTTTGGTAACTATTAAAAAGAAGTCTTTTCATTTAGTTTCTTTATATATATGTATCAGAGCTATAAAACTAGAATTTTTGCAAACTTTAATCTAAAACATTTTTAGACTTCCCCTTTTTGGGGTGGGAGGGATTCTGCAGCAAATGGAGATACCCAGGCTAGGGGTTGAATCAGAGCTGCAGCTGCCAGCCTACACCACAGTCACAACAGCACAGTATCCAAGCCATGTCTGTAACCTACACCACAGCTCACGGTAATGCCAGATACTTAACCCACTGTGGGAGGCCAGGGATCAAACCAGAATCGTCAAGGATGCTAGTTGGGTTCAAAGAGTCAAAATGGGAACTCCATTTTCTTCTTTTTTTCAATGAGAATTAGAAGCAGAACATTTTTCCCAGTTAATCTGATGCCAAATGATGAATAAATGGCTTGGAAATTTCTTTATATCCTTTTGCTGATTTTTTAATGTTAACTTAATGATTAGATTTTCACATTTATTTGGATATATTAAGTAGTTTCCTTTTTGAGCTTGATTATCTTTCTCATTTTGCTTGTATAAAAATAAATATCTGATACTCATATTTCTAACTCAAACTTTTTTCCTTCATACTAAAATCTATACAACAAACTTGTTTACTGTATTGTGTATTATTATTATGTTATATATATGTTTTTGAAGTAATAACTTGAAATATTCAATAGTATACAAAGATAGCAGTTATGGATTGAAAATACAGATAATGCAGAACTATACCTTTTAAAAATGTCTCAATTTAATAATTTCTTTAAAAACTTGATATTACTCTCATTTATAAACTTTAGGGCTTTACTACTTTTAATCCAGAGTAAATTTCTTAATTAATAATTTCAGATTAGTTGGTTATTTAGTATGTATCTTGAGTTAGGTATTTGTATTGCTAATTCTGCCTTCATATTTCTAATATTCAGGCTTAAGTTGTCTTCTTGATGAAAACAGAATTGAAGATTTGTCTTTACTCTATCAACTGTTTAGTAGGGTAGAATGTGGAGTTCAAGTTCTTCTCCAACATTGGATTGAGTATATAAAGGTATTAATTTAGAGAAGTCATTAAAAATCAATTTAGTTTATTTATGGTTTATATTCCCCTTTAAAAATATATAACACATTTCTATTTAAAAATTTTTTGACTGTTTTCTGTTTATTAAAATGAAATCCATGAAGTATCTATAGTTCAAATCTTTTTTCAACTTTTTTGTCATTTCTATGTCTACAGGGTTTTTTTCCTCAATGTAATACCTACTTTATTGGGTGGGAAGGATGAGGACATTATTTGTGTAACATTTTATTTTTTCTGTCTCATATTTTAATTATATGATTAGCAATAATAATTTGTTAAAGAAAAATTGTCCCAAAAGAAAGAGTGGAGGTCTGACTTTCTCATACTGAAGAAGAAAAGCAGGAGTCCTTAGCTATCCCTCAGCTGTGTTTTTCAGTCAGCAATTAACCAATTAATTTCTAAGTGATAAATACAGATAGCATAAAATTTATCATTTAAACTATTTCAAGTGTGCAGTTTAGCTGTGTTTATTACATATTAAACAGGCAGACAGGCATAGAAACAGAAAATAGATTAGTGGATGCTAGGGCCTGATTGGGGGTATGTAAAATGAATGACTGCGTAATGAGTATTGGGTTGCACAGTTGTCATCATGATTTAGCTCTGAGTATATTCATCACTCCCCCCCTTAAAAAACCAGCACCCATCAGGCAGTTATTCCCTTTATTTTCTTCTTGGAGAAAACCATTTTTTTATGTATGGGTTTGTCTCTTGTGGGAATTTTCTATAATTGAACTCATGTGGCCTTTTCTTTTGAATTCCTTCACTTAGCATGATCTTTCATCAATGTGGTTATCTTTTGTTCCTTTTAGTGACTAAATAATGCTCAGTCCTGTGTCTCTCCCACTTTCTTTTTACCTGTTTTTCAGTAGATACATGCTTGGATTGTTCCCATCTTTAGGTTCCTACCATTTTGGGGGTATTGTGAATAGTTCTGCTATGAACAACTTTTCTGTTTGAATGTCTGTTTTAAGTTCTTTTGAGTAACACTGAGAGATTAAATTATTATGTCATATATTAAGAAATGGAACTACTGGGTCATATTGTAATTGGGCATTCATCAAACTGTTTTCCACAGAACTGTATTATATTTTATTACCATCAGCACTGTGTTCCTTTTTCTTCTATTTGTTGAAGGAATTTGAGGAGCATTTGTATTACCTTTCTTTAATCTTCAGTAGATTTTTGCTGGTTGAGCCATTTGGTTATGTATTTTTCTTTGCTGGGAGGTTTATCAGAACTGATTCCGTCTTTGTTATTTTGATTTTTTTCACTTTGATATAGTGCTTCTTGAAATGAATTCTTTTTATCTAGATTATCTAATGCTAGTCTATTTTCTCATTGTTTTGGCTAGAATCTTCTCATTACCCCCAATGGAACACCCACTCTAATCTATTTCTATGAGTTCAGCTATTTTTAGATTCTGTGTATAAGTGTATAAGTGATACCAAAACTATTTGAGTATCTCGTTTATTTCGTTTGTCATAACATCCTTCAGGTTTATCTGTTGTCAATAACGCAGGATTTACTTTTTTTTAAGGAAGGAAATATCCTTTTTAATATCCCATTTTCTCTGTATATAACACATTTCAAAAAATCCATCCATCAGTAGACTGGTTGTTTAACATATATTGGATATTATGAATAATGTTGTAATTAACATATGAGTTCGTATATCTCTTTGTGAGTTCATTTTCTTTGGATGTGAATACACAGTAGTGGGATAGGTGGATTACATAATAATTATATTTTTATTTATTTATTTTTATTATTTTATTTTGTTTTAATATTTTTTGGTATTTTAAGGGTCACACCCATGGCATATGGAGGTTCCCATGATGGTTATATTTTTAATGTTTGAGGTATCTGCATACTGTTTCCATTTGTGTAACTGTACCTAGTCACATTCCTCTGAAAGTACACAAGGATTCTCTGTTTGCTGCATCCTCAGCAACACGTCTCTTGTCGTTTTGATGATAGCCATTCTAAGAGGTGGAGGAGACACTTCATTGTAATTTTGATTTACATTTCCATGAGGATGAAGTTGAACATCTTTTTTCTATATCTTTTGGTCATGTATGTGGCTCTGGAAAAATGTTTCTTCAAATCCTGTGTCTGTTTTTTTTTTCACCATTGTGTTATAGAAATTTATTACTTATTTTTGAATATTAATCCCTTTTCTAATATGTGATTTTCAAATATTTTCCATGATTCTTTAAGTTGCCTTTTCACTTGTTGATTTTTTTATGTTGTGCTTAGTTTAATAGTCTCACTTTTGTATTTTTGCTTATTGCTGAATTAGATGTCATATCCCCTGAATTACTGAAACTCTTCAGTTTTCATATGATCACTTATTGAAAAGACTATCTTTTCTGCATTATATGTTATTATCTCCTTTGTCAAATATTAGTTGATTGTACGGGTATGGTTTTATTTATGGGCTTTTCATTATGCTCCTTGATTTACCCTGTGTCTGATTTTATGCCAGTACTATACTGTTTTGGTTATTGCACCTTCGTAATATAATTTCAAATCAGGAAGTATATTACCTTTATTTTCATTCTTTGTCAGGATTGCATAATCTCTGAGGGTCTTTTGTGATTCCTTAGGAATGTTAACATTGTTTTTTCTGTTTCTGTGTAAAATTCCCTTGGAATTACAATAAGGATTCATTTTAATCTCTGTATGCCTGGGTAATATGAACATTTTAGTAATATTAATTCTTCCAAAATTTGAACAAAAGTTGTCTTTGCAGTTTTATTTCAGTTTCTTTCGTCAGTGTCCTATAATTGTCAGTGTATAGATTTTCAATCTCTAGTTGAATTTATTTGTAAGTATTTTATTGTTTTTGACACTGTTGTAAATAGGATTGTTTTCCTTATATCTTTTTTCAAATAATTCATTGTTAGTGTATAAAAATGCCACTGATTTTTATTCATTGATTTTATGTCATAGAACTTTTTTTTCTTTTTACTATCTGACAAATGACCTGTCTTGAGTTCAGGGACTCTGTCTTATACTTGAAGCTGTAATGAATTTTTGATAACTTTGTAATGAATTTTTTGCATCAGTTATATTTTTCAGCTTCAGAAAATCTACTGGATTTTATTTTCTCAGTGGTTCATATCTATGTTGAGTATCTTATTTTGTCAGGTAGCTTTTTGTATTTTTGTTTACTGATTTTTCTGTTTTCTTCCTGTTCACTGAACACTTTGGGAGGATTATTCTGAATTATTTTTCAGTCAGTAGTTATTGGAGCTTTTAAAATTTTCTTTGGTGGGATTGTGTGCCCTTGATTTCTCCTGATCTTTTTATCCTTGAGTAATGGGTGCATATTTGTAGAACTGGTTATCTCTTCAAGAGTTTACAAGTTTGCTTTGGCAGAGGAAGACCATCACCAGTCAGCTCAGGCAGGGTTTCTGGGTAGGCTAGTTAGTAGTGTCCATGGGTATTCATGGCTTGCTGTTTGGGGTCTCTGATTGGACAGGGTCACCGCTTACACTCCGAAGTCAGTGTGGGTGTGAAGAAGAGTTGTTTAGCTGGCTCTGTGTTTCATCTGGCCTGATAGATAGGCTTCCCAGGTGGGAAGACCATGGTCCTTTGTTACAAAGTTCCACTGGGTAGATTTTGTTGTTAGCTAGGAATTTATGAGTAGACAGAGCTCTGTGAGTAGGAAGGCTACTAGGTGGGATCTACAATCAGGAAGGGCTGTACCCTTGGCTTACAATTATTTTTGGTTGCATAGGTCCTTAAAATTATGTTATCTCATTGGATGATTTCCTACACTTGTGTGGAATCACACTCTTGGCTGCTGTCTGTGCTTCATTGAACAGAGTTTCTGGTCTGCTTCCCAAATCACAGTCAGGCTGGGGTTACTGGCTAGGGTGTGTCATTGAGTAAGGACAACTGCTTTATGTAGTTAAGCTTCCTGGTTACATATGGCTGTTAGCAAAATTTTGCTCATTTAGGCTGTAGGCTAGGCCCCCTAGTCAGGTTTGGTAACACGGGTTGGCAACCTCTTCTGAGTAGAACTGCTGATCCTGCTTCCTGATCAAGTAGAGTCAGTGGCTGAATTCTGAGATTAGTTGGAAGTGCTAGCTCCATTTCTAACGGGGAAGGTTTCTGGAATGGATGCAGTGCAACTGGCATCTCTTTGTTGATCAGTGTGAACCCCCTCCCTTCTTTGTGTCTAGCTTACCACAGATGGCCCAGTTCTCTCAGTTGCCCCAGTGTTTCCTGTGACATGACAGAGAGATGTCCTCCTGGAGAAACCTTGGAACATTGGGAAAGCTAGATGTGTGTCTTTAGGTTGTCTTTTTTCCCATGGTAGAAGATACAGTCCCAGGTAACCCTCTCAGTTGATGCCTTGGGATCCTGGAGTAGAGGTGATAGATTCAGTGTGAAGTTGATTGTCTTGATTTAATGGAGCTTTTCTCAGCTTTTCCACATCAAGGGGTTGTTTAACCCCAGGAGTTCTGGGGTTTTCACAAAGACATTCTTATCTATGGATGGTAGCTAACCCATATTTTTGAGTGTGAGTACGAGAGCCCTGAACCACCTATTTCACAGTTTTCTTGATGTTGCTGTTATCTGTTAATTTTGTTGATCTGTGATACAGTTGGTTTCATTGATTCTTTCCTCTTTTTGCTGTATTTTCCCCTCCAATTTTACTGTTTCCTTTATGTGCAAACTTTAGTTTATTGTATTCTATCCCTTGAGTTGTGAAGTTAGACTTTTATTTTTATTTTTATTTTATTTTTGTTTTTTAGGGCCACACCAATGGCATATGGATGTTCCCAGACCAGGGGCAAATCAGAGCTATAGATGCTGGCCTATGCTACAGCCACAGCAACACAGGATCTGAGCCACATCTGTGACCTACACCATAGCTCACGATAGTACCAGATCCTTAACCCACTGAGTGAGGCCAGGGATTGAACTCACAACCTCATGATTCCTAGTTGCATTCATTTCCACTGTGTCATGATGGGAACACTAAAGTTAGATTTTTGATTTGATATTTTCTTTCAAGCAATTAAAAATTCCGCTTTGAGCCTACGTTATGTCAAAGAGGGTTCTGCCTGTGTTTTTCTCTAGGAGTTTTATAGTATCTGGGCTTAAGTTTATGTATTTAATCCATTTTCCATTTATTTTATTTTATTTTACTTTATTTCATTTTATTTTGTATGGTATTAGTATTCTAATTTCATTCCTTTATGTGTAATTGTCTGGTTTTTCCAGCACCAATTATTGACGAAAATATCTTTCTTCCACTGTATGTTCTTGCCTACTTGTGTCAAGGATTTGTTGACTGTAGGTGCTTGGGTTTATTTCTGCACTTTCAGCCCTGTTCCACTAATCTGTATTTCTATTTTTGTGCCAACACCATACTGTTTTGATGACTGTATCTTTGTAATATAGTATGAAGTCAGGAAGCCTGATTCCTTCAGTTCCGCTTTTTCTTTTAAATGTTGCTTTGGCTATTCAGGGTCTTTTGTGTTTCCATACAAATTTTAAAATATTTTTCTCTAATTCTGTGAAAAATTGGTAATTTGATAGGGATTGCATTTAATATATGGATTGGCTTGGATAGCATAGTCTTTTTTTTTTTTTTTTTTTTTTTTTGTCTTTTTGCTATTTCTTTGGGCCACTTCCGCAGCATATGGAGATTCCCAGACTAGGGGTCAAATCGGAGCTGTAGCTGCTGGCCTATGCCAGAGCCACAGCAACGTGGGATCTGAGCCACGTCTGCGACCTACACCACAGCTCACGGCAATGCCAGATCGTTAACCCACTGAGCAAGGGCAGGGACCGAACCCACAACCTCATGGTTCCTAGTCAGGTTTGTTAACCACTGCGCCACGACGGGAACTCCGAGCATAGTCATTTTGACAGTACTGATGCTTCGAATCCTACAGCACAATGTATCTTTCCATTTGTTTGTGTTGTCAATCAATCTTTGATTTCTTTCATCAGCTCATAGTTTTTCAGAGTGCACAGTTTTTTTGTCTCTTTAGATTGGTTTGTCACTAGTTATTTTATTCTTTTGATGGTATGGTATATGGGATGCTTTCCGTAATTTCTCTTTCTGATCTTTAATTGTTAGTATGTACAAATGGAAAAACTTCTGTGTGTCAATTTTGTATTCTGCAACTTTACCAAATTCATTGATGAGTGCTTAACAGTTTTCTGGGGGTCTTTAGGATTTTCTATGTGTACTGTCATAGTAAATAAATATATTTACTTCTTTTCTAATTTAGATTCATTTTCTTTCTTTTTCATCTCTGATTGTGTTGGCTAGGACTTCCAAAAATATATGAATAACAGTGGTGAAAGTGGATATCCTTCTCTGTTCCTGATCTTAGCAGAAATGCTTTCAGTTTTTCACCATTGCAAATGAGGTTAGCTGTAGGTTTGTTATATATGGCTTTTATTATTTCATAGGTTTCTTCTATGCCCACATTCTGGCTATTTTTTTTATCAGAAGTGTGTGTTGAATTTTGTCAAAAGCTTTTTCTGCATCTTTTGAGATAATCATGTGGTTTTTATTACTCAATTTATTGATGTGGTGTATCACAGTGATTGATTTGCAGATATTGAAAAATCCTTGCATCCCTGTGATAAAGCATACTTGATAATGATGTATGATCCTTCTAATATGTAGTTTGATTCAGTTTACTGATATTTCATTTGAGGATTTTTGCCTTTATGTCTATCTGAAACATTGACCTGTAATTTTCTTTTTTGTGTATTGTATCTTTAACTGGTTTTGGTATCAGGATGATGGTGGCCTCACAGAATGAACTTGAGAGTATTTCTTCCTCTGAAAATTTTTGGGAGAGTTTCAGAAAAATAGGCATTACCCTTCTCTGAATATTTGATAGAATTCTCCTGTGAAGCCATCTGGACTTTTGGTTTTTTAGAAGTTTTTTCTTTCTTTTTAGGGCTGCACCTGCAGCATATTGAAGTTCCTAGGTTAGGGTTCAAATCAGAGTTGCAGGTGCAATCCTAGGTCAATCCACGGCAACATAAGATCTGTGGCCTACAATACAGCTTGAAGTAGCACTGCATCCTTTACCACTGAACGAGGCCAGGGATCAAACCTACATCCTCACTGACGCTATTTCAAGTTCTTAACCTGCTGAACCACAATAGGAACTCTGTTGTTTCATGGAAGTTTTTATATCACAGTTTCAATCTCAGTACTTGTGATTGGTCTATTCATATTTTATGGTTCTTTTTTGTTTTGGTCTTGGTAGGTTGACCTTTGAAAGAATCTGTCCATTTCTAAATGTAATTACATTTCTTGTTTCCAATTGTGGCATTTTCTTTTCTACTTAGACAAGTTCCTTTAGTAGTTGTTTTAAAACTCATTTGGAGCTTCTGAATTCTCTTAGCCTTTGCCTGTCTGAAAAGCCTTTAATTTCTCCATTAAATCTGAATGAGAGCCTTGCTGGGTAGAGTTTTTGGTTCTAGGATCCTCCCCTTTATCACCTTAAATATATCTTGCCACTCCCTTCTAGCTTCCAGATTTTCTCTTGAAGAATCAGCTTTTATTTTTATGACAACCTTCTTTTTTTTGGTTCCACCCAGTTTCATGATTTTCTTGCACCATCAGAATTCTGAGTTCTATTGCCAGCATTCAGCAAATTTTCTGTGCACATCAAACCACATGTAAATGCATTCTTGATGTATCCTGTGGAAGTGGGTGGGTTTCAATTCCTACTAGTCTGCCATCTTCTCTCCTCTAAAATTATTTTCTTAGTAGTTAGCTTTGAGATTGCAGTTGATGTCTCACTTTACAACATATAGTGTGATTTAATAAGTTAGGTTCTACTTCAATTCTATTTTCTTCTTTTATATTTTTGTTGATATTAAATCCTTGTACATATTAGTCCATTAGTGTAGATTTCTATTTCCTGCTTATTATTGCATTGTCTCTTAAATCATATATGATAAAGTTATAAACTGTAAATAAAGTAAACCTATGTAAAAACATTTACCAGTGATTTGTCTTTTTCCATCTGTAGTTACAAATTATCTATTGTCTCTGTCCTTTCATTTAAATCCCCACAACTCCTTTAGTTATTCTTGTAGGGAAGATCTACTAGCAAAAATTTGTTTACCAGTTAATTTTCCTTCACTTTTAAGGATAGTTTTGCTGGTTATAGAATTTTGGTGACATTTTCAATTTCATAGTTTTGAATTCCATAGTTTCTAATGTTTTGTAATGTTAGTAAGTATCCATCATATATGAATTGCTTTTCCCTTACTGCTTTTAATACTATTTGCTTCTTTGACAGGGAGATAGTTATCAAGAAAGTTATAATGTCAGTATGCTCTCCTGATTTAGGTTCAGTTTCTTTTGCCATTAAACTGGTTTTTGTAAGTTTCTGGTCGAACTCCAGAAAATTTTCTTACCAGTTAAATTGTTACTGACAGGTTTCAGCAACCAAAAAATTGCTTTAATGCAACTGAATGGAGTTTCAGGGTTCTTTTACCGTTTTTGGTAAGCCTGTCATATTACAGTTTTTCAGATGTTTCCTTCAGGTATTTATTTTTTATGATTGTAATATACTTACACTTCCTTTTTGATTTATTGTTTAGGCATAACAGGCTTCCATTTGTTTTCTTTTTTTTTCTTTTTTACCTACTTTTTAGGGCCACACCCAAGGCTTATGGAGGTTCCCAGGCTAGGGATCCACTTGGAGCTACAGCTTCTGGCCTATGCCACAGCGATGCCAGATCAGGGCTGTGTCTGTGACCTATACCGCAGCTCATTGCAGCACCGGATCCTTAACCCACTGAGTGAGGCCAGGGATCAAACCTATAACCTCATGGATACTAATTGTATTAATTTCTGCTGCACCATGATGGGAAATCCTAGGCTTCCACTTCTGAATCTCTAGTCTTCCTTTTGCTTTAATTTTTTACCTTAATTCTTGAATGAAATAGTATTATTTTGTTATGTGTATGAAATACTTATTGTGCCACCATGTTATAGGATAATTATTTTTTCCTTTTGAATCTTTACCCTAGTTAACAATGAACTCATTTTTGTACTTGCAGGTTTCTTTATCCCCAAGTTTCATACCAGTTGTTATGGTCTTTTTGTTTGTAAATAATTCTCCAGTCAGATAATCAGATTATTTCTGCTGTCTTTAATTCCAGAATACTTTAACTTTATCTAGTAATAATTTTAGTTTTGAGACTTAGTATATAATTGCTATTCTGGGATTTTGTTGTAATTGAAGTTAAATTTTCTATTAACTTTATGATGATTTTACTTGCTATATAGTAATAATAACCTCAGATGATTTTATTTTTTTAGAAATTTGGAAGCAACATAGTTACTAATCCTTCAAAGGATAAGACAATGGTGCAAGAACTTCTGGATTTTAAAGATAAGATTGATTTTATTATTGAAACCTCTTTTCTGAAGAATGAGAAGTTTATTATTGCTATGAAAGAAGCTTTTGAGACATTTATTAACAAAAGGCCTAATAAGCCTGCTGAACTTCTAGGTATGGTTTACAGTTTTATGGGATACATACAATGTAAACAATTTTTCCTGATTCATCTTTAAGTTATATGACAAGATTCATCTTCCTAATTTGTTATAATATTGCATGATTGATAATCAGTGAATGTAAGGAAGTATGTTTCACAATATTTTTTTGTAAGACATTATCATGTTGTTTAATTAATGCAAGACTTTGGAACCCTTTGTACCTTTAGATTATTATAAAGTTAGTAGTTTCCTTAATCAGTAGACAAGTCGAAGAAATTTATAGTCTCACTTTTCTTAATTCTTATTTTTTAAAATAAGTGAGAGCTTTCCTTATTCCTACAAAACATAAAAAATTTAGATTTTAAAGTATTTCTTTTATTGACATACTTTTAGAAACTTTAAACAAAATTTCTATCAACTCTTATTTTTAAATATAAAATGAATGTAACCAGTATGTCATTTAATAAATCCCAAGTTTTGCGTGATATCTTTGTAGTTTTGTCTTTTTTTTTTTTTCCGAAATAGATTGACATAATTGGGAGTGAGGAAATGATTCTGTTGTAACATTTGGACAATGAAATGGTGGAAATATTTAAGCCACTAAAAAAGTATTTTGAATTTTGGAGTTCCTATAGTGGCACAGCGAAAACCAATCTGACTAGGAACCATGAGGTTGTGGGTTCGATCCCTGGCCTTGCTCAGTGGGTTAAGGATCTGGCATTGCCGTGGACTGTGATGTAGACCGCAGACACAGCTTGGATCTGATGTTGCTGTGGCTGCAGCTCTGATTAGACCCCTAGACTGGGAACCTCCATATTCTGCAGGTGCAGCCCTAAAAAGAGCAAGAAAAAAGTATTTTGTATTTTATTTATCTCTTCATTCATATGTCAGTCACAACTGGGGTAAAAGGATTTTGCTTGTGCTGTGTATTTGAAAATATAGCCTTACTGAGGAAATTATTTTTTACCTTTTAGCAAAGTATGTGGATTCAAAACTTCGTGCAGGTAACAAAGAATCTACAGATGAAGAACTTGAAGAATTGTTAGATAAAATCATAATTTTATTTAGGTTCATTTATGGTGAGTAATTTTCTTTAATATTTGCTTTGATATCTCTTTGAAAGTTAAAAAACAAAGTATGTGGAAGAAATCTAAAGAACTGTAAAGCATATCAACATAAATTGAATTCAGATTTTTTTTTAGTGTGGTAAAATGCTGATAACTTAAAATCTGCTATTTTAAAGTTTATAATTCAGTGACATTAATTTGCATTATTGGGCAACCATCATAATTATCTAGTTCCAGAAATTTTTCACTACCCAAAATATAAATTTCATACACATTAACCAGTCATTCGCATTCTTTTCTTGCGTTCAGCCAATAATCTCACTTTTCTCCATCTGTGCTTGCCTCTTCTGTATATTTTATTTTATTTTGTTTATTATTTTTTTTCTTTTCTGGTTGCCCCATTCCATGGGGAGTTTCTGGGCCAGATATCAGGCCATGGGTCAGATCCTAGCTATACTTGTGACCCTGGATCCTTAACCCACTCCACTGGGACACGGATTTAACCTGTATCCCAGAACTCCAGAGGTGTTTCCAATCCTATTGTACCACAGTGGGAACTCCTTTTCTGGATAACTTATACATTCAGAGAATATGTGACCTTTTGTGTTTTCCTTGTTTCACTTAACAAAATATTTTCAGAGGTTGTCCTAGTAGAACTTTATTTCATTTTAAGACTGAACAGTATTACATTTTGGATATCCATTCATTTATCAGTGGGTATTTTGATTGTTTTCTCTTGTAAATGGTGCTGCTATTTACATGATTTTCAAATATTACTGGATGCATATCTCATTTAGTTGGCATACGGTAATAGTGGTTTTTGTTTATTTAAATCTCTCATTAATTTTTAAAAAAATATTACAGGGAAAGATGTTTTTGAAGCCTTCTACAAAAAAGATTTAGCAAAACGTCTCTTACTTGGTAAGAGTGCTTCAATTGATGCTGAAAAGTCTATGCTGTCAAAACTCAAACAAGGTGTGTCTTGCCTTACCTGTATATTATTTGATTCAGTCATTTTGTGTTATCTTTTCTTTATGAATCTTGGTGAGCAGTGACTTTGTAACTTCATTCTCTTATTTACTCATTTCCTTATTTTATGTAACAGTTTACTTAATTCTTTGAGACATAGTTATTTAACATGATCATCCAAAAATATATGCAGTTGTGCAGCAGTGTCATCACCTTTTTATGTGCCCACAAGCTAGTTATTTTAATTTTTACGTTTATAAATTTAGAATATTGGCAAAATTCATCAGAAGATAAAAGGTTACAATATAATAATAATGCCAAAAACATAAAATTGCCTCTGCAATTAGTTCTGTGAAGAAGCCTGAAGGCTTACAAAAAGTTAATTAAACATAGTCAAGAAATCAAGAAAGATTTCTCCAAGAAAGCATAATTTAAATAACATATGAAGATACATAGAAATTCTGGTGATGATCACAGAAGTGCATTCCACACAAGAAGGAGTCTGGCAGTTAGAAATGTTGACAGGTCTGAAAAAGAAGAAAGAAACATGCATGGACTGTACTAAATGGATGAGTTAAGAAGTAGATAGGAATTGGATTTTGCTTGACTTGGGATAACTTTTCTGTAATACTAATTTATTAAACTATGCATAGAACTACCATATCATACTGCAATCCCACTCTTGGGCAGATATCCAGAAAAACATTCCTTGAAAAAGACACATGCCACCCATGTGTTCATTGCAGCCCTATTCACAATAGCCAAGACATGGAAACAACCCAAATGGCCATCGACAGATTATTGGATTAGGAAGATGAGGTACATTTACACAATGGAATACTACTCAGCCATAAAAAAAGAATGACATAATGCCATTTGCAGCAACATGGATGGAACTAGAGACTCTCATAGTGAAATAAGTCAGAAATGAAAGATACAAGATATGTTATCCCTTGTATCTAGAATCTAATATACTGCACAAATGAACCTTTCCACAGAAAAGAAAATTATGGACTTGGAGAACAGACTTGTGGTTGCCAAGGGGGAGGGAGAGGGAGTGGGATGGTTTGGGAGTCTGGGGTTAATAGATGCAAAATGTTGCCTTGGTAATGGATAGGCAATGAGATCTTGCTGTATAGCACTAGAAACTATGTCTAATCACTCAATGATACAATGATACATGTATGTGTAAATGGGTCACCACACTGTACAGTAGAAAATTGACAGAACACTGTAATACAGCTATAATGGAAAAAATAAAAGTCATTTTAAAAAAGAAATAAAAGCAATGGGAGGAGTTTCTGCTGTGGTACAGTGGGTTAAGAATCTGACTGCAAAAGTTTAGGTTGCTGTGGAGGCACAAGTTCTATCCCTGGCCCACTACAGTGTGTTAAAAGATCTGGCTTGTCACAACAGTGGCTCAGATTTAATTCCTGGCCTAGGAACTTTGAATATGCCATGAATGCAGCCACTAAATAACTACATAAATACATAAATAAATAAAAGCAATCACATTATGTAAAGAGTTTTAAACAAGATAAGAGGTTCTCACCCGTGTTCTAAGTGATCACTTTGACCCCGGAATGAATAGTATTTTGCACCCAGTGAGCCTTCCTGTGTGGTAATAAACATAGTGCTAATGAAAGGCGGTATTAGGTCAGGGGAATGACAGTGATTTAGATGTTTATAAGGCCAGATATAATTATTGAAATTATGAAAGTATAATTCAGTAGTATAGAAAAGGAGACAAAGTATGAAAGATGCTTGGAGAAAGAGGGGAAGTATGAAAGATGCTTGTCAGCTTGCATTAGATAGTGTTTTAGTTACTAACGTGTAAAGATTAAAAATAAAAAAGGGTACATAGAGTGAACTTTTAAGAATATCTGTGTCTCAAAGCTTTTGACATATCCAGTGGTATTTCACATCTTGATTCAGTGGCATGGTTGCCTATACTTTTCAGTGAATTAGTGGATGCAGAGCACTAATGATTTTTTTTGATATGTTTTTTGATACTTTTTTTGATATATTTTTATATGTTTTTGATATGTTGAGAAAATTGACAGTATGGCTATTCAGGTTAAGGATTTGTTATTGTTGCAGTTTGGATTCAATCCCTAGGTCAAGAACTTCCATATGGTGTGAGTGCATGCAAAAATATTAAAGACGGGCAGACAATATTGAGGTGAGATGAAGGAGTTGCGTTACCTTCTCAAATGAGGATAAAACATTCTATACAAAGTTGATGTACCCTTACTCATATGTTTGTTGGGAGGATGAATACTCAATATTTAAGTGACTTCTTGTACATATTAAGTCTTTTACAGTTCTAAGGTGAAACCAGGATGTTAGCCAGAAATTCATATGGGGCTAGGTGCAAAAGGTAATTCTAGAAATCTTGAATTTTTTAGGTTTTAAGGGCTATGTTTCTCAGAGAATATATTTTAAAGAATGTTTTAATAATATTAAGAATTTTACAGTAGAATATGAATCTTTACCTCAAAATAAATATTTGTAGTTCCAAAAAGTTTTGTTTTAAACCAATTTTGCATAAAAAGATATTCCATAGAAATGTATTAATGTTTTGTTTTGTTTTGTTTTGTTTTGTTTTGTTTTGTTTCCCACTGTACAGCAAGGGGATCAGGTTATCCTTACATGTATACATTGCAATTACAGTTTTTCCCCAACTCATTCTTCTGTTGCAACATGAGTATCTAGACATAGTTCTCAATGCTATTCAGCAGGATCTCCTTGTAAATCTATTCTAAGTTGTGTCTGATACGCCCAAGCTCCCGATCCCTCCCACTCCCTCCCCCTCCCATCAGGCAGCCACAAGTCTCTTCTCCAAGTCCATGATTTTCTTTTCTGAGGAGATGTTCATTTGTGCTGGATATTAGATTCCAGTTATAAGTGATATCATATGGTATTTGTCTTTGTCTTTCTGGCTCATTTCACTCAGGATGAAATTCTCTAGTTCCATCCATGTTGCTGCAAATGGCATGATGTCATCCTTTTTTATGGCTGAGTAGTATTCCATTGTGTATATATACCACCTCTTCCGAATCCAATCCTCTGTCGATGGACATTTGGGTTGTTTCCATGTCCTGGCTATTGTGACTAGTGCTGCAATGAACATGCGAGTGCATGTGTCTCTTTTAAGTAGAGTTTTGTCCGGATAGATGCCCAAGAGTGGGATTGCGGGGTCATATGGAAGTTCTGTGTATAGATTTCTAAGGTATCTCCAAACTGTTCTCCATAGTGGCTGTACCAGTTTACATTCCCACCAGCAGTGCAGGAGGGTTCCCTTTTCTCCACAGCCCCTCCAGCACTTGTTATTTGTGGACTTATTAATGATGGCCATTCTGACTGGTGTGAGGTGGTATCTCATGGTAGTTTTGATTTGCATTTCTCTTATAATCAGCGATGTTGAGCATTTTTTCATGTGTTTGCTGGCCATCTGTGTATCTTCTTTGGAGAAATGTCTATTCAGGTCTTTTGCCCATTTTTCCATTGATTGATTGGCGTTTTTGCTGTTGAGTTGTATAAGTTGCTTATATATTCTAGAGATTAAGCCCTTGTCGGTTGCATCATTTGAAACTATTTTCTCCCATTCTGTAAGTTGTCTTCTTGTTTTCTTTTGGGTTTCCTTTGCTGTGCAAAAGCTTTTCAGTTTGATGAGGTCCCATGGGTTTATTTTTGCTCTAATGTCTATTGCTTTGGGAGACTGACCTGAGAAAATATTCATGTGATTGATGTCAGAGAGTGTTTTGGCTATGTTTTCTTCTAGGAGTTTGATGGTGTCCTGTCGTATATTTAAGTCTTTCAGCCATTTGGAGTTTATTTTTGTGCATGGTGTGAGGGTGTGTTCTAGTTTCATTGCTTTGCATGCAGCTGTCCAGGTTTCCCAGCAATGCTTGCTGAATAGACTTTCCTTTTCCCATTTTATGTTCTTGCCTCCCTTGTCCAAGATTAATTGACCATAGGTGTCAGGGTTTCTTTCCGGATTCTCTATTCTGTTCCATTGGTCTGTCTGTCTGTTTTGGTACCAGTACCACACTGTTTTGATGACTGTGGCTTTGTAGTATTTCTTGAAGTCTGGGAGCGTTATGCCTCCTGCTTGGTTTTTGTTTCTCAGGATTGCTTTGGCGATTCTGGGTCTTTTGTTGTTCCATATATATGTTTGGATTGTTTGTTCTAGTTCTGTGAAAAATGTCCTGGGGAATTTGATAGGGATTGCATTGAATCTGTAGATTGCTTTGGGTAGTATGGCCATTTTTACAATATTGATTTTCCCAATCCAGGAACATGGACTATCTTTCCATTTCTTTACATCTTCTTTGATTTCTTTGATGAAAGTTTTATAGTTCTCGGCATATAGGTCCTTTACCTCCTTGGTCAGGTGTATTCCGAGGTATTTGATTTTGTGAGGTACAATTTTAAAAGGTATCGTATTTTTGTATTCCTTTTCTAATGTTTCATTGCTGGTATACAGAAATGTGACTGACTTCTGAATGTTAATCTTATATCTTGCCACTTTGCTGAATTTATTAATCAGTTCAAGGAGTTTTGGGGTTGAGTCCTTAGGGTTTTCTAGGTAGAGTATCATGTCATCTGCATACAGTGACAGTTTGATCTCTTCTCTTCCTATATGGATGCCTTTGATTTCTTTTGTTTGTCTAATTGCTGTGGCTAGGACTTCCAAAACGATGTTGAAGAGCAGTGGTGAGAGTGGGCATCCCTGTCTTGTTCCAGATTGGAGTGAGAAGGCTTTCAGGTTTTCCCCATTGAGGATTATATTTGCTGTGGGTTTATCATAAATGGCTTTGATTATATTCAGGAATGTTCCCTCTATACCCACTTTGGTGAGGGTCTTGATCATGAATGGATGTTGAACTTTGTCAAATGCTTTTTCTGCGTTTATTGAGATGATCATATGATTTTTTACTTTTTCTTCGTTAATGTGGTGTATGATGCTGATTGATTTGCGTATGTTGAACCATCCTTGTGAAGCTGGGATGAACCCAACCTGGTCATGGTGTATAATTTTTTTGATATGTTGTTGGATTCGGTTGGCTAAGATTTTGTTGAGAATTTTTGCATCTATATTCATCGGTGATATTGGGCGATAGTTTTCTTTTTTGGTGGTATCTCTGTCTGGTTTTGGAATGAGGGTGATGGTGGCCTCATAGAATGTCTTTGGGAGTATTCCTTCTTCTTCAACCTTTTGAGAGAGTTTAAGGAGGATGGGCACCAATTCCTCTTTATATGTTTGATAAAATTCCCCTGTGAAGCCATCTGGTCCTGGACTTTTATTTGTAGGGAGTGATTTTATGACCTCTTCAATTTCATTTCTAGTGATTGGTCTGTTCAGTTGGTCTGTTTCTTCTTGATTCAGTTTTGGCAGGCTGTGAGATTCTAGGAAATGGTCCATTTCTTCCAGGTTGTCAAACTTGTTGCCATACAGTTGTTCATAGTATTCTCTTATGGTTTTTTGTATTTCTGCTGTATCCGTGTGATTTCTCCTTTTTCATTTATAATTTTGGTTATTTGGGTTCTTTGTCTCCTCTTCTTAGTGAGTCTGGCCAGGGGTTTGTCAATTTTGTTCACCTTTTCAAAGAACCAGCTCTTGGTTTTATTAATTTTCTCTATTGTTTTTTGCGTCTCTATTTTATTAATTTCTTCCTTGATCTTTATAATTTCCTTCCTTCTGCTGACTTTAGGACTTTTTTGTTCTTCTTTTTCTCATTCGTTTAGGTGGAGGGTTAAGTTGTCAATTTGGGATCTTTCTTATTTTTTGAGAAAGGCCTGTATTGGTAGACATTTCCCTCTGAGCACTGCTTTTGCAGCATCCCATAGATTTTGAGAGGTTGTGTCTCCATTATCATTTGTTTCAAGGTAATTTTTAATTTCCTTCTTGATTTCCTCATTGACCCATTGGTTTTTTAGTAGCATGTTGTTGAGTCTCCATGGAGTAGGTTTTTTCTCATTGCTTTTCCCATGGTTGATTTCTAATTTCATGGCATTGTGGTCAGAGAAGATACTTGAGATAATTTCTACGCTCCTAAATTTATTGAGATTCGCTTTGTGTCCCAAGATGTGGTCGATTCTTGAGAATGTTCCATGAGCATTTGAGAAGAATGTGTATTCTGCTTTTTTTGGATGTAGTGTCCTGAAGATATCAATTAAGTCTACCTTTTCTATTGTTTCCTTTAGGATCTCTGTTGCTCTATTGGTTTTCTGTCTAGAGGATCTGTCCATTGATGTGAGGGGGGTATTTAGGTCTCCTCCTATGATTGTATTCTCATCAATATCTCCCTTTATGTCTGTTAATATTTGTTGTATGTATCTGGGTGCTCCTGTATTAGGGGCATATATGTTGACGATAGTAACATCCTCTCCTTGGATGGATCCCTTAATCATCAAGAAGTGTCCTTCTTTGTCTTTCTTTATGTCTTTTGTTTTAAAGTCTATTTTGTCTGATATGAGCGTTGCGACTCCTGCTTTTCTGTCATGTCTATTGGTGTGAAATACTTTTCCCCACCCTTTCACTTTCAATCTATATGTATCTTTTGTCCTAAGGTGAGTTTCTTGTAGGCAGCATATTGAAGGTTTTTGCCTTTTTATACACTCAGCCACTCTGTGTCTTTTGATTGGGGCATTCAGTCCATTGACATTTAAGGTGATAATTGAGAGATGATTATTTATTGCCATTTGAACCTCGGGTTCCAGTTGATTCTATGGTTCTCCATTCTTCCTTTTTTTTTTTTTTTTGGTTGGATGGTCTCCTGTTATTATCTGCTTGAGTGTATTTTATTTTTCATTTTTTGCAAATGCAATATTTGGTTTTGGCTTGTGGTTGCCCTGTTTTTTAAGTATGCTAACCCCTTCCCATAATTGTGTGTTTTAGCCTGATGGTCCTCTAAGTTCAAACACTTCATTAGTATATTAAAATTAAAAAGAGAGACATACATACAAACAAAAAGGGTTATTTACCTCCTAACATCCCTTGCCCACATTTTATGGTTTTGATGACTCTTTTTTATTTTTTTCTTTTTAATTTTATTTTGTTTGAAGCATGTTCATGATTAAATCTGTATGCTGGCTTATTTGAGTGACTGCTCTCTGATTGCGGTTTCCTCAGTCCTAGTTCTTCCTCTTCTTCTTCTTCTTTTTTTTTTCTTTTCTTTTTTCTTCCCTTTCCTTCCTTTCTTTTTGGTTTAGAGAAGCCCTTTCAATATTTCCTTTAACCTGGGTTTTGTGTTGCTGTATTCTTTAAGTTTTTGTTTGTTGGGAAAAATTTTTATTTCCCGTTCTATTTTAAATGATATTCTTGCTGAATAGAGTATTCTAGGTTGCATATTTTTTCCTTTTAGCACTTTAAATATCTCTTGCCATTCCCTCCTGGCCTGTAGCGTTTCTGTAGAGAAATCAGCTGATATTCTTATGGGGGTTCCCTTGTAGGCAACATTCTGGTTTTCTCTTGCTGCCTTTAGGATCCTCTCTTTATCACTAACTTTTGCCATTTTTATTATGATGTGTCTTGGTGTGGGTCTGTTTGGGTTCAGTTTGTTTGGGGCCCTCTGTCCTTCTTGTATCTTGAATCCAGTATCCTTTAGACTTGGGAAGTTTCCGGGGATAATTTCTTCAAATATATTTTCCATTCCCTTATCTTTTTCTACTCCTTCTGGAATTCCTAGTATGCGTAGATTGGCCCGCTTTATATTATCCCATAGGTCTCTTATATTGTTTTCCAGTTTTTTGATTCGGTTTTCTGTCTGTTGACCGGATGGAGTGATTTCCATTATTCTATCTTCCATATCACTGATTCGTTCTTCTGCATTATTCATTCTGGTTTTTACTGCCCCTAGTTCAGTTTGCATCTCTGCAAATGAATGTTCTAGTTTTTCTTGGCTCCTCCTTATATTTTCTAGTTCCTTTCTGAGGGTATCTGCATTACTGTTCCTATCTTCTCTTAATTCCTTCAGTATTTTCACTATTTCTCTTTTGAACTCCAGGTCTGTCTGACTGCAGAGATCTGTTTCATTGTTGACTGTTTTAGGTGAGTTCTCTTGTTGGTTTGACTGGGGGTGGTTTCTCAGCTTCTTCATCTTGCTTGTTGTTTTCTTTCTCCTGAGGGAGTTGTACTCTCCGTTATCGGGCAGTGTTTGCCTTGTCAGTGCCGTGGAATATTTCCTGAGGCCTGGCGTTGTTGGTCAATCTTTTTTGAGGCAGTGTGGCTTTTCTGGAGTGTTGATGGGGTAACAGTGTTTCTTTGAAGCAAAGGAGGACTTCCTGAGGGCGGACAGGACTGGGAGGTCCACACCACGATGGTAGCAGATTTCACTTGGTCATGCAGAGCTTGCTCTGGTGTTTTGAGGCTGTGGGGTTCTTGCAGGGGGTTGGCGGTGTTAGGCAGCTGCTCCTCAGGAGTGCAGCACCCCCTGAGGGCTGGAGCAGCTATCTGGGTCACTGAGAACCTAAGAGGCTCTTGCCTAGGGCAGCCCAACTCAGAAGGACAGCCTGAGAATGTAGGCGGATCTTTTCACAGTCTGGCCCAGCTTGTTGCAGCTTTTCTGGGCTGCAGGGGCTCTTCCAGGGGGCTGGTGGTGCTGAGCAGTTATTTCACGGGAGTGGGGCACCCCCTGGGGGCTTGGATGGGTAGCAGGGCCGTTGGAGACCCAAGAGGCTCCTCCCCAGGGCAGCCCAACTCAGAAAAACCGTCTGAGATCTTTTCCTGACTCGGCCATGCTTGTTGCAGCTTTTCTGGGCTGCAGGGGGTCCTACCTGGAGCTGGCAGTCCGATGCAGCTGGTGCACTAGAGTATCCCCTGGGGGCTTGGGCGGGTAGCAGGGCCATTGGAAACCTAAGAGGCTCCTCCCTGGGGCAACCCGACTCAGAAAAACTGTCCGAGAATTAGGCGGATCTATTCACAGCCTGGCTAGGCTTGTTCTAGCTTTTCTGGGCTGCAGGCCTTTTCTCGGGGGCTGGTGGTGTTTGGTGCTGCTCTGGGGAAGTGTAGCCCCTCCAAAGGGCAAGCAGGCCTGTGCAGGGACAGCCCCTGCGGTGGTAGGCTTTAGGCAATTGTTGAGGCCAGCCCTCCTGGATGGCAGGCAGCCCCAGGTTCGGCTAAAGCGTAGGGGGTGGCGGGGGTGGGGGGAGGGAATGTACTGGGAAGCACAGCTTTCTGCTATCTAGCGGGCCTGTAAGCTTGCTGTGGCATGGGGGGTATTCTATGGGGACCCACCCCTTCTTCTCTCCCCTCCCCAGCACGGGCGCAGACCAGGCTCTTCTCCCAGGTTCCCTCTGAGGCGGCTTTCCACTTCCCCACCCCTAGAGTATTGTTCCCTTCCTCTGCGACAGCTTTGTTTTCTAGTCTCCCAGGCAGTCTCTGCCCCGTCAACTGGTTTCTAGACCTCCCAAGCAGTTTCCGCTCTGCCCCCCCCCCCCCCAGCCCGGGGACTAATCTCTGGAGCCGAGGTCTTGGTGCCCAGCCCCCACCCAGGCGTCTCAATTTTTGGTGACTGTGCCCATAGTTCAGATGGTCCGTTGGGTTCTTGATCGGCTTTTCCGTACTCCAACTTACTGCTACACTCTTCTCTGCGTCTGGAGATTCCTCCGGTTTGTTTGATCTTTCGCCCGGTAGGTGACTTTCCAGGGTGCGGGATCCCTTTCTCCTCCGCAGTTCCCTTTCGGGAGCGCCCGTCCCGCTGGGATTCACCTTCTCTCACTCTCCTCTTTTCTCCTGTTCTGCCCAATAATGTCACGAACTTCTTCTGTTATTGGAGTTTAGGTTCCTCTGCCAGCAATTGGTTGCTGTTCTGTGCGAGTCATTTATTCTGTAGATGTGCTTTTTTTGTTGTGTTTGTGGGAGAGGGCGAGCATGTCTCCCTACTCCTCCGCCATCTTGTCCTCCAGCTCTGTATTAATGTTTTTTGATGGAAAGTTTACATAATACTAATCACTCTTTTAAACTACAAGATTAAATGGCATAAAGTACATTTATGATATTGTGGAACTACCACCGCTGTTTGGTTCCAAAGTATCTTCATCCACTGGAAGGGAAACTTTCCATTCATTTTATATGCTTTTTCCCAGAAGCACCCGTAGATTGGATTGATCATACTCTCTCCCATCCCCCAGGTTGTAGAGATAGTGATCCTTCATTCTACCCTTAACTATGACAGAGATTAGGTTGTCCAGTAAAATTAATGATGCTTTTTATTCAGAGGTGAGTTTCTGAGGGAGAGAAAATACTACAGATTGAATCCTCTGCCTCATTCATAAGGATAATCAAAAGAGGGGTAATGATCAGTCTTTTTACCTTTAAGAAGTTACTCTCATGTCGCTTTCATTCAACATGGTATTTGAAGTCCTAATCAGAGAACTTAGGCAAGAGAAAGAAATAAAACGAAAGAGTGCCGCTGGATCAGATTGTAATTTCTGTTTTTAGATATTTGAGAAATTTAGTTTTCCACAGTGGCTGCATCAGTGTACTTGCCTACTAATAGTGTAGGAGGTTTCCATTTTCTCCACATTTTTCTTGCCAACTCTTGTTATTTGTAGTTTTTGACAGTCATTCTGACAGATATTAAGATGATATTTCAACAGAGTTTTGATTTACCTTTCCCTAATGATTAGTGGTGCTGAGAATCTTTTAATATACTTGTTAGCCATCTGTATGTCTTCTTTGGAAAAATGTCATTTCAAGTCTTCTGTCCATTTTCTTTTTAAATGAGTTTTATTACATTTATAGTTGTACAACAGTTGTCACAATCCAATTTTATAGCATTTCCATCCCAAACCCCCAGCCCATCCCTCCACCCTCCTGTCCATTTTCAAATTGAGCTTTTTGGCTTTTTTGTAAAAAAAATATTGAGTTGAATGAGCTGTTTATAAATTTTAGATTATTAATCTGTTACTGGTCATATCAAATATTTTCTCCCAGTAATATGTTGTCTTTTTGTTTTGTCAGTTTCCTTTGATGTGCTAGAGCTTTAGATTTAATTAGGGGACATTTGTTTATTTCATGACTAAAGTTGAAGAGTATAGTTGCCTGTGTATTCTCCTAGGAGTTTAATGGTTTCCAGTCTTATGTTTAGGTCTTTACTACATTTCGAGTTTAGGTTACATATGGTATGACAGAAATGTAGGTTTTGTGCAGTTTTTTGTTTCAGTATTTTCAAGGTATTATTGCTTTATTTTTTTCATTGTTATTAAAGTATAGTTGTGAAAATTTCTGTTGTACAAAAAAGTGGCTCAGTCATATATATAACCATATCCATTTCTCTCAGATCCTTTTCCAACATATGCCAGATTACAGAATATTGGGTGGAGTTCTCTGCTAGTCAGAAGGTCCCCATCTGTCAGTCATTCCATACATCTCAGTGTACATATGCCACTTCCATACTCCTAGTCTTTTCCTTCCACCCTCCCCACACCTGTCCCCATTGGTAACCATACGTTTTTCAAAGTCCATGAGTCTGTTTCTGTTCTGTAAGTAAAAGATTGTGATATTATTTGATATTTGTCATTCACTATCTTAACTTCACTTATTATGATAGTTTCTAGGACTGTGCATCCATGTTGCTGCACATGGCATTATTTTATGCCTAATATTGCCTTGTATATATGTACCACATCTTCATTATCCATTCTTCTGTTGAGGGACATTTAGATTACTTCCATGTATTGGGTATGGAAAATAGTGCCACAGTGAACATAGGTTGCATGTGCCCTTTCGAATTATGTTTTTCTCTATATAGTTGCCCAGGAGTAGGGTTGCTGGATAATAGGGTAGTCCTGTTCTTAGCTTTTTGAGAAATCTTCCTGCTGTTTTCCATAGTGGCTGTAACAATGTACATACCCACCCGAACTGTGAGAAGATTCCCTTTTCTTCACACCTCTCCAGAATCTATTATTTGTAGACTTTTTAACGATGGCCATTCTAGTTGGTATAAGGTAGCACCTCATAGTAGTTTTGATTTGTGTTTCTCTAATAATTAGTGAGGTTAAGCATCTTTCATGTATTTTTTTGCCCATCCATATGTCTTCTTTGGAAAAATGTCTATTTATATCTTTTGTCCATTTTTTAATTGGGTTGTTTGGTTTTTTTCAGTCAAGCTGCAGAATGTACTTACGTATTTTGGAGATTAATCCCTTGTCAGTTGCTTAATTTACAATATTTTCTCCCATTTTGTGGGTTGTCTTTTATTTTATTTATGGTTTACTTTGCTATACAAAATCTTTTAAGTTTAATTAGGTCCCAATTTTTATTTTTCTTTTCATTAATTTTGGAGATAGATCTGAGAAGATATTGCTGCATGTTATGTCAGCATTTAGTCTTTGTTTTCTTCTGAGTGTTTTATTAGTTTTTTATTGTTATTTCCCCCAACACACTTTTTTTTACCCACTGTACAGCATGGGGACCCAGTTACACATACATGTATACATAATTTTTAATCCCATTGTCATGCTCCGTTGCAAGTATCTAGGCTTAGTTCTCAGTGCTACACAGCAGGATCTCATTGTTAATATATTCCAAAAGCAATAGTTTGCATCCAAGCTCCCAATCCCTCCCACTCCCTCCCACTCCCCCTGCGGCAACCACAAGTCTGTTCTCAGCATTTTATAGTACCTAGTCTTGCATTTAGGTCTTTATCCATTTTTAGTTTATTTTTGTGTATGGTATTAGAGAATGCCCTGATTTCATTTTATTTATTTATTTTTTTTTTGTAATTGTCCAGTTTGCCAGGAACCACTTATTGAAGAGACTGTATTTTCTCCATTTTATATTTTTGCCTCATTTGTTATTGATTAATTGACCATCGGTGTTGGGTATATTTATGGGCTTTCTCTTCTGTTCCATTGATTTATATTTCTTTTGTGTGTGTGTGCCAGGACCACACTGTTTTGATGACTGTAGCTTTGTAGCATAGTCTGAAATCAGAGAGCTTGATTCTTCCAGTTCTGCTTTTGTTTCACAGGATTGATTTGGCTATTTAGGGTCTTTGGTGTTTCCATACAAATTTACTTTTTTTAATTTAGTTCCGTGAAAAATGCCCTTTGTAATGTGATTAATATGTAGATTGCCTTGGATAGTATACTCATTTTGACACTATTGTTGGCTCCAGTCCAAATGCATGGTATATCTTTCGATTTCTTTGTGTCATCTTTGATTTCTTTCATCAGCATCTTACAGTTTTCAAAGTACAGGTCTTTTGTCTCTTTAGGTAGGTTTATTCCTGTGTATTTTATACCTCTTGATGCAGTGATAAACAGGATGGTATTCCCTAATTTCTTCTTATGAATGTTCATTGAAAGTATATAGAAATGCAACCTATTTCTCTTTATTAATTTGTACTCTACAACTTTACCAAATTTATTGATAAGGTCTAGCAGTTTTATTGTAGCAACTTCAGGATATTCTATGTATAGTATCATGTCATCTACAAACACTGATATTTTTACTTTTTATTTTCCAATATGAATGCCTATTACTTCTTTTTCTTCTCTGATTCTTGTGGCTAGGACTTCCAAAAATATGGTGAATAAAAATGGTGAAATGGACATCCTTGCCTTTTTTCTGATCTCAGTGGGAATTCTTTCAACTTTTCACATTGAGAATGACATTAACTGTGGGTTTGTCACATATGGCCTTTATTGTGTTGAAGTAGGTTCCGTCTCTGAAAACTTTCTGGAGATTTAATTAGAAATAAATGTAGGATTTTGTCAAAGCTTTTTCTGTATCTATTGAGAGATCATATTATTTTTATTCTTCAGTTTGTTAATATGGTATATCATACTGATTTGCAGATATTTAAGATTTTTTTCTTTTTTTATATCATGATTTTTAATGTTTTCATTAGAGCTGATTTACAGTGTTCTGTCAGTTTTCTACTGTACAGCATGGTAACCCAGTTACACATATATGTATACATTCTTTTTTCTCACATTATCATGCCCCATCATAGTGACTAGATATATTTTCCAGTGCTACACAGCAGGATCTCATTGCTTATCCATTCCAAAGGCAATAGCCTGCATCTACTTACCCCAAGCTCTCAGTCCCTCCCTCCCCTCCCCCTTGGCAACCACAAGTCTATTCTCCAAGTACATGATTTTCTTTTCTGTGGAACGGTTCATTTGTACCATATATTAGATCTCAGATATGAGTGAGATCATATGATATTTGTCTTTCTCTTTCTGATTTACTTTACGTATGAGAGTCTCTAGTTCCATCCATGTTGCTGCAAATGGCATTATGTCATTCTTTTTTATGGCTGAGTAGTATTCCATTGTGTATATATACCACTTCTTCCTAATCCAGTCATCTGTCGATGGACATCTGGGTTGTTTCCATGTCTTGGTTATTGTGAATAGTGTCACAATGGACATGTGGGTGCATGTGTCTTTTTGAAGTTAAAGAGTTTTGTCCAGATATATACTCAAGATTGGGGTTGCTCAGTCATAATGTGGTTTTATGTATAGTTTTCTAAAGTACCTCCATACTGTTCTCCAAAATGGTTGGACCAACTTATATTCCCACCAAGAGTTCAGGAGGGTTCCCTTTTGTCCACATCCTATCCAGCATTTGTTATTTGTGGACTTATTAATGATGGCCATTCTGACTGGTGTGAGATGGTATCTCATGATAAATCTGCATCTCTCTCATAATCAGGGATTTTGAGCATTTTTTCATGTGCTTGTTGGGCATCTGTATATCTTCATTGGAGAAATGTCTATTCATGTCCTTTGCCCATCTTTCTGTTGGGTTGTTGGCTTTTTTACTGTTGAGTTGTATAAGTTGCTTGTATGTTCTAGAGATTAGGCCCTTGTCAGTTGTCTCATTTGAAACTATTTTCTCTCATTCTGTCTGTTGTCCTTTTGTTTTCTTTTTGGTTTCCTTTGCTGTGCAAACGATTGTAAATTTGATTAGGTTCCATTGGTTTACTTTTGCTTTTATTTTTGTTGCTTTGGGATACTGACTGGAGAAAATATTTGTAAGGCTGACGTCAGAGAATGTTTTGCCCATGTCCTCTTCCAGGAGTTTGATAGTGTCTTTATCTTAAGTCTGTAAGCCATTTTGAGTTTATTTTGGTGCATGGTGTGAGGGTGTGTTCTAGTTTCATTGATTTGCGTGCTGCTGTCCAGGTTTCCCAGCAGTTCTTGCTGAAAAGACTGTCTTTTTCCCATTTTATGTTCTTGCCTCCTTTGTCAAAGACTAATTGACCATAGGCATCAGGGTTTATTTCTGTGTTCTCTCTTCTGTTCCATTGGTCTGTCTGTCTGTTTTGGTATCAGTACCACACTGTTTTGATGACTGTGGCTTTATAACATTGCCTGAAGTCTGGGAGAGTTATTCCTCCTGCTTGATTTATGTTCCTCAGGATTACTTTGGAAATTCTGGGTCTTTTTTGGTTCCATATAAATTTTTGGACTGTTTGTTCTAGTTCTGTGAAAAATGTCACGGGTAATTTGATAGGGATTGCATTGAACCTGTAGATTGCTTTAGGTAGTGTGGCCATTTTTGCAATACTAATTTTTTCCAGCCCAGGAGCATGGAATTTCTTTCTTTTTTTTTTACATCTTCTATCATTTCTGTGACTAATCTTTTATAGTTCTCAGCATATAAGTCTTTCACCTCCTTGGACAGGTTTTTTCCCAGGTATTTTTTTTTTTGCATGTAGTTTTTAAAGGCATTGTGTTTTCATATTCCTTTTCTAATATTTCATCTTAAGTAACAGAAATATGACTGATTCCTGAATGTTAGTCTTGTATCCTGCTACTTTGCTGAATTTGTTGATCAGTTCAAGTAGTTTTTGGGTTGAGTCTTTAGGGTTTTCTATATATAGTATCATGTCATCTGAATACAGTGACAGTTTTACCTCCTCTCTTCCTATTTGAATGCCTTTTATTTCTTGTGTTTGTCTGATTGCTGTAGTGAAGACTTCCAATACTATGTTGAATAACAGTGGTGAGAGTGGGCATCCCTGTCTTGTTTCAGATTTTAGTGGTAAGACTTTCAGCTTTTCTCCACTGAATATTATATTTGCTGTGGGTTTGTCGCAAATGGCTTTTATTATCTTAAGGTATGTTCCATCTATACCCACTTTAGTAAGCATTTTGATCATGAATGGATTTGGGGCTTTGTTAGGTAATTTTTCTGCATCTGAGATGATCATGTGGTTTTATACTTTTCTTTTGTTAATGAGGTGTACGACATTGATTGATTGGCCTGTGTTGAACTGTCATGTGCACCTGGGATGAATCTCGCCTGGTTGTGGTGTATGATCTTTTTGATATGTTGTTGGATTTGTTTGGCTTAAGTTTTGTTGAGAGTTTTTAAACCTATATTCATCAAAGATATTAGGATATAGCTTTCATTTTTGGTATTAAATTTTTCTGGTTTTGGAATTAGGGTAATGGTGGCATCAGAGAATGTCTTTGGGAGTGTTCCTTCTTCAACCTTTTGAAAAAGTTTAAGGAGAATGTGTAGAAGTTCTTTGTATGCTTGGTACTTTGCCTTTGAAGCCATTTGGTCCTGGACTTATTTGTAGGGAGCATTTTTATGACATATTCAATTTCATTTCTTGTGATTGGTCTGTTCAATTGGTCTGTTTCTTCTTGATTCAGTTTTGGTATGATATAAGTCTCAAGAATGTTGTCCATTTCTTCTAGATTTTCAAGTTTGTTGGCATACAATTGTTGATAGTATTCTGTCATGGTTTTTTGTATTTCTTTAGTGTCCATTGTGACTTCTCCTTTTTCATTTCTTATTTTGTTATTTGGGTTTTTTCTCTCCTCCTCTTAGTGATTTTGGCCAGAAGTTTGTCAACAATGTTTATCTTTTCAAAGAACCATCTCATGGTTTGATTGATTTTGTCTATTGTTTTTTTGAATCTCTATTTTATTGATTTCCCCTATGGTCTTTATGATTTCCTTCCTTCCGCTGTTTGTTTGTTCTTTTTGTATTTCATTTAGGTGGTTTTTAGGTTGTTTATTTGAGATTTTTCTTCTTTTCTGAGGAAAGCCTGTATTGCTTTGAATTTCCTTCTGAGCACTGCTTTTGTGGCATCCCATAGATTTTGTGTGGTTGTGTTTTCCTTATCATTTGTCTTGAGGTATTTTTAAATTTCATTCTTGATTTTCACATTGACTTCTTGGTTTTTTAGTAGCATGTTGTTTAGTCTCCATGTAGTAATCTCTTTCTCATTTCTTATCCTATGGTTGATTTCTAGTTTCATGACATTATAGTCCAAGAAGATACTTGAAATAATTTTTATACACCTAAATTTGTTGAGGTTAGCTTTGTGCCCCAGTATGTGCTTGATCCTTGAGAATGTTCTATGTGCACTTGAAAAGAATGTGTATTCTGATTTTTTTGTATGTAATGTCCTGAAAATGTCAATTCAGTCCAACTTTTCTATTGTGTCATTTAGGATCTCTGTTCCCTTATTTATTTTCTGTCTCTTGGATCTGTCCATGGATGTGCGTGGGGTGTTAAAATCTCCTACTATGATTGTATTCCCATCAATTTCTCCTTCTATGTTTGTTAGTATTTGTTGTAGGTATCTGGTGCTCCTATATGAGGGGCATATATGTTTACAGTTGCACTAGTCTTTTCTTGAATGGATCCTTTTACTACTAAATAGTGTCCTTCTTTGTCTTTATGGCCTTTGTTTTAAAGTCTGTTTTGTCTGATAGGAGTATTGCAACTCCTGCTTTGCTGTCTTTTCCTTTGGCATGAAATATCTTTTCCCATCCCCCCACTTTCAGTATGTATCTGTCCTTTTCCCTAATGTGAGTCTCTTGTTGATAGCATATTGTATGTTTTTGCTTTTTTTTATCCAATCTGCCACTGTCTGTCTTCTGATGGGAGCAGTTAGTCTATTGACTTTTAAGGTGATGATTGATAGATATATGTATTTATTTCCACTTTAAACCTTGTTTTCTAGTTGATTCTATGTTTCTCTTTCCTCCTTTGTTTTTTTTTTGCTTGGATAGTTTCCATTTATTTTATGCTTGAGTACTTTTCAGTTTTTGTGAATGTACTTTTAGGTTTTGATTTTTAGTTGCCCTGTTTTTTAAGTATGTTAACCCCTTGCAGTATCTGCTTCCTTTAGCCTGATAGTCATATATGCTCAAACACGTTAAAATAAAAAAAGCATATATTTTGTTACTTTCCTTCCACATATTCTATGATTTTAAAGTCTTTTTTTTTTAACATCTTCATGTTCAGTTCTGTATGCTGGCTTGTTTAAGTGATTGCTTTCCAGTTGTAGTTTCCTCCATCCTATTTCATCCCTCTTCTTTTTTTTTTTAATTTAGAGAAGTCCTTTCATTATTCCTTTTAGAACATGTTTACTATTGCTGTATTCTTTCAGTTTTTGTTTGTTCTAGAAATTCTTTATATCTCTTATTTTAAATGATATTCCTGCTGGGTAAGGTATTCTACACTGCAAATTTTTTCCCTTTTAGGACTTAGTATATGTTGGTATTCTCTTCTGGCCTGTAGTGTTTCTGTAGAGAAATCAGCTGTTAGCCTTATGGGGGTTCCCTTATAATTAACACTTTGCTTTTCTCTTCTTGCCTTTAGAATCTTCTCTTTAATTTTTGCCATTTTTATTATAATATGTATAATATAATAAATCCCACTCGATCATGATGTATGATCCTTTTAATGAGTTGCTGGATTCATTTTGCTAATATTTTGTTTGAAGATTTTTGCATCTATATTCATCAGTGATACACTCTGTAATTTTCATTTTGTGGTATCTTTTTTTGATTCTCTTACTAGGATGATCAGGATGATTGATGGTGGCCTCATGGAATGAGTTTGGAAATGTTCCTTCCTCTACAGATTTTTGGAATTGTTTCAGGATAGATGTTACCTAGAATCTCTAAATTTTTGATAGAATTCACCTCTGAAGCCATCTGGTCCTGGAATTTTGTGTGTTGCAGATTTTGTTATGGTTTCAATTTCAGTACTTATGATTAGTCCATTCTTCTTTTCTCATTCTTCCAGATTTAAGCTTGAACAATTGTACCATTCTAATATTTTTCCTTTTCTTCTTGATTTCCCGTGTTATCGGGTGCTTGTTGTAGTCTCTCATGATCCTTTGTATTTCCATGATGTCCATTGTAACTTCTCCTTTTCCATTTCTAACTTTATTGAGTCATCTCTCTTTTTTTTTTTCTTGATGAGTGTGGCTAAGGTTTGATCAATTTTGTTGATCTTTTCAAAGAACCAGATTTTAGTTTCATTGACATTTTGTCTTGTTTTCTTCATTTCTATGTCATATATTTCTCCTCTGATCTTTATAATTTCTTTCCTTTTAATAACTTTGGGTTTTGTTTGCTATTCTTTCTTTCCCTAGTTTTTTCTAGGTGTAAAGATAGGTTTTTTATTTGATATTATATCTTGAGATATATACATACATATATATATATATACACATATACATACATATATATATAGTTCTTGAGATAGGCTAGAATTGCTATACACTTCCCTCTTAGCACTGTTTTTACTGCATCCCCTAGGTTTTGGATCAGTGTGTCTTCATTGTAATTTGTCTCTAGTTATTTATTAATTCCCTCTGATTTCTTCAGTCAGCCTCATTGGTTTTTTAGCAGTATGTTTTTTCAGTCCCCATGTGTTTGTGTTTTTGCTGTTTTTTTCTTGTTGGTTTCTAGTCTTAAGAGTGTTGTGGTTGGAAATAGATGATTGATATGATTTCAGTTTTCTCAAATTACTGATACTTGATTTGTGGCCCAGAATATGATCTGCCCTAGAAAATACCCCATGTGTACTTGAGAAGAATGTGTATTCTGCTGCTTTTGGATAAAATAGTCTACAAATATCTATTAAGTTCATCTGGTATTATGATTCATTTAAGGTCTGTGTTTCTTTGTTGATTTTCTGTCTGGATGTTTCTGCTGTAAGTGGGATATTAAAGTAACTGTGTTAAAGTAACTGTAATGGTGTTATTGTCAGTTTCTCATTTTAAGGCTGTTTGCAGTCCCCTTATATACTGAAATGCTCCTGTGTTTACAGTTGTTGTATCTTCTTCTTGGATTTATCCTTTAATAATTGTGTAGTGTCCTTATTTTTTCTTGTAACATTGTTTTGAAGTCTGTATTGTCTGATTGGAGTATTGCTACTCTCACTTTCTTTTGATTTCAATTTGAAAACAATATTTTCTTACATTCTTTCACTTTCAGCTTATATGTGTCCTTAGAACTGAAGTGGGCCTCTTGTAGACAGCATACATATGGTCTTGTTTTTGTATCTGTTTAGCCAGTCTGTGTCTTTTGGCTGGTGCTTTTAGTGTATTTACAATTAAGGTTATAATTAATATTTAATTTCTCCTTGCCATTTTGTTAATAGTTTTAGATTTGGTTTTGTTGGTCCCTTCTTTTCTTTTTCTCTTGTGGTTTTATGATTGTCATTAGAGTTGTGTTTGAATTGCTTTTTCTTGTTTGTGTGTATAACTACTGAAGGTTTTTGGTTTGTTGTTACCATGCAGTTTTGATATAGGAGTCTGTATATATACAAGATTATTTTAATTTGCTGGTCTAATTACAAATTCATCTCAACTATCATGCATTTTTACTCTCCCCTTCTCACAATTGCTAGTTTTGATAGCGTATTTGTGTGTGGATGATTTCCTACCTTTAATATATGTTTGCCTTTAATAGTGAGCCATCTCATTTTAATTTTCTTGTTTCTGATTGTGGCCTTTTTTTTCAGCTGTTATTTAGCATTTGTTGTAAAGCTGGTTTAATGGTGCTGAATTCTCTTAGTTTTTGCTTATCTGAAAGCTTGAGATTTTTCCTTCAAATCTGAATGCAGAAGCCTTGCTCAGTAGAATAATCTTGTTTGGAAGTTTTTTCCTTTCATTACTTTTAAGTATATCATGCCATTCCCTTCTGGCCTGTGGGGTTTTTGCTGAAAAATCAGCTGATAACCTTATTGGGGTTCCCTTGTATGTTATTAGTTGCTTTTCCATAACTCTTTCAATATATTCTATTTGTCTTTAATTTTGGCCAGTTTGATTATTACATGTCTCCAAGTGTTCCTGCTTGGGTTGATTTTATATGGTGTCCATTACACTTCCTAAATTTGAGAGACTGATTTCTTTCCTGTGTTATGAAAGTTTTCCTATTATCTCTTCTAATGTATTTATCTTGTCCTTTCTCTCTGTCTTCTGTCTTCTTCTTCTGGTATTCTTGTTACATTGCACTTGCAGTTTTCCCCAAAGTCCTCTTAGACTGTCCTTATTTCTTCATTCTTTTTCCTTTATTCTTTTTTGCTTCAGTGATTTCCATCAGTCTGTTCACCTTGCTTGCTTGTTCTGCCTTCTGTAATTTGCTATTGGTTCCTTATAATGAATTTTTTATTTCAGTTATTGGATTTTGAACTTCTGCTTGTTTAATCTTTAAAACTTCTATTTCTTTGTTCACTTTCTTTTTTAATTATAGTATATTTGATTTATAATATTTCTTCCATTTCTGTTCTACAGCAAAGTGACCCAGTCACACCCACTTCCCTGTGATGTACAGTAGGACCCCTTTGCACATCCATTCCAACTGTAACAGTTTGCATCAACCAACCCCAAAATGCCCATCCATTCCACTCCCTTTCCTCCCCCCACTGGGGACCACAAGTCTGCTCTACATGGCCATGATCTGTTTCTATTTTGTAGATAGGATCATCTTTCAATGAAAGTTCTGTTTGGATATATGCCCAGGCCATATTTTAGATGCCAAAAATAAGTGGTTTTTTTTTTTCTGACTTATCGCCTAGTTCCATCCATGTTGCTGCAAATGGCATTAGTTTATCTTTTTTATGGGTGAGTAGTATTGCATTGTACATATGTACCACATGTTCTTAATTTATTCATCTGTCTATGGATGTTTAGGTTGTTTTCACATCTTGGCTATTGTGAATAGCATTGCAATGAACATACTGTTGCATTATCTTTTTTTCAATGTAAGTTCTGTCTGGATATATGCCCAGGTATGGGATTGCTGTGTCATATGGTAGTTCTATGTTTAGTTTCCTGAGAAACCGTCATACTGTTTTCCATAGTGGTTGCCCCCATTACATTGCCCACAAACAGTGTAGTACTCTTTTCTCCACATCTGCTCCAGCATTTGTTGTTTGACTACTAATGATGGCCATTCTGACTGTTGAGAGGTGGTATCTCATTTAGTTTTGATTTACATTTCTCTAATAATTACTGATGTTGAACATTTTTTCATGTGCCTGTTGGCCATCTGTATGTCTTCTTTGGAGTATTGTCTTTTTTTTTTTTTTTTTTGTCTTTTTGCTATTTCTTGGGCCACTCCCACGACATATGGAGGTTCCCAGGCTAGGAGTCCAATGAGAGCTGTAGCTGCCTATGCCAGAGCCACAGCAATGCGGGATCCAAGCCACGTCTGCAACCTACACCACAGCTCAGGGCAACGCCGGATCCTTAACCCACTGAGCAAGGGCAGGGACTGAACCTGCAACCTCATGGTTCCTAGTTGGATTCGTTAACCACTGTGCCTTGATGGGAACTCTTTTTTTTTTTTTGGAGTATTGTCTTTTTAGGTTGATTTTTCAATATATTTATTTGTTTTTGTTGAGTTGTGTGAGTCATTTGAATAATTTGGCACTTAGGCCCTAGACTGTTGCCTCATTTGCAAAGATGCACTTCTGTTCTATGGGTTGTATTTTTGGGAGTTTTTTTTTTAGTGGCTTCCTTGGCTGTGCAAAAACTTTTGAGTTTAATTACATACTATTGGTTTATTTGTATCTTTATGATTTTAGGAGGTGGATCAAACAAGATGTTGCTGTGATTTATGTCAAAGAGAGTTCTGCCTATGTTTTCCTCCAGAATTTTTATAGTATCTGGCCTTATGTTTAGGTCTTTAATCCATTTTGAGTGTGCTTTTATATATAGTGTTATGTGTTCTAATTTCATTCTCTTACATGTAGCTTTCTCATTTTCCTAGCACTATTTATTTATTCACTTATTTATTTATTTTTGTCTTTTTTTTTCAGTGCCCCTCCTGGGACATATGGAAGGTCACACAAGCTAGGGGTCAGATTGGATCTATAGTTACTGCCCTGACTACAGCCATAGCACCACAGGATCTAGGACCTCTCTGTGACGTACAGTAAGCTCACAGTAATGCTGGATCCTTAATCCATTGAGCAAGGCCAGGGATCAAACCTGCATCATCACTGATATTATTCAGGTTCATTACACTGAGCCACAACAGGAACTACTTGCAATCAGCATTTATTAAAAAGACTCTCTTTCTTCCATTGTATGTTCTTGTCATCTTCAAAGAGTGATAGTTTTACTCCTTTCCAATTTAGATTCTTTATATTTCCTTTTCTTCTTTGATTACTGTGGCTAGGACTTCCAAAATTATAGTGATGAATGATACTGGTAAAAGTGTATGGAAATGTAGTTGATTCCTAGGTGTTTTATTGTTGTTGAAACAGTGATAAATGGGATGGTTTATCTGATTTCTCTTTCTGATATTTCATTATTATTAGTGTATAGAAATGTAATTGATTTCTGTGTTTTAATTTTGTAGCTTGCAACTTTTTCAGATTCACTGCTGAGTTCTGATTATTTTCTGGTGCTGTTTTTTTGGGTTTTCTAGGTTATACTATCATGTCATCTTCAAAGAGTGATAGCTTTACTTCTTTTCCAATTTGGATTCCTTATATTTCCTTTTCTTCTTTGATTACTGTAGCTAGGACTTCCAAAATTATAGTGGTGAATGATATTGATGAAAGTGGACATCCTTGTCTTATTTCTGGCCTTAGTGGATGTGTTTTCAGTTTTTCACCATTGAGAATGATGTTAGCTGTGGGTTTTTCTTATATTTTCTTTTATTATTTTCAGGGAGGTTCCCTCTGTGCCCACTATGTTTTTTCCTGTTTTAATCCTATATGGGACCCTCTGTGCTTACTTAACTTGATTGTTTCTTTTCCCATAGTAGGGAAGTTTTTGGCTATACTCTCTTCAGATATTTTTCTCTGATCCTTTCTCTCTTCTTCTGGGACTCCTATTGTGTGGATGTGGGTACATTTAATGTTGTCCCAGAGATCTCTTTTTCATGGCAGTGTTTTCACCACTCTGTAGTCCACCTCACTTGTTCATTCTTCTGCCTCAAATATCTCTCTATTGATTCCTTGTAGTGCATTTTCACTTCAGGTACTGTGTTTTTCATCTTGGTTTGCTTGTTCTTTAAATATTCTTGTTTTTAACAAAAACAAGATTTTCCTATTGATTTTCCTATTGATTCTTCCTCTTTTTTTTTTTTTTTTTTTTTTGTCGTCTGTCCTTTTAGGGCTGCACCTGCTGCATGTGGAGGTTCCCAGGCTAGGGGTCCAACTGGAGCTGTTGCTGCAAGCCTACACCACAGCCACAGCCACGCCAGATCCAAACCACATCTGTGCCCTACACCACAGCTCACAGCAATGCCAGATCTTCAATCCACTGAGTGAGGCCAGAAATCGAACCTGCAACCTCGTGGTTCCTAGTCAAATTCGTTTCCACTGTGCCATGATGGGAACTCACCCTGTTGCTTCTTGATTCGTGTCTCTGTTCTTTTCTGAGATTCTGTATCATCCTTGGTATTGTTGCTCTAAATTCTGTGTCAGGTATCCTCTTCAGTTAGTTGTTTTTATGGGTTTTTATCTTTCACCTGAAGCCTATTTTTCTGTCGTCTCAGTTTGTCTTTCTGTGTTTGTGGTCTCCATTCCACAGAATGCAGGATTTGCTTCTGGTGTCTGATTCCTGGGGGATGGAGCTGATCCAGGGCTTTATATAGTTTTCCCGTGGAGGGAGGCTGGTGCCTGTCAAGTGGTGGGTGGTAATCAGTTCTGTCTCTCTGATGGTCATTGCCATGTCAAGGAGTGTGTTTAGAGGTGGCTGTGAGGTCAGGACAGCTTTAGGCTGTATATCTGGGTGTAATTATTGTTGATACAAGGGCTGTGTTGAATATGGATGCCTGCTACATGTTTACCTGGTGTATGGGCCATTATCTCCTTAATAAAATGTACGACTGATAATTGCGGTGACCAGAGCCTGCACTGAATATTGGAAGGGGGTGCCTTGTTTGCCCTGTGCATGTCCGTTTGTCATTCTTTGCCCTGTGCCTTGTAAGAGGCAGGGTCTTCTCCCTTGTTGTTGCAGTTATGATGCACTAGATTTGCTTTTGAGCAGTTTCTGCCTGGTGGTGTGAGGTAGGCAGAACTGGAGTGGTCCCTCTAGGAGAGGAGCCCCTGAGTTTTCCTCCATTAGAGATGTTCACCTATGAGTGTGATCTGTTCTGGCATCTTTCACTTGTGCAGGTTCACTGAGTACACTATCATTGGCATCACTATGCTGGCAATTGGCCCGGGTGTCTCTCAGATGTTGTTTTTTCTGAAGAAGTCTGGTCCCAGGACTGGTAGTTGTGACCCTGTGCCTCTGTGGAAGCTATGGAGACAGCTTAGTCTCTAGCCTGTGCCCATGTGCATGTGCTCACAATGCCCACTGATGTTAAAGCCAGAACTCTCTCAACCTCAGGAGCACTTGCTGCCTATTGGGATGTTCCACAAGGTCTAGATTTATAAAGTTGGAGGTGAAAGTACAAATCTGTGGTTCTTGTAGCTGAAAGGAGAGATTTCATCTCTTCTCTCCTAGTTTCAAGGCCCTGGGGCTCAGGTATCTTTACATCCCTGATTGTGACAATCCCACTGGGGCCTGCTCCCATTAGCAGGAGCACAGGAGCTTTATGCAGGAATTAGGCAGGTGGGACAACAGTTGTCACATGAGGCTTATTCTGCACATGAGGTGTGGTGCCCACTTGCAGGTTTCATGGGGTATTTGGAGTTCTCCACACTCCAAGGATATTGGGGACAGCTAATCACTTCTGCAGGATATATTTCTTATAGTGTATAGCAATGTAGTCTCCTTTGCATTATATCAGTGTGTACACAGTGAAAGAGAAATTTTGTTAAACTCATGGAACAGAAAAAGGAAAAAATGAAAAAAGAAATGAGGAAAAGGATGGGAAAGAGAGGGAAAGGCATAAAATAAGAGTTTAAAAAGAAAAAAAACTTTTCTTGACCTTTTAAATTTGGTCTGTATTTTATTAATCCTTTTATTCTTTGGCTGTGTATAGCACTGCCTTAACCGTCATTTTTGCTTTCATTGAGCCTAAATATTTCATTTCATTTTATTCATTTTATTTATTTATTTTTGAAATTTTATTTTTTTTTACAGAACAAAATATATATATTTAAACGCAATTACATTCGCACAGATTGTTATATCATGGATCTTAAGAAACAGATTAAGTGACTCCCTCTGGAGAAGTGGAATGGAAAATGTGCTGAGACAAATAGGAAATTTATTCTATACTTTATCCCATTTTGTATGCCTTTCACTTCTATTATTTAGTATTATCTATTACATTTCAATTTTTCTTTAAATATTAGGATTATATTAAAATTGTGTATATTATGGAACTAAAATTTATAAAGAAGAAAGCCTTATATACCATTAAATATTTTATATAGCATAATATAAAGAATAACTTAACTGGTAAAAATAGAAAAAATAATACATCCTCTGAAAATAAGTAAAATATAAAATGCATAAATTGGTTAAAAAACAGTGTAACTATATAAATATGTCTTCACAATTTGTTACGTCTTATTGATTCTTCAATATAAGCATTACACCATTCTAGGTGATGTGATAAACGAGACATTATAGACCTTACATTGTACCATGGAGAGAAATGGTTATTAATAATACAATTGTAGAACTATATTATTTAATTGTACAGTTGCATTATTTAATTATAATTATCATAAATTCTTTGATGGAGAGGAAATCAGAATCAGATCTAAGAAGACTTCAACATTCCAAGAATGATGTCAAATGACCCCCTTCATGGTGGATTATGCACTTATTTACTATGAGATATATTTCTTCTTCAGAGATTCTTTGTGTATAAATTGTAGATTTTTGGTTTGCAGTTATTCTGAAGTTTTGATATAAGAGTCTATATGTATATGAGATTGTTTTAAGTTGTTGGTCTCTTCATTGCAAGTACATCTCCAGTGTCCTGCATTTGTACCCACCTCTTCTCGTGATTTCTGATTTTGGTGGCATAATTGTGCATGGATGATTTCATATCTTTACTGTGTATATACCTTTACTGGTGAGCCTTGTCATTTGTGGAGTTTTTTTTTTTTTTTTCGTGTTGCTGTCTTTTCTTTTCTGCCTACTGAAGTTCCTTTAGTATTTGTTGTAAGGCTGGTTTAGTGTTGCTGAATTCTTTCAGCTTTTGCTTATCTGTGAAGGTTTTGATTTCTCCTTCAAATGTGAATGAGAGCCTTGCTGGGTAGAGTAATCTTGGAGGTTTTTTCCTTTCATCACGTGAAGTATATCATGCCACTCCCTTCTGGACTGCAGAGATTCTGCTGAAAAATCTGCCAATAACCTGGTCGGGGTTCCCTTGTTATGTTACTTGTTTTTTTTTTTTCCCTAGCTGCTTTCAAATTTTTCTCTTTGTGTTTAATTTTGGTCAGTTTGATTAATATGTGTCTCGGTGTATTCCTCCTTGGGATTATTTTATATGATACTCCTTGTGCTTTCTGGATTTGAGTGAGTGATTCCTTCCCCATGTCAGGGAAGTTCTCGGCTATTATCTCTTGGAATATTTTTTCTGTCCCCTGTTCTCTCTCTTCTCCTCTGGCACCCCTATAATACGGATGTTGGTGTGTTTAACCTTGCCCCAGAGTTCTCTGAGACTCTCTTCATTTCTTTTCAATCTTTTTTCTCTTTTCTGTTCCGCATCCGTTATTGCCACTAGTCTGTCCTCCACCTCGCTTATTCGTTCTTCTGTCTCCTGTATTCTGTTTTTTGCTGCTTCTAATGAATTTTTTATTTCAGTTATTGTATTTTGCATCTCTTCTTGTTTAAGTTTTATATCTTGTATGTCTTTGCTCAGTGTTTCCTGTAAGTTGTCCATCTTTGCCTCCAGTTTATTTCCAATGTCTTGCATCATCTTCAGCATCAACAATCTAAAGTCTTTTTCCTGGAGGCTGAGAATCTCCTCATGACCTAACAAACAGTTAGGAAAAACATTCTGGGTTTTTTCCTTTCTCCCTTTCTCCCTCATCTGAGTTATAGTTCTCTGTCTTTTCATGTTCATAGGTTTTTGGTGTGGTGACCTTTTTAAAGATAATAGAGTTGTCACCTCTCTTACTTATGTTATCTGCCCCCCTTGTGGCTGAAGACAGTGTGGGGGCTTGCTGTAGGCTTCTTGATGGGAGGGGCTGATGCCTGCCCCCTGGTATGTGGAGCTGATTCTAATCCCTCTGGTGGGTGGGACCTAGTCTCTGGATGGGATTAGAGGCAGCTGTGTGCCTGAGGGGTCTTTAGGGAGCCTGTTTAGTGAGGGGAGGGGCTGTGATTCTGCCTGGATTGTTGTTTGTCCTGGGGCTTCTCAGCCCTGACTGACAGGTGGGGCCAGATTTTCCCAAAATGGCCCCCTCCAGAGAAAGGCAGCTGCTGAATATTCCCAAGAGCTTTGCTTTCAATGTCTTTCCCTCACAACAAGCCACGTTCACCCCTGTTTTCCCAGGATGTCCTCCAAGAACTGCAGTCAGGTTTGACCCAGATTCCTATGGAGACCCCACTCTGCCCTGTGATCCAGTGCACGTGAAAGTCTGTGTGCGCTTTTTCAGAATGGGGTCTCCATTTCCCACAGTTCTGTGGAGCTCCTGCACACAAGCCCCACTGGCCTTCAATGCCAGATGCTCCAGGGCTCATTCTCCCTGTGCAAGATCAAGATCCCCACACATGAGGGTTTGATGTGGGGCTCAGAACTCTCACTCCTGTAGGTGAGTCTCTGTGAAGCAGTTAGTTTTCAGTCTGTGGGGCTTCCCACCCTACATTGATAGAGTTCTAGGTTAGAGGAAACAAAGAAATACTCCTTGCATCATTTATTCTAGGAAACCTCAGTTGAGCTCAGACAAACATTATTTCTTGGGCACTAAGTCCTTCTCATACTGGGAACACAAGCATTCACTTAGTTGATAAGAATGTTTTGTTACTTTATAGAATTCTTATATGGTAGATTCTGACAGTTTTTGCAAGGTTTCTCATGGTCTCTTTCCATGAGATGTCCTTAAAGAATATCTTGCTCTGTTGTTTTCTCTGATGTCAACTATAACTAGTCATTTTAAAATATTTTACAGAATGTGGAACAGCTTTCACTAATAAACTTCAAGGAATGTTTAAAGACATGGAGCTTTCCAAAGATATCATGATTCAGTTAAAACAGGTATTAAAATATTTTTGTTTTTAAATGTGAATAAATCATAAGCGGTTTGATTTTTGCAAGCATAATATACCAACTCAAGATTTATACTTATCATAGAGACATCATATTAAATTGTTTAAATTATGACTACTCCCTGGTGCTTTTTGAAAAAAAAACCTACTGAAACTTAGATGGTCCTTCTAATCCAAATTTGAAGAAGTTGGAGTTCCTGATGTGGCTCCACAGTTTAAGAGGATGCAGATTTGATCCCTAGCCTTGCTCAGAGGGTTTAGGATCCAGCATTGTCAGAAGCTACAGCATACGTTGCAGATTCAGCTCAGATCTGGTGTTGCTGTGGTGTAAGCCTGCAGCTGCAACATTTATTCGATCCCTATCTTGGGAATATCTGTGTGCCCCAAGTGTCACCCTAAAAGCAAAAAACAAAACAAAACAAAAACTGTATGAATATATCTGGAACAGATGTGTTCATTTTTAACATCCCAACATTCAAAGCCTTTCCATTGCTTTACTAGATGTATTCTGGTTTTAGTTTTCAATTTTTTTTTATTTATTTGTTTTTGGTATATATTTTTTCATAAGTTACCTCAGATCCTTTTTGAAGTAGGATGGACTTTTAAAAATGCAATATAAAATTAGTTTTGATTTCATTATGTAAGGCAGCTCAGCCTTCATTTTCTTTTTTACCTCCCCCAACATTTTGTTCAAGTGAAAATGTTTTATTTTTCAAACAGGTAATATTTGCAGTGAGTAATTTATCATTCAGATTAGTTATTTTTATAAATGAATTTCTGTCACAAAGTTGTATCCCTGTAAGAGTTTTTCAGTTATTATATTTCAATGTATATTTGTCCCTTTGCAGTATATGCAGAACCAGGATATACCAGGAAACATTGACTTAACTGTGAATATTCTGACAACAAGTTTTTGGCCAGCATATGTCCCTAAAGAGATCCAGTTGCCTCCAGAGGTAAAAACGAAAAATTCCTGTTTAAGACTAGCGCACTTGATATAGCAGATTGGTCTTAAGCTGATTTTTTAATCGTTAATAACTCTTTATATCATGCTTTAGCGTAAACTGAATGCTTGCCCTTTTGAACTGTGGTTATTTAGGTTTTAGAATGGAGGACAGCAAGATTAAATTGTTCAGTGTTAGAATAATTTCTGTAGTTGACATTTGAATAATCTCTTTTTATTATGTGGTAGAACATATATTTTGAGTTTACCTGTCTGGCTTACTTTTGGTTTTACACTTTGCAGTTTTTGGTACTAGTACATATTTTCATTATAATTTTCATTATAAAGTATTTTATTCCTGTGTCACATAAATACATGATAAAAATTAATTAACATGGTAAAAATTTCATAATGTTGGATATTGCTAGTAATTGCTAGTGAAACACGATTTTTTTTTCTGAAAAGTGGAATATTTATTCCTTTTTTTTAATTTCCCTAATACATTATTTTTTTTTCCACTGTACCATGGGGACCAAGTTACACATACATGTGTACATACTTTTTCCTCCCATTGCTGTGTTGCAGTGTAAGTATCTAGACATAGTTCTCAATGCTACACAGAAGGATCTCATTGTAAATCCATTCCAAGAGCAATAGTTTGCATCCGTTAACCCAAAGCTCCCAACCCTCCCACTCCCTCCAACTCCCCCTGTGCAGCGATAAGTCTATTCTCCAAGTCCATGATTTTCTTTTCTATGGAAATACTCATTTGTGCTGTATGTTAGATTTCCAGAGATAAGTGATATTATCTGGTTATTTGTCTTTTTCTTTCTGACTTATTTCACCCAGTATGAGATCTCTAGTTCCATCCATGTTGCTGCAAAGGGCATTATGTCATTCTTTTTTATGGCTGAGTAGTATTCCACTGTGTATATATACATCTTCCTAATCCAATCATCTGTTGATGGACATTTGGGTTGTTTCCATGTCTTGGCTATCGTGAATAATGCTGCAATGAACATGCGGGTGCATGTGTCTTTTTAAAGGAAAGTTTTGTCTAGATATATGCCCAACAGTGGGACTGATGGATCATATGGTAGTTCTATGTATAGATTTCTAAGGTATCTCCAAACTGTTCTCCATAGTGGTTGTACCAGCTTACATTCCCACCAAGAGTGAAGGAGGGTTCCCTTTTCTCCACAACCCCTCCAGCATTTGTTATTTGTGGACTTCTTAATGATGGCCATTTTGACTGGTATGAGGTGGTATCTCATGGTAGTTTTGATTTGCATTTCTGTAATAATCAGGGACATTGAGCATTTTTTCATGTTCTTTTTGGCCATCTGTATATCTTCCTTGGAGAAATGTCTACTCAGGTCTTTTGTCATTTTTCCATGGTTGGCTGTTTTGCTGTTGCATTGTATAAGTTGCTTGTATATCCTAGAGATTAAGCCCTTGTCTGTTGTATCATTTGAAACTATTTTCTCCCATTCTGTAAGTTATCTTTTTGTTTTCTTTTTGGTTTCCTTTGCTGTGCAAAAAGCTTGTTAAGTTTGATTAGGTCTCATTGGTTTATTTTTGCTCTTGTTTCTGTTGCCTTGGGAGAATGACCTGAGAAAATATTAATGAGGTTGATATCAGAGAATGTTTTGCCTATATTCTCTTCCAGGAGTTTGATGGTGTCTTATCTTACATTTAAGTCTGTTAGTCATTTTGAGTTTATTTTTGTGCATGGTGTGAGGGTGTGTTCTAGTTTCATTGCTTTGCATGCAGCTGTCCAGGTTTCCCAGCAATGCTTGCTGAATAGACTTTCCTTTTCCCATTTTATGTTCTTGCCTCCCTTGTCAAAGATTAATTGACCATAGGTGTCAGGGTTTCTTTCCAGATTCTCTATTCTGTTCCATTGGTCTGTCTGTCTGTTTTGATACCAGTACCACACTTTTTTGATGACTGTGGCTTTGTAATATTGCTTGAAGTCTGGAAGAGTTATGTCTCCTGCTTGTTTTTTTGTTTGTTTGTTTGTTTGTTTTTCAGGATTGCTTTGGCAATTCTGGGTCTTTTGTGGTTCCCTATAAATTTTTGGATTGTTTGTTCTATTTCTGTGAAAAATGTCATAGGTAATTTGATAGGGATTGCATTGAATCTGTAGATTGCTTTGGGTAGTATGTCCATTGTTGCAATATTAATTTTTCCAACCCAGGAAGGTGGAATAGCTTTCCATTTCTTTACATCTTCTTTAATTTTGTTGATTAATGTTTTATAGTTCTCGGCATATAAATCCTTTACCTCCTTGGTCAGGTGTATTCCGAGGTATTTGATTCTTTGGGGTGCAATTTGAAAAGGTATTGTATTTTTATATTCATCTTCTAATATTTCTTTGTTGGCATACAGAAATGTGACAGATTTCTGAATGTGAATCTTATATCCTTCTACTTTGCTGAATCAGTTCAAGTAGTTTTTGGGTTGAGTCCTTAGGATTTTCTATGTATAGTATCATGTTATCTGCATACAGTGACCGTTTTATCTCTTCTCTTCCTATTTGGACACCTTTTATTTCTTTTGTTTGCCTAATTGCTGTGGTAGGCCTTCCAATACTATGTTGAAGAGCAGTGGTGAGAGTGGGCATCCCTGTCTTGTTCCAGATTTGAGTAAGAAGGCTTTCAATTTTACTCCATTTCATTGAGTATAGTGTTTGCTGTGGGCTTGTCATAAATAGCTTTGATTATGTTAAGGAATGTTTTATCTATACCCAGTTTGGGAAGAGTTTTTAATCATGAATGGATGCTGGACTATGTCAAATGCTTTTTCTGCGTCTGTTGAGATGATCATGTGGCTCTGACTTTTCTTTTGTTAATGTGTTTTATGACATTTATTGATTTGCATATGTTGAACCATCCTTGTGAACCTGGGATGAATCCCATCTGGTGATGGTATATGATCTTTTTGATATGTTGTTGGATTCAGTTGGCTAAAATTTTGTTGAAAATTTTTGCATCTACATTCATCAAAAATATTGGGTGATAGTTTTGTTTTTTGGTGGTATCTTTGTCTGGTTTTGGGATTAGGGTGAGGGTGGCATCATAGAATGTCTTTGGAAGTATTGCTTCTTCTTCAACCTTTTGAAAAAGTTTAAGAAGGATGGGCACCAGTTCCTCTTTGTATGTTTTGTAGAACTTGCCCGTGAAGTCATCTAGTCCTCGACTTTTATTTGTAGGGAGTGTTTTTCTGACAATTTCAATTTAATTTCTAGTGGTCGGTCTGTTCAGTTGGTCTGTTTCTTCTTGATTCAGTTTTGGCAGGCTGTAAGATTCTAGAAAATGGTCCATTTCTTCCAGATTGTCAAATTTGTTGGCATAGAGTTGTTCATAGTATTCACTTATGGTTTTTTGTATTTCTGCTGTATCCGTTGTGATTTCTCCTTTTTCATTTATAATTTTGGTTATTTGAGTTCCTTCTATCCTCTTCTTAGTGAGTCTAGCCAGGGGTTTGTCAATTTTGTTTACCTTTTCAATGAACCAGCTGTTGGTTTTATTAATTTTCTCTATTATTTTTTGAATCTCTATTTTATTGATTTCCTCTTTGATCTTTATAATTTCTTTCCTTCTGCTGACTTTAGGTCTCTTTCGTTCTTCTTTTTCTAGTTCATTTAGATGGTGGGTTAAGTTGTCGATTTCAGATCTTTCTTCTTTGAGGAAGACCTGTATTACTATGAATTTCCCTCTGAGCACTGCTTTTGCAGCGTCCCATAGATTTTGAGAGGTTGTGCCTTCATTATCCTTTGTTTTGAAGAATTTTTTAATTTCCTTCTTTGATTTCCTCCTTTGATTTCCTCATTTTTTAGTAGCATGTTGTTTTGTCTTCATGTAGTAGGTTTTTCTCATGTCTTTTCCTGTAGTTGATTTCTAGTTTCATTCCATTGTGGTCTGAGAAGATACTTGAAATAATTCTATGCTTCTAAATTTATTGAGGTTAGCGTTGTGTCCCACAATGTGGTCGATTCTTGAGAGTGTTCCATGCGCACTTGAGAAGAATGTGTATTCTAGTTTTTTTGAATGTAGTGTCTTGAAGATGTCAATTAGGTCTAAGTTTTCTCTGTCTTCTTTAGGATCTCTGTTGCTTAATTGATTATCTGTCTAGAGGATCTGTCCATTGGTGTGAGTGGGGTATTAAAGTCTCCAACTATGATTGTTTTCCCATCAATTTCTCCCTTTATGTCTGTTAATATTTGTTGTATGTATCTGCATACTCCTATATTTGGGGCATATATGTTGATGATAGTAATATCCTCTTCTTAAATGGATCCTTTAATCGTTAAATAGTGTCTTTTGTTGTTTTTCTTTATGGCCTTTGTTTTAAAGTCTATTTTGTATGCTCTTGAGTATTGCAACTCCTGCTTTCCTGTCATGTCCATTGACATGAAATATTTTTTCCCATCCCTTCACTTTCATTCTATATTTGTCCTTTGTCCTAAGGTGAGTTTGTTGTAGGCAGCAGATTGAAGGTTTTTGCCCTTTTATCCAATCAGCCACTCCGAGCCTTTTGACTGAAGCATTCAGTCCATTGACATTTAAGGTGATAATTGATAGATGATTATTTATTGCCATTTTAAACTTTGTTTTCCATTCTTTCCATTCCAAAGATGCTCCATTCTTCCTTTCTTTTTTTGGTTGGATGCTCTCAAATTATTTTCTGCTTGAGTATTTTTCTTTTCATTTTTTGTGTAGGTAATGTTTGGTTTTGATTTGTGGTTGCCCTTTTTTTTAAGTATGTTAACCCCTTTCTATAATTGTATGTTTTAGCCTTGTAGGTTCAAACACTTAATTACCATACTAAAATTTTAAAAAAAGTAAATTAAAGATAATCTATTTATTTCCTTAGTTCCCTTGCCCACATTTTCTGATTTTGATGTCTATTTTTTCTTTTTAATTTTATTTTGTTTTAAACATGTTTATCATTAGATCTGTATGCTGGCTTATTTGAGTGACCGCTCTATGATTGACATTTCCTCCATCCTAGTCCTTTCTCTCTTTTTTTTTTTTTTTTTTGCTTTAAAGAACCCCTTTCAATATTTCTTTTAGAGTGGGTTTTTTATTACTGTATTATTTTAGCTTTTGTTTGTTGAAAAAAATGTTATTTCCCCTTCTACTTTAAGTGATATTCATGCTAGAGAGTATTCTAGCTTGCAGATTTCTTACTTTCATTGCTTTAAATACCTCTTGCCATTCCCTCCTGGACTGTAGTGTTTCTGTAGAGAAATCAGCTGATAATCTTAAGGGGGTTCCCTTGTAGGTAACATTCTGCTTTTCTCTTGCTGCCTTTAGGATCCTCTCTCTATCACTAACTTTTGCCATTTTGTTATAATGTGTCTTGGTGTGGGTCTGTTTGGGTTCAACTTGTTTGGGGCCCCCTGTGCTTCCTGTATCTTTAAATCCATATCCTTCATATTTAGGAAGTTTCCAGTGATAATTTCTTCAAATATATTTTCCATCCCCTTATCTTTTTCTACTCCTCTGGAATTCCTATTATGCATAGATTGACCCATTTTATATTATCCCATAGGTCTCTTATGTTGCTTTCATGTTTTTTAATTTGGTTTTCTGTCTGCTGTCCTGTTTGGGTGATTTCCATTATTATATCTTCCACATTGCTATTTTGTTTGTCTTCATTATTCTTTCTGATTTTTACTGCCCTTAGTTCAGTTTGTATCTCTGCAAATAAATTTTCTACTTTTTCTTGGCTCCTCCCTATATTTTCTAGTTCCTTTCTGAGGGTGTCTGCATTACTGTTGATATCTTCTCTTAATTCTTTATTATTTTCACCATCTCCCTTTTGCACTCCAGCTCTGTCAGACTATAGAGTTCTTTTCCATTGTTGACTGCTTTAGAAGAGTTATCCTGTTGATTTAACTGGGAGTGGTTTCTGAGCTGCTTCATCTTGCTTGTTTTTTTCTTTTTCTTGGTGGAGTTGTACTCCCCATGGCTGGGCAGGGTTTGCCTTGGCCCTGCTGTGGAGTGTTTCTCGAGGGCTGGTGGTTTTGGCCGGTCTTCTTTGAGGCAGTTGGGAGTTTCCTGAGGGTAGGTGGGGCTAGCAGGGTCACTCTGAAGCAAAGGAGGACTTCCTGAGAGCAGGCGGGACTGGCAGGTCTGCACCACGATGGAGGCAGACTTCCTGTGGCTGGGCAGAGCTTGCTCTTCTGTTTCTTGGTTGTGGAGCTCTTCCATGGGGCAGGCGGTGCTAGGCAATTGCTCCGTGGGAGTGCAGCGTCTCCCCCCGGCTATCTCCACTCTGGTAACCCAAGCCCACTCCCAAGGACTATCTTTCAAAGCCAAGGTCTTGGTGCTCAGCCCTCCAGGAGCATCTCGGTTTTTGGTGATTGTGCCAGTGGTTCAGATGATCTGTTCAGCTCTCACTCTATTTTTCAGATCTCAAACCTGCTGTGCTCTTCTTGGCATCTGGTGGTCCCTTTGATTTGGTTGATCTTTCCATCAGTTAGGTGACTTTCCAGGATGTGGGTTCCCTTTCTCCTTCACAGTTCCCTTTTGGGAGTGCCCATCCAGTCCTGATTCCCCTTCCCTCACTCTCCTCTTTTCTCTTGTTTTACCCAGTTGTGTCACAAGATTCTTGCCGTTATTGGCAGTTTAAGTTCTTCTGTCCACATTTAGTTGCTGTTCTGTGCAAGTTGTTTAACATGTAGATGTATTTTTTTGTTGTCGTATTTGTGGGAGAGGGCGACCTCATCCCTCTACTCTTCCGCCAACTTGCCTCCCTCTCTCTATTTCCCCAATATGTTATTTTTAATAGGGGCTCTGGGTATGTTTACTGACTAGAAGAATGAATAAATGAGTTAAGATTTTTTTAAAAATGAATTAACATACATTCATTCAATCTCTAGTCATTCTCTGATTGTCATCATGGAGCCTCCTCTTCAAATGCTAACTGTTCTTAGCATTGTTATCTCATTTCTTTAGCTTTAGTTTTCTCCTAGCTGGTAAATCAAACATCCATCATCTACTGGTTGTCTGTCTCTCAAGTATCTGCTGGCAGCTCAGTAGATATTGCCCTCACTGCCACTCTCTGAGATTTAATTTTCATAGTTGCATTAGCATTTTGGTGGAATTTCGGAAAGACCTTATGTAATTTATTGAATATACCATGTTGAACCAAAAGAATTGAGAGTAGGATGTTTTCTTGTTTCAGAATTTCATTTCCCCTCTCCTGATCCTTTTCTACAGAGCTCCTTTACATAGCCTTGGGTAAACCATGCTTGGTTATGGTATATGTTTTTAAATATACTAACTTAGGCCTGTAAGAGTGACTTTTATAAACAATTTATCAGTAATACATTACTTTCATTTCTTTATTTCAGATGGAGAGACTTAAGGAAAATTTCAAAAATTTCTACTTAAGCAAGCACAGTGGTCGGAAACTTCAGTGGCAATCTACTCTTGGACACTGTGTTCTTAGAGCTGAATTTAAAAAGGCAAGCAGTAATTTTTAAGCTGGTATTTTGCTTTTAATTTTTAATTATTTTATAATATTTTCAAACTTTGAAGAATGCTTATTTTTCAAATAACTCTGAATTGTGGGAATATTAACTTGGCTGATGATGAATCTTTTTTTTTTAACATAAATCAGTGTTTAAAATATATTGCTTGTATGGTTTCCTGTATTTAGACACCCCAGCTCCATTATCATAGTTTGCCTTTGCTTTCATATATCTCAGAATCACTATCAGTCATCATTAGAGCCCTAGGCATTAATCATCCTGATCTCAGAAGGCTGGTGGATGCATGTACTGAGATTACTCATCATTTTTGAATTTGAGTCAGACATGGTGGCATTGTTTTATTGACACTCTGAAGATTAAAAAAAAAAAAAAAGATGCCAGCACAAAACTTTCATGAATTGTGTGGAACAGAGTAAAATGTTAATATCCTAAGATAATGGTTTGAATGAAAGAGAAAATATATAAAGTGACCTTCCAGAGATCATTTTTTGAATCTCAGAAATTAGTGAGCTGCTTATGACATGACTGGCAGTGAACTTCCTGTATGTTTGGTGGCATTCACTGCGTGAACTTTGGAAATAATATCACAAGAATTGGGTTGGTCTCTCTTTTCTTCAGCACCTTTGTCACTTATGTTTTGTGGTAGGTTGAAAAATAGGCCGTGAAGGCAAATTTACTTCCTGATCTCTGGTACTTTTTGTATTTCTTTATTTGGAAATGGGTATTTGTAGAAGTGATGAGAGAGCTTGAGGTAAGATTACTATGGATTATCTACATGGGTGCTAAATGTCATTACAACTTTCCTTATGAAAGAAAGGCTCAGGAAAGGAAGCTTTCTCTCTCTCTCTCTCTCTCTCTCTCTCACACACACACACACACACACACACACACATACACACAAAAGGTGATACGAAGATGGAATCTGAAGTTGGAGTGGAAAACCACAAGTCTAGGATGGTAGCAACCACTAGAGGTTGGAAGACAACATGAAGTAGATTCTTCCCGGAATCTCTGGAGGGGATACAGATCTGCCAAAACTTTGATTTTTGTCCAGTAATATTGATGTGAGTGTCTGACTGCTAGAACTGTGAGAGGATGTATATTTATTTTGTTTTAAGACAACAAATGTGTGGTGATTTGTTAAGCCAAGGAAGTGATATATGCTCCTAAGCATTTTACTCTACACCACTCTGTCTTTTCACAGAGACCTGGACACTGACAGTCCATAAATAAATATGTCTGTCATATTTCTTTCTGTCTGTGAAAAAGAGACTTGACATCTACTCCATAAGTCTAGCAACTCAGTAGGGTGTTTGAGTGACCAAAGCCTTAAGGGGTGAGGGTAGAGTTTTTAATTTTCTGTCTCAGTAGGTTTGGGAAAAGTTCCACTGAAAGGTAATAACTAATGTTTGATTTGAGAAGAGGAGAAACCTACTTTTATATTCCCGAGTGATAATCAGATGCGTACACTTCTTTGGGATTAAATGAGAAACAAATTCCATTCTCTATTTTATTCCTCCCTAAATTTCTAAATATGTTTCATTTTTACAGAGCCAAATATTAGGAAATAGTAAACATTGTTTATAATACAACTGAAAAGGGCACATGAAAGACTATTATATAAACCCTAATATGTTATATGCTGATAATATAAGATTGGGTTGGACATGAACTGTTTCCTTGTTGATTGGAATTTTATACTTTTGCTTCTGAACATTGAGAATGAATTATATTTTCAAAAGAAGCTCTTTTTCTATTGAAAAGTCTAATTTTAATAACATATACATATTCTTTGATCTAACAGTTTTAGATTCGTAGCAAAATTGAGCAGAAAGTCCAGAAATTTCTCATATCTTCTGTCCCCTTATGCACCAAATTGATACACTCGTTAGAGTTGATGAATCTCCATTGACACATTCCTATCTCCCAAGAGTCACAGTTTCTGTTAGGGTTGACTCTTGGTGTTAATACATTTTCAGTGTCTGTACAGAGTATAACAACATGTATCCACAATTACAGTACCATACAGAGTCCATCACTGACCTAAGATCATCTGTGTTCTCATATATCTATTTTTACTTTTGAACTTTGTGAAAGCATTATTTTTTCAAAATGTACTTTCTATCACTGATTCAAATAACATACATTTTCTTTGTTATAGCAGATTACACACATAAAAGGGACTTTACTAGGTAAACATCTTTCATTATAGGAGAGCATTTTATATCATTTTCCAATGATGGGAAAATATTAACTGTCAATTTGAAAGTTTATGTAATCTTGAAATACTTTGGCAGGAACGCCAAAAACTTTAAACTTTCCTAAGTTAATCAGAAAGAAATACTATGAGTGATAAAATTCTAAAAGGAATATTTTTAGTATTAATAATAGAAGTAATAGGGCCTACTTTCATCACTGAAATTTAGTGCCCCTCTGAATGTAGTGAAGAATATTCTTTTTCTAATTTCTTGGTAGCTTCAACAGCTTTATTTTTCTGTATTTTCTGTAAAAATTTTCATTTCAGTGTAGTCAGTTTCCAGGAGGTTTTTTTTTTCATTTTCTTATAATGTCCTTAGTGCATTTTGATTTTGCCTTATAAAGTGGAATCAAGTTATGAATATCATTGAATATCTTTTTTTTTTTTTGTCTCTTTGCCTTTTCTAGGGCTGTTCCCTTGGCATATGGAGGTTCCCAGGCTAGGGGTCTAATCAGAGCTGTAGTTGCTGGCCACAGCCACAGCCACAGCAGTGCGGGATCTGAGCTGCATCTGCAGCCTACACCACAGCTCATTGCAGTGCCAGATCCTTAACCCACTGAGCAAGGCCAGGAATCAAACCTGCAACCTCATAGTTCCTAGTCAGATTCATTAACCACTGAGCCATGACGGGAACTCCGATATCTTTTTTAATGAGAAAAAGGATGATAAATTATAAGTTCCATGTGGCCAACTTTGATAAGAATAGAGACAATGATGGATTTGAAATAGTATAAAAATATTTTAGGAAAATAACAGAAAATTGAATGTGAATTTATACATTGAGAAAGTCTCTGGTAAACTGGCTTAAAAAGATGAAATAGACTCCATTAAAAGTATATCATCATGAAATTTTATTTTTATGTTATTTTTATTAAAGTTTAGTTGAATCACTATGTTGTGTTGATTTCTTCTGTGCAGCATAGTGACCCAGTCATATATATATATATGTACTTTTTTCATGTCTTATCTTTCATCATGTTCTCTCTATTCCAAGAGAAATTTTAAATTATGGAAGAGAATGAGGAAGTTTTTAAAAACATACCATAGAAATGGATATCACTCCTGCAGGATTCTTTTATTGAAAGGAAAGGTTGTGCACAAGGGAGAAGGCAGAAGTGGGCTAACTTCTGGCTGGCTTTCAGGGCAGGAGTTTAAAGGCAGTATGAGGGAGGAGGCTGCAGGGTACATGATCAGCTTTGCCCAGTTCTCAGATTGGTTGGCATCAAAGTGAAGTTTGGATTATCAGCCTTCCAGTTTCAACTCATATAGTAGCCTAGTACTTAAAGTGAGCAGTTTTCATCTGGTGAGGGTCTGCTTCCTGCAAAAACAACTTAGGAATATGTCAGGCCTTTATCTGTATCCTTCAGGGAATTGGGAGTGTGGTGATTCTGTGATGAATTTATATTTCCACTCTTGTCCTTTGAAAACTATGTAATACACCAGTGAAACAGAGGTAGAGTTAACTTTTTACTCCTGAAGGTGTCTACTTACTGTCTCATTAGCCCAAGGCTTTGGGCATTTTGTTTTATCAGGCTTGTCAAAACCACTTGCTTAAGGCTGTTCCCTCAGTGCTTTTCCAAAATTTCTTTGCTCTTGTCCCCCTGCCTTAGGAAAAGGCCAGGAAATGTCTGAGTTGTCAATATCAAGACTACATACTTGAAGATTATGAAAGTGTCTGAGGGACTGATTTCCAGCCACAGTTGCTGTGCTTAAGCAAACAATATTTCACATATAAACATACAACATATCATTAATAAAAGTCCATATAAATGTTATTCTCATTTATTCTTTCTCTAGGAGCTTTACAAAATATACCTATCAAAATAAGTGAATAAGCCATATGAGAAATGTTATAATAGAGGAATTGAGATCTAATTTGAGAAAGAGTTAAAGTAATTCCCAGAAGGCAGATGCTTCTAGGGTGTTAGAAGTGTCATTTTTCTAAAAGATAAGATTGTTATGACACTGTAGAGAAAATATAGACATGCTTCTGCATGTTTAGAACTTTTCAAACAAATTTTATTGGGAACTGGTCAAAGAACAAGCCCTGAAACCTAAAGATGTCTGAAAAAATAGTAATGGTAAAATCATTACCTTCTTAGTGGTTTGTTTTTACATTTCAGAAGCAGGAATTTAGCCTGAGAATACAGAGGCATTCCAGAGTTTAAGATTTCAAATTCTTATTGTTCTCCTAGAGATATTTGGCTTGGTAAAATGATTTTCACTGTAAGGTAAATGTTTTTCTCCCTGTCTTAGTAGAGTAGGAGGATGGAATGTATCAAAGTTATTGGGTTAGTATATTCCAGGTTTCATATTCATAAACAGAGTCCAGTTACACATAGGGTGATGTCTTTCAAAACTCTTTGTTCCACAATGAACAAGGATTGGGCAAAAGGAAATCGGCATGGTTGTAGTTGGAAGTAATAATATGTTCCTGTGCTTGGAAACTTCTTATCTGAATTCAGGATAATATGAATAACTATAGATGTTAAAAGTTATCACCTTTATTCTGATTATTAGAATACATTAAAAGATAACATATTTTTTGAAAGCCTTATGGTATGGATATGTGCCTGGAGTAAACCAGTAAAAAACAAATTAAACACACATGAACAGAATTCAATAGATGTTAATGCAAATTACTAGAGTTGTAATTATGGTAATGCTGTGATTTATGTATTTGACCTACAAATATAATTAATTTTCCCACTCAGTATTTGTTTACCTGTGAAATATGTATTTATAATTTCATTTTTGTTAATTTTTCATGTTTCATTTTTGTTAATTCTTCTTTAAGTGTTTTTTCTCCTGTGAAACCACCAAATCCTGGTTTCTTTATTTGGAGTTTTCGAGTTACTAATTAGTCTGTTCATATTTTCTGTTTTTTTATATTTCAGTGATGACAGTTTGTATATTTCTAATTATTCATCCATTTCTTTTAGATTGTCCAATTAGTTTATAAATGATCATAGTAATCTCTTATAATCTTTTGTGACAGCTTTTGTAATGAAACCTCTTTCATTTGCAGTTTTTTGTCTTTTTTCTTTCTTAGTCTAAAGTTTTGTCAACGTTGTTTATCTTTTCAAACAATCAACTCAGTTTTGTTAATCTCTTCTATTGGTTCCTTGTTTACTAATTCATTTATTTCTGCACTAATATTTAATATAATTTTATAACAGGCTTAATTTAGCCTTTTTTATCTGTTTTTTGTTAATGATAACTTTTTCTTTTTCTTTTTTTTTTTTTTTTGGCCACTCTTAATATATGGAGTTCCAGGCCAGCGATCAGATCTGAGCCACAGTTGCAAACTAAGCCATGGCTGTGGAAATGCTTTAACCCACTGTGCTGAGCAGGGGATCAAAGCTGCATCCACACACTGCAGAGATGCTGCTGATCCTGTAGCACTGTGGTGGGGATGTAAATGTTACTTTTTTTCCCATGCTTTATTTCATTACTTTTCACTCTAATATCAGTTATCACCACCTTCTGCTAACTTGGACTTTGTTTTTATTTTTCTAGTTCTTGATGTTGTATAATTGTCTATTTCAATGTTTTTTCTTTTTTTTTAATTTTTATTTCCCCAATTCAATTTTTGCCTACTGTGCAGCATGGTGACCCAGGTACATACATGTATACATTTTATTTCACCCATTATCAAGCTCCATCATAGGTAACTAGACGTAGTTCTCAGTGCTACACAGCAGGATCTCATTGTAAATCCATTCCAAGAGCAATAGTTTGCATCCATTATCCCCAAGCTCCCAATCCATCCGACTCCCCACCTCCCCCCAGGCAACCACAAGCCTATTCTCCAAGTCCATGATTTTCTTTTCTGTGGAAATGTTCAATATTGCCATATATTAGATACCAGATATAAGTGAGATCATGTGGTATTTGTCTTTCTCTTTCTGACTTACTTCACTAAGGATGAGAGTCTCTAGGTCCATCATGTTGCATCAAATGGCATTATGTCATTCTTTTTTATGGCTGAGTAGTATTCCACTGTGTATATATACCACGTCTTCCTAATCCAGTCATCTGTCGATGGACATTTGGGTTGTTTCCATGTCTCGTCTATTGTAAATAGAGCTGCAGTAAACATGCAGGTGCACGTGTCTTTTTAAAGGACAGTTTTGTCCAGATATATGCCCAAGAGTGGGGTTGCTGGGTCATAAGGGAGTTCTGTGTATAGATTGCTCTAGTACCTCCATACTGTTCTCCATAGTGGTTGTACCAGCTTACATCCCCCCCAGCAGTGCAGGAGGGTTCCCTTTTCTCCACCCCACCTCCAACAATTGTTGTTTGTGGACTTATTAATGATGGCCAGTCTGACTGGTGTGAGATGGTATCTCCTTATAGCTTTGATTTGTATTTCTCTCATAATCAGGGATTTTGAGCATTTTTTCTTGTGATTGTTGGCCATCTGTACATCTTCTTTGGAAAAACATCTCTTCAGGTGTTTTGCCCATCTCTCGTTGGGTTGCTGGCTCTTTTGCTGTTGAGTTGTATAAGTTGCTTGCATATTTTAGAGATTAAGCCCTTGTCAGTAGCATCAGTTGAAACTATTTTCTCTCATTCTGCCAGTTGTGTTTTTGGTTTCTTTTTGGCTTCCTTTGCTGTGCAAAAGCTTGTCAGTTTGATTTGGTCCCATTGGTTTATTTTTGCTTTTAGTTCTGTTGCTTTGGGAGACTGACCTGAGAAAATATTTGTAAGGCTGACGTCAGAGAATGTTTTGCCTATATTCGCTCCAGGAGTTTGATGGTGTCTTGTCTTATGTTTAAGTCTGTAAGCCATTTTGAGTTTATTTGGGTGCATGGTGTGAGGGTGTGTTCTAGTTTCATGGATTTGCAGGCAGCTGTCCAGGTTTTCCAGCAATACTCACTGAAAAGACTGTCTTTTTCCCATTTTATGTTCTTGCCTCCTTTGTCAAAGATTAACTGACCATAGGAGTCTGGATTTATTTTGTGGTTCTCTATTCTGTTCCATTCATCTACCACACTGTCTTGATGACTGTGGCTTTGTAACATTGCCTGAAGTCTGGGAGAGTTATGCCTCCTGCTTGGTTGATGTTCTTTAGAATTGCTTTGGCAATTCTGTCTTTTGTGGTTCCATATAAATTTTTGGAGTGTCTGCTCTAGTTCTGTGAAAAATGTCATGGTTAATTTGATAGGGATTGCACTGAATCTGAGCTCACTTTGGGTAGTACGGCCATTTTTACAATATCAATGTTTCCAACCCAGGAACATGGAATATCTTTCTATTTTTTACATCTTCTATCATTTCTGTGATTAATGTTTATAATTCACAGCATATAAGTCTTTCATATCCTTGGTCAGGTGTATTCCCAGGTATTTGATTTTTGGGGGTGCAATTTTAAAGGGTATTGTATTTTTGTATTCCTTTTCTAAAATTCCATTGTTAGCATACAGAAATGCCATTGATTTCTGACTGTTCATCTTATATCCTGCTACTTTGCTGAATTTGTATGTCAGTCTGAGTAGCTTTTGGGTTGATATCTTTAGGGTTTTCTATGTATAGTATCATGTCATCTGCATACAGTGACAGTTTTCCCTCTTTTCTTCCTGTTTGGATGTCTTTTATTTCTTTTGTTTGTCTGACTGCTGTGGCTAGAACTTCCAAAACTATGTTGAGTGACAGTGGTGAGAGTCGGCATCATTGTCTTGTTCCAGATTTTGGTGGGGAGGCTTTCAGCTTTTCTCCATTGCATATTATGTTTGCTGTAGGTTTGTCATAAATGGCTTTGATTATCTTAAGGAATATTCCCTCTATACCCACTTTGGTGAGAGTTTTCATCATGAATGGATGTTGGGCTTTCTTAGATACTTTTTCTGCATCTGTTGAGATGATCATGTGGTTTTTGACTTTTCTTTTGTTCATGTGGTGTATGACATTGATTGATTTGCGTATGTTGAATCATCCTTGTGCATCTGGGATGAATCCCACCTGGTCTAGGTATATGATCGTTTTTATGTGATGTTGGATTCGGTTTGCTAAAATGTTGTTGAGAAATTTTGCGTCTGTATTCATCAAAGACATTGGCCTCTAGTTTTCTTTTTTGGTGGTATCTTTGTCTGGTTTTTGGAATTAGGATGATGGTGGCATCACAAAATGTTTTTGGGAGTGTTCCTTCTTCTTCAACCTTTGGGAATCATTTAAGGAGGATAGGTATAAATTCCTCTTTGTATGTTTTGTAGAATTCTCCTGAGAAGCCGTCCACTCCTGGACTTTTATTGGCAGGTAGTGTTTTTATGATGTATTCAATTCATTTTTGGTGATCATCTGTTCAGTTGATCTATTTCTTCCTGATTCATTTTGGCAGGCTGTAGGTCAGTAGAAAGTTGTCCATTTCTTCTCGGTTTCCATGTTGTTGGTGTATAATTGTTGACTGTATTCTCTTATGGTTTTCTGTATTTCTGTAGTATCCATTGTGACTTCTCCCTTTTCATTTCTTACTTTATTTTGGTTTTTTCTCTCCTTATCTTGGTGAGTCTAGCCAAGGTTTGTCTATTTTGTTTACCTTTTCATAGAAACAACTGTTGGTTTGATTGATTTTGTCTATTGTTTTTTGAATCTATTGTATTGATTTCCTCTTTGATCTTTATGATTCCCTTCCTTTTGCTGACTTTAGCTTTTGTTTTTGTTTTTCTTCTTCTTCTTTTTCTAATTCATTGAAGTGGTGGGTTAAGTTGTCAATTTGAGATCTTTCTTCTTTTTTGAGGAAGGCCTATCTTGCTGTGAACTTCCCTCTGAGCATGTCTTTCGTGGTGTCCCATAGATTTTGAGCGGTTGTGTCTTTGTTATCATTTGTCTCGATTTCCTCATGACGCATTAGTTTTTCGGTAGCATGTTGTTTAGTCTCCATGTGGTAGCTTTTTTCTCATATCTTTTCCTGTGGTTGATTTCTAGTTTCATGCCATTGTGGTACAAGAAGATACTTGAAATAATTCTTAAATTTGTTGAAGTTAACTTTGCGCTCCAATATGTGATCAGTTCTTGAGAATGTCCCATGTGCACTTGAGAAGAATGTGTATTCTGATTTTTTTGGTTGTAATGTCCTGAAAATGTCACTTAAGTCTAACTTTTGTGTCATTTAGGATCTCTGTTGCCTTATTGATTTTATGTCTAGAGGATCTGTCTATTGTTGTGAGGGAGGTGTTAAAGTCTCCAGCTATTATTTTATTCCCATCATTTTCCCATTATGTCAGTTAATATTTGTTGAAAGTATATGAATGCACCTATAATTGGGGCATATATACTAACAATTGTAATATCCTCTTCTTGTATGCATTCTTTAACCATTAAATAGTGTCCTTCTTTGTCCTTCATATGGCCTCCATTTTAAAGTCTCTTTTGTCTGATATGAGTATTGCAAATCCTGCTTTTTTGTATTGTCCATTAGCATGAAATATCTTTTCCCATCCCCTCGCTTTCAGTCTATATGTGTTCTTTGCCCTAAGGTGAGTCTCTTATAGGCAGCAGATTGAAGGTTTTTGCTTTTTTAATCCAACCTGCCACTCTCTGGCTTTTGATTGGAGCATTCAGTCCATTGATATTTAAGGTGATTATTGATAGATGTTTGTTTATTGCCATTTTAATCTTTTTTTAAGTTGATTTTATGTTTCTCCATTCTTCCTTTCATATTTTTGTTCAATGGGTTCCATTTATTTTTTGCTTGGGTACTTTTCATTTTTTGAGAATGTAATGTTTGGTTTTGATTTGTGGTTGCCCTGTTTTTTAAGTATATTATGCCATTCCTGTAACTCTTGCTTTAGCCTGATAGTCATGTAGGCTCAAAATCATCATTAAAATAAAAGAATCTATTTATTTCCTTTCTTCCCTTGCCACTTTGTATGATTTTGTCATCTTTTTTTTTATGTTCATGATTAGATCTGTATGCTGGCTTATTTAAGTGATAGCTTTCAATTGTGGTCGCCTCCATCCTACTTCTTCCTCTTTTTTTAATTTAAAGGAGCCTCTTCAGTATTTCTTTTATAAGGGTTTCCTGTTGCTGTATTCTTTTAGCTTTTGTTTGTTGGAGAAAATCTTTATTTCCCCTTGTATTTTAAGTGATATTCTTACTGATAGAGTATTCTAGGTTGCAGATATTTTCCTTTTAGCGCTTTAAATATATCTTGCCATTCCCTTCTGGCCTGCAGTGTTTCTGTAGAGAAATCACCTGATAGCCTCATGGGGGTTGCCTTATAATTAACGCTTTGCTTTTCTCTCATTGTCTTTTAAATCCTCTCATTAACTGTTACCATTTTTATTATAATATGTCTTAGTGTGGGCCTGTTTGGGTTCAACTTGCTTGGGGCCCTTTGTCTTGATTTCTGTGTCCTTTAGATTTGGAAAGCTTTCAGCCATAATTTCTTCAAATATATTTTCAATCCCCTTTTCTTCTCCTTCTGAAATTCCTATTATGCATAGATTGGCCTGTTTTATATGATCCAATAGGTCTCTTATGTTTATTTAATGTTTTTTATTTGATTTTCTGTCTGCTGTTCTTTTTGCGTGACTTCCATTATTCTATCTTCCAGTTCACTAGTTTGTTCCTCTTCCTTCTTTATTCTGTTCTTTATTATAGCCTTTAGTTCAGTTTGTATCTCTGCAAATGAATGTTCTAGTGTTTCATGGTTCCTTCTTATATTTTATAGTTCCTTTCTGAGGGAATCTGCATTACTGTTCATAACTTCTCTTAATTCCTTCAGTATTTTCACTGACTCCCTTTTGAACTCAAAGTCTGTCAGACTGCAGAAGTCTGTTTCATTGTTGACTGCTTTAGGTGAATTCTCCTGTTGCTTTACCTGGGAATGGTTTCTGAGCTTCTTCATCTTGCTTGTGTTTTTGTTTTTCTGTGAATTTGGGGAAGCCAAACTGTAGTTTGGCACAGTCCAGTGTGGGTCGGAATAACACTTCCCGTGGGTGAAATCTTTTTCTCTAAATGAATGCCACTAACTTTCCTCTAACTGCTGCTTTTCTGAAACCCACTGTTTCATTGAGTTTATTTCAACTAATGTTTTTCTCAAATAATTAACATAATATCCTTTTGCTATTCTTTGTTTCATTAATTCTTCAGGAATGTGTCATTCACTGTCCATGTAGTTGTGAGTTTTCCAGCTTTTCTTCAGTTATTGATTTCTAGTTTAAAGCTATTATGTCCGTAAAAGAGACTTGATATATATTGTCTCATTAAATTTTTAAATTCTTTTTTGTGACGTAATATATGATCTGTTTTAGAAAGATTCTGTGTAGGCATAAATGGAATGAGTATTCTGCTGCTGCTAAATGTAATAATCTATATATGTCTGTAAGGCTATTTTATCTATAGTATTTTACAGATCCACTGTGTTTTTACTGATTTTCTGTCTCTCCATTTTTGAGAGTAGTGTGTAAAAGTTCCATTAGTATATTACTGTTGATTTCTCCTTTTAATTCCGTTGGTATTTGCTGTATTATATACTTAGGTACTTTGAAACTGGGTGCATATATACTTAGAATTGTTATATTCTTGGTGGATTGACTCTGTTAATACTATATAACCACCTTGCCTTATATACCACTTTAGCATATAGTTTATTTTGTCTGAATATAAGCATAGCTCTCCATGCTTTCTTTTGGTTACCATTTGTTAGAAATATAGTTTTCATCTTTTTACTTGCATTACAAATGTACTTTTAAAGATAAAATGACTCTTTTAAGCAGTATATTTTGGATCTCATTATTCCCAGCTCTTTTGATTGGAGAATTTAATCCCTTTAGATTTAAATGATAAAGACTTTTTACTGCCATTTTGTTGTTTCTGACACATTTGTAGATCCTTTTGATCCTTACTTCTCTTCTTGTCATTGTCCTTGGTGGTTTCATGCATTCTTCAGGTCCATTATCATACTTTTTTTACATTTGCTACAGCTTTTTCTGTGGTTATTATCTTGAGGTGTGGCCATGTCCAGCACTGCAGGACAATGGGAGATCCTGAAAGAGGGATGGTGTGGTATAAAAAATCACACAAGACTATTACATTTAGAACGTGGTTGCACTCTGTTCTGCAGAACAAAGGCACTAGGCTTTGGCCCACATGACTTATTAAGAAAGGTGATGAAATTAGTTGGATTAAGAAAGGTGATGAGATTAGTTTGCAAGACAAAGCTCTCTCTTAGAGATAGCAAAGGGGCATACCCTTAGGACATGGTGCAGCTCTTTATGGAATAGCATGGTTAATGCCTAAATCCCTTATCTTGTCTTTGAAGGAGACCCTGTACTTGAGAACTCTGTCAGCTAACATGCTTTTCTGGCACTACCACACACCAAGTTTACTTTCTGCAGAGTTCAGCAACTCAGTGATCTCCAACAAGGTGTACGTAAATATTGTATATTTACAACATCCTAATTTTAACCTGATACACCTTAACTTCAGTAGCATAACAGAAATTTTATGCTTTTAGTTCTTTGCCTTAACTTTCAGATTACTGATACAGTTTACTGTTTTAAAAGTATGTGTCCAATAACATGATGTACTTAACAGTTACTTTTAATACATATATTTCAGTGTCATACAAAAGAATATGTCAATTAGCATTCTCTATTTTGCCTTGAAGAACACCCCATGGCACTTCTCCTGAGGAAGATCTATTTTTGATGAAATTCATCTGCTTTTTTTGTTTGGCAAAGTCTTTACAGTGCCTTTGTTTCTGAAGAATAACTGTAACATCACATGATGTTTGTCTTTCACTGTTTGACTAACTTCACTAAGTATGATTATCTCTAGGTCCATTCATGTGGCTGTAAATTGCATTATTTCATCATTTTTTATGTATATATGTACCACAGCTCCTTTTTCCACTCCTCTGTCAGTGGGCACTAGAGCATGATGGAATATGTGAAAAAATAATATGTATATAGATGCATATGTGTGTGTATGCATATTTATATGTGTGTATCTATATGAATGGATCACTTTACTGTGTGGCAGATATTAAGGAACATTATAAATCAGCTGTATTTTAATAAGAAATTTTTAAAAATGAGACGACAACCCACAGTATTGAAGAAGATATTTGCCAGTAATATGACTGACAAGGGATTGATCTCCAAATTATACAAACAGATCATTCAGCTCAATAAATATAAAAAAAATCAACTGTTATATTTATGGAAACTCATTTGTATGTTATGAATACCTTCCCACTGATATTTTCAAAACATTTTTGTCTTTGATTTTTGATAATTTATTATGTGTCTTAAGTAGTCCTTTTTAAATTCAGTATTTCAGAGTCAACCATAAATCTGGATGTCTGTTTCTCTTCCCTATTTTTGGTAGTTTTCAACCTTTATTTATTTATATACCTTCTGCCTGGTTCTCTCTTTTCTTTATAGGTCTCCCTAGTGGATTTTTTTGTCCCTTGATTATATCCCATAACTCCCATATGCTTCTTTCTTCACTGCTTTTCTTTTTTTTTCTTTTTGCTCTTGAACTGGATAATATCATATGGCCTATCTTATAGTTCATGATTTTTTTTTCTGTTTGAATGAGATGGCTATTAAAACTCACTATTGAAATTTTTCAGTTCAGTTGTATTCTTCAGATCAAGAATTCCTCTTTACGTATTGAATTTCCTGAGCTCATTTTCTTCATGCTATAATACTAAGTTCCTTTTTTCCTGCATTTCACTGTACTTTTTTTCAGATGATATTGTGAATTATCTGTTAGCTAGCTTATAGGTCTTTGCTTCCTTGGGGGAGTTTCCTTGTGTTTTGGGGTGGCATAATGTTATCTGACTCTTCATGAGCCTCATTCCTTGTGTTACCTACACATTTGACTTACCAGTTTCCTCTTTCAGTCTTTTGCTTTTGCATAGAAAGACCATCATCAGTCATCTCAGCTTAGGGAACAAATTATATCTACTGTTAGCATCTGAGGGCAGGCCAAAAACTACCAAAATTAATAGATCCATTGGTTGCCTTTTGTTTTCTGACTTATGCTTGTGACTTAGAGTAATGTCTTCAAGGTATGCGTCAAATAGTGGTACAATTTTGGATTTTTTTTTCATAGTTACTCTCTGTTAATTGTGGCAGGAAAAAGCATTTGAGACAGTTGTTTGCTGAGAGCTATTATTGGGAATACTTTGGCATTAGTAGGTAATTACACGAAAGCTCAATAAGTTTTATTTGCTCTTATATCTAATGTTATGTGAGTCTTAAAATGGCAGGTGTGTCTTAATAATGATAAAAGTAAATTCTGTTCTGTTCTGTTGATAACAAGACACTTTTATGTCATTTTGACACTCTGTGAACTTGTTTCAAATTGTATTAATATCTTAATATAGTATTTATGTAGCTATGACCACAGTTGAGACATCTATAAATTATTTTGAAATTGCTGTTTTTAACAGGGCAAAAAAGAACTTCAGGTATCCCTTTTCCAGACATTGGTGCTGTTGATGTTTAATGAGGGGGATCAGTTCAGTTTAGAAGAAATTAAGATGACCACTGGAGTAGGTAAGTATTGTTTATAATTGTTCAAATCTGTGATCAAAAATGAAAATGCTACAAACATTTTTTTTTCTCTTTCAGAGGATAGAGAATTAAGAAGAACCTTACAGTCATTAGCTTGTGGGAGAGCTAGAGTCCTCATCAAAAATCCAAAGGGCAAAGATGTGGAGAGTGGCGATAGATTTTTTTGTAATGAGGAATTTAGACACAAACTCTTCAAGATAAAGATCAATCAAATCCAGATGAAAGAAACGGTATTTGTTTTTTCTTCATCCTAATAGATGTTTTATACTTTTCTGACTTTCATAACAAGTTAATTTGGCAATGATTGGAATGATTTTTTTTTCTTTTTGTAGTAGAAAGACATCACCAGTAGGATAAATATCCACATTGTAGTGCAACAAATGTTCACAACCTTTTCTCTCTCCTTTTTTTTTTGGGGGGGGGAGCTTTTTTGTTCTTTTTTCATGGCTGTGCCCATGGCATATGGAGGTTCCCAGGTTAGGGGTCGAATCAGAGCTGTAGCTGCCAGCCTACACCAGAGCCACAGCAACGCAGGATCCGAGCCGTGTCTGCAACCTACACCATAGCTCACGGCAACGCCGGATCCTTAACCCACTGAGCAAGGGCAGGGATTGAACCTGCAATCTCATGGTTCCTAGTTGGATTCGTTAACAACTGCGCCACGATGGGAACTCCTCTTTTCACCTTTTGATTGTTGAATGTGCAAGGCATTGATTTAAATTCATTAGGCTATATGCCCAGAATAGGTGTGATGGATCATACTTTTTTTTTCTTGTTAAAGAACAATTGTACTGTTTTCCATAGCAGTTGTCCTACCTTACAGTTCCATAATTATTTCACATGTGTCCTCATTTATCTATACTCTTAGCAAAACTTGTTTTTTTATGCTTTATTTTTTGATAGTAGCCATACTACTGATATAAATTGTTATCTCACTGGCATTTTGATTGCATTTCTATGATATTTTGTGATGTTGAGCATCTCTAAAATGCTTAATGGATATCTGCACATTATCTTTGAAAAAAATTTGTTCACTGTGTCACCAGTTCAAAATTTGGGTTATTAGACTTTTTGGTTATTGAATTTTAGTAATTTTTATAACTTCTGGGACATAACTTCTTATATTTATATGATTTGCAAATATTTTCTCCCTTTCCAGAAATTTAACTTTATTAGTCATATCCTTTGGTGAACAAAGGTGTTAAGTTTAACATAGTCCCAGTTGTCTACTTTGTTTTTACACATGCTGTTGCTGTCATTTCCAAGAAATTGTTCTCACTTGCTGTTATGAAGCTTTTCCCTCTTGTTTTCTTCTGGAAGTTTTGTAGTTTTTGGTTTTTATTTTAAATCCATCTTTAGTTAATTTCTTTTTGTGGGTTAAGATGAAGTCCATCTTTATTATTTTGCACATGAATGCCTTGTTTTCCAAACCATTCTTAATTTATTGTACTTTTGGACTGAATGGTACTAGAACCCTATTGAAAATCATGTACACAGGAGTATTTTTCTATGACCTCTGTTTCTTTCTCACTGGTCTAAATTTCTCTGCTTTTTACCAGTACCACAATATTTTGTTTACTATGGCTTTGTAATATGTTTTGAATACATAATGTGTAATATGTTTTAAAATCGGACTTTATTCTTTCTTAATATTAATTTGATTTTTCAGGGTCTTTTGAGATCCATTGAATTTTACAGCTGTTTTGCATTTCTTCAGATAATTGGTCATCAGATTTTTTTTCTCTTTTGGGCCACACCCACTGCATATGGAAGTTCACAGCCTAGGATTCCAACTGGAGCTGTAGCTGGCAGCCTACACCACAGCCACAGCAACATGGGATCTGAGCCACATTTGTGACCCATGCCATACCTCACAACAATGCTGGATCCTTAACCCACTGAGTGAGGCCAGGGATTGGATCTGTATCCTCATGGATTTGTTTCTGCTGAGCCACAGATGGGAACTCTCTATCATCAGATTTAGATAGGAGTTTACTGGTGTACATTGACTGCTTTGGGTGTTACTAGTATCTTAACATCATTATGTCTTTCACTCCATGATCATGGATGGCTTTCCATTTACTCTGTCTTTTAAAATATCTTTTAGTAATTGTTTTTTTAGTTTTAACTGAGTCTTTCAGCTATTTCATTAGTTTAATTTCTAATTATTAAAATATTTTAAATATACATAAAACATTCATTATTTTTCTTTTTTCTCCATTTTTGCCAAGGATAATTGACTATTTAAATTGTGTAATTTAGGGGTAAAACATGTCTTATTATAAATTTTGTATCATGAAATAATTTTCATAATAAAGCTAGTTAGTATATCCACTTTCTTACATAATTAGCTTTTTTGCAGGTGTTGGTGAAAATACTTAAGATTAAAGTCTTGATGTTCCTGTCATGGTTCATTGGTTAACGAATCCAACTAGGAACCATGAGATTGTGGGTTTGATCCCTGGCCTTGCTCAGTGGGTTAAGGATCTGGCATTGCTCTGAGCTGTGGTATAGGTCACAGATGCAGCTCAGATCCCACGTGGCTGTGGCTCTGACGTAGGCTGATGGCTACAGCTCCAATTAGACCCCTAGCCTGGGTACCTCGATATGCTACAGGTGCAGCACTAGAAAGGCAAAAACAAACAAACTCTTAGTTAATTTCAGGCATACAGTATGCTATTGTTCTATATTCTATATCTAGAACTTACGTATCTTGCATAACTGAAACTGAATTTTTTGACGAACACCTCCCAGTTTCTGTTCCTTTTGGCCCTATCCTTTTCTCAGGTTATGTATGTTTAATTGCAAATTTAAGGGAGATTTTCACTCTTTGTCTTCCTGTATCTGGATTATTTTACTTAGCATACTGCCCTCCAGTTCCATCCATGTTTTTACATGTAGCAGGACCACATTTTATCAATCACCAATGGACATTTATGTTATTCTGTATCTAGATTTTTATCAATAGTACTGCAGTAAACATGGGAGTGCAGACATCTCTTTGATTCAGATTTCAGTGTTCCATAAGAGGCTATACCAATTTACTTTCCAAACAACAGGCACAAGTGTTTTTTTCTCTTCGTGTCCTCACCAATACTTGCCCTTTGTGTGTTTTTTTTTTATAATACACATTCTAGCAAATATGCTTTTGTTTGCATTTTCCTTTGGTAGGATGAGCACCTTCACAGATATATTGATCAATCGTATGTCTTTTTTTGAAAAATGTTTGCATAGGTTCTTTGCTTATGTTTGAATAGTATTAAAAGTATCTTTTAAAAATTATTATTGTTAATTTACAGTGTTCTGTCAATTTCTGCTATATTGCAAAAATGACCCAGTTATACATACATACATATATATATACATTCTTTTTCTCATATTATCTATAAATATTTCTTAAATTCAGTTGTGCAAGTTTGTTTTATATTTACAATTTTAATCCTTTATAAGATATATTATCTGAAAGTATATTTCTTTTTTTATTACTCAAATGAATTTATCACATTCGTAGTTGTATAATGATCATAACATTCCAGTTTCACAGGATTTCCATCCCATAACCCAGGCACATCCCCGCATCCCCCAAACTGTATCCTCTTGAGACCGTAAGTTTTTCACTGTCTGTGAGTTCTGCAAAGAAGTTCAGTCTGTCCTTTTTTCAAATTCCACATGTCAGTGAAAGCATTTGATGTTGGTGTCTCATTGTATGGCTGACTTCACTTAGCATGATAGTTTCCAGATCCATCCATGTTGCTAAAAACGCTGGTATTTCGTTCCTTTTAATGGCTGAGTAATATTCCAGTGTGTGTATGTACCACCTCTTCTGGATCCACTCCTCTGTCGATGGACATTTAGGTTGTTTCCATGTCTTGGCTATTGAAAATTGTGCTGCAATGAACATCAGAGTACTTGTGTCTTTGCGAGTCATGGTTTTCTCTGGATAGGTGCCCAGGAGTGGGATTGCTGAATCAAATGGAAGTTGTATTTTGAGTTTTCTGAGGAATCTCCATATTGTTTTCCACAGTGGTTGCACCAATTTACAATCCCACCAACAGTGTACTAAGGTTCTTTTTTCTCCATACCCTCTCCAGCACTTACTGTTTGTAGACTTTTGGATGATGGCCATTCTGGCTGGTGTAAGGTGGTACCTCAGAGTGGTTTTGATTTGCATTTCTCTAATAATGAGAGACATTGAACATCTTTTCATGTGTTTTTTGGCCATCTGTGTGTCTTCTTTGGAGAACTGTCTGTTTAGATCTTCTGCCCATTTTTGTATGGGGTTGTTTGTTTCATTGGTATGGATCTGCAGAAGGTGTTTATAAATTTTAGAGATGAATCCCTTGTCAGTCGCTTCACTTGCAAAGATTTTCTCCCCTTCTCTGGGTTGTCTTTTTGTTTTGTTTAGGGTTTCCTTTTCTGTGCAGAAACTTTGAAATTTGATTGGGTCCCATTTGTTTATTTTTGTTTTTATTGTCAATACTCTAAGAGGTGGATCTGAGAAGATGTTGCTGTCATTTATGTCAGAGGGTGTTTGGCCTATGTTTTCCTCTAGGAGTTTGATAGTGTCTGGTCTTATATCTAGGTCTTCAATCCAGTTTGCATTTTTTTATGGTGTTAGGGAGTGTTCTAATTTCATTCTTTTTCATGTGGCTGTCCAGTTTTTCCCAGAACCACTTATTGAACAGGCTGTCCTTTCTCCATTGTGTATTCTTGTCTCCTTTGTTATAGATGAGTTGGCTGTGGGTTTAATTCTGGGCTTTCTGTCCTGTTCCACTGATCTATATTTCTGTCTTTGTGCCAGTACCATATGGTTTTGATGACTGTTGCTTTGTAGCATATTTCATAGATTGCTCTTTGTCTTATTCTTTTCTTTGCAGAAGTTTTTGTTTTGTTTTGTGTAATCCTTACACTCTGTCTGTATTTAATGTAATCCTTACACTGTGCTTATGGTTTCATATCCAAAGAAACATTGTATATCCACATGTCTAGAAGATTTTGTTCCCATATATTTCATTTAAGTATTTTTAGTTTCAGGTTTTAAATTTCGATTTTAATTTATTTTACATTGGTTTGTGTCTCTGGTATGAGATAAGGGATGAATTACATTTCTTTTTGCATGTGGATATTCAGTTTGCTCAATAAAATTTATTGAAGAAATTATCACTTTGCCAGTAGTAAAGCATTGGCATCTTTTCATAAATTAGTTTACCATATGTGTGTTGGTTTATTTCTGCGTTCTTAGTTTTGTTATACTGGATTATATGTCTCTTTTTACTCCATTCTTATACAGTATTGTTGGTTTTTGTTTGTTTGTTTGTTTGTTTGTTTTGTTTTTTGCTTGATTTTGCTTGTTTTTTCTTTTTAGGGCTGCATATGCACATGAACAGCATCAGTGTTCCCAGGCTAGGGGAAAAATCAGAGCTGCAGCTGCCAGCCTATACCACAGCCATGGCAATGCAGGGTTTGAGCCCCTTCTGGAATATGCATCACATTTATAGCAACACTGGATCCTTAACCCACTAAGTGAGGCCAGGGATTAAATCCACATTCTCACGGACATTAGTTCAGTTTGTTACTGCTGAAATACAGCAGAAACTCCCCAGTCTTATACTGTTTTGATTGCTGTTGTTTTGTAACATATTTTGAAGTCATGGAGTTTCATACTTTTTTGTTATTTTTGACTTCATATTTTTGTCTTTCCTGATTTCAAAAAAAATTTAGGATATTTTTTAACATTTCTATAAATAATTCCACTTTTGTTGTGCAAGGGGTTGCAAACATATGAATCTGAAGATCACTTTGGACAATACAGACATTTTAACTATCATGTCTTGCACTCCATGAATATAGGATATGCTTCCAACTGTGTTTTTTATTTTTTCAATTTTTAATTTTATTTATTTATTTATTTTTTAGGGCAAGTGTGGCACGTGAAAGTTTTCAGGCTAGGGGTCAGATTGGAGCTACAGACATCACTGTGGTGACTCCAGATCTGAGCCACGCTTCTGAACCAAACCACATCTCACTGCAACACTGGATCCTTAACACATTGAGCAAGGTCAGGGATTGAATTTACATCTTCACAGATACTAGTCAGGTTTGTTTCTACTGAGCCACAATGGAAACTCCCACTTGTGTTTTTTAAAACTTTTTCTGTCAATATTTTGTATTTTTCAGTACACAAGTCTTTCATATGCTATTGTTCAGTCTTAAGTATTGTATTTTCTTAATTGCCATTATAAATAGAATTGGTTTTTTAATTTCCTTTTTGCTTGGGTTATTGTTGTAGGTTTATGTGATTGTTAGAATGGACAGAAATGCATCTTCATTTTGAAGATTGGTTTTGTGCTGTAACTTAATTAAATTTGTGTTAATAGCTTTTATATGTGGAATTTTTAGGATGATCTACATGTAAGATACCATCTCCAAACAGACATAATTTGACTTCCTACTTGATTTGAGTGCCTTTATCCCCCTAATTATTCAGACTGCTAGTATTGCTGAATAGGAGTGGTGAAAATGGGCAGAATTGCCTTGATCCAGAATATTAGAGGAAAAACTTTCAACTTTTCACCTTTTGATATTACGTTGGAATTTTATTGTATGGGGTTTGTTCTATACTTTTTAAAGAGTTTTTTTATTTGTTTGTTTTTACCACAAAAAGTATTGAATTTTTTCAAGTTCTTTCTGTTCATTCCCTGGAATGATCATGCTTTTTATCCTTTGTTTTACTATTTCCTGTCCTATTGATTGAATTATGCTGAACTATCCTTGCAACACATGGACAAATTTCTACCTGGTTATGACATGCAATCTTTTAAAGTGCTATTATTTTTGCCTTTCTAGTATTTTTTTAAGTATGGGATTATTTCCTTAATTTCTTCCTTAATTGATCACTGTTAGTGTATAGCTGTATATCTGAGTTTTGTGTCTTGTATCTGGATACAACATTTTTGCTTAATTCATTTTTTTTTGTCTTTTTGGGGCCATACCCACTGCATGTGGAGGTTCGCAGGCTAGGATTTGAGTTGAAGTTATACCACTGGCCTATATCACAGCCTCAGAAATGTCAGATCCAATCCATGTCTGAGACCTACACCATATCTCACAGCAATCCCGGATCCTTAACCCACTGAGTGAGGCCAGGGATCAAACCTGTGTCCTCATGGATGCTAGTCAGATTAATTTCCTCTGAGCCACAACAGGAACTCCCATTTTATTAATTTATTATTAATAAATTTAATTTATTAATAATAAGTTAAGATCCGATTTATTAAGTTAAATGAAGATTTTTTTGTGCAAAATTTTCAGAACTTTCTACATTAAATATATTAATTCACATTATGAACAGAGATGTTTTTTCTTATTCCTTCCTTATTAGGTGCCTAATTACTCTGGATAGGATATCCAGTACTGTGTTAATAGAAGTGGTGTGAGGGTGCAGTTATATCTTTTTTTTGTAATCTTGCAGCAAAATTTTTTCTTTCACTATGTTGTTAATGTGCTTTTCAAATGAGACCTTTATTGTACTGAAATAGTTTGCTCCTATCCTTGCTTTGTATTGTTGTTTTCAATCATGAAAGAGTGGTGAATGATATCTGTGCATTATCCCTACTCCTCAGATCCTGTTAACCACCATTCTAGTCTCTCTCTATTAATTTGATGATTTGTTTCCACACTGGCATTTAACTTTTATTTTCTGACTTAAATGCTTGTGACTTAGAGTAATGTCCTCAAGGTACATGTCCTATACAGCCAGGTGTCCTTTTTTTCACTGAATACAATTCCATTTTATTTATGTACTTCACATTTTTAAAATTTATTTTTCTTGTCAGTTGACAATTAGCTTGTCCAATATTTCATTACTGAGGATAATGCTACAGCAAATATGGAATGTGGTTTTCTCCTTAAGTTATTGATTTTATCTACTTCGGATACCTAGGGATAGAACTGCTTGATCATATGGAAGCTCTATTTTTAATTTGAGGAATAAACTCTATGGCATTTTCCATAGTTGTTGAACAAGTTGGTATTTTTATAAGGAGTTCACAGGCTCTCTTTTCTTCTTGTCTTCACTACCACTTATTACCTTGTCATTTTGATTATAGCCATTCTATAATCAAACTGTGATATAATCAAACTCATTGTGGTCTTGATTTGCATTTCTGATGATTGGTGAGGTAAAGATCTTTTCATGTACCTGTGGGTCATTGGATGTCATCTTTGGCCTAATACTTATTTAGTTTTCCTGGTCATTATTAAATTGAATTGTTTGCAGGGGTGGTCACTGATTTGTAGTTCTTTATATATTTTAGATATAAACCCCTTATCCAATATATAATGAACAAAACATTTCTCCTGTTCTGAACTGCCTTTTGTGGTTTTGTTTGTTGTACCTTTTTAGTTTGGTACAGTCCCATTTGTTCATTTTTACTATACTTTTGGTGTCACATTCAGAAAATCATTGTCAAGACCAATGTTCAGGAGCTTCATCTCTCATTTATTTTTAGAAGGATTAAAACTGTATAGTCTTATATTTAAGTCTTTGAAAATTTCCTTTTTTTGTTTGTTTTGTTTGTTTTTTGTCTTTTGAGGGCCACACCCAGCATCTGGGGGTTGCCAGGCTTGGGATCAAATTGGAGCTGTAGCCTCTAGCCTATTGCCAGAGCCACAGCAACACCAAATCCCAGCTGCTTCTCTGACCTACACCACAGCTCACGGCAATGGTAGAGCCTTAACCCTCTGAGCGAGGCCAGGGATCGAACCCGCAATCTCATGGCTCCTAGTTGGATTTGCTTACACTGCGCCATCATGGGAACTCCTCTGATACATTTCTGATTACTGTAAGATACCCCATTTACATTCTCCTGCATGTTTTAATCCAGTTATTTCAACATCCTTCAGTGATGAGACTGTTTTCTTCATATTGGATCCTCTTGCCTCCCTTGTCATACTATTTGACTATAGGAGTAGGGGTTTAATTCTGGGATTTTATTGTATTTCATTGGTATGTGGCTATTTTGGTGGCAGTACCATATTGCCTTTGTTACTGCAATTTTTTTCATGTAGCTTGAATCAGAACATGTAATACTTATAACTAGATTCTAGGTGAGATTTCCAGTACCATATTGCGTAAGAGTGATGAACACATATACCTTTATTTTGTTCCAGATCTTGAAGAAAAGCTTTCAGTTTTCTCCATTGTGGATAATATTAGCTGTTGGTTTGTTTTATACTAACCTAGTTATGTTGAGGTATATCCCTTCTACCCACATTATGTTGAGGGATTTTGTAAAGAATAACTGTTGTATTTTGTCAGTTTTTTTGAATCTATTGAGATAGTCATGTGATTTTTATTTTTGTTTTCTTCTAAAATAAAAGCAAAGTTTAAGTTGATTTAATTTCCCTTTCATTGAGGTAGATACAATATTATGTTCGTTTCAGCAATAGAGGTAGAGATGTTTTAGTGCAATTTTGCAGTATACTCTATGGTAAGTAATTGTAATAGGTATAGTTCCCTGTGCTGCATTACTTACATATTTATAAATAATATTTTGTATCTATTAATACCATATAAAAATTCATTATCCCCCCATAGTTTTCCCTTTGTAAACCACAAGTTAGTTTTATGTATCTGTAAGTCTGTTTTTTTTGTTTGTTTGTTTATGTGTCTGTGAGTCTGTTTTTGTTTTTCTGTGTCCTAGTATGTGATTTATCCTGTAGAACATTATATGTATACTAGAAAATAGTGTTTATTCTATGTTTGTGGGTGTAGTGTTTGGTAGCTATCTGGTAGTTTTAAGTGATGGTGTATTTTTTCCTTTGTGATGACTGTTGCCTTCCTGACTTTCTGTCTGGATGAATTCTCCATTGATTTAAATGTACAGGTGTTAAAGTCTCCTACTATTATTATATTACGGTCATTTTCTCTCTTTTTAAAAATTTTATTGGAGTATATTATTTACAAAGTTGTTTTGGTTTCATGTATACAGAAAAGTAAGCAAATGCTTATATGCATATATAAATATATATTCATGTATATAAATCATATGCATATATCCAGGCCTTTTATTTGTGTGTGTCTTTTTGCCATTTCTTGGGCCGCTCCCGCGGCATATGGAGGTTCCCAAGCTAGGGGTCTAATCGGAGCTGTAGCCGCCAGCCTATGCCACAGCCACAGCAATGTGGGATCAGAGCCACGTCTGTGACCTGCACCACAGCTCACGGCAATGCCAGATCGTTAACCCACTGAACAAGGGCAGGGATCGAACCCACAACCTCATGGTTTCTAGTCGGATTTGTTAACCACTGCACCACGACAGGAACTCCAATCCAGGCCTTTTAATGTTCTTTTCCCAGTGAGGTTATTCCACGGCACTGAGTAGATTTCCGTTTCTATTAGTTTTTTCTTTGTATATTTAGGTAATCCTGTTACGGTGCATATATGTTTTTAAGTATAGGATGCTCTTCCTGTATTGATTCCTTTATCATTATGTAATGCAGTTCTTTGTATCTGTTATAGACTTAGTTTTAAAGTCTGTTTTTCTTGTGAATATTTCTACCCCCATTTTGTCATTTCCATTTTCATTAATTACCTTTTTATATCCCCTTAATTTCACTATATGTGTGTCTTTTACCCTGAAGTGAATCTCTTGTAAGCAGTTTATTGACGGCCCTTTTTTTAATCAAATTATTCACCCCATGTCTTTGTTAGAGTACTAAGTCCATTGACTAAATGTTATTGTGAGAAATATGTATATTGACATTATATGACATGGTTTCCAGATGTTTTTAAAGTTCTCTGTTCTTACTACTTTCATTGTGAATTTATGATTTTATACAGTAGTATACTTAAGTTCTTCACTTTTTGTTTTTTGTCTGACTATTGTACATTTTTGGTTTGTGGTTTCCATGGGGTTCATATGTGTTTACCCATGATTATGTATTTGTTTATTTTATGCTATAGTTACTTAAATTCAAACACATTCTAAATAACCAGCAATTTTTACTTTTTTCTCCCCTCTTTTATTTTTGATGTAATATTTTCCATGTTCATGCTTATCACCTGTCCATTATATTTGTAGTTGCTTTGACAATACTTTATTATTTTAATTGACATACAGATTTATTTAAGTAATTTTTAATCCTTACTCTATGTCTGCTTTTGCTAGTGTGGTTTTTCTTTTCCTCTGTATTTTCACTTATTTTCATTTAGATCAGATCCTTCAGCATTTCAGAAATGCTATTAGTTTTTAGTTTTAGTATTTAGTTTTTATTTTAGCATTTATTTATTACTTAAATTTTTGATGTCTTAGAGGTAATCCCTCCTATAGTGAATGATAATCTTGCTGGGTAGTGAGTTCATTTCCCTTCTTAATTTTCTTAACTTTCTATGTTTCTATGAATTTAGGAGAAACAGTTACATAATGTGTTCTTGAAGGGGTATTCTTATGTTGGTGTGTAGATTGTTGACTGCTTGTGCTCAAGGTATATGGTGGGTCAGATGGATTTTAGGTAGATGCCAGTCACATCTTTATCAACCTATACTAGCAGATACTATCTTGGAGGAGGATGGCTGCAAATGGAGGAGCTAGAGTCTTTTCAGGATGTAAGAATTTCTTTTTTTCTTTATGCCGTTATTGCCCTTTCAGGAATAGGGTCTGGTTCTTTTTATGTTTTGTTAAGTTTTTTATCATATTTACTAGATTTCCTATATTAGTCATCTCATAGAATATTTGTTTTTCTCTGTCTCACTTGCTTAATTTTTGCTAATCCCTAGGTCCATCTATGTTGGTGCAAATGACATTTAGTTCTTTTTTAAACTACCTGAGTAGTATTTCATTGAATATATTTACATCATCTTTATCCAATCCTCTATCAATGAAAATTTTAGGTTGCTTCCATCTCTTTGCTATTGTAAATCATACCATTACTGTGATTGAGGTCCATGTATCTTTTCCAATTGTGGTTTCATCCATTAATTGGTAATTTAGTTTCTTTTTAGAGCCTCACCTGCTACAAATGGAAGTTCCCAGGCTAAGGATCAAATCAGAGCTGCAGCTGCCTGCATACACTGCAGCCACAGCAATGACAGATTTGAGCTGCATCTGCAGCCTGCACTACAGCTTGCAGCAGAACCATATCTTTAATCCACTGAGGCAAGGCCAGAGATTGAACCCACATCCTCACAGACACTCTGTCAAATTATTAACCCACTGAGCCACATAACTCTCTCAGGTTGCAGTTTGATTTGCATTTCTCTGCTAATTGGTGATGTCATGAACATTTTCACATGCTTTTTGGCCATCAGTTTACCTTTTTTGGTAACAAAAAAATGGATCTGGAGGAATCATCAGTCTCCCTGACTTCAGACTAAACTACTAAGCTACAATAATGAAAACAGTATGGTACTGACACAGAAAACAGAACTATATATCTATGGAACAGCAGAAAGCCTAGAAATGAATCAGGTAATCAATCTTTGACAAAGAGAGCAAGAATATACATGGAGAAAACACAGTTTCTTCACTAAGAGGTGTTTAGAAATCTAGACAACTACATCTAAAAGGAAGAATAGGACACTTGCTAACGCTATAAACAAAAATAAATTCAAAATGGATTTAAGACCAAATGTAAGACTGGATACTATAAAACTCTTACAGGAGAACAAAGCCAGAATTCCTTGGCATAAATTGCAGCAATATCTTTATTGATCCATCTCCCATAAAAATTAAAAATATATATAAATGGAGTTCCAGACCTGGGGCAGCGGAAATGATTCCAACTAGGAAACTTGCTGTTGTAGGTTCGATCCCTGGCCTCACTCAGTAGGTTAGGGATCTGGCGTTGCCATGAGTTGTGGTGTAGGTTGCAGACACAGCTTAAATCTGGCATTTCTGTGACTGTGGCATAGGCCAGAAACAACAGCTCTGATTGGATTCCTAGTCTGGGAACCTCAATATTCTGTGGGTGTGACCCCCCAAAAACAGGAATATATATATATATATATATATATACATACACACACACACACACATACATACACAATAACTAATAACTAATAAGTGGTACTGAGTTGCATGTAAAAGATGACAAAAAAAAAAATTGGAGTTCCCATGGTGGTGCAGTGGAAATAAATCTGACTAGGAACCATGAGGTTGTGGGTTCAGTCCCTGGTGTCACTCAGTGGATTAAGGATCTGGCATTGCCATGAGCTGTGGTGTAGGTTGCAGACACAGCTTGGATCTGGCATTGCTGTGGTTGTGTTGTAGGCCAGCAGCTACAGCTCTGATTAGACCCCTAGTCTGGGGAACCTCTGTATGTCACAGGTGCAGCCCTAAAAAGACAAAAGACCAAAAAAAAAAAAAACCACGTAGAATTTCTTTAAAAAATATAAAAATTTTTTGGAGTTCCTATCATGGCACAGTGGTTAATGAATCCAACTAAGAACCATGAGGTTGTGGGTTCGATCCCTTGCCTTGCTCAATGGGTTAAGGATCCGGCATTGCCCTGAGCTGTGGTGTAGGTTGCAGACACAGCTCGGATCCCGTGTTGGTGTGGCTCTGGCGTAGGTCGTTGGCTACAGCTCCAATTAGACCCCTAGCCTGGGAACCTCCATATGCTGCAGGAGCGGCCCAAGAAATGGCAAAAAGACCAAAAATAAAATAAGTTTTTGCACAGCAAAAATAAACAAACATGAAAAGACAATGCACAGAACGGGAGATAATATTGCAAATGAAGCAACACAGAAATAATTAATCATCAAAAGTACAAACATTTCAACAATTTTATATATTAAAAAATCCAATAAAAATGGGCAGAAGATCATAATAGACATTTCTCCAAAAAAGCTTTATAGACAAGCAAAAGCTAGAGAATTAAGCACCACTAAATCATCTTTAGAACATGTTTTTAAAAGAGCTTCTTGGTTGAGAAAAAAAGGCCATGACTAGAAAGAAGTGACTCATGAATGAGGTCATGTGTTATTTTTCTTTCTCTCTCTGACTTACTTCACTTAGGATAATGCCCTCAATGTCCCTGTTGTTGCAAGTGGTAAAATTTCCTTCTTGTTTTTATCCCTTTGTATATAGTACCACATCTTTCTTATGTATTACTCAATGACAGATATGTAAGATTATTTCCATGCCTTGGCTGTTGTAGATAGTTTTGAAATGAATATGGAGTGTATGTATCATTTAAAGATAATATTTAAAATTTTCTATGTCAGAACCTGAATGAGGAATTGCTGGATCATTGGGTGGTTCTATTTTAATATTTTGACTTTCATATTGTTTTCCTAGGTTGCATTCCAACTAGAAGTGCAGAATGGGTCCCTTTTCTCCACGCTCTAGCCAACACTTGTTACATCTTGTCTTTTTGATAGTACTATTCTAATAGGTATGAGAGTATATCTCAAAATTTTGACTTACATTTTCCTGATGATTTATGATGTTGGTCATCTTTTCATCAGCCTATTGACCATCCATATATCCTCTTTGGAAAAGAGATCTATCCTGATCATGTACCCATTTTTAATAAGATTTTTTAAATTTAATTGAGTTATTTATATTTTGTATATTAATCTCATTAGATATATGATTTGTACATATTTTCTGTCATTTGGTAAGTTTTTGCCTTTTAGTTTTGGTGATGCTTTCCTTTGCAGTGCAGAGTTTTGGGTTTAGTATACAGTTATTTTTCTTTTCTTGCCTTTACGTTTAGTGTGAAATGAAAAAAATCATTGCCAGTATCTGTGTCTTGATGTTGATCACCTGCATATTCTAGGAGTGTTATGTTATCAAACCGTAGGTTGAGTGTTTTATCCACCCTGACTTATTTATATAATGGGAGTTAGTGGTTAAGATTGATTTTTGCCAGTTGGTATTCTAATTTTCCATTCACAATTTATTTAAGACTGTTCTTAGCCCATTATATATTTTCACTCATTTGTCATAAATTATTTAAACATATATGCATTTTTTATGGTTGTGGTATTCTGTTCCATTCATCTATGTGCCTGCCATAGTCCAATACCATACTGTTTGAATTATTATTACTTTTAATTAAGTTTTAAATTGGGAAGGACAAGGTATCTCACTTTGTTCCTTCTTAATACTTCTTGGCTCTTTGGGATCTTTTGTGGTTCCATACACATTTTAGGATTGCTTTCTGTTTTTTGACCAATTCTGCTGGAGTACATAATATATACTGATGCCTTGAGGCTACAAGTTGTTTTGGATAGTAGGAATGTTTTAAAAATTTCTTGTAATCCATAAGCACAGATTATTCTTCCATTTGTTTTGTGTATTCCATTTCTTTCACTAATGTTTGTTTCCAGTTAAAGCCTTGTACCTCCTTAGGTGTTTTACTCTTATGGATGCAGTTGTAAATGACATTATTTTATTAATGTCTTTTTCTGATTATTTGTAATTAGGGTAGAGAAATGCAACAGAGTTTTTGTCCTTTGATTTTTGTATCCTTCAGAGTTCTCAATGAATGAATGAATGAATGAATGAATGAATGATTGCTTGATTGATTTTTAGTTATTATGGCTGCATCCGCAGCATATGGAAGTTCCCAGGCCAGGGACTGAATCTCTGCCTTAGCTCCAGCCTGTGCCACAGCTGCAGCAACACTAGATCTATTAACCCACTGCACCAGCCAGGGATCAAACCTACACTTCTTATGCAGCCTGAGCTACTGCAGTCAGATGCTAAACTCACTGTCCCACCAGCAGAGCTCACTGGATTTGTTTTCAGGTGCTAATAACAGTTTTTTAAATGGAGTCTAGGATTTATGTACATGTTTTGTCAGCTGCAAAAAATTAATTTTATTTCTTCCTTTTCGATTTGAATATTGTTTATTTCCATTACATGTCTAATTGCTCTGTGTAGGAATTACAGTACACTATTGAAAATAAGTGCTGCAAGTGGAGATCCTTGCCATGCTTTTGATTTTAGAAGAAAAGCTTTGAGCTTTTCATAGTTGAGTATGGTGTTAGATCTTGTCTATTTATATATTGCCTTTGTTATGTTGAGATAATTTTCCTCACTTTACCGAGAATTTTTAATCATGCATGGATTTTGAATTTCATGCAGTGTTTTTTTCCTGTATCTATGAAATTATCATAGTTTTTAACCATATTTTTTGTTAACATAGTGTATCGAGTGATCTATAGCTTGTTGTGTCAGTCTTGTCTCCCCACCCCCTGGAATAAATCTCACTTGACCATACTGTGTAATCTTTTTAATGTATTACTGAATTTAGTTTAGTAATCTTCAAGATTTTGCATCTGTTTTTCATTAGGGCTGTTGACCTATAGATTTCCTTTTTAGTGATGTCATCTTGATTTGGTATGGCTAGTACTGTGTTCCTAAAATGAGATGGATATGCTCCTTCCTTTTATATTACTTTGGATGGGTTTGAGAAGGACTGGTATTAATTCCTGTTTTAGTTTGAATATTTCTTCAATTTCCTGGTTGTAATTTTTCTGTTTAGATTTTTTCTTTCTTGATTTTTGTGTATAATTTTAGGAGTTATCTGTTTCTTTCAGGTTGTCAGATTTGTTGCTATTTTATTACTACAGTAGTCTCTTGTGAAACTTTGTGTCTTCGAGTCATCAGACGTAATGAATGATTTCTCTTTCATCTGCTTTTATTTTGGCCCTCTTTCTTTTGGTGAGTTTAGTTTAAAAACCTTCTGATTTGTTTTTTTTCAAAGGCTTGGATTTTGTCTTCATTAATCTCTGTGTTGTCTTCTTAGTCCTCATTTCACTTAATTCAGTTCTGTTTTTTGTGTATAAACTTTTGGCTTCGTATGTTTTACTATATGTAATTCCTTTGGTGTTGTTAAGACTATTTTGGATTTTTTTTGTGTGTATTGCTGTAACATTTATTTTCATCTTTTACTGCATTCTGTAAGTTTTGGTGGTTGTGTTTCTATTTTTACATGTTACAATTATTCTTTGACCTATTGACTGTTCAATACCATGTTTTTAAATATCCATATATTTATATTCCTGCTTTTCTATTTGCAAATTATTTTTGCATTCATGAAATTTTTCTCAGAAAAAATGCTTGATTTCAGACGCTTAAATTTGTTAAGAATTTTTTTTTGTGGTATAATGTATGATGTATCTTGTAGACTGTTCCGTAGGCAACTTAACAAGGAAGTGTGTTCTGTTGCTTCTGTATATGTCTGTTAATGTCATTTGGCTTAGTTTATTATATAAGGCTGATATTTTCTTATTGATTTTGTGTCAAGATATCATTGATGAAAGTGGAGTATTAAAGATCTCAACTACTAGTGTATTTCTATTTTTATTTTAGTTCTGTTAATATTGCTTTATATATTTAGGTACTGTTGTAGGATATGAACCTTAACTTTCCATCCTGCCCTGACTCTTGATTTTTTTCTCATACCTTTGAGTTATCCCAGCAATGTATTTTAATTTTTAATGCCTTCCAATAATTGAAAGACCATGAAGACCTCTCATTGTCCAAATACAATCATCTTGATCAGTACCTTGATTCAAGCAGATTGAAAATCAGACTTTCAGGCAGCAGTTTGCAATACATGTGTAATAGTCCTTTAAGACTGCAAATGTATGCTCCACTAGCTAATTGACTCCAGTGATCTCAAGATATTACCTGGGGCATTTGATATTTTCTCAAGTTGTTATAGCCTGGTGAGTCTTGTGGGAACACTATTGGTTGTCAAAACTAGAATTTGGAGGGGCTGATCGCAGGTGAAGGTCTTAAAAGTTCAGATGCCTAATGTGGGCTTACTTCCAAGGGAGAAGCCCTGAGTTTTTCATTTTGTCACAATATGGGTCACTATCATGGCAGTGGGGTTTGTGGGTGTGTCACAGCCTCTCCACCTACTTTGATTTGGATTCTTTCCTTATTCTTAAAACATGAGTGATAACTTTATCTGGTAGAGTGTTCTTGGTTGTAGCTTTTTTCCCCTTCGTCATTTTGAATATTACTCCCATCTGGCCTCAAAGTTTCTTCTAAAAAAATAACTGACCATCTATAAGAGTTGCTTTGTATGTAAGTAGTTTGTCTTCCGGTGCTGCTTTTAATATCATCTTTTTTATCTTTAGTTTTTGCCATTTTAATTGTAATGTTTCTTATTGTTGATCCTTTAGGATCCATCTTGATTTGGAGACTGAGATAAGCTGAGGATGGTTCTGGCCCACTTATGTGCAGTCCAGGGCCCAGTTCAGAGTCTAGAGAGAGGACTCCAAAATGGTGTTTGCCAGAGCAGTGTACTCATAGAATTTGCTCCTCAGAATGGTTGCCACCATTGTCTCTGTACTTTCAAGGTGTCCCAGTTCCCTCCTACATCTCCAGGAATTTCTCCAAAATCAGCAAGTGGTCTCACCCAGGCATAGTTCAAATTACTGTCTCTATTTCAGAACATGTATGAATTTCTACATGCCCCTTAAGAGCTGATACTCTGTTTATCACAGTCCTCTGCAAATCCTTGGCAAGTCCTGCTGGTTTTCAAGGCCAGCCAGTCCAAAGGGTTTACCATCCTGATGCAGGACACCTGAATTGGATAGTCCTGTGTGTGGCTTAGATTCTTTGTTATTACCCTCATGTTTGTAGCTTGCCTACTGGTGGGTATGGGTTTTGACTATATTGTAAATCCTCCCTTTCTATCCCTCTTACTATGGTTTGTTCTTTACCTCTTTGGGTGTAGGACATGCTTTCTGCTAGTCTTCAGGTCATTTTCAGAGATTGCTTTATAATTTGTAATTTTGATGTTCCTGTGGCAGAAGTTGAGCTCAGGGTTCTTTTGACCATACTTCCTGTTGTGTGTTCTTTTGATTTCATATTAAAAACACTTATCACAAAGACCAATGACAAAGAGTCTTTTCACTATATTTCATTTAGGTCTTTTAGGTCTTATGTTTAGGTCTTATTTAAGTCTTTAACCCATTTCAGATTCATTTTTGTGAGTGTTATATATAAGTTAGGAGTCTAATTTCATTCACCTTACACGGTTATCCCATTTTCCCTACATTACTTATGAAAGGCTGTTCTTTCCCATCATGTGTTCTTGGATTCCATGTCAAATATTGGTTGACAATACATGTGAATGTTTATGTAGTTTCTTAATTCTTTTCCCTTTTTCTCTTTTTAGGTCATTACCATAATAACTTAATTACCATGTTTATAGTATTCTTTGGGATTAGAATGTGTGATGTTGGTAGCTTTGTTCTTCATTCTCCCTGAATTACTTTGGTTATTTAGGATCTTTTAATTGCTCTATACAAACTTGTGTGTTGTGTTTCCTATTTCTCTATATTGTGGCACTAGAAATTTGGTAGAGCTTACACTAAATATGTAGATGACTTGGGTACTATAGACATTTTCACAACATAATTTTTCTGATTCATGAACATGGTCTTTCAAAACATTTGTGTCTTCAATTTATTTCACTGATTTTATACATTTTTCACTTACTTGATTAAATTCATAAATTTTTCATTATCTTTGATGTTATTATTGAATGAGATTGTTGCCTTTACTTCCCTTTTCATCTTTTCAAGTTTTATTGAAGTATAGTTGATTCATAAAGTTAGAATAATTTCTGCTACACAACATAGTGATTCATTTATACATGTACACACATCCATTCTCCTTCAGATTCTTTTCCCATATAGGTTATACCAGAATATTAGGTAGAGTTCTCTGTGCTGCACATCAAGGCCTCATTTGGCCAATAATTCCATATACCTCACTGTACATATGACAATCCCAAATCCCATTCCTAGCCCTCCACCCTCAACTGTACCTGTGGTAATAATAATTTTTTATTTGATTCATTTCTGTTCCTCAGGTAAGTTTTTTGTATCCTTTTTTAGATTACACATGTAAATGATATATAATTTTGTCTTCCCTGACTTCACTTAGTATGATATTTTCTAGGTCCACCCATGTTGCTGCAAATAGCTTTATTCTTTTTTATAGCTGAGTAATATTGCATTGTATATATGTACCACAGTTGGTGTAGAATGATATAAATTTCATTCTGTATACAGGCATAGCTCAGAGATACTTTGGCTTTAATTCCAGACCACCATAATAAAGTGAATAAATAAATCAAGCAAGTCACATTCTTTTTTTTTTTTTGGTTTCCCAATGCATATGAAGAAGTTTACACTATACTGTAGTTTGCAAGAACTTTATGTCAAATAAATCAGTGTACATACATTTATTTAAAAATACTTTAAGCGCTAACCCTCTACATTTAGTATGGATAAGCAATGAGATCCTACTGTGCAACTCAAGGAACTATATCTAATCTCTTGGGGGGCAGAACATGATGGAAGATAGTATCAGATAATGAGTATTATATGTATGACTGAGCCAGTATGCTGTATAGAAGAAAATGGCACAGCACTGTAAATCAACTTTAATTTAAACTAAAAATAAAGTGGACAATTTTTTAAATGCTAGTAAGCACCACCTGAAGCTTCAGCAAGTACTAATACTTTCTGAAATGCAATATCAGAGATTACTGATAACAGATCACTACAACAAATATAATAATAATTATGAGAGAGTTTGAAATATTCTTTGAATTACCAAAATATGACAAAGAAACATGTAGTGAGGAGATGAAGTTAAGAAAAAAATGGCACCAGTAGACATGCTTGATGCACAAACTTCTAGTTTGTAAAAAACACAAGTTCTCTGAAGTGCAATAAAGTGAAACCCAGTAGCATGAAGTATGCATGCACTGATTTTATATCCTGCAATTTTGCTTAACTTGTTGATTTTTCTAGAAGTTTTTGGGTTGAATCTTTAGGACTTCTGTATACTTGTATCATCTGCAAATAAAGACAATTTAACTTCTTTCTTTAGAATTTGGATATCTTTTATTTGTCTGATTGCTCTAGATAGGACTCCAGTCCTATGTTAAATAAGGGTAGTTACAATGGGCACCCTTGTTTTTTTGCTTATCATAGAGAAAAGCTTTCAGATTTACACTATTGTGTATAATGCAAGCTGTGTTATGTATGGCATTTTAGATTAAAATATGTTCCCTTCATAACTAATTTTTAGAGAGCTTTTATCATGAATGGATGATATTTAATTTTGTCAGAATCTTTTCCAGTATCTCATTGAGGTGATCTTATGATTTTTATCTCATTTTATTAACTATCATTTTTATTTTTATGTAAGTTATGATAAAAAATTTTACAACAAAATTTACATTGCAGCCCTATTAGGAAGACAAGGTGTTTTCAATAGATGTTTGCTGGCACAATAGGTTTTCTATACATTATATTCCATAAATGTAAAGAGATCCTGTGTCACATCATAGACAAATTCCAAATTGCAGCATAAACTCAAATAGTAAAGAAGAAACCAAAAATCGTTGTAAGTCATTATAAGAAAAATGTTTAAAAGTGACATCAAATTTTAGTGTAAATGTAAAACTTTTTTTCAGTTGAACATTATTTTATTGGAATATAATTGACTTACAATGTTGTATTAGTTTCAGATGTACAGCAAATGAATTATTCTTACACATTACCTATTCTTTTTTTCCCATATATGTTATTACAAACTACTGAGTAGATTTACCAGTGCTATAGAGTAGGTTCTCATTAATCATCTATTTTGTATAGTAGTGTGTATGTGTTATTCCCACCCTCCCAATTCTACCTCCCCACAGTGGTTTCACATATGAGTACCATAAGATTGGTTTTGGAACCTGAAATTTTGTTTCTGTTTTATAAATGTTATTTTGTATTTTTTTCAATTAGATTCCATATTTATTGTTTATGTATTGAACTGCCTTGGATCCCAGGCATGCGTACCACTTCATTGTAGTGAATGATCTTTCCTAGCATGCCATTGCATTTGGTTTGCTGGTATTTTATTTTAAAATTTTGCTCAGAACTTATCAAAAAATATTATCTTCCAGTTTTCTCTTCTTGTTATATTATTATCACAGTAATGTAGCCTCAGAGAATGAGTTTGGGCATGTTCTGTCTGTGCTTTTTGGCAGAGTGTAAGAAGGACGGTGTCCCTTTTAAATATTTAGTAAAATTTTCCAGTAAAACGCTATGTCTTAGGCTTTAAGGATTTTAATTTCTGATTCAGTCGTATTACTTATTTTCTGTTCAGAGTTTTATTCTCTGATGATTTAATTTATAGGTTGGATGTTTCTAGAAATGCATCTAGTTTTTCTAGGTTTTTCAAGTTGGTACATAATCTTTCATAGTCATATCCTTTGATCCTATGTTTCTCTGGTATCCTTCTAATTTCATGTCTTTGTTTCTGATTTTATATGTTTTATTCTTTTCTTCTTGGTTTAGCTAAGGATTTGTCAACTTTTTACATTTTCACAAACCAGCTCTTAATTTTCCTATTTTATTTTTTTTAATTTGGTTTCAGTTTCAGTTATTTTTGCCATGGATATTTATTATTTTCTTCCTTCTGCTAACTTTCAGCCTAGTTCACTATTTTATAGTTCCTTGAGTTTAAAATTACTTAACATTCAGGATCTTTCCTTTTTGTCATATAAATATATGTGTTTACCACCAATAACATTATCTAAGGAACAAATTTTGCAGCAAAAATTTTGACAAATTGTGTTTTCATATTCAATTGTTTGGGAGTATTTTAAAAAATTACTTCTTTGACTGCTTCCTTGACCCATTGATTTTCTAGGCACATTTAGTTAATTTCCACATATGTCTAAGATATTTTAGCTTTTTTTTTTCCTTGGGACTTGTTTTATGTCATTGTGGTCAGAAAGATTCTTGACTTTTCAGTCTTGTTAACTTTGCTTAGATTTGTTTTGTGGCCTATAATATTATTCTATACAATATTTTCTGCATATACTTGAAAACAATGTGTAATATACTGCTGTGGTTGAAATATTTATGTGTGTATATATATTTTTCCGTAAACTATAGAACATATTATTTAAATTAGACAGCTTATATTTAATATAATATATATTATGCACCTATACATACATAAAACATTGGGTGTGTGCTGGACAGTTTGGTCTCGTATGATTCAAGCCCAATGTTTGTTAATTTTCTGTCCACATGATTTATCCATGTTTTGAGGTGTTATTGAATACCTTATTAAATCATTGCATTGTTATCTCTTTCTTCCTTTGATTTCTTAGTCTCTTAGCATACATAAATAATCTGATCTACTCTTGTGTGGATAATCAATATAACCATTGTTATTTTCTTGATAAAGTTGACTCATTTATCATTTTTCACTTATTCTAATTGTCTGATAAAAATATAGCTACCTCCTCTTTCTTTTGGTTTCTGGGACATGGAGTATCTGTCCATTCCTTCAGTTTGCACCTATTTCCTAAAATTGAATTTAATTTCTAATAGTTGCTCTTATTTTTATCATGTGGTTTTTAAATCTATTTCATCACTCACTTTTGATTGACAAACTCATTCTATCTACATACAGTATGTATTGCTGTATAATAACTTACTAAGGACAACTTATTAATTGCTTCTGATTGTTTTGCAGTTCCATTGTTCATTTATTTTCTCCTCTTAGCACCTACATTCATGGGTTTGTGGTTTTCTATGTTGATGTGTCCTGATACTCTTCTCTTTTTTGTTTGTGATTATAGTATGGGTTTTAGCTTTGTGGTTACTATGAGACCCATGTAAAGCATCTAATTGATTTAACAGTGCATTTTACATTGATAGTAACTAAAGTTTGCATATGAATTGTGGATTTACAGCCTACAATTTTATTGTTTGTCACAAATTGCCTATTTTATATATCCATTATAAAATGATAGTATCTGTGATTATTTTAATCATTTTCCTTTAATGCTTATGTAAAAATTGAGATTTTCAGATTTTCTTTGGATATATGCCCAAGAGTGGGATTCCTGGGTCATATGGTAGTTCTACATTTAGGTATTTTCCGAGGTATTTCCCTACTGTTCCCCATAGTGGTTGTACCGATTTACATTCCCACCAGCAGTGTAGGAGGGTTCCCTTTTCTCCACATCCTCTTCAGCATTTATTTGTTGACTTGTTAATACGGCCACTCTAACTGGTATGAGGTAGTACATCATTGTAGTGTTGAATTTCTCTGCTAACTGGTGATATTGAGCATTTTTTCATGTGCCTGCCAGCCATCTGTATCTTATTTGCCAGAATGTCTATTGAGGTCTTTTGCCCATTTTTCAATTGTTTATTGTTGTTGTGGTGGTGGTCGTGGTGGTTTTGTTGAGTCGTATTGAGTTTTTTGGATATTTTGAAGAATAAACCTTTGTCAGCTGAGTCATTTGCAATTTTTTTCCCATTCTGTGTGTTGTATTTCATTTTTTAATGGTTTCCTTTGCTGTGCTGAAGGTTTTGAGTTTAAATTAGGTTCCATTGGTTTATTTGTGTCTTTATTGTCTTTATTCTAGGTGGTGGATCAAACAAGATGTTGCTGTGATTTAAGTCAAAGAGCTTTCTGCCTGTTTTCCCCACGGAGTTTTGTAATGTCTGGCTTGTGTTTCCATACAGATTTTAAAATATTTTGTTCACATTCTGTGACAAAAGTCTTTGGTAATTTGATAGGGGTTGCATTGAGTCTGTAAATTTCCTTAGGCTGTATTGTCATTTTGACTATATTGATTCTTCCAATCCGAGTGTGGTATATTTTTCCATATGTTTGTGTCTTTGATTTCTTTTCAGTGTCTTATAGTTTTCAGAGTACAGCTATTATGTATCTTTAGGTAGGTTTATACTTTTTCTGTGATGGTAAGTGAGATTGTTTCCCTAATTTCCCTTTCTGATATTTCATTGTTAGTATATAGAAATGCAGTTGACTTCTATTTATTAATTTGGTATTATCCTGTGACTTTACCAAATTCATTGATGAACTCTAATAACTTTCTGGTAGTGTCTTTAGGATTTTCTAGGGATAGAATCATGTCATCTGCAAACAGTCATAGTTTTATTTCTTCCTTTCCAATTTGGATTCCTTTTATTTCTTTTACTTCTCTGATTCCTATGGCTAGGACTTCCAAGACTATGTTAAATAACATTGGTGAAAGAGGACATCCTTGTCTTGTTCCTGATCTTAGTGGAAATAATTTCAGTTTTTCACCATTGAGAAAGATGTTAGCTGTGGTTTTTCATAAATGGCTTTTATTATATTGAGTTAGTTCCCCGCTATGCTTCACTCTTCTGTGAGTATTTATCAGGAATGGGTGTTGAATTTTGCCAAAATCTTTTTCTGCCTCTATTGAGATGATCATATAATTTTTATTTTTCAGTTTGTCGATGTGGTGTATCATATTGATAGTTTTGCATATATTGAAGAATCCTTGCGTGCCTGGGATGAATCCTATTTGATCATGGTGTATAATTTTTTAACGTATATTTGTATGTGGTTTACTAATATTTTGTTGAGGATTTTTGCATCTATGTTCATCAGTGATATTGTCCTGTAATTTTATTTGTGGTATCTTTAGTTTTATAAGGGTAATGGTGGCTTCATAGAAGTAGCTTGGGAGTCTTCCTTCCTCTACAGCTTTCTTGAAAAGTTTCGGAAGAAGAGGTTGTTAACTCTTCTCTGAATATTTGGTAGGACTCAGATGTGAAGCCATCAGGTCCTGGATTTTTTTTTTGGAATTTTTTAATGGCATATTCAATTTCAGTACTTATGATTGGTGTATTCATAGTATCTACTTCTTCCTGGTTTAGTTTTGGTAGGATGTAGCTTTGTAAGTGTTTGTCTGTTTCTTCTAGGTTGTCCCTTTTATTGGTGTATGTTTTCTCATAGTAGTCTCTCATGATCCATTTTGTTTCTTCAATGTCAGTTTTAACTTCTTTTTAATTTCTAATTTTATTGAATTGAACACTCTCCCTTTTTTTCATGGTAAGTCCGGCTAAAGGTTTATCAATTTTGTTGTTTGTTTCAAAGAACCAACTTTTGGTTTCATTGATTTTCTCAATTGTTTTCCTTGTCTCTATGTTATTAATTTCTGCTCTAATCTTTATGATTTCTTTCCATCTACTAATTTTGGGCTTTGTCTGTTCTTCCTTATCTAGATGTTTAAGGTGAAAGTTTAGGTTTTTTATTTGTAATTTTTCTTCTTTCCTGAGATATGATTGTATTTCTATAAAGTTCCCTTTTAGAACTGCTTTTTATTTGTCCATAGTTTTTGGATTGTTGTATCTTCATTGTCATTTGTCTCTATGTAGCTTTTAATTTCTTCTTTGATTTCTTCACTGAAACATTAATTGTTTAGTAGCATGTTGTTTATCTTCCAAGAGTTAGTTTTTTTTGCTTTTTTTTCTTGTAGTATATTTCTAGTTTCATTGCATTGTGTTCAGAAAATGCTTGATGATTTCAATATTTTAAAATTTATCAAGGCTTTTTCTGTGGCCCATGATGTGTTCTATCCTGGATATTATCCCTTGTGCACTTGAAAAGAAAGTATATTCTGCTCTTTTGGGGTGAACGGTTCTTAGATATCAGTGAAGTCTATTTGGTATAGTGTATCATTTAAGGCCTGTGTTTCCTTGCCGATTTTCTTTCTTGATGATCTGTTCATTTCTGTAAGTGGGGTGTTATTAAAGACCACAATATTATTGTGTTACAGTCAATTTCCCCTTTTTTAAGCTGTTAGTAGTTGCCTTATATGTTTTGTTGCTCCTGTGTTGGGTACATATATATTTAAGTTTGTTATTTCTTCTTCTTGTATTGATCTTTTGATCATTATGTAATGTGCTCCTTTGTCTCTTATGACCTTCTTTAATTTAAAATATGTTTTGTCTGATATGAATGTTGCTACTTCTGCTTTTCTATAATTACCATTTGCATTTAATATTTTATTCCATCCCCTTTCATTAAGTCTGTATTTTTCCGTAGATCTGAACTGGATTTCCTGTAGACAGCATATATATTGGTCTTGCATTTGAATGCATTTGGCTAGACTGTCTTTCAGTTGGAGCATTTAATACATCTACATTGAGAGTAATTATATTTAGGTATGTATTTATTGTCATTTATTAGAAAAATTTGGATGATTATTTTGGATCTTTTTTCTTCTGTTCCTCTTTCTTTTCCCCTTGTGATTCAATGACAATATTTATTGTATGTTCGGCTTGGGTTTTCCTTTTTACATGTGAAACCATTATAGTTATTTGAGTAGTGGTTCCCCTTAAATTTTGATATATCCATCCACATATGTGCAGAATTATTTCATCTTACTGGTCTCCTTAACTTCAAATGCATTTTCAATGTTCTGCATTTATCCTCTCCTCTTTTCATGCTTTCTAGATTAGATATCATATTTGTCAGTGGGTGATTTCCTGCTATTAAGTTACCTTTGCCTTTACCAGTGAGCTTATTCCATTTTTAACAGTCTTGCTTCTAATTGTGGCTTCTCTTTTTCTGCTTAGAGAAGTTCATTTAGTAGTTGATGTAGCACTTGTTTTGAGATGCTGAATTCTCTTAGCTTTTGCTTTTTTGTAAAGCTTTTAGTCTCTCCATCAAATCTGAATGAGAGCTTTGCTGGGTAGAGTATTCTTGGTTCTAGGTTCCTCCTCTTCTTCACCTCAAATATATTTTGCCATTCCCTTCTGGCTTGTAGAGTTTCTGCTGAGAGATCAGCTGTTATCCTTATGGGTTCCCTTATATGTGATTTGTTGCTTCTCCCTTTTTACTCTTAAAGTTTTTTCTTTGAATGTATTTTTCATCAACTTTATTAGTATGCATCTTGCTTTATTTCTTATTGGGTTTATTTTGCATGTAATTATCTGTACTTCTTCTACTTGAGTGAGACTTTCCCATATTTTGGAAATTTCTGGTTATCATCTCTTCACATATTTTCTCTGGCCCTTTCTATCTCTCTTCTTCTTCTGGAACCCCTATGATGCCAATGTTGGTACATTTAATGTTGTCCCAGATGTCTCTTAGACTCTCCTCCTTTTTTTAGAATTATTTTCTGTAGCAGTGATTTTTACCACTCTGTCTTACACCTCAGTTATTGTTTCTCCTACCTCTGTTAACCTTCTATTGGTTCCATCTAGATATTTCAGTTATTTCCCTCTTTATTTTGCTCTTCAAATCCTCTAGCTCTTTTTTTAAACATTTCTTTTAAGTTTTCAATCTGTATCTCCATTCTTTTTCCAAGATCTTGGATCATTTTTGCTATCGTAATTCTGAATTCTTTTTCAGGTAAATTTCCTGTCACCTCCTCATTTACTGGTTATTATGTGGTTTAGTCTTGTTCCATGTTCTGAAGGTGCTTTTTTGTCCTCTCATAGTGTGTACCTTTCTGTTTATAGTACCCTGGGCATTTGGTAGGTATGAATGGACGCAGGTGCCCAGTCCTGGAGTTCTCAGGGGTGCAAGTTGTTCATGTGTACCTCTTTGCTGAGTAGGTTCTAAGGACTTCTCTCTGTAGATTTAGCAGCATGTACTCCTGTTCTGCTCGCACACTCCTTGCTTGGACACTCTAGGGATCTCTCTTTAATGCTTTCTCCCTAATGGCTGCTCACTGGCTCTCTCTGTAGCTATAAGATGTGTATTTCTGGCAGTCCCTCCCCTGTCTTGGTGCTGCTAGGAGTGCTCTCTGTAGCTCTGCAGATTGGAATATGAGTTAATGGGGCTCCCATGGATCACTTGGTGTGAAACAAGTGCCATTCACTTGAGCCTTCACAGGGGTACTGGCAGGGGTCCTGTATCTTGTGCTTTTCCCAGGTTGTAGAGCCCACAGCTCCGTCAGAGAGTAGGCATTTGCAGCCCTCACAAGGGATTGGACCCTGCCACCAGACACTTTTCTGGTGCTGCCTTGCTGTCTTGAGCTTCTGCAAATTCTCTGGGTGGAGCCAAGGTGAGTGTATTTTCCCTGATCAACAGTGAGAGGGCACTAGCAGCCCTTGCACAGGATTGGGTACTACCATGCTGGCATAAGTATCTGTAGATTCTCTGGGAAGATCTGAGATGCCTGTTTTTGCTGGTACTTTCATGCTCAAGCAGGGCACTGCTTTTAAAGGAAGTAGGTGCTTCACCAGCAGCTTTCCTGGCCCTGCCCTGATTGTCAGGCTCCCTGCAGATTCTCTGGCTAGAGCCAAGGTGCCTCTGTTTTCCCTGATTGGCAGGGAGTGGGCACCAGTGGCCCTCTGATGGGAATGGACATGGCCTCTTTGGGTGGAGCTGAGACACCTGTGTTTCCCCAGCTCAGGCAGGTCACTGCTTTTGAAGGAAGTGGGTGCTTGCCACCAGCAGATTTTCTGGTGCTATCCTCCTGGCCAGAGCCTCTGAAGATTTTCTGGTGGAGACAAAGCACTTGTGCTTTCCCTGATCTCTCAGTGGAGGAGCACCACCACCACCACCACCAGCATTTCTGTCACAAGTTGTGTTCTGCCAGTGCAGGGTCATGCTGGCAGGAAATGGGAACTTGTGTTATTCCCCCAAGTGGTTACTCCACCTGCTCCAAGAAGGCTGTATCCCTAAGGTGGGACTGCTTCTCAGCTTTGCTAGTTAGCTGCTGTGGCTAAGTGGTTCCCAAGCTGAGGCAGGCATTGTCTTGCATCTCGAGAAGGCGGGTATAGGGAATAAGGCTATAGTGGAGGATCCTGCTGCTTCCTTTCAACACCTCCAAACAACATAATCTAGTCTCTAAGCCTGACTGGGTTAGATGATCTCCTTTGCAATTGCGCAGTTGGTACTCTAGTCACTCCAGGCTGCTTCCACATAGCCAATCCCATTTTTTCCCCCATATAGCCAGTCCCAGCTCTCTCTTTGGGTCTGATCTATAAGGCCCAATTTTTAGTTTCCAACACCTGCTGGCACCCGCCTGCAGTTGCCCATCCTTAGCACTGTCAAGTTGTGGAAGACTGTCTCCTTCTTAACTGCTGCAGATCTTTGTCTAGAGTTACTCCTCCATTTTTGGCTGGTCTCCTCACTGGTGGGGAAATTTCCCAGGGTGAAGGGGCTATTCTTTTTGCCAGCTCCCTCCTGGGAGAGCATGTCCCATTTCATTTCCTTTTGGTTTTTCATCTTCATCTTCTCCTTTCTCCTTTCTTCTTTCTTACATCCTGTCTGGTTTTGTAATGTTTTCTTGTTCTATCATAATCTTGATGTCTTTTGTCAGTTTTTTGCAAATATTCTGTGCAAATAATTCCACATATAGTTGTATTTTCAATATATTTGTGGGAGTAAATGAGCCTTATATCCTGTTACTCCACCATTTTTAGACCTTCCAAGTTGTTTTTGATGTCTGTGTGTCTGTTCGCTTTATACGTTTGTATAATTTTTACTTAGCTTCCACATATTAATGATCTCATTTGACATTTGTCTCTCTCATTAACTTCACTTAGTATGATAATCTCTATGTCCATTTCTGTTTCTGCAAATGGCATTTGTTCATTCTTTTTAAGACTAATATTCATATGTATATATATATATACATATATACACTACTTCTTTTTCCATTCCTCCTTTGATGGAAAATTAGGTTGCTTCCATATTTTAACTGTTATAAATAGTGCTGCTATGAACATAATGGTTGCATATGTCTTTTCAAATTCTTTTTTTTTTTTTTTGCAGATGTATGCCCAGAAGTGGGATAGCAGGTGAAATGGCAGTTATACTACTTTTTGTTTGAGGAATATCCATACTGTTTTCCATAGTGGTTGTACCAGGTTACATTTCCACTGACAGTGTAGGAGCATTGTTTTTTCTCCACACTCTTTCAACCATTTATTGTTTGTAGATGTTTTGGTAATGGCCATTCTGACTGATGTGAGATGACACCTCATTGTGGTTTTGATTTGCATGACCCTAATAATTAGTGAAGTTGTCCATATTTTCCTGCATTCTTTTTGATATTAATATGTCTTCTATGGAGAAATGTCTATTTAGATTTTTCTACCCATGTTTTGACTTGTTTTCTTTCTGCTATAACCACATGAGCTGTTTGCATTTGGGGATTAATCCCTTGCCTGTCACATTGTTTGGAAATATTTTCTCCAATTCTTTGGGTTGTCTTTTCATTTTTTTTTATGGTTTCCTTTGCTGTGAAAAAGCTCTTATGTTTAATTAGGTCCCATTTGCTTATTATTTTATATTTTCATTACTCTGGGAAGTGGATCAAAAAAGACATAGGTGCAATTTATGTCAGGATTTTCTGCCTGTGTTTTTTTTCTAAGACTTTATGGATCCAGTATTAACATTAGTGAATTTATTTTTCTTTATGGGATTAGAGATTGTCTAATTTCATACTTTTACAGGAAGCTGTCCAGTTTACCCAGCACCGCTTTATTCTACCACCCCTTTAATCCACTGTATATTCTCAACTCCTTTATCATAAGATTAATTGACCATAGGTATATGTATTTTTTTCTGGGATTTCTATCCAGTTACAATGTATCCAAAAACATTGATGTGTATTTCTGTTTTGTGACAGTACCTACTGGATTTTCATATGACTTTATTTTTTCCATTATGATTGGATGTACGGAGTTCTGTCCATTTCTACTGCACAGCAAGGTGACCCAGTCATATATATGTATGTATTCCTTTCCTCACATTATCCTATGTCATGTTCCATCACAGAGACTAGATATAGTTCACAGTGATATACAGCAGGATCTCTTTTCTTATTGACTCCAAATGCAATAGTTTGCATCTATTAACCCCAAACTCCCAGTCCATCCTGCTCCCTCTCCCACCCCTTGGTATTTTCTTTCTATGGAAAGGTTCATTTGTGCCACATGTTAGATTCCAGATATAAATTATATCATATGGTATTTGTTTTTCTCTTTCTGACATGCTTCACTTGGAACTAGAGTCTCTAGTTCCATACATGTTGCTGCAAATGGCATTATTTTGTTCTTTTTTATGGCTGAGTAGTATTCTGTTCTGTATATGTACCACATCTTCTTAATCCATTTATCTGTCTGTGGACATTTAGGCTGTTTCCATGTCTTGGCTATTGGGAATAGTGCTGCACTGAACATACGGGGACATGTATTTTTTCAAGGAAAGATTTGTCCAGATATATACCCAAGAGTGGGATTGCTGTGTCATATAGTAGATTCTGTGTATATTTTTCTGAGGTACCTGCATACTATTTTCCATAGTGGTCATACCAGCTTACATTCCCACCAACAGTGCAGGAGGGTACCCTGTTCCCCACACCCTTTCCAGTATTTGTTATTTGTGGATTTATTAATGATGGCCATTCTGACTGGTGCGAGGTGGTATCTCATGGTAGTTTTGATTTGCATTTCTCTTATAATCAGCAATGTTGAGCATTTTTTCATGTATTTGCTAGCCATCTGTATATCTTCTTTGAGTAATGTCTATTCAGGTCCTTTGCCCATCTTTCAATTGTGTTGTTGGTTTCTTTGCTGCTTAGATGTATAATTTGTTCACATATTTTAGAGATTAAGCCCTTGACAGTTGCATTATTTGAAAATATTTTCTCCTATTCCATAGGTTGTCTTTTTCTTTTTTTAATGGTTTCCTTTGCTGTGCAAAAGCTTTTTTGATTAGGTCCCACTGGTTTATTTTTGCTTTCTTTTTTTTTTTTTTGTCTTGTGAGACTGACCTAGGAAAACATTTGTATGGTTGATGTCAAAATATCTTGTCTGTGTTCTCTTTTAGGAGTTTGATAGTATCTTTCTTACATTTAAGTCTTTAAGTCATTTTGAGTTTATTTTTCTGTATGTTGTGAAGGTGTGTACCACATTCATTGGTTAACATGTGGCTGTCCACTGCTCCCAGTACCACTTTCTTTTTTTTTTTTTTTTTTTTTTTTTTTTTTGTCTTTTTGCCTTTTCTTGGGCTGCACCCGCAGCATATGGAGGTTCCCAGGCTAGGGGTCCAATCGGAGCTACAGCTGCTGGCCTACAGCCACAGCAACGCGGGATCCGGGCCACGTCTGCAACCTACATCACAGCTCACGGCAATGCCAGATCCTTAACCCATTGAGCAAGGGCAGGGATCGAACCCACAACCTCATGGTTCCTAGTTGGATTTGTTAACCACTGCACCATGATGGGAACTCCCAATAGGGGTTTAATTTAATCTGTAGATTGCTTTGGGTAGTGGGACCATTTTTATGATGTTAATTTTTCCACCCTAGGAGCATGGAATATCTTTCCATTTCTTGTAATCCTGTTTAATTTCCTTGATTAATGTTTTATAGTTCTCAGCATATAAGTCTTTCACCTCTTTGGTCAGATTTTTCCTAGGTATCTAATTTTTGGGGGTGCAATTTAAAAGGTATTGTATTTTTTATTAGTTTTCTAATATTTCATTGTTAGTATATATAAATGCAATGGATTTATGAATGTTAAAACTTATATACTGCTACTTTGCTGAATTCGTTGATCAGGTCAAGTAGTTTTTGTGTGGAGTCCTTAGGGTTTTCTATATATAGTATCATGTGATCTGCATAGAGTGACAATTTTGTCTTTCTCTTCCAATTGGGATACCTTTTATTTATTTTGTGTGTCTTTGTGGCTAGGACTTCTAATAGTATGTTGAATAAAAGTGATGAGATTGGGCATCATTGTCTTGTTCCAGATTTATTTTATTTTATTTTATTTTATTTTTTATTTTTCTTTATGCATTAATTATTTAATTTTCTTCATTTTATTATATTTATTTTATTTATATATTTTATTATTTATTTTTTAGGGACACACCTGCCATATATGGAGGTTCCTAGGCTAGGGTGGAATCCAGGCTGTAACCACCAGCCTGTGCCACAGCCACAGCAACACAGAATCCAAGCAGTGCCTGTGACCTATATCACAGTTCTCACCAGTGCTGGATCCTTAATACACTGAGAAAGGCCAGGGATCAAACTTGCCTGCTCATGGTTACTAGTCAGATTCATTTCCAATGAGCCATGACGGGAACTCTGATTGTTCCAGATTTTAGTGGGAAGGCTTTCAGCCTTTCTCCATTGAGTATTATTTTTTCTGTGGGTTTGTAATAAATGGATTTTATTATGTTAAGGTAAGTTCCTTCTAAACCCACAGTGCTAAGAGTTTTTATCATGAATGGATTTTGGGCTTTGTTAAATGCTTTTTATGCCTTTATTGAGATGATCATGTGGTTTTTGACTTTTCATTAATGTGGTGTGACGTTGTTTGATTTGCGTATGCTGAACCATACTTATGAACTTGGGATGAGAATTCCATTTGGTCATGCTGTATGATCTTTGTTGTATGTTGTTGGATTCAGTTGGGTAAAATTTTGTTGAGAATTTTTGTGTCTATATTCATCAAAGTTATTGGCTTATAATTTTATTTTTTGGTAGTAACTTTGGTTTTGGTATTAGGGTGATGGTGGCTTCATATAATGTCTTTGGGAATGTTCCTTCTTTTTCAACATTTTGTAAAAGTTTAAGGAGGATGGGTATAAGTTCCTCTTTGTATGTTTGGTAGAATTCTCCTGTGAAGCCGTCTGGTCCTGGACTTTTGTTTGTAGGGAGAGTTTTTATTACATATTCAATTTCACTTCTAGTGATTGTCTGTTCAGTTGACCTATTTTGTTTTGATTAAGTTTTGGCAGCCTTTAAGTCTCTAGAAAGTTGTCCATTTATTTTAGGTTGTCAAATTCATTGGCATAAAATTGTTCATGTTATTCTTTTACAGGTTTTTGTATTTCTGTTTTTTGTATCTGTTGAGATTTTTCCTTTCCCATTTCTTATTCTGTTTATTTGGTTTTTTTCTTATTCTATTCTTTGTGAGTCTGGCCAGAGGTTTGGCAATTTTGTTTACCTTTCAAAGAACCACCTATTTTTTAAATTTTTTGTATTGTTTTCTAAATCTCTTTTTTATTGATTTACTCTCTAATCTTTATGAATTCCTTCCTTCCGCTGACTTTAGGTTTGGTTTGTTCCTCTTTTCTAATTCTTTGAGGTGGTGGCTTAAGTTGTCAATTTGAGATTATTCCTTTTTGAAGAAAGTATGTATTCCTATGAACTTCCCTCTAAGCACTGCTTTTGTGGCATGCTGTAGATTTTGAATGGTTGTGTTTTCATCATCATTTGTCTTGAGATATTTTTTAATTGCCTTTTTGATTTCCTCATTGACCCAGTGCTTTTTTACTAGCATGTTATTAAGTCTTCATGTAGTCAGTTTTTTCTTATTACTTTCCTGTGATTGATTTCTAGTTTCACACCATTGTGGTCAGAGAAAATACTTGAAATAATTTCTGTATTGTTAAATTTCTTGGCATTACTTTATGTTCCCAGTATGATTTCATTCCTTGAGAATGTTTCATATGCATTTGAAAAAAATGTATTTTCTGGGGTTTTTTGGGGGGTTTAATATATATCCTGAAAAAGTCAATTCAGTCCGACTTTTCTGTTGTGTCATTTAGGATCTCTGTTGCTCTACTGATTTTCTTTTTTTTTTTTTGTCTTGTTAGGGCTACACCTGTGGCATATGGAGGTTCCTAGGGTAGGGGTCTAATCAGAGCTGCTGGTCTACACCATAGCCACAGCAACACCAGATCTGAGTCGCATCTGCTACCTACCCGACAGCCCATGGCAACACCAGATCCTTAACCCACTGAGCAAGGCCAGGGATCAAACCTGCAACCTAGTGGTTCCTAGTCAGATTCATTTCTGCTGTGCCACATGGGAACTCCTGATTTTCTATCTAGAGGATCTGTCCATTGATGTAAATGAGGTGTTAAAGTCTCCTACTATTATTTTATTCACATCAGTTTCTCTTATGTCTGTTAGTATCTGGGTGCTCCTATATTAGGGTTATATATATTGACAATTGTAGTATCCTCTTCTTGAATGGATCCTCTTACCATAAATAGTTTCCTTCTTTGTATTTCTATATGGACTTCATTTTAAATCTGTTTTGTCTAATATGAGTGGTGCAACTCCTGCTTTTCTGTCTTGTCCATTGGCATGAAATATCTTTTATCATCCCCTCACGTTCAGTCTGTATGTATCCTTTGCCCTAGGTGAGTCTCTTGTAGACAGAAAATTGTAGGTTTTTACTTTTTTTCTTATCTGCCACTCTGTGTCTTCTGATTGGAGCATTCAGTTCATTGACATTTAAGGTGATTAGTGATAAATATGTATTTGTTGCCATTTTAAGCCATGTTTTCCAGTTGAGTCTGTGTTTCTCATTTGTTACTTTCTGGTTTTTTTTTGTTTGTTTGTTTGTTTGTTTGTTTTTTGGTGGAGGATTTCCTTTTATTTTATGCTGGTGTCATTTTCTTTTAAGTTTTTGTGAGTATAATGTTAGTTTGGATTTGTGGTCTCCCTGTTTTTCAATTATTTCAACACCTTCCTATATATCCTTGCTTTAATCTGATAGTCATCGAGGCTCAAACACATTCTAAAAAAAAAAAAAAAAAGAATCTATATTTTATTACTTTTCTTCACCACATTGTATGATTTTGAAGTTCTTTTTTAACATCTTCATGTTTGTCCTTTTGCTGTTCTTTGTGTTTATCATCACTTTTAAAGTAGTTTTTTTATGCCTTCTAAATCTGTATACTGACTTATTTAAGTGATTGTTTTACCATTGTGATTTCCTCTATCCTATTTATTCTTTTTCATTTAGAGAAGCCCTCTCAATATTTCTTTTAGAATGTATTGCTGTACTCTCAGTTTTTTGTTGAATAAATTATTTTTTGCCTTCTATTTTAAATTATATTCTTGTCTGGGTAAAGTATTTTAGGCTGCCAATTTTTCCCTTTACAACTTATGGACCACTTTCCTCTGGTCCATAGTGTTTCTGTAGAGAAATTGCTTGATTGCCTTATTGGGGGGTGCCATTATAATTAATGCTTTGTGTTTTTGTTGCTGCCTTTAGAATCCTCTCTTTATATTAATTTTTGCCATTTTTATTTTGTCTTGCTGTGGGTCTATTTGGGTTTAACTTTTGGGGGGGCCCTCTGTGCTTCCTGTATCTTGATATCAGTTTTCCTTAGATTTGGAAAGTTTTCAGACATAATGTCTTCAAATATATTTCAATCCCCTTTACTTTTTCTTCTCCTGGAATCCCTATCATGCGTAGATTTTCCCACTTTATATTATTCCGTAGATCTTTTATAGTTCTTACATGTTCTTTCATTTCATTTTCTGTCTGCTGTCCTGATCAGAGGATTTCCATTATCTGTCTTCCAAGTTACTAATTCATTCTTCTACATTATTTATTCTTCTCTTTAGTGCCTTTTGCTCAGTTTGTGTCTCTGCAAATGAATTTTCTAGTTTGTCTTGGTTCTTCCTTATTTTTCTACTTCTTTTCTAATGTTAGCTTCATTCTATTTATATCTGATCTTAATTCCTTCATATTCAGTCTTAATTCCTTGAGTATTTTCACTATTTTCTCATTGTCCATTAGACTACAGAGATATGTTTGTTTTCTGCTTTAAGAGAATTCTCCTGTTCTTTTAACTGAGACTGGTTCCTGAGCTTCTTCATTTTGCTTATATTTTTCTTTTTCTCTGAGTTTAAGGAAACCAACTTCTGTAGTCTTGGAGGGCTATTTCTATTCAAGAGCACACTTTTATGTTTTGTGGGTGGTTGTTATTTATTTTTGGCATGAGAGTTTGTATATTTGCTATCTGTTTCTTCAGTGTGAGCAGGCTGTTATCCCCTTGATAGAGTGCTGAGTGTGTTTTCAGGGAGAAGAAGGCAATAGGCAGGGCTAATAGTCATTTCTTGATTGCTGGGCTCTTGATGGTAGCAAGAACCTGAAGGAACCCCTGGTTGCAGGGCCCTGGGAAGTGGTAATGAGCCTTTGGCACATTTATGAGGTACCCAGAGCATTTGGCAGTGGCAGCAACAGGGAATATGAGTTCCTAGGGTAGTGAGAGCAACAACGGTAGTGTTCAGTTGCAGTGCCTTCCTCTGAGGTGCCCGCTGAGGTGACTGGGTTCACCAGTCGTGCCTGTTCATGGATCCCTAGTGGTGGCGGGCCACACCCACATCTGAAGTCAGAGATAACTGTGATGCAGTCCCCCATCATCTCTAGACCATGCAAGAAGCACTCATATCACTTAGCCCATGCAGGAGGTGCTGCACAGGCTGCTCCTATTTGCAGGATCCTAGGAAGTGGTAATGATCAGGTGTGTAAGGGTACTGCCCAGAGAGTTTGGCAGTGGCAGCAATAAGGCAGATATATTCCCAGGGGAGTGAGAGCAACAATGGTTGGTGCTCAGTTGCAGTGCCTTCTTTTTTGCCAACTCCTAGTGGTAGTGGTGAGTCATGCCTCCCTCTGGTTTCTGAAATGACTGCAGAGGCTTATCCCCGCTGCCTGTAGATCATGGAAGAGGTGCTACATCACACTTAGCCCCCTACCACCCTTAGCTCACAGAAGAGGTATCCAGCCACCCATAGCTTGTGCCAGAGGCAGCCTGCCCTCTGAGAGCCTGCACATGTGCAGGGAAAGAGATTCCTATGGTCCACCAAAGTTCCTCTCATTGTCCCCAACCATGCCTCCTTGCTTCTCCTGCAGGCATAGACCTCCTCCCAGTTTCTCTCAGCTGTGGTGTTCTGCTCCCCAGCATGTGTCACACTGCTCCCTAGCCTCTCAGGCTGTCTTCACATAGTTAAACTTACTCCTTTCCCTGGAATTAACCTCAAGAGCCTGAGTCTTAGCACCCAACCCCTGCCTGAGCATCTCAGGCTATGACGTCTGTGGAGGTGATAAAGATGATCTGTATAGCTCTCTCTATGTTTTGACCTCCTTGGTGCAGCTGCTGTGCTTTTCCTGCTGACTTTGAAGACCCCCATCTCAGCTGATCTGCAGTTAGGTGGCTTCCCAGTGTGTGGGTTCCCTTTCTCTTTCTCAGCTCCCTCTCAGGAGTGCTAGTACCATCCTGATTCCTTTTCTCTCTCTCCTATTTTTATTTTGTTCTATCCAGTTATGTGGAGAGTTTCTTGCCCTTTTTGGAGGTTTAAGTTCTTCTATCAGTATTCAGTTCTCTGTGAATTGTTCTACATGTAGATATGTGGGAGAAGGTGAGTATGATATCTTACTCTTCCACCATCTTGATCCTTCACTTCTCCCCTTACTATTTTGATGACTAGTTTTGTAGTATAGTCTGAAAGCAGGGAGCCTGATTCTTCTGGCTCTGTTCTTCTTTCTCAGGATTGTTTTGGCCATTCAGGGTCTTTTGTTTTTCCATACAAATTTTATGGTCTAGTTTTGTGAAAAGTGCTATTGGTAATTTGATAGGGAGTGCATTGAAACTGTAGATTGCTTTTAATAGATAGACTTTTTTGGCAATATTAAGTCATCCAAACCAAGAGAATAGTGTATCTTTGCATCTGTTTGTGCCATCTTCAGTTTTTTTATAAGTGTGTTATAGATTTCAGAGTATATGTGTTTTTGTCTCCATAGGTAGATTTATTCTTAGATAATTCTAATTTGTGATGATAAATGGTATTCCTTCCTTAACTTCGCTTTCTGTTCTTTTCTTGTGAGTGTATAGGAATGTAAGAGATTTGTCAGTATTAATTTTGTTTCCTTAGTTCCTGCAAGTTCCATACTCCAAACTTTACAACTGTTTAAAATGCTTAGGTTAAATCTTAACACACAGAGATTTCTCACATCCTTTTTTTTTCAGAGTGGTAAAAGTGAGCAAGTACTTGGGTCTCATTTGTCTTTAGATTTAAGTTGTCTTACAAATTTAGCTTGGTTCAATAAAAATTATGCTTTTAAATTAATACACTTGTTTTTTGATGTTTTAAAAGGAGGAAAGTTTGTTCCCCAGATTTTTATACTTAGGTGAAAATTAGGCATATGGACTGGATGTTGGAGACTAGCTTTGGGAAATCAGACCTTGAATATATAACTAGCTTTTACTGAGTGTTTGGATTATTTTAAATTTTAATAATATGAAATTTCAAAAATTGTCTGCATTTTCTAATTTTAGTGTTTTGACATTGTTTTACTTATCAATATCAAGATTGTTCACCTTTTCAAAGAACCAGATCTTTGTTTTGCTAATTATTTTCTCTATTTTATTTTCCTTTCTGTTATTTTTATTATTTCTTTCTCTCTTCTGAATTTAGTTTTATTTTATTTTTCTAATTCCCTAAGTATTGATTTGAGATTTCTTTTTTAAATTATTATTTACAGATTTAGATTTCCCTTGAGCACTGCTGTATAGAATTCCATAAATTTTACTTTTGCCTGTCTCTTCCTTGACATTAATCTCTTAATCTTTATGCTTTCCCTGTTGATTTCTTTTTAATATATTTAAGTATATATTAAATAAAATTAAATAAAATTAATTAAATATATTAAATAAAATATATTTAATGTATTTAAGTATATTGTTTATTAACAGCTATTTTTGATTTTTTTTCTATATCTTTCTTTGCTTTCTAATTTAATATGTTGTGATTAGAGACAGTACATTTCAATATTTTGATCTCTTAAAATTTGAGACTTGTTTTATGAATTGATGTTGGTCTTTCCTTGAGAATATTCCAATTGATAAAACTCTGTATATTATCTTTGGCTGGGTTTTTCAAATATGTGTATTAAGAATACTTTGTGGTGTTTGTTTAATTTTCTTTTTCCATATTGATCCTTTTATAAATATTTTATACATTATTGAAAGTGTGGATTCAAAGTCTTCAAGAATTGTATTAAATTTGTTTCTCCCTTTATGTGTCAGGTCGATTTGCTTCATATATTTGGTGGCTCTTTTGTTTGTAGATATATATTTACAATTGATGTAGATATATATTTACAATTGATGTATTTCCTTGATGAATTGACCATTTTGTTAATGTCCTTCATTGTTTCCCATAAGAAATTTTGATTTAACACTCATAAAGGTGCAGTTGACGTTTGAACAATGCAGGTCTGAACTATGAAGTTCCACTTACACATGAATTTTTTTTTAGTAAAATTGTCCTACATTACTACTTTATGCATAGTTGGTTAAGTTAATGGATACAGAGTGTCAACTGTAAAGTTTTATACAGATTTTCAACTCTGCATGGGATCAGTACCTTTAATGCCACTGTTGTTCAAGGGTCAGCTGTATGTATTTTAGAAATATATATATATAAAATATATGCATATATATTACTGTTTAGAAACCCTTACAATTCAAGAAATAAAAGTTAAACTACTTTAAAAGGAATAAAGGACTTGAATAGACATTTCTTCAGAGAAGATATTTAAATGGTCAACAAGCACTTAAAAAGATGCTCAGATGGGAGTTCCCATCACAGTGCAGTGGTTAACGAATCCGACTAGGAACCATGAGGTTGCGGGTTCATTCCCTGGCCTAGCTCCGTGGGTTAAGGATCTAGCATTGCCCTAAGCTGTGGCATGGGTTGCAGACGTGGCTCAGATTCAGAGTTGCTGTGGCTCTGGTGTAGACAGGTGGATACAGCTCCAATTAGACTCCTAGCCTGGAAACCTCCAAATGCCACAGGAGCAGCTCTAGAAAAGGCCAAAAAACAAACAAACAAACAAACAAACAAAAAAAGATGCTCAGATGGTCAGCATTGTTGGTCATGAAAGAAATTCAAAGTTATAATGAGATATGACTTTAATGTGGGCGGCTTTAATCTGTAAATCAGGTATTAACAAGCTTTGTGAGGATGTAAAAAATGGAAGTGCTTGTTTATGTCTGGTATAACTAAATTATCATGCAGCCTCTGTGTAAAATAACACTGTGCTTTAGAAAAGTAAACAAATAATCTATATTTAGAGATATGACACAGCAATTATTTTTATATAAGCAAAAGGAAAGAATGTTAGTACTTGAAGCTTTCTAAAATTGCTTACTGAAATGTTATTTATGAGATTCAGAGTGGAAATAGCTAAGATACCATCACAGTAGGTAAATGGATAAATAAATTTTGGTATGTACATACAATGGAATATTACTCAATTATAAGGAATGACAAAGTAGTTATACATGCTTCAGTGCAACTGAATCTTGAAAATATGCATGTGAAATATTATGCAAACTGAGACAAATAAGACATAAAAGGTCACATATTGTTTAATTTCTTTCACTTTTGTGAGGAGTAGGCAAATCCATAGATCAAGAAAGCAAAGTAGTGTGTGTCCAAGTCATGGAAAATGGGAAATAAGTGATTACTTAGTGTGTACAGGATGTTTCTGGAGTGATAAATACGTTTTGAAACTAGAGATTGATTCTAGTTGCACGACATTGTGTGTATGCTGAATTCCATCAACTTGTACATTTTAAAATTGTTAATTCTGTTTTGTGAATTTCACCTCAAGGAAAAAATGTTTGAATGGTAAGACAAATTATGGTTTTTTTTTTAAAGATAGTATGTTTAAAGCTTTACTGGAAAAATTATTGGAATAAATATTAAGGACAAGTGATACTGACTAATGCTCATACAGATCATGAAGTACTGAGATATATAGGAAATATTAAGAAGTCAAAACTAAGACCCTATTGGTTTGAGAATGTTGGACCTTTATGTGGAATTTGGAACCCAGAAGGGAATGAAGAAAATAGATTACTAAATGGAGATCAGATGATTTGGAAGATTTATTGTTGAAGTTTTGGGATAGAAGAAACAATGAAAAATGTTTAAAGTTAGAGTGGTTTTTAAAATATAAGCATAAAGTTTTTAAAGAATTCATTACACATATTCTCTTTTTGATTTATTTCCAGCAACTTCTCTCATTTCAACCTGATTGCCAAAAGTTGAAATGAGAGAAGTTGCTGGAAATAAACAATTTTGGGTAAAATAAAAAATAATGAGCTTAGACTGAAAAAATAGAGTGTTAGTAATGGAATAATTTTAGTGTAGTACAAAATACTTGGAGTACAAAATAAGTACTTTGTACCTTAGACATCATATTTATTTATTTATTTATTTTTATTTTCCCACTGTACAGCAAGGGGGTCAGGTTATCCTTACATGTATATATTGCAATTACAGATTTTCCCCCACCCTTTCTTCTGTTGCAACATGAGTATCTAGACATAGTTCTCAATGCTATTCAGCAGGATCTCCTTGTAAATCTATTCTAGGTTGTGTCTGATAAGCCCAAGCTCCCGATCCCTCCCACTCCCTCCCCCTCCCATCAGGCAGCCACAAGTCTCTTCTCCAAGTCCATGATTTTCTTTTCTGAGGAGATGTTCATTTGTGCTGGATATTAGATTCCAGTTATAAGTGATATCATATGGTATTTGTCTTTGTCTTTCTGGCTCATGTCACTCAGGATGAGAGTCTCTAGTTCCATCCATGTTGCTGCAAATGGCATGATGTCATCCTTTTTATGGCTGAGTAGTATTCCATTGTGTATATATACCACCTCTTCTGAATCCAATCCTCTGTCGATGGACATTTGGGTTGTTTCCATGTCCTGGCTATTGTGACTAGTGCTGCAATGAACATGCGGGTGCACGTGTCTCTTTTAAGTAGAGCTTTGTCCGGACAGATGCCCAAGAGTGGGATTGCAGGGTCATATGGAAGTTCTATGTATAGATTTCTAAGGTATCTCCAAACTGTTCTCCAGAGTGGCTGTACCAGTTTACATTCCCACCAGCAGTGCAGGAGGGTTCCCTTTTCTCCACAGCCCCTCCAGCACTTGTTATTTGTGGACTTATTAATGATGGCCATTCTGACTGGTGTGAGGTGGTATCTCATGGTAGTTTTGAATTGCATTTCTCTTATAATCAGCGATGTTGAGCATTTTTTCATGTGTTTGTTGGCCATCTGTATATCTTCTTTGGAGAAATGTCTATTCAGGTCTTTTGCCCATTTTTCCATTGATTGATTGGTTTTTTTGCTGTTGAGTTGTATAAGTTGCTTATATATTCTAGAGATTAAGCCCTTGTCAGTTGCATCATTTGAAGCTATTTTCTCCCATTCTGTAAGTTGTCTTTTTGTTTTCCTTTTGGTTTCCTTTGCTGTGCAAAAGCTTTTCAGTTTGATGAGGTCCCATGGGTTTATTTTTGCTCTAATGTCTGTTGCTTTGGGAGACTGACCTGAGAAAATATTCATGTGATTGATGTCAGAGAGTGTTTTGGCTATGTTTTCTTCTAGGAGTTTGATGGTGTCCTGTCGTATATTTAAGTCTTTCAGCCATTTGGAGTTTATTTTTGTGCATGGTGTGAGGGTGTGTTCTAGTTTCATTGCTTTGCATGCAGCTGTCCAGGTTTCCCAGCAATGCTTGCTGAATAGACTTTCCTTTTCCCATTTTATGTTCTTGCCTCCCTTGTCCAAGATTAATTGACCATAGGTGTCAGGGTTTCTTTCCAGATTCTCTATTCTGTTCCATTGGTCTGTCTGTCTGTTTTGGTACCAGTACCACACTGTTTTGATGACTGTGGCTTTGTAGTATTTCTTGAAGTCTGGGAGCGTTATGCCTCCTGCTTGGTTTTTGTTTCTCAGGATTGCTTTGGCGATTCTGGGTCTTTTGTTGTTCCATATATATGTTTGGATTGTTTGTTCTAGTTCTGTGAAAAATGTCCTGGGGAATTTGATAGGGATTGCATTGAATCTGTAGATTGCTTTGGGTAGTATGGCCATTTTTACAATATTGATTTTCCCAATCCAGGAACATGGACTATCTTTCCATTTCTTTACATCTTCTTTGATTTCTTTGATGAAAGTTTTATAGTTCTCGGCATATAGGTCCTTTACCTCCTTGGTCAGGTGTATTCCGAGGTATTTGATTTTGTGAGGTACAATTTTAAAAGGTATCGTATTTTTGTATTCCTTTTCTAATGTTTCATTGCTGGTATACAGAAATGTGACTGACTTCTGAATGTTAATCTTATATCTTGCCACTTTGCTGAATTTATTAATCAGTTCAAGGAGTTTTGGGGTTGAGTCCTTAGGGTTTTCTAGGTAGAGTATCATGTCATCTGCATACAGTGACAGTTTGATCTCTTCTCTTCCTATATGGATGCCTTTGATTTCTTTTGTTTGTCTAATTGCTGTGGCTAGGACTTCCAAAACGATGTTGAAGAGCAGTGGTGAGAGTGGGCATCCCTGTCTTGTTCCAGATTGGAGTGAGAAGGCTTTCAGGTTTTCCCCATTGAGGATTATATTTGCTGTGGATTTATCATAAATGGCTTTGATTATATTCAGGAATGTTCCCTCTATACCCACTTTGGTGAGGGTCTTGATCATGAATGGATGTTGAACTTTGTCAAATGCTTTTTCTGCGTCTATTGAGATGATCATATGATTTTTGACTCTTTTTTTTGTTAATGTGGTGTATGATGCTGATTGATTTGCGTATGTTGAACCATCCTTGTGAAGCTGGGATGAACCCAACCTGGTCATGGTGTATAATTTTTTTGGTATGTTGTTGGATTCGGTTGGCTAAGATTTTGTTGAGAATTTTTGCATCTATATTCATCAGTGATATTGGGCGATAGTTTTCTTTTTTGGTGGTATCTCTGTCTGGTTTTGGAATGAGGGTGATGGTGGCCTCATAGAATGTCTTTGGGAGTATTCCTTCTTCTTCAACCTTTTGAGAGAGTTTAAGGAGGATGGGCACCAATTCCTCTTTATATGTTTGATAAAATTCCCCTGTGAAGCCATCTGGTCCTGGACTTTTATTTGTAGGGAGTGATTTTATGACCTCTTCAATTTCATTTCTAGTGATGGGTCTGTTCAGTTGGTCTGTTTCTTCTTGATTCAGTTTTGGCAGGCTGTAAGATTCTAGAAAATGGTCCATTTCTTCCAGGTTGTCAAACTTGTTGCCATACAGTTGTTCATAGTATTCTCTTATGGTTTTTGTATTTCTGCTGTATCCGTGTGATTTCTCCTTTTTCATTTATAATTTTGGTTATTTGGGTTCTTTGTCTCCTCTTCTTAGTGAGTCTGGCCAGGGGTTTGTCAATTTTGTTCACCTTTTCAAAGAACCAGCTGTTGGTTTTATTAATTTTCTCTATTGTTTTTTGAATCTCTATTTTATTAATTTCTTCTTTGATCTTTATAATTTCCTTCCTTCTGCTGACTTTAGGACTTTTTTGTTCTTCTTTTTCTCATTCGTTTAGGTGGAGGGTTAAGTTGTCAATTTGGGATCTTTCTTCTTTTTTGAGAAAGGCCTGTATTGCTAGACATTTCCCTCTGAGCACTGCTTTTGCAGCATCCCATAGATTTTGAGAGGTTGTGTCTTCATTATCATTTGTTTCAAGGTAATTTTTAATTTCCTTCTTGATTTCCTCATTGACCCATTGGTTTTTTAGTAGCATGTTGTTGAGTCTCCATGGAGTAGGTTTTTTCTCATTGCTTTTCCCATGGTTGATTTCTGATTTCATGGCATTGTGGTCAGAGAAGATACTTGAGATAATTTCTACGCTCCTAAATTTATTGAGATTCGCTTTGTGTCCCAAGATGTGGTCGATTCTTGAGAATGTTCCATGAGCATTTGAGAAGAATGTGTATTCTGCTTTTTTTGGATGTAGTGTCCTGAAGATATCAATTAAGTCTACCTTTTCTATTGTTTCCTTTAGGATCTCTGTTGCTCTATTGGTTTTCTGTCTAGAGGATCTGTCCATTGATGTGAGGGGGGTATTTAGGTCTCCTCCTATGATTGTATTCTCATCAATATCTCCCTTTATGTCTGTTAATATTTGTTGTATGTATCTGGGTGCTCCTATGTTTGGGGCATATATGTTGATGATAGTAACATCCTCTCCTTGGATGGATCCCTTAATCATTAAATAGTGTCCTTCTTTGTCTTTCTTTATGTCTTTTGTTTTAAAGTCTATTTTGTCTGATATGAGCGTTGCGACTCCTGCTTTTCTGTCATGTCTATTGGCGTGAAATACTTTTCCCCACCCTTTCACTTTCAATCTATCTGTATCTTTTGTCCTAAGGTGAGTTTCTTGTAGGCAGCATATTGAAGGGTTTTTCCTTTTTATCCACTCAGCCACCCTGTGTCTTTTGATTGGGGCATTCAGCCCATTGACATTTAAGGTGATAATTGAGAGATGATTATTTATTGCCATTTGAACCTCGGGTTCCAGTTGATTCTATGGTTCTCCATTCTTCCTTTCTTTTTTTTTTTTTTTGTTTTTTTTTTTTTTTTGGTTGGATGGTCTCCTGTTATTTTCTGCTTGAGTGTATTTTTTTTTCATATTTTGCTAATGCAATATTTGGTTTTGGCTTGTGGTTGCCCTGTTTTTTAAGTATGCTAACCCCTTCCCATAATTGTGTGTTTTAGCCTGATGGTCCTCTAAGTTCAAACACTTCATTAGTATATTAAAATTAAAAAGAGAGACATACATACAAACAAAAAGGGTTATTTACCTCCTAACATCCCTTGCCCACATTTTATGGTTTTGATGACTCTTTTTTATTTTTTTCTTTTTAATTTTATTTTGTTTGAAGCATGTTCATGATTAAATCTGTATGCTGGCTTATTTGAGTGACTGCTCTCTGATTGCGGTTTCCTCAGTCCTAGTTCTTCCTCTTCTTCTTCTTCTTTTTTTTTTCTTTTCTTTTTTCTTCCCTTTCCTTCCTTTCTTTTTGGTTTAGAGAAGCCCTTTCAATATTTCCTTTAACCTGGGTTTTGTGTTGCTGTATTCTTTAAGTTTTTGTTTGTTGGGAAAAATTTTTATTTCCCGTTCTATTTTAAATGATATTCTTGCTGAATAGAGTATTCTAGGTTGCATATTTTTTCCTTTTAGCACTTTAAATATCTCTTGCCATTCCCTCCTGGCCTGTAGCGTTTCTGTAGAGAAATCAGCTGATATTCTTATGGGGGTTCCCTTGTAGGTAACATTCTGGTTTTCTCTTGCTGCCTTTAGGATCCTCTCTTTATCACTAACTTTTGCCATTTTTATTATGATGTGTCTTGGTGTGGGTCTGTTTGGGTTCAGTTTGTTTGGGGCCCTCTGTCCTTCTTGTATCTTGAATCCAGTATCCTTTAGACTTGGGAAGTTTCCGGGGATAATTTCTTCAAATATATTTTCCATTCCCTTATCTTTTTCTACTCCTTCTGGAATTCCTAGTATGCGTAGATTGGCCCGCTTTATATTATCCCATAGGTCTCTTATATTGTTTTCCAGTTTTTTGATTCGGTTTTCTGTCTGTTGACCGGATGGAGTGATTTCCATTATTCTATCTTCCATATCACTGATTCGTTCTTCTGCATTATTCATTCTGGTTTTTACTGCCCCTAGTTCAGTTTGCATCTCTGCAAATGAATGTTCTAGTTTTTCTTGGCTCCTCCTTATATTTTCTAGTTCCTTTCTGAGGGTATCTGCATTACTGTTCCTATCTTCTCTTAATTCCTTCAGTATTTTCACTATTTCTCTTTTGAACTCCAGGTCTGTCTGACTGCAGAGATCTGTTTCATTGTTGACTGTTTTAGGTGAGTTCTCTTGTTGGTTTGACTGGGGGTGGTTTCTCAGCTTCTTCATCTTGCTTGTTGTTTTCTTTCTCCTGAGGGAGTTGTACTCTCCGTTATCGGGCAGTGTTTGCCTTGTCAGTGCCGTGGAATATTTCCTGAGGCCTGGCGTTGTTGGTCAATCTTTTTTGAGGCAGTGTGGCTTTTCTGGAGTGTTGATGGGGTAACAGTGTTTCTTTGAAGCAAAGGAGGACTTCCTGAGGGCGGACAGGACTGGGAGGTCCACACCACGATGGCAGCAGATTTCACTTGGTCATGCAGAGCTTGCTCTGGTGTTTTTAGGCTGTGGGGTTCTTGAAGGGGGTTGGTGATGTTGGGCAGCTGCTCTTCAGGGGTGCATCACCCCCTGGGGGCTGGAGCAGCTATCTGGGTCACTGAGAACCTAAGAGGCTCTTCCCTAGGGCAGCCCGACTCAGAAGGACAGCCTGAGAATGTAGGCGGATCTTTTCACAGTCTGGCCGAGCTTGTTGCAGCTTTTCTGGGCTGCAGGGGCTCTTCCAGGGGGCTGGTGGTGCTGAGCAGTTATTTCACGGGAGTGGGGCACCCCCTGGGGGCTTGGATGGGTAGCAGGGCCGTTGGAGACCCAAGAGGCTCCTCCCCAGGGCAGCCCAACTCAGAAAAACCGTCTGAGATCTTTTCCCGACTCGGCCAGGCTTGTTGCAGCTTTTCTGGGCTGCAGGGGGTCCTGCCTGGAGCTGGCCGTCCGATGCAGCTGGTGCACTAGAGTATCCCCTGGGGACTTGGGTGGGTAGCAGGGCCATTGGAAACCTAAGAGGCTCCTCCCCGGGGCAACCCGACTCAGAAAAACCATCTGAGAATTAGGCCGATCTATTCACAGCCTGGCTAAGCTTGTTCTAGCTTTTCTGGGCTGCAGGCCTTTTCTCGGGGGCTGGTGGTGTTTGGTGCTATTCTCTGGAAGTGTAGCCCCTCCAAAGGGCAAGCAGGCCTGTGCAGGGACAGCCCCTATGGTGGTAGGCTTCAGGCAATTGTTGAGGCCAGCCCTCCTGGATGGCAGGCAGCCCCAGGTTCGGCTAGAGCGTAGCGGGTTGCGGGGGTGTGGGGAGGGAATGCACTGGGAAGCACAGCTTTCTGCTATCTAGCGGGCCTGTAAGCTTGCTGTGGCATGGGGGGTATTCTATGGGGACCCACCCCTTCTTCTCTCCCCTCCCCAGCACGGGCGCAGACCAGGCTCTTCTCCCAGGTTCCCTCTGAGGCGGCTTTCCACTTCCCCACCCCTAGAGTATTGTTCCCTTCCTCTGCGACACCTTTGTTTTCTAGTCTCCCAGGCAGTCTCTGCCCCGTCAAATGGTTTCTAGACCTCCCAAGCAGTTTCCGCTGTGCCCCCACCCCCCCTAGCCCGGGGACTAATCTCTGGAGCGAGGTCTTGGTGCCCAGCCCCGCCCCCAGGCGTCCCCCGGCCCCCTCTCGGGGACTAACCTTCAGAGGCGAGGTCTCGGTGCCCAGCCCCCAGCCAGGCTTCCCCTGGCCCTTTCCCAGGGACTAACATCTGGAGCCAAGGATTCGGTGCCCAGCCCCCCCGAGGCATCTCAATTTTTGGTGACTGTGCCCGTAGTTCAGATGGTCCGTTGGGTTCTTGATCGGCTTTTCCGTACTCCAACTTACTGCTACATTCTTCTCTGCATCTGGGGATTCCTCCGGTTCGTTTGATCTTTCGCCCGGTAGGTGACTTTCCAGGGTGCGGGAACCCTTTCTCCTCCGCAGTTCCCTTTCGGGAGCCCCCGTCCCGCTCGGATCCACCTTCTCTCACTCTCCTCTTTTCTCCCGTTCTGCCCAATAATGTCACGAACTTCTTGCCGTTATTGGAGTTTAGGTTCCTCTGCCAGCGATTGGTTGCTGTTCTGTGCGAGTCATTTATTCTGTAGATGTGCTTTTTTTGTTGTGTTTGTGGGAGAGGGCAAGCGTGTCCCCCTACTCCTCCGCCATCTTGTCCTCTAGACATCATATTTAAAGATAGTTTCTTAAAGTAATTTAGACTCATGAGACTATTCAGGGCTAAAAAACTGCAAAACTCAAATCAAGGCTGCATGTTTACCTCTTATTTCCGCTGATTTAAAAGAAACTGATTAAAAATTGAGGATGATTTAATACAAGCTGTTAAATACAAAAATGGAAAATACATAAAATATTTAATTAATAAAACAAGTGGATTTGATATTTTTGTTGCATTTTTCTACACAAGTTTGAACCTTTAAATCTTCTAACTTGCATACAGTTGATATGTTTTTGAAATTTTATGTATTTTACCTTAATTATTTTCATTAGGTAGAAGAACAAACCGTTACCACAGAGAGAGTTTTTCAAGACCGGCAATATCAAATTGATGCTGCAATTGTTCGAATTATGAAGATAAGGAAAACACTTAGCCACAATGTACTTCTGGCAGAGTTGTATAACCAGCTAAAATTTACACTAAAGGTAAACAAATCCACCAAAAATCTAGTAGAATCAAGTATGTTTAAATAAATTAACATTTATAAATTATTATTATATTGAGCAGAAATTCTATGGCAAAGTATATATCACAGTGATGAAATACAAGATTTCTATACCTTTTTGTGTTAATTTATTTTAAAGATTAAAATGTGTCAATACTGGGAGTTCCTGTAGTGGCTCAGTGGTTAACGAATCCGACTAGGAACTATGAGGTTGCGGGTTCGGTCCCTGCCCTTGCTCAGTGGGTTAACGATCTGGCATTGCCCTGAGCTGTGGTGTAGGTTGCAGACGCGGCTCGGATCCCGCGTTGCTGTGGCTCTGGTGTAGGCCGGTGGCTACAGCTCCGATTCAACCCCTAGCCTGGGAACCTCCATATGCCGTGGGAGCAGCCCAAGAAATAGCAAAAAGACAAAAAATAAAATAAAATAAAATGTGTCAATATTATGAGCAGAAACCATCAGCAGTGTAACATTTTAATGAGTAACAGAGAGAAATTTGCCTCATGATCCAACCATAAATATTTTGATGTATCTCTATGAGTTTTGTGCATCTTTATGATGTCCCTTATTCCTAGTAGAAAATCAAGTGTTTCCCTTAATTGAACTATTTATTATCTTCCTTCTGCTTTTCATCTTTATTATATGACAAGCTTGGTAAATAACTATATTTTCTTTTTAAATTATTAAAGAAATTGATAGTGCTATTTTTTTCTAAAATACAGCCCAGGTGTATTTTCATTCAGTGTATAATGTTTTAATTATATTTTATTCCTTTATAGCAATTTTTTTGTGTACTTCAGATTTTAATATAGTTATCTATTGTATTTAATAAATTTCTTATTTCCTGAAAGTTATCTAGATAACATGTGATTAATTTCTTTTGTGCATTTGAGAGGAGAATGGTAAATCAATATTATAATTTTATTTTTAATAACCATAATTTTTTTATTTTTTTAGCCTAGTGATCTGAAGAAGAGAATAGAATCCTTAATTGATAGAGACTACATGGAAAGAGATAAAGCAAATCCAAACCAGTACAAGTATATTGCATAACTCTGGCATTAATCTGAATATTTGTTACTCTTCCCACTTTCAGTGGGTTACTCGTGGTCCTGTTAATTGGTGTTTGAATGAAACAATGTTTTAAAGATATTCATGAAGAATTAAAATTTCCATCTACACTCACTTAAAGCATCCAGTTTTCTGAATGAAACATTATTAAATGTCATTTCCTGTACTGTATTTCATGGTCTAAATCTGCCTGGCATATTTTATACTTTTTACTGTATAATTTTCATTCTGATATTGTTCATGTTGATTACATGAAATACACATTAGTTTCATAAAGAACAAATTTCATAAAGGGCAATAATGTACCCAAATATGTAAGGAGAAGGGAGTGAGATGGATGGGGAATTTTGGGTTGGTGGATCCAAACTGTTACATTTGGAATGAATGGGCCTTGGTGTCCATATTGAACAGCACAGGGAACTGTGTGTGATTGGATCACTTTGCTGTACAACAGAGCTTGCAATGAAATTAAAGTACAGATATAATTATGAGTTAGAGTTTGTTTCCTTCACAAATATACTCTGAAGTGTAAATGATGAAACTATAGCAATTGTATTTTGAAATTTTGTGGACCCTACAAATTATTTTTCAGAGAAGCTACAAAATTTACCTCCCCAGCTGTTCATAATGATTGACTTTCTCCACACCCTCACCTATATTTGTTATTTTTATCTTTTTGATTTTAGACCCTATAACCAGTATGAGGTGATGTCTCATTGAGATATTGAGTGGAATTTTCCTGGTAATTGGTGATTTTGAGTGTCTTTTTGTGTACCTGTTGACCATCTATAGGTGTAATTTTTGTGTTGTTTTGTTTTGTCTTTTTTATGTAAAAAATTTATTGAGAGTTTCAAGTGCTCACAATTATTTTCTACATCGTATGTATATTGAAGACAATTTAGTTTTGTCGATACAAGAAATTTCTTTAAGTCAAATAATGACTTTTTAATAAAGTATAGCTGATTTACAATAGTATATTAGTTTCAGCTGTACAGCATAAAGATTATTTTGTAGATTAAATTCCATTATAAATTATTAAGATAATGGCTATAATTTTCTGTACTATACATATGTACTTATATATTTTATGCATAGTAGTTTTTATCTGTTTCCTACTCTTAACATGCCTTTCCTTTCTTTTTTCTCCCCTGTAGTAACCAATACTGTTTTTCTACATCTGTGAATCTGTTCATATTTGCTATATACATTTCTATTTATTATAATTTTATATTCCACCTTTTTTAGGACCACACCCACAGCACATAAAAGTTACCGGGCTAGGGGTTAAGTCAGAACTGCAGCTGGAGCCTACATCACAACCACACCACCAGATCTGAGCCACATCTGTGACCTACATCACAGCTTGTGGCAACGCCAGTTCCTTAACCCACTGAGCTAGGCCAGGAATTGAACCTGTATCCTCATGGATACAAGTCAAGCTCTTAATCCACTGAGCCACAGTGGTAATATCATACAATATTTGTTTTTCTCTGACTTATTTCATTCAATGTAATATTCCTTAGGTCCATACGCATGGATGCAAAAGGCAGAATTTCATTTTTTCAATACTGCTGGGAATATTCTGTTATATAAATATATGTGTGTATATATATGTATATGCTCAGGTATACCATATGTTTATATACACATATATTTATATAAAAAATTTAAATATCATAAATAACATCTTTGTTCATTTTAAGTTGCTTCTATATCTTGACTATTGTAAATATTGCTGCTATGAACATTTATCTTTCTTTTTCAAATTACTGTTTTCTTCCTTACCAGATATACACCTAGAATTGCAATTCCTAGATTATATTGTAGTTGTATTTTTAATATTTTTGAGGAATTTCCATAATGTCTTTTTATAATGGTTGCATTAACTTATACTCCCATCAATAGTGCACAAGGATTTCATCATCTCCAACATTTCGTATTTGTAGACGAAATAGCCACCTGACAGATATGAAGTGATATATCATTTTTTTAGATTTGTGCTTCTCTAGTACTTACTGATGTTCAACATCTTCCATGTGCCTGTTAGCCATATTTATATCTTATTGGAAAAACAAACATGTTAAGATCTCCCCATTTTATAAATTGGGGGGTTGATACGGAATTATATGAGCTGTCTGTGTATTTTTTATGTAACCCCTTGTTGCTCATATCACTGGAAAATATTTTCTCTCACTTAGTAGTTTAATTTTATGAGTGTTGTCCACTGCTGTGAAGAAGCTTTTAAGTTTAATTAGATCTCATTTATTTATTTTAGCTTTTATTTATTTGATCATGTTAAATAGTTTTGAAAAAACATTGATTCAATTTGTCAAAGTATGTTCTGCCTATGGTTTCAGTTATTACTCTTAGGCCTTTAGTTCATGGTGAGTTTCTTTTTTATATGGTGGGAGGAAATGTTCTAATCTTTTCATTATGCACATATCTGTCCAGTTTTCCACCATCACTTGTTGAAGAGTCTGTATTTTCTTCATTGTTTATTCTTTCCTCCTTTGTCTTAGATTATTTTAACCATAAGGTTGAATGGGTTTATTTCTGAGCTCTCTATTCTCTTCCTTTGATCTATGTGTGTATATAGCCTGCTATCTGTGATGGTGGTACCTCAAGTTTTGTTCCCTTTTCTGGGATTTCTGTAATAATTTGAGGTCTTTTGTGATTCCATATGAATTTTAAGATTATTTGTTCTAGTTCTGTGGAAACTGTCACATATTTAGAAAATATGCATTAAATTTGTAGATTGCTTTGGGTAGTATGACCATGTTAAAAATATTATTGTTTCCAGTTTAAGAGCACAGGATATATTTTCATTTTTCTTTTGTCATATTCTATTTCTTTCATCAATATATTATGCTTTAAGAGTATAAATCTTTAGCCTCCTTGGTTAAGTGTTTTCCTAAGTTTTTAATTTTTTTAACGTGATCTAGATGAGGGTTTTTTTAACTTTCTCTGATAGATAATTATTAGTATATAGAAAAAACACTTATTTCAGTGTATTAATCTTGTTCCCTGCAACCATGCTGAATTCATTTATTTTAATATTTGTGGGCTGGAGACCTTAAGGTTCTCTGTATAAAGGATTGTAATCTGCAAATAGTGACAGTTTTACCATTTTCCTTCCAATTTGGTTACTTTAAATTTTTTTTATGTGAATTCTATGGCTAAGACTTTGCAAATTATTTTTTTTTGTCTTTTTTTGTCTTTTGTTGTTGTTGTTGTTGTTGTCGTTGTTGCTATTTCTTGGGCCGCTCCCGCGGCATATGGCATATGGAGATTCCCAGGCTAGGGGTTGAATCGGAGCTGTAGCCACCGGCCTACGCCAGAGCCACAGCAACGCGGGATCCGAGCCGCGTCTGCAACCTACACCACAGCTCATGGCAACACCGGATCGTTAACCCACTGAGCAAGGGCAGGGACCGAACCCGCAACCTCATGGTTCCTAGTAGGATTCGTTAACCACTGCGCCACGACAGGAACTCCTGCAAATTATTTTAAAGAGAAATATTGAGTGTAGGCATCCATGTCTTGTTCCTGAATATAATGTTAAGTTTTTGAGTTTTTCATCACGAATTATTATGCTGTGTGTTTGTTATAAATAGGCTTACTGTGTTGAGATGTGTTCCATCTATACTCACTTGACTGAGAGTTTGTAGTTATGAATAGGGCCTGAGTTTTGTCAAATGTATTTTATGGATCTGTTAAGAAGATCCTGTGATTTTTATATGAGCTTTTTAAATGTGGTGTGTCACATTGATTGATTTGAAAATATTGACCATCCTTGAATTTGTGGAATACCCAACTTAGTCATGGTGTGTGATCTTTTAAAATACTTGGATTCTATTAACTGCTATTCTGTTGAGGATTTTTGCAGCTGTATTCATGAAAGTATTGGCCTTTAATTTTTTGCCAAGTGCTTTTAGTTTTAGTATAAGGGTAATGGTGACCTTGTAGAATGAATTTGGGAATGCTCTCTCTTCTTTGTGGAATAGCCTGAGAATGATAGGTATTTGTTCTTTATATGCTTAGTAGAATTTTCTTATGAAGCGTAATTTTGTTTGCTGGGAGTTTGTAATCACAAAATCAGTTTCACAGCTAATTATCAGTTCAAATCATTTTTCTTGATTCAGTCTTCGCAGTTTGTAGGTTTCTATAAATTTGTTTATTTTTCTGGGTGATCCAATTTTTTGGCGCATTGCTGTTCATTTTCCCACATGTCATTTTTTTTTCTTTTTGAGGCCACATCTGTGGCACTTGGAAGTTACCAGGCTAGGGGTTGAATCAGAGCTGCAGCTATTGGCCTATGCCACAGCCACAGCAATGCAGGATCCAAGCCACATGTGTGGCTTACACCACAGCTTGCAGCAAAACCAGATCCTTAACCCACTGAATCATGGATCAAACCTTCATCCTCATGGATGCAATTTGGGTTTTCAGCCCTTTTAGGAACTCCGTATTTTGTATCTATTGTTTCAACAGTTATTTCTTTTTCATTTCTTATTTTGTTTATTTGTGTCGTCTCTTCTTGGTGAGCATGGAAAAGCTTTTATCAATTTTGTTTATCTTTTCAAAAATTGGTTCTGAGTTTCATTGATTTTTTTCTACTTTTTCTATTGACTTTTGCATTTCTCTTTTATTCATTTCCTCTCTGATCTTATTTCCTTCATTCTTCTGATTGGAGGCTTTGTTTTTCTTTTTCTAATCACTTTAGGTGACAGGTTAGGTCATTTTTTTATTGTATGAGAAAGTACTGTGTTGCTATAAATCTTCCTCTTAAAAGTGCTTTTGCTGCATCCCTTAGATTTTGAAGTGTTGTGTTTCCATTGTTATTTGTCTCAAGGTGTTTATTTATTTCCTGTTTGGCTTGTTCATTGACTCATTAAGTTTTTCATAGTATGTTGTTTAGTCTCCACATGTTTGTTCTCTTTTCATTTTCTTTATGCAATTAGTGTCTGATTTTACACCAATTTGTTAGAAAAAAAGTTTAATAATACTGCTGTATTTAAATTTTTCATGACACTTGTTTTGTGGCCTAGCATGTGATTATTTGTGAGGGTATTTATTATCTATTATGAGACTTTTCAGTGAATGGAGTATTTTGTGTATATACTTTTGTCCTAAAATGTAGATTAAAAACCTATTATTGATTTACTGCCTAGATGATGTGTATGTTGAGTAGGGCATTAAGTCCCTTGGAATTACTGCATTGTTTTTTACTTCTCCTGTGGCTTCTGTTAGTAGTTGCTTTATAGGTCTAAGTTTTTCTGAGTATTTACAATTGTTACATCATTTTCATGAATTGACCCCTTAGTCATATATAATAACCTTGTTTATCTCTCTTGATTTCTTTTACTTGATTCATCTTGTTCAATGTAATTGTAGGCACTTCTTTTATTTGATTAGCATCTGCTTTTAGTAACTTTTTTCATCCCTTCACTTTCACCATCCTGAAGTGAGTCCTGAATGAGTAATAGTGCATAGTGGCTTTTGTTTTGGTTTTGCTTTCAGTCACTGTGTATATTTTTATTGATAAATTTAACCATTTACATTTAATTATTGATAGTTGGAACTTAGTGTTGCCATTTTATTGTGTTCTGATTGTTTGGTAGCCTCCTGTTTTTATTTACTTTTTTCTATGTTTCTTTGTGATTTGATGATTTTTGTGGTGATGTGTTTGATTTTTTTTCTCTGTATTTCAGGTATGTATCCCAGCGGTTTATTTATTGTACCACAAAGCTTACATAAAACATGTTCACATACAGAGTCTGTTTTAATCTCATAGAAGGTTTATTTCAGTCACAAACAAAAACAGTTGTAAAAGTTATGTGTCCACTAACAAATTATTGTCCCTATAATTATTTAAAGTACTTATGTCTTTTAACTTTTATAAGGGAGTTGAACATGATTTATATACCACAATTATAATAATGGAAATTTTGACTTTGATTATTGGTACACAGTTTGTAGACAGCATTTCTTTGAAGTTCAGTAATGGATTCTTTTTTGGTCTTTTTGCCATTTCTTGGGCCACTCTCACAGCATATGGAGGTTCCCAGGCTAGCGGTCCAATTGGAGCTGTAGCTGCCAGCCTACGCCAGAGCCACAGCAACACAGGATCTGTGTTGTAACCTACACCACAGCTCACAGCAATGCCAGATCCTTAACCCACTGAGTAAAGCCAGGGATCAAACCTGCAAGCTCATAGTTCCTAGTCAGATTCGTTAACCACTGAACCTCTATGGGAACCCCTCAGTAATGGATTATTAATAGTGTCCTTTGATTATGTTATGTTTTCCTGGTTCTTTCTTCTTTATAAATTTGTACTTGTGTATGTACATTTGAAGGAAGGAACACATCTTCCTATTACATATTTTGTGGGGCAGATAAAGGTCTTCTCTTACCAGAATCTAAATTAAGGGGCTATCTCGGATTAGAGTTGAGGGGAACTCACACTAGATCCTCTCATGGGCCTTCACTGTTTTATTATATTACTACTCCTGTAACTTCTTCCCCTAGGCATCCAGGGGTGTGCAGTACTCCTATTGCTCCCATTCAATAGACTGTACCCACTGTCTTCCCATTTGAAAGCTTTGCTGACTTTTCACTTGAGCTCCATGTGAGGAAAATATGAACAATGTTCCTCTAGCAGTGGACAGACAAGTTTGAACATTGGAAATGAGTCCTCCTTGTGGCCTGAGAGGAGGGCATTGGGAACTTCATTTCTCCTGACCATTCTTGGGAGGAATTTGTGCAAGGTTGAGTAGTAACACCCATGAAACTTCTTAGGTTTATAGGTTTCTTCACTGCTTTAATATATGTCTTCCCGTGCCTCTGGCATCCATCTTTACTGAGGAGAAATCAGCAGTTAATCTTCTTGAGGATTTTTTGCCTTTCTGTTGTTAAGATTGTCTCTCTGGCTTTGGCCTTTGATGCTTTTTTTTTTTTTTGCCATTTCTTGGGCCGCTCTCGCGGCATATGGAGGTTTCCAGGCTAGGGGTCGAATCCGAGCTATAGCCACCGGCCTATGCCAGAGCCACAGCAACGAGGGATCCGAGCCACGTCTGCAACCTCCACCACAGCTCACGGCAACGCAGGATCGTTAACCCACTGAGCAAGGGCAGGGATCGAACCCGCAACCTCATGGTTCCTAGTCGGATTCGTTAACCACTGCGCCACCACGGGAACTCCCTGATGCTTTTGATGTAAAATCTCAGTATAGAGTTCTTTGACTTTTCCCTAGATTTATGTCTTTGCCAAATTTTGGAAATTTTCAGCCCATATTTATTCAAATGTTCTTTATGTTTATCTCTTTTTTTCTTATATATTCAGGAGTTTCCAGTATGTGTATATTTGTATGCTTTAGTGTATAGTGGGTTTTATAAGCTTTATTGTTCTCACTCATTTATTTATGCTTCTCATTTTGAATAATTTTAATTTAAATTAAGCACTCTGTCTTTCTCTACCTTCTCAAGTCTCCTGTTGAAAATCTGGAGGGATGTTTGATTTCTAGTATTCTTTAAAGTGTCAGATTTCTGTTCAGTTCCTTTTGACTACTTCTATCTTTGTATTGAGATTTCCCAATAGCTGAGACATTCTTTGGGTTTTCTTCACACTTGGGGCATTACTAAGGTGAATGATTAATATTTGTGTAGTAATGCCAATGTCTGGACTTCCATGGGTATAATTTCTGTTAACTTCTTTTTTTCCAGTGTTTGGGTCATATTTTCTTCGCATATTTTATAACTTTTTGTGGAAACTGTTTTGTGTATTTTATTAGCACAGCTTGTTAACTCTGAAAATGGATTTCTCCAATACCAAAGATTTATTACTGCTTTGTATGAAATGTAATTATTTTTATAATGATTTTTTTTTTGTCTTTTTGCCATTTCTTGGACCACTCTCACGGCATATGGAGGTTCCCAGGCTAGGGGTCGAATCCGAGCTGTAGCCGCCAGCATACGCCAGAGCCACAGCAACGCAGGATCCGAGCCACGTCTGCAACCTACACCACAGCTCACAGGCAACGCAAGATCGTTAACCCACTGAGCGAGGCCAGGGGTCGAACCCGCAAGCTCATGGTTCCTAGTCAGATTTGTTAACCACTGCGCCACGACGGGAACTCCTCTAGTGATTTTTAAAACTATTTTTATGAAGACCATATTCTTTCTGTGTTTCTTGTCTTGTATGGCCATTCTAGTGGCTGTCTTTTTAGCTTGGTGATCAGCTAGTAGTCTATAAACATAACTCTAAATGACTAGGACCGAAAAGAGAGAATAAACAATAACACTAAAAACCTCTTTTGGTTCTCTCAAATTGAATCTCTTTAGACATTCCTTCATTGACCTGTAGTTAGTATGTTTACAGCTTAGCTTGTACTTCTCCTGAAATACAATGGCCAGCCAGGGGTGAAAGCTTATGATGTAGGCTGTTCTGAGCACTTTTCTAGCCCTTTATAAAGGTTATTTCTACCTCTTGTATGTTGTTTTTGTAGGCTATTCTAGATATCTGATGTGTTCCCTGTTTCTTAACTCTGTTCAGACAAATGTGGCTAATCTGTTTTCCTTTACATTTCCAATAAACTTCTGGATATCATTTTAGGCAATTGGAAAATTCTGAGGTGGGCAGACAGAAGCTGGTCCCTGAGCCAGTCTCCAAGAGAACAACCACAGTTAATTGATAATTACCAATGTCACCAATAAGCCATACCAGAAACATGCACCATTTTTGTAGCCACTGAGGGGCCATGAAATGGGAATTAGTGGATGGTTTAAGTTAAAACACCACAATGCCCTCACCAAATTTTAATATTATTTTATGTGTAAAGTTTTTTAAATTACAGTCTAGAGTTTGAAAACTTTATTCTGAGAATGTTTGCCAGTTCATTCATAAATGGAAGGTCTAAGTTATGAACTACTATATTCTAAGTCTTTCAGTGATATCACTCTATGGATAACATTACTTATTTATGTAATCAGTATCTGTGGATTTTTTGTTTTTTACCAGCTTTACTAGGTGTACATTTGCAAATAAAATTTTTAATGTAATATGTACAATGTAGTGGTTTGATATACATATATACATTGTGAAATGATTACAGCCATAGTGGAGATGATTACATCCATATTAGAGCTGTTTACCACATTCATCACTTTTTTACATATTTCAATTATTTATTTGTGTGTGTGAAAGAGAGGGAGATGAAGAGAGAGAAAGGTATACTCTCCTAGCACATCTTTGGCATATGATACAGTATTATTACCCAGTACATAATGCTGTATATTAGATTTCCCAGAAACTATTCATCCTCCATCACTGAATATTTGAATCAATGAAAAGTCATATTCTACTTACAAGAATAAAATTGATTTTTTGCAGACTAGCTTTTAGTTTTTCTATAAAGATTTTCCTTTTGTGCATAATCACATTTCCATTTCTAAATACATATAACTCTTGCTAAATGGTGTCAAGACATGTGTAGAACAATATGCGTAGAAATGTATCAAAACTAGAAAAAGCTGAAATAGTCACTGACAGGTAAGTGTTTAACCAAACTTGTAGTCACAAGCTGTGATAGTATCTGTGTCAGTCAAAATAAATACCTATCAGAGGAAGAAGCAAGAATGAGCCTTAGGAGAATCTAAATGTGTTCAGTAAACACATCAGTATGTGATAATGTTTTTAAGAAGAGGATATTGTAGAATTCAAATGAAACTGATAGAAATGTACAGATATATTAATAGGAAAATAGGAGAAAAGACTCCTAAATATAAGTACTTCAATCTTCGTCATATTTTCTGATATTTTTGTGTAGTCACAAAATTTTTTTCAGAAGTATTTTTAAAAAGAATTTTATAAATTAAGAATAACATAGTAACATACATACTGATACTTGTTATTTAATGAATAACTCAATCAAATCTAAACAACTCAGACCTAACCTAACATAGGAAAAAACTACTGTGAGGCTAATCTGTTTTAAGGTATTCATGTAAAATCAGAATACATTTAACTTTCAGAGAATACATATTTTAATTACAAAGTTGAAAATTGCATATAAATTTGTTTACATTTCAAAATATTTAGTATAAGCGCAAAGCATCTAGGCTGAGATCTGAGACAGCAAGGTGGTTCAAAGTTAAGAGATAAGGATGATGTATTAGGTAACAACTGAGTGAAAACACTACAGGAAACACACAAATGTCTGGATGTATTATGGACAAGCACAGGATGTTGACAAAATAAGTTGATTGAGGTGATGATATTCAGGATTGTTAATGATCGAGAATGTATTAAAATATGAAAAAGGAGATGGATAGGAAAAAGCCCTATGTTGGGTAACATTGGTGTAAATTGTGATTTTCAGTATATATGGAAAAGTAAATATAGTTTACACATTATAATACTGAACATGCTTAAAACTCAGGGCTTGTAAAAGGTACCAGATGATTTTGAAGAAGTGGTTGATTCCAGGACTACTGCAATATAAGTACAGGATGAACCTGCATTGTACTATAGCACCAGAAAGTTAGGAAATGGCTAAAGAAATAATGCGGGCATGTTGAAAGTGTTGATAACCAACTTGAAATTTACTCATTTAAAACTGGATTTATTGGCTTGTTATATTTTGAAAATGTGTTTTTTTAATATAAATTCTTTATTGTGAAATGAAAATATTTTCTCTTAAGTGAGTGGCTTATTTTTCTCATTCTTTTCACAGGTTATTTCATAAAGCAGATGCTTTTAATGTTGATTTCAATTTCTTATCTTTTTGCTTTCCCCAGGGATATATTTTTTGGTCATAATATCTAAAAACTTGTTTGCATGTAATAAGACATTAAGATTCAAAATATATGAGGAGCCCATACAATTCAATTGCAAAAAATAAAAATAAAAAAATAGAAATAACTCTATTTTTAAAAGAGGCACAGGAACTGAAGTGACATTTTCCACAGAAGACATGCAGATATATGAAACTGTGCTCAACAAAATAGTCATCAGAAGAATGCAAATCTATAAACCACAGTGTGGTATCACCTCATACCAATTAGAATGGCTATTATAAAAAGACAAGGGATAAGTTGTTGGTAATAATGATATAAATGAGAACACTTGTGAAAGTGGGAAAGTAAATTGGTGTAGCCACTGTGGAAAACAATGCAGAGTTTTCTTGGAAATTAAAAATTGAACTACCATATTAACCCAGAAATCCTATATCTGGGTATATATCTTTTAAAAAATGAAATCACTACCTCAAATATCTGTACCCACATGTTCATTGCTGTAATATCCATACCAATCAAGGCAGGGAGCCAATCTTAAGTGCTGATAGATGCCTGGATAAAGGAAGTGTGTATGTGCTGATTGCAACTGTATAATGTACATATATATATATAGAGAGAGAGAGAGAAATATAATACTACTAATTATATTTCTACTAATTTAGTAGAAAAAAGACTTCTGCAAAAAAAAAAAAAAAAAGACACATACAAATGAAATTTGAGGATATTGTGCTAAGTGAAAAAGAGAAAGATGATACTGTATGACCTAACATGGACTCCTAAGAAAGTTGAATTCATAGAAGGAGTGAATAGACTGATGTCACCAGGACTGGGAGTGGAGGTGAGGAAAATAAAATATTTGTTAAATGATTATGTGGACCTAATGTAAGTTATGGTGTATCACACTGATTGATTTACGGATATTGAACAGCACTTGCATCCTGGGGTAAATCCCACTTGACAATGATGTAAAATCCTTTTAATGTATTGTTGGATGACACACTGAAGAATGAAAACCTTATGATCCTCTCAATAGATGCAGAAAAAACCTTTTACAAAATCCAACACCAATTTCTGATAAAAACCCTTAAGAAAGTGGGCATAGAGGGAACTTATCTCAACATAATAAAGGCCATATATGACAAACCCACAGCTAACATCATTCTCAATGGTGAAAAGCTAAAAGAATTCTTGCTGAGATTAGGAATAAGACAAGGATGTCCTCTTTCACCACTACTCTTCAACATAGTTTTTGAGGTCCTAGGCACAGCAATAAGAGAAGTAAAGGGATAAAAGAAATCCAAATTGGAAAGGAGAAAGTAAAACTATCACTATTTGCAGATGATGTGATACTATATCTAGAGAATCATAAAACTCTACCAGAAACCTGTTAGAGCTCACCCATGAATCTGGCAAAGTTGCAGAATACAAAATTAACACAGAAATTGACGGAATTGCTATATACTAATAATGAAAGATCAGAAAGAGAAATTAGGGAAGCAATCCTGTTTACCATAACATCCAAAAGAATAAAATACCTAGGAGTAAACCTACCTAAAGAGACAAAAGACCTGTACTCCTTCATCATAAGACACTGATGAAAGAAATCAAAGATGACACAAATAGATGGAAAGACATACCATGTTCTTGGATTAGAAGAGTCAATATCAAAATGGCTGTACTACCAAAGGCAATCTACAGATTCAATGCAATCCTTATCAAATTACCAAGGACATTTTTCACAGAACTCAAACAAAATATTTTAAAGTGTGTGGAAGCACAAAAGACCCAGAATAGCCAAAGACATCCTGAAAAAGAAAAACGGAGCTGGAGCAATCAGGCTCCTGGACTTCAGAGTATACTACAAAGCAACACTCATCAAAACTGCATGGTACTGGCACAAAGACAGAAATATAGATTAGTGGACCAGGATAGAAGACCCAGAGGTAAACCCACACACCTACAGCCAACTCATCTATGAAAAAGGAGGCAAGAATATACAATGGAGAAAGGACAACCTGTTCAATAAGTGGTGCTGGGAAAACTGGACAGCCACATGTAAAAGAATGAAATTACAACACTCCCTAACACCATACACAAAAATAAACTCCAAATGGATTAGAGACCTAGATATAACACAGGCACTATAAAACTCTTAGAAGAAAAGAGAGGTCAAACACTCTCTGACATAAACAACAGCAACATCTTCTCAGATCCACTTATTAGAGTAATGACAGTAAAAGCAAAAATAAACAAATGGGACCTGATTAAACTTAAATGTTTCTGCACAGCAAAGGAAACCCTAAACAAAACAAAAAAACAACCCAGAGAAGGGGAGAAAATCTTTGCAAATGAATCAACTGACAAGAAATTAATCTCCAAAATTTATAAGCACCTTCTGCAGCTCCATACCAAAAAAACAAACAACCCCATCAAAAAATGGGCAGAAGGAGTTCCCGTCGTGGCACAGTGGTTAAGGAATCCGACTAGGAACCATGAGGTTGCGGGTTCAATCCCTGCCCTTGCTCAGTGGGTTAACGATCCGGCGTTGCCCTGAGCTGTGGTGTAGGTTGCAGACGTGGCTCGGATCCTGCATTGCTGTGGCTCTGGCATAGGTCGGTGGCTACAGCTCCGATTAGACCCCTAGTCTTGGAACCTCCATATGCCGCGGGAGCAGCCCAAGAAATGGCAAAAAAAAAAAAAAAAATGGGCAGAAAATATAAACAGACAATTCTCCAAAAAAGCCATATGGATGGCCAAAAACACATGAAAATATGTTCAACATCACTCATTATTAGAGAAATGCAAATCAAAACCACTCTGAGGTACCACCTTACACCAGTCAGAATGACCATCATCAAAAAGTCTACAAACAGTAAGTGCTGAAGAGGGTGTGGAGAATAAGGAACCCTAGTACACTGTGGTGAGATTGTAAATTGGTGCAACCCCTATGGAAAACAATATGGAGTTTGCTCAGAGAACTAAAAATAGAAGTATAATTTGAGAATGTAAAGAAAGACAATCCCACTCCTGGGCATCTATCCAGAGAAAACCATAACTCGAAAAATACTTGTACTCTGATGTTCATTGCAGCACTATTTTTAATAGCCAAGACATGGAAACAACCTCAATGTCCATTGACAGATGAGTGGGTAAAGAAGATGTGGTATGTATACACAATGGAATATTACTTAGCCATTAAGAGGAATGAAATACCAGCATTTTTAGCAACATGGATAGACCTAGAAATGATCATGCTAAGTGAAGTCAGCCATACCGAGACACCAACATCAAATGTTTTCACTGACATGTGGAGTCTGAAAAAAAGGATAGAATGAACTTCTTGTCAGAACAGATACTGACTCACAGACTTTGAAAAACTTATGGTTTCCAAAGGAGACAGTTCAAGGGGTGGGGATATGCTGGAGTTGTGGGTTGGAAATCCTATAAAATTGGAGTTTGACGATGCTTGTACAATTATAAATGCAATGTGTTCATTGAGTAATAAAAAATAATGTAAATTATGGTGATTATCGTTAACAACACTGTAATTTATCCCTGAAAGTTACTAAGACAGTAAATTTTAAATGTCCTCCCCATGACTTCCACAACAAAATACAGTACTTATGTTAGGTAATGAATGTATAACTAACCATATCCTGGTAATAAGATATATAATACATAATGGTATTATTATAATAAATGTGTATTACATAATCACATTTTACACCTTAAATTTTCACATTATTATACATCAGTTATATCTCAGATCATGTTATACAAAGCCCAGCATACCTGCAGAGAAATTTGAAGAGGTATTGGGGAACTCATAATGGTGTACTATATTTTTCTTGGGAAATAAGAGAAAGTTTTCATGAAGTAGAACTAAAATATGTTATTGAAGATTTCACCATGGGTGAATAAGAATGACCTCATTTGAAATGAGAATGTAAAGACAATGTATTGAAACACTCAACTTAAATTTAGATGATCCTATTGTATTTATATAGAGATGAACACATCTTAGTTTACATTTTTTTAGGTCTTCACCACATTTGCCATGGAAATGTAGGGTAGGACACCAGATGTGTAAAGAAATTCAACTGCAGCAGGATGTATGACAGGAGTCTTACATAATTAAACTGGCAACATATCATAGTGTATACCAGTTTTAGCAAGATAAAAAAAAGACCATTAACTTGGGTGGAGATGATTTTTACCAAATGTTTCTTAGGATTAGGAAACACACTGAAGAAATAGAATAACTCAAGATGAGTGCTAGAGACCTCATTATGGAAGTAGAGACAGCCATCACATTAAGTATGAGTGAGTAGAAGAGATCATATCTTATGATTTAAAGCAGAATGCAAGGAGTTCCCATTATGGCTCAGTGGAAACAAATCCAGCTAGTATCCGTGAGCACTTGATCCCTGGACTTGCTCAGGGGGTTAAGGATCTAGGAATGGTGTGAGCTGCAGTGTAGGTGGAAGACATGGTCCAGATCTGGCATTGCTGGCATGGTGTAAGCCAGCAGCTATTGCCTGGAAATTTAAGGCAAGTGCAGCCTTAAAAAGTAATAATAATAATAATAATAATGCCAAATAAGTTTAGAATAACCCATTGAGCTTAATACTTTGTATAAGTGTCCACTTTATAATACTTACTACAGGTGTGGAGAAAAACCTATGGTATAGAGAACCACATCAGTAGCGTTACATAGGGAATTTTAAGTACAAGATAGTTCATATGGATAAGTGAGTGTATAATGAGTATAAATAAATTTACTGTGGGTAGACTGTAATCAATTATATGAAATTAGTACAATAGAACTTCAGGCAAAATTACTGTCACTGTATACAAATTTACCCCATGAATATAGGAGTTTATGGGCACTGAGGATCTCAGCATGTGTATAGAGAATGAAGATGCACAAATTGTACAGAATTTCAATATGGAAGAAAAGAAAACTATTTGGATTTCATATAAATGTTTCAGGATATAGGGGAGCACTGCACATGTTTAATAAAAATATATTTTGTGCATTAATGTAGTGAAAATCCATATGTATAGCTGAACTACTATGTTGGCAGTGGGTGTATAATCAAGGGTAACAGGATTAGTATACCAAATTTAACCAAGAAAATATAACAGTGGATATTAAAAGAATCTATTGTGTCTAAATTTGAGATACAAAAGGACATACCATAAGTATCAAAAATTCTACTTGTAATAGGAACTTCACACTATGTGCAGAGTAACCCACATACTCATAATAGTAGTGAAAATACCTCCAAGATTATAAAATATCTCACTAGGGTCATGTTGTCATCAGATTGTCTTTAAAATCAAATCTCATGTAAAAAAAAAGTACTAATTTTGAGCTGATATGAACACAATGAAAGTATACACTCAATTAACAATGCAAACGTGGTAATGATCTGAGTGTTAAAGTGCTAGTCTGTGTGGGAAAATGCTGTGCATAGGAATTAAACAGTAATTTTAAGAGCTCACCATGAAGGTAGAAAATCCTACAACCATGTTTCCAATTGCAATGCATGTTATATCATGTTGGTAGTGGAAATGCTGAGAATCACACATATTTAGAGCAACCCAATGTGAACGTAAGAAAACTGTAACCTAGTTTGGGTGAGCAAACACTTGATTTAACAGTTTGCTAAATTTATAGTTGGTGCAATACAGTGGAGCACACAAAAATAATGCAGTGTATATAAAGTAATGAAGTGAAGCACACAAAAGCAAATAATTAATATTAGGCTTAGATGATCTCACTTTGTGTTTTATGGAAACATGATTGTTTATAGCGGAAAGTTAGTTAAGCATACCCTGTAAGTAAAATCTTTGAGAACATAAAATAGCATAATATCATATAGTAATAGGAGTGGATCAGAAGTGTAATGAAACAAAGTTTTGCCTGTGGTGTTAGAGCTTAGGATTTGCAGACAATATTATCTTATTTGTAATGAAATGTAGAGGATTGACTTTTTTTTCTTTCTTTTTTTTTTGCCACACCCACTGCATATAGAGGGTCCCAGGCTAGGGGATCTAATTGGAGCTGTAGCCACTGGCCTACCACAGCCACAGCAACATGGGATCTGAGCAGGTCTGAGACCTACACTGCAGATCACAGCAGCACCTGATCCTTAACTCACTAAGCGAGGCAAGGGTTCAAACCTGCATCCTCATGAATCCTAGTCAGGTCTGTTGACCACTGAGCCATGAAGGGAACTCCAAGGATTGACCTTAAATGTAGAACTCAATTGATGTTTAGAATCCCTCCATGTTAGCTATCAGAATATATACCAGAGAATATCAGATGAACAGTTAAACTTTCAAGGGTGGATAAATATATATCAAATATACTATGAATTAGTATGGGTATAAAATAGTCCACCATGTTGGCAATTAATAGAGTTACACTGGAGACACTCTTTGGAAAATCAGGTTATTCAAAAGCTGCATGTAAGAAAAAAAGATATCTGGAAATCACATACATGCCCAGAGCAATGATATTTGTTTAAAAAATATAGTGGATGGAGAATTGGATAAAAGTATTCAAAATGTACAAAATTACAGCTATAAATACTAGGGATATAGAACAAATTACTGCTCTTTGTTACATATGAAAGTTGTTAAGAGAGTCAATCATTAGACTTCTCATCGCAAGGAAAAATATGGTGGATCTTAAATTCTAGATTGGTAAAAATAATGATAGTTGTAACTACAAAAAAAATATAGACCTAAGAGGATAATTAAAATAATACACTAACTGGAATTAGTGGTTAACAAACCCAACTAGGATCCATGAGGATGAAGGTTCAATCCCTGGCTGTCCTTAGTGGATTAAGGATTCAGCATTGCTGTGAGCTGTGGCGTAGTTTGCAGACTTGGCTTTGATCTGGCATTGCTGTGGCTGTGGCATAGGCCAGCAGCTGAAGCTCTGATTTGACCTCCAGCCTGGGAACTTCCATATGCCACAAGTGCACTCTTAAAAAGCAAAATAAATAAATTAATAATAATAATGATACACTAACAAAAATCAACACAGAAAGAAATGATGGTCAAAACAGGAAACAAAGAGCAAATGGAAAGTATAAATTATTCCTTACCAGTAATTTCAAGAAATTAAACTCTTTGAAGAGTAGATATTGGTGAAATGGATTTTAAAAAACAATTACATATTGTAAACCATAAATATTTTGTTGCAAATAAATAGGTTAAAAGGGGCCAAGTTGGAAATGTATCTTCAATGCAAATAATAGCCAGAAGGAATTTCTTTCCTTGTTGTTTATATTGGACTAAATATACTTAAAGTAAAAAACTTAACAGAGCAAAGAAAAACATTATATACTTAGCAATTTATTAACAATATATATTTGTTGTAAACATGTATGCATCAAAAATAGAATACAAAAATCTATAAAGCAGATATGGATTTCTTTTTGTTGTAAACAGAAGTGTATGCAGAAACAAAAATGTTCAGAAAGAATAAGTGGAGGCATTCCCATCACGGTTCAGTGGTAACAAAACCAACCATTTGGAGATGGGTTTTATCCCTGGCCTTGCTCCTTGTGTTAAGGATCCAGCATTGCCATGACTGGTGGTGTGAATCACAGACATGGCTTGGATTCTGCATTGCTGTGGCTATACTGTAGGCCGGCAGCTACAGGTGTGATTCAGTCCCTAGCCTGGGAACTTCCATATGCTGAAGTTTTGGCCCAAAAAAGACAAAAACAAAAAGGTAAAATAAAATAAAAATTTGAAAAATTAATACTCCACTGTACCCTTAAAATCCCCACTATAATGGATAATTAATAGGCCAATAATATTAAAGAATACAGATGACATGATTTACAGTATAAAACAACTAGAACTAACAGATATATAAAAACACTCCAATGTAAAACAATAGAATACATATTCTTCTCAAGTGTACATGGAATATTCACCAGGGCAAACCACATCTGAGGCCACAAAACTAGACTCAGTGACTTTTAGAAAGATTGAAGTCATAGAGAGAAACTTCTCCAACCACAATAAAATCAACCTAGTAGTAAATAACAAAAAGAAAGCTGTAAAACTCACAAATTTGTCAAAATTATATAACATGATGGACCTAAAAATAAGTCACAAGAAATTTAGAAAAGCTTTAGAGATGAATGAGAGTAAACATAAGGTACTCAATTTTAGAATTAAAAAATGTTTCTCGGAATAATGTAGACAGCTTTACATGTCTACATTAAAACATTCCAAAACAAACTATTGGTTGATTTTATATTTGCTTGAATAAATAGAAAATAGAGAAAACCAAACACAGTCAGTGAAAAGAAGAAAATTAAAAATTAGAGTAAATGTCAACATAATTTTTAAAAATTAAATCAAACCCCAAAATTAGTGGTTCACAAACAAAAAATATTGACATCTTTTAAAAAATAATAATGAGAATTTTAATAATTAATACTAAAAATTACATAAGTCCTCCAAAAACAAAAATAGATGAAAATTACTTAGTAACTCATTTTATGAGGCTCATATTTCCAAGAAAATATTCCAGCAAAAAAATCTAAGAAAGGAAAATAGGGAAAAGTATTTCTTGGAAATTAAAAAAAAACTTTTAAGCAAAACATTAATAAGGTGAATTCACAGCAACTATACTGGCAATACAGAGTAAATGTGACATATTCTAAGAATGTATGCGTAATTCCACAGCAACTAGCTCAATATAATACATTAACAGAAAAAGAAAATGACACTGCATTTATTTCCATTAATGAGCAAAAAACACAGCAAAATGCAACATGATTTTCTGAAATTTGTTTTAATACATTTTCTATTTTTATCATTTTGGTAATTTATTTTAATGCAAAGTAAATCATTTTAATTAACTTAGAATGATTTGTTTAAATTATGTACTTAAATAACTAATTAAATATATATATATGCACATATAAATACCAGGCTATTCAAAAAATCAGTACACTTGCTGTACACAAGATCAATACTCTTGGATCAACTGTTTTTCTCTGAGACACATAAAGAGTAATATTAAACAATGAAACTTGGGAAAGCAAATTAAGGAAGCAGTTCCACTAACAATGAAATTAAAGGAATAAAATACAGAGGAGTAAATGTATCCAAATAAGTGAAAAGTCATACACTGAAAATGACTATCATTACTGAGAAAATAAAGAACTGAATAATAGGAAATGCCCTGCTCATGGATAGAAATTATTTGTTTTTATGATGTCAGTACTATCCAAATTATCAACAAATATGATAGAATTCCTGTGGCTATTCAAATGACCTTTTGCATAATTGGAGAAGTTGACTCTCATATTTATGGAGAAGTGAAAAAAAAGGCTGTGATAACAAAGACAATCTTGAGAAATCAGAAGGAAGTTGAAGAACGCAAAATTCCTAGTTTCAAAATATACCTAATTTGGGTGTACAAGGAACTGAATCAAGGGATTGGGCAGAATGAAAAGACTTGAAGTTCACCTCCCCCCACAACTACATAAAAATACATTTATATATGCAACAATTCTCCAAAAATATCTGCTGAATGGTAGCAGATCTCATAAATCCATGACTGTAAGAAAAGTTGTAACATAGCTCTGTGATTTTAAAAAATTAGGATGGAAGCTATGAAAGAGGAAATTTTCTTCACCCTGGGTAAACCCTTAATTGGTGAAATGTGCCAGGATAGAAAGTAAGCTTCAGAGCCTCATAAGAGTTGGCTTGCAACAGGCAGAACAGAGAGAGATGAACAGGGATAGTTCACAACCAATGGATCTGTGATAAAAGATTTGTGAGAACAGCATCTGAGACACACCCAGGCCAAGTGTTTGAATTCCCACAGTTGAGATGGAACCATAGGCAGTGCTTAAAGCAATGTACTTTGTAAGGCTGCACAATGGGTTACAGGTAATGCCACAGAGAGTACTTTCTGAAGGATGGCTTCTTCAGAGGAATACTGAGTGGTTCCTTTCATAGCAGGAGTGTTCTAGTCACCCACCTCAAACTAGAGTTCTAAAATTGATTTGGGTTGTCAACTCCAACACTGGGGAAAAAACCTCTCTTCCTGACAGGGCTGTGATGACAGCCACAGACAAAAGAGGAGACTCCACTCAACATCTAGTGCAGTATCCGCTCACAAAAACACTAGTCACATGCTTCTCAAAGGGATAACATCCAGCAAACACTGAGGAAATACAAAAACAATCCTTGCACCAAAAATAGTAAACCCACATGGGCTACACATTAATGCTCCCACACTGAAAAAATAGCCATGCAATAATACAGTAGATAAAATCCTAAATTCATAGAATCAAAGAAGTTTTAAAAAAATGAAGAAACAGAAGCAATCATTTCCAAATATTTAGAACACCAATAAAGAACAATGAAATAGACCACTCCAGTCTACTAGAGCCGAAGTTCAAAAAGGGGGTACTGAAAATACTGAATGAATTAATAGACTATTGATAGAAATGCAGATTAATGCTAAAATGAACTAGAAAATAGAAAGGGGAGCCAATTAAATTTAGAAAACTCATTTTTCTAGACAAAACTGAGACAAAGGAAATGAAGAGCAAGTTGTTTAATGAAGAAGAAGAAATAAGTGATGTGGAAGAGAGAATGATGGAAATCACCCAATTTGAACATCAGGCAGAAACACAAATGAGAAAGAAAAGGAAGGAAGGAAGGAAAGAAGGAAGGAAGGAAGGAAGGAAGGAAGGAAGGAAGGAAGGAAGGAAGGAAGGAAGGAAGGAAGGAAGGGAGGGAGGGAGGGAGGGAGGGAGGGAGGGAGGGAGGGAGGGAGGGAGGAAGGAGGGAGGAAGAGATATACAAGACTTTGGGGATAATATAAATCATAAGAACCTATGTGTACTTACAATGCCAGGAGAAAAAAAGAGAAAATGGGATTAAAAAGGGATTCAAATAAATTATGGTTGAAAACTTCTTAGACTTAAAGAAGGAAATAGATATCCAGGTACAGGAAGTACAGAGGGTCTCAATATGAACCCAAACAGAGCCACACCAAGACATATTAAAAATAAAATGGCAAATTTAAAGGTAAAGAGAAACAAGACAAAAACAAAGAATTACTTACAAAGGAACCACTATAAAGCTATAAGCCTATTCCTCTATAGAAACATTACAGGCCAAAAGGAAGTAGCAATATATATTTAAGTGTTGAAAGGGAACAAGAAGCAACCTAGGATATTCTACCTAGCAAGATTATCATTTTGACTTGGAGAAATGAAGAATTCCTCAGATGAACAGGAAGTACAAGAACACAGCAATACTAAACATATCCTAAGATATATTGAAAGGTATTCTTTAAAAATAAAAGAATAATCTCTAGGAAAAGATAAATGCCAAGAGGAAAGGCAAATATACAGTAAGGATTGAAAATCACATAATTAAGCCAGTCCATAGATTAAAATACAAAATATTGTAGGAGGAAATATACTGAAAACAAAGAGTTAAGGGATAGATGAAGATGTAAATTATGATATGAAAAACATAAAATGTGGTGGAGGGTACTAAGAGTGGTAAATAGGTTAATATGTTTTTGAACTTAAATGACTGTGAGTTTAAATCATATGATATAATTATGAGTCAACTATGTGCACCCCATTGTAAATGCAAATGAAAATCCTAAAATAGTATATGAAAAGCAAAATGAAAGGAACACAAATGTACTAGAAATTATCTCAAATATCTTCTCTGACCACAATGCCATGAAATTAGAAATCAACCATGGGAAAAGAAATGAGAACAAACCTACTACGTGGAGACTCAACAACATGCTACTAAAAAACCAATGGGTCAATGAGGAAATCAAGAAGGAAGTTAAAACATACCTTGAGACAAACGATAATGACAGGAGTCACACAGTTTCTCAAAATCTATGGGATGCTGCAAAAGCAGTGCTCAGAGGGAAATGTCTAGCAATACAGGCCTTTCTCAAACAAGAAGAAAGATCCCAAATTGATAGCTTAACCCTCCACCTAAATGAGTTAGAAAAAGAAGAACAAAAAAGACCTAAAGTCAGCCGAAGGGAGGAAATTATAAAGATCAAAGAAGAAATTAATAAAATAGAGATTCAAAAAACAATAGAGAAAATTAATAAAACCAACAGCTGGTTCTTTGAAAAGGTGAACAAAATTGACAAACCCCTGGCCAGACTCACTAAGAAGAGGAGACAAAGAACCCAAATAACCAAAATATAAATGAAAAAGGAGAAATCACAATGGATACTGCAGAAATACAAAAAACCATAAGAGAATACTATGAAGAACTATACGGCAACAAGTTTGACAATCTGGAAGAAATGGACCATTTTCTAGAATCTTACAGCCTGCCAAAACTGAATCAAGTAGAAACAGACCAACTGAACAGACCAATCACTAGAAATGAAATTGAAGAGGTCATCAAAACACTCCCTACAAATAAAAGCCCAGGACCAGATGGCTTCACAGGCAAGTTCTATCAAACATATAAAGAGGAATTGGTGCCCATCCTCCTTAAACTCTCTCAAAAGGTTGAAGAAGAAGGAATACTCCCAAAGACATTCTATGAGGCCACCATCACCCTCATTCCAAAACCAGACAGAGATACCACCAAAAAAGAAAACTATCGGCCAATATCGTGGGTGAATACAGATGCAAAAATTCTCAGCAAAATCTTAGCCAACCAAATCCAACCACATTTCAAAAAGATCATACACCGTGACCAGGTAGGGTTCATCCCAGGTTCACAAGGATGGTTCAACATACACAAATCAATCAACATCATACACCACATCACCAAAAGAAAAGTAAAAAATCATATGATCATCTCAATAGATGCAGAAATAGCATTTGACAAAGTCCAATATCCATTCATGCTCAAGACCCTTGCCAAAGTGGGTATAGAGGGAACATTCCCTCAGCAAATGTAATACTCAATGGGGAAAAACTGAAAGCCTTCTCACTCCAATCTGGAACAAGTCAGGGATGCCCACTCTCACCACTGCTCTTCAACATCGTTTTGGAAGTCCTAGCCACAGCAATTAGACAAACAAAAGAAATCAAAGGCATCCATATAGGAAGAGAAGAGATCAAACTGTCAGTGTATGCAGATGACATGATACTCTACAAAGAAAACCCTGGAGTTCCCGCTGTGGTGCAGTGGTTAATGAATCTGACTAGGAACCATGATATTGCAGGTTCGGTCCCTGCCCTTGCTCAGTGGGTTAACGATCTGGTGTTGCTGTGCGCTGTGGTGTAGGTTGCAGACGCGGCTTGGATCCCGTGTTGCTGTGGCTCTGGTGTAGGCCGGTGGCTACAGCTCCGATTGGACCCCTAGCCTGGGAATCTCCATATGCTGCGGGAGCGGCACAAGAAATAGCAAAAACACACACACACACACACACACACACACACAAAGGAAAAAAGAAAACCCTAAGGACTCAACCCAAAAACACCTTGAACTGATTCATAAATTCAGCAAAGTAGCAGGATATAAGATTAACATTCAGAAGTCAGTTGCATTTCTGTATACCAGCAATGAAATGTTAGAAAAGGAATACAAAAATACAATACCCTTTCAAATTGCACCTCACAAAATCAAATACCTCAGAGTACACCTGAACAAAGAGGTAATGGACCTATATGCCAAGAACTGTAAAACTTTAATCAAAGAAATCAAAGAAGGTGTAAAGAAATGGAACGATATTCCATGTTCCTGGATTGGAAAAATCAATGTTGTAAAAATGGCCATACTACCCAAAGCAATCTACAGATTCAATGCAATCCCTATCAAATTCCCCAGGACATTTTTCACAGAACTAGAACAAACAATCCAAACATTTACATGGAACCACAAAAGACCCAGAATCGCCAAAGCAATGCTGAGAAACAAAAACCAAGCAGGAGGCATAACTCTCCCAGACTTCAAGAAATATTCCAAAGCCACAGTCATCAAAACAGTGTAGTCCTGGTATCAAAACAGACAGACAGACCAATGGAACAGAAGAGAGAACCCAGAAATAAACCCTGACACCTATGGTCAATTAATCTTTGACAAGGGAGGCAAGAACATAAAATGGGAAAAAGAAAGTCTATTCGGCAAGTACAGCTGGGAAACCTGGACAGCTGCATGCAAAGCCATGAAATTAGAACACACCCTCACACCATGCACGAAAATAAACTCAAAATGGCTGAACGACTTAAATAGAAGACAAGACACCATCAAACTCCTAGAGGAGAACAGAGGCAAAACACTCTCTGACATCAATCACATGAATATTTTCTCAGGTCAGTCTCCCAAAGCAATAGACGTAAGAGCAACAATAAACCCATGGGGCCTAATCAAACTTAAGAGCTTTTGCACAGCAAAGGAAACCCAAAAGAAAACCATAAGACATCTTCTAGAATGGGAGAAAATCATTTCAAATGATGCAACGGACAAGGGCCTAATCTCTAGAATATATAAGCAACTTATACAACTCAACAGCAAAAAAACCAATCAATCAATGGAAAAATCGGCAAAAGACCTGAATAGACTGTTCTCCAAGGAAGATATACAGATGGCCAGCAAACACATAAAAAAATGCTCAACATCGCTGATTATAAGAGAAATACAAATCAAAACTACCAGGAGAAACCACCTCACACCCGTCAGAATGGCCATCACTCATATCTCCACAAATAACAAGAGCTGGAGGGGGATTGGAGAAAAGGGAACCCTCCTACACTGTTGGTGGGAATGTAAACTGGTACAGCCACTCTGGAGAACAGTTTGGAGATACCTTAGAAATCTATACATAGAACTTCCATATGACCCCACAATCTCCCTCTTGGGCATATATCTGGACAAAACTCTACTTAAAAGAGACACATGCACCTGCATGTTCATTGCAGCACTAGTCACAATAGCCAGGACATGGAAACAACCCAAATGTCCATCAACATATGATTGGATTCGGAAGAGGTGGTATATATACACAATGGAATACTACTCAGCCATAAAAAGAACAAAATAATGCCATTTACAGCAACATGGTGATTTCACTTACATCTGGAATATAAAATATGGCACAAATGAACTTTTCCACAGAAATGAAAATCATGGACATGGAGAACAGATTTGTATTTGCCAAGAGGGAGGGGGAGAGAGTGTGAGAGACTGGGAAATTGGGATAGTAGATGCAAACTTTAACCTTTGGAATGGATAAGCAGTGGGATCCTGCTGTATAGCTCTGGGAACTATGTCTTGTCACTTGTGATGGAACATGATAATGTGAGAAAAAAGAATGTATACATGTATAAGTGATTGGTCACCTTGATGTTCTGTAGAAAATTGACAGAACACTGTATGTCAGCTATAATGGAAAAAATTAAAATCATTATTAAAACAAAAAGACAACTTCTAGAATGGGAGAAAATAGTTTCAAATGATGCAACGGACAAGGGCCTAATCTCTAGATATGCAAGCAACTTATACAACCCAACAGCAAAAAAGCCAATCAATCAATGGATACATGGGCAAAAGACTTGAATAGACTGTTCTCCAAGGAAGATATACAGATGGCCAGCAAACACATGAAAAAATGCTCAACATCGCTGATTACTATAGAAATGCAAATCAAAACTACCAGGAGAGACCACCTCACACCCGTCAGAATGGCCATCACTCATATCTCCACAAATAACAAGTGCTGGAGCGGGTGTGGAGAAAAGGGAACTCTCCTGACTGCTGGTGGGAATCTAAGCTGTATAGTCACTATGGAGATCAGCATGGAGGTACCTTAGAAATCTCTACATAGAACTGCCATATGATCCAGCAATCCCAGTCTCGGGCATATATCTGGACAAAACTCTTAAACTTAAAAATGACACATGCACCTGCATGTTCACTGCAGCTCTATTTTCAATAGCCAAGACATGGAAACATCCCAAATGTCCAATAATAGATGACTGGATTAGGAAGATGTGGTACATATACACAATGGAATACCACTCAGCCATAAAAAAGAATTAAATAATTCCATTTCTAGCAACATGGATGGAACTAGAGACTCTCATACTGAGTGAAATAATTCAGAAGGAGAAAGACAAATACCATTCATTTCACTCATATCTTGTATCTAATATATGGCACAAATGAAGCGTTCCACTGATAAGAAAATCATGGACTCAGAGATAAACTTGTGATTGCCCAGAGGGGAGGAGGAAGGGTCTGAGGAATTGGAAATTTTGGATTAGCAGAAGAAAACTATGTTTTTGGAATGGATTTACAGCAAGATCCTGCTGTGTAGCACTGAGAACTATGTCTGGATATTTACAATTCAGAACATCAATGGGAGAAAAAATTATGCATGTATGTGCAACTGGGTCCTCAGGCTGTACAGTGGGAAAAAATGTGTTGGAAATAACAATAAGAAATAAATTAAAAAATAATAAATAAATTAAGAGGGGAAAGGCAATCAACCTGAAAAAGAATCCAGAGTGATCATAGGAAAAATGATCCATGATATCAAAAAAAAAAGAAAAGAAAAAAAAAAGAATGGAAGCACAGATTGAGAAGTTACCCTAAATGTTTAACAAATTTCTAGAAGATTTTATGAGATAGGCAAAATGAATAGCACAATATGTTTCGAAAAATCAAATGTATTGGAAGACGTCAATTGCAGGATAACTGAGTCAGAAGAATGAGTAAATTCGGTGGAGGACAGCATGGTGGAAATCACTGCCACAGAAAAGAATAAAGAAAAAAGAATGAAAAGAACTGAGGAGAGTCTAGGAAACCTCTGGGACAACATTAAATGTAACAACATCTGCATCTGGTTCCAGATGGAGAATACAGAGGGTGTCCAAGAAGATATTCAATGTTATTTTGCCATTATTTAGGAAAAGCCAACATTTCCCTATTATGGGGAAGGAAACACTCACTCAAGTTGAGCAAGCTCAGAGAATCCTGAGCAGGATAAACCCAAAGAGAAACAAAGCAAGACACATGCTAATCAAACTGAGAGAAAAATAAATGCAAAGACAAAAAATAAAAAGCCACCAGGGACAAGGAACACATAACACAAGAGGGAATCCACATAGGCAAGCAACTGCTCTCTCAGCAGAGACATTGCAAGTTATAAAGAAGTGGCAGGATATATTTAAGGACCTTAGAACCAAGAATACCCTACACAGCAAGGCTCTCATTCAGATTTGGTGGAGATATCAAAAGACTTTCAGACAAGCCAAAGCTAGGAGAATCCAGCACCTGCAAACCAGCTTTACAACAACTACTAAAAGAACTTCTCTAGGCTGAAGACACAGCATAGTGATCAAAGGATCGATCCCAGAAGAATATTTAAGAAGCTAATATCAGTGCACCCAAAATAGGAGCACCACCATATATGAGGCAACACCTGACATCCATAAAAGAGAACACAACAGCAATCCAACAATAGTAGAGGGAGACCCCATCTATACCAATGAACCAATCATCCCCATACAGAAAATCAGCAAACCCAGCCTTAAATAACATCCCAGAAATAGAGAGTCTTAACTGATCTTAATGAAACTGTCCATCCCAAAGCAGTAGGGAATATATTCTTCTCAAGTGCACATGAAACTTTCTCCTGAAGAGATCACATCTTGGGCCACAAGCCTTGGCAAGTGAAAAAAATAATAATAATAACAACAACAACAATAAAAGAAATCACATCAAGCATTTTCTCCAACCACCCTGCTATGAGCCTAAGAAATCAACTGAATAACTGAATTGATCAAATTAGCCATACTCATCAAGAAAAAAAGTGTCAGGGAGGGAGGGGGAAGGGCTCAAATCAATAAAGTTAGAAATGAAAAAGGAGGAGTTACAACTCTAATCACAGACATGATCACAAGAGACCACTATAAGTAGGTACACTCCAATAAATGGAACAACCAAGAAGAAATGCACAGATTCTTGCAAAGGTACAATCTACCAAGACTGAACCAGGAAGAAAAAGATAACATGAATAGTCCATTCACAAATATTGAAAATGAAACTGTGATTAAAAATCTTCAAAAAAAACAAAAGTCCACAACCAGTCGGCTTTGCAGGTAAACACAGACTAAAAACCATTACTTCTGAAATTATTCCAAAAAATATCAGAGAAAGGAACACTCCCAAGATCATTCTATGAGGCAATGACCACCCTGGAAACCACCCTGAAAAGAGAGGGCTAATGCTGTGAAAAGAAAGAACCCTGAGCAAACTCAGGGTCTGTCTTTTATCAGGATTGTGAACAAGGGGTATGTGCAGAAATGTGAGAAGAAAAATTTCAGAGAAATTATAGATAAAATTTGCTAAACCAGCACAGGCACTTTCAAGGATTTCTCCTGGTGAGAAAACTACTATCAACAAGGTCACTGGAGCATTTGTATAGGCCATAGTGTAGCTGCTTGCAGACCAGGAAAGAGATCACATTAATCCCTTATTTCATCTCAGCAAAGCAGAGTCTGTTACATTCTAATGGAACCCTCTTGGTATTCCAAGAGGGTGTCATGGTTTTCCATGACCATGCATTTAAACTTGAGATAGATGGTCCTGTTTTTCCCATCCACAGTTTATATGAGATCAAGAAAAATACATGATGTCCACTTTCATTACTCTATTTATCCAAAAAAAATAAAAAAATAAAAAAGTAATCCAGAGTCAAAGGAACTAGTAAAACTATCACTCTTTGAATACTATGGAAAATTGTACTTTAAAAGACCTAAAGGTGTTTACCAGAAATCTGTAAAATCTCAATGATGAATTTGATAAAGGGGTAGGGAACATTTATATACCAAGATAGCCCTTCTATATACTAATAAAAAAATCAGAAAGAGAAATTAGGAAAACCATTCCCACTTACTTTGCATGAAAAAGAATAAAATGCCTACAAATAAACCTACCTAAACAGACCAAAGACCTCTATTCTGAAAATTATACACCTTTAATGAAAGGCATAAAAGATGCCAAACCAATGCAAAGAGAAGGATCTTCAACTGGAATAATTCAAATTGTCCAAATGTCTATACTACCCTAGGCAATCTACAGATTCAATGAAACCCCAGTAAAACTAACAGGGACTTATTTTTTTCAAAGAACTACATAGAATACTTTGAAATATGTGGGGGGGGGGAAAGATCCTGAATAGCCAAAGCAATATTGAGAAAAAAGAACAGAACAGGAAAAATCAGGCTCCCTGATGTCAGACATCAAAATAGTGGGAACTGACACAAAAACAGAAATATAGATGGATGTAGTAGGATAAAAGGCCATAGATACACCCAAACAATTAAGGTCAACGAATCTATGACAAAGGAGGCAAGAATATAGATTGGAAAGAAAAAAAAAAGTCCCTTAAATAAATGGTGCCAGGTAAAAAGGACAGACACATGAACACAAATAAAATGAGAATATTTTCTAACACTATTCACAAAAATAAATTTGAAATGGATTATAGACCTTAATGTAATATCAGAAACTATAAAATTCCTTGGGGGGTGCAGAATGCTTTTTGAAATAAATCACAGCAACGTCTTGTTTGATTCAGTTCCTAGAATAAGAACCATAAAAACAAAAACAAAACAAAGGCGTTAATTCAACTCAAAATCTTTTGTGCAACCAAGGAAATCTTTTAAATAAATAAAGGCAACAAACCAAAATGGAGAAAATATTTGCACATGATACAACTGACAAGGGCCTAATCTTGAAACTAGGCAAACAATATCTACAACTCATAGCAAATAAAGAAACAGCCTATCAGTTAATGGGCATAACACCTCATAGACATCTCTCCAAAGAATACATAAAATTAGCCAGAAGCACATGAAAAAAAATGCTCAGCATCACTAATTATTCAATAAATGCAAATCAAAACTGCAGTAAGGTACCATTCTCAATGGTCAGAATGGCCATCATTAACCATTCTACAAATAGCAAATGCTGGAGAAGGTGTGGAGAAAAGGGTATTCTCATTCAGGGTTCCTAGACATATAACCTGGTACAACATCTGTGGAAAATAGTATAACAGAAAAGTAAATAATTGAAACACTGAATGATCCAGCAATCAACTCCTGGTCACACATCCAGACAAAATTTTCATTCAAAAAATATGTGCATCTTCCTTGCTCTTTGCCACATTATTCACAATAGCCAGGATATGGAAACGACCTAAATGTCTAATGACAGATGAATGCATTAAGAAGATGAGGTTCATATATACAACAGAATACCATTCAGCCATAGTGAAAGAATGACGCAATGCCATTTGCAGCAACATGGGTGGACCTAGAAGTTCTCATACTAAGTGAAGAGAGCCAGAAAGAAAAAGACTTTATGCCATATGATATCAATCATATGTGGAATCAAAAATATGCAACAAATTAACATGTCTGCAAAATGGAACCAGACTCACAGACATGGAGAACAGACTTGTGGCTGCCAAGTTTGAGAAGAATGGATGGGGAGATTGGGGCTGGTAGACACAAAATAGTACACTTAAAATGGACAAGCAGGATTTTCCATATTGGCTCAGCAGAAAAGAATGTGACTAGTATTCTTTTGCCAAAATAGACAAAAGGAAGGTATGAAGATGGTGGAGGAGTAAGACGTTGTGCTCATCTTCTCCTACAAACACATCAAAAGTAACCATCTAGATGTGGAACGATTAGCATGGAATACCTAGTGAACACTGACGGAAGAAAAAAAACATCCAAAAAGAGCAAGAAACCCTTCACATACCTGGATAGAACAAAAGCAAAAAATGAGAGAGAAGAGCAAGAGAGAACAAGAAAGAGAAAGGGAAAGGAATCAGAAAGGGACAGCTGAGGGTTCCCGGGATGATATCTGGTCCTGCAGGTGAATCCAGACACCTCTGTTGAGCAGGGTGGGAGGAGGATTTTGGACTGCCATAGGAATATTTCCCTCTGCACATTTGGGGACTCTTGGAGGGCAGGATTATAGGGGATGATGTGCCTCTTGCGTGGGCCATGGGCCACACTCCCTCTTGTGCTGACATAGGGTGGTAGCACCTCCTGCACAAGGTAAAGGGACAGGGTGCTTCTTGCATGGTCTACAGGTGGTAGGGGCAAATCAGCACAGTTATCTCTGACTCCAGAGGTGGCTGTGGCCCTCCACCCCTTGGGTCCATGAGAAGTCATCACCTGCAGCCCCAGTCACCTCAGAGGTCCCCACTGTGGAGGACACTGCCATTGAGCACAACCTGGGGTTGCATTCAGTCCCCTGAAATGCACAGACCCTGCTTCTGCCACTGCAACATATTCCTGGCACCGCATAAACCTGCATGAGGCTCACTGTCACTTTCCGGGGCCCTGCAACTAGGGGCAGCATGCACCACCTTCCCATGGGTCCTTGCTACCGTCAAGGTCCCAGCAACCAGGCACTGGCTACTAGCCCTGCCCAATGCCTCCATCTACCTGCAAGCACACACAGCATCCTATCAAGGGGATAATAGCCTGCTCACACTGAGGAAAGGGTCAACAACACTCAAACGCTCATGGCAAAAATAAAGTGTAAGCCCTCACAAAACACCCAGGGGCACTCTTGCCTACAAACAGCCCTCCAAGACTACACTAGATGTGTTTTCCTAAATAGGGAAAATAGGTTTCCCTATATTCACAGAATAAGAAAAAATATATATAGGCAAAATGAAGAACCATTCCCAGTTATAAAAACAGCAGGATTTGCCTGAAGACACAAACAATGAAACAGAGCTATGCAGTCTAAGAGACACTGAGTCCACAAAGGGGATAGTGGAAATACTGAAGGAATTAGGGTGAACAAGAAGGGATTAAGAGCAGGCATGAACAGTAATGCAGATTATTCTAGAAAGGAACTAGAAAATTTGAGGCAGAACCAAGACAAAATAGAAAATTCATTTTCAGATACATAAGCTGGCACTGAACACTGAAGAGCAGAATGGATAGTGCAGTGAGACGAATAAGCGACTTGGATGATAGAATACTGGAAATCACCCATCTGGACAGCATATATAAAACCAAATGAAAAAATATAAAAGTGATATAGGAGATCTATGGGATAATATAATGCATGCCAACTGACACCTAACTGAGAGTCCAGATGGAGAAGGCAAAGAAAAGGGGATAGAGAATATATTTGAAGAAATTACAGCTGAAAACTTTCCAAATCTAAAGGAAACAGATATCAAGATACAGGAAGCACAGAGGGCCCCAAATTCTTGACTCCAAGAAGGCCCACACCAAGACATATTACAATAACAATGCCAAAGGTTAAAGATGAAGAAGGGATTGTAAAGGTATCAAGAGAAAAATAAAGAGTTAGTTTTAAGGGAACCCCATAAGGCTACCAGATGATTAAGCTACAGAAACACTGAAGACCAAGAGGGATTGGCAAGATATTTTCAAAGTTCTAAGAGGGAACAAAAATGCAGCCTAGAATACACTACCCAGGAAGAATATCATTTAAAATAGAAGGAGAAATAAAGAATGTCTCCAGCAGACCAAAATTAAAGAATAGAGAAATACAAAGACCATTCCTAATGAAAAACAGAATCGGCTCTTCTAAATTGAAAAAAAAAGGAAGATGCATTTGGATGAAGGGAATCACAAGCGGAAAGTAACCACTTAAATAATCCTGTATACAGAAATACAGGAAAGAGCAACAACAAAAAACATAACATAAGAAAGAGTAAAAGCATAAACATGAAGATGTTAAAAAAAAGGACATCCAAATCTTAAAATGTGGGGAAGGAAAGTATGTAAATATATATTCTTTCTTATTGAAGGTGCTTGAGCCTGCATGACTACCAGGCTAAAACAAGCAGATACATAAAGGCGTTAACATGTTTGGAAAATAGGTCAATCATGAATCAAAACCAAAGACTACACTCACAAGAACTGAAAAGAAGAGGACACAAGCATAAAATAAAAGGATGTTTCCCAACCATTAAAAACAACACACACATACACACACACACAAACAATGGAATAATGGAGAAACAAATTATCCAACGGAAAACAAGGTTTCAAATGTCAGTAAATAGGTATTTATCAATAATTACCTTAAATGTCAATGGATGGAATGCTCCAATCAAAGACATGGAGTGAAATGGTTGGTAGATACACGAGAGCCTACAATATTTGGCCACAAAGAGATTCACCTTTAGTAGCATAAAGGACACATATACATTAAAAGCTTGGGAATGGAAAAAGACATTTCATGAGAATGGAAAAGACAGGAAAGAATGGGTTGCAATTCTCATCTGAGAGAAAATAGACTTTTAAAAGAAGGCCATCAAATAAGAAGACAAAGAAGGAAACTATTTCATGATAGAAGGATTCATTCAAGCAGAAGATATTGCACTCGTCAGGGCAGGAGCACCCAAACACATACAAAAAGCACCTTCACACATAAAAGGAGAAAATGATGGGAATGCTATGGCAGTAAGAGATTCTGACACCCCCACTCACATCAAGCACCACGTTCTTTAGACAGGAACTCAAAAATCAACCAAGACCCCAAACGACAAAAGAGAACAGTTCATCTTAATTGATATTTCAGGATATTATATCACCAAAAAACAAATCAGCGTATACATTGTTTTCAATAGCACACGGAACATTCGGAGGTATTGACCATGTCCTGGTGCACAAATCCAACGTCAGTAAACTTAACAGTATAGAAATTATTTCAAGAATCTTCTCTGACAACAATGGCATGAAACTAGAAATCAATCAATCACAGGAAAAGAAATGAGAGAAAATAAAACTGATGACATGAACACTAAACTGACAACATGCTACTAAAAACCAATGGCCAAAGAGGAAATCAAAAGGGAAATTAAAAAACAAAGCAAAACGAAACCTCCAGACAAGTGATAATGAAAGCATAACCATTCAATCCTATGGGACACTGCAAAATAATAATAATAACAGTTCTTAGTGGGATATTCATAGTAATACAGGTCTTCCTTATAAAAGGAGAAAAATCTCAAATTGGCAGCTTAACCCAGCCCCCATAAAGGAATTAGAAAATGGAGAAAAACAAACCTAAAATCAGGGGAAGGAAGGAAATACTCAAGATCAGCGAGGAGAATACTGAAATAGAGATTCAAAAAACAATGGAAAAGATATATAAAATCAAGAGCTGATTCTTTGAAAGGGCAAACAAAGTTGACAAACCTCTGGCCAGACTCACCAAGAAAAGATGAGAAGGAACTTAAACCTCTGGCCTGACTCACCAAGAAGATAAGAGAAGGAACTCAAATAATAATAAAAACAAAAAGATGTGAAAAAAAGGAGCCGTCTCAATTTGTACCGCAGAAATACCAAAAACAGAAAAAAGAAAACTATGAGCAATTATATGCCAACACATTTGAAAACTGAGAAAAAAATGGAGAACCTTCTAGAGCCCCACAGCCCACCGAAACTGAATCAAGAGAAACAGATCAACCCAGGAGAATGGAATACCTTTGCATTTCTTTTCATCTTCTTAAATTTCCTTGATTAATGTTTCACAGTTCTTGGCATAGAAGTCCTTTACCTCCTTGGTCAGGTGTATTCCCAGGTATTTGATTCTTTGGGGTGCAATTTGAAAAGGCATTGTCAATTTGAAAAGGCATTGTGTTGTTTGTTCCTTTTCTAGTATTTCATTCTTAGTATACAGAAATGTGACAGATTTTTTTTTTGGTCTTTTTGCTATTTCTTGGGCCGCTCCTGTGGCATATGGAGGTTCCCAGGCTAGGGGTCTAATCGGAGCTGCAGCCACCGGCCTACACCAGAGCCACAGCAATGCGGGATCCGAGCTGCGTCTGCAACCCACACCACAGCTCACGACAACGCCAGATCATTAACCCACTGAGCAAGGGCAGGGACCAAACCCGCAACCTCATGGTTCCTAGTCGGATTCGTTAACCACTGTGCCACGATGGGAACTCCAGAAATGCAACAGATTTCTGAATGTGAATTGTGTATCCTGCTACTTTGCTCAATTTGTCGATCAGTTCAAGTAATTTTTAATTGATTCCTTAGGGTTTTTTATATATAGTATCATATTATCTGCATACAGTGACAGTTTTACCTCTTCTCTTCCTATTTGGATGCCGTTTCTTTTGTTTATCTGGTTGCTGTGGCAAGGACTTCCAGCACTATGTTGAATAACAGTGGTGAGAGTGGGCATCCCTGTCTTCTTCCAGATTTTAGTGGGAAGTCTTTTAGCTTTCCTCTACTGAGTATTATATTTGCTGAGGGATTGTCACAAATGGCTTTGACTGTGTTAAGGTATGTTCCCTCTATACCCACTTTGGTAAGAGTTTTTATCATGAATGGATGTTGGACTTTGTCGAATGCTTTTTCTGCATGTGGTTTTTGAAAAATCAATGTTTTAAAAATGGCCATACTACCCAAAGCAATCTACAGATTCAATGCAATCCCTATCAAATTCCCCATGACATTTTTCACAGAACTAGAACAAACTATCCAAAAATTTATGTGGAACCACAAAAGTCCCAGAATTGCCAAAGCAATCCTGAGAAATGAAAACCAAGCAGGAGGCATTACTCTCCCAGACTTCAGGAAATATTAAAAAGCCACAGTCAGCAAGGCAGTGTGGTACTGGTACCAAAACAGACAGACAGACCGATGGGACAGAATAAGAAACCCAGAAATAAATCCAGACACCTATGGTCAGTTACTCTTTGACAAAGGAGACAAGAATATAAAAATGGGAAAAAGACAGTCTTTGCAGTAAGTGTTGCTGGGAAACCTGGACAGCTGCATGCAAATCAATGAAACTAGAACCATGCACCAAAATAAACTCAAAATGGATGAAAGACTTAAATAGAAGACAGGACACCATCAAACTCCTGGAAGAAAACACAGGCAATACATTCTCTGACATCAACCTTATGAATATTTTCTCAGGTCAGTCTCCCAAAGCAAGAGACGTAAGAGCAAAACTAAACCCATGGGACCTAATCAAACTGAGAAGGTTTTGCACAGCAAAGGAAACCAAAAAGAAAACAAAAAGACAACTGACAGAATGGGAGAAAATAGTTTCAAATAAGGTAACTGACAAGGGCCTAATCTCTAGAATGTACAAGCAACTTACACAGCCCAGCAGAAAAAACCCAACAACCAAATGGAAAGATGGGCAAAGGACATGAATAGACACTTCTCCAAGGAAGATATACAGATGGCCAGCAAACACATGAAAAAAGGCTCAACATCAATGATCATAAGAGAAGTGTGAATCAAAACTACCATGAGATACCACCTCACACCAGTCAGAATGGCCATCATTAGTAAATCCAAAAATAACAGATTCTCAATGGGGTGTGGAGAAAAGGCAACCCTCCTGCACTGTTGGTGGGAATTTAAGCTGTATAGTCACTATGGAGGTCGGTATGGAGGTAACTTAGAAATCTCTGCATAGAACTACCATATGATCCAGCAATCCCAGTCTTGGGCATATATTTGGACAAAACCCTTAAACTTAAAAAAGACACATGCACCCACATGTTCATTGCAGCGCAATTCATGATAGCCAAGACATGGAAACATGCCAAATATCCATTGACAGATGATCAGATTAGGAAGATGTGGAATACTACTCAGCCACAAAAAAGAATGACATAATGCCATTTGCAGCAACATGGATGGAACTAGAGATTCTCATACTGAGTGAAGTCAGTCAGAAAGAGAAAGAAAAATACCCATATGATATCACTTATATCTGGAATCTAATATACGGCACAGAGGAAACCTTCCATAGAAAACAAAATTATGGACTTGGAGTATAGACTTGTGGTTGCCAAGGGGGAGAGGGAGGGGGAGGGAGTGGGTTGGTTGGGGAGCTTGGGGTTAATAGATAGAAACTATTGACTTTGGAATGGTTTAGCAATGGGATCCTGCTGTGTAGCGCTGGGAACTATGTCTAGTCACTTATGATGGAGCATGATAATGTACAAAAATAGAATGTGTACACGTATGTGTAACTGTGTCACCATGCTGTACAGTAGGAAAAAAAAATTGCATTGGGGAAATAACAATTAAAAGAAAATAAAAATAAATCCAAAAATTTTTTTTAAATTTTTAAAGAAAAAGAAAAATAGATAATTTAAACCCTGTGACCACTAAAACTGAAATGAAATATGTAATTAAAAACACTCTCTAGACACCAAAGACAGGACCAGATGGCTTCACAGGTAAATTCCACCAAATACAAAAAGAACTCACACCCATCCTCCTTAACATTTTCCAAAAGTTTGAAGAAGTAGGAACATTGCCAAAAACATTGTATGAAGGCACAATCACCCATACAGTAAAATCATATAAAGATACTACCAAAAATGAAAATTTTAGGCCAATAAATTTGATTAATACAGATGCAAAAACAATCAAAATATTTTAGCCAACCAAATCCAACAGCATGTATGAAAGATCATACCATATGACCAGGTGGGGGAGGCAAACCCAGGATGCAAAAATGGTTCCATGTACACAAATCAATCAACACCACACACCACATTAACAAAAGGAAACTCAAAAGCCACTTGATCATCTCAATAGTTACAGAAAAAAAATCATTTGACAAAATCCAACATCCATTCATGAAAAATCTCTTACCAAAGAGGTTGTAGAGGGAACATACTTTAACAAATAAGGCCACTTATAACAAACTCACAACCAATATAACGCACAATGGGGAGAACCTGAAAGGCTTCCTCCTAAAATTGGGAAAAGAAAAAGGATTACTGGTCTCACCACTTACAGTCAACATAGTATTGGAAGTCCTAGTCACAGGAATCAGAAAAACAAAAGGAATATAAGGCATCAAAATTCAAAGAGAACAGGAAAAGTTGTCACTCTCTGCATATGACTGGAAACTATACATCAAAAACCTTAAGGACAGCACACAGAAATGACTTGAACTGACCAATGATTTCGGCAAAGTAGCAGGATACAAGATTCACATTCAGAAATCTGTTGCATTTCTGTATACTAAAAATGAAATATTAGAAAGGGAATATAAACATACAATGCCTTTAAAATTGTGCCACAAAAAATTAAATACCAACGAATATACCTGAACAGGGAGGTGAAGGACATAAAAGCTGAGAGGTAAAAAGCATTAATCAAGGGAATTAAAAGGGATTCAAAGTAATGGAAATATATTCCATGCTCCTGGACCGGAAGAATTAATAGCTTAAAAATGTCCACATGACCCAAAGCCTTCTACAGATTCAAGGCAATTCCTGTAAAACTGCCCATGATACTTTTCTCAGAACTGGAACAAACAATCCAAAAATTTATATGTAACCATAAAAGAACCAGAATTGCCAAAGCAATCCTGAGGGGCAGGAGGGAAAGAAGAAGGAGGCATAACTCTCCCAGACTTCAGACAATATTACAAAGCTACAGTAATCAAGACAGTGTGGTACTGATACAAAAACAGACATAGAGACAAATGGAACATAGTAGAAAACTGAGAAACAAATCCAGAGACCTATGGTCAATTAATCTTCAACAAAGGAGGCAAGATTATGAAGTAGGAAACAGACGGTCTCTTCAGAAAATGATGCTGGAAAACCTGGACAGCTGCATGTAAATCGATGAAACTCAAACCCGCCCTCACACCATGCACCAAAATAAACTCAAAATGGCTTAAGGACTTAAATGTAAGACACCATAAAACTCCTAGAAGAGAACATAGACAAAACATTCTGTGACATCAGGCATACAAACATTTTCTTAGGTCCGTCTCCCAAAGTGATGGAATTAAAAACAAAAATTGGCCAATGGACATAATCAAACATACAAGCTTTTGCACAGCAAAAGAAACCATAATACAAACAATCCAAAAAAAAGAAAAAAGGGCAAACTACAGAACGGGAAAAAATAGTTTCAACCCACAGGATCTTAATATCCAAAATACAGAAGTAACTCATAAAATTCGACAGCCAAAACAGTCAGCATTTTTTGAAAAATGGGAAGAATGGCGTTCCCGTGGTGGCTCAGTGGTAATGAATCCTACAAGGATCCATGAGGATGTGGGCTCAACCTGTGGCCTCCCTCGGTGTGTTAAGGATCCCTCATGGCTGGGAGCTGTGGTGTAGTTGCAGACGTGGCTTGGAACTTGTGTTTTTGTGGCTGTAGCGTAGGCTGACAGCTGCAGCTCCAAATTGACCCCTGGCCTGGAACATTCCATGTGCACTGTGTGTGGGCCTAAAAAGAAAAAATAGAAAAAGTAAAACTGTCAGAAGACGTAGTCATTTTTCCAAGGAAGACAGGTGGATAGCCAACAGTTACATGAAAAACTGCTGAACAACACTATCAGAGATATGCAAGGCAAAACTGCATTAGCTCACACCAGTCGGAATGGTGATCATTAGTAAGTCTACAAGTAAGAAGTGCTGGACAGGGTGTGGAGAAAAGAGTACCCTCCTAAACTGTTGGTGGGAATGAAAATTGGTACAACCACTATGGAAAACAGTATGGAGGAGACTCAGGAATCCTAATACAGAAGTACCATATGATCCAGGAATCCCACTCCTGGCCATACACACACACACACACACACACACACACACACACACACACACACACACACACAGAATTGATTGAAAAAGAAGCATGTATCCCTATACATCACTATTTAGGTTGTCATGGAAACAACCTAAATATCCAAATAAGAGAAGAGTAGTTTAAGAAGATGTTTAAGAAAATATGGGAGATGGGATTAAGATGGTGGAATAGAAGGACTGGAGCTCAACTTCTCTCCTAAAAACAACAAAATACACAACTAAAGGCTGAGCAATCTTCGCCCAAATGGACCAGAAACCTTAAAAAAGGTACCATACTCCAGAAGAAAAAGAGGAGGCCACATCAAGAGGTAGGAGGGGTGATTTCACATTATAAACAACCCCATACCTCCCAGGGGGGGAAAGAAGCTCCACAGACTGGAAACTAACTGGTCCACAGAGACTCACCTCCAGGAGTGAGAGTTCTGAGCCCACATCAAACTCTCCCATGTGAGGATCTGACACTGGGAGAAAGAGCCCCTGGAGTATCTGGCATTGAAGGCCAGTGGGGCTTGTGTGCAGGAGCTCCACAGGAATGAGGGAAATGGAGACCCCATTCTGAAAAGGCACACACAGAGGTTAATGTGCACTGGGTCCCAGGGGAAAGCAAAGGCTCCATAGGAATCTGGGTCAAACCTGACTGCAGTTCTTGGAGGACATCCTGGGAAAACAGGGGTGAACGTGGCTTGTTGTGAGGGAAAGACATTGAAAGCAAAGCTCTTGGGAATATTCAGCAGCTGCCTTTCTCTGGAGGGGGCCATTTTGGGAAAATCTGGCCCCACCTGTCAGTCAGGGCTGAGAAGCCCCAGGACAAACAACAATCCAGGCAGAATCACAGCCCCTCCCCTCACTAAACAGGCTCCCTAAAGACCCCTCAGGCACACAGCTGCCTCTAATCCCATCCAGAGACTAAGTCCCACCCACCAGAGGGATTAGAATCAGCTCCACATACCAGGGGGCAGGCATCAGCCCCTCCCATCAAGAAGCCTACAGCAAGCCCCCACACTGTCTTCAGCCACAAGGGGGGCAGATAACATAAGTAAGAGAGGTGACAACTCTATTATCTTTAAAAAGGTCACCACACCAAAAACCTATGAACATGAAAAGACAGAGAACTATAACTCAGATGAGGGAGAAAGGGAGAAAGGAAAAAACCCAGAATGTTTTTCCTAACTGTTTGTTAGGCCATGAGGAGATTCTCAGCCTCCAGGAAAAAGACTTTAGATTGTTGATGCTGAAGATGATGCAAGACATTGGAAATAAACTGGAGGCAAAGATGGACAACTTACAGGAAACACTGAGCAAAGACATACAAGATATAAAACTTAAACAAGAAGAGATGCAAAATACAATAACTGAAATAAAAAATTCATTAGAAGCAGCAAAAAACAGAATACAGGAGACAGAAGAACGAATAAGCGAGGTGGAGGACAGACTAGTGGCAATAACGGATGCGGAACAGAAAAGAGAAAAAAGATTGAAAAGAAATAAAGAGAGTCTCAGAGAACTCTGGGGCAAGGTTAAACACACCAACATCCGTATTATAGGGGTGCCAGAGGAGAAGAGAGAGAACAGGGGACAGAAAAAATATTCCAAGAGATAATAGCCGAGAACTTCCCTGACATAGGAAGGGAACCAACCACTCACTCAAATCCAGAAAGCACTTTATTTTTTTTTTTTTTTTTTTTGTCTTTTTGCTATTTCTTGGGCCGCTCCCACGGCACATGGAGGTTCCCAGGCTAGGGGTCGAATCGGAGCTGTAGTCTCCGGCCTACACCAGAGCCACAGCAACATGGGATCCGAGCCGCATCTGCAACCTACACCACAGCTCATGGCAACGCCAGATCGTTAACCCACTGAGCAAGGACAGGGACCGAACCTGCAACCTCATGGTTCCTAGTCGGATTCGTTAACCACTGTGCCACGACGGGAACTCCTATATGGGTCTTTTATATGTAGTTATGTTGAACATAATGAACATAATGACAATTGTAAGTTATTGCATATAAATAATTAAACGTAAATGGACTAAATTTTCCAGTCAAATAATATAATGCAGCTGAATGGATAAAAAGAATACCCAATAGCCTGCCATATACAAAAGACTCATTATAGAATTAAAGACATATATGGGACGAACATGGAAGAATAGAAAAAATATTCAAAGCAAATTTTACCCAGAGATACTGAAGTGATATGCTTATAACAGACTGAATAAAATTTAAGTAAAAATTGTCTCAAGTGCCTAAGGACTTTATTATGTAATAATAAACTTTATATTTATTATTACATAATAAATTTTATATAAAAATATTTTATATAAATAAATTTTGTTTACTATGTAATAATGAATTTTATTATTTTATAATAAATATAAAATCACATAAATATGATTATTTAGAAAAATGTAATACTGTATGTTACATATAATCAGTCCTAAAAATATGTCTGATCCAAACATAAAATTTAACAAGGAAAGAGCAGAATATAGATACATATGTTTATACTTACTTAATTTATTGAAAAATCAGAATACACATTCTTAAGTGTATACATATCATTCTTAATAGATCACAAACTCAATCTTACATGTATACAAAACATTCTCAATAAATCACATACTAAGCCAGTCGAGTCTTAAAAATCTTAAGATCAAAATCATTTCAAATGCACTTTACTGTAACAATGGAATAAAATTAGAAATCAATAATTAAAAGAAAGTATTATAATTCATGGACATACAGAAATTAAACTACAAATGTTTAAGCATTAGTCAAAATGAAATCAGAAGTAAAAATTGAAAGTAACTTGAAAAAGTGAAAAAATACACAATAGCAATCAAACACATGGGCCAAAGAAAGATGAATAGATTAATTTTTATGTTAAAAGCTACATTTGAAAAGAAGAAATATTTTATTTATTTATTTATTTATTTTTAATTAATTAATTTATTATTTTTTTATTTTCCCACAGTACAGCAAGGGGGTCAGATTATCCTTACATGTATACATTGCAATTACAGTTTTTCCCCCACCCTTTCTTCTGTTGCAACATGAGTATCTAGACATAGTTCTCAATGCTATACAGCGGGATCTCCTTGTAAATCTATTCTAGGTTGTTTCTGATAAGCCCAAGCTCCCGATCCCTCCCACTCCCTCCCCCTCCCATCAGGCAGCCACAAGTCTCTTCTCCAAGTCCATGATTTTCTTTTCTGAGGAGATGTTCATTTGTGCTGGATATTAGATTCCAGTTATAAGTGATATCATATGGTATTTGTCTTTGTCTTTCTGGCTCATGTCACTCAGGATGAGAGTCTCTAGTTCCATCCATGTTGCTGCAAATGGCATGATGTCATCCTTTTTTATGGCTGAGTAGTATTCCATTGTGTATATATACCACCTCTTCTGAATCCAATCATATGTTGATGGACATTTGGGTTGTTTCCATGTCCTGGCTATTGTGACTAGTGCTGCAATGAACATGCGGGTGCACGTGTCTCTTTTAAGTAGAGCTTTGTCCGGACAGATGCCCAAGAGTGGGATTGCAGGGTCATATGGAAGTTCTATGTATAGATTTCTAAGGTATCTCCAAACTGTTCTCCAGAGTGGCTGTACCAGTTTACATTCCCACCAGCAGTGCAGGAGGGTTCCCTTTTCTCCACAGCCCCTCCAGCACTTGTTATTTGTGGACTTATTAATGATGGCCATTCTGACTGGTGTGAGGTGGTATCTCATGGTAGTTTTGAATTGCATTTCTCTTATAATCAGCGATGTTGAGCATTTTTTCATGTGTTTGTTGGCCATCTGTATATCTTCTTTGGAGAAATGTCTATTCAGGTCTTTTGCCCATTTTTCCATTGATTGATTGGTTTTTTTGCTGTTGAGTTGTATAAGTTGCTTATATATTCTAGAGATTAAGCCCTTGTCAGTTGCATCATTTGAAGCTATTTTCTCCCATTCTGTAAGTTGTCTTTTTGTTTTCCTTTTGGTTTCCTTTGCTGTGCAAAAGCTTTTCAGTTTGATGAGGTCCCATGGGTTTATTTTTGCTCTAATGTCTGTTGCTTTGGGAGACTGACCTGAGAAAATATTCATGTGATTGATGTCAGAGAGTGTTTTGGCTATGTTTTCTTCTAGGAGTTTGATGGTGTCCTGTCGTATATTTAAGTCTTTCAGCCATTTGGAGTTTATTTTTGTGCATGGTGTGAGGGTGTGTTCTAGTTTCATTGCTTTGCATGCAGCTGTCCAGGTTTCCCAGCAATGCTTGCTGAATAGACTTTCCTTTTCCCATTTTATGTTCTTGCCTCCCTTGTCCAAGATTAATTGACCATAGGTGTCAGGGTTTCTTTCCAGATTCTCTATTCTGTTCCATTGGTCTGTCTGTCTGTTTTGGTACCAGTACCACACTGTTTTGATGACTGTGGCTTTGTAGTATTTCTTGAAGTCTGGGAGCGTTATGCCTCCTGCTTGGTTTTTGTTTCTCAGGATTGCTTTGGCGATTCTGGGTCTTTTGTTGTTCCATATATATGTTTGGATTGTTTGTTCTAGTTCTGTGAAAAATGTCCTGGGGAATTTGATAGGGATTGCATTGAATCTGTAGATTGCTTTGGGTAGTATGGCCATTTTTACAATATTGATTTTCCCAATCCAGGAACATGGACTATCTTTCCATTTCTTTACATCTTCTTTGATTTCTTTGATGAAAGTTTTATAGTTCTCGGCATATAGGTCCTTTACCTCCTTGGTCAGGTGTATTCCGAGGTATTTGATTTTGTGAGGTACAATTTTAAAAGGTATCGTATTTTTGTATTCCTTTTCTAATGTTTCATTGCTGGTATACAGAAATGTGACTGACTTCTGAATGTTAATCTTATATCTTGCCACTTTGCTGAATTTATTAATCAGTTCAAGGAGTTTTGGGGTTGAGTCCTTAGGGTTTTCTAGGTAGAGTATCATGTCATCTGCATACAGTGACAGTTTGATCTCTTCTCTTCCTATATGGATGCCTTTGATTTCTTTTGTTTGTCTAATTGCTGTGGCTAGGACTTCCAAAACGATGTTGAAGAGCAGTGGTGAGAGTGGGCATCCCTGTCTTGTTCCAGATTGGAGTGAGAAGGCTTTCAGGTTTTCCCCATTGAGGATTATATTTGCTGTGGATTTATCATAAATGGCTTTGATTATATTCAGGAATGTTCCCTCTATACCCACTTTGGTGAGGGTCTTGATCATGAATGGATGTTGAACTTTGTCAAATGCTTTTTCTGCGTCTATTGAGATGATCATATGATTTTTGACTCTTTTTTTTGTTAATGTGGTGTATGATGCTGATTGATTTGCGTATGTTGAACCATCCTTGTGAAGCTGGGATGAACCCAACCTGGTCATGGTGTATAATTTTTTTGGTATGTTGTTGGATTCGGTTGGCTAAGATTTTGTTGAGAATTTTTGCATCTATATTCATCAGTGATATTGGGCGATAGTTTTCTTTTTTGGTGGTATCTCTGGCTGGTTTTGGAATGAGGGTGATGGTGGCCTCATAGAATGTCTTTGGGAGTATTCCTTCTTCTTCAACCTTTTGAGAGAGTTTAAGGAGGATGGGCACCAATTCCTCTTTATATGTTTGATAAAATTCACCTGTGAAGCCATCTGGTCCTGGACTTTTATTTGTAGGGAGTGATTTTATGACCTCTTCAATTTCATTTCTAGTGATTGGTCTGTTCAGTTGGTCTGTTTCTACTTGATTCAGTTTTGGCAGGCTGTAAGATTCTAGAAAATGGTCCATTTCTTCCAGGTTGTCAAACTTGTTGCCATACAGTTGTTCATAGTATTCTCTTATGGTTTTTGTATTTCTGCTGTATCCGTGTGATTTCTCCTTTTTCATTTATACTTTTGGTTATTTGGGTTCTTTGTCTCCTCTTCTTAGTGAGTCTGGCCAGGGGTTTGTCAATTTTGTTCACCTTTTCAAAGAACCAGCTGTTGGTTTTATTAATTTTCTCTATTGTTTTTTGAATCTCTATTTTATTAATTTCTTCTTTGATCTTTATAATTTCCTTCCTTCTGCTGACTTTAGGACTTTTTTGTTCTTCTTTTTCTCATTCGTTTAGGTGGAGGGTTAAGTTATCAATTTGGGATCTTTCTTCTTTTTTGAGAAAGGCCTGTATTGCTAGACATTTCCCTCTGAGCACTGCTTTTGCAGCATCCCATAGATTTTGAGAGGTTGTGTCTTCATTATCATTTGTTTCAAGGTAATTTTTAATTTCCTTCTTGATTTCCTCATTGACCCATTGGTTTTTTAGTAGCATGTTGTTGAGTCTCCATGGAGTAGGTTTTTTCTCATTGCTTTTCCCATGGTTGATTTCTGATTTCATGGCATTGTGGTCAGAGAAGATACTTGAGATAATTTCTACGCTCCTAAATTTATTGAGATTCGCTTTGTGTCCCAAGATGTGGTCGATTCTTGAGAATGTTCCATGAGCATTTGAGAAGAATGTGTATTCTGCTTTTTTTGGATGTAGTGTCCTGAAGATATCAATTAAGTCTACCTTTTCTATTGTTTCCTTTAGGATCTCTGTTGCTCTATTGGTTTTCTGTCTAGAGGATCTGTCCATTGATGTGAGGGGGGTATTTAGGTCTCCTCCTATGATTGTATTCTCATCAATATCTCCCTTTATGTCTGTTAATATTTGTTGTATGTATCTGGGTGCTCCTATGTTTGGGGCATATATGTTGATGATAGTAACATCCTCTCCTTGGATGGATCCCTTAATCATTAAATAGTGTCCTTCTTTGTCTTTCTTTATGTCTTTTGTTTTAAAGTCTATTTTGTCTGATATGAGCGTTGCGACTCCTGCTTTTCTGTCATGTCTATTGGCGTGAAATACTTTTCCCCACCCTTTCCCTTTCAATCTATCTGTATCTTTTGTCCTAAGGTGAGTTTCTTGTAGGCAGCATATTGAAGGGTTTTTCCTTTTTATCCACTCAGCCACCCTGTGTCTTTTGATTGGGGCATTCAGCCCATTGACATTTAAGGTGATAATTGAGAGATGATTATTTATTGCCATTTGAACCTCGGGTTCCAGTTGATTCTATGGTTCTCCATTCTTCCTTTCTTTTTTTTTTTTTTTGTTTTTTTTTTTTTTTGGTTGGATGGTCTCCTGTTATTTTCTGCTTGAGTGTATTTTTTTTTCATATTTTGCTAATGCAATATTTGGTTTTGGCTTGTGGTTGCCCTGTTTTTTAAGATGCTAACCCCTTCCCATAATTGTGTGTTTTAGCCTGATGGTCCTCTAAGTTCAAACACTTCATTAGTATATTAAAATTAAAAAGAGAGACATACATACAAACAAAAAGGGTTATTTACCTCCTAACATCCCTTGCCCACATTTTATGGTTTTGATGACTCTTTTTTATTTTTTTCTTTTTAATTTTATTTTGTTTGAAGCATGTTCATGATTAAATCTGTATGCTGGCTTATTTGAGTGACTGCTCTCTGATTGCGGTTTCCTCAGTCCTAGTTCTTCCTCTTCTTCTTCTTCTTCTTTTTTTTTTTTCTTTTCTTTTTTCTTCCCTTTCCTTCCTTTCTTTTTGGTTTAGAGAAGCCCTTTCAATATTTCCTTTAACCTGGGTTTTGTGTTGCTGTATTCTTTAAGTTTTTGTTTGTTGGGAAAATTTTTTATTTCCCGTTCTATTTTAAATGATATTCTTGCTGAATAGAGTATTCTAGGTTGCATATTTTTTCCTTTTAGCACTTTAAATATCTCTTGCCATTCCCTCCTGACCTGTAGCGTTTCTGTAGAGAAATCAGCTGATAATCTTATGGGGGTTCCCTTGTAGGCAACATTCTGCTTTTCTCTTGCTGCCTTTAGGATCCTCTCTTTATCACTAACTTTTGCCATTTTTATTATGATGTGTCTTGGTGTGGGTCTGTTTGGGTTCAGTTTGTTTGGGGCCCTCTGTCCTTCTTGTATCTTGAATCCAGTATCCTTTAGACTTGGGAAGTTTCCGGGGATAATTTCTTCAAATATATTTTCCATTCCCTTATCTTTTTCTACTCCTTCTGGAATTCCTAGTATGCGTAGATTGGCCCGCTTTATATTATCCCATAGGTCTCTTATATTGTTTTCCAGTTTTTTGATTCGGTTTTCTGTCTGTTGACCGGATGGAGTGATTTCCATTATTCTATCTTCCATATCACTGATTCGTTCTTCTGCATTATTCATTCTGGTTTTTACTGCCCCTAGTTCAGTTTGCATCTCTGCAAATGAATGTTCTAGTTTTTCTTGGCTCCTCCTTATATTTTCTAGTTCCTTTCTGAGGGTATCTGCATTACTGTTCCTATCTTCTCTTAATTCCTTCAGTATTTTCACTATTTCTCTTTTGAACTCCAGGTCTGTCTGACTGCAGAGATCTGTTTCATTGTTGACTGTTTTAGGTGAGTTCTCTTGTTGGTTTGACTGGGGGTGGTTTCTCAGCTTCTTCATCTTGCTTGTTGTTTTCTTTCTCCTGAGGGAGTTGTACTCTCCGTTATCGGGCAGTGTTTGCCTTGTCAGTGCCGTGGAATATTTCCTGAGGCCTGGCGTTGTTGGTCAATCTTTTTTGAGGCAGTGTGGCTTTTCTGGAGTGTTGATGGGGTAACAGTGTTTCTTTGAAGCAAAGGAGGACTTCCTGAGGGCGGACAGGACTGGGAGGTCCACACCACGATGGCAGCAGATTTCACTTGGTCATGCAGAGCTTGCTCTGGTGTTTTTAGGCTGTGGGGTTCTTGAAGGGGGTTGGTGATGTTGGGCAGCTGCTCTTCAGGGGTGCATCACCCCCTGGGGGCTGGAGCAGCTATCTGGGTCACTGAGAACCTAAGAGGCTCTTCCCTAGGGCAGCCCGACTCAGAAGGACAGCCTGAGAATGTAGGCGGATCTTTTCACAGTCTGGCCGAGCTTGTTGCAGCTTTTCTGGGCTGCAGGGGCTCTTCCAGGGGGCTGGTGGTGCTGAGCAGTTATTTCACGGGAGTGGGGCACCCCCTGGGGGCTTGGATGGGTAGCAGGGCCGTTGGAGACCCAAGAGGCTCCTCCCCAGGGCAGCCCAACTCAGAAAAACCGTCTGAGATCTTTTCCCGACTCGGCCAGGCTTGTTGCAGCTTTTCTGGGCTGCAGGGGGTCCTGCCTGGAGCTGGCCGTCCGATGCAGCTGGTGCACTAGAGTATCCCCTGGGGACTTGGGTGGGTAGCAGGGCCGTTGGAAACCTAAGAGGCTCCTCCCCGGGGCAACCCGACTCAGAAAAACCATCTGAGAATTAGGCCGATCTATTCACAGCCTGGCTAAGCTTGTTCTAGCTTTTCTGGGCTGCAGGCCTTTTCTCGGGGGCTGGTGGTGTTTGGTGCTATTCTCTGGAAGTGTAGCCCCTCCAAAGGGCAAGCAGGCCTGTGCAGGGACAGCCCCTATGGTGGTAGGCTTCAGGCAATTGTTGAGGCCAGCCCTCCTGAATGGCAGGCAGCCCCAGGTTTGGCTAGAGCATAGGGGGTGGCAGGGGTGGGGGTGGGGATGCACTGGGAAGCACAGCTTTCTGCTAGCTAGCGGGCCTGTAAGCTTGCTGTGGCGTGGGGGGTATTCTATGGGGACCCACCCCTTCTTCTCTCCCCTCCCCAGCACGGGCGCAGACCAGGCTCTTCTCCCAGGTTCCCTCTGAGGCGGCTTTCCACTTCCCCGCCCCTAGAGTATTGTTCCCTTCCTCTGCGACAGCTTTGTTTTCTAGTCTCCCAGGCAGTCTCTGCCCCATCAAATGGTTTCTAGACCTCCCAAGCAGTTTCCGCTGTGCCCCCACCCCCCTAGCCCCGGGACTAATCTCTGGAGCCGAGGTCTTGGTGCCCAGCCCCCCCCCCCTAGGCTTCCCCTGGCCTCCTCTTGGGGACCAACCTTCAGAGGCGAGGTCTCGGTGCCCAGCCCCCACCCAGGCGTCCCCTGGCCCCCTCTCGGGGACTAACCTTCGGCGGCGAGGTCTCGGTGCCCAGCCCCCACCCAGGCGCGCCCCCCCCCCCCCCCGGCCCTTTCTCAGAGACTAAACTTCGGAGGCGAGTTCTTGGTGCCCAGCCCCCACCCAGGCATCCCCCGGCCCTCACTCGGGGACTAATCTCTGGAGCCGAGGTCTCGGTGCCCAGCCCCCACCCAGGCGTCTCAATTTTTGGTGACTGTGCCCGTAGTTCAGATGGTCCGTTGGGTTCTTGATCGGCTTTTCCGTACTCCAACTTACTGCTACATTCTTCTCTGCATCTGGAGATTCCTCCGGTTCGTTTGATCTTTCGCCCAGTAGGAGACTTTCCAGGGTGCGGGAACCCTTTCTCCTCCGCAGTTCCCTTTCGGGAGCCCCCGTCCCGCTCGGATTCACCTTCTCTCACTCTCCTCTTTTCTCCCGTTCTGCCCAATAATGTCACGAACTTCTTGCCGTTATTGGAGTTTAGGTTCCTCTGCCAGCGATTGGTTGCTGTTCTGTGCGAGTCATTTATTCTGTAGATGTGCTTTTTTTGTTGTGTTTGTGGGAGAGGGCAAGCGTGTCCCCCTACTCCTCCGCCATCTTGTCCTCTCTGCAGGAGTCAATTCTATAAGGCCAGAAGATGTAGCCACCTCTTCAGTCTTTCAGATGCAGCCTTGTAGGGATTGCAGAATCTGGGTGAGGTGGCTGAATTTTTTCCCCTATATCTAATAGGTCTGCATAATCATCCTAGTAACCTGACTGCGGCGGGGGCGCTATCAATGACCAGGAGGCCCTAGCCGCCAGCGTGCGGGTCGGAGGCGGAGGCGAGGAGAAGAAATATTTTAAATAAGCACTATAAGTTTACACATAAAGGCACTATAATCAACTTAACTCAAAAGTTATCTGGCAGAATTAACATAAATTTGAGAATAAATAAATTCATGGGTAATAATATCAATAAGAAAAAAATGAAGGTAAAAACCCACAAATATTTAGCACGAATAAGAGAAAAGAGAGAAGACTGAAATAATATTAATAATATGTTTTTTCATATTATCAATTTCTTTGTATAGTCTTTGAAGATTTCATGATTCTAGAAATGGGCTTATTTCTTTTATATTGTTCAAATTGGCCTGTAAGTGTTCATAATATTATCTAGTGATATTGTATGTCTGTGGTATTTGTTGTTATTTCTTCTTTTTCAAATTTTATTAGTTTATTTGGCTTGTTTCTCCTTTTCTTTATGAGCCTGGCTAAAGATTTCTGATATTCTGTATGTTTTCAAAGATAATCAATAGACAATTGGGGCATATGTGGGCTTTTTCTGATGTGTAGGGTTGGCAATCGAGTAATGAAGAGGCCTGCCCAGTAGTGAGGTGGCAGGATGGCAATAGGAGATGTCTTCCAGCTCAGACAGGAGCCTTCCCAGATCCTACTAAGGTAAAGGCCTGAGTGGGTCATGAGGCTGCAATGGTAGCCCCACTCTTGCATGCACCTAACAATATTGCTAACATCTGAGTCAGCCTGCGTCTCCTCCCCAAATACTCCGAACTGATGCACTCCATTTTCATTCTCCCACTCATCCAGGCTGACTTTCAGAGTCAACATCCATCCTATCTTGAGATTTTTTTTTCTCCAGGCCTCTTACTCCAGCAGTCAGACCCTGCCCATGTCAGTGAACACTTATCTGAGACTGGGGCACAAAGGGTGTTTGCATGGGCCATATGTGTATGTCTTATTCTATACAGCCAACAGATTGGCTACTGTGTTTTCCTCGAAGCCTCTGATATTCCTTTCCTATTCCAGCTGGTCTCCCAGTTGGTGGGGGGACTCCCCCAGGTACAGAACTCTCTCTTTCAGCTCTTTCTCCCTGGGGCACAGATACTGACCTGCTTCTACTCTCTCTCTCTTCTCTCACTCTCTCTTTTCTCCTACCTGGTTACATGGAGATATTTCTTCTCCTTCCACTATCAGAAGGACTTTAAGATATCTGAGCACCTCTACATGTGTTCATTACATGTCCTGGGAGGACTGTTCCATTTGTAGATGGATCTCTGATGTATTTGTGGGAAGAGCTGAATTCCACATCTCCTACTCCCCATTTTGATCCTCTCCTGAAGTTTTTATTTTTTTAATTTTTAATTTTGGTGTTTTTAGGGCCACAACTGCAGCCTATGGAGGTTCCCAGGCTAGGGGTTGAAACAGAGCTGTAGCTGCCAGCGTACAACACAGCCACAGCAACACCAGATCAAAGCCAAGTCTGAGAACTACACCAGAGCTCATGGCAACTCCAGATCCTTAATCCACAGAGTGAGTCCAGGGATCAAAACTGCAACCTCATGGACACCAGTCAGTTTCCTTTCTGCTAAGCCATGACAGAAATTTCTACATCTGATATTTTAAAATGTGGATGTTTACTAATGTAAACCTCTTTAGTGTTGTTTTGCTACACTGCACAAATTTTGATATGTTTTACCATATTCCTCTCCCAAAATTTAAAAATCTGTATCTTTGTGATTTCTTCTTTGACTCATTCCTTGACCAAGAGTGTGTTGTTTAGTTTACATGTTTGTAAATTTCCATTTTTCTTTTTAGTATTCGTTCCTTGTTTTTTGAGTGTGTGTGTGTGTATGTTTAGAAAAAATACTTTTCCTTATTTAAATCTCCTTCCATTAAAAAAATTTTTTTTGTAGCACAGCACATGATCTATTTTGGAGAATGTTTCATGTGCTCTTAGGAAGATCTCTATGATGTGTTAGCGTGTTTTCTATACATCCAGAAGATCTAACTTGTATATAGTGTTTAAACTATCTTTTCTTATTTATCTTCCGCTTGATCTATTGATCATGACTATAAGGCACTGAAATATTTTAATGCTTTGGTTTGTTTCTCTATTCAATTCAGTTATTTGCTCTGACATTAGATACATGCATATTTATAAAAATTAATGGTGATATGACCATTTTATCAATACATAATATAGTTCTTATGACAGTTATTAATTTAGAGTCTATTTTCCTAATGTAAATTGTAACTCCTACACTCTTCAATTACCAATTGACAAACTGTCTTTTTCCACTTTGCTTTTAGTCCCTGTTATTTTATACTTCCATCAGAACTTTTGTAGATAACAAGATATTTAGTTATAAAGAAACACTGATTGTGATTTTGTCATTTTTATGTGGCTAGTGGAGTTATTTGTCCTTTACCTCTCAGCTGGATTCTGTATTTTATTGTGTGTTCATGCATGTGTGTATGTATGTGTGTAGGGATTACCTTTGTGATGAATAATGTTATGAAATTGGTATTATACAAAATGTTCTATAGTTACAGAAATACACTTAAAATTAATTGCAAATAAATTTCAATTACTTGCAAAAAATAACTGCCTTACACTTTGTTGACATCACTTTGTTAATCAACACAGTGTTATACCTTAATGCTTTTTAATCTATTAACAGTTTATAGTTATTTTATGTTCTAATATTCTAAATTTTATTCAAGATTTAAATGTTAATTTATGCATAAACATTACAGTAATAAAGTGGTTTATATTTGTATGTATATTTACTAATGGTAGTTATACTTCCATATCATTTTGTAGTGATGTCCAGTTTCATTTTGTTTTGCCTTCATGACCTCCTTTTAGCTTTTCTTATAAGGCAGATCTAATGGTGATGTATTACCTTAGTTTTTATTTACCTTTGGAATTTTTTCCATTATTTTTGAAGGGCATATGCCCAGATATTTTAATATTGGTTGTCAGGTTTTGTTTCTTTTAGCATTTGAATATATTATTATGATCTATTTTGGCTTATAAATTTCCTGCCAAAATATGCTGAAAATGTTATAAAAATTTTCATTGAAGATACTCTAAAATTCAACAGTTAGTGGAAATTAACAACAAACATTTAAGTAATCAATGAATCATATAGTAAATGACAATAAAAATCAGAAAATTCTTAGCAATGTGTGTAAATGGAAACAGAATCCAAAACTTATGGGACATAATAGTTGTAAATGCCTATGTTTTTCCCAATGCCGCAAATTGTACCTTATAATACCTCATATCATAAATACACTTAAGCAATGAGATAAGAAAAAAATTAAAACTAGCAGAAGGAATAAAATAATGCTGACTAGACCAGATGCAAATAACCCAGAAAATTCATATCACAAAACTCAAAGTTGATATCTCACTAGGACTAAAAAAATTGTCAAAATTGAGCTGCTCTGACATGAAGGAAAAAATGACTCAAATTAATTTAATTAGAAATAAATTGGGAGACAAGGCAAGACGGCAGAAGTGTAGGGGGGTGTGCTCACCCTCTCCCACAAATACAACAAAAATACACATCTACATGTAAAATGACTCACACAGAACAGCAACTGAATGCTGGCAGAAGAACTGAAACCTCCAAAAATGGGAAGAATCTCTTGATGCAATGGATAAAACAACAGAAAAGAGGAGAGAGAGAGAAGGGGCATCAGGACTGGACTCCTGAGAGGGAACGGTGAAGGAGAAAGGGAACCCACACCCTGGAAAATCACTGAACCCGCGGAAAGATCAGCTGAGTCCAAGGGATCTCCAAGATGCCACGAAAAGTGCATCAGCAGGTCAGAGGACTGAGAGGCAGTGTGAGAGCCACACAGATCATCAGAAAAACTGGTAGAGATACCAGAGACTGAGAGGCTTGGGTCAGGACTGGGCACTGAGACCTAGGCCCTGGAGGTTAGTTCCTGGGAGCAGGCTGGGGTTGGTGGTGTGGAGACAGCCTGAGGGATTAGGAAGCTGTATTTTGTGGGTGGAGGGTGAAATACACTAAGGGGTGGGGAGTGGAAAGCCACATCAGAGGAAACCTGGGAGAAGGTTTGGGCCCACAGGAGAGACAAGGTGCCAGTGTAGGGGAGGGGAGAACAGGAGGGTGGGCTGCCATAGAATACTCCTTGGGACCCAGCGTGCATACTTGCCTGTCAGCTAGCAGAGAGAACTTCCATTGCATCCCCCTCCCCCACCCCACATGCACCTGGCCAGAAGCCACCTGCCATCCCTGTATACTGGCCTCACCACCCTCTGAAAACCATCCACCAATGCAGCTTTCCCAAGCCTGCCTGCCCACACACAGGAATCACTGCAGTCCTGCAGAGCAACCCACACATCACCACCTGCCCTCAGGAAGAGCTCTGGGGCCCAGGAGAACCATAGAAAGCCCTGTCCAGCAATGAAGTGCACTTCCAATGCAGTGCATACCGCCAGTCCCACCCACTCTCAGGAAGTGCTCCTTTGCCTCAGAGCAAGCAGGTAAGCCCCAGGGACCCTCATTAAGTGCTGCACTTCCACTGAGAAAGTCTCCCAGCACAGTCAGACCTTGGGAAGAGCTATGCAGCTCAGGAGCACGAGGGAAAGACCTTCCTTCCACAGGAAGTGTGCTTACCCCACAGTGCACACCTGCCAGTCATGTCCACTCTCAGGAAGTGCTCCTTTGCCTCAGAGCAAGCAGGTTAACACTGCCAGCCCTCAAGAAGTGCTGCACTCCCATGGAGCAAGCCTTCCATCACCATCTGCCTTGGGAAGAATGGCACAGGCCAGGAGTGCAAGGGCAAGACCTGCCCAGCCATGGGAATTGCACCTACAATGCAGTGTGCACCTTCCAGTGCCACCTGTCCTTGGGGAATGCTCCTTTGCCTTGGAGCCAGCCAGTTAGCCCTGCCCACCCTCAGAAAATGCTTCCACCCCTGTGGAACAAGCCACCCAGTACCATCGCCCCTTGGAAGAGCTCTGTGGCCCAGAAGTGCCAGGGCAAGCCCTGCCCGGCCACAGCAAGTGTTCTTCCGATGCAGTGTGCTCCTGATTATCCCACCCACACTTGGGAAGCACTCCTTTGCCTCAGAGTGAGCCAGTTAGCTCCACTGACCCTTTGAAAATTCTGCATTTCTGCCGAGAAAGCCTCCCAGCATTGTCTTCCCTCAGGAAGAGCTCCGTGGCACAGGAGCACCAGGGAAAGGCCTGCCCTGCCACAGAGAGTGCACCTCCACCACAAAAAATAAAAACATGACCAAGACAAAGAAGCTCAGAAACCATTCCCAGTTAAAGAAAAAGGAGAACTCACCTAAAGCAGTCAACTCTGACAGACTTGGAGTTCAAAAGGGAGATAGTGAAAATACTGAAGGGATTAAGAGAAGATATGAACAGTAACACAGACTCTGTAAGAAAGGAACTAGAGAACCCAAGAAAAACTAGAAAATTTATTTTCAGAGATATAAAAGGAGCTAAAGATAGTAAAAACCAGAATGAATAATGCAGAGGAATGAATTCATGATGTGGAAGATAGATAACAGAAATCACCCAATCAGGTCAGCAGACAGAAAACCAAAAGAAAAACATGAAAGCAATATAAGGGACCTATAAGATAATATAAAGCAGTCCATTCTATGCATAATATGAATTCCAGGAGGAGAAGAAAAAGATAAGGGGATTGAAAATATATTTAAAGAAATTATCACTGGAAATTTTCCAAATTTAAAGGATACTGATTTCAAGATAGAGGAAGCACAGATGTCCCCAAACAATTTGAACCTAAATAGACACACACTAAGTCATATTACAATAAAAATGGCAAATGTTAACGATAAAGGCAGGATCCTAAAGGCAGTACGAGAAAAGCACAGTGTCAATTATAAAGAAACCCCCATAAGACTATCAGCTGATTTCTCCACAGAAACTCTACAGGCCAGAAGGGAATGGAAAGAGATATTTAAAGCACTGAAAGGAAAATATGCAGCCTAGAATACTCTATCCAGCAAGAATATCATTAGAATAGAAGGGGAAATAAAAATATATCTCCAACAAAAAAAGCTAAAAGAATACAGCAATAAAAAACACAGGCTAAAAGAAATACATAAAGGGCTTCTCTAAATTAAAAAAAAAAAAGAGGAAGAACTAGGATGGAGGAAACCACAATCAGAGAGCAGTGACTTCAATAAGCCAGTATATAGATCTAATCATGAAGACGTTTAAAATAAAACAATTTTTTTTAAAAAAAAAGACAACAAAATCATAAAATGTGGGCAAGGGATGGAAGGAAAAGAATAGATTCTTTTTTCTTTTTCTAAATTTTATTATGTAAATTAAATTTTTGAACGTACAGGACTATCAGGCTAAAACACACAATAATAGGAAGGGGTTAACATTCTTAAAAACAGGGCAACACAAATCAAAACCAAACACTACAATCACAAAAAATTAAAAGAAAGGCACTCAAGCAGAAAATAATTAGAGACCATACAACTAAAAATAGAAAGAAAGAATGTAGAATCATAGAATAACCTGGGAAATGAGGTTTAAAATGACAATAAATAAACATCTATCAATTATCACCTTAAATGTCAATGGACTGAATGCTTCAATCAAAAGGCACGGAGTGGCTGATAGGATAAAAAATGCAAAAAACTTCAATCTGCTGCCTACAACAAACTCACCTTATAGATTGAAAGTGAGGGGATGGGAAAAGATATTTCATGTCAATGGACAAGACAGGAAAGCAGGAGTTGCAATACTCATATCAGAATAATACCTTAAAATGAATGCCACAAAGAAAGACAAGAAAGACACTATTTAATGGTTAAAGTATCTATTCAAGAAAAGGACATTACTATTGTTGACATATATCCCCCCAAATATAGGAGCACCCAGATACACACAAACAAATATTAACAGATATAAAAGGAGAAACTGATGGGAATACAATCATAGTGGGAGATTTTAACACCACACTTACATCAATGGATCCTCTAGACAGAAAACCAATAAAGCCACAGAGATCCTAAAGGAAACAATAGAAAATTTAGACTTTATTGACATTTTCAAGACATTACATCCAAAAAAACCAGAATACACATTCTTCTCAAGTGTGCATGGAACATTCTCAAGAACTGAGCATATATTGGGGCATAAAGCTAACCTCAACAAATTTAAGAGTATAGAAATTATTTTAGGCATGAAAATAGAAATCAACCTCAGGAAAAGAAATGAGAATAAACCTACTACATGGAGACTAAACAACATGCTACTAGAAAACAAATGGGTCAATGAGGAAATCAAAAAAGAAATTAAAAATACCTCAAGACAAATGATAATGAAGACACAACATCTCAAAATCTATGGGACGCTGCAAAAGCCATGCTCAGATGGAAGTTCAGAGCAATAGAGGTCTTCCCCAAAAAAGAAGAAAGGTCTCAAATTGACAACTTAACCCTCTACCTAAATGAATAAGAAAAAGAAGAACAAACAAAACCTAAAGTCAGCAAAAGGAAGGAAATCATAAAGATCAAAGAGGAAATCAATAAAATAGAGATTTAAAACACAATGGAAAAAATCAATCAAACCAATAGCTAGTACTTTGAAAAGATAAACAAAATTGACAAATCTCTGCCTAGATTCAATAAGAAGAGGATACAAATAACCCAAATAAACAAAATAAGTAATGAAAAAGGAGGAATCATAACGGATACTGCAGAAATAAAATAAACCAACGAGAATACTATTAACAATCATATGCCAACAAATTTGACAACCCGGAAGAAATGGACAAGTTTCTAGAGTCTTACAGCCTACCAAAATTGAATCAAAAAGAATTAGACCAACTGAACAGAACAATCACTAGATATGAAATTGAATATGTCATAAAAACGCTCCCTACAAATAAAAGTCAAGGACCAAATGATTTTACAGGTGAATTCTACCAAACATACACAGAGAAACTGGTGCCCATCCTCCTTAAATTTTTCCAAAAGGTTGAAGAAGAAGGAACACTCACAAAGATATTCGATGAAGCCACCATCACCCTAATTACAAAACTGGAAAAAGATACCATCAAGAAAGAAGACTATTAGCCAATATCTTTGATGAATATAAACGCAAAAATTCTCAACAAAATCTTAGCCAACCAAATCCAACAACATATCAAAAAGATCGGAAATCACGACCAGGTTGGGTTCAGCCCAGGTTCACAAGGATGGTTCAACATACGCAAATCAATCAGCATCATACACCACATTAACAAAAAAAAGTCAAAAAGCATATGATCATCTCAATAGATGCAGAAAAAGCATTTGACAAAGTCCAACATCTGTTTATGACCAAAACTCTCACCAAAGTGTGTATACAGGGAACATTCCTGAACATAATCAAAGTCATTTATGACAAACCCACAGCAAATATAATCCTCAATGGGGAAAAAATGAAAGCCTTCTCACTCAAATCTGGAACAAGACAGGGAAGTCCACTCTCATCACTGCTATTCAAGATAGTATTGGAAGTCCTAGCCAAAGCAATCAGACAAAAAAAATAAATAAATAAAAAAGAAATTAAAAAAAAGAAATAAAAAGCATCCAAATAGGAAGAGAAGAGATTAAACTGTGACTGTATACAGATGACATAATATATACATAATAACCCTAAGGACTCAACACAAAAACTACTTGAAATGATCAACAAATTAAGCAAAGTGGCTGAATATAAAATTAACATTCATAAATCAGCTGCATTTCTGTATACCAACAATGAAATAGAAAAGGAATACAAAAGTACAATACCTTTGAAAATTGAACCCCAAAGAATCAAATACCTCAGAATACACCTGACTGAGGAGGTGAGAGACTTATATGGTGAGAACTATAAAACATTAATCAACAAAATTAAAGAAGATGTAAAGAAATGGAAAGATATTCCATGTTTCTGGATTGAAAAAATTAATATTGTAAAAGCAATCTACAGCTTCAATGCAATCCCTATCAAATTCCCCATGACATGTTTCACAGAACTAGAACAAACAATCAAAAATTTTATAGGGAACAACAAAAGACCCATAATCACTAATGCAATCCTGAGAAACAAAAAAACAAATAGGAGGCATCCCTCTCCCAGACCTCAAGCAATATTCCAAAGCCACAGTCATCAAAACAGTGTGGTCCTGGTACCAAAACAGACATACAGACCAATGGAACAGAAGAAAGAATGCAGAAATAAACCCTGACTCCTATGGTCAATTAATTTTTGACAAAGGAGGCAAGAACATCAAATGGAAAAAGAGAGCCTTTTCTGCAAGAACTGCTGGGAAACCAGGACAGCTGCATTAAAAGCAATGAAACTGTAAAACACCCTCACACCATGCACAAAAAAAACTCAAAATGGCTGAAAGACTTAAATAAAAAACAAGACACCATCAATGTCCTAGAAGAGAACATAGGCAAAACATTCTCTGACATCAACCTTACAAATATTTTCTCTGGTCAGTCTCCCAAAACAAAAGATATAAGAGCAAAACTAAACCAATGGGAGCTAATAAAACTGATAAGCTTTTGCACAGTGAAGGAAAACAAAAAGACAGCTTACAGAATGGGAGAAAATAGTTTCAAATGATGCCACTGACAGGGGCTTAATCTCTAGCATATACAAACAACTGAACAGCAAAAAAGCCAACAACCCAACTGAAAGATGGGCAAAGGACCTGAATAGATATTTCTTCAAGAAAGATATAGATGGCCAAGATGCACTTGAAAAAATGATCAATATATCTTATTATTAGAGAAATGCAAATGAAAACTATCAAGAGAAACTACCTCACACCAGTCAGAATGGCCGTAATTCATAAGATCACAAATAACAAGTGCTAGAGTGGGTGTGGAGAAAAGGGAACCCTCCTGCATTATTGGTGGGAATGTAAGCTGGTACAACCACTAGGGAACAGTGTGAAGGTATCTTAGAAAGCTACATAGAACTGCCATAGGACCCAGCAATCCCACTCTTGGGCATATATCCAGACAAATCTTTCCTTAAAAAAGACACATGAACCTGCATGTTCATTGCAGCATTATTCCCAATAGCCAAGACATGGAAACAACCCAAATGTCCATTGACACATGATTGGATTAGGAGGACGTGGTACATATACACAATGGAATACTACTCACACATAAAAAGTAATAAAATAATGCCATTTGCAGCAACATGGACAGAACTAGAAACTCTCATTCTGAGTGAAATAAGTCGGAAAGAGAAAGACAAATACTATATGATATCACTAATATCTGGTATCTAATATACAGTGAAAAGGAAACTTTCCATGGAAAAGAAAATCATGGACTTAGAAAAGAGACTTGTGGTTTCCCAGGAGGAGGGGGATAGAGTGGAAGGTTTTGGGAGCTTGGGTGTCAGCAGATGCAAACTATTGCTCATGGGATGGATTTACAATGCGATCCTGCTGTGTAGCACTGAGAACTATGTATAGATACTTAAAATGCAGCATGACAATGGGAGGAAAAAAATATGTATACATGTATGTGTAAATGAGTCCCCATGCTGTACAGTGGGGGAAAAAAGTGTGTTGGGGGATATAACAATAAAAAATAAGAAAGAAAGAAAGAAAGAAGAAAGAAAGAAAGAAGGAAAGAAAGGAAGGAAGGAAGGAAGAAAGAAAGAAAGGAAGGAAGAAAGGAAGAAAGAAAAAGAAAGAAAAAAGACAGAAAGAAAAAGAAAGAAAAAAGACAGAAAGAAAAAGAAAGAAAGAAAGAGAAAGAAAGAAAGGAAGAGGAAGGAAGGAAGAAAAAGAAAGAAAGAGAAAGAAAAATAAAATAAATAAATAAATTGGGATAATATACTTATAGAGAAATAAAATATGTTTTAAAATAATATTATTAACATTTTATATATATAATATGATATAACATAATAATATAATGTAATATAATATAATATAATATAAAATATAATATAATATAATATAATATAATATAATATAATATAATATAATATAATATAGTGAATGTAGTGCCATAACAACATCTTCTAATTTCAAGGCATTTTCAATACTTGAAGAGAAAACATTCATTAAGTATTCATTACCCATCTCCCCTGCACCCAGGAAATGGCAACATGTAGTCTTTTAGCATCTGTGAGCTGACCTACTCTTTGTATTTTATAACAATAAAACCACAAAATATGAAACTATGAATGTTCTATGTCTTCCTTTCATCTGATATGTGCATTTGTCTATTTGCTGTTTTTGAATACTACCCAAATGTGTCTATATATTATATTTTCAATAAAAGTATTCCTAAGATATCAGTCAATAAGCATTTTTAAGTTTTCATAATTTTGTATTGTGAATAATGTTGCTGTAAATATTGATTTATAATCATAAAAAATCTTTATGAAGAATTTTTTTTACCCCTCATTAGATTGATGTATCATATTATAATTGTGTGATTAATTTTATCAAAAAATTCAAATTGTTTTCCACAGTAACTATACTATATTTCAGTCTAGTAGTTGTAGGAGTTTCTAAGTTCTCTTTTCCTTGGTAACATTGGTTAAAATTTTTAATTTTTTTTGTATTGTCATCTTGTAGTCTTGTATGTGTAGAAAATGTTACTTTTTTTAAAACTATAGTTGACTTAGAGTGTTATGTTAAATTCTGCTTTATAAGCATGGTGACCCAGGCATATGCTATCTCCATCATGTTCAATCCCATGAAATTGGATATAGTGCCTTTTGCTCTAGAGCGGGACCTCATTACATATCCATTCTAAATGTAATTGTTTGCATGTACAAGAGCAAACTCCCAGTCCATTGCACTCCCTAGCCCTCCCCCTCCCCCTTGGCAACCACAAGTCCATGATTTTCTTTTCTGTAGAAAGGTTCATTTTTGCCATATATTAGATTCCAGATTTAAGTGATATATGGTGTTTGTCTTTCCCTTTCTGACTTTTCACTCAGGATGAGAGTCTCTAGTTCCATCCATGTTGCTGCAAATGACATTCTTTTGTTCTTTTTTATGGCCAAGTAGTATTTCATTGTGTGTGTGTATATATATATATATGTATATATATATATATATACCACATCTTCCATTTGCTGTGCAAAACCTTTTGAGTTTAATTAGGTCATATTGGTATATTTTTATTTTTATTCACTTTAAAAGAGGACTTGGATTAAACAACATGCTGTGTTTTATGTCAAAGAGCATCCTATGTTTTTCTCTAGGAGTTTTATAATATCTAGCTTTATATTTAGTTCTTTAACCCATTTTGAGTTTATTTTATGTACGGTGTGAGATAGTGTTCTTACTTCATTCTTTACATACAGCTGCCCAGTGTCACGTACTGAAGATATTTAATCTATCCTCCACTGTACGTTCTTGGCTCCTTCATCAAAGGAGGATGTTTTTGGGTTTATCTCTGTGTTTCTATTCTGTTCCAATGATCCATGCTTCTATTTTTGTGCCAGTATATATTGTTTTGATAACTGTAAACTTGATGTATAGTCTGAAGTCAGGGAGCCTGATTCTTCCAGTTCTTTTTCTTTTTCAATATTGGTATGGCTATTTGTGTCTTTTTTGTTTCCATATGAATTTTAAAATGTATTGTTTTAGTTCTAGGAAGAATATCATTGGTAATTGATAGGGATTACATTGAATCTGTAGATTGCCAAGGGTAGTATAACCATTTTGATAATATTAATTCTTCTAATCCAATACCATGGTATAACTTTCCATCTCTTTGTGTCATCTTTGATTTCTTTCATCAACATCTTACAGTTTTCAGATTATAGGTATTTTGTCTCTTTAGGTAGGTATAGTACCAGATTATTTTTTTCTTTCTTTAAAGGGTGCACCCATGGCATATGGAAGTTCCCAGGCCAAGGGTAGAATCAGTGCTCTAGCTACCAGACTACACCACAGCCACAGCAACACCAGATCTGAGCCATATCCAAAACCTACACCATTGCAATGCCAGATACTTTAACCTATTGAGCAAGGCCAGGAGTTGAATCTCATGGATACTGTTTGGGTTCATTGCCATTGAAACATGACGGGAACTCCTATTACTAGGTATGTTTTCATTTTTGATATTATGGTTAAAAAGAATGATTTCCCTAATTTCTTTCTTTGAGATTTCATTGTTAGTATATAGAAATGCAATCAACTTCTCTGTATTGACTTTGTATCCTGCAACTTTTTCCAAATTAATTGATAACTTCTAACACTTTCTTTAGTGTCTTCAGGATATTCTAGGCATAGTATCATGTCATTTGCAAACAGTGATAGTTTCACTTCTTTTCAAATTTGGATTCCATTTATTCCTTTTCCTTCTTTGATTGCTGTGGCTAGGATTTCCAAAACTATGTTGAATAGTAGTAATGAAAGTGGACATCCTTATCTTGTTTCTGATCCAAGTGGAACTGTTTTAATTTTTTCACTATTGAGAATGATGTTAGCTGTGTGATGATTATATGGCTCTCTGCTTATATTATGTTGAAATATGTTCCCTCTATGCCCACTTTCTAAAGATGTATCAGAAACAGTGGTTATTATTGCCAAAAGAGTTTTTTGTTTTTTATTTTTGGTTTGCATCTATTGAGAGGATCATATAGTTTTTACTTTTCATTTTTTTTTTTTTGATGTGTGTAACACACTGATTGATTTGAAGATTTTGAAGAACACTTGCATCCCTGGAATAAAAAAATCCCCCTAGATTATGGTGTATGATCTTTTAAATATACATTTGGATTTGCTATGCTAATATTTTGTTGAGTACTTTTGAATATGGATTCATCAGTGACATTGCCACTATTGTGTTGCTGTTGATTAATCCTTCATTATTCCTTCCTCTTTTGTTGTCTTCTCTTGTTTTGATGACTCTGCTGTTGTGTGGAGCTTGTTTGGAGGTGCTGAATTTTCTTAGTTTTTGCATGTCTAAAAAGCATTTGATCTCTCATTGAACCTGAATGAGAGCCTTGCTGGGTATGGTTTTCTTCGTTCTAGATTCTTTCCCTTCTTCAACTTAAATATATTTTCCCACTCTTTTCTAGCTTGCAGAATTTCTGCTGAAAGATCAGATGTTGTCCTTATGAAGGTTTGCTTTATGTTATTTGTTGATTTTCCCTGTGGATTTTAATATTCTTTCTTTCTTCCTTTTTCTTTCTCTCTTTCTTTCTCTCTTTATAAGGCTGTGCTCATGGCACACAGGAGTGCCTAAGCTAAGGGTCAAATAAGAGCTGCAGCTATGGGCCTATGCCACAGGTGTAGCAACACAGGCTCTGAGCCACATCTGCAACATCTACCATAGTCCACAGCAATACTGGATCCTTAACCCACTGAGCAAGGTGAGGGATCAAAACTGCATCCTCATGGATACTAGTTGGATTCAACCACTGAGCCATGAAGGGAAATCTGTTTTTATTTAATTTTTGTAGGTTTGATTAGTATGTATCTTCTTGTGTTTCTCCTTGGCTTTGTCTTGCATGGGATTCTCTGTGATTCCTCAACCCAATTGAGTGTTTCCATTCTCATATTATGGATGTTTTCAGCTATAATCTCTTATTATATTCTCTGGTTCTTTCTGTTTATCTTCTCCTTCTGGAATTCTGAAGATGCAAATGTTGGTATGTTTAATTTTCTTCTGGATATCTCTTAGATCCACTTCAGTTCTTTTCATTATTTTTTCATTTTTTTCCCTGTGGCAATGATTTACACTCTGATTTGCCTGCATAGTTCAGTGTTCCCTAACTTCCAAGCCCAGCTAGACTCCCTCAGTTTACAGCCTCATATGTGGTCACTCCAGACACTAGTCCCGCCAGGCTGACTCTGTGGTACCAATCCCAGTATTTTTGCACATAGCCAACCCCAGATCTCACTGTGAGTCTGATCTCCCAAGCTGGCATTTCAGTTCTGAACCTTTATCTTCCCTAGCCTATGGTTGGAAAGTGCAGGGCTTTGACACTGAGCATTTGCAGACGATTATTTCCATTTTAACTGCTTTACCAGATTGCTATGATCTCAACCAATACTCCAAAGTTTCTCCTCTGCCCTGTCTATTCTCCTTGCTGGTGGGGGAGACTTCCCAAGTTGTGGGAATTTTTTCCTTTCCCTCTAGATGTGCAGGACCAGACAACTTTTACTTCTTCTTTCCTCTCTTCTTTTCTTCTTTCTTTTGTCCTATCAAGTTTTGTAAAGTTTTCCTTGCTCTATTAAAACCCTGGGGCCTTTTGTGAGCATGTAGCTAATTTTATGTGTTAATAGTTCTATATATAGATGGAATATTCAATGTATTTATGGGACTAGGTTAGCCTCACATCCTACTCCATTGCCATAATTTTGCGCCTTCTTCTTCTTCTTCCTCCTCCTCCTCCCCTCCTCCTCTTCTTCTTCTTCTTCCTCTCCTTCCCCTTCCCTTTCCCCTTCTCCTACTCCTTCTTCTTCTTCTTTTTTGGCTTTTTAAGGCTGCACCCATAACATATGAAGGTTGCTAGGTGAGGGGTCCAAAGAGAGCTGTAGCTGGCAGCCTATACTACAGCTACAGCAATGTGGGATCCAAGCCGCATCTGAGTATTACAGATGGCAAAGCTGGATCCTTAACCCACTGAGTAAGGCCAGGGATCAAAACTCGACGTCATGGTTCCTAGTTGTGTTTAATTCCACTGCACCATGATGGGAACTCCCCCTCTTTTTTTAAGCTTTGCTTTGCTGTGAAAGATATTTTTTTTGTCTTTGTAGGGCCATAGCTGTGGCATATGGAGGTTCCCAGGCTACACATGAATCATATCTGTAGCTGCTGGCTTATGTCACAGCCACAGCAATATGAAATCCAAGCCATGTCTGTGAACTCTATCACACCTCATGGCAAAGCCAGATCTTTAACCCACAGAGTGAGACCAGAAATAGAACATGCATCCTCATGGATTCTAGTCAAATCCATTTCTGCTGAGCCACAAAGGGAAATTTAGCTGTGCAAAACATTTCAAATTTAATTAGGCCCCATTGGTTTATCTTTGTTTTTACTATCATTATTCTAGGAGGTGGATCAAACAAGTTGTTGCTGTGATTTATGTCAGAGAGATTTCTGCCTATTTTCCTCTAGTTTTATAGTATCTGTCCTTATGTTAAGTCTTTAATCCATTTGAGTTTTCTTTTGTGTGTGGTGTTAGAGAGTGTTCTAATTTCATTCTTTAACATGTGATTGTCCCATTTTACAAGCAGCACTTATTGAATAGACTCTCTCTCCTTTGTATGTTTTCACCTACTTTTTCATAGATTAGTTGACCATAGGTGCTTGGATGCTATGCTGATACACTGATGTATATTTGTTTTCCATTACCATACTGTTTCAATGACAGCATCTTTGATGTATATTCTGAAGTCAGTGTGACTGATTCCTCAAGTTCCATTTTTTATTTCAATATTTCTTTGGCTATTTTGAGTTTCCATACAAATTTTTAAGTAAATAGTTCTAGTTCTGCACAAAATGTCATTGGTAATTTGATAGGGAATACACTGAATCTCTAAAATTCTCTTGGGTATTATAGCCATTTTGACATTATGCATTCTTCCAATCTCATAGCATGAAGTATCTTTCCATCGGTTTGTGTTATCTTTGATTTCTTTCATCATCTGTTGGGAGACATGTTTCTACAGTTTTTTCTTAGCCTCTCTGTTTCTATTTTCTGTGCTAAAAACTCCATCTTGTCCTGATTTAATTTTATCCAATATTCCTGCTTGAAAAACAGTTGTGGTGCTGGTAAATAACTTAACCTTAAGAACAAAGACCAAAAGGCATAAGTTATTCATGTGGTCAGCTGAATGAAGACATAATGGGTTGGCCTAGGCATGCTGGACTTGTGCAGATAGGCATGCCATTTGCACACATGATATGTCCCGTTAAGATAAGAGGAAGATGAGCCTCATGGCCCAAGGGGGTTATGAGGGGTAATTAGCATGATATGCATCAGCAAGGGGAATGAGGTGCAAACATAGACACAACAGGTTGCCACAGATAGGCACACTGTCTGCAGAAGCACAATGGTGGTTGTTTCTCTAGATGTTATGCGTACATAGCTGATGACAGGCTCCCTCAATTCTGATGATTTTTAAAGGCCTAAAGGTCATAGTAAAGGATTAAGCAGCTATGTTACTTTTAAAAAATAAAAAAACTGTATTCTTCACCTGCGCCCCCTTCCTCACTTGATGTAATCCTAAAGAGCACCATAAAAGTAGTGTTGTTTCTTGAGGCAGCGCTTTTGGTCCCTGAGAACTTGAGTCCTTTGGTTCCCAATTTTGATTAAGATAAATGTCTCTGTGTCTTGTTTTATAATAAGCTTAAACTTTTTTTAGGTCTCACAGCACCCATTCTTCAGCCTCACCTGTTGAACTGGTCTTGGCAATCAACATATTTTAGTTTTCAGAGCAGAGATTTAAAGTCCAAAATTAGTAGAAGAAAAGGAATCATAAAATCAGAACAAATATAACTGAAAATAGACAAATAAAACAACAGAAAAGATCAATGAGGCCAAAGCTGTTTTTTTGAAGAAATCAAGAAATCAATAAAACTTGAGCCACATTCATCAAAAAAAAAAACACCAAAAAACAAAAAACAAATGAAAACATTCAAATTAATAAAATTAGAAATGGAAAAGGAGAAATTAAAACTAACACCACAGAAATACAAATGGTCATGAAAGACTATATAAGTAATTAGATGCTAATAAAATGGACATCGTAGAAAAAAATAACAGATTATTAGAAATACACAACCTATCATGACTGAACCAGGAATAAACAAAATATGAATAGACTAATCACAAGTATTGAAATTAAAAACATGATTTAAAAACTTCGGGAAAAAGTCAAGGACCTGATGGCATCACAAGAAAATACTATCAAAGATTCAGAGAAAGTGTTAACACCTATTCTTCTGAAACGCCTCCAAAAAATACCAGAGGAAGGAACACTTAATATCAAACTCATTCAATGAGCCAATTGTCATCGTGATACAAAAACCAAAGATATGACCAAACAATAAAATTATAGGCCAATATCACTAATACATATAAATGCAAAAAGTACTTAGCAAAATATTAGCAAACTAAATCCATCTGTATGGAAAGGATCATATGCCAAGATCAAGATTTTTAAAGGAATGCAACATCTCAGGAATGTTCTTCAATATTCACAAATGAATCAGTATAATACATCATATAAACAAACTGAAGATTAGAAACCATATTATCAAATAAATAGATGCAGAAAAATCTTTTGATAAAATTCAGCACTGATATTTTTTTCTTCCTTGTTTTATTAATTTTTTTTCCACTGTACAGCATGGAGACCAAGATACTCTTACATGTATATATTTACCCCCACCCTTTGTTCTATTGCAATATAAGTATCTAGACATACTTCTCTATGCTACTCAGCAGGATCTCTTTGTAAATCCATTCCAAGATGTGTCTGATAACCCTAAGCTCCCAATTCCTCCCACTCCCTCCCTCTCCCATCAGGCAGCCACAAGTCTCTTCTCCAAGCCCATGATTTTCTTTTCTGAGGAGATGTTCATTTGTGCTGGATATTAGATTCCAGTTACAAGTGATATCATATGGTATTTGTCTTTGTCTTTCTGGATCATTTCACTCGGTATGAGAGTCTCTAGTTCCATCCATGTTGCTGCAAATGGCATGATGTCATTCTTTTTTATGGCTGAGTAGTATTCCATTGTGTATATATACCACCTCTTCCGAATCCAATCATATGTTGATGGACATTTGGGTTGTTTCCATGTCCTGGCTATTGTGACTAGTGCTGCAATGAACATGCAGGTGCATGTGTCTCTTTTAAGTAGAGTTTTGTCCAGATATATGCCCAAGAGGGAGATTGTGGGGTCATATGGAAGTTCTATGTATAGATTTTTAAGGTGGCTCCAAACTGTTCTCCATAGTGGCTGTACCAGTTTACATTCCCACCAGCAGTGCAGGAGGGTTCCCTTTTCTCCAATCCCCCTCCAGCTCTTGTTATTTGTGGAGATATGAGTGATGGCCATTCTGACGGGTGTGAGGTGGTTTCTCCTGGTAGTTTTGATTTGTATTTCTCTTATAATCAGCGATGTTGAGCATTTTTTCATGTGTTTGCTGGCCATCTGTATATCTTCCTTGGAGAACAGTCTATTCAGGTCTTTTGCCGATTTTTCCATTGGGTGATTGGCTTTTTTTGCTGTTGAATTGTAGAAGTTGCTTATATATTCTAGAGATTAGGCCCTTGTCTGTTGCATCATTTGAAATGATTTTCTCCCATTCTAGAAGATGTCTTATGGTTTTCTTTTGGGTTTCCTTTGCTGTGCAAAAGCTCTTAAGTTTGATTAGGCCCCATGGGTTTATTGTTGCTCTTACGTCTATTGCTTTGGGAGACTGACCTGAGAAAATATTCATGTGATTGATGTCAGAGAGTGTTTTGCCTCTGTTCTCCTCTAGGAGTTTGATGGTGTCTTGTCTTCTATTTAAGTCGTTCAGCCATTTTGAGTTTATTTTCGTGCATGGTGTGAGGGTGTGTTCTAATTTCATGGCTTTGCATGCAGCTGTCCAGGTTTCCCAGCTGTACTTGCCGAATAGACTTTCTTTTTCCCATTTTATGTTCTTGCCTCCCTTGTCAAAGATTAATTGACCATAGGTGTCAGGGTTTATTTCTGGGTTCTCTCTTCTGTTCCATTGGTCTGTCTGTCTGTTTTGATACCAGGACTACACTGTTTTGATGACTGTGGCTTTGGAATATTTCTTGAAGTCTGGGAGAGTTATGCCTCCTGCTTGGTTTTTGTTTCTCAGCATTGCTTTGGCGATTCTGGGTCTTTTGTGGTTCCATGTAAATGTTTGGATTGTTTGTTCTAGTTCTGTGAAAAATGTCCTGGGGAATTTGATAGGGATTGCATTGAATCTGTAGATTGCTTTGGGTAGTATGGCCATTTTTACAACATTGATTTTTCCAATCCAGGAACATGGAATATCGTTCCATTTCTTTACACCTTCTTTGATTTCTTTGATTAAAGTTTTACAGTTCTTGGCATATAGGTCCATTACCTCTTTGTTCAGGTGTACTCTGAGGTATTTGATTTTGTGAGGTGCAATTTGAAAGGGTATTGTATTTTTGTATTCCTTTTCTAACATTTCATTGCTGGTATACAGAAATGCAACTGACTTCTGAATGTTAATCTTATATCCTGCTACTTTGCTGAATTTATGAATCAGTTCAAGGTGTTTTTGGGTTGAGTCCTTAGGGTTTTCTTTTTTCCTTTGTGTGTGTGTGTGTGTGTGTGTGTGTGTTTTTGCTATTTCTTGTGCCGCTCCCGCAGCATATGGAGATTCCCAGGCTAGGGGTCCAATCGGAGCTGTAGCCACCGGCCTACACCAGAGCCACAGCAACACGGGATCCAAGCCGCGTCTGCAACCTACACCACAGCGCACAGCAACACCAGATCGTTAACCCACTGAGCAAGGGCAGGGACCGAACCTGCAATATCATGGTTCCTAGTCAGATTCATTAACCACTGCACCACAGCGGGAACTCCAGGGTTTTCTTTGTAGAGTATCATGTCATCTGCATACACTGACAGTTTGATCTCTTCTCTTCCTATATGGATGCCTTTGATTTCTTTTGTTTGTCTAATTGCTGTGGCTAGGACTTCCAAAACGATGTTGAAGAGCAGTGGTGAGAGTGGGCATCCCTGACTTGTTCCAGATTGGAGTGAGAAGGCTTTCAGTTTTTCCCCATTGAGTATTACATTTGCTGAGGGAATGTTCCCTCTATACCCACTTTGGCAAGGGTCTTGAGCATGAATGGATATTGGACTTTGTCAAATGCTATTTCTGCATCTATTGAGATGATCATATGATTTTTTACTTTTCTTTTGGTGATGTGGTGTATGATGTTGATTGATTTGTGTATGTTGAACCATCCTTGTGAACCTGGGATGAACCCTACCTGGTCACGGTGTATGATCTTTTTGAAATGTGGTTGGATTTGGTTGGCTAAGATTTTGCTGAGAATTTTTGCATCTGTATTCACCCACGATATTGGCCGATAGTTTTCTTTTTTGGTGGTATCTCTGTCTGGTTTTGGAATGAGGGTGATGGTGGCCTCATAGAATGTCTTTGGGAGTATTCCTTCTTCTTCAACCTTTTGAGAGAGTTTAAGGAGGATGGGCACCAATTCCTCTTTATATGTTTGATAGAACTTGCCTGTGAAGCCATCTGGTCCTGGGCTTTTATTTGTAGGGAGTGTTTTGATGACCTCTTCAATTTCATTTCTAGTGATCGGTCTGTTCAGTTGGTCTGTTTCTACTTGATTCAGTTTTGGCAGGCTGTAAGATTCTAGAAAATGGTCCATTTCTTCCAGATTGTCAAACTTGTTGCCGTATAGTTCTTCATAGTATTCTCTTATGGTTTTTTGTATTTCTGCAGTATCCATTGTGATTTCTCCTTTTTCATTTATATTTTGGTTATTTGGGTTCTTTGTCTCCTCTTCTTAGTGAGTCTGGCCAGGGGTTTGTCAATTTTGTTCACCTTTTCAAAGAACCAGCTGTTGGTTTTATTAATTTTCTCTATTGTTTTTTGAATCTCTATTTTATTAATTTCTTCTTTGATCTTTATAATTTCCTCCCTTCGGCTGACTTTAGGTCTTTTTTGTTCTTCTTTTTCTAACTCATTTAGGTGGAGGGTTAAGCTATCAATTTGGGATCTTTCTTCTTGTTTGAGAAAGGCCTGTATTGCTAGACATTTCCCTCTGAGCACTGCTTTTGCAGCATCCCATAGATTTTGAGAAACTGTGTGACTCCTGTCATTATCGTTTGTCTCAAGGTATGTTTTAACTTCCTTCTTGATTTCCTCATTGACCCATTGGTTTTTTAGTAGCATGTTGTTGAGTCTCCACGTAGTAGGTTTGTTCTCATTTCTTTTCCCATGGTTGATTTCTAATTTCATGGCATTGTGGTCAGAGAAGATACTTGAGATAATTTCTATGCTCCTAAATTTGTTGAGATTAGCTTGTGTCCCAATATATGGTCGATTCTTGAGAATGTTCCATGAGCATTTGAGAAGAATGTGTATTCTGATTTTTTTGGATGTAGTGTCCTGAAGATATCAATTAAGTCCAATTTTCTATTGTTTCCTTTAGGATCTCTGTTGCTTTATTGGTTTCCTGTCTAGAGGATCTGTCCATTGGTGTGAGTGGGGTATTTAGGTCTCCTCCTATGATTGTATTCCCATCAATTTCTCCCTTTATGTCTGTTAATATTTGTTGTATGTATCTGGGTGCTCCTGTATTTGGGGCATATATGTTGATGATAGTAACATCCTCTCCTTGGGTGGATCCCTTAATCATTAAGTAGTGTCCTTCTTTGTCTTTCTTTATGTCTTTTGTATTAAAGTCTATTTTGTCTGATATGAGTATTGCAACACCTACTTTCCTGTCAGATCTGTTGGCATCCCATCCCTTCACTTTCAATCTATAAGTATCCTTTGTCCTGAGGTGAGTTCCTTGTAGGCAGCATTTTGACGGTTTTTGACTTTTTATCCACTCAGCCACTCTGTGTCTTTTGATTGGGGCATTCAGTCCATTGCCATTTAAGGTGATAATTGATAGATGATTATTTATTTCCATTTTGAAACTCGTTTCCAGTTGATTCTATGGTTCTCCATCATTCTTTCTTCTTTTTTTTTTTTTTTTTTTTTTGGTTGGATGGTCTCCTGTTATTATCTGCTTGAGTGTTTTTTTTTTCCATTTTTTTAAATGCAATGTTTTGTTTTGGCTTGTGGTTGCCCTGTTTTTTAAGTATGTTAACCCTTTCGTATAATTGTGTTTTTTAGCCTGATGGTCCTGTAGGTTCAAACATTTCGTTACTATATTAAAATTAAGAGGAGAAACAAACAAACCAAAAAAAGGGTCTATTTATTTCCTAACATCCCTTGCCCACATTTTATGATTTTGATGACTCTTTATTTTTTTCTTTTTAATTTTATTTTGTTTGAAGCATGTTTTTGATTAAATCTCTATGCTGGCTTATTTGAGTGACTGCTCTCTGATTACGGTTTCCTCAGTCCTAGTTCTTCCTCTTTTTTTTTTTTTTTTTTCTTTTTCCTCCCTTTCTTTCCTTCCTTTCTTTTTGGTTTAGAGAAGCCCTTTCAGTATTTCTTTTAGCCTGGGTTTTGTATTGCTGTATTCTTTTAGCTCTTGTTTGGTGGAAAAAAATTTTATTTCTCCTTCTATTTTAAATGATATTGTTGCTGGATAGAGTATTCTAGGTTGCATATTTTTTCCTTTTAGCACTTTAAATATCTCTTGCCTTTCCCTCCTGACCTGTAGTGTTTCTGTAGAGAAATCAGCTGATAATCTTATGGGGGTTCCCTTGTAGGCAACATTCTGCTTTTCTCTTGCTGCCTTTAGGATCCTCTCTTTATCACTAACTTTTGCCATTTTTATTATGATGTGTCTTGGTGTGGGTCTATTTGGGTTCAACTTGTTTAGGGCCCGCTGTGCTTCCTGTATCTTGAACCCAGTATCCTTTAGATTTGGGAAGTTTCCAGCAATAATTTCCTCAAATATATTTTCCATTCCCTTATCTTTTTCTACTCCTTCTGGAATTCCTATTATGCAAAGATTGGCCCGCTTTATATGATCCTGTAGGTCTCTTATATTGCTTTCCTATATTTTGATTTGGTTTTCTGTTTGCTGACCTGATTGGGTGATTTCCATTATTCTGTCTTCCATATCGCTGATTCGTTCTTCTGCATTATTCCTTCTGGTTTTTACTGCCCTTAGCTCAGTTTGAACCTCTGCAAATGAATGTTCTAGTTTTTCTTGGCTCCTCCTTACATTTTCTAGTTCCTTTCTGAGGGTATCTGCATTACTGTTCCTATCTTCTCTTAATTCCTTCAGTATTTTCCCTATTTCTCTTTTGAACTCCAGGTCTGTCTGACTGCAGAGATCTGTTTCACTGTTGACTGTTTTAGGTGAGATCTCCTGTTGGTTTGACTGGGGGTGGTTTCTCAGCTTCTCCATCTTGCTTGTTGTTTTCTTTCTCCTGAGGGAGTTGTACTCTCTGTGTCCGGGCAGTGTTTGCCTTGTCACTGCCGTGAAATATTTCCTGAGGGCTGGCGTTATTGATCAGTCTTCTCTGAGGCAGTGTGGCTTTTCTGGAGTGTTGGCAGGGCTGACAGGGTGTCTCTGAAGCAAACGAAGACTTCCTGAGGGCAGACAGGACTGGGAGGTCCACACCACGATGGGAGTAGATTTCACTCGGCCTGGCAGGGCTTGCTCTGGTGTTTTTGGGATGTGGGGCTCTTGCAATGGGCTGTTGCTGCAGGACAGCTGTTCCACAGGAATGCAGCACCCCCCCAAGGGCTGAAGCAGCTATCTGGCTTAGTGAGAACCCAAGAGTCTCTTCCCCAGGGCAGCCCAACTCAGAAAGACTGTCTGAGAATGTAGGCAGGTATTTTCATGCCTGGCCAAGCTTGTTGTATATTTCTTGGCTGTGGCAGCTCCAGCATGGGGCTGGCTGTCCTGGGCAGATGTTCTGTGGGATTGTGGCACCCTCCGATTGCTGGAGTAGCTAGCTTGGCCACTGCAAAAGCAGAGGCTCTTCCCCACTCCCCCAGGGCAGCCCAACTCAGAAAGGCTGTCTGAGAAATTAGGCAGATCTTTTCATGGCCTGGACAAGCTTGTTCTAGCTTTTTCTGGGCTGAAGGGTCTCCTCCAGGGGGCTGGCGGTGCTGCACAGCTATTCCATGGGAGTACAGCACCCCCCTGAGGACTTGAGAAGCTAGCTGGGCCCCTGCGAACCCAAGAGGCTCTTCCCTAAGGCAGCCTGACTCAGAAGGACCGTCTGAGAATTAGGCAGATCTTTTCACGGCCTGGCCAGGCTTGTTCTAGCTTTTCTGGGGTGTGGTGGTTCCTGCAGGCTGCTGGTTGTCTTGGGGAGATGTTCTGTGGGGGCGCAAACCCCCCCAAGGCATGGAGCAGCTTGCTGGGCCGCTGCAAACCCAAGAGGCCCTTTCCCAGGGCAGCCTGACTTGGAAGGACTTTCCAAGAATTAGGCAGCTCTTTTCATGGCCCGGCCAAATTTGTTCTAGCTTTTCTGGGTGCAGGCCTTTTCCCGGGGGCTGGTCGTGTTTGGTGCTTTTCCGCAGGGGTGTAGCCCTTCCAAAGGGCAAGCAGACCAGGGCAGGGACAGCCCCTGTGGTGGTAGGCATCCAGAAATTGTTGAGGCCAGCCCTCCCAGATGGCAGCCAGCCCCAAGTCTGGCATGTGTGTAAGGGGAGGCTGGGTTGGGGGGATGCACTGGGAAGCACAGCTTTCTGATAGCTAACAGGCCAGTAAGCTCACTGTGGCATGGGGGGTATTCTATGGGAACCCACCCCTTCTTCTCTCCCCTCCCCAACACTGGCACAGACCCAGCTCTTCTCCCAGGTTCCCTCTGATGTGGTTTTCCACTTCCCCTCCCTTAGCATATTGCTCCTTCCCCCTGCAATGCTCTTCTTTCTAGTCTCCCAGGCAGTCTCTGCCCCATCAAACTTGACAGACCAGTTTCTAGACCTCCCAAGCAAGCTCCACTCCACCGCACCTCCCTAGCCCTTTCCTGGGGACGTAGCTCCAGAGCTGAGGTGTTGGTGCCCAGCAACACCCAGGCATCTCAATTTTTGGTGACTGTGCCCATAGTTCAGTTGATTTGTTTGGTTCTCGCTCTGCTTTTCAGAACTCCAGCTTACTGCTACACTCTTCTCTGCATCTGGAGATTCCTCTGGTTTGGTTGATATTTCCCCCGAGTAGGTGACTTTCCAGGGTGTGGGATCCCTTTCTCCTCCACAGTTCCCTTTCAGAAGCACTTGTCGAGCTCGGATTCCCTTCTCTCACTCTCCTCTTTTCTTTAATTTTACCTAGTAATGTCACAAAATTCTTGCTGTTATTGGAGTTTAGGTTCTTCTGCCAGCAATTGGTTGCTGTTCTGTGTGAGTCCTTTATCCTGTAGATGTGTTTTTTTGTTGTTGTTGTGTTTGTGGGAGAGGGTGAGTGTGTCCCCCTCCTCTTCCTCCATGTTGCCTCCTATCAAGCTAGAAGTTGTCTTTTTGTTTTCTTTTTGATTTCCGTCACTGTGCAAAAACTTATCAGTTTTATTAGCTCCCATTGGTTTAGTTTTGCTCTTATTTCTGATGCTTTGGGAGACTGACCTGAGAAAACATTCGTAACGTTGATGTCAGAGAATGTTTTGCCTATGTTCTATCCAGGAGATTGATGGTGTCTTGTCTTCTATTTAAATCTTTCAGCCATTTTGAGTTTATTTTTGTGCATGGTGTGAGGGTGTGTTCCAGTGTCATTGATTTACATGCTGCTGTCCAGGTTTCCCAGCAGTTCTTGCTGAAAAGGCGTTCTTTTTCCATTTGATGTTCTTGTCCTTTGTCAAAGAGTAAGTGACCATAGGAGTCAGGGTTTATTTCTGCATTCTTTCTTCTGTTCCATTGGTCTGTATGTCTGTTTTGGTACCAGGACCACACTGTTTTGATGACTGTGGCTTTGGAATATTGCTTGAGGTCTGGGAGAGTTATGCCTGTTTGGTTTTTGTTTCTCAGGATTGCTTTGGTGATTCTGGGTCTTTTTGTGGTTCCCTATAAATGTTTGGATTGTTTGTTCTAGTTCTCTGAAACATGTCATGGGTAATTTGATAGGGATTGCATTGAATCTGTAGATTGCTTTCGGTAGTGTAGCCATTTTTACAATATTGATTTTTCCCATCCAGGAGCATGGAATATCTTTCCATTTCTTTATATCTTGTTTAATTTCATTGGTTAATGTTTCATAGTTCTCAGCATATAAGTCTCTCACCTCCTCGGTCAGGTGTATTCTGAGGTATTTGGTTCTTTGGGGTGCAATTTGAAAAGGTATTGTGTTTTTGTATTCCTTTTCTAACATTTCATTGTTGGTATACAGAAATGCAACTGATTTCTGAATGTGAACCTTATATCCTGCTACTTTGCTGAATTTATTAATCAGTTCAAGGGGTTTTTTGGTTGAGTCCTTAGGGTTTTCTAGGTATATATCATGTCACCTGTATGCAGAGACAGTTGTATCTCTTCGCTTCCGATTTGGATGCATTTTATTTCTTTTGTTTGTCTCATTGCTATGGCTAGGACTTCTAATAATACGTTGAACAGCAGTGGTGAGAGTGGGCTTCCCTGTCTTGTTCCATATTTTAGTGGGAAAGCTTTCAATTTTTCTCCCTTGAGGATTATATTTGCTATGAGTTTGTCATAAATGGCTTGATTATGTTAAGGAATTTTCCCTCTATACCCACTTTGGTGAGAGTTTTTATCATGAATGAATGTTGGACTTTGTCAAATGCTTTTTCTGCATCTATTGAGATCATGTGGTTTTTTACTCTTCTTTTGGTAATGTGGTGTATGATGATGATTGATTTGTGAACGTTGAATCATCCTTGTGAACCTGGGATGAATCCCACCTGGTCATGGTGTATAATATACTGAGATGTTGTGGGATTGTTGGCCAAAATCTTGTTGAGAATTTTTGCATCTATATTCATCAAAGTTATTGGCTGATAGTTTTCTTTTTTGGTGGTATATTTGTCTGGTTTTATAAACCAATGGGACCTAATCAAACTGACAAGCTTTGGCACAGCAAAGGAAACCAAAAGGAAAACTACCAGAATGGAAGAAAATAGTTTCAAATGATGCAAATGACAAGGGCTTAATTTCCAGAACATACCAGCAGCATTTACAGCTCAACAACAAAAAAGCCAACAACCCAATTGAAAGATGGGCAAAGGACCTAAATAGACATTTCTCCAAGGACGATATACCAATGGTCAACAAGGATGTGAAAAAATGCTCCATATCTCTGATTATTAGAGAAATGCATATCAAAACTACCAGGGGGTACCACCTCATGCCCATCAGAATGACCATCATTCCTAAGTCCACAGATAACAAGTCCTGGAGGGGGTGTGGAGAAAAGGGAACCCTCCTGCACTGCTGGGGGGGATGTAAGCTGGTACAATCACTATGGATATCAGTATGGCGGAACCTTAGAAAACTATACAGAGAACTACCATATGATCCAGCAATCCCACTCTTGGGCATATATCTGGACAAAACTCTCCTTAAAAAAGACACGTGCACCCACGTGTTCATTGCAGCTCTATTCACAATAGCCAGGAGCTGGAAACAACCCAGATGTCCATTGACAGACAATTGCATTAGGAAGATGTGGTATATATACACAATGGAATACTACTCAGTCATAAAAAAGAATGACGTAATGCCATTTCCAGCAACATGGATGGAACTAGAGACTCTCATTCTGAGTGAAATAAGTCAGAAAGAGTGACAAATACCATATGATCTCACTCATATCTGGTGTCTAATATATGGCACAAATGAACCTTTCCACAGAAAAGAAAGTTACAGACTTGGAGCATAGACTTGTGGTTGCCCAGAGGGAAGGGGGAGGAGTGGGAGGGATTGGGAGCTTGGGGTCATTGGATCAAAGTATTGCTCATGGAATGGATTTACAACGAGATCCTGCTGTGTAGCACTGAGAATTATGTCTAGATACTTACAATGCAGCACGACAACGGGAGAAAAAAGTATGTATGCGTGCATGTGTAATTAGGCCCCCATGCTGTACAGTGGGAAAAAAATGTGTTGGGGAAATAACAAGAAAAAATAAATTAAAAAAATAAAAGCTGTATTCTGATTCATAAATGGCCTGCCCAAACAAAACAACTCAGTTCCATTTGGGACCTCTAAATGTGCTCCCCCATGTGTTACAGCTATCCTTCCTAATCCCTGCACATTTGCCAGTATCCTCTGTATGAGTAGGAGGGGCTAAGGTGATGTATAAGAAAATTCAAAGACTCTGATGATGGAAACAGAAAAGTGATGGGACAGAGGGAAATCTCACAGATGTTCATGGAAAGGGGGCTAGGAGGGTCACTGGTCGAGCCACAGTTTAAAGGGTAGTAGGAAGCCTGAGGGTGGGGTTGATGAGGGAATGACAGCTCAGAGAAATTGAGTTGATGAGTCAGCTGTATTCATCATCATCATCATCATCATCATCATCATCACTACTGCTATTAATATTGATCACTTGCTTTCATCTGAGATTCCTTGGATACTCACCGTACTTCAAGCATCTCACGCTTGTGGCTATAACCCATTTGCACTACCATTCTGCAGTGTTCCCATCTCAGACTCACTTCCCGGATGACTTGAGTTGCTCCCCATGTTCCCCTGAGCCTCAGTCGCTCCATCTTGAAACTGAATGCCTCATGTATCAGACACCTGCAATTACAGGATCCCTCACCAGTTTTCTCTCCTGCTATTTTCACCACTCAGGCAACCAGGGCATTGATTTGCAGGGCCTGGCTGATGATGTGCTCGAAGAAAGAGAACATGTTTCCCGAGGGTTCAGACACCCGTCCCAGGCAGCAAGGCACCCACCAACAGTATTTCTCAGGTTGCCTAGAGGGACCTCACCTCAATGGCCCTGTCAGGCCCTGGCCAGTTGGAGTCAGAAGACCAGAAGGTAATGCCAGTGATGAAGACCTGCAGCTCAGGTCCCAGCTTCATATCCCAGACCCATCAGAATGTGGTATAAGAGGACACCCTCTGTGCTGGAGGAAGAGAAGATGTGGAGAAGGAGCAGGATCATGTTGGCCTAGTTCCCACCTCCACCGCCTTCTCCTCAGTGGACCACATCTGCACAGTGGAGGTAATCTGGTGATAATCAATGATCAGCCAGAAGTAGGGGGTGTGATTCTTTCAGAATCACATGATCTTGGAGAAATCCTTGTGACTGTGGCGTTCTCCACTTTCCAGAGTGAACTGGGGAACAGGCTCTTTCCAGGCCTGTCTGCAAGGCTACACTGTGCCCCCTTCCCTTCCCCCACTCAGACTTCCGGCTTCAGGGCCCTCAGACTGATCTCCACATCGCTCATGTTTTTGTCTTGTCACTGGCTATGGCCAGGGGTGGTTGAGATTGTGGGATTTGTGGACTGGGTGTGTATGTTTCATGAGCAGCCCTTATCTCTGCCAACTGAAAATTTCTGTTCACCATCTGCCTCTACAATAATGAGGTCACTAGCCACGGCAGTCACTGGCCTTCAATACCCCCTGAAAGGGGCTCAGGGTGGAGGTCAGGGATGAGGCACTCTGCGCTCTGGGAAGACTGGCAGAACAGGTCTTCAGATAGTTAGATGTTTTCAGAAGGAGACTTTAAGACCCCAGTGTCTCTTGTTGTCATACCTAGAAGAGTACCAAACTTAGTGAAGTCATTAATGAATGGAGACATGCTCCTCCTAACTGGTAGCCACCTTCTTTGAGATGTGTGCTTGGTTGCACAGGGCCCTTCCCTAAAGACATATGTATACTGAACTCCCTCCCACCCCTCACTTTTGGGGAGCAGTCCCTCAGAGCTATCTAAGAGGAGGCCGTCTCATGGGCTGGAGTCCTCAAAGCCCTAGGTAAAACATAATCTACAGTTCTCACATCATGGGTATGTGTGTATGTGTGTGTGCACGTGCGTGCGTGCATTCACACGTGTGTCTTTGTGTCTGTGTGTGTGCATGTGTTTCCCAGTCAATACTTCCCTTTTACGCTTTATGTCCAGGATCTCTCCACGTCTTCATGGCAGCCTTGTGTTTGAATGGTCTCTGTCTTCCTCAAGCTCTTTGGTGTCCCCTCTTATCAGGGCACAGATTCCAAGAGGAAGACACCACCCTCGTGACCTCATGTAACCCGCTCTGTCTCCAAACTCCATCTCACTGAATGTTGGAGCTTCAACAGCACAAGACAACTATTTTTCATTTCCACGTGAGGAAGCACGTGGGTTCACAGAGCTGGAAATCTTGGTCTCTCCAGAGCTCCAGATGGAAGAACTTTAGGGTCTTTATAAGCAAAAAGGCCACACAGCACATCCAAGAAGAGAGAAACCCCAGGGCTGTATATAACTGTGGGATTTGCATCTGCATCCAAGGTGGGGGGGCAGGTGTGTTTCTAGTCGCAAACCTCACACCTTTTCCGTGCCTGCAGTCAAGGTCTGCCTGGGTTTGTCAAGTTCAAAAACTAGCCCCCATAACAAAGAAGAACAGTGTGTGAATTGCACATGTTCCAGACATTTTAAAACAGGAAGGTCACAACCACAAGCAAGGGGGAAAAGGCAGGGTTCCTACAAGTTACACATTCAGAAGTGAATCCAGGAGTAGGAGGTCAGGTAAAGACAGAGGAAAACTTCCTATCCATAATCAAGAGAGAAACAGGCCAGTATTTATACAGTGGATAGATCTCTTCTGGAAATGTACAGCAGGAACAATAATGGTGAACTACGGAATTCTGAGGATCTGAAATCTGTGCTTTAAGCTGGCACACAGTGACAGAATCAGCTTGGTCAAAAGTCCGGAAGGTGGTAATAACCTTTCAAGAACTAGGACTATATGCAAAGAACAAAGGGGCTGCTAAAGACCGACGGGAGAATGGCCTGGCAATTTTGCTATCTCTCCTAGAACACCCCATTCCCCAACTCACACACAGCTGGGCAGACAGGTATCAGCATCCTGCTGTGGCTTCCTGGTGCTATCAAGATGTCGGAGTCCAGCTCCAACAACCAGGTCCAGCAGCCAGGGCACATACGTCCCAAAAGGAGATGAACGGCATCGGCATTTGTAACGGAGACAGTCTCTTTGTCCCGTCTTTCAGGGCGCTGAACTGCTCAAAACTTTATTGGTATAAGTGGTTGATTATATAGACAGTTTTTCACTACAGATTACATCACAGTGTTAGAAGTACACTGGTTAACTATTAGGCTTTGTTTTTTGATCACATGGTACAGTAGCAATATGTCATGTTTTAAAATCTTTAGCCTAACTATATTTAGTGAGTACAATTCAAGGACAAACAGGCACAGCATATCATGTGGGAAAGAGGAGACCCAGCACAAACCATCTCATGGCCAGCCAATTCCCACAAGCTGAAGAAGTTACAGACACAAAAAATCTTGTCTTCAGACTAGTGTCCATCTTCAAAGTGTCCTTGGCAGGGAAACAGCATGAGAAAATACAAATCAACTTAGCCAGCTGCCACTAAAAGCTTCTAAAGTCAAGGACAAAACTCACAGCTAGGTTTCTTTTGATCATGAATAATATGTGTTTAACTTCTATGAACCTCATTAAAATCCTAACTCTAAAGTTTACATAGATAAACACTATGTTTTAATTAAGTTGGATTTAAATAGGGGAAAGTCCGTCAGGATGAAATTTTTGTTATACTATTGTTGCAATTTTGTTAAATCACAAATCCCCACAGGAAAATAAGAATGGGAAATAAGAATAATACGCAAATAATCAGGAAAGGCTGAGGAAAACTGAACAGCAAATAAAACAACAGGAAAGACTGGGTCACCCGGCGCAAACATGGAAATTGTTTTTCCAGGAAAGCCCCAATTCTTCCCCATCAACATCAACATGAGAGCCATGTAACCTGAGGCCTGCCCTCGGGTTGCACGGTTGCACCGTATAGACAGGCTTCTGTCCCAACCAGAAGCCCACCTTCAGCTTGCACCGTTCAGGCAGGCCCCTTTTTCTGATTAGGAGCATGCCCTCAGTTTTGCACCGTTCAGGCAAACTCCCTTCCTTGGCTCCTTGTATCTTCTTGGCTCCTCGCATTGAGGGTGATACAGACTTTGTTCTTCAGGTCATTTCCTGGTGTGCTCCACCTATGTTGCATCTTCCTCAAGGATCACTTTAGGACCTTGCATTTGTTTCACCATGCAGAACCCTGTTGGCATTGCAGTGCCAAGTCCAGTCCAATCAGCTTATATCTCTGTGTCTGTAGACTTTCAGACATACACCAGGCACAGCTGCTGCAGGAGTTGGGGGTTGGGGGTTGGGGGCTGAGGGGTAAGAGACATGGTAAGCAGAAGAAACATCGAGATGCTTGTGGACCACAAGACTGGGTGGGGGGGATCTAGGAGGTTTTCAGGGAGGTGGAGGATGAAGGCATGAAGATCTCTCAAGCATAGAGGGCATTTGGGCCTCAGAGAAGTCTGCTCCAAGGTATGCCTCAATGGCATATTGCTTACTTTGGAGTTAAAATTACTTGAGACATAGCTGGTTAGAGAGAGAGAAAAAAAAAAAAAGGCCTATGAGACAAGTGAAACTCTAGCCACACCCTTTCTCCCTGAATGAGGGTAATAGGTCTCCTGTATGAAGTTATCCTTACAGTGACAGGAGGGCAAAAAAGCATCCTTAGCACCAGAGCCTGGGAATTCAAGGTGAAGAAAGCTGCAGTAACTGGGTTCCCATGCTGTACAGTGGGGGGAAAAAAGTATGTTGGGGGAAATAACAATAAAAAATAACAATAAAAATAAAAAGTAACAATAAAAAGTAACAATAACAATAAAATAACAATAACAATTAAAAACAACAACAACAATAAAAATTTTAAAAATGTAAATAAAAGGAAGGGGTGGCTCTTTAGGAAGAAATGGAGATAAACAATGAAACTCTGTCTGCAATGCCAAACAAAGAAAGCAAAAGCAAAAACAAAAACAAGCTCTGGCACTTCTGCATTAGTTTGCTTCCCCAAGCAGAAGCCTCTTTATTTTTGTTCAATCTGCACAGATACTTGTTTTCCTAAAACTGATACAGAAATAGCTTTGTTTTGGTCACTTTGGGGTCCCATTTCTCTGAGGCCTCCACGTGTGCAAATTAACTTTTTTCTTGTTAATTCTCTTCTGTCAATATAATGATTAGACAGGTTAAATAGCTCAAGAAGGGTAAGGGGGAAATTTCCCCCTCCCTGACTGTCAGCCAGCATGACTGGCAGGGTACTGGCTATACTCCCCACCTGAGGCTGCTTCAGCTGAAGATCCTGGACCTCTGGTAAAGGTTGGCAGAGGGTAAGACTCCTTACCACCTCCTGGATCTTCTTTCAACCCCCTGCATTTCTGCCTGTGGGGTCTGGTGGAAGGAAGAGTGGGGAGTCCCTTTTCTCTCATTCCAAGCTTACTTTAGCAAGAGCGAATACCTATGGAACTTCTTCCACAGGCTTAGCGATTCTGGTAGTTGGTAAGTGAGTACTCTTGGTTTGTACTGATCCAGAGTTGGTCACAGTTTCTCTTCGCCTCGGTCTCTTGAGTCCTTTGTCGCAAGGGGGAAGGCCCACACGGCAGAGCAGTCCAGGGCCCCTCTGAAAGCCTGCCATCTGAGCAGGCCTCACAGACTGGTGAGCTGTGATACTTACCAGACTGCTGTTTGCTTAGACAAACTGTGGTCTGAGTCTCCTGGGTAAAATAATCGCAAGAAGTGTCTCCTTCCACCTTATTCTATGTCCTGCATCTTGTCTCTGTCACCAAGACTACACCCTTTCCCGCCTCCTCCATCCTGAAGGTTCACTTTCCCAGGTGCTTCCAGTGGCCAGTCAAATTGGCTGGGGTACCAAGACACACAAGTCATGAGCAGCAGCATCCCCTCTATCCTGCCATGCCAGCTCTCCGGGGAGTCTGTCATAAGGGATCTGAGTCCCGAGGACTCTTTGTCTTCTCAACCTTCATTACTCTGCAGTCCTGGGAACGTCCCACTTCAGTAGTGCCCACTCAGGATCGCACATTACTGGGTGGACCACTAGAGGCATCTTGTGTTTCCTTGAGAGACCAGAGGTGACCCTTTCACTCACCATCTCTACCACCCATGCAACAAAAGCCCGTGCTATCTTAGACCAGCTTTGGGAGTGACCTTTTGGATCATGGGGGTTGCACTGCCTGAACCCCCTGCAGGAAGGTCTCTGGCATCCATGGTAAACATTTATTCGAAGACTGAGTTACCTCTCTTTCCATAAAAAGGCTATTGGATCGAGTGGCCATTGGAATACATATACAAAGGAGAGTCATACTTGATGCCCAGTATATATGTATGTATGTATATGTGTGTGTGTGTGTGTGTTTATACACACACACACACACACACACACACACACACACACACGGGAGGTTTTAAATGGAAGGTTTAAATGGGAGGTTTTCCCCATAAACAGCTCTTTACATTGGTTCTAATGGAAGGGCCAAATTGAAAGGAGAACACTAAAAGTATAATGGCTAGCCACATGGAATCCTTTAATGGAATGAGAGAACACAGGCCAAACTGAGAACAGAAAATATAAGCCAAGTCTGACACAAATCCCCCCTCTCTTCCCTCTTATACTCCACTTTATCCCCAGCTCCCTGACACCAACCCTAATAGGAAGGTCTTCTGGCAGTCTGGGCTCCCATTTGATGGCCCCAAATCTTCTCAAAACCCAGTTTTGTCACCTCTGCACATCTCTTTTAAGTTCTAAAACTCCTCCAGTGGCCCCAGTAAGCATGCCACCACCTATTCTGACTTCTCATTCTTTACAAGATTTTACAGATGGCATGCCAGCCTGATCTGCAGGCCTGAGGAATACGGATTACTTGCAAAATGCTTAAATCCAGGAAGTGAATCCCGCAGAAGCACTGCAGAAGGGTGATGACACTTGCTTAGCCGTCCCTTATAACGCCTCTTACTTGCTGGGGCTCAGTAATTTGGCTGTGCCAGCTTCAGGCAGCCTTATACAACAGTCCTTGGGGATGTATTCTGGAACCCCACTGCGAAGAATTTAGGTACCCTGGACAGAAGCAGGTCTTTTCATTATAGAGCCCTCTTTCCTCCACATTCACACTGAGAAGGGAATGAAAAGGTTAGTGGCTGTTCATAACCCAAATCATAGGAACATGCATTGGCTGCTAGGGTGATCTTCCTGCACACAATTACACTGCAGTAATATGAGGCTGCTTCCATAAAGTTAATTGGCCCAAGAAGCCTTTGTTGAATCTTTTGAACAAACTTTTCAAGAACCCAGAAGTCCCAGAGACTGCAATCTCTTAGTATTTGCTCTAGTGGAACATTTTCACCCTGATATTAAAAAGCAAATTCAAAACAGGGTGGTCAGTTCATCTGGATAACTTCGAAGGGTGACAATGGAAGGATCAGCTCAATTCTTGGTGGAAGTGCTGGGGAAAGGAAAAAAAAAATTAAAAGCAGGATGTCTTGTTTGCCAACCTGAATCTTCATCTTCAGAAAAACAAAAGTGTAACTAGGAGAGTGACTCAGAGTCCACTCAGGATTCTCACTATTTGCCTCTAGACAACTGCAGATCTTGTAAGAAACCAGAACATTGGAACAGGAGTTTTGTCCTCTTAATAGAAAGGTCAGTATAAAAAGCAACCAACTATACTTAAAAAAAAGAGCAATCCCTCTAGACCCCAGCAGCCCCCAGTGGTTCATTTTTATCTTCTGGAGGGAAAAATTTCCCCTCAAATGAAGATGTCAACTAATCCTCAGTCACACCCCAGAGACAACCCTTAAAGTTAAAGCAAAGGATCCAGAAATGAACTGGCTTTCTTAATTGACAACAGGGCAACCTTCTCTGCCAACTGCTCAGAGGATTTGTCTGTGCCCCTCATCTCTGATTCTACTCAAAGAGTCAGAGGGTCTGGGCAGCCTACTACATTGCCCATATCTCAGCTATATTTTCAAGGACTCTTAACACCCACCATGCCTTTCCAGTTTCCAGTGCCTTACACCATCTTGGGCTAGGGATGTGTTATGGAAATGCATTGCCACTCCCAAATGTAAAGAGAAGGGTGTTTTTGAAACCAAGCCCCAAAGCTCCTACTTCGCCTATTGGAAAATTCTTCTTGATTTACATTCCTTGAAAGAACATGAATCTTGATGAGATGTCCCTGCTGGGGAGGTACTGTTGTGACTCGGCCCTAACAAACTTGACTAGAATCCTTGAGGATGCGGGTTCAATCCTTGGCCTCGCTCAGTGGGTTAAGGGATCCCGCATTGCTGAGGCGGTGGTGTAGACAGGCAGCTGGAGCTCTGATTTAACCCCTAGCCTGGGAACCTCCATATGCTGCAGTTGCAGCCCCCCAGCTCCCCCTCCCCACCAAAAAAAAAAAAAAAAAAAGACCCAGCTAGTCTCTGGGCCACACAGGGAAATGAATGAAGTTGGATCACGGTGCTACCGATGGCAGAGCCTGTGTCCATTACCTGGAAGAAAAATAAACCAACAGTTTCCCATCAGTAGCCTAATATGCTCTCTCTGGAGACACAGACTGAGGAATAATTCACCTGATGACAGCCCTTCTCGGGCAGCCAGGGTATAGGTGTATTGGGGTCTACTTCCTCACCCCTACACACTCCAACCTTGCCACTAAAGAAGAATCGAAAGTTTGACTCAGGTCTATCAAACCATCCAAGACCTAGAGCCATGGACACTTGTGTAAATCCTCCTCACTCTCTACACCTTAACCCAGGGATAGTATGCATCTCCCTCCACATTCTCCCAAGTCCTCCACACCACTCTGCACTCTGTGCCCTTTACCTGAGGCCCCATGCTTGTCTAGTACATTGATGGCACCTTACTTGTAACTAAACTAAGCAGGGAGCACTTGCAGCCTCCCTCATTCCCTTAAAGGCACTAGCTGTATGACGCCAGGTAGCCCCCAGATCTAGTCTTCAATGGGTGAAAACAGCTGTTCCTTACTTGGGACGTGAGCTATCACAGAGCACTCAAAGGCTCACCCAAAATGTCTTGAGCCAATTTTATCCACCCCTCTCCACAAAATGAAACTAACAAACAAAAGCAATTACCTAAATGTTTAGGGGCAGCAGGCTACTGCCATCAAAGCATTCCTAGTCCTGTGGCCTTGGCTACACTTCTGTATGCATTACCCCCCAGTATCACCCCAGGGTCCATTTACTGGATTTCAGAGGCGTTAACCTCCTCAGATGCCATAAAATTAGCTCTGTACACTCCTCCAGGTCAGGCTTACCTAATTTTGACAAGTCCTCTGCCCATACTGCCATGAAAACAATGGGGCTGCAGCAGGCATTGTGGAACACCCTTTGGCACTCAGGTGCCCCCAGAGTGTATTCCTCAAGCCAGTTAGACCCTCCGTCATCAGGAATGCCCCGTTGCTCACATGCCGTGACCATCCTGACACCTTGATTGACAAAGCCAGTGCTCTCACCTTGGTTTCAGCATTCATCAGTGTGCTCACCACACTGTGTCTGCTGCCTTGGAAGTTCACAGATAACACTTCCATCATGTTACGGGGTTGTGATTCTTGTCTACCCCTTCCAGAAGATGGAGAGCCCCAACTCCACTCCATGTCTTGGCCTTGCAACCACAGCAATGGTCTCAAAGCCCCAAGGCATTCTCTCAGAAATCCCTTTAGGCAACACAGACTTACTTTCATTTGCGAGGGCTCCTATGAACAAGGCTTCCCGGGAGACAGAGCAACTGGCTCTGCCATAGTTTCCCCACATGAAACACCCGGGTTTATGCTTTGCCCACTGTGAAATCAGCCCAACATGCTAAATTCGTAGCTCTCACTACAGCTTCTGCATCGGCAAGAGGGAAGCCCACCACTATCCACGCAGATTCCAGATGTGCTCTTGGAGTCTGCCATGTTGTTGGAATGATTTGGAAATCCCATGGATTCTCCATTTCTGCAGGTACTCTCATGGCTAATGGGCATATAATTGCCGCCTAATTACACACCAGTCGCCTCCCTTCTAAAATTGCTACTGTTCTTTGGTCAGCCAATGCTCAAAGGAGACTAGGAAAGGAAAGGGCTGGAAAAGCTGCTAAACATACAGCACAGAACAGAGAGCCTTAGCCTTCCTGCTCCCGAGTCTTCAACTGGCCATTATGCCTGACCAATACTGTTAACTATCAGGCAAATGTCCCATACTGTGGAAAAGATAAAAGGATACAAAAAGGCCAAACAGCTATCGTGTGGATTGTACACACGGCCAAACGGATTTCCTGTGGCTCCTGATCTTTTTGACTTTTGGCCTTGCACTTATCGCCTGCCTAACGCGACAAGTAGGCAGATGGGGGACAGCTTAGGAACTAAAAGATAATTGGTGTTGCCCCAGCATCCACAAAGACTCTGACAGAATTTCATCCTGGTACACGACTTGAAAATCTCACCAAACTTTCAGAAGAAATCAGTTTACTCCAGGAGGTCCTCCCAGACCCACCCTGCCCTTTGCACCTCTCCAGGTGGAATTTATACATTTCCCCAACTTTAGGTTGTTCTCACTGAATATCGTTTGCATGGTTAATGGATGGGCTGAGCGCTGTGCAACTGTGCAACCAGATGTGCCCAGGCCACAACAGTGGTAAGGAAGTTATCACTTATAACTAAAAAATAAAACAAACAAATGTATATAACAAAACAGAAACAGATCCACACATACAGAGCACAACCTAGAGGTTACCAGAGGGGAGAGGGAAGCGGAGGGAAAGGGTGGGATGGGAGAAGGGGTTAAGAGAGAGAAAACAGAATACACATAAAATAAATAAACCATGCAGATGCATTGCACAGCACAAGGAATTGCAGCCATTATCTCGTAATAACTTTAAATGGTGTATAACTGTGTTGTCCTTCTGAAACTAATTCTGGAAATCAACTATTCTTCAATTTGATACCTTAAAGAATAAAAGGTTCCACTATCCAAAAAATAAAAGAAATTAATAACCGAGATTATTCCTCATTTTGCCATTCGGTATGGATTTGATCGGAATAGGGAACTCATTTTATGGTAGAGATGACCCACCCACTTGTGAAAACTCTGAGACACCCATGACAATTAGATACGCCACAGCATCTTGAATCATCAGGGCAAGTGGAATGTAAAACTCCAGGCAGCAAAAGCCCCTAAGGAAAGATCTGTCAAGAAACTGCACTGGGAGTTCCCGTCATGGCGCAGTGGTTAGCAAATCCGACTAGGAACCATGAGGTTTCAGGTTCGATCCCTGCTCTTGCTCAGCGGGTTAAGGATCTGGCGTTGCCGTGAGCTGTGGTGTAGGTCGCAGATGTGGCTCGGATCCCACGTTGGTGTGGCTCTGGCATAGGCAGGTGGCTACAGCTCCGATTAGACCCCTAGCCTGGGAACCTCCATATGCCCTGGGAGCATCTCAAGAAAATGCAAAAAGACAAAAAAAAAAAAAAAAGAAAGAAAGAAAAAGAAAAAAAAAGAAAAGAAAAGAAACTGCACTTAAATGTCCAGATTTTGGCCCTGGGCCTTACAAAGGTCTGGATCACCACATATAGGAGGCATGCATTGACACCATGTCGAAATAGTGTTGGGGCACCCAGTGCTTACTGGGCATCTGTAAACCTCCCATCCCTTGGTCCTGGGCATTCTGAAAAAGAAGCGGGCAGTTTAATGGTATGACTTGTTGCATACAAGAAGTGACTACTGCATACTTGTCACTTGAAACACATGACAGTCAGGTAAAAGGGGCATGGTCTTCACCAACTGACAAGTCTTACCATCTCTTGTGACCAGGAGACTGGGTGGGCATGCAGATCTTTAGAAGAAAACACTCACTGTCACCTTGAAGGGAAGAATTTACTGCTGACCCACTACTCAGTGATCAGAATTTAAAACGAAAATTATCTCCGGGCCCAGCAGGCCACTCCAAGACAGGCCCAGATTAGCGCTCTCAAGACAAGTGGGGGACAATCCTACTGGTGACCTTAAAGTAAAGATTTCCAGGGCCAATTTCTGACAGACTTAAATGGAAGCAGCCCGTCTACAAAGCAGACAGTGCTCCCCAGGTTCACTGATCAAGAAGCTTCACTTTCACCTACTCCCTTTGTATTTTTAAAATTAATACTCCCTCTGCACACACACAGGTTGAATTACATGCAGAGGCATGCACAAATGCAGACACACTCACACCCACACCTTCTCTTATGAATGAACACTTCTTCCACATTTGTTTATCACTCACCAGAAGGCTGACTGGAAAGTCAGCTTGCCTCTTTCTATCCTGCTGCCCCTCTCCAAATCCCCACTATGGGCCCTTTTGCAACCTGTGTGTTCCTCATATTATTAACTGTTACCTTTTCAAGACAGAGAGTACCAACCAAACACTTGCTTGTGCCAGTTTAACCACCTCCTGGCCAAATCTCTCTGACCATTGGTTATGCCAGCATCTGAACACTGCTAAAGACCCCGAGCTGTCGATGTGAAGCTCCTGTCGATGTGAAGCTCCAGTAGACTAAGCATAGAAGGTGGACAAATGACAAGGTATGGCATGTGTGGTTAAGAAAACAATGCTCTTCCGCTTCTTCTGGTAAGTTACTGGGGTCTTGGAAAACCTCCATAGAATCTCAAGAACTTTCTGTTGCCCAGATAAAGACCAATGGCTGAAAAATTGTCCCTTTGCCTTGAAAAGAAACATGACACTGGGCCTGTCATGCATGACCCACCACGACCACAGTAGGTCAGACTCTGTGGGTTTGATCCCACAGGTGGCACCTTCAAACCTCCAAAAAAGATTGGAAGTGACTCCAGCACTACACTTTTTGGTACAAACATCTGCCAGTTCAACCAATGCCATGGAAGACCCATAGGCCACCTCGGTACAACTCGGGGTCACTATAGCTGATGCTCCCCTGGCTAAGCTGCCCACCACCACAAACTATACACATGAAATCCTGGACTCACTCGGCCAGGTGACACAGCCAAGCTTTAGAGCTGCCAAAACCAGACTACAGGCCTCCTGTACCAGCCCTTTCACAACCTGTTCTGCTCTCAGATTGACAGGACTGAGTGCATGGGAAATGGAGGTGTGTGGACGCCAGCATTACCAAGGGCAAAGGTCATGGAATAGTCCAGACCCTGGAGAATACAGGCTCCCTTATAGCCTTGCCCTGTCTCAAACCATACTTCTATTTTTATGGTAAGTGGCAACAGACTGCATAAAAGGGGTCCACCTAAGACGCTGAACATTCAATGGCAGGGACTTGGATCCCTGGCTCCTTCCGTCCCCAAATGCTCCACCCTAAATGCCAGCCAAATTACAAACCTGGGCTCCTATGTTCAAAAAGCTGTGCCCCATAAATGTGCCAGTGGGGAAGCCACAGACACTCCACCATGTATAATGTCTGCAACGTATTTTCAGTGTGCAGGATCTTATTCCCAAGCTTTGGAGTTGATAGCCCAGGGAAAAGCCCTCTCGACTCTCCATGGTACTGGAATGGGAGTTCAAGTCCCATATGCCAACTCTGAAAGTACAGTAGTCGGAGCTTAACAGCCTAGCCTCAGTGGTGCTCCAAAACTGACCTGCTCTGGACACCCTGACTGCTCAACCAGTGCCCGCTTGTGCGATCATCAGTGAAAAATGCTGCTTCCGTGTAAATCAAATGGGAAAAATTGTGTCCAACTTAGTAAAAGCAAAGAAGACACCTTCCTCAGATAAGTGACGTGGAGACATTTGACTGGACTGATCTATTCTTAGGATCAGGGGGCTGCTGCGGTAGGGTGGGGAGGATGTGCTTAGATTTGCTTTGCTCCTGTTTGCTCATCCTCCTTCTAACCCATGTTCTTTTCTCCCTTTCTGGATCTCTCTCCACTGAGTGGCTCACCCGGTTTGGTTTTGCTCTCCACAGCCACAGACTCAGCCTTCAGTTTGTGAAACTTGCACAGGAGGGAATTCTTGGTGCTTTGAGCAGGCTGCCCAATATATGCCTCACTGGTGCATTGCCTGTTTTGAATTCAGGCTACCTGGGGAACAGTTGGTGGGGAAATGATTAAAAAAAAAGAAACAACAAAACCAAAACCCAAAAACCAACCAAACAAAAAAAGAACACTCTGGTCCCCTCCCTTCCCCCTGGAAGTGGGAAATAAATCTCCCACGTGAAGGTACCCTCCCTGTCTAACCTCCCTATGACAGCAGGGTAGAAAAGCATCCTTATCACCAGAGTTAGGGAAGGCAAGGCTAAGAAAGCTCTGTAAAGAAACTATGACACGTCTTCCTTCCCTCTGACGCTTCTGCTTTGGATCGCTCAGTCCACCCAATCACTTTTTGTTTGTTCGCCTAAAGCTAGTACATATTCAGCCTGCCTTGGTCACTGTGTGGATTCCACTTCTATGAGACCTCCCTGTCTGTGAATTAAATCGGTTTGTTTTTCCCGTTAACCCGTCTTGGGTCCACATAATTGCTAAGGGAGCCAAAAGGACTCAAGAGGGGTAAGGGAGAAATTTTCCCATCTCCTCCTGGTTAGACAAGGCCAGGCTCAGAATAGATTTGAAGAGACCCTGAGCTTTCACTTCTGGCTGATCTTTAGTCCCAGTGGGAGACTGAACAGGAAAACCAGGGAAGATGAAAATGGTGTACGCGGAGACAAAGGTGTGAAGGTGTGTACCCAACCCCAAGCCAACTGCCAAGACAGGAGAGTGCTTTTTAGAGTTTGTCTTTTCTTATTACCCTCCTCCCCACCACTCCCCTAGGCATTCAAAAACAAAACAAAACAAAACAAGCAGACACAAAACCTCTCCTCCTCCACATAGAGAACAGAGACATCAGTGTGTACACATAACAAAGAAAACAGTCTGTTCAAAAATAGTTCGACAAGGACCAACTGCATAGCACAGGTAAACAATCTTGTAATGACCTGCAATGGAAAACATATGTACGCATATGTATACTGAATCCCTTTGCTATACACCTGAACCTAACTCAGCACACTGTAAATAAACTACACTTCAAGTAATAAAAAAATTAAAAGAAAAAAAGTGTTTGGAAAGGTAGCTGAAAGAATCAACCACTATCAGTGACCACAGATGACCATGAGGGAGAACAATGTCCTCTCCAGTTACTGCATTCCAAAATTCATAATCTCTAGTTTTCAACAATGAAACATGAAAGGCAGGCAATAAAAACAGCATGCGTTTACCATTTACTGCATAGATAAAGTAAATAAATAGAAACACACACGGGGAAACCACATACTTTAACTCTGTGGGCAGATGTTAAATCAGGGGTCATACACGTGCTCCCATGACAAAGGAAACCACAGACAAAGGACTAAAAGAATCCATGAGAACAACGTGCAACCAAACAGAAACTCTCAACAAAGACCTAACACATTTTCAAAAGAAACAAACAGGAATCAGACGTGAGAAGCACTGCGTGTGAATCAAAACCTTCACTAGAGATTTCAAAGGAAGGTTTGAGCAGGCGGAAGCTTCACAAAAGCTGGTTAGGTTACTTGAAATCGCCCTGTGGGGTGCGGGGAGCAGAAAGAAAACAAACAAAAAATGATTAAGAAAATTTAACAGAGCCCCCTTCCCCCCACGCCCCACCCCAAGCAATCCAAGGCACGGGTAATGGTCCCAGGTGGAGGGGAGAGAGAGAAAGGGGCAGAACACATGTTTCAAGAAACCATGGCTTCAGACCCCTCAGATCTGGCAAAAGACTTGAATCTACACATCAAACGTTCCTTGGACAAGAAGTCTTTCCTCACACCTCTCTCTTGATGAAGCTGTCGTATTCCTTCAACAGCACCTGGTCCTCTGAGTGAGGAGCTCAGTCTACGATTTGCTTCTCTGCATGTCCTTACTTACTCCACGCACCCCTTCTCACTGGGCTACAGCAGGTATCTGCAGAGAAGGACTCTCCAAAAACTTCTCTTCATAGGACAAGCCCCAATTCCCACTGCCTGGGTGATGCTTTGGCAAAATCATGAGGAAGAGTTGGTTTAATGACCAAGGCAAGAATAAAATGGGGAAGAAGCACAGTCAATTTCTTTCACTCTCCGTGCTAGTGTTGACAAAACACTAACAAGTCGACCCCAAACCTTCTCCCCCTAGAAAATCCACTGACAGATCCACTCCCACAACATTCCTCATCCCCCTCTGGGGTGCCATAATTAACAACCTCACTCCCACTGGTGAGAGCCTTGTCCCTCAGTGATCTTAGTAATTGCACGGCTATTCCTCTGTTTCAAAACGTGTGTCACTGTTAAGCATATCTGCAATAAAGCAGTACTTGTTGCTCACGAAAACAATGGAACCCTCCCTCTCTCTCTCTCTCATACCCACACACACACACACACACACACACACACACACACACACACATGCATGCATGTGCATGCACACACTCCCAGTTCAAGGTGCTGGGAGCATCTGGTTCAGAAACACAGAAAAGAGTCAAACTCAAGTACAGACCAACCCAGAGGCACAAACATTCGAAAATAAAGTGAGTAAAAACTACAGAGTCCATTCGTGCCAAAACAGGGACATGCAAGGACTGAGGCAGTCTCAGCCATAGAGGTACACGTGGTGGCACAGGCACAGGCAGAAGATCAGAGAGACGAAGGGAAGAGCCAGAAGAAGAGACACCAACTCACGCTCAGAGAGTGCGAGATCATGGCAAACACCACACAGACGTACAGTCCTCATTTTATGCCAAAGGAAACACAAAGGTCTCCAGACACAAGGAAACACAAACGTGGCATGAGCACTTCAGCCAGAAAGCTCATAAGCTGAGCAGCAATCCTCTCTCGACTGAGAGGGTTCTGGGACTCATATGCACTGATATTCAGTGGAAGAAAACCTTAGGCAACGTGTACAAGTGTACAGTCAACATAATAGCACCTAGACATTAGGGCCCATGTGAAAACACTAAAGAGACCTGATCACACCTGTGTGTAAGCTCTGTACCCCAGGAAGAATGAGTAGGCTTCAGCCCCCTGGGGCACAAATCATGCCAAGTCTCCAACCATCCGCAGTTTATGGTTTTGCTACCTGACCCACAAACATCTCCCCTCTTCAGCCTAGGACAGGTCAGACCTAAAGCTGGCCTGGCACCTAAGCAGGGGCAGGAGGTACCAGAAGGAGCCTGTCCCAGCCTGCTTCCTGGTCTTCAAGTCCTCGTCAAGTCCTTAACAAATGTCCTGAGTGTGCCTGAATATCCCGGAGTCCTTAGAAAGAGTCCAGCCCGAGGTCCCCCAATTTCAGGCACCAGCCTGCTCACCCCCTCCCACTGCAGGGCAATTAGAACTTAGTTTATTTTTACCGGCTCCAGGAAAGACAGGTACCAGCAACAGTTCTTTGAGGTTTAAAGGTCAAGAGGCTGAGAAGACCCGTTTCCTCAGTATCTGTGGGGTGGGTGTGGGGACAGTAGCAGAGGACAAGCCTTGCTTTCTAGAGCCTCAGATGTCTCCACCCCTAGAAGAGGCTAAGCTGGGGTGTAGATGTGCAAATCCAACACCCAACACTGAGCACGAGGTCTATGCTAGTGCATGCTGACACGGACACCCATCAACTTTGACTGTCTACCCCACAGTCCAGAGGGAACTGCTTTTTCCTCGGAAGCTGTGGAGTGGGAATTCCATGCACGACAGAAATGCCAGTGTCAGCAGCTCACCCTCAGGGATGCTATTGTGTGTGGCAAGAGAGAAGAACCTTGTCCGGCAAATGCTGAACTCTCCTACTCCATTTGTGGCACAGTCAAGTCAGTCCTTTGCCTGGTCCAGAGATAGATGTGCTTCGGAAAAGCAGCCGGCCACTCAGCAAGGAGCACCCTAGGCGCTCACCACTTCTCAGGTGAGCTCAGTGTGCTCCAAGTCTTCCCACTGGCCTTGGGCACAGAGTGCTGTCAAGGACAGTGCCTGTGTGATTGAAACACCATGTGCCGAGCCATTCAGCAAGGACTGGACACCCTCACACAATGTTCACGAGGAAGATGCACTCCTGCTGCTTTGCTTACAATTTTGGGCCTTGGCCCAACAGAGCAGTACCCTGGGTGATGGGCTTAGGCCCATCTGAAAATAGGAGTATTCACTACAGTGCCATCGTGAGGCAGGGAGCACAGGGCTGGGTGGCCTGTTTAGCATCCACACTCCCCTCAGCCCTTCTGCATTTTCTACCCAAAGGAGTGCCCTCCCCGTGGGGGCAGGAGAGGGACTGAGATCACAGGAACTCACACACGTGCAAGGAAATTTGTTCCTGTTTATCTGTTTCCCAGCAATTTACCGTTTCAATTGGTCACTTCTGCCAGAACAAAGCAACATCACCGCTGCCCTTCACAGTGCATATTTCCCTCCCTTCCTCACAGTCCTCCACACCCTATACGCCCATTTCCTAAGACGGTGCCCAGACCCCTAGCCCTGAGAGACCACTCAGCAAAAGACCTAGTGTTCATATGCAAAAGGAGGGCATCTGGCTCAACAGGGATTTGAAACTTCAGCCTTCTTCCCTCTTGCACATGGTTAAAGTGTCTCACAATATCCAATAGGGTCCACGCTGAAGGACAACCACCCACAGAACTGAGTATTTGCATTTCAACTTTGGGCCCTTGCTCACCAGATCCCTTCCTTGAACTGCCACACTTCCCTTGTAAAAAATGAGGGTCTCCACTTAACCAGCCCTACTCTTATCTCCCCTTCCTCCCCAGCTCTCAGGGCAAAGGAAGAAGTGCGTTCTCCAAGGCAACCCCAAGGCAAGCTTTGCCCCTCTCTACGACTCTCCACGGACTGGGAGTTCCCAGGCAACAACTTGAAAGGCCTACCTGGAATTGACATATTCACCCCAGACCCCTTGCACAAACAATACACAGACTCGTGTACTACACGCTGTTTATTTATCTTCTGGTGTGACTCCACGTTACCGGCCTCTCCCTCTCTGTATGTTTCACCACCAAACGGTTCTTCATTTCTTTTCTGTGCACAAGAACCACGTTGACTATTCACGTCCATCTGAAGCAGCTTCTTCGGTTTTCTGCTACTGTAGGTCAGTGGGTGATGCTCCATCACTTGAAACTCACAATCTGGCAGTTCCTTAGAAAACGCATGCAGACACACATGTAAAAACACACCCTCTCTGAACAACACTGGAGACTGTTCAAATTATTCAAGGCCCTGCCCAGGAGAGACAGTCGCTTCCCCTTCGGCGATCTCTTATACGTTCTCCAACCACATGCTAAAAGCTGTCCTTCATAATCTATTCACAAGGCCAAGTATTCTCAGAATGGCTATGGGAGGCAAAGGAGATGCCTGAGGAAACTAAAACACAACTGTGGTGACAAAAGCAGAGAAAATGACTGGACTGCAGGGTAAGGACTTGCACGAAGGAGACTCGCCGACCTTTGTGGAAAGGGTGGGTGGAGGAACATTAGGCCAGCCCAAATTTAAGGGGCTAGTAAGCAGGCCTGAGGGTAGGGATGATGGCTACAGAATGACAGATCAAAGAAGTGGAGCTAATGAGTTGGCTTCACTTCTGAGTGACTTTCCACAGTCACGCTGCTTCATCGGCCTCAAACTACCCTATACTCACACGCGGTTTTGCATTGCAGTTCACCAGACTGGAGGTCTCGTCCTATGCCCTTGCGCCCTAGCGTCACTCTCTGAATTTCCTCTGAGACTCGGTTTCTCCATGAGCAAAGTTCCAGACAACACTCATTTCAGCACCAGGGGCCCTGGGCTCCTCACCTGTCCTCCTCCCTGGAACTTCTCCCAGTGCCTTCCTCCTCAGGTAATAATGCAGCGGGTTGGGCCAGAGGTCCTTACTGATGATCTGGTAGGGGAGACAGGCCAGGCCAGGCCAGGGAAGATCAGCCCACCCCCTTCCCCAGGCAGGTGAAGTTCCAACATCACCTTTTTGAGAAGGCTCAGAGGACCTCACCTCAGCAATCCCACTAGATCCAGCAAAGTTGTGGTCAGAGAACCAGTTGAAGAAGTTAAGGCCGCTGTTGCGGTGTCTGCGTCTGTAAGCCTCACGTTCAAAACCCTGCTTCCACTGAATGGGAGTGAAACGACATGCCTTATATCCTGTAGAAAAAGGCATGTGGAAATGGGCCTGGATCACGTTGCACGTTCAACCACGCCCCCTCCTTCTCACAAACCATGGAGCCTCCTCTTACCATTGAGGTTAACAAGATACTCCTTAACAATCACTTCGTTCAGGAAATAGGGGTTCTTCCGGAAGAACAACATGATTTTGCAGCAATCAGTCGGCTGCCTGAGTTCCTCCACCTGCCAGAAGCAAATGGAGAAGGGGGGTGAAGTCACTTTTGAGGAACCTGTCTTTGCTGTTGTCCATGATAAATCATTTTTCCTCTCCTCCCCAACTACCTCCCCTCCCTCACTGTCCCTAAACCTACCTTCAAATTAGTCATGTAGCGAAGCATGTCTTTATCTTGGTCACTCATCATGGCCAACATCTGGGGATGGTTCACAAACTGCTTTAGGTCAAGGAGCCTTCAGATCCCGCTGGTAAAAGGGCTGTAACTACAGCGATAACCTGGAGAGCACCCTGGCATTGCCTGAGCTCAACTCCCATTCCTAACTCCATTCCTTCAACACAGACTGCATGGAGACCCGATGAGTCCCATGTGCTGTGCCTAAATGTGTATGAACAAAAGGAGACTATGTTCCTGAGAGAGACAAAGAATCTCCATTTGATTCTCCTGGACAGCATAAGCTTATTTCTCAAGAGCATACACTGCTTGCTCTGACTAGGATGTGCATTCAGACCCCTCTCCTCCCCTTCCCTGCAACTTTATTCCTGTGCATCACATACCTCTTTTGCCTGAAGCCCTGGTGCTATTCACAATACCAACCCGGGTCTCTGCGACTAAACCTAGTTCTGGTTCCTGCTCTGTATGAGTTCAAACACAGCCACAAAATTCCACGGTCAGAACTGCCACAGTGTGGCCCCAAACAGGGACTATTCCCCACGCAAATATTCTGTTCTGTGACCTGCCTCCTTCAGGACGCTCCTCGTGCACCAGCTCAGCCACAGTAAGAACCTTTAACTACAACATGAAGGATACAACTTTGACCCAGAAGCCAGAGATGCCCTGGATGGTGGTGCTTCTCTGCTCTAGGTGTGGCTTCCGCCGCTGCCATGTCCTGAGCTTCAGCCGCGAGAAGGCCTGGCTAGCTTGCTTATTCACAGGCTCTAGCTCAAACTGAAGCGCTTTCAGTGCCTCCAGTGGGGACTGCGCGGGCATGGGGGCCCCCCCGAGCTCTTGCTGGTCCCGCTCCTGGGCCTTCTCCTCCCGCTCCTCAGCCTGCTCCTCCTCCTCAAACTCCTCCACCTGCTCCTCCGCCACCACCTCCACCACGTCCACGACGTCCTCCATCAGCAGCAGCCACGCCTCCCCAAGCCCAGCGGCCTCAGTTTCCGCTGGGGCCGAGCCTTCCTGGAGGGCCTCCACCCTGATGGTGGTACACTCCCCAGCAGCGCCACCAACTACCGACTGAGGCGTACCCACCTCTCCTGTCCGCTGAAGTGCCCCTCCTGCCAGGAAGGCACCCCAGGACTGCTGGGCGGCGGCGCTGTTTTCCCCAGGCCTCGCCTCACTGGCCACGTGGCCCTGAGCTGAGGCAGCTCTGAAGGGGCTGGAGGTGCGAGCACAGATGCTGTCCCACAGAACAAGTTGACCAGCAGGACTTGCAAAACTGAAGGTACGCTTCCACCTAGGGACTCTGGTTGGCAGAGGCCGGCTACGCCTGCGCAGGGGCTTGGAACGTTTACGCATGCGTGTGGACTTGGCAACAAGCGGTCAGAGCCCCACCCAGGAGGCCGAACCGCCCCCCATGACGACCAATCAGAGACAGGGAGATGGGCGTCACCCTCGACTGCCCAGGCCCTAGGTCTTCCGGCGTCAAGAGTCTGCGTACCACACTCCCCAGCAGCTGCCTCCAGCCTCCAAGGAGACTTACGGTCTGGCATCATGGGCACTGTTCCACTTGCCCGCCTGCACCTGTATGGCTCCTATCAATTCAAATCCGAATTTCCCACTGGGAAATTAGAATCCACTTTCACTTAGCACCTACAGTTCAGGGAGCACTCCCACTAGGCCTGAGGAAATGCCCAGCGCTGCAATGATCCTGCATAGCCTTCCTGGAGGTCCAGGTCTTGGGCAGCAGGACGCTCCCTGGCGTGCCAGGGCAGTGTGCATCCGGCCTTTGCTAGGGTGGCACTCCCAAGCCACTCGAGGGCTGGGCAAACCTTCAGAGTCCAGCTGGTCCCGCTCCTGAGCCCTGTCCGTGGGTCTCTCACATGGACTCTGTGGCTCCCTAGGTGTGCGGGCTCTCTCTGGCTCCCTGATCGTCTGCACGTGCCTGTCCCTCTCGTCGCTCACAGCCAGCCTGACCGAATGCCCCCCGGCCAGGACTGCCAAGGCGTCTCCTCCCGGGTGGCCGGCCCCCACTTCGGGCTTGCCCTTTGTGTGCCCACGCCTTTGCATGAGTGCCTTTCTGAGGCTGCACCCCAAGGTGTGCCTGGCCTGAAGGAAGCAGAGGTGACGTAGGCCCCTGCCAGGCACTGCAGGAGACTCAGCTTCGCTGCCCCTTTCTGAGACACTGAGAGGGAGCCCGGTCTTTGCTGGCACAGTGATCACCCCGAAAAGTGTGCAAGCCCAGGCAGCGCGGTGCCATGGACAGAGCCCGGTCCAGGGCCATCGAGCCCCCGGTGCCTAGCCCGAGCCATACAGCAGGGATCCAGTGCCTTCCCAGGGGTGGCTGCCCTTAGCTAGAGGGGCTGTCCCAGTCCAGCCTACCCCTTCCTCCCCTCCCTGGGCTGTGGGAGCGGGCGCTGAAGGAGGCTCCGCCTAAGCCATCACCATCCATCCAGCACACCAACACGGGGCTGTCCCGAATTCGAGGGCCCTGCTGTCAGAAGGCAGCGTGTGAGGGGCTGGCAGTCGGTGAGGCAGCGGGACCCGCCAGTCTGCCAAAGATGCCAGGCCAGGCTTTCCGCAAGAGGCTCCTCCCATGGGGGAAAAGGCTAGGGTACATTTGAGAAGGAGGAAAAAGGTTGTTGCAGATTTGGGACTTGACAGAAGGAGCCGCGGGGGCGGGGGGGGCGGTGGTTAGTGGTGTGGCTGTGGAGGGACTCTAGGGGTCTCGGTCTGTGTTTGGACTGCGGCCCGTTGGGCGCCTCCAGTCCTCCGCCTCGACTCTGAGCTCCTCAGCGGCGCCCGACCAGACTCTAATTTCTGCCTGTGGGTGGAGGGGGGCGGGACCATGAGTGCCCTTAGACCCTGCTCCCTGGCTGAGGCTGGGATCGTGCGGCTGATTGCTCTGGCCTCCCTGTTTCCGCTGGTCCAGGGGTTAGGTCCCTTCCTGAGAGATGTCAAATGTGTCCAGGGTCTATCCGTCCAACGCGCCTTGCCCCAGGAGGGCCTGCATCATGCAGGCGAACCCACTCGGGCCACGTCAGGGAACACCCCCATACGCCCACAACCACACCCACCCATGCACACAATGAGTCTCACAACTGCCTTTTTCTCGCACTCCCGTGGACCCCTTCATGGCCTGCTTGCTGGGCCCGTACGTACCCGAAAGATGCCCGTGCTCCCTTCCCACCTGCTCGGGCACAGGGGCTTTAAGGAAAACCCTCCCCACATGGGTCCCATGCCGCCCATCAGGCCAGTGTGTGCCTGACGTCCCAGAGGGAGGGCACTGCGGGAGACCCTGGACCCAGGACGCACCAGGCCATGCAGGCACCTGCAGGCCAGGACCCCTCCCAGGCCCCTCTCCCTGCCGGAGGATCGAGTATCCAAATAGGCAGTCTGCCTCGCTTGGCCTCCGCCTCCTCCCAGGCCTGCCCTCACCAGAATGCCAAGGCAGGCCGCACCCGGGTCCATGCTCCACTTCCACAGGCCCACCTCCCTCCCGCAGACAGGGACAACCATCAGCAGTGGGTGCCCAAGCCCTGCAAGACCATCTCAACTCATGAACACCGCAGGAACCCCCAGACAAACACACACCAAGGCAGGACCACTTGGCACAGGCTTTATGTCTCGGCCTCGTGCCAGGAATGTGCCAGGCACTCGCTGGAACTCTCACTGGCCTCACGACTCTCCTGGATTTACACTTCTCAGTAACACTCCGACATAATTCAGGCTACCAGCGCTGCACGGTAGCCAAAGTGACCCTGCAGCAGGCCAAGCCGAGGGAGGCTTGGTGGGGGGAGGGGGGGAAGGGGGGGGGTGTGCCAGGGCCAGATGCGCATGCGCACAGCTCAGAGGCGCCAGGCTGGCGGCAGGCCTGGCAGGGAAGGCCCTCAGCTCTCTCGGCCAATCAGAGACAAGGCAGGGGGCGTCCCCCATCAAGGCCCGCCCCCGAGCCCACCCCGGGCCCCTGGGCCCGTGGGACCTGCCTCCCAGGCTCCGCGGCACCGCCCCACCTGCCCCCACCCACCCCGTGGCCAGGGGCCTGGCCTCTCGGGCACTGCTCAAGGTGCCCACCTGCACCTGCTTGACCTCTCTCAAGTCCAACTTGAACTTCCCCGTGGCACGGTTGACTCGTCTTTCACCTAGGCCCTTCAAGCTGAGCGAGGCCTCCCACAAGACAGGAGGCCCGGTTGCAGGGCAGCGTGCTGCAGTGGTCCTGCCCAGATCTCTTGCAGGTCCACGTCGTGGGCCGCCGCAGGTCATGCTCTGGCTTGCCTAGGGACTGTGTATCCAGCCTTGGCTAGGCTGGACCTGCCTAGCCATTGAGGGGCCCCAGAGCCCCAAGAGTCCAGCCCAGAGCCCTGTCCTTGTCTCTGCACCTCTGCCTGAGGGGCTCCCTGGGCCTCCGGGGTCTCTCGGGCCCTTGGCAGCCCGCACGGGCCTCCCTCTCTCTTCCCTGCCAGAAAGCCTCACAGAAAGCTACCAGGGCAGGACACCAAAGACACCGCCTCCTGGGTGGCCGGCATCCACGGCAGGTCAGGCGGGCACTTGGTGTGCTCCGCCCTTGCAGGAGGGGCCTTCTGAAGCGCCGGGCCAAGGCCTGCCTGGCCGCCAGACAACGGAGCTGGCCCAGGCCCCTCCCGGGCAAGGCGTGCCACTGCAGGCCACTCCGCCGTAGCCACAAGGCTTGCAGACCCCGAGACGGGACACACTCTTTGCTGGCACGGTGACCACCCCGAAATCCGTGTGCGAGCCCAGAGAGCGAGGTGCTGAGGACAGAGCCCGCTCAAGGAACATCACGCCCCGCCAACCCCGCCCCGGTGGCAGGCCCACAGGGGAGACTGAATTCTTTCCGAGTCATGCCTGCCCCTTGTGAGAGGGTCTGCCCAGGTCCAGCCTACACCTTCCTTCGCAGCCCTTGGGTCGGGGCGGGGAAGGAGGTTCAGGCTAAGCCATCCTGGTCCATCCCAGGCACCCCCAGGGCTCGTCCAAAGGCACAGAGCGAGATCGACATCTGCTCGTGTGTGGGTAGGCGGCAGTCGGTGAGGCGGCGGTGCCGGTCCACCTCCCAAACCTTCCATGCCGGGCCAGCCTTTCCACAAGGGGCTGCTCCCATGGGAGAAAGGGTACCGGTGCCCGGGAGAAGGGGGAAGACGGTGCTGCAGCACCGTCCTGTTGGCCTCAGGAGCAGGAGGTCGGGAGTGCGTGGGATGGGCTGCAGGGGCGGGGGGCGGGGGTGCCCTGGGGCGGGCCGGCTCCCACGGGGGCTCTTCCTCTGGGTGTGGACTTTGGCCCCTTGTCCTGCTCGGGTCCTTGAACTCGCCCCTGCCCAAGACGGGTGCTTCGGGCTGGCCTCTCCTCTGGGCCCGTGGATGGAGGAAGCCCCGTCCCCTGCCCCTGTTTGAGGGCCCTGTCTCCAAGTGGGCCGTCTGCCCTTTCGGCCTCCTCCTCCTCCCAGGCCCTGGCCGCGAACCAAAGGCCGTGGCCGCTCCACAGCGCCAAGGTAGGCTGCCCCCAGCTCCGTCCTCCACTTCCACAGGCCCGCCTCTCTCCCTCAGACAGGCAGTTCCTCAGCCAGCGGGTGCCCAAGCCCCGCAGGACCCTGGCCACTCACGCATACCGCATGAACCCCCCAGACAAACCCACAGCAAGACACGAGCACTCCTCAGAGGCTTTAGGTCTCGCTCAGCCTCGGGCCAGGCACGGGGGCGGAACCCACCGGCTGGAACGCTCCCTGGCCTCATGTCTCTCCTGGGCTCTGAGCACTCATCTGGGGCACCCGTGGGCCCCTCTGGCCTCCTCGTCTTCCACCTGGCCCAACCCGTGCCCCATCGCCTCCATCTCCAGGTCACGCGTGCCCAGAACACACTCGAGCACTCGTACACACCCCCACACAGGCACACGGGCACACAGGGACACGGGACCAAGGCCACAACCCGGGGGAACACGAGGAGGAGGAGGACCTGCTTGGGCCAACCACCGGGAGCAAGGGGCCAAGAGGCAGAGAAGCCTGCCCTTTAGGGAACCCTCCCCTGTTCTTTCCCCCAGGCCTCGAGTACTGGGCGCCCGCTAGCCTCGGGCCGTGTCCAGGCTGGCCTCTGGTCTGGTGCTGGCAGCCGAAGGGGTGGCCGGGACCTTGCAAGGGAGACTCTGCACATCGGCACAGGACGAGGTAGAGGTAGAGGGGAGCCGAGCTCCTCGAGACCTGGAGGCCTTTGGCCAGGAGGGCAGGGGCAGGGGGAGAAGTGGTGGCGGCGCCAGGGCCTGGCGTGGGCGGCTGGTGTGGCTGGGGGTGCAGAGGCAGCCGCCCGGACACCGCCCACGCTGTCGGAGGCGCCCAAGCCCGACAGCGACGGTCACTCCGACGGACAACAGGGCTCCAGCAGCCACGCCTGGCTGGGAGACAGACCCTGCCCCTGAAAGCGCCGGTGGTCTGAATCCCGGGAGACCGGGGGCCCTCCGGCCCTCGCTCCTGCGCCCCAGCCACTCCCTGGATGGCCTGAGAGCCCGCCCCACGCCCAGGCTCCTCTGAGCCTCAGCCTCCCCTTCTGCTGGGAAAGGGCAGGCCCGGCTTCCTGAGGACCCTCCTTTCCGCGCCGGGGGCACGGGGCCCTGGGCTCCCCAAGGACACCTGCTCCTCTCCGTTACCTCGCCTGCGGCTGCCGTCCTCTCGCGGGTAGTAGCGCGTGCTGTGGGGCCACACATCCTCCGTGATGACCTGGCGGGGGAGACAGACCGGGGCAGGACAGGCTAGCCGCGGCCCAGGGCGGACCCCTTCGCCAGGAGCCCGGGGACACCAACACGGCCACTGCTGAAGACGGCCAGAGGCACCCCACCTCAGCCACCCAGGCAGAGCCTGGGCAGCCCTGGTGCGACTGCCCACGGTGAGCAAGTTGAGGCTGGTGGGGTCCTGCCTGCGGCTGGGGGGCTCCCCGGTCACAGGCCCAGAACCACTGGACCGCAGTGGAACGGGACACCCGGTATCCTGGAGGACGAGCGGGGACCCAGGGGATGAGCAGCCAGCGCCCCCCCACCCACGCCCTCCCACGCTCACCCCCACCAGCCAGGCCACCAGCGCCTACCTGCGATGCCAAGGTGGTACTCCCTAACGATCACTCTGTTCCAGAAGGAGGGGCTGTGCCCAAAGGAAAACACCAACTCGCGGCGGTAGGTAGCCGGGGTGGCCCCGTTCCTGCACCTGCCACACCCAAGACGAGGGCAAGGAGGAGAGCCCGGCCAGGGCTCCCGAGCTTGCCTGTTTGGCGGCGGTGACCCCCGTCCTTTGCTCCTCTGCCTGGGCTCACAGCCAGGCCTGCTGGACAGCCCCCTGCGCCCTGCCTGCTGGTTGCCAGGCCTGCTCGCCCCCGCCCCCACGGGGCTTCAGCTCCCCCAGCCTCACCTCCACACGGGGCGGCTAGCCAAGCACGTCTTCGTCTCGGTCACTCGTCACGGCCAACCGCAGCGGATGGTTCCGAACGTGCAACTCGTCAAGGAGGGGTCGCCTGCTTCATGCCAGACAAGGAAGGGCCCCAAAGCCCTGAACCGGTCCCTCCCTCCCACCCGTCATCCGCCTGTCCCCGCACATGCGGGGACACGCACACACAAACACTCACGCTCCAACTTGAAACCCACCCACGCCCACACCCAGACGGCCCCTGGACCTCAGCCCCTGCCCTGTCTTCACACATGCACCTGCCTGGGGGACTCCTTGGTGTCCTGCACCTCTGGGGCTGGCTGTGGACACCCACACGGGGAGGGCCGGCTTGCTGAGCACTCCCGATCACTGCACAGGGCCTGGGGGTGCGGGGGCAGGCCACCGCTGCTCCCCAGGTCTGCCGGTGCTCGGTCCCCGTCTGACTCAGGCCTTCTCTGCCGGGATGGGGCTGTGGGCTGAAAGGCCGCCCTTGGCTGCTGACCGCACCCATCTACAGAAGGGGCTGAGGGGCTGCGCGCCTGGAGCCCAGCCCGACTCCCAGCCTGCCAGGGGCAGGGCCTGTGGCTGGGAGCCTGGGGCCGTGGGTGGAGCTGGGGGGGGCCTCTGGGTGGGAGGGAGTGAGTGCCTTGCCCCCATTCTAGTGTGTGGGCCAAGGGCACGGGGAAGCAGGGATGGTAGCCTCTAGGCGGGCCAGACGGGGTCTGCCCAGCAGAGCTCCCTCTCCCAGCATCAACACAAACACCTACGCTCTTGCGCGGGGGCGGCGGCGGCGGCGGCGGCGGCGGCGGCGGCGGCGGAGGCCGCCGCGTGGGCATTGTGGGAGGCGAGAACAAACCAAGTCGCTGGCCTCTCCCGGATGGACAGGACGGGGCGTGGCTCTCCCACTGTCTCCGGGGACTTCCCCTGGCAGGAAACCTTCCCAAGAGCCCTCGGTGCGAGGGGGCTGTGGGCCTCTCCCGCGCGGCCTAGGTGTCGTTGGCATCCTCGCCGTGGTCGGCGTCGTCGGAGGCTTGCCCAGGGGCCCCGCAGCCCAATCCAAAAGGACTGCCCCGAAGTGGCTGCTCAGACACCGGCACGTGGCCCTGCAGCCACTGCCTCCCCGCCTGCTGTGCCTCTGGGGCAAGCTCCCAGCCCACCCCGGCTCCCCCAGCTCCCTCGCTCCCAGCCTCTTCCCTGGGTCCCCTGCTCCGCTCCCCCGCCCCCACACCACCTCCTCCTCCTGCCCTTGCCCTCCTCAGCCCCGCCAAGCCTGAGCAGCAGAGCTGGGGATATGACTTGGGCCCAGGAGCCAGCGAGCCTGCTCTGGATGATGGTGCCACTCCCATCCAAAGGAAGCCTCCGTCTGCGAGCCCACTTGCGCTTGAGCTGAGGCTAGGCCCTGCTCGCTCGGGCATCCTCAGGGCTCCAGTCTGACTCAAGGGCCTGCAGGGCCTGCAGGGCAGTCCCGCTGAGCCCAGCGGCCCCCGCTGCCTCCTGCCTGAACACCTGCTTTTGGGACTTGTCCTCCGCCGCCTCTGCCTGCTCCTCCTGCTTCTCCCCCACCGCTGAAGCCCCTGCCGCCTGCCGCTGCCTCCTGCCGCCGCGGTCCTCCTCCGCCACCACCTCCACCACGTCCACGACGTCCTCCATCAGCAGCAGCCACTCCTCCCGCTGGGGCCGAGCCTTCCCTCAGGGCCTCCACCCGGAAGGGGGCGCTCTCTCCCAAAGGTGCGCCAGCTAGCGCCTGCCTGCACGTGACCCCACTCCCCCCATCTACTGAAGAGCCCCTCCCCGCAGGCAGGCGGCCCAGGACTGCTGGGCAGTGGCAAGGTCCTCCGCGACCCCTGCCTCACTGGCCATGCCGCTCTGAGCTGAGGCAGCCATGCAGGACCAGGAGGTGGGAGCTGAGCAGCTGGGCCCCACAGAAGGGCTAGGGGCTGGGAGCAGCCCTGGCCACTGCCCTGCGCCCTTGCCCGCCTAGGCCCTGCTGCTTGAGGCTACCAGCGCTGCACGGTGGCCAAAGTGCCCCTGGAGAGGCCAAGCCGAGGGAGGCTTGGTGGGGGTGGGGGTGGGGGTTGCCAGGGCCAGATGCGCATGCGCACAGCTCAGAGGCGCCAGGCTGGCGGCAGGCCTGGCAGGGAAGGCCCTCTGCTCTCTCGGCCAATCAGAGACAAGGCAGGGGGCCTCCCCCCTCAAGGCCCCCCCCCGCGCCCCGCCCCGGGCCCCGGGCCCTGCCTCCCAGGCTCCCCGGCACCGCCCCACCTGCCCCCACCCACCCCGTGGCCAGGGGCCTGGCCTCTCGGGCACTGCTCAAGGTGCCCACCTGCACCTGCTTGACCTCTCTCAAGTCCAACTTGATCTTCCCCGTGGCACGGTCGACTCGTCTTTCACCTAGGCCCTTCAAGCTGAGCGAGGCCTCCCACAAGACAGGAGGCCCGGTTGCAGGGCAGCGTGCTGCAGTGGTCCTGCCCAGATCTCTTGCAGGTCCACGTCGTGGGCCGCCGCAGGTCATGCTCTGGCTTGCCTAGGGACTGTGTATCCAGCCTTGGCTAGGCTGGACCTGCCTAGCCATTGAGGGGCCCCAGAGCCCCAAGAGTCCAGCCCGGAGCCCTGTCCTTGTCTCTGCACCTCTGCCTGAGGGGCTCCCTGGGCCTCCGGGGTCTCTCGGGCCCTTGGCAGCCCGCACGGGCCTCCCTCTCTCTTCCCTGCCAGAAAGCCTCACAGAAAGCTACCAGGGCAGGACACCAAAGACACCGCCTCCTGGGTGGCCGGCATCCACGGCAGGTCAGGCGGGCACTTGGTGTGCTCCCGCCCTTGCAGGAGGGGCCTTCTGAAGCGCCGGGCCAAGGCCTGCCTGGCCGCCAGACAACGGAGCTGGCCCAGGCCCCTCCCGGGCAAGGCGTGCCACTGCAGGCCACTCCGCCCTAGCCACAAGGCTTGCAGACCCCGAGACGGGACACACTCTTTGCTGGCACGGTGACCACCCCGAAATCCGTGTGCGAGCCCAGAGAGCGAGGTGCTGAGGACAGAGCCCGCTCAAGGAACATCACGCCCCGCCAACCCCGCCCCGGTGGCAGGCCCACAGGGGAGACTGAATTCTTTCCGAGTCATGCCTGCCCCTTGTGAGAGGGTCTGCCCAGGTCCAGCCTACACCTTCCTTCGCAGCCCTTGGGTCGGGGCGCGGAAGGAGGCTCAGGCTAAGCCATCCTGGTCCATCCCAGGCACCCCCAGGGCTCGTCCAAAGGCACAGAGCGAGATCGACATCTGCTCGTGTGTGGGTAGGCGGCAGTCGGTGAGGCGGCGGTGCCGGTCCACCTCCCAAACCTTCCATGCCGGGCCAGCCTTTCCACAAGGGGCTGCTCCCATGGGAGAAAGGGTACCGGTGCCCGGGAGAAGGGGGAAGACGGTGCTGCAGCTGTTGGCCTCAGGAGCAGGAGGTCGGGAGTGCGTGGGATGGGCTGCAGGGGCGGGGGGCGGGGGTGCCCTGGGGCGGGCCGGCTCCCACGGGGGCTCTTCCTCTGGGTGTGGACTTTGGCCCCTTGTCCTGCTCGGGTCCTTGAACTCGCCCCTGCCCAAGACGGGTGCTTCGGGCTGGCCTCTCCTCTGGGCCCGTGGATGGAGGAAGCCCCGTCCCCTGCCCCTGTTTGAGGGCCCTGTCTCCAAGTGGGCCGTCTGCCCTTTCGGCCTCCTCCTCCTCCCAGGCCCTGGCCGCGAACCAAAGGCCGTGGCCGCTCCACAGCGCCAAGGTAGGCTGCCCCCAGCTCCGTCCTCCACTTCCACAGGCCCGCCTCTCTCCCTCAGACAGGCAGTTCCTCAGCCAGCGGGTGCCCAAGCCCCGCAGGACCCTGGCCACTCACGCATACCGCATGAACCCCCCAGACAAACCCACAGCAAGACACGAGCACTCCTCAGAGGCTTTAGGTCTCGCTCAGCCTCGGGCCAGGCACGGGGGCGGAACCCACCGGCTGGAACGCTCCCTGGCCTCATGTCTCTCCTGGGCTCTGAGCACTCATCTGGGGCACCCGTGGGCCCCTCTGGCCTCCTCGTCTTCCACCTGGCCCAACCCGTGCCCCATCGCCTCCATCTCCAGGTCACGCGTGCCCAGAACACACTCGAGCACTCGTACACACCCCCACACAGGCACATGGGCACACAGGGACACGGGACCAAGGCCACAACCCGGGGGAACACGAGGAGGAGGAGGACCTGCTTGGGCCAACCACCGGGAGCAAGGGGCCAAGAGGCAGAGAAGCCTGCCCTTTAGGGAACCCTCCCCTGTTCTTTCCCCCAGGCCTCGAGTACTGGGCAACCGCTAGCCTCGGGCCGTGTCCAGGCTGGCCTCTGGTCTGGTGCTGGCAGCCGAAGGGGTGGCCGGGACCTTGCAAGGGAGACTCTGCACATCGGCACAGGACGAGGTAGAGGTAGAGGGGCGCCGAGCTCCTCGAGACCTGGAGGCCTTTGGCCAGGAGGGCAGGGGCAGGGGGAGAAGTGGTGGCGGCGCCAGGGCCTGGCGTGGGCGGCTGGTGTGGCTGGGGGTGCAGAGGCAGCCGCCCGGACACCGCCCACGCTGTCGGAGGCGCCCAAGCCCGACAGCGACGGTCACTCCGACGGACAACAGGGCTCCAGCAGCCACGCCTGGCTGGGAGACAGACCCTGCCCCTGAAAGCGCCGGTGGTCTGAATCCCGGGAGACCGGGGGCCCTCCGGCCCTCGCTCCTGCGCCCCAGCCACTCCCTGGATGGCCTGAGAGCCCGCCCCACGCCCAGGCTCCTCTGAGCCTCAGCCTCCCCTTCTGCTGGGAAAGGGCAGGCCCGGCTTCCTGAGGACCCTCCTTTCCGCGCCGGGGGCACGGGGCCCTGGGCTCCCCAAGGACACCTGCTCCTCTCCGTTACCTCGCCTGCGGCTGCCGTCCTCTCGCGGGTAGTAGCGCGTGCTGTGGGGCCACACATCCTCCGTGATGACCTGGCGGGGGAGACAGACCGGGGCAGGACAGGCTAGCCGCGGCCCAGGGCGGACCCCTTCGCCAGGAGCCCGGGGACACCAACACGGCCACTGCTGAAGACGGCCAGAGGCACCCCACCTCAGCCACCCAGGCAGAGCCTGGGCAGCCCTGGTGCGACTGCCCACGGTGAGCAAGTTGAGGCTGGTGGGGTCCTGCCTGCGGCTGGGGGGCTCCCCGGTCACAGGCCCAGAACCACTGGACCGCAGTGGAACGGGACACCCGGTATCCTGGAGGACGAGCGGGGACCCAGGGGATGAGCAGCCAGCGCCCCCCCACCCACGCCCTCCCACGCTCACCCCCACCAGCCAGGCCACCAGCGCCTACCTGCGATGCCAAGGTGGTACTCCCTAACGATCACTCTGTTCCAGAAGGAGGGGCTGTGCCCAAAGGAAAACACCAACTCGCGGCGGTAGGTAGCCGGGGTGGCCCCGTTCCTGCACCTGCCACACCCAAGACGAGGGCAAGGAGGAGAGCCCGGCCAGGGCTCCCGAGCTTGCCTGTTTGGCGGCGGTGACCCCCGTCCTTTGCTCCTCTGCCTGGGCTCACAGCCAGGCCTGCTGGACAGCCCCCTGCGCCCTGCCTGCTGGTTGCCAGGCCTGCTCGCCCCGCCCCCACGGGGCTTCAGCTCCCCCAGCCTCACCTCCACACGGGGCGGCTAGCCAAGCACGTCTTCGTCTCGGTCACTCGTCACGGCCAACCGCAGCGGATGGTTCCGAACGTGCAACTCGTCAAGGAGGGGTCGCCTGCTTCATGCCAGACAAGGAAGGGCCCCAAAGCCCTGAACCGGTCCCTCCCTCCCACCCGTCATCCGCCTGTCCCCGCACATGCGGGGACACGCACACACAAACACTCACGCTCCAACTTGAAACCCACCCACGCCCACACCCAGACGGCCCCTGGACCTCAGCCCCTGCCCTGTCTGCACACATGCGCCTGCCTGGGGGAATCCTTGGTGTCCTGCACCTCTGGGGCTGGCTGTGGACACCCACACGGGGAGGGCCGGCTTGCTGAGCACTCCCGATCACTGCACAGGGCCTGGGGGTGCGGGGGCAGGCCACCGCTGCTCCCCAGGTCTGCCGGTGCTCGGTCCCCGTCTGACTCAGGCCTTCTCTGCCGGGATGGGGCTGTGGGCTGAAAGGCCGCCCTTGGCTGCTGACCGCACCCATCTACAGAAGGGGCTGAGGGGCTGCGCGCCTGGAGCCCAGCCCGACTCCCAGCCTGCCAGGGGCAGGGCCTGTGGCTGGGAGCCTGGGGCCGTGGGTGGAGCTGGGGGGGGCCTCTGGGTGGGAGGGAGTGAGTGCCTTGCCCCCATTCTAGTGTGTGGGCCAAGGGCCCGGGGAAGGTAGCCTCTAGGCGGGCCAGACGGGGTCTGCCCAGCAGAGCTCCCTCTCCCAGCATCAACACAAACACCTACGCTCTTGCGCGGGGGCGGCGGCGGCGGTGGCGGCGGCGGCGGCGGCGTGGGCATTGTGGGAGGCGAGAACAAACCAAGTCGCTGGCCTCTCCCGGATGGACAGGACGGGGCGTGGCTCTCCCACTGTCTCCGGGGACTTCCCCTGGCAGGAAACCTTCCCAAGAGCCCTCGGTGCGAGGGGGCTGTGGGCCTCTCCCGCGCGGCCTAGGCGTCGTTGGCATCCTGGCCGTGGTCGGCGTCGTCGGAGGCTTGCCCAGGGGCCCCGCAGCCCAATCCAAAAGGACTGCCCCGAAGTGGCTGCTCAGACACCGGCACGTGGCCCTGCAGCCACTGCCTCCCCGCCTGCTGTGCCTCTGGGGCAAGCTCCCAGCCCACCCCGGCTCCCCCAGCTCCCTCGCTCCCAGCCTCTTCCCTGGGTCCCCTGCTCCGCTCCCCCGCCCCCACCCCACCTCCTCCTCCTGCCCTTGCCCTCCTCAGCCCCGCCAAGCCTGAGCAGCAGAGCTGGGGATATGACTTGGGCCCAGGAGCCAGCGAGCCTGCTCTGGATGATGGTGCCACTCCCATCCAAAGGAAGCCTCCGTCTGCGAGCCCACTTGCGCTTGAGCTGAGGCTAGGCCCTGCTCGCTCGGGCATCCTCAGGGCTCCAGTCTGACTCAAGGGCCTGCAGGGCCTGCAGGGCAGTCCCGCTGAGCCCAGCGGCCCCCGCTGCCTCCTGCCTGAACACCTGCTTTTGGGACTTGTCCTCCGCCGCCTCTGCCTGCTCCTCCTGCTTCTCCCCCACCGCTGAAGCCCCTGCCGCCTGCCGCTGCCTCCTGCCGCCGCGGTCCTCCTCCGCCACCACCTCCACCACGTCCACGACGTCCTCCATCAGCAGCAGCCACTCCTCCCGCTGGGGCCGAGCCTTCCCTCAGGGCCTCCACCCGGAAGGGGGCGCTCTCTCCCAAAGGTGCGCCAGCTAGCGCCTGCCTGCACGTGACCCCACTCCCCCCATCTACTGAAGAGCCCCTCCCCGCAGGCAGGCGGCCCAGGACTGCTGGGCAGTGGCAAGGTCCTCCGCGACCCCTGCCTCACTGGCCATGCCGCTCTGAGCTGAGGCAGCCATGCAGGACCAGGAGGTGGGAGCTGAGCAGCTGGGCCCCACAGAAGGGCTAGGGGCTGGGAGCAGCCCTGGCCACTGCCCTGCGCCCTTGCCCGCCTAGGCCCTGCTGCTTGAGGCTACCAGCGCTGCACGGTGGCCAAAGTGCCCCTGGAGCAGGCCAAGCCGAGGGAGGCTTGGTGGGGGGTGGGTGGGTGGGGGGTGCCAGGGCCAGATGCGCAAGCGCACAGCTCAGAGGCGCCAGGCTGGCGGCAGGCCTGGCAGGGAAGGCCCTCTGCTCTCTCGGCCAATCAGAGACAAGGCAGGGGGCGTCCCCCCTCAAGGCCCCGCCCCCGGGCCCTGCCTCCACCCACCCCATGGCCAGGGGCCTTGCCTCTCGGGCACTGCTCAAGGTGCCCACCTGCACCTGCTTGACCAAAGACACCAAAGACTCGTCTTTCACCTAGGCCCTTCAAGCTGAGCGAGGCCTCCCACAAGACAGGAGGCCCGGTTGCAGGGCAGCGTGCTGCAGTGGTCCTGCCCAGATCTCTTGCAGGTCCACGTCGTGGGCCGCCGCAGGTCATGCTCTGGCTTGCCTAGGGACTGTGTATCCAGCCTTGGCTAGGCTGGACCTGCCTAGCCATTGAGGGGCCCCAGAGCCCCAAGAGTCCAGCCCGGAGCCCTGTCCTTGTCTCTGCACCTCTGCCTGAGGGGCTCCCTGGGCCTCCGGGGTCTCTCGGGCCCTTGGCAGCCCGCACGGGCCTCCCTCTCTCTTCCCTGCCAGAAAGCCTCACAGAAAGCTACCAGGGCAGGACACCAAAGACACCGCCTCCTGGGTGGCCGGCATCCACGGCAGGTCAGGCGGGCACTTGGTGTGCTCCCGCCCTTGCAGGAGGGGCCTTCTGAAGCGCCGGGCCAAGGCCTGCCTGGCCGCCAGACAACGGAGCTGGCCCAGGCCCCTCCCGGGCAAGGCGTGCCACTGCAGGCCACTCCGCCGTAGCCACAAGGCTTGCAGACCCCGAGACGGGACACACTCTTTGCTGGCACGGTGACCACCCCGAAATCCGTGTGCGAGCCCAGAGAGCGAGGTGCTGAGGACAGAGCCCGCTCAAGGAACATCACGCCCCGCCAACCCCGCCCCGGTGGCAGGCCCACAGGGGAGACTGAATTCTTTCCGAGTCATGCCTGCCCCTTGTGAGAGGGTCTGCCCAGGTCCAGCCTACACCTTCCTTCGCAGCCCTTGGGTCGGGGCGCGGAAGGAGGCTCAGGCTAAGCCATCCTGGTCCATCCCAGGCACCCCCAGGGCTCGTCCAAAGGCACAGAGCGAGATCGACATCTGCTCGTGTGTGGGTAGGCGGCAGTCGGTGAGGCGGCGGTGCCGGTCCACCTCCCAAACCTTCCATGCCGGGCCAGCCTTTCCACAAGGGGCTGCTCCCATGGGAGAAAGGGTACCGGTGCCTGGGAGAAGGGGGAAGACGGTGCTGCAGCTGTTGGCCTCAGGAGCAGGAGGTCGGGAGTGCGTGGGATGGGCTGCAGGGGCGGGGGGCGGGGGTGCCCTGGGGCGGGCCGGCTCCCACGGGGGCTCTTCCTCTGGGTGTGGACTTTGGCCCCTTGTCCTGCTCGGGTCCTTGAACTCGCCCCTGCCCAAGACGGGTGCTTCGGGCTGGCCTCTCCTCTGGGCCCGTGGATGGAGGAAGCCCCGTCCCCTGCCCCTGTTTGAGGGCCCTGTCTCCAAGTGGGCCGTCTGCCCTTTCGGCCTCCTCCTCCTCCCAGGCCCTGGCCGCGAACCAAAGGCCGTGGCCGCTCCACAGCGCCAAGGTAGGCTGCCCCCAGCTCCGTCCTCCACTTCCACAGGCCCGCCTCTCTCCCTCAGACAGGCAGTTCCTCAGCCAGCGGGTGCCCAAGCCCCGCAGGACCCTGGCCACTCACGCATACCGCATGAACCCCCCAGACAAACCCACAGCAAGACACGAGCACTCCTCAGAGGCTTTAGGTCTCGCTCAGCCTCGGGCCAGGCACGGGGGCGGAACCCACCGGCTGGAACGCTCCCTGGCCTCATGTCTCTCCTGGGCTCTGAGCACTCATCTGGGGCACCCGTGGGCCCCTCTGGCCTCCTCGTCTTCCACCTGGCCCAACCCGTGCCCCATCGCCTCCATCTCCAGGTCACGCGTGCCCAGAACACACTCGAGCACTCGTACACACCCCCACACAGGCACACGGGCACACAGGGACACGGGACCAAGGCCACAACCCGGGGGAACACGAGGAGGAGGAGGACCTGCTTGGGCCAACCACCGGGAGCAAGGGGCCAAGAGGCAGAGAAGCCTGCCCTTTAGGGAACCCTCCCCTGTTCTTTCCCCCAGGCCTCGAGTACTGGGCAACCGCTAGCCTCGGGCCGTGTCCAGGCTGGCCTCTGGTCTGGTGCTGGCAGCCGAAGGGGTGGCCGGGACCTTGCAAGGGAGACTCTGCACATCGGCACAGGACGAGGTAGAGGTAGAGGGGAGCCGAGCTCCTCGAGACCTGGAGGCCTTTGGCCAGGAGGGCAGGGGCAGGGGGAGAAGTGGTGGCGGCGCCAGGGCCTGGCGTGGGCGGCTGGTGTGGCTGGGGGTGCAGAGGCAGCCGCCCGGACACCGCCCACGCTGTCGGAGGCGCCCAAGCCCGACAGCGACGGTCACTCCGACGGACAACAGGGCTCCAGCAGCCACGCCTGGCTGGGAGACAGACCCTGCCCCTGAAAGCGCCGGTGGTCTGAATCCCGGGAGACCGGGGGCCCTCCGGCCCTCGCTCCTGCGCCCCAGCCACTCCCTGGATGGCCTGAGAGCCCGCCCCACGCCCAGGCTCCTCTGAGCCTCAGCCTCCCCTTCTGCTGGGAAAGGGCAGGCCCGGCTTCCTGAGGACCCTCCTTTCCGCGCCGGGGGCACGGGGCCCTGGGCTCCCCAAGGACACCTGCTCCTCTCCGTTACCTCGCCTGCGGCTGCCGTCCTCTCGCGGGTAGTAGCGCGTGCTGTGGGGCCACACATCCTCCGTGATGACCTGGCGGGGGAGACAGACCGGGGCAGGACAGGCTAGCCGCGGCCCAGGGCGGACCCCTTCGCCAGGAGCCCGGGGACACCAACACGGCCACTGCTGAAGACGGCCAGAGGCACCCCACCTCAGCCACCCAGGCAGAGCCTGGGCAGCCCTGGTGCGACTGCCCACGGTGAGCAAGTTGAGGCTGGTGGGGTCCTGCCTGCGGCTGGGGGGCTCCCCGGTCACAGGCCCAGAACCACTGGACCGCAGTGGAACGGGACACCCGGTATCCTGGAGGACGAGCGGGGACCCAGGGGATGAGCAGCCAGCGCCCCCCCACCCACGCCCTCCCACGCTCACCCCCACCAGCCAGGCCACCAGCGCCTACCTGCGATGCCAAGGTGGTACTCCCTAACGATCACTCTGTTCCAGAAGGAGGGGCTGTGCCCAAAGGAAAACACCAACTCGCGGCGGTAGGTAGCCGGGGTGGCCCCGTTCCTGCACCTGCCACACCCAAGACGAGGGCAAGGAGGAGAGCCCGGCCAGGGCTCCCGAGCTTGCCTGTTTGGCGGCGGTGACCCCCGTCCTTTGCTCCTCTGCCTGGGCTCACAGCCAGGCCTGCTGGACAGCCCCCTGCGCCCTGCCTGCTGGTTGCCAGGCCTGCTCGCCCCGCCCCCACGGGGCTTCAGCTCCCCCAGCCTCACCTCCACACGGGGCGGCTAGCCAAGCACGTCTTCGTCTCGGTCACTCGTCACGGCCAACCGCAGCGGATGGTTCCGAACGTGCAACTCGTCAAGGAGGGGTCGCCTGCTTCATGCCAGACAAGGAAGGGCCCCAAAGCCCTGAACCGGTCCCTCCCTCCCACCCGTCATCCGCCTGTCCCCGCACATGCGGGGACACGCACACACAAACACTCACGCTCCAACTTGAAACCCACCCACGCCCACACCCAGACGGCCCCTGGACCTCAGCCCCTGCCCTGTCTGCACACATGCGCCTGCCTGGGGGAATCCTTGGTGTCCTGCACCTCTGGGGCTGGCTGTGGACACCCACACGGGGAGGGCCGGCTTGCTGAGCACTCCCGATCACTGCACAGGGCCTGGGGGTGCGGGGGCAGGCCACCGCTGCTCCCCAGGTCTGCCGGTGCTCGGTCCCCGTCTGACTCAGGCCTTCTCTGCCGGGATGGGGCTGTGGGCTGAAAGGCCGCCCTTGGCTGCTGACCGCACCCATCTACAGAAGGGGCTGAGGGGCTGCGCGCCTGGAGCCCAGCCCGACTCCCAGCCTGCCAGGGGCAGGGCCTGTGGCTGGGAGCCTGGGGCCGTGGGTGGAGCTGGGGGGGGCCTCTGGGTGGGAGGGAGTGAGTGCCTTGCCCCCATTCTAGTGTGTGGGCCAAGGGCCCGGGGAAGCAGGGATGGTAGCCTCTAGGCGGGCCAGACGGGGTCTGCCCAGCAGAGCTCCCTCTCCCAGCATCAACACAAACACCTACGCTCTTGCGCGGGGGCGGCGGCGGCGGCGGCGGCGGCGGCGGCGGCGGCGGCGGCGGCGGCGGCGGCGGCGGCGGCGGCGGCGGCGGCGGCGGCGTGGGCATTGTGGGAGGCGAGAACAAACCAAGTCGCTGGCCTCTCCCGGATGGACAGGACGGGGCGTGGCTCTCCCACTGTCTCCGGGGACTTCCCCTGGCAGGAAACCTTCCCAAGAGCCCTCGGTGCGAGGGGGCTGTGGGCCTCTCCCGCGCGGCCTAGGTGTCGTTGGCATCCTGGCCGTGGTCGGCGTCGTCGGAGGCTTGCCCAGGGGCCCCGCAGCCCAATCCAAAAGGACTGCCCCGAAGTGGCTGCTCAGACACCGGCACGTGGCCCTGCAGCCACTGCCTCCCCGCCTGCTGTGCCTCTGGGGCAAGCTCCCAGCCCACCCCGGCTCCCCCAGCTCCCTCGCTCCCAGCCTCTTCCCTGGGTCCCCTGCTCCGCTCCCCCGCCCCCACCCCACCTCCTCCTCCTGCCCTTGCCCTCCTCAGCCCCGCCAAGCCTGAGCAGCAGAGCTGGGGATATGACTTGGGCCCAGGAGCCAGCGAGCCTGCTCTGGATGATGGTGCCACTCCCATCCAAAGGAAGCCTCCGTCTGCGAGCCCACTTGCGCTTGAGCTGAGGCTAGGCCCTGCTCGCTCGGGCATCCTCAGGGCTCCAGTCTGACTCAAGGGCCTGCAGGGCCTGCAGGGCAGTCCCGCTGAGCCCAGCGGCCCCCGCTGCCTCCTGCCTGAACACCTGCTTTTGGGACTTGTCCTCCGCCGCCTCTGCCTGCTCCTCCTGCTTCTCCCCCACCGCTGAAGCCCCTGCCGCCTGCCGCTGCCTCCTGCCGCCGCGGTCCTCCTCCGCCACCACCTCCACCACGTCCACGACGTCCTCCATCAGCAGCAGCCACTCCTCCCGCTGGGGCCGAGCCTTCCCTCAGGGCCTCCACCCGGAAGGGGGCGCTCTCTCCCAAAGGTGCGCCAGCTAGCGCCTGCCTGCACGTGACCCCACTCCCCCCATCTACTGAAGAGCCCCTCCCCGCAGGCAGGCGGCCCAGGACTGCTGGGCAGTGGCAAGGTCCTCCGCGACCCCTGCCTCACTGGCCATGCCGCTCTGAGCTGAGGCAGCCATGCAGGACCAGGAGGTGGGAGCTGAGCAGCTGGGCCCCACAGAAGGTCTAGGGGCTGGGAGCAGCCCTGGCCACTGCCCTGCGCCCTTGCCCGCCTAGGCCCTGCTGCTTGAGGCTACCAGCGCTGCACGGTGGCCAAAGTGCCCCTGGAGCAGGCCAAGCCGAGGGAGGCTTGGTGGGGGGTGGGTGGGTGGGGGGTGCCAGGGCCAGATGCGCAAGCGCACAGCTCAGAGGCGCCAGGCTGGCGGCAGGCCTGGCAGGGAAGGCCCTCTGCTCTCTCGGCCAATCAGAGACAAGGCAGGGGGCGTCCCCCCTCAAGGCCCCCTCCCCGCGCCCCACCCCGGGCCCCGGGGCCCCCGGGCCCTGCCTCCACCCACCCCGTGGCCAGGGGCCTTGCCTCTCGGGCACTGCTCAAGGTGCCCACCTGCACCTGCTTGACCAAAGACACCAAAGACTCGTCTTTCACCTAGGCCCTTCAAGCTGAGCGAGGCCTCCCACAAGACAGGAGGCCCGGTTGCAGGGCAGCGTGCTGCAGTGGTCCTGCCCAGATCTCTTGCAGGTCCACGTCGTGGGCCGCCGCAGGTCATGCTCTGGCTTGCCTAGGGACTGTGTATCCAGCCTTGGCTAGGCTGGACCTGCCTAGCCATTGAGGGGCCCCAGAGCCCCAAGAGTCCAGCCCGGAGCCCTGTCCTTGTCTCTGCACCTCTGCCTGAGGGGCTCCCTGGGCCTCCGGGGTCTCTCGGGCCCTTGGCAGCCCGCACGGGCCTCCCTCTCTCTTCCCTGCCAGAAAGCCTCACAGAAAGCTACCAGGGCAGGACACCAAAGACACCGCCTCCTGGGTGGCCGGCATCCACGGCAGGTCAGGCGGGCACTTGGTGTGCTCCGCCCTTGCAGGAGGGGCCTTCTGAAGCGCCGGGCCAAGGCCTGCCTGGCCGCCAGACAACGGAGCTGGCCCAGGCCCCTCCCGGGCAAGGCGTGCCACTGCAGGCCACTCCGCCGTAGCCACAAGGCTTGCAGACCCCGAGACGGGACACACTCTTTGCTGGCACGGTGACCACCCCGAAATCCGTGTGCGAGCCCAGAGAGCGAGGTGCTGAGGACAGAGCCCGCTCAAGGAACATCACGCCCCGCCAACCCCGCCCCGGTGGCAGGCCCACAGGGGAGACTGAATTCTTTCCGAGTCATGCCTGCCCCTTGTGAGAGGGTCTGCCCAGGTCCAGCCTACACCTTCCTTCGCAGCCCTTGGGTCGGGGCGCGGAAGGAGGCTCAGGCTAAGCCATCCTGGTCCATCCCAGGCACCCCCAGGGCTCGTCCAAAGGCACAGAGCGAGATCGACATCTGCTCGTGTGTGGGTAGGCGGCAGTCGGTGAGGCGGCGGTGCCGGTCCACCTCCCAAACCTTCCATGCCGGGCCAGCCTTTCCACAAGGGGCTGCTCCCATGGGAGAAAGGGTACCGGTGCCCGGGAGAAGGGGGAAGACGGTGCTGCAGCTGTTGGCCTCAGGAGCAGGAGGTCGGGAGTGCGTGGGATGGGCTGCAGGGGCGGGGGGCGGGGGTGCCCTGGGGCGGGCCGGCTCCCACGGGGGCTCTTCCTCTGGGTGTGGACTTTGGCCCCTTGTCCTGCTCGGGTCCTTGAACTCGCCCCTGCCCAAGACGGGTGCTTCGGGCTGGCCTCTCCTCTGGGCCCGTGGATGGAGGAAGCCCCGTCCCCTGCCCCTGTTTGAGGGCCCTGTCTCCAAGTGGGCCGTCTGCCCTTTCGGCCTCCTCCTCCTCCCAGGCCCTGGCCGCGAACCAAAGGCCGTGGCCGCTCCACAGCGCCAAGGTAGGCTGCCCCCAGCTCCGTCCTCCACTTCCACAGGCCCGCCTCTCTCCCTCAGACAGGCAGTTCCTCAGCCAGCGGGTGCCCAAGCCCCGCAGGACCCTGGCCACTCACGCATACCGCATGAACCCCCCAGACAAACCCACAGCAAGACACGAACACTCCTCAGAGGCTTTAGGTCTCGCTCAGCCTCGGGCCAGGCACGGGGGCGGAACCCACCGGCTGGAACGCTCCCTGGCCTCATGTCTCTCCTGGGCTCTGAGCACTCATCTGGGGCACCCGTGGGCCCCTCTGGCCTCCTCGTCTTCCACCTGGCCCAACCCGTGCCCCATCGCCTCCATCTCCAGGTCACGCGTGCCCAGAACACACTCGAGCACTCGTACACACCCCCACACAGGCACACGGGCACACAGGGACACGGGACCAAGGCCACAACCCGGGGGAACACGAGGAGGAGGAGGACCTGCTTGGGCCAACCACCGGGAGCAAGGGGCCAAGAGGCAGAGAAGCCTGCCCTTTAGGGAACCCTCCCCTGTTCTTTCCCCCAGGCCTCGAGTACTGGGCGCCCGCTAGCCTCGGGCCGTGTCCAGGCTGGCCTCTGGTCTGGTGCTGGCAGCCGAAGGGGTGGCCGGGACCTTGCAAGGGAGACTCTGCACATCGGCACAGGACGAGGTAGAGGTAGAGGGGAGCCGAGCTCCTCGAGACCTGGAGGCCCTTGGCCAGGAGGGCAGGGGCAGGGGGAGAAGTGGTGGCGGCGCCAGGGCCTGGCGTGGGCGGCTGGTGTGGCTGGGGGTGCAGAGGCAGCCGCCCGGACACCGCCCACGCTGTCGGAGGCGCCCAAGCCCGACAGCGACGGTCACTCCGACGGACAACAGGGCTCCAGCAGCCACGCCTGGCTGGGAGACAGACCCTGCCCCTGAAAGCGCCGGTGGTCTGAATCCCGGGAGACCGGGGGCCCTCCGGCCCTCGCTCCTGCGCCCCAGCCACTCCCTGGATGGCCTGAGAGCCCGCCCCACGCCCAGGCTCCTCTGAGCCTCAGCCTCCCCTTCTGCTGGGAAAGGGCAGGCCCGGCTTCCTGAGGACCCTCCTTTCCGCGCCGGGGGCACGGGGCCCTGGGCTCCCCAAGGACACGTGCTCCTCTCCGTTACCTCGCCTGCGGCTGCCGTCCTCTCACGGGTAGTAGCGCGTGCTGTGGGGCCACACATCCTCCGTGATGACCTGGCGGGGGAGACAGACCGGGGCAGGACAGGCTAGCCGCGGCCCAGGGCGGACCCCTTCGCCAGGAGCCCGGGGACACCAACACGGCCACTGCTGAAGACGGCCAGAGGCACCCCACCTCAGCCACCCAGGCAGAGCCTGGGCAGCCCTGGTGCGACTGCCCACGGTGAGCAAGTTGAGGCTGGTGGGGTCCTGCCTGCGGCTGGGGGGCTCCCCGGTCACAGGCCCAGAACCACTGGACCGCAGTGGAACGGGACACCCGGTATCCTGGAGGACGAGCGGGGACCCAGGGGATGAGCAGCCAGCGCCCCCCCACCCACGCCCTCCCACGCTCACCCCCACCAGCCAGGCCACCAGCGCCTACCTGCGATGCCAAGGTGGTACTCCCTAACGATCACTCTGTTCCAGAAGGAGGGGCTGTGCCCAAAGGAAAACACCAACTCGCGGCGGTAGGTAGCCGGGGTGGCCCCGTTCCTGCACCTGCCACACCCAAGACGAGGGCAAGGAGGAGAGCCCGGCCAGGGCTCCCGAGCTTGCCTGTTTGGCGGCGGTGACCCCCGTCCTTTGCTCCTCTGCCTGGGCTCACAGCCAGGCCTGCTGGACAGCCCCCTGCGCCCTGCCTGCTGGTTGCCAGGCCTGCTCGCCCCGCCCCCACGGGGCTTCAGCTCCCCCAGCCTCACCTCCACACGGGGCGGCTAGCCAAGCACGTCTTCGTCTCGGTCACTCGTCACAGCCAACCGCAGCGGATGGTTCCGAACGTGCAACTCGTCAAGGAGGGGTCGCCTGCTTCATGCCAGACAAGGAAGGGCCCCAAAGCCCTGAACCGGTCCCTCCCTCCCACCCGTCATCCGCCTGTCCCCGCACATGCGGGGACACGCACACACAAACACTCACGCTCCAACTTGAAACCCACCCACGCCCACACCCAGACGGCCCCTGGACCTCAGCCCCTGCCCTGTCTGCACACATGCGCCTGCCTGGGGGAATCCTTGGTGTCCTGCACCTCTGGGGCTGGCTGTGGACACCCACACGGGGAGGGCCGGCTTGCTGAGCACTCCCGATCACTGCACAGGGCCTGGGGGTGCGGGGGCAGGCCACCGCTGCTCCCCAGGTCTGCCGGTGCTCGGTCCCCGTCTGACTCAGGCCTTCTCTGCCGGGATGGGGCTGTGGGCTGAAAGGCCGCCCTTGGCTGCTGACCGCACCCATCTACAGAAGGGGCTGAGGGGCTGCGCGCCTGGAGCCCAGCCCGACTCCCAGCCTGCCAGGGGCAGGGCCTGTGGCTGGGAGCCTGGGGCCGTGGGTGGAGCTGGGGGGGGCCTCTGGGTGGGAGGGAGTGAGTGCCTTGCCCCCATTCTAGTGTGTGGGCCAAGGGCCCGGGGAAGGTAGCCTCTAGGCGGGCCAGACGGGGTCTGCCCAGCAGAGCTCCCTCTCCCAGCATCAACACAAACACCTACGCTCTTGCGCGGGGGCGGCGGCAGCGGTGGCGGCGGCGGCGGCGGCGTGGGCATTGTGGGAGGCGAGAACAAACCAAGTCGCTGGCCTCTCCCGGATGGACAGGACGGGGCGTGGCTCTCCCACTGTCTCCGGGGACTTCCCCTGGCAGGAAACCTTCCCAAGAACCCTCGGTGCGAGGGGGCTGTGGGCCTCTCCCGCGCGGCCTAGGCGTCGTTGGCATCCTGGCCGTGGTCGGCGTCGTCGGAGGCTTGCCCAGGGGCCCCGCAGCCCAATCCAAAAGGACTGCCCCGAAGTGGCTGCTCAGACACCGGCACGTGGCCCTGCAGCCACTGCCTCCCCGCCTGCTGTGCCTCTGGGGCAAGCTCCCAGCCCACCCCGGCTCCCCCAGCTCCCTCGCTCCCAGCCTCTTCCCTGGGTCCCCTGCTCCGCTCCCCCGCCCCCACACCACCTCCTCCTCCTGCCCTTGCCCTCCTCAGCCCCGCCAAGCCTGAGCAGCAGAGCTGGGGATATGACTTGGGCCCAGGAGCCAGCGAGCCTGCTCTGGATGATGGTGCCACTCCCATCCAAAGGAAGCCTCCGTCTGCGAGCCCACTTGCGCTTGAGCTGAGGCTAGGCCCTGCTCGCTCGGGCATCCTCAGGGCTCCAGTCTGACTCAAGGGCCTGCAGGGCCTGCAGGGCAGTCCCGCTGAGCCCAGCGGCCCCCGCTGCCTCCTGCCTGAACACCTGCTTTTGGGACTTGTCCTCCGCCGCCTCTGCCTGCTCCTCCTGCTTCTCCCCCACCGCTGAAGCCCCTGCCGCCTGCCGCTGCCTCCTGCCGCCGCGGTCCTCCTCCGCCACCACCTCCACCACGTCCACGACGTCCTCCATCAGCAGCAGCCACTCCTCCCGCTGGGGCCGAGCCTTCCCTCAGGGCCTCCACCCGGAAGGGGGCGCTCTCTCCCAAAGGTGCGCCAGCTAGCGCCTGCCTGCACGTGACCCCACTCCCCCCATCTACTGAAGAGCCCCTCCCCGCAGGCAGGCGGCCCAGGACTGCTGGGCAGTGGCAAGGTCCTCCGCGACCCCTGCCTCACTGGCCATGCCGCTCTGAGCTGAGGCAGCCATGCAGGACCAGGAGGTGGGAGCTGAGCAGCTGGGCCCCACAGAAGGGCTAGGGGCTGGGAGCAGCCCTGGCCACTGCCCTGCGCCCTTGCCCGCCTAGGCCCTGCTGCTTGAGGCTACCAGCGCTGCACGGTGGCCAAAGTGCCCCTGGAGCAGGCCAAGCCGAGGGAGGCTTGGTGGGGGGTGGGTGGGTGGGGGGTGCCAGGGCCAGATGCGCAAGCGCACAGCTCAGAGGCGCCAGGCTGGCGGCAGGCCTGGCAGGGAAGGCCCTCTGCTCTCTCGGCCAATCAGAGACAAGGCAGGGGGCGTCCCCCCTCAAGGCCCCCTCCCCGCGCCCCACCCCGGGCCCCGGGGCCCCCGGGCCCTGCCTCCACCCACCCCGTGGCCAGGGGCCTTGCCTCTCGGGCACTGCTCAAGGTGCCCACCTGCACCTGCTTGACCAAAGACACCAAAGACTCGTCTTTCACCTAGGCCCTTCAAGCTGAGCGAGGCCTCCCACAAGACAGGAGGCCCGGTTGCAGGGCAGCGTGCTGCAGTGGTCCTGCCCAGATCTCTTGCAGGTCCACGTCGTGGGCCGCCGCAGGTCATGCTCTGGCTTGCCTAGGGACTGTGTATCCAGCCTTGGCTAGGCTGGACCTGCCTAGCCATTGAGGGGCCCCAGAGCCCCAAGAGTCCAGCCCGGAGCCCTGTCCTTGTCTCTGCACCTCTGCCTGAGGGGCTCCCTGGGCCTCCGGGGTCTCTCGGGCCCTTGGCAGCCCGCACGGGCCTCCCTCTCTCTTCCCTGCCAGAAAGCCTCACAGAAAGCTACCAGGGCAGGACACCAAAGACACCGCCTCCTGGGTGGCCGGCATCCACGGCAGGTCAGGCGGGCACTTGGTGTGCTCCGCCCTTGCAGGAGGGGCCTTCTGAAGCGCCGGGCCAAGGCCTGCCTGGCCGCCAGACAACGGAGCTGGCCCAGGCCCCTCCCGGGCAAGGCGTGCCACTGCAGGCCACTCCGCCGTAGCCACAAGGCTTGCAGACCCCGAGACGGGACACACTCTTTGCTGGCACGGTGACCACCCCGAAATCCGTGTGCGAGCCCAGAGAGCGAGGTGCTGAGGACAGAGCCCGCTCAAGGAACATCACGCCCCGCCAACCCCGCCCCGGTGGCAGGCCCACAGGGGAGACTGAATTCTTTCCGAGTCATGCCTGCCCCTTGTGAGAGGGTCTGCCCAGGTCCAGCCTACACCTTCCTTCGCAGCCCTTGGGTCGGGGCGCGGAAGGAGGCTCAGGCTAAGCCATCCTGGTCCATCCCAGGCACCCCCAGGGCTCGTCCAAAGGCACAGAGCGAGATCGACATCTGCTCGTGTTTGGGTAGGCGGCAGTCGGTGAGGCGGCGGTGCCGGTCCACCTCCCAAACCTTCCATGCCGGGCCAGCCTTTCCACAAGGGGCTGCTCCCATGGGAGAAAGGGTACCGGTGCCCGGGAGAAGGGGGAAGACGGTGCTGCAGCTGTTGGCCTCAGGAGCAGGAGGTCGGGAGTGCGTGGGATGGGCTGCAGGGGCGGGGGGCGGGGGTGCCCTGGGGCGGGCCGGCTCCCACGGGGGCTCTTCCTCTGGGTGTGGACTTTGGCCCCTTGTCCTGCTCGGGTCCTTGAACTCGCCCCTGCCCAAGACGGGTGCTTCGGGCTGGCCTCTCCTCTGGGCCCGTGGATGGAGGAAGCCCCGTCCCCTGCCCCTGTTTGAGGGCCCTGTCTCCAAGTGGGCCGTCTGCCCTTTCGGCCTCCTCCTCCTCCCAGGCCCTGGCCGCGAACCAAAGGCCGTGGCCGCTCCACAGCGCCAAGGTAGGCTGCCCCCAGCTCCGTCCTCCACTTCCACAGGCCCGCCTCTCTCCCTCAGACAGGCAGTTCCTCAGCCAGCGGGTGCCCAAGCCCCGCAGGACCCTGGCCACTCACGCATACCGCATGAACCCCCCAGACAAACCCACAGCAAGACACGAGCACTCCTCAGAGGCTTTAGGTCTCGCTCAGCCTCGGGCCAGGCACGGGGGCGGAACCCACCGGCTGGAACGCTCCCTGGCCTCATGTCTCTCCTGGGCTCTGAGCACTCATCTGGGGCACCCGTGGGCCCCTCTGGCCTCCTCGTCTTCCACCTGGCCCAACCCGTGCCCCATCGCCTCCATCTCCAGGTCACGCATGCCCAGAACACACTCGAGCACTCGTACACACCCCCACACAGGCACACGGGCACACAGGGACACGGGACCAAGGCCACAACCCGGGGGAACACGAGGAGGAGGAGGACCTGCTTGGGCCAACCACCGGGAGCAAGGGGCCAAGAGGCAGAGAAGCCTGCCCTTTAGGGAACCCTCCCCTGTTCTTTCCCCCAGGCCTCGAGTACTGGGCGCCCGCTAGCCTCGGGCCGTGTCCAGGCTGGCCTCTGGTCTGGTGCTGGCAGCCGAAGGGGTGGCCGGGACCTTGCAAGGGAGACTCTGCACATCGGCACAGGACGAGCATGGTAGAGGGGAGCCGAGCTCCTCGAGACCTGGAGGCCTTTGGCCAGGAGGGCAGGGGCAGGGGGAGAAGTGGTGGCGGCGCCAGGGCCTGGCGTGGGCGGCTGGTGTGGCTGGGGGTGCAGAGGCAGCCGCCCGGACACCGCCCACGCTGTCGGAGGCGCCCAAGCCCGACAGCGACGGTCACTCCGACGGACAACAGGGCTCCAGCAGCCACGCCTGGCTGGGAGACAGACCCTGCCCCTGAAAGCGCCGGTGGTCTGAATCCCGGGAGACCGGGGGCCCTCCGGCCCTCGCTCCTGCGCCCCAGCCACTCCCTGGATGGCCTGAGAGCCCGCCCCACGCCCAGGCTCCTCTGAGCCTCAGCCTCCCCTTCTGCTGGGAAAGGGCAGGCCCGGCTTCCTGAGGACCCTCCTTTCCGCGCCGGGGGCACGGGGCCCTGGGCTCCCCAAGGACACCTGCTCCTCTCCGTTACCTCGCCTGCGGCTGCCGTCCTCTCGCGGGTAGTAGCGCGTGCTGTGGGGCCACACATCCTCCGTGATGACCTGGCGGGGGAGACAGACCGGGGCAGGACAGGCTAGCCGCGGCCCAGGGCGGACCCCTTCGCCAGGAGCCCGGGGACACCAACACGGCCACTGCTGAAGACGGCCAGAGGCACCCCACCTCAGCCACCCAGGCAGAGCCTGGGCAGCCCTGGTGCGACTGCCCACGGTGAGCAAGTTGAGGCTGGTGGGGTCCTGCCTGCGGCTGGGGGGCTCCCCGGTCACAGGCCCAGAACCACTGGACCGCAGTGGAACGGGACACCCGGTATCCTGGAGGACGAGCGGGGACCCAGGGGATGAGCAGCCAGCGCCCCCACCCACGCCCTCCCACGCTCACCCCCACCAGCCAGGCCACCAGCGCCTACCTGCGATGCCAAGGTGGTACTCCCTAACGATCACTCTGTTCCAGAAGGAGGGGCTGTGCCCAAAGGAAAACACCAACTCGCGGCGGTAGGTAGCCGGGGTGGCCCCGTTCCTGCACCTGCCACACCCAAGACGAGGGCAAGGAGGAGAGCCCGGCCAGGGCTCCCGAGCTTGCCTGTTTGGCGGCGGTGACCCCCGTCCTTTGCTCCTCTGCCTGGGCTCACAGCCAGGCCTGCTGGACAGCCCCCTGCGCCCTGCCTGCTGGTTGCCAGGCCTGCTCGCCCCGCCCCCACGGGGCTTCAGCTCCCCCAGCCTCACCTCCACACGGGGCGGCTAGCCAAGCACGTCTTCGTCTCGGTCACTCGTCACGGCCAACCGCAGCGGATGGTTCCGAACGTGCAACTCGTCAAGGAGGGGTCGCCTGCTTCATGCCAGACAAGGAAGGGCCCCAAAGCCCTGAACCGGTCCCTCCCTCCCACCCGTCATCCGCCTGTCCCCGCACATGCGGGGACACGCACACACAAACACTCACGCTCCAACTTGAAACCCACCCACGCCCACACCCAGACGGCCCCTGGACCTCAGCCCCTGCCCTGTCTGCACACATGCGCCTGCCTGGGGGAATCCTTGGTGTCCTGCACCTCTGGGGCTGGCTGTGGACACCCACACGGGGAGGGCCGGCTTGCTGAGCACTCCCGATCACTGCACAGGGCCTGGGGGTGCGGGGGCAGGCCACCGCTGCTCCCCAGGTCTGCCGGTGCTCGGTCCCCGTCTGACTCAGGCCTTCTCTGCCGGGATGGGGCTGTGGGCTGAAAGGCCGCCCTTGGCTGCTGACCGCACCCATCTACAGAAGGGGCTGAGGGGCTGCGCGCCTGGAGCCCAGCCCGACTCCCAGCCTGCCAGGGGCAGGGCCTGTGGCTGGGAGCCTGGGGCCGTGGGTGGAGCTGGGGGGGGCCTCTGGGTGGGAGGGAGTGAGTGCCTTGCCCCCATTCTAGTGTGTGGGCCAAGGGCCCGGGGAAGCAGGGATGGTAGCCTCTAGGCGGGCCAGACGGGGTCTGCCCAGCAGAGCTCCCTCTCCCAGCATCAACACAAACACCTACGCTCTTGCGCGGGGGCGGCGGCGGCGGCGGCGGCGGCGGCGGCGGCGGCGGCGGCGGCGTGGGCATTGTGGGAGTCGAGAACAAACCAAGTCGCTGGCCTCTCCCGGATGGACAGGACGGGGCGTGGCTCTCCCACTGTCTCCGGGGACTTCCCCTGGCAGGAAACCTTCCCAAGAGCCCTCGGTGCGAGGGGGCTGTGGGCCTCTCCCGCGCGGCCTAGGTGTCGTTGGCATCCTGGCCGTGGTCGGCGTCGTCGGAGGCTTGCCCAGGGGCCCCGCAGCCCAATCCAAAAGGACTGCCCCGAAGTGGCTGCTCAGACACCGGCACGTGGCCCTGCAGCCACTGCCTCCCCGCCTGCTGTGCCTCTGGGGCAAGCTCCCAGCCCACCCCGGCTCCCCCAGCTCCCTCGCTCCCAGCCTCTTCCCTGGGTCCCCTGCTCCGCTCCCCCGCCCCCACCCCACCTCCTCCTCCTGCCCTTGCCCTCCTCAGCCCCGCCAAGCCTGAGCAGCAGAGCTGGGGATATGACTTGGGCCCAGGAGCCAGCGAGCCTGCTCTGGATGATGGTGCCACTCCCATCCAAAGGAAGCCTCCGTCTGCGAGCCCACTTGCGCTTGAGCTGAGGCTAGGCCCTGCTCGCTCGGGCATCCTCAGGGCTCCAGTCTGACTCAAGGGCCTGCAGGGCCTGCAGGGCAGTCCCGCTGAGCCCAGCGGCCCCCGCTGCCTCCTGCCTGAACACCTGCTTTTGGGACTTGTCCTCCGCCGCCTCTGCCTGCTCCTCCTGCTTCTCCCCCACCGCTGAAGCCCCTGCCGCCTGCCGCTGCCTCCTGCCGCCGCGGTCCTCCTCCGCCACCACCTCCACCACGTCCACGACGTCCTCCATCAGCAGCAGCCACTCCTCCCGCTGGGGCCGAGCCTTCCCTCAGGGCCTCCACCCGGAAGGGGGCGCTCTCTCCCAAAGGTGCGCCAGCTAGCGCCTGCCTGCACGTGACCCCACTCCCCCCATCTACTGAAGAGCCCCTCCCCGCAGGCAGGCGGCCCAGGACTGCTGGGCAGTGGCAAGGTCCTCCGCGACCCCTGCCTCACTGGCCATGCCGCTCTGAGCTGAGGCAGCCATGCAGGACCAGGAGGTGGGAGCTGAGCAGCTGGGCCCCACAGAAGGGCTAGGGGCTGGGAGCAGCCCTGGCCACTGCCCTGCGCCCTTGCCCGCCTAGGCCCTGCTGCTTGAGGCTACCAGCGCTGCACGGTGGCCAAAGTGCCCCTGGAGCAGGCCAAGCCGAGGGAGGCTTGGTGGGGGGTGGGTGGGTGGGGGGTGCCAGGGCCAGATGCGCAAGCGCACAGCTCAGAGGCGCCAGGCTGGCGGCAGGCCTGGCAGGGAAGGCCCTCTGCTCTCTCGGCCAATCAGAGACAAGGCAGGGGGCGTCCCCCCTCAAGGCCCCCTCCCCGCGCCCCACCCCGGGCCCCGGGGCCCCCGGGCCCTGCCTCCACCCACCCCGTGGCCAGGGGCCTTGCCTCTCGGGCACTGCTCAAGGTGCCCACCTGCACCTGCTTGACCAAAGACACCAAAGACTCGTCTTTCACCTAGGCCCTTCAAGCTGAGCGAGGCCTCCCACAAGACAGGAGGCCCGGTTGCAGGGCAGCGTGCTGCAGTGGTCCTGCCCAGATCTCTTGCAGGTCCACGTCGTGGGCCGCCGCAGGTCATGCTCTGGCTTGCCTAGGGACTGTGTATCCAGCCTTGGCTAGGCTGGACCTGCCTAGCCATTGAGGGGCCCCAGAGCCCCAAGAGTCCAGCCCGGAGCCCTGTCCTTGTCTCTGCACCTCTGCCTGAGGGGCTCCCTGGGCCTCCGGGGTCTCTCAGGCCCTTGGCAGCCCGCACGGGCCTCCCTCTCTCTTCCCTGCCAGAAAGCCTCACAGAAAGCTACCAGGGCAGGACACCAAAGACACCGCCTCCTGGGTGGCCGGCATCCACGGCAGGTCAGGCGGGCACTTGGTGTGCTCCGCCCTTGCAGGAGGGGCCTTCTGAAGCGCCGGGCCAAGGCCTGCCTGGCCGCCAGACAACGGAGCTGGCCCAGGCCCCTCCCGGGCAAGGCGTGCCACTGCAGGCCACTCCGCCGTAGCCACAAGGCTTGCAGACCCCGAGACGGGACACACTCTTTGCTGGCACGGTGACCACCCCGAAATCCGTGTGCGAGCCCAGAGAGCGAGGTGCTGAGGACAGAGCCCGCTCAAGGAACATCACGCCCCGCCAACCCCGCCCCGGTGGCAGGCCCACAGGGGAGACTGAATTCTTTCCGAGTCATGCCTGCCCCTTGTGAGAGGGTCTGCCCAGGTCCAGCCTACACCTTCCTTCGCAGCCCTTGGGTCGGGGCGCGGAAGGAGGCTCAGGCTAAGCCATCCTGGTCCATCCCAGGCACCCCCAGGGCTCGTCCAAAGGCACAGAGCGAGATCGACATCTGCTCGTGTTTGGGTAGGCGGCAGTCGGTGAGGCGGCGGTGCCGGTCCACCTCCCAAACCTTCCATGCCGGGCCAGCCTTTCCACAAGGGGCTGCTCCCATGGGAGAAAGGGTACCGGTGCCCGGGAGAAGGGGGAAGACGGTGCTGCAGCTGTTGGCCTCAGGAGCAGGAGGTCGGGAGTGCGTGGGATGGGCTGCAGGGGCGGGGGGCGGGGGTGCCCTGGGGCGGGCCGGCTCCCACGGGGGCTCTTCCTCTGGGTGTGGACTTTGGCCCCTTGTCCTGCTCGGGTCCTTGAACTCGCCCCTGCCCAAGACGGGTGCTTCGGGCTGGCCTCTCCTCTGGGCCCGTGGATGGAGGAAGCCCCGTCCCCTGCCCCTGTTTGAGGGCCCTGTCTCCAAGTGGGCCGTCTGCCCTTTCGGCCTCCTCCTCCTCCCAGGCCCTGGCCGCGAACCAAAGGCCGTGGCCGCTCCACAGCGCCAAGGTAGGCTGCCCCCAGCTCCGTCCTCCACTTCCACAGGCCCGCCTCTCTCCCTCAGACAGGCAGTTCCTCAGCCAGCGGGTGCCCAAGCCCCGCAGGACCCTGGCCACTCACGCATACCGCATGAACCCCCCAGACAAACCCACAGCAAGACACGAGCACTCCTCAGAGGCTTTAGGTCTCGCTCAGCCTCGGGCCAGGCACGGGGGCGGAACCCACCGGCTGGAACGCTCCCTGGCCTCATGTCTCTCCTGGGCTCTGAGCACTCATCTGGGGCACCCGTGGGCCCCTCTGGCCTCCTCGTCTTCCACCTGGCCCAACCCGTGCCCCATCGCCTCCATCTCCAGGTCACGCGTGCCCAGAACACACTCGAGCACTCGTACACACCCCCACACAGGCACACGGGCACACAGGGACACGGGACCAAGGCCACAACCCGGGGGAACACGAGGAGGAGGAGGACCTGCTTGGGCCAACCACCGGGAGCAAGGGGCCAAGAGGCAGAGAAGCCTGCCCTTTAGGGAACCCTCCCCTGTTCTTTCCCCCAGGCCTCGAGTACTGGGCGCCCGCTAGCCTCGGGCCGTGTCCAGGCTGGCCTCTGGTCTGGTGCTGGCAGCCGAAGGGGTGGCCGGGACCTTGCAAGGGAGACTCTGCACATCGGCACAGGACGAGCATGGTAGAGGGGAGCCGAGCTCCTCGAGACCTGGAGGCCTTTGGCCAGGAGGGCAGGGGCAGGGGGAGAAGTGGTGGCGGCGCCAGGGCCTGGCGTGGGCGGCTGGTGTGGCTGGGGGTGCAGAGGCAGCCGCCCGGACACCGCCCACGCTGTCGGAGGCGCCCAAGCCCGACAGCGACGGTCACTCCGACGGACAACAGGGCTCCAGCAGCCATGCCTGGCTGGGAGACAGACCCTGCCCCTGAAAGCGCCGGTGGTCTGAATCCCGGGAGACCGGGGGCCCTCCGGCCCTCGCTCCTGCGCCCCAGCCACTCCCTGGATGGCCTGAGAGCCCGCCCCACGCCCAGGCTCCTCTGAGCCTCAGCCTCCCCTTCTGCTGGGAAAGGGCAGGCCCGGCTTCCTGAGGACCCTCCTTTCCGCGCCGGGGGCACGGGGCCCTGGGCTCCCCAAGGACACCTGCTCCTCTCCGTTACCTCGCCTGCGGCTGCCGTCCTCTCGCGGGTAGTAGCGCGTGCTGTGGGGCCACACATCCTCCGTGATGACCTGGCGGGGGAGACAGACCGGGGCAGGACAGGCTAGCCGCGGCCCAGGGCGGACCCCTTCGCCAGGAGCCCGGGGACACCAACACGGCCACTGCTGAAGACGGCCAGAGGCACCCCACCTCAGCCACCCAGGCAGAGCCTGGGCAGCCCTGGTGCGACTGCCCACGGTGAGCAAGTTGAGGCTGGTGGGGTCCTGCCTGCGGCTGGGGGGCTCCCCGGTCACAGGCCCAGAACCACTGGACCGCAGTGGAACGGGACACCCGGTATCCTGGAGGACGAGCGGGGACCCAGGGGATGAGCAGCCAGCGCCCCCCCACCCACGCCCTCCCACGCTCACCCCCACCAGCCAGGCCACCAGCGCCTACCTGCGATGCCAAGGTGGTACTCCCTAACGATCACTCTGTTCCAGAAGGAGGGGCTGTGCCCAAAGGAAAACACCAACTCGCGGCGGTAGGTAGCCGGGGTGGCCCCGTTCCTGCACCTGCCACACCCAAGACGAGGGCAAGGAGGAGAGCCCGGCCAGGGCTCCCGAGCTTGCCTGTTTGGCGGCGGTGACCCCCGTCCTTTGCTCCTCTGCCTGGGCTCACAGCCAGGCCTGCTGGACAGCCCCCTGCGCCCTGCCTGCTGGTTGCCAGGCCTGCTCGCCCCGCCCCCACGGGGCTTCAGCTCCCCCAGCCTCACCTCCACACGGGGCGGCTAGCCAAGCACGTCTTCGTCTCGGTCACTCGTCACGGCCAACCGCAGCGGATGGTTCCGAACGTGCAACTCGTCAAGGAGGGGTCGCCTGCTTCATGCCAGACAAGGAAGGGCCCCAAAGCCCTGAACCGGTCCCTCCCTCCCACCCGTCATCCGCCTGTCCCCGCACATGCGGGGACACGCACACACAAACACTCACGCTCCAACTTGAAACCCACCCACGCCCACACCCAGACGGCCCCTGGACCTCAGCCCCTGCCCTGTCTGCACACATGCGCCTGCCTGGGGGAATCCTTGGTGTCCTGCACCTCTGGGGCTGGCTGTGGACACCCACACGGGGAGGGCCGGCTTGCTGAGCCACCGCTGCTCCCCAGGTCTGCCGGTGCTCGGTCCCCGTCTGACTCAGGCCTTCTCTGCCGGGATGGGGCTGTGGGCTGAAAGGCCGCCCTTGGCTGCTGACCGCACCCATCTACAGAAGGGGCTGAGGGGCTGCGCGCCTGGAGCCCAGCCCGACTCCCAGCCTGCCAGGGGCAGGGCCTGTGGCTGGGAGCCTGGGGCCGTGGGTGGAGCTGGGGGGGGCCTCTGGGTGGGAGGGAGTGAGTGCCTTGCCCCCATTCTAGTGTGTGGGCCAAGGGCCCGGGGAAGCAGGGATGGTAGCCTCTAGGCGGGCCAGACGGGGTCTGCCCAGCAGAGCTCCCTCTCCCAGCATCAACACAAACACCTACGCTCTTGCGCGGGGGCGGCGGCGGCGGCGGCGGCGGCGGCGGCGGCGGCGGCGGCGGCGGCGGCGGCGGCGTGGGCATTGTGGGAGTCGAGAACAAACCAAGTCGCTGGCCTCTCCCGGATGGACAGGACGGGGCGTGGCTCTCCCACTGTCTCCGGGGACTTCCCCTGGCAGGAAACCTTCCCAAGAGCCCTCGGTGCGAGGGGGCTGTGGGCCTCTCCCGCGCGGCCTAGGTGTCGTTGGCATCCTGGCCGTGGTCGGCGTCGTCGGAGGCTTGCCCAGGGGCCCCGCAGCCCAATCCAAAAGGACTGCCCCGAAGTGGCTGCTCAGACACCGGCACGTGGCCCTGCAGCCACTGCCTCCCCGCCTGCTGTGCCTCTGGGGCAAGCTCCCAGCCCACCCCGGCTCCCCCAGCTCCCTCGCTCCCAGCCTCTTCCCTGGGTCCCCTGCTCCGCTCCCCCGCCCCCACCCCACCTCCTCCTCCTGCCCTTGCCCTCCTCAGCCCCGCCAAGCCTGAGCAGCAGAGCTGGGGATATGACTTGGGCCCAGGAGCCAGCGAGCCTGCTCTGGATGATGGTGCCACTCCCATCCAAAGGAAGCCTCCGTCTGCGAGCCCACTTGCGCTTGAGCTGAGGCTAGGCCCTGCTCGCTCGGGCATCCTCAGGGCTCCAGTCTGACTCAAGGGCCTGCAGGGCCTGCAGGGCAGTCCCGCTGAGCCCAGCGGCCCCCGCTGCCTCCTGCCTGAACACCTGCTTTTGGGACTTGTCCTCCGCCGCCTCTGCCTGCTCCTCCTGCTTCTCCCCCACCGCTGAAGCCCCTGCCGCCTGCCGCTGCCTCCTGCCGCCGCGGTCCTCCTCCGCCACCACCTCCACCACGTCCACGACGTCCTCCATCAGCAGCAGCCACTCCTCCCGCTGGGGCCGAGCCTTCCCTCAGGGCCTCCACCCGGAAGGGGGCGCTCTCTCCCAAAGGTGCGCCAGCTAGCGCCTGCCTGCACGTGACCCCACTCCCCCCATCTACTGAAGAGCCCCTCCCCGCAGGCAGGCGGCCCAGGACTGCTGGGCAGTGGCAAGGTCCTCCGCGACCCCTGCCTCACTGGCCATGCCGCTCTGAGCTGAGGCAGCCATGCAGGACCAGGAGGTGGGAGCTGAGCAGCTGGGCCCCACAGAAGGGCTAGGGGCTGGGAGCAGCCCTGGCCACTGCCCTGCGCCCTTGCCCGCCTAGGCCCTGCTGCTTGAGGCTACCAGCGCTGCACGGTGGCCAAAGTGCCCCTGGAGCAGGCCAAGCCGAGGGAGGCTTGGTGGGGGGTGGGTGGGTGGGGGGTGCCAGGGCCAGATGCGCAAGCGCACAGCTCAGAGGCGCCAGGCTGGCGGCAGGCCTGGCAGGGAAGGCCCTCTGCTCTCTCGGCCAATCAGAGACAAGGCAGGGGGCGTCCCCCCTCAAGGCCCCCTCCCCGCGCCCCACCCCGGGCCCCGGGGCCCCCGGGCCCTGCCTCCACCCACCCCGTGGCCAGGGGCCTTGCCTCTCGGGCACTGCTCAAGGTGCCCACCTGCACCTGCTTGACCAAAGACACCAAAGACTCGTCTTTCACCTAGGCCCTTCAAGCTGAGCGAGGCCTCCCACAAGACAGGAGGCCCGGTTGCAGGGCAGCGTGCTGCAGTGGTCCTGCCCAGATCTCTTGCAGGTCCACGTCGTGGGCCGCCGCAGGTCATGCTCTGGCTTGCCTAGGGACTGTGTATCCAGCCTTGGCTAGGCTGGACCTTCCTAGCCATTGAGGGGCCCCAGAGCCCCAAGAGTCCAGCCCGGAGCCCTGTCCTTGTCTCTGCACCTCTGCCTGAGGGGCTCCCTGGGCCTCCGGGGTCTCTCGGGCCCTTGGCAGCCCGCACGGGCCTCCCTCTCTCTTCCCTGCCAGAAAGCCTCACAGAAAGCTACCAGGGCAGGACACCAAAGACACCGCCTCCTGGGTGGCCGGCATCCACGGCAGGTCAGGCGGGCACTTGGTGTGCTCCGCCCTTGCAGGAGGGGCCTTCTGAAGCGCCGGGCCAAGGCCTGCCTGGCCGCCAGACAACGGAGCTGGCCCAGGCCCCTCCCGGGCAAGGCGTGCCACTGCAGGCCACTCCGCCGTAGCCACAAGGCTTGCAGACCCCGAGACGGGACACACTCTTTGCTGGCACGGTGACCACCCCGAAATCCGTGTGCGAGCCCAGAGAGCGAGGTGCTGAGGACAGAGCCCGCTCAAGGAACATCACGCCCCGCCAACCCCGCCCCGGTGGCAGGCCCACAGGGGAGACTGAATTCTTTCCGAGTCATGCCTGCCCCTTGTGAGAGGGTCTGCCCAGGTCCAGCCTACACCTTCCTTCGCAGCCCTTGGGTCGGGGCGCGGAAGGAGGCTCAGGCTAAGCCATCCTGGTCCATCCCAGGCACCCCCAGGGCTCGTCCAAAGGCACAGAGCGAGATCGACATCTGCTCGTGTTTGGGTAGGCGGCAGTCGGTGAGGCGGCGGTGCCGGTCCACCTCCCAAACCTTCCATGCCGGGCCAGCCTTTCCACAAGGGGCTGCTCCCATGGGAGAAAGGGTACCGGTGCCCGGGAGAAGGGGGAAGACGGTGCTGCAGCTGTTGGCCTCAGGAGCAGGAGGTCGGGAGTGCGTGGGATGGGCTGCAGGGGCGGGGGGCGGGGGTGCCCTGGGGCGGGCCGGCTCCCACGGGGGCTCTTCCTCTGGGTGTGGACTTTGGCCCCTTGTCCTGCTCGGGTCCTTGAACTCGCCCCTGCCCAAGACGGGTGCTTCGGGCTGGCCTCTCCTCTGGGCCCGTGGATGGAGGAAGCCCCGTCCCCTGCCCCTGTTTGAGGGCCCTGTCTCCAAGTGGGCCGTCTGCCCTTTCGGCCTCCTCCTCCTCCCAGGCCCTGGCCGCGAACCAAAGGCCGTGGCCGCTCCACAGCGCCAAGGTAGGCTGCCCCCAGCTCCGTCCTCCACTTCCACAGGCCCGCCTCTCTCCCTCAGACAGGCAGTTCCTCAGCCAGCGGGTGCCCAAGCCCCGCAGGACCCTGGCCACTCACGCATACCGCATGAACCCCCCAGACAAACCCACAGCAAGACACGAGCACTCCTCAGAGGCTTTAGGTCTCGCTCAGCCTCGGGCCAGGCACGGGGGCGGAACCCACCGGCTGGAACGCTCCCTGGCCTCATGTCTCTCCTGGGCTCTGAGCACTCATCTGGGGCACCCGTGGGCCCCTCTGGCCTCCTCGTCTTCCACCTGGCCCAACCCGTGCCCCATCGCCTCCATCTCCAGGTCACGCGTGCCCAGAACACACTCGAGCACTCGTACACACCCCCACACAGGCACACGGGCACACAGGGACACGGGACCAAGGCCACAACCCGGGGGAACACGAGGAGGAGGAGGACCTGCTTGGGCCAACCACCGGGAGCAAGGGGCCAAGAGGCAGAGAAGCCTGCCCTTTAGGGAACCCTCCCCTGTTCTTTCCCCCAGGCCTCGAGTACTGGGCGCCCGCTAGCCTCGGGCCGTGTCCAGGCTGGCCTCTGGTCTGGTGCTGGCAGCCGAAGGGGTGGCCGGGACCTTGCAAGGGAGACTCTGCACATCGGCACAGGACGAGCATGGTAGAGGGGAGCCGAGCTCCTCGAGACCTGGAGGCCTTTGGCCAGGAGGGCAGGGGCAGGGGGAGAAGTGGTGGCGGCGCCAGGGCCTGGCGTGGGCGGCTGGTGTGGCTGGGGGTGCAGAGGCAGCCGCCCGGACACCGCCCACGCTGTCGGAGGCGCCCAAGCCCGACAGCGACGGTCACTCCGACGGACAACAGGGCTCCAGCAGCCATGCCTGGCTGGGAGACAGACCCTGCCCCTGAAAGCGCCGGTGGTCTGAATCCCGGGAGACCGGGGGCCCTCCGGCCCTCGCTCCTGCGCCCCAGCCACTCCCTGGATGGCCTGAGAGCCCGCCCCACGCCCAGGCTCCTCTGAGCCTCAGCCTCCCCTTCTGCTGGGAAAGGGCAGGCCCGGCTTCCTGAGGACCCTCCTTTCCGCGCCGGGGGCACGGGGCCCTGGGCTCCCCAAGGACACCTGCTCCTCTCCGTTACCTCGCCTGCGGCTGCCGTCCTCTCGCGGGTAGTAGCGCGTGCTGTGGGGCCACACATCCTCCGTGATGACCTGGCGGGGGAGACAGACCGGGGCAGGACAGGCTAGCCGCGGCCCAGGGCGGACCCCTTCGCCAGGAGCCCGGGGACACCAACACGGCCACTGCTGAAGACGGCCAGAGGCACCCCACCTCAGCCACCCAGGCAGAGCCTGGGCAGCCCTGGTGCGACTGCCCACGGTGAGCAAGTTGAGGCTGGTGGGGTCCTGCCTGCGGCTGGGGGGCTCCCCGGTCACAGGCCCAGAACCACTGGACCGCAGTGGAACGGGACACCCGGTATCCTGGAGGACGAGCGGGGACCCAGGGGATGAGCAGCCAGCGCCCCCCCACCCACGCCCTCCCACGCTCACCCCCACCAGCCAGGCCACCAGCGCCTACCTGCGATGCCAAGGTGGTACTCCCTAACGATCACTCTGTTCCAGAAGGAGGGGCTGTGCCCAAAGGAAAACACCAACTCGCGGCGGTAGGTAGCCGGGGTGGCCCCGTTCCTGCACCTGCCACACCCAAGACGAGGGCAAGGAGGAGAGCCCGGCCAGGGCTCCCGAGCTTGCCTGTTTGGCGGCGGTGACCCCCGTCCTTTGCTCCTCTGCCTGGGCTCACAGCCAGGCCTGCTGGACAGCCCCCTGCGCCCTGCCTGCTGGTTGCCAGGCCTGCTCGCCCCGCCCCCACGGGGCTTCAGCTCCCCCAGCCTCACCTCCACACGGGGCGGCTAGCCAAGCACGTCTTCGTCTCGGTCACTCGTCACGGCCAACCGCAGCGGATGGTTCCGAACGTGCAACTCGTCAAGGAGGGGTCGCCTGCTTCATGCCAGACAAGGAAGGGCCCCAAAGCCCTGAACGGGTCCCTCCCTCCCACCCGTCATCCGCCTGTCCCCGCACATGCGGGGACACGCACACACAAACACTCACGCTCCAACTTGAAACCCACCCACGCCCACACCCAGACGGCCCCTGGACCTCAGCCCCTGCCCTGTCTGCACACATGCGCCTGCCTGGGGGAATCCTTGGTGTCCTGCACCTCTGGGGCTGGCTGTGGACACCCACACGGGGAGGGCCGGCTTGCTGAGCCACCGCTGCTCCCCAGGTCTGCCGGTGCTCGGTCCCCGTCTGACTCAGGCCTTCTCTGCCGGGATGGGGCTGTGGGCTGAAAGGCCGCCCTTGGCTGCTGACCGCACCCATCTACAGAAGGGGCTGAGGGGCTGCGCGCCTGGAGCCCAGCCCGACTCCCAGCCTGCCAGGGGCAGGGCCTGTGGCTGGGAGCCTGGGGCCGTGGGTGGAGCTGGGGGGGGCCTCTGGGTGGGAGGGAGTGAGTGCCTTGCCCCCATTCTAGTGTGTGGGCCAAGGGCCCGGGGAAGCAGGGATGGTAGCCTCTAGGCGGGCCAGACGGGGTCTGCCCAGCAGAGCTCCCTCTCCCAGCATCAACACAAACACCTACGCTCTTGCGCGGGGGCGGCGGCGGCGGCGGCGGCGGCGGCGGCGGCGGCGGCGGCGGCGGCGGCGGCGGCGGCGGCGGCGGCGGCGGCGTGGGCATTGTGGGAGGCGAGAACAAACCAAGTCGCTGGCCTCTCCCGGATGGACAGGACGGGGCGTGGCTCTCCCACTGTCTCCGGGGACTTCCCCTGGCAGGAAACCTTCCCAAGAGCCCTCGGTGCGAGGGGGCTGTGGGCCTCTCCCGCGCGGCCTAGGTGTCGTTGGCATCCTGGCCGTGGTCGGCGTCGTCGGAGGCTTGCCCAGGGGCCCCGCAGCCCAATCCAAAAGGACTGCCCCGAAGTGGCTGCTCAGACACCGGCACGTGGCCCTGCAGCCACTGCCTCCCCGCCTGCTGTGCCTCTGGGGCAAGCTCCCAGCCCACCCCGGCTCCCCCAGCTCCCTCGCTCCCAGCCTCTTCCCTGGGTCCCCTGCTCCGCTCCCCCGCCCCCACCCCACCTCCTCCTCCTGCCCTTGCCCTCCTCAGCCCCGCCAAGCCTGAGCAGCAGAGCTGGGGATATGACTTGGGCCCAGGAGCCAGCGAGCCTGCTCTGGATGATGGTGCCACTCCCATCCAAAGGAAGCCTCCGTCTGCGAGCCCACTTGCGCTTGAGCTGAGGCTAGGCCCTGCTCGCTCGGGCATCCTCAGGGCTCCAGTCTGACTCAAGGGCCTGCAGGGCCTGCAGGGCAGTCCCGCTGAGCCCAGCGGCCCCCGATGCCTCCTGCCTGAACACCTGCTTTTGGGACTTGTCCTCTGCCGCCTCTGCCTGCTCCTCCTGCTTCTCCCCCACCGCTGAAGCCCCTGCCGCCTGCCGCTGCCTCCTGCCGCCGCGGTCCTCCTCCGCCACCACCTCCACCACGTCCACGACGTCCTCCATCAGCAGCAGCCACTCCTCCCGCTGGGGCCGAGCCTTCCCTCAGGGCCTCCACCCGGAAGGGGGCGCTCTCTCCCAAAGGTGCGCCAGCTAGCGCCTGCCTGCACGTGACCCCACTCCCCCCATCTACTGAAGAGCCCCTCCCCGCAGGCAGGCGGCCCAGGACTGCTGGGCAGTGGCAAGGTCCTCCGCGACCCCTGCCTCACTGGCCATGCCGCTCTGAGCTGAGGCAGCCATGCAGGACCAGGAGGTGGGAGCTGAGCAGCTGGGCCCCACAGAAGGGCTAGGGGCTGGGAGCAGCCCTGGCCACTGCCCTGCGCCCTTGCCCGCCTAGGCCCTGCTGCTTGAGGCTACCAGCGCTGCACGGTGGCCAAAGTGCCCCTGGAGCAGGCCAAGCCGAGGGAGGCTTGGTTGGGGGTGGGTGGGGGGGGGTGCCAGGGCCAGATGCGCAAGCGCACAGCTCAGAGGCGCCAGGCTGGCGGCAGGCCTGGCAGGGAAGGCCCTCTGCTCTCTCGGCCAATCAGAGACAAGGCAGGGGGCGTCCCCCCTCAAGGCCCCCTCCCCGCGCCCCACCCCGGGCCCCGGGGCCCCCGGGCCCTGCCTCCACCCACCCCGTGGCCAGGGGCCTGGCCTCTCGGGCACTGCTCAAGGTGCCCACCTGCACCTGCTTGACCAAAGACACCAAAGACTCGTCTTTCACCTAGGCCCTTCAAGCTGAGCGAGGCCTCCCACAAGACAGGAGGCCCGGTTGCAGGGCAGCGTGCTGCAGTGGTCCTGCCCAGATCTCTTGCAGGTCCACGTCGTGGGCCGCCGCAGGTCATGCTCTGGCTTGCCTAGGGACTGTGTATCCAGCCTTGGCTAGGCTGGACCTGCCTAGCCATTGAGGGGCCCCAGAGCCCCAAGAGTCCAGCCCGGAGCCCTGTCCTTGTCTCTGCACCTCTGCCTGAGGGGCTCCCTGGGCCTCCGGGGTCTCTCAGGCCCTTGGCAGCCCGCACGGGCCTCCCTCTCTCTTCCCTGCCAGAAAGCCTCACAGAAAGCTACCAGGGCAGGACACCAAAGACACCGCCTCCTGGGTGGCCGGCATCCACGGCAGGTCAGGCGGGCACTTGGTGTGCTCCGCCCTTGCAGGAGGGGCCTTCTGAAGCGCCGGGCCAAGGCCTGCCTGGCCGCCAGACAACGGAGCTGGCCCAGGCCCCTCCCGGGCAAGGCGTGCCACTGCAGGCCACTCCGCCGTAGCCACAAGGCTTGCAGACCCCGAGACGGGACACACTCTTTGCTGGCACGGTGACCACCCCGAAATCCGTGTGCGAGCCCAGAGAGCGAGGTGCTGAGGACAGAGCCCGCTCAAGGAACATCACGCCCCGCCAACCCCGCCCCGGTGGCAGGCCCACAGGGGAGACTGAATTCTTTCCGAGTCATGCCTGCCCCTTGTGAGAGGGTCTGCCCAGGTCCAGCCTACACCTTCCTTCGCAGCCCTTGGGTCGGGGCGCGGAAGGAGGCTCAGGCTAAGCCATCCTGGTCCATCCCAGGCACCCCCAGGGCTCGTCCAAAGGCACAGAGCGAGATCGACATCTGCTCGTGTGTGGGTAGGCGGCAGTCGGTGAGGCGGCGGTGCCGGTCCCCCTCCCAAACCTTCCATGCCGGGCCAGCCTTTCCACAAGGGGCTGCTCCCATGGGAGAAAGGGTACCGGTGCCCGGGAGAAGGGGGAAGACGGTGCTGCAGCTGTTGGCCTCAGGAGCAGGAGGTCGGGAGTGCGTGGGATGGGCTGCAGGGGCGGGGGGCGGGGGTGCCCTGGGGCGGGCCGGCTCCCACGGGGGCTCTTCCTCTGGGTGTGGACTTTGGCCCCTTGTCCTGCTCGGGTCCTTGAACTCGCCCCTGCCCAAGACGGGTGCTTCGGGCTGGCCTCTCCTCTGGGCCCGTGGATGGAGGAAGCCCCGTCCCCTGCCCCTGTTTGAGGGCCCTGTCTCCAAGTGGGCCGTCTGCCCTTTCGGCCTCCTCCTCCTCCCAGGCCCTGGCCGCGAACCAAAGGCCGTGGCCGCTCCACAGCGCCAAGGTAGGCTGCCCCCAGCTCCGTCCTCCACTTCCACAGGCCCGCCTCTCTCCCTCAGACAGGCAGTTCCTCAGCCAGCGGGTGCCCAAGCCCCGCAGGACCCTGGCCACTCACGCATACCGCATGAACCCCCCAGACAAACCCACAGCAAGACACGAGCACTCCTCAGAGGCTTTAGGTCTCGCTCAGCCTCGGGCCAGGCACGGGGGCGGAACCCACCGGCTGGAACGCTCCCTGGCCTCATGTCTCTCCTGGGCTCTGAGCACTCATCTGGGGCACCCGTGGGCCCCTCTGGCCTCCTCGTCTTCCACCTGGCCCAACCCGTGCCCCATCGCCTCCATCTCCAGGTCACGCATGCCCAGAACACACTCGAGCACTCGTACACACCCCCACACAGGCACACGGGCACACAGGGACACGGGACCAAGGCCACAACCCGGGGGAACACGAGGAGGAGGAGGACCTGCTTGGGCCAACCACCGGGAGCAAGGGGCCAAAAGGCAGAGAAGCCTGCCCTTTAGGGAACCCTCCCCTGTTCTTTCCCCCAGGCCTCGAGTACTGGGCGCCCGCTAGCCTCGGGCCGTGTCCAGGCTGGCCTCTGGTCTGGTGCTGGCAGCCGAAGGGGTGGCCGGGACCTTGCAAGGGAGACTCTGCACATCGGCACAGGACGAGCATGGTAGAGGGGAGCCGAGCTCCTCGAGACCTGGAGGCCTTTGGCCAGGAGGGCAGGGGCAGGGGGAGAAGTGGTGGCGGCGCCAGGGCCTGGCGTGGGCGGCTGGTGTGGCTGGGGGTGCAGAGGCAGCCGCCCGGACACCGCCCACGCTGTCGGAGGCGCCCAAGCCCGACAGCGACGGTCACTCCGACGGACAACAGGGCTCCAGCAGCCATGCCTGGCTGGGAGACAGACCCTGCCCCTGAAAGCGCCGGTGGTCTGAATCCCGGGAGACCGGGGGCCCTCCGGCCCTCGCTCCTGCGCCCCAGCCACTCCCTGGATGGCCTGAGAGCCCGCCCCACGCCCAGGCTCCTCTGAGCCTCAGCCTCCCCTTCTGCTGGGAAAGGGCAGGCCCGGCTTCCTGAGGACCCTCCTTTCCGCGCCGGGGGCACGGGGCCCTGGGCTCCCCAAGGACACCTGCTCCTCTCCGTTACCTCGCCTGCGGCTGCCGTCCTCTCGCGGGTAGTAGCGCGTGCTGTGGGGCCACACATCCTCCGTGATGACCTGGCGGGGGAGACAGACCGGGGCAGGACAGGCTAGCCGCGGCCCAGGGCGGACCCCTTCGCCAGGAGCCCGGGGACACCAACACGGCCACTGCTGAAGACGGCCAGAGGCACCCCACCTCAGCCACCCAGGCAGAGCCTGGGCAGCCCTGGTGCGACTGCCCACGGTGAGCAAGTTGAGGCTGGTGGGGTCCTGCCTGCGGCTGGGGGGCTCCCCGGTCACAGGCCCAGAACCACTGGACCGCAGTGGAACGGGACACCCGGTATCCTGGAGGACGAGCGGGGACCCAGGGGATGAGCAGCCAGCGCCCCCCCACCCACGCCCTCCCACGCTCACCCCCACCAGCCAGGCCACCAGCGCCTACCTGCGATGCCAAGGTGGTACTCCCTAACGATCACTCTGTTCCAGAAGGAGGGGCTGTGCCCAAAGGAAAACACCAACTCGCGGCGGTAGGTAGCCGGGGTGGCCCCGTTCCTGCACCTGCCACACCCAAGACGAGGGCAAGGAGGAGAGCCCGGCCAGGGCTCCCGAGCTTGCCTGTTTGGCGGCGGTGACCCCCGTCCTTTGCTCCTCTGCCTGGGCTCACAGCCAGGCCTGCTGGACAGCCCCCTGCGCCCTGCCTGCTGGTTGCCAGGCCTGCTCGCCCCGCCCCCACGGGGCTTCAGCTCCCCCAGCCTCACCTCCACACGGGGCGGCTAGCCAAGCACGTCTTCGTCTCGGTCACTCGTCACAGCCAACCGCAGCGGATGGTTCCGAACGTGCAACTCGTCAAGGAGGGGTCGCCTGCTTCATGCCAGACAAGGAAGGGCCCCAAAGCCCTGAACCGGTCCCCCCCTCCCACCCATCATCCGCCTGTCCCCGCACATGCGGGGACACGCACACACAAACACTCACGCTCCAACTTGAAACCCACCCACGCCCACACCCAGACGGCCCCTGGACCTCAGCCCCTGCCCTGTCTGCACACATGCGCCTGCCTGGGGGAATCCTTGGTGTCCTGCACCTCTGGGGCTGGCTGTGGACACCCACACGGGGAGGGCCGGCTTGCTGAGCCACCGCTGCTCCCCAGGTCTGCCGGTGCTCGGTCCCCGTCTGACTCAGGCCTTCTCTGCCGGGATGGGGCTGTGGGCTGAAAGGCCGCCCTTGGCTGCTGACCGCACCCATCTACAGAAGGGGCTGAGGGGCTGCGCGCCTGGAGCCCAGCCCGACTCCCAGCCTGCCAGGGGCAGGGCCTGTGGCTGGGAGCCTGGGGCCGTGGGTGGAGCTGGGGGGGGCCTCTGGGTGGGAGGGAGTGAGTGCCTTGCCCCCATTCTAGTGTGTGGGCCAAGGGCCCGGGGAAGCAGGGATGGTAGCCTCTAGGCGGGCCAGACGGGGTCTGCCCAGCAGAGCTCCCTCTCCCAGCATCAACACAAACACCTACGCTCTTGCGCGGGGGCGGCGGCGGCGGCGGCGGCGGCGGCGGCGGCGGCGGCGGCGGCGGCGGCGGCGGCGGCGGCGGCGGCGGCGGCGGCGGCGGCGGCGGCGGCGGCGGCGGCGGCGGCGGCGTGGGCATTGTGGGAGGCGAGAACAAACCAAGTCGCTGGCCTCTCCCGGATGGACAGGACGGGGCGTGGCTCTCCCACTGTCTCCGGGGACTTCCCCTGGCAGGAAACCTTCCCAAGAGCCCTCGGTGCGAGGGGGCTGTGGGCCTCTCCCTCGCGGCCTAGGTGTCGTTGGCATCCTGGCCGTGGTCGGCGTCGTCGGAGGCTTGCCCAGGGGCCCCGCAGCCCAATCCAAAAGGACTGCCCCGAAGTGGCTGCTCAGACACCGGCACGTGGCCCTGCAGCCACTGCCTCCCCGCCTGCTGTGCCTCTGGGGCAAGCTCCCAGCCCACCCCGGCTCCCCCAGCTCCCTCGCTCCCAGCCTCTTCCCTGGGTCCCCTGCTCCGCTCCCCCGCCCCCACCCCACCTCCTCCTCCTGCCCTTGCCCTCCTCAGCCCCGCCAAGCCTGAGCAGCAGAGCTGGGGATATGACTTGGGCCCAGGAGCCAGCGAGCCTGCTCTGGATGATGGTGCCACTCCCATCCAAAGGAAGCCTCCGTCTGCGAGCCCACTTGCGCTTGAGCTGAGGCTAGGCCCTGCTCGCTCGGGCATCCTCAGGGCTCCAGTCTGACTCAAGGGCCTGCAGGGCCTGCAGGGCAGTCCCGCTGAGCCCAGCGGCCCCCGCTGCCTCCTGCCTGAACACCTGCTTTTGGGACTTGTCCTCCGCCGCCTCTGCCTGCTCCTCCTGCTTCTCCCCCACCGCTGAAGCCCCTGCCGCCTGCCGCTGCCTCCTGCCGCCGCGGTCCTCCTCCGCCACCACCTCCACCACGTCCACGACGTCCTCCATCAGCAGCAGCCACTCCTCCCGCTGGGGCCGAGCCTTCCCTCAGGGCCTCCACCCGGAAGGGGGCGCTCTCTCCCAAAGGTGCGCCAGCTAGCGCCTGCCTGCACGTGACCCCACTCCCCCCATCTACTGAAGAGCCCCTCCCCGCAGGCAGGCGGCCCAGGACTGCTGGGCAGTGGCAAGGTCCTCCGCGACCCCTGCCTCACTGGCCATGCCGCTCTGAGCTGAGGCAGCCATGCAGGACCAGGAGGTGGGAGCTGAGCAGCTGGGCCCCACAGAAGGGCTAGGGGCTGGGAGCAGCCCTGGCCACTGCCCTGCGCCCTTGCCCGCCTAGGCCCTGCTGCTTGAGGCTACCAGCGCTGCACGGTGGCCAAAGTGCCCCTGGAGCAGGCCAAGCCGAGGGAGGCTTGGTGGGGGCTGGGTGGGGGGGGGTGCCAGGGCCAGATGCGCAAGCGCACAGCTCAGAGGCGCCAGGCTGGCGGCAGGCCTGGCAGGGAAGGCCCTCTGCTCTCTCGGCCAATCAGAGACAAGGCAGGGGGCGTCCCCCCTCAAGGCCCCCTCCCCGCGCCCCACCCCGGGCCCCGGGGCCCCCGGGCCCTGCCTCCACCCACCCCGTGGCCAGGGGCCTGGCCTCTCGGGCACTGCTCAAGGTGCCCACCTGCACCTGCTTGACCAAAGACACCAAAGACTCGTCTTTCACCTAGGCCCTTCAAGCTGAGCGAGGCCTCCCACAAGACAGGAGGCCCGGTTGCAGGGCAGCGTGCTGCAGTGGTCCTGCCCAGATCTCTTGCAGGTCCACGTCGTGGGCCGCCGCAGGTCATGCTCTGGCTTGCCTAGGGACTGTGTATCCAGCCTTGGCTAGGCTGGACCTGCCTAGCCATTGAGGGGCCCCAGAGCCCCAAGAGTCCAGCCCGGAGCCCTGTCCTTGTCTCTGCACCTCTGCCTGAGGGGCTCCCTGGGCCTCCGGGGTCTCTCAGGCCCTTGGCAGCCCGCACGGGCCTCCCTCTCTCTTCCCTGCCAGAAAGCCTCACAGAAAGCTACCAGGGCAGGACACCAAAGACACCGCCTCCTGGGTGGCCGGCATCCACGGCAGGTCAGGCGGGCACTTGGTGTGCTCCGCCCTTGCAGGAGGGGCCTTCTGAAGCGCCGGGCCAAGGCCTGCCTGGCCGCCAGACAACGGAGCTGGCCCAGGCCCCTCCCGGGCAAGGCGTGCCACTGCAGGCCACTCCGCCGTAGCCACAAGGCTTGCAGACCCCGAGACGGGACACACTCTTTGCTGGCACGGTGACCACCCCGAAATCCGTGTGCGAGCCCAGAGAGCGAGGTGCTGAGGACAGAGCCCGCTCAAGGAACATCACGCCCCGCCAACCCCGCCCCGGTGGCAGGCCCACAGGGGAGACTGAATTCTTTCCGAGTCATGCCTGCCCCTTGTGAGAGGGTCTGCCCAGGTCCAGCCTACACCTTCCTTCGCAGCCCTTGGGTCGGGGCGCGGAAGGAGGCTCAGGCTAAGCCATCCTGGTCCATCCCAGGCACCCCCAGGGCTCGTCCAAAGGCACAGAGCGAGATCGACATCTGCTCGTGTGTGGGTAGGCGGCAGTCGGTGAGGCGGCGGTGCCGGTCCCCCTCCCAAACCTTCCATGCCGGGCCAGCCTTTCCACAAGGGGCTGCTCCCATGGGAGAAAGGGTACCGGTGCCCGGGAGAAGGGGGAAGACGGTGCTGCAGCTGTTGGCCTCAGGAGCAGGAGGTCGGGAGTGCGTGGGATGGGCTGCAGGGGCGGGGGGCGGGGGTGCCCTGGGGCGGGCCGGCTCCCACGGGGGCTCTTCCTCTGGGTGTGGACTTTGGCCCCTTGTCCTGCTCGGGTCCTTGAACTCGCCCCTGCCCAAGACGGGTGCTTCGGGCTGGCCTCTCCTCTGGGCCCGTGGATGGAGGAAGCCCCGTCCCCTGCCCCTGTTTGAGGGCCCTGTCTCCAAGTGGGCCGTCTGCCCTTTCGGCCTCCTCCTCCTCCCAGGCCCTGGCCGCGAACCAAAGGCCGTGGCCGCTCCACAGCGCCAAGGTAGGCTGCCCCCAGCTCCGTCCTCCACTTCCACAGGCCCGCCTCTCTCCCTCAGACAGGCAGTTCCTCAGCCAGCGGGTGCCAAGCCCCGCAGGACCCTGGCCACTCACACATACCGCATGAACCCCCCAGACAAACCCACAGCAAGACACGAGCACTCCTCAGAGGCTTTAGGTCTCGCTCAGCCTCGGGCCAGGCACGGGGGCGGAACCCACCGGCTGGAACGCTCCCTGGCCTCATGTCTCTCCTGGGCTCTGAGCACTCATCTGGGGCACCCGTGGGCCCCTCTGGCCTCCTCGTCTTCCACCTGGCCCAACCCGTGCCCCATCGCCTCCATCTCCAGGTCACGCGTGCCCAGAACACACTCGAGCACTCGTACACACCCCCACACAGGCACACGGGCACACAGGGACACGGGACCAAGGCCACAACCCGGGGGAACACGAGGAGGAGGAGGACCTGCTTGGGCCAACCACCGGGAGCAAGGGGCCAAGAGGCAGAGAAGCCTGCCCTTTAGGGAACCCTCCCCTGTTCTTTCCCCCAGGCCTCGAGTACTGGGCGCCCGCTAGCCTCGGGCCGTGTCCAGGCTGGCCTCTGGTCTGGTGCTGGCAGCCGAAGGGGTGGCCGGGACCTTGCAAGGGAGACTCTGCACATCGGCACAGGACGAGGTAGAGGTAGAGGGGAGCCGAGCTCCTCGAGACCTGGAGGCCTTTGGCCAGGAGGGCAGGGGCAGGGGGAGAAGTGGTGGCGGCGCCAGGGCCTGGCGTGGGCGGCTGGTGTGGCTGGGGGTGCAGAGGCAGCCGCCCGGACACCGCCCACGCTGTCGGAGGCGCCCAAGCCCGACAGCGACGGTCACTCCGACGGACAACAGGGCTCCAGCAGCCACGCCTGGCTGGGAGACAGACCCTGCCCCTGAAAGCGCCGGTGGTCTGAATCCCGGGAGACCGGGGGCCCTCCGGCCCTCGCTCCTGCGCCCCAGCCACTCCCTGGATGGCCTGAGAGCCCGCCCCACGCCCAGGCTCCTCTGAGCCTCAGCCTCCCCTTCTGCTGGGAAAGGGCAGGCCCGGCTTCCTGAGGACCCTCCTTTCCGCGCCGGGGGCACGGGGCCCTGGGCTCCCCAAGGACACCTGCTCCTCTCCGTTACCTCGCCTGCGGCTGCCGTCCTCTCGCGGGTAGTAGCGCGTGCTGTGGGGCCACACATCCTCCGTGATGACCTGGCGGGGGAGACAGACCGGGGCAGGACAGGCTAGCCGCGGCCCAGGGCGGACCCCTTCGCCAGGAGCCCGGGGACACCAACACGGCCACTGCTGAAGACGGCCAGAGGCACCCCACCTCAGCCACCCAGGCAGAGCCTGGGCAGCCCTGGTGCGACTGCCCACGGTGAGCAAGTTGAGGCTGGTGGGGTCCTGCCTGCGGCTGGGGGGCTCCCCGGTCACAGGCCCAGAACCACTGGACCGCAGTGGAACGGGACACCCGGTATCCTGGAGGACGAGCGGGGACCCAGGGGATGAGCAGCCAGCGCCCCCCCACCCACGCCCTCCCACGCTCACCCCCACCAGCCAGGCCACCAGCGCCTACCTGCGATGCCAAGGTGGTACTCCCTAACGATCACTCTGTTCCAGAAGGAGGGGCTGTGCCCAAAGGAAAACACCAACTCGCGGCGGTAGGTAGCCGGGGTGGCCCCGTTCCTGCACCTGCCACACCCAAGACGAGGGCAAGGAGGAGAGCCCGGCCAGGGCTCCCGAGCTTGCCTGTTTGGCGGCGGTGACCCCCGTCCTTTGCTCCTCTGCCTGGGCTCACAGCCAGGCCTGCTGGACAGCCCCCTGCGCCCTGCCTGCTGGTTGCCAGGCCTGCTCGCCCCGCCCCCACGGGGCTTCAGCTCCCCCAGCCTCACCTCCACACGGGGCGGCTAGCCAAGCACGTCTTCGTCTCGGTCACTCGTCACGGCCAACCGCAGCGGATGGTTCCGAACGTGCAACTCGTCAAGGAGGGGTCGCCTGCTTCATGCCAGACAAGGAAGGGCCCCAAAGCCCTGAACCGGTCCCTCCTTCCCACCCGTCATCCGCCTGTCCCCGCACATGCGGGGACACGCACACACAAACACTCACGCTCCAACTTGAAACCCACCCACGCCCACACCCAGACGGCCCCTGGACCTCAGCCCCTGCCCTGTCTGCACACATGCGCCTGCCTGGGGGAATCCTTGGTGTCCTGCACCTCTGGGGCTGGCTGTGGACACCCACACGGGGAGGGCCGGCTTGCTGAGCACTCCCGATCACTGCACAGGGCCTGGGGGTGCGGGGGCAGGCCACCGCTGCTCCCCAGGTCTGCCGGTGCTCGGTCCCCGTCTGACTCAGGCCTTCTCTGCCGGGATGGGGCTGTGGGCTGAAAGGCCGCCCTTGGCTGCTGACCGCACCCATCTACAGAAGGGGCTGAGGGGCTGCGCGCCTGGAGCCCAGCCCGACTCCCAGCCTGCCAGGGGCAGGGCCTGTGGCTGGGAGCCTGGGGCCGTGGGTGGAGCTGGGGGGGGCCTCTGGGTGGGAGGGAGTGAGTGCCTTGCCCCCATTCTAGTGTGTGGGCCAAGGGCCCGGGGAAGCAGGGATGGTAGCCTCTAGGCGGGCCAGACGGGGTCTGCCCAGCAGAGCTCCCTCTCCCAGCATCAACACAAACACCTACGCTCTTGCGCGGGGGCGGCGGCGGCGGCGGCGGCGGCGGCGGCGGCGGCGGCGGCGGCGGCGGCGGCGGCGGCGGCGGCGGCGGCGGCGGCGGCGGCGTGGGCATTGTGGGAGGCGAGAACAAACCAAGTCGCTGGCCTCTCCCGGATGGACAGGACGGGGCGTGGCTCTCCCACTGTCTCCGGGGACTTCCCCTGGCAGGAAACCTTCCCAAGAGCCCTCGGTGCGAGGGGGCTGTGGGCCTCTCCCGCGCGGCCTAGGTGTCGTTGGCATCCTGGCCGTGGTCGGCGTCGTCGGAGGCTTGCCCAGGGGCCCCGCAGCCCAATCCAAAAGGACTGCCCCGAAGTGGCTGCTCAGACACCGGCACGTGGCCCTGCAGCCACTGCCTCCCCGCCTGCTGTGCCTCTGGGGCAAGCTCCCAGCCCACCCCGGCTCCCCCAGCTCCCTCGCTCCCAGCCTCTTCCCTGGGTCCCCTGCTCCGCTCCCCCGCCCCCACCCCACCTCCTCCTCCTGCCCTTGCCCTCCTCAGCCCCGCCAAGCCTGAGCAGCAGAGCTGGGGATATGACTTGGGCCCAGGAGCCAGCGAGCCTGCTCTGGATGATGGTGCCACTCCCATCCAAAGGAAGCCTCCGTCTGCGAGCCCACTTGCGCTTGAGCTGAGGCTAGGCCCTGCTCGCTCGGGCATCCTCAGGGCTCCAGTCTGACTCAAGGGCCTGCAGGGCCTGCAGGGCAGTCCCGCTGAGCCCAGCGGCCCCCGCTGCCTCCTGCCTGAACACCTGCTTTTGGGACTTGTCCTCCGCCGCCTCTGCCTGCTCCTCCTGCTTCTCCCCCACCGCTGAAGCCCCTGCCGCCTGCCGCTGCCTCCTGCCGCCGCGGTCCTCCTCCGCCACCACCTCCACCACGTCCACGACGTCCTCCATCAGCAGCAGCCACTCCTCCCGCTGGGGCCGAGCCTTCCCTCAGGGCCTCCACCCGGAAGGGGGCGCTCTCTCCCAAAGGTGCGCCAGCTAGCGCCTGCCTGCACGTGACCCCACTCCCCCCATCTACTGAAGAGCCCCTCCCCGCAGGCAGGCGGCCCAGGACTGCTGGGCAGTGGCAAGGTCCTCCGCGACCCCTGCCTCACTGGCCATGCCGCTCTGAGCTGAGGCAGCCATGCAGGACCAGGAGGTGGGAGCTGAGCAGCTGGGCCCCACAGAAGGGCTAGGGGCTGGGAGCAGCCCTGGCCACTGCCCTGCGCCCTTGCCCGCCTAGGCCCTGCTGCTTGAGGCTACCAGCGCTGCACGGTGGCCAAAGTGCCCCTGGAGCAGGCCAAGCCGAGGGAGGCTTGGTGGGGGGTGGGTGGGGGGGGGTGCCAGGGCCAGATGCGCAAGCGCACAGCTCAGAGGCGCCAGGCTGGCGGCAGGCCTGGCAGGGAAGGCCCTCTGCTCTCTCGGCCAATCAGAGACAAGGCAGGGGGCGTCCCCCCTCAAGGCCCCCTCCCCGCGCCCCACCCCGGGCCCCGGGGCCCCCGGGCCCTGCCTCCACCCACCCCGTGGCCAGGGGCCTGGCCTCTCGGGCACTGCTCAAGGTGCCCACCTGCACCTGCTTGACCAAAGACACCAAAGACTCGTCTTTCACCTAGGCCCTTCAAGCTGAGCGAGGCCTCCCACAAGACAGGAGGCCCGGTTGCAGGGCAGCGTGCTGCAGTGGTCCTGCCCAGATCTCTTGCAGGTCCACGTCGTGGGCCGCCGCAGGTCATGCTCTGGCTTGCCTAGGGACTGTGTATCCAGCCTTGGCTAGGCTGGACCTGCCTAGCCATTGAGGGGCCCCAGAGCCCCAAGAGTCCAGCCCGGAGCCCTGTCCTTGTCTCTGCACCTCTGCCTGAGGGGCTCCCTGGGCCTCCGGGGTCTCTCAGGCCCTTGGCAGCCCGCACGGGCCTCCCTCTCTCTTCCCTGCCAGAAAGCCTCACAGAAAGCTACCAGGGCAGGACACCAAAGACACCGCCTCCTGGGTGGCCAGCATCCACGGCAGGTCAGGCGGGCACTTGGTGTGCTCCGCCCTTGCAGGAGGGGCCTTCTGAAGCGCCGGGCCAAGGCCTGCCTGGCCGCCAGACAACGGAGCTGGCCCAGGCCCCTCCCGGGCAAGGCGTGCCACTGCAGGCCACTCCGCCGTAGCCACAAGGCTTGCAGACCCCGAGACGGGACACACTCTTTGCTGGCACGGTGACCACCCCGAAATCCGTGTGCGAGCCCAGAGAGCGAGGTGCTGAGGACAGAGCCCGCTCAAGGAACATCACGCCCCGCCAACCCCGCCCCGGTGGCAGGCCCACAGGGGAGACTGAATTCTTTCCGAGTCATGCCTGCCCCTTGTGAGAGGGTCTGCCCAGGTCCAGCCTACACCTTCCTTCGCAGCCCTTGGGTCGGGGCGCGGAAGGAGGCTCAGGCTAAGCCATCCTGGTCCATCCCAGGCACCCCCAGGGCTCGTCCAAAGGCACAGAGCGAGATCGACATCTGCTCGTGTTTGGGTAGGCGGCAGTCGGTGAGGCGGCGGTGCCGGTCCACCTCCCAAACCTTCCATGCCGGGCCAGCCTTTCCACAAGGGGCTGCTCCCATGGGAGAAAGGGTACCGGTGCCCGGGAGAAGGGGGAAGACGGTGCTGCAGCTGTTGGCCTCAGGAGCAGGAGGTCGGGAGTGCGTGGGATGGGCTGCAGGGGCGGGGGGCGGGGGTGCCCTGGGGCGGGCCGGCTCCCACGGGGGCTCTTCCTCTGGGTGTGGACTTTGGCCCCTTGTCCTGCTCGGGTCCTTGAACTCGCCCCTGCCCAAGACGGGTGCTTCGGGCTGGCCTCTCCTCTGGGCCCGTGGATGGAGGAAGCCCCGTCCCCTGCCCCTGTTTGAGGGCCCTGTCTCCAAGTGGGCCGTCTGCCCTTTCGGCCTCCTCCTCCTCCCAGGCCCTGGCCGCGAACCAAAGGCCGTGGCCGCTCCACAGCGCCAAGGTAGGCTGCCCCCAGCTCCGTCCTCCACTTCCACAGGCCCGCCTCTCTCCCTCAGACAGGCAGTTCCTCAGCCAGCGGGTGCCCAAGCCCCGCAGGACCCTGGCCACTCACGCATACCGCATGAACCCCCCAGACAAACCCACAGCAAGACACGAACACTCCTCAGAGGCTTTAGGTCTCGCTCAGCCTCGGGCCAGGCACGGGGGCGGAACCCACCGGCTGGAACGCTCCCTGGCCTCATGTCTCTCCTGGGCTCTGAGCACTCATCTGGGGCACCCGTGGGCCCCTCTGGCCTCCTCGTCTTCCACCTGGCCCAACCCGTGCCCCATCGCCTCCATCTCCAGGTCACGCGTGCCCAGAACACACTCGAGCACTCGTACACACCCCCACACAGGCACACGGGCACACAGGGACACGGGACCAAGGCCACAACCCGGGGGAACACGAGGAGGAGGAGGACCTGCTTGGGCCAACCACCGGGAGCAAGGGGCCAAGAGGCAGAGAAGCCTGCCCTTTAGGGAACCCTCCCCTGTTCTTTCCCCCAGGCCTCGAGTACTGGGCGCCCGCTAGCCTCGGGCCGTGTCCAGGCTGGCCTCTGGTCTGGTGCTGGCAGCCGAAGGGGTGGCCGGGACCTTGCAAGGGAGACTCTGCACATCGGCACAGGACGAGGTAGAGGTAGAGGGGAGCCGAGCTCCTCGAGACCTGGAGGCCTTTGGCCAGGAGGGCAGGGGCAGGGGGAGAAGTGGTGGCGGCGCCAGGGCCTGGCGTGGGCGGCTGGTGTGGCTGGGGGTGCAGAGGCAGCCGCCCGGACACCGCCCACGCTGTCGGAGGCGCCCAAGCCCGACAGCGACGGTCACTCCGACGGACAACAGGGCTCCAGCAGCCACGCCTGGCTGGGAGACAGACCCTGCCCCTGAAAGCGCCGGTGGTCTGAATCCCGGGAGACCGGGGGCCCTCCGGCCCTCGCTCCTGCGCCCCAGCCACTCCCTGGATGGCCTGAGAGCCCGCCCCACGCCCAGGCTCCTCTGAGCCTCAGCCTCCCCTTCTGCTGGGAAAGGGCAGGCCCGGCTTCCTGAGGACCCTCCTTTCCGCGCCGGGGGCACGGGGCCCTGGGCTCCCCAAGGACACCTGCTCCTCTCCGTTACCTCGCCTGCGGCTGCCGTCCTCTCGCGGGTAGTAGCGCGTGCTGTGGGGCCACACATCCTCCGTGATGACCTGGCGGGGGAGACAGACCGGGGCAGGACAGGCTAGCCGCGGCCCAGGGCGGACCCCTTCGCCAGGAGCCCGGGGACACCAACACGGCCACTGCTGAAGACGGCCAGAGGCACCCCACCTCAGCCACCCAGGCAGAGCCTGGGCAGCCCTGGTGCGACTGCCCACGGTGAGCAAGTTGAGGCTGGTGGGGTCCTGCCTGCGGCTGGGGGGGCTCCCCGGTCACAGGCCCAGAACCACTGGACCGCAGTGGAACGGGACACCCGGTATCCTGGAGGACGAGCGGGGACCCAGGGGATGAGCAGCCAGCGCCCCCCCACCCACGCCCTCCCACGCTCACCCCCACCAGCCAGGCCACCAGCGCCTACCTGCGATGCCAAGGTGGTACTCCCTAACGATCACTCTGTTCCAGAAGGAGGGGCTGTGCCCAAAGGAAAACACCAACTCGCGGCGGTAGGTAGCCGGGGTGGCCCCGTTCCTGCACCTGCCACACCCAAGACGAGGGCAAGGAGGAGAGCCCGGCCAGGGCTCCCGAGCTTGCCTGTTTGGCGGCGGTGACCCCCGTCCTTTGCTCCTCTGCCTGGGCTCACAGCCAGGCCTGCTGGACAGCCCCCTGCGCCCTGCCTGCTGGTTGCCAGGCCTGCTCACCCCGCCCCCACGGGGCTTCAGCTCCCCCAGCCTCACCTCCACACGGGGCGGCTAGCCAAGCACGTCTTCGTCTCGGTCACTCGTCACGGCCAACCGCAGCGGATGGTTCCGAACGTGCAACTCGTCAAGGAGGGGTCGCCTGCTTCATGCCAGACAAGGAAGGGCCCCAAAGCCCTGAACCGGTCCCTCCCTCCCACCCGTCATCCGCCTGTCCCCGCACATGCGGGGACACGCACACACAAACACTCACGCTCCAACTTGAAACCCACCCACGCCCACACCCAGACGGCCCCTGGACCTCAGCCCCTGCCCTGTCTGCACACATGCGCCTGCCTGGGGGAATCCTTGGTGTCCTGCACCTCTGGGGCTGGCTGTGGACACCCACACGGGGAGGGCCGGCTTGCTGAGCACTCCCGATCACTGCACAGGGCCTGGGGGTGCGGGGGCAGGCCACCGCTGCTCCCCAGGTCTGCCGGTGCTCGGTCCCCGTCTGACTCAGGCCTTCTCTGCCGGGATGGGGCTGTGGGCTGAAAGGCCGCCCTTGGCTGCTGACCGCACCCATCTACAGAAGGGGCTGAGGGGCTGCGCGCCTGGAGCCCAGCCCGACTCCCAGCCTGCCAGGGGCAGGGCCTGTGGCTGGGAGCCTGGGGCCGTGGGTGGAGCTGGGGGGGGCCTCTGGGTGGGAGGGAGTGAGTGCCTTGCCCCCATTCTAGTGTGTGGGCCAAGGGCCCGGGGAAGCAGGGATGGTAGCCTCTAGGCGGGCCAGACGGGGTCTGCCCAGCAGAGCTCCCTCTCCCAGCAGCAACACAAACACCTATGCTCTTGCGCGGCGGCGGCGGCGGCGGCGGCGGCATTGTGGGTGGCGAGAACAAACCAAGTCGCTGGCCTCTCCCGGATGGACAGGACGGGGCGTGGCTCTCCCACTGTCTCCGGGGACTTCCCCTGGCAGGAAACCTTCCCAAGAGCCCTCGGTGCGAGGGGGCTGTGGGCCTCTCCCGCGCGGCCTAGGCGTCGTTGGCATCCTGGCCGTGGTCGGCGTCGTCGGAGGCTTGCCCAGGGGCCCCGCAGCCCAATCCAAAAGGACTGCCCCGAAGTGGCTGCTCAGACACCGGCACGTGGCCCTGCAGCCACTGCCTCCCCGCCTGCTGTGCCTCTGGGGCAAGCTCCCAGCCCACCCCGGCTCCCCCAGCTCCCTCGCTCCCAGCCTCTTCCCTGGGTCCCCTGCTCCGCTCCCCCGCCCCCACACCACCTCCTCCTCCTGCCCTTGCCCTCCTCAGCCCCGCCAAGCCTGAGCAGCAGAGCTGGGGATATGACTTGGGCCCAGGAGCCAGCGGGCCTGCTCTGGATGATGGTGCCACTCCCATCCAAAGGAAGCCTCCGTCTGCGAGCCCACTTGCGCTTGAGCTGAGGCTAGGCCCTGCTCGCTCGGGCATCCTCAGGGCTCCAGTCTGACTCAAGGGCCTGCAGGGCCTGCAGGGCAGTCCCGCTGAGCCCAGCGGCCCCCGCTGCCTCCTGCCTGAACACCTGCTTTTGGGACTTGTCCTCCGCCGCCTCTGCCTGCTCCTCCTGCTTCTCCCCCACCGCTGAAGCCCCTGCCGCCTGCCGCTGCCTCCTGCCGCCGCGGTCCTCCTCCGCCACCACCTCCACCACGTCCACGACCTCCTCCATCAGCAGCAGCCACTCCTCCCGCTGGGGCCGAGCCTTCCCTCAGGGCCTCCACCCGGAAGGGGGCGCTCTCTCCCAAAGGTGCGCCAGCTAGCGCCTGCCTGCACGTGACCCCACTCCCCCCATCTACTGAAGAGCCCCTCCCCGCAGGCAGGCGGCCCAGGACTGCTGGGCAGTGGCAAGGTCCTCCGCGACCCCTGCCTCACTGGCCATGCCGCTCTGAGCTGAGGCAGCCATGCAGGACCAGGAGGTGGGAGCTGAGCAGCTGGGCCCCACAGAAGGGCTAGGGGCTGGGAGCAGCCCTGGCCACTGCCCTGCGCCCTTGCCCGCCTAGGCCCTGCTGCTTGAGGCTACCAGCGCTGCACGGTGGCCAAAGTGCCCCTAGAGCAGGCCAAGCCGAGGGAGGCTTGGTGGGGGGTGGGTGGGTGGGGGGTGCCAGGGCCAGATGCGCATGCGCACAGCTCAGAGGCGCCAGGCTGGCGGCAGGCCTGGCAGGGAAGGCCCTCAGCTCTCTCGGCCAATCAGAGACAAGGCAGGGGGCGTCCCCCATCAAGGCACCGCCCCCCCCGCGCCCCACCCCGGGCCCCCGGGACCTGCCTCCCAGGCTCCCCGGCACCGCCCCACCTGCCGCCACCCACCCCGTGGCCAGGGGCCTGCACCTGCTTGACCTCTCTCAAGTCCAACTTGATCTTCCCCGTGGCACGGTCGACTCGTCTTTCACCTAGGCCCTTCAAGCTGAGCGAGGCCTCCCACAAGACAGGAGGCCCGGTTGCAGGGCAGCGTGCTGCAGTGGTCCTGCCCAGATCTCTTGCAGGTCCACGTCGTGGGCCGCCGCAGGTCATGCTCTGGCTTGCCTAGGGACTGTGTATCCAGCCTTGGCTAGGCTGGACCTGCCTAGCCATTGAGGGGCCCCAGAGCCCCAAGAGTCCAGCCCGGAGCCCTGTCCTTGTCTCTGCACCTCTGCCTGAGGGGCTCCCTGGGCCTCCGGGGTCTCTCGGGCCCTTGGCAGCCCGCACGGGCCTCCCTCTCTCTTCCCTGCCAGAAAGCCTCACAGAAAGCTACCAGGGCAGGACACCAAAGACACCGCCTCCTGGGTGGCCGGCATCCACGGCAGGTCAGGCGGGCACTTGGTGTGCTCCCGCCCTTGCAGGAGGGGCCTTCTGAAGCGCCGGGCCAAGGCCTGCCTGGCCGCCAGACAACGGAGCTGGCCCAGGCCCCTCCCGGGCAAGGCGTGCCACTGCAGGCCACTCCGCCGTAGCCACAAGGCTTGCAGACCCCGAGACGGGACACACTCTTTGCTGGCACGGTGACCACCCCGAAATCCGTGTGCGAGCCCAGAGAGCGAGGTGCTGAGGACAGAGCCCGCTCAAGGAACATCACGCCCCGCCAACCCCGCCCCGGTGGCAGGCCCACAGGGGAGACTGAATTCTTTCCGAGTCATGCCTGCCCCTTGTGAGAGGGTCTGCCCAGGTCCAGCCTACACCTTCCTTCGCAGCCCTTGGGTCGGGGCGCGGAAGGAGGCTCAGGCTAAGCCATCCTGGTCCATCCCAGGCACCCCCAGGGCTCGTCCAAAGGCACAGAGCGAGATCGACATCTGCTCGTGTGTGGGTAGGCGGCAGTCGGTGAGGCGGCGGTGCCGGTCCACCTCCCAAACCTTCCATGCCGGGCCAGCCTTTCCACAAGGGGCTGCTCCCATGGGAGAAAGGGTACCGGTGCCCGGGAGAAGGGGGAAGACGGTGCTGCAGCTGTTGGCCTCAGGAGCAGGAGGTCGGGAGTGCGTGGGATGGGCTGCAGGGGCGGGGGGCGGGGGTGCCCTGGGGCGGGCCGGCTCCCACGGGGGCTCTTCCTCTGGGTGTGGACTTTGGCCCCTTGTCCTGCTCGGGTCCTTGAACTCGCCCCTGCCCAAGACGGGTGCTTCGGGCTGGCCTCTCCTCTGGGCCCGTGGATGGAGGAAGCCCCGTCCCCTGCCCCTGTTTGAGGGCCCTGTCTCCAAGTGGGCCGTCTGCCCTTTCGGCCTCCTCCTCCTCCCAGGCCCTGGCCGCGAACCAAAGGCCGTGGCCGCTCCACAGCGCCAAGGTAGGCTGCCCCCAGCTCCGTCCTCCACTTCCACAGGCCCGCCTCTCTCCCTCAGACAGGCAGTTCCTCAGCCAGCGGGTGCCCAAGCCCCGCAGGACCCTGGCCACTCACGCATACCGCATGAACCCCCCAGACAAACCCACAGCAAGACACGAGCACTCCTCAGAGGCTTTAGGTCTCGCTCAGCCTCGGGCCAGGCACGGGGGCGGAACCCACCGGCTGGAACGCTCCCTGGCCTCATGTCTCTCCTGGGCTCTGAGCACTCATCTGGGGCACCCGTGGGCCCCTCTGGCCTCCTCGTCTTCCACCTGGCCCAACCCGTGCCCCATCGCCTCCATCTCCAGGTCACGCGTGCCCAGAACACACTCGAGCACTCGTACACACCCCCACACAGGCACACGGGCACACAGGGACACGGGACCAAGGCCACAACCCGGGGGAACACGAGGAGGAGGAGGACCTGCTTGGGCCAACCACCGGGAGCAAGGGGCCAAGAGGCAGAGAAGCCTGCCCTTTAGGGAACCCTCCCCTGTTCTTTCCCCCAGGCCTCGAGTACTGGGCGCCCGCTAGCCTCGGGCCGTGTCCAGGCTGGCCTCTGGTCTGGTGCTGGCAGCCGAAGGGGTGGCCGGGACCTTGCAAGGGAGACTCTGCACATCGGCACAGGACGAGGTAGAGGTAGAGGGGAGCCGAGCTCCTCGAGACCTGGAGGCCTTTGGCCAGGAGGGCAGGGGCAGGGGGAGAAGTGGTGGCGGCGCCAGGGCCTGGCGTGGGCGGCTGGTGTGGCTGGGGGTGCAGAGGCAGCCGCCCGGACACCGCCCACGCTGTCGGAGGCGCCCAAGCCCGACAGCGACGGTCACTCCGACGGACAACAGGGCTCCAGCAGCCACGCCTGGCTGGGAGACAGACCCTGCCCCTGAAAGCGCCGGTGGTCTGAATCCCGGGAGACCGGGGGCCCTCCGGCCCTCGCTCCTGCGCCCCAGCCACTCCCTGGATGGCCTGAGAGCCCGCCCCACGCCCAGGCTCCTCTGAGCCTCAGCCTCCCCTTCTGCTGGGAAAGGGCAGGCCCGGCTTCCTGAGGACCCTCCTTTCCGCGCCGGGGGCACGGGGCCCTGGGCTCCCCAAGGACACCTGCTCCTCTCCGTTACCTCGCCTGCGGCTGCCGTCCTCTCGCGGGTAGTAGCGCGTGCTGTGGGGCCACACATCCTCCGTGATGACCTGGCGGGGGAGACAGACCGGGGCAGGACAGGCTAGCCGCGGCCCAGGGCGGACCCCTTCGCCAGGAGCCCGGGGACACCAACACGGCCACTGCTGAAGACGGCCAGAGGCACCCCACCTCAGCCACCCAGGCAGAGCCTGGGCAGCCCTGGTGCGACTGCCCACGGTGAGCAAGTTGAGGCTGGTGGGGTCCTGCCTGCGGCTGGGGGGCTCCCCGGTCACAGGCCCAGAACCACTGGACCGCAGTGGAACGGGACACCCGGTATCCTGGAGGACGAGCGGGGACCCAGGGGATGAGCAGCCAGCGCCCCCCCACCCACGCCCTCCCACGCTCACCCCCACCAGCCAGGCCACCAGCGCCTACCTGCGATGCCAAGGTGGTACTCCCTAACGATCACTCTGTTCCAGAAGGAGGGGCTGTGCCCAAAGGAAAACACCAACTCGCGGCGGTAGGTAGCCGGGGTGGCCCCGTTCCTGCACCTGCCACACCCAAGACGAGGGCAAGGAGGAGAGCCCGGCCAGGGCTCCCGAGCTTGCCTGTTTGGCGGCGGTGACCCCCGTCCTTTGCTCCTCTGCCTGGGCTCACAGCCAGGCCTGCTGGACAGCCCCCTGCGCCCTGCCTGCTGGTTGCCAGGCCTGCTCGCCCCGCCCCCACGGGGCTTCAGCTCCCCCAGCCTCACCTCCACACGGGGCGGCTAGCCAAGCACGTCTTCGTCTCGGTCACTCGTCACGGCCAACCGCAGCGGATGGTTCCGAACGTGCAACTCGTCAAGGAGGTGTCGCCTGCTTCATGCCAGACAAGGAAGGGCCCCAAAGCCCTGAACCGGTCCCTCCCTCCCACCCGTCATCCGCCTGTCCCCGCACATGCGGGGACACGCACACACAAACACTCACGCTCCAACTTGAAACCCACCCACGCCCACACCCAGACGGCCCCTGGACCTCAGCCCCTGCCCTGTCTTCACACATGCGCCTGCCTGGGGGAATCCTTGGTGTCCTGCACCTCTGGGGCTGGCTGTGGACACCCACACGGGGAGGGCCGGCTTGCTGAGCCACCGCTGCTCCCCAGGTCTGCCGGTGCTCGGTCCCCGTCTGACTCAGGCCTTCTCTGCCGGGATGGGGCTGTGGGCTGAAAGGCCGCCCTTGGCTGCTGACCGCACCCATCTACAGAAGGGGCTGAGGGGCTGCGCGCCTGGAGCCCAGCCCGACTCCCAGCCTGCCAGGGGCAGGGCCTGTGGCTGGGAGCCTGGGGCCGTGGGTGGAGCTGGGGGGGGCCTCTGGGTGGGAGGGAGTGAGTGCCTTGCCCCCATTCTAGTGTGTGGGCCAAGGGCCCGGGGAAGCAGGGATGGTAGCCTCTAGGCGGGCCAGACGGGGTCTGCCCAGCAGAGCTCCCTCTCCCAGCATCAACACAAACACCTACGCTCTTGCGCGGGGGCGGCGGCGGCGGCGGCGGCGGCGGCGGCGGCGGCGGCGGCGGCGGCGGCGGCGGCGGCGTGGGCATTGTGGGAGTCGAGAACAAACCAAGTCGCTGGCCTCTCCCGGATGGACAGGACGGGGCGTGGCTCTCCCACTGTCTCCGGGGACTTCCCCTGGCAGGAAACCTTCCCAAGAGCCCTCGGTGCGAGGGGGCTGTGGGCCTCTCCCGCGCGGCCTAGGTGTCGTTGGCATCCTGGCCGTGGTCGGCGTCGTCGGAGGCTTGCCCAGGGGCCCCGCAGCCCAATCCAAAAGGACTGCCCCGAAGTGGCTGCTCAGACACCGGCACGTGGCCCTGCAGCCACTGCCTCCCCGCCTGCTGTGCCTCTGGGGCAAGCTCCCAGCCCACCCCGGCTCCCCCAGCTCCCTCGCTCCCAGCCTCTTCCCTGGGTCCCCTGCTCCGCTCCCCCGCCCCCACCCCACCTCCTCCTCCTGCCCTTGCCCTCCTCAGCCCCGCCAAGCCTGAGCAGCAGAGCTGGGGATATGACTTGGGCCCAGGAGCCAGCGAGCCTGCTCTGGATGATGGTGCCACTCCCATCCAAAGGAAGCCTCCGTCTGCGAGCCCACTTGCGCTTGAGCTGAGGCTAGGCCCTGCTCGCTCGGGCATCCTCAGGGCTCCAGTCTGACTCAAGGGCCTGCAGGGCCTGCAGGGCAGTCCCGCTGAGCCCAGCGGCCCCCGCTGCCTCCTGCCTGAACACCTGCTTTTGGGACTTGTCCTCCGCCGCCTCTGCCTGCTCCTCCTGCTTCTCCCCCACCGCTGAAGCCCCTGCCGCCTGCCGCTGCCTCCTGCCGCCGCGGTCCTCCTCCGCCACCACCTCCACCACGTCCACGACGTCCTCCATCAGCAGCAGCCACTCCTCCCGCTGGGGCCGAGCCTTCCCTCAGGGCCTCCACCCGGAAGGGGGCGCTCTCTCCCAAAGGTGCGCCAGCTAGCGCCTGCCTGCACGTGACCCCACTCCCCCCATCTACTGAAGAGCCCCTCCCCGCAGGCAGGCGGCCCAGGACTGCTGGGCAGTGGCAAGGTCCTCCGCGACCCCTGCCTCACTGGCCATGCCGCTCTGAGCTGAGGCAGCCATGCAGGACCAGGAGGTGGGAGCTGAGCAGCTGGGCCCCACAGAAGGGCTAGGGGCTGGGAGCAGCCCTGGCCACTGCCCTGCGCCCTTGCCCGCCTAGGCCCTGCTGCTTGAGGCTACCAGCGCTGCACGGTGGCCAAAGTGCCCCTGGAGCAGGCCAAGCCGAGGGAGGCTTGGTGGGGGGTGGGTGGGTGGGGGGTGCCAGGGCCAGATGCGCAAGCGCACAGCTCAGAGGCGCCAGGCTGGCGGCAGGCCTGGCAGGGAAGGCCCTCTGCTCTCTCGGCCAATCAGAGACAAGGCAGGGGGCGTCCCCCCTCAAGGCCCCCTCCCCGCGCCCCACCCCGGGCCCCGGGGCCCCCGGGCCCTGCCTCCACCCACCCCGTGGCCAGGGGCCTTGCCTCTCGGGCACTGCTCAAGGTGCCCACCTGCACCTGCTTGACCAAAGACACCAAAGACTCGTCTTTCACCTAGGCCCTTCAAGCTGAGCGAGGCCTCCCACAAGACAGGAGGCCCGGTTGCAGGGCAGCGTGCTGCAGTGGTCCTGCCCAGATCTCTTGCAGGTCCACGTCGTGGGCCGCCGCAGGTCATGCTCTGGCTTGCCTAGGGACTGTGTATCCAGCCTTGGCTAGGCTGGACCTTCCTAGCCATTGAGGGGCCCCAGAGCCCCAAGAGTCCAGCCCGGAGCCCTGTCCTTGTCTCTGCACCTCTGCCTGAGGGGCTCCCTGGGCCTCCGGGGTCTCTCGGGCCCTTGGCAGCCCGCACGGGCCTCCCTCTCTCTTCCCTGCCAGAAAGCCTCACAGAAAGCTACCAGGGCAGGACACCAAAGACACCGCCTCCTGGGTGGCCGGCATCCACGGCAGGTCAGGCGGGCACTTGGTGTGCTCCGCCCTTGCAGGAGGGGCCTTCTGAAGCGCCGGGCCAAGGCCTGCCTGGCCGCCAGACAACGGAGCTGGCCCAGGCCCCTCCCGGGCAAGGCGTGCCACTGCAGGCCACTCCGCCGTAGCCACAAGGCTTGCAGACCCCGAGACGGGACACACTCTTTGCTGGCACGGTGACCACCCCGAAATCCGTGTGCGAGCCCAGAGAGCGAGGTGCTGAGGACAGAGCCCGCTCAAGGAACATCACGCCCCGCCAACCCCGCCCCGGTGGCAGGCCCACAGGGGAGACTGAATTCTTTCCGAGTCATGCCTGCCCCTTGTGAGAGGGTCTGCCCAGGTCCAGCCTACACCTTCCTTCGCAGCCCTTGGGTCGGGGCGCGGAAGGAGGCTCAGGCTAAGCCATCCTGGTCCATCCCAGGCACCCCCAGGGCTCGTCCAAAGGCACAGAGCGAGATCGACATCTGCTCGTGTGTGGGTAGGCGGCAGTCGGTGAGGCGGCGGTGCCGGTCCACCTCCCAAACCTTCCATGCCGGGCCAGCCTTTCCACAAGGGGCTGCTCCCATGGGAGAAAGGGTACCGGTGCCCGGGAGAAGGGGGAAGACGGTGCTGCAGCTGTTGGCCTCAGGAGCAGGAGGTCGGGAGTGCGTGGGATGGGCTGCAGGGGCGGGGGGCGGGGGTGCCCTGGGGCGGGCCGGCTCCCACGGGGGCTCTTCCTCTGGGTGTGGACTTTGGCCCCTTGTCCTGCTCGGGTCCTTGAACTCGCCCCTGCCCAAGACGGGTGCTTCGGGCTGGCCTCTCCTCTGGGCCCGTGGATGGAGGAAGCCCCGTCCCCTGCCCCTGTTTGAGGGCCCTGTCTCCAAGTGGGCCGTCTGCCCTTTCGGCCTCCTCCTCCTCCCAGGCCCTGGCCGCGAACCAAAGGCCGTGGCCGCTCCACAGCGCCAAGGTAGGCTGCCCCCAGCTCCGTCCTCCACTTCCACAGGCCCGCCTCTCTCCCTCAGACAGGCAGTTCCTCAGCCAGCGGGTGCCCAAGCCCCGCAGGACCCTGGCCACTCACGCATACCGCATGAACCCCCCAGACAAACCCACAGCAAGACACGAGCACTCCTCAGAGGCTTTAGGTCTCGCTCAGCCTCGGGCCAGGCACGGGGGCGGAACCCACCGGCTGGAACGCTCCCTGGCCTCATGTCTCTCCTGGGCTCTGAGCACTCATCTGGGGCACCCGTGGGCCCCTCTGGCCTCCTCGTCTTCCACCTGGCCCAACCCGTGCCCCATCGCCTCCATCTCCAGGTCACGCGTGCCCAGAACACACTCGAGCACTCGTACACACCCCCACACAGGCACACGGGCACACAGGGACACGGGACCAAGGCCACAACCCGGGGGAACACGAGGAGGAGGAGGACCTGCTTGGGCCAACCACCGGGAGCAAGGGGCCAAGAGGCAGAGAAGCCTGCCCTTTAGGGAACCCTCCCCTGTTCTTTCCCCCAGGCCTCGAGTACTGGGCGCCCGCTAGCCTCGGGCCGTGTCCAGGCTGGCCTCTGGTCTGGTGCTGGCAGCCGAAGGGGTGGCCGGGACCTTGCAAGGGAGACTCTGCACATCGGCACAGGACGAGCATGGTAGAGGGGAGCCGAGCTCCTCGAGACCTGGAGGCCTTTGGCCAGGAGGGCAGGGGCAGGGGGAGAAGTGGTGGCGGCGCCAGGGCCTGGCGTGGGCGGCTGGTGTGGCTGGGGGTGCAGAGGCAGCCGCCCGGACACCGCCCACGCTGTCGGAGGCGCCCAAGCCCGACAGCGACGGTCACTCCGACGGACAACAGGGCTCCAGCAGCCATGCCTGGCTGGGAGACAGACCCTGCCCCTGAAAGCGCCGGTGGTCTGAATCCCGGGAGACCGGGGGCCCTCCGGCCCTCGCTCCTGCGCCCCAGCCACTCCCTGGATGGCCTGAGAGCCCGCCCCACGCCCAGGCTCCTCTGAGCCTCAGCCTCCCCTTCTGCTGGGAAAGGGCAGGCCCGGCTTCCTGAGGACCCTCCTTTCCGCGCCGGGGGCACGGGGCCCTGGGCTCCCCAAGGACACCTGCTCCTCTCCGTTACCTCGCCTGCGGCTGCCGTCCTCTCGCGGGTAGTAGCGCGTGCTGTGGGGCCACACATCCTCCGTGATGACCTGGCGGGGGAGACAGACCGGGGCAGGACAGGCTAGCCGCGGCCCAGGGCGGACCCCTTCGCCAGGAGCCCGGGGACACCAACACGGCCACTGCTGAAGACGGCCAGAGGCACCCCACCTCAGCCACCCAGGCAGAGCCTGGGCAGCCCTGGTGCGACTGCCCACGGTGAGCAAGTTGAGGCTGGTGGGGTCCTGCCTGCGGCTGGGGGGCTCCCCGGTCACAGGCCCAGAACCACTGGACCGCAGTGGAACGGGACACCCGGTATCCTGGAGGACGAGCGGGGACCCAGGGGATGAGCAGCCAGCGCCCCCCCACCCACGCCCTCCCACGCTCACCCCCACCAGCCAGGCCACCAGCGCCTACCTGCGATGCCAAGGTGGTACTCCCTAACGATCACTCTGTTCCAGAAGGAGGGGCTGTGCCCAAAGGAAAACACCAACTCGCGGCGGTAGGTAGCCGGGGTGGCCCCGTTCCTGCACCTGCCACACCCAAGACGAGGGCAAGGAGGAGAGCCCGGCCAGGGCTCCCGAGCTTGCCTGTTTGGCGGCGGTGACCCCCGTCCTTTGCTCCTCTGCCTGGGCTCACAGCCAGGCCTGCTGGACAGCCCCCTGCGCCCTGCCTGCTGGTTGCCAGGCCTGCTCGCCCCGCCCCCACGGGGCTTCAGCTCCCCCAGCCTCACCTCCACACGGGGCGGCTAGCCAAGCACGTCTTCGTCTCGGTCACTCGTCACGGCCAACCGCAGCGGATGGTTCCGAACGTGCAACTCGTCAAGGAGGGGTCGCCTGCTTCATGCCAGACAAGGAAGGGCCCCAAAGCCCTGAACGGGTCCCTCCCTCCCACCCGTCATCCGCCTGTCCCCGCACATGCGGGGACACGCACACACAAACACTCACGCTCCAACTTGAAACCCACCCACGCCCACACCCAGACGGCCCCTGGACCTCAGCCCCTGCCCTGTCTGCACACATGCGCCTGCCTGGGGGAATCCTTGGTGTCCTGCACCTCTGGGGCTGGCTGTGGACACCCACACGGGGAGGGCCGGCTTGCTGAGCCACCGCTGCTCCCCAGGTCTGCCGGTGCTCGGTCCCCGTCTGACTCAGGCCTTCTCTGCCGGGATGGGGCTGTGGGCTGAAAGGCCGCCCTTGGCTGCTGACCGCACCCATCTACAGAAGGGGCTGAGGGGCTGCGCGCCTGGAGCCCAGCCCGACTCCCAGCCTGCCAGGGGCAGGGCCTGTGGCTGGGAGCCTGGGGCCGTGGGTGGAGCTGGGGGGGGCCTCTGGGTGGGAGGGAGTGAGTGCCTTGCCCCCATTCTAGTGTGTGGGCCAAGGGCCCGGGGAAGCAGGGATGGTAGCCTCTAGGCGGGCCAGACGGGGTCTGCCCAGCAGAGCTCCCTCTCCCAGCATCAACACAAACACCTACGCTCTTGCGCGGGGGCGGCGGCGGCGGCGGCGGCGGCGGCGGCGGCGGCGGCGGCGGCGGCGGCGGCGGCGGCGGCGGCGGCGGCGGCGGCGTGGGCATTGTGGGAGGCGAGAACAAACCAAGTCGCTGGCCTCTCCCGGATGGACAGGACGGGGCGTGGCTCTCCCACTGTCTCCGGGGACTTCCCCTGGCAGGAAACCTTCCCAAGAGCCCTCGGTGCGAGGGGGCTGTGGGCCTCTCCCGCGCGGCCTAGGTGTCGTTGGCATCCTGGCCGTGGTCGGCGTCGTCGGAGGCTTGCCCAGGGGCCCCGCAGCCCAATCCAAAAGGACTGCCCCGAAGTGGCTGCTCAGACACCGGCACGTGGCCCTGCAGCCACTGCCTCCCCGCCTGCTGTGCCTCTGGGGCAAGCTCCCAGCCCACCCCGGCTCCCCCAGCTCCCTCGCTCCCAGCCTCTTCCCTGGGTCCCCTGCTCCGCTCCCCCGCCCCCACCCCACCTCCTCCTCCTGCCCTTGCCCTCCTCAGCCCCGCCAAGCCTGAGCAGCAGAGCTGGGGATATGACTTGGGCCCAGGAGCCAGCGAGCCTGCTCTGGATGATGGTGCCACTCCCATCCAAAGGAAGCCTCCGTCTGCGAGCCCACTTGCGCTTGAGCTGAGGCTAGGCCCTGCTCGCTCGGGCATCCTCAGGGCTCCAGTCTGACTCAAGGGCCTGCAGGGCCTGCAGGGCAGTCCCGCTGAGCCCAGCGGCCCCCGATGCCTCCTGCCTGAACACCTGCTTTTGGGACTTGTCCTCTGCCGCCTCTGCCTGCTCCTCCTGCTTCTCCCCCACCGCTGAAGCCCCTGCCGCCTGCCGCTGCCTCCTGCCGCCGCGGTCCTCCTCCGCCACCACCTCCACCACGTCCACGACGTCCTCCATCAGCAGCAGCCACTCCTCCCGCTGGGGCCGAGCCTTCCCTCAGGGCCTCCACCCGGAAGGGGGCGCTCTCTCCCAAAGGTGCGCCAGCTAGCGCCTGCCTGCACGTGACCCCACTCCCCCCATCTACTGAAGAGCCCCTCCCCGCAGGCAGGCGGCCCAGGACTGCTGGGCAGTGGCAAGGTCCTCCGCGACCCCTGCCTCACTGGCCATGCCGCTCTGAGCTGAGGCAGCCATGCAGGACCAGGAGGTGGGAGCTGAGCAGCTGGGCCCCACAGAAGGGCTAGGGGCTGGGAGCAGCCCTGGCCACTGCCCTGCGCCCTTGCCCGCCTAGGCCCTGCTGCTTGAGGCTACCAGCGCTGCACGGTGGCCAAAGTGCCCCTGGAGCAGGCCAAGCCGAGGGAGGCTTGGTTGGGGGTGGGTGGGGGGGGGTGCCAGGGCCAGATGCGCAAGCGCACAGCTCAGAGGCGCCAGGCTGGCGGCAGGCCTGGCAGGGAAGGCCCTCTGCTCTCTCGGCCAATCAGAGACAAGGCAGGGGGCGTCCCCCCTCAAGGCCCCCTCCCCGCGCCCCACCCCGGGCCCCGGGGCCCCCGGGCCCTGCCTCCACCCACCCCGTGGCCAGGGGCCTGGCCTCTCGGGCACTGCTCAAGGTGCCCACCTGCACCTGCTTGACCAAAGACACCAAAGACTCGTCTTTCACCTAGGCCCTTCAAGCTGAGCGAGGCCTCCCACAAGACAGGAGGCCCGGTTGCAGGGCAGCGTGCTGCAGTGGTCCTGCCCAGATCTCTTGCAGGTCCACGTCGTGGGCCGCCGCAGGTCATGCTCTGGCTTGCCTAGGGACTGTGTATCCAGCCTTGGCTAGGCTGGACCTGCCTAGCCATTGAGGGGCCCCAGAGCCCCAAGAGTCCAGCCCGGAGCCCTGTCCTTGTCTCTGCACCTCTGCCTGAGGGGCTCCCTGGGCCTCCGGGGTCTCTCGGGCCCTTGGCAGCCCGCACGGGCCTCCCTCTCTCTTCCCTGCCAGAAAGCCTCACAGAAAGCTACCAGGGCAGGACACCAAAGACACCGCCTCCTGGGTGGCCGGCATCCACGGCAGGTCAGGCGGGCACTTGGTGTGCTCCGCCCTTGCAGGAGGGGCCTTCTGAAGCGCCGGGCCAAGGCCTGCCTGGCCGCCAGACAACGGAGCTGGCCCAGGCCCCTCCCGGGCAAGGCGTGCCACTGCAGGCCACTCCGCCGTAGCCACAAGGCTTGCAGACCCCGAGACGGGACACACTCTTTGCTGGCACGGTGACCACCCCGAAATCCGTGTGCGAGCCCAGAGAGCGAGGTGCTGAGGACAGAGCCCGCTCAAGGAACATCACGCCCCGCCAACCCCGCCCCGGTGGCAGGCCCACAGGGGAGACTGAATTCTTTCCGAGTCATGCCTGCCCCTTGTGAGAGGGTCTGCCCAGGTCCAGCCTACACCTTCCTTCGCAGCCCTTGGGTCGGGGCGCGGAAGGAGGCTCAGGCTAAGCCATCCTGGTCCATCCCAGGCACCCCCAGGGCTCGTCCAAAGGCACAGAGCGAGATCGACATCTGCTCGTGTGTGGGTAGGCGGCAGTCGGTGAGGCGGCGGTGCCGGTCCACCTCCCAAACCTTCCATGCCGGGCCAGCCTTTCCACAAGGGGCTGCTCCCATGGGAGAAAGGGTACCGGTGCCCGGGAGAAGGGGGAAGACGGTGCTGCAGCTGTTGGCCTCAGGAGCAGGAGGTCGGGAGTGCGTGGGATGGGCTGCAGGGGCGGGGGGCGGGGGTGCCCTGGGGCGGGCCGGCTCCCACGGGGGCTCTTCCTCTGGGTGTGGACTTTGGCCCCTTGTCCTGCTCGGGTCCTTGAACTCGCCCCTGCCCAAGACGGGTGCTTCGGGCTGGCCTCTCCTCTGGGCCCGTGGATGGAGGAAGCCCCGTCCCCTGCCCCTGTTTGAGGGCCCTGTCTCCAAGTGGGCCGTCTGCCCTTTCGGCCTCCTCCTCCTCCCAGGCCCTGGCCGCGAACCAAAGGCCGTGGCCGCTCCACAGCGCCAAGGTAGGCTGCCCCCAGCTCCGTCCTCCACTTCCACAGGCCCGCCTCTCTCCCTCAGACAGGCAGTTCCTCAGCCAGCGGGTGCCCAAGCCCCGCAGGACCCTGGCCACTCACGCATACCGCATGAACCCCCCAGACAAACCCACAGCAAGACACGAGCACTCCTCAGAGGCTTTAGGTCTCGCTCAGCCTCGGGCCAGGCACGGGGGCGGAACCCACCGGCTGGAACGCTCCCTGGCCTCATGTCTCTCCTGGGCTCTGAGCACTCATCTGGGGCACCCGTGGGCCCCTCTGGCCTCCTCGTCTTCCACCTGGCCCAACCCGTGCCCCATCGCCTCCATCTCCAGGTCACGCGTGCCCAGAACACACTCGAGCACTCGTACACACCCCCACACAGGCACACGGGCACACAGGGACACGGGACCAAGGCCACAACCCGGGGGAACACGAGGAGGAGGAGGACCTGCTTGGGCCAACCACCGGGAGCAAGGGGCCAAGAGGCAGAGAAGCCTGCCCTTTAGGGAACCCTCCCCTGTTCTTTCCCCCAGGCCTCGAGTACTGGGCGCCCGCTAGCCTCGGGCCGTGTCCAGGCTGGCCTCTGGTCTGGTGCTGGCAGCCGAAGGGGTGGCCGGGACCTTGCAAGGGAGACTCTGCACATCGGCACAGGACGAGCATGGTAGAGGGGAGCCGAGCTCCTCGAGACCTGGAGGCCTTTGGCCAGGAGGGCAGGGGCAGGGGGAGAAGTGGTGGCGGCGCCAGGGCCTGGCGTGGGCGGCTGGTGTGGCTGGGGGTGCAGAGGCAGCCGCCCGGACACCGCCCACGCTGTCGGAGGCGCCCAAGCCCGACAGCGACGGTCACTCCGACGGACAACAGGGCTCCAGCAGCCATGCCTGGCTGGGAGACAGACCCTGCCCCTGAAAGCGCCGGTGGTCTGAATCCCGGGAGACCGGGGGCCCTCCGGCCCTCGCTCCTGCGCCCCAGCCACTCCCTGGATGGCCTGAGAGCCCGCCCCACGCCCAGGCTCCTCTGAGCCTCAGCCTCCCCTTCTGCTGGGAAAGGGCAGGCCCGGCTTCCTGAGGACCCTCCTTTCCGCGCCGGGGGCACGGGGCCCTGGGCTCCCCAAGGACACCTGCTCCTCTCCGTTACCTCGCCTGCGGCTGCCGTCCTCTCGCGGGTAGTAGCGCGTGCTGTGGGGCCACACATCCTCCGTGATGACCTGGCGGGGGAGACAGACCGGGGCAGGACAGGCTAGCCGCGGCCCAGGGCGGACCCCTTCGCCAGGAGCCCGGGGACACCAACACGGCCACTGCTGAAGACGGCCAGAGGCACCCCACCTCAGCCACCCAGGCAGAGCCTGGGCAGCCCTGGTGCGACTGCCCACGGTGAGCAAGTTGAGGCTGGTGGGGTCCTGCCTGCGGCTGGGGGGCTCCCCGGTCACAGGCCCAGAACCACTGGACCGCAGTGGAACGGGACACCCGGTATCCTGGAGGACGAGCGGGGACCCAGGGGATGAGCAGCCAGCGCCCCCCCACCCACGCCCTCCCACGCTCACCCCCACCAGCCAGGCCACCAGCGCCTACCTGCGATGCCAAGGTGGTACTCCCTAACGATCACTCTGTTCCAGAAGGAGGGGCTGTGCCCAAAGGAAAACACCAACTCGCGGCGGTAGGTAGCCGGGGTGGCCCCGTTCCTGCACCTGCCACACCCAAGACGAGGGCAAGGAGGAGAGCCCGGCCAGGGCTCCCGAGCTTGCCTGTTTGGCGGCGGTGACCCCCGTCCTTTGCTCCTCTGCCTGGGCTCACAGCCAGGCCTGCTGGACAGCCCCCTGCGCCCTGCCTGCTGGTTGCCAGGCCTGCTCGCCCCGCCCCCACGGGGCTTCAGCTCCCCCAGCCTCACCTCCACACGGGGCGGCTAGCCAAGCACGTCTTCGTCTCGGTCACTCGTCACGGCCAACCGCAGCGGATGGTTCCGAACGTGCAACTCGTCAAGGAGGGGTCGCCTGCTTCATGCCAGACAAGGAAGGGCCCCAAAGCCCTGAACGGGTCCCTCCCTCCCACCCGTCATCCGCCTGTCCCCGCACATGCGGGGACACGCACACACAAACACTCACGCTCCAACTTGAAACCCACCCACGCCCACACCCAGACGGCCCCTGGACCTCAGCCCCTGCCCTGTCTGCACACATGCGCCTGCCTGGGGGAATCCTTGGTGTCCTGCACCTCTGGGGCTGGCTGTGGACACCCACACGGGGAGGGCCGGCTTGCTGAGCCACCGCTGCTCCCCAGGTCTGCCGGTGCTCGGTCCCCGTCTGACTCAGGCCTTCTCTGCCGGGATGGGGCTGTGGGCTGAAAGGCCGCCCTTGGCTGCTGACCGCACCCATCTACAGAAGGGGCTGAGGGGCTGCGCGCCTGGAGCCCAGCCCGACTCCCAGCCTGCCAGGGGCAGGGCCTGTGGCTGGGAGCCTGGGGCCGTGGGTGGAGCTGGGGGGGGCCTCTGGGTGGGAGGGAGTGAGTGCCTTGCCCCCATTCTAGTGTGTGGGCCAAGGGCCCGGGGAAGCAGGGATGGTAGCCTCTAGGCGGGCCAGACGGGGTCTGCCCAGCAGAGCTCCCTCTCCCAGCATCAACACAAACACCTACGCTCTTGCGCGGGGGCGGCGGCGGCGGCGGCGGCGGCGGCGGCGGCGGCGGCGGCGGCGGCGGCGGCGGCGGCGTGGGCATTGTGGGAGGCGAGAACAAACCAAGTCGCTGGCCTCTCCCGGATGGACAGGACGGGGCGTGGCTCTCCCACTGTCTCCGGGGACTTCCCCTGGCAGGAAACCTTCCCAAGAGCCCTCGGTGCGAGGGGGCTGTGGGCCTCTCCCGCGCGGCCTAGGTGTCGTTGGCATCCTGGCCGTGGTCGGCGTCGTCGGAGGCTTGCCCAGGGGCCCCGCAGCCCAATCCAAAAGGACTGCCCCGAAGTGGCTGCTCAGACACCGGCACGTGGCCCTGCAGCCACTGCCTCCCCGCCTGCTGTGCCTCTGGGGCAAGCTCCCAGCCCACCCCGGCTCCCCCAGCTCCCTCGCTCCCAGCCTCTTCCCTGGGTCCCCTGCTCCGCTCCCCCGCCCCCACCCCACCTCCTCCTCCTGCCCTTGCCCTCCTCAGCCCCGCCAAGCCTGAGCAGCAGAGCTGGGGATATGACTTGGGCCCAGGAGCCAGCGAGCCTGCTCTGGATGATGGTGCCACTCCCATCCAAAGGAAGCCTCCGTCTGCGAGCCCACTTGCGCTTGAGCTGAGGCTAGGCCCTGCTCGCTCGGGCATCCTCAGGGCTCCAGTCTGACTCAAGGGCCTGCAGGGCCTGCAGGGCAGTCCCGCTGAGCCCAGCGGCCCCCGATGCCTCCTGCCTGAACACCTGCTTTTGGGACTTGTCCTCTGCCGCCTCTGCCTGCTCCTCCTGCTTCTCCCCCACCGCTGAAGCCCCTGCCGCCTGCCGCTGCCTCCTGCCGCCGCGGTCCTCCTCCGCCACCACCTCCACCACGTCCACGACGTCCTCCATCAGCAGCAGCCACTCCTCCCGCTGGGGCCGAGCCTTCCCTCAGGGCCTCCACCCGGAAGGGGGCGCTCTCTCCCAAAGGTGCGCCAGCTAGCGCCTGCCTGCACGTGACCCCACTCCCCCCATCTACTGAAGAGCCCCTCCCCGCAGGCAGGCGGCCCAGGACTGCTGGGCAGTGGCAAGGTCCTCCGCGACCCCTGCCTCACTGGCCATGCCGCTCTGAGCTGAGGCAGCCATGCAGGACCAGGAGGTGGGAGCTGAGCAGCTGGGCCCCACAGAAGGGCTAGGGGCTGGGAGCAGCCCTGGCCACTGCCCTGCGCCCTTGCCCGCCTAGGCCCTGCTGCTTGAGGCTACCAGCGCTGCACGGTGGCCAAAGTGCCCCTGGAGCAGGCCAAGCCGAGGGAGGCTTGGTTGGGGGTGGGTGGGGGGGGGTGCCAGGGCCAGATGCGCAAGCGCACAGCTCAGAGGCGCCAGGCTGGCGGCAGGCCTGGCAGGGAAGGCCCTCTGCTCTCTCGGCCAATCAGAGACAAGGCAGGGGGCGTCCCCCCTCAAGGCCCCCTCCCCGCGCCCCACCCCGGGCCCCGGGGCCCCCGGGCCCTGCCTCCACCCACCCCGTGGCCAGGGGCCTGGCCTCTCGGGCACTGCTCAAGGTGCCCACCTGCACCTGCTTGACCAAAGACACCAAAGACTCGTCTTTCACCTAGGCCCTTCAAGCTGAGCGAGGCCTCCCACAAGACAGGAGGCCCGGTTGCAGGGCAGCGTGCTGCAGTGGTCCTGCCCAGATCTCTTGCAGGTCCACGTCGTGGGCCGCCGCAGGTCATGCTCTGGCTTGCCTAGGGACTGTGTATCCAGCCTTGGCTAGGCTGGACCTGCCTAGCCATTGAGGGGCCCCAGAGCCCCAAGAGTCCAGCCCGGAGCCCTGTCCTTGTCTCTGCACCTCTGCCTGAGGGGCTCCCTGGGCCTCCGGGGTCTCTCAGGCCCTTGGCAGCCCGCACGGGCCTCCCTCTCTCTTCCCTGCCAGAAAGCCTCACAGAAAGCTACCAGGGCAGGACACCAAAGACACCGCCTCCTGGGTGGCCGGCATCCACGGCAGGTCAGGCGGGCACTTGGTGTGCTCCGCCCTTGCAGGAGGGGCCTTCTGAAGCGCCGGGCCAAGGCCTGCCTGGCCGCCAGACAACGGAGCTGGCCCAGGCCCCTCCCGGGCAAGGCGTGCCACTGCAGGCCACTCCGCCGTAGCCACAAGGCTTGCAGACCCCGAGACGGGACACACTCTTTGCTGGCACGGTGACCACCCCGAAATCCGTGTGCGAGCCCAGAGAGCGAGGTGCTGAGGACAGAGCCCGCTCAAGGAACATCACGCCCCGCCAACCCCGCCCCGGTGGCAGGCCCACAGGGGAGACTGAATTCTTTCCGAGTCATGCCTGCCCCTTGTGAGAGGGTCTGCCCAGGTCCAGCCTACACCTTCCTTCGCAGCCCTTGGGTCGGGGCGCGGAAGGAGGCTCAGGCTAAGCCATCCTGGTCCATCCCAGGCACCCCCAGGGCTCGTCCAAAGGCACAGAGCGAGATCGACATCTGCTCGTGTGTGGGTAGGCGGCAGTCGGTGAGGCGGCGGTGCCGGTCCCCCTCCCAAACCTTCCATGCCGGGCCAGCCTTTCCACAAGGGGCTGCTCCCATGGGAGAAAGGGTACCGGTGCCCGGGAGAAGGGGGAAGACGGTGCTGCAGCTGTTGGCCTCAGGAGCAGGAGGTCGGGAGTGCGTGGGATGGGCTGCAGGGGCGGGGGGCGGGGGTGCCCTGGGGCGGGCCGGCTCCCACGGGGGCTCTTCCTCTGGGTGTGGACTTTGGCCCCTTGTCCTGCTCGGGTCCTTGAACTCGCCCCTGCCCAAGACGGGTGCTTCGGGCTGGCCTCTCCTCTGGGCCCGTGGATGGAGGAAGCCCCGTCCCCTGCCCCTGTTTGAGGGCCCTGTCTCCAAGTGGGCCGTCTGCCCTTTCGGCCTCCTCCTCCTCCCAGGCCCTGGCCGCGAACCAAAGGCCGTGGCCGCTCCACAGCGCCAAGGTAGGCTGCCCCCAGCTCCGTCCTCCACTTCCACAGGCCCGCCTCTCTCCCTCAGACAGGCAGTTCCTCAGCCAGCGGGTGCCCAAGCCCCGCAGGACCCTGGCCACTCACGCATACCGCATGAACCCCCCAGACAAACCCACAGCAAGACACGAGCACTCCTCAGAGGCTTTAGGTCTCGCTCAGCCTCGGGCCAGGCACGGGGGCGGAACCCACCGGCTGGAACGCTCCCTGGCCTCATGTCTCTCCTGGGCTCTGAGCACTCATCTGGGGCACCCGTGGGCCCCTCTGGCCTCCTCGTCTTCCACCTGGCCCAACCCGTGCCCCATCGCCTCCATCTCCAGGTCACGCATGCCCAGAACACACTCGAGCACTCGTACACACCCCCACACAGGCACACGGGCACACAGGGACACGGGACCAAGGCCACAACCCGGGGGAACACGAGGAGGAGGAGGACCTGCTTGGGCCAACCACCGGGAGCAAGGGGCCAAAAGGCAGAGAAGCCTGCCCTTTAGGGAACCCTCCCCTGTTCTTTCCCCCAGGCCTCGAGTACTGGGCGCCCGCTAGCCTCGGGCCGTGTCCAGGCTGGCCTCTGGTCTGGTGCTGGCAGCCGAAGGGGTGGCCGGGACCTTGCAAGGGAGACTCTGCACATCGGCACAGGACGAGCATGGTAGAGGGGAGCCGAGCTCCTCGAGACCTGGAGGCCTTTGGCCAGGAGGGCAGGGGCAGGGGGAGAAGTGGTGGCGGCGCCAGGGCCTGGCGTGGGCGGCTGGTGTGGCTGGGGGTGCAGAGGCAGCCGCCCGGACACCGCCCACGCTGTCGGAGGCGCCCAAGCCCGACAGCGACGGTCACTCCGACGGACAACAGGGCTCCAGCAGCCATGCCTGGCTGGGAGACAGACCCTGCCCCTGAAAGCGCCGGTGGTCTGAATCCCGGGAGACCGGGGGCCCTCCGGCCCTCGCTCCTGCGCCCCAGCCACTCCCTGGATGGCCTGAGAGCCCGCCCCACGCCCAGGCTCCTCTGAGCCTCAGCCTCCCCTTCTGCTGGGAAAGGGCAGGCCCGGCTTCCTGAGGACCCTCCTTTCCGCGCCGGGGGCACGGGGCCCTGGGCTCCCCAAGGACACCTGCTCCTCTCCGTTACCTCGCCTGCGGCTGCCGTCCTCTCGCGGGTAGTAGCGCGTGCTGTGGGGCCACACATCCTCCGTGATGACCTGGCGGGGGAGACAGACCGGGGCAGGACAGGCTAGCCGCGGCCCAGGGCGGACCCCTTCGCCAGGAGCCCGGGGACACCAACACGGCCACTGCTGAAGACGGCCAGAGGCACCCCACCTCAGCCACCCAGGCAGAGCCTGGGCAGCCCTGGTGCGACTGCCCACGGTGAGCAAGTTGAGGCTGGTGGGGTCCTGCCTGCGGCTGGGGGGCTCCCCGGTCACAGGCCCAGAACCACTGGACCGCAGTGGAACGGGACACCCGGTATCCTGGAGGACGAGCGGGGACCCAGGGGATGAGCAGCCAGCGCCCCCCCACCCACGCCCTCCCACGCTCACCCCCACCAGCCAGGCCACCAGCGCCTACCTGCGATGCCAAGGTGGTACTCCCTAACGATCACTCTGTTCCAGAAGGAGGGGCTGTGCCCAAAGGAAAACACCAACTCGCGGCGGTAGGTAGCCGGGGTGGCCCCGTTCCTGCACCTGCCACACCCAAGACGAGGGCAAGGAGGAGAGCCCGGCCAGGGCTCCCGAGCTTGCCTGTTTGGCGGCGGTGACCCCCGTCCTTTGCTCCTCTGCCTGGGCTCACAGCCAGGCCTGCTGGACAGCCCCCTGCGCCCTGCCTGCTGGTTGCCAGGCCTGCTCGCCCCGCCCCCACGGGGCTTCAGCTCCCCCAGCCTCACCTCCACACGGGGCGGCTAGCCAAGCACGTCTTCGTCTCGGTCACTCGTCACAGCCAACCGCAGCGGATGGTTCCGAACGTGCAACTCGTCAAGGAGGGGTCGCCTGCTTCATGCCAGACAAGGAAGGGCCCCAAAGCCCTGAACCGGTCCCCCCCTCCCACCCATCATCCGCCTGTCCCCGCACATGCGGGGACACGCACACACAAACACTCACGCTCCAACTTGAAACCCACCCACGCCCACACCCAGACGGCCCCTGGACCTCAGCCCCTGCCCTGTCTGCACACATGCGCCTGCCTGGGGGAATCCTTGGTGTCCTGCACCTCTGGGGCTGGCTGTGGACACCCACACGGGGAGGGCCGGCTTGCTGAGCCACCGCTGCTCCCCAGGTCTGCCGGTGCTCGGTCCCCGTCTGACTCAGGCCTTCTCTGCCGGGATGGGGCTGTGGGCTGAAAGGCCGCCCTTGGCTGCTGACCGCACCCATCTACAGAAGGGGCTGAGGGGCTGCGCGCCTGGAGCCCAGCCCGACTCCCAGCCTGCCAGGGGCAGGGCCTGTGGCTGGGAGCCTGGGGCCGTGGGTGGAGCTGGGGGGGGCCTCTGGGTGGGAGGGAGTGAGTGCCTTGCCCCCATTCTAGTGTGTGGGCCAAGGGCCCGGGGAAGCAGGGATGGTAGCCTCTAGGCGGGCCAGACGGGGTCTGCCCAGCAGAGCTCCCTCTCCCAGCATCAACACAAACACCTACGCTCTTGCGCGGGGGCGGCGGCGGCGGCGGCGGCGGCGGCGGCGGCGGCGGCGGCGGCGGCGGCGGCGGCGGCGGCGGCGGCGTGGGCATTGTGGGAGGCGAGAACAAACCAAGTCGCTGGCCTCTCCCGGATGGACAGGACGGGGCGTGGCTCTCCCACTGTCTCCGGGGACTTCCCCTGGCAGGAAACCTTCCCAAGAGCCCTCGGTGCGAGGGGGCTGTGGGCCTCTCCCTCGCGGCCTAGGTGTCGTTGGCATCCTGGCCGTGGTCGGCGTCGTCGGAGGCTTGCCCAGGGGCCCCGCAGCCCAATCCAAAAGGACTGCCCCGAAGTGGCTGCTCAGACACCGGCACGTGGCCCTGCAGCCACTGCCTCCCCGCCTGCTGTGCCTCTGGGGCAAGCTCCCAGCCCACCCCGGCTCCCCCAGCTCCCTCGCTCCCAGCCTCTTCCCTGGGTCCCCTGCTCCGCTCCCCCGCCCCCACCCCACCTCCTCCTCCTGCCCTTGCCCTCCTCAGCCCCGCCAAGCCTGAGCAGCAGAGCTGGGGATATGACTTGGGCCCAGGAGCCAGCGAGCCTGCTCTGGATGATGGTGCCACTCCCATCCAAAGGAAGCCTCCGTCTGCGAGCCCACTTGCGCTTGAGCTGAGGCTAGGCCCTGCTCGCTCGGGCATCCTCAGGGCTCCAGTCTGACTCAAGGGCCTGCAGGGCCTGCAGGGCAGTCCCGCTGAGCCCAGCGGCCCCCGCTGCCTCCTGCCTGAACACCTGCTTTTGGGACTTGTCCTCCGCCGCCTCTGCCTGCTCCTCCTGCTTCTCCCCCACCGCTGAAGCCCCTGCCGCCTGCCGCTGCCTCCTGCCGCCGCGGTCCTCCTCCGCCACCACCTCCACCACGTCCACGACGTCCTCCATCAGCAGCAGCCACTCCTCCCGCTGGGGCCGAGCCTTCCCTCAGGGCCTCCACCCGGAAGGGGGCGCTCTCTCCCAAAGGTGCGCCAGCTAGCGCCTGCCTGCACGTGACCCCACTCCCCCCATCTACTGAAGAGCCCCTCCCCGCAGGCAGGCGGCCCAGGACTGCTGGGCAGTGGCAAGGTCCTCCGCGACCCCTGCCTCACTGGCCATGCCGCTCTGAGCTGAGGCAGCCATGCAGGACCAGGAGGTGGGAGCTGAGCAGCTGGGCCCCACAGAAGGGCTAGGGGCTGGGAGCAGCCCTGGCCACTGCCCTGCGCCCTTGCCCGCCTAGGCCCTGCTGCTTGAGGCTACCAGCGCTGCACGGTGGCCAAAGTGCCCCTGGAGCAGGCCAAGCCGAGGGAGGCTTGGTGGGGGCTGGGTGGGGGGGGGTGCCAGGGCCAGATGCGCAAGCGCACAGCTCAGAGGCGCCAGGCTGGCGGCAGGCCTGGCAGGGAAGGCCCTCTGCTCTCTCGGCCAATCAGAGACAAGGCAGGGGGCGTCCCCCCTCAAGGCCCCCTCCCCGCGCCCCACCCCGGGCCCCGGGGCCCCCGGGCCCTGCCTCCACCCACCCCGTGGCCAGGGGCCTGGCCTCTCGGGCACTGCTCAAGGTGCCCACCTGCACCTGCTTGACCAAAGACACCAAAGACTCGTCTTTCACCTAGGCCCTTCAAGCTGAGCGAGGCCTCCCACAAGACAGGAGGCCCGGTTGCAGGGCAGCGTGCTGCAGTGGTCCTGCCCAGATCTCTTGCAGGTCCACGTCGTGGGCCGCCGCAGGTCATGCTCTGGCTTGCCTAGGGACTGTGTATCCAGCCTTGGCTAGGCTGGACCTGCCTAGCCATTGAGGGGCCCCAGAGCCCCAAGAGTCCAGCCCGGAGCCCTGTCCTTGTCTCTGCACCTCTGCCTGAGGGGCTCCCTGGGCCTCCGGGGTCTCTCAGGCCCTTGGCAGCCCGCACGGGCCTCCCTCTCTCTTCCCTGCCAGAAAGCCTCACAGAAAGCTACCAGGGCAGGACACCAAAGACACCGCCTCCTGGGTGGCCGGCATCCACGGCAGGTCAGGCGGGCACTTGGTGTGCTCCGCCCTTGCAGGAGGGGCCTTCTGAAGCGCCGGGCCAAGGCCTGCCTGGCCGCCAGACAACGGAGCTGGCCCAGGCCCCTCCCGGGCAAGGCGTGCCACTGCAGGCCACTCCGCCGTAGCCACAAGGCTTGCAGACCCCGAGACGGGACACACTCTTTGCTGGCACGGTGACCACCCCGAAATCCGTGTGCGAGCCCAGAGAGCGAGGTGCTGAGGACAGAGCCCGCTCAAGGAACATCACGCCCCGCCAACCCCGCCCCGGTGGCAGGCCCACAGGGGAGACTGAATTCTTTCCGAGTCATGCCTGCCCCTTGTGAGAGGGTCTGCCCAGGTCCAGCCTACACCTTCCTTCGCAGCCCTTGGGTCGGGGCGCGGAAGGAGGCTCAGGCTAAGCCATCCTGGTCCATCCCAGGCACCCCCAGGGCTCGTCCAAAGGCACAGAGCGAGATCGACATCTGCTCGTGTGTGGGTAGGCGGCAGTCGGTGAGGCGGCGGTGCCGGTCCCCCTCCCAAACCTTCCATGCCGGGCCAGCCTTTCCACAAGGGGCTGCTCCCATGGGAGAAAGGGTACCGGTGCCCGGGAGAAGGGGGAAGACGGTGCTGCAGCTGTTGGCCTCAGGAGCAGGAGGTCGGGAGTGCGTGGGATGGGCTGCAGGGGCGGGGGGCGGGGGTGCCCTGGGGCGGGCCGGCTCCCACGGGGGCTCTTCCTCTGGGTGTGGACTTTGGCCCCTTGTCCTGCTCGGGTCCTTGAACTCGCCCCTGCCCAAGACGGGTGCTTCGGGCTGGCCTCTCCTCTGGGCCCGTGGATGGAGGAAGCCCCGTCCCCTGCCCCTGTTTGAGGGCCCTGTCTCCAAGTGGGCCGTCTGCCCTTTCGGCCTCCTCCTCCTCCCAGGCCCTGGCCGCGAACCAAAGGCCGTGGCCGCTCCACAGCGCCAAGGTAGGCTGCCCCCAGCTCCGTCCTCCACTTCCACAGGCCCGCCTCTCTCCCTCAGACAGGCAGTTCCTCAGCCAGCGGGTGCCAAGCCCCGCAGGACCCTGGCCACTCACACATACCGCATGAACCCCCCAGACAAACCCACAGCAAGACACGAGCACTCCTCAGAGGCTTTAGGTCTCGCTCAGCCTCGGGCCAGGCACGGGGGCGGAACCCACCGGCTGGAACGCTCCCTGGCCTCATGTCTCTCCTGGGCTCTGAGCACTCATCTGGGGCACCCGTGGGCCCCTCTGGCCTCCTCGTCTTCCACCTGGCCCAACCCGTGCCCCATCGCCTCCATCTCCAGGTCACGCGTGCCCAGAACACACTCGAGCACTCGTACACACCCCCACACAGGCACACGGGCACACAGGGACACGGGACCAAGGCCACAACCCGGGGGAACACGAGGAGGAGGAGGACCTGCTTGGGCCAACCACCGGGAGCAAGGGGCCAAGAGGCAGAGAAGCCTGCCCTTTAGGGAACCCTCCCCTGTTCTTTCCCCCAGGCCTCGAGTACTGGGCGCCCGCTAGCCTCGGGCCGTGTCCAGGCTGGCCTCTGGTCTGGTGCTGGCAGCCGAAGGGGTGGCCGGGACCTTGCAAGGGAGACTCTGCACATCGGCACAGGACGAGGTAGAGGTAGAGGGGAGCCGAGCTCCTCGAGACCTGGAGGCCTTTGGCCAGGAGGGCAGGGGCAGGGGGAGAAGTGGTGGCGGCGCCAGGGCCTGGCGTGGGCGGCTGGTGTGGCTGGGGGTGCAGAGGCAGCCGCCCGGACACCGCCCACGCTGTCGGAGGCGCCCAAGCCCGACAGCGACGGTCACTCCGACGGACAACAGGGCTCCAGCAGCCACGCCTGGCTGGGAGACAGACCCTGCCCCTGAAAGCGCCGGTGGTCTGAATCCCGGGAGACCGGGGGCCCTCCGGCCCTCGCTCCTGCGCCCCAGCCACTCCCTGGATGGCCTGAGAGCCCGCCCCACGCCCAGGCTCCTCTGAGCCTCAGCCTCCCCTTCTGCTGGGAAAGGGCAGGCCCGGCTTCCTGAGGACCCTCCTTTCCGCGCCGGGGGCACGGGGCCCTGGGCTCCCCAAGGACACCTGCTCCTCTCCGTTACCTCGCCTGCGGCTGCCGTCCTCTCGCGGGTAGTAGCGCGTGCTGTGGGGCCACACATCCTCCGTGATGACCTGGCGGGGGAGACAGACCGGGGCAGGACAGGCTAGCCGCGGCCCAGGGCGGACCCCTTCGCCAGGAGCCCGGGGACACCAACACGGCCACTGCTGAAGACGGCCAGAGGCACCCCACCTCAGCCACCCAGGCAGAGCCTGGGCAGCCCTGGTGCGACTGCCCACGGTGAGCAAGTTGAGGCTGGTGGGGTCCTGCCTGCGGCTGGGGGGCTCCCCGGTCACAGGCCCAGAACCACTGGACCGCAGTGGAACGGGACACCCGGTATCCTGGAGGACGAGCGGGGACCCAGGGGATGAGCAGCCAGCGCCCCCCCACCCACGCCCTCCCACGCTCACCCCCACCAGCCAGGCCACCAGCGCCTACCTGCGATGCCAAGGTGGTACTCCCTAACGATCACTCTGTTCCAGAAGGAGGGGCTGTGCCCAAAGGAAAACACCAACTCGCGGCGGTAGGTAGCCGGGGTGGCCCCGTTCCTGCACCTGCCACACCCAAGACGAGGGCAAGGAGGAGAGCCCGGCCAGGGCTCCCGAGCTTGCCTGTTTGGCGGCGGTGACCCCCGTCCTTTGCTCCTCTGCCTGGACTCACAGCCAGGCCTGCTGGACAGCCCCCTGCGCCCTGCCTGCTGGTTGCCAGGCCTGCTCGCCCCGCCCCCACGGGGCTTCAGCTCCCCCAGCCTCACCTCCACACGGGGCGGCTAGCCAAGCACGTCTTCGTCTCGGTCACTCGTCACGGCCAACCGCAGCGGATGGTTCCGAACGTGCAACTCGTCAAGGAGGGGTCGCCTGCTTCATGCCAGACAAGGAAGGGCCCCAAAGCCCTGAACCGGTCCCTCCTTCCCACCCGTCATCCGCCTGTCCCCGCACATGCGGGGACACGCACACACAAACACTCACGCTCCAACTTGAAACCCACCCACGCCCACACCCAGACGGCCCCTGGACCTCAGCCCCTGCCCTGTCTGCACACATGCGCCTGCCTGGGGGAATCCTTGGTGTCCTGCACCTCTGGGGCTGGCTGTGGACACCCACACGGGGAGGGCCGGCTTGCTGAGCACTCCCGATCACTGCACAGGGCCTGGGGGTGCGGGGGCAGGCCACCGCTGCTCCCCAGGTCTGCCGGTGCTCGGTCCCCGTCTGACTCAGGCCTTCTCTGCCGGGATGGGGCTGTGGGCTGAAAGGCCGCCCTTGGCTGCTGACCGCACCCATCTACAGAAGGGGCTGAGGGGCTGCGCGCCTGGAGCCCAGCCCGACTCCCAGCCTGCCAGGGGCAGGGCCTGTGGCTGGGAGCCTGGGGCCGTGGGTGGAGCTGGGGGGGGCCTCTGGGTGGGAGGGAGTGAGTGCCTTGCCCCCATTCTAGTGTGTGGGCCAAGGGCCCGGGGAAGCAGGGATGGTAGCCTCTAGGCGGGCCAGACGGGGTCTGCCCAGCAGAGCTCCCTCTCCCAGCAGCAACACAAACACCTATGCTCTTGCGCGGCGGCGGCGGCGGCGGCGGCGGCATTGTGGGTGGCGAGAACAAACCAAGTCGCTGGCCTCTCCCGGATGGACAGGACGGGGCGTGGCTCTCCCACTGTCTCCGGGGACTTCCCCTGGCAGGAAACCTTCCCAAGAGCCCTCGGTGCGAGGGGGCTGTGGGCCTCTCCCGCGCGGCCTAGGCGTCGTTGGCATCCTGGCCGTGGTCGGCGTCGTCGGAGGCTTGCCCAGGGGCCCCGCAGCCCAATCCAAAAGGACTGCCCCGAAGTGGCTGCTCAGACACCGGCACGTGGCCCTGCAGCCACTGCCTCCCCGCCTGCTGTGCCTCTGGGGCAAGCTCCCAGCCCACCCCGGCTCCCCCAGCTCCCTCGCTCCCAGCCTCTTCCCTGGGTCCCCTGCTCCGCTCCCCCGCCCCCACACCACCTCCTCCTCCTGCCCTTGCCCTCCTCAGCCCCGCCAAGCCTGAGCAGCAGAGCTGGGGATATGACTTGGGCCCAGGAGCCAGCGAGCCTGCTCTGGATGATGGTGCCACTCCCATCCAAAGGAAGCCTCCGTCTGCGAGCCCACTTGCGCTTGAGCTGAGGCTAGGCCCTGCTCGCTCGGGCATCCTCAGGGCTCCAGTCTGACTCAAGGGCCTGCAGGGCCTGCAGGGCAGTCCCGCTGAGCCCAGCGGCCCCCGCTGCCTCCTGCCTGAACACCTGCTTTTGGGACTTGTCCTCCGCCGCCTCTGCCTGCTCCTCCTGCTTCTCCCCCACCGCTGAAGCCCCTGCCGCCTGCCGCTGCCTCCTGCCGCCGCGGTCCTCCTCCGCCACCACCTCCACCACGTCCACGACCTCCTCCATCAGCAGCAGCCACTCCTCCCGCTGGGGCCGAGCCTTCCCTCAGGGCCTCCACCCGGAAGGGGGCGCTCTCTCCCAAAGGTGCGCCAGCTAGCGCCTGCCTGCACGTGACCCCACTCCCCCCATCTACTGAAGAGCCCCTCCCCGCAGGCAGGCGGCCCAGGACTGCTGGGCAGTGGCAAGGTCCTCCGCGACCCCTGCCTCACTGGCCATGCCGCTCTGAGCTGAGGCAGCCATGCAGGACCAGGAGGTGGGAGCTGAGCAGCTGGGCCCCACAGAAGGGCTAGGGGCTGGGAGCAGCCCTGGCCACTGCCCTGCGCCCTTGCCCGCCTAGGCCCTGCTGCTTGAGGCTACCAGCGCTGCACGGTGGCCAAAGTGCCCCTAGAGCAGGCCAAGCCGAGGGAGGCTTGGTGGGGGGTGGGTGGGTGGGGGGTGCCAGGGCCAGATGCGCATGCGCACAGCTCAGAGGCGCCAGGCTGGCGGCAGGCCTGGCAGGGAAGGCCCTCAGCTCTCTCGGCCAATCAGAGACAAGGCAGGGGGCGTCCCCCATCAAGGCACCGCCCCCCCCGCGCCCCACCCCGGGCCCCCGGGACCTGCCTCCCAGGCTCCCCGGCACCGCCCCACCTGCCGCCACCCACCCCGTGGCCAGGGGCCTGCACCTGCTTGACCTCTCTCAAGTCCAACTTGATCTTCCCCGTGGCACGGTCGACTCGTCTTTCACCTAGGCCCTTCAAGCTGAGCGAGGCCTCCCACAAGACAGGAGGCCCGGTTGCAGGGCAGCGTGCTGCAGTGGTCCTGCCCAGATCTCTTGCAGGTCCACGTCGTGGGCCGCCGCAGGTCATGCTCTGGCTTGCCTAGGGACTGTGTATCCAGCCTTGGCTAGGCTGGACCTGCCTAGCCATTGAGGGGCCCCAGAGCCCCAAGAGTCCAGCCCGGAGCCCTGTCCTTGTCTCTGCACCTCTGCCTGAGGGGCTCCCTGGGCCTCCGGGGTCTCTCGGGCCCTTGGCAGCCCGCACGGGCCTCCCTCTCTCTTCCCTGCCAGAAAGCCTCACAGAAAGCTACCAGGGCAGGACACCAAAGACACCGCCTCCTGGGTGGCCGGCATCCACGGCAGGTCAGGCGGGCACTTGGTGTGCTCCCGCCCTTGCAGGAGGGGCCTTCTGAAGCGCCGGGCCAAGGCCTGCCTGGCCGCCAGACAACGGAGCTGGCCCAGGCCCCTCCCGGGCAAGGCGTGCCACTGCAGGCCACTCCGCCGTAGCCACAAGGCTTGCAGACCCCGAGACGGGACACACTCTTTGCTGGCACGGTGACCACCCCGAAATCCGTGTGCGAGCCCAGAGAGCGAGGTGCTGAGGACAGAGCCCGCTCAAGGAACATCACGCCCCGCCAACCCCGCCCCGGTGGCAGGCCCACAGGGGAGACTGAATTCTTTCCGAGTCATGCCTGCCCCTTGTGAGAGGGTCTGCCCAGGTCCAGCCTACACCTTCCTTCGCAGCCCTTGGGTCGGGGCGCGGAAGGAGGCTCAGGCTAAGCCATCCTGGTCCATCCCAGGCACCCCCAGGGCTCGTCCAAAGGCACAGAGCGAGATCGACATCTGCTCGTGTGTGGGTAGGCGGCAGTCGGTGAGGCGGCGGTGCCGGTCCACCTCCCAAACCTTCCATGCCGGGCCAGCCTTTCCACAAGGGGCTGCTCCCATGGGAGAAAGGGTACCGGTGCCCGGGAGAAGGGGGAAGACGGTGCTGCAGCTGTTGGCCTCAGGAGCAGGAGGTCGGGAGTGCGTGGGATGGGCTGCAGGGGCGGGGGGCGGGGGTGCCCTGGGGCGGGCCGGCTCCCACGGGGGCTCTTCCTCTGGGTGTGGACTTTGGCCCCTTGTCCTGCTCGGGTCCTTGAACTCGCCCCTGCCCAAGACGGGTGCTTCGGGCTGGCCTCTCCTCTGGGCCCGTGGATGGAGGAAGCCCCGTCCCCTGCCCCTGTTTGAGGGCCCTGTCTCCAAGTGGGCCGTCTGCCCTTTCGGCCTCCTCCTCCTCCCAGGCCCTGGCCGCGAACCAAAGGCCGTGGCCGCTCCACAGCGCCAAGGTAGGCTGCCCCCAGCTCCGTCCTCCACTTCCACAGGCCCGCCTCTCTCCCTCAGACAGGCAGTTCCTCAGCCAGCGGGTGCCCAAGCCCCGCAGGACCCTGGCCACTCACGCATACCGCATGAACCCCCCAGACAAACCCACAGCAAGACACGAGCACTCCTCAGAGGCTTTAGGTCTCGCTCAGCCTCGGGCCAGGCACGGGGGCGGAACCCACCGGCTGGAACGCTCCCTGGCCTCATGTCTCTCCTGGGCTCTGAGCACTCATCTGGGGCACCCGTGGGCCCCTCTGGCCTCCTCGTCTTCCACCTGGCCCAACCCGTGCCCCATCGCCTCCATCTCCAGGTCACGCGTGCCCAGAACACACTCGAGCACTCGTACACACCCCCACACAGGCACACGGGCACACAGGGACACGGGACCAAGGCCACAACCCGGGGGAACACGAGGAGGAGGAGGACCTGCTTGGGCCAACCACCGGGAGCAAGGGGCCAAGAGGCAGAGAAGCCTGCCCTTTAGGGAACCCTCCCCTGTTCTTTCCCCCAGGCCTCGAGTACTGGGCGCCCGCTAGCCTCGGGCCGTGTCCAGGCTGGCCTCTGGTCTGGTGCTGGCAGCCGAAGGGGTGGCCGGGACCTTGCAAGGGAGACTCTGCACATCGGCACAGGACGAGGTAGAGGTAGAGGGGAGCCGAGCTCCTCGAGACCTGGAGGCCTTTGGCCAGGAGGGCAGGGGCAGGGGGAGAAGTGGTGGCGGCGCCAGGGCCTGGCGTGGGCGGCTGGTGTGGCTGGGGGTGCAGAGGCAGCCGCCCGGACACCGCCCACGCTGTCGGAGGCGCCCAAGCCCGACAGCGACGGTCACTCCGACGGACAACAGGGCTCCAGCAGCCACGCCTGGCTGGGAGACAGACCCTGCCCCTGAAAGCGCCGGTGGTCTGAATCCCGGGAGACCGGGGGCCCTCCGGCCCTCGCTCCTGCGCCCCAGCCACTCCCTGGATGGCCTGAGAGCCCGCCCCACGCCCAGGCTCCTCTGAGCCTCAGCCTCCCCTTCTGCTGGGAAAGGGCAGGCCCGGCTTCCTGAGGACCCTCCTTTCCGCGCCGGGGGCACGGGGCCCTGGGCTCCCCAAGGACACCTGCTCCTCTCCGTTACCTCGCCTGCGGCTGCCGTCCTCTCGCGGGTAGTAGCGCGTGCTGTGGGGCCACACATCCTCCGTGATGACCTGGCGGGGGAGACAGACCGGGGCAGGACAGGCTAGCCGCGGCCCAGGGCGGACCCCTTCGCCAGGAGCCCGGGGACACCAACACGGCCACTGCTGAAGACGGCCAGAGGCACCCCACCTCAGCCACCCAGGCAGAGCCTGGGCAGCCCTGGTGCGACTGCCCACGGTGAGCAAGTTGAGGCTGGTGGGGTCCTGCCTGCGGCTGGGGGGCTCCCCGGTCACAGGCCCAGAACCACTGGACCGCAGTGGAACGGGACACCCGGTATCCTGGAGGACGAGCGGGGACCCAGGGGATGAGCAGCCAGCGCCCCCCCACCCACGCCCTCCCACGCTCACCCCCACCAGCCAGGCCACCAGCGCCTACCTGCGATGCCAAGGTGGTACTCCCTAACGATCACTCTGTTCCAGAAGGAGGGGCTGTGCCCAAAGGAAAACACCAACTCGCGGCGGTAGGTAGCCGGGGTGGCCCCGTTCCTGCACCTGCCACACCCAAGACGAGGGCAAGGAGGAGAGCCCGGCCAGGGCTCCCGAGCCCTGTCCTTTGCTCCTCTGCCTGGGCTCACAGCCAGGCCTGCTGGACAGCCCCCTGCGCCCTGCCTGCTGGTTGCCAGGCCTGCTCGCCCCGCTCCCACGGGGCTTCAGCTCCCCCAGCCTCACCTCCACACGGGGCGGCTAGCCAAGCACGTCTTCGTCTCGGTCACTCGTCACGGCCAACCGCAGCGGATGGTTCCGAACGTGCAACTCGTCAAGGAGGGGTCGCCTGCTTCATGCCAGACAAGGAAGGGCCCCAAAGCCCTGAACCGGTCCCTCCCTCCCACCCGTCATCCGCCTGTCCCCGCACATGCGGGGACACGCACACACAAACACTCACGCTCCAACTTGAAACCCACCCACGCCCACACCCAGACGGCCCCTGGACCTCAGCCCCTGCCCTGTCTGCACACATGCGCCTGCCTGGGGGAATCCTTGGTGTCCTGCACCTCTGGGGCTGGCTGTGGACACCCACACGGGGAGGGCCGGCTTGCTGAGCACTCCCGATCACTGCACAGGGCCTGGGGGTGCGGGGGCAGGCCACCGCTGCTCCCCAGGTCTGCCGGTGCTCGGTCCCCGTCTGACTCAGGCCTTCTCTGCCGGGATGGGGCTGTGGGCTGAAAGGCCGCCCTTGGCTGCTGACCGCACCCATCTACAGAAGGGGCTGAGGGGCTGCGCGCCTGGAGCCCAGCCCGACTCCCAGCCTGCCAGGGGCAGGGCCTGTGGCTGGGAGCCTGGGGCCGTGGGTGGAGCTGGGGGGGGCCTCTGGGTGGGAGGGAGTGAGTGCCTTGCCCCCATTCTAGTGTGTGGGCCAAGGGCCCGGGGAAGCAGGGATGGTAGCCTCTAGGCGGGCCAGACGGGGTCTGCCCAGCAGAGCTCCCTCTCCCAGCAGCAACACAAACACCTATGCTCTTGCGCGGCGGCGGCGGCGGCGGCATTGTGGGCGGCGAGAACAAACCAAGTCGCTGGCCTCTCCCGGATGGACAGGACGGGGCGTGGCTCTCCCACTGTCTCCGGGGACTTCCCCTGGCAGGAAACCTTCCCAAGAGCCCTCGGTGCGAGGGGGCTGTGGGCCTCTCCCGCGCGGCCTAGGCGTCGTTGGCATCCTGGCCGTGGTCGGCGTCGTCGGAGGCTTGCCCAGGGGCCCCGCAGCCCAATCCAAAAGGACTGCCCCGAAGTGGCTGCTCAGACACCGGCACGTGGCCCTGCAGCCACTGCCTCCCCGCCTGCTGTGCCTCTGGGGCAAGCTCCCAGCCCACCCCGGCTCCCCCAGCTCCCTCGCTCCCAGCCTCTTCCCTGGGTCCCCTGCTCCGCTCCCCCGCCCCCACACCACCTCCTCCTCCTGCCCTTGCCCTCCTCAGCCCCGCCAAGCCTGAGCAGCAGAGCTGGGGATATGACTTGGGCCCAGGAGCCAGCGAGCCTGCTCTGGATGATGGTGCCACTCCCATCCAAAGGAAGCCTCCGTCTGCGAGCCCACTTGCGCTTGAGCTGAGGCTAGGCCCTGCTCGCTCGGGCATCCTCAGGGCTCCAGTCTGACTCAAGGGCCTGCAGGGCCTGCAGGGCAGTCCCGCTGAGCCCAGCGGCCCCCGCTGCCTCCTGCCTGAACACCTGCTTTTGGGACTTGTCCTCCGCCGCCTCTGCCTGCTCCTCCTGCTTCTCCCCCACCGCTGAAGCCCCTGCCGCCTGCCGCTGCCTCCTGCCGCCGCGGTCCTCCTCCGCCACCACCTCCACCACGTCCACGACGTCCTCCATCAGCAGCAGCCACTCCTCCCGCTGGGGCCGAGCCTTCCCTCAGGGCCTCCACCCGGAAGGGGGCGCTCTCTCCCAAAGGTGCGCCAGCTAGCGCCTGCCTGCACGTGACCCCACTCCCCCCATCTACTGAAGAGCCCCTCCCCGCAGGCAGGCGGCCCAGGACTGCTGGGCAGTGGCAAGGTCCTCCGCGACCCCTGCCTCACTGGCCATGCCGCTCTGAGCTGAGGCAGCCATGCAGGACCAGGAGGTGGGAGCTGAGCAGCTGGGCCCCACAGAAGGGCTAGGGGCTGGGAGCAGCCCTGGCCACTGCCCTGCGCCCTTGCCCGCCTAGGCCCTGCTGCTTGAGGCTACCAGCGCTGCACGGTGGCCAAAGTGCCCCTAGAGCAGGCCAAGCCGAGGGAGGCTTGGTGGGGGGTGGGTGGGTGGGGGTGCCAGGGCCAGATGCGCATGCGCACAGCTCAGAGGCGCCAGGCTGGCGGCAGGCCTGGCAGGGAAGGCCCTCAGCTCTCTCGGCCAATCAGAGACAAGGCAGGGGGCGTCCCCCATCAAGGCACCGCCCCCCCCGCGCCCCACCCCGGGCCCCCGGGACCTGCCTCCCAGGCTCCCCGGCACCGCCCCACCTGCCGCCACCCACCCCGTGGCCAGGGGCCTGCACCTGCTTGACCTCTCTCAAGTCCAACTTGATCTTCCCCGTGGCACGGTCGACTCGTCTTTCACCTAGGCCCTTCAAGCTGAGCGAGGCCTCCCACAAGACAGGAGGCCCGGTTGCAGGGCAGCGTGCTGCAGTGGTCCTGCCCAGATCTCTTGCAGGTCCACGTCGTGGGCCGCCGCAGGTCATGCTCTGGCTTGCCTAGGGACTGTGTATCCAGCCTTGGCTAGGCTGGACCTGCCTAGCCATTGAGGGGCCCCAGAGCCCCAAGAGTCCAGCCCGGAGCCCTGTCCTTGTCTCTGCACCTCTGCCTGAGGGGCTCCCTGGGCCTCCGGGGTCTCTCGGGCCCTTGGCAGCCCGCACGGGCCTCCCTCTCTCTTCCCTGCCAGAAAGCCTCACAGAAAGCTACCAGGGCAGGACACCAAAGACACCGCCTCCTGGGTGGCCGGCATCCACGGCAGGTCAGGCGGGCACTTGGTGTGCTCCCGCCCTTGCAGGAGGGGCCTTCTGAAGCGCCGGGCCAAGGCCTGCCTGGCCGCCAGACAACGGAGCTGGCCCAGGCCCCTCCCGGGCAAGGCGTGCCACTGCAGGCCACTCCGCCGTAGCCACAAGGCTTGCAGACCCCGAGACGGGACACACTCTTTGCTGGCACGGTGACCACCCCGAAATCCGTGTGCGAGCCCAGAGAGCGAGGTGCTGAGGACAGAGCCCGCTCAAGGAACATCACGCCCCGCCAACCCCGCCCCGGTGGCAGGCCCACAGGGGAGACTGAATTCTTTCCGAGTCATGCCTGCCCCTTGTGAGAGGGTCTGCCCAGGTCCAGCCTACACCTTCCTTCGCAGCCCTTGGGTCGGGGCGCGGAAGGAGGCTCAGGCTAAGCCATCCTGGTCCATCCCAGGCACCCCCAGGGCTCGTCCAAAGGCACAGAGCGAGATCGACATCTGCTCGTGTGTGGGTAGGCGGCAGTCGGTGAGGCGGCGGTGCCGGTCCACCTCCCAAACCTTCCATGCCGGGCCAGCCTTTCCACAAGGGGCTGCTCCCATGGGAGAAAGGGTACCGGTGCCCGGGAGAAGGGGGAAGACGGTGCTGCAGCTGTTGGCCTCAGGAGCAGGAGGTCGGGAGTGCGTGGGATGGGCTGCAGGGGCGGGGGGCGGGGGTGCCCTGGGGCGGGCCGGCTCCCACGGGGGCTCTTCCTCTGGGTGTGGACTTTGGCCCCTTGTCCTGCTCGGGTCCTTGAACTCGCCCCTGCCCAAGACGGGTGCTTCGGGCTGGCCTCTCCTCTGGGCCCGTGGATGGAGGAAGCCCCGTCCCCTGCCCCTGTTTGAGGGCCCTGTCTCCAAGTGGGCCGTCTGCCCTTTCGGCCTCCTCCTCCTCCCAGGCCCTGGCCGCGAACCAAAGGCCGTGGCCGCTCCACAGCGCCAAGGTAGGCTGCCCCCAGCTCCGTCCTCCACTTCCACAGGCCCGCCTCTCTCCCTCAGACAGGCAGTTCCTCAGCCAGCGGGTGCCCAAGCCCCGCAGGACCCTGGCCACTCACGCATACCGCATGAACCCCCCAGACAAACCCACAGCAAGACACGAGCACTCCTCAGAGGCTTTAGGTCTCGCTCAGCCTCGGGCCAGGCACGGGGGCGGAACCCACCGGCTGGAACGCTCCCTGGCCTCATGTCTCTCCTGGGCTCTGAGCACTCATCTGGGGCACCCGTGGGCCCCTCTGGCCTCCTCGTCTTCCACCTGGCCCAACCCGTGCCCCATCGCCTCCATCTCCAGGTCACGCGTGCCCAGAACACACTCGAGCACTCGTACACACCCCCACACAGGCACACGGGCACACAGGGACACGGGACCAAGGCCACAACCCGGGGGAACACGAGGAGGAGGAGGACCTGCTTGGGCCAACCACCGGGAGCAAGGGGCCAAGAGGCAGAGAAGCCTGCCCTTTAGGGAACCCTCCCCTGTTCTTTCCCCCAGGCCTCGAGTACTGGGCGCCCGCTAGCCTCGGGCCGTGTCCAGGCTGGCCTCTGGTCTGGTGCTGGCAGCCGAAGGGGTGGCCGGGACCTTGCAAGGGAGACTCTGCACATCGGCACAGGACGAGGTAGAGGTAGAGGGGAGCCGAGCTCCTCGAGACCTGGAGGCCTTTGGCCAGGAGGGCAGGGGCAGGGGGAGAAGTGGTGGCGGCGCCAGGGCCTGGCGTGGGCGGCTGGTGTGGCTGGGGGTGCAGAGGCAGCCGCCCGGACACCGCCCACGCTGTCGGAGGCGCCCAAGCCCGACAGCGACGGTCACTCCGACGGACAACAGGGCTCCAGCAGCCACGCCTGGCTGGGAGACAGACCCTGCCCCTGAAAGCGCCGGTGGTCTGAATCCCGGGAGACCGGGGGCCCTCCGGCCCTCGCTCCTGCGCCCCAGCCACTCCCTGGATGGCCTGAGAGCCCGCCCCACGCCCAGGCTCCTCTGAGCCTCAGCCTCCCCTTCTGCTGGGAAAGGGCAGGCCCGGCTTCCTGAGGACCCTCCTTTCCGCGCCGGGGGCACGGGGCCCTGGGCTCCCCAAGGACACCTGCTCCTCTCCGTTACCTCGCCTGCGGCTGCCGTCCTCTCGCGGGTAGTAGCGCGTGCTGTGGGGCCACACATCCTCCGTGATGACCTGGCGGGGGAGACAGACCGGGGCAGGACAGGCTAGCCGCGGCCCAGGGCGGACCCCTTCGCCAGGAGCCCGGGGACACCAACACGGCCACTGCTGAAGACGGCCAGAGGCACCCCACCTCAGCCACCCAGGCAGAGCCTGGGCAGCCCTGGTGCGACTGCCCACGGTGAGCAAGTTGAGGCTGGTGGGGTCCTGCCTGCGGCTGGGGGGCTCCCCGGTCACAGGCCCAGAACCACTGGACCGCAGTGGAACGGGACACCCGGTATCCTGGAGGACGAGCGGGGACCCAGGGGATGAGCAGCCAGCGCCCCCCCACCCACGCCCTCCCACGCTCACCCCCACCAGCCAGGCCACCAGCGCCTACCTGCGATGCCAAGGTGGTACTCCCTAACGATCACTCTGTTCCAGAAGGAGGGGCTGTGCCCAAAGGAAAACACCAACTCGCGGCGGTAGGTAGCCGGGGTGGCCCCGTTCCTGCACCTGCCACACCCAAGACGAGGGCAAGGAGGAGAGCCCGGCCAGGGCTCCCGAGCCCTGTCCTTTGCTCCTCTGCCTGGGCTCACAGCCAGGCCTGCTGGACAGCCCCCTGCGCCCTGCCTGCTGGTTGCCAGGCCTGCTCGCCCCGCTCCCACGGGGCTTCAGCTCCCCCAGCCTCACCTCCACACGGGGCGGCTAGCCAAGCACGTCTTCGTCTCGGTCACTCGTCACGGCCAACCGCAGCGGATGGTTCCGAACGTGCAACTCGTCAAGGAGGGGTCGCCTGCTTCATGCCAGACAAGGAAGGGCCCCAAAGCCCTGAACCGGTCCCTCCCTCCCACCCGTCATCCGCCTGTCCCCGCACATGCGGGGACACGCACACACAAACACTCACGCTCCAACTTGAAACCCACCCACGCCCACACCCAGACGGCCCCTGGACCTCAGCCCCTGCCCTGTCTGCACACATGCGCCTGCCTGGGGGAATCCTTGGTGTCCTGCACCTCTGGGGCTGGCTGTGGACACCCACACGGGGAGGGCCGGCTTGCTGAGCACTCCCGATCACTGCACAGGGCCTGGGGGTGCGGGGGCAGGCCACCGCTGCTCCCCAGGTCTGCCGGTGCTCGGTCCCCGTCTGACTCAGGCCTTCTCTGCCGGGATGGGGCTGTGGGCTGAAAGGCCGCCCTTGGCTGCTGACCGCACCCATCTACAGAAGGGGCTGAGGGGCTGCGCGCCTGGAGCCCAGCCCGACTCCCAGCCTGCCAGGGGCAGGGCCTGTGGCTGGGAGCCTGGGGCCGTGGGTGGAGCTGGGGGGGGCCTCTGGGTGGGAGGGAGTGAGTGCCTTGCCCCCATTCTAGTGTGTGGGCCAAGGGCCCGGGGAAGCAGGGATGGTAGCCTCTAGGCGGGCCAGACGGGGTCTGCCCAGCAGAGCTCCCTCTCCCAGCAGCAACACAAACACCTATGCTCTTGCGCGGCGGCGGCGGCGGCGGCATTGTGGGCGGCGAGAACAAACCAAGTCGCTGGCCTCTCCCGGATGGACAGGACGGGGCGTGGCTCTCCCACTGTCTCCGGGGACTTCCCCTGGCAGGAAACCTTCCCAAGAGCCCTCGGTGCGAGGGGGCTGTGGGCCTCTCCCGCGCGGCCTAGGTGTCGTTGGCATCCTGGCCGTGGTCGGCGTCGTCGGAGGCTTGCCCAGGGGCCCCGCAGCCCAATCCAAAAGGACTGCCCCGAAGTGGCTGCTCAGACACCGGCACGTGGCCCTGCAGCCACTGCCTCCCCGCCTGCTGTGCCTCTGGGGCAAGCTCCCAGCCCACCCCGGCTCCCCCAGCTCCCTCGCTCCCAGCCTCTTCCCTGGGTCCCCTGCTCCGCTCCTCCGCCCCCACACCACCTCCTCCTCCTGCCCTTGCCCTCCTCAGCCCCGCCAAGCCTGAGCAGCAGAGCTGGGGATATGACTTGGGCCCAGGAGCCAGCGAGCCTGCTCTGGATGATGGTGCCACTCCCATCCAAAGGAAGCCTCCTTCTGCGAGCCCACTTGCGCTTGAGCTGAGGCTAGGCCCTGCTCGCTCGGGCATCCTCAGGGCTCCAGTCTGACTCAAGGGCCTGCAGGGCCTGCAGGGCAGTCCCGCTGAGCCCAGCGGCCCCCGCTGCCTCCTGCCTGAACACCTGCTTTTGGGACTTGTCCTCCGCCGCCTCTGCCTGCTCCTCCTGCTTCTCCCCCACCGCTGAAGCCCCTGCCGCCTGCCGCTGCCTCCTGCCGCCGCGGTCCTCCTCCGCCACCACCTCCACCACGTCCACGACCTCCTCCATCAGCAGCAGCCACTCCTCCCGCTGGGGCCGAGCCTTCCCTCAGGGCCTCCACCCGGAAGGGGGCGCTCTCTCCCAAAGGTGCGCCAGCTAGCGCCTGCCTGCACGTGACCCCACTCCCCCCATCTACTGAAGAGCCCCTCCCCGCAGGCAGGCGGCCCAGGACTGCTGGGCAGTGGCAAGGTCCTCCGCGACCCCTGCCTCACTGGCCATGCCGCTCTGAGCTGAGGCAGCCATGCAGGACCAGGAGGTGGGAGCTGAGCAGCTGGGCCCCACAGAAGGGCTAGGGGCTGGGAGCAGCCCTGGCCACTGCCCTGCGCCCTTGCCCGCCTAGGCCCTGCTGCTTGAGGCTACCAGCGCTGCACGGTGGCCAAAGTGCCCCTGGAGCAGGCCAAGCCGAGGGAGGCTTGGTGGGGGGTGGGTGGGTGGGGGTGCCAGGGCCAGATGCGCATGCGCACAGCTCAGAGGCGCCAGGCTGGCGGCAGGCCTGGCAGGGAAGGCCCTCAGCTCTCTCGGCCAATCAGAGACAAGGCAGGGGGCGTCCCCCCTCAAGGCCCCCCCCCCGCGCCCCGCCCCGGGCCCCGGGGTCCCCGGGACCTGCCTCCCAGGCTCCCCCGGCACCGCCCTACCTGCCGCCACCCACCCCGTGGCCAGGGGCCTGGCCTCTCGGGCACTGCTCAAGGTGCCCACCTGCACCTGCTTGACCTCTCTCAAGTCCAACTTGATCTTCCCCGTGGCACGGTCGACTCGTCTTTCACCTAGGCCCTTCAAGCTGAGCGAGGCCTCCCACAAGACAGGAGGCCCGGTTGCAGGGCAGCGTGCTGCAGTGGTCCTGCCCAGATCTCTTGCAGGTCCACGTCGTGGGCCGCCGCAGGTCATGCTCTGGCTTGCCTAGGGACTGTGTATCCAGCCTTGGCTAGGCTGGACCTGCCTAGCCATTGAGGGGCCCCAGAGCCCCAAGAGTCCAGCCCGGAGCCCTGTCCTTGTCTCTGCACCTCTGCCTGAGGGGCTCCCTGGGCCTCCGGGGTCTCTCGGGCCCTTGGCAGCCCGCACGGGCCTCCCTCTCTCTTCCCTGCCAGAAAGCCTCACAGAAAGCTACCAGGGCAGGACACCAAAGACACCGCCTCCTGGGTGGCCGGCATCCACGGCAGGTCAGGCGGGCACTTGGTGTGCTCCGCCCTTGCAGGAGGGGCCTTCTGAAGCGCCGGGCCAAGGCCTGCCTGGCCGCCAGACAACGGAGCTGGCCCAGGCCCCTCCCGGGCAAGGCGTGCCACTGCAGGCCACTCCGCCGTAGCCACAAGGCTTGCAGACCCCGAGACGGGACACACTCTTTGCTGGCACGGTGACCACCCCGAAATCCGTGTGCGAGCCCAGAGAGCGAGGTGCTGAGGACAGAGCCCGCTCAAGGAACATCACGCCCCGCCAACCCCGCCCCGGTGGCAGGCCCACAGGGGAGACTGAATTCTTTCCGAGTCATGCCTGCCCCTTGTGAGAGGGTCTGCCCAGGTCCAGCCTACACCTTCCTTCGCAGCCCTTGGGTCGGGGCGCGGAAGGAGGCTCAGGCTAAGCCATCCTGGTCCATCCCAGGCACCCCCAGGGCTCGTCCAAAGGCACAGAGCGAGATCGACATCTGCTCGTGTGTGGGTAGGCGGCAGTCGGTGAGGCGGCGGTGCCGGTCCCCCTCCCAAACCTTCCATGCCGGGCCAGCCTTTCCACAAGGGGCTGCTCCCATGGGAGAAAGGGTACCGGTGCCCGGGAGAAGGGGGAAGACGGTGCTGCAGCTGTTGGCCTCAGGAGCAGGAGGTCGGGAGTGCGTGGGATGGGCTGCAGGGGCGGGGGGCGGGGGTGCCCTGGGGCGGGCCGGCTCCCACGGGGGCTCTTCCTCTGGGTGTGGACTTTGGCCCCTTGTCCTGCTCGGGTCCTTGAACTCGCCCCTGCCCAAGACGGGTGCTTCGGGCTGGCCTCTCCTCTGGGCCCGTGGATGGAGGAAGCCCCGTCCCCTGCCCCTGTTTGAGGGCCCTGTCTCCAAGTGGGCCGTCTGCCCTTTCGGCCTCCTCCTCCTCCCAGGCCCTGGCCGCGAACCAAAGGCCGTGGCCGCTCCACAGCGCCAAGGTAGGCTGCCCCCAGCTCCGTCCTCCACTTCCACAGGCCCGCCTCTCTCCCTCAGACAGGCAGTTCCTCAGCCAGCGGGTGCCCAAGCCCCGCAGGACCCTGGCCACTCACGCATACCGCATGAACCCCCCAGACAAACCCACAGCAAGACACGAGCACTCCTCAGAGGCTTTAGGTCTCGCTCAGCCTCGGGCCAGGCACGGGGGCGGAACCCACCGGCTGGAACGCTCCCTGGCCTCATGTCTCTCCTGGGCTCTGAGCACTCATCTGGGGCACCCGTGGGCCCCTCTGGCCTCCTCGTCTTCCACCTGGCCCAACCCGTGCCCCATCGCCTCCATCTCCAGGTCACGCGTGCCCAGAACACACTCGAGCACTCGTACACACCCCCACACAGGCACACGGGCACACAGGGACACGGGACCAAGGCCACAACCCGGGGGAACACGAGGAGGAGGAGGACCTGCTTGGGCCAACCACCGGGAGCAAGGGGCCAAGAGGCAGAGAAGCCTGCCCTTTAGGGAACCCTCCCCTGTTCTTTCCCCCAGGCCTCGAGTACTGGGCGCCCGCTAGCCTCGGGCCGTGTCCAGGCTGGCCTCTGGTCTGGTGCTGGCAGCCGAAGGGGTGGCCGGGACCTTGCAAGGGAGACTCTGCACATCGGCACAGGACGAGGTAGAGGTAGAGGGGAGCCGAGCTCCTCGAGACCTGGAGGCCTTTGGCCAGGAGGGCAGGGGCAGGGGGAGAAGTGGTGGCGGCGCCAGGGCCTGGCGTGGGCGGCTGGTGTGGCTGGGGGTGCAGAGGCAGCCGCCCGGACACCGCCCACGCTGTCGGAGGCGCCCAAGCCCGACAGCGACGGTCACTCCGACGGACAACAGGGCTCCAGCAGCCACGCCTGGCTGGGAGACAGACCCTGCCCCTGAAAGCGCCGGTGGTCTGAATCCCGGGAGACCGGGGGCCCTCCGGCCCTCGCTCCTGCGCCCCAGCCACTCCCTGGATGGCCTGAGAGCCCGCCCCACGCCCAGGCTCCTCTGAGCCTCAGCCTCCCCTTCTGCTGGGAAAGGGCAGGCCCGGCTTCCTGAGGACCCTCCTTTCCGCGCCGGGGGCACGGGGCCCTGGGCTCCCCAAGGACACCTGCTCCTCTCCGTTACCTCGCCTGCGGCTGCCGTCCTCTCGCGGGTAGTAGCGCGTGCTGTGGGGCCACACATCCTCCGTGATGACCTGGCGGGGGAGACAGACCGGGGCAGGACAGGCTAGCCGCGGCCCAGGGCGGACCCCTTCGCCAGGAGCCCGGGGACACCAACACGGCCACTGCTGAAGACGGCCAGAGGCACCCCACCTCAGCCACCCAGGCAGAGCCTGGGCAGCCCTGGTGCGACTGCCCACGGTGAGCAAGTTGAGGCTGGTGGGGTCCTGCCTGCGGCTGGGGGGCTCCCCGGTCACAGGCCCAGAACCACTGGACCGCAGTGGAACGGGACACCCGGTATCCTGGAGGACGAGCGGGGACCCAGGGGATGAGCAGCCAGCGCCCCCCCACCCACGCCCTCCCACGCTCACCCCCACCAGCCAGGCCACCAGCGCCTACCTGCGATGCCAAGGTGGTACTCCCTAACGATCACTCTGTTCCAGAAGGAGGGGCTGTGCCCAAAGGAAAACACCAACTCGCGGCGGTAGGTAGCCGGGGTGGCCCCGTTCCTGCACCTGCCACACCCAAGACGAGGGCAAGGAGGAGAGCCCGGCCAGGGCTCCCGAGCTTGCCTGTTTGGCGGCGGTGACCCCCGTCCTTTGCTCCTCTGCCTGGGCTCACAGCCAGGCCTGCTGGACAGCCCCCTGCGCCCTGCCTGCTGGTTGCCAGGCCTGCTCGCCCCGCCCCCACGGGGCTTCAGCTCCCCCAGCCTCACCTCCACACGGGGCGGCTAGCCAAGCACGTCTTCGTCTCGGTCACTCGTCACGGCCAACCGCAGCGGATGGTTCCGAACGTGCAACTCGTCAAGGAGGGGTCGCCTGCTTCATGCCAGACAAGGAAGGGCCCCAAAGCCCTGAACCGGTCCCTCCCTCCCACCCGTCATCCGCCTGTCCCCGCACATGCGGGGACACGCACACACAAACACTCACGCTCCAACTTGAAACCCACCCACGCCCACACCCAGACGGCCCCTGGACCTCAGCCCCTGCCCTGTCTGCACACATGCGCCTGCCTGGGGGAATCCTTGGTGTCCTGCACCTCTGGGGCTGGCTGTGGACACCCACACGGGGAGGGCCGGCTTGCTGAGCACTCCCGATCACTGCACAGGGCCTGGGGGTGCGGGGGCAGGCCACCGCTGCTCCCCAGGTCTGCCGGTGCTCGGTCCCCGTCTGACTCAGGCCTTCTCTGCCGGGATGGGGCTGTGGGCTGAAAGGCCGCCCTTGGCTGCTGACCGCACCCATCTACAGAAGGGGCTGAGGGGCTGCGCGCCTGGAGCCCAGCCCGACTCCCAGCCTGCCAGGGGCAGGGCCTGTGGCTGGGAGCCTGGGGCCGTGGGTGGAGCTGGGGGGGGGCCTCTGGGTGGGAGGGAGTGAGTGCCTTGCCCCCATTGTATTTTTATTTTTTTTTTGTCTTTTTGCCATTTCTTGGGCCGCTCCCGTGGCATATGGAGGTTCCCAGGCTAGGGGTCTAATCGGAGCTATAGCCACCGGCCTACGCCAGAGCCACAGCAACGCGGGATCCGAGCCGTGTCTGAGACCTACACCACAGCTCACGGCAACGCCGGATCCTTAACCCACTGAGCAAGGGCAGGGATCGAACCCGCAACCTCATGGTTCCTAGTCGGATTCGTTAACCACTGCGCCACCACGGGAACTCCCTTTGCCCCCATTCTAGTGTGTGGGCCAAGGGCCCGGGGAAGCAGGGATGGTAGCCTCTAGGCGGGCCAGACGGGGTCTGCCCAGCAGAGCTCCCTCTCCCAGCATCAACACAAACACCTATGCTCTTGCGCGGCGGCGGCGGCGGCGGCGGCGGCGGCGGCGGCGGCATTGTGGGTGGCGAGAACAAACCAAGTCGCTGGCCTCTCCCGGATGGACAGGACGGGGCGTGGCTCTCCCACTGTCTCCGGGGACTTCCCCTGGCAGGAAACCTTCCCAAGAGCCCTCGGTGCGAGGGGGCTGTGGGCCTCTCCCGCGCGGCCTAGGCGTCGTTGGCATCCTGGCCGTGGTCGGCGTCGTCGGAGGCTTGCCCAGGGGCCCCGCAGCCCAATCCAAAAGGACTGCCCCGAAGTGGCTGCTCAGACACCGGCACGTGGCCCTGCAGCCACTGCCTCCCCGCCTGCTGTGCCTCTGGGGCAAGCTCCCAGCCCACCCCGGCTCCCCCAGCTCCCTCGCTCCCAGCCTCTTCCCTGGGTCCCCTGCTCCGCTCCCCCGCCCCCACACCACCTCCTCCTCCTGCCCTTGCCCTCCTCAGCCCCGCCAAGCCTGAGCAGCAGAGCTGGGGATATGACTTGGGCCCAGGAGCCAGCGAGCCTGCTCTGGATGATGGTGCCACTCCCATCCAAAGGAAGCCTCCTTCTGCGAGCCTACTTGCGCTTGAGCTGAGGCTAGGCCCTGCTCGCTCGGGCATCCTCAGAGCTCCAGTCTGACTCAAGGGCCTGCAGGGCCTGCAGGGCAGTCCCGCTGAGCCCAGCGGCCCCCGCTGCCTCCTGCCTGAACACCTGCTTTTGGGACTTGTCCTCCGCCGCCTCTGCCTGCTCCTCCTGCTTCTCCCCCACCGCTGAAGCCCCTACCGCCTGCCGCTGCCTCCTGCCGCCGCGGTCCTCCTCCGCCACCACCTCCACCACGTCCACGACGTCCTCCATCAGCAGCAGCCACTCCTCCCGCTGGGGCCGAGCCTTCCCTCAGGGCCTCCACCCGGAAGGGGGCGCTCTCTCCCAAAGGTGCGCCAGCTAGCGCCTGCCTGCACGTGACCCCACTCCCCCCATCTACTGAAGAGCCCCTCCCCGCAGGCAGGCGGCCCAGGACTGCTGGGCAGTGGCAAGGTCCTCCGCGACCCCTGCCTCACTGGCCATGCCGCTCTGAGCTGAGGCAGCCATGCAGGACCAGGAGGTGGGAGCTGAGCAGCTGGGCCCCACAGAAGGGCTAGGGGCTGGGAGCAGCCCTGGCCACTGCCCTGCGCCCTTGCCCGCCTAGGCCCTGCTGCTTGAGGCTACCAGCGGTGGCCAAAACGGTGGCCAAAGTGCCCCTGGAGCAGGCCAAGCCGAGGGAGGCTTGGTGGGGGGTGGGTGCCAGGGCCAGATGCGCATGCGCACAGCTCAGAGGCGCCAGGCTGGCGGCAGGCCTGGCAGGGAAGGCCCTCAGCTCTCTCGGCCAATCAGAGACAAGGCAGGGGGCGTCCCCCCTCAAGGCCCCCCCCCGCGCCCCGCCCCGGGCCCCGGGGCCCCCGGGACCTGCCTCCCAGGCTCCCCGGCACCGCCCCACCTGCCCCCACCCACCCCGTGGCCAGGGGCCTGCACCTGCTTGACCTCTCTCAAGTCCAACTTGATCTTCCCCGTGGCACGGTCGACTCGTCTTTCACCTAGGCCCTTCAAGCTGAGCGAGGCCTCCCACAAGACAGGAGGCCCGGTTGCAGGGCAGCGTGCTGCAGTGGTCCTGCCCAGATCTCTTGCAGGTCCACGTCGTGGGCCGCCGCAGGTCATGCTCTGGCTTGCCTAGGGACTGTGTATCCAGCCTTGGCTAGGCTGGACCTGCCTAGCCATTGAGGGGCCCCAGAGCCCCAAGAGTCCAGCCCGGAGCCCTGTCCTTGTCTCTGCACCTCTGCCTGAGGGGCTCCCTGGGCCTCCGGGGTCTCTCGGGCCCTTGGCAGCCCGCACGGGCCTCCCTCTCTCTTCCCTGCCAGAAAGCCTCACAGAAAGCTACCAGGGCAGGACACCAAAGACACCGCCTCCTGGGTGGCCGGCATCCACGGCAGGTCAGGCGGGCACTTGGTGTGCTCCGCCCTTGCAGGAGGGGCCTTCTGAAGCGCCGGGCCAAGGCCTGCCTGGCCGCCAGACAACGGAGCTGGCCCAGGCCCCTCCCGGGCAAGGCGTGCCACTGCAGGCCACTCCGCCGTAGCCACAAGGCTTGCAGACCCCGAGACGGGACACACTCTTTGCTGGCACGGTGACCACCCCGAAATCCGTGTGCGAGCCCAGAGAGCGAGGTGCTGAGGACAGAGCCCGCTCAAGGAACATCACGCCCCCGGGGCGACAACCCCGCCCCGCCAACCCCGCCCCGGTGGCAGGCCCACAGGGGAGACTGAATTCTTTCCGAGTCATGCCTGCCCCTTGTGAGAGGGTCTGCCCAGGTCCAGCCTACACCTTCCTTCGCAGCCCTTGGGTCGGGGCGCGGAAGGAGGCTCAGGCTAAGCCATCCTGGTCCATCCCAGGCACCCCCAGGGCTCGTCCAAAGGCACAGAGCGAGATCGACATCTGCTCGTGTGTGGGTAGGCGGCAGTCGGTGAGGCGGCGGTGCCGGTCCACCTCCCAAACCTTCCATGCCGGGCCAGCCTTTCCACAAGGGGCTGCTCCCATGGGAGAAAGGGTACCGGTGCCCGGGAGAAGGGGGAAGACGGTGCTGCAGCTGTTGGCCTCAGGAGCAGGAGGCCGGGAGTGCGTGGGATGAGCTGCAGGGGCGGGGGGCGGGGGTGCCCTGGGGCGGGCCGGCTCCCACGGGGGCTCTTCCTCTGGGTGTGGACTTTGGCCCCTTGTCCTGCTCGGGTCCTTGAACTCGCCCCTGCCCAAGACGGGTGCTTCGGGCTGGCCTCTCCTCTGGGCCCGTGGATGGAGGAAGCCCCGTCCCCTGCCCCTGTTTGAGGGCCCTGTCTCCAAGTGGGCCGTCTGCCCTTTCGGCCTCCTCCTCCTCCCAGGCCCTGGCCGCGAACCAAAGGCCGTGGCCGCTCCACAGCGCCAAGGTAGGCTGCCCCCAGCTCCGTCCTCCACTTCCACAGGCCCGCCTCTCTCCCTCAGACAGGCAGTTCCTCAGCCAGCGGGTGCCCAAGCCCCGCAGGACCCTGGCCACTCACGCATACCGCATGAACCCCCCAGACAAACCCACAGCAAGACACGAGCACTCCTCAGAGGCTTTAGGTCTCGCTCAGCCTCGGGCCAGGCACGGGGGCGGAACCCACCGGCTGGAACGCTCCCTGGCCTCATGTCTCTCCTGGGCTCTGAGCACTCATCTGGGGCACCCGTGGGCCCCTCTGGCCTCCTCGTCTTCCACCTGGCCCAACCCGTGCCCCATCGCCTCCATCTCCAGGTCACGCGTGCCCAGAACACACTCGAGCACTCGTACACACCCCCACACAGGCACACGGGCACACAGGGACACGGGACCAAGGCCACAACCCGGGGGAACACGAGGAGGAGGAGGACCTGCTTGGGCCAACCACCGGGAGCAAGGGGCCAAGAGGCAGAGAAGCCTGCCCTTTAGGGAACCCTCCCCTGTTCTTTCCCCCAGGCCTCGAGTACTGGGCGCCCGCTAGCCTCGGGCCGTGTCCAGGCTGGCCTCTGGTCTGGTGCTGGCAGCCGAAGGGGTGGCCGGGACCTTGCAAGGGAGACTCTGCACATCGGCACAGGACGAGGTAGAGGTAGAGGGGAGCCGAGCTCCTCGAGACCTGGAGGCCTTTGGCCAGGAGGGCAGGGGCAGGGGGAGAAGTGGTGGCGGCGCCAGGGCCTGGCGTGGGCAGCTGGTGTGGCTGGGGGTGCAGAGGCAGCCGCCCGGACACCGCCCACGCTGTCGGAGGCGCCCAAGCCCGACAGCGACGGTCACTCCGACGGACAACAGGGCTCCAGCAGCCACGCCTGGCTGGGAGACAGACCCTGCCCCTGAAAGCGCCGGTGGTCTGAATCCCGGGAGACCGGGGGCCCTCCGGCCCTCGCTCCTGCGCCGCAGCCACTCCCTGGATGGCCTGAGAGCCCGCCCCACGCCCAGGCTCCTCTGAGCCTCAGCCTCCCCTTCTGCTGGGAAAGGGCAGGCCCGGCTTCCTGAGGACCCTCCTTTCCGCGCCGGGGGCACGGGGCCCTGGGCTCCCCAAGGACACCTGCTCCTCTCCGTTACCTCGCCTGCGGCTGCCGTCCTCTCGCGGGTAGTAGCGCGTGCTGTGGGGCCACACATCCTCCGTGATGACCTGGCGGGGGAGACAGACCGGGGCAGGACAGGCTAGCCGCGGCCCAGGGCGGACCCCTTCGCCAGGAGCCCGGGGACACCAACACGGCCACTGCTGAAGACGGCCAGAGGCACCCCACCTCAGCCACCCAGGCAGAGCCTGGGCAGCCCTGGTGCGACTGCCCACGGTGAGCAAGTTGAGGCTGGTGGGGTCCTGCCTGCGGCTGGGGGGCTCCCCGGTCACAGGCCCAGAACCACTGGACCGCAGTGGAACGGGACACCCGGTATCCTGGAGGACGAGCGGGGACCCAGGGGATGAGCAGCCAGCGCCCCCCCACCCACGCCCTCCCACGCTCACCCCCACCAGCCAGGCCACCAGCGCCTACCTGCGATGCCAAGGTGGTACTCCCTAACGATCACTCTGTTCCAGAAGGAGGGGCTGTGCCCAAAGGAAAACACCAACTCGCGGCGGTAGGTAGCCGGGGTGGCCCCGTTCCTGCACCTGCCACACCCAAGACGAGGGCAAGGAGGAGAGCCCGGCCAGGGCTCCCGAGCTTGCCTGTTTGGCGGCGGTGACCCCCGTCCTTTGCTCCTCTGCCTGGGCTCACAGCCAGGCCTGCTGGACAGCCCCCTGCGCCCTGCCTGCTGGTTGCCAGGCCTGCTCGCCCCGCCCCCACGGGGCTTCAGCTCCCCCAGCCTCACCTCCACACGGGGCGGCTAGCCAAGCACGTCTTCGTCTCGGTCACTCGTCACGGCCAACCGCAGCGGATGGTTCCGAACGTGCAACTCGTCAAGGAGGGGTCGCCTGCTTCATGCCAGACAAGGAAGGGCCCCAAAGCCCTGAACCGGTCCCTCCCTCCCACCCGTCATCCGCCTGTCCCCGCACATGCGGGGACACGCACACACAAACACTCACGCTCCAACTTGAAACCCACCCACGCCCACACCCAGACGGCCCCTGGACCTCAGCCCCTGCCCTGTCTGCACACATGCGCCTGCCTGGGGGAATCCTTGGTGTCCTGCACCTCTGGGGCTGGCTGTGGACACCCACACGGGGAGGGCCGGCTTGCTGAGCACTCCCGATCACTGCACAGGGCCTGGGGGTGCGGGGGCAGGCCACCGCTGCTCCCCAGGTCTGCCGGTGCTCGGTCCCCGTCTGACTCAGGCCTTCTCTGCCGGGATGGGGCTGTGGGCTGAAAGGCCGCCCTTGGCTGCTGACCGCACCCATCTACAGAAGGGGCTGAGGGGCTGCGCGCCTGGAGCCCAGCCCGACTCCCAGCCTGCCAGGGGCAGGGCCTGTGGCTGGGAGCCTGGGGCCGTGGGTGGAGCTGGGGGGGGCCTCTGGGTGGGAGGGAGTGAGTACCTTGCCCCCATTGTATTTTTATTTTTTTTTTGTCTTTTTGCCATTTCTTGGGCCGCTCTCGCGGCATATGGAGGTTCCCAGGCTAGGGGTCTAATCGGAGCTATAGCCACCGGCCTACGCCAGAGCCACAGCAACGCGGGATCCGAGCCATGTCTGAGACCTACACCACAGCTCACGGCAACGCCGGATCCTTAACCCACTGAGCAAGGGCAGGGATCGAACCCGCAACCTCATGGTTCCTAGTCGGATTCGTTAACCACTGCGCCACCACGGGAACTCCCTTTGCCCCCATTCTAGTGTGTGGGCCAAGGGCCCGGGGAAGCAGGGATGGTAGCCTCTAGGCGGGCCAGACGGGGTCTGCCCAGCAGAGCTCCCTCTCCCAGCATCAACACAAACACCTATGCTCTTGCGCGGCGGCGGCGGCGGCGGCGGCGGCGGCGGCGGCGGCGGCGGCGGCGGCGGCGGCGGCGGCGGCGGCGGCGGCGGCGGCGGCATTGTGGGTGGCGAGAACAAACCAAGTCGCTGGCCTCTCCCGGATGGACAGGACGGGGCGTGGCTCTCCCACTGTCTCCGGGGACTTCCCCTGGCAGGAAACCTTCCCAAGAGCCCTCGGTGCGAGGGGGCTGTGGGCCTCTCCCGCGCCGCCTAGGCGTCGTTGGCATCCTCGCCGTGGTCGGCGTCGTCGGAGGCTTGCCCAGGGGCCCCGCAGCCCAATCCAAAAGGACTGCCCTGAAGTGGCTGCTCAGACACCGGCACGTGGCCCTGCAGCCACTGCCTCCCCGCCTGCTGTGCCTCTGGGGCAAGCTCCCAGCCCACCCCGGCTCCCCCAGCTCCCTCGCTCCCAGCCTCTTCCCTGGATCCCCTGCTCCGCTCCCCCGCCCCCACACCACCTCCTCCTCCTGCCCTTGCCCTCCTCAGCCCCGCCAAGCCTGAGCAGCAGAGCTGGGGATATGACTTGGGCCCAGGAGCCAGCGAGCCTGCTCTGGATGATGGTGCCACTCCCATCCAAAGGAAGCCTCCGTCTGCGAGCCCACTTGCGCTTGAGCTGAGGCTAGGCCCTGCTCGCTCGGGCATCCTCAGGGCTCCAGTCTGACTCAAGGGCCTGCAGGGCCTGCAGGGCAGTCCCGCTGAGCCCAGCGGCCCCCGCTGCCTCCTGCCTGAACACCTGCTTTTGGGACTTGTCCTCCGCCGCCTCTGCCTGCTCCTCCTGCTTCTCCCCCACCGCTGAAGCCCCTGCCGCCTGCCGCTGCCTCCTGCCGCCGCGGTCCTCCTCCGCCACCACCTCCACCACGTCCACGACGTCCTCCATCAGCAGCAGCCACTCCTCCCGCTGGGGCCGAGCCTTCCCTCAGGGCCTCCACCCGGAAGGGGGCGCTCTCTCCCAAAGGTGCGCCAGCTAGCGCCTGCCTGCACGTGACCCCACTCCCCCCATCTACTGAAGAGCCCCTCCCCGCAGGCAGGCGGCCCAGGACTGCTGGGCAGTGGCAAGGTCCTCCGCGACCCCTGCCTCACTGGCCATGCCGCTCTGAGCTGAGGCAGCCATGCAGGACCAGGAGGTGGGAGCTGAGCAGCTGGGCCCCACAGAAGGGCTAGGGGCTGGGAGCAGCCCTGGCCACTGCCCTGCGCCCTTGCCCGCCTAGGCCCTGCTGCTTGAGGCTACCAGCGCTGCACGGTGGCCAAAGTGCCCCTGGAGCAGGCCAAGCCGAGGGAGGCTTGGTGGGGGGTGGGTGCCTGGGCCAGATGCGCATGCGCACAGCTCAGAGGCGCCAGGCTGGCGGCAGGCCTGGCAGGGAAGGCCCTCAGCTCTCTCGGCCAATCAGAGACAAGGCAGGGGGCGTCCCCCATCAAGGCCCCCCCCCGCGCCCCGCCCCGGGCCCCGGGGCCCCCGGGACCTGCCTCCCAGGCTCCCCGGCACCGCCCCACCTGCCCCCACCCACCCCGTGGCCAGGGGCCTGCACCTGCTTGACCTCTCTCAAGTCCAACTTGATCTTCCCCGTGGCACGGTCGACTCGTCTTTCACCTAGGCCCTTCAAGCTGAGCGAGGCCTCCCACAAGACAGGAGGCCCGGTTGCAGGGCAGCGTGCTGCAGTGGTCCTGCCCAGATCTCTTGCAGGTCCACGTCGTGGGCCGCCGCAGGTCATGCTCTGGCTTGCCTAGGGACTGTGTATCCAGCCTTGGCTAGGCTGGACCTGCCTAGCCATTGAGGGGCCCCAGAGCCCCAAGAGTCCAGCCCGGAGCCCTGTCCTTGTCTCTGCACCTCTGCCTGAGGGGCTCCCTGGGCCTCCGGGGTCTCTCGGGCCCTTGGCAGCCCGCACGGGCCTCCCTCTCTCTTCCCTGCCAGAAAGCCTCACAGAAAGCTACCAGGGCAGGACACCAAAGACACCGCCTCCTGGGTGGCCGGCATCCACGGCAGGTCAGGCGGGCACTTGGTGTGCTCCCGCCCTTGCAGGAGGGGCCTTCTGAAGCGCCGGGCCAAGGCCTGCCTGGCCGCCAGACAACGGAGCTGGCCCAGGCCCCTCCCGGGCAAGGCGTGCCACTGCAGGCCACTCCGCCGTAGCCACAAGGCTTGCAGACCCCGAGACGGGACACACTCTTTGCTGGCACGGTGACCACCCCGAAATCCGTGTGCGAGCCCAGAGAGCGAGGTGCTGAGGACAGAGCCCGCTCAAGGAACATCACGCCCCGCCAACCCCGCCCCGGTGGCAGGCCCACAGGGGAGACTGAATTCTTTCCGAGTCATGCCTGCCCCTTGTGAGAGGGTCTGCCCAGGTCCAGCCTACACCTTCCTTCGCAGCCCTTGGGTCGGGGCGGGGAAGGAGGCTCAGGCTAAGCCATCCTGGTCCATCCCAGGCACCCCCAGGGCTCGTCCAAAGGCACAGAGCGAGATCGACATCTGCTCGTGTGTGGGTAGGCGGCAGTCGGTGAGGCGGCGGTGCCGGTCCACCTCCCAAACCTTCCATGCCGGGCCAGCCTTTCCACAAGGGGCTGCTCCCATGGGAGAAAGGGTACCGGTGCCCGGGAGAAGGGGGAAGACGGTGCTGCAGCTGTTGGCCTCAGGAGCAGGAGGCCGGGAGTGCGTGGGATGGGCTGCAGGGGCGGGGGGCGGGGGTGCCCTGGGGCGGGCCGGCTCCCACGGGGGCTCTTCCTCTGGGTGTGGACTTTGGCCCCTTGTCCTGCTCGGGTCCTTGAACTCGCCCCTGCCCAAGACGGGTGCTTCGGGCTGGCCTCTCCTCTGGGCCCGTGGATGGAGGAAGCCCCGTCCCCTGCCCCTGTTTGAGGGCCCTGTCTCCAAGTGGGCCGTCTGCCCTTTCGGCCTCCTCCTCCTCCCAGGCCCTGGCCGCGAACCAAAGGCCGTGGCCGCTCCACAGCGCCAAGGTAGGCTGCCCCCAGCTCCGTCCTCCACTTCCACAGGCCCGCCTCTCTCCCTCAGACAGGCAGTTCCTCAGCCAGCGGGTGCCCAAGCCCCGCAGGACCCTGGCCACTCACGCATACCGCATGAACCCCCCAGACAAACCCACAGCAAGACACGAGCACTCCTCAGAGGCTTTAGGTCTCGCTCAGCCTCGGGCCAGGCACGGGGGCGGAACCCACCGGCTGGAACGCTCCCTGGCCTCATGTCTCTCCCGGGCTCTGAGCACTCATCTGGGGCACCCGTGGGCCCCTCTGGCCTCCTCGTCTTCCACCTGGCCCAACCCGTGCCCCATCGCCTCCATCTCCAGGTCACGCGTGCCCAGAACACACTCGAGCACTCGTACACACCCCCACACAGGCACACGGGCACACAGGGACACGGGACCAAGGCCACAACCCGGGGGAACACGAGGAGGAGGAGGACCTGCTTGGGCCAACCACCGGGAGCAAGGGGCCAAGAGGCAGAGAAGCCTGCCCTTTAGGGAACCCTCCCCTGTTCTTTCCCCCAGGCCTCGAGTACTGGGCGCCCGCTAGCCTCGGGCCGTGTCCAGGCTGGCCTCTGGTCTGGTGCTGGCAGCCGAAGGGGTGGCCGGGACCTTGCAAGGGAGACTCTGCACATCGGCACAGGACGAGGTAGAGGTAGAGGGGAGCCGAGCTCCTCGAGACCTGGAGGCCCTTGGCCAGGAGGGCAGGGGCAGGGGGAGAAGTGGTGGCGGCGCCAGGGCCTGGCGTGGGCGGCTGGTGTGGCTGGGGGTGCAGAGGCAGCCGCCCGGACACCGCCCACGCTGTCGGAGGCGCCCAAGCCCGACAGCGACGGTCACTCGACGGACAACAGGGCTCCAGCAGCCACGCCTGGCTGGGAGACAGACCCTGCCCCTGAAAGCGCCGGTGGTCTGAATCCCGGGAGACCGGGGGCCCTCCGGCCCTCGCTCCTGCGCCCCAGCCACTCCCTGGATGGCCTGAGAGCCCGCCCCATGCCCAGGCTCCTCTGAGCCTCAGCCTCCCCTTCTGCTGGGAAAGGGCAGGCCCGGCTTCCTGAGGACCCTCCTTTCCGCGCCGGGGGCACGGGGCCCTGGGCTCCCCAAGGACACCTGCTCCTCTCCGTTACCTCGCCTGCGGCTGCCGTCCTCTCGCGGGTAGTAGCGCGTGCTGTGGGGCCACACATCCTCCGTGATGACCTGGCGGGGGAGACAGACCGGGGCAGGACAGGCTAGCCGCGGCCCAGGGCGGACCCCTTCGCCAGGAGCCCGGGGACACCAACACGGCCACTGCTGAAGACGGCCAGAGGCACCCCACCTCAGCCACCCAGGCAGAGCCTGGGCAGCACTGGTGCGACTGCCCACGGTGAGCAAGTTGAGGCTGGTGGGGTCCTGCCTGCGGCTGGGGGGCTCCCCGGTCACAGGCCCAGAACCACTGGACCGCAGTGGAACGGGACACCCGGTATCCTGGAGGACGAGCGGGGACCCAGGGGATGAGCAGCCAGCGCCCCCCCACCCACGCCCTCCCACGCTCACCCCCACCAGCCAGGCCACCAGCGCCTACCTGCGATGCCAAGGTGGTACTCCCTAACGATCACTCTGTTCCAGAAGGAGGGGCTGTGCCCAAAGGAAAACACCAACTCGCGGCGGTAGGTAGCCGGGGTGGCCCCGTTCCTGCACCTGCCACACCCAAGACGAGGGCAAGGAGGAGAGCCCGGCCAGGGCTCCCGAGCTTGCCTGTTTGGCGGCAGTGACCCCCGTCCTTTGCTCCTCTGCCTGGGCTCACAGCCAGGCCTGCTGGACAGCCCCCTGCGCCCTGCCTGCTGGTTGCCAGGCCTGCTCGCCCCGCCCCCACGGGGCTTCAGCTCCCCCAGCCTCACCTCCACACGGGGCGGCTAGCCAAGCACGTCTTCGTCTCGGTCACTCGTCACGGCCAACCGCAGCGGATGGTTCCGAACGTGCAACTCGTCAAGGAGGGGTCGCCTGCTTCATGCCAGACAAGGAAGGGCCCCAAAGCCCTGAACCGGTCCCTCCCTCCCACCCGTCATCCGCCTGTCCCCGCACATGCGGGGACACGCACACACAAACACTCACGCTCCAACTTGAAACCCACCCACGCCCACACCCAGACGGCCCCTGGACCTCAGCCCCTGCCCTGTCTGCACACATGCGCCTGCCTGGGGGAATCCTTGGTGTCCTGCACCTCTGGGGCTGGCTGTGGACACCCACACGGGGAGGGCCGGCTTGCTGAGCACTCCCAATCACTGCACAGGGCCTGGGGGTGCGGGGGCAGGCCACCGCTGCTCCCCAGGTCTGCCGGTGCTCGGTCCCCGTCTGACTCAGGCCTTCTCTGCCGGGATGGGGCTGTGGGCTGAAAGGCCGCCCTTGGCTGCTGACCGCACCCATCTACAGAAGGGGCTGAGGGGCTGCGCGCCTGGAGCCCAGCCCGACTCCCAGCCTGCCAGGGGCAGGGCCTGTGGCTGGGAGCCTGGGGCCGTGGGTGGAGCTGGGGGGGGCCTCTGGGTGGGAGGGAGTGAGTGCCTTGCCCCCATTCTAGTGTGTGGGCCAAGGGCCCGGGGAAGCAGGGATGGTAGCCTCTAGGCGGGCCAGACGGGGTCTGCCCAGCAGAGCTCCCTCTCCCAGCAGCAACACAAACACCTATGCTCTTGCGCGGCGGCGGCGGCGGCATTGTGGGTGGCGAGAACAAACCAAGTCGCTGGCCTCTCCCGGATGGACAGGACGGGGCGTGGCTCTCCCACTGTCTCCGGGGACTTCCCCTGGCAGGAAACCTTCCCAAGAGCCCTCGGTGCGAGGGGGCTGTGGGCCTCTCCCGCGCGGCCTAGGCGTCGTTGGCATCCTGGCCGTGGTCGGCGTCGTCGGAGGCTTGCCCAGGGGCCCCGCAGCCCAATCCAAAAGGACTGCCCCGAAGTGGCTGCTCAGACACCGGCACGTGGCCCTGCAGCCACTGCCTCCCCGCCTGCTGTGCCTCTGGGGCAAGCTCCCAGCCCACCCCGGCTCCCCCAGCTCCCTCGCTCCCAGCCTCTTCCCTGGGTCCCCTGCTCCGCTCCCCCGCCCCCACACCACCTCCTCCTCCTGCCCTTGCCCTCCTCAGCCCCGCCAAGCCTGAGCAGCAGAGCTGGGGATATGACTTGGGCCCAGGAGCCAGCGAGCCTGCTCTGGATGATGGTGCCACTCCCATCCAAAGGAAGCCTCCTTCTGCGAGCCCACTTGCGCTTGAGCTGAGGCTAGGCCCTGCTCGCTCGGGCATCCTCAGGGCTCCAGTCTGACTCAAGGGCCTGCAGGGCCTGCAGGGCAGTCCCGCTGAGCCCAGCGGCCCCCGCTGCCTCCTGCCTGAACACCTGCTTTTGGGACTTGTCCTCCGCCGCCTCTGCCTGCTCCTCCTGCTTCTCCCCCACCGCTGAAGCCCCTGCCGCCTGCCGCTGCCTCCTGCCGCCGCGGTCCTCCTCCGCCACCACCTCCACCACGTCCACGACGTCCTCCATCAGCAGCAGCCACTCCTCCCGCTGGGGCCGAGCCTTCCCTCAGGGCCTCCACCCGGAAGGGGGCGCTCTCTCCCAAAGGTGCGCCAGCTAGCGCCTGCCTGCACGTGACCCCACTCCCCCCATCTACTGAAGAGCCCCTCCCCGCAGGCAGGCGGCCCAGGACTGCTGGGCAGTGGCAAGGTCCTCCGCGACCCCTGCCTCACTGGCCATGCCGCTCTGAGCTGAGGCAGCCATGCAGGACCAGGAGGTGGGAGCTGAGCAGCTGGGCCCCACAGAAGGGCTAGGGGCTGGGAGCAGCCCTGGCCACTGCCCTGCGCCCTTGCCCGCCTAGGCCCTGCTGCTTGAGGCTACCAGCGCTGCACGGTGGCCAAAGTGCCCCTGGAGCAGGCCAAGCCGAGGGAGGCTTGGTGGGGGGTGGGTGGGTGGGGGTGCCAGGGCCAGATGCGCATGCGCACAGCTCAGAGGCGCCAGGCTGGCGGCAGGCCTGGCAGGGAAGGCCCTCAGCTCTCTCGGCCAATCAGAGACAAGGCAGGGGGCGTCCCCCATCAAGGCCCCCCCCCGCGCCCCGCCCCGGGCCCCGGGGCCCCCGGGACCTGCCTCCCAGGCTCCCCGGCACCGCCCCACCTGCCGCCACCCACCCCGTGGCCAGGGGCCTGGCCTCTCGGGCACTGCTCAAGGTGCCCACCTGCACCTGCTTGACCTCTCTCAAGTCCAACTTGATCTTCCCCGTGGCACGGTCGACTCGTCTTTCACCTAGGCCCTTCAAGCTGAGCGAGGCCTCCCACAAGACAGGAGGCCCGGTTGCAGGGCAGCGTGCTGCAGTGGTCCTGCCCAGATCTCTTGCAGGTCCACGTCGTGGGCCGCCGCAGGTCATGCTCTGGCTTGCCTAGGGACTGTGTATCCAGCCTTGGCTAGGCTGGACCTGCCTAGCCATTGAGGGGCCCCAGAGCCCCAAGAGTCCAGCCCGGAGCCCTGTCCTTGTCTCTGCACCTCTGCCTGAGGGGCTCCCTGGGCCTCCGGGGTCTCTCGGGCCCTTGGCAGCCCGCACGGGCCTCCCTCTCTCTTCCCTGCCAGAAAGCCTCACAGAAAGCTACCAGGGCAGGACACCAAAGACACCGCCTCCTGGGTGGCCGGCATCCACGGCAGGTCAGGCGGGCACTTGGTGTGCTCCCGCCCTTGCAGGAGGGGCCTTCTGAAGCGCCGGGCCAAGGCCTGCCTGGCCGCCAGACAACGGAGCTGGCCCAGGCCCCTCCCGGGCAAGGCGTGCCACTGCAGGCCACTCCGCCGTAGCCACAAGGCTTGCAGACCCCGAGACGGGACACACTCTTTGCTGGCACGGTGACCACCCCGAAATCCGTGTGCGAGCCCAGAGAGCGAGGTGCTGAGGACAGAGCCCGCTCAAGGAACATCACGCCCCGCCAACCCCGCCCCGGTGGCAGGCCCACAGGGGAGACTGAATTCTTTCCGAGTCATGCCTGCCCCTTGTGAGAGGGTCTGCCCAGGTCCAGCCTACACCTTCCTTCGCAGCCCTTGGGTCGGGGCGCGGAAGGAGGCTCAGGCTAAGCCATCCTGGTCCATCCCAGGCACCCCCAGGGCTCGTCCAAAGGCACAGAGCGAGATCGACATCTGCTCGTGTGTGGGTAGGCGGCAGTCGGTGAGGCGGCGGTGCCGGTCCCCCTCCCAAACCTTCCATGCCGGGCCAGCCTTTCCACAAGGGGCTGCTCCCATGGGAGAAAGGGTACCGGTGCCCGGGAGAAGGGGGAAGACGGTGCTGCAGCTGTTGGCCTCAGGAGCAGGAGGTCGGGAGTGCGTGGGATGGGCTGCAGGGGCGGGGGGCGGGGGTGCCCTGGGGCGGGCCGGCTCCCACGGGGGCTCTTCCTCTGGGTGTGGACTTTGGCCCCTTGTCCTGCTCGGGTCCTTGAACTCGCCCCTGCCCAAGACGGGTGCTTCGGGCTGGCCTCTCCTCTGGGCCCGTGGATGGAGGAAGCCCCGTCCCCTGCCCCTGTTTGAGGGCCCTGTCTCCAAGTGGGCCGTCTGCCCTTTCGGCCTCCTCCTCCTCCCAGGCCCTGGCCGCGAACCAAAGGCCGTGGCCGCTCCACAGCGCCAAGGTAGGCTGCCCCCAGCTCCGTCCTCCACTTCCACAGGCCCGCCTCTCTCCCTCAGACAGGCAGTTCCTCAGCCAGCGGGTGCCCAAGCCCCGCAGGACCCTGGCCACTCACGCATACCGCATGAACCCCCCAGACAAACCCACAGCAAGACACGAGCACTCCTCAGAGGCTTTAGGTCTCGCTCAGCCTCGGGCCAGGCACGGGGGCGGAACCCACCGGCTGGAACGCTCCCTGGCCTCATGTCTCTCCTGGGCTCTGAGCACTCATCTGGGGCACCCGTGGGCCCCTCTGGCCTCCTCGTCTTCCACCTGGCCCAACCCGTGCCCCATCGCCTCCATCTCCAGGTCACGCGTGCCCAGAACACACTCGAGCACTCGTACACACCCCCACACAGGCACACGGGCACACAGGGACACGGGACCAAGGCCACAACCCGGGGGAACACGAGGAGGAGGAGGACCTGCTTGGGCCAACCACCGGGAGCAAGGGGCCAAGAGGCAGAGAAGCCTGCCCTTTAGGGAACCCTCCCCTGTTCTTTCCCCCAGGCCTCGAGTACTGGGCGCCCGCTAGCCTCGGGCCGTGTCCAGGCTGGCCTCTGGTCTGGTGCTGGCAGCCGAAGGGGTGGCCGGGACCTTGCAAGGGAGACTCTGCACATCGGCACAGGACGAGGTAGAGGTAGAGGGGAGCCGAGCTCCTCGAGACCTGGAGGCCCTTGGCCAGGAGGGCAGGGGCAGGGGGAGAAGTGGTGGCGGCGCCAGGGCCTGGCGTGGGCGGCTGGTGTGGCTGGGGGTGCAGAGGCAGCCGCCCGGACACCGCCCACGCTGTCGGAGGCGCCCAAGCCCGACAGCGACGGTCACTCCGACGGACAACAGGGCTCCAGCAGCCACGCCTGGCTGGGAGACAGACCCTGCCCCTGAAAGCGCCGGTGGTCTGAATCCCGGGAGACCGGGGGCCCTCCGGCCCTCGCTCCTGCGCCCCAGCCACTCCCTGGATGGCCTGAGAGCCCGCCCCACGCCCAGGCTCCTCTGAGCCTCAGCCTCCCCTTCTGCTGGGAAAGGGCAGGCCCGGCTTCCTGAGGACCCTCCTTTCCGCGCCGGGGGCACGGGGCCCTGGGCTCCCCAAGGACACCTGCTCCTCTCCGTTACCTCGCCTGCGGCTGCCGTCCTCTCGCGGGTAGTAGCGCGTGCTGTGGGGCCACACATCCTCCGTGATGACCTGGCGGGGGAGACAGACCGGGGCAGGACAGGCTAGCCGCGGCCCAGGGCGGACCCCTTCGCCAGGAGCCCGGGGACACCAACACGGCCACTGCTGAAGACGGCCAGAGGCACCCCACCTCAGCCACCCAGGCAGAGCCTGGGCAGCCCTGGTGCGACTGCCCACGGTGAGCAAGTTGAGGCTGGTGGGGTCCTGCCTGCGGCTGGGGGGCTCCCCGGTCACAGGCCCAGAACCACTGGACCGCAGTGGAACGGGACACCCGGTATCCTGGAGGACGAGCGGGGACCCAGGGGATGAGCAGCCAGCGCCCCCCCACCCACGCCCTCCCACGCTCACCCCCACCAGCCAGGCCACCAGCGCCTACCTGCGATGCCAAGGTGGTACTCCCTAACGATCACTCTGTTCCAGAAGGAGGGGCTGTGCCCAAAGGAAAACACCAACTCGCGGCGGTAGGTAGCCGGGGTGGCCCCGTTCCTGCACCTGCCACACCCAAGACGAGGGCAAGGAGGAGAGCCCGGCCAGGGCTCCCGAGCTTGCCTGTTTGGCGGCGGTGACCCCCGTCCTTTGCTCCTCTGCCTGGGCTCACAGCCAGGCCTGCTGGACAGCCCCCTGCGCCCTGCCTGCTGGTTGCCAGGCCTGCTCGCCCCGCCCCCACGGGGCTTCAGCTCCCCCAGCCTCACCTCCACACGGGGCGGCTAGCCAAGCACGTCTTCGTCTCGGTCACTCGTCACGGCCAACCGCAGCGGATGGTTCCGAACGTGCAACTCGTCAAGGAGGGGTCGCCTGCTTCATGCCAGACAAGGAAGGGCCCCAAAGCCCTGAACCGGTCCCTCCCTCCCACCCGTCATCCGCCTGTCCCCGCACATGCGGGGACACGCACACACAAACACTCACGCTCCAACTTGAAACCCACCCACGCCCACACCCAGACGGCCCCTGGACCTCAGCCCCTGCCCTGTCTGCACACATGCGCCTGCCTGGGGGAATCCTTGGTGTCCTGCACCTCTGGGGCTGGCTGTGGACACCCACACGGGGAGGGCCGGCTTGCTGAGCACTCCCGATCACTGCACAGGGCCTGGGGGTGCGGGGGCAGGCCACCGCTGCTCCCCAGGTCTGCCGGTGCTCGGTCCCCGTCTGACTCAGGCCTTCTCTGCCGGGATGGGGCTGTGGGCTGAAAGGCCGCCCTTGGCTGCTGACCGCACCCATCTACAGAAGGGGCTGAGGGGCTGCGCGCCTGGAGCCCAGCCCGACTCCCAGCCTGCCAGGGGCAGGGCCTGTGGCTGGGAGCCTGGGGCCGTGGGTGGAGCTGGGGGGGGCCTCTGGGTGGGAGGGAGTGAGTGCCTTGCCCCCATTCTAGTGTGTGGGCCAAGGGCCCGGGGAAGCAGGGATGGTAGCCTCTAGGCGGGCCAGACGGGGTCTGCCCAGCAGAGCTCCCTCTCCCAGCAGCAACACAAACACCTATGCTCTTGCGCGGCGGCGGCATTGTGGGTGGCGAGAACAAACCAAGTCGCTGGCCTCTCCCGGATGGACAGGACGGGGCGTGGCTCTCCCACTGTCTCCGGGGACTTCCCCTGGCAGGAAACCTTCCCAAGAGCCCTCGGTGCGAGGGGGCTGTGGGCCTCTCCCGCGCGGCCTAGGCGTCGTTGGCATCCTGGCCGTGGTCGGCGTCGTCGGAGGCTTGCCCAGGGGCCCCGCAGCCCAATCCAAAAGGACTGCCCCGAAGTGGCTGCTCAGACACCGGCACGTGGCCCTGCAGCCACTGCCTCCCCGCCTGCTGTGCCTCTGGGGCAAGCTCCCAGCCCACCCCGGCTCCCCCAGCTCCCTCGCTCCCAGCCTCTTCCCTGGGTCCCCTGCTCCGCTCCCCCGCCCCCACCCCACCTCCTCCTCCTGCCCTTGCCCTCCTCAGCCCCGCCAAGCCTGAGCAGCAGAGCTGGGGATATGACTTGGGCCCAGGAGCCAGCGAGCCTGCTCTGGATGATGGTGCCACTCCCATCCAAAGGAAGCCTCCTTCTGCGAGCCCACTTGCGCTTGAGCTGAGGCTAGGCCCTGCTCGCTCGGGCATCCTCAGGGCTCCAGTCTGACTCAAGGGCCTGCAGGGCCTGCAGGGCAGTCCCGCTGAGCCCAGCGGCCCCCGCTGCCTCCTGCCTGAACACCTGCTTTTGGGACTTGTCCTCCGCCGCCTCTGCCTGCTCCTCCTGCTTCTCCCCCACCGCTGAAGCCCCTGCCGCCTGCCGCTGCCTCCTGCCGCCGCGGTCCTCCTCCGCCACCACCTCCACCACGTCCACGACGTCCTCCATCAGCAGCAGCCACTCCTCCCGCTGGGGCCGAGCCTTCCCTCAGGGCCTCCACCCGGAAGGGGGCGCTCTCTCCCAAAGGTGCGCCAGCTAGCGCCTGCCTGCACGTGACCCCACTCCCCCCATCTACTGAAGAGCCCCTCCCCGCAGGCAGGCGGCCCAGGACTGCTGGGCAGTGGCAAGGTCCTCCGCGACCCCTGCCTCACTGGCCATGCCGCTCTGAGCTGAGGCAGCCATGCAGGACCAGGAGGTGGGAGCTGAGCAGCTGGGCCCCACAGAAGGGCTAGGGGCTGGGAGCAGCCCTGGCCACTGCCCTGCGCCCTTGCCCGCCTAGGCCCTGCTGCTTGAGGCTACCAGCGCTGCACGGTGGCCAAAGTGCCCCTGGAGCAGGCCAAGCCGAGGGAGGCTTGGTGGGGGGTGGGTGCCTGGGCCAGATGCGCATGCGCACAGCTCAGAGGCGCCAGGCTGGCGGCAGGCCTGGCAGGGAAGGCCCTCAGCTCTCTCGGCCAATCAGAGACAAGGCAGGGGGCGTCCCCCATCAAGGCCCCCCCCCGCGCCCCGCCCCGGGCCCCGGGGCCCCCGGGACCTGCCTCCCAGGCTCCCCGGCACCGCCCCACCTGCCCCCACCCACCCCGTGGCCAGGGGCCTGCACCTGCTTGACCTCTCTCAAGTCCAACTTGATCTTCCCCGTGGCACGGTCGACTCCTCTTTCACCTAGGCCCTTCAAGCTGAGCGAGGCCTCCCACAAAACAGGAGGCCCGGTTGCAGGGCAGCGTGCTGCAGTGGTCCTGCCCAGATCTCTTGCAGGTCCACGTCGTGGGCCGCCGCAGGTCATGCTCTGGCTTGCCTAGGGACTGTGTATCCAGCCTTGGCTAGGCTGGACCTGCCTAGCCATTGAGGGGCCCCAGAGCCCCAAGAGTCCAGCCCGGAGCCCTGTCCTTGTCTCTGCACCTCTGCCTGAGGGGCTCCCTGGGCCTCCGGGGTCTCTCGGGCCCTTGGCAGCCCGCACGGGCCTCCCTCTCTCTTCCCTGCCAGAAAGCCTCACAGAAAGCTACCAGGGCAGGACACCAAAGACACCGCCTCCTGGGTGGCCGGCATCCACGGCAGGTCAGGCGGGCACTTGGTGTGCTCCGCCCTTGCAGGAGGGGCCTTCTGAAGCGCCGGGCCAAGGCCTGCCTGGCCGCCAGACAACGGAGCTGGCCCAGGCCCCTCCCGGGCAAGGCGTGCCACTGCAGGCCACTCCGCCGTAGCCACAAGGCTTGCAGACCCCGAGACGGGACACACTCTTTGCTGGCACGGTGACCACCCCGAAATCCGTGTGCGAGCCCAGAGAGCGAGGTGCTGAGGACAGAGCCCGCTCAAGGAACATCACGCCCCCGGGGCGACAACCCCGCCCCGCCAACCCCGCCCCGGTGGCAGGCCCACAGGGGAGACTGAATTCTTTCCGAGTCATGCCTTCCCCTTGTGAGAGGGTCTGCCCAGGTCCAGCCTACACTTTCCTTCGCAGCCCTTGGGTCGGGGCGCGGAAGGAGGCTCAGGCTAAGCCATCCTGGTCCATCCCAGGCACCCCCAGGGCTCGTCCAAAGGCACAGAGCGAGATCGACATCTGCTCGTGTGTGGGTAGGCGGCAGTCGGTGAGGCGGCGGTGCCGGTCCACCTCCCAAACCTTCCATGCCGGGCCAGCCTTTCCACAAGGGGCTGCTCCCATGGGAGAAAGGGTACCGGTGCCCGGGAGAAGGGGGAAGACGGTGCTGCAGCTGTTGGCCTCAGGAGCAGGAGGTCGGGAGTGCGTGGGATGGGCTGCAGGGGCGGGGGGCGGGGGTGCCCTGGGGCGGGCCGGCTCCCACGGGGGCTCTTCCTCTGGGTGTGGACTTTGGCCCCTTGTCCTGCTCGGGTCCTTGAACTCGCCCCTGCCCAAGACGGGTGCTTCGGGCTGGCCTCTCCTCTGGGCCCGTGGATGGAGGAAGCCCCGTCCCCTGCCCCTGTTTGAGGGCCCTGTCTCCAAGTGGGCCGTCTGCCCTTTCGGCCTCCTCCTCCTCCCAGGCCCTGGCCGCGAACCAAAGGCCGTGGCCGCTCCACAGCGCCAAGGTAGGCTGCCCCCAGCTCCGTCCTCCACTTCCACAGGCCCGCCTCTCTCCCTCAGACAGGCAGTTCCTCAGCCAGCGGGTGCCCAAGCCCCGCAGGACCCTGGCCACTCACGCATACCGCATGAACCCCCCAGACAAACCCACAGCAAGACACGAGCACTCCTCAGAGGCTTTAGGTCTCGCTCAGCCTCGGGCCAGGCACGGGGGCGGAACCCACCGGCTGGAACGCTCCCTGGCCTCATGTCTCTCCTGGGCTCTGAGCACTCATCTGGGGCACCCGTGGGCCCCTCTGGCCTCCTCGTCTTCCACCTGGCCCAACCCGTGCCCCATCGCCTCCATCTCCAGGTCACGCGTGCCCAGAACACACTCGAGCACTCGTACACACCCCCACACAGGCACACGGGCACACAGGGACACGGGACCAAGGCCACAACCCGGGGGAACACGAGGAGGAGGAGGACCTGCTTGGGCCAACCACCGGGAGCAAGGGGCCAAGAGGCAGAGAAGCCTGCCCTTTAGGGAACCCTCCCCTGTTCTTTCCCCCAGGCCTCGAGTACTGGGCGCCCGCTAGCCTCGGGCCGTGTCCAGGCTGGCCTCTGGTCTGGTGCTGGCAGCCGAAGGGGTGGCCGGGACCTTGCAAGGGAGACTCTGCACATCGGCACAGGACGAGGTAGAGGTAGAGGGGAGCCGAGCTCCTCGAGACCTGGAGGCCCTTGGCCAGGAGGGCAGGGGCAGGGGGAGAAGTGGTGGCGGCGCCAGGGCCTGGCGTGGGCGGCTGGTGTGGCTGGGGGTGCAGAGGCAGCCGCCCGGACACCGCCCACGCTGTCGGAGGCGCCCAAGCCCGACAGCGACGGTCACTCCGACGGACAACAGGGCTCCAGCAGCCACGCCTGGCTGGGAGACAGACCCTGCCCCTGAAAGCGCCGGTGGTCTGAATCCCGGGAGACCGGGGGCCCTCCGGCCCTCGCTCCTGCGCCCCAGCCACTCCCTGGATGGCCTGAGAGCCCGCCCCACGCCCAGGCTCCTCTGAGCCTCAGCCTCCCCTTCTGCTGGGAAAGGGCAGGCGCGGCTTCCTGAGGACCCTCCTTTCCGCGCCGGGGGCACGGGGCCCTGGGCTCCCCAAGGACACCTGCTCCTCTCCGTTACCTCGCCTGCGGCTGCCGTCCTCTCGCGGGTAGTAGCGCGTGCTGTGGGGCCACACATCCTCCGTGATGACCTGGCGGGGGAGACAGACCGGGGCAGGACAGGCTAGCCGCGGCCCAGGGCGGACCCCTTCGCCAGGAGCCCGGGGACACCAACACGGCCACTGCTGAAGACGGCCAGAGGCACCCCACCTCAGCCACCCAGGCAGAGCCTGGGCAGCCCTGGTGCGACTGCCCACGGTGAGCAAGTTGAGGCTGGTGGGGTCCTGCCTGCGGCTGGGGGGCTCCCCGGTCACAGGCCCAGAACCACTGGACCGCAGTGGAACGGGACACCCGGTATCCTGGAGGACGAGCGGGGACCCAGGGGATGAGCAGCCAGCGCCCCCCCACCCACGCCCTCCCACGCTCACCCCCACCAGCCAGGCCACCAGCGCCTACCTGCGATGCCAAGGTGGTACTCCCTAACGATCACTCTGTTCCAGAAGGAGGGGCTGTGCCCAAAGGAAAACACCAACTCGCGGCGGTAGGTAGCCGGGGTGGCCCCGTTCCTGCACCTGCCACACCCAAGACGAGGGCAAGGAGGAGAGCCCGGCCAGGGCTCCCGAGCTTGCCTGTTTGGCGGCGGTGACCCCCGTCCTTTGCTCCTCTGCCTGGGCTCACAGCCAGGCCTGCTGGACAGCCCCCTGCGCCCTGCCTGCTGGTTGCCAGGCCTGCTCGCCCCGCCCCCACGGGGCTTCAGCTCCCCCAGCCTCACCTCCACACGGGGCGGCTAGCCAAGCACGTCTTCGTCTCGGTCACTCGTCACGGCCAACCGCAGCGGATGGTTCCGAACGTGCAACTCGTCAAGGAGGGGTCGCCTGCTTCATGCCAGACAAGGAAGGGCCCCAAAGCCCTGAACCGGTCCCTCCCTCCCACCCGTCATCCGCCTGTCCCCGCACATGCGGGGACACGCACACACAAACACTCACGCTCCAACTTGAAACCCACCCACGCCCACACCCAGACGGCCCCTGGACCTCAGCCCCTGCCCTGTCTGCACACATGCGCCTGCCTGGGGGAATCCTTGGTGTCCTGCACCTCTGGGGCTGGCTGTGGACACCCACACGGGGAGGGCCGGCTTGCTGAGCACTCCCGATCACTGCACAGGGCCTGGGGGTGCGGGGGCAGGCCACCGCTGCTCCCCAGGTCTGCCGGTGCTCGGTCCCCGTCTGACTCAGGCCTTCTCTGCCGGGATGGGGCTGTGGGCTGAAAGGCCGCCCTTGGCTGCTGACCGCACCCATCTACAGAAGGGGCTGCGGGGCTGCTTCCTGGAGCCCAGCACGACTCCCAGCCTGCCAGGGGCAGGGCCTGTGGCTGGGAGCCTGGGGCCGTGGGTGGAGCTGGGGGGGGCCTCTGGGTGGGAGGGAGTGAGTGCCTTGACCCCATTGTATTTTTATTTTTTTTTTGTCTTTTTGCCATTTCTTGGGCCGCTCTCGCGGCATATGGAGGTTCCCAGGCTAGGGGTCTAATCGGAGCTATAGCCACCGGCCTACGCCAGAGCCACAGCAACGCGGGATCCGAGCCGTGTCTGAGACCTACACCACAGCTCACGGCAACGCCGGATCCTTAACCCACTGAGCAAGGGCAGGGATCGAACCCGCAACCTCATGGTTCCTAGTCGGATTCGTTAACCACTGCGCCACCACGGGAACTCCCTTTGCCCCCATTCTAGTGTGTGGGCCAAGGGCCCGGGGAAGCAGGGATGGTAGCCTCTAGGCGGGCCAGACGGGGTCTGCCCAGCAGAGCTCCCTCTCCCAGCATCAACACAAACACCTATGCTCTTGCGCGGCGGCGGCGGCGGCGGCGGCGGCATTGTGGGCGGCGAGAACAAACCAAGTCGCTGGCCTCTCCCGGATGGACAGGACGGGGCGTGGCTCTCCCACTGTCTCCGGGGACTTCCCCTGGCAGGAAACCTTCCCAAGAGCCCTCGGTGCGAGGGGGCTGTGGGCCTCTCCCGCGCGGCCTAGGCGTCGTTGGCATCCTGGCCGTGGTCGGCGTCGTCGGAGGCTTGCCCAGGGGCCCCGCAGCCCAATCCAAAAGGACTGCCCCGAAGTGGCTGCTCAGACACCGGCACGTGGCCCTGCAGCCACTGCCTCCCCGCCTGCTGTGCCTCTGGGGCAAGCTCCCAGCCCACCCCGGCTCCCCCAGCTCCCTCGCTCCCAGCCTCTTCCCTGGGTCCCCTGCTCCGCTCCCCCGCCCCCACACCACCTCCTCCTCCTGCCCTTGCCCTCCTCAGCCCCGCCAAGCCTGAGCAGCAGAGCTGGGGATATGACTTGGGCCCAGGAGCCAGCGAGCCTGCTCTGGATGATGGTGCCACTCCCATCCAAAGGAAGCCTCCTTCTGCGAGCCCACTTGCGCTTGAGCTGAGGCTAGGCCCTGCTCGCTCGGGCATCCTCAGGGCTCCAGTCTGACTCAAGGGCCTGCAGGGCCTGCAGGGCAGTCCCGCTGAGCCCAGCGGCCCCCGCTGCCTCCTGCCTGAACACCTGCTTTTGGGACTTGTCCTCCGCCGCCTCTGCCTGCTCCTCCTGCTTCTCCCCCACCGCTGAAGCCCCTGCCGCCTGCCGCTGCCTCCTGCCGCCGCGGTCCTCCTCCGCCACCACCTCCACCACGTCCACGACGTCCTCCATCAGCAGCAGCCACTCCTCCCGCTGGGGCCGAGCCTTCCCTCAGGGCCTCCACCCGGAAGGGGGCGCTCTCTCCCAAAGGTGCGCCAGCTAGCGCCTGCCTGCACGTGACCCCACTCCCCCCATCTACTGAAGAGCCCCTCCCCGCAGGCAGGCGGCCCAGGACTGCTGGGCAGTGGCAAGGTCCTCCGCGACCCCTGCCTCACTGGCCATGCCGCTCTGAGCTGAGGCAGCCATGCAGGACCAGGAGGTGGGAGCTGAGCAGCTGGGCCCCACAGAAGGGCTAGGGGCTGGGAGCAGCCCTGGCCACTGCCCTGCGCCCTTGCCCGCCTAGGCCCTGCTGCTTGAGGCTACCAGCGCTGCACGGTGGCCAAAGTGCCCCTGGAGCAGGCCAAGCCGAGGGAGGCTTGGTGGGGGGTGGGTGCCTGGGCCAGATGCGCATGCGCACAGCTCAGAGGCGCCAGGCTGGCGGCAGGCCTGGCAGGGAAGGCCCTCAGCTCTCTCGGCCAATCAGAGACAAGGCAGGGGGCGTCCCCCATCAAGGCCCCCCCCCGCGCCCCGCCCCGGGCCCCGGGGCCCCCGGGACCTGCCTCCCAGGCTCCCCGGCACCGCCCCACCTGCCCCCACCCACCCCGTGGCCAGGGGCCTGCACCTGCTTGACCTCTCTCAAGTCCAACTTGATCTTCCCCGTGGCACGGTCGACTCGTCTTTCACCTAGGCCCTTCAAGCTGAGCGAGGCCTCCCACAAGACAGGAGGCCCGGTTGCAGGGCAGCGTGCTGCAGTGGTCCTGCCCAGATCTCTTGCAGGTCCACGTCGTGGGCCGCCGCAGGTCATGCTCTGGCTTGCCTAGGGACTGTGTATCCAGCCTTGGCTAGGCTGGACCTGCCTAGCCATTGAGGGGCCCCAGAGCCCCAAGAGTCCAGCCCGGAGCCCTGTCCTTGTCTCTGCACCTCTGCCTGAGGGGCTCCCTGGGCCTCCGGGGTCTCTCGGGCCCTTGGCAGCCCGCACGGGCCTCCCTCTCTCTTCCCTGCCAGAAAGCCTCACAGAAAGCTACCAGGGCAGGACACCAAAGACACCGCCTCCTGGGTGGCCGGCATCCACGGCAGGTCAGGCGGGCACTTGGTGTGCTCCCGCCCTTGCAGGAGGGGCCTTCTGAAGCGCCGGGCCAAGGCCTGCCTGGCCGCCAGACAACGGAGCTGGCCCAGGCCCCTCCCGGGCAAGGCGTGCCACTGCAGGCCACTCCGCCCTAGCCACAAGGCTTGCAGACCCCGAGACGGGACACACTCTTTGCTGGCACGGTGACCACCCCGAAATCCGTGTGCGAGCCCAGAGAGCGAGGTGCTGAGGACAGAGCCCGCTCAAGGAACATCACGCCCCGCCAACCCCGCCCCGGTGGCAGGCCCACAGGGGAGACTGAATTCTTTCCGAGTCATGCCTGCCCCTTGTGAGAGGGTCTGCCCAGGTCCAGCCTACACCTTCCTTCGCAGCCCTTGGGTCGGGGCGCGGAAGGAGGCTCAGGCTAAGCCATCCTGGTCCATCCCAGGCACCCCCAGGGCTCGTCCAAAGGCACAGAGCGAGATCGACATCTGCTCGTGTGTGGGTAGGCGGCAGTCGGTGAGGCGGCGGTGCCGGTCCACCTCCCAAACCTTCCATGCCGGGCCAGCCTTTCCACAAGGGGCTGCTCCCATGGGAGAAAGGGTACCGGTGCCCGGGAGAAGGGGGAAGACGGTGCTGCAGCTGTTGGCCTCAGGAGCAGGCGGTCGGGAGTGCGTGGGATGGGCTGCAGGGGCGGGGGGCGGGGGTGCCCTGGGGCGGGCCGGCTCCCACGGGGGCTCTTCCTCTGGGTGTGGACTTTGGCCCCTTGTCCTGCTCGGGTCCTTGAACTCGCCCCTGCCCAAGACGGGTGCTTCGGGCTGGCCTCTCCTCTGGGCCCGTGGATGGAGGAAGCCCCGTCCCCTGCCCCTGTTTGAGGGCCCTGTCTCCAAGTGGGCCGTCTGCCCTTTCGGCCTCCTCCTCCTCCCAGGCCCTGGCCGCGAACCAAAGGCCGTGGCCGCTCCACAGCGCCAAGGTAGGCTGCCCCCAGCTCCGTCCTCCACTTCCACAGGCCCGCCTCTCTCCCTCAGACAGGCAGTTCCTCAGCCAGCGGGTGCCCAAGCCCCGCAGGACCCTGGCCACTCACGCATACCGCATGAACCCCCCAGACAAACCCACAGCAAGACACGAGCACTCCTCAGAGGCTTTAGGTCTCGCTCAGCCTCGGGCCAGGCACGGGGGCGGAACCCACCGGCTGGAACGCTCCCTGGCCTCATGTCTCTCCTGGGCTCTGAGCACTCATCTGGGGCACCCGTGGGCCCCTCTGGCCTCCTCGTCTTCCACCTGGCCCAACCCGTGCCCCATCGCCTCCATCTCCAGGTCACGCGTGCCCAGAACACACTCGAGCACTCGTACACACCCCCACACAGGCACACGGGCACACAGGGACACGGGACCAAGGCCACAACCCGGGGGAACACGAGGAGGAGGAGGACCTGCTTGGGCCAACCACCGGGAGCAAGGGGCCAAGAGGCAGAGAAGCCTGCCCTTTAGGGAACCCTCCCCTGTTCTTTCCCCCAGGCCTTGAGTACTGGGCGCCCGCTAGCCTCGGGCCGTGTCCAGGCTGGCCTCTGGTCTGGTGCTGGCAGCCGAAGGGGTGGCCGGGACCTTGCAAGGGAGACTCTGCACATCGGCACAGGACGAGGTAGAGGTAGAGGGGAGCCGAGCTCCTCGAGACCTGGAGGCCCTTGGCCAGGAGGGCAGGGGCAGGGGGAGAAGTGGTGGCGGCGCCAGGGCCTGGCGTGGGCGGCTGGTGTGGCTGGGGGTGCAGAGGCAGCCGCCCGGACACCGCCCACGCTGTCGGAGGCGCCCAAGCCCGACAGCGACGGTCACTCCGACGGACAACAGGGCTCCAGCAGCCACGCCTGGCTGGGAGACAGACCCTGCCCCTGAAAGCGCCGGTGGTCTGAATCCCGGGAGACCGGGGGCCCTCCGGCCCTCGCTCCTGCGCCCCAGCCACTCCCTGGATGGCCTGAGAGCCCGCCCCACGCCCAGGCTCCTCTGAGCCTCAGCCTCCCCTTCTGCTGGGAAAGGGCAGGCCCGGCTTCCTGAGGACCCTCCTTTCCGCGCCGGGGGCACGGGGCCCTGGGCTCCCCAAGGACACCTGCTCCTCTCCGTTACCTCGCCTGCGGCTGCCGTCCTCTCGCGGGTAGTAGCGCGTGCTGTGGGGCCACACATCCTCCGTGATGACCTGGCGGGGGAGACAGACCGGGGCAGGACAGGCTAGCCGCGGCCCAGGGCGGACCCCTTCGCCAGGAGCCCGGGGACACCAACACGGCCACTGCTGAAGACGGCCAGAGGCACCCCACCTCAGCCACCCAGGCAGAGCCTGGGCAGCCCTGGTGCGACTGCCCACGGTGAGCAAGTTGAGGCTGGTGGGGTCCTGCCTGCGGCTGGGGGGCTCCCCGGTCACAGGCCCAGAACCACTGGACCGCAGTGGAACGGGACACCCGGTATCCTGGAGGACGAGCGGGGACCCAGGGGATGAGCAGCCAGCGCCCCCCCACCCACGCCCTCCCACGCTCACCCCCACCAGCCAGGCCACCAGCGCCTACCTGCGATGCCAAGGTGGTACTCCCTAACGATCACTCTGTTCCAGAAGGAGGGGCTGTGCCCAAAGGAAAACACCAACTCGCGGCGGTAGGTAGCCGGGGTGGCCCCGTTCCTGCACCTGCCACACCCAAGACGAGGGCAAGGAGGAGAGCCCGGCCAGGGCTCCCGAGCTTGCCTGTTTGGCGGCGGTGACCCCCGTCCTTTGCTCCTCTGCCTGGGCTCACAGCCAGGCCTGCTGGACAGCCCCCTGCGCCCTGCCTGCTGGTTGCCAGGCCTGCTCGCCCCGCCCCCACGGGGCTTCAGCTCCCCCAGCCTCACCTCCACACGGGGCGGCTAGCCAAGCACGTCTTCGTCTCGGTCACTCGTCACGGCCAACCGCAGCGGATGGTTCCGAACGTGCAACTCGTCAAGGAGGGGTCGCCTGCTTCATGCCAGACAAGGAAGGGCCCCAAAGCCCTGAACCGGTCCCTCCCTCCCACCCGTCATCCGCCTGTCCCCGCACATGCGGGGACACGCACACACAAACACTCACGCTCCAACTTGAAACCCACCCACGCCCACACCCAGACGGCCCCTGGACCTCAGCCCCTGCCCTGTCTGCACACATGCGCCTGCCTGGGGGAATCCTTGGTGTCCTGCACCTCTGGGGCTGGCTGTGGACACCCACACGGGGAGGGCCGGCTTGCTGAGCACTCCCGATCACTGCACAGGGCCTGGGGGTGCGGGGGCAGGCCACCGCTGCTCCCCAGGTCTGCCGGTGCTCGGTCCCCGTCTGACTCAGGCCTTCTCTGCCGGGATGGGGCTGTGGGCTGAAAGGCCGCCCTTGGCTGCTGACCGCACCCATCTACAGAAGGGGCTGAGGGGCTGCGCGCCTGGAGCCCAGCCCGACTCCCAGCCTGCCAGGGGCAGGGCCTGTGGCTGGGAGCCTGGGGCCGTGGGTGGAGCTGGGGGGGGCCTCTGGGTGGGAGGGAGTGAGTGCCTTGCCCCCATTCTAGTGTGTGGGCCAAGGGCCCGGGGAAGCAGGGATGGTAGCCTCTAGGCGGGCCAGACGGGGTCTGCCCAGCAGAGCTCCCTCTCCCAGCATCAACACAAACACCTACGCTCTTGCTCGGGGGCGGCGGCGGCGGTGGCGGCGGCGGCGGCGGCGTGGGCATTGTGGGTGGCGAGAACAAACCAAGTCGCTGGCCTCTCCCGGATGGACAGGACGGGGCGTGGCTCTCCCACTGTCTCCGGGGACTTCCCCTGGCAGGAAACCTTCCCAAGAGCCCTCGGTGCGAGGGGGCTGTGGGCCTCTCCCGCGCGGCCTAGGCGTCGTTGGCATCCTGGCCGTGGTCGGCGTCGTCGGAGGCTTGCCCAGGGGCCCCGCAGCCCAATCCAAAAGGACTGCCCCGAAGTGGCTGCTCAGACACCGGCACGTGGCCCTGCAGCCACTGCCTCCCCGCCTGCTGTGCCTCTGGGGCAAGCTCCCAGCCCACCCCGGCTCCCCCAGCTCCCTCGCTCCCAGCCTCTTCCCTGGGTCCCCTGCTCCGCTCCCCCGCCCCCACACCACCTCCTCCTCCTGCCCTTGCCCTCCTCAGCCCCGCCAAGCCTGAGCAGCAGAGCTGGGGATATGACTTGGGCCCAGGAGCCAGCGAGCCTGCTCTGGATGATGGTGCCACTCCCATCCAAAGGAAGCCTCCGTCTGCGAGCCCACTTGCGCTTGAGCTGAGGCTAGGCCCTGCTCGCTCGGGCATCCTCAGGGCTCCAGTCTGACTCAAGGGCCTGCAGGGCCTGCAGGGCAGTCCCGCTGAGCCCAGCGGCCCCCGCTGCCTCCTGCCTGAACACCTGCTTTTGGGACTTGTCCTCCGCCGCCTCTGCCTGCTCCTCCTGCTTCTCCCCCACCGCTGAAGCCCCTGCCGCCTGCCGCTGCCTCCTGCCGCCGCGGTCCTCCTCCGCCACCACCTCCACCACGTCCACGACCTCCTCCATCAGCAGCAGCCACTCCTCCCGCTGGGGCCGAGCCTTCCCTCAGGGCCTCCACCCGGAAGGGGGCGCTCTCTCCCAAAGGTGCGCCAGCTAGCGCCTGCCTGCACGTGACCCCACTCCCCCCATCTACTGAAGAGCCCCTCCCCGCAGGCAGGCGGCCCAGGACTGCTGGGCAGTGGCAAGGTCCTCCGCGACCCCTGCCTCACTGGCCATGCCGCTCTGAGCTGAGGCAGCCATGCAGGACCAGGAGGTGGGAGCTGAGCAGCTGGGCCCCACAGAAGGGCTAGGGGCTGGGAGCAGCCCTGGCCACTGCCCTGCGCCCTTGCCCGCCTAGGCCCTGCTGCTTGAGGCTACCAGCGCTGCACGGTGGCCAAAGTGCCCCTGGAGCAGGCCAAGCCGAGGGAGGCTTGGTGGGGGGTGGGTGGGTGGGGGTGCCAGGGCCAGATGCGCATGCGCACAGCTCAGAGGCGCCAGGCTGGCGGCAGGCCTGGCAGGGAAGGCCCTCAGCTCTCTCGGCCAATCAGAGACAAGGCAGGGGGCGTCCCCCCTCAAGGCCCCCCCCCCCGCGCCCCGCCCCGGGCCCCGGGGTCCCCGGGACCTGCCTCCCAGGCTCCCCGGCACCGCCCCACCTGCCGCCACCCACCCCGTGGCCAGGGGCCTGGCCTCTCGGGCACTGCTCAAGGTGCCCACCTGCACCTGCTTGACCTCTCTCAAGTCCAACTTGATCTTCCCCGTGGCACGGTCGACTCCTCTTTCACCTAGGCCCTTCAAGCTGAGCGAGGCCTCCCACAAGACAGGAGGCCCGGTTGCAGGGCAGCGTGCTGCAGTGGTCCTGCCCAGATCTCTTGCAGGTCCACGTCGTGGGCCGCCGCAGGTCATGCTCTGGCTTGCCTAGGGACTGTGTATCCAGCCTTGGCTAGGCTGGACCTGCCTAGCCATTGAGGGGCCCCAGAGCCCCAAGAGTCCAGCCCGGAGCCCTGTCCTTGTCTCTGCACCTCTGCCTGAGGGGCTCCCTGGGCCTCCGGGGTCTCTCGGGCCCTTGGCAGCCCGCACGGGCCTCCCTCTCTCTTCCCTGCCAGAAAGCCTCACAGAAAGCTACCAGGGCAGGACACCAAAGACACCGCCTCCTGGGTGGCCGGCATCCACGGCAGGTCAGGCGGGCACTTGGTGTGCTCCCGCCCTTGCAGGAGGGGCCTTCTGAAGCGCCGGGCCAAGGCCTGCCTGGCCGCCAGACAACGGAGCTGGCCCAGGCCCCTCCCGGGCAAGGCGTGCCACTGCAGGCCACTCCGCCCTAGCCACAAGGCTTGCAGACCCCGAGACGGGACACACTCTTTGCTGGCACGGTGACCACCCCGAAATCCGTGTGCGAGCCCAGAGAGCGAGGTGCTGAGGACAGAGCCCGCTCAAGGAACATCACGCCCCGCCAACCCCGCCCCGGTGGCAGGCCCACAGGGGAGACTGAATTCTTTCCGAGTCATGCCTGCCCCTTGTGAGAGGGTCTGCCCAGGTCCAGCCTACACCTTCCTTCGCAGCCCTTGGGTCGGGGCGCGGAAGGAGGCTCAGGCTAAGCCATCCTGGTCCATCCCAGGCACCCCCAGGGCTCGTCCAAAGGCACAGAGCGAGATCGACATCTGCTCGTGTGTGGGTAGGCGGCAGTCGGTGAGGCGGCGGTGCCGGTCCACCTCCCAAACCTTCCATGCCGGGCCAGCCTTTCCACAAGGGGCTGCTCCCATGGGAGAAAGGGTACCGGTGCCTGGGAGAAGGGGGAAGACGGTGCTGCAGCTGTTGGCCTCAGGAGCAGGCGGTCGGGAGTGCGTGGGATGGGCTGCAGGGGCGGGGGGCGGGGGTGCCCTGGGGCGGGCCGGCTCCCACGGGGGCTCTTCCTCTGGGTGTGGACTTTGGCCCCTTGTCCTGCTCGGGTCCTTGAACTCGCCCCTGCCCAAGACGGGTGCTTCGGGCTGGCCTCTCCTCTGGGCCCGTGGATGGAGGAAGCCCCGTCCCCTGCCCCTGTTTGAGGGCCCTGTCTCCAAGTGGGCCGTCTGCCCTTTCGGCCTCCTCCTCCTCCCAGGCCCTGGCCGCGAACCAAAGGCCGTGGCCGCTCCACAGCGCCAAGGTAGGCTGCCCCCAGCTCCGTCCTCCACTTCCACAGGCCCGCCTCTCTCCCTCAGACAGGCAGTTCCTCAGCCAGCGGGTGCCCAAGCCCCGCAGGACCCTGGCCACTCACGCATACCGCATGAACCCCCCAGACAAACCCACAGCAAGACACGAGCACTCCTCAGAGGCTTTAGGTCTCGCTCAGCCTCGGGCCAGGCACGGGGGCGGAACCCACCGGCTGGAACGCTCCCTGGCCTCATGTCTCTCCTGGGCTCTGAGCACTCATCTGGGGCACCCGTGGGCCCCTCTGGCCTCCTCGTCTTCCACCTGGCCCAACCCGTGCCCCATCGCCTCCATCTCCAGGTCACGCGTGCCCAGAACACACTCGAGCACTCGTACACACCCCCACACAGGCACACGGGCACACAGGGACACGGGACCAAGGCCACAACCCGGGGGAACACGAGGAGGAGGAGGACCTGCTTGGGCCAACCACCGGGAGCAAGGGGCCAAGAGGCAGAGAAGCCTGCCCTTTAGGGAACCCTCCCCTGTTCTTTCCCCCAGGCCTCGAGTACTGGGCACCCGCTAGCCTCGGGCCGTGTCCAGGCTGGCCTCTGGTCTGGTGCTGGCAGCCGAAGGGGTGGCCGGGACCTTGCAAGGGAGACTCTGCACATCGGCACAGGACGAGGTAGAGGTAGAGGGGAGCCGAGCTCCTCGAGACCTGGAGGCCTTTGGCCAGGAGGGCAGGGGCAGGGGGAGAAGTGGTGGCGGCGCCAGGGCCTGGCGTGGGCGGCTGGTGTGGCTGGGGGTGCAGAGGCAGCCGCCCGGACACCGCCCACGCTGTCGGAGGCGCCCAAGCCCGACAGCGACGGTCACTCCGACGGACAACAGGGCTCCAGCAGCCACGCCTGGCTGGGAGACAGACCCTGCCCCTGAAAGCGCCGGTGGTCTGAATCCCGGGAGACCGGGGGCCCTCCGGCCCTCGCTCCTGCGCCCCAGCCACTCCCTGGATGGCCTGAGAGCCCGCCCCACGCCCAGGCTCCTCTGAGCCTCAGCCTCCCCTTCTGCTGGGAAAGGGCAGGCCCGGCTTCCTGAGGACCCTCCTTTCCGCGCCGGGGGCACGGGGCCCTGGGCTCCCCAAGGACACCTGCTCCTCTCCGTTACCTCGCCTGCGGCTGCCGTCCTCTCGCGGGTAGTAGCGCGTGCTGTGGGGCCACACATCCTCCGTGATGACCTGGCGGGGGAGACAGACCGGGGCAGGACAGGCTAGCCGCGGCCCAGGGCGGACCCCTTCGCCAGGAGCCCGGGGACACCAACACGGCCACTGCTGAAGACGGCCAGAGGCACCCCACCTCAGCCACCCAGGCAGAGCCTGGGCAGCCCTGGTGCGACTGCCCACGGTGAGCAAGTTGAGGCTGGTGGGGTCCTGCCTGCGGCTGGGGGGCTCCCCGGTCACAGGCCCAGAACCACTGGACCGCAGTGGAACGGGACACCCGGTATCCTGGAGGACGAGCGGGGACCCAGGGGATGAGCAGCCAGCGCCCCCCCACCCACGCCCTCCCACGCTCACCCCCACCAGCCAGGCCACCAGCGCCTACCTGCGATGCCAAGGTGGTACTCCCTAACGATCACTCTGTTCCAGAAGGAGGGGCTGTGCCCAAAGGAAAACACCAACTCGCGGCGGTAGGTAGCCGGGGTGGCCCCGTTCCTGCACCTGCCACACCCAAGACGAGGGCAAGGAGGAGAGCCCGGCCAGGGCTCCCGAGCTTGCCTGTTTGGCGGCGGTGACCCCCGTCCTTTGCTCCTCTGCCTGGGCTCACAGCCAGGCCTGCTGGACAGCCCCCTGCACCCTGCCTGCTGGTTGCCAGGCCTGCTCGCCCCGCCCCCACGGGGCTTCAGCTCCCCCAGCCTCACCTCCACACGGGGCGGCTAGCCAAGCACGTCTTCGTCTCGGTCACTCGTCACGGCCAACCGCAGCGGATGGTTCCGAACGTGCAACTCGTCAAGGAGGGGTCGCCTGCTTCATGCCAGACAAGGAAGGGCCCCAAAGCCCTGAACCGGTCCCTCCCTCCCACCCGTCATCCGCCTGTCCCCGCACATGCGGGGACACGCACACACAAACACTCACGCTCCAACTTGAAACCCACCCACGCCCACACCCAGACGGCCCCTGGACCTCAGCCCCTGCCCTGTCTGCACACATGCGCCTGCCTGGGGGAATCCTTGGTGTCCTGCACCTCTGGGGCTGGCTGTGGACACCCACACGGGGAGGGCCGGCTTGCTGAGCACTCCCGATCACTGCACAGGGCCTGGGGGTGCGGGGGCAGGCCACCGCTGCTCCCCAGGTCTGCCGGTGCTCGGTCCCCGTCTGACTCAGGCCTTCTCTGCCGGGATGGGGCTGTGGGCTGAAAGGCCGCCCTTGGCTGCTGACCGCACCCATCTACAGAAGGGGCTGAGGGGCTGCGCGCCTGGAGCCCAGCCCGACTCCCAGCCTGCCAGGGGCAGGGCCTGTGGCTGGGAGCCTGGGGCCGTGGGTGGAGCTGGGGGGGGCCTCTGGGTGGGAGGGAGTGAGTGCCTTGCCCCCATTCTAGTGTGTGGGCCAAGGGCCCGGGGAAGCAGGGATGGTAGCCTCTAGGCGGGCCAGACGGGGTCTGCCCAGCAGAGCTCCCTCTCCCAGCAGCAACACAAACACCTATGCTCTTGCGCGGCGGCGGCATTGTGGGTGGCGAGAACAAACCAAGTCGCTGGCCTCTCCCGGATGGACAGGACGGGGCGTGGCTCTCCCACTGTCTCCGGGGACTTCCCCTGGCAGGAAACCTTCCCAAGAGCCCTCGGTGCGAGGGGGCTGTGGGCCTCTCCCGCGCGGCCTAGGCGTCGTTGGCATCCTGGCCGTGGTCGGCGTCGTCGGAGGCTTGCCCAGGGGCCCCGCAGCCCAATCCAAAAGGACTGCCCCGAAGTGGCTGCTCAGACACCGGCACGTGGCCCTGCAGCCACTGCCTCCCCGCCTGCTGTGCCTCTGGGGCAAGCTCCCAGCCCACCCCGGCTCCCCCAGCTCCCTCGCTCCCAGCCTCTTCCCTGGGTCCCCTGCTCCGCTCCCCCGCCCCCACACCACCTCCTCCTCCTGCCCTTGCCCTCCTCAGCCCCGCCAAGCCTGAGCAGCAGAGCTGGGGATATGACTTGGGCCCAGGAGCCAGCGAGCCTGCTCTGGATGATGGTGCCACTCCCATCCAAAGGAAGCCTCCTTCTGCGAGCCCACTTGCGCTTGAGCTGAGGCTAGGCCCTGCTCGCTCGGGCATCCTCAGGGCTCCAGTCTGACTCAAGGGCCTGCAGGGCCTGCAGGGCAGTCCCGCTGAGCCCAGCGGCCCCCGCTGCCTCCTGCCTGAACACCTGCTTTTGGGACTTGTCCTCCGCCGCCTCTGCCTGCTCCTCCTGCTTCTCCCCCACCGCTGAAGCCCCTGCCGCCTGCCGCTGCCTCCTGCCGCCGCGGTCCTCCTCCGCCACCACCTCCACCACGTCCACGACCTCCTCCATCAGCAGCAGCCACTCCTCCCGCTGGGGCCGAGCCTTCCCTCAGGGCCTCCACCCGGAAGGGGGCGCTCTCTCCCAAAGGTGCGCCAGCTAGCGCCTGCCTGCACGTGACCCCACTCCCCCCATCTACTGAAGAGCCCCTCCCCGCAGGCAGGCGGCCCAGGACTGCTGGGCAGTGGCAAGGTCCTCCGCGACCCCTGCCTCACTGGCCATGCCGCTCTGAGCTGAGGCAGCCATGCAGGACCAGGAGGTGGGAGCTGAGCAGCTGGGCCCCACAGAAGGGCTAGGGGCTGGGAGCAGCCCTGGCCACTGCCCTGCGCCCTTGCCCGCCTAGGCCCTGCTGCTTGAGGCTACCAGCGCTGCACGGTGGCCAAAGTGCCCCTGGAGCAGGCCAAGCCGAGGGAGGCTTGGTGGGGGGTGGGTGGGTGGGGGTGCCAGGGCCAGATGCGCATGCGCACAGCTCAGAGGCGCCAGGCTGGCGGCAGGCCTGGCAGGGAAGGCCCTCAGCTCTCTCGGCCAATCAGAGACAAGGCAGGGGGCGTCCCCCCTCAAGGCCCCCCCCCCGCGCCCCGCCCCGGGCCCCGGGGCCCCCGGGACCTGCCTCCCAGGCTCCCCGGCACCGCCCCACCTGCCGCCACCCACCCCGTGGCCAGGGGCCTGGCCTCTCGGGCACTGCTCAAGGTGCCCACCTGCACCTGCTTGACCTCTCTCAAGTCCAACTTGATCTTCCCCGTGGCACGGTCGACTCCTCTTTCACCTAGGCCCTTCAAGCTGAGCGAGGCCTCCCACAAGACAGGAGGCCCGGTTGCAGGGCAGCGTGCTGCAGTGGTCCTGCCCAGATCTCTTGCAGGTCCACGTCGTGGGCCGCCGCAGGTCATGCTCTGGCTTGCCTAGGGACTGTGTATCCAGCCTTGGCTAGGCTGGACCTGCCTAGCCATTGAGGGGCCCCAGAGCCCCAAGAGTCCAGCCCGGAGCCCTGTCCTTGTCTCTGCACCTCTGCCTGAGGGGCTCCCTGGGCCTCCGGGGTCTCTCGGGCCCTTGGCAGCCCGCACGGGCCTCCCTCTCTCTTCCCTGCCAGAAAGCCTCACAGAAAGCTACCAGGGCAGGACACCAAAGACACCGCCTCCTGGGTGGCCGGCATCCACGGCAGGTCAGGCGGGCACTTGGTGTGCTCCCGCCCTTGCAGGAGGGGCCTTCTGAAGCGCCGGGCCAAGGCCTGCCTGGCCGCCAGACAACGGAGCTGGCCCAGGCCCCTCCCGGGCAAGGCGTGCCACTGCAGGCCACTCCGCCGTAGCCACAAGGCTTGCAGACCCCGAGACGGGACACACTCTTTGCTGGCACGGTGACCACCCCGAAATCCGTGTGCGAGCCCAGAGAGCGAGGTGCTGAGGACAGAGCCCGCTCAAGGAACATCACGCCCCGCCAACCCCGCCCCGGTGGCAGGCCCACAGGGGAGACTGAATTCTTTCCGAGTCATGCCTGCCCCTTGTGAGAGGGTCTGCCCAGGTCCAGCCTACACCTTCCTTCGCAGCCCTTGGGTCGGGGCGCGGAAGGAGGCTCAGGCTAAGCCATCCTGGTCCATCCCAGGCACCCCCAGGGCTCGTCCAAAGGCACAGAGCGAGATCGACATCTGCTCGTGTGTGGGTAGGCGGCAGTCGGTGAGGCGGCGGTGCCGGTCCCCCTCCCAAACCTTCCATGCCGGGCCAGCCTTTCCACAAGGGGCTGCTCCCATGGGAGAAAGGGTACCGGTGCCCGGGAGAAGGGGGAAGACGGTGCTGCAGCTGTTGGCCTCAGGAGCAGGCGGTCGGGAGTGCGTGGGATGGGCTGCAGGGGCGGGGGGCGGGGGTGCCCTGGGGCGGGCCGGCTCCCACGGGGGCTCTTCCTCTGGGTGTGGACTTTGGCCCCTTGTCCTGCTCGGGTCCTTGAACTCGCCCCTGCCCAAGACGGGTGCTTCGGGCTGGCCTCTCCTCTGGGCCCGTGGATGGAGGAAGCCCCGTCCCCTGCCCCTGTTTGAGGGCCCTGTCTCCAAGTGGGCCGTCTGCCCTTTCGGCCTCCTCCTCCTCCCAGGCCCTGGCCGCGAACCAAAGGCCGTGGCCGCTCCACAGCGCCAAGGTAGGCTGCCCCCAGCTCCGTCCTCCACTTCCACAGGCCCGCCTCTCTCCCTCAGACAGGCAGTTCCTCAGCCAGCGGGTGCCCAAGCCCCGCAGGACCCTGGCCACTCACGCATACCGCATGAACCCCCCAGACAAACCCACAGCAAGACACGAGCACTCCTCAGAGGCTTTAGGTCTCGCTCAGCCTCGGGCCAGGCACGGGGGCGGAACCCACCGGCTGGAACGCTCCCTGGCCTCATGTCTCTCCTGGGCTCTGAGCACTCATCTGGGGCACCCGTGGGCCCCTCTGGCCTCCTCGTCTTCCACCTGGCCCAACCCGTGCCCCATCGCCTCCATCTCCAGGTCACGCGTGCCCAGAACACACTCGAGCACTCGTACACACCCCCACACAGGCACACGGGCACACAGGGACACGGGACCAAGGCCACAACCCGGGGGAACACGAGGAGGAGGAGGACCTGCTTGGGCCAACCACCGGGAGCAAGGGGCCAAGAGGCAGAGAAGCCTGCCCTTTAGGGAACCCTCCCCTGTTCTTTCCCCCAGGCCTCGAGTACTGGGCGCCCGCTAGCCTCGGGCCGTGTCCAGGCTGGCCTCTGGTCTGGTGCTGGCAGCCGAAGGGGTGGCCGGGACCTTGCAAGGGAGACTCTGCACATCGGCACAGGACGAGGTAGAGGTAGAGGGGAGCCGAGCTCCTCGAGACCTGGAGGCCCTTGGCCAGGAGGGCAGGGGCAGGGGGAGAAGTGGTGGCGGCGCCAGGGCCTGGCGTGGGCGGCTGGTGTGGCTGGGGGTGCAGAGGCAGCCGCCCGGACACCGCCCACGCTGTCGGAGGCGCCCAAGCCCGACAGCGACGGTCACTCCGACGGACAACAGGGCTCCAGCAGCCACGCCTGGCTGGGAGACAGACCCTGCCCCTGAAAGCGCCGGTGGTCTGAATCCCGGGAGACCGGGGGCCCTCCGGCCCTCGCTCCTGCGCCCCAGCCACTCCCTGGATGGCCTGAGAGCCCGCCCCACGCCCAGGCTCCTCTGAGCCTCAGCCTCCCCTTCTGCTGGGAAAGGGCAGGCCCGGCTTCCTGAGGACCCTCCTTTCCGCGCCGGGGGCACGGGGCCCTGGGCTCCCCAAGGACACCTGCTCCTCTCCGTTACCTCGCCTGCGGCTGCCGTCCTCTCGCGGGTAGTAGCGCGTGCTGTGGGGCCACACATCCTCCGTGATGACCTGGCGGGGGAGACAGACCGGGGCAGGACAGGCTAGCCGCGGCCCAGGGCGGACCCCTTCGCCAGGAGCCCGGGGACACCAACACGGCCACTGCTGAAGACGGCCAGAGGCACCCCACCTCAGCCACCCAGGCAGAGCCTGGGCAGCCCTGGTGCGACTGCCCACGGTGAGCAAGTTGAGGCTGGTGGGGTCCTGCCTGCGGCTGGGGGGCTCCCCGGTCACAGGCCCAGAACCACTGGACCGCAGTGGAACGGGACACCCGGTATCCTGGAGGACGAGCGGGGACCCAGGGGATGAGCAGCCAGCGCCCCCCCACCCACGCCCTCCCACGCTCACCCCCACCAGCCAGGCCACCAGCGCCTACCTGCGATGCCAAGGTGGTACTCCCTAACGATCACTCTGTTCCAGAAGGAGGGGCTGTGCCCAAAGGAAAACACCAACTCGCGGCGGTAGGTAGCCGGGGTGGCCCCGTTCCTGCACCTGCCACACCCAAGACGAGGGCAAGGAGGAGAGCCCGGCCAGGGCTCCCGAGCTTGCCTGTTTGGCGGCGGTGACCCCCGTCCTTTGCTCCTCTGCCTGGGCTCACAGCCAGGCCTGCTGGACAGCCCCCTGCGCCCTGCCTGCTGGTTGCCAGGCCTGCTCGCCCCGCCCCCACGGGGCTTCAGCTCCCCCAGCCTCACCTCCACACGGGGCGGCTAGCCAAGCACGTCTTCGTCTCGGTCACTCGTCACGGCCAACCGCAGCGGATGGTTCCGAACGTGCAACTCGTCAAGGAGGGGTCGCCTGCTTCATGCCAGACAAGGAAGGGCCCCAAAGCCCTGAACCGGTCCCTCCCTCCCACCCGTCATCCGCCTGTCCCCGCACATGCGGGGACACGCACACACAAACACTCACGCTCCAACTTGAAACCCACCCACGCCCACACCCAGACGGCCCCTGGACCTCAGCCCCTGCCCTGTCTGCACACATGCGCCTGCCTGGGGGAATCCTTGGTGTCCTGCACCTCTGGGGCTGGCTGTGGACACCCACACGGGGAGGGCCGGCTTGCTGAGCACTCCCGATCACTGCACAGGGCCTGGGGGTGCGGGGGCAGGCCACCGCTGCTCCCCAGGTCTGCCGGTGCTCGGTCCCCGTCTGACTCAGGCCTTCTCTGCCGGGATGGGGCTGTGGGCTGAAAGGCCGCCCTTGGCTGCTGACCGCACCCATCTACAGAAGGGGCTGAGGGGCTGCGGGCCTGGAGCCCAGCCCGACTCCCAGCCTGCCAGGGGCAGGGCCTGTGGCTGGGAGCCTGGGGCCGTGGGTGGAGCTGGGGGGGGCCTCTGGGTGGGAGGGAGTGAGTGCCTTGCCCCCATTCTAGTGTGTGGGCCAAGGGCCCGGGGAAGCAGGGATGGTAGCCTCTAGGCGGGCCAGACGGGGTCTGCCCAGCAGAGCTCCCTCTCCCAGCAGCAACACAAACACCTATGCTCTTGCGCGGCGGCGGCATTGTGGGTGGCGAGAACAAACCAAGTCGCTGGCCTCTCCCGGATGGACAGGACGGGGCGTGGCTCTCCCACTGTCTCCGGGGACTTCCCCTGGCAGGAAACCTTCCCAAGAGCCCTCGGTGCGAGGGGGCTGTGGGCCTCTCCCGCGCGGCCTAGGCGTCGTTGGCATCCTGGCCGTGGTCGGCGTCGTCGGAGGCTTGCCCAGGGGCCCCGCAGCCCAATCCAAAAGGACTGCCCCGAAGTGGCTGCTCAGACACCGGCACGTGGCCCTGCAGCCACTGCCTCCCCGCCTGCTGTGCCTCTGGGGCAAGCTCCCAGCCCACCCCGGCTCCCCCAGCTCCCTCGCTCCCAGCCTCTTCCCTGGGTCCCCTGCTCCGCTCCCCCGCCCCCACACCACCTCCTCCTCCTGCCCTTGCCCTCCTCAGCCCCGCCAAGCCTGAGCAGCAGAGCTGGGGATATGACTTGGGCCCAGGAGCCAGCGAGCCTGCTCTGGATGATGGTGCCACTCCCATCCAAAGGAAGCCTCCGTCTGCGAGCCCACTTGCGCTTGAGCTGAGGCTAGGCCCTGCTCGCTCGGGCATCCTCAGGGCTCCAGTCTGACTCAAGGGCCTGCAGGGCCTGCAGGGCAGTCCCGCTGAGCCCAGCGGCCCCCGCTGCCTCCTGCCTGAACACCTGCTTTTGGGACTTGTCCTCCGCCGCCTCTGCCTGCTCCTCCTGCTTCTCCCCCACCGCTGAAGCCCCTGCCGCCTGCCGCTGCCTCCTGCCGCCGCGGTCCTCCTCCGCCACCACCTCCACCACGTCCACGACGTCCTCCATCAGCAGCAGCCACTCCTCCCGCTGGGGCCGAGCCTTCCCTCAGGGCCTCCACCCGGAAGGGGGCGCTCTCTCCCAAAGGTGCGCCAGCTAGCGCCTGCCTGCACGTGACCCCACTCCCCCCATCTACTGAAGAGCCCCTCCCCGCAGGCAGGCGGCCCAGGACTGCTGGGCAGTGGCAAGGTCCTCCGCGACCCCTGCCTCACTGGCCATGCCGCTCTGAGCTGAGGCAGCCATGCAGGACCAGGAGGTGGGAGCTGAGCAGCTGGGCCCCACAGAAGGGCTAGGGGCTGGGAGCAGCCCTGGCCACTGCCCTGCGCCCTTGCCCGCCTAGGCCCTGCTGCTTGAGGCTACCAGCGCTGCACGGTGGCCAAAGTGCCCCTGGAGCAGGCCAAGCCGAGGGAGGCTTGGTGGGGGGTGGGTGGGTGGGGGTGCCAGGGCCAGATGCGCATGCGCACAGCTCAGAGGCGCCAGGCTGGCGGCAGGCCTGGCAGGGAAGGCCCTCAGCTCTCTCGGCCAATCAGAGACAAGGCAGGGGGCGTCCCCCCTCAAGGCCCCCCCCCGCGCCCCGCCCCGGGCCCCGGGGCCCCCGGGACCTGCCTCCCAGGCTCCCCGGCACCGCCCCACCTGCCGCCACCCACCCCGTGGCCAGGGGCCTGGCCTCTCGGGCACTGCTCAAGGTGCCCACCTGCACCTGCTTGACCTCTCTCAAGTCCAACTTGATCTTCCCCGTGGCACGGTCGACTCCTCTTTCACCTAGGCCCTTCAAGCTGAGCGAGGCCTCCCACAAGACAGGAGGCCCGGTTGCAGGGCAGCGTGCTGCAGTGGTCCTGCCCAGATCTCTTGCAGGTCCACGTCGTGGGCCGCCGCAGGTCATGCTCTGGCTTGCCTAGGGACTGTGTATCCAGCCTTGGCTAGGCTGGACCTGCCTAGCCATTGAGGGGCCCCAGAGCCCCAAGAGTCCAGCCCGGAGCCCTGTCCTTGTCTCTGCACCTCTGCCTGAGGGGCTCCCTGGGCCTCCGGGGTCTCTCGGGCCCTTGGCAGCCCGCACGGGCCTCCCTCTCTCTTCCCTGCCAGAAAGCCTCACAGAAAGCTACCAGGGCAGGACACCAAAGACACCGCCTCCTGGGTGGCCGGCATCCACGGCAGGTCAGGCGGGCACTTGGTGTGCTCCCGCCCTTGCAGGAGGGGCCTTCTGAAGCGCCGGGCCAAGGCCTGCCTGGCCGCCAGACAACGGAGCTGGCCCAGGCCCCTCCCGGGCAAGGCGTGCCACTGCAGGCCACTCCGCCCTAGCCACAAGGCTTGCAGACCCCGAGACGGGACACACTCTTTGCTGGCACGGTGACCACCCCGAAATCCGTGTGCGAGCCCAGAGAGCGAGGTGCTGAGGACAGAGCCCGCTCAAGGAACATCACGCCCCGCCAACCCCGCCCCGGTGGCAGGCCCACAGGGGAGACTGAATTCTTTCCGAGTCATGCCTGCCCCTTGTGAGAGGGTCTGCCCAGGTCCAGCCTACACCTTCCTTCGCAGCCCTTGGGTCGGGGCGCGGAAGGAGGCTCAGGCTAAGCCATCCTGGTCCATCCCAGGCACCCCCAGGGCTCGTCCAAAGGCACAGAGCGAGATCGACATCTGCTCGTGTGTGGGTAGGCGGCAGTCGGTGAGGCGGCGGTGCCGGTCCACCTCCCAAACCTTCCATGCCGGGCCAGCCTTTCCACAAGGGGCTGCTCCCATGGGAGAAAGGGTACCGGTGCCCGGGAGAAGGGGGAAGACGGTGCTGCAGCTGTTGGCCTCAGGAGCAGGCGGTCGGGAGTGCGTGGGATGGGCTGCAGGGGCGGGGGGCGGGGGTGCCCTGGGGCGGGCCGGCTCCCACGGGGGCTCTTCCTCTGGGTGTGGACTTTGGCCCCTTGTCCTGCTCGGGTCCTTGAACTCGCCCCTGCCCAAGACGGGTGCTTCGGGCTGGCCTCTCCTCTGGGCCCGTGGATGGAGGAAGCCCCGTCCCCTGCCCCTGTTTGAGGGCCCTGTCTCCAAGTGGGCCGTCTGCCCTTTCGGCCTCCTCCTCCTCCCAGGCCCTGGCCGCGAACCAAAGGCCGTGGCCGCTCCACAGCGCCAAGGTAGGCTGCCCCCAGCTCCGTCCTCCACTTCCACAGGCCCGCCTCTCTCCCTCAGACAGGCAGTTCCTCAGCCAGCGGGTGCCCAAGCCCCGCAGGACCCTGGCCACTCACGCATACCGCATGAACCCCCCAGACAAACCCACAGCAAGACACGAGCACTCCTCAGAGGCTTTAGGTCTCGCTCAGCCTCGGGCCAGGCACGGGGGCGGAACCCACCGGCTGGAACGCTCCCTGGCCTCATGTCTCTCCTGGGCTCTGAGCACTCATCTGGGGCACCCGTGGGCCCCTCTGGCCTCCTCGTCTTCCACCTGGCCCAACCCGTGCCCCATCGCCTCCATCTCCAGGTCACGCGTGCCCAGAACACACTCGAGCACTCGTACACACCCCCACACAGGCACACGGGCACACAGGGACACGGGACCAAGGCCACAACCCGGGGGAACACGAGGAGGAGGAGGACCTGCTTGGGCCAACCACCGGGAGCAAGGGGCCAAGAGGCAGAGAAGCCTGCCCTTTAGGGAACCCTCCCCTGTTCTTTCCCCCAGGCCTCGAGTACTGGGCACCCGCTAGCCTCGGGCCGTGTCCAGGCTGGCCTCTGGTCTGGTGCTGGCAGCCGAAGGGGTGGCCGGGACCTTGCAAGGGAGACTCTGCACATCGGCACAGGACGAGGTAGAGGTAGAGGGGAGCCGAGCTCCTCGAGACCTGGAGGCCTTTGGCCAGGAGGGCAGGGGCAGGGGGAGAAGTGGTGGCGGCGCCAGGGCCTGGCGTGGGCGGCTGGTGTGGCTGGGGGTGCAGAGGCAGCCGCCCGGACACCGCCCACGCTGTCGGAGGCGCCCAAGCCCGACAGCGACGGTCACTCCGACGGACAACAGGGCTCCAGCAGCCACGCCTGGCTGGGAGACAGACCCTGCCCCTGAAAGCGCCGGTGGTCTGAATCCCGGGAGACCGGGGGCCCTCCGGCCCTCGCTCCTGCGCCCCAGCCACTCCCTGGATGGCCTGAGAGCCCGCCCCACGCCCAGGCTCCTCTGAGCCTCAGCCTCCCCTTCTGCTGGGAAAGGGCAGGCCCGGCTTCCTGAGGACCCTCCTTTCCGCGCCGGGGGCACGGGGCCCTGGGCTCCCCAAGGACACCTGCTCCTCTCCGTTACCTCGCCTGCGGCTGCCGTCCTCTCGCGGGTAGTAGCGCGTGCTGTGGGGCCACACATCCTCCGTGATGACCTGGCGGGGGAGACAGACCGGGGCAGGACAGGCTAGCCGCGGCCCAGGGCGGACCCCTTCGCCAGGAGCCCGGGGACACCAACACGGCCACTGCTGAAGACGGCCAGAGGCACCCCACCTCAGCCACCCAGGCAGAGCCTGGGCAGCCCTGGTGCGACTGCCCACGGTGAGCAAGTTGAGGCTGGTGGGGTCCTGCCTGCGGCTGGGGGGCTCCCCGGTCACAGGCCCAGAACCACTGGACCGCAGTGGAACGGGACACCCGGTATCCTGGAGGACGAGCGGGGACCCAGGGGATGAGCAGCCAGCGCCCCCCCACCCACGCCCTCCCACGCTCACCCCCACCAGCCAGGCCACCAGCGCCTACCTGCGATGCCAAGGTGGTACTCCCTAACGATCACTCTGTTCCAGAAGGAGGGGCTGTGCCCAAAGGAAAACACCAACTCGCGGCGGTAGGTAGCCGGGGTGGCCCCGTTCCTGCACCTGCCACACCCAAGACGAGGGCAAGGAGGAGAGCCCGGCCAGGGCTCCCGAGCTTGCCTGTTTGGCGGCGGTGACCCCCGTCCTTTGCTCCTCTGCCTGGGCTCACAGCCAGGCCTGCTGGACAGCCCCCTGCGCCCTGCCTGCTGGTTGCCAGGCCTGCTCGCCCCGCCCCCACGGGGCTTCAGCTCCCCCAGCCTCACCTCCACACGGGGCGGCTAGCCAAGCACGTCTTCGTCTCGGTCACTCGTCACGGCCAACCGCAGCGGATGGTTCCGAACGTGCAACTCGTCAAGGAGGGGTCGCCTGCTTCATGCCAGACAAGGAAGGGCCCCAAAGCCCTGAACCGGTCCCTCCCTCCCACCCGTCATCCGCCTGTCCCCGCACATGCGGGGACACGCACACACAAACACTCACGCTCCAACTTGAAACCCACCCACGCCCACACCCAGACGGCCCCTGGACCTCAGCCCCTGCCCTGTCTGCACACATGCGCCTGCCTGGGGGAATCCTTGGTGTCCTGCACCTCTGGGGCTGGCTGTGGACACCCACACGGGGAGGGCCGGCTTGCTGAGCACTCCCGATCACTGCACAGGGCCTGGGGGTGCGGGGGCAGGCCACCGCTGCTCCCCAGGTCTGCCGGTGCTCGGTCCCCGTCTGACTCAGGCCTTCTCTGCCGGGATGGGGCTGTGGGCTGAAAGGCCGCCCTTGGCTGCTGACCGCACCCATCTACAGAAGGGGCTGAGGGGCTGCGCGCCTGGAGCCCAGCCCGACTCCCAGCCTGCCAGGGGCAGGGCCTGTGGCTGGGAGCCTGGGGCCGTGGGTGGAGCTGGGGGGGGCCTCTGGGTGGGAGGGAGTGAGTGCCTTGCCCCCATTCTAGTGTGTGGGCCAAGGGCCCGGGGAAGCAGGGATGGTAGCCTCTAGGCGGGCCAGACGGGGTCTGCCCAGCAGAGCTCCCTCTCCCAGCAGCAACACAAACACCTATGCTCTTGCGCGGCGGCGGCATTGTGGGTGGCGAGAACAAACCAAGTCGCTGGCCTCTCCCGGATGGACAGGACGGGGCGTGGCTCTCCCACTGTCTCCGGGGACTTCCCCTGGCAGGAAACCTTCCCAAGAGCCCTCGGTGCGAGGGGGCTGTGGGCCTCTCCCGCGCGGCCTAGGCGTCGTTGGCATCCTGGCCGTGGTCGGCGTCGTCGGAGGCTTGCCCAGGGGCCCCGCAGCCCAATCCAAAAGGACTGCCCCGAAGTGGCTGCTCAGACACCGGCACGTGGCCCTGCAGCCACTGCCTCCCCGCCTGCTGTGCCTCTGGGGCAAGCTCCCAGCCCACCCCGGCTCCCCCAGCTCCCTCGCTCCCAGCCTCTTCCCTGGGTCCCCTGCTCCGCTCCCCCGCCCCCACCCCACCTCCTCCTCCTGCCCTTGCCCTCCTCAGCCCCGCCAAGCCTGAGCAGCAGAGCTGGGGATATGACTTGGGCCCAGGAGCCAGCGAGCCTGCTCTGGATGATGGTGCCACTCCCATCCAAAGGAAGCCTCCGTCTGCGAGCCCACTTGCGCTTGAGCTGAGGCTAGGCCCTGCTCGCTCGGGCATCCTCAGGGCTCCAGTCTGACTCAAGGGCCTGCAGGGCCTGCAGGGCAGTCCCGCTGAGCCCAGCGGCCCCCGCTGCCTCCTGCCTGAACACCTGCTTTTGGGACTTGTCCTCCGCCGCCTCTGCCTGCTCCTCCTGCTTCTCCCCCACCGCTGAAGCCCCTGCCGCCTGCCGCTGCCTCCTGCCGCCGCGGTCCTCCTCCGCCACCACCTCCACCACGTCCACGACGTCCTCCATCAGCAGCAGCCACTCCTCCCGCTGGGGCCGAGCCTTCCCTCAGGGCCTCCACCCGGAAGGGGGCGCTCTCTCCCAAAGGTGCGCCAGCTAGCGCCTGCCTGCACGTGACCCCACTCCCCCCATCTACTGAAGAGCCCCTCCCCGCAGGCAGGCGGCCCAGGACTGCTGGGCAGTGGCAAGGTCCTCCGCGACCCCTGCCTCACTGGCCATGCCGCTCTGAGCTGAGGCAGCCATGCAGGACCAGGAGGTGGGAGCTGAGCAGCTGGGCCCCACAGAAGGGCTAGGGGCTGGGAGCAGCCCTGGCCACTGCCCTGCGCCCTTGCCCGCCTAGGCCCTGCTGCTTGAGGCTACCAGCGCTGCACGGTGGCCAAAGTGCCCCTGGAGCAGGCCAAGCCGAGGGAGGCTTGGTGGGGGGTGGGTGGGTGGGGGTGCCAGGGCCAGATGCGCATGCGCACAGCTCAGAGGCGCCAGGCTGGCGGCAGGCCTGGCAGGGAAGGCCCTCAGCTCTCTCGGCCAATCAGAGACAAGGCAGGGGGCGTCCCCCATCAAGGCCCCCCCCCGCGCCCCGCCCCGGGCCCCGGGGCCCCCGGGACCTGCCTCCCAGGCTCCCCGGCACCGCCCCACCTGCCGCCACCCACCCCGTGGCCAGGGGCCTGGCCTCTCGGGCACTGCTCAAGGTGCCCACCTGCACCTGCTTGACCTCTCTCAAGTCCAACTTGATCTTCCCCGTGGCACGGTCGACTCCTCTTTCACCTAGGCCCTTCAAGCTGAGCGAGGCCTCCCACAAGACAGGAGGCCCGGTTGCAGGGCAGCGTGCTGCAGTGGTCCTGCCCAGATCTCTTGCAGGTCCACGTCGTGGGCCGCCGCAGGTCATGCTCTGGCTTGCCTAGGGACTGTGTATCCAGCCTTGGCTAGGCTGGACCTGCCTAGCCATTGAGGGGCCCCAGAGCCCCAAGAGTCCAGCCCGGAGCCCTGTCCTTGTCTCTGCACCTCTGCCTGAGGGGCTCCCTGGGCCTCCGGGGTCTCTCGGGCCCTTGGCAGCCCGCACGGGCCTCCCTCTCTCTTCCCTGCCAGAAAGCCTCACAGAAAGCTACCAGGGCAGGACACCAAAGACACCGCCTCCTGGGTGGCCGGCATCCACGGCAGGTCAGGCGGGCACTTGGTGTGCTCCCGCCCTTGCAGGAGGGGCCTTCTGAAGCGCCGGGCCAAGGCCTGCCTGGCCGCCAGACAACGGAGCTGGCCCAGGCCCCTCCCGGGCAAGGCGTGCCACTGCAGGCCACTCCGCCCTAGCCACAAGGCTTGCAGACCCCGAGACGGGACACACTCTTTGCTGGCACGGTGACCACCCCGAAATCCGTGTGCGAGCCCAGAGAGCGAGGTGCTGAGGACAGAGCCCGCTCAAGGAACATCACGCCCCGCCAACCCCGCCCCGGTGGCAGGCCCACAGGGGAGACTGAATTCTTTCCGAGTCATGCCTGCCCCTTGTGAGAGGGTCTGCCCAGGTCCAGCCTACACCTTCCTTCGCAGCCCTTGGGTCGGGGCGCGGAAGGAGGCTCAGGCTAAGCCATCCTGGTCCATCCCAGGCACCCCCAGGGCTCGTCCAAAGGCACAGAGCGAGATCGACATCTGCTCGTGTGTGGGTAGGCGGCAGTCGGTGAGGCGGCGGTGCCGGTCCACCTCCCAAACCTTCCATGCCGGGCCAGCCTTTCCACAAGGGGCTGCTCCCATGGGAGAAAGGGTACCGGTGCCCGGGAGAAGGGGGAAGACGGTGCTGCAGCTGTTGGCCTCAGGAGCAGGAGGTCGGGAGTGCGTGGGATGGGCTGCAGGGGCGGGGGGCGGGGGTGCCCTGGGGCGGGCCGGCTCCCACGGGGGCTCTTCCTCTGGGTGTGGACTTTGGCCCCTTGTCCTGCTCGGGTCCTTGAACTCGCCCCTGCCCAAGACGGGTGCTTCGGGCTGGCCTCTCCTCTGGGCCCGTGGATGGAGGAAGCCCCGTCCCCTGCCCCTGTTTGAGGGCCCTGTCTCCAAGTGGGCCGTCTGCCCTTTCGGCCTCCTCCTCCTCCCAGGCCCTGGCCGCGAACCAAAGGCCGTGGCCGCTCCACAGCGCCAAGGTAGGCTGCCCCCAGCTCCGTCCTCCACTTCCACAGGCCCGCCTCTCTCCCTCAGACAGGCAGTTCCTCAGCCAGCGGGTGCCCAAGCCCCGCAGGACCCTGGCCACTCACGCATACCGCATGAACCCCCCAGACAAACCCACAGCAAGACACGAGCACTCCTCAGAGGCTTTAGGTCTCGCTCAGCCTCGGGCCAGGCACGGGGGCGGAACCCACCGGCTGGAACGCTCCCTGGCCTCATGTCTCTCCTGGGCTCTGAGCACTCATCTGGGGCACCCGTGGGCCCCTCTGGCCTCCTCGTCTTCCACCTGGCCCAACCCGTGCCCCATCGCCTCCATCCCCAGGTCACGCGTGCCCAGAACACACTCGAGCACTCGTACACACCCCCACACAGGCACACGGGCACACAGGGACACGGGACCAAGGCCACAACCCGGGGGAACACGAGGAGGAGGAGGACCTGCTTGGGCCAACCACCGGGAGCAAGGGGCCAAGAGGCAGAGAAGCCTGCCCTTTAGGGAACCCTCCCCTGTTCTTTCCCCCAGGCCTCGAGTACTGGGCGCCCGCTAGCCTCGGGCCGTGTCCAGGCTGGCCTCTGGTCTGGTGCTGGCAGCCGAAGGGGTGGCCGGGACCTTGCAAGGGAGACTCTGCACATCGGCACAGGACGAGGTAGAGGTAGAGGGGAGCCGAGCTCCTCGAGACCTGGAGGCCTTTGGCCAGGAGGGCAGGGGCAGGGGGAGAAGTGGTGGCGGCGCCAGGGCCTGGCGTGGGCGGCTGGTGTGGCTGGGGGTGCAGAGGCAGCCGCCCGGACACCGCCCACGCTGTCGGAGGCGCCCAAGCCCGACAGCGACGGTCACTCCGACGGACAACAGGGCTCCAGCAGCCACGCCTGGCTGGGAGACAGACCCTGCCCCTGAAAGCGCCGGTGGTCTGAATCCCGGGAGACCGGGGGCCCTCCGGCCCTCGCTCCTGCGCCCCAGCCACTCCCTGGATGGCCTGAGAGCCCGCCCCACGCCCAGGCTCCTCTGAGCCTCAGCCTCCCCTTCTGCTGGGAAAGGGCAGGCCCGGCTTCCTGAGGACCCTCCTTTCCGCGCCGGGGGCACGGGGCCCTGGGCTCCCCAAGGACACCTGCTCCTCTCCGTTACCTCGCCTGCGGCTGCCGTCCTCTCGCGGGTAGTAGCGCGTGCTGTGGGGCCACACATCCTCCGTGATGACCTGGCGGGGGAGACAGACCGGGGCAGGACAGGCTAGCCGCGGCCCAGGGCGGACCCCTTCGCCAGGAGCCCGGGGACACCAACACGGCCACTGCTGAAGACGGCCAGAGGCACCCCACCTCAGCCACCCAGGCAGAGCCTGGGCAGCCCTGGTGCGACTGCCCACGGTGAGCAAGTTGAGGCTGGTGGGGTCCTGCCTGCGGCTGGGGGGCTCCCCGGTCACAGGCCCAGAACCACTGGACCGCAGTGGAACGGGACACCTGGTATCCTGGAGGACGAGCGGGGACCCAGGGGATGAGCAGCCAGCGCCCCCCCACCCACGCCCTCCCACGCTCACCCCCACCAGCCAGGCCACCAGCGCCTACCTGCGATGCCAAGGTGGTACTCCCTAACGATCACTCTGTTCCAGAAGGAGGGGCTGTGCCCAAAGGAAAACACCAACTCGCGGCGGTAGGTAGCCGGGGTGGCCCCGTTCCTGCACCTGCCACACCCAAGACGAGGGCAAGGAGGAGAGCCCGGCCAGGGCTCCCGAGCTTGCCTGTTTGGCGGCGGTGACCCCCGTCCTTTGCTCCTCTGCCTGGGCTCACAGCCAGGCCTGCTGGACAGCCCCCTGCGCCCTGCCTGCTGGTTGCCAGGCCTGCTCGCCCCGCCCCCACGGGGCTTCAGCTCCCCCAGCCTCACCTCCACACGGGGCGGCTAGCCAAGCACGTCTTCATCTCGGTCACTCGTCACGGCCAACCGCAGCGGATGGTTCCGAACGTGCAACTCGTCAAGGAGGGGTCGCCTGCTTCATGCCAGACAAGGAAGGGCCCCAAAGCCCTGAACCGGTCCCTCCCTCCCACCCGTCATCCGCCTGTCCCCGCACATGCGGGGACACGCACACACAAACACTCACGCTCCAACTTGAAACCCACCCACGCCCACACCCAGACGGCCCCTGGACCTCAGCCCCTGCCCTGTCTGCACACATGCGCCTGCCTGGGGGAATCCTTGGTGTCCTGCACCTCTGGGGCTGGCTGTGGACACCCACACGGGGAGGGCCGGCTTGCTGAGCACTCCCGATCACTGCACAGGGCCTGGGGGTGCGGGGGCAGGCCACCGCTGCTCCCCAGGTCTGCCGGTGCTCGGTCCCCGTCTGACTCAGGCCTTCTCTGCCGGGATGGGGCTGTGGGCTGAAAGGCCGCCCTTGGCTGCTGACCGCACCCATCTACAGAAGGGGCTGAGGGGCTGCGGGCCTGGAGCCCAGCCCGACTCCCAGCCTGCCAGGGGCAGGGCCTGTGGCTGGGAGCCTGGGGCCGTGGGTGGAGCTGGGGGGGGCCTCTGGGTGGGAGGGAGTGAGTGCCTTGCCCCCATTCTAGTGTGTGGGCCAAGGGCCCGGGGAAGCAGGGATGGTAGCCTCTAGGCGGGCCAGACGGGGTCTGCCCAGCAGAGCTCCCTCTCCCAGCATCAACACAAACACCTATGCTCTTGCGCGGCGGCGGCGGCGGCGGCGGCGGCGGCGGCGGCGGCGGCGGCGGCGGCGGCGGCATTGTGGGCGGCGAGAACAAACCAAGTCGCTGGCCTCTCCCGGATGGACAGGACGGGGCGTGGCTCTCCCACTGTCTCCGGGGACTTCCCCTGGCAGGAAACCTTCCCAAGAGCCCTCGGTGCGAGGGGGCTGTGGGCCTCTCCCGCGCGGCCTAGGCGTCGTTGGCATCCTGGCCGTGGTCGGCGTCGTCGGAGGCTTGCCCAGGGGCCCCGCAGCCCAATCCAAAAGGACTGCCCCGAAGTGGCTGCTCAGACACCGGCACGTGGCCCTGCAGCCACTGCCTCCCCGCCTGCTGTGCCTCTGGGGCAAGCTCCCAGCCCACCCCGGCTCCCCCAGCTCCCTCGCTCCCAGCCTCTTCCCTGGGTCCCCTGCTCCGCTCCCCCGCCCCCACACCACCTCCTCCTCCTGCCCTTGCCCTCCTCAGCCCCGCCAAGCCTGAGCAGCAGAGCTGGGGATATGACTTGGGCCCAGGAGCCAGCGGGCCTGCTCTGGATGATGGTGCCACTCCCATCCAAAGGAAGCCTCCTTCTGCGAGCCCACTTGCGCTTGAGCTGAGGCTAGGCCCTGCTCGCTCGGGCATCCTCAGGGCTCCAGTCTGACTCAAGGGCCTGCAGGGCCTGCAGGGCAGTCCCGCTGAGCCCAGCGGCCCCCGCTGCCTCCTGCCTGAACACCTGCTTTTGGGACTTGTCCTCTGCCGCCTCTGCCTGCTCCTCCTGCTTCTCCCCCACCGCTGAAGCCCCTGCCGCCTGCCGCTGCCTCCTGCCGCCGCGGTCCTCCTCCGCCACCACCTCCACCACGTCCACGACGTCCTCCATCAGCAGCAGCCACTCCTCCCGCTGGGGCCGAGCCTTCCCTCAGGGCCTCCACCCGGAAGGGGGCGCTCTCTCCCAAAGGTGCGCCAGCTAGCGCCTGCCTGCACGTGACCCCACTCCCCCCATCTACTGAAGAGCCCCTCCCCGCAGGCAGGCGGCCCAGGACTGCTGGGCAGTGGCAAGGTCCTCCGCGACCCCTGCCTCACTGGCCATGCCGCTCTGAGCTGAGGCAGCCATGCAGGACCAGGAGGTGGGAGCTGAGCAGCTGGGCCCCACAGAAGGGCTAGGGGCTGGGAGCAGCCCTGGCCACTGCCCTGCGCCCTTGCCCGCCTAGGCCCTGCTGCTTGAGGCTACCAGCGCTGCACGGTGGCCAAAGTGCCCCTGGAGCAGGCCAAGCCGAGGGAGGCTTGGTGGGGGGTGGGTGGGTGGGGGTGCCAGGGCCAGATGCGCATGCGCACAGCTCAGAGGCGCCAGGCTGGCGGCAGGCCTGGCAGGGAAGGCCCTCAGCTCTCTCGGCCAATCAGAGACAAGGCAGGGGGCGTCCCCCCTCAAGGCCCCCCCCCGCGCCCCGCCCCGGGCCCCGGGGCCCCCGGGACCTGCCTCCCAGGCTCCCCGGCACCGCCCCACCTGCCGCCACCCACCCCGTGGCCAGGGGCCTGGCCTCTCGGGCACTGCTCAAGGTGCCCACCTGCACCTGCTTGACCTCTCTCAAGTCCAACTTGAACTTCCCCGTGGCACGGTCGACTCGTCTTTCACCTAGGCCCTTCAAGCTGAGCGAGGCCTCCCACAAGACAGGAGGCCCGGTTGCAGGGCAGCGTGCTGCAGTGGTCCTGCCCAGATCTCTTGCAGGTCCACGTCGTGGGCCGCCGCAGGTCATGCTCTGGCTTGCCTAGGGACTGTGTATCCAGCCTTGGCTAGGCTGGACCTGTCTAGCCATTGAGGGGCCCCAGAGCCCCAAGAGTCCAGCCCGGAGCCCTGTCCTTGTCTCTGCACCTCTGCCTGAGGGGCTCCCTGGGCCTCCGGGGTCTCTCGGGCCCTTGGCAGCCCGCACGGGCCTCCCTCTCTCTTCCCTGCCAGAAAGCCTCACAGAAAGCTACCAGGGCAGGACACCAAAGACACCGCCTCCTGGGTGGCCGGCATCCACGGCAGGTCAGGCGGGCACTTGGTGTGCTCCCGCCCTTGCAGGAGGGGCCTTCTGAAGCGCCGGGCCAAGGCCTGCCTGGCCGCCAGACAACGGAGCTGGCCCAGGCCCCTCCCGGGCAAGGCGTGCCACTGCAGGCCACTCCGCCCTAGCCACAAGGCTTGCAGACCCCGAGACGGGACACACTCTTTGCTGGCACGGTGACCACCCCGAAATCCGTGTGCGAGCCCAGAGAGCGAGGTGCTGAGGACAGAGCCCGCTCAAGGAACATCACGCCCCGCCAACCCCGCCCCGGTGGCAGGCCCACAGGGGAGACTGAATTCTTTCCGAGTCATGCCTGCCCCTTGTGAGAGGGTCTGCCCAGGTCCAGCCTACACCTTCCTTCGCAGCCCTTGGGTCGGGGCGCGGAAGGAGGCTCAGGCTAAGCCATCCTGGTCCATCCCAGGCACCCCCAGGGCTCGTCCAAAGGCACAGAGCGAGATCGACATCTGCTCGTGTGTGGGTAGGCGGCAGTCGGTGAGGCGGCGGTGCCGGTCCACCTCCCAAACCTTCCATGCCGGGCCAGCCTTTCCACAAGGGGCTGCTCCCATGGGAGAAAGGGTACCGGTGCCCGGGAGAAGGGGGAAGACGGTGCTGCAGCTGTTGGCCTCAGGAGCAGGAGGTCGGGAGTGCGTGGGATGGGCTGCAGGGGCGGGGGGCGGGGGTGCCCTGGGGCGGGCCGGCTCCCACGGGGGCTCTTCCTCTGGGTGTGGACTTTGGCCTCTTGTCCTGCTCGGGTCCTTGAACTCGCCCCTGCCCAAGACGGGTGCTTCGGGCTGGCCTCTCCTCTGGGCCCGTGGATGGAGGAAGCCCCGTCCCCTGCCCCTGTTTGAGGGCCCTGTCTCCAAGTGGGCCGTCTGCCCTTTCGGCCTCCTCCTCCTCCCAGGCCCTGGCCGCGAACCAAAGGCCGTGGCCGCTCCACAGCGCCAAGGTAGGCTGCCCCCAGCTCCGTCCTCCACTTCCACAGGCCCGCCTCTCTCCCTCAGACAGGCAGTTCCTCAGCCAGCGGGTGCCCAAGCCCCGCAGGACCCTGGCCACTCACGCATACCGCATGAACCCCCCAGACAAACCCACAGCAAGACACGAGCACTCCTCAGAGGCTTTAGGTCTCGCTCAGCCTCGGGCCAGGCACGGGGGCGGAACCCACCGGCTGGAACGCTCCCTGGCCTCATGTCTCTCCTGGGCTCTGAGCACTCATCTGGGGCACCCGTGGGCCCCTCTGGCCTCCTCGTCTTCCACCTGGCCCAACCCGTGCCCCATCGCCTCCATCTCCAGGTCACGCGTGCCCAGAACACACTCGAGCACTCGTACACACCCCCACACAGGCACACGGGCACACAGGGACACGGGACCAAGGCCACAACCCGGGGGAACACGAGGAGGAGGAGGACCTGCTTGGGCCAACCACCGGGAGCAAGGGGCCAAGAGGCAGAGAAGCCTGCCCTTTAGGGAACCCTCCCCTGTTCTTTCCCCCAGGCCTCGAGTACTGGGCGCCCGCTAGCCTCGGGCCGTGTCCAGGCTGGCCTCTGGTCTGGTGCTGGCAGCCGAAGGGGTGGCCGGGACCTTGCAAGGGAGACTCTGCACATCGGCACAGGACGAGGTAGAGGTAGAGGGGAGCCGAGCTCCTCGAGACCTGGAGGCCTTTGGCCAGGAGGGCAGGGGCAGGGGGAGAAGTGGTGGCGGCGCCAGGGCCTGGCGTGGGCGGCTGGTGTGGCTGGGGGTGCAGAGGCAGCCGCCCGGACACCGCCCACGCTGTCGGAGGCGCCCAAGCCCGACAGCGACGGTCACTCCGACGGACAACAGGGCTCCAGCAGCCACGCCTCGCTGGGAGACAGACCCTGCCCCTGAAAGCGCCGGTGGTCTGAATCCCGGGAGACCGGGGGCCCTCCGGCCCTCGCTCCTGCGCCCCAGCCACTCCCTGGATGGCCTGAGAGCCCGCCCCACGCCCAGGCTCCTCTGAGCCTCAGCCTCCCCTTCTGCTGGGAAAGGGCAGGCCCGGCTTCCTGAGGACCCTCCTTTCCGCGCCGGGGGGCACGGGGCCCTGGGCTCCCCAAGGACACCTGCTCCTCTCCGTTACCTCGCCTGCGGCTGCCGTCCTCTCGCGGGTAGTAGCGCGTGCTGTGGGGCCACACATCCTCCGTGATGACCTGGCGGGGGAGACAGACCGGGGCAGGACAGGCTAGCCGCGGCCCAGGGCGGACCCCTTCGCCAGGAGCCCGGGGACACCAACACGGCCACTGCTGAAGACGGCCAGAGGCACCCCACCTCAGCCACCCAGGCAGAGCCTGGGCAGCCCTGGTGCGACTGCCCACGGTGAGCAAGTTGAGGCTGGTGGGGTCCTGCCTGCGGCTGGGGGGGCTCCCCGGTCTCAGGCCCAGAACCACTGGACCGCAGTGGAACGGGACACCCGGTATCCTGGAGGACGAGCGGGGACCCAGGGGATGAGCAGCCAGCGCCCCCACCCACGCCCTCCCACGCTCACCCCCACCAGCCAGGCCACCAGCGCCTACCTGCGATGCCAAGGTGGTACTCCCTAACGATCACTCTGTTCCAGAAGGAGGGGCTGTGCCCAAAGGAAAACACCAACTCGCGGCGGTAGGTAGCCGGGGTGGCCCCGTTCCTGCACCTGCCACACCCAAGACGAGGGCAAGGAGGAGAGCCCGGCCAGGGCTCCCGAGCTTGCCTGTTTGGCGGCGGTGACCCCCGTCCTTTGCTCCTCTGCCTGGGCTCACAGCCAGGCCTGCTGGACAGCCCCCTGCGCCCTGCCTGCTGGTTGCCAGGCCTGCTCGCCCCGCCCCCACGGGGCTTCAGCTCCCCCAGCCTCACCTCCACACGGGGCGGCTAGCCAAGCACGTCTTCGTCTCGGTCACTCGTCACGGCCAACCGCAGCGGATGGTTCCGAACGTGCAACTCGTCAAGGAGGGGTCGCCTGCTTCATGCCAGACAAGGAAGGGCCCCAAAGCCCTGAACCGGTCCCTCCCTCCCACCCGTCATCCGCCTGTCCCCGCACATGCGGGGACACGCACACACAAACACTCACGCTCCAACTTGAAACCCACCCACGCCCACACCCAGACGGCCCCTGGACCTCAGCCCCTGCCCTGTCTGCACACATGCGCCTGCCTGGGGGAATCCTTGGTGTCCTGCACCTCTGGGGCTGGCTGTGGACACCCACACGGGGAGGGCCGGCTTGCTGAGCACTCCCGATCACTGCACAGGGCCTGGGGGTGCGGGGGCAGGCCACCGCTGCTCCCCAGGTCTGCCGGTGCTCGGTCCCCGTCTGACTCAGGCCTTCTCTGCCGGGATGGGGCTGTGGGCTGAAAGGCCGCCCTTGGCTGCTGACCGCACCCATCTACAGAAGGGGCTGAGGGGCTGCGCGCCTGGAGCCCAGCCCGACTCCCAGCCTGCCAGGGGCAGGGCCTGTGGCTGGGAGCCTGGGGCCGTGGGTGGAGCTGGGGGGGGCCTCTGGGTGGGAGGGAGTGAGTGCCTTGCCCCCATTCTAGTGTGTGGGCCAAGGGCCCGGGGAAGCAGGGATGGTAGCCTCTAGGCGGGCCAGACGGGGTCTGCCCAGCAGAGCTCCCTCTCCCAGCAGCAACACAAACACCTATGCTCTTGCGCGGCGGCGGCATTGTGGGTGGCGAGAACAAACCAAGTCGCTGGCCTCTCCCGGATGGACAGGACGGGGCGTGGCTCTCCCACTGTCTCCGGGGACTTCCCCTGGCAGGAAACCTTCCCAAGAGCCCTCGGTGCGAGGGGGCTGTGGGCCTCTCCCGCGCGGCCTAGGCGTCGTTGGCATCCTGGCCGTGGTCGGCGTCGTCGGAGGCTTGCCCAGGGGCCCCGCAGCCCAATCCAAAAGGACTGCCCCGAAGTGGCTGCTCAGACACCGGCACGTGGCCCTGCAGCCACTGCCTCCCCGCCTGCTGTGCCTCTGGGGCAAGCTCCCAGCCCACCCCGGCTCCCCCAGCTCCCTCGCTCCCAGCCTCTTCCCTGGGTCCCCTGCTCCGCTCCCCCGCCCCCACACCACCTCCTCCTCCTGCCCTTGCCCTCCTCAGCCCCGCCAAGCCTGAGCAGCAGAGCTGGGGATATGACTTGGGCCCAGGAGCCAGCGAGCCTGCTCTGGATGATGGTGCCACTCCCATCCAAAGGAAGCCTCCGTCTGCGAGCCCACTTGCGCTTGAGCTGAGGCTAGGCCCTGCTCGCTCGGGCATCCTCAGGGCTCCAGTCTGACTCAAGGGCCTGCAGGGCCTGCAGGGCAGTCCCGCTGAGCCCAGCGGCCCCCGCTGCCTCCTGCCTGAACACCTGCTTTTGGGACTTGTCCTCCGCCGCCTCTGCCTGCTCCTCCTGCTTCTCCCCCACCGCTGAAGCCCCTGCCGCCTGCCGCTGCCTCCTGCCGCCGCGGTCCTCCTCCGCCACCACCTCCACCACGTCCACGACCTCCTCCATCAGCAGCAGCCACTCCTCCCGCTGGGGCCGAGCCTTCCCTCAGGGCCTCCACCCGGAAGGGGGCGCTCTCTCCCAAAGGTGCGCCAGCTAGCGCCTGCCTGCACGTGACCCCACTCCCCCCATCTACTGAAGAGCCCCTCCCCGCAGGCAGGCGGCCCAGGACTGCTGGGCAGTGGCAAGGTCCTCCGCGACCCCTGCCTCACTGGCCATGCCGCTCTGAGCTGAGGCAGCCATGCAGGACCAGGAGGTGGGAGCTGAGCAGCTGGGCCCCACAGAAGGGCTAGGGGCTGGGAGCAGCCCTGGCCACTGCCCTGCGCCCTTGCCCGCCTAGGCCCTGCTGCTTGAGGCTACCAGCGCTGCACGGTGGCCAAAGTGCCCCTGGAGCAGGCCAAGCCGAGGGAGGCTTGGTGGGGGGTGGGTGGGTGGGGGTGCCAGGGCCAGATGCGCATGCGCACAGCTCAGAGGCGCCAGGCTGGCGGCAGGCCTGGCAGGGAAGGCCCTCAGCTCTCTCGGCCAATCAGAGACAAGGCAGGGGGCGTCCCCCCTCAAGGCCCCCCCCCGCGCCCCGCCCCGGGCCCCGGGGCCCCCGGGACCTGCCTCCCAGGCTCCCCGGCACCGCCCCACCTGCCGCCACCCACCCCGTGGCCAGGGGCCTGGCCTCTCGGGCACTGCTCAAGGTGCCCACCTGCACCTGCTTGACCTCTCTCAAGTCCAACTTGAACTTCCCCGTGGCACGGTCGACTCGTCTTTCACCTAGGCCCTTCAAGCTGAGCGAGGCCTCCCACAAGACAGGAGGCCCGGTTGCAGGGCAGCGTGCTGCAGTGGTCCTGCCCAGATCTCTTGCAGGTCCACGTCGTGGGCCGCCGCAGGTCATGCTCTGGCTTGCCTAGGGACTGTGTATCCAGCCTTGGCTAGGCTGGACCTGCCTAGCCATTGAGGGGCCCCAGAGCCCCAAGAGTCCAGCCCGGAGCCCTGTCCTTGTCTCTGCACCTCTGCCTGAGGGGCTCCCTGGGCCTCCGGGGTCTCTCGGGCCCTTGGCAGCCCGCACGGGCCTCCCTCTCTCTTCCCTGCCAGAAAGCCTCACAGAAAGCTACCAGGGCAGGACACCAAAGACACCGCCTCCTGGGTGGCCGGCATCCACGGCAGGTCAGGCGGGCACTTGGTGTGCTCCCGCCCTTGCAGGAGGGGCCTTCTGAAGCGCCGGGCCAAGGCCTGCCTGGCCGCCAGACAACGGAGCTGGCCCAGGCCCCTCCCGGGCAAGGCGTGCCACTGCAGGCCACTCCGCCCTAGCCACAAGGCTTGCAGACCCCGAGACGGGACACACTCTTTGCTGGCACGGTGACCACCCCGAAATCCGTGTGCGAGCCCAGAGAGCGAGGTGCTGAGGACAGAGCCCGCTCAAGGAACATCACGCCCCCGGGGGGACAACCCCGCCCCGCCAACCCCGCCCCGGTGGCAGCCCCACAGGGGAGACTGAATTCTTTCCGAGTCATGCCTGCCCCTTGTGAGAGGGTCTGCCCAGGTCCAGCCTACACCTTCCTTCGCAGCCCTTGGGTCGGGGCGCGGAAGGAGGCTCAGGCTAAGCCATCCTGGTCCATCCCAGGCACCCCCAGGGCTCGTCCAAAGGCACAGAGCGAGATCGACATCTGCTCGTGTGTGGGTAGGCGGCAGTCGGTGAGGCGGCGGTGCCGGTCCACCTCCCAAACCTTCCATGCCGGGCCAGCCTTTCCACAAGGGGCTGCTCCCATGGGAGAAAGGGTACCGGTGCCCGGGAGAAGGGGGAAGACGGTGCTGCAGCTGTTGGCCTCAGGAGCAGGAGGTCGGGAGTGCGTGGGATGGGCTGCAGGGGCGGGGGGCGGGGGTGCCCTGGGGCGGGCCGGCTCCCACGGGGGCTCTTCCTCTGGGTGTGGACTTTGGCCCCTTGTCCTGCTCGGGTCCTTGAACTCGCCCCTGCCCAAGACGGGTGCTTCGGGCTGGCCTCTCCTCTGGGCCCGTGGATGGAGGAAGCCCCGTCCCCTGCCCCTGTTTGAGGGCCCTGTCTCCAAGTGGGCCGTCTGCCCTTTCGGCCTCCTCCTCCTCCCAGGCCCTGGCCGCGAACCAAAGGCCGTGGCCGCTCCACAGCGCCAAGGTAGGCTGCCCCCAGCTCCGTCCTCCACTTCCACAGGCCCGCCTCTCTCCCTCAGACAGGCAGTTCCTCAGCCAGCGGGTGCCCAAGCCCCGCAGGACCCTGGCCACTCACGCATACCGCATGAACCCCCCAGACAAACCCACAGCAAGACACGAGCACTCCTCAGAGGCTTTAGGTCTCGCTCAGCCTCGGGCCAGGCACGGGGGCGGAACCCACCAGCTGGAACGCTCCCTGGCCTCATGTCTCTCCTGGGCTCTGAGCACTCATCTGGGGCACCCGTGGGCCCCTCTGGCCTCCTCGTCTTCCACCTGGCCCAACCCGTGCCCCATCGCCTCCATCTCCAGGTCACGCGTGCCCAGAACACACTCGAGCACTCGTACACACCCCCACACAGGCACACGGGCACACAGGGACACGGGAACAAGGCCACAACCCGGGGGAACACGAGGAGGAGGAGGACCTGCTTGGGCCAACCACCGGGAGCAAGGGGCCAAGAGGCAGAGAAGCCTGCCCTTTAGGGAACCCTCCCCTGTTCTTTCCCCCAGGCCTCGAGTACTGGGCGCCCGCTAGCCTCGGGCCGTGTCCAGGCTGGCCTCTGGTCTGGTGCTGGCAGCCGAAGGGGTGGCCGGGACCTTGCAAGGGAGACTCTGCACATCGGCACAGGACGAGGTAGAGGTAGAGGGGAGCCGAGCTCCTCGAGACCTGGAGGCCTTTGGCCAGGAGGGCAGGGGCAGGGGGAGAAGTGGTGGCGGCGCCAGGGCCTGGCGTGGGCGGCTGGTGTGGCTGGGGGTGCAGAGGCAGCCGCCCGGACACCGCCCACGCTGTCGGAGGCGCCCAAGCCCGACAGCGACGGTCACTCCGACGGACAACAGGGCTCCAGCAGCCACGCCTCGCTGGGAGACAGACCCTGCCCCTGAAAGCGCCGGTGGTCTGAATCCCGGGAGACCGGGGGCCCTCCGGCCCTCGCTCCTGCGCCCCAGCCACTCCCTGGATGGCCTGAGAGCCCGCCCCACGCCCAGGCTCCTCTGAGCCTCAGCCTCCCCTTCTGCTGGGAAAGGGCAGGCCCGGCTTCCTGAGGACCCTCCTTTCCGCGCCGGGGGGCACGGGGCCCTGGGCTCCCCAAGGACACCTGCTCCTCTCCGTTACCTCGCCTGCGGCTGCCGTCCTCTCGCGGGTAGTAGCGCGTGCTGTGGGGCCACACATCCTCCGTGATGACCTGGCGGGGGAGACAGACCGGGGCAGGACAGGCTAGCCGCGGCCCAGGGCGGGCCCCTTCGCCAGGAGCCCGGGGACACCAACACGGCCACTGCTGAAGACGGCCAGAGGCACCCCACCTCAGCCACCCAGGCAGAGCCTGGGCAGCCCTGGTGCGACTGCCCACGGTGAGCAAGTTGAGGCTGGTGGGGTCCTGCCTGCGGCTGGGGGGCTCCCCGGTCTCAGGCCCAGAACCACTGGACCGCAGTGGAACGGGACACCCGGTATCCTGGAGGACGAGCGGGGACCCAGGGGATGAGCAGCCAGCGCCCCCCCACCCACGCCCTCCCACGCTCACCCCCACCAGCCAGGCCACCAGCGCCTACCTGCGATGCCAAGGTGGTACTCCCTAACGATCACTCTGTTCCAGAAGGAGGGGCTGTGCCCAAAGGAAAACACCAACTCGCGGCGGTAGGTAGCCGGGGTGGCCCCGTTCCTGCACCTGCCACACCCAAGACGAGGGCAAGGAGGAGAGCCCGGCCAGGGCTCCCGAGCTTGCCTGTTTGGCGGCGGTGACCCCCGTCCTTTGCTCCTCTGCCTGGGCTCACAGCCAGGCCTGCTGGACAGCCCCCTGCGCCCTGCCTGCTGGTTGCCAGGCCTGCTCGCCCCGCCCCCACGGGGCTTCAGCTCCCCCAGCCTCACCTCCACACGGGGCGGCTAGCCAAGCACGTCTTCGTCTCGGTCACTCGTCACGGCCAACCGCAGCGGATGGTTCCGAACGTGCAACTCGTCAAGGAGGGGTCGCCTGCTTCATGCCAGACAAGGAAGGGCCCCAAAGCCCTGAACCGGTCCCTCCCTCCCACCCGTCATCCGCCTGTCCCCGCACATGCGGGGACACGCACACACAAACACTCACGCTCCAACTTGAAACCCACCCACGCCCACACCCAGACGGCCCCTGGACCTCAGCCCCTGCCCTGTCTGCACACATGCGCCTGCCTGGGGGAATCCTTGGTGTCCTGCACCTCTGGGGCTGGCTGTGGACACCCACACGGGGAGGGCCGGCTTGCTGAGCACTCCCGATCACTGCACAGGGCCTGGGGGTGCGGGGGCAGGCCACCGCTGCTCCCCAGGTCTGCCGGTGCTCGGTCCCCGTCTGACTCAGGCCTTCTCTGCCGGGATGGGGCTGTGGGCTGAAAGGCCGCCCTTGGCTGCTGACCGCACCCATCTACAGAAGGGGCTGAGGGGCTGCGCGCCTGGAGCCCAGCCCGACTCCCAGCCTGCCAGGGGCAGGGCCTGTGGCTGGGAGCCTGGGGCCGTGGGTGGAGCTGGGGGGGGCCTCTGGGTGGGAGGGAGTGAGTGCCTTGCCCCCATTCTAGTGTGTGGGCCAAGGGCCCGGGGAAGCAGGGATGGTAGCCTCTAGGCGGGCCAGACGGGGTCTGCCCAGCAGAGCTCCCTCTCCCAGCATCAACACAAACACCTATGCTCTTGCGCGGCGGCGGCGGCGGCGGCGGCGGCGGCGGCGGCGGCGGCGGCATTGTGGGTGGCGAGAACAAACCAAGTCGCTGGCCTCTCCCGGATGGACAGGACGGGGCGTGGCTCTCCCACTGTCTCCGGGGACTTCCCCTGGCAGGAAACCTTCCCAAGAGCCCTCGGTGCGAGGGGGCTGTGGGCCTCTCCCGCGCGGCCTAGGCGTCGTTGGCATCCTGGCCGTGGTCGGCGTCGTCGGAGGCTTGCCCAGGGGCCCCGCAGCCCAATCCAAAAGGACTGCCCCGAAGTGGCTGCTCAGACACCGGCACGTGGCCCTGCAGCCACTGCCTCCCCGCCTGCTGTGCCTCTGGGGCAAGCTCCCAGCCCACCCCGGCTCCCCCAGCTCCCTCGCTCCCAGCCTCTTCCCTGGGTCCCCTGCTCCGCTCCCCCGCCCCCACACCACCTCCTCCTCCTGCCCTTGCCCTCCTCAGCCCCGCCAAGCCTGAGCAGCAGAGCTGGGGATATGACTTGGGCCCAGGAGCCAGCGAGCCTGCTCTGGATGATGGTGCCACTCCCATCCAAAGGAAGCCTCCTTCTGCGAGCCCACTTGCGCTTGAGCTGAGGCTAGGCCCTGCTCGCTCGGGCATCCTCAGGGCTCCAGTCTGACTCAAGGGCCTGCAGGGCCTGCAGGGCAGTCCCGCTGAGCCCAGCGGCCCCCGCTGCCTCCTGCCTGAACACCTGCTTTTGGGACTTGTCCTCCGCCGCCTCTGCCTGCTCCTCCTGCTTCTCCCCCACCGCTGAAGCCCCTGCCGCCTGCCGCTGCCTCCTGCCTCCGCGGTCCTCCTCCGCCACCACCTCCACCACGTCCACGACCTCCTCCATCAGCAGCAGCCACTCCTCCCGCTGGGGCCGAGCCTTCCCTCAGGGCCTCCACCCGGAAGGGGGCGCTCTCTCCCAAAGGTGCGCCAGCTAGCGCCTGCCTGCACGTGACCCCACTCCCCCCATCTACTGAAGAGCCCCTCCCCGCAGGCAGGCGGCCCAGGACTGCTGGGCAGTGGCAAGGTCCTCCGCGACCCCTGCCTCACTGGCCATGCCGCTCTGAGCTGAGGCAGCCATGCAGGACCAGGAGGTGGGAGCTGAGCAGCTGGGCCCCACAGAAGGGCTAGGGGCTGGGAGCAGCCCTGGCCACTGCCCTGCGCCCTTGCCCGCCTAGGCCCTGCTGCTTGAGGCTACCAGCGCTGCACGGTGGCCAAAGTGCCCCTGGAGCAGGCCAAGCCGAGGGAGGCTTGGTGGGGGGTGGGTGGGTGTGGGGTGACAGGGCCAGATGCGCATGCGCACAGCTCAGAGGCGCCAGGCTGGCGGCAGGCCTGGCAGGGAAGGCCCTCAGCCCTCTCGGCCAATCAGAGACAAGGCAGGGTGCGTCCCCCATCAAGGCCCCCCCCCCCCGCGCCCCGCCCCGGGCCCCGGGGCCCCCGGGACCTGCCTCCCAGGCTCCCAGGCACCGCCCCACCTGCCCCCATCCACCCCGTGGCCAGGGGCCTGCACCTGCTTGACCTCTCTCAAGTCCAACTTGATCTTCCCCGTGGCACGGTCGACTCGTCTTTCACCTAGGCCCTTCAAGCTGAGCGAGGCCTCCCACAAGACAGGAGGCCCGGTTGCAGGGCAGCGTGCTGCAGTGGTCCTGCCCAGATCTCTTGCAGGTCCACGTCGTGGGCCGCCGCAGGTCATGCTCTGGCTTGCCTAGGGACTGTGTATCCAGCCTTGGCTAGGCTGGACCTGCCTAGCCATTGAGGGGCCCCAGAGCCCCAAGAGTCCAGCCCGGAGCCCTGTCCTTGTCTCTGCACCTCTGCCTGAGGGGCTCCCTGGGCCTCCGGGGTCTCTCGGGCCCTTGGCAGCCCGCACGGGCCTCCCTCTCTCTTCCCTGCCAGAAAGCCTCACAGAAAGCTACCAGGGCAGGACACCAAAGACACCGCCTCCTGGGTGGCCGGCATCCACGGCAGGTCAGGCGGGCACTTGGTGTGCTCCCGCCCTTGCAGGAGGGGCCTTCTGAAGCGCCGGGCCAAGGCCTGCCTGGCCGCCAGACAACGGAGCTGGCCCAGGCCCCTCCCGGGCAAGGCGTGCCACTGCAGGCCACTCCGCCGTAGCCACAAGGCTTGCAGACCCCGAGACGGGACACACTCTTTGCTGGCACGGTGACCACCCCGAAATCCGTGTGCGAGCCCAGAGAGCGAGGTGCTGAGGACAGAGCCCGCTCAAGGAACATCACGCCCCGCCAACCCCGCCCCGGTGGCAGGCCCACAGGGGAGACTGAATTCTTTCCGAGTCATGCCTGCCCCTTGTGAGAGGGTCTGCCCAGGTCCAGCCTACACCTTCCTTCGCAGCCCTTGGGTCGGGGCGCGGAAGGAGGCTCAGGCTAAGCCATCCTGGTCCATCCCAGGCACCCCCAGGGCTCGTCCAAAGGCACAGAGCGAGATCGACATCTGCTCGTGTGTGGGTAGGCGGCAGTCGGTGAGGCGGCGGTGCCGGTCCACCTCCCAAACCTTCCATGCCGGGCCAGCCTTTCCACAAGGGGCTGCTCCCATGGGAGAAAGGGTACCGGTGCCCGGGAGAAGGGGGAAGAAGGTGCTGCAGCTGTTGGCCTCAGGAGCAGGAGGTCGGGAGTGCGTGGGATGGGCTGCAGGGGCGGGGGGCGGGGGTGCCCTGGGGCGGGCCGGCTCCCACGGGGGCTCTTCCTCTGGGTGTGGACTTTGGCCCCTTGTCCTGCTCGGGTCCTTGAACTCGCCCCTGCCCAAGACGGGTGCTTCGGGCTGGCCTCTCCTCTGGGCCCGTGGATGGAGGAAGCCCCGTCCCCTGCCCCTGTTTGAGGGCCCTGTCTCCAAGTGGGCCGTCTGCCCTTTCGGCCTCCTCCTCCTCCCAGGCCCTGGCCGCGAACCAAAGGCCGTGGCCGCTCCACAGCGCCAAGGTAGGCTGCCCCCAGCTCCGTCCTCCACTTCCACAGGCCCGCCTCTCTCCCTCAGACAGGCAGTTCCTCAGCCAGCGGGTGCCCAAGCCCCGCAGGACCCTGGCCACTCACGCATACCGCATGAACCCCCCAGACAAACCCACAGCAAGACACGAGCACTCCTCAGAGGCTTTAGGTCTCGCTCAGCCTCGGGCCAGGCACGGGGGCGGAACCCACCGGCTGGAACGCTCCCTGGCCTCATGTCTCTCCTGGGCTCTGAGCACTCATCTGGGGCACCCGTGGGCCCCTCTGGCCTCCTCGTCTTCCACCTGGCCCAACCCGTGCCCCATCGCCTCCATCTCCAGGTCACGCGTGCCCAGAACACACTCGAGCACTCGTACACACCCCCACACAGGCACACGGGCACACAGGGACACGGGACCAAGGCCACAACCCGGGGGAACACGAGGAGGAGGAGGACCTGCTTGGGCCAACCACCGGGAGCAAGGGGCCAAGAGGCAGAGAAGCCTGCCCTTTAGGGAACCCTCCCCTGTTCTTTCCCCCAGGCCTCGAGTACTGGGCGCCCGCTAGCCTCGGGCCGTGTCCAGGCTGGCCTCTGGTCTGGTGCTGGCAGCCGAAGGGGTGGCCGGGACCTTGCAAGGGAGACTCTGCACATCGGCACAGGACGAGGTAGAGGTAGAGGGGAGCCGAGCTCCTCGAGACCTGGAGGCCTTTGGCCAGGAGGGCAGGGGCAGGGGGAGAAGTGGTGGCGGCGCCAGGGCCTGGCGTGGGCGGCTGGTGTGGCTGGGGGTGCAGAGGCAGCCGCCCGGACACCGCCCACGCTGTCGGAGGCGCCCAAGCCCGACAGCGACGGTCACTCCGACGGACAACAGGGCTCCAGCAGCCACGCCTGGCTGGGAGACAGACCCTGCCCCTGAAAGCGCCGGTGGTCTGAATCCCGGGAGACCGGGGGCCCTCCGGCCCTCGCTCCTGCGCCCCAGCCACTCCCTGGATGGCCTGAGAGCCCGCCCCACGCCCAGGCTCCTCTGAGCCTCAGCCTCCCCTTCTGCTGGGAAAGGGCAGGCCCGGCTTCCTGAGGACCCTCCTTTCCGCGCCGGGGGCACGGGGCCCTGGGCTCCCCAAGGACACCTGCTCCTCTCCGTTACCTCGCCTGCGGCTGCCGTCCTCTCGCGGGTAGTAGCGCGTGCTGTGGGGCCACACATCCTCCGTGATGACCTGGCGGGGGAGACAGACCGGGGCAGGACAGGCTAGCCGCGGCCCAGGGCGGACCCCTTCGCCAGGAGCCCGGGGACACCAACACGGCCACTGCTGAAGACGGCCAGAGGCACCCCACCTCAGCCACCCAGGCAGAGCCTGGGCAGCCCTGGTGCGACTGCCCACGGTGAGCAAGTTGAGGCTGGTGGGGTCCTGCCTGCGGCTGGGGGGGCTCCCCGGTCACAGGCCCAGAACCACTGGACCGCAGTGGAACGGGACACCCGGTATCCTGGAGGACGAGCGGGGACCCAGGGGATGAGCAGCCAGCGCCCCCACCCACGCCCTCCCACGCTCACCCCCACCAGCCAGGCCACCAGCGCCTACCTGCGATGCCAAGGTGGTACTCCCTAACGATCACTCTGTTCCAGAAGGAGGGGCTGTGCCCAAAGGAAAACACCAACTCGCGGCGGTAGGTAGCCGGGGTGGCCCCGTTCCTGCACCTGCCACACCCAAGACGAGGGCAAGGAGGAGAGCCCGGCCAGGGCTCCCGAGCTTGCCTGTTTGGCGGCGGTGACCCCCGTCCTTTGCTCCTCTGCCTGGGCTCACAGCCAGGCCTGCTGGACAGCCCCCTGCGCCCTGCCTGCTGGTTGCCAGGCCTGCTCACCCCGCCCCCACGGGGCTTCAGCTCCCCCAGCCTCACCTCCACACGGGGCGGCTAGCCAAGCACGTCTTCGTCTCGGTCACTCGTCACGGCCAACCGCAGCGGATGGTTCCGAACGTGCAACTCGTCAAGGAGGGGTCGCCTGCTTCATGCCAGACAAGGAAGGGCCCCAAAGCCCTGAACCGGTCCCTCCCTCCCACCCGTCATCCGCCTGTCCCCGCACATGCGGGGACACGCACACACAAACACTCACGCTCCAACTTGAAACCCACCCACGCCCACACCCAGACGGCCCCTGGACCTCAGCCCCTGCCCTGTCTGCACACATGCGCCTGCCTGGGGGAATCCTTGGTGTCCTGCACCTCTGGGGCTGGCTGTGGACACCCACACGGGAAGGGCCGGCTTGCTGAGCACTCCCGATCACTGCACAGGGCCTGGGGGTGCGGGGGCAGGCCACCGCTGCTCCCCAGGTCTGCCGGTGCTCGGTCCCCGTCTGACTCAGGCCTTCTCTGCCGGGATGGGGCTGTGGGCTGAAAGGCCGCCCTTGGCTGCTGACCGCACCCATCTACAGAAGGGGCTGAGGGGCTGCGCGCCTGGAGCCCAGCCCGACTCCCAGCCTGCCAGGGGCAGGGCCTGTGGCTGGGAGCCTGGGGCCGTGGGTGGAGCTGGGGGGGGCCTCTGGGTGGGAGGGAGTGAGTGCCTTGCCCCCATTCTAGTGTGTGGGCCAAGGGCCCGGGGAAGCAGGGATGGTAGCCTCTAGGCGGGCCAGACGGGGTCTGCCCAGCAGAGCTCCCTCTCCCAGCATCAACACAAACACCTATGCTCTTGCGCGGCGGCGGCGGCGGCGGCATTGTGGGCGGCGAGAACAAACCAAGTCGCTGGCCTCTCCCGGATGGACAGGACGGGGCGTGGCTCTCCCACTGTCTCCGGGGACTTCCCCTGGCAGGAAACCTTCCCAAGAGCCCTCGGTGCGAGGGGGCTGTGGGCCTCTCCCGCGCGGCCTAGGCGTCGTTGGCATCCTGGCCGTGGTCGGCGTCGTCGGAGGCTTGCCCAGGGGCCCCGCAGCCCAATCCAAAAGGACTGCCCCGAAGTGGCTGCTCAGACACCGGCACGTGGCCCTGCAGCCACTGCCTCCCCGCCTGCTGTGCCTCTGGGGCAAGCTCCCAGCCCACCCCGGCTCCCCCAGCTCCCTCGCTCCCAGCCTCTTCCCTGGGTCCCCTGCTCCGCTCCCCCGCCCCCACACCACCTCCTCCTCCTGCCCTTGCCCTCCTCAGCCCCGCCAAGCCTGAGCAGCAGAGCTGGGGATATGACTTGGGCCCAGGAGCCAGCGAGCCTGCTCTGGATGATGGTGCCACTCCCATCCAAAGGAAGCCTCCGTCTGCGAGCCCACTTGCGCTTGAGCTGAGGCTAGGCCCTGCTCGCTCGGGCATCCTCAGGGCTCCAGTCTGACTCAAGGGCCTGCAGGGCCTGCAGGGCAGTCCCGCTGAGCCCAGCGGCCCCCGCTGCCTCCTGCCTGAACACCTGCTTTTGGGACTTGTCCTCCGCTGCCTCTGCCTGCTCCTCCTGCTTCTCCCCCACCGCTGAAGCCCCTGCCGCCTGCCGCTGCCTCCTGCCGCCGCGGTCCTCCTCCGCCACCACCTCCACCACGTCCACGACGTCCTCCATCAGCAGCAGCCACTCCTCCCGCTGGGGCCGAGCCTTCCCTCAGGGCCTCCACCCGGAAGGGGGCGCTCTCTCCCAAAGGTGCGCCAGCTAGCGCCTGCCTGCACGTGACCCCACTCCCCCCATCTACTGAAGAGCCCCTCCCCGCAGGCAGGCGGCCCAGGACTGCTGGGCAGTGGCAAGGTCCTCCGTGACCCCTGCCTCACTGGCCATGCCGCTCTGAGCTGAGGCAGCCATGCAGGACCAGGAGGTGGGAGCTGAGCAGCTGGGCCCCACAGAAGGGCTAGGGGCTGGGAGCAGCCCTGGCCACTGCCCTGCGCCCTTTCCCGCCTAGGCCCTGCTGCTTGAGGCTACCAGCGCTGCACGGTGGCCAAAGTGCCCCTAGAGCAGGCCAAGCCGAGGGAGGCTTGGTGGGGGTTGCGTTGGGGGGGGTGCCAGGGCCAGATGCGCATGAGCACAGCTCAGAGGCGCCAGGCTGGTGGCAGGCCTGGCAGGGAAGGCCCTCAGCCCTCTCGGCGAATCAGAGACAAAGCAGGGGGCTTCCCCCCTCAAGGCCCCCCCCCGCGCCCCGCCCCGGGCCCCGGGACCTGCCTCCCAGGCTCCCCGGCACCGCCCCACCTGCCCCCACCCACCCCGTGGCCAGGGGCCTGGCCTCTCGGGCACTGCTCAAGGTGCCCACCTGCACCTGCTTGACCTCTCTCAAGTCCAACTTGATCTTCCCCGTGGCACGGTCGACTCGTCTTTCACCTAGGCCCTTCAAGCTGAGCGAGGCCTCCCACAAGACAGGAGGCCCGGTTGCAGGGCAGCGTGCTGCAGTGGTCCTGCCCAGATCTCTTGCAGGTCCACGTCGTGGGCCGCCGCAGGTCATGCTCTGGCTTGCCTAGGGACTGTGTATCCAGCCTTGGCTAGGCTGGACCTGCCTAGCCATTGAGGGGCCCCAGAGCCCCAAGAGTCCAGCCCGGAGCCCTGTCCTTGTCTCTGCACCTCTGCCTGAGGGGCTCCCTGGGCCTCCGGGGTCTCTCGGGCCCTTGGCAGCCCGCACGGGCCTCCCTCTCTCTTCCCTGCCAGAAAGCCTCACAGAAAGCTACCAGGGCAGGACACCAAAGACACCGCCTCCTGGGTGGCCGGCATCCACGGCAGGTCAGGCGGGCACTTGGTGTGCTCCGCCCTTGCAGGAGGGGCCTTCTGAAGCGCCGGGCCAAGGCCTGCCTGGCCGCCAGACAACGGAGCTGGCCCAGGCCCCTCCCGGGCAAGGCGTGCCACTGCAGGCCACTCCGCCGTAGCCACAAGGCTTGCAGACCCCGAGACGGGACACACTCTTTGCTGGCACGGTGACCACCCCGAAATCCGTGTGCGAGCCCAGAGAGCGAGGTGCTGAGGACAGAGCCCGCTCAAGGAACATCACGCCCCGCCAACCCCGCCCCGGTGGCAGGCCCACAGGGGAGACTGAATTCTTTCCGAGTCATGCCTGCCCCTTGTGAGAGGGTCTGCCCAGGTCCAGCCTACACCGTCCTTCTCAGCCCTTGGGTCGGGGCGGGGAAGGAGGCTCAGGCTAAGCCATCCTGGTCCATCCCAGGCACCCCCAGGGCTCGTCCAAAGGCACAGAGCGAGATCGACATCTGCTCGTGTGTGGGTAGGCGGCAGTCGGTGAGGCGGCGGTGCCGGTCCACCTCCCAAACCTTCCATGCCGGGCCAGCCTTTCCACAAGGGGCTGCTCCCATGGGAGAAAGGGTACCGGTGCCCGGGAGAAGGGGGAAGACGGTGCTGCAGCTGTTGGCCTCAGGAGCAGGAGGTCGGGAGTGCGTGGGATGGGCTGCAGGGGCGGGGGGCGGGGGTGCCCTGGGGCGGGCCGGCTCCCACGGGGGCTCTTCCTCTGGGTGTGGACTTTGGCCCCTTGTCCTGCTCGGGTCCTTGAACTCGCCCCTGCCCAAGACGGGTGCTTCGGGCTGGCCTCTCCTCTGGGCCCGTGGATGGAGGAAGCCCCGTCCCCTGCCCCTGTTTGAGGGCCCTGTCTCCAAGTGGGCCGTCTGCCCTTTCGGCCTCCTCCTCCTCCCAGGCCCTGGCCGCGAACCAAAGGCCGTGGCCGCTCCACAGCGCCAAGGTAGGCTGCCCCCAGCTCCGTCCTCCACTTCCACAGGCCCGCCTCTCTCCCTCAGACAGGCAGTTCCTCAGCCAGCGGGTGCCCAAGCCCCGCAGGACCCTGGCCACTCACGCATACCGCATGAACCCCCCAGACAAACCCACAGCAAGACACGAGCACTCCTCAGAGGCTTTAGGTCTCGCTCAGCCTCGGGCCAGGCACGGGGGCGGAACCCACCGGCTGGAACGCTCCCTGGCCTCATGTCTCTCCTGGGCTCTGAGCACTCATCTGGGGCACCCGTGGGCCCCTCTGGCCTCCTCGTCTTCCACCTGGCCCAACCCGTGCCCCATCGCCTCCATCTCCAGGTCACGCGTGCCCAGAACACACTCGAGCACTCGTACACACCCCCACACAGGCACACGGGCACACAGGGACACGGGAACAAGGCCACAACCCGGGGGAACACGAGGAGGAGGAGGACCTGCTTGGGCCAACCACCGGGAGCAAGGGGCCAAGAGGCAGAGAAGCCTGCCCTTTAGGGAACCCTCCCCTGTTCTTTCCCCCAGGCCTCGAGTACTGGGCGCCCGCTAGCCTCGGGCCGTGTCCAGGCTGGCCTCTGGTCTGGTGCTGGCAGCCGAAGGGGTGGCCGGGACCTTGCAAGGGAGACTCTGCACATCGGCACAGGACGAGGTAGAGGTAGAGGGGAGCCGAGCTCCTCGAGACCTGGAGGCCTTTGGCCAGGAGGGCAGGGGCAGGGGGAGAAGTGGTGGCGGCGCCAGGGCCTGGCGTGGGCGGCTGGTGTGGCTGGGGGTGCAGAGGCAGCCGCCCGGACACCGCCCACGCTGTCGGAGGCGCCCAAGCCCGACAGCGACGGTCACTCCGACGGACAACAGGGCTCCAGCAGCCACGCCTGGCTGGGAGACAGACCCTGCCCCTGAAAGCGCCGGTGGTCTGAATCCCGGGAGACCGGGGGCCCTCCGGCCCTCGCTCCTGCGCCCCAGCCACTCCCTGGATGGCCTGAGAGCCCGCCCCACGCCCAGGCTCCTCTGAGCCTCAGCCTCCCCTTCTGCTGGGAAAGGGCAGGCCCGGCTTCCTGAGGACCCTCCTTTCCGCGCCGGGGGCACGGGGCCCTGGGCTCCCCAAGGACACCTGCTCCTCTCCGTTACCTCGCCTGCGGCTGCCGTCCTCTCGCGGGTAGTAGCGCGTGCTGTGGGGCCACACATCCTCCGTGATGACCTGGCGGGGGAGACAGACCGGGGCAGGACAGGCTAGCCGCGGCCCAGGGCGGACCCCTTCGCCAGGAGCCCGGGGACACCAACACGGCCACTGCTGAAGACGGCCAGAGGCACCCCACCTCAGCCACCCAGGCAGAGCCTGGGCAGCCCTGGTGCGACTGCCCACGGTGAGCAAGTTGAGGCTGGTGGGGTCCTGCCTGCGGCTGGGGGGGCTCCCCGGTCACAGGCCCAGAACCACTGGACCGCAGTGGAACGGGACACCCGGTATCCTGGAGGACGAGCGGGGACCCAGGGGATGAGCAGCCAGCGCCCCCACCCACGCCCTCCCACGCTCACCCCCACCAGCCAGGCCACCAGCGCCTACCTGCGATGCCAAGGTGGTACTTCCTAACGATCACTCTGTTCCAGAAGGAGGGGCTGTGCCCAAAGGAAAACACCAACTCGCGGCGGTAGGTAGCCGGGGTGGCCCCGTTCCTGCACCTGCCACACCCAAGACGAGGGCAAGGAGGAGAGCCCGGCCAGGGCTCCCGAGCCCTGTCCTTTGCTCCTCTGCCTGGGCTCACAGCCAGGCCTGCTGGACAGCCCCCTGCGCCCTGCCTGCTGGTTGCCAGGCCTGCTCGCCCCGCCCCCACGGGGCTTCAGCTCCCCCAGCCTCACCTCCACACGGGGCGGCTAGCCAAGCACGTCTTCGTCTCGGTCACTCGTCACGGCCAACCGCAGCGGATGGTTCCGAACGTGCAACTCGTCAAGGAGGGGTCGCCTGCTTCATGCCAGACAAGGAAGGGCCCCAAAGCCCTGAACCGGTCCCTCCCTCCCACCCGTCATCCGCCTGTCCCCGCACATGCGGGGACACGCACACACAAACACTCACGCTCCAACTTGAAACCCACCCACGCCCACACCCAGACGGCCCCTGGACCTCAGCCCCTGCCCTGTCTGCACACATGCGCCTGCCTGGGGGAATCCTTGGTGTCCTGCACCTCTGGGGCTGGCTGTGGACACCCACACGGGGAGGGCCGGCTTGCTGAGCACTCCCGATCACTGCACAGGGCCTGGGGGTGCGGGGGCAGGCCACCGCTGCTCCCCAGGTCTGCCGGTGCTCGGTCCCCGTCTGACTCAGGCCTTCTCTGCCGGGATGGGGCTGTGGGCTGAAAGGCCGCCCTTGGCTGCTGACCGCACCCATCTACAGAAGGGGCTGAGGGGCTGCGGGCCTGGAGCCCAGCCCGACTCCCAGCCTGCCAGGGGCAGGGCCTGTGGCTGGGAGCCTGGGGCCGTGGGTGGAGCTGGGGGGGGCCTCTGGGTGGGAGGGAGTGAGTGCCTTGCCCCCATTCTAGTGTGTGGGCCAAGGGCCCGGGGAAGCAGGGATGGTAGCCTCTAGGCGGGCCAGACGGGGTCTGCCCAGCAGAGCTCCCTCTCCCAGCATCAACACAAACACCTATGCTCTTGCGCGGCGGCGGCGGCGGCGGCGGCGGCGGCGGCGGCGGCATTGTGGGTGGCGAGAACAAACCAAGTCGCTGGCCTCTCCCGGATGGACAGGACGGGGCGTGGCTCTCCCACTGTCTCCGGGGACTTCCCCTGGCAGGAAACCTTCCCAAGAGCCCTCGGTGCGAGGGGGCTGTGGGCCTCTCCCGCGCGGCCTAGGCGTCGTTGGCATCCTGGCCGTGGTCGGCGTCGTCGGAGGCTTGCCCAGGGGCCCCGCAGCCCAATCCAAAAGGACTGCCCCGAAGTGGCTGCTCAGACACCGGCACGTGGCCCTGCAGCCACTGCCTCCCCGCCTGCTGTGCCTCTGGGGCAAGCTCCCAGCCCACCCCGGCTCCCCCAGCTCCCTCGCTCCCAGCCTCTTCCCTGGGTCCCCTGCTCCGCTCCCCCGCCCCCACACCACCTCCTCCTCCTGCCCTTGCCCTCCTCAGCCCCGCCAAGCCTGAGCAGCAGAGCTGGGGATATGACTTGGGCCCAGGAGCCAGCGAGCCTGCTCTGGATGATGGTGCCACTCCCATCCAAAGGAAGCCTCCGTCTGCGAGCCCACTTGCGCTTGAGCTGAGGCTAGGCCCTGCTCGCTCGGGCATCCTCAGGGCTCCAGTCTGACTCAAGGGCCTGCAGGGCCTGCAGGGCAGTCCCGCTGAGCCCAGCGGCCCCCGCTGCCTCCTGCCTGAACACCTGCTTTTGGGACTTGTCCTCCGCCGCCTCTGCCTGCTCCTCCTGCTTCTCCCCCACCGCTGAAGCCCCTGCCGCCTGCCGCTGCCTCCTGCCGCTGCGGTCCTCCTCCGCCACCACCTCCACCACGTCCACGACCTCCTCCATCAGCAGCAGCCACTCCTCCCGCTGGGGCCGAGCCTTCCCTCAGGGCCTCCACCCGGAAGGGGGCGCTCTCTCCCAAAGGTGCGCCAGCTAGCGCCTGCCTGCACGTGACCCCACTCCCCCCATCTACTGAAGAGCCCCTCCCCGCAGGCAGGCGGCCCAGGACTGCTGGGCAGTGGCAAGGTCCTCCGCGACCCCTGCCTCACTGGCCATGCCGCTCTGAGCTGAGGCAGCCATGCAGGACCAGGAGGTGGGAGCTGAGCAGCTGGGCCCCACAGAAGGGCTAGGGGCTGGGAGCAGCCCTGGCCACTGCCCTGCGCCCTTGCCCGCCTAGGCCCTGCTGCTTGAGGCTACCAGCGCTGCACGGTGGCCAAAGTGCCCCTAGAGCAGGCCAAGCCGAGGGAGGCTTGGTGGGGGGTGGGTGGGTGTGGGGTGCCAGGGCCAGATGCGCATGCGCACAGCTCAGAGGCGCCAGGCTGGCGGCAGGCCTGGCAGGGAAGGCCCTCAGCTCTCTCGGCCAATCAGAGACAAGGCAGGGGGCGTCCCCCATCAAGGCCCCCCCCCCCCCGCGCCCAGCCCCGGGCCCCGGGGCCCCCGGGACCTGCCTCCCAGGCTCCCCGGCACCGCCCTACCTGCCGCCACCCACCCCGTGGCCAGGGGCCTGGCCTCTCGGGCACTGCTCAAGGTGCCCACCTGCACCTGCTTGACCTCTCTCAAGTCCAACTTGAACTTCCCCGTGGCACGGTCGACTCGTCTTTCACCTAGGCCCTTCAAGCTGAGCGAGGCCTCCCACAAGACAGGAGGCCCGGTTGCAGGGCAGCGTGCTGCAGTGGTCCTGCCCAGATCTCTTGCAGGTCCACGTCGTGGGCCGCCGCAGGTCATGCTCTGGCTTGCCTAGGGACTGTGTATCCAGCCTTGGCTAGGCTGGACCTGCCTAGCCATTGAGGGGCCCCAGAGCCCCAAGAGTCCAGCCCGGAGCCCTGTCCTTGTCTCTGCACCTCTGCCTGAGGGGCTCCCTGGGCCTCCGGGGTCTCTCGGGCCCTTGGCAGCCCGCACGGGCCTCCCTCTCTCTTCCCTGCCAGAAAGCCTCACAGAAAGCTACCAGGGCAGGACACCAAAGACACCGCCTCCTGGGTGGCCGGCATCCACGGCAGGTCAGGCGGGCACTTGGTGTGCTCCCGCCCTTGCAGGAGGGGCCTTCTGAAGCGCCGGGCCAAGGCCTGCCTGGCCGCCAGACAACGGAGCTGGCCCAGGCCCCTCCCGGGCAAGGCGTGCCACTGCAGGCCACTCCGCCCTAGCCACAAGGCTTGCAGACCCCGAGACGGGACACACTCTTTGCTGGCACGGTGACCACCCCGAAATCCGTGTGCGAGCCCAGAGAGCGAGGTGCTGAGGACAGAGCCCGCTCAAGGAACATAACGCCCCCGGGGCGACAACCCCGCCCCGCCAACCCCGCCCCGGTGGCAGGCCCACAGGGGAGACTGAATTCTTTCCGAGTCATGCCTGCCCCTTGTGAGAGGGTCTGCCCAGGTCCAGCCTACACCTTCCTTCGCAGCCCTTGGGTCGGGGCGCGGAAGGAGGCTCAGGCTAAGCCATCCTGGTCCATCCCAGGCACCCCCAGGGCTCGTCCAAAGGCACAGAGCGAGATCGACATCTGCTCGTGTGTGGGTAGGCGGCAGTCGGTGAGGCGGCGGTGCCGGTCCACCTCCCAAACCTTCCATGCCGGGCCAGCCTTTCCACAAGGGGCTGCTCCCATGGGAGAAAGGGTACCGGTGCCCGGGAGAAGGGGGAAGACGGTGCTGCAGCTGTTGGCCTCAGGAGCAGGAGGTCGGGAGTGCGTGGGATGGGCTGCAGGGGCGGGGGGCGGGGGTGCCCTGGGGCGGGCCGGCTCCCACGGGGGCTCTTCCTCTGGGTGTGGACTTTGGCCCCTTGTCCTGCTCGGGTCCTTGAACTCGCCCCTGCCCAAGACGGGTGCTTCGGGCTGGCCTCTCCTCTGGGCCCGTGGATGGAGGAAGCCCCGTCCCCTGCCCCTGTTTGAGGGCCCTGTCTCCAAGTGGGCCGTCTGCCCTTTCGGCCTCCTCCTCCTCCCAGGCCCTGGCCGCGAACCAAAGGCCGTGGCCGCTCCACAGCGCCAAGGTAGGCTGCCCCCAGCTCCGTCCTCCACTTCCACAGGCCCGCCTCTCTCCCTCAGACAGGCAGTTCCTCAGCCAGCGGGTGCCCAAGCCCCGCAGGACCCTGGCCACTCACGCATACCGCATGAACCCCCCAGACAAACCCACAGCAAGACACGAGCACTCCTCAGAGGCTTTAGGTCTCGCTCAGCCTCGGGCCAGGCACGGGGGCGGAACCCACCGGCTGGAACGCTCCCTGGCCTCATGTCTCTCCTGGGCTCTGAGCACTCATCTGGGGCACCCGTGGGCCCCTCTGGCCTCCTCGTCTTCCACCTGGCCCAACCCGTGCCCCATCGCCTCCATCTCCAGGTCACGCGTGCCCAGAACACACTCGAGCACTCGTACACACCCCCACACAGGCACACGGGCACACAGGGACACGGGACCAAGGCCACAACCCGGGGGAACACGAGGAGGAGGAGGACCTGCTTGGGCCAACCACCGGGAGCAAGGGGCCAAGAGGCAGAGAAGCCTGCCCTTTAGGGAACCCTCCCCTGTTCTTTCCCCCAGGCCTCGAGTACTGGGCGCCCGCTAGCCTCGGGCCGTGTCCAGGCTGGCCTCTGGTCTGGTGCTGGCAGCCGAAGGGGTGGCCGGGACCTTGCAAGGGAGACTCTGCACATCGGCACAGGACGAGGTAGAGGTAGAGGGGAGCCGAGCTCCTCGAGACCTGGAGGCCTTTGGCCAGGAGGGCAGGGGCAGGGGGAGAAGTGGTGGCGGCGCCAGGGCCTGGCGTGGGCGGCTGGTGTGGCTGGGGGTGCAGAGGCAGCCGCCCGGACACCGCCCACGCTGTCGGAGGCGCCCAAGCCCGACAGCGACGGTCACTCCGACGGACAACAGGGCTCCAGCAGCCACGCCTGGCTGGGAGACAGACCCTGCCCCTGAAAGCGCCGGTGGTCTGAATCCCGGGAGACCGGGGGCCCTCCGGCCCTCGCTCCTGCGCCCCAGCCACTCCCTGGATGGCCTGAGAGCCCGCCCCACGCCCAGGCTCCTCTGAGCCTCAGCCTCCCCTTCTGCTGGGAAAGGGCAGGCCCGGCTTCCTGAGGACCCTCCTTTCCGCGCCGGGGGCACGGGGCCCTGGGCTCCCCAAGGACACCTGCTCCTCTCCGTTACCTCGCCTGCGGCTGCCGTCCTCTCGCGGGTAGTAGCGCGTGCTGTGGGGCCACACATCCTCCGTGATGACCTGGCGGGGGAGACAGACCGGGGCAGGACAGGCTAGCCGCGGCCCAGGGCGGACCCCTTCGCCAGGAGCCCGGGGACACCAACACGGCCACTGCTGAAGACGGCCAGAGGCACCCCACCTCAGCCACCCAGGCAGAGCCTGGGCAGCCCTGGTGCGACTGCCCACGGTGAGCAAGTTGAGGCTGGTGGGGTCCTGCCTGCGGCTGGGGGGCTCCCCGGTCACAGGCCCAGAACCACTGGACCGCAGTGGAACGGGACACCCGGTATCCTGGAGGACGAGCGGGGACCCAGGGGATGAGCAGCCAGCGCCCCCCCACCCACGCCCTCCCACGCTCACCCCCACCAGCCAGGCCACCAGCGCCTACCTGCGATGCCAAGGTGGTACTCCCTAACGATCACTCTGTTCCAGAAGGAGGGGCTGTGCCCAAAGGAAAACACCAACTCGCGGCGGTAGGTAGCCGGGGTGGCCCCGTTCCTGCACCTGCCACACCCAAGACGAGGGCAAGGAGGAGAGCCCGGCCAGGGCTCCCGAGCTTGCCTGTTTGGCGGCGGTGACCCCCGTCCTTTGCTCCTCTGCCTGGGCTCACAGCCAGGCCTGCTGGACAGCCCCCTGCGCCCTGCCTGCTGGTTGCCAGGCCTGCTCGCCCCGCCCCCACGGGGCTTCAGCTCCCCCAGCCTCACCTCCACACGGGGCGGCTAGCCAAGCACGTCTTCGTCTCGGTCACTCGTCACGGCCAACCGCAGCGGATGGTTCCGAACGTGCAACTCGTCAAGGAGGGGTCGCCTGCTTCATGCCAGACAAGGAAGGGCCCCAAAGCCCTGAACCGGTCCCTCCCTCCCACCCGTCATCCGCCTGTCCCCGCACATGCGGGGACACGCACACACAAACACTCACGCTCCAACTTGAAACCCACCCACGCCCACACCCAGACGGCCCCTGGACCTCAGCCCCTGCCCTGTCTGCACACATGCGCCTGCCTGGGGGAATCCTTGGTGTCCTGCACCTCTGGGGCTGGCTGTGGACACCCACACGGGGAGGGCCGGCTTGCTGAGCACTCCCGATCACTGCACAGGGCCTGGGGGTGCGGGGGCAGGCCACCGCTGCTCCCCAGGTCTGCCGGTGCTCGGTCCCCGTCTGACTCAGGCCTTCTCTGCCGGGATGGGGCTGTGGGCTGAAAGGCCGCCCTTGGCTGCTGACCGCACCCATCTACAGAAGGGGCTGAGGGGCTGCTGCCTGGAGCCCAGCCCGACTCCCAGCCTGCCAGGGGCAGGGCCTGTGGCTGGGAGCCTGGGGCCGTGGGTGGAGCTGGGGGGGGGCCTCTGGGTGGGAGGGAGTGAGTGCCTTGCCCCCATTGTATTTTTATTTTTTTTTTGTCTTTTTGCCATTTCTTGGGCCGCTCTCGTGGCATATGGAGGTTCCCAGGCTAGGGGTCTAATCGGAGCTATAGCCACCGGCCTACGCCAGAGCCACAGCAACGCGGGATCCGAGCCGTGTCTGAGACCTACACCACAGCTCACGGCAACGCCGGATCCTTAACCCACTGAGCAAGGGCAGGGATCGAACCCGCAACCTCATGGTTCCTAGTCGGATTCGTTAACCACTGCGCCACCACGGGAACTCCCTTTGCCCCCATTCTAGTGTGTGGGCCAAGGGCCCGGGGAAGCAGGGATGGTAGCCTCTAGGCGGGCCAGACGGGGTCTGCCCAGCAGAGCTCCCTCTCCCAGCATCAACACAAACACCTATGCTCTTGCGCGGCGGCGGCGGCGGCGGCGGCGGCGGCGGCGGCGGCGGCGGCATTGTGGGTGGCGAGAACAAACCAAGTCGCTGGCCTCTCCCAGATGGACAGGACGGGGCGTGGCTCTCCCACTGTCTCCGGGGACTTCCCCTGGCAGGAAACCTTCCCAAGAGCCCTCGGTGCGAGGGGGCTGTGGGCCTCTCCCGCGCGGCCTAGGCGTCGTTGGCATCCTGGCCGTGGTCGGCGTCGTCGGAGGCTTGCCCAGGGGCCCCGCAGCCCAATCCAAAAGGACTGCCCCGAAGTGGCTGCTCAGACACCGGCACGTGGCCCTGCAGCCACTGCCTCCCCGCCTGCTGTGCCTCTGGGGCAAGCTCCCAGCCCACCCCGGCTCCCCCAGCTCCCTCGCTCCCAGCCTCTTCCCTGGGTCCCCTGCTCCGCTCCCCCGCCCCCACACCACCTCCTCCTCCTGCCCTTGCCCTCCTCAGCCCCGCCAAGCCTGAGCAGCAGAGCTGGGGATATGACTTGGGCCCAGGAGCCAGCGAGCCTGCTCTGGATGATGGTGCCACTCCCATCCAAAGGAAGCCTCCTTCTGCGAGCCCACTTGCGCTTGAGCTGAGGCTAGGCCCTGCTCGCTCGGGCATCCTCAGGGCTCCAGTCTGACTCAAGGGCCTGCAGGGCCTGCAGGGCAGTCCCGCTGAGCCCAGCGGCCCCCGCTGCCTCCTGCCTGAACACCTGCTTTTGGGACTTGTCCTCCGCCGCCTCTGCCTGCTCCTCCTGCTTCTCCCCCACCGCTGAAGCCCCTGCCGCCTGCCGCTGCCTCCTGCCGCCGCGGTCCTCCTCCGCCACCACCTCCACCACGTCCACGACGTCCTCCATCAGCAGCAGCCACTCCTCCCGCTGGGGCCGAGCCTTCCCTCAGGGCCTCCACCCGGGAGGGGGCGCTCTCTCCCAAAGGTGCGCCAGCTAGCGCCTGCCTGCACGTGACCCCACTCCCCCCATCTACTGAAGAGCCCCTCCCCGCAGGCAGGCGGCCCAGGACTGCTGGGCAGTGGCAAGGTCCTCCGCGACCCCTGCCTCACTGGCCATGCCGCTCTGAGCTGAGGCAGCCATGCAGGACCAGGAGGTGGGAGCTGAGCAGCTGGGCCCCACAGAAGGGCTAGGGGCTGGGAGCAGCCCTGGCCACTGCCCTGCGCCCTTGCCCGCCTAGGCCCTGCTGCTTGAGGCTACCAGCGCTGCACGGTGGCCAAAGTGCCCCTGGAGCAGGCCAAGCCGAGGGAGGCTTGGTGGGGGGTGGGTGGGTGGGGGTGCCAGGGCCAGATGCGCATGCGCACAGCTCAGAGGCGCCAGGCTGGCGGCAGGCCTGGCAGGGAAGGCCCTCAGCTCTCTCGGCCAATCAGAGACAAGGCAGGGGGCGTCCCCCATCAAGGCCCCCCCCCCGCGCCCCGCCCCGGGCCCCGGGACCTGCCTCCCAGGCTCCCCGGCACCGCCCCACCTGCCCCCACCCACCCCGTGGCCAGGGGCCTGGCCTCTCGGGCACTGCTCAAGGTGCCCACCTGCACCTGCTTGACCTCTCTCAAGTCCAACTTGATCTTCCCCGTGGCACGGTCGACTCGTCTTTCACCTAGGCCCTTCAAGCTGAGCGAGGCCTCCCACAAGACAGGAGGCCCGGTTGCAGGGCAGCGTGCTGCAGTGGTCCTGCCCAGATCTCTTGCAGGTCCACGTCGTGGGCCGCCGCAGGTCATGCTCTGGCTTGCCTAGGGACTGTGTATCCAGCCTTGGCTAGGCTGGACCTGCCTAGCCATTGAGGGGCCCCAGAGCCCCAAGAGTCCAGCCCGGAGCCCTGTCCTTGTCTCTGCACCTCTGCCTGAGGGGCTCCCTGGGCCTCCGGGGTCTCTCGGGCCCTTGGCAGCCCGCACGGGCCTCCCTCTCTCTTCCCTGCCAGAAAGCCTCACAGAAAGCTACCAGGGCAGGACACCAAAGACACCGCCTCCTGGGTGGCCGGCATCCACGGCAGGTCAGGCGGGCACTTGGTGTGCTCCCGCCCTTGCAGGAGGGGCCTTCTGAAGCGCCGGGCCAAGGCCTGCCTGGCCGCCAGCCAACGGAGCTGGCCCAGGCCCCTCCCGGGCAAGGCGTGCCACTGCAGGCCACTCCGCCCTAGCCACAAGGCTTGCAGACCCCTAGACGGGACACACTCTTTGCTGGCACGGTGACCACCCCGAAATCCGTGTGCGAGCCCAGAGAGCGAGGTGCTGAGGACAGAGCCCGCTCAAGGAACATCACGCCCCGCCAACCCCGCCCCGGTGGCAGGCCCACAGGGGAGACTGAATTCTTTCCGAGTCATGCCTGCCCCTTGTGAGAGGGTCTGCCCAGGTCCAGCCTACACCTTCCTTCGCAGCCCTTGGGTCGGGGCGCGGAAGGAGGCTCAGGCTAAGCCATCCTGGTCCATCCCAGGCACCCCCAGGGCTCGTCCAAAGGCACAGAGCGAGATCGACATCTGCTCGTGTGTGGGTAGGCGGCAGTCGGTGAGGCGGCGGTGCCGGTCCACCTCCCAAACCTTCCATGCCGGGCCAGCCTTTCCACAAGGGGCTGCTCCCATGGGAGAAAGGGTACCGGTGCCCGGGAGAAGGGGGAAGACGGTGCTGCAGCTGTTGGCCTCAGGAGCAGGCGGTCGGGAGTGCGTGGGATGGGCTGCAGGGGCGGGGGGCGGGGGTGCCCTGGGGCGGGCCGGCTCCCACGGGGGCTCTTCCTCTGGGTGTGGACTTTGGCCCCTTGTCCTGCTCGGGTCCTTGAACTCGCCCCTGCCCAAGACGGGTGCTTCGGGCTGGCCTCTCCTCTGGGCCCGTGGATGGAGGAAGCCCCGTCCCCTGCCCCTGTTTGAGGGCCCTGTCTCCAAGTGGGCCGTCTGCCCTTTCGGCCTCCTCCTCCTCCCAGGCCCTGGCCGCGAACCAAAGGCCGTGGCCGCTCCACAGCGCCAAGGTAGGCTGCCCCCAGCTCCGTCCTCCACTTCCACAGGCCCGCCTCTCTCCCTCAGACAGGCAGTTCCTCAGCCAGCGGGTGCCCAAGCCCCGCAGGACCCTGGCCACTCACGCATACCGCATGAACCCCCCAGACAAACCCACAGCAAGACACGAGCACTCCTCAGAGGCTTTAGGTCTCGCTCAGCCTCGGGCCAGGCACGGGGGCGGAACCCACCGGCTGGAACGCTCCCTGGCCTCATGTCTCTCCTGGGCTCTGAGCACTCATCTGGGGCACCCGTGGGCCCCTCTGGCCTCCTCGTCTTCCACCTGGCCCAACCCGTGCCCCATCGCCTCCATCTCCAGGTCACGCGTGCCCAGAACACACTCGAGCACTCGTACACACCCCCACACAGGCACACGGGCACACAGGGACACGGGACCAAGGCCACAACCCGGGGGAACACGAGGAGGAGGAGGACCTGCTTGGGCCAACCACCGGGAGCAAGGGGCCAAGAGGCAGAGAAGCCTGCCCTTTAGGGAACCCTCCCCTGTTCTTTCCCCCAGGCCTCGAGTACTGGGCGCCCGCTAGCCTCGGGCCGTGTCCAGGCTGGCCTCTGGTCTGGTGCTGGCAGCCGAAGGGGTGGCCGGGACCTTGCAAGGGAGACTCTGCACATCGGCACAGGACGAGGTAGAGGTAGAGGGGAGCCGAGCTCCTCGAGACCTGGAGGCCTTTGGCCAGGAGGGCAGGGGCAGGGGGAGAAGTGGTGGCGGCGCCAGGGCCTGGCGTGGGCGGCTGGTGTGGCTGGGGGTGCAGAGGCAGCCGCCCGGACACCGCCCACGCTGTCGGAGGCGCCCAAGCCCGACAGCGACGGTCACTCCGACGGACAACAGGGCTCCAGCAGCCACGCCTGGCTGGGAGACAGACCCTGCCCCTGAAAGCGCCGGTGGTCTGAATCCCGGGAGACCGGGGGCCCTCCGGCCCTCGCTCCTGCGCCCCAGCCACTCCCTGGATGGCCTGAGAGCCCGCCCCACGCCCAGGCTCCTCTGAGCCTCAGCCTCCCCTTCTGCTGGGAAAGGGCAGGCCCGGCTTCCTGAGGACCCTCCTTTCCGCGCCGGGGGCACGGGGCCCTGGGCTCCCCAAGGACACCTGCTCCTCTCCGTTACCTCGCCTGCGGCTGCCGTCCTCTCGCGGGTAGTAGCGCGTGCTGTGGGGCCACACATCCTCCGTGATGACCTGGCGGGGGAGACAGACCGGGGCAGGACAGGCTAGCCGCGGCCCAGGGCGGACCCCTTCGCCAGGAGCCCGGGGACACCAACACGGCCACTGCTGAAGACGGCCAGAGGCACCCCACCTCAGCCACCCAGGCAGAGCCTGGGCAGCCCTGGTGCGACTGCCCACGGTGAGCAAGTTGAGGCTGGTGGGGTCCTGCCTGCGGCTGGGGGGCTCCCCGGTCACAGGCCCAGAACCACTGGACCGCAGTGGAACGGGACACCCGGTATCCTGGAGGACGAGCGGGGACCCAGGGGATGAGCAGCCAGCGCCCCCCCACCCACGCCCTCCCACGCTCACCCCCACCAGCCAGGCCACCAGCGCCTACCTGCGATGCCAAGGTGGTACTCCCTAACGATCACTCTGTTCCAGAAGGAGGGGCTGTGCCCAAAGGAAAACACCAACTCGCGGCGGTAGGTAGCCGGGGTGGCCCCGTTCCTGCACCTGCCACACCCAAGACGAGGGCAAGGAGGAGAGCCCGGCCAGGGCTCCCGAGCTTGCCTGTTTGGCGGCGGTGACCCCCGTCCTTTGCTCCTCTGCCTGGGCTCACAGCCAGGCCTGCTGGACAGCCCCCTGCGCCCTGCCTGCTGGTTGCCAGGCCTGCTCGCCCCCGCCCCCACGGGGCTTCAGCTCCCCCAGCCTCACCTCCACACGGGGCGGCTAGCCAAGCACGTCTTCGTCTCGGTCACTCGTCACGGCAGCGGATGGTTCCGAACGTGCAACTCGTCAAGGAGGTGTCGCCTGCTTCATGCCAGACAAGGAAGGGCCCCAAAGCCCTGAACCGGTCCCTCCCTCCCACCCGTCATCCGCCTGTCCCTGCACATGCGGGGACACGCACACACAAACACTCACGCTCCAACTTGAAACCCACCCACGCCCACACCCAGACGGCCCCTGGACCTCAGCCCCTGCCCTGTCTTCACACATGCGCCTGCCTGGGGGAATCCTTGGTGTCCTGCACCTCTGGGGCTGGCTGTGGACACCCACACGGGGAGGGCCGGCTTGCTGAGCACTCCCGATCACTGCACAGGGCCTGGGGGTGCGGGGGCAGGCCACCGCTGCTCCCCAGGTCTGCCGGTGCTCGGTCCCCGTCTGACTCAGTCCTTCTCTGCCGGGATGGGGCTGTGGGCTGAAAGGCCGCCCTTGGCTGCTGACCGCACCCATCTACAGAAGGGGCTGAGGGGCTGCGCGCCTGGAGCCCAGCCCGACTCCCAGCCTGCCAGGGGCAGGGCCTGTGGCTGGGAGCCTGGGGCCGTGGGTGGAGCTGGGGGGGGGCCTCTGGGTGGGAGGGAGTGAGTGCCTTGCCCCCATTGTATTTTTATTTTTTTTTTGTCTTTTTGCCATTTCTTGGGCCGCTCTCGTGGCATATGGAGGTTCCCAGGCTAGGGGTCTAATCGGAGCTATAGCCACCGGCCTACGCCAGAGCCACAGCAACGCGGGATCCGAGCCGTGTCTGAGACCTACACCACAGCTCACGGCAACGCCGGATCCTTAACCCACTGAGCAAGGGCAGGGATCGAACCCGCAACCTCATGGTTCCTAGTCGGATTCGTTAACCACTGCGCCACCACGGGAACTCCCTTTGCCCCCATTCTAGTGTGTGGGCCAAGGGCCCGGGGAAGCAGGGATGGTAGCCTCTAGGCGGGCCAGACGGGGTCTGCCCAGCAGAGCTCCCTCTCCCAGCATCAACACAAACACCTATGCTCTTGCGCAGCGGCGGCTGCGGCGGCGGCGGCGGCGGCGGCGGCGGCATTGTGGGTGGCGAGAACAAACCAAGTTGCTGGCCTCTCCCGGATGGACAGGACGGGGCGTGGCTCTCCCACTGTCTCTGGGGACTTCCCCTGGCAGGAAACCTTCCCAAGAGCCCTCGGTGCGAGGGGGCTGTGGGCCTCTCCCGCGCGGCCTAGGCGTCGTTGGCATCCTGGCCGTGGTCGGCGTCGTCGGAGGCTTGCCCAGGGGCCCCGCAGCCCAATCCAAAAGGACTGCCCCGAAGTGGCTGCTCAGACACCGGCACGTGGCCCTGCAGCCACTGCCTCCCCGCCTGCTGTGCCTCTGGGGCAAGCTCCCAGCCCACCCCGGCTCCCCCAGCTCCCTCGCTCCCAGCCTCTTCCCTGGGTCCCCTGCTCCGCTCCCCCGCCCCCACCCCACCTCCTCCTCCTGCCCTTGCCCTCCTCAGCCCCGCCAAGCCTGAGCAGCAGAGCTGGGGATATGACTTGGGCCCAGGAGCCAGCGAGCCTGCTCTGGATGATGGTGCCACTCCCATCCAAAGGAAGCTTCCTTCTGCGAGCCCACTTGCGCTTGAGCTGAGGCTAGGCCCTGCTCGCTCAGGCATCCTCAGGGCTCCAGGCTGACTCAAGGGCCTGCAGGGCCTGCAGGGCAGTCCCGCTGAGCCCAGCGGCCCCCGCTGCCTCCTGCCTGAACACCTGCTTTTGGGACTTGTCCTCCGCCGCCTCTGCCTGCTCCTCCTGCTTCTCCCCCACCGCTGAAGCCCCTGCCGCCTGCCGCTGCCTCCTGCCGCCGCGGTCCTCCTCCGCCACCACCTCCACCACGTCCACGACGTCCTCCATCAGCAGCAGCCACTCCTCCCGCTGGGGCCGAGCCTTCCCTCAGGGCCTCCACCCGGAAGGGGGCGCTCTCTCCCAAAGGTGCGCCAGCTAGCGCCTGCCTGCACGTGACCCCACTCCCCCCATCTACTGAAGAGCCCCTCCCCGCAGGCAGGCGGCCCAGGACTGCTGGGCAGTGGCAAGGTCCTCCGCGACCCCTGCCTCACTGGCCATGCCGCTCTGAGCTGAGGCAGCCATGCAGGACCAGGAGGTGGGAGCTGAGCAGCTGGGCCCCACAGAAGGGCTAGGGGCTGGGAGCAGCCCTGGCCACTGCCCTGCGCCCTTGCCCGCCTAGGCCCTGCTGCTTGAGGCTACCAGCGCTGCACGGTGGCCAAAGTGCCCCTGGAGCAGGCCAAGCCGAGGGAGGCTTGGTGGGGGGTGGGTGGGTGGGGGTGCCAGGGCCAGATGCGCATGCGCACAGCTCAGAGGCGCCAGGCTGGCGGCAGGCCTGGCAGGGAAGGCCCTCAGCTCTCTCGGCCAATCAGAGACAAGGCAGGGGGCGTCCCCCATCAAGGCCCCCCCCCCCGCGCCCAGCCCCGGGCCCCGGGGCCCCCGGGACCTGTCTCCCAGGCTCCCCGGCACCGCCCTACCTGCCGCCACCCACCCCGTGGCCAGGGGCCTGGCCTCTCGGGCACTGCTCAAGGTGCCCACCTGCACCTGCTTGACCTCTCTCAAGTCCAACTTGATCTTCCCCGTGGCACGGTCGACTCGTCTTTCACCTAGGCCCTTCAAGCTGAGCGAGGCCTCCCACAAGACAGGAGGCCCGGTTGCAGGGCAGCGTGCTGCAGTGGTCCTGCCCAGATCTCTTGCAGGTCCACGTCGTGGGCCGCCGCAGGTCATGCTCTGGCTTGCCTAGGGACTGTGTATCCAGCCTTGGCTAGGCTGGACCTGCCTAGCCATTGAGGGGCCCCAGAGCCCCAAGAGTCCAGCCCGGAGCCCTGTCCTTGTCTCTGCACCTCTGCCTGAGGGGCTCCCTGGGCCTCCGGGGTCTCTCGGGCCCTTGGCAGCCCGCACGGGCCTCCCTCTCTCTTCCCTGCCAGAAAGCCTCACAGAAAGCTACCAGGGCAGGACACCAAAGACACCGCCTCCTGGGTGGCCGGCATCCACGGCAGGTCAGGCGGGCACTTGGTGTGCTCCCGCCCTTGCAGGAGGGGCCTTCTGAAGCGCCGGGCCAAGGCCTGCCTGGCCGCCAGACAACGGAGCTGGCCCAGGCCCCTCCCGGGCAAGGCGTGCCACTGCAGGCCACTCCGCCCTAGCCACAAGGCTTGCAGACCCCGAGACGGGACACACTCTTTGCTGGCACGGTGACCACCCCGAAATCCGTGTGCGAGCCCAGAGAGCGAGGTGCTGAGGACAGAGCCCGCTCAAGGAACATCACGCCCCGCCAACCCCGCCCCGGTGGCAGGCCCACAGGGGAGACTGAATTCTTTCCGAGTCATGCCTGCCCCTTGTGAGAGGGTCTGCCCAGGTCCAGCCTACACCTTCCTTCGCAGCCCTTGGGTCGGGGCGCGGAAGGAGGCTCAGGCTAAGCCATCCTGGTCCATCCCAGGCACCCCCAGGGCTCGTCCAAAGGCACAGAGCGAGATCGACATCTGCTCGTGTGTGGGTAGGCGGCAGTCGGTGAGGCGGCGGTGCCGGTCCACCTCCCAAACCTTCCATGCCGGGCCAGCCTTTCCACAAGGGGCTGCTCCCATGGGAGAAAGGGTACCGGTGCCCGGGAGAAGGGGGAAGACGGTGCTGCAGCTGTTGGCCTCAGGAGCAGGAGGTCGGGAGTGCGTGGGATGGGCTGCAGGGGCGGGGGGCGGGGGTGCCCTGGGGCGGGCCGGCTCCCACGGGGGCTCTTCCTCTGGGTGTGGACTTTGGCCCCTTGTCCTGCTCGGGTCCTTGAACTCGCCCCTGCCCAAGACGGGTGCTTCGGGCTGGCCTCTCCTCTGGGCCCGTGGATGGAGGAAGCCCCGTCCCCTGCCCCTGTTTGAGGGCCCTGTCTCCAAGTGGGCCGTCTGCCCTTTCGGCCTCCTCCTCCTCCCAGGCCCTGGCCGCGAACCAAAGGCCGTGGCCGCTCCACAGCGCCAAGGTAGGCTGCCCCCAGCTCCGTCCTCCACTTCCACAGGCCCGCCTCTCTCCCTCAGACAGGCAGTTCCTCAGCCAGCGGGTGCCCAAGCCCCGCAGGACCCTGGCCACTCACGCATACCGCATGAACCCCCCAGACAAACCCACAGCAAGACACGAGCACTCCTCAGAGGCTTTAGGTCTCGCTCAGCCTCGGGCCAGGCACGGGGGCGGAACCCACCGGCTGGAACGCTCCCTGGCCTCATGTCTCTCCTGGGCTCTGAGCACTCATCTGGGGCACCCGTGGGCCCCTCTGGCCTCCTCGTCTTCCACCTGGCCCAACCCGTGCCCCATCGCCTCCATCTCCAGGTCACGCGTGCCCAGAACACACTCGAGCACTCGTACACACCCCCACACAGGCACACGGGCACACAGGGACACGGGACCAAGGCCACAACCCGGGGGAACACGAGGAGGAGGAGGACCTGCTTGGGCCAACCACCGGGAGCAAGGGGCCAAGAGGCAGAGAAGCCTGCCCTTTAGGGAACCCTCCCCTGTTCTTTCCCCCAGGCCTCGAGTACTGGGCGCCCGCTAGCCTCGGGCCGTGTCCAGGCTGGCCTCTGGTCTGGTGCTGGCAGCCGAAGGGTGGCCGGGACCTTGCAAGGGAGACTCTGCACATCGGCACAGGACGAGGTAGAGGTAGAGGGGAGCCGAGCTCCTCGAGACCTGGAGGCCTTTGGCCAGGAGGGCAGGGGCAGGGGGAGAAGTGGTGGCGGCGCCAGGGCCTGGCGTGGGCGGCTGGTGTGGCTGGGGGTGCAGAGGCAGCCGCCCGGACACCGCCCACGCTGTCGGAGGCGCCCAAGCCCGACAGCGACGGTCACTCCGACGGACAACAGGGCTCCAGCAGCCACGCCTGGCTGGGAGACAGACCCTGCCCCTGAAAGCGCCGGTGGTCTGAATCCCGGGAGACCGGGGGCCCTCCGGCCCTCGCTCCTGCGCCCCAGCCACTCCCTGGATGGCCTGAGAGCCCGCCCCACGCCCAGGCTCCTCTGAGCCTCAGCCTCCCCTTCTGCTGGGAAAGGGCAGGCCCGGCTTCCTGAGGACCCTCCTTTCCGCGCCGGGGGCACGGGGCCCTGGGCTCCCCAAGGACACCTGCTCCTCTCCGTTACCTCGCCTGCGGCTGCCGTCCTCTCGCAAGTAGTAGCGCGTGCTGTGGGGCCACACATCCTCCGTGATGACCTGGCGGGGGAGACAGACCGGGGCAGGACAGGCTAGCCGCGGCCCAGGGCGGACCCCTTCGCCAGGAGCCCGGGGACACCAACACGGCCACTGCTGAAGACGGCCAGAGGCACCCCACCTCAGCCACCCAGGCAGAGCCTGGGCAGCCCTGGTGCGACTGCCCACGGTGAGCAAGTTGAGGCTGGTGGGGTCCTGCCTGCGGCTGGGGGGCTCCCCGGTCACAGGCCCAGAACCACTGGACCGCAGTGGAACGGGACACCCGGTATCCTGGAGGACGAGCGGGGACCCAGGGGATGAGCAGCCAGCGCCCCCCCACCCACGCCCTCCCACGCTCACCCCCACCAGCCAGGCCACCAGCGCCTACCTGCGATGCCAAGGTGGTACTCCCTAACGATCACTCTGTTCCAGAAGGAGGGGCTGTGCCCAAAGGAAAACACCAACTCGCGGCGGTAGGTAGCCGGGGTGGCCCCGTTCCTGCACCTGCCACACCCAAGACGAGGGCAAGGAGGAGAGCCCGGCCAGGGCTCCCGAGCTTGCCTGTTTGGCGGCGGTGACCCCCGTCCTTTGCTCCTCTGCCTGGGCTCACAGCCAGGCCTGCTGGACAGCCCCCTGCGCCCTGCCTGCTGGTTGCCAGGCCTGCTCGCCCCGCCCCCACGGGGCTTCAGCTCCCCCAGCCTCACCTCCACACGGGGCGGCTAGCCAAGCACGTCTTCGTCTCGGTCACTCGTCATGGCAGCGGATGGTTCCGAACGTGCAACTCGTCAAGGAGGTGTCGCCTGCTTCATGCCAGACAAGGAAGGGCCCCAAAGCCCTGAACCGGTCCCTCCCTCCCACCCGTCACCCGCCTGTCCCCGCACATGCGGGGACACGCACACACAAACACTCACGCTCCAACTTGAAACCCACCCACGCCCACACCCAGACGGCCCCTGGACCTCAGCCCCTGCCCTGTCTTCACACATGCGCCTGCCTGGGGGAATCCTTGGTGTCCTACACCTCTGGGGCTGGCTGTGGACACCCACACGGGGAGGGCCGGCTTGCTGAGCACTCCCGATCACTGCACAGGGCCTGGGGGTGCGGGGGCAGGCCACCGCTGCTCCCCAGGTCTGCCGGTGCTCGGTCCCCGTCTGACTCAGGCCTTCTCTGCCGGGATGGGGCTGTGGGCTGAAAGGCCGCCCTTGGCTGCTGACCGCACCCATCTACAGAAGGGGCTGAGGGACTGCTGCCTGGAGCCCAGCCCGACTCCCAGCCTGCCAGGGGCAGGGCCTGTGGCTGGGAGCCTGGGGCCGTGGGTGGAGCTGGGGGGGGCCTCTGGGTGGGAGGGAGTGAGTGCCTTGCCCCCATTGTATTTTTATTTTTTTTTGTCTTTTTGCCATTTCTTGGGCCGCTCTCGTGGCATATGGAGGTTCCCAGGCTAGGGGTCTAATCGGAGCTATAGCCACCGGCCTATGCCAGAGCCACAGCAACGCGGGATCCGAGCCGTGTCTGAGACCTACACCACAGCTCACGGCAACGCCGGATCCTTAACCCACTGAGCAAGGGCAGGGATCGAACCCGCAACCTCATGGTTCCTAGTCGGATTCGTTAACCACTGCGCCACCACGGGAACTCCCTTTGCCCCCATTCTAGTGTGTGGGCCAAGGGCCCGGGGAAGCAGGGATGGTAGCCTCTAGGCGGGCCAGACGGGGTCTGCCCAGCAGAGCTCCCTCTCCCAGCATCAACACAAACACCTATGCTCTTGCGCGGCGGCGGCGGCGGCGGCGGCGGCGGCGGCGGCGGCGGCGGCGGCGGCGGCGGCGGCGGCGGCGGCGGCATTGTGGGTGGCGAGAACAAACCAAGTCGCTGGCCTCTCCCGGATGGACAGGACGGGGCGTGGCTCTCCCACTGTCTCCGGGGACTTCCCCTGGCAGGAAACCTTCCCAAGAGCCCTCGGTGCGAGGGGGCTGTGGGCCTCTCCCGCGCGGCCTAGGCGTCGTTGGCATCCTGGCCGTGGTCGGCGTCGTCGGAGGCTTGCCCAGGGGCCCCGCAGCCCAATCCAAAAGGACTGCCCCGAAGTGGCTGCTCAGACACCGGCACGTGGCCCTGCAGCCACTGCCTCCCCGCCTGCTGTGCCTCTGGGGCAAGCTCCCAGCCCACCCCGGCTCCCCCAGCTCCCTCGCTCCCAGCCTCTTCCCTGGGTCCCCTGCTCCGCTCCCCCGCCCCCACACCACCTCCTCCTCCTGCCCTTGCCCTCCTCAGCCCCGCCAAGCCTGAGCAGCAGAGCTGGGGATATGACTTGGGCCCAGGAGCCAGCGAGCCTGCTCTGGATGATGGTGCCACTCCCATCCAAAGGAAGCCTCCTTCTGCGAGCCCACTTGCGCTTGAGCTGAGGCTAGGCCCTGCTCGCTCGGGCATCCTCAGGGCTCCAGTCTGACTCAAGGGCCTGCAGGGCCTGCAGGGCAGTCCCGCTGAGCCCAGCGGCCCCCGCTGCCTCCTGCCTGAACACCTGCTTTTGGGACTTGTCCTCCGCCGCCTCTGCCTGCTCCTCCTGCTTCTCCCCCACCGCTGAAGCCCCTGCCGCCTGCCGCTGCCTCCTGCCGCCGCGGTCCTCCTCCGCCACCACCTCCACCACGTCCACGACGTCCTCCATCAGCAGCAGCCACTCCTCCCGCTGGGGCCGAGCCTTCCCTCAGGGCCTCCACCCGGAAGGGGGCGCTCTCTCCCAAAGGTGCGCCAGCTAGCGCCTGCCTGCACGTGACCCCACTCCCCCCATCTACTGAAGAGCCCCTCCCCGCAGGCAGGCGGCCCAGGACTGCTGGGCAGTGGCAAGGTCCTCCGCGACCCCTGCCTCACTGGCCATGCCGCTCTGAGCTGAGGCAGCCATGCAGGACCAGGAGGTGGGAGCTGAGCAGCTGGGCCCCACAGAAGGGCTAGGGGCTGGGAGCAGCCCTGGCCACTGCCCTGCGCCCTTACCCGCCTAGGCCCTGCTGCTTGAGGCTACCAGCGCTGCACGGTGGCCAAAGTGCCCCTAGAGCAGGCCAAGCCGAGGGAGGCTTGTTGGGGGTGGGTTGGGGGGGTGCCAGGGCCAGATGCGCATGCGCACAGCTCAGAGGCGCCAGGCTGGCAGCAGGCCTGGCAGGGAAGGCCCTCAGCTCTCTCGGCCAATCAGAGACAAGGCAGGGGGCGTCCCCCATCAAGGCCCCCCCCCCGCGCCCCGCCCCGGGCCCCGGGACCTCCCTCCCAGGCTCCCCGGCACCGCCCCACCTGCCCCCACCCACCCCGTGGCCAGGGGCCTGCACCTGCTTGACCTCTCTCAAGTCCAACTTGATCTTCCCCGTGGCACGGTCGACTCGTCTTTCACCTAGGCCCTTCAAGCTGAGCGAGGCCTCCCACAAGACAGGAGGCCCGGTTGCAGGGCAGCGTGCTGCAGTGGTCCTGCCCAGATCTCTTGCAGGTCCACGTCGTGGGCCGCCGCAGGTCATGCTCTGGCTTGCCTAGGGACTGTGTATCCAGCCTTGGCTAGGCTGGACCTGCCTAGCCATTGAGGGGCCCCAGAGCCCCAAGAGTCCAGCCCGGAGCCCTGTCCTTGTCTCTGCACCTCTGCCTGAGGGGCTCCCTGGGCCTCCGGGGTCTCTCGGGCCCTTGGCAGCCCGCACGGGCCTCCCTCTCTCTTCCCTGCCAGAAAGCCTCACAGAAAGCTACCAGGGCAGGACACCAAAGACACCGCCTCCTGGGTGGCCGGCATCCACGGCAGGTCAGGCGGGCACTTGGTGTGCTCCCGCCCTTGCAGGAGGGGCCTTCTGAAGCGCCGGGCCAAGGCCTGCCTGGCCGCCAGACAACGGAGCTGGCCCAGGCCCCTCCCGGGCAAGGCGTGCCACTGCAGGCCACTCCGCCGTAGCCACAAGGCTTGCAGACCCCGAGACGGGACACACTCTTTGCTGGCACGGTGACCACCCCGAAATCCGTGTGCGAGCCCAGAGAGCGAGGTGCTGAGGACAGAGCCCGCTCAAGGAACATCACGCCCCGCCAACCCCGCCCCGGTGGCAGGCCCACAGGGGAGACTGAATTCTTTCCGAGTCATGCCTGCCCCTTGTGAGAGGGTCTGCCCAGGTCCAGCCTACACCTTCCTTCGCAGCCCTTGGGTCGGGGCGCGGAAGGAGGCTCAGGCTAAGCCATCCTGGTCCATCCCAGGCACCCCCAGGGCTCGTCCAAAGGCACAGAGCGAGATCGACATCTGCTCGTGTGTGGGTAGGCGGCAGTCGGTGAGGCGGCGGTGCCGGTCCCCCTCCCAAACCTTCCATGCCGGGCCAGCCTTTCCACAAGGGGCTGCTCCCATGGGAGAAAGGGTACCGGTGCCCGGGAGAAGGGGGAAGACGGTGCTGCAGCTGTTGGCCTCAGGAGCAGGAGGTCGGGAGTGCGTGGGATGGGCTGCAGGGGCGGGGGGCGGGGGTGCCCTGGGGCGGGCCGGCTCCCACGGGGGCTCTTCCTCTGGGTGTGGACTTTGGCCCCTTGTCCTGCTCGGGTCCTTGAACTCGCCCCTGCCCAAGACGGGTGCTTCGGGCTGGCCTCTCCTCTGGGCCCGTGGATGGAGGAAGCCCCGTCCCCTGCCCCTGTTTGAGGGCCCTGTCTCCAAGTGGGCCGTCTGCCCTTTCGGCCTCCTCCTCCTCCCAGGCCCTGGCCGCGAACCAAAGGCCGTGGCCGCTCCACAGCGCCAAGGTAGGCTGCCCCCAGCTCCGTCCTCCACTTCCACAGGCCCGCCTCTCTCCCTCAGACAGGCAGTTCCTCAGCCAGCGGGTGCCCAAGCCCCGCAGGACCCTGGCCACTCACGCATACCGCATGAACCCCCCAGACAAACCCACAGCAAGACACGAGCACTCCTCAGAGGCTTTAGGTCTCGCTCAGCCTCGGGCCAGGCACGGGGGCGGAACCCACCGGCTGGAACGCTCCCTGGCCTCATGTCTCTCCTGGGCTCTGAGCACTCATCTGGGGCACCCGTGGGCCCCTCTGGCCTCCTCGTCTTCCACCTGGCCCAACCCGTGCCCCATCGCCTCCATCTCCAGGTCACGCGTGCCCAGAACACACTCGAGCACTCGTACACACCCCCACACAGGCACACGGGCACACAGGGACACGGGACCAAGGCCACAACCCGGGGGAACACGAGGAGGAGGAGGACCTGCTTGGGCCAACCACCGGGAGCAAGGGGCCAAGAGGCAGAGAAGCCTGCCCTTTAGGGAACCCTCCCCTGTTCTTTCCCCCAGGCCTCGAGTACTGGGCGCCCGCTAGCCTCGGGCCGTGTCCAGGCTGGCCTCTGGTCTGGTGCTGGCAGCCGAAGGGGTGGCCGGGACCTTGCAAGGGAGACTCTGCACATCGGCACAGGACGAGGTAGAGGTAGAGGGGAGCCGAGCTCCTCGAGACCTGGAGGCCTTTGGCCAGGAGGGCAGGGGCAGGGGGAGAAGTGGTGGCGGCGCCAGGGCCTGGCGTGGGCGGCTGGTGTGGCTGGGGGTGCAGAGGCAGCCGCCCGGACACCGCCCACGCTGTCGGAGGCGCCCAAGCCCGACAGCGACGGTCACTCCGACGGACAACAGGGCTCCAGCAGCCACGCCTGGCTGGGAGACAGACCCTGCCCCTGAAAGCGCCGGTGGTCTGAATCCCGGGAGACCGGGGGCCCTCCGGCCCTCGCTCCTGCGCCCCAGCCACTCCCTGGATGGCCTGAGAGCCCGCCCCACGCCCAGGCTCCTCTGAGCCTCAGCCTCCCCTTCTGCTGGGAAAGGGCAGGCCCGGCTTCCTGAGGACCCTCCTTTCCGCGCCGGGGGCACGGGGCCCTGGGCTCCCCAAGGACACCTGCTCCTCTCCGTTACCTCGCCTGCGGCTGCCGTCCTCTCACGGGTAGTAGCGCGTGCTGTGGGGCCACACATCCTCCGTGATGACCTGGCGGGGGAGACAGACCGGGGCAGGACAGGCTAGCCGCGGCCCAGGGCGGACCCCTTCGCCAGGAGCCCGGGGACACCAACACGGCCACTGCTGAAGACGGCCAGAGGCACCCCACCTCAGCCACCCAGGCAGAGCCTGGGCAGCCCTGGTGCGACTGCCCACGGTGAGCAAGTTGAGGCTGGTGGGGTCCTGCCTGCGGCTGGGGGGCTCCCCGGTCACAGGCCCAGAACCACTGGACCGCAGTGGAACGGGACACCCGGTATCCTGGAGGACGAGCGGGGACCCAGGGGATGAGCAGCCAGCGCCCCCCCACCCACGCCCTCCCACGCTCACCCCCACCAGCCAGGCCACCAGCGCCTACCTGCGATGCCAAGGTGGTACTCCCTAACGATCACTCTGTTCCAGAAGGAGGGGCTGTGCCCAAAGGAAAACACCAACTCGCGGCGGTAGGTAGCCGGGGTGGCCCCGTTCCTGCACCTGCCACACCCAAGACGAGGGCAAGGAGGAGAGCCCGGCCAGGGCTCCCGAGCCCTGTCCTTTGCTCCTCTGCCTGGGCTCACAGCCAGGCCTGCTGGACAGCCCCCTGCGCCCTGCCTGCTGGTTGCCAGGCCTGCTCGCCCCGCCCCCACGGGGCTTCAGCTCCCCCAGCCTCACCTCCACACGGGGCGGCTAGCCAAGCACGTCTTCGTCTCGGTCACTCGTCACGGCCAACCGCAGCGGATGGTTCCGAACGTGCAACTCGTCAAGGAGGGGTCGCCTGCTTCATGCCAGACAAGGAAGGGCCCCAAAGCCCTGAACCGGTCCCTCCCTCCCACCCGTCATCCGCCTGTCCCCGCACATGCGGGGACACGCACACACAAACACTCACGCTCCAACTTGAAACCCACCCACGCCCACACCCAGACGGCCCCTGGACCTCAGCCCCTGCCCTGTCTGCACACATGCGCCTGCCTGGGGGAATCCTTGGTGTCCTGCACCTCTGGGGCTGGCTGTGGACACCCACACGGGGAGGGCCGGCTTGCTGAGCACTCCCGATCACTGCACAGGGCCTGGGGGTGCGGGGGCAGGCCACCGCTGCTCCCCAGGTCTGCCGGTGCTCGGTCCCCGTCTGACTCAGGCCTTCTCTGCCGGGATGGGGCTGTGGGCTGAAAGGCCGCCCTTGGCTGCTGACCGCACCCATCTACAGAAGGGGCTGAGGGGCTGCGCGCCTGGAGCCCAGCCCGACTCCCAGCCTGCCAGGGGCAGGGCCTGTGGCTGGGAGCCTGGGGCCGTGGGTGGAGCTGGGGGGGGCCTCTGGGTGGGAGGGAGTGAGTGCCTTGCCCCCATTCTAGTGTGTGGGCTAAGGGCCCGGGGAAGCAGGGATGGTAGCCTCTAGGCGGGCCAGACGGGGTCTGCCCAGCAGAGCTCCCTCTCCCAGCATCAACACAAACACCTATGCTCTTGTGCGGCGTCGCGGCGGCGGCGGCGGCGGCATTGTGGGTGGCGAGAACAAACCAAGTCGCTGGCCTCTCCCGGATGGACAGGACGGGGCGTGGCTCTCCCACTGTCTCTGGGGACTTCCCCTGGCAGGAAACCTTCCCAAGAGCCCTCGGTGCGAGGGGGCTGTGGGCCTCTCCCGCGCGGCCTAGGCGTCGTTGGCATCCTGGCCGTGGTCGGCGTCGTCGGAGGCTTGCCCAGGGGCCCCGCAGCCCAATCCAAAAGGACTGCCCCGAAGTGGCTGCTCAGACACCGGCACGTGGCCCTGCAGCCACTGCCTCCCCGCCTGCTGTGCCTCTGGGGCAAGCTCCCAGCCCACCCCGGCTCCCCCAGCTCCCTCGCTCCCAGCCTCTTCCCTGGGTCCCCTGCTCCGCTCCCCCGCCCCCACACCACCTCCTCCTCCTGCCCTTGCCCTCCTCAGCCCCGCCAAGCCTGAGCAGCAGAGCTGGGGATATGACTTGGGCCCAGGAGCCAGCGAGCCTGCTCTGGATGATGGTGCCACTCCCATCCAAAGGAAGCCTCCTTCTGCGAGCCCACTTGCGCTTGAGCTGAGGCTAGGCCCTGCTCGCTCGGGCATCCTCAGGGCTCCAGTCTGACTCAAGGGCCTGCAGGGCCTGCAGGGCAGTCCCGCTGAGCCCAGCGGCCCCCGCTGCCTCCTGCCTGAACACCTGCTTTTGGGACTTGTCCTCCGCCGCCTCTGCCTGCTCCTCCTGCTTCTCCCCCACCGCTGAAGCCCCTGCCGCCTGCCGCTGCCTCCTGCCGCCGCGGTCCTCCTCCGCCACCACCTCCACCACGTCCACGACGTCCTCCATCAGCAGCAGCCACTCCTCCCGCTGGGGCCGAGCCTTCCCTCAGGGCCTCCACCCGGAAGGGGGCGCTCTCTCCCAAAGGTGCGCCAGCTAGCGCCTGCCTGCACGTGACCCCACTCCCCCCATCTACTGAAGAGCCCCTCCCCGCAGGCAGGCGGCCCAGGACTGCTGGGCAGTGGCAAGGTCCTCCGCGACCCCTGCCTCACTGGCCATGCCGCTCTGAGCTGAGGCAGCCATGCAGGACCAGGAGGTGGGAGCTGAGCAGCTGGGCCCCACAGAAGGGCTAGGGGCTGGGAGCAGCCCTGGCCACTGCCCTGCGCCCTTGCCCGCCTAGGCCCTGCTGCTTGAGGCTACCAGCGCTGCACGGTGGCCAAAGTGCCCCTGGAGCAGGCCAAGCCGAGGGAGGCTTGGTGGGGGGTGGGTGGGTGGGGGTGCCAGGGCCAGATGCGCATGCGCACAGCTCAGAGGCGCCAGGCTGGCGGCAGGCCTGGCAGGGAAGGCCCTCAGCTCTCTCGGCCAATCAGAGACAAGGCAGGGGGCGTCCCCCATCAAGGCCCCCCCCCCCCGCGCCCCACCCCGGGCCCCCGGGACCTGCCTCCCAGGCTCCCCGGCACCGCCCCACCTGCCCCCACCCACCCCGTGGCCAGGGGCCTGCACCTGCTTGACCTCTCTCAAGTCCAACTTGATCTTCCCCGTGGCACGGTCGACTCGTCTTTCACCTAGGCCCTTCAAGCTGAGCGAGGCCTCCCACAAGACAGGAGGCCCGGTTGCAGGGCAGCGTGCTGCAGTGGTCCTGCCCAGATCTCTTGCAGGTCCACGTCGTGGGCCGCCGCAGGTCATGCTCTGGCTTGCCTAGGGACTGTGTATCCAGCCTTGGCTAGGCTGGACCTGCCTAGCCATTGAGGGGCCCCAGAGCCCCAAGAGTCCAGCCCGGAGCCCTGTCCTTGTCTCTGCACCTCTGCCTGAGGGGCTCCCTGGGCCTCCGGGGTCTCTCGGGCCCTTGGCAGCCCGCACGGGCCTCCCTCTCTCTTCCCTGCCAGAAAGCCTCACAGAAAGCTACCAGGGCAGGACACCAAAGACACCGCCTCCTGGGTGGCCGGCATCCACGGCAGGTCAGGCGGGCACTTGGTGTGCTCCCGCCCTTGCAGGAGGGGCCTTCTGAAGCGCCGGGCCAAGGCCTGCCTGGCCGCCAGACAACGGAGCTGGCCCAGGCCCCTCCCGGGCAAGGCGTGCCACTGCAGGCCACTCCGCCCTAGCCACAAGGCTTGCAGACCCCGAGACGGGACACACTCTTTGCTGGCACGGTGACCACCCCGAAATCCGTGTGCGAGCCCAGAGAGCGAGGTGCTGAGGACAGAGCCCGCTCAAGGAACATCACGCCCCGCCAACCCCGCCCCGGTGGCAGGCCCACAGGGGAGACTGAATTCTTTCCGAGTCATGCCTGCCCCTTGTGAGAGGGTCTGCCCAGGTCCAGCCTACACCTTCCTTCGCAGCCCTTGGGTCGGGGCGCGGAAGGAGGCTCAGGCTAAGCCATCCTGGTCCATCCCAGGCACCCCCAGGGCTCGTCCAAAGGCACAGAGCGAGATCGACATCTGCTCGTGTGTGGGTAGGCGGCAGTCGGTGAGGCGGCGGTGCCGGTCCACCTCCCAAACCTTCCATGCCGGGCCAGCCTTTCCACAAGGGGCTGCTCCCATGGGAGAAAGGGTACCGGTGCCCGGGAGAAGGGGGAAGACGGTGCTGCAGCTGTTGGCCTCAGGAGCAGGAGGTCGGGAGTGCGTGGGATGGGCTGCAGGGGCGGGGGGCGGGGGTGCCCTGGGGCGGGCCGGCTCCCACGGGGGCTCTTCCTCTGGGTGTGGACTTTGGCCCCTTGTCCTGCTCGGGTCCTTGAACTCGCCCCTGCCCAAGACGGGTGCTTCGGGCTGGCCTCTCCTCTGGGCCCGTGGATGGAGGAAGCCCCGTCCCCTGCCCCTGTTTGAGGGCCCTGTCTCCAAGTGGGCCGTCTGCCCTTTCGGCCTCCTCCTCCTCCCAGGCCCTGGCCGCGAACCAAAGGCCGTGGCCGCTCCACAGCGCCAAGGTAGGCTGCCCCCAGCTCCGTCCTCCACTTCCACAGGCCCGCCTCTCTCCCTCAGACAGGCAGTTCCTCAGCCAGCGGGTGCCCAAGCCCCGCAGGACCCTGGCCACTCACGCATACCGCATGAACCCCCCAGACAAACCCACAGCAAGACACGAGCACTCCTCAGAGGCTTTAGGTCTCGCTCAGCCTCGGGCCAGGCACGGGGGCGGAACCCACCGGCTGGAACGCTCCCTGGCCTCATGTCTCTCCTGGGCTCTGAGCACTCATCTGGGGCACCCGTGGGCCCCTCTGGCCTCCTCGTCTTCCACCTGGCCCAACCCGTGCCCCATCGCCTCCATCTCCAGGTCACGCGTGCCCAGAACACACTCGAGCACTCGTACACACCCCCACACAGGCACACGGGCACACAGGGACACGGGACCAAGGCCACAACCCGGGGGAACACGAGGAGGAGGAGGACCTGCTTGGGCCAACCACCGGGAGCAAGGGGCCAAGAGGCAGAGAAGCCTGCCCTTTAGGGAACCCTCCCCTGTTCTTTCCCCCAGGCCTCGAGTACTGGGCGCCCGCTAGCCTCGGGCCGTGTCCAGGCTGGCCTCTGGTCTGGTGCTGGCAGCCGAAGGGGTGGCCGGGACCTTGCAAGGGAGACTCTGCACATCGGCACAGGACGAGGTAGAGGTAGAGGGGAGCCGAGCTCCTCGCGACCTGGAGGCCTTTGGCCAGGAGGGCAGGGGCAGGGGGAGAAGTGGTGGCGGCGCCAGGGCCTGGCGTGGGCGGCTGGTGTGGCTGGGGGTGCAGAGGCAGCCGCCCGGACACCGCCCACGCTGTCGGAGGCGCCCAAGCCCGACAGCGACGGTCACTCCGACGGACAACAGGGCTCCAGCAGCCACGCCTCGCTGGGAGACAGACCCTGCCCCTGAAAGCGCCGGTGGTCTGAATCCCGGGAGACCGGGGGCCCTCCGGCCCTCGCTCCTGCGCCCCAGCCACTCCCTGGATGGCCTGAGAGCCCGCCCCACGCCCAGGCTCCTCTGAGCCTCAGCCTCCCCTTCTGCTGGGAAAGGGCAGGCCCGGCTTCCTGAGGACCCTCCTTTCCGCGCCGGGGGCACGGGGCCCTGGGCTCCCCAAGGACACCTGCTCCTCTCCGTTACCTCGCCTGCGGCTGCCGTCCTCTCGCGGGTAGTAGCGCGTGCTGTGGGGCCACACATCCTCCGTGATGACCTGGCGGGGGAGACAGACCGGGGCAGGACAGGCTAGCCGCGGCCCAGGGCGGACCCCTTCGCCAGGAGCCCGGGGACACCAACACGGCCACTGCTGAAGACGGCCAGAGGCACCCCACCTCAGCCACCCAGGCAGAGCCTGGGCAGCCCTGGTGCGACTGCCCACGGTGAGCAAGTTGAGGCTGGTGGGGTCCTGCCTGCGGCTGGGGGGCTCCCCGGTCACAGGCCCAGAACCACTGGACCGCAGTGGAACGGGACACCCGGTATCCTGGAGGACGAGCGGGGACCCAGGGGATGAGCAGCCAGCGCCCCCCCACCCACGCCCTCCCACGCTCACCCCCACCAGCCAGGCCACCAGCGCCTACCTGCGATGCCAAGGTGGTACTCCCTAACGATCACTCTGTTCCAGAAGGAGGGGCTGTGCCCAAAGGAAAACACCAACTCGCGGCGGTAGGTAGCCGGGGTGGCCCCGTTCCTGCACCTGCCACACCCAAGACGAGGGCAAGGAGGAGAGCCCGGCCAGGGCTCCCGAGCTTGCCTGTTTGGCGGCGGTGACCCCCGTCCTTTGCTCCTCTGCCTGGGCTCACAGCCAGGCCTGCTGGACAGCCCCCTGCGCCCTGCCTGCTGGTTGCCAGGCCTGCTCGCCCCGCCCCCACGGGGCTTCAGCTCCCCCAGCCTCACCTCCACACGGGGCGGCTAGCCAAGCACGTCTTCGTCTCGGTCACTCGTCACGGCAGCGGATGGTTCCGAACGTGCAACTCGTCAAGGAGGGGTCGCCTGCTTCATGCCAGACAAGGAAGGGCCCCAAAGCCCTGAACCGGTCCCTCCCTCCCACCCGTCATCCGCCTGTCCCCGCACATGCGGGGACACGCACACACAAACACTCACGCTCCAACTTGAAACCCACCCACGCCCACACCCAGACGGCCCCTGGACCTCAGCCCCTGCCCTGTCTTCACACATGCGCCTGCCTGGGGGAATCCTTGGTGTCCTACACCTCTGGGGCTGGCTGTGGACACCCACACGGGGAGGGCCGGCTTGCTGAGCACTCCCGATCACTGCACAGGGCCTGGGGGTGCGGGGGCAGGCCACCGCTGCTCCCCAGGTCTGCCGGTGCTCGGTCCCCGTCTGACTCAGGCCTTCTCTGCCGGGATGGGGCTGTGGGCTGAAAGGCCGCCCTTGGCTGCTGACCGCACCCATCTACAGAAGGGGCTGAGGGGCTGCGCGCCTGGAGCCCAGCCCGACTCCCAGCCTGCCAGGGGCAGGGCCTGTGGCTGGGAGCCTGGGGCCGTGGGTGGAGCTGGGGGGGGCCTCTGGGTGGGAGGGAGTGAGTGCCTTGCCCCCATTGTATTTTTATTTTTTTTTTGTCTTTTTGCCATTTCTTGGGCCGCTCTCGTGGCATATGGAGGTTCCCAGGCTAGGGGTCTAATCGGAGCTATAGCCACCGGCCTACGCCAGAGCCACAGCAACGCGGGATCCGAGCCGTGTCTGAGACCTACACCACAGCTCACGGCAACGCCGGATCCTTAACCCACTGAGCAAGGGCAGGGATCGAACCCGCAACCTCATGGTTCCTAGTCGGATTCGTTAACCACTGCGCCACCACGGGAACTCCCTTTGCCCCCATTCTAGTGTGTGGGCCAAGGGCCCGGGGAAGCAGGGATGGTAGCCTCTAGGCGGGCCAGACGGGGTCTGCCCAGCAGAGCTCCCTCTCCCAGCATCAACACAAACACCTATGCTCTATGCGCGGCGGCGGCGGCGGCGGCGGCGGCATTGTGGGTGGCGAGAACAAACCAAGTCGCTGGCCTCTCCCGGATGGACAGGACGGGGCGTGGCTCTCCCACTGTCTCCGGGGACTTCCCCTGGCAGGAAACCTTCCCAAGAGCCCTCGGTGCGAGGGGGCTGTGGGCCTCTCCCGCGCGGCCTAGGCGTCGTTGGCATCCTGGCCGTGGTCGGCGTCGTCGGAGGCTTGCCCAGGGGCCCCGCAGCCCAATCCAAAAGGACTGCCCCGAAGTGGCTGCTCAGGCACCGGCACGTGGCCCTGCAGCCACTGCCTCCCCGCCTGCTGTGCCTCTGGGGCAAGCTCCCAGCCCACCCCGGCTCCCCCAGCTCCCTCGCTCCCAGCCTCTTCCCTGGGTCCCCTGCTCCGCTCCCCCGCCCCCACACCACCTCCTCCTCCTGCCCTTGCCCTCCTCAGCCCCGCCAAGCCTGAGCAGCAGAGCTGGGGATATGACTTGGGCCCAGGAGCCAGCGAGCCTGCTCTGGATGATGGTGCCACTCCCATCCAAAGGAAGCCTCCTTCTGCGAGCCCACTTGCGCTTGAGCTGAGGCTAGGCCCTGCTCGCTCGGGCATCCTCAGGGCTCCAGTCTGACTCAAGGGCCTGCAGGGCCTGCAGGGCAGTCCCGCTGAGCCCAGCGGCCCCCGCTGCCTCCTGCCTGAACACCTGCTTTTGGGACTTGTCCTCCGCCGCCTCTGCCTGCTCCTCCTGCTTCTCCCCCACCGCTGAAGCCCCTGCCGCCTGCCGCTGCCTCCTGCCGCCGCGGTCCTCCTCCGCCACCACCTCCACCACGTCCACGACGTCCTCCATCAGCAGCAGCCACTCCTCCCGCTGGGGCCGAGCCTTCCCTCAGGGCCTCCACCCGGAAGGGGGCGCTCTCTCCCAAAGGTGCGCCAGCTAGCGCCTGCCTTCACGTGACCCCACTCCCCCCATCTACTGAAGAGCCCCTCCCCGCAGGCAGGCGGCCCAGGACTGCTGGGCAGTGGCAAGGTCCTCCGCGACCCCTGCCTCACTGGCCATGCCGCTCTGAGCTGAGGCAGCCATGCAGGACCAGGAGGTGGGAGCTGAGCAGCTGGGCCCCACAGAAGGGCTAGGGGCTGGGAGCAGCCCTGGCCACTGCCCTGCGCCCTTGCCCGCCTAGGCCCTGCTGCTTGAGGCTACCAGCGCTGCACGGTGGCCAAAGTGCCCCTGGAGCAGGCCAAGCCGAGGGAGGCTTGGTGGGGGGGGGGGGGGGTGCCAGGGCCAGATGCGCATGCGCACAGCTCAGAGGCGCCAGGCTGGCGGCAGGCCTGGCAGGGAAGGCCCTCAGCCCTCTCGGCCAATCAGAGACAAGGCAGGGGGCGTCCCCCCTCAAGGCCCCCCCCCCGCGCCCCGCCCCGGGCCCCGGGACCTGCCTCCCAGGCTCCCCGGCACCGCCCCACCTGCCCCCACCCACCCCGTGGCCAGGGGCCTGGCCTCTCGGGCACTGCTCAAGGTGCCCACCTGCACCTGCTTGACCTCTCTCAAGTCCAACTTGATCTTCCCCGTGGCACGGTCGACTCGTCTTTCACCTAGGCCCTTCAAGCTGAGCGAGGCCTCCCACAAGACAGGAGGCCCGGTTGCAGGGCAGCGTGCTGCAGTGGTCCTGCCCAGATCTCTTGCAGGTCCACGTCGTGGGCCGCCGCAGGTCATGCTCTGGCTTGCCTAGGGACTGTGTATCCAGCCTTGGCTAGGCTGGACCTGCCTAGCCATTGAGGGGCCCCAGAGCCCCAAGAGTCCAGCCCGGAGCCCTGTCCTTGTCTCTGCACCTCTGCCTGAGGGGCTCCCTGGGCCTCCGGGGTCTCTCGGGCCCTTGGCAGCCCGCACGGGCCTCCCTCTCTCTTCCCTGCCAGAAAGCCTCACAGAAAGCTACCAGGGCAGGACACCAAAGACACCGCCTCCTGGGTGGCCGGCATCCACGGCAGGTCAGGCGGGCACTTGGTGTGCTCCCGCCCTTGCAGGAGGGGCCTTCTGAAGCGCCGGGCCAAGGCCTGCCTGGCCGCCAGACAACGGAGCTGGCCCAGGCCCCTCCCGGGCAAGGCGTGCCACTGCAGGCCACTCCGCCCTAGCCACAAGGCTTGCAGACCCCGAGACGGGACACACTCTTTGCTGGCACGGTGACCACCCCGAAATCCGTGTGCGAGCCCAGAGAGCGAGGTGCTGAGGACAGAGCCCGCTCAAGGAACATCACGCCCCCGGGGGGACAACCCCGCCCCGCCAACCCCGCCCCGGTGGCAGCCCCACAGGGGAGACTGAATTCTTTCCGAGTCATGCCTGCCCCTTGTGAGAGGGTCTGCCCAGGTCCAGCCTACACCTTCCTTCGCAGCCCTTGGGTCGGGGCGCGGAAGGAGGCTCAGGCTAAGCCATCCTGGTCCATCCCAGGCACCCCCAGGGCTCGTCCAAAGGCACAGAGCGAGATCGACATCTGCTCGTGTGTGGGTAGGCGGCAGTCGGTGAGGCGGCGGTGCCGGTCCACCTCCCAAACCTTCCATGCCGGGCCAGCCTTTCCACAAGGGGCTGCTCCCATGGGAGAAAGGGTACCGGTGCCCGGGAGAAGGGGGAAGACGGTGCTGCAGCTGTTGGCCTCAGGAGCAGGAGGTCGGGAGTGCGTGGGATGGGCTGCAGGGGCGGGGGGCGGGGGTGCCCTGGGGCGGGCCGGCTCCCACGGGGGCTCTTCCTCTGGGTGTGGACTTTGGCCCCTTGTCCTGCTCGGGTCCTTGAACTCGCCCCTGCCCAAGACGGGTGCTTCGGGCTGGCCTCTCCTCTGGGCCCGTGGATGGAGGAAGCCCCGTCCCCTGCCCCTGTTTGAGGGCCCTGTCTCCAAGTGGGCCGTCTGCCCTTTCGGCCTCCTCCTCCTCCCAGGCCCTGGCCGCGAACCAAAGGCCGTGGCCGCTCCACAGCGCCAAGGTAGGCTGCCCCCAGCTCCGTCCTCCACTTCCACAGGCCCGCCTCTCTCCCTCAGACAGGCAGTTCCTCAGCCAGCGGGTGCCCAAGCCCCGCAGGACCCTGGCCACTCACGCATACCGCATGAACCCCCCAGACAAACCCACAGCAAGACACGAGCACTCCTCAGAGGCTTTAGGTCTCGCTCAGCCTCGGGCCAGGCACGGGGGCGGAACCCACCGGCTGGAACGCTCCCTGGCCTCATGTCTCTCCTGGGCTCTGAGCACTCATCTGGGGCACCCGTGGGCCCCTCTGGCCTCCTCGTCTTCCACCTGGCCCAACCCGTGCCCCATCGCCTCCATCTCCAGGTCACGCGTGCCCAGAACACACTCGAGCACTCGTACACACCCCCACACAGGCACACGGGCACACAGGGACACGGGACCAAGGCCACAACCCGGGGGAACACGAGGAGGAGGAGGACCTGCTTGGGCCAACCACCGGGAGCAAGGGGCCAAGAGGCAGAGAAGCCTGCCCTTTAGGGAACCCTCCCCTGTTCTTTCCCCCAGGCCTCGAGTACTGGGCGCCCGCTAGCCTCGGGCCGTGTCCAGGCTGGCCTCTGGTCTGGTGCTGGCAGCCGAAGGGTGGCCGGGACCTTGCAAGGGAGACTCTGCACATCGGCACAGGACGAGGTAGAGGTAGAGGGGAGCCGAGCTCCTCGAGACCTGGAGGCCTTTGGCCAGGAGGGCAGGGGCAGGGGGAGAAGTGGTGGCGGCGCCAGGGCCTGGCGTGGGCGGCTGGTGTGGCTGGGGGTGCAGAGGCAGCCGCCCGGACACCGCCCACGCTGTCGGAGGCGCCCAAGCCCGACAGCGACGGTCACTCCGACGGACAACAGGGCTCCAGCAGCCACGCCTCGCTGGGAGACAGACCCTGCCCCTGAAAGCGCCGGTGGTCTGAATCCCGGGAGACCGGGGGCCCTCCGGCCCTCGCTCCTGCGCCCCAGCCACTCCCTGGATGGCCTGAGAGCCCGCCCCACGCCCAGGCTCCTCTGAGCCTCAGCCTCCCCTTCTGCTGGGAAAGGGCAGGCCCGGCTTCCTGAGGACCCTCCTTTCCGCGCCGGGGGCACGGGGCCCTGGGCTCCCCAAGGACACCTGCTCCTCTCCGTTACCTCGCCTGCGGCTGCCGTCCTCTCACGGGTAGTAGCGCGTGCTGTGGGGCCACACATCCTCCGTGATGACCTGGCGGGGGAGACAGACCGGGGCAGGACAGGCTAGCCGCGGCCCAGGGCGGACCCCTTCGCCAGGAGCCCGGGGACACCAACACGGCCACTGCTGAAGACGGCCAGAGGCACCCCACCTCAGCCACCCAGGCAGAGCCTGGGCAGCCCTGGTGCGACTGCCCACGGTGAGCAAGTTGAGGCTGGTGGGGTCCTGCCTGCGGCTGGGGGGCTCCCCGGTCACAGGCCCAGAACCACTGGACCGCAGTGGAACGGGACACCTGGTATCCTGGAGGACGAGCGGGGACCCAGGGGATGAGCAGCCAGCGCCCCCCCACCCACGCCCTCCCACGCTCACCCCCACCAGCCAGGCCACCAGCGCCTACCTGCGATGCCAAGGTGGTACTCCCTAACGATCACTCTGTTCCAGAAGGAGGGGCTGTGCCCAAAGGAAAACACCAACTCGCGGCGGTAGGTAGCCGGGGTGGCCCCGTTCCTGCACCTGCCACACCCAAGACGAGGGCAAGGAGGAGAGCCCGGCCAGGGCTCCCGAGCTTGCCTGTTTGGCGGCGGTGACCCCCGTCCTTTGCTCCTCTGCCTGGGCTCACAGCCAGGCCTGCTGGACAGCCCCCTGCGCCCTGCCTGCTGGTTGCCAGGCCTGCTCGCCCCGCCCCCACGGGGCTTCAGCTCCCCCAGCCTCACCTCCACACGGGGCGGGTAGCCAAGCACATCTTCGTCTCGGTCACTCGTCACGGCCAACCGCAGCGAATGGTTCCGAACGTGCAACTCGTCAAGGAGGTGTCGCCTGCTTCATGCCAGACAAGGAAGGGCCCCAAAGCCCTGAACCGGTCCCTCCCTCCCACCCGTCATCCGCCTGTCCCCGCACATGCGGGGACACGCACACACAAACACTCACGCTCCAACTTGAAACCCACCCACGCCCACACCCAGACGGCCCCTGGACCTCAGCCCCTGCCCTGTCTGCACACATGCGCCTGCCTGGGGGAATCCTTGGTGTCCTACACCTCTGGGGCTGGCTGTGGACACCCACACGGGGAGGGCCGGCTTGCTGAGCACTCCCGATCACTGCACAGGGCCTGGGGGTGCGGGGGCAGGCCACCGCTGCTCCCCAGGTCTGCCGGTGCTCGGTCCCCGTCTGACTCAGGCCTTCTCTGCCGGGATGGGGCTGTGGGCTGAAAGGCCGCCCTTGGCTGCTGACCGCACCCATCTACAGAAGGGGCTGAGGGGCTGCGCGCCTGGAGCCCAGCCCGACTCCCAGCCTGCCAGGGGCAGGGCCTGTGGCTGGGAGCCTGGGGCCGTGGGTGGAGCTGGGGGGGGGGCCTCTGGGTGGGAGGGAGTGAGTGCCTTGCCCCCATTGTATTTTTATTTTTTTTTTGTCTTTTTGCCATTTCTTGGGCCGCTCTCGTGGCATATGGAGGTTCCCAGGCTAGGGGTCTAATCGGAGCTATAGCCACCGGCCTACGCCAGAGCCACAGCAACGCGGGATCCGAGCCGTGTCTGAGACCTACACCACAGCTCACGGCAACGCCGGATCCTTAACCCACTGAGCAAGGGCAGGGATCGAACCCGCAACCTCATGGTTCCTAGTCGGATTCGTTAACCACTGCGCCACCACGGGAACTCCCTTTGCCCCCATTCTAGTGTGTGGGCCAAGGGCCCGGGGAAGCAGGGATGGTAGCCTCTAGGCGGGCCAGACGGGGTCTGCCCAGCAGAGCTCCCTCTCCCAGCATCAACACAAACACCTATGCTCTTGCGCGGCGGCGGCGGCGGCGGCGGCGGCGGCGGCGGCGTGGGCATTGTGGGTGGCGAGAACAAACCAAGTCGCTGGCCTCTCCCAGATGGACAGGACGGGGCGTGGCTCTCCCACTGTCTCCGGGGACTTCCCCTGGCAGGAAACCTTCCCAAGAGCCCTCGGTGCGAGGGGGCTGTGGGCCTCTCCCGCGCGGCCTAGGCGTCGTTGGCATCCTGGCCGTGGTCGGCGTCGTCGGAGGCTTGCCCAGGGGCCCCGCAGCCCAATCCAAAAGGACTGCCCCGAAGTGGCTGCTCAGACACCGGCACGTGGCCCTGCAGCCACTGCCTCCCCGCCTGCTGTGCCTCTGGGGCAAGCTCCCAGCCCACCCCGGCTCCCCCAGCTCCCTCGCTCCCAGCCTCTTCCCTGGGTCCCCTGCTCCGCTCCCCCGCCCCCACACCACCTCCTCCTCCTGCCCTTGCCCTCCTCAGCCCCGCCAAGCCTGAGCAGCAGAGCTGGGGATATGACTTGGGCCCAGGAGCCAGCGAGCCTGCTCTGGATGATGGTGCCACTCCCATCCAAAGGAAGCCTCCGTCTGCGAGCCCACTTGCGCTTGAGCTGAGGCTAGGCCCTGCTCGCTCGGGCATCCTCAGGGCTCCAGTCTGACTCAAGGGCCTGCAGGGCCTGCAGGGCAGTCCCGCTGAGCCCAGCGGCCCCCGCTGCCTCCTGCCTGAACACCTGCTTTTGGGACTTGTCCTCCGCCGCCTCTGCCTGCTCCTCCTGCTTCTCCCCCACCGCTGAAGCCCCTGCCGCCTGCCGCTGCCTCCTGCCGCCGCGGTCCTCCTCCGCCACCACCTCCACCACGTCCACGACGTCCTCCATCAGCAGCAGCCACTCCTCCCGCTGGGGCCGAGCCTTCCCTCAGGGCCTCCACCCGGAAGGGGGCGCTCTCTCCCAAAGGTGCGCCAGCTAGCGCCTACCTGCACGTGACCCCACTCCCCCCATCTACTGAAGAGCCCCTCCCCGCAGGCAGGCGGCCCAGGACTGCTGGGCAGTGGCAAGGTCCTCCGCGACCCCTGCCTCACTGGCCATGCCGCTCTGAGCTGAGGCAGCCATGCAGGACCAGGAGGTGGGAGCTGAGCAGCTGGGCCCCACAGAAGGGCTAGGGGCTGGGAGCAGCCCTGGCCACTGCCCTGCGCCCTTGCCCGCCTAGGCCCTGCTGCTTGAGGCTACCAGCGCTGCACGGTGGCCAAAGTGCCCCTGGAGCAGGCCAAGCCGAGGGAGGCTTGGTGGGGGTGGGGGTGGGGGTTGCCAGGGCCAGATGCGCATGCGCACAGCTCAGAGGCGCCAGGCTGGCGGCAGGCCTGGCAGGGAAGGCCCTCTGCTCCCTCGGCCAATCAGAGACAAGGCAGGGGGCGTCCCCCCTCAAGGCCCCCCCCCGCGCCCCGCCCCGGGCCCCGGGCCCTGCCTCCCAGGCTCCCCGGCACCGCCCCACCTGCCCCCACCCACCCCGTGGCCAGGGGCCTGGCCTCTCGGGCACTGCTCAAGGTGCCCACCTGCACCTGCTTGACCTCTCTCAAGTCCAACTTGATCTTCCCCGTGGCACGGTCGACTCGTCTTTCACCTAGGCCCTTCAAGCTGAGCGAGGCCTCCCACAAGACAGGAGGCCCGGTTGCAGGGCAGCGTGCTGCAGTGGTCCTGCCCAGATCTCTTGCAGGTCCACGTCGTGGGCCGCCGCAGGTCATGCTCTGGCTTGCCTAGGGACTGTGTATCCAGCCTTGGCTAGGCTGGACCTGCCTAGCCATTGAGGGGCCCCAGAGCCCCAAGAGTCCAGCCCGGAGCCCTGTCCTTGTCTCTGCACCTCTGCCTGAGGGGCTCCCTGGGCCTCCGGGGTCTCTCGGGCCCTTGGCAGCCCGCACGGGCCTCCCTCTCTCTTCCCTGCCAGAAAGCCTCACAGAAAGCTACCAGGGCAGGACACCAAAGACACCGCCTCCTGGGTGGCCGGCATCCACGGCAGGTCAGGCGGGCACTTGGTGTGCTCCCGCCCTTGCAGGAGGGGCCTTCTGAAGCGCCGGGCCAAGGCCTGCCTGGCCGCCAGCCAACGGAGCTGGCCCAGGCCCCTCCCGGGCAAGGCGTGCCACTGCAGGCCACTCCGCCCTAGCCACAAGGCTTGCAGACCCCGAGACGGGACACACTCTTTGCTGGCACGGTGACCACCCCGAAATCCGTGTGCGAGCCCAGAGAGCGAGGTGCTGAGGACAGAGCCCGCTCAAGGAACATCACACCCCGCCAACCCCGCCCCGGTGGCAGGCCCACAGGGGAGACTGAATTCTTTCCGAGTCATGCCTGCCCCTTGTGAGAGGGTCTGCCCAGGTCCAGCCTACACCTTCCTTCGCAGCCCTTGGGTCGGGGCGCGGAAGGAGGCTCAGGCTAAGCCATCCTGGTCCATCCCAGGCACCCCCAGGGCTCGTCCAAAGGCACAGAGCGAGATCGACATCTGCTCGTGTGTGGGTAGGCGGCAGTCGGTGAGGCGGCGGTGCCGGTCCACCTCCCAAACCTTCCATGCCGGGCCAGCCTTTCCACAAGGGGCTGCTCCCATGGGAGAAAGGGTACCGGTGCCCGGGAGAAGGGGGAAGACGGTGCTGCAGCTGTTGGCCTCAGGAGCAGGAGGTCGGGAGTGCGTGGGATGGGCTGCAGGGGCGGGGGGCGGGGGTGCCCTGGGGCGGGCCGGCTCCCACGGGGGCTCTTCCTCTGGGTGTGGACTTTGGCCCCTTGTCCTGCTCGGGTCCTTGAACTCGCCCCTGCCCAAGACGGGTGCTTCGGGCTGGCCTCTCCTCTGGGCCCGTGGATGGAGGAAGCCCCGTCCCCTGCCCCTGTTTGAGGGCCCTGTCTCCAAGTGGGCCGTCTGCCCTTTCGGCCTCCTCCTCCTCCCAGGCCCTGGCCGCGAACCAAAGGCCGTGGCCGCTCCACAGCGCCAAGGTAGGCTGCCCCCAGCTCCGTCCTCCACTTCCACAGGCCCGCCTCTCTCCCTCAGACAGGCAGTTCCTCAGCCAGCGGGTGCCCAAGCCCCGCAGGACCCTGGCCACTCACGCATACCGCATGAACCCCCCAGACAAACCCACAGCAAGGCACGAGCACTCCTCAGAGGCTTTAGGTCTCGCTCAGCCTCGGGCCAGGCACGGGGGCGGAACCCACCGGCTGGAACGCTCCCTGGCCTCATGTCTCTCCTGGGCTCTGAGCACTCATCTGGGGCACCCGTGGGCCCCTCTGGCCTCCTCGTCTTCCACCTGGCCCAACCCGTGCCCCATCGCCTCCATCTCCAGGTCACGCGTGCCCAGAACACACTCGAGCACTCGTACACACCCCCACACAGGCACACGGGCACACAGGGACACGGGACCAAGGCCACAACCCGGGGGAACACGAGGAGGAGGAGGACCTGCTTGGGCCAACCACCGGGAGCAAGGGGCCAAGAGGCAGAGAAGCCTGCCCTTTAGGGAACCCTCCCCTGTTCTTTCCCCCAGGCCTCGAGTACTGGGCGCCCGCTAGCCTCGGGCCGTGTCCAGGCTGGCCTCTGGTCTGGTGCTGGCAGCCGAAGGGGTGGCCGGGACCTTGCAAGGGAGACTCTGCACATCGGCACAGGACGAGGTAGAGGTAGAGGGGAGCCGAGCTCCTCGAGACCTGGAGGCCTTTGGCCAGGAGGGCAGGGGCAGGGGGAGAAGTGGTGGCGGCGCCAGGGCCTGGCGTGGGCGGCTGGTGTGGCTGGGGGTGCAGAGGCAGCCGCCCGGACACCGCCCACGCTGTCGGAGGCGCCCAAGCCCGACAGCGACGGTCACTCCGACGGACAACAGGGCTCCAGCAGCCACGCCTCGCTGGGAGACAGACCCTGCCCCTGAAAGCGCCGGTGGTCTGAATCCCGGGAGACCGGGGGCCCTCCGGCCCTCGCTCCTGCGCCCCAGCCACTCCCTGGATGGCCTGAGAGCCCGCCCCACGCCCAGGCTCCTCTGAGCCTCAGCCTCCCCTTCTGCTGGGAAAGGGCAGGCCCGGCTTCCTGAGGACCCTCCTTTCCGCGCCGGGGGCACGGGGCCCTGGGCTCCCCAAGGACACCTGCTCCTCTCCGTTACCTCGCCTGCGGCTGCCGTCCTCTCGCGGGTAGTAGCGCGTGCTGTGGGGCCACACATCCTCCGTGATGACCTGGCGGGGGAGACAGACCGGGGCAGGACAGGCTAGCCGCGGCCCAGGGCGGACCCCTTCGCCAGGAGCCCGGGGACACCAACACGGCCACTGCTGAAGACGGCCAGAGGCACCCCACCTCAGCCACCCAGGCAGAGCCTGGGCAGCCCTGGTGCGACTGCCCACGGTGAGCAAGTTGAGGCTGGTGGGGTCCTGCCTGCGGCTGGGGGGCTCCCCGGTCACAGGCCCAGAACCACTGGACCGCAGTGGAACGGGACACCCGGTATCCTGGAGGACGAGCGGGGACCCAGGGGATGAGCAGCCAGCGCCCCCCCACCCACGCCCTCCCACGCTCACCCCCACCAGCCAGGCCACCAGCGCCTACCTGCGATGCCAAGGTGGTACTCCCTAACGATCACTCTGTTCCAGAAGGAGGGGCTGTGCCCAAAGGAAAACACCAACTCGCGGCGGTAGGTAGCCGGGGTGGCCCCGTTCCTGCACCTGCCACACCCAAGACGAGGGCAAGGAGGAGAGCCCGGCCAGGGCTCCCGAGCTTGCCTGTTTGGCGGCGGTGACCCCCGTCCTTTGCTCCTCTGCCTGGGCTCACAGCCAGGCCTGCTGGACAGCCCCCTGCGCCCTGCCTGCTGGTTGCCAGGCCTGCTCGCCCCGCCCCCACGGGGCTTCAGCTCCCCCAGCCTCACCTCCACACGGGGCGGCTAGCCAAGCACGTCTTCGTCTCGGTCACTCGTCACGGCCAACCGCAGCGGATGGTTCCGAACGTGCAACTCGTCAAGGAGGTGTCGCCTGCTTCATGCCAGACAAGGAAGGGCCCCAAAGCCCTGAACCGGTCCCTCCCTCCCACCCGTCATCCGCCTGTCCCCGCACATGCGGGGACACGCACACACAAACACTCACGCTCCAACTTGAAACCCACCCACGCCCACACCCAGACGGCCCCTGGACCTCAGCCCCTGCCCTGTCTTCACACATGCGCCTGCCTGGGGGAATCCTTGGTGTCCTACACCTCTGGGGCTGGCTGTGGACACCCACACGGGGAGGGCCGGCTTGCTGAGCACTCCCGATCACTGCACAGGGCCTGGGGGTGCGGGGGCAGGCCACCGCTGCTCCCCAGGTCTGCCGGTGCTCGGTCCCCGTCTGACTCAGGCCTTCTCTGCCGGGATGGGGCTGTGGGCTGAAAGGCCGCCCTTGGCTGCTGACCGCACCCATCTACAGAAGGGGCTGAGGTGCTGCTGCCTGGAGCCCAGCCTGACTCCCAGCCTGCCAGGGGCAGGGCCTGTGGCTGGGAGCCTGGGGCCGTGGGTGGAGCTGGGGGGGGCCTCTGGGTGGGAGGGAGTGAGTGCCTTGCCCCCATTGTATTTTTATTTTTTTTTTGTCTTTTTGCCATTTCTTGGGCCGCTCTCGTGGCATATGGAGGTTCCCAGGCTAGGGGTCTAATCGGAGCTATAGCCACCGGCCTACGCCAGAGCCACAGCAACGCGGGATCCGAGCCGTGTCTGAGACCTACACCACAGCTCACGGCAACGCCGGATCCTTAACCCACTGAGCAAGGGCAGGGATCGAACCCGCAACCTCATGGTTCCTAGTCGGATTCGTTAACCACTGCGCCACCACGGGAACTCCCTTTGCCCCCATTCTAGTGTGTGGGCCAAGGGCCCGGGGAAGCAGGGATGGTAGCCTCTAGGCGGGCCAGACGGGGTCTGCCCAGCAGAGCTCCCTCTCCCAGCATCAACACAAACACCTATGCTCTTGCGCGGCGGCGGCGGCGGCGGCGGCGGCGGCGGCGGCGGCGGCGGCGGCGGCATTGTGGGTGGCGAGAACAAACCAAGTCGCTGGCCTCTCCCGGATGGACAGGACGGGGCGTGGCTCTCCCACTGTCTCCGGGGACTTCCCCTGGCAGGAAACCTTCCCAAGAGCCCTCGGTGCGAGGGGGCTGTGGGCCTCTCCCGCGCGGCCTAGGCGTCGTTGGCATCCTGGCCGTGGTCGGCGTCGTCGGAGGCTTGCCCAGGGGCCCCGCAGCCCAATCCAAAAGGACTGCCCCGAAGTGGCTGCTCAGACACCGGCACGTGGCCCTGCAGCCACTGCCTCCCCGCCTGCTGTGCCTCTGGGGCAAGCTCCCAGCCCACCCCGGCTCCCCCAGCTCCCTCGCTCCCAGCCTCTTCCCTGGGTCCCCTGCTCCGCTCCCCCGCCCCCACACCACCTCCTCCTCCTGCCCTTGCCCTCCTCAGCCCCGCCAAGCCTGAGCAGCAGAGCTGGGGATATGACTTGGGCCCAGGAGCCAGCGAGCCTGCTCTGGATGATGGTGCCACTCCCATCCAAAGGAAGCCTCCTTCTGCGAGCCCACTTGCGCTTGAGCTGAGGCTAGGCCCTGCTCGCTCGGGCATCCTCAGGGCTCCAGTCTGACTCAAGGGCCTGCAGGGCCTGCAGGGCAGTCCCGCTGAGCCCAGCGGCCCCCGCTGCCTCCTGCCTGAACACCTGCTTTTGGGACTTGTCCTCCGCCGCCTCTGCCTGCTCCTCCTGCTTCTCCCCCACCGCTGAAGCCCCTGCCGCCTGCCGCCGCGGTCCTCCTCCGCCACCACCTCCACCACGTCCACGACGTCCTCCATCAGCAGCAGCCACTCCTCCCGCTGGGGCCGAGCCTTCCCTCAGGGCCTCCACCCGGGAGGGGGCGCTCTCTCCCAAAGGTGCGCCAGCTAGCGCCTGCCTGCACGTGACCCCACTCCCCCCATCTACTGAAGAGCCCCTCCCCGCAGGCAGGCGGCCCAGGACTGCTGGGCAGTGGCAAGGTCCTCCGCGACCCCTGCCTCACTGGCCATGCCGCTCTGAGCTGAGGCAGCCATGCAGGACCAGGAGGTGGGAGCTGAGCAGCTGGGCCCCACAGAAGGGCTAGGGGCTGGGAGCAGCCCTGGCCACTGCCCTGCGCCCTTGCCCGCCTAGGCCCTGCTGCTTGAGGCTACCAGCGCTGCACGGTGGCCAAAGTGCCCCTGGAGCAGGCCAAGCCGAGGGAGGCTTGGTGGGGGGTGGGTGGGTGGGGGTGCCAGGGCCAGATGCGCATGCGCACAGCTCAGAGGCGCCAGGCTGGCGCCAGGCCTGGCAGGGAAGGCCCTCAGCTCTCTCGGCCAATCAGAGACAAGGCAGGGGGCGTCCCCCATCAAGGCCCCCCCCCGCGCCCCGCCCCGGGCCCCGGGGCCCCCGGGACCTGCCTCCCAGGCTCCCCGGCACCGCCCCACCTGCCCCCACCCACCCCGTGGCCAGGGGCCTGGCCTCTCGGGCACTGCTCAAGGTGCCCACCTGCACCTGCTTGACCTCTCTCAAGTCCAACTTGATCTTCCCCGTGGCACGGTCGACTCGTCTTTCACCTAGGCCCTTCAAGCTGAGCGAGGCCTCCCACAAGACAGGAGGCCCGGTTGCAGGGCAGCGTGCTGCAGTGGTCCTGCCCAGATCTCTTGCAGGTCCACGTCGTGGGCCGCCGCAGGTCATGCTCTGGCTTGCCTAGGGACTGTGTATCCAGCCTTGGCTAGGCTGGACCTGCCTAGCCATTGAGGGGCCCCAGAGCCCCAAGAGTCCAGCCCGGAGCCCTGTCCTTGTCTCTGCACCTCTGCCTGAGGGGCTCCCTGGGCCTCCGGGGTCTCTCGGGCCCTTGGCAGCCCGCACGGGCCTCCCTCTCTCTTCCCTGCCAGAAAGCCTCACAGAAAGCTACCAGGGCAGGACACCAAAGACACCGCCTCCTGGGTGGCCGGCATCCACGGCAGGTCAGGCGGGCACTTGGTGTGCTCCCGCCCTTGCAGGAGGGGCCTTCTGAAGCGCCGGGCCAAGGCCTGCCTGGCCGCCAGACAACGGAGCTGGCCCAGGCCCCTCCCGGGCAAGGCGTGCCACTGCAGGCCACTCCGCCCTAGCCACAAGGCTTGCAGACCCCGAGACGGGACACACTCTTTGCTGGCACGGTGACCACCCCGAAATCCGTGTGCGAGCCCAGAGAGCGAGGTGCTGAGGACAGAGCCCGCTCAAGGAACATCACGCCCCCGGGGGGACAACCCCGCCCCGCCAACCCCGCCCCGGTGGCAGCCCCACAGGGGAGACTGAATTCTTTCCGAGTCATGCCTGCCCCTTGTGAGAGGGTCTGCCCAGGTCCAGCCTACACCTTCCTTCGCAGCCCTTGGGTCGGGGCGCGGAAGGAGGCTCAGGCTAAGCCATCCTGGTCCATCCCAGGCACCCCCAGGGCTCGTCCAAAGGCACAGAGCGAGATCGACATCTGCTCGTGTGTGGGTAGGCGGCAGTCGGTGAGGCGGCGGTGCCGGTCCACCTCCCAAACCTTCCATGCCGGGCCAGCCTTTCCACAAGGGGCTGCTCCCATGGGAGAAAGGGTACCGGTGCCCGGGAGAAGGGGGAAGACGGTGCTGCAGCTGTTGGCCTCAGGAGCAGGAGGTCGGGAGTGCGTGGGATGGGCTGCAGGGGCGGGGGGCGGGGGTGCCCTGGGGCGGGCCGGCTCCCACGGGGGCTCTTCCTCTGGGTGTGGACTTTGGCCCCTTGTCCTGCTCGGGTCCTTGAACTCGCCCCTGCCCAAGACGGGTGCTTCGGGCTGGCCTCTCCTCTGGGCCCGTGGATGGAGGAAGCCCCGTCCCCTGCCCCTGTTTGAGGGCCCTGTCTCCAAGTGGGCCGTCTGCCCTTTCGGCCTCCTCCTCCTCCCAGGCCCTGGCCGCGAACCAAAGGCCGTGGCCGCTCCACAGCGCCAAGGTAGGCTGCCCCCAGCTCCGTCCTCCACTTCCACAGGCCCGCCTCTCTCCCTCAGACAGGCAGTTCCTCAGCCAGCGGGTGCCCAAGCCCCGCAGGACCCTGGCCACTCACGCATACCGCATGAACCCCCCAGACAAACCCACAGCAAGACACGAGCACTCCTCAGAGGCTTTAGGTCTCGCTCAGCCTCGGGCCAGGCACGGGGGCGGAACCCACCGGCTGGAACGCTCCCTGGCCTCATGTCTCTCCTGGGCTCTGAGCACTCATCTGGGGCACCCGTGGGCCCCTCTGGCCTCCTCGTCTTCCACCTGGCCCAACCCGTGCCCCATCGCCTCCATCTCCAGGTCACGCGTGCCCAGAACACACTCGAGCACTCGTACACACCCCCACACAGGCACACGGGCACACAGGGACACGGGACCAAGGCCACAACCCGGGGGAACACGAGGAGGAGGAGGACCTGCTTGGGCCAACCACCGGGAGCAAGGGGCCAAGAGGCAGAGAAGCCTGCCCTTTAGGGAACCCTCCCCTGTTCTTTCCCCCAGGCCTCGAGTACTGGGCGCCCGCTAGCCTCGGGCCGTGTCCAGGCTGGCCTCTGGTCTGGTGCTGGCAGCCGAAGGGGTGGCCGGGACCTTGCAAGGGAGACTCTGCACATCGGCACAGGACGAGGTAGAGGTAGAGGGGAGCCGAGCTCCTCGAGACCTGGAGGCCTTTGGCCAGGAGGGCAGGGGCAGGGGGAGAAGTGGTGGCGGCGCCAGGGCCTGGCGTGGGCAGCTGGTGTGGCTGGGGGTGCAGAGGCAGCCGCCCGGACACCGCCCACGCTGTCGGAGGCGCCCAAGCCCGACAGCGACGGTCACTCCGACGGACAACAGGGCTCCAGCAGCCACGCCTCGCTGGGAGACAGACCCTGCCCCTGAAAGCGCCGGTGGTCTGAATCCCGGGAGACCGGGGGCCCTCCGGCCCTCGCTCCTGCGCCCCAGCCACTCCCTGGATGGCCTGAGAGCCCGCCCCACGCCCAGGCTCCTCTGAGCCTCAGCCTCCCCTTCTGCTGGGAAAGGGCAGGCCCGGCTTCCTGAGGACCCTCCTTTCCGCGCCGGGGGCACGGGGCCCTGGGCTCCCCAAGGACACCTGCTCCTCTCCGTTACCTCGCCTGCGGCTGCCGTCCTCTCGCGGGTAGTAGCGCGTGCTGTGGGGCCACACATCCTCCGTGATGACCTGGCGGGGGAGACAGACCGGGGCAGGACAGGCTAGCCGCGGCCCAGGGCGGACCCCTTCGCCAGGAGCCCGGGGACACCAACACGGCCACTGCTGAAGACGGCCAGAGGCACCCCACCTCAGCCACCCAGGCAGAGCCTGGGCAGCCCTGGTGCGACTGCCCACGGTGAGCAAGTTGAGGCTGGTGGGGTCCTGCCTGCGGCTGGGGGGCTCCCCGGTCACAGGCCCAGAACCACTGGACCGCAGTGGAACGGGACACCTGGTATCCTGGAGGACGAGCGGGGACCCAGGGGATGAGCAGCCAGCGCCCCCCCACCCACGCCCTCCCACGCTCACCCCCACCAGCCAGGCCACCAGCGCCTACCTGCGATGCCAAGGTGGTACTCCCTAACGATCACTCTGTTCCAGAAGGAGGGGCTGTGCCCAAAGGAAAACACCAACTCGCGGCGGTAGGTAGCCGGGGTGGCCCCGTTCCTGCACCTGCCACACCCAAGACGAGGGCAAGGAGGAGAGCCCGGCCAGGGCTCCCGAGCTTGCCTGTTTGGCGGCGGTGACCCCCGTCCTTTGCTCCTCTGCCTGGGCTCACAGCCAGGCCTGCTGGACAGCCCCCTGCGCCCTGCCTGCTGGTTGCCAGGCCTGCTCGCCCCGCCCCCACGGGGCTTCAGCTCCCCCAGCCTCACCTCCACACGGGGCGGGTAGCCAAGCACATCTTCGTCTCGGTCACTCGTCACGGCCAACCGCAGCGGATGGTTCCGAACGTGCAACTCGTCAAGGAGGTGTCGCCTGCTTCATGCCAGACAAGGAAGGGCCCCAAAGCCCTGAACCGGTCCCTCCCTCCCACCCGTCATCCGCCTGTCCCCGCACATGCGGGGACACGCACACACAAACACTCACGCTCCAACTTGAAACCCACCCACGCCCACACCCAGACGGCCCCTGGACCTCAGCCCCTGCCCTGTCTGCACACATGCGCCTGCCTGGGGGAATCCTTGGTGTCCTACACCTCTGGGGCTGGCTGTGGACACCCACACGGGGAGGGCCGGCTTGCTGAGCACTCCCGATCACTGCACAGGGCCTGGGGGTGCGGGGGCAGGCCACCGCTGCTCCCCAGGTCTGCCGGTGCTCGGTCCCCGTCTGACTCAGGCCTTCTCTGCCGGGATGGGGCTGTGGGCTGAAAGGCCGCCCTTGGCTGCTGACCGCACCCATCTACAGAAGGGGCTGAGGGGCTGCGCGCCTGGAGCCCAGCCCGACTCCCAGCCTGCCAGGGGCAGGGCCTGTGGCTGGGAGCCTGGGGCCGTGGGTGGAGCTGGGGGGGGGCCTCTGGGTGGGAGGGAGTGAGTGCCTTGCCCCCATTGTATTTTTATTTTTTTTTTGTCTTTTTGCCATTTCTTGGGCCGCTCTCGTGGCATATGGAGGTTCCCAGGCTAGGGGTCTAATCGGAGCTATAGCCACCGGCCTACGCCAGAGCCACAGCAACGCGGGATCCGAGCCGTGTCTGAGACCTACACCACAGCTCACGGCAACGCCGGATCCTTAACCCACTGAGCAAGGGCAGGGATCGAACCCGCAACCTCATGGTTCCTAGTCGGATTCGTTAACCACTGCGCCACCACGGGAACTCCCTTTGCCCCCATTCTAGTGTGTGGGCCAAGGGCCCGGGGAAGCAGGGATGGTAGCCTCTAGGCGGGCCAGACGGGGTCTGCCCAGCAGAGCTCCCTCTCCCAGCATCAACACAAACACCTATGCTCTTGCGCGGCGGCGGCGGCGGCGGCGGCGGCGGCGGCGTGGGCATTGTGGGTGGCGAGAACAAACCAAGTCGCTGGCCTCTCCCAGATGGACAGGACGGGGCGTGGCTCTCCCACTGTCTCCGGGGACTTCCCCTGGCAGGAAACCTTCCCAAGAGCCCTCGGTGCGAGGGGGCTGTGGGCCTCTCCCGCGCGGCCTAGGCGTCGTTGGCATCCTGGCCGTGGTCGGCGTCGTCGGAGGCTTGCCCAGGGGCCCCGCAGCCCAATCCAAAAGGACTGCCCCGAAGTGGCTGCTCAGACACCGGCACGTGGCCCTGCAGCCACTGCCTCCCCGCCTGCTGTGCCTCTGGGGCAAGCTCCCAGCCCACCCCGGCTCCCCCAGCTCCCTCGCTCCCAGCCTCTTCCCTGGGTCCCCTGCTCCGCTCCCCCGCCCCCACACCACCTCCTCCTCCTGCCCTTGCCCTCCTCAGCCCCGCCAAGCCTGAGCAGCAGAGCTGGGGATATGACTTGGGCCCAGGAGCCAGCGAGCCTGCTCTGGATGATGGTGCCACTCCCATCCAAAGGAAGCCTCCTTCTGCGAGCCCACTTGCGCTTGAGCTGAGGCTAGGCCCTGCTCGCTCGGGCATCCTCAGGGCTCCAGTCTGACTCAAGGGCCTGCAGGGCCTGCAGGGCAGTCCCGCTGAGCCCAGCGGCCCCCGCTGCCTCCTGCCTGAACACCTGCTTTTGGGACTTGTCCTCCGCCGCCTCTGCCTGCTCCTCCTGCTTCTCCCCCACCGCTGAAGCCCCTGCCGCCTGCCGCTGCCTCCTGCCGCCGCGGTCCTCCTCCGCCACCACCTCCACCACGTCCACGACGTCCTCCATCAGCAGCAGCCACTCCTCCCGCTGGGGCCGAGCCTTCCCTCAGGGCCTCCACCCGGAAGGGGGCGCTCTCTCCCAAAGGTGCGCCAGCTAGCGCCTGCCTGCACGTGACCCCACTCCCCCCATCTACTGAAGAGCCCCTCCCCGCAGGCAGGCGGCCCAGGACTGCTGGGCAGTGGCAAGGTCCTCCGCGACCCCTGCCTCACTGGCCATGCCGCTCTGAGCTGAGGCAGCCATGCAGGACCAGGAGGTGGGAGCTGAGCAGCTGGGCCCCACAGAAGGGCTAGGGGCTGGGAGCAGCCCTGGCCACTGCCCTGCGCCCTTGCCCGCCTAGGCCCTGCTGCTTGAGGCTACCAGCGCTGCACGGTGGCCAAAGTGCCCCTGGAGCAGGCCAAGCCGAGGGAGGCTTGGTGGGGGTGGGGGTGGGGGTTGCCAGGGCCAGATGCGCATGCGCACAGCTCAGAGGCGCCAGGCTGGCGGCAGGCCTGGCAGGGAAGGCCCTCTGCTCCCTCGGCCAATCAGAGACAAGGCAGGGGGCGTCCCCCCTCAAGGCCCCCCCCCGCGCCCCGCCCCGGGCCCCGGGCCCTGCCTCCCAGGCTCCCCGGCACCGCCCCACCTGCCCCCACCCACCCCGTGGCCAGGGGCCTGGCCTCTCGGGCACTGCTCAAGGTGCCCACCTGCACCTGCTTGACCTCTCTCAAGTCCAACTTGATCTTCCCCGTGGCACGGTCGACTCGTCTTTCACCTAGGCCCTTCAAGCTGAGCGAGGCCTCCCACAAGACAGGAGGCCCGGTTGCAGGGCAGCGTGCTGCAGTGGTCCTGCCCAGATCTCTTGCAGGTCCACGTCGTGGGCCGCCGCAGGTCATGCTCTGGCTTGCCTAGGGACTGTGTATCCAGCCTTGGCTAGGCTGGACCTGCCTAGCCATTGAGGGGCCCCAGAGCCCCAAGAGTCCAGCCCGGAGCCCTGTCCTTGTCTCTGCACCTCTGCCTGAGGGGCTCCCTGGGCCTCCGGGGTCTCTCGGGCCCTTGGCAGCCCGCACGGGCCTCCCTCTCTCTTCCCTGCCAGAAAGCCTCACAGAAAGCTACCAGGGCAGGACACCAAAGACACCGCCTCCTGGGTGGCCGGCATCCACGGCAGGTCAGGCGGGCACTTGGTGTGCTCCCGCCCTTGCAGGAGGGGCCTTCTGAAGCGCCGGGCCAAGGCCTGCCTGGCCGCCAGCCAACGGAGCTGGCCCAGGCCCCTCCCGGGCAAGGCGTGCCACTGCAGGCCACTCCGCCCTAGCCACAAGGCTTGCAGACCCCGAGACGGGACACACTCTTTGCTGGCACGGTGACCACCCCGAAATCCGTGTGCGAGCCCAGAGAGCGAGGTGCTGAGGACAGAGCCCGCTCAAGGAACATCACACCCCGCCAACCCCGCCCCGGTGGCAGGCCCACAGGGGAGACTGAATTCTTTCCGAGTCATGCCTGCCCCTTGTGAGAGGGTCTGCCCAGGTCCAGCCTACACCTTCCTTCGCAGCCCTTGGGTCGGGGCGCGGAAGGAGGCTCAGGCTAAGCCATCCTGGTCCATCCCAGGCACCCCCAGGGCTCGTCCAAAGGCACAGAGCGAGATCGACATCTGCTCGTGTGTGGGTAGGCGGCAGTCGGTGAGGCGGCGGTGCCGGTCCACCTCCCAAACCTTCCATGCCGGGCCAGCCTTTCCACAAGGGGCTGCTCCCATGGGAGAAAGGGTACCGGTGCCCGGGAGAAGGGGGAAGACGGTGCTGCAGCTGTTGGCCTCAGGAGCAGGAGGTCGGGAGTGCGTGGGATGGGCTGCAGGGGCGGGGGGCGGGGGTGCCCTGGGGCGGGCCGGCTCCCACGGGGGCTCTTCCTCTGGGTGTGGACTTTGGCCCCTTGTCCTGCTCGGGTCCTTGAACTCGCCCCTGCCCAAGACGGGTGCTTCGGGCTGGCCTCTCCTCTGGGCCCGTGGATGGAGGAAGCCCCGTCCCCTGCCCCTGTTTGAGGGCCCTGTCTCCAAGTGGGCCGTCTGCCCTTTCGGCCTCCTCCTCCTCCCAGGCCCTGGCCGCGAACCAAAGGCCGTGGCCGCTCCACAGCGCCAAGGTAGGCTGCCCCCAGCTCCGTCCTCCACTTCCACAGGCCCGCCTCTCTCCCTCAGACAGGCAGTTCCTCAGCCAGCGGGTGCCCAAGCCCCGCAGGACCCTGGCCACTCACGCATACCGCATGAACCCCCCAGACAAACCCACAGCAAGGCACGAGCACTCCTCAGAGGCTTTAGGTCTCGCTCAGCCTCGGGCCAGGCACGGGGGCGGAACCCACCGGCTGGAACGCTCCCTGGCCTCATGTCTCTCCTGGGCTCTGAGCACTCATCTGGGGCACCCGTGGGCCCCTCTGGCCTCCTCGTCTTCCACCTGGCCCAACCCGTGCCCCATCGCCTCCATCTCCAGGTCACGCGTGCCCAGAACACACTCGAGCACTCGTACACACCCCCACACAGGCACACGGGCACACAGGGACACGGGACCAAGGCCACAACCCGGGGGAACACGAGGAGGAGGAGGACCTGCTTGGGCCAACCACCGGGAGCAAGGGGCCAAGAGGCAGAGAAGCCTGCCCTTTAGGGAACCCTCCCCTGTTCTTTCCCCCAGGCCTCGAGTACTGGGCGCCCGCTAGCCTCGGGCCGTGTCCAGGCTGGCCTCTGGTCTGGTGCTGGCAGCCGAAGGGGTGGCCGGGACCTTGCAAGGGAGACTCTGCACATCGGCACAGGACGAGGTAGAGGTAGAGGGGAGCCGAGCTCCTCGAGACCTGGAGGCCTTTGGCCAGGAGGGCAGGGGCAGGGGGAGAAGTGGTGGCGGCGCCAGGGCCTGGCGTGGGCGGCTGGTGTGGCTGGGGGTGCAGAGGCAGCCGCCCGGACACCGCCCACGCTGTCGGAGGCGCCCAAGCCCGACAGCGACGGTCACTCCGACGGACAACAGGGCTCCAGCAGCCACGCCTCGCTGGGAGACAGACCCTGCCCCTGAAAGCGCCGGTGGTCTGAATCCCGGGAGACCGGGGGCCCTCCGGCCCTCGCTCCTGCGCCCCAGCCACTCCCTGGATGGCCTGAGAGCCCGCCCCACGCCCAGGCTCCTCTGAGCCTCAGCCTCCCCTTCTGCTGGGAAAGGGCAGGCCCGGCTTCCTGAGGACCCTCCTTTCCGCGCCGGGGGCACGGGGCCCTGGGCTCCCCAAGGACACCTGCTCCTCTCCGTTACCTCGCCTGCGGCTGCCGTCCTCTCGCGGGTAGTAGCGCGTGCTGTGGGGCCACACATCCTCCGTGATGACCTGGCGGGGGAGACAGACCGGGGCAGGACAGGCTAGCCGCGGCCCAGGGCGGACCCCTTCGCCAGGAGCCCGGGGACACCAACACGGCCACTGCTGAAGACGGCCAGAGGCACCCCACCTCAGCCACCCAGGCAGAGCCTGGGCAGCCCTGGTGCGACTGCCCACGGTGAGCAAGTTGAGGCTGGTGGGGTCCTGCCTGCGGCTGGGGGGCTCCCCGGTCACAGGCCCAGAACCACTGGACCGCAGTGGAACGGGACACCCGGTATCCTGGAGGACGAGCGGGGACCCAGGGGATGAGCAGCCAGCGCCCCCCCACCCACGCCCTCCCACGCTCACCCCCACCAGCCAGGCCACCAGCGCCTACCTGCGATGCCAAGGTGGTACTCCCTAACGATCACTCTGTTCCAGAAGGAGGGGCTGTGCCCAAAGGAAAACACCAACTCGCGGCGGTAGGTAGCCGGGGTGGCCCCGTTCCTGCACCTGCCACACCCAAGACGAGGGCAAGGAGGAGAGCCCGGCCAGGGCTCCCGAGCTTGCCTGTTTGGCGGCGGTGACCCCCGTCCTTTGCTCCTCTGCCTGGGCTCACAGCCAGGCCTGCTGGACAGCCCCCTGCGCCCTGCCTGCTGGTTGCCAGGCCTGCTCGCCCCGCCCCCACGGGGCTTCAGCTCCCCCAGCCTCACCTCCACACGGGGCGGCTAGCCAAGCACGTCTTCGTCTCGGTCACTCGTCACGGCCAACCGCAGCGGATGGTTCCGAACGTGCAACTCGTCAAGGAGGTGTCGCCTGCTTCATGCCAGACAAGGAAGGGCCCCAAAGCCCTGAACCGGTCCCTCCCTCCCACCCGTCATCCGCCTGTCCCCGCACATGCGGGGACACGCACACACAAACACTCACGCTCCAACTTGAAACCCACCCACGCCCACACCCAGACGGCCCCTGGACCTCAGCCCCTGCCCTGTCTTCACACATGCGCCTGCCTGGGGGAATCCTTGGTGTCCTACACCTCTGGGGCTGGCTGTGGACACCCACACGGGGAGGGCCGGCTTGCTGAGCACTCCCGATCACTGCACAGGGCCTGGGGGTGCGGGGGCAGGCCACCGCTGCTCCCCAGGTCTGCCGGTGCTCGGTCCCCGTCTGACTCAGGCCTTCTCTGCCGGGATGGGGCTGTGGGCTGAAAGGCCGCCCTTGGCTGCTGACCGCACCCATCTACAGAAGGGGCTGAGGTGCTGCTGCCTGGAGCCCAGCCTGACTCCCAGCCTGCCAGGGGCAGGGCCTGTGGCTGGGAGCCTGGGGCCGTGGGTGGAGCTGGGGGGGGCCTCTGGGTGGGAGGGAGTGAGTGCCTTGCCCCCATTGTATTTTTATTTTTTTTTTGTCTTTTTGCCATTTCTTGGGCCGCTCTCGTGGCATATGGAGGTTCCCAGGCTAGGGGTCTAATCGGAGCTATAGCCACCGGCCTACGCCAGAGCCACAGCAACGCGGGATCCGAGCCGTGTCTGAGACCTACACCACAGCTCACGGCAACGCCGGATCCTTAACCCACTGAGCAAGGGCAGGGATCGAACCCGCAACCTCATGGTTCCTAGTCGGATTCGTTAACCACTGCGCCACCACGGGAACTCCCTTTGCCCCCATTCTAGTGTGTGGGCCAAGGGCCCGGGGAAGCAGGGATGGTAGCCTCTAGGCGGGCCAGACGGGGTCTGCCCAGCAGAGCTCCCTCTCCCAGCATCAACACAAACACCTATGCTCTTGCGCGGCGGCGGCGGCGGCGGCGGCGGCGGCGGCGGCGGCGGCGGCATTGTGGGTGGCGAGAACAAACCAAGTCGCTGGCCTCTCCCGGATGGACAGGACGGGGCGTGGCTCTCCCACTGTCTCCGGGGACTTCCCCTGGCAGGAAACCTTCCCAAGAGCCCTCGGTGCGAGGGGGCTGTGGGCCTCTCCCGCGCGGCCTAGGCGTCGTTGGCATCCTGGCCGTGGTCGGCGTCGTCGGAGGCTTGCCCAGGGGCCCCGCAGCCCAATCCAAAAGGACTGCCCCGAAGTGGCTGCTCAGACACCGGCACGTGGCCCTGCAGCCACTGCCTCCCCGCCTGCTGTGCCTCTGGGGCAAGCTCCCAGCCCACCCCGGCTCCCCCAGCTCCCTCGCTCCCAGCCTCTTCCCTGGGTCCCCTGCTCCGCTCCCCCGCCCCCACACCACCTCCTCCTCCTGCCCTTGCCCTCCTCAGCCCCGCCAAGCCTGAGCAGCAGAGCTGGGGATATGACTTGGGCCCAGGAGCCAGCGAGCCTGCTCTGGATGATGGTGCCACTCCCATCCAAAGGAAGCCTCCTTCTGCGAGCCCACTTGCGCTTGAGCTGAGGCTAGGCCCTGCTCGCTCGGGCATCCTCAGGGCTCCAGTCTGACTCAAGGGCCTGCAGGGCCTGCAGGGCAGTCCCGCTGAGCCCAGCGGCCCCCGCTGCCTCCTGCCTGAACACCTGCTTTTGGGACTTGTCCTCCGCCGCCTCTGCCTGCTCCTCCTGCTTCTCCCCCACCGCTGAAGCCCCTGCCGCCTGCCGCCGCGGTCCTCCTCCGCCACCACCTCCACCACGTCCACGACGTCCTCCATCAGCAGCAGCCACTCCTCCCGCTGGGGCCGAGCCTTCCCTCAGGGCCTCCACCCGGGAGGGGGCGCTCTCTCCCAAAGGTGCGCCAGCTAGCGCCTGCCTGCACGTGACCCCACTCCCCCCATCTACTGAAGAGCCCCTCCCCGCAGGCAGGCGGCCCAGGACTGCTGGGCAGTGGCAAGGTCCTCCGCGACCCCTGCCTCACTGGCCATGCCGCTCTGAGCTGAGGCAGCCATGCAGGACCAGGAGGTGGGAGCTGAGCAGCTGGGCCCCACAGAAGGGCTAGGGGCTGGGAGCAGCCCTGGCCACTGCCCTGCGCCCTTGCCCGCCTAGGCCCTGCTGCTTGAGGCTACCAGCGCTGCACGGTGGCCAAAGTGCCCCTGGAGCAGGCCAAGCCGAGGGAGGCTTGGTGGGGGGTGGGTGGGTGGGGGTGCCAGGGCCAGATGCGCATGCGCACAGCTCAGAGGCGCCAGGCTGGCGCCAGGCCTGGCAGGGAAGGCCCTCAGCTCTCTCGGCCAATCAGAGACAAGGCAGGGGGCGTCCCCCATCAAGGCCCCCCCCCGCGCCCCGCCCCGGGCCCCGGGGCCCCCGGGACCTGCCTCCCAGGCTCCCCGGCACCGCCCTACCTGCCGCCACCCACCCCGTGGCCAGGGGCCTGGCCTCTCGGGCACTGCTCAAGGTGCCCACCTGCACCTGCTTGACCTCTCTCAAGTCCAACTTGATCTTCCCCGTGGCACGGTCGACTCGTCTTTCACCTAGGCCCTTCAAGCTGAGCGAGGCCTCCCACAAGACAGGAGGCCCGGTTGCAGGGCAGCGTGCTGCAGTGGTCCTGCCCAGATCTCTTGCAGGTCCACGTCGTGGGCCGCCGCAGGTCATGCTCTGGCTTGCCTAGGGACTGTGTATCCAGCCTTGGCTAGGCTGGACCTGCCTAGCCATTGAGGGGCCCCAGAGCCCCAAGAGTCCAGCCCGGAGCCCTGTCCTTGTCTCTGCACCTCTGCCTGAGGGGCTCCCTGGGCCTCCGGGGTCTCTCGGGCCCTTGGCAGCCCGCACGGGCCTCCCTCTCTCTTCCCTGCCAGAAAGCCTCACAGAAAGCTACCAGGGCAGGACACCAAAGACACCGCCTCCTGGGTGGCCGGCATCCACGGCAGGTCAGGCGGGCACTTGGTGTGCTCCCGCCCTTGCAGGAGGGGCCTTCTGAAGCGCCGGGCCAAGGCCTGCCTGGCCGCCAGACAACGGAGCTGGCCCAGGCCCCTCCCGGGCAAGGCGTGCCACTGCAGGCCACTCCGCCCTAGCCACAAGGCTTGCAGACCCCGAGACGGGACACACTCTTTGCTGGCACGGTGACCACCCCGAAATCCGTGTGCGAGCCCAGAGAGCGAGGTGCTGAGGACAGAGCCCGCTCAAGGAACATCACGCCCCCGGGGGGACAACCCCGCCCCGCCAACCCCGCCCCGGTGGCAGCCCCACAGGGGAGACTGAATTCTTTCCGAGTCATGCCTGCCCCTTGTGAGAGGGTCTGCCCAGGTCCAGCCTACACCTTCCTTCGCAGCCCTTGGGTCGGGGCGCGGAAGGAGGCTCAGGCTAAGCCATCCTGGTCCATCCCAGGCACCCCCAGGGCTCGTCCAAAGGCACAGAGCGAGATCGACATCTGCTCGTGTGTGGGTAGGCGGCAGTCGGTGAGGCGGCGGTGCCGGTCCACCTCCCAAACCTTCCATGCCGGGCCAGCCTTTCCACAAGGGGCTGCTCCCATGGGAGAAAGGGTACCGGTGCCCGGGAGAAGGGGGAAGACGGTGCTGCAGCTGTTGGCCTCAGGAGCAGGAGGTCGGGAGTGCGTGGGATGGGCTGCAGGGGCGGGGGGCGGGGGTGCCCTGGGGCGGGCCGGCTCCCACGGGGGCTCTTCCTCTGGGTGTGGACTTTGGCCCCTTGTCCTGCTCGGGTCCTTGAACTCGCCCCTGCCCAAGACGGGTGCTTCGGGCTGGCCTCTCCTCTGGGCCCGTGGATGGAGGAAGCCCCGTCCCCTGCCCCTGTTTGAGGGCCCTGTCTCCAAGTGGGCCGTCTGCCCTTTCGGCCTCCTCCTCCTCCCAGGCCCTGGCCGCGAACCAAAGGCCGTGGCCGCTCCACAGCGCCAAGGTAGGCTGCCCCCAGCTCCGTCCTCCACTTCCACAGGCCCGCCTCTCTCCCTCAGACAGGCAGTTCCTCAGCCAGCGGGTGCCCAAGCCCCGCAGGACCCTGGCCACTCACGCATACCGCATGAACCCCCCAGACAAACCCACAGCAAGACACGAGCACTCCTCAGAGGCTTTAGGTCTCGCTCAGCCTCGGGCCAGGCACGGGGGCGGAACCCACCGGCTGGAACGCTCCCTGGCCTCATGTCTCTCCTGGGCTCTGAGCACTCATCTGGGGCACCCGTGGGCCCCTCTGGCCTCCTCGTCTTCCACCTGGCCCAACCCGTGCCCCATCGCCTCCATCTCCAGGTCACGCGTGCCCAGAACACACTCGAGCACTCGTACACACCCCCACACAGGCACACGGGCACACAGGGACACGGGACCAAGGCCACAACCCGGGGGAACACGAGGAGGAGGAGGACCTGCTTGGGCCAACCACCGGGAGCAAGGGGCCAAGAGGCAGAGAAGCCTGCCCTTTAGGGAACCCTCCCCTGTTCTTTCCCCCAGGCCTCGAGTACTGGGCGCCCGCTAGCCTCGGGCCGTGTCCAGGCTGGCCTCTGGTCTGGTGCTGGCAGCCGAAGGGGTGGCCGGGACCTTGCAAGGGAGACTCTGCACATCGGCACAGGACGAGGTAGAGGTAGAGGGGAGCCGAGCTCCTCGAGACCTGGAGGCCTTTGGCCAGGAGGGCAGGGGCAGGGGGAGAAGTGGTGGCGGCGCCAGGGCCTGGCGTGGGCAGCTGGTGTGGCTGGGGGTGCAGAGGCAGCCGCCCGGACACCGCCCACGCTGTCGGAGGCGCCCAAGCCCGACAGCGACGGTCACTCCGACGGACAACAGGGCTCCAGCAGCCACGCCTCGCTGGGAGACAGACCCTGCCCCTGAAAGCGCCGGTGGTCTGAATCCCGGGAGACCGGGGGCCCTCCGGCCCTCGCTCCTGCGCCCCAGCCACTCCCTGGATGGCCTGAGAGCCCGCCCCACGCCCAGGCTCCTCTGAGCCTCAGCCTCCCCTTCTGCTGGGAAAGGGCAGGCCCGGCTTCCTGAGGACCCTCCTTTCCGCGCCGGGGGCACGGGGCCCTGGGCTCCCCAAGGACACCTGCTCCTCTCCGTTACCTCGCCTGCGGCTGCCGTCCTCTCGCGGGTAGTAGCGCGTGCTGTGGGGCCACACATCCTCCGTGATGACCTGGCGGGGGAGACAGACCGGGGCAGGACAGGCTAGCCGCGGCCCAGGGCGGACCCCTTCGCCAGGAGCCCGGGGACACCAACACGGCCACTGCTGAAGACGGCCAGAGGCACCCCACCTCAGCCACCCAGGCAGAGCCTGGGCAGCCCTGGTGCGACTGCCCACGGTGAGCAAGTTGAGGCTGGTGGGGTCCTGCCTGCGGCTGGGGGGCTCCCCGGTCACAGGCCCAGAACCACTGGACCGCAGTGGAACGGGACACCTGGTATCCTGGAGGACGAGCGGGGACCCAGGGGATGAGCAGCCAGCGCCCCCCCACCCACGCCCTCCCACGCTCACCCCCACCAGCCAGGCCACCAGCGCCTACCTGCGATGCCAAGGTGGTACTCCCTAACGATCACTCTGTTCCAGAAGGAGGGGCTGTGCCCAAAGGAAAACACCAACTCGCGGCGGTAGGTAGCCGGGGTGGCCCCGTTCCTGCACCTGCCACACCCAAGACGAGGGCAAGGAGGAGAGCCCGGCCAGGGCTCCCGAGCTTGCCTGTTTGGCGGCGGTGACCCCCGTCCTTTGCTCCTCTGCCTGGGCTCACAGCCAGGCCTGCTGGACAGCCCCCTGCGCCCTGCCTGCTGGTTGCCAGGCCTGCTCGCCCCGCCCCCACGGGGCTTCAGCTCCCCCAGCCTCACCTCCACACGGGGCGGGTAGCCAAGCACATCTTCGTCTCGGTCACTCGTCACGGCCAACCGCAGCGGATGGTTCCGAACGTGCAACTCGTCAAGGAGGTGTCGCCTGCTTCATGCCAGACAAGGAAGGGCCCCAAAGCCCTGAACCGGTCCCTCCCTCCCACCCGTCATCCGCCTGTCCCCGCACATGCGGGGACACGCACACACAAACACTCACGCTCCAACTTGAAACCCACCCACGCCCACACCCAGACGGCCCCTGGACCTCAGCCCCTGCCCTGTCTGCACACATGCGCCTGCCTGGGGGAATCCTTGGTGTCCTACACCTCTGGGGCTGGCTGTGGACACCCACACGGGGAGGGCCGGCTTGCTGAGCACTCCCGATCACTGCACAGGGCCTGGGGGTGCGGGGGCAGGCCACCGCTGCTCCCCAGGTCTGCCGGTGCTCGGTCCCCGTCTGACTCAGGCCTTCTCTGCCGGGATGGGGCTGTGGGCTGAAAGGCCGCCCTTGGCTGCTGACCGCACCCATCTACAGAAGGGGCTGAGGGGCTGCGCGCCTGGAGCCCAGCCCGACTCCCAGCCTGCCAGGGGCAGGGCCTGTGGCTGGGAGCCTGGGGCCGTGGGTGGAGCTGGGGGGGGGCCTCTGGGTGGGAGGGAGTGAGTGCCTTGCCCCCATTGTATTTTTATTTTTTTTTTGTCTTTTTGCCATTTCTTGGGCCGCTCTCGTGGCATATGGAGGTTCCCAGGCTAGGGGTCTAATCGGAGCTATAGCCACCGGCCTACGCCAGAGCCACAGCAACGCGGGATCCGAGCCGTGTCTGAGACCTACACCACAGCTCACGGCAACGCCGGATCCTTAACCCACTGAGCAAGGGCAGGGATCGAACCCGCAACCTCATGGTTCCTAGTCGGATTCGTTAACCACTGCGCCACCACGGGAACTCCCTTTGCCCCCATTCTAGTGTGTGGGCCAAGGGCCCGGGGAAGCAGGGATGGTAGCCTCTAGGCGGGCCAGACGGGGTCTGCCCAGCAGAGCTCCCTCTCCCAGCATCAACACAAACACCTATGCTCTTGCGCGGCGGCGGCGGCGGCGGCGGCGGCGGCGGCGTGGGCATTGTGGGTGGCGAGAACAAACCAAGTCGCTGGCCTCTCCCAGATGGACAGGACGGGGCGTGGCTCTCCCACTGTCTCCGGGGACTTCCCCTGGCAGGAAACCTTCCCAAGAGCCCTCGGTGCGAGGGGGCTGTGGGCCTCTCCCGCGCGGCCTAGGCGTCGTTGGCATCCTGGCCGTGGTCGGCGTCGTCGGAGGCTTGCCCAGGGGCCCCGCAGCCCAATCCAAAAGGACTGCCCCGAAGTGGCTGCTCAGACACCGGCACGTGGCCCTGCAGCCACTGCCTCCCCGCCTGCTGTGCCTCTGGGGCAAGCTCCCAGCCCACCCCGGCTCCCCCAGCTCCCTCGCTCCCAGCCTCTTCCCTGGGTCCCCTGCTCCGCTCCCCCGCCCCCACACCACCTCCTCCTCCTGCCCTTGCCCTCCTCAGCCCCGCCAAGCCTGAGCAGCAGAGCTGGGGATATGACTTGGGCCCAGGAGCCAGCGAGCCTGCTCTGGATGATGGTGCCACTCCCATCCAAAGGAAGCCTCCTTCTGCGAGCCCACTTGCGCTTGAGCTGAGGCTAGGCCCTGCTCGCTCGGGCATCCTCAGGGCTCCAGTCTGACTCAAGGGCCTGCAGGGCCTGCAGGGCAGTCCCGCTGAGCCCAGCGGCCCCCGCTGCCTCCTGCCTGAACACCTGCTTTTGGGACTTGTCCTCCGCCGCCTCTGCCTGCTCCTCCTGCTTCTCCCCCACCGCTGAAGCCCCTGCCGCCTGCCGCTGCCTCCTGCCGCCGCGGTCCTCCTCCGCCACCACCTCCACCACGTCCACGACGTCCTCCATCAGCAGCAGCCACTCCTCCCGCTGGGGCCGAGCCTTCCCTCAGGGCCTCCACCCGGAAGGGGGCGCTCTCTCCCAAAGGTGCGCCAGCTAGCGCCTGCCTGCACGTGACCCCACTCCCCCCATCTACTGAAGAGCCCCTCCCCGCAGGCAGGCGGCCCAGGACTGCTGGGCAGTGGCAAGGTCCTCCGCGACCCCTGCCTCACTGGCCATGCCGCTCTGAGCTGAGGCAGCCATGCAGGACCAGGAGGTGGGAGCTGAGCAGCTGGGCCCCACAGAAGGGCTAGGGGCTGGGAGCAGCCCTGGCCACTGCCCTGCGCCCTTGCCCGCCTAGGCCCTGCTGCTTGAGGCTACCAGCGCTGCACGGTGGCCAAAGTGCCCCTGGAGCAGGCCAAGCCGAGGGAGGCTTGGTGGGGGTGGGGGTGGGGGTTGCCAGGGCCAGATGCGCATGCGCACAGCTCAGAGGCGCCAGGCTGGCGGCAGGCCTGGCAGGGAAGGCCCTCTGCTCTCTCGGCCAATCAGAGACAAGGCAGGGGGCGTCCCCCCTCAAGGCCCCCCCCCGCGCCCCGCCCCGGGCCCCGGGCCCTGCCTCCCAGGCTCCCCGGCACCGCCCCACCTGCCCCCACCCACCCCGTGGCCAGGGGCCTGGCCTCTCGGGCACTGCTCAAGGTGCCCACCTGCACCTGCTTGACCTCTCTCAAGTCCAACTTGATCTTCCCCGTGGCACGGTCGACTCGTCTTTCACCTAGGCCCTTCAAGCTGAGCGAGGCCTCCCACAAGACAGGAGGCCCGGTTGCAGGGCAGCGTGCTGCAGTGGTCCTGCCCAGATCTCTTGCAGGTCCACGTCGTGGGCCGCCGCAGGTCATGCTCTGGCTTGCCTAGGGACTGTGTATCCAGCCTTGGCTAGGCTGGACCTGCCTAGCCATTGAGGGGCCCCAGAGCCCCAAGAGTCCAGCCCGGAGCCCTGTCCTTGTCTCTGCACCTCTGCCTGAGGGGCTCCCTGGGCCTCCGGGGTCTCTCGGGCCCTTGGCAGCCCGCACGGGCCTCCCTCTCTCTTCCCTGCCAGAAAGCCTCACAGAAAGCTACCAGGGCAGGACACCAAAGACACCGCCTCCTGGGTGGCCGGCATCCACGGCAGGTCAGGCGGGCACTTGGTGTGCTCCCGCCCTTGCAGGAGGGGCCTTCTGAAGCGCCGGGCCAAGGCCTGCCTGGCCGCCAGACAACGGAGCTGGCCCAGGCCCCTCCCGGGCAAGGCGTGCCACTGCAGGCCACTCCGCCCTAGCCACAAGGCTTGCAGACCCCGAGACGGGACACACTCTTTGCTGGCACGGTGACCACCCCGAAATCCGTGTGCGAGCCCAGAGAGCGAGGTGCTGAGGACAGAGCCCGCTCAAGGAACATCACGCCCCCGGGGGGACAACCCCGCCCCGCCAACCCCGCCCCGGTGGCAGCCCCACAGGGGAGACTGAATTCTTTCCGAGTCATGCCTGCCCCTTGTGAGAGGGTCTGCCCAGGTCCAGCCTACACCTTCCTTCGCAGCCCTTGGGTCGGGGCGCGGAAGGAGGCTCAGGCTAAGCCATCCTGGTCCATCCCAGGCACCCCCAGGGCTCGTCCAAAGGCACAGAGCGAGATCGACATCTGCTCGTGTGTGGGTAGGCGGCAGTCGGTGAGGCGGCGGTGCCGGTCCACCTCCCAAACCTTCCATGCCGGGCCAGCCTTTCCACAAGGGGCTGCTCCCATGGGAGAAAGGGTACCGGTGCCCGGGAGAAGGGGGAAGACGGTGCTGCAGCTGTTGGCCTCAGGAGCAGGAGGTCGGGAGTGCGTGGGATGGGCTGCAGGGGCGGGGGGCGGGGGTGCCCTGGGGCGGGCCGGCTCCCACGGGGGCTCTTCCTCTGGGTGTGGACTTTGGCCCCTTGTCCTGCTCGGGTCCTTGAACTCGCCCCTGCCCAAGACGGGTGCTTCGGGCTGGCCTCTCCTCTGGGCCCGTGGATGGAGGAAGCCCCGTCCCCTGCCCCTGTTTGAGGGCCCTGTCTCCAAGTGGGCCGTCTGCCCTTTCGGCCTCCTCCTCCTCCCAGGCCCTGGCCGCGAACCAAAGGCCGTGGCCGCTCCACAGCGCCAAGGTAGGCTGCCCCCAGCTCCGTCCTCCACTTCCACAGGCCCGCCTCTCTCCCTCAGACAGGCAGTTCCTCAGCCAGCGGGTGCCCAAGCCCCGCAGGACCCTGGCCACTCACGCATACCGCATGAACCCCCCAGACAAACCCACAGCAAGACACGAGCACTCCTCAGAGGCTTTAGGTCTCGCTCAGCCTCGGGCCAGGCACGGGGGCGGAACCCACCGGCTGGAACGCTCCCTGGCCTCATGTCTCTCCTGGGCTCTGAGCACTCATCTGGGGCACCCGTGGGCCCCTCTGGCCTCCTCGTCTTCCACCTGGCCCAACCCGTGCCCCATCGCCTCCATCTCCAGGTCACGCGTGCCCAGAACACACTCGAGCACTCGTACACACCCCCACACAGGCACACGGGCACACAGGGACACGGGACCAAGGCCACAACCCGGGGGAACACGAGGAGGAGGAGGACCTGCTTGGGCCAACCACCGGGAGCAAGGGGCCAAGAGGCAGAGAAGCCTGCCCTTTAGGGAACCCTCCCCTGTTCTTTCCCCCAGGCCTCGAGTACTGGGCGCCCGCTAGCCTCGGGCCGTGTCCAGGCTGGCCTCTGGTCTGGTGCTGGCAGCCGAAGGGGTGGCCGGGACCTTGCAAGGGAGACTCTGCACATCGGCACAGGACGAGGTAGAGGTAGAGGGGAGCCGAGCTCCTCGAGACCTGGAGGCCTTTGGCCAGGAGGGCAGGGGCAGGGGGAGAAGTGGTGGCGGCGCCAGGGCCTGGCGTGGGCAGCTGGTGTGGCTGGGGGTGCAGAGGCAGCCGCCCGGACACCGCCCACGCTGTCGGAGGCGCCCAAGCCCGACAGCGACGGTCACTCCGACGGACAACAGGGCTCCAGCAGCCACGCCTGGCTGGGAGACAGACCCTGCCCCTGAAAGCGCCGGTGGTCTGAATCCCGGGAGACCGGGGGCCCTCCGGCCCTCGCTCCTGCGCCCCAGCCACTCCCTGGATGGCCTGAGAGCCCGCCCCACGCCCAGGCTCCTCTGAGCCTCAGCCTCCCCTTCTGCTGGGAAAGGGCAGGCCCGGCTTCCTGAGGACCCTCCTTTCCGCGCCGGGGGCACGGGGCCCTGGGCTCCCCAAGGACACCTGCTCCTCTCCGTTACCTCGCCTGCGGCTGCCGTCCTCTCGCGGGTAGTAGCGCGTGCTGTGGGGCCACACATCCTCCGTGATGACCTGGCGGGGGAGACAGACCGGGGCAGGACAGGCTAGCCGCGGCCCAGGGCGGACCCCTTCGCCAGGAGCCCGGGGACACCAACACGGCCACTGCTGAAGACGGCCAGAGGCACCCCACCTCAGCCACCCAGGCAGAGCCTGGGCAGCCCTGGTGCGACTGCCCACGGTGAGCAAGTTGAGGCTGGTGGGGTCCTGCCTGCGGCTGGGGGGCTCCCCGGTCACAGGCCCAGAACCACTGGACCGCAGTGGAACAGGACACCTGGTATCCTGGAGGACGAGCGGGGACCCAGGGGATGAGCAGCCAGCGCCCCCCCACCCACGCCCTCCCACGCTCACCCCCACCAGCCAGGCCACCAGCGCCTACCTGCGATGCCAAGGTGGTACTCCCTAACGATCACTCTGTTCCAGAAGGAGGGGCTGTGCCCAAAGGAAAACACCAACTCGCGGCGGTAGGTAGCCGGGGTGGCCCCGTTCCTGCACCTGCCACACCCAAGACGAGGGCAAGGAGGAGAGCCCGGCCAGGGCTCCCGAGCTTGCCTGTTTGGCGGCGGTGACCCCCGTCCTTTGCTCCTCTGCCTGGGCTCACAGCCAGGCCTGCTGGACAGCCCCCTGCGCCCTGCCTGCTGGTTGCCAGGCCTGCTCGCCCCGCCCCCACGGGGCTTCAGCTCCCCCAGCCTCACCTCCACACGGGGCGGGTAGCCAAGCACATCTTCGTCTCGGTCACTCGTCACGGCCAACCGCAGCGGATGGTTCCGAACGTGCAACTCGTCAAGGAGGTGTCGCCTGCTTCATGCCAGACAAGGAAGGGCCCCAAAGCCCTGAACCGGTCCCTCCCTCCCACCCGTCATCCGCCTGTCCCCGCACATGCGGGGACACGCACACACAAACACTCACGCTCCAACTTGAAACCCACCCACGCCCACACCCAGACGGCCCCTGGACCTCAGCCCCTGCCCTGTCTGCACACATGCGCCTGCCTGGGGGAATCCTTGGTGTCCTACACCTCTGGGGCTGGCTGTGGACACCCACACGGGGAGGGCCGGCTTGCTGAGCACTCCCGATCACTGCACAGGGCCTGGGGGTGCGGGGGCAGGCCACCGCTGCTCCCCAGGTCTGCCGGTGCTCGGTCCCCGTCTGACTCAGGCCTTCTCTGCCGGGATGGGGCTGTGGGCTGAAAGGCCGCCCTTGGCTGCTGACCGCACCCATCTACAGAAGGGGCTGAGGGGCTGCGCGCCTGGAGCCCAGCCCGACTCCCAGCCTGCCAGGGGCAGGGCCTGTGGCTGGGAGCCTGGGGCCGTGGGTGGAGCTGGGGGGGGGGCCTCTGGGTGGGAGGGAGTGAGTGCCTTGCCCCCATTGTATTTTTATTTTTTTTTTGTCTTTTTGCCATTTCTTGGGCCGCTCTCGTGGCATATGGAGGTTCCCAGGCTAGGGGTCTAATCGGAGCTATAGCCACCGGCCTACGCCAGAGCCACAGCAACGCGGGATCCGAGCCGTGTCTGAGACCTACACCACAGCTCACGGCAACGCCGGATCCTTAACCCACTGAGCAAGGGCAGGGATCGAACCCGCAACCTCATGGTTCCTAGTCGGATTCGTTAACCACTGCGCCACCACGGGAACTCCCTTTGCCCCCATTCTAGTGTGTGGGCCAAGGGCCCGGGGAAGCAGGGATGGTAGCCTCTAGGCGGGCCAGACGGGGTCTGCCCAGCAGAGCTCCCTCTCCCAGCATCAACACAAACACCTATGCTCTTGCGCGGCGGCGGCGGCGGCGGCGGCGGCGGCGGCGGCGTGGGCATTGTGGGTGGCGAGAACAAACCAAGTCGCTGGCCTCTCCCAGATGGACAGGACGGGGCGTGGCTCTCCCACTGTCTCCGGGGACTTCCCCTGGCAGGAAACCTTCCCAAGAGCCCTCGGTGCGAGGGGGCTGTGGGCCTCTCCCGCGCGGCCTAGGCGTCGTTGGCATCCTGGCCGTGGTCGGCGTCGTCGGAGGCTTGCCCAGGGGCCCCGCAGCCCAATCCAAAAGGACTGCCCCGAAGTGGCTGCTCAGACACCGGCACGTGGCCCTGCAGCCACTGCCTCCCCGCCTGCTGTGCCTCTGGGGCAAGCTCCCAGCCCACCCCGGCTCCCCCAGCTCCCTCGCTCCCAGCCTCTTCCCTGGGTCCCCTGCTCCGCTCCCCCGCCCCCACACCACCTCCTCCTCCTGCCCTTGCCCTCCTCAGCCCCGCCAAGCCTGAGCAGCAGAGCTGGGGATATGACTTGGGCCCAGGAGCCAGCGAGCCTGCTCTGGATGATGGTGCCACTCCCATCCAAAGGAAGCCTCCGTCTGCGAGCCCACTTGCGCTTGAGCTGAGGCTAGGCCCTGCTCGCTCGGGCATCCTCAGGGCTCCAGTCTGACTCAAGGGCCTGCAGGGCCTGCAGGGCAGTCCCGCTGAGCCCAGCGGCCCCCGCTGCCTCCTGCCTGAACACCTGCTTTTGGGACTTGTCCTCCGCCGCCTCTGCCTGCTCCTCCTGCTTCTCCCCCACCGCTGAAGCCCCTGCCGCCTGCCGCTGCCTCCTGCCGCCGCGGTCCTCCTCCGCCACCACCTCCACCACGTCCACGACGTCCTCCATCAGCAGCAGCCACTCCTCCCGCTGGGGCCGAGCCTTCCCTCAGGGCCTCCACCCGGAAGGGGGCGCTCTCTCCCAAAGGTGCGCCAGCTAGCGCCTACCTGCACGTGACCCCACTCCCCCCATCTACTGAAGAGCCCCTCCCCGCAGGCAGGCGGCCCAGGACTGCTGGGCAGTGGCAAGGTCCTCCGCGACCCCTGCCTCACTGGCCATGCCGCTCTGAGCTGAGGCAGCCATGCAGGACCAGGAGGTGGGAGCTGAGCAGCTGGGCCCCACAGAAGGGCTAGGGGCTGGGAGCAGCCCTGGCCACTGCCCTGCGCCCTTGCCCGCCTAGGCCCTGCTGCTTGAGGCTACCAGCGCTGCACGGTGGCCAAAGTGCCCCTGGAGCAGGCCAAGCCGAGGGAGGCTTGGTGGGGGTGGGGGTGGGGGTTGCCAGGGCCAGATGCGCATGCGCACAGCTCAGAGGCGCCAGGCTGGCGGCAGGCCTGGCAGGGAAGGCCCTCTGCTCCCTCGGCCAATCAGAGACAAGGCAGGGGGCGTCCCCCCTCAAGGCCCCCCCCCGCGCCCCGCCCCGGGCCCCGGGCCCTGCCTCCCAGGCTCCCCGGCACCGCCCCACCTGCCCCCACCCACCCCGTGGCCAGGGGCCTGGCCTCTCGGGCACTGCTCAAGGTGCCCACCTGCACCTGCTTGACCTCTCTCAAGTCCAACTTGATCTTCCCCGTGGCACGGTCGACTCGTCTTTCACCTAGGCCCTTCAAGCTGAGCGAGGCCTCCCACAAGACAGGAGGCCCGGTTGCAGGGCAGCGTGCTGCAGTGGTCCTGCCCAGATCTCTTGCAGGTCCACGTCGTGGGCCGCCGCAGGTCATGCTCTGGCTTGCCTAGGGACTGTGTATCCAGCCTTGGCTAGGCTGGACCTGCCTAGCCATTGAGGGGCCCCAGAGCCCCAAGAGTCCAGCCCGGAGCCCTGTCCTTGTCTCTGCACCTCTGCCTGAGGGGCTCCCTGGGCCTCCGGGGTCTCTCGGGCCCTTGGCAGCCCGCACGGGCCTCCCTCTCTCTTCCCTGCCAGAAAGCCTCACAGAAAGCTACCAGGGCAGGACACCAAAGACACCGCCTCCTGGGTGGCCGGCATCCACGGCAGGTCAGGCGGGCACTTGGTGTGCTCCCGCCCTTGCAGGAGGGGCCTTCTGAAGCGCCGGGCCAAGGCCTGCCTGGCCGCCAGCCAACGGAGCTGGCCCAGGCCCCTCCCGGGCAAGGCGTGCCACTGCAGGCCACTCCGCCCTAGCCACAAGGCTTGCAGACCCCGAGACGGGACACACTCTTTGCTGGCACGGTGACCACCCCGAAATCCGTGTGCGAGCCCAGAGAGCGAGGTGCTGAGGACAGAGCCCGCTCAAGGAACATCACACCCCGCCAACCCCGCCCCGGTGGCAGGCCCACAGGGGAGACTGAATTCTTTCCGAGTCATGCCTGCCCCTTGTGAGAGGGTCTGCCCAGGTCCAGCCTACACCTTCCTTCGCAGCCCTTGGGTCGGGGCGCGGAAGGAGGCTCAGGCTAAGCCATCCTGGTCCATCCCAGGCACCCCCAGGGCTCGTCCAAAGGCACAGAGCGAGATCGACATCTGCTCGTGTGTGGGTAGGCGGCAGTCGGTGAGGCGGCGGTGCCGGTCCACCTCCCAAACCTTCCATGCCGGGCCAGCCTTTCCACAAGGGGCTGCTCCCATGGGAGAAAGGGTACCGGTGCCCGGGAGAAGGGGGAAGACGGTGCTGCAGCTGTTGGCCTCAGGAGCAGGAGGTCGGGAGTGCGTGGGATGGGCTGCAGGGGCGGGGGGCGGGGGTGCCCTGGGGCGGGCCGGCTCCCACGGGGGCTCTTCCTCTGGGTGTGGACTTTGGCCCCTTGTCCTGCTCGGGTCCTTGAACTCGCCCCTGCCCAAGACGGGTGCTTCGGGCTGGCCTCTCCTCTGGGCCCGTGGATGGAGGAAGCCCCGTCCCCTGCCCCTGTTTGAGGGCCCTGTCTCCAAGTGGGCCGTCTGCCCTTTCGGCCTCCTCCTCCTCCCAGGCCCTGGCCGCGAACCAAAGGCCGTGGCCGCTCCACAGCGCCAAGGTAGGCTGCCCCCAGCTCCGTCCTCCACTTCCACAGGCCCGCCTCTCTCCCTCAGACAGGCAGTTCCTCAGCCAGCGGGTGCCCAAGCCCCGCAGGACCCTGGCCACTCACGCATACCGCATGAACCCCCCAGACAAACCCACAGCAAGGCACGAGCACTCCTCAGAGGCTTTAGGTCTCGCTCAGCCTCGGGCCAGGCACGGGGGCGGAACCCACCGGCTGGAACGCTCCCTGGCCTCATGTCTCTCCTGGGCTCTGAGCACTCATCTGGGGCACCCGTGGGCCCCTCTGGCCTCCTCGTCTTCCACCTGGCCCAACCCGTGCCCCATCGCCTCCATCTCCAGGTCACGCGTGCCCAGAACACACTCGAGCACTCGTACACACCCCCACACAGGCACACGGGCACACAGGGACACGGGACCAAGGCCACAACCCGGGGGAACACGAGGAGGAGGAGGACCTGCTTGGGCCAACCACCGGGAGCAAGGGGCCAAGAGGCAGAGAAGCCTGCCCTTTAGGGAACCCTCCCCTGTTCTTTCCCCCAGGCCTCGAGTACTGGGCGCCCGCTAGCCTCGGGCCGTGTCCAGGCTGGCCTCTGGTCTGGTGCTGGCAGCCGAAGGGGTGGCCGGGACCTTGCAAGGGAGACTCTGCACATCGGCACAGGACGAGGTAGAGGTAGAGGGGAGCCGAGCTCCTCGAGACCTGGAGGCCTTTGGCCAGGAGGGCAGGGGCAGGGGGAGAAGTGGTGGCGGCGCCAGGGCCTGGCGTGGGCGGCTGGTGTGGCTGGGGGTGCAGAGGCAGCCGCCCGGACACCGCCCACGCTGTCGGAGGCGCCCAAGCCCGACAGCGACGGTCACTCCGACGGACAACAGGGCTCCAGCAGCCACGCCTCGCTGGGAGACAGACCCTGCCCCTGAAAGCGCCGGTGGTCTGAATCCCGGGAGACCGGGGGCCCTCCGGCCCTCGCTCCTGCGCCCCAGCCACTCCCTGGATGGCCTGAGAGCCCGCCCCACGCCCAGGCTCCTCTGAGCCTCAGCCTCCCCTTCTGCTGGGAAAGGGCAGGCCCGGCTTCCTGAGGACCCTCCTTTCCGCGCCGGGGGCACGGGGCCCTGGGCTCCCCAAGGACACCTGCTCCTCTCCGTTACCTCGCCTGCGGCTGCCGTCCTCTCGCGGGTAGTAGCGCGTGCTGTGGGGCCACACATCCTCCGTGATGACCTGGCGGGGGAGACAGACCGGGGCAGGACAGGCTAGCCGCGGCCCAGGGCGGACCCCTTCGCCAGGAGCCCGGGGACACCAACACGGCCACTGCTGAAGACGGCCAGAGGCACCCCACCTCAGCCACCCAGGCAGAGCCTGGGCAGCCCTGGTGCGACTGCCCACGGTGAGCAAGTTGAGGCTGGTGGGGTCCTGCCTGCGGCTGGGGGGCTCCCCGGTCACAGGCCCAGAACCACTGGACCGCAGTGGAACGGGACACCCGGTATCCTGGAGGACGAGCGGGGACCCAGGGGATGAGCAGCCAGCGCCCCCCCACCCACGCCCTCCCACGCTCACCCCCACCAGCCAGGCCACCAGCGCCTACCTGCGATGCCAAGGTGGTACTCCCTAACGATCACTCTGTTCCAGAAGGAGGGGCTGTGCCCAAAGGAAAACACCAACTCGCGGCGGTAGGTAGCCGGGGTGGCCCCGTTCCTGCACCTGCCACACCCAAGACGAGGGCAAGGAGGAGAGCCCGGCCAGGGCTCCCGAGCTTGCCTGTTTGGCGGCGGTGACCCCCGTCCTTTGCTCCTCTGCCTGGGCTCACAGCCAGGCCTGCTGGACAGCCCCCTGCGCCCTGCCTGCTGGTTGCCAGGCCTGCTCGCCCCGCCCCCACGGGGCTTCAGCTCCCCCAGCCTCACCTCCACACGGGGCGGCTAGCCAAGCACGTCTTCGTCTCGGTCACTCGTCACGGCCAACCGCAGCGGATGGTTCCGAACGTGCAACTCGTCAAGGAGGTGTCGCCTGCTTCATGCCAGACAAGGAAGGGCCCCAAAGCCCTGAACCGGTCCCTCCCTCCCACCCGTCATCCGCCTGTCCCCGCACATGCGGGGACACGCACACACAAACACTCACGCTCCAACTTGAAACCCACCCACGCCCACACCCAGACGGCCCCTGGACCTCAGCCCCTGCCCTGTCTTCACACATGCGCCTGCCTGGGGGAATCCTTGGTGTCCTACACCTCTGGGGCTGGCTGTGGACACCCACACGGGGAGGGCCGGCTTGCTGAGCACTCCCGATCACTGCACAGGGCCTGGGGGTGCGGGGGCAGGCCACCGCTGCTCCCCAGGTCTGCCGGTGCTCGGTCCCCGTCTGACTCAGGCCTTCTCTGCCGGGATGGGGCTGTGGGCTGAAAGGCCGCCCTTGGCTGCTGACCGCACCCATCTACAGAAGGGGCTGAGGTGCTGCTGCCTGGAGCCCAGCCTGACTCCCAGCCTGCCAGGGGCAGGGCCTGTGGCTGGGAGCCTGGGGCCGTGGGTGGAGCTGGGGGGGGCCTCTGGGTGGGAGGGAGTGAGTGCCTTGCCCCCATTGTATTTTTATTTTTTTTTTGTCTTTTTGCCATTTCTTGGGCCGCTCTCGTGGCATATGGAGGTTCCCAGGCTAGGGGTCTAATCGGAGCTATAGCCACCGGCCTACGCCAGAGCCACAGCAACGCGGGATCCGAGCCGTGTCTGAGACCTACACCACAGCTCACGGCAACGCCGGATCCTTAACCCACTGAGCAAGGGCAGGGATCGAACCCGCAACCTCATGGTTCCTAGTCGGATTCGTTAACCACTGCGCCACCACGGGAACTCCCTTTGCCCCCATTCTAGTGTGTGGGCCAAGGGCCCGGGGAAGCAGGGATGGTAGCCTCTAGGCGGGCCAGACGGGGTCTGCCCAGCAGAGCTCCCTCTCCCAGCATCAACACAAACACCTATGCTCTTGCGCGGCGGCGGCGGCGGCGGCGGCGGCGGCGGCGGCGGCGGCGGCGGCGGCATTGTGGGTGGCGAGAACAAACCAAGTCGCTGGCCTCTCCCGGATGGACAGGACGGGGCGTGGCTCTCCCACTGTCTCCGGGGACTTCCCCTGGCAGGAAACCTTCCCAAGAGCCCTCGGTGCGAGGGGGCTGTGGGCCTCTCCCGCGCGGCCTAGGCGTCGTTGGCATCCTGGCCGTGGTCGGCGTCGTCGGAGGCTTGCCCAGGGGCCCCGCAGCCCAATCCAAAAGGACTGCCCCGAAGTGGCTGCTCAGACACCGGCACGTGGCCCTGCAGCCACTGCCTCCCCGCCTGCTGTGCCTCTGGGGCAAGCTCCCAGCCCACCCCGGCTCCCCCAGCTCCCTCGCTCCCAGCCTCTTCCCTGGGTCCCCTGCTCCGCTCCCCCGCCCCCACACCACCTCCTCCTCCTGCCCTTGCCCTCCTCAGCCCCGCCAAGCCTGAGCAGCAGAGCTGGGGATATGACTTGGGCCCAGGAGCCAGCGAGCCTGCTCTGGATGATGGTGCCACTCCCATCCAAAGGAAGCCTCCTTCTGCGAGCCCACTTGCGCTTGAGCTGAGGCTAGGCCCTGCTCGCTCGGGCATCCTCAGGGCTCCAGTCTGACTCAAGGGCCTGCAGGGCCTGCAGGGCAGTCCCGCTGAGCCCAGCGGCCCCCGCTGCCTCCTGCCTGAACACCTGCTTTTGGGACTTGTCCTCCGCCGCCTCTGCCTGCTCCTCCTGCTTCTCCCCCACCGCTGAAGCCCCTGCCGCCTGCCGCCGCGGTCCTCCTCCGCCACCACCTCCACCACGTCCACGACGTCCTCCATCAGCAGCAGCCACTCCTCCCGCTGGGGCCGAGCCTTCCCTCAGGGCCTCCACCCGGGAGGGGGCGCTCTCTCCCAAAGGTGCGCCAGCTAGCGCCTGCCTGCACGTGACCCCACTCCCCCCATCTACTGAAGAGCCCCTCCCCGCAGGCAGGCGGCCCAGGACTGCTGGGCAGTGGCAAGGTCCTCCGCGACCCCTGCCTCACTGGCCATGCCGCTCTGAGCTGAGGCAGCCATGCAGGACCAGGAGGTGGGAGCTGAGCAGCTGGGCCCCACAGAAGGGCTAGGGGCTGGGAGCAGCCCTGGCCACTGCCCTGCGCCCTTGCCCGCCTAGGCCCTGCTGCTTGAGGCTACCAGCGCTGCACGGTGGCCAAAGTGCCCCTGGAGCAGGCCAAGCCGAGGGAGGCTTGGTGGGGGGTGGGTGGGTGGGGGTGCCAGGGCCAGATGCGCATGCGCACAGCTCAGAGGCGCCAGGCTGGCGCCAGGCCTGGCAGGGAAGGCCCTCAGCTCTCTCGGCCAATCAGAGACAAGGCAGGGGGCGTCCCCCATCAAGGCCCCCCCCCGCGCCCCGCCCCGGGCCCCGGGGCCCCCGGGACCTGCCTCCCAGGCTCCCCGGCACCGCCCCACCTGCCCCCACCCACCCCGTGGCCAGGGGCCTGGCCTCTCGGGCACTGCTCAAGGTGCCCACCTGCACCTGCTTGACCTCTCTCAAGTCCAACTTGATCTTCCCCGTGGCACGGTCGACTCGTCTTTCACCTAGGCCCTTCAAGCTGAGCGAGGCCTCCCACAAGACAGGAGGCCCGGTTGCAGGGCAGCGTGCTGCAGTGGTCCTGCCCAGATCTCTTGCAGGTCCACGTCGTGGGCCGCCGCAGGTCATGCTCTGGCTTGCCTAGGGACTGTGTATCCAGCCTTGGCTAGGCTGGACCTGCCTAGCCATTGAGGGGCCCCAGAGCCCCAAGAGTCCAGCCCGGAGCCCTGTCCTTGTCTCTGCACCTCTGCCTGAGGGGCTCCCTGGGCCTCCGGGGTCTCTCGGGCCCTTGGCAGCCCGCACGGGCCTCCCTCTCTCTTCCCTGCCAGAAAGCCTCACAGAAAGCTACCAGGGCAGGACACCAAAGACACCGCCTCCTGGGTGGCCGGCATCCACGGCAGGTCAGGCGGGCACTTGGTGTGCTCCCGCCCTTGCAGGAGGGGCCTTCTGAAGCGCCGGGCCAAGGCCTGCCTGGCCGCCAGACAACGGAGCTGGCCCAGGCCCCTCCCGGGCAAGGCGTGCCACTGCAGGCCACTCCGCCCTAGCCACAAGGCTTGCAGACCCCGAGACGGGACACACTCTTTGCTGGCACGGTGACCACCCCGAAATCCGTGTGCGAGCCCAGAGAGCGAGGTGCTGAGGACAGAGCCCGCTCAAGGAACATCACGCCCCCGGGGGGACAACCCCGCCCCGCCAACCCCGCCCCGGTGGCAGCCCCACAGGGGAGACTGAATTCTTTCCGAGTCATGCCTGCCCCTTGTGAGAGGGTCTGCCCAGGTCCAGCCTACACCTTCCTTCGCAGCCCTTGGGTCGGGGCGCGGAAGGAGGCTCAGGCTAAGCCATCCTGGTCCATCCCAGGCACCCCCAGGGCTCGTCCAAAGGCACAGAGCGAGATCGACATCTGCTCGTGTGTGGGTAGGCGGCAGTCGGTGAGGCGGCGGTGCCGGTCCACCTCCCAAACCTTCCATGCCGGGCCAGCCTTTCCACAAGGGGCTGCTCCCATGGGAGAAAGGGTACCGGTGCCCGGGAGAAGGGGGAAGACGGTGCTGCAGCTGTTGGCCTCAGGAGCAGGAGGTCGGGAGTGCGTGGGATGGGCTGCAGGGGCGGGGGGCGGGGGTGCCCTGGGGCGGGCCGGCTCCCACGGGGGCTCTTCCTCTGGGTGTGGACTTTGGCCCCTTGTCCTGCTCGGGTCCTTGAACTCGCCCCTGCCCAAGACGGGTGCTTCGGGCTGGCCTCTCCTCTGGGCCCGTGGATGGAGGAAGCCCCGTCCCCTGCCCCTGTTTGAGGGCCCTGTCTCCAAGTGGGCCGTCTGCCCTTTCGGCCTCCTCCTCCTCCCAGGCCCTGGCCGCGAACCAAAGGCCGTGGCCGCTCCACAGCGCCAAGGTAGGCTGCCCCCAGCTCCGTCCTCCACTTCCACAGGCCCGCCTCTCTCCCTCAGACAGGCAGTTCCTCAGCCAGCGGGTGCCCAAGCCCCGCAGGACCCTGGCCACTCACGCATACCGCATGAACCCCCCAGACAAACCCACAGCAAGACACGAGCACTCCTCAGAGGCTTTAGGTCTCGCTCAGCCTCGGGCCAGGCACGGGGGCGGAACCCACCGGCTGGAACGCTCCCTGGCCTCATGTCTCTCCTGGGCTCTGAGCACTCATCTGGGGCACCCGTGGGCCCCTCTGGCCTCCTCGTCTTCCACCTGGCCCAACCCGTGCCCCATCGCCTCCATCTCCAGGTCACGCGTGCCCAGAACACACTCGAGCACTCGTACACACCCCCACACAGGCACACGGGCACACAGGGACACGGGACCAAGGCCACAACCCGGGGGAACACGAGGAGGAGGAGGACCTGCTTGGGCCAACCACCGGGAGCAAGGGGCCAAGAGGCAGAGAAGCCTGCCCTTTAGGGAACCCTCCCCTGTTCTTTCCCCCAGGCCTCGAGTACTGGGCGCCCGCTAGCCTCGGGCCGTGTCCAGGCTGGCCTCTGGTCTGGTGCTGGCAGCCGAAGGGGTGGCCGGGACCTTGCAAGGGAGACTCTGCACATCGGCACAGGACGAGGTAGAGGTAGAGGGGAGCCGAGCTCCTCGAGACCTGGAGGCCTTTGGCCAGGAGGGCAGGGGCAGGGGGAGAAGTGGTGGCGGCGCCAGGGCCTGGCGTGGGCAGCTGGTGTGGCTGGGGGTGCAGAGGCAGCCGCCCGGACACCGCCCACGCTGTCGGAGGCGCCCAAGCCCGACAGCGACGGTCACTCCGACGGACAACAGGGCTCCAGCAGCCACGCCTCGCTGGGAGACAGACCCTGCCCCTGAAAGCGCCGGTGGTCTGAATCCCGGGAGACCGGGGGCCCTCCGGCCCTCGCTCCTGCGCCCCAGCCACTCCCTGGATGGCCTGAGAGCCCGCCCCACGCCCAGGCTCCTCTGAGCCTCAGCCTCCCCTTCTGCTGGGAAAGGGCAGGCCCGGCTTCCTGAGGACCCTCCTTTCCGCGCCGGGGGCACGGGGCCCTGGGCTCCCCAAGGACACCTGCTCCTCTCCGTTACCTCGCCTGCGGCTGCCGTCCTCTCGCGGGTAGTAGCGCGTGCTGTGGGGCCACACATCCTCCGTGATGACCTGGCGGGGGAGACAGACCGGGGCAGGACAGGCTAGCCGCGGCCCAGGGCGGACCCCTTCGCCAGGAGCCCGGGGACACCAACACGGCCACTGCTGAAGACGGCCAGAGGCACCCCACCTCAGCCACCCAGGCAGAGCCTGGGCAGCCCTGGTGCGACTGCCCACGGTGAGCAAGTTGAGGCTGGTGGGGTCCTGCCTGCGGCTGGGGGGCTCCCCGGTCACAGGCCCAGAACCACTGGACCGCAGTGGAACGGGACACCTGGTATCCTGGAGGACGAGCGGGGACCCAGGGGATGAGCAGCCAGCGCCCCCCCACCCACGCCCTCCCACGCTCACCCCCACCAGCCAGGCCACCAGCGCCTACCTGCGATGCCAAGGTGGTACTCCCTAACGATCACTCTGTTCCAGAAGGAGGGGCTGTGCCCAAAGGAAAACACCAACTCGCGGCGGTAGGTAGCCGGGGTGGCCCCGTTCCTGCACCTGCCACACCCAAGACGAGGGCAAGGAGGAGAGCCCGGCCAGGGCTCCCGAGCTTGCCTGTTTGGCGGCGGTGACCCCCGTCCTTTGCTCCTCTGCCTGGGCTCACAGCCAGGCCTGCTGGACAGCCCCCTGCGCCCTGCCTGCTGGTTGCCAGGCCTGCTCGCCCCGCCCCCACGGGGCTTCAGCTCCCCCAGCCTCACCTCCACACGGGGCGGGTAGCCAAGCACATCTTCGTCTCGGTCACTCGTCACGGCCAACCGCAGCGGATGGTTCCGAACGTGCAACTCGTCAAGGAGGTGTCGCCTGCTTCATGCCAGACAAGGAAGGGCCCCAAAGCCCTGAACCGGTCCCTCCCTCCCACCCGTCATCCGCCTGTCCCCGCACATGCGGGGACACGCACACACAAACACTCACGCTCCAACTTGAAACCCACCCACGCCCACACCCAGACGGCCCCTGGACCTCAGCCCCTGCCCTGTCTGCACACATGCGCCTGCCTGGGGGAATCCTTGGTGTCCTACACCTCTGGGGCTGGCTGTGGACACCCACACGGGGAGGGCCGGCTTGCTGAGCACTCCCGATCACTGCACAGGGCCTGGGGGTGCGGGGGCAGGCCACCGCTGCTCCCCAGGTCTGCCGGTGCTCGGTCCCCGTCTGACTCAGGCCTTCTCTGCCGGGATGGGGCTGTGGGCTGAAAGGCCGCCCTTGGCTGCTGACCGCACCCATCTACAGAAGGGGCTGAGGGGCTGCGCGCCTGGAGCCCAGCCCGACTCCCAGCCTGCCAGGGGCAGGGCCTGTGGCTGGGAGCCTGGGGCCGTGGGTGGAGCTGGGGGGGGGCCTCTGGGTGGGAGGGAGTGAGTGCCTTGCCCCCATTGTATTTTTATTTTTTTTTTGTCTTTTTGCCATTTCTTGGGCCGCTCTCGTGGCATATGGAGGTTCCCAGGCTAGGGGTCTAATCGGAGCTATAGCCACCGGCCTACGCCAGAGCCACAGCAACGCGGGATCCGAGCCGTGTCTGAGACCTACACCACAGCTCACGGCAACGCCGGATCCTTAACCCACTGAGCAAGGGCAGGGATCGAACCCGCAACCTCATGGTTCCTAGTCGGATTCGTTAACCACTGCGCCACCACGGGAACTCCCTTTGCCCCCATTCTAGTGTGTGGGCCAAGGGCCCGGGGAAGCAGGGATGGTAGCCTCTAGGCGGGCCAGACGGGGTCTGCCCAGCAGAGCTCCCTCTCCCAGCATCAACACAAACACCTATGCTCTTGCGCGGCGGCGGCGGCGGCGGCGGCGGCGGCGGCGTGGGCATTGTGGGTGGCGAGAACAAACCAAGTCGCTGGCCTCTCCCAGATGGACAGGACGGGGCGTGGCTCTCCCACTGTCTCCGGGGACTTCCCCTGGCAGGAAACCTTCCCAAGAGCCCTCGGTGCGAGGGGGCTGTGGGCCTCTCCCGCGCGGCCTAGGCGTCGTTGGCATCCTGGCCGTGGTCGGCGTCGTCGGAGGCTTGCCCAGGGGCCCCGCAGCCCAATCCAAAAGGACTGCCCCGAAGTGGCTGCTCAGACACCGGCACGTGGCCCTGCAGCCACTGCCTCCCCGCCTGCTGTGCCTCTGGGGCAAGCTCCCAGCCCACCCCGGCTCCCCCAGCTCCCTCGCTCCCAGCCTCTTCCCTGGGTCCCCTGCTCCGCTCCCCCGCCCCCACACCACCTCCTCCTCCTGCCCTTGCCCTCCTCAGCCCCGCCAAGCCTGAGCAGCAGAGCTGGGGATATGACTTGGGCCCAGGAGCCAGCGAGCCTGCTCTGGATGATGGTGCCACTCCCATCCAAAGGAAGCCTCCTTCTGCGAGCCCACTTGCGCTTGAGCTGAGGCTAGGCCCTGCTCGCTCGGGCATCCTCAGGGCTCCAGTCTGACTCAAGGGCCTGCAGGGCCTGCAGGGCAGTCCCGCTGAGCCCAGCGGCCCCCGCTGCCTCCTGCCTGAACACCTGCTTTTGGGACTTGTCCTCCGCCGCCTCTGCCTGCTCCTCCTGCTTCTCCCCCACCGCTGAAGCCCCTGCCGCCTGCCGCTGCCTCCTGCCGCCGCGGTCCTCCTCCGCCACCACCTCCACCACGTCCACGACGTCCTCCATCAGCAGCAGCCACTCCTCCCGCTGGGGCCGAGCCTTCCCTCAGGGCCTCCACCCGGAAGGGGGCGCTCTCTCCCAAAGGTGCGCCAGCTAGCGCCTGCCTGCACGTGACCCCACTCCCCCCATCTACTGAAGAGCCCCTCCCCGCAGGCAGGCGGCCCAGGACTGCTGGGCAGTGGCAAGGTCCTCCGCGACCCCTGCCTCACTGGCCATGCCGCTCTGAGCTGAGGCAGCCATGCAGGACCAGGAGGTGGGAGCTGAGCAGCTGGGCCCCACAGAAGGGCTAGGGGCTGGGAGCAGCCCTGGCCACTGCCCTGCGCCCTTGCCCGCCTAGGCCCTGCTGCTTGAGGCTACCAGCGCTGCACGGTGGCCAAAGTGCCCCTGGAGCAGGCCAAGCCGAGGGAGGCTTGGTGGGGGTGGGGGTGGGGGTTGCCAGGGCCAGATGCGCATGCGCACAGCTCAGAGGCGCCAGGCTGGCGGCAGGCCTGGCAGGGAAGGCCCTCTGCTCCCTCGGCCAATCAGAGACAAGGCAGGGGGCGTCCCCCCTCAAGGCCCCCCCCCGCGCCCCGCCCCGGGCCCCGGGCCCTGCCTCCCAGGCTCCCCGGCACCGCCCCACCTGCCCCCACCCACCCCGTGGCCAGGGGCCTGGCCTCTCGGGCACTGCTCAAGGTGCCCACCTGCACCTGCTTGACCTCTCTCAAGTCCAACTTGATCTTCCCCGTGGCACGGTCGACTCGTCTTTCACCTAGGCCCTTCAAGCTGAGCGAGGCCTCCCACAAGACAGGAGGCCCGGTTGCAGGGCAGCGTGCTGCAGTGGTCCTGCCCAGATCTCTTGCAGGTCCACGTCGTGGGCCGCCGCAGGTCATGCTCTGGCTTGCCTAGGGACTGTGTATCCAGCCTTGGCTAGGCTGGACCTGCCTAGCCATTGAGGGGCCCCAGAGCCCCAAGAGTCCAGCCCGGAGCCCTGTCCTTGTCTCTGCACCTCTGCCTGAGGGGCTCCCTGGGCCTCCGGGGTCTCTCGGGCCCTTGGCAGCCCGCACGGGCCTCCCTCTCTCTTCCCTGCCAGAAAGCCTCACAGAAAGCTACCAGGGCAGGACACCAAAGACACCGCCTCCTGGGTGGCCGGCATCCACGGCAGGTCAGGCGGGCACTTGGTGTGCTCCCGCCCTTGCAGGAGGGGCCTTCTGAAGCGCCGGGCCAAGGCCTGCCTGGCCGCCAGCCAACGGAGCTGGCCCAGGCCCCTCCCGGGCAAGGCGTGCCACTGCAGGCCACTCCGCCCTAGCCACAAGGCTTGCAGACCCCGAGACGGGACACACTCTTTGCTGGCACGGTGACCACCCCGAAATCCGTGTGCGAGCCCAGAGAGCGAGGTGCTGAGGACAGAGCCCGCTCAAGGAACATCACACCCCGCCAACCCCGCCCCGGTGGCAGGCCCACAGGGGAGACTGAATTCTTTCCGAGTCATGCCTGCCCCTTGTGAGAGGGTCTGCCCAGGTCCAGCCTACACCTTCCTTCGCAGCCCTTGGGTCGGGGCGCGGAAGGAGGCTCAGGCTAAGCCATCCTGGTCCATCCCAGGCACCCCCAGGGCTCGTCCAAAGGCACAGAGCGAGATCGACATCTGCTCGTGTGTGGGTAGGCGGCAGTCGGTGAGGCGGCGGTGCCGGTCCACCTCCCAAACCTTCCATGCCGGGCCAGCCTTTCCACAAGGGGCTGCTCCCATGGGAGAAAGGGTACCGGTGCCCGGGAGAAGGGGGAAGACGGTGCTGCAGCTGTTGGCCTCAGGAGCAGGAGGTCGGGAGTGCGTGGGATGGGCTGCAGGGGCGGGGGGCGGGGGTGCCCTGGGGCGGGCCGGCTCCCACGGGGGCTCTTCCTCTGGGTGTGGACTTTGGCCCCTTGTCCTGCTCGGGTCCTTGAACTCGCCCCTGCCCAAGACGGGTGCTTCGGGCTGGCCTCTCCTCTGGGCCCGTGGATGGAGGAAGCCCCGTCCCCTGCCCCTGTTTGAGGGCCCTGTCTCCAAGTGGGCCGTCTGCCCTTTCGGCCTCCTCCTCCTCCCAGGCCCTGGCCGCGAACCAAAGGCCGTGGCCGCTCCACAGCGCCAAGGTAGGCTGCCCCCAGCTCCGTCCTCCACTTCCACAGGCCCGCCTCTCTCCCTCAGACAGGCAGTTCCTCAGCCAGCGGGTGCCCAAGCCCCGCAGGACCCTGGCCACTCACGCATACCGCATGAACCCCCCAGACAAACCCACAGCAAGGCACGAGCACTCCTCAGAGGCTTTAGGTCTCGCTCAGCCTCGGGCCAGGCACGGGGGCGGAACCCACCGGCTGGAACGCTCCCTGGCCTCATGTCTCTCCTGGGCTCTGAGCACTCATCTGGGGCACCCGTGGGCCCCTCTGGCCTCCTCGTCTTCCACCTGGCCCAACCCGTGCCCCATCGCCTCCATCTCCAGGTCACGCGTGCCCAGAACACACTCGAGCACTCGTACACACCCCCACACAGGCACACGGGCACACAGGGACACGGGACCAAGGCCACAACCCGGGGGAACACGAGGAGGAGGAGGACCTGCTTGGGCCAACCACCGGGAGCAAGGGGCCAAGAGGCAGAGAAGCCTGCCCTTTAGGGAACCCTCCCCTGTTCTTTCCCCCAGGCCTCGAGTACTGGGCGCCCGCTAGCCTCGGGCCGTGTCCAGGCTGGCCTCTGGTCTGGTGCTGGCAGCCGAAGGGGTGGCCGGGACCTTGCAAGGGAGACTCTGCACATCGGCACAGGACGAGGTAGAGGTAGAGGGGAGCCGAGCTCCTCGAGACCTGGAGGCCTTTGGCCAGGAGGGCAGGGGCAGGGGGAGAAGTGGTGGCGGCGCCAGGGCCTGGCGTGGGCGGCTGGTGTGGCTGGGGGTGCAGAGGCAGCCGCCCGGACACCGCCCACGCTGTCGGAGGCGCCCAAGCCCGACAGCGACGGTCACTCCGACGGACAACAGGGCTCCAGCAGCCACGCCTCGCTGGGAGACAGACCCTGCCCCTGAAAGCGCCGGTGGTCTGAATCCCGGGAGACCGGGGGCCCTCCGGCCCTCGCTCCTGCGCCCCAGCCACTCCCTGGATGGCCTGAGAGCCCGCCCCACGCCCAGGCTCCTCTGAGCCTCAGCCTCCCCTTCTGCTGGGAAAGGGCAGGCCCGGCTTCCTGAGGACCCTCCTTTCCGCGCCGGGGGCACGGGGCCCTGGGCTCCCCAAGGACACCTGCTCCTCTCCGTTACCTCGCCTGCGGCTGCCGTCCTCTCGCGGGTAGTAGCGCGTGCTGTGGGGCCACACATCCTCCGTGATGACCTGGCGGGGGAGACAGACCGGGGCAGGACAGGCTAGCCGCGGCCCAGGGCGGACCCCTTCGCCAGGAGCCCGGGGACACCAACACGGCCACTGCTGAAGACGGCCAGAGGCACCCCACCTCAGCCACCCAGGCAGAGCCTGGGCAGCCCTGGTGCGACTGCCCACGGTGAGCAAGTTGAGGCTGGTGGGGTCCTGCCTGCGGCTGGGGGGCTCCCCGGTCACAGGCCCAGAACCACTGGACCGCAGTGGAACGGGACACCCGGTATCCTGGAGGACGAGCGGGGACCCAGGGGATGAGCAGCCAGCGCCCCCCCACCCACGCCCTCCCACGCTCACCCCCACCAGCCAGGCCACCAGCGCCTACCTGCGATGCCAAGGTGGTACTCCCTAACGATCACTCTGTTCCAGAAGGAGGGGCTGTGCCCAAAGGAAAACACCAACTCGCGGCGGTAGGTAGCCGGGGTGGCCCCGTTCCTGCACCTGCCACACCCAAGACGAGGGCAAGGAGGAGAGCCCGGCCAGGGCTCCCGAGCTTGCCTGTTTGGCGGCGGTGACCCCCGTCCTTTGCTCCTCTGCCTGGGCTCACAGCCAGGCCTGCTGGACAGCCCCCTGCGCCCTGCCTGCTGGTTGCCAGGCCTGCTCGCCCCGCCCCCACGGGGCTTCAGCTCCCCCAGCCTCACCTCCACACGGGGCGGCTAGCCAAGCACGTCTTCGTCTCGGTCACTCGTCACGGCCAACCGCAGCGGATGGTTCCGAACGTGCAACTCGTCAAGGAGGTGTCGCCTGCTTCATGCCAGACAAGGAAGGGCCCCAAAGCCCTGAACCGGTCCCTCCCTCCCACCCGTCATCCGCCTGTCCCCGCACATGCGGGGACACGCACACACAAACACTCACGCTCCAACTTGAAACCCACCCACGCCCACACCCAGACGGCCCCTGGACCTCAGCCCCTGCCCTGTCTTCACACATGCGCCTGCCTGGGGGAATCCTTGGTGTCCTACACCTCTGGGGCTGGCTGTGGACACCCACACGGGGAGGGCCGGCTTGCTGAGCACTCCCGATCACTGCACAGGGCCTGGGGGTGCGGGGGCAGGCCACCGCTGCTCCCCAGGTCTGCCGGTGCTCGGTCCCCGTCTGACTCAGGCCTTCTCTGCCGGGATGGGGCTGTGGGCTGAAAGGCCGCCCTTGGCTGCTGACCGCACCCATCTACAGAAGGGGCTGAGGTGCTGCTGCCTGGAGCCCAGCCTGACTCCCAGCCTGCCAGGGGCAGGGCCTGTGGCTGGGAGCCTGGGGCCGTGGGTGGAGCTGGGGGGGGCCTCTGGGTGGGAGGGAGTGAGTGCCTTGCCCCCATTGTATTTTTATTTTTTTTTTGTCTTTTTGCCATTTCTTGGGCCGCTCTCGTGGCATATGGAGGTTCCCAGGCTAGGGGTCTAATCGGAGCTATAGCCACCGGCCTACGCCAGAGCCACAGCAACGCGGGATCCGAGCCGTGTCTGAGACCTACACCACAGCTCACGGCAACGCCGGATCCTTAACCCACTGAGCAAGGGCAGGGATCGAACCCGCAACCTCATGGTTCCTAGTCGGATTCGTTAACCACTGCGCCACCACGGGAACTCCCTTTGCCCCCATTCTAGTGTGTGGGCCAAGGGCCCGGGGAAGCAGGGATGGTAGCCTCTAGGCGGGCCAGACGGGGTCTGCCCAGCAGAGCTCCCTCTCCCAGCATCAACACAAACACCTATGCTCTTGCGCGGCGGCGGCGGCGGCGGCGGCGGCGGCGGCGGCGGCGGCGGCATTGTGGGTGGCGAGAACAAACCAAGTCGCTGGCCTCTCCCGGATGGACAGGACGGGGCGTGGCTCTCCCACTGTCTCCGGGGACTTCCCCTGGCAGGAAACCTTCCCAAGAGCCCTCGGTGCGAGGGGGCTGTGGGCCTCTCCCGCGCGGCCTAGGCGTCGTTGGCATCCTGGCCGTGGTCGGCGTCGTCGGAGGCTTGCCCAGGGGCCCCGCAGCCCAATCCAAAAGGACTGCCCCGAAGTGGCTGCTCAGACACCGGCACGTGGCCCTGCAGCCACTGCCTCCCCGCCTGCTGTGCCTCTGGGGCAAGCTCCCAGCCCACCCCGGCTCCCCCAGCTCCCTCGCTCCCAGCCTCTTCCCTGGGTCCCCTGCTCCGCTCCCCCGCCCCCACACCACCTCCTCCTCCTGCCCTTGCCCTCCTCAGCCCCGCCAAGCCTGAGCAGCAGAGCTGGGGATATGACTTGGGCCCAGGAGCCAGCGAGCCTGCTCTGGATGATGGTGCCACTCCCATCCAAAGGAAGCCTCCTTCTGCGAGCCCACTTGCGCTTGAGCTGAGGCTAGGCCCTGCTCGCTCGGGCATCCTCAGGGCTCCAGTCTGACTCAAGGGCCTGCAGGGCCTGCAGGGCAGTCCCGCTGAGCCCAGCGGCCCCCGCTGCCTCCTGCCTGAACACCTGCTTTTGGGACTTGTCCTCCGCCGCCTCTGCCTGCTCCTCCTGCTTCTCCCCCACCGCTGAAGCCCCTGCCGCCTGCCGCCGCGGTCCTCCTCCGCCACCACCTCCACCACGTCCACGACGTCCTCCATCAGCAGCAGCCACTCCTCCCGCTGGGGCCGAGCCTTCCCTCAGGGCCTCCACCCGGGAGGGGGCGCTCTCTCCCAAAGGTGCGCCAGCTAGCGCCTGCCTGCACGTGACCCCACTCCCCCCATCTACTGAAGAGCCCCTCCCCGCAGGCAGGCGGCCCAGGACTGCTGGGCAGTGGCAAGGTCCTCCGCGACCCCTGCCTCACTGGCCATGCCGCTCTGAGCTGAGGCAGCCATGCAGGACCAGGAGGTGGGAGCTGAGCAGCTGGGCCCCACAGAAGGGCTAGGGGCTGGGAGCAGCCCTGGCCACTGCCCTGCGCCCTTGCCCGCCTAGGCCCTGCTGCTTGAGGCTACCAGCGCTGCACGGTGGCCAAAGTGCCCCTGGAGCAGGCCAAGCCGAGGGAGGCTTGGTGGGGGGTGGGTGGGTGGGGGTGCCAGGGCCAGATGCGCATGCGCACAGCTCAGAGGCGCCAGGCTGGCGCCAGGCCTGGCAGGGAAGGCCCTCAGCTCTCTCGGCCAATCAGAGACAAGGCAGGGGGCGTCCCCCATCAAGGCCCCCCCCCGCGCCCCGCCCCGGGCCCCGGGGCCCCCGGGACCTGCCTCCCAGGCTCCCCGGCACCGCCCTACCTGCCGCCACCCACCCCGTGGCCAGGGGCCTGGCCTCTCGGGCACTGCTCAAGGTGCCCACCTGCACCTGCTTGACCTCTCTCAAGTCCAACTTGATCTTCCCCGTGGCACGGTCGACTCGTCTTTCACCTAGGCCCTTCAAGCTGAGCGAGGCCTCCCACAAGACAGGAGGCCCGGTTGCAGGGCAGCGTGCTGCAGTGGTCCTGCCCAGATCTCTTGCAGGTCCACGTCGTGGGCCGCCGCAGGTCATGCTCTGGCTTGCCTAGGGACTGTGTATCCAGCCTTGGCTAGGCTGGACCTGCCTAGCCATTGAGGGGCCCCAGAGCCCCAAGAGTCCAGCCCGGAGCCCTGTCCTTGTCTCTGCACCTCTGCCTGAGGGGCTCCCTGGGCCTCCGGGGTCTCTCGGGCCCTTGGCAGCCCGCACGGGCCTCCCTCTCTCTTCCCTGCCAGAAAGCCTCACAGAAAGCTACCAGGGCAGGACACCAAAGACACCGCCTCCTGGGTGGCCGGCATCCACGGCAGGTCAGGCGGGCACTTGGTGTGCTCCCGCCCTTGCAGGAGGGGCCTTCTGAAGCGCCGGGCCAAGGCCTGCCTGGCCGCCAGACAACGGAGCTGGCCCAGGCCCCTCCCGGGCAAGGCGTGCCACTGCAGGCCACTCCGCCCTAGCCACAAGGCTTGCAGACCCCGAGACGGGACACACTCTTTGCTGGCACGGTGACCACCCCGAAATCCGTGTGCGAGCCCAGAGAGCGAGGTGCTGAGGACAGAGCCCGCTCAAGGAACATCACGCCCCCGGGGGGACAACCCCGCCCCGCCAACCCCGCCCCGGTGGCAGCCCCACAGGGGAGACTGAATTCTTTCCGAGTCATGCCTGCCCCTTGTGAGAGGGTCTGCCCAGGTCCAGCCTACACCTTCCTTCGCAGCCCTTGGGTCGGGGCGCGGAAGGAGGCTCAGGCTAAGCCATCCTGGTCCATCCCAGGCACCCCCAGGGCTCGTCCAAAGGCACAGAGCGAGATCGACATCTGCTCGTGTGTGGGTAGGCGGCAGTCGGTGAGGCGGCGGTGCCGGTCCACCTCCCAAACCTTCCATGCCGGGCCAGCCTTTCCACAAGGGGCTGCTCCCATGGGAGAAAGGGTACCGGTGCCCGGGAGAAGGGGGAAGACGGTGCTGCAGCTGTTGGCCTCAGGAGCAGGAGGTCGGGAGTGCGTGGGATGGGCTGCAGGGGCGGGGGGCGGGGGTGCCCTGGGGCGGGCCGGCTCCCACGGGGGCTCTTCCTCTGGGTGTGGACTTTGGCCCCTTGTCCTGCTCGGGTCCTTGAACTCGCCCCTGCCCAAGACGGGTGCTTCGGGCTGGCCTCTCCTCTGGGCCCGTGGATGGAGGAAGCCCCGTCCCCTGCCCCTGTTTGAGGGCCCTGTCTCCAAGTGGGCCGTCTGCCCTTTCGGCCTCCTCCTCCTCCCAGGCCCTGGCCGCGAACCAAAGGCCGTGGCCGCTCCACAGCGCCAAGGTAGGCTGCCCCCAGCTCCGTCCTCCACTTCCACAGGCCCGCCTCTCTCCCTCAGACAGGCAGTTCCTCAGCCAGCGGGTGCCCAAGCCCCGCAGGACCCTGGCCACTCACGCATACCGCATGAACCCCCCAGACAAACCCACAGCAAGACACGAGCACTCCTCAGAGGCTTTAGGTCTCGCTCAGCCTCGGGCCAGGCACGGGGGCGGAACCCACCGGCTGGAACGCTCCCTGGCCTCATGTCTCTCCTGGGCTCTGAGCACTCATCTGGGGCACCCGTGGGCCCCTCTGGCCTCCTCGTCTTCCACCTGGCCCAACCCGTGCCCCATCGCCTCCATCTCCAGGTCACGCGTGCCCAGAACACACTCGAGCACTCGTACACACCCCCACACAGGCACACGGGCACACAGGGACACGGGACCAAGGCCACAACCCGGGGGAACACGAGGAGGAGGAGGACCTGCTTGGGCCAACCACCGGGAGCAAGGGGCCAAGAGGCAGAGAAGCCTGCCCTTTAGGGAACCCTCCCCTGTTCTTTCCCCCAGGCCTCGAGTACTGGGCGCCCGCTAGCCTCGGGCCGTGTCCAGGCTGGCCTCTGGTCTGGTGCTGGCAGCCGAAGGGGTGGCCGGGACCTTGCAAGGGAGACTCTGCACATCGGCACAGGACGAGGTAGAGGTAGAGGGGAGCCGAGCTCCTCGAGACCTGGAGGCCTTTGGCCAGGAGGGCAGGGGCAGGGGGAGAAGTGGTGGCGGCGCCAGGGCCTGGCGTGGGCAGCTGGTGTGGCTGGGGGTGCAGAGGCAGCCGCCCGGACACCGCCCACGCTGTCGGAGGCGCCCAAGCCCGACAGCGACGGTCACTCCGACGGACAACAGGGCTCCAGCAGCCACGCCTCGCTGGGAGACAGACCCTGCCCCTGAAAGCGCCGGTGGTCTGAATCCCGGGAGACCGGGGGCCCTCCGGCCCTCGCTCCTGCGCCCCAGCCACTCCCTGGATGGCCTGAGAGCCCGCCCCACGCCCAGGCTCCTCTGAGCCTCAGCCTCCCCTTCTGCTGGGAAAGGGCAGGCCCGGCTTCCTGAGGACCCTCCTTTCCGCGCCGGGGGCACGGGGCCCTGGGCTCCCCAAGGACACCTGCTCCTCTCCGTTACCTCGCCTGCGGCTGCCGTCCTCTCGCGGGTAGTAGCGCGTGCTGTGGGGCCACACATCCTCCGTGATGACCTGGCGGGGGAGACAGACCGGGGCAGGACAGGCTAGCCGCGGCCCAGGGCGGACCCCTTCGCCAGGAGCCCGGGGACACCAACACGGCCACTGCTGAAGACGGCCAGAGGCACCCCACCTCAGCCACCCAGGCAGAGCCTGGGCAGCCCTGGTGCGACTGCCCACGGTGAGCAAGTTGAGGCTGGTGGGGTCCTGCCTGCGGCTGGGGGGCTCCCCGGTCACAGGCCCAGAACCACTGGACCGCAGTGGAACGGGACACCTGGTATCCTGGAGGACGAGCGGGGACCCAGGGGATGAGCAGCCAGCGCCCCCCCACCCACGCCCTCCCACGCTCACCCCCACCAGCCAGGCCACCAGCGCCTACCTGCGATGCCAAGGTGGTACTCCCTAACGATCACTCTGTTCCAGAAGGAGGGGCTGTGCCCAAAGGAAAACACCAACTCGCGGCGGTAGGTAGCCGGGGTGGCCCCGTTCCTGCACCTGCCACACCCAAGACGAGGGCAAGGAGGAGAGCCCGGCCAGGGCTCCCGAGCTTGCCTGTTTGGCGGCGGTGACCCCCGTCCTTTGCTCCTCTGCCTGGGCTCACAGCCAGGCCTGCTGGACAGCCCCCTGCGCCCTGCCTGCTGGTTGCCAGGCCTGCTCGCCCCGCCCCCACGGGGCTTCAGCTCCCCCAGCCTCACCTCCACACGGGGCGGGTAGCCAAGCACATCTTCGTCTCGGTCACTCGTCACGGCCAACCGCAGCGGATGGTTCCGAACGTGCAACTCGTCAAGGAGGTGTCGCCTGCTTCATGCCAGACAAGGAAGGGCCCCAAAGCCCTGAACCGGTCCCTCCCTCCCACCCGTCATCCGCCTGTCCCCGCACATGCGGGGACACGCACACACAAACACTCACGCTCCAACTTGAAACCCACCCACGCCCACACCCAGACGGCCCCTGGACCTCAGCCCCTGCCCTGTCTGCACACATGCGCCTGCCTGGGGGAATCCTTGGTGTCCTACACCTCTGGGGCTGGCTGTGGACACCCACACGGGGAGGGCCGGCTTGCTGAGCACTCCCGATCACTGCACAGGGCCTGGGGGTGCGGGGGCAGGCCACCGCTGCTCCCCAGGTCTGCCGGTGCTCGGTCCCCGTCTGACTCAGGCCTTCTCTGCCGGGATGGGGCTGTGGGCTGAAAGGCCGCCCTTGGCTGCTGACCGCACCCATCTACAGAAGGGGCTGAGGGGCTGCGCGCCTGGAGCCCAGCCCGACTCCCAGCCTGCCAGGGGCAGGGCCTGTGGCTGGGAGCCTGGGGCCGTGGGTGGAGCTGGGGGGGGGCCTCTGGGTGGGAGGGAGTGAGTGCCTTGCCCCCATTGTATTTTTATTTTTTTTTTGTCTTTTTGCCATTTCTTGGGCCGCTCTCGTGGCATATGGAGGTTCCCAGGCTAGGGGTCTAATCGGAGCTATAGCCACCGGCCTACGCCAGAGCCACAGCAACGCGGGATCCGAGCCGTGTCTGAGACCTACACCACAGCTCACGGCAACGCCGGATCCTTAACCCACTGAGCAAGGGCAGGGATCGAACCCGCAACCTCATGGTTCCTAGTCGGATTCGTTAACCACTGCGCCACCACGGGAACTCCCTTTGCCCCCATTCTAGTGTGTGGGCCAAGGGCCCGGGGAAGCAGGGATGGTAGCCTCTAGGCGGGCCAGACGGGGTCTGCCCAGCAGAGCTCCCTCTCCCAGCATCAACACAAACACCTATGCTCTTGCGCGGCGGCGGCGGCGGCGGCGGCGGCGGCGGCGTGGGCATTGTGGGTGGCGAGAACAAACCAAGTCGCTGGCCTCTCCCAGATGGACAGGACGGGGCGTGGCTCTCCCACTGTCTCCGGGGACTTCCCCTGGCAGGAAACCTTCCCAAGAGCCCTCGGTGCGAGGGGGCTGTGGGCCTCTCCCGCGCGGCCTAGGCGTCGTTGGCATCCTGGCCGTGGTCGGCGTCGTCGGAGGCTTGCCCAGGGGCCCCGCAGCCCAATCCAAAAGGACTGCCCCGAAGTGGCTGCTCAGACACCGGCACGTGGCCCTGCAGCCACTGCCTCCCCGCCTGCTGTGCCTCTGGGGCAAGCTCCCAGCCCACCCCGGCTCCCCCAGCTCCCTCGCTCCCAGCCTCTTCCCTGGGTCCCCTGCTCCGCTCCCCCGCCCCCACACCACCTCCTCCTCCTGCCCTTGCCCTCCTCAGCCCCGCCAAGCCTGAGCAGCAGAGCTGGGGATATGACTTGGGCCCAGGAGCCAGCGAGCCTGCTCTGGATGATGGTGCCACTCCCATCCAAAGGAAGCCTCCTTCTGCGAGCCCACTTGCGCTTGAGCTGAGGCTAGGCCCTGCTCGCTCGGGCATCCTCAGGGCTCCAGTCTGACTCAAGGGCCTGCAGGGCCTGCAGGGCAGTCCCGCTGAGCCCAGCGGCCCCCGCTGCCTCCTGCCTGAACACCTGCTTTTGGGACTTGTCCTCCGCCGCCTCTGCCTGCTCCTCCTGCTTCTCCCCCACCGCTGAAGCCCCTGCCGCCTGCCGCTGCCTCCTGCCGCCGCGGTCCTCCTCCGCCACCACCTCCACCACGTCCACGACGTCCTCCATCAGCAGCAGCCACTCCTCCCGCTGGGGCCGAGCCTTCCCTCAGGGCCTCCACCCGGAAGGGGGCGCTCTCTCCCAAAGGTGCGCCAGCTAGCGCCTGCCTGCACGTGACCCCACTCCCCCCATCTACTGAAGAGCCCCTCCCCGCAGGCAGGCGGCCCAGGACTGCTGGGCAGTGGCAAGGTCCTCCGCGACCCCTGCCTCACTGGCCATGCCGCTCTGAGCTGAGGCAGCCATGCAGGACCAGGAGGTGGGAGCTGAGCAGCTGGGCCCCACAGAAGGGCTAGGGGCTGGGAGCAGCCCTGGCCACTGCCCTGCGCCCTTGCCCGCCTAGGCCCTGCTGCTTGAGGCTACCAGCGCTGCACGGTGGCCAAAGTGCCCCTGGAGCAGGCCAAGCCGAGGGAGGCTTGGTGGGGGTGGGGGTGGGGGTTGCCAGGGCCAGATGCGCATGCGCACAGCTCAGAGGCGCCAGGCTGGCGGCAGGCCTGGCAGGGAAGGCCCTCTGCTCTCTCGGCCAATCAGAGACAAGGCAGGGGGCGTCCCCCCTCAAGGCCCCCCCCCGCGCCCCGCCCCGGGCCCCGGGCCCTGCCTCCCAGGCTCCCCGGCACCGCCCCACCTGCCCCCACCCACCCCGTGGCCAGGGGCCTGGCCTCTCGGGCACTGCTCAAGGTGCCCACCTGCACCTGCTTGACCTCTCTCAAGTCCAACTTGATCTTCCCCGTGGCACGGTCGACTCGTCTTTCACCTAGGCCCTTCAAGCTGAGCGAGGCCTCCCACAAGACAGGAGGCCCGGTTGCAGGGCAGCGTGCTGCAGTGGTCCTGCCCAGATCTCTTGCAGGTCCACGTCGTGGGCCGCCGCAGGTCATGCTCTGGCTTGCCTAGGGACTGTGTATCCAGCCTTGGCTAGGCTGGACCTGCCTAGCCATTGAGGGGCCCCAGAGCCCCAAGAGTCCAGCCCGGAGCCCTGTCCTTGTCTCTGCACCTCTGCCTGAGGGGCTCCCTGGGCCTCCGGGGTCTCTCGGGCCCTTGGCAGCCCGCACGGGCCTCCCTCTCTCTTCCCTGCCAGAAAGCCTCACAGAAAGCTACCAGGGCAGGACACCAAAGACACCGCCTCCTGGGTGGCCGGCATCCACGGCAGGTCAGGCGGGCACTTGGTGTGCTCCCGCCCTTGCAGGAGGGGCCTTCTGAAGCGCCGGGCCAAGGCCTGCCTGGCCGCCAGACAACGGAGCTGGCCCAGGCCCCTCCCGGGCAAGGCGTGCCACTGCAGGCCACTCCGCCCTAGCCACAAGGCTTGCAGACCCCGAGACGGGACACACTCTTTGCTGGCACGGTGACCACCCCGAAATCCGTGTGCGAGCCCAGAGAGCGAGGTGCTGAGGACAGAGCCCGCTCAAGGAACATCACGCCCCCGGGGGGACAACCCCGCCCCGCCAACCCCGCCCCGGTGGCAGCCCCACAGGGGAGACTGAATTCTTTCCGAGTCATGCCTGCCCCTTGTGAGAGGGTCTGCCCAGGTCCAGCCTACACCTTCCTTCGCAGCCCTTGGGTCGGGGCGCGGAAGGAGGCTCAGGCTAAGCCATCCTGGTCCATCCCAGGCACCCCCAGGGCTCGTCCAAAGGCACAGAGCGAGATCGACATCTGCTCGTGTGTGGGTAGGCGGCAGTCGGTGAGGCGGCGGTGCCGGTCCACCTCCCAAACCTTCCATGCCGGGCCAGCCTTTCCACAAGGGGCTGCTCCCATGGGAGAAAGGGTACCGGTGCCCGGGAGAAGGGGGAAGACGGTGCTGCAGCTGTTGGCCTCAGGAGCAGGAGGTCGGGAGTGCGTGGGATGGGCTGCAGGGGCGGGGGGCGGGGGTGCCCTGGGGCGGGCCGGCTCCCACGGGGGCTCTTCCTCTGGGTGTGGACTTTGGCCCCTTGTCCTGCTCGGGTCCTTGAACTCGCCCCTGCCCAAGACGGGTGCTTCGGGCTGGCCTCTCCTCTGGGCCCGTGGATGGAGGAAGCCCCGTCCCCTGCCCCTGTTTGAGGGCCCTGTCTCCAAGTGGGCCGTCTGCCCTTTCGGCCTCCTCCTCCTCCCAGGCCCTGGCCGCGAACCAAAGGCCGTGGCCGCTCCACAGCGCCAAGGTAGGCTGCCCCCAGCTCCGTCCTCCACTTCCACAGGCCCGCCTCTCTCCCTCAGACAGGCAGTTCCTCAGCCAGCGGGTGCCCAAGCCCCGCAGGACCCTGGCCACTCACGCATACCGCATGAACCCCCCAGACAAACCCACAGCAAGACACGAGCACTCCTCAGAGGCTTTAGGTCTCGCTCAGCCTCGGGCCAGGCACGGGGGCGGAACCCACCGGCTGGAACGCTCCCTGGCCTCATGTCTCTCCTGGGCTCTGAGCACTCATCTGGGGCACCCGTGGGCCCCTCTGGCCTCCTCGTCTTCCACCTGGCCCAACCCGTGCCCCATCGCCTCCATCTCCAGGTCACGCGTGCCCAGAACACACTCGAGCACTCGTACACACCCCCACACAGGCACACGGGCACACAGGGACACGGGACCAAGGCCACAACCCGGGGGAACACGAGGAGGAGGAGGACCTGCTTGGGCCAACCACCGGGAGCAAGGGGCCAAGAGGCAGAGAAGCCTGCCCTTTAGGGAACCCTCCCCTGTTCTTTCCCCCAGGCCTCGAGTACTGGGCGCCCGCTAGCCTCGGGCCGTGTCCAGGCTGGCCTCTGGTCTGGTGCTGGCAGCCGAAGGGGTGGCCGGGACCTTGCAAGGGAGACTCTGCACATCGGCACAGGACGAGGTAGAGGTAGAGGGGAGCCGAGCTCCTCGAGACCTGGAGGCCTTTGGCCAGGAGGGCAGGGGCAGGGGGAGAAGTGGTGGCGGCGCCAGGGCCTGGCGTGGGCAGCTGGTGTGGCTGGGGGTGCAGAGGCAGCCGCCCGGACACCGCCCACGCTGTCGGAGGCGCCCAAGCCCGACAGCGACGGTCACTCCGACGGACAACAGGGCTCCAGCAGCCACGCCTGGCTGGGAGACAGACCCTGCCCCTGAAAGCGCCGGTGGTCTGAATCCCGGGAGACCGGGGGCCCTCCGGCCCTCGCTCCTGCGCCCCAGCCACTCCCTGGATGGCCTGAGAGCCCGCCCCACGCCCAGGCTCCTCTGAGCCTCAGCCTCCCCTTCTGCTGGGAAAGGGCAGGCCCGGCTTCCTGAGGACCCTCCTTTCCGCGCCGGGGGCACGGGGCCCTGGGCTCCCCAAGGACACCTGCTCCTCTCCGTTACCTCGCCTGCGGCTGCCGTCCTCTCGCGGGTAGTAGCGCGTGCTGTGGGGCCACACATCCTCCGTGATGACCTGGCGGGGGAGACAGACCGGGGCAGGACAGGCTAGCCGCGGCCCAGGGCGGACCCCTTCGCCAGGAGCCCGGGGACACCAACACGGCCACTGCTGAAGACGGCCAGAGGCACCCCACCTCAGCCACCCAGGCAGAGCCTGGGCAGCCCTGGTGCGACTGCCCACGGTGAGCAAGTTGAGGCTGGTGGGGTCCTGCCTGCGGCTGGGGGGCTCCCCGGTCACAGGCCCAGAACCACTGGACCGCAGTGGAACAGGACACCTGGTATCCTGGAGGACGAGCGGGGACCCAGGGGATGAGCAGCCAGCGCCCCCCCACCCACGCCCTCCCACGCTCACCCCCACCAGCCAGGCCACCAGCGCCTACCTGCGATGCCAAGGTGGTACTCCCTAACGATCACTCTGTTCCAGAAGGAGGGGCTGTGCCCAAAGGAAAACACCAACTCGCGGCGGTAGGTAGCCGGGGTGGCCCCGTTCCTGCACCTGCCACACCCAAGACGAGGGCAAGGAGGAGAGCCCGGCCAGGGCTCCCGAGCTTGCCTGTTTGGCGGCGGTGACCCCCGTCCTTTGCTCCTCTGCCTGGGCTCACAGCCAGGCCTGCTGGACAGCCCCCTGCGCCCTGCCTGCTGGTTGCCAGGCCTGCTCGCCCCGCCCCCACGGGGCTTCAGCTCCCCCAGCCTCACCTCCACACGGGGCGGGTAGCCAAGCACATCTTCGTCTCGGTCACTCGTCACGGCCAACCGCAGCGGATGGTTCCGAACGTGCAACTCGTCAAGGAGGTGTCGCCTGCTTCATGCCAGACAAGGAAGGGCCCCAAAGCCCTGAACCGGTCCCTCCCTCCCACCCGTCATCCGCCTGTCCCCGCACATGCGGGGACACGCACACACAAACACTCACGCTCCAACTTGAAACCCACCCACGCCCACACCCAGACGGCCCCTGGACCTCAGCCCCTGCCCTGTCTGCACACATGCGCCTGCCTGGGGGAATCCTTGGTGTCCTACACCTCTGGGGCTGGCTGTGGACACCCACACGGGGAGGGCCGGCTTGCTGAGCACTCCCGATCACTGCACAGGGCCTGGGGGTGCGGGGGCAGGCCACCGCTGCTCCCCAGGTCTGCCGGTGCTCGGTCCCCGTCTGACTCAGGCCTTCTCTGCCGGGATGGGGCTGTGGGCTGAAAGGCCGCCCTTGGCTGCTGACCGCACCCATCTACAGAAGGGGCTGAGGGGCTGCGCGCCTGGAGCCCAGCCCGACTCCCAGCCTGCCAGGGGCAGGGCCTGTGGCTGGGAGCCTGGGGCCGTGGGTGGAGCTGGGGGGGGGCCTCTGGGTGGGAGGGAGTGAGTGCCTTGCCCCCATTGTATTTTTATTTTTTTTTTGTCTTTTTGCCATTTCTTGGGCCGCTCTCGTGGCATATGGAGGTTCCCAGGCTAGGGGTCTAATCGGAGCTATAGCCACCGGCCTACGCCAGAGCCACAGCAACGCGGGATCCGAGCCGTGTCTGAGACCTACACCACAGCTCACGGCAACGCCGGATCCTTAACCCACTGAGCAAGGGCAGGGATCGAACCCGCAACCTCATGGTTCCTAGTCGGATTCGTTAACCACTGCGCCACCACGGGAACTCCCTTTGCCCCCATTCTAGTGTGTGGGCCAAGGGCCCGGGGAAGCAGGGATGGTAGCCTCTAGGCGGGCCAGACGGGGTCTGCCCAGCAGAGCTCCCTCTCCCAGCAGCAACACAAACACCTATGCTCTTGCGCGGCGGCGGCGGCGGCGGCGGCGGCGGCGGCGGCGGCATTGTGGGTGGCGAGAACAAACCAAGTCGCTGGCCTCTCCCGGATGGACAGGACGGGGCGTGGCTCTCCCACTGTCTCCGGGGACTTCCCCTGGCAGGAAACCTTCCCAAGAGCCCTCGGTGCGAGGGGGCTGTGGGCCTCTCCCGCGCGGCCTAGGCGTCGTTGGCATCCTGGCCGTGGTCGGCGTCGTCGGAGGCTTGCCCAGGGGCCCCGCAGCCCAATCCAAAAGGACTGCCCCGAAGTGGCTGCTCAGACACCGGCACGTGGCCCTGCAGCCACTGCCTCCCCGCCTGCTGTGCCTCTGGGGCAAGCTCCCAGCCCACCCCGGCTCCCCCAGCTCCCTCGCTCCCAGCCTCTTCCCTGGGTCCCCTGCTCCGCTCCCCCGCCCCCACACCACCTCCTCCTCCTGCCCTTGCCCTCCTCAGCCCCGCCAAGCCTGAGCAGCAGAGCTGGGGATATGACTTGGGCCCAGGAGCCAGCGAGCCTGCTCTGGATGATGGTGCCACTCCCATCCAAAGGAAGCCTCCGTCTGCGAGCCCACTTGCGCTTGAGCTGAGGCTAGGCCCTGCTCGCTCGGGCATCCTCAGGGCTCCAGTCTGACTCAAGGGCCTGCAGGGCCTGCAGGGCAGTCCCGCTGAGCCCAGCGGCCCCCGCTGCCTCCTGCCTGAACACCTGCTTTTGGGACTTGTCCTCCGCCGCCTCTGCCTGCTCCTCCTGCTTCTCCCCCACCGCTGAAGCCCCTGCCGCCTGCCGCTGCCTCCTGCCGCCGCGGTCCTCCTCCGCCACCACCTCCACCACGTCCACGACGTCCTCCATCAGCAGCAGCCACTCCTCCCGCTGGGGCCGAGCCTTCCCTCAGGGCCTCCACCCGGAAGGGGGCGCTCTCTCCCAAAGGTGCGCCAGCTAGCGCCTGCCTGCACGTGACCCCACTCCCCCCATCTACTGAAGAGCCCCTCCCCGCAGGCAGGCGGCCCAGGACTGCTGGGCAGTGGCAAGGTCCTCCGCGACCCCTGCCTCACTGGCCATGCCGCTCTGAGCTGAGGCAGCCATGCAGGACCAGGAGGTGGGAGCTGAGCAGCTGGGCCCCACAGAAGGGCTAGGGGCTGGGAGCAGCCCTGGCCACTGCCCTGCGCCCTTGCCCGCCTAGGCCCTGCTGCTTGAGGCTACCAGCGCTGCACGGTGGCCAAAGTGCCCCTGGAGCAGGCCAAGCCGAGGGAGGTTTGGTGGGGGTGGGGGTGGGGGTTGCCAGGGCCAGATGCGCATGCGCACAGCTCAGAGGCGCCAGGCTGGCGGCAGGCCTGGCAGGGAAGGCCCTCTGCTCTCTCGGCCAATCAGAGACAAGGCAGGGGGCGTCCCCCCTCAAGGCCCCCCCCCGCGCCCCGCCCCGGGCCCCGGGCCCTGCCTCCCAGGCTCCCCGGCACCGCCCCACCTGCCCCCACCCACCCCGTGGCCAGGGGCCTGGCCTCTCGGGCACTGCTCAAGGTGCCCACCTGCACCTGCTTGACCTCTCTCAAGTCCAACTTGATCTTCCCCGTGGCACGGTCGACTCGTCTTTCACCTAGGCCCTTCAAGCTGAGCGAGGCCTCCCACAAGACAGGAGGCCCGGTTGCAGGGCAGCGTGCTGCAGTGGTCCTGCCCAGATCTCTTGCAGGTCCACGTCGTGGGCCGCCGCAGGTCATGCTCTGGCTTGCCTAGGGACTGTGTATCCAGCCTTGGCTAGGCTGGACCTGCCTAGCCATTGAGGGGCCCCAGAGCCCCAAGAGTCCAGCCCGGAGCCCTGTCCTTGTCTCTGCACCTCTGCCTGAGGGGCTCCCTGGGCCTCCGGGGTCTCTCGGGCCCTTGGCAGCCCGCACGGGCCTCCCTCTCTCTTCCCTGCCAGAAAGCCTCACAGAAAGCTACCAGGGCAGGACACCAAAGACACCGCCTCCTGGGTGGCCGGCATCCACGGCAGGTCAGGCGGGCACTTGGTGTGCTCCCGCCCTTGCAGGAGGGGCCTTCTGAAGCGCCGGGCCAAGGCCTGCCTGGCCGCCAGACAACGGAGCTGGCCCAGGCCCCTCCCGGGCAAGGCGTGCCACTGCAGGCCACTCCGCCCTAGCCACAAGGCTTGCAGACCCCGAGACGGGACACACTCTTTGCTGGCACGGTGACCACCCCGAAATCCGTGTGCGAGCCCAGAGAGCGAGGTGCTGAGGACAGAGCCCGCTCAAGGAACATCACGCCCCGCCAACCCCGCCCCGGTGGCAGGCCCACAGGGGAGACTGAATTCTTTCCGAGTCATGCCTGCCCCTTGTGAGAGGGTCTGCCCAGGTCCAGCCTACACCTTCCTTCGCAGCCCTTGGGTCGGGGCGCGGAAGGAGGCTCAGGCTAAGCCATCCTGGTCCATCCCAGGCACCCCCAGGGCTCGTCCAAAGGCACAGAGCGAGATCGACATCTGCTCGTGTGTGGGTAGGCGGCAGTCGGTGAGGCGGCGGTGCCGGTCCACCTCCCAAACCTTCCATGCCGGGCCAGCCTTTCCACAAGGGGCTGCTCCCATGGGAGAAAGGGTACCGGTGCCCGGGAGAAGGGGGAAGACGGTGCTGCAGCTGTTGGCCTCAGGAGCAGGAGGTCGGGAGTGCGTGGGATGGGCTGCAGGGGCGGGGGGCGGGGGTGCCCTGGGGCGGGCCGGCTCCCACGGGGGCTCTTCCTCTGGGTGTGGACTTTGGCCCCTTGTCCTGCTCGGGTCCTTGAACTCGCCCCTGCCCAAGACGGGTGCTTCGGGCTGGCCTCTCCTCTGGGCCCGTGGATGGAGGAAGCCCCGTCCCCTGCCCCTGTTTGAGGGCCCTGTCTCCAAGTGGGCCGTCTGCCCTTTCGGCCTCCTCCTCCTCCCAGGCCCTGGCCGCGAACCAAAGGCCGTGGCCGCTCCACAGCGCCAAGGTAGGCTGCCCCCAGCTCCGTCCTCCACTTCCACAGGCCCGCCTCTCTCCCTCAGACAGGCAGTTCCTCAGCCAGCGGGTGCCCAAGCCCCGCAGGACCCTGGCCACTCACGCATACCGCATGAACCCCCCAGACAAACCCACAGCAAGACACGAGCACTCCTCAGAGGCTTTAGGTCTCGCTCAGCCTCGGGCCAGGCACGGGGGCGGAACCCACCGGCTGGAACGCTCCCTGGCCTCATGTCTCTCCTGGGCTCTGAGCACTCATCTGGGGCACCCGTGGGCCCCTCTGGCCTCCTCGTCTTCCACCTGGCCCAACCCGTGCCCCATCGCCTCCATCTCCAGGTCACGCGTGCCCAGAACACACTCGAGCACTCGTACACACCCCCACACAGGCACACGGGCACACAGGGACACGGGACCAAGGCCACAACCCGGGGGAACACGAGGAGGAGGAGGACCTGCTTGGGCCAACCACCGGGAGCAAGGGGCCAAGAGGCAGAGAAGCCTGCCCTTTAGGGAACCCTCCCCTGTTCTTTCCCCCAGGCCTCGAGTACTGGGCGCCCGCTAGCCTCGGGCCGTGTCCAGGCTGGCCTCTGGTCTGGTGCTGGCAGCCGAAGGGGTGGCCGGGACCTTGCAAGGGAGACTCTGCACATCGGCACAGGACGAGGTAGAGGTAGAGGGGAGCCGAGCTCCTCGAGACCTGGAGGCCTTTGGCCAGGAGGGCAGGGGCAGGGGGAGAAGTGGTGGCGGCGCCAGGGCCTGGCGTGGGCGGCTGGTGTGGCTGGGGGTGCAGAGGCAGCCGCCCGGACACCGCCCACGCTGTCGGAGGCGCCCAAGCCCGACAGCGACGGTCACTCCGACGGACAACAGGGCTCCAGCAGCCACGCCTGGCTGGGAGACAGACCCTGCCCCTGAAAGCGCCGGTGGTCTGAATCCCGGGAGACCGGGGGCCCTCCGGCCCTCGCTCCTGCGCCCCAGCCACTCCCTGGATGGCCTGAGAGCCCGCCCCACGCCCAGGCTCCTCTGAGCCTCAGCCTCCCCTTCTGCTGGGAAAGGGCAGGCCCGGCTTCCTGAGGACCCTCCTTTCCGCGCCGGGGGCACGGGGCCCTGGGCTCCCCAAGGACACCTGCTCCTCTCCGTTACCTCGCCTGCGGCTGCCGTCCTCTCGCGGGTAGTAGCGCGTGCTGTGGGGCCACACATCCTCCGTGATGACCTGGCGGGGGAGACAGACCGGGGCAGGACAGGCTAGCCGCGGCCCAGGGCGGACCCCTTCGCCAGGAGCCCGGGGACACCAACACGGCCACTGCTGAAGACGGCCAGAGGCACCCCACCTCAGCCACCCAGGCAGAGCCTGGGCAGCCCTGGTGCGACTGCCCACGGTGAGCAAGTTGAGGCTGGTGGGGTCCTGCCTGCGGCTGGGGGGCTCCCCGGTCACAGGCCCAGAACCACTGGACCGCAGTGGAACGGGACACCCGGTATCCTGGAGGACGAGCGGGGACCCAGGGGATGAGCAGCCAGCGCCCCCCCACCCACGCCCTCCCACGCTCACCCCCACCAGCCAGGCCACCAGCGCCTACCTGCGATGCCAAGGTGGTACTCCCTAACGATCACTCTGTTCCAGAAGGAGGGGCTGTGCCCAAAGGAAAACACCAACTCGCGGCGGTAGGTAGCCGGGGTGGCCCCGTTCCTGCACCTGCCACACCCAAGACGAGGGCAAGGAGGAGAGCCCGGCCAGGGCTCCCGAGCTTGCCTGTTTGGCGGCGGTGACCCCCGTCCTTTGCTCCTCTGCCTGGGCTCACAGCCAGGCCTGCTGGACAGCCCCCTGCGCCCTGCCTGCTGGTTGCCAGGCCTGCTCGCCCCGCCCCCACGGGGCTTCAGCTCCCCCAGCCTCACCTCCACACGGGGCGGGTAGCCAAGCACATCTTCGTCTCGGTCACTCGTCACGGCCAACCGCAGCGGATGGTTCCGAACGTGCAACTCGTCAAGGAGGTGTCGCCTGCTTCATGCCAGACAAGGAAGGGCCCCAAAGCCCTGAACCGGTCCCTCCCTCCCACCCGTCATCCGCCTGTCCCCGCACATGCGGGGACACGCACACACAAACACTCACGCTCCAACTTGAAACCCACCCACGCCCACACCCAGACGGCCCCTGGACCTCAGCCCCTGCCCTGTCTGCACACATGCGCCTGCCTGGGGGAATCCTTGGTGTCCTACACCTCTGGGGCTGGCTGTGGACACCCACACGGGGAGGGCCGGCTTGCTGAGCACTCCCGATCACTGCACAGGGCCTGGGGGTGCGGGGGCAGGCCACCGCTGCTCCCCAGGTCTGCCGGTGCTCGGTCCCCGTCTGACTCAGGCCTTCTCTGCCGGGATGGGGCTGTGGGCTGAAAGGCCGCCCTTGGCTGCTGACCGCACCCATCTACAGAAGGGGCTGAGGGGCTGCGCGCCTGGAGCCCAGCCCGACTCCCAGCCTGCCAGGGGCAGGGCCTGTGGCTGGGAGCCTGGGGCCGTGGGTGGAGCTGGGGGGGGGCCTCTGGGTGGGAGGGAGTGAGTGCCTTGCCCCCATTGTATTTTTATTTTTTTTTTGTCTTTTTGCCATTTCTTGGGCCGCTCTCGTGGCATATGGAGGTTCCCAGGCTAGGGGTCTAATCGGAGCTATAGCCACCGGCCTACGCCAGAGCCACAGCAACGCGGGATCCGAGCCGTGTCTGAGACCTACACCACAGCTCACGGCAACGCCGGATCCTTAACCCACTGAGCAAGGGCAGGGATCGAACCCGCAACCTCATGGTTCCTAGTCGGATTCGTTAACCACTGCGCCACCACGGGAACTCCCTTTGCCCCCATTCTAGTGTGTGGGCCAAGGGCCCGGGGAAGCAGGGATGGTAGCCTCTAGGCGGGCCAGACGGGGTCTGCCCAGCAGAGCTCCCTCTCCCAGCATCAACACAAACACCTATGCTCTTGCGCGGCGGCGGCGGCGGCGGCGGCGGCGGCGGCGTGGGCATTGTGGGTGGCGAGAACAAACCAAGTCGCTGGCCTCTCCCAGATGGACAGGACGGGGCGTGGCTCTCCCACTGTCTCCGGGGACTTCCCCTGGCAGGAAACCTTCCCAAGAGCCCTCGGTGCGAGGGGGCTGTGGGCCTCTCCCGCGCGGCCTAGGCGTCGTTGGCATCCTGGCCGTGGTCGGCGTCGTCGGAGGCTTGCCCAGGGGCCCCGCAGCCCAATCCAAAAGGACTGCCCCGAAGTGGCTGCTCAGACACCGGCACGTGGCCCTGCAGCCACTGCCTCCCCGCCTGCTGTGCCTCTGGGGCAAGCTCCCAGCCCACCCCGGCTCCCCCAGCTCCCTCGCTCCCAGCCTCTTCCCTGGGTCCCCTGCTCCGCTCCCCCGCCCCCACACCACCTCCTCCTCCTGCCCTTGCCCTCCTCAGCCCCGCCAAGCCTGAGCAGCAGAGCTGGGGATATGACTTGGGCCCAGGAGCCAGCGAGCCTGCTCTGGATGATGGTGCCACTCCCATCCAAAGGAAGCCTCCTTCTGCGAGCCCACTTGCGCTTGAGCTGAGGCTAGGCCCTGCTCGCTCGGGCATCCTCAGGGCTCCAGTCTGACTCAAGGGCCTGCAGGGCCTGCAGGGCAGTCCCGCTGAGCCCAGCGGCCCCCGCTGCCTCCTGCCTGAACACCTGCTTTTGGGACTTGTCCTCCGCCGCCTCTGCCTGCTCCTCCTGCTTCTCCCCCACCGCTGAAGCCCCTGCCGCCTGCCGCTGCCTCCTGCCGCCGCGGTCCTCCTCCGCCACCACCTCCACCACGTCCACGACGTCCTCCATCAGCAGCAGCCACTCCTCCCGCTGGGGCCGAGCCTTCCCTCAGGGCCTCCACCCGGAAGGGGGCGCTCTCTCCCAAAGGTGCGCCAGCTAGCGCCTGCCTGCACGTGACCCCACTCCCCCCATCTACTGAAGAGCCCCTCCCCGCAGGCAGGCGGCCCAGGACTGCTGGGCAGTGGCAAGGTCCTCCGCGACCCCTGCCTCACTGGCCATGCCGCTCTGAGCTGAGGCAGCCATGCAGGACCAGGAGGTGGGAGCTGAGCAGCTGGGCCCCACAGAAGGGCTAGGGGCTGGGAGCAGCCCTGGCCACTGCCCTGCGCCCTTGCCCGCCTAGGCCCTGCTGCTTGAGGCTACCAGCGCTGCACGGTGGCCAAAGTGCCCCTGGAGCAGGCCAAGCCGAGGGAGGCTTGGTGGGGGTGGGGGTGGGGGTTGCCAGGGCCAGATGCGCATGCGCACAGCTCAGAGGCGCCAGGCTGGCGGCAGGCCTGGCAGGGAAGGCCCTCTGCTCTCTCGGCCAATCAGAGACAAGGCAGGGGGCGTCCCCCCTCAAGGCCCCCCCCCGCGCCCCGCCCCGGGCCCCGGGCCCTGCCTCCCAGGCTCCCCGGCACCGCCCCACCTGCCCCCACCCACCCCGTGGCCAGGGGCCTGGCCTCTCGGGCACTGCTCAAGGTGCCCACCTGCACCTGCTTGACCTCTCTCAAGTCCAACTTGATCTTCCCCGTGGCACGGTCGACTCGTCTTTCACCTAGGCCCTTCAAGCTGAGCGAGGCCTCCCACAAGACAGGAGGCCCGGTTGCAGGGCAGCGTGCTGCAGTGGTCCTGCCCAGATCTCTTGCAGGTCCACGTCGTGGGCCGCCGCAGGTCATGCTCTGGCTTGCCTAGGGACTGTGTATCCAGCCTTGGCTAGGCTGGACCTGCCTAGCCATTGAGGGGCCCCAGAGCCCCAAGAGTCCAGCCCGGAGCCCTGTCCTTGTCTCTGCACCTCTGCCTGAGGGGCTCCCTGGGCCTCCGGGGTCTCTCGGGCCCTTGGCAGCCCGCACGGGCCTCCCTCTCTCTTCCCTGCCAGAAAGCCTCACAGAAAGCTACCAGGGCAGGACACCAAAGACACCGCCTCCTGGGTGGCCGGCATCCACGGCAGGTCAGGCGGGCACTTGGTGTGCTCCCGCCCTTGCAGGAGGGGCCTTCTGAAGCGCCGGGCCAAGGCCTGCCTGGCCGCCAGACAACGGAGCTGGCCCAGGCCCCTCCCGGGCAAGGCGTGCCACTGCAGGCCACTCCGCCCTAGCCACAAGGCTTGCAGACCCCGAGACGGGACACACTCTTTGCTGGCACGGTGACCACCCCGAAATCCGTGTGCGAGCCCAGAGAGCGAGGTGCTGAGGACAGAGCCCGCTCAAGGAACATCACGCCCCCGGGGGGACAACCCCGCCCCGCCAACCCCGCCCCGGTGGCAGCCCCACAGGGGAGACTGAATTCTTTCCGAGTCATGCCTGCCCCTTGTGAGAGGGTCTGCCCAGGTCCAGCCTACACCTTCCTTCGCAGCCCTTGGGTCGGGGCGCGGAAGGAGGCTCAGGCTAAGCCATCCTGGTCCATCCCAGGCACCCCCAGGGCTCGTCCAAAGGCACAGAGCGAGATCGACATCTGCTCGTGTGTGGGTAGGCGGCAGTCGGTGAGGCGGCGGTGCCGGTCCACCTCCCAAACCTTCCATGCCGGGCCAGCCTTTCCACAAGGGGCTGCTCCCATGGGAGAAAGGGTACCGGTGCCCGGGAGAAGGGGGAAGACGGTGCTGCAGCTGTTGGCCTCAGGAGCAGGAGGTCGGGAGTGCGTGGGATGGGCTGCAGGGGCGGGGGGCGGGGGTGCCCTGGGGCGGGCCGGCTCCCACGGGGGCTCTTCCTCTGGGTGTGGACTTTGGCCCCTTGTCCTGCTCGGGTCCTTGAACTCGCCCCTGCCCAAGACGGGTGCTTCGGGCTGGCCTCTCCTCTGGGCCCGTGGATGGAGGAAGCCCCGTCCCCTGCCCCTGTTTGAGGGCCCTGTCTCCAAGTGGGCCGTCTGCCCTTTCGGCCTCCTCCTCCTCCCAGGCCCTGGCCGCGAACCAAAGGCCGTGGCCGCTCCACAGCGCCAAGGTAGGCTGCCCCCAGCTCCGTCCTCCACTTCCACAGGCCCGCCTCTCTCCCTCAGACAGGCAGTTCCTCAGCCAGCGGGTGCCCAAGCCCCGCAGGACCCTGGCCACTCACGCATACCGCATGAACCCCCCAGACAAACCCACAGCAAGACACGAGCACTCCTCAGAGGCTTTAGGTCTCGCTCAGCCTCGGGCCAGGCACGGGGGCGGAACCCACCGGCTGGAACGCTCCCTGGCCTCATGTCTCTCCTGGGCTCTGAGCACTCATCTGGGGCACCCGTGGGCCCCTCTGGCCTCCTCGTCTTCCACCTGGCCCAACCCGTGCCCCATCGCCTCCATCTCCAGGTCACGCGTGCCCAGAACACACTCGAGCACTCGTACACACCCCCACACAGGCACACGGGCACACAGGGACACGGGACCAAGGCCACAACCCGGGGGAACACGAGGAGGAGGAGGACCTGCTTGGGCCAACCACCGGGAGCAAGGGGCCAAGAGGCAGAGAAGCCTGCCCTTTAGGGAACCCTCCCCTGTTCTTTCCCCCAGGCCTCGAGTACTGGGCGCCCGCTAGCCTCGGGCCGTGTCCAGGCTGGCCTCTGGTCTGGTGCTGGCAGCCGAAGGGGTGGCCGGGACCTTGCAAGGGAGACTCTGCACATCGGCACAGGACGAGGTAGAGGTAGAGGGGAGCCGAGCTCCTCGAGACCTGGAGGCCTTTGGCCAGGAGGGCAGGGGCAGGGGGAGAAGTGGTGGCGGCGCCAGGGCCTGGCGTGGGCAGCTGGTGTGGCTGGGGGTGCAGAGGCAGCCGCCCGGACACCGCCCACGCTGTCGGAGGCGCCCAAGCCCGACAGCGACGGTCACTCCGACGGACAACAGGGCTCCAGCAGCCACGCCTGGCTGGGAGACAGACCCTGCCCCTGAAAGCGCCGGTGGTCTGAATCCCGGGAGACCGGGGGCCCTCCGGCCCTCGCTCCTGCGCCCCAGCCACTCCCTGGATGGCCTGAGAGCCCGCCCCACGCCCAGGCTCCTCTGAGCCTCAGCCTCCCCTTCTGCTGGGAAAGGGCAGGCCCGGCTTCCTGAGGACCCTCCTTTCCGCGCCGGGGGCACGGGGCCCTGGGCTCCCCAAGGACACCTGCTCCTCTCCGTTACCTCGCCTGCGGCTGCCGTCCTCTCGCGGGTAGTAGCGCGTGCTGTGGGGCCACACATCCTCCGTGATGACCTGGCGGGGGAGACAGACCGGGGCAGGACAGGCTAGCCGCGGCCCAGGGCGGACCCCTTCGCCAGGAGCCCGGGGACACCAACACGGCCACTGCTGAAGACGGCCAGAGGCACCCCACCTCAGCCACCCAGGCAGAGCCTGGGCAGCCCTGGTGCGACTGCCCACGGTGAGCAAGTTGAGGCTGGTGGGGTCCTGCCTGCGGCTGGGGGGCTCCCCGGTCACAGGCCCAGAACCACTGGACCGCAGTGGAACAGGACACCTGGTATCCTGGAGGACGAGCGGGGACCCAGGGGATGAGCAGCCAGCGCCCCCCCACCCACGCCCTCCCACGCTCACCCCCACCAGCCAGGCCACCAGCGCCTACCTGCGATGCCAAGGTGGTACTCCCTAACGATCACTCTGTTCCAGAAGGAGGGGCTGTGCCCAAAGGAAAACACCAACTCGCGGCGGTAGGTAGCCGGGGTGGCCCCGTTCCTGCACCTGCCACACCCAAGACGAGGGCAAGGAGGAGAGCCCGGCCAGGGCTCCCGAGCTTGCCTGTTTGGCGGCGGTGACCCCCGTCCTTTGCTCCTCTGCCTGGGCTCACAGCCAGGCCTGCTGGACAGCCCCCTGCGCCCTGCCTGCTGGTTGCCAGGCCTGCTCGCCCCGCCCCCACGGGGCTTCAGCTCCCCCAGCCTCACCTCCACACGGGGCGGGTAGCCAAGCACATCTTCGTCTCGGTCACTCGTCACGGCCAACCGCAGCGGATGGTTCCGAACGTGCAACTCGTCAAGGAGGTGTCGCCTGCTTCATGCCAGACAAGGAAGGGCCCCAAAGCCCTGAACCGGTCCCTCCCTCCCACCCGTCATCCGCCTGTCCCCGCACATGCGGGGACACGCACACACAAACACTCACGCTCCAACTTGAAACCCACCCACGCCCACACCCAGACGGCCCCTGGACCTCAGCCCCTGCCCTGTCTGCACACATGCGCCTGCCTGGGGGAATCCTTGGTGTCCTACACCTCTGGGGCTGGCTGTGGACACCCACACGGGGAGGGCCGGCTTGCTGAGCACTCCCGATCACTGCACAGGGCCTGGGGGTGCGGGGGCAGGCCACCGCTGCTCCCCAGGTCTGCCGGTGCTCGGTCCCCGTCTGACTCAGGCCTTCTCTGCCGGGATGGGGCTGTGGGCTGAAAGGCCGCCCTTGGCTGCTGACCGCACCCATCTACAGAAGGGGCTGAGGGGCTGCGCGCCTGGAGCCCAGCCCGACTCCCAGCCTGCCAGGGGCAGGGCCTGTGGCTGGGAGCCTGGGGCCGTGGGTGGAGCTGGGGGGGGGCCTCTGGGTGGGAGGGAGTGAGTGCCTTGCCCCCATTGTATTTTTATTTTTTTTTTGTCTTTTTGCCATTTCTTGGGCCGCTCTCGTGGCATATGGAGGTTCCCAGGCTAGGGGTCTAATCGGAGCTATAGCCACCGGCCTACGCCAGAGCCACAGCAACGCGGGATCCGAGCCGTGTCTGAGACCTACACCACAGCTCACGGCAACGCCGGATCCTTAACCCACTGAGCAAGGGCAGGGATCGAACCCGCAACCTCATGGTTCCTAGTCGGATTCGTTAACCACTGCGCCACCACGGGAACTCCCTTTGCCCCCATTCTAGTGTGTGGGCCAAGGGCCCGGGGAAGCAGGGATGGTAGCCTCTAGGCGGGCCAGACGGGGTCTGCCCAGCAGAGCTCCCTCTCCCAGCAGCAACACAAACACCTATGCTCTTGCGCGGCGGCGGCGGCGGCGGCGGCGGCGGCGGCGGCGGCATTGTGGGTGGCGAGAACAAACCAAGTCGCTGGCCTCTCCCGGATGGACAGGACGGGGCGTGGCTCTCCCACTGTCTCCGGGGACTTCCCCTGGCAGGAAACCTTCCCAAGAGCCCTCGGTGCGAGGGGGCTGTGGGCCTCTCCCGCGCGGCCTAGGCGTCGTTGGCATCCTGGCCGTGGTCGGCGTCGTCGGAGGCTTGCCCAGGGGCCCCGCAGCCCAATCCAAAAGGACTGCCCCGAAGTGGCTGCTCAGACACCGGCACGTGGCCCTGCAGCCACTGCCTCCCCGCCTGCTGTGCCTCTGGGGCAAGCTCCCAGCCCACCCCGGCTCCCCCAGCTCCCTCGCTCCCAGCCTCTTCCCTGGGTCCCCTGCTCCGCTCCCCCGCCCCCACACCACCTCCTCCTCCTGCCCTTGCCCTCCTCAGCCCCGCCAAGCCTGAGCAGCAGAGCTGGGGATATGACTTGGGCCCAGGAGCCAGCGAGCCTGCTCTGGATGATGGTGCCACTCCCATCCAAAGGAAGCCTCCGTCTGCGAGCCCACTTGCGCTTGAGCTGAGGCTAGGCCCTGCTCGCTCGGGCATCCTCAGGGCTCCAGTCTGACTCAAGGGCCTGCAGGGCCTGCAGGGCAGTCCCGCTGAGCCCAGCGGCCCCCGCTGCCTCCTGCCTGAACACCTGCTTTTGGGACTTGTCCTCCGCCGCCTCTGCCTGCTCCTCCTGCTTCTCCCCCACCGCTGAAGCCCCTGCCGCCTGCCGCTGCCTCCTGCCGCCGCGGTCCTCCTCCGCCACCACCTCCACCACGTCCACGACGTCCTCCATCAGCAGCAGCCACTCCTCCCGCTGGGGCCGAGCCTTCCCTCAGGGCCTCCACCCGGAAGGGGGCGCTCTCTCCCAAAGGTGCGCCAGCTAGCGCCTGCCTGCACGTGACCCCACTCCCCCCATCTACTGAAGAGCCCCTCCCCGCAGGCAGGCGGCCCAGGACTGCTGGGCAGTGGCAAGGTCCTCCGCGACCCCTGCCTCACTGGCCATGCCGCTCTGAGCTGAGGCAGCCATGCAGGACCAGGAGGTGGGAGCTGAGCAGCTGGGCCCCACAGAAGGGCTAGGGGCTGGGAGCAGCCCTGGCCACTGCCCTGCGCCCTTGCCCGCCTAGGCCCTGCTGCTTGAGGCTACCAGCGCTGCACGGTGGCCAAAGTGCCCCTGGAGCAGGCCAAGCCGAGGGAGGTTTGGTGGGGGTGGGGGTGGGGGTTGCCAGGGCCAGATGCGCATGCGCACAGCTCAGAGGCGCCAGGCTGGCGGCAGGCCTGGCAGGGAAGGCCCTCTGCTCTCTCGGCCAATCAGAGACAAGGCAGGGGGCGTCCCCCCTCAAGGCCCCCCCCCGCGCCCCGCCCCGGGCCCCGGGCCCTGCCTCCCAGGCTCCCCGGCACCGCCCCACCTGCCCCCACCCACCCCGTGGCCAGGGGCCTGGCCTCTCGGGCACTGCTCAAGGTGCCCACCTGCACCTGCTTGACCTCTCTCAAGTCCAACTTGATCTTCCCCGTGGCACGGTCGACTCGTCTTTCACCTAGGCCCTTCAAGCTGAGCGAGGCCTCCCACAAGACAGGAGGCCCGGTTGCAGGGCAGCGTGCTGCAGTGGTCCTGCCCAGATCTCTTGCAGGTCCACGTCGTGGGCCGCCGCAGGTCATGCTCTGGCTTGCCTAGGGACTGTGTATCCAGCCTTGGCTAGGCTGGACCTGCCTAGCCATTGAGGGGCCCCAGAGCCCCAAGAGTCCAGCCCGGAGCCCTGTCCTTGTCTCTGCACCTCTGCCTGAGGGGCTCCCTGGGCCTCCGGGGTCTCTCGGGCCCTTGGCAGCCCGCACGGGCCTCCCTCTCTCTTCCCTGCCAGAAAGCCTCACAGAAAGCTACCAGGGCAGGACACCAAAGACACCGCCTCCTGGGTGGCCGGCATCCACGGCAGGTCAGGCGGGCACTTGGTGTGCTCCCGCCCTTGCAGGAGGGGCCTTCTGAAGCGCCGGGCCAAGGCCTGCCTGGCCGCCAGACAACGGAGCTGGCCCAGGCCCCTCCCGGGCAAGGCGTGCCACTGCAGGCCACTCCGCCCTAGCCACAAGGCTTGCAGACCCCGAGACGGGACACACTCTTTGCTGGCACGGTGACCACCCCGAAATCCGTGTGCGAGCCCAGAGAGCGAGGTGCTGAGGACAGAGCCCGCTCAAGGAACATCACGCCCCGCCAACCCCGCCCCGGTGGCAGGCCCACAGGGGAGACTGAATTCTTTCCGAGTCATGCCTGCCCCTTGTGAGAGGGTCTGCCCAGGTCCAGCCTACACCTTCCTTCGCAGCCCTTGGGTCGGGGCGCGGAAGGAGGCTCAGGCTAAGCCATCCTGGTCCATCCCAGGCACCCCCAGGGCTCGTCCAAAGGCACAGAGCGAGATCGACATCTGCTCGTGTGTGGGTAGGCGGCAGTCGGTGAGGCGGCGGTGCCGGTCCACCTCCCAAACCTTCCATGCCGGGCCAGCCTTTCCACAAGGGGCTGCTCCCATGGGAGAAAGGGTACCGGTGCCCGGGAGAAGGGGGAAGACGGTGCTGCAGCTGTTGGCCTCAGGAGCAGGAGGTCGGGAGTGCGTGGGATGGGCTGCAGGGGCGGGGGGCGGGGGTGCCCTGGGGCGGGCCGGCTCCCACGGGGGCTCTTCCTCTGGGTGTGGACTTTGGCCCCTTGTCCTGCTCGGGTCCTTGAACTCGCCCCTGCCCAAGACGGGTGCTTCGGGCTGGCCTCTCCTCTGGGCCCGTGGATGGAGGAAGCCCCGTCCCCTGCCCCTGTTTGAGGGCCCTGTCTCCAAGTGGGCCGTCTGCCCTTTCGGCCTCCTCCTCCTCCCAGGCCCTGGCCGCGAACCAAAGGCCGTGGCCGCTCCACAGCGCCAAGGTAGGCTGCCCCCAGCTCCGTCCTCCACTTCCACAGGCCCGCCTCTCTCCCTCAGACAGGCAGTTCCTCAGCCAGCGGGTGCCCAAGCCCCGCAGGACCCTGGCCACTCACGCATACCGCATGAACCCCCCAGACAAACCCACAGCAAGACACGAGCACTCCTCAGAGGCTTTAGGTCTCGCTCAGCCTCGGGCCAGGCACGGGGGCGGAACCCACCGGCTGGAACGCTCCCTGGCCTCATGTCTCTCCTGGGCTCTGAGCACTCATCTGGGGCACCCGTGGGCCCCTCTGGCCTCCTCGTCTTCCACCTGGCCCAACCCGTGCCCCATCGCCTCCATCTCCAGGTCACGCGTGCCCAGAACACACTCGAGCACTCGTACACACCCCCACACAGGCACACGGGCACACAGGGACACGGGACCAAGGCCACAACCCGGGGGAACACGAGGAGGAGGAGGACCTGCTTGGGCCAACCACCGGGAGCAAGGGGCCAAGAGGCAGAGAAGCCTGCCCTTTAGGGAACCCTCCCCTGTTCTTTCCCCCAGGCCTCGAGTACTGGGCGCCCGCTAGCCTCGGGCCGTGTCCAGGCTGGCCTCTGGTCTGGTGCTGGCAGCCGAAGGGGTGGCCGGGACCTTGCAAGGGAGACTCTGCACATCGGCACAGGACGAGGTAGAGGTAGAGGGGAGCCGAGCTCCTCGAGACCTGGAGGCCTTTGGCCAGGAGGGCAGGGGCAGGGGGAGAAGTGGTGGCGGCGCCAGGGCCTGGCGTGGGCGGCTGGTGTGGCTGGGGGTGCAGAGGCAGCCGCCCGGACACCGCCCACGCTGTCGGAGGCGCCCAAGCCCGACAGCGACGGTCACTCCGACGGACAACAGGGCTCCAGCAGCCACGCCTGGCTGGGAGACAGACCCTGCCCCTGAAAGCGCCGGTGGTCTGAATCCCGGGAGACCGGGGGCCCTCCGGCCCTCGCTCCTGCGCCCCAGCCACTCCCTGGATGGCCTGAGAGCCCGCCCCACGCCCAGGCTCCTCTGAGCCTCAGCCTCCCCTTCTGCTGGGAAAGGGCAGGCCCGGCTTCCTGAGGACCCTCCTTTCCGCGCCGGGGGCACGGGGCCCTGGGCTCCCCAAGGACACCTGCTCCTCTCCGTTACCTCGCCTGCGGCTGCCGTCCTCTCGCGGGTAGTAGCGCGTGCTGTGGGGCCACACATCCTCCGTGATGACCTGGCGGGGGAGACAGACCGGGGCAGGACAGGCTAGCCGCGGCCCAGGGCGGACCCCTTCGCCAGGAGCCCGGGGACACCAACACGGCCACTGCTGAAGACGGCCAGAGGCACCCCACCTCAGCCACCCAGGCAGAGCCTGGGCAGCCCTGGTGCGACTGCCCACGGTGAGCAAGTTGAGGCTGGTGGGGTCCTGCCTGCGGCTGGGGGGCTCCCCGGTCACAGGCCCAGAACCACTGGACCGCAGTGGAACGGGACACCCGGTATCCTGGAGGACGAGCGGGGACCCAGGGGATGAGCAGCCAGCGCCCCCCCACCCACGCCCTCCCACGCTCACCCCCACCAGCCAGGCCACCAGCGCCTACCTGCGATGCCAAGGTGGTACTCCCTAACGATCACTCTGTTCCAGAAGGAGGGGCTGTGCCCAAAGGAAAACACCAACTCGCGGCGGTAGGTAGCCGGGGTGGCCCCGTTCCTGCACCTGCCACACCCAAGACGAGGGCAAGGAGGAGAGCCCGGCCAGGGCTCCCGAGCTTGCCTGTTTGGCGGCGGTGACCCCCGTCCTTTGCTCCTCTGCCTGGGCTCACAGCCAGGCCTGCTGGACAGCCCCCTGCGCCCTGCCTGCTGGTTGCCAGGCCTGCTCGCCCCGCCCCCACGGGGCTTCAGCTCCCCCAGCCTCACCTCCACACGGGGCGGCTAGCCAAGCACGTCTTCGTCTCGGTCACTCGTCACGGCAGCGGATGGTTCCGAACGTGCAACTCGTCAAGGAGGGGTCGCCTGCTTCATGCCAGACAAGGAAGGGCCCCAAAGCCCTGAACCGGTCCCTCCCTCCCACCCGTCATCCGCCTGTCCCCGCACATGCGGGGACACGCACACACAAACACTCACGCTCCAACTTGAAACCCACCCACGCCCACACCCAGACGGCCCCTGGACCTCAGCCCCTGCCCTGTCTTCACACATGCGCCTGCCTGGGGGAATCCTTGGTGTCCTACACCTCTGGGGCTGGCTGTGGACACCCACACGGGGAGGGCCGGCTTGCTGAGCACTCCCGATCACTGCACAGGGCCTGGGGGTGCGGGGGCAGGCCACCGCTGCTCCCCAGGTCTGCCGGTGCTCGGTCCCCGTCTGACTCAGGCCTTCTCTGCCGGGATGGGGCTGTGGGCTGAAAGGCCGCCCTTGGCTGCTGACCGCACCCATCTACAGAAGGGGCTGAGGGGCTGCGCGCCTGGAGCCCAGCCCGACTCCCAGCCTGCCAGGGGCAGGGCCTGTGGCTGGGAGCCTGGGGCCGTGGGTGGAGCTGGGGGGGGGGCCTCTGGGTGGGAGGGAGTGAGTGCCTTGCCCCCATTGTATTTTTATTTTTTTTTTGTCTTTTTGCCATTTCTTGGGCCGCTCTCGTGGCATATGGAGGTTCCCAGGCTAGGGGTCTAATCGGAGCTATAGCCACCGGCCTACGCCAGAGCCACAGCAACGCGGGATCCGAGCCGTGTCTGAGACCTACACCACAGCTCACGGCAACGCCGGATCCTTAACCCACTGAGCAAGGGCAGGGATCGAACCCGCAACCTCATGGTTCCTAGTCGGATTCGTTAACCACTGCGCCACCACGGGAACTCCCTTTGCCCCCATTCTAGTGTGTGGGCCAAGGGCCCGGGGAAGCAGGGATGGTAGCCTCTAGGCGGGCCAGACGGGGTCTGCCCAGCAGAGCTCCCTCTCCCAGCATCAACACAAACACCTATGCTCTTGCGCGGCGGCGGCGGCGGCGGCGGCGGCGGCGGCGGCGGCATTGTGGGTGGCGAGAACAAACCAAGTCGCTGGCCTCTCCCGGATGGACAGGACGGGGCGTGGCTCTCCCACTGTCTCCGGGGACTTCCCCTGGCAGGAAACCTTCCCAAGAGCCCTCGGTGCGAGGGGGCTGTGGGCCTCTCCCGCGCGGCCTAGGCGTCGTTGGCATCCTGGCCGTGGTCGGCGTCGTCGGAGGCTTGCCCAGGGGCCCCGCAGCCCAATCCAAAAGGACTGCCCCGAAGTGGCTGCTCAGACACCGGCACGTGGCCCTGCAGCCACTGCCTCCCCGCCTGCTGTGCCTCTGGGGCAAGCTCCCAGCCCACCCCGGCTCCCCCAGCTCCCTCGCTCCCAGCCTCTTCCCTGGGTCCCCTGCTCCGCTCCCCCGCCCCCACACCACCTCCTCCTCCTGCCCTTGCCCTCCTCAGCCCCGCCAAGCCTGAGCAGCAGAGCTGGGGATATGACTTGGGCCCAGGAGCCAGCGAGCCTGCTCTGGATGATGGTGCCACTCCCATCCAAAGGAAGCCTCCTTCTGCGAGCCCACTTGCGCTTGAGCTGAGGCTAGGCCCTGCTCGCTCGGGCATCCTCAGGGCTCCAGTCTGACTCAAGGGCCTGCAGGGCCTGCAGGGCAGTCCCGCTGAGCCCAGCGGCCCCCGCTGCCTCCTGCCTGAACACCTGCTTTTGGGACTTGTCCTCCGCCGCCTCTGCCTGCTCCTCCTGCTTCTCCCCCACCGCTGAAGCCCCTGCTGCCTGCCGCTGCCTCCTGCCGCCGCGGTCCTCCTCCGCCACCACCTCCACCACGTCCACGACGTCCTCCATCAGCAGCAGCCACTCCTCCCGCTGGGGCCGAGCCTTCCCTCAGTGCCTCCACCCGGAAGGGGGCGCTCTCTCCCAAAGGTGCGCCAGCTAGCGCCTGCCTGCACGTGACCCCACTCCCCCCATCTACTGAAGAGCCCCTCCCCGCAGGCAGGCGGCCCAGGACTGCTGGGCAGTGGCAAGGTCCTCCGCGACCCCTGCCTCACTGGCCATGCCGCTCTGAGCTGAGGCAGCCATGCAGGACCAGGAGGTGGGAGCTGAGCAGCTGGGCCCCACAGAAGGGCTAGGGGCTGGGAGCAGCCCTGGCCACTGCCCTGCGCCCTTGCCCGCCTAGGCCCTGCTGCTTGAGGCTACCAGCGCTGCACGGTGGCCAAAGTGCCCCTGGAGAGGCCAAGCCGAGGGAGGCTTGGTGGGGGTGGGGGTGGGTGGGGGTGCCAGGGCCAGATGCGCATGCGCACAGCTCAGAGGCGCCAGGCCTGGCAGGGAAGGCCCTCAGCTCTCTCGGCCAATCAGAGACAAGGCAGGGGGCGTCCCCCATCAAGGCCCCCCCCCGCGCCCCGCCCCGGGCCCCGGGGCCCCCGGGACCTGCCTCCCAGGCTCCCCGGCACCGCCCTACCTGCCGCCACCCACCCCGTGGCCAGGGGCCTGGCCTCTCGGGCACTGCTCAAGGTGCCCACCTGCACCTGCTTGACCTCTCTCAAGTCCAACTTGATCTTCCCCGTGGCACGGTCGACTCGTCTTTCACCTAGGCCCTTCAAGCTGAGCGAGGCCTCCCACAAGACAGGAGGCCCGGTTGCAGGGCAGCGTGCTGCAGTGGTCCTGCCCAGATCTCTTGCAGGTCCACGTCGTGGGCCGCCGCAGGTCATGCTCTGGCTTGCCTAGGGACTGTGTATCCAGCCTTGGCTAGGCTGGACCTGCCTAGCCATTGAGGGGCCCCAGAGCCCCAAGAGTCCAGCCCGGAGCCCTGTCCTTGTCTCTGCACCTCTGCCTGAGGGGCTCCCTGGGCCTCCGGGGTCTCTCGGGCCCTTGGCAGCCCGCACGGGCCTCCCTCTCTCTTCCCTGCCAGAAAGCCTCACAGAAAGCTACCAGGGCAGGACACCAAAGACACCGCCTCCTGGGTGGCCGGCATCCACGGCAGGTCAGGCGGGCACTTGGTGTGCTCCCGCCCTTGCAGGAGGGGCCTTCTGAAGCGCCGGGCCAAGGCCTGCCTGGCCGCCAGACAACGGAGCTGGCCCAGGCCCCTCCCGGGCAAGGCGTGCCACTGCAGGCCACTCCGCCCTAGCCACAAGGCTTGCAGACCCCGAGACGGGACACACTCTTTGCTGGCACGGTGACCACCCCGAAATCCGTGTGCGAGCCCAGAGAGCGAGGTGCTGAGGACAGAGCCCGCTCAAGGAACATCACGCCCCCGGGGGGACAACCCCGCCCCGCCAACCCCGCCCCGGTGGCAGCCCCACAGGGGAGACTGAATTCTTTCCGAGTCATGCCTGCCCCTTGTGAGAGGGTCTGCCCAGGTCCAGCCTACACCTTCCTTCGCAGCCCTTGGGTCGGGGCGCGGAAGGAGGCTCAGGCTAAGCCATCCTGGTCCATCCCAGGCACCCCCAGGGCTCGTCCAAAGGCACAGAGCGAGATCGACATCTGCTCGTGTGTGGGTAGGCGGCAGTCGGTGAGGCGGCGGTGCCGGTCCACCTCCCAAACCTTCCATGCCGGGCCAGCCTTTCCACAAGGGGCTGCTCCCATGGGAGAAAGGGTACCGGTGCCCGGGAGAAGGGGGAAGACGGTGCTGCAGCTGTTGGCCTCAGGAGCAGGAGGTCGGGAGTGCGTGGGATGGGCTGCAGGGGCGGGGGGCGGGGGTGCCCTGGGGCGGGCCGGCTCCCACGGGGGCTCTTCCTCTGGGTGTGGACTTTGGCCCCTTGTCCTGCTCGGGTCCTTGAACTCGCCCCTGCCCAAGACGGGTGCTTCGGGCTGGCCTCTCCTCTGGGCCCGTGGATGGAGGAAGCCCCGTCCCCTGCCCCTGTTTGAGGGCCCTGTCTCCAAGTGGGCCGTCTGCCCTTTCGGCCTCCTCCTCCTCCCAGGCCCTGGCCGCGAACCAAAGGCCGTGGCCGCTCCACAGCGCCAAGGTAGGCTGCCCCCAGCTCCGTCCTCCACTTCCACAGGCCCGCCTCTCTCCCTCAGACAGGCAGTTCCTCAGCCAGCGGGTGCCCAAGCCCCGCAGGACCCTGGCCACTCACGCATACCGCATGAACCCCCCAGACAAACCCACAGCAAGACACGAGCACTCCTCAGAGGCTTTAGGTCTCGCTCAGCCTCGGGCCAGGCACGGGGGCGGAACCCACCGGCTGGAACGCTCCCTGGCCTCATGTCTCTCCTGGGCTCTGAGCACTCATCTGGGGCACCCGTGGGCCCCTCTGGCCTCCTCGTCTTCCACCTGGCCCAACCCGTGCCCCATCGCCTCCATCTCCAGGTCACGCGTGCCCAGAACACACTTGAGCACTCGTACACACCCCCACACAGGCACACGGGCACACAGGGACACGGGACCAAGGCCACAACCCGGGGGAACACGAGGAGGAGGAGGACCTGCTTGGGCCAACCACCGGGAGCAAGGGGCCAAGAGGCAGAGAAGCCTGCCCTTTAGGGAACCCTCCCCTGTTCTTTCCCCCAGGCCTCGAGTACTGGGCGCCCGCTAGCCTCGGGCCGTGTCCAGGCTGGCCTCTGGTCTGGTGCTGGCAGCCGAAGGGGTGGCCGGGACCTTGCAAGGGAGACTCTGCACATCGGCACAGGACGAGGTAGAGGTAGAGGGGAGCCGAGCTCCTCGAGACCTGGAGGCCTTTGGCCAGGAGGGCAGGGGCAGGGGGAGAAGTGGTGGCGGCGCCAGGGCCTGGCGTGGGCAGCTGGTGTGGCTGGGGGTGCAGAGGCAGCCGCCCGGACACCGCCCACGCTGTCGGAGGCGCCCAAGCCCGACAGCGACGGTCACTCCGACGGACAACAGGGCTCCAGCAGCCACGCCTCGCTGGGAGACAGACCCTGCCCCTGAAAGCGCCGGTGGTCTGAATCCCGGGAGACCGGGGGCCCTCCGGCCCTCGCTCCTGCGCCCCAGCCACTCCCTGGATGGCCTGAGAGCCCGCCCCACGCCCAGGCTCCTCTGAGCCTCAGCCTCCCCTTCTGCTGGGAAAGGGCAGGCCCGGCTTCCTGAGGACCCTCCTTTCCGCGCCGGGGGCACGGGGCCCTGGGCTCCCCAAGGACACCTGCTCCTCTCCGTTACCTCGCCTGCGGCTGCCGTCCTCTCGCGGGTAGTAGCGCGTGCTGTGGGGCCACACATCCTCCGTGATGACCTGGCGGGGGAGACAGACCGGGGCAGGACAGGCTAGCCGCGGCCCAGGGCGGACCCCTTCGCCAGGAGCCCGGGGACACCAACACGGCCACTGCTGAAGACGGCCAGAGGCACCCCACCTCAGCCACCCAGGCAGAGCCTGGGCAGCCCTGGTGCGACTGCCCACGGTGAGCAAGTTGAGGCTGGTGGGGTCCTGCCTGCGGCTGGGGGGCTCCCCGGTCACAGGCCCAGAACCACTGGACCGCAGTGGAACGGGACACCTGGTATCCTGGAGGACGAGCGGGGACCCAGGGGATGAGCAGCCAGCGCCCCCCCACCCACGCCCTCCCACGCTCACCCCCACCAGCCAGGCCACCAGCGCCTACCTGCGATGCCAAGGTGGTACTCCCTAACGATCACTCTGTTCCAGAAGGAGGGGCTGTGCCCAAAGGAAAACACCAACTCGCGGCGGTAGGTAGCCGGGGTGGCCCCGTTCCTGCACCTGCCACACCCAAGACGAGGGCAAGGAGGAGAGCCCGGCCAGGGCTCCCGAGCTTGCCTGTTTGGCGGCGGTGACCCCCGTCCTTTGCTCCTCTGCCTGGGCTCACAGCCAGGCCTGCTGGACAGCCCCCTGCGCCCTGCCTGCTGGTTGCCAGGCCTGCTCGCCCCGCCCCCACGGGGCTTCAGCTCCCCCAGCCTCACCTCCACACGGGGCGGCTAGCCAAGCACGTCTTCGTCTCGGTCACTCGTCACGGCCAACCGCAGCGGATGGTTCCGAACGTGCAACTCGTCAAGGAGGGGTCGCCTGCTTCATGCCAGACAAGGAAGGGCCCCAAAGCCCTGAACCGGTCCCTCCCTCCCACCCGTCATCCGCCTGTCCCCGCACATGCGGGGACACGCACACACAAACACTCACGCTCCAACTTGAAACCCACCCACGCCCACACCCAGACGGCCCCTGGACCTCAGCCCCTGCCCTGTCTGCACACATGCGCCTGCCTGGGGGAATCCTTGGTGTCCTACACCTCTGGGGCTGGCTGTGGACACCCACACGGGGAGGGCCGGCTTGCTGAGCACTCCCGATCACTGCACAGGGCCTGGGGGTGCGGGGGCAGGCCACCGCTGCTCCCCAGGTCTGCCGGTGCTCGGTCCCCGTCTGACTCAGGCCTTCTCTGCCGGGATGGGGCTGTGGGCTGAAAGGCCGCCCTTGGCTGCTGACCGCACCCATCTACAGAAGGGGCTGAGGGGCTGCGCGCCTGGAGCCCAGCCCGACTCCCAGCCTGCCAGGGGCAGGGCCTGTGGCTGGGAGCCTGGGGCCGTGGGTGGAGCTGGGGGGGGGCCTCTGGGTGGGAGGGAGTGAGTGCCTTGCCCCCATTGTATTTTTATTTTTTTTTTGTCTTTTTGCCATTTCTTGGGCCGCTCTCGTGGCATATGGAGGTTCCCAGGCTAGGGGTCTAATCGGAGCTATAGCCACCGGCCTACGCCAGAGCCACAGCAACGCGGGATCCGAGCCGTGTCTGAGACCTACACCACAGCTCACGGCAACGCCGGATCCTTAACCCACTGAGCAAGGGCAGGGATCGAACCGCAACCTCATGGTTCCTAGTCGGATTCGTTAACCACTGCGCCACCACGGGAACTCCCTTTGCCCCCATTCTAGTGTGTGGGCCAAGGGCCCGGGGAAGCAGGGATGGTAGCCTCTAGGCGGGCCAGACGGGGTCTGCCCAGCAGAGCTCCCTCTCCCAGCATCAACACAAACACCTATGCTCTTGCGCGGCGGCGGCGGCGGCGGCGGCGACGGCATTGTGGGTGGCGAGAACAAACCAAGTCGCTGGCCTCTCCCAGATGGACAGGACGGGGCGTGGCTCTCCCACTGTCTCCGGGGACTTCCCCTGGCAGGAAACCTTCCCAAGAGCCCTCGGTGCGAGGGGGCTGTGGGCCTCTCCCGCGCGGCCTAGGCGTCGTTGGCATCCTGGCCGTGGTCGGCGTCGTCGGAGGCTTGCCCAGGGGCCCCGCAGCCCAATCCAAAAGGACTGCCCCGAAGTGGCTGCTCAGACACCGGCACGTGGCCCTGCAGCCACTGCCTCCCCGCCTGCTGTGCCTCTGGGGCAAGCTCCCAGCCCACCCCGGCTCCCCCAGCTCCCTCGCTCCCAGCCTCTTCCCTGGGTCCCCTGCTCCGCTCCCCCGCCCCCACACCACCTCCTCCTCCTGCCCTTGCCCTCCTCAGCCCCGCCAAGCCTGAGCAGCAGAGCTGGGGATATGACTTGGGCCCAGGAGCCAGCGAGCCTGCTCTGGATGATGGTGCCACTCCCATCCAAAGGAAGCCTCCGTCTGCGAGCCCACTTGCGCTTGAGCTGAGGCTAGGCCCTGCTCGCTCGGGCATCCTCAGGGCTCCAGTCTGACTCAAGGGCCTGCAGGGCCTGCAGGGCAGTCCCGCTGAGCCCAGCGGCCCCCGCTGCCTCCTGCCTGAACACCTGCTTTTGGGACTTGTCCTCCGCCGCCTCTGCCTGCTCCTCCTGCTTCTCCCCCACCGCTGAAGCCCCTGCCGCCTGCCGCTGCCTCCTGCCGCCGCGGTCCTCCTCCGCCACCACCTCCACCACGTCCACGACGTCCTCCATCAGCAGCAGCCACTCCTCCCGCTGGGGCCGAGCCTTCCCTCAGGGCCTCCACCCGGAAGGGGGCGCTCTCTCCCAAAGGTGCGCCAGCTAGCGCCTGCCTGCACGTGACCCCACTCCCCCCATCTACTGAAGAGCCCCTCCCCGCAGGCAGGCGGCCCAGGACTGCTGGGCAGTGGCAAGGTCCTCCGCGACCCCTGCCTCACTGGCCATGCCGCTCTGAGCTGAGGCAGCCATGCAGGACCAGGAGGTGGGAGCTGAGCAGCTGGGCCCCACAGAAGGGCTAGGGGCTGGGAGCAGCCCTGGCCACTGCCCTGCGCCCTTGCCCGCCTAGGCCCTGCTGCTTGAGGCTACCAGCGCTGCACGGTGGCCAAAGTGCCCCTGGAGCAGGCCAAGCCGAGGGAGGCTTGGTGGGGGGGGGGTGGGGGTTGCCAGGGCCAGATGCGCATGCGCACAGCTCAGAGGCGCCAGGCTGGCGGCAGGCCTGGCAGGGAAGGCCCTCTGCTCTCTCGGCCAATCAGAGACAAGGCAGGGGGCGTCCCCCCTCAAGGCCCCCCCCCGCGCCCCGCCCCGGGCCCCGGGCCCTGCCTCCCAGGCTCCCCGGCACCGCCCCACCTGCCGCCACCCACCCCGTGGCCAGGGGCCTGGCCTCTCGGGCACTGCTCAAGGTGCCCACCTGCACCTGCTTGACCTCTCTCAAGTCCAACTTGATCTTCCCCGTGGCACGGTCGACTCGTCTTTCACCTAGGCCCTTCAAGCTGAGCGAGGCCTCCCACAAGACAGGAGGCCCGGTTGCAGGGCAGCGTGCTGCAGTGGTCCTGCCCAGATCTCTTGCAGGTCCACGTCGTGGGCCGCCGCAGGTCATGCTCTGGCTTGCCTAGGGACTGTGTATCCAGCCTTGGCTAGGCTGGACCTGCCTAGCCATTGAGGGGCCCCAGAGCCCCAAGAGTCCAGCCCGGAGCCCTGTCCTTGTCTCTGCACCTCTGCCTGAGGGGCTCCCTGGGCCTCCGGGGTCTCTCGGGCCCTTGGCAGCCCGCACGGGCCTCCCTCTCTCTTCCCTGCCAGAAAGCCTCACAGAAAGCTACCAGGGCAGGACACCAAAGACACCGCCTCCTGGGTGGCCGGCATCCACGGCAGGTCAGGCGGGCACTTGGTGTGCTCCCGCCCTTGCAGGAGGGGCCTTCTGAAGCGCCGGGCCAAGGCCTGCCTGGCCGCCAGACAACGGAGCTGGCCCAGGCCCCTCCCGGGCAAGGCGTGCCACTGCAGGCCACTCCGCCCTAGCCACAAGGCTTGCAGACCCCGAGACGGGACACACTCTTTGCTGGCACGGTGACCACCCCGAAATCCGTGTGCGAGCCCAGAGAGCGAGGTGCTGAGGACAGAGCCCGCTCAAGGAACATCACACCCCGCCAACCCCGCCCCGGTGGCAGGCCCACAGGGGAGACTGAATTCTTTCCGAGTCATGCCTGCCCCTTGTGAGAGGGTCTGCCCAGGTCCAGCCTACACCTTCCTTCGCAGCCCTTGGGTCGGGGCGCGGAAGGAGGCTCAGGCTAAGCCATCCTGGTCCATCCCAGGCACCCCCAGGGCTCGTCCAAAGGCACAGAGCGAGATCGACATCTGCTCGTGTGTGGGTAGGCGGCAGTCGGTGAGGCGGCGGTGCCGGTCCACCTCCCAAACCTTCCATGCCGGGCCAGCCTTTCCACAAGGGGCTGCTCCCATGGGAGAAAGGGTACCGGTGCCCGGGAGAAGGGGGAAGACGGTGCTGCAGCTGTTGGCCTCAGGAGCAGGAGGTCGGGAGTGCGTGGGATGGGCTGCAGGGGCGGGGGGCGGGGGTGCCCTGGGGCGGGCCGGCTCCCACGGGGGCTCTTCCTCTGGGTGTGGACTTTGGCCCCTTGTCCTGCTCGGGTCCTTGAACTCGCCCCTGCCCAAGACGGGTGCTTCGGGCTGGCCTCTCCTCTGGGCCCGTGGATGGAGGAAGCCCCGTCCCCTGCCCCTGTTTGAGGGCCCTGTCTCCAAGTGGGCCGTCTGCCCTTTCGGCCTCCTCCTCCTCCCAGGCCCTGGCCGCGAACCAAAGGCCGTGGCCGCTCCACAGCGCCAAGGTAGGCTGCCCCCAGCTCCGTCCTCCACTTCCACAGGCCCGCCTCTCTCCCTCAGACAGGCAGTTCCTCAGCCAGCGGGTGCCCAAGCCCCGCAGGACCCTGGCCACTCACGCATACCGCATGAACCCCCCAGACAAACCCACAGCAAGGCACGAGCACTCCTCAGAGGCTTTAGGTCTCGCTCAGCCTCGGGCCAGGCACGGGGGCGGAACCCACCGGCTGGAACGCTCCCTGGCCTCATGTCTCTCCTGGGCTCTGAGCACTCATCTGGGGCACCCGTGGGCCCCTCTGGCCTCCTCGTCTTCCACCTGGCCCAACCCGTGCCCCATCGCCTCCATCTCCAGGTCACGCGTGCCCAGAACACACTCGAGCACTCGTACACACCCCCACACAGGCACACGGGCACACAGGGACACGGGACCAAGGCCACAACCCGGGGGAACACGAGGAGGAGGAGGACCTGCTTGGGCCAACCACTGGGAGCAAGGGGCCAAGAGGCAGAGAAGCCTGCCCTTTAGGGAACCCTCCCCTGTTCTTTCCCCCAGGCCTCGAGTACTGGGCGCCCGCTAGCCTCGGGCCGTGTCCAGGCTGGCCTCTGGTCTGGTGCTGGCAGCCGAAGGGGTGGCCGGGACCTTGCAAGGGAGACTCTGCACATCGGCACAGGACGAGGTAGAGGTAGAGGGGAGCCGAGCTCCTCGAGACCTGGAGGCCTTTGGCCAGGAGGGCAGGGGCAGGGGGAGAAGTGGTGGCGGCGCCAGGGCCTGGCGTGGGCGGCTGGTGTGGCTGGGGGTGCAGAGGCAGCCGCCCGGACACCGCCCACGCTGTCGGAGGCGCCCAAGCCCGACAGCGACGGTCACTCCGACGGACAACAGGGCTCCAGCAGCCACGCCTCGCTGGGAGACAGACCCTGCCCCTGAAAGCGCCGGTGGTCTGAATCCCGGGAGACCGGGGGCCCTCCGGCCCTCGCTCCTGCGCCCCAGCCACTCCCTGGATGGCCTGAGAGCCCGCCCCACGCCCAGGCTCCTCTGAGCCTCAGCCTCCCCTTCTGCTGGGAAAGGGCAGGCCCGGCTTCCTGAGGACCCTCCTTTCCGCGCCGGGGGCACGGGGCCCTGGGCTCCCCAAGGACACCTGCTCCTCTCCGTTACCTCGCCTGCGGCTGCCGTCCTCTCGCGGGTAGTAGCGCGTGCTGTGGGGCCACACATCCTCCGTGATGACCTGGCGGGGGAGACAGACCGGGGCAGGACAGGCTAGCCGCGGCCCAGGGCGGACCCCTTCGCCAGGAGCCCGGGGACACCAACACGGCCACTGCTGAAGACGGCCAGAGGCACCCCACCTCAGCCACCCAGGCAGAGCCTGGGCAGCCCTGGTGCGACTGCCCACGGTGAGCAAGTTGAGGCTGGTGGGGTCCTGCCTGCGGCTGGGGGGCTCCCCGGTCACAGGCCCAGAACCACTGGACCGCAGTGGAACGGGACACCTGGTATCCTGGAGGACGAGCGGGGACCCAGGGGATGAGCAGCCAGCGCCCCCCCACCCACGCCCTCCCACGCTCACCCCCACCAGCCAGGCCACCAGCGCCTACCTGCGATGCCAAGGTGGTACTCCCTAACGATCACTCTGTTCCAGAAGGAGGGGCTGTGCCCAAAGGAAAACACCAACTCGCGGCGGTAGGTAGCCGGGGTGGCCCCGTTCCTGCACCTGCCACACCCAAGACGAGGGCAAGGAGGAGAGCCCGGCCAGGGCTCCCGAGCTTGCCTGTTTGGCGGCGGTGACCCCCGTCCTTTGCTCCTCTGCCTGGGCTCACAGCCAGGCCTGCTGGACAGCCCCCTGCGCCCTGCCTGCTGGTTGCCAGGCCTGCTCGCCCCGCCCCCACGGGGCTTCAGCTCCCCCAGCCTCACCTCCACACGGGGCGGCTAGCCAAGCACGTCTTCGTCTCGGTCACTCGTCACGGCCAACCGCAGCGGATGGTTCCGAACGTGCAACTCGTCAAGGAGGGGTCGCCTGCTTCATGCCAGACAAGGAAGGGCCCCAAAGCCCTGAACCGGTCCCTCCCTCCCACCCGTCATCCGCCTGTCCCCGCACATGCGGGGACACGCACACACAAACACTCACGCTCCAACTTGAAACCCACCCACGCCCACACCCAGACGGCCCCTGGACCTCAGCCCCTGCCCTGTCTTCACACATGCGCCTGCCTGGGGGAATCCTTGGTGTCCTACACCTCTGGGGCTGGCTGTGGACACCCACACGGGGAGGGCCGGCTTGCTGAGCACTCCCGATCACTGCACAGGGCCTGGGGGTGCGGGGGCAGGCCACCGCTGCTCCCCAGGTCTGCCGGTGCTCGGTCCCCGTCTGACTCAGGCCTTCTCTGCCGGGATGGGGCTGTGGGCTGAAAGGCCGCCCTTGGCTGCTGACCGCACCCATCTACAGAAGGGGCTGAGGGGCTGCGCGCCTGGAGCCCAGCCCGACTCCCAGCCTGCCAGGGGCAGGGCCTGTGGCTGGGAGCCTGGGGCCGTGGGTGGAGCTGGGGGGGGGCCTCTGGGTGGGAGGGAGTGAGTGCCTTGCCCCCATTGTATTTTTATTTTTTTTTTGTCTTTTTGCCATTTCTTGGGCCGCTCTCGTGGCATATGGAGGTTCCCAGGCTAGGGGTCTAATCGGAGCTATAGCCACCGGCCTACGCCAGAGCCACAGCAACGCGGGATCCGAGCCGTGTCTGAGACCTACACCACAGCTCACGGCAACGCCGGATCCTTAACCCACTGAGCAAGGGCAGGGATCGAACCCGCAACCTCATGGTTCCTAGTCGGATTCGTTAACCACTGCGCCACCACGGGAACTCCCTTTGCCCCCATTCTAGTGTGTGGGCCAAGGGCCCGGGGAAGCAGGGATGGTAGCCTCTAGGCGGGCCAGACGGGGTCTGCCCAGCAGAGCTCCCTCTCCCAGCATCAACACAAACACCTATGCTCTTGCGCGGCGGCGGCGGCGGCGGCGGCGGCGGCGGCGGCATTGTGGGTGGCGAGAACAAACCAAGTCGCTGGCCTCTCCCGGATGGACAGGACGGGGCGTGGCTCTCCCACTGTCTCCGGGGACTTCCCCTGGCAGGAAACCTTCCCAAGAGCCCTCGGTGCGAGGGGGCTGTGGGCCTCTCCCGCGCGGCCTAGGCGTCGTTGGCATCCTGGCCGTGGTCGGCGTCGTCGGAGGCTTGCCCAGGGGCCCCGCAGCCCAATCCAAAAGGACTGCCCCGAAGTGGCTGCTCAGACACCGGCACGTGGCCCTGCAGCCACTGCCTCCCCGCCTGCTGTGCCTCTGGGGCAAGCTCCCAGCCCACCCCGGCTCCCCCAGCTCCCTCGCTCCCAGCCTCTTCCCTGGGTCCCCTGCTCCGCTCCCCCGCCCCCACACCACCTCCTCCTCCTGCCCTTGCCCTCCTCAGCCCCGCCAAGCCTGAGCAGCAGAGCTGGGGATATGACTTGGGCCCAGGAGCCAGCGAGCCTGCTCTGGATGATGGTGCCACTCCCATCCAAAGGAAGCCTCCGTCTGCGAGCCCACTTGCGCTTGAGCTGAGGCTAGGCCCTGCTCGCTCGGGCATCCTCAGGGCTCCAGTCTGACTCAAGGGCCTGCAGGGCCTGCAGGGCAGTCCCGCTGAGCCCAGCGGCCCCCGCTGCCTCCTGCCTGAACACCTGCTTTTGGGACTTGTCCTCCGCCGCCTCTGCCTGCTCCTCCTGCTTCTCCCCCACCGCTGAAGCCCCTGCTGCCTGCCGCTGCCTCCTGCCGCCGCGGTCCTCCTCCGCCACCACCTCCACCACGTCCACGACGTCCTCCATCAGCAGCAGCCACTCCTCCCGCTGGGGCCGAGCCTTCCCTCAGGGCCTCCACCCGGAAGGGGGCGCTCTCTCCCAAAGGTGCGCCAGCTAGCGCCTGCCTGCACGTGACCCCACTCCCCCCATCTACTGAAGAGCCCCTCCCCGCAGGCAGGCGGCCCAGGACTGCTGGGCAGTGGCAAGGTCCTCCGCGACCCCTGCCTCACTGGCCATGCCGCTCTGAGCTGAGGCAGCCATGCAGGACCAGGAGGTGGGAGCTGAGCAGCTGGGCCCCACAGAAGGGCTAGGGGCTGGGAGCAGCCCTGGCCACTGCCCTGCGCCCTTGCCCGCCTAGGCCCTGCTGCTTGAGGCTACCAGCGCTGCACGGTGGCCAAAGTGCCCCTGGAGAGGCCAAGCCGAGGGAGGCTTGGTGGGGGTGGGGGTGGGGGTTGCCAGGGCCAGATGCGCATGCGCACAGCTCAGAGGCGCCAGGCTGGCGGCAGGCCTGGCAGGGAAGGCCCTCTGCTCTCTCGGCCAATCAGAGACAAGGCAGGGGGCGTCCCCCCTCAAGGCCCCCCCCCGCGCCCCGCCCCGGGCCCCGGGCCCTGCCTCCCAGGCTCCCCGGCACCGCCCCACCTGCCCCCACCCACCCCGTGGCCAGGGGCCTGGCCTCTCGGGCACTGCTCAAGGTGCCCACCTGCACCTGCTTGACCTCTCTCAAGTCCAACTTGATCTTCCCCGTGGCACGGTCGACTCGTCTTTCACCTAGGCCCTTCAAGCTGAGCGAGGCCTCCCACAAGACAGGAGGCCCGGTTGCAGGGCAGCGTGCTGCAGTGGTCCTGCCCAGATCTCTTGCAGGTCCACGTCGTGGGCCGCCGCAGGTCATGCTCTGGCTTGCCTAGGGACTGTGTATCCAGCCTTGGCTAGGCTGGACCTGCCTAGCCATTGAGGGGCCCCAGAGCCCCAAGAGTCCAGCCCGGAGCCCTGTCCTTGTCTCTGCACCTCTGCCTGAGGGGCTCCCTGGGCCTCCGGGGTCTCTCGGGCCCTTGGCAGCCCGCACGGGCCTCCCTCTCTCTTCCCTGCCAGAAAGCCTCACAGAAAGCTACCAGGGCAGGACACCAAAGACACCGCCTCCTGGGTGGCCGGCATCCACGGCAGGTCAGGCGGGCACTTGGTGTGCTCCCGCCCTTGCAGGAGGGGCCTTCTGAAGCGCCGGGCCAAGGCCTGCCTGGCCGCCAGACAACGGAGCTGGCCCAGGCCCCTCCCGGGCAAGGCGTGCCACTGCAGGCCACTCCGCCCTAGCCACAAGGCTTGCAGACCCCGAGACGGGACACACTCTTTGCTGGCACGGTGACCACCCCGAAATCCGTGTGCGAGCCCAGAGAGCGAGGTGCTGAGGACAGAGCCCGCTCAAGGAACATCACGCCCCGCCAACCCCGCCCCGGTGGCAGGCCCACAGGGGAGACTGAATTCTTTCCGAGTCATGCCTGCCCCTTGTGAGAGGGTCTGCCCAGGTCCAGCCTACACCTTCCTTCGCAGCCCTTGGGTCGGGGCGCGGAAGGAGGCTCAGGCTAAGCCATCCTGGTCCATCCCAGGCACCCCCAGGGCTCGTCCAAAGGCACAGAGCGAGATCGACATCTGCTCGTGTGTGGGTAGGCGGCAGTCGGTGAGGCGGCGGTGCCGGTCCACCTCCCAAACCTTCCATGCCGGGCCAGCCTTTCCACAAGGGGCTGCTCCCATGGGAGAAAGGGTACCGGTGCCCGGGAGAAGGGGGAAGACGGTGCTGCAGCTGTTGGCCTCAGGAGCAGGAGGTCGGGAGTGCGTGGGATGGGCTGCAGGGGCGGGGGGCGGGGGTGCCCTGGGGCGGGCTGGCTCCCACGGGGGCTCTTCCTCTGGGTGTGGACTTTGGCCCCTTGTCCTGCTCGGGTCCTTGAACTCGCCCCTGCCCAAGACGGGTGCTTCGGGCTGGCCTCTCCTCTGGGCCCGTGGATGGAGGAAGCCCCGTCCCCTGCCCCTGTTTGAGGGCCCTGTCTCCAAGTGGGCCGTCTGCCCTTTCGGCCTCCTCCTCCTCCCAGGCCCTGGCCGCGAACCAAAGGCCGTGGCCGCTCCACAGCGCCAAGGTAGGCTGCCCCCAGCTCCGTCCTCCACTTCCACAGGCCCGCCTCTCTCCCTCAGACAGGCAGTTCCTCAGCCAGCGGGTGCCCAAGCCCCGCAGGACCCTGGCCACTCACGCATACCGCATGAACCCCCCAGACAAACCCACAGCAAGACACGAGCACTCCTCAGAGGCTTTAGGTCTCGCTCAGCCTCGGGCCAGGCACGGGGGCGGAACCCACCGGCTGGAACGCTCCCTGGCCTCATGTCTCTCCTGGGCTCTGAGCACTCATCTGGGGCACCCGTGGGCCCCTCTGGCCTCCTCGTCTTCCACCTGGCCCAACCCGTGCCCCATCGCCTCCATCTCCAGGTCACGCGTGCCCAGAACACACTCGAGCACTCGTACACACCCCCACACAGGCACACGGGCACACAGGGACACGGGACCAAGGCCACAACCCGGGGGAACACGAGGAGGAGGAGGACCTGCTTGGGCCAACCACCGGGAGCAAGGGGCCAAGAGGCAGAGAAGCCTGCCCTTTAGGGAACCCTCCCCTGTTTTTTCCCCCAGGCCTCGAGTACTGGGCGCCCGCTAGCCTCGGGCCGTGTCCAGGCTGGCCTCTGGTCTGGTGCTGGCAGCCGAAGGGGTGGCCGGGACCTTGCAAGGGAGACTCTGCACATCGGCACAGGACGAGGTAGAGGTAGAGGGGAGCCGAGCTCCTCGAGACCTGGAGGCCTTTGGCCAGGAGGGCAGGGGCAGGGGGAGAAGTGGTGGCGGCGCCAGGGCCTGGCGTGGGCGGCTGGTGTGGCTGGGGGTGCAGAGGCAGCCGCCCGGACACCGCCCACGCTGTCGGAGGCGCCCAAGCCCGACAGCGACGGTCACTCCGACGGACAACAGGGCTCCAGCAGCCACGCCTGGCTGGGAGACAGACCCTGCCCCTGAAAGCGCCGGTGGTCTGAATCCCGGGAGACCGGGGGCCCTCCGGCCCTCGCTCCTGCGCCCCAGCCACTCCCTGGATGGCCTGAGAGCCCGCCCCACGCCCAGGCTCCTCTGAGCCTCAGCCTCCCCTTCTGCTGGGAAAGGGCAGGCCCGGCTTCCTGAGGACCCTCCTTTCCGCGCCGGGGGCACGGGGCCCTGGGCTCCCCAAGGACACCTGCTCCTCTCCGTTACCTCGCCTGCGGCTGCCGTCCTCTCACGGGTAGTAGCGCGTGCTGTGGGGCCACACATCCTCCGTGATGACCTGGCGGGGGAGACAGACCGGGGCAGGACAGGCTAGCCGCGGCCCAGGGCGGACCCCTTCGCCAGGAGCCCGGGGACACCAACACGGCCACTGCTGAAGACGGCCAGAGGCACCCCACCTCAGCCACCCAGGCAGAGCCTGGGCAGCCCTGGTGCGACTGCCCACGGTGAGCAAGTTGAGGCTGGTGGGGTCCTGCCTGCGGCTGGGGGGCTCCCCGGTCACAGGCCCAGAACCACTGGACCGCAGTGGAACGGGACACCCGGTATCCTGGAGGACGAGCGGGGACCCAGGGGATGAGCAGCCAGCGCCCCCCCACCCACGCCCTCCCACGCTCACCCCCACCAGCCAGGCCACCAGCGCCTACCTGCGATGCCAAGGTGGTACTCCCTAACGATCACTCTGTTCCAGAAGGAGGGGCTGTGCCCAAAGGAAAACACCAACTCGCGGCGGTAGGTAGCCGGGGTGGCCCCGTTCCTGCACCTGCCACACCCAAGACGAGGGCAAGGAGGAGAGCCCGGCCAGGGCTCCCGAGCTTGCCTGTTTGGCGGCGGTGACCCCCGTCCTTTGCTCCTCTGCCTGGGCTCACAGCCAGGCCTGCTGGACAGCCCCCTGCGCCCTGCCTGCTGGTTGCCAGGCCTGCTCGCCCCGCCCCCACGGGGCTTCAGCTCCCCCAGCCTCACCTCCACACGGGGCGGCTAGCCAAGCACGTCTTCGTCTCGGTCACTCGTCACGGCCAACCGCAGCGGATGGTTCCGAACGTGCAACTCGTCAAGGAGGGGTCGCCTGCTTCATGCCAGACAAGGAAGGGCCCCAAAGCCCTGAACCGGTCCCTCCCTCCCACCCGTCATCCGCCTGTCCCCGCACATGCGGGGACACGCACACACAAACACTCACGCTCCAACTTGAAACCCACCCACGCCCACACCCAGACGGCCCCTGGACCTCAGCCCCTGCCCTGTCTTCACACATGCGCCTGCCTGGGGGAATCCTTGGTGTCCTACACCTCTGGGGCTGGCTGTGGACACCCACACGGGGAGGGCCGGCTTGCTGAGCACTCCCGATCACTGCACAGGGCCTGGGGGTGCGGGGGCAGGCCACCGCTGCTCCCCAGGTCTGCCGGTGCTCGGTCCCCGTCTGACTCAGGCCTTCTCTGCCGGGATGGGGCTGTGGGCTGAAAGGCCGCCCTTGGCTGCTGACCGCACCCATCTACAGAAGGGGCTGAGGGGCTGCTGCCTGGAGCCCAGCCTGACTCCCAGCCTGCCAGGGGCAGGGCCTGTGGCTGGGAGCCTGGGGCCGTGGGTGGAGCTGGGGGGGGCCTCTGGGTGGGAGGGAGTGAGTGCCTTGCCCCCATTGTATTTTTATTTTTTTTTTGTCTTTATGCCATTTCTTGGGCCGCTCTCGCGGCATATGGAGGTTCCCAGGCTAGGGGTCTAATCGGAGCTATAGCCACCGGCCTACGCCAGAGCCACAGCAACGCGGGATCCGAGCCGTGTCTGAGACCTACACCACAGCTCACGGCAACGCCGGATCCTTAACCCACTGAGCAAGGGCAGGGATCGAACCCGCAACCTCATGGTTCCTAGTCGGATTCGTTAACCACTGCGCCACCACGGGAACTCCCTTTGCCCCCATTCTAGTGTGTGGGCCAAGGGCCCGGGGAAGCAGGGATGGTAGCCTCTAGGCGGGCCAGACGGGGTCTGCCCAGCAGAGCTCCCTCTCCCAGCATCAACACAAACACCTATGCTCTTGCGCGGCGGCGGCGGCGGCGGCGGCGGCGGCGGCGGCATTGTGGGTGGCGAGAACAAACCAAGTCGCTGGCCTCTCCCGGATGGACAGGACGGGGCGTGGCTCTCCCACTGTCTCCGGGGACTTCCCCTGGCAGGAAACCTTCCCAAGAGCCCTCGGTGCGAGGGGGCTGTGGGCCTCTCCCGCGCGGCCTAGGCGTCGTTGGCATCCTGGCCGTGGTCGGCGTCGTCGGAGGCTTGCCCAGGGGCCCCGCAGCCCAATCCAAAAGGACTGCCCCGAAGTGGCTGCTCAGACACCGGCACGTGGCCCTGCAGCCACTGCCTCCCCGCCTGCTGTGCCTCTGGGGCAAGCTCCCAGCCCACCCCGGCTCCCCCAGCTCCCTCGCTCCCAGCCTCTTCCCTGGGTCCCCTGCTCCGCTCCCCCGCCCCCACACCACCTCCTCCTCCTGCCCTTGCCCTCCTCAGCCCCGCCAAGCCTGAGCAGCAGAGCTGGGGATATGACTTGGGCCCAGGAGCCAGCGAGCCTGCTCTGGATGATGGTGCCACTCCCATCCAAAGGAAGCCTCCGTCTGCGAGCCCACTTGCGCTTGAGCTGAGGCTAGGCCCTGCTCGCTCGGGCATCCTCAGGGCTCCAGTCTGACTCAAGGGCCTGCAGGGCCTGCAGGGCAGTCCCGCTGAGCCCAGCGGCCCCCGCTGCCTCCTGCCTGAACACCTGCTTTTGGGACTTGTCCTCCGCCGCCTCTGCCTGCTCCTCCTGCTTCTCCCCCACCGCTGAAGCCCCTGCTGCCTGCCGCTGCCTCCTGCCGCCGCGGTCCTCCTCCGCCACCACCTCCACCACGTCCACGACGTCCTCCATCAGCAGCAGCCACTCCTCCCGCTGGGGCCGAGCCTTCCCTCAGGGCCTCCACCCGGAAGGGGGCGCTCTCTCCCAAAGGTGCGCCAGCTAGCGCCTGCCTGCACGTGACCCCACTCCCCCCATCTACTGAAGAGCCCCTCCCCGCAGGCAGGCGGCCCAGGACTGCTGGGCAGTGGCAAGGTCCTCCGCGACCCCTGCCTCACTGGCCATGCCGCTCTGAGCTGAGGCAGCCATGCAGGACCAGGAGGTGGGAGCTGAGCAGCTGGGCCCCACAGAAGGGCTAGGGGCTGGGAGCAGCCCTGGCCACTGCCCTGCGCCCTTGCCCGCCTAGGCCCTGCTGCTTGAGGCTACCAGCGCTGCACGGTGGCCAAAGTGCCCCTGGAGAGGCCAAGCCGAGGGAGGCTTGGTGGGGGTGGGGGTGGGGGTTGCCAGGGCCAGATGCGCATGCGCACAGCTCAGAGGCGCCAGGCTGGCGGCAGGCCTGGCAGGGAAGGCCCTCTGCTCTCTCGGCCAATCAGAGACAAGGCAGGGGGCGTCCCCCCTCAAGGCCCCCCCCCGCGCCCCGCCCCGGGCCCCGGGCCCTGCCTCCCAGGCTCCCCGGCACCGCCCCACCTGCCCCCACCCACCCCGTGGCCAGGGGCCTGGCCTCTCGGGCACTGCTCAAGGTGCCCACCTGCACCTGCTTGACCTCTCTCAAGTCCAACTTGATCTTCCCCGTGGCACGGTCGACTCGTCTTTCACCTAGGCCCTTCAAGCTGAGCGAGGCCTCCCACAAGACAGGAGGCCCGGTTGCAGGGCAGCGTGCTGCAGTGGTCCTGCCCAGATCTCTTGCAGGTCCACGTCGTGGGCCGCCGCAGGTCATGCTCTGGCTTGCCTAGGGACTGTGTATCCAGCCTTGGCTAGGCTGGACCTGCCTAGCCATTGAGGGGCCCCAGAGCCCCAAGAGTCCAGCCCGGAGCCCTGTCCTTGTCTCTGCACCTCTGCCTGAGGGGCTCCCTGGGCCTCCGGGGTCTCTCGGGCCCTTGGCAGCCCGCACGGGCCTCCCTCTCTCTTCCCTGCCAGAAAGCCTCACAGAAAGCTACCAGGGCAGGACACCAAAGACACCGCCTCCTGGGTGGCCGGCATCCACGGCAGGTCAGGCGGGCACTTGGTGTGCTCCCGCCCTTGCAGGAGGGGCCTTCTGAAGCGCCGGGCCAAGGCCTGCCTGGCCGCCAGACAACGGAGCTGGCCCAGGCCCCTCCCGGGCAAGGCGTGCCACTGCAGGCCACTCCGCCCTAGCCACAAGGCTTGCAGACCCCGAGACGGGACACACTCTTTGCTGGCACGGTGACCACCCCGAAATCCGTGTGCGAGCCCAGAGAGCGAGGTGCTGAGGACAGAGCCCGCTCAAGGAACATCACGCCCCGCCAACCCCGCCCCGGTGGCAGGCCCACAGGGGAGACTGAATTCTTTCCGAGTCATGCCTGCCCCTTGTGAGAGGGTCTGCCCAGGTCCAGCCTACACCTTCCTTCGCAGCCCTTGGGTCGGGGCGCGGAAGGAGGCTCAGGCTAAGCCATCCTGGTCCATCCCAGGCACCCCCAGGGCTCGTCCAAAGGCACAGAGCGAGATCGACATCTGCTCGTGTGTGGGTAGGCGGCAGTCGGTGAGGCGGCGGTGCCGGTCCACCTCCCAAACCTTCCATGCCGGGCCAGCCTTTCCACAAGGGGCTGCTCCCATGGGAGAAAGGGTACCGGTGCCCGGGAGAAGGGGGAAGACGGTGCTGCAGCTGTTGGCCTCAGGAGCAGGAGGTCGGGAGTGCGTGGGATGGGCTGCAGGGGCGGGGGGCGGGGGTGCCCTGGGGCGGGCTGGCTCCCACGGGGGCTCTTCCTCTGGGTGTGGACTTTGGCCCCTTGTCCTGCTCGGGTCCTTGAACTCGCCCCTGCCCAAGACGGGTGCTTCGGGCTGGCCTCTCCTCTGGGCCCGTGGATGGAGGAAGCCCCGTCCCCTGCCCCTGTTTGAGGGCCCTGTCTCCAAGTGGGCCGTCTGCCCTTTCGGCCTCCTCCTCCTCCCAGGCCCTGGCCGCGAACCAAAGGCCGTGGCCGCTCCACAGCGCCAAGGTAGGCTGCCCCCAGCTCCGTCCTCCACTTCCACAGGCCCGCCTCTCTCCCTCAGACAGGCAGTTCCTCAGCCAGCGGGTGCCCAAGCCCCGCAGGACCCTGGCCACTCACGCATACCGCATGAACCCCCCAGACAAACCCACAGCAAGACACGAGCACTCCTCAGAGGCTTTAGGTCTCGCTCAGCCTCGGGCCAGGCACGGGGGCGGAACCCACCGGCTGGAACGCTCCCTGGCCTCATGTCTCTCCTGGGCTCTGAGCACTCATCTGGGGCACCCGTGGGCCCCTCTGGCCTCCTCGTCTTCCACCTGGCCCAACCCGTGCCCCATCGCCTCCATCTCCAGGTCACGCGTGCCCAGAACACACTCGAGCACTCGTACACACCCCCACACAGGCACACGGGCACACAGGGACACGGGACCAAGGCCACAACCCGGGGGAACACGAGGAGGAGGAGGACCTGCTTGGGCCAACCACCGGGAGCAAGGGGCCAAGAGGCAGAGAAGCCTGCCCTTTAGGGAACCCTCCCCTGTTCTTTCCCCCAGGCCTCGAGTACTGGGCGCCCGCTAGCCTCGGGCCGTGTCCAGGCTGGCCTCTGGTCTGGTGCTGGCAGCCGAAGGGGTGGCCGGGACCTTGCAAGGGAGACTCTGCACATCGGCACAGGACGAGGTAGAGGTAGAGGGGAGCCGAGCTCCTCGAGACCTGGAGGCCTTTGGCCAGGAGGGCAGGGGCAGGGGGAGAAGTGGTGGCGGCGCCAGGGCCTGGCGTGGGCGGCTGGTGTGGCTGGGGGTGCAGAGGCAGCCGCCCGGACACCGCCCACGCTGTCGGAGGCGCCCAAGCCCGACAGCGACGGTCACTCCGACGGACAACAGGGCTCCAGCAGCCACGCCTGGCTGGGAGACAGACCCTGCCCCTGAAAGCGCCGGTGGTCTGAATCCCGGGAGACCGGGGGCCCTCCGGCCCTCGCTCCTGCGCCCCAGCCACTCCCTGGATGGCCTGAGAGCCCGCCCCACGCCCAGGCTCCTCTGAGCCTCAGCCTCCCCTTCTGCTGGGAAAGGGCAGGCCCGGCTTCCTGAGGACCCTCCTTTCCGCGCCGGGGGCACGGGGCCCTGGGCTCCCCAAGGACACCTGCTCCTCTCCGTTACCTCGCCTGCGGCTGCCGTCCTCTCACGGGTAGTAGCGCGTGCTGTGGGGCCACACATCCTCCGTGATGACCTGGCGGGGGAGACAGACCGGGGCAGGACAGGCTAGCCGCGGCCCAGGGCGGACCCCTTCGCCAGGAGCCCGGGGACACCAACACGGCCACTGCTGAAGACGGCCAGAGGCACCCCACCTCAGCCACCCAGGCAGAGCCTGGGCAGCCCTGGTGCGACTGCCCACGGTGAGCAAGTTGAGGCTGGTGGGGTCCTGCCTGCGGCTGGGGGGCTCCCCGGTCACAGGCCCAGAACCACTGGACCGCAGTGGAACGGGACACCCGGTATCCTGGAGGACGAGCGGGGACCCAGGGGATGAGCAGCCAGCGCCCCCCCACCCACGCCCTCCCACGCTCACCCCCACCAGCCAGGCCACCAGCGCCTACCTGCGATGCCAAGGTGGTACTCCCTAACGATCACTCTGTTCCAGAAGGAGGGGCTGTGCCCAAAGGAAAACACCAACTCGCGGCGGTAGGTAGCCGGGGTGGCCCCGTTCCTGCACCTGCCACACCCAAGACGAGGGCAAGGAGGAGAGCCCGGCCAGGGCTCCCGAGCTTGCCTGTTTGGCGGCGGTGACCCCCGTCCTTTGCTCCTCTGCCTGGGCTCACAGCCAGGCCTGCTGGACAGCCCCCTGCGCCCTGCCTGCTGGTTGCCAGGCCTGCTCGCCCCGCCCCCACGGGGCTTCAGCTCCCCCAGCCTCACCTCCACACGGGGCGGCTAGCCAAGCACGTCTTCGTCTCGGTCACTCGTCACGGCCAACCGCAGCGGATGGTTCCGAACGTGCAACTCGTCAAGGAGGGGTCGCCTGCTTCATGCCAGACAAGGAAGGGCCCCAAAGCCCTGAACCGGTCCCTCCCTCCCACCCGTCATCCGCCTGTCCCCGCACATGCGGGGACACGCACACACAAACACTCACGCTCCAACTTGAAACCCACCCACGCCCACACCCAGACGGCCCCTGGACCTCAGCCCCTGCCCTGTCTTCACACATGCGCCTGCCTGGGGGAATCCTTGGTGTCCTACACCTCTGGGGCTGGCTGTGGACACCCACACGGGGAGGGCCGGCTTGCTGAGCACTCCCGATCACTGCACAGGGCCTGGGGGTGCGGGGGCAGGCCACCGCTGCTCCCCAGGTCTGCCGGTGCTCGGTCCCCGTCTGACTCAGGCCTTCTCTGCCGGGATGGGGCTGTGGGCTGAAAGGCCGCCCTTGGCTGCTGACCGCACCCATCTACAGAAGGGGCTGAGGGGCTGCTGCCTGGAGCCCAGCCTGACTCCCAGCCTGCCAGGGGCAGGGCCTGTGGCTGGGAGCCTGGGGCCGTGGGTGGAGCTGGGGGGGGCCTCTGGGTGGGAGGGAGTGAGTGCCTTGCCCCCATTGTATTTTTATTTTTTTTTTGTCTTTATGCCATTTCTTGGGCCGCTCTCGCGGCATATGGAGGTTCCCAGGCTAGGGGTCTAATCGGAGCTATAGCCACCGGCCTACGCCAGAGCCACAGCAACGCGGGATCCGAGCCGTGTCTGAGACCTACACCACAGCTCACGGCAACGCCGGATCCTTAACCCACTGAGCAAGGGCAGGGATCGAACCCGCAACCTCATGGTTCCTAGTCGGATTCGTTAACCACTGCGCCACCACGGGAACTCCCTTTGCCCCCATTCTAGTGTGTGGGCCAAGGGCCCGGGGAAGCAGGGATGGTAGCCTCTAGGCGGGCCAGACGGGGTCTGCCCAGCAGAGCTCCCTCTCCCAGCATCAACACAAACACCTATGCTCTTGCGCGGCGGCGGCGGCGGCGGCGGCGGCGGCGGCATTGTGGGTGGCGAGAACAAACCAAGTCGCTGGCCTCTCCCGGATGGACAGGACGGGGCGTGGCTCTCCCACTGTCTCCGGGGACTTCCCCTGGCAGGAAACCTTCCCAAGAGCCCTCGGTGCGAGGGGGCTGTGGGCCTCTCCCGCGCGGCCTAGGCGTTGTTGGCATCCTGGCCGTGGTCGGCGTCGTCGGAGGCTTGCCCAGGGGCCCCGCAGCCCAATCCAAAAGGACTGCCCCGAAGTGGCTGCTCAGACACCGGCACGTGGCCCTGCAGCCACTGCCTCCCCGCCTGCTGTGCCTCTGGGGCAAGCTCCCAGCCCACCCCGGCTCCCCCAGCTCCCTCGCTCCCAGCCTCTTCCCTGGGTCCCCTGCTCCGCTCCCCCGCCCCCACACCACCTCCTCCTCCTGCCCTTGCCCTCCTCAGCCCCGCCAAGCCTGAGCAGCAGAGCTGGGGATATGACTTGGGCCCAGGAGCCAGCGAGCCTGCTCTGGATGATGGTGCCACTCCCATCCAAAGGAAGCCTCCTTCTGCGAGCCCACTTGCGCTTGAGCTGAGGCTAGGCCCTGCTCGCTCGGGCATCCTCAGGGCTCCAGTCTGACTCAAGGGCCTGCAGGGCCTGCAGGGCAGTCCCGCTGAGCCCAGCGGCCCCCGCTGCCTCCTGCCTGAACACCTGCTTTTGGGACTTGTCCTCCGCCGCCTCTGCCTGCTCCTCCTGCTTCTCCCCCACCGCTGAAGCCCCTGCCGCCTGCCGCTGCCTCCTGCCGCCGCGGTCCTCCTCCGCCACCACCTCCACCACGTCCACGACGTCCTCCATCAGCAGCAGCCACTCCTCCCGCTGGGGCCGAGCCTTCCCTCAGGGCCTCCACCCGGGAGGGGGCGCTCTCTCCCAAAGGTGCGCCAGCTAGCGCCTGCCTGCACGTGACCCCACTCCCCCCATCTACTGAAGAGCCCCTCCCCGCAGGCAGGCGGCCCAGGACTGCTGGGCAGTGGCAAGGTCCTCCGCGACCCCTGCCTCACTGGCCATGCCGCTCTGAGCTGAGGCAGCCATGCAGGACCAGGAGGTGGGAGCTGAGCAGCTGGGCCCCACAGAAGGGCTAGGGGCTGGGAGCAGCCCTGGCCACTGCCCTGCGCCCTTGCCCGCCTAGGCCCTGCTGCTTGAGGCTACCAGCGCTGCACGGTGGCCAAAGTGCCCCTGGAGCAGGCCAAGCCGAGGGAGGCTTGGTGGGGGGTGGGTGGGTGGGGGTGCCAGGGCCAGATGCGCATGCGCACAGCTCAGAGGCGCCAGGCCTGGCAGGGAAGGCCCTCAGCTCTCTCGGCCAATCAGAGACAAGGCAGGGGGCGTCCCCCCTCAAGGCCCCCCCCCGCGCCCCGCCCCGGGCCCCGGGGCCCCCGGGACCTGCCTCCCAGGCTCCCCGGCACCGCCCTACCTGCCGCCACCCACCCCGTGGCCAGGGGCCTGGCCTCTCGGGCACTGCTCAAGGTGCCCACCTGCACCTGCTTGACCTCTCTCAAGTCCAACTTGATCTTCCCCGTGGCACGGTCGACTCGTCTTTCACCTAGGCCCTTCAAGCTGAGCGAGGCCTCCCACAAGACAGGAGGCCCGGTTGCAGGGCAGCGTGCTGCAGTGGTCCTGCCCAGATCTCTTGCAGGTCCACGTCGTGGGCCGCCGCAGGTCATGCTCTGGCTTGCCTAGGGACTGTGTATCCAGCCTTGGCTAGGCTGGACCTGCCTAGCCATTGAGGGGCCCCAGAGCCCCAAGAGTCCAGCCCGGAGCCCTGTCCTTGTCTCTGCACCTCTGCCTGAGGGGCTCCCTGGGCCTCCGGGGTCTCTCGGGCCCTTGGCAGCCCGCACGGGCCTCCCTCTCTCTTCCCTGCCAGAAAGCCTCACAGAAAGCTACCAGGGCAGGACACCAAAGACACCGCCTCCTGGGTGGCCGGCATCCACGGCAGGTCAGGCGGGCACTTGGTGTGCTCCCGCCCTTGCAGGAGGGGCCTTCTGAAGCGCCGGGCCAAGGCCTGCCTGGCCGCCAGACAACGGAGCTGGCCCAGGCCCCTCCCGGGCAAGGCGTGCCACTGCAGGCCACTCCGCCCTAGCCACAAGGCTTGCAGACCCCGAGACGGGACACACTCTTTGCTGGCACGGTGACCACCCCGAAATCCGTGTGCGAGCCCAGAGAGCGAGGTGCTGAGGACAGAGCCCGCTCAAGAAACATCACGCCCCGCCAACCCCGCCCCGGTAGCAGGCCCACAGGGGAGACTGAATTCTTTCCGAGTCATGCCTGCCCCTTGTGAGAGGGTCTGCCCAGGTCCAGCCTACACCTTCCTTCGCAGCCCTTGGGTCGGGGCGCGGAAGGAGGCTCAGGCTAAGCCATCCTGGTCCATCCCAGGCACCCCCAGGGCTCGTCCAAAGGCACAGAGCGAGATCGACATCTGCTCGTGTGTGGGTAGGCGGCAGTCGGTGAGGCGGCGGTGCCGGTCCACCTCCCAAACCTTCCATGCCGGGCCAGCCTTTCCACAAGGGGCTGCTCCCATGGGAGAAAGGGTACCGGTGCCCGGGAGAAGGGGGAAGACGGTGCTGCAGCTGTTGGCCTCAGGAGCAGGAGGTCGGGAGTGCGTGGGATGGGCTGCAGGGGCGGGGGGCGGGGGTGCCCTGGGGCGGGCCGGCTCCCACGGGGGCTCTTCCTCTGGGTGTGGACTTTGGCCCCTTGTCCTGCTCGGGTCCTTGAACTCGCCCCTGCCCAAGACGGGTGCTTCGGGCTGGCCTCTCCTCTGGGCCCGTGGATGGAGGAAGCCCCGTCCCCTGCCCCTGTTTGAGGGCCCTGTCTCCAAGTGGGCCGTCTGCCCTTTCGGCCTCCTCCTCCTCCCAGGCCCTGGCCGCGAACCAAAGGCCGTGGCCGCTCCACAGCGCCAAGGTAGGCTGCCCCCAGCTCCGTCCTCCACTTCCACAGGCCCGCCTCTCTCCCTCAGACAGGCAGTTCCTCAGCCAGCGGGTGCCCAAGCCCCGCAGGACCCTGGCCACTCACGCATACCGCATGAACCCCCCAGACAAACCCACAGCAAGACACGAGCACTCCTCAGAGGCTTTAGGTCTCGCTCAGCCTCGGGCCAGGCACGGGGGCGGAACCCACCGGCTGGAACGCTCCCTGGCCTCATGTCTCTCCTGGGCTCTGAGCACTCATCTGGGGCACCCGTGGGCCCCTCTGGCCTCCTCGTCTTCCACCTGGCCCAACCCGTGCCCCATCGCCTCCATCTCCAGGTCACGCGTGCCCAGAACACACTCGAGCACTCGTACACACCCCCACACAGGCACACGGGCACACAGGGACACGGGACCAAGGCCACAACCCGGGGGAACACGAGGAGGAGGAGGACCTGCTTGGGCCAACCACCGGGAGCAAGGGGCCAAGAGGCAGAGAAGCCTGCCCTTTAGGGAACCCTCCCCTGTTCTTTCCCCCAGGCCTCGAGTACTGGGCGCCCGCTAGCCTCGGGCCGTGTCCAGGCTGGCCTCTGGTCTGGTGCTGGCAGCCGAAGGGGTGGCCGGGACCTTGCAAGGGAGACTCTGCACATCGGCACAGGACGAGGTAGAGGTAGAGGGGAGCCGAGCTCCTCGAGACCTGGAGGCCTTTGGCCAGGAGGGCAGGGGCAGGGGGAGAAGTGGTGGCGGCGCCAGGGCCTGGCGTGGGCGGCTGGTGTGGCTGGGGGTGCAGAGGCAGCCGCCCGGACACCGCCCACGCTGTCGGAGGCGCCCAAGCCCGACAGCGACGGTCACTCCGACGGACAACAGGGCTCCAGCAGCCACGCCTGGCTGGGAGACAGACCCTGCCCCTGAAAGCGCCGGTGGTCTGAATCCCGGGAGACCGGGGGCCCTCCGGCCCTCGCTCCTGCGCCGCAGCCACTCCCTGGATGGCCTGAGAGCCCGCCCCACGCCCAGGCTCCTCTGAGCCTCAGCCTCCCCTTCTGCTGGGAAAGGGCAGGCCCGGCTTCCTGAGGACCCTCCTTTCCGCACCGGGGGCACGGGGCCCTGGGCTCCCCAAGGACACCTGCTCCTCTCCGTTACCTCGCCTGCGGCTGCCGTCCTCTCGCGGGTAGTAGCGCGTGCTGTGGGGCCACACATCCTCCGTGATGACCTGGCGGGGGAGACAGACCGGGGCAGGACAGGCTAGCCGCGGCCCAGGGCGGACCCCTTCGCCAGGAGCCCGGGGACACCAACACGGCCACTGCTGAAGACGGCCAGAGGCACCCCACCTCAGCCACCCAGGCAGAGCCTGGGCAGCCCTGGTGCGACTGCCCACGGTGAGCAAGTTGAGGCTGGTGGGGTCCTGCCTGCGGCTGGGGGGCTCCCCGGTCACAGGCCCAGAACCACTGGACCGCAGTGGAACGGGACACCCGGTATCCTGGAGGACGAGCGGGGACCCAGGGGATGAGCAGCCAGCGCCCCCCCACCCACGCCCTCCCACGCTCACCCCCACCAGCCAGGCCACCAGCGCCTACCTGCGATGCCAAGGTGGTACTCCCTAACGATCACTCTGTTCCAGAAGGAGGGGCTGTGCCCAAAGGAAAACACCAACTCGCGGCGGTAGGTAGCCGGGGTGGCCCCGTTCCTGCACCTGCCACACCCAAGACGAGGGCAAGGAGGAGAGCCCGGCCAGGGCTCCCGAGCTTGCCTGTTTGGCGGCGGTGACCCCCGTCCTTTGCTCCTCTGCCTGGGCTCACAGCCAGGCCTGCTGGACAGCCCCCTGCGCCCTGCCTGCTGGTTGCCAGGCCTGCTCGCCCCGCCCCCACGGGGCTTCAGCTCCCCCAGCCTCACCTCCACACGGGGCGGCTAGCCAAGCACGTCTTCGTCTCGGTCACTCGTCACGGCCAACCGCAGCGGATGGTTCCGAACGTGCAACTCGTCAAGGAGGGGTCGCCTGCTTCATGCCAGACAAGGAAGGGCCCCAAAGCCCTGAACCGGTCCCTCCCTCCCACCCGTCATCCGCCTGTCCCCGCACATGCGGGGACACGCACACACAAACACTCACGCTCCAACTTGAAACCCACCCACGCCCACACCCAGACGGCCCCTGGACCTCAGCCCCTGCCCTGTCTTCACACATGCGCCTGCCTGGGGGAATCCTTGGTGTCCTACACCTCTGGGGCTGGCTGTGGACACCCACACGGGGAGGGCCGCCTTGCTGAGCACTCCCGATCACTGCACAGGGCCTGGGGGTGCGGGGGCAGGCCACCGCTGCTCCCCAGGTCTGCCGGTGCTCGGTCCCCGTCTGACTCAGGCCTTCTCTGCCGGGATGGGGCTGTGGGCTGAAAGGCCGCCCTTGGCTGCTGACCGCACCCATCTACAGAAGGGGCTGAGGGGCTGCTGCCTGGAGCCCAGCCCGACTCCCAGCCTGCCAGGGGCAGGGCCTGTGGCTGGGAGCCTGGGGCCGTGGGTGGAGCTGGGGGGGGCCTCTGGGTGGGAGGGAGTGAGTGCCTTGCCCCCATTGTATTTTTATTTTTTTTTTGTCTTTATGCCATTTCTTGGGCCGCTCTCGCGGCATATGGAGGTTCCCAGGCTAGGGGTCTAATCGGAGCTATAGCCACCGGCCTACGCCAGAGCCACAGCAACGCGGGATCCGAGCCGTGTCTGAGACCTACACCACAGCTCACGGCAACGCCGGATCCTTAACCCACTGAGCAAGGGCAGGGATCGAACCCGCAACCTCATGGTTCCTAGTCGGATTCGTTAACCACTGCGCCACCACGGGAACTCCCTTTGCCCCCATTCTAGTGTGTGGGCCAAGGGCCCGGGGAAGCAGGGATGGTAGCCTCTAGGCGGGCCAGACGGGGTCTGCCCAGCAGAGCTCCCTCTCCCAGCAGCAACACAAACACCTATGCTCTTGCGCGGCGGCGGCATTGTGGGTGGCGAGAACAAACCAAGTCGCTGGCCTCTCCCGGATGGACAGGACGGGGCGTGGCTCTCCCACTGTCTCCGGGGACTTCCCCTGGCAGGAAACCTTCCCAAGAGCCCTCGGTGCGAGGGGGCTGTGGGCCTCTCCCGCGCGGCCTAGGCGTCGTTGGCATCCTGGCCGTGGTCGGCGTCGTCGGAGGCTTGCCCAGGGGCCCCGCAGCCCAATCCAAAAGGACTGCCCCGAAGTGGCTGCTCAGACACCGGCACGTGGCCCTGCAGCCACTGCCTCCCCGCCTGCTGTGCCTCTGGGGCAAGCTCCCAGCCCACCCCGGCTCCCCCAGCTCCCTCGCTCCCAGCCTCTTCCCTGGGTCCCCTGCTCCGCTCCCCCGCCCCCACACCACCTCCTCCTCCTGCCCTTGCCCTCCTCAGCCCCGCCAAGCCTGAGCAGCAGAGCTGGGGATATGACTTGGGCCCAGGAGCCAGCGAGCCTGCTCTGGATGATGGTGCCACTCCCATCCAAAGGAAGCCTCCTTCTGCGAGCCTACTTGCGCTTGAGCTGAGGCTAGGCCCTGCTCGCTCGGGCATCCTCAGAGCTCCAGTCTGACTCAAGGGCCTGCAGGGCCTGCAGGGCAGTCCCGCTGAGCCCAGCGGCCCCCGCTGCCTCCTGCCTGAACACCTGCTTTTGGGACTTGTCCTCCGCCGCCTCTGCCTGCTCCTCCTGCTTCTCCCCCACCGCTGAAGCCCCTACCGCCTGCCGCTGCCTCCTGCCGCCGCGGTCCTCCTCCGCCACCACCTCCACCACGTCCACGACGTCCTCCATCAGCAGCAGCCACTCCTCCCGCTGGGGCCGAGCCTTCCCTCAGGGCCTCCACCCGGGAGGGGGCGCTCTCTCCCAAAGGTGCGCCAGCTAGCGCCTGCCTGCACGTGACCCCACTCCCCCCATCTACTGAAGAGCCCCTCCCCGCAGGCAGGCGGCCCAGGACTGCTGGGCAGTGGCAAGGTCCTCCGCGACCCCTGCCTCACTGGCCATGCCGCTCTGAGCTGAGGCAGCCATGCAGGACCAGGAGGTGGGAGCTGAGCAGCTGGGCCCCACAGAAGGGCTAGGGGCTGGGAGCAGCCCTGGCCACTGCCCTGCGCCCTTGCCCGCCTAGGCCCTGCTGCTTGAGGCTACCAGCGCTGCACGGTGGCCAAAGTGCCCCTGGAGCAGGCCAAGCCGAGGGAGGCTTGGTGGGGGGTGGGTGGGTGGGGGTGCCAGGGCCAGATGCGCATGCGCACAGCTCAGAGGCGCCAGGCTGGCGGCAGGCCTGGCAGGGAAGGCCCTCAGCTCTCTCGGCCAATCAGAGACAAGGCAGGGGGCGTCCCCCCTCAAGGCCCCCCCCCCGCGCCACGCCGCCCCCGGGACCCGCCTCCCAGGCTCCCCGGCACCGCCCTACCTGCCGCCACCCACCCCGTGGCCAGGGGCCTGGCCTCTCGGGCACTGCTCAAGGTGCCCACCTGCACCTGCTTGACCTCTCTCAAGTCCAACTTGATCTTCCCCGTGGCACGGTCGACTCGTCTTTCACCTAGGCCCTTCAAGCTGAGCGAGGCCTCCCACAAGACAGGAGGCCCGGTTGCAGGGCAGCGTGCTGCAGTGGTCCTGCCCAGATCTCTTGCAGGTCCACGTCGTGGGCCGCCGCAGGTCATGCTCTGGCTTGCCTAGGGACTGTGTATCCAGCCTTGGCTAGGCTGGACCTGCCTAGCCATTGAGGGGCCCCAGAGCCCCAAGAGTCCAGCCCGGAGCCCTGTCCTTGTCTCTGCACCTCTGCCTGAGGGGCTCCCTGGGCCTCCGGGGTCTCTCGGGCCCTTGGCAGCCCGCACGGGCCTCCCTCTCTCTTCCCTGCCAGAAAGCCTCACAGAAAGCTACCAGGGCAGGACACCAAAGACACCGCCTCCTGGGTGGCCGGCATCCACGGCAGGTCAGGCGGGCACTTGGTGTGCTCCCGCCCTTGCAGGAGGGGCCTTCTGAAGCGCCGGGCCAAGGCCTGCCTGGCCGCCAGACAACGGAGCTGGCCCAGGCCCCTCCCGGGCAAGGCGTGCCACTGCAGGCCACTCCGCCCTAGCCACAAGGCTTGCAGACCCCGAGACGGGACACACTCTTTGCTGGCACGGTGACCACCCCGAAATCCGTGTGCGAGCCCAGAGAGCGAGGTGCTGAGGACAGAGCCCGCTCAAGGAACATCACGCCCCGCCAACCCCGCCCCGGTGGCAGGCCCACAGGGGAGACTGAATTCTTTCCGAGTCATGCCTGCCCCTTGTGAGAGGGTCTGCCCAGGTCCAGCCTACACCTTCCTTCGCAGCCCTTGGGTCGGGGCGCGGAAGGAGGCTCAGGCTAAGCCATCCTGGTCCATCCCAGGCACCCCCAGGGCTCGTCCAAAGGCACAGAGCGAGATCGACATCTGCTCGTGTGTGGGTAGGCGGCAGTCGGTGAGGCGGCGGTGCCGGTCCACCTCCCAAACCTTCCATGCCGGGCCAGCCTTTCCACAAGGGGCTGCTCCCATGGGAGAAAGGGTACCGGTGCCCGGGAGAAGGGGGAAGACGGTGCTGCAGCTGTTGGCCTCAGGAGCAGGAGGTCGGGAGTGCGTGGGATGGGCTGCAGGGGCGGGGGGCGGGGGTGCCCTGGGGCGGGCCGGCTCCCACGGGGGCTCTTCCTCTGGGTGTGGACTTTGGCCCCTTGTCCTGCTCGGGTCCTTGAACTCGCCCCTGCCCAAGACGGGTGCTTCGGGCTGGCCTCTCCTCTGGGCCCGTGGATGGAGGAAGCCCCGTCCCCTGCCCCTGTTTGAGGGCCCTGTCTCCAAGTGGGCCGTCTGCCCTTTCGGCCTCCTCCTCCTCCCAGGCCCTGGCCGCGAACCAAAGGCCGTGGCCGCTCCACAGCGCCAAGGTAGGCTGCCCCCAGCTCCGTCCTCCACTTCCACAGGCCCGCCTCTCTCCCTCAGACAGGCAGTTCCTCAGCCAGCGGGTGCCCAAGCCCCGCAGGACCCTGGCCACTCACGCATACCGCATGAACCCCCCAGACAAACCCACAGCAAGACACGAGCACTCCTCAGAGGCTTTAGGTCTCGCTCAGCCTCGGGCCAGGCACGGGGGCGGAACCCACCGGCTGGAACGCTCCCTGGCCTCATGTCTCTCCTGGGCTCTGAGCACTCATCTGGGGCACCCGTGGGCCCCTCTGGCCTCCTCGTCTTCCACCTGGCCCAACCCGTGCCCCATCGCCTCCATCTCCAGGTCACGCGTGCCCAGAACACACTCGAGCACTCGTACACACCCCCACACAGGCACACGGGCACACAGGGACACGGGACCAAGGCCACAACCCGGGGGAACACGAGGAGGAGGAGGACCTGCTTGGGCCAACCACCGGGAGCAAGGGGCCAAGAGGCAGAGAAGCCTGCCCTTTAGGGAACCCTCCCCTGTTCTTTCCCCCAGGCCTCGAGTACTGGGCGCCCGCTAGCCTCGGGCCGTGTCCAGGCTGGCCTCTGGTCTGGTGCTGGCAGCCGAAGGGGTGGCCGGGACCTTGCAAGGGAGACTCTGCACATCGGCACAGGACGAGGTAGAGGTAGAGGGGAGCCGAGCTCCTCGAGACCTGGAGGCCTTTGGCCAGGAGGGCAGGGGCAGGGGGAGAAGTGGTGGCGGCGCCAGGGCCTGGCGTGGGCGGCTGGTGTGGCTGGGGGTGCAGAGGCAGCCGCCCGGACACCGCCCACGCTGTCGGAGGCGCCCAAGCCCGACAGCGACGGTCACTCCGACGGACAACAGGGCTCCAGCAGCCACGCCTGGCTGGGAGACAGACCCTGCCCCTGAAAGCGCCGGTGGTCTGAATCCCGGGAGACCGGGGGCCCTCCGGCCCTCGCTCCTGCGCCGCAGCCACTCCCTGGATGGCCTGAGAGCCCGCCCCACGCCCAGGCTCCTCTGAGCCTCAGCCTCCCCTTCTGCTGGGAAAGGGCAGGCCCGGCTTCCTGAGGACCCTCCTTTCCGCGCCGGGGGCACGGGGCCCTGGGCTCCCCAAGGACACCTGCTCCTCTCCGTTACCTCGCCTGCGGCTGCCGTCCTCTCACGGGTAGTAGCGCGTGCTGTGGGGCCACACATCCTCCGTGATGACCTGGCGGGGGAGACAGACCGGGGCAGGACAGGCTAGCCGCGGCCCAGGGCGGACCCCTTCGCCAGGAGCCCGGGGACACCAACACGGCCACTGCTGAAGACGGCCAGAGGCACCCCACCTCAGCCACCCAGGCAGAGCCTGGGCAGCCCTGGTGCGACTGCCCACGGTGAGCAAGTTGAGGCTGGTGGGGTCCTGCCTGCGGCTGGGGGGCTCCCCGGTCACAGGCCCAGAACCACTGGACCGCAGTGGAACGGGACACCCGGTATCCTGGAGGACGAGCGGGGACCCAGGGGATGAGCAGCCAGCGCCCCCACCCACGCCCTCCCACGCTCACCCCCACCAGCCAGGCCACCAGCGCCTACCTGCGATGCCAAGGTGGTACTCCCTAACGATCACTCTGTTCCAGAAGGAGGGGCTGTGCCCAAAGGAAAACACCAACTCGCGGCGGTAGGTAGCCGGGGTGGCCCCGTTCCTGCACCTGCCACACCCAAGACGAGGGCAAGGAGGAGAGCCCGGCCAGGGCTCCCGAGCTTGCCTGTTTGGCGGCGGTGACCCCCGTCCTTTGCTCCTCTGCCTGGGCTCACAGCCAGGCCTGCTGGACAGCCCCCTGCGCCCTGCCTGCTGGTTGCCAGGCCTGCTCGCCCCGCCCCCACGGGGCTTCAGCTCCCCCAGCCTCACCTCCACACGGGGCGGCTAGCCAAGCACGTCTTCGTCTCGGTCACTCGTCACGGCCAACCGCAGCGGATGGTTCCGAACGTGCAACTCGTCAAGGAGGGGTCGCCTGCTTCATGCCAGACAAGGAAGGGCCCCAAAGCCCTGAACCGGTCCCTCCCTCCCACCCGTCATCCGCCTGTCCCCGCACATGCGGGGACACGCACACACAAACACTCACGCTCCAACTTGAAACCCACCCACGCCCACACCCAGACGGCCCCTGGACCTCAGCCCCTGCCCTGTCTGCACACATGCGCCTGCCTGGGGGAATCCTTGGTGTCCTGCACCTCTGGGGCTGGCTGTGGACACCCACACGGGGAGGGCCGGCTTGCTGAGCACTCCCGATCACTGCACAGGGCCTGGGGGTGCGGGGGCAGGCCACCGCTGCTCCCCAGGTCTGCCGGTGCTCGGTCCCCGTCTGACTCAGGCCTTCTCTGCCGGGATGGGGCTGTGGGCTGAAAGGCCGCCCTTGGCTGCTGACCGCACCCATCTACAGAAGGGGCTGAGGGGCTGCTGCCTGGAGCCCAGCCTGACTCCCAGCCTGCCAGGGGCAGGGCCTGTGGCTGGGAGCCTGGGGCCGTGGGTGGAGCTGGGGGGGGCCTCTGGGTGGGAGGGAGTGAGTGCCTTGCCCCCATTGTATTTTTATTTTTTTTTTGTCTTTATGCCATTTCTTGGGCCGCTCTCGCGGCATATGGAGGTTCCCAGGCTAGGGGTCTAATCGGAGCTATAGCCACCGGCCTACGCCAGAGCCACAGCAACGCGGGATCCGAGCCGTGTCTGAGACCTACACCACAGCTCACGGCAACGCCGGATCCTTAACCCACTGAGCAAGGGCAGGGATCGAACCCGCAACCTCATGGTTCCTAGTCGGATTCGTTAACCACTGCGCTACCACGGGAACTCCCTTTGCCCCCATTCTAGTGTGTGGGCCAAGGGCCCGGGGAAGCAGGGATGGTAGCCTCTAGGCGGGCCAGACGGGGTCTGCCCAGCAGAGCTCCCTCTCCCAGCAGCAACACAAACACCTATGCTCTTGCGCGGCGGCGGCATTGTGGGTGGCGAGAACAAACCAAGTCGCTGGCCTCTCCCGGATGGACAGGACGGGGCGTGGCTCTCCCACTGTCTCCGGGGACTTCCCCTGGCAGGAAACCTTCCCAAGAGCCCTCGGTGCGAGGGGGCTGTGGGCCTCTCCCGCGCGGCCTAGGCGTCGTTGGCATCCTGGCCGTGGTCGGCGTCGTCGGAGGCTTGCCCAGGGGCCCCGCAGCCCAATCCAAAAGGACTGCCCCGAAGTGGCTGCTCAGACACCGGCACGTGGCCCTGCAGCCACTGCCTCCCCGCCTGCTGTGCCTCTGGGGCAAGCTCCCAGCCCACCCCGGCTCCCCCAGCTCCCTCGCTCCCAGCCTCTTCCCTGGGTCCCCTGCTCCGCTCCCCCGCCCCCACACCACCTCCTCCTCCTGCCCTTGCCCTCCTCAGCCCCGCCAAGCCTGAGCAGCAGAGCTGGGGATATGACTTGGGCCCAGGAGCCAGCGAGCCTGCTCTGGATGATGGTGCCACTCCCATCCAAAGGAAGCCTCCGTCTGCGAGCCCACTTGCGCTTGAGCTGAGGCTAGGCCCTGCTCGCTCGAGCATCCTCAGGGCTCCAGTCTGACTCAAGGGCCTGCAGGGCCTGCAGGGCAGTCCCGCTGAGCCCAGCGGCCCCCGCTGCCTCCTGCCTGAACACCTGCTTTTGGGACTTGTCCTCCGCCGCCTCTGCCTGCTCCTCCTGCTTCTCCCCCACCGCTGAAGCCCCTACCGCCTGCCGCTGCCTCCTGCCGCCGCGGTCCTCCTCCGCCACCACCTCCACCACGTCCACGACGTCCTCCATCAGCAGCAGCCACTCCTCCCGCTGGGGCCGAGCCTTCCCTCAGGGCCTCCACCCGGGAGGGGGCGCTCTCTCCCAAAGGTGCGCCAGCTAGCGCCTGCCTGCACGTGACCCCACTCCCCCCATCTACTGAAGAGCCCCTCCCCGCAGGCAGGCGGCCCAGGACTGCTGGGCAGTGGCAAGGTCCTCCGCGACCCCTGCCTCACTGGCCATGCCGCTCTGAGCTGAGGCAGCCATGCAGGACCAGGAGGTGGGAGCTGAGCAGCTGGGCCCCACAGAAGGGCTAGGGGCTGGGAGCAGCCCTGGCCACTGCCCTGCGCCCTTGCCCGCCTAGGCCCTGCTGCTTGAGGCTACCAGCGCTGCACGGTGGCCAAAGTGCCCCTGGAGCAGGCCAAGCCGAGGGAGGCTTGGTGGGGGGTGGGTGGGTGGGGGTGCCAGGGCCAGATGCGCATGCGCACAGCTCAGAGGCGCCAGGCTGGCGGCAGGCCTGGCAGGGAAGGCCCTCAGCTCTCTCGGCCAATCAGAGACAAGGCAGGGGGCGTCCCCCCTCAAGGCCCCCCCCCGCGCCCCGCCCCGGGCCCCGGGGCCCCCGGGACCTGCCTCCCAGGCTCCCCCGGCACCGCCCTACCTGCCGCCACCCACCCCGTGGCCAGGGGCCTGGCCTCTCGGGCACTGCTCAAGGTGCCCACCTGCACCTGCTTGACCTCTCTCAAGTCCAACTTGATCTTCCCCGTGGCACGGTCGACTCGTCTTTCACCTAGGCCCTTCAAGCTGAGCGAGGCCTCCCACAAGACAGGAGGCCCGGTTGCAGGGCAGCGTGCTGCAGTGGTCCTGCCCAGATCTCTTGCAGGTCCACGTCGTGGGCCGCCGCAGGTCATGCTCTGGCTTGCCTAGGGACTGTGTATCCAGCCTTGGCTAGGCTGGACCTGCCTAGCCATTGAGGGGCCCCAGAGCCCCAAGAGTCCAGCCCGGAGCCCTGTCCTTGTCTCTGCACCTCTGCCTGAGGGGCTCCCTGGGCCTCCGGGGTCTCTCGGGCCCTTGGCAGCCCGCACGGGCCTCCCTCTCTCTTCCCTGCCAGAAAGCCTCACAGAAAGCTACCAGGGCAGGACACCAAAGACACTGCCTCCTGGGTGGCCGGCATCCACGGCAGGTCAGGCGGGCACTTGGTGTGCTCCCGCCCTTGCAGGAGGGGCCTTCTGAAGCGCCGGGCCAAGGCCTGCCTGGCCGCCAGACAACGGAGCTGGCCCAGGCCCCTCCCGGGCAAGGCGTGCCACTGCAGGCCACTCCGCCCTAGCCACAAGGCTTGCAGACCCCGAGACGGGACACACTCTTTGCTGGCACGGTGACCACCCCGAAATCCGTGTGCGAGCCCAGAGAGCGAGGTGCTGAGGACAGAGCCCGCTCAAGGAACATCACGCCCCGCCAACCCCGCCCCGGTGGCAGCCCCACAGGGGAGACTGAATTCTTTCCGAGTCATGCCTGCCCCTTGTGAGAGGGTCTGCCCAGGTCCAGCCTACACCTTCCTTCGCAGCCCTTGGGTCGGGGCGCGGAAGGAGGCTCAGGCTAAGCCATCCTGGTCCATCCCAGGCACCCCCAGGGCTCGTCCAAAGGCACAGAGCGAGATCGACATCTGCTCGTGTGTGGGTAGGCGGCAGTCGGTGAGGCGGCGGTGCCGGTCCACCTCCCAAACCTTCCATGCCGGGCCAGCCTTTCCACAAGGGGCTGCTCCCATGGGAGAAAGGGTACCGGTGCCCGGGAGAAGGGGGAAGACGGTGCTGCAGCTGTTGGCCTCAGGAGCAGGAGGTCGGGAGTGCGTGGGATGGGCTGCAGGGGCGGGGGGCGGGGGTGCCCTGGGGCGGGCCGGCTCCCACGGGGGCTCTTCCTCTGGGTGTGGACTTTGGCCCCTTGTCCTGCTCGGGTCCTTGAACTCGCCCCTGCCCAAGACGGGTGCTTCGGGCTGGCCTCTCCTCTGGGCCCGTGGATGGAGGAAGCCCCGTCCCCTGCCCCTGTTTGAGGGCCCTGTCTCCAAGTGGGCCGTCTGCCCTTTCGGCCTCCTCCTCCTCCCAGGCCCTGGCCGCGAACCAAAGGCCGTGGCCGCTCCACAGCGCCAAGGTAGGCTGCCCCCAGCTCCGTCCTCCACTTCCACAGGCCCGCCTCTCTCCCTCAGACAGGCAGTTCCTCAGCCAGCGGGTGCCCAAGCCCCGCAGGACCCTGGCCACTCACGCATACCGCATGAACCCCCCAGACAAACCCACAGCAAGACACGAGCACTCCTCAGAGGCTTTAGGTCTCGCTCAGCCTCGGGCCAGGCACGGGGGCGGAACCCACCGGCTGGAACGCTCCCTGGCCTCATGTCTCTCCTGGGCTCTGAGCACTCATCTGGGGCACCCGTGGGCCCCTCTGGCCTCCTCGTCTTCCACCTGGCCCAACCCGTGCCCCATCGCCTCCATCTCCAGGTCACGCGTGCCCAGAACACACTCGAGCACTCGTACACACCCCCACACAGGCACACGGGCACACAGGGACACGGGACCAAGGCCACAACCCGGGGGAACACGAGGAGGAGGAGGACCTGCTTGGGCCAACCACCGGGAGCAAGGGGCCAAGAGGCAGAGAAGCCTGCCCTTTAGGGAACCCTCCCCTGTTCTTTCCCCCAGGCCTCGAGTACTGGGCGCCCGCTAGCCTCGGGCCGTGTCCAGGCTGGCCTCTGGTCTGGTGCTGGCAGCCGAAGGGGTGGCCGGGACCTTGCAAGGGAGACTCTGCACATCGGCACAGGACGAGGTAGAGGTAGAGGGGAGCCGAGCTCCTCGAGACCTGGAGGCCTTTGGCCAGGAGGGCAGGGGCAGGGGGAGAAGTGGTGGCGGCGCCAGGGCCTGGCGTGGGCGGCTGGTGTGGCTGGGGGTGCAGAGGCAGCCGCCCGGACACCGCCCACGCTGTCGGAGGCGCCCAAGCCCGACAGCGACGGTCACTCCGACGGACAACAGGGCTCCAGCAGCCACGCCTGGCTGGGAGACAGACCCTGCCCCTGAAAGCGCCGGTGGTCTGAATCCCGGGAGACCGGGGGCCCTCCGGCCCTCGCTCCTGCGCCGCAGCCACTCCCTGGATGGCCTGAGAGCCCGCCCCACGCCCAGGCTCCTCTGAGCCTCAGCCTCCCCTTCTGCTGGGAAAGGGCAGGCCCGGCTTCCTGAGGACCCTCCTTTCCGCGCCGGGGGCACGGGGCCCCGGGCTCCCCAAGGACACCTGCTCCTCTCCGTTACCTCGCCTGCGGCTGCCGTCCTCTCGCGGGTAATAGCGCGTGCTGTGGGGCCACACATCCTCCGTGATGACCTGGCGGGGGAGACAGACCGGGGCAGGACAGGCTAGCCGCGGCCCAGGGCGGACCCCTTCGCCAGGAGCCCGGGGACACCAACACGGCCACTGCTGAAGACGGCCAGAGGCACCCCACCTCAGCCACCCAGGCAGAGCCTGGGCAGCCCTGGTGCGACTGCCCACGGTGAGCAAGTTGAGGCTGGTGGGGTCCTGCCTGCGGCTGGGGGGCTCCCCGGTCACAGGCCCAGAACCACTGGACCGCAGTGGAACGGGACACCCGGTATCCTGGAGGACGAGCGGGGACCCAGGGGATGAGCAGCCAGCGCCCCCACCCACGCCCTCCCACGCTCACCCCCACCAGCCAGGCCACCAGCGCCTACCTGCGATGCCAAGGTGGTACTCCCTAACGATCACTCTGTTCCAGAAGGAGGGGCTGTGCCCAAAGGAAAACACCAACTCGCGGCGGTAGGTAGCCGGGGTGGCCCCGTTCCTGCACCTGCCACACCCAAGACGAGGGCAAGGAGGAGAGCCCGGCCAGAGCTCCCGAGCTTGCCTGTTTGGCGGCGGTGACCCCCGTCCTTTGCTCCTCTGCCTGGGCTCACAGCCAGGCCTGCTGGACAGCCCCCTGCGCCCTGCCTGCTGGTTGCCAGGCCTGCTCGCCCCGCCCCCACGGGGCTTCAGCTCCCCCAGCCTCACCTCCACACGGGGCGGCTAGCCAAGCACGTCTTCGTCTCGGTCACTCGTCACGGCCAACCGCAGCGGATGGTTCCGAACGTGCAACTCGTCAAGGAGGGGTCGCCTGCTTCATGCCAGACAAGGAAGGGCCCCAAAGCCCTGAACCGGTCCCTCCCTCCCACCCGTCATCCGCCTGTCCCCGCACATGCGGGGACACGCACACACAAACACTCACGCTCCAACTTGAAACCCACCCACGCCCACACCCAGACGGCCCCTGGACCTCAGCCCCTGCCCTGTCTTCACACATGCGCCTGCCTGGGGGAATCCTTGGTGTCCTACACCTCTGGGGCTGGCTGTGGACACCCACACGGGGAGGGCCGCCTTGCTGAGCACTCCCGATCACTGCACAGGGCCTGGGGGTGCGGGGGCAGGCCACCGCTGCTCCCCAGGTCTGCCGGTGCTCGGTCCCCGTCTGACTCAGGCCTTCTCTGCCGGGATGGGGCTGTGGGCTGAAAGGCCGCCCTTGGCTGCTGACCGCACCCATCTACAGAAGGGGCTGAGGGGCTGCTGCCTGGAGCCCAGCCCGACTCCCAGCCTGCCAGGGGCAGGGCCTGTGGCTGGGAGCCTGGGGCCGTGGGTGGAGCTGGGGGGGGCCTCTGGGTGGGAGGGAGTGAGTGCCTTGCCCCCATTGTATTTTTATTTTTTTTTTGTCTTTATGCCATTTCTTGGGCCGCTCTCGCGGCATATGGAGGTTCCCAGGCTAGGGGTCTAATCGGAGCTATAGCCACCGGCCTACGCCAGAGCCACAGCAACGCGGGATCCGAGCCGTGTCTGAGACCTACACCACAGCTCACGGCAACGCCGGATCCTTAACCCACTGAGCAAGGGCAGGGATCGAACCCGCAACCTCATGGTTCCTAGTCGGATTCGTTAACCACTGCGCCACCACGGGAACTCCCTTTGCCCCCATTCTAGTGTGTGGGCCAAGGGCCCGGGGAAGCAGGGATGGTAGCCTCTAGGCGGGCCAGACGGGGTCTGCCCAGCAGAGCTCCCTCTCCCAGCATCAACACAAACACCTATGCTCTTGCGCGGCGGCGGCGGCGGCGGCGGCGGCGGCGGCGGCGGCATTGTGGGTGGCGAGAACAAACCAAGTCGCTGGCCTCTCCCGGATGGACAGGACGGGGCGTGGCTCTCCCACTGTCTCCGGGGACTTCCCCTGGCAGGAAACCTTCCCAAGAGCCCTCGGTGCGAGGGGGCTGTGGGCCTCTCCCGCGCGGCCTAGGCGTCGTTGGCATCCTGGCCGTGGTCGGCGTCGTCGGAGGCTTGCCCAGGGGCCCCGCAGCCCAATCCAAAAGGACTGCCCCGAAGTGGCTGCTCAGACACCGGCACGTGGCCCTGCAGCCACTGCCTCCCCGCCTGCTGTGCCTCTGGGGCAAGCTCCCAGCCCACCCCGGCTCCCCCAGCTCCCTCGCTCCCAGCCTCTTCCCTGGGTCCCCTGCTCCGCTCCCCCGCCCCCACACCACCTCCTCCTCCTGCCCTTGCCCTCCTCAGCCCCGCCAAGCCTGAGCAGCAGAGCTGGGGATATGACTTGGGCCCAGGAGCCAGCGAGCCTGCTCTGGATGATGGTGCCACTCCCATCCAAAGGAAGCCTCCTTCTGCGAGCCTACTTGCGCTTGAGCTGAGGCTAGGCCCTGCTCGCTCGGGCATCCTCAGAGCTCCAGTCTGACTCAAGGGCCTGCAGGGCCTGCAGGGCAGTCCCGCTGAGCCCAGCGGCCCCCGCTGCCTCCTGCCTGAACACCTGCTTTTGGGACTTGTCCTCCGCCGCCTCTGCCTGCTCCTCCTGCTTCTCCCCCACCGCTGAAGCCCCTACCGCCTGCCGCTGCCTCCTGCCGCCGCGGTCCTCCTCCGCCACCACCTCCACCACGTCCACGACGTCCTCCATCAGCAGCAGCCACTCCTCCCGCTGGGGCCGAGCCTTCCCTCAGGGCCTCCACCCGGGAGGGGGCGCTCTCTCCCAAAGGTGCGCCAGCTAGCGCCTGCCTGCACGTGACCCCACTCCCCCCATCTACTGAAGAGCCCCTCCCCGCAGGCAGGCGGCCCAGGACTGCTGGGCAGTGGCAAGGTCCTCCGCGACCCCTGCCTCACTGGCCATGCCGCTCTGAGCTGAGGCAGCCATGCAGGACCAGGAGGTGGGAGCTGAGCAGCTGGGCCCCACAGAAGGGCTAGGGGCTGGGAGCAGCCCTGGCCACTGCCCTGCGCCCTTGCCCGCCTAGGCCCTGCTGCTTGAGGCTACCAGCGCTGCACGGTGGCCAAAGTGCCCCTGGAGCAGGCCAAGCCGAGGGAGGCTTGGTGGGGGGTGGGTGGGTGGGGGTGCCAGGGCCAGATGCGCATGCGCACAGCTCAGAGGCGCCAGGCTGGCGGCAGGCCTGGCAGGGAAGGCCCTCAGCTCTCTCGGCCAATCAGAGACAAGGCAGGGGGCGTCCCCCCTCAAGGCCCCCCCCCCGCGCCACGCCGCCCCCGGGACCCGCCTCCCAGGCTCCCAGGCACCGCCCTACCTGCCGCCACCCACCCCGTGGCCAGGGGCCTGGCCTCTCGGGCACTGCTCAAGGTGCCCACCTGCACCTGCTTGACCTCTCTCAAGTCCAACTTGATCTTCCCCGTGGCACGGTCGACTCGTCTTTCACCTAGGCCCTTCAAGCTGAGCGAGGCCTCCCACAAGACAGGAGGCCCGGTTGCAGGGCAGCGTGCTGCAGTGGTCCTGCCCAGATCTCTTGCAGGTCCACGTCGTGGGCCGCCGCAGGTCATGCTCTGGCTTGCCTAGGGACTGTGTATCCAGCCTTGGCTAGGCTGGACCTGCCTAGCCATTGAGGGGCCCCAGAGCCCCAAGAGTCCAGCCCGGAGCCCTGTCCTTGTCTCTGCACCTCTGCCTGAGGGGCTCCCTGGGCCTCCGGGGTCTCTCGGGCCCTTGGCAGCCCGCACGGGCCTCCCTCTCTCTTCCCTGCCAGAAAGCCTCACAGAAAGCTACCAGGGCAGGACACCAAAGACACCGCCTCCTGGGTGGCCGGCATCCACGGCAGGTCAGGCGGGCACTTGGTGTGCTCCCGCCCTTGCAGGAGGGGCCTTCTGAAGCGCCGGGCCAAGGCCTGCCTGGCCGCCAGACAACGGAGCTGGCCCAGGCCCCTCCCGGGCAAGGCGTGCCACTGCAGGCCACTCCGCCCTAGCCACAAGGCTTGCAGACCCCGAGACGGGACACACTCTTTGCTGGCACGGTGACCACCCCGAAATCCGTGTGCGAGCCCAGAGAGCGAGGTGCTGAGGACAGAGCCCGCTCAAGGAACATCACGCCCCGCCAACCCCGCCCCGGTGGCAGGCCCACAGGGGAGACTGAATTCTTTCCGAGTCATGCCTGCCCCTTGTGAGAGGGTCTGCCCAGGTCCAGCCTACACCTTCCTTCGCAGCCCTTGGGTCGGGGCGCGGAAGGAGGCTCAGGCTAAGCCATCCTGGTCCATCCCAGGCACCCCCAGGGCTCGTCCAAAGGCACAGAGCGAGATCGACATCTGCTCGTGTGTGGGTAGGCGGCAGTCGGTGAGGCGGCGGTGCCGGTCCACCTCCCAAACCTTCCATGCCGGGCCAGCCTTTCCACAAGGGGCTGCTCCCATGGGAGAAAGGGTACCGGTGCCCGGGAGAAGGGGGAAGACGGTGCTGCAGCTGTTGGCCTCAGGAGCAGGAGGTCGGGAGTGCGTGGGATGGGCTGCAGGGGCGGGGGTGCCCTGGGGCGGGCCGGCTCCCACGGGGGCTCTTCCTCTGGGTGTGGACTTTGGCCCCTTGTCCTGCTCGGGTCCTTGAACTCGCCCCTGCCCAAGACGGGTGCTTCGGGCTGGCCTCTCCTCTGGGCCCGTGGATGGAGGAAGCCCCGTCCCCTGCCCCTGTTTGAGGGCCCTGTCTCCAAGTGGGCCGTCTGCCCTTTCGGCCTCCTCCTCCTCCCAGGCCCTGGCCGCGAACCAAAGGCCGTGGCCGCTCCACAGCGCCAAGGTAGGCTGCCCCCAGCTCCGTCCTCCACTTCCACAGGCCCGCCTCTCTCCCTCAGACAGGCAGTTCCTCAGCCAGCGGGTGCCCAAGCCCCGCAGGACCCTGGCCACTCACGCATACCGCATGAACCCCCCAGACAAACCCACAGCAAGACACGAGCACTCCTCAGAGGCTTTAGGTCTCGCTCAGCCTCGGGCCAGGCACGGGGGCGGAACCCACCGGCTGGAACGCTCCCTGGCCTCATGTCTCTCCTGGGCTCTGAGCACTCATCTGGGGCACCCGTGGGCCCCTCTGGCCTCCTCGTCTTCCACCTGGCCCAACCCGTGCCCCATCGCCTCCATCTCCAGGTCACGCGTGCCCAGAACACACTCGAGCACTCGTACACACCCCCACACAGGCACACGGGCACACAGGGACACGGGACCAAGGCCACAACCCGGGGGAACACGAGGAGGAGGAGGACCTGCTTGGGCCAACCACCGGGAGCAAGGGGCCAAGAGGCAGAGAAGCCTGCCCTTTAGGGAACCCTCCCCTGTTCTTTCCCCCAGGCCTCGAGTACTGGGCGCCCGCTAGCCTCGGGCCGTGTCCAGGCTGGCCTCTGGTCTGGTGCTGGCAGCCGAAGGGGTGGCCGGGACCTTGCAAGGGAGACTCTGCACATCGGCACAGGACGAGGTAGAGGTAGAGGGGAGCCGAGCTCCTCGAGACCTGGAGGCCTTTGGCCAGGAGGGCAGGGGCAGGGGGAGAAGTGGTGGCGGCGCCAGGGCCTGGCGTGGGCGGCTGGTGTGGCTGGGGGTGCAGAGGCAGCCGCCCGGACACCGCCCACGCTGTCGGAGGCGCCCAAGCCCGACAGCGACGGTCACTCCGACGGACAACAGGGCTCCAGCAGCCACGCCTGGCTGGGAGACAGACCCTGCCCCTGAAAGCGCCGGTGGTCTGAATCCCGGGAGACCGGGGGCCCTCCGGCCCTCGCTCCTGCGCCGCAGCCACTCCCTGGATGGCCTGAGAGCCCGCCCCACGCCCAGGCTCCTCTGAGCCTCAGCCTCCCCTTCTGCTGGGAAAGGGCAGGCCCGGCTTCCTGAGGACCCTCCTTTCCGCGCCGGGGGCACGGGGCCCCGGGCTCCCCAAGGACACCTGCTCCTCTCCGTTACCTCGCCTGCGGCTGCCGTCCTCTCGCGGGTAATAGCGCGTGCTGTGGGGCCACACATCCTCCGTGATGACCTGGCGGGGGAGACAGACCGGGGCAGGACAGGCTAGCCGCGGCCCAGGGCGGACCCCTTCGCCAGGAGCCGGGGGACACCAACACGGCCACTGCTGAAGACGGCCAGAGGCACCCCACCTCAGCCACCCAGGCAGAGCCTGGGCAGCCCTGGTGCGACTGCCCACGGTGAGCAAGTTGAGGCTGGTGGGGTCCTGCCTGCGGCTGGGGGGCTCCCCGGTCACAGGCCCAGAACCACTGGACCGCAGTGGAACGGGACACCCGGTATCCTGGAGGACGAGCGGGGACCCAGGGGATGAGCAGCCAGCGCCCCCACCCACGCCCTCCCACGCTCACCCCCACCAGCCAGGCCACCAGCGCCTACCTGCGATGCCAAGGTGGTACTCCCTAACGATCACTCTGTTCCAGAAGGAGGGGCTGTGCCCAAAGGAAAACACCAACTCGCGGCGGTAGGTAGCCGGGGTGGCCCCGTTCCTGCACCTGCCACACCCAAGACGAGGGCAAGGAGGAGAGCCCGGCCAGAGCTCCCGAGCTTGCCTGTTTGGCGGCGGTGACCCCCGTCATTTGCTCCTCTGCCTGGGCTCACAGCCAGGCCTGCTGGACAGCCCCCTGCGCCCTGCCTGCTGGTTGCCAGGCCTGCTCGCCCCGCCCCCACGGGGCTTCAGCTCCCCCAGCCTCACCTCCACACGGGGCGGCTAGCCAAGCACGTCTTCGTCTCGGTCACTCGTCACGGCCAACCGCAGCGGATGGTTCCGAACGTGCAACTCGTCAAGGAGGGGTCGCCTGCTTCATGCCAGACAAGGAAGGGCCCCAAAGCCCTGAACCGGTCCCTCCCTCCCACCCGTCATCCGCCTGTCCCCGCACATGCGGGGACACGCACACACAAACACTCACGCTCCAACTTGAAACCCACCCACGCCCACACCCAGACGGCCCCTGGACCTCAGCCCCTGCCCTGTCTGCACACATGCGCCTGCCTGGGGGAATCGTTGGTGTCCTGCACCTCTGGGGCTGGCTGTGGACACCCACACGGGGAGGGCCGGCTTGCTGAGCACTCCCGATCACTGCACAGGGCCTGGGGGTGCGGGGGCAGGCCACCGCTGCTCCCCAGGTCTGCCGGTGCTCGGTCCCCGTCTGACTCAGGCCTTCTCTGCCGGGATGGGGCTGTGGGCTGAAAGGCCGCCCTTGGCTGCTGACCGCACCCATCTACAGAAGGGGCTGAGGGGCTGCGCGCCTGGAGCCCAGCCCGACTCCCAGCCTGCCAGGGGCAGGGACTGTGGCTGGAGGCTGGGGGGGGCCTCTGGGTGGGAGGGAGTGAGTGCCTTGCCCCCATTCTAGTGTGTGGGCCAAGGGCCCGGGGAAGCAGGGATGGTAGCCTCTAGGCGGGCCAGACGGGGTCTGCCCAGCAGAGCTCCCTCTCCCAGCATCAACACAAACACCTATGCTCTTGCGCGGCGGCGGCGGCGGCGGCGGCGGCGTGGGCATTGTGGGCGGCGAGAACAAACCAAGTCGCTGGCCTCTCCCGGATGGACAGGACGGGGCGTGGCTCTCCCACTGTCTCCGGGGACTTCCCCTGGCAGGAAACCTTCCCAAGAGCCCTCGGTGCGAGGGGGCTGTGGGCCTCTCCCGCGCGGCCTAGGCGTCGTTGGCATCCTGGCCGTGGTCGGCGTCGTCGGAGGCTTGCCCAGGGGCCCCGCAGCCCAATCCAAAAGGACTGCCCCGAAGTGGCTGCTCAGACACCGGCACGTGGCCCTGCAGCCACTGCCTCCCCGCCTGCTGTGCCTCTGGGGCAAGCTCCCAGCCCACCCCGGCTCCCCCAGCTCCCTCGCTCCCAGCCTCTTCCCTGGGTCCCCTGCTCCGCTCCCCCGCCCCCACACCACCTCCTCCTCCTGCCCTTGCCCTCCTCAGCCCCGCCAAGCCTGAGCAGCAGAGCTGGGGATATGACTTGGGCCCAGGAGCCAGCGAGCCTGCTCTGGATGATGGTGCCACTCCCATCCAAAGGAAGCCTCCTTCTGCGAGCCCACTTGCGCTTGAGCTGAGGCTAGGCCCTGCTCGCTCGGGCATCCTCAGGGCTCCAGTCTGACTCAAGGGCCTGCAGGGCCTGCAGGGCAGTCCCGCTGAGCCCAGCGGCCCCCGCTGCCTCCTGCCTGAACACCTGCTTTTGGGACTTGTCCTCCGCCGCCTCTGCCTGCTCCTCCTGCTTCTCCCCCACCGCTGAAGCCCCTGCCGCCTGCCGCTGCCTCCTGCCGCCGCGGTCCTCCTCCGCCACCACCTCCACCACGTCCACGACGTCCTCCATCAGCAGCAGCCACTCCTCCCGCTGGGGCCGAGCCTTCCCTCAGGGCCTCCACCCGGGAGGGGGCGCTCTCTCCCAAAGGTGCGCCAGCTAGCGCCTGCCTGCACGTGACCCCACTCCCCCCATCTACTGAAGAGCCCCTCCCCGCAGGCAGGCGGCCCAGGACTGCTGGGCAGTGGCAAGGTCCTCCGCGACCCCTGCCTCACTGGCCATGCCGCTCTGAGCTGAGGCAGCCATGCAGGACCAGGAGGTGGGAGCTGAGCAGCTGGGCCCCACAGAAGGGCTAGGGGCTGGGAGCAGCCCTGGCCACTGCCCTGCGCCCTTGCCCGCCTAGGCCCTGCTGCTTGAGGCTACCAGCGCTGCACGGTGGCCAAAGTGCCCCTGGAGCAGGCCAAGCCGAGGGAGGCTTGGTGGGGGGTGGGTGGGTGGGGGTGCCAGGGCCAGATGCGCATGCGCACAGCTCAGAGGCGCCAGGCTGGCGGCAGGCCTGGCAGGGAAGGCCCTCAGCTCTCTCGGCCAATCAGAGACAAGGCAGGGGGCGTCCCCCATCAAGGCCCCCCCCCGCGCCCCGCCCCGGGCCCCGGGGCCCCCGGGACCTGCCTCCCAGGCTCCCCCGGCACCGCCCTACCTGCCGCCACCCACCCCGTGGCCAGGGGCCTGGCCTCTCGGGCACTGCTCAAGGTGCCCACCTGCACCTGCTTGACCTCTCTCAAGTCCAACTTGATCTTCCCCGTGGCACGGTCGACTCGTCTTTCACCTAGGCCCTTCAAGCTGAGCGAGGCCTCCCACAAGACAGGAGGCCCGGTTGCAGGGCAGCGTGCTGCAGTGGTCCTGCCCAGATCTCTTGCAGGTCCACGTCGTGGGCCGCCGCAGGTCATGCTCTGGCTTGCCTAGGGACTGTGTATCCAGCCTTGGCTAGGCTGGACCTGCCTAGCCATTGAGGGGCCCCAGAGCCCCAAGAGTCCAGCCCGGAGCCCTGTCCTTGTCTCTGCACCTCTGCCTGAGGGGCTCCCTGGGCCTCCGGGGTCTCTCGGGCCCTTGGCAGCCCGCACGGGCCTCCCTCTCTCTTCCCTGCCAGAAAGCCTCACAGAAAGCTACCAGGGCAGGACACCAAAGACACCGCCTCCTGGGTGGCCGGCATCCACGGCAGGTCAGGCGGGCACTTGGTGTGCTCCCGCCCTTGCAGGAGGGGCCTTCTGAAGCGCCGGGCCAAGGCCTGCCTGGCCGCCAGACAACGGAGCTGGCCCAGGCCCCTCCCGGGCAAGGCGTGCCACTGCAGGCCACTCCGCCCTAGCCACAAGGCTTGCAGACCCCGAGACGGGACACACTCTTTGCTGGCACGGTGACCACCCCGAAATCCGTGTGCGAGCCCAGAGAGCGAGGTGCTGAGGACAGAGCCCGCTCAAGGAACATCACGCCCCGCCAACCCCGCCCCGGTGGCAGGCCCACAGGGGAGACTGAATTCTTTCCGAGTCATGCCTGCCCCTTGTGAGAGGGTCTGCCCAGGTCCAGCCTACACCTTCCTTCGCAGCCCTTGGGTCGGGGCGCGGAAGGAAGCTCAGGCTAAGCCATCCTGGTCCATCCCAGGCACCCCCAGGGCTCGTCCAAAGGCACAGAGCGAGATCGACATCTGCTCGTGTTTGGGTAGGCGGCAGTCGGTGAGGCGGCGGTGCCGGTCCACCTCCCAAACCTTCCATGCCGGGCCAGCCTTTCCACAAGGGGCTGCTCCCATGGGAGAAAGGGTACCGGTGCCCGGGAGAAGGGGGAAGACGGTGCTGCAGCTGTTGGCCTCAGGAGCAGGAGGTCGGGGAGTGCGTGGGATGGGCTGCAGGGGCGGGGGGCGGGGGTGCCCTGGGGCGGGCCGGCTCCCACGGGGGCTCTTCCTCTGGGTGTGGACTTTGGCCCCTTGTCCTGCTCGGGTCCTTGAACTCGCCCCTGCCCAAGACGGGTGCTTCGGGCTGGCCTCTCCTCTGGGCCCGTGGATGGAGGAAGCCCCGTCCCCTGCCCCTGTTTGAGGGCCCTGTCTCCAAGTGGGCCGTCTGCCCTTTCGGCCTCCTCCTCCTCCCAGGCCCTGGCCGCGAACCAAAGGCCGTGGCCGCTCCACAGCGCCAAGGTAGGCTGCCCCCAGCTCCGTCCTCCACTTCCACAGGCCCGCCTCTCTCCCTCAGACAGGCAGTTCCTCAGCCAGCGGGTGCCCAAGCCCCGCAGGACCCTGGCCACTCACGCATACCGCATGAACCCCCCAGACAAACCCACAGCAAGACACGAGCACTCCTCAGAGGCTTTAGGTCTCGCTCAGCCTCGGGCCAGGCACGGGGGCGGAACCCACCGGCTGGAACGCTCCCTGGCCTCATGTCTCTCCTGGGCTCTGAGCACTCATCTGGGGCACCCGTGGGCCCCTCTGGCCTCCTCGTCTTCCACCTGGCCCAACCCGTGCCCCATCGCCTCCATCTCCAGGTCACGCGTGCCCAGAACACACTCGAGCACTCGTACACACCCCCACACAGGCACACGGGCACACAGGGACACGGGACCAAGGCCACAACCCGGGGGAACACGAGGAGGAGGAGGACCTGCTTGGGCCAACCACCGGGAGCAAGGGGCCAAGAGGCAGAGAAGCCTGCCCTTTAGGGAACCCTCCCCTGTTCTTTCCCCCAGGCCTCGAGTACTGGGCGCCCGCTAGCCTCGGGCCGTGTCCAGGCTGGCCTCTGGTCTGGTGCTGGCAGCCGAAGGGGTGGCCGGGACCTTGCAAGGGAGACTCTGCACATCGGCACAGGACGAGGTAGAGGTAGAGGGGAGCCGAGCTCCTCGAGACCTGGAGGCCTTTGGCCAGGAGGGCAGGGGCAGGGGGAGAAGTGGTGGCGGCGCCAGGGCCTGGCGTGGGCGGCTGGTGTGGCTGGGGGTGCAGAGGCAGCCGCCCGGACACCGCCCACGCTGTCGGAGGCGCCCAAGCCCGACAGCGACGGTCACTCCGACGGACAACAGGGCTCCAGCAGCCACGCCTCGCTGGGAGACAGACCCTGCCCCTGAAAGCGCCGGTGGTCTGAATCCCGGGAGACCGGGGGCCCTCCGGCCCTCGCTCCTGCGCCGCAGCCACTCCCTGGATGGCCTGAGAGCCCGCCCCACGCCCAGGCTCCTCTGAGCCTCAGCCTCCCCTTCTGCTGGGAAAGGGCAGGCCCGGCTTCCTGAGGACCCTCCTTTCCGCGCCGGGGGCACGGGGCCCTGGGCTCCCCAAGGACACCTGCTCCTCTCCGTTACCTCGCCTGCGGCTGCCGTCCTCTCGCGGGTAATAGCGCGTGCTGTGGGGCCACACATCCTCCGTGATGACCTGGCGGGGGAGACAGACCGGGGCAGGACAGGCTAGCCGCGGCCCAGGGCGGACCCCTTCGCCAGGAGCCGGGGGACACCAACACGGCCACTGCTGAAGACGGCCAGAGGCACCCCACCTCAGCCACCCAGGCAGAGCCTGGGCAGCCCTGGTGCGACTGCCCACGGTGAGCAAGTTGAGGCTGGTGGGGTCCTGCCTGCGGCTGGGGGGCTCCCCGGTCACAGGCCCAGAACCACTGGACCGCAGTGGAACGGGACACCCGGTATCCTGGAGGACGAGCGGGGACCCAGGGGATGAGCAGCCAGCGCCCCCACCCACGCCCTCCCACGCTCACCCCCACCAGCCAGGCCACCAGCGCCTACCTGCGATGCCAAGGTGGTACTCCCTAACGATCACTCTGTTCCAGAAGGAGGGGCTGTGCCCAAAGGAAAACACCAACTCGCGGCGGTAGGTAGCCGGGGTGGCCCCGTTCCTGCACCTGCCACACCCAAGACGAGGGCAAGGAGGAGAGCCCGGCCAGGGCTCCCGAGCTTGCCTGTTTGGCGGCGGTGACCCCCGTCCTTTGCTCCTCTGCCTGGGCTCACAGCCAGGCCTGCTGGACAGCCCCCTGCGCCCTGCCTGCTGGTTGCCAGGCCTGCTCGCCCCGCCCCCACGGGGCTTCAGCTCCCCCAGCCTCACCTCCACACGGGGCGGCTAGCCAAGCACGTCTTCGTCTCGGTCACTCGTCACGGCCAACCGCAGCGGATGGTTCCGAACGTGCAACTCGTCAAGGAGGGGTCGCCTGCTTCATGCCAGACAAGGAAGGGCCCCAAAGCCCTGAACCGGTCCCTCCCTCCCACCCGTCATCCGCCTGTCCCCGCACATGCGGGGACACGCACACACAAACACTCACGCTCCAACTTGAAACCCACCCACGCCCACACCCAGACGGCCCCTGGACCTCAGCCCCTGCCCTGTCTGCACACATGCGCCTGCCTGGGGGAATCCTTGGTGTCCTGCACCTCTGGGGCTGGCTGTGGACACCCACACGGGGAGGGCCGGCTTGCTGAGCACTCCCGATCACTGCACAGGGCCTGGGGGTGCGGGGGCAGGCCACCGCTGCTCCCCAGGTCTGCCGGTGCTCGGTCCCCGTCTGACTCAGGCCTTCTCTGCCGGGATGGGGCTGTGGGCTGAAAGGCCGCCCTTGGCTGCTGACCGCACCCATCTACAGAAGGGGCTGAGGGGCTGCGCGCCTGGAGCCCAGCCCGACTCCCAGCCTGCCAGGGGCAGGGACTGTGGCTGGGGGCTGGGGGGGGCCTCTGGGTGGGAGGGAGTGAGTGCCTTGCCCCCATTCTAGTGTGTGGGCCAAGGGCCCGGGGAAGCAGGGATGGTAGCCTCTAGGCGGGCCAGACGGGGTCTGCCCAGCAGAGCTCCCTCTCCCAGCATCAACACAAACACCTATGCTCTTGCGCGGCGGCGGCGGCGGCGGCGGCGGCGGCGGCGGCGGCGGCGTGGGCATTGTGGGCGGCGAGAACAAACCAAGTCGCTGGCCTCTCCCGGATGGACAGGACGGGGCGTGGCTCTCCCACTGTCTCCGGGGACTTCCCCTGGCAGGAAACCTTCCCAAGAGCCCTCGGTGCGAGGGGGCTGTGGGCCTCTCCCGCGCGGCCTAGGCGTCGTTGGCATCCTGGCCGTGGTCGGCGTCGTCGGAGGCTTGCCCAGGGGCCCCGCAGCCCAATCCAAAAGGACTGCCCCGAAGTGGCTGCTCAGACACCGGCACGTGGCCCTGCAGCCACTGCCTCCCCGCCTGCTGTGCCTCTGGGGCAAGCTCCCAGCCCACCCCAGCTCCCCCAGCTCCCTCGTTCCCAGCCTCTTCCCTGGGTCCCCTGCTCCGCTCCTCCGCCCCCACACCACCTCCTCCTCCTGCCCTTGCCCTCCTCAGCCCCGCCAAGCCTGAGCAGCAGAGCTGGGGATATGACTTGGGCCCAGGAGCCAGCGAGCCTGCTCTGGATGATGGTGCCACTCCCATCCAAAGGAAGCCTCCTTCTGCGAGCCCACTTGCGCTTGAGCTGAGGCTAGGCCCTGCTCGCTCGGGCATCCTCAGGGCTCCAGTCTGACTCAAGGGCCTGCAGGGCCTGCAGGGCAGTCCCGCTGAGCCCAGCGGCCCCCGCTGCCTCCTGCCTGAACACCTGCTTTTGGGACTTGTCCTCCGCCGCCTCTGCCTGCTCCTCCTGCTTCTCCCCCACCGCTGAAGCCCCTGCTGCCTGCCGCTGCCTCCTGCCGCCGCGGTCCTCCTCCGCCACCACCTCCACCACGTCCACGACGTCCTCCATCAGCAGCAGCCACTCCTCCCGCTGGGGCCGAGCCTTCCCTCAGGGCCTCCACCCGGGAGGGGGCGCTCTCTCCCAAAGGTGCGCCAGCTAGCGCCTGCCTGCACGTGACCCCACTCCCCCCATCTACTGAAGAGCCCCTCCCCGCAGGCAGGCGGCCCAGGACTGCTGGGCAGTGGCAAGGTCCTCCGCGACCCCTGCCTCACTGGCCATGCCGCTCTGAGCTGAGGCAGCCATGCAGGACCAGGAGGTGGGAGCTGAGCAGCTGGGCCCCACAGAAGGGCTAGGGGCTGGGAGCAGCCCTGGCCACTGCCCTGCGCCCTTGCCCGCCTAGGCCCTGCTGCTTGAGGCTACCAGCGCTGCACGGTGGCCAAAGTGCCCCTGGAGCAGGCCAAGCCGAGGGAGGCTTGGTGGGGGGTGGGTGGGTGGGGGTGCCAGGGCCAGATGCGCATGCGCACAGCTCAGAGGCGCCAGGCTGGCGGCAGGCCTGGCAGGGAAGGCCCTCAGCTCTCTCGGCCAATCAGAGACAAGGCAGGGGGCGTCCCCCCTCAAGGCCCCCCCCCCGCGCCACGCCGCCCCCGGGACCCGCCTCCCAGGCTCCCCGGCACCGCCCTACCTGCCGCCACCCACCCCGTGGCCAGGGGCCTGGCCTCTCGGGCACTGCTCAAGGTGCCCACCTGCACCTGCTTGACCTCTCTCAAGTCCAACTTGATCTTCCCCGTGGCACGGTCGACTCGTCTTTCACCTAGGCCCTTCAAGCTGAGCGAGGCCTCCCACAAGACAGGAGGCCCGGTTGCAGGGCAGCGTGCTGCAGTGGTCCTGCCCAGATCTCTTGCAGGTCCACGTCGTGGGCCGCCGCAGGTCATGCTCTGGCTTGCCTAGGGACTGTGTATCCAGCCTTGGCTAGGCTGGACCTGCCTAGCCATTGAGGGGCCCCAGAGCCCCAAGAGTCCAGCCCGGAGCCCTGTCCTTGTCTCTGCACCTCTGCCTGAGGGGCTCCCTGGGCCTCCGGGGTCTCTCGGGCCCTTGGCAGCCCGCACGGGCCTCCCTCTCTCTTCCCTGCCAGAAAGCCTCACAGAAAGCTACCAGGGCAGGACACCAAAGACACCGCCTCCTGGGTGGCCGGCATCCACGGCAGGTCAGGCGGGCACTTGGTGTGCTCCCGCCCTTGCAGGAGGGGCCTTCTGAAGCGCCGGGCCAAGGCCTGCCTGGCCGCCAGACAACGGAGCTGGCCCAGGCCCCTCCCGGGCAAGGCGTGCCACTGCAGGCCACTCCGCCCTAGCCACAAGGCTTGCAGACCCCGAGACGGGACACACTCTTTGCTGGCACGGTGACCACCCCGAAATCCGTGTGCGAGCCCAGAGAGCGAGGTGCTGAGGACAGAGCCCGCTCAAGGAACATCACGCCCCGCCAACCCCGCCCCGGTGGCAGGCCCACAGGGGAGACTGAATTCTTTCCGAGTCATGCCTGCCCCTTGTGAGAGGGTCTGCCCAGGTCCAGCCTACACCTTCCTTCGCAGCCCTTGGGTCGGGGCGCGGAAGGAGGCTCAGGCTAAGCCATCCTGGTCCATCCCAGGCACCCCCAGGGCTCGTCCAAAGGCACAGAGCGAGATCGACATCTGCTCGTGTTTGGGTAGGCGGCAGTCGGTGAGGCGGCGGTGCCGGTCCACCTCCCAAACCTTCCATGCCGGGCCAGCCTTTCCACAAGGGGCTGCTCCCATGGGAGAAAGGGTACCGGTGCCCGGGAGAAGGGGGAAGACGGTGCTGCAGCTGTTGGCCTCAGGAGCAGGAGGTCGGGAGTGCGTGGGATGGGCTGCAGGGGCGGGGGGCGGGGGTGCCCTGGGGCGGGCCGGCTCCCACGGGGGCTCTTCCTCTGGGTGTGGACTTTGGCCCCTTGTCCTGCTCGGGTCCTTGAACTCGCCCCTGCCCAAGACGGGTGCTTCGGGCTGGCCTCTCCTCTGGGCCCGTGGATGGAGGAAGCCCCGTCCCCTGCCCCTGTTTGAGGGCCCTGTCTCCAAGTGGGCCGTCTGCCCTTTCGGCCTCCTCCTCCTCCCAGGCCCTGGCCGCGAACCAAAGGCCGTGGCCGCTCCACAGCGCCAAGGTAGGCTGCCCCCAGCTCCGTCCTCCACTTCCACAGGCCCGCCTCTCTCCCTCAGACAGGCAGTTCCTCAGCCAGCGGGTGCCCAAGCCCCGCAGGACCCTGGCCACTCACGCATACCGCATGAACCCCCCAGACAAACCCACAGCAAGACACGAGCACTCCTCAGAGGCTTTAGGTCTCGCTCAGCCTCGGGCCAGGCACGGGGGCGGAACCCACCGGCTGGAACGCTCCCTGGCCTCATGTCTCTCCTGGGCTCTGAGCACTCATCTGGGGCACCCGTGGGCCCCTCTGGCCTCCTCGTCTTCCACCTGGCCCAACCCGTGCCCCATCGCCTCCATCTCCAGGTCACGCGTGCCCAGAACACACTCGAGCACTCGTACACACCCCCACACAGGCACACGGGCACACAGGGACACGGGACCAAGGCCACAACCCGGGGGAACACGAGGAGGAGGAGGACCTGCTTGGGCCAACCACCGGGAGCAAGGGGCCAAGAGGCAGAGAAGCCTGCCCTTTAGGGAACCCTCCCCTGTTCTTTCCCCCAGGCCTCGAGTACTGGGCGCCCGCTAGCCTCGGGCCGTGTCCAGGCTGGCCTCTGGTCTGGTGCTGGCAGCCGAAGGGGTGGCCGGGACCTTGCAAGGGAGACTCTGCACATCGGCACAGGACGAGGTAGAGGTAGAGGGGAGCCGAGCTCCTCGAGACCTGGAGGCCTTTGGCCAGGAGGGCAGGGGCAGGGGGAGAAGTGGTGGCGGCGCCAGGGCCTGGCGTGGGCGGCTGGTGTGGCTGGGGGTGCAGAGGCAGCCGCCCGGACACCGCCCACGCTGTCGGAGGCGCCCAAGCCCGACAGCGACGGTCACTCCGACGGACAACAGGGCTCCAGCAGCCACGCCTCGCTGGGAGACAGACCCTGCCCCTGAAAGCGCCGGTGGTCTGAATCCCGGGAGACCGGGGGCCCTCCGGCCCTCGCTCCTGCGCCCCAGCCACTCCCTGGATGGCCTGAGAGCCCGCCCCACGCCCAGGCTCCTCTGAGCCTCAGCCTCCCCTTCTGCTGGGAAAGGGCAGGCCCGGCTTCCTGAGGACCCTCCTTTCCGCGCCGGGGGCACGGGGCCCTGGGCTCCCCAAGGACACCTGCTCCTCTCCGTTACCTCGCCTGCGGCTGCCGTCCTCTCGCGGGTAATAGCGCGTGCTGTGGGGCCACACATCCTCCGTGATGACCTGGCGGGGGAGACAGACCGGGGCAGGACAGGCTAGCCGCGGCCCAGGGCGGACCCCTTCGCCAGGAGCCGGGGGACACCAACACGGCCACTGCTGAAGACGGCCAGAGGCACCCCACCTCAGCCACCCAGGCAGAGCCTGGGCAGCCCTGGTGCGACTGCCCACGGTGAGCAAGTTGAGGCTGGTGGGGTCCTGCCTGCGGCTGGGGGGCTCCCCGGTCACAGGCCCAGAACCACTGGACCGCAGTGGAACGGGACACCCGGTATCCTGGAGGACGAGCGGGGACCCAGGGGATGAGCAGCCAGCGCCCCCACCCACGCCCTCCCACGCTCACCCCCACCAGCCAGGCCACCAGCGCCTACCTGCGATGCCAAGGTGGTACTCCCTAACGATCACTCTGTTCCAGAAGGAGGGGCTGTGCCCAAAGGAAAACACCAACTCGCGGCGGTAGGTAGCCGGGGTGGCCCCGTTCCTGCACCTGCCACACCCAAGACGAGGGCAAGGAGGAGAGCCCGGCCAGGGCTCCCGAGCTTGCCTGTTTGGCGGCGGTGACCCCCGTCCTTTGCTCCTCTGCCTGGGCTCACAGCCAGGCCTGCTGGACAGCCCCCTGCGCCCTGCCTGCTGGTTGCCAGGCCTGCTCGCCCCGCCCCCACGGGGCTTCAGCTCCCCCAGCCTCACCTCCACACGGGGCGGCTAGCCAAGCACGTCTTCGTCTCGGTCACTCGTCACGGCCAACCGCAGCGGATGGTTCCGAACGTGCAACTCGTCAAGGAGGGGTCGCCTGCTTCATGCCAGACAAGGAAGGGCCCCAAAGCCCTGAACCGGTCCCTCCCTCCCACCCGTCATCCGCCTGTCCCCGCACATGCGGGGACACGCACACACAAACACTCACGCTCCAACTTGAAACCCACCCACGCCCACACCCAGACGGCCCCTGGACCTCAGCCCCTGCCCCGTCTGCACACATGCGCCTGCCTGGGGGAATCCTTGGTGTCCTGCACCTCTGGGGCTGGCTGTGGACACCCACACGGGGAGGGCCGGCTTGCTGAGCACTCCCGATCACTGCACAGGGCCTGGGGGTGCGGGGGCAGGCCACCGCTGCTCCCCAGGTCTGCCGGTGCTCGGTCCCCGTCTGACTCAGGCCTTCTCTGCCGGGATGGGGCTGTGGGCTGAAAGGCCGCCCTTGGCTGCTGACCGCACCCATCTACAGAAGGGGCTGAGGGGCTGCGCGCCTGGAGCCCAGCCCGACTCCCAGCCTGCCAGGGGCAGGGACTGTGGCTGGAGGCTGGGGGGGGCCTCTGGGTGGGAGGGAGTGAGTGCCTTGCCCCCATTCTAGTGTGTGGGCCAAGGGCCCGGGGAAGCAGGGATGGTAGCCTCTAGGCGGGCCAGACGGGGTCTGCCCAGCAGAGCTCCCTCTCCCAGCATCAACACAAACACCTATGCTCTTGCGGGGCGGCGGCGGCGGCGGCGGCGGCGGCGGCGGCGGCGGCGGCGGCGGCGTGGGCATTGTGGGCGGCGAGAACAAACCAAGTCGCTGGCCTCTCCCGGATGGACAGGACGGGGCGTGGCTCTCCCACTGTCTCCGGGGACTTCCCCTGGCAGGAAACCTTCCCAAGAGCCCTCGGTGCGAGGGGGCTGTGGGCCTCTCCCGCGCGGCCTAGGCGTCGTTGGCATCCTGGCCGTGGTCGGCGTCGTCGGAGGCTTGCCCAGGGGCCCCGCAGCCCAATCCAAAAGGACTGCCCCGAAGTGGCTGCTCAGACACCGGCACGTGGCCCTGCAGCCACTGCCTCCCCGCCTGCTGTGCCTCTGGGGCAAGCTCCCAGCCCACCCCGGCTCCCCCAGCTCCCTCGCTCCCAGCCTCTTCCCTGGGTCCCCTGCTCCGCTCCTCCGCCCCCACACCACCTCCTCCTCCTGCCCTTGCCCTCCTCAGCCCCGCCAAGCCTGAGCAGCAGAGCTGGGGATATGACTTGGGCCCAGGAGCCAGCGAGCCTGCTCTGGATGATGGTGCCACTCCCATCCAAAGGAAGCCTCCTTCTGCGAGCCCACTTGCGCTTGAGCTGAGGCTAGGCCCTGCTCGCTCGGGCATCCTCAGGGCTCCAGTCTGACTCAAGGGCCTGCAGGGCCTGCAGGGCAGTCCCGCTGAGCCCAGCGGCCCCCGCTGCCTCCTGCCTGAACACCTGCTTTTGGGACTTGTCCTCCGCCGCCTCTGCCTGCTCCTCCTGCTTCTCCCCCACCGCTGAAGCCCCTACCGCCTGCCGCTGCCTCCTGCCGCCGCGGTCCTCCTCCGCCACCACCTCCACCACGTCCACGACGTCCTCCATCAGCAGCAGCCACTCCTCCCGCTGGGGCCAAGCCTTCCCTCAGGGCCTCCACCCGGGAGGGGGCGCTCTCTCCCAAAGGTGCGCCAGCTAGCGCCTGCCTGCACGTGACCCCACTCCCCCCATCTACTGAAGAGCCCCTCCCCGCAGGCAGGCGGCCCAGGACTGCTGGGCAGTTGCAAGGTCTTCCGCGACCCCTGCCTCACTGGCCATGCCGCTCTGAGCTGAGGCAGCCATGCAGGACCAGGAGGTGGGAGCTGAGCAGCTGGGCCCCACAGAAGGGCTAGGGGCTGGGAGCAGCCCTGGCCACTGCCCTGCGCCCTTGCCCGCCTAGGCCCTGCTGCTTGAGGCTACCAGCGCTGCACGGTGGCCAAAGTGCCCCTGGAGCAGGCCAAGCCGAGGGAGGCTTGGTGGGGGGTGGGTGGGTGGGGGTGCCAGGGCCAGATGCGCATGCGCACAGCTCAGAGGCGCCAGGCTGGCGGCAGGCCTGGCAGGGAAGGCCCTCAGCTCTCTCGGCCAATCAGAGACAAGGCAGGGGGCGTCCCCCCTCAAGGCCCCCCCCCCGCGCCCCGCCCCGGGCCCCGGGGCCCCCGGGACCTGCCTCCCAGGCTCCCCCGGCACCGCCCTACCTGCCGCCACCCACCCCGTGGCCAGGGGCCTGGCCTCTCGGGCACTGCTCAAGGTGCCCACCTGCACCTGCTTGACCTCTCTCAAGTCCAACTTGATCTTCCCCGTGGCACGGTCGACTCGTCTTTCACCTAGGCCCTTCAAGCTGAGCGAGGCCTCCCACAAGACAGGAGGCCCGGTTGCAGGGCAGCGTGCTGCAGTGGTCCTGCCCAGATCTCTTGCAGGTCCACGTCGTGGGCCGCCGCAGGTCATGCTCTGGCTTGCCTAGGGACTGTGTATCCAGCCTTGGCTAGGCTGGACCTGCCTAGCCATTGAGGGGCCCCAGAGCCCCAAGAGTCCAGCCCGGAGCCCTGTCCTTGTCTCTGCACCTCTGCCTGAGGGGCTCCCTGGGCCTCCGGGGTCTCTCGGGCCCTTGGCAGCCCGCACGGGCCTCCCTCTCTCTTCCCTGCCAGAAAGCCTCACAGAAAGCTACCAGGGCAGGACACCAAAGACACTGCCTCCTGGGTGGCCGGCATCCACGGCAGGTCAGGCGGGCACTTGGTGTGCTCCCGCCCTTGCAGGAGGGGCCTTCTGAAGCGCCGGGCCAAGGCCTGCCTGGCCGCCAGACAACGGAGCTGGCCCAGGCCCCTCCCGGGCAAGGCGTGCCACTGCAGGCCACTCCGCCCTAGCCACAAGGCTTGCAGACCCCGAGACGGGACACACTCTTTGCTGGCACGGTGACCACCCCGAAATCCGTGTGCGAGCCCAGAGAGCGAGGTGCTGAGGACAGAGCCCGCTCAAGGAACATCACGCCCCGCCAACCCCGCCCCGGTGGCAGGCCCACAGGGGAGACTGAATTCTTTCCGAGTCATGCCTGCCCCTTGTGAGAGGGTCTGCCCAGGTCCAGCCTACACCTTCCTTCGCAGCCCTTGGGTCGGGGCGCGGAAGGAGGCTCAGGCTAAGCCATCCTGGTCCATCCCAGGCACCCCCAGGGCTCGTCCAAAGGCACAGAGCGAGATCGACATCTGCTCGTGTTTGGGTAGGCGGCAGTCGGTGAGGCGGCGGTGCCGGTCCACCTCCCAAACCTTCCATGCCGGGCCAGCCTTTCCACAAGGGGCTGCTCCCATGGGAGAAAGGGTACCGGTGCCCGGGAGAAGGGGGAAGACGGTGCTGCAGCTGTTGGCCTCAGGAGCAGGAGGTCGGGGAGTGCGTGGGATGGGCTGCAGGGGCGGGGGGCGGGGGTGCCCTGGGGCGGGCCGGCTCCCACGGGGGCTCTTCCTCTGGGTGTGGACTTTGGCCCCTTGTCCTGCTCGGGTCCTTGAACTCGCCCCTGCCCAAGACGGGTGCTTCGGGCTGGCCTCTCCTCTGGGCCCGTGGATGGAGGAAGCCCCGTCCCCTGCCCCTGTTTGAGGGCCCTGTCTCCAAGTGGGCCGTCTGCCCTTTCGGCCTCCTCCTCCTCCCAGGCCCTGGCCGCGAACCAAAGGCCGTGGCCGCTCCACAGCGCCAAGGTAGGCTGCCCCCAGCTCCGTCCTCCACTTCCACAGGCCCGCCTCTCTCCCTCAGACAGGCAGTTCCTCAGCCAGCGGGTGCCGAATCTCTTTGGTTTTACCTAGCCACTGAGGGGCCGGAAGCCTCAAGTGTCCTATCTAGAGCCCTTTCGTTTTCTCTTTATAGCTGCTTGGAAAATGAGTAGGTTGAAATTTTAAAAAAATGAGGAATATAGAATACAAGGGAATTTTAGTAAATCAGGAATAATTTGTCAGAGATTATTGTTATATTCTTTCATGGGTTTCATTTTGTTTGATAAAGTGAGTTGAAACTAGATAATGATATTGGTGGATGTCTGGAACGTGAAATTGCTGTGGAATTCAAATGTATGATATAGATCAAATTACTTTAGGCTAAGCAGTAGTGTTGGCTGGAGATATGTGTTGTGTGCCAGTGAATTTGCTGTGTGAAATAAAGTCAAATCCTCTTTTGGAGAATATGCAAAGGAGTCTGAGATTTATATAACAGTTTGCCCCTTGAGGAGTTTCCGTAGTGGCGCAGTTTTAACTAATCCGACAAGGAACCACGCAATTTGCCGGTTCGATACCTGGCCTTTCTCAGTGGGTTGAGGCATAGGCGTTGCCACGAACTTTAGTGTAGTTTGCAGACATGGTTCGGATTTTGGTTTGTTGTGGCTCTGGCGTAGGCTGGTGGCTGTGGCTCCAATTAATTAGGCCCCTTGTCTAGGAATGTCTTTTCTAGGGAGCGGCCCTAGAAAAGGCCAAAAGCCAAAATCCAAAAAAAAAAAAAAAAAAAAAAAAGAGTTTTCCCCCGAAACTTTTCTGAAATGAATACTGACATCTGTTTTTCATGATGGAAAAGTCATGCGTCCATGACAAAATCAAGCTGAGAACATTTGCCCAAGTACCATCACCCCCTCTCTTGGAAACAGATGCACCAGCCAAAGAAATTTAAGAAAGTACTTTGAGCAGCCAAGCTATCTATAATTCAGCTGTGCAGCTCCTAACTCTCAGTGAAATTTTCTCAGTCAACAGGACATGAGAAAATCTTCCAATAAAGCAGCATTAAGTTCTGTTGTGAAACCTAACTTAAATACCAGCATTATATGGTGCAGGTAAGGAGACCCATTGTTCCTCCACGCAGCCTAAGAAATTAATGATCAGGATTCTGACATCTTAGGGCATGCAAAGCCTCAAAACGTTTTGTATTAGATGCCCAGAATCTTGCCCCGCAGACAGAAGATTGAGACAGCGTTGCGATGCCCATCCTTCCAAGAGACAACCTGGAAAACTTTCTGGTTTATGGCTTATCCCAGGCATGTTGCACAGTCTCTACATAATGGAAAAAGGGCCTCTAAAGTATTTGTTGTTACGAGAACATGAGGAGGAATCATATTTCGTTCTTACAAAGCAGTGTGCGTCAATAAATTTCATGATTCCCATTTGAATTCTGGAATGATCTGGATAGAAAGGATGAAAATTTTGGCTATTATTGTGCTATGTCTAATTCCAACAAGAGTACTCATTACCTAAAATTTCTGCCTTCTCCTATTCCACCCAACATTTCACTCTCATGCCCAAATCGTTGCCAAAATGCTCTCTCATGGGCAACAGTGGAACCACAAATGTGATTGGTTCATATGATGTGATGTTGAGCAATGGCTTCCATTTATGCTTAACTGCAGTTAGGTGATTTCTGGCGATAAAAAGTGATCAGGAACCTGTGTGCAGTATTTCAAATCATTTATAAATGGGCATAAATGATATCATCTCCATTTTTTTTAGTTTGCCTTTGCCCACATTAATGTATGTAATCATGTTACCTTCAAGAATTCCTTAGTCGCTCCTGGGCATCTATCCAGAGAAACCATGACTCACAAAGACACATGTACTCCAATGTTCACTGCAGCACTATCTGCAACAGCCAAGACATGGAAACAATCTAGATGTCCATCGACAGAGGAGTGGATCAAGAAGATGTGGTTCATATACCCAATGGAATATTACTCAGCCATTAAAAGGAATGATATACCGACATTTTTATAACAGGGATGGACCTAGAAATGATCATGCTAAGTGAAGTCAGCCATACAATGAGACACCAACACCAAATCCACAATCCAGCATCCCCCCATCAAATGCTTTCACTGACATGTGGAATCTGAAAAAAGGACACAATGAACTTCTTTGCAGAATAGATACTGACTCACAGACTTTGAAAAACGTGTGGTTTCCAAAGGAGACAGTTCAGGGGTGGGGGATGCGCTGGGGTTGTGGGAGGGAAATCTTATAAAATTGGATTGTGATGATCATTGTACAACTATAAATGTAATAGATTCATTGAGTAATAAAAAATAAAAAACAAACAAAAAGAATTCCTTTTGAACAGGATGCTGAGAGGGAATTTATTTCATCTTCTGTGAACAGTGAAAGAATACTGAATAATACTAACACTGTCTGTCACATTTCACAGCAGAGCATACCTAAAGGTATCATATGTTTGAGTGGCAATTCAAAGAGTAGTACCTATGAAATAATTCTGTCTTTAGGACTTTATCTCGGCAGATGGCTACAGGTATCTCTGTATAAAATTTTTTTGGAATACGCAGACATGGGCCCATTATTGTCAACATGAAATATAAGCAAATATGGTGAAATTTCTCCTGGAGAAACAACATCCAGCATCCCCCCCAAAATCCAAATTTTCCCCCCTCAAAAAAAACCTGAAGTCTCAGAGAGTGAGATATATTTTCATTGCATTTCTGCTTTTATCATAGCATGAATTAGACTTAGAAAAAAAAAACAAAAGGCACAGACAAATATGAAATAGTGACATTGTCAAGGGAAATATCCTGCAAATCCAAAATTAAATAATAAGAGTGATGAATTGGCAATATGGTTTTTGAGTACATGGAGACTGGTGTCTAAATGAAGGTCAGAAGAGGGTGTGGAGCCTCTGTCTGCATGGAGGAAGCATGAAATATCTAGCTGTACCTACAGAAGACTTTCTGAGTCGAATCCCAGAATCACTCTGCAGAGAGAGAGCATGAAATGGACTGTGACACATGCAGGTCGAAGACATTTAGCCAAATTCAATTCACCCACTTTGGGCTATGGAAATATTTGGCTGAGGAGTTTCCTGAACACCTTTTGGACAGCCAAGCCACCTGCAATCCAGGGGCAAAACACCTATTTGTTGTCAAACCATCTCAAGCGTTTGGTGTGCAAACGCTTGAGATGGTTTGACACCAATCTACCAAAGTGGAGAATCATCTTTCTGGAAGTTCATTTAGTGTTCTCTAGTGAAAAGTGCTGGAATTCCAAAATTTAACCAGAAGAGAAATCTGGGCCTGTGTCCTTCTTATCACCCTAATAACTTTGGAATCAGGATTAAAACAGCTTGTGACATGGAGGGCAACTAACCCTTTTGAACTGGTTTGCCAGCAGCTCCCCATGCAAATGGAAAATGGTGATTGTCTTGCAACACCTATATTTGGGGAAAAACTTTGGAATACCTTTTGGCTGATGGCTATCCCTGGCCATATTCCACATGCAGCATGGGTTTGTACATAGCTTGTTGGATATTTGTCATTTCTACAATAGTAAAGGCACCTGCTATTGTACCTTTTGCTTCCTACGGAAAAGTGTATATTTTCAATGCTTGGCACTTTTCGTGAGGAAACCATGGTAAACATCTGCCTGAAAGAACATTACTTAAGTCACACATGAGCAACTTTCAAAGTCCTCCAAGAGTGCTCCTTTCCCAAAAGGGTTCTCCTCCCATATTACTCCACACTCTCCCATCTAAGGACTAAAACCTCAAGCAGAATAAACCTCTTTGCAAAATGTGGATTGACCAATCTCGTGGGTCTCTCCATGTTTAGCCCAACTATGGCTAGTCCTCTATAATTAATACAACTTCATCAAAATGGGGGAAGAGAGCCAGGAATGAGAATGGAGTTTCTCAAAAGTTTTAGAAATTTGCCTAAATGGCATCATCACCAATCTTTATGAGCCCTGCACATGACAAGGAAGAAGTTGCTGTTGCATTCCACTAAGTCATCTTGCCATAAGTGCTGGAAATGTAGTATATTTCACCTTCCTCTATAGAGAATTCACTGAGTGTTAATAAGCCTCTCCATCACAGTTTCATGGCAAATCCTACCTGGATGCCTCTTGCAGTTCCCTGGGGCTGACTGACAGGCATCTTCGAAATTCAGAGAGAAGGCAATATTTCTGACCCTAGGTAAATACGCATATTGTGAAACATGGACAAAAAATGATTGGTAATAATTTCGGCCAAACACCAAGTCATGTTTAATTGTGTCACCACAAATATGATCAAATCTAGTGTAAAATCTGTCAAAATAAAAAGAAGGAAGATAGGAAAGCAAGAATAGAAGAGGGGAAAAGTAAAAACAAAGTAATGAAGAGAAAATTAAATAAAATGCCACAAATCTGAAAGACTCAGAAGATGCTTTCACTGGATTTCAGTTTGTTGGATGAACGAGATGAAACTAGAAAAAACCATGAAGTATGTGAGGATTCCTACAACTGCCAAGGAAATCATCTTGATTCCAGATCAAAATGCTATGTTCCTAGGCCATGGAGTTGGCCAGAAATACATGGTGAGTACAAGAGGAGTGTGGTATGTGAAAGAAAGTCAAAATAACACTTGCATAGTGTGTAAAGGAAGAGAGAGACTCTCATAGCTGTTTGGCTCTGGAAAGATTTTCTGATAGGATTCCTGACATCTCTCTGTCAAGGGAGTACAATACATGGGACCGTGAGAAATTCAGGCTGAGGACATTTATCCGAGTCCAATCACTCAGTTCTTGGATACATATGCAGTTGCCTCAGGAAATTCCTGAGAGCCCTTTAAGCAGTCCAGCCACCTATAATCCTGCTGTGAAGCTCCTATCTCTCAGTGGAATTTTTTCAACCAGGAGGACAATAGAAAACCTTCCTAGAAGTAGCCCTAATGTCTGTGCTGAAACATAGCTTCCATACCAAAATTTACATGGTGTGGGTAATGGGAGCCGTTGTCCCTTGGCTCACACTAAAAAATTCATGATCAGAATTCTGAATCCTTAGGGAGTGAAAGTCCACATTTAAAAAAAAAAAAATTAGAAGCCTAGTATCTCTCCCTGCAAAAAGAAGACTGAGACAGTCTTCTTATGCCTGTCTTTCCAAGAGATAACATAGAACACATTCTGGCTTATGGCTCATTGTGGCCATGTTCCACTGTCCCTATGGACAGACTTGAAAAGGGTATCTGGGATATTAGTCTTTCCAACACAATGAAGGGAAGTCAATTTTGTTTCTTACAAAGCCGTGTACATCCATACATTTCATGATTCCCATTTGAGCTTTGGAATAACATGAGGCCTAAAGGCCATGAATTATGCTCCTGGAGGCAACTTTCTAATTCCACCAAGAATTCTCATTTCCTAAAATTGCTGTCTTCTCCTATTCCCCCCACATGTCCTTTCTCATGACCAAATGTTTTCCCAGACTCTCCCTCATGGGCAATTTTAGGACCACATATTTGAGAGTGTCATACAATGTGTAGATCTATTGGTTCTCTTTATGTTTAACATCAGTTGGGAGATTTCTGGGGATGAGAATGATCAGAAAACAGTGCGAAGTGTTTCAAAACTTTTAAAACTGGGAATAAATGATATCACCTCCACTTATTTTTTGCCCTTTTCCCATATTACTGTACACATTCATGTTGCCTTTTAGCATTTCTCTTAGAACAGGGAACTGAGAGGTTAGGTATTTCATCTCCTGTGGGCAGATAAAAAACCTGAGTTATATCAAACCTGTTTCAGAGCAGAGCCTACCTCAAGGCATAGTAAATTTGGGTGGGGAGTCAAAGACCTGTAGTGATAGAATAATTCTACTTTAGGTAATTATGTCTGCAGATACCCACAGGTAACTGGATTACAATTTTTTTTGAATACACATACATGGGCTTTTTACAATCAACACGATTTATAAGCACATCTTTTTAAATTTCTACTGGAAAAACAACATCTCCAACATGCACCATTCAAAAAAACAAAATCTCAGAGAGTGAGATATATTTTACTTGGATTACCATTTTTAGGATAGTGTGAATTAGACTTAGAAAAGATCAAAATTTATGGGCAAGTATGAAAAAGTGACATTGCCAAGGTAAATAGCCTGCAAAGCAAAAATCAAATGCTATGGTCCTGGCAATGAATTGGCAAAAATGTGTGTTGAGTAAGTACATGGAGACTCTGGTGTCTGAATGAATATCAGACGAGAGTGGTGAGCCTCTGCCTAGGTGGAGGAAGCATGAGATATCTTGCTGTCTGAGTGGAATCCCAGAATCTCTCTGCAAAGATAGAGCATGAAATAGACAGTGACATGTGCAGACCAAGTACATTTAGCCAAATTAAATTCACCCTGTTTGGGCTATATAAATGTTTGCCTGAGGAATTTCCTGAACACCCTTCAGAGAGCAAAGCGACCTGAAATCCAGAGTAGCAACACCTATCTGTTGTCAAACCATTTCCACCATTTGTACGCAAAGCAACCCAGAAAAGCTGGAGAATCTTTTTCCAAAAGGTCGTTTAAGGATGTCTACTTAAATGTGCTAGAACACCAAAATTAACCCAGCAGGGAAATCTGAGCCTATTTGTTATGCTTGCACTAATAGTTAGGATCAGGATTTCATCAGCTTATGACATGTAGGCCACATAATATTTTTCAAGTGTGGCAAAGCACCTCTGCATGAAAAAAGAAAATGGTGTTTGTCTTGAGATACCTGTATGTTGGGGAAAATTTTCAAAATAATTATGGTTAATGGCTTTCCCTGGCAATGTTCCACATGCACCAGGGGTTTGTAGAGAGCTTGTTGGATATTTCCTCAATCTGAAAGGCTTTAGCTAAGGAAGTTCTGGAGAGAACTTTGGGCATCAAACCCACCTTTAATCCAGATGCACACCTCTGACATGACCATCCAATTCCATCCACAAACAGGAAAAACCACAACCTTCCAAGGGGCAACTCAAAGTTCTGTGCTGTGAAACCACTTCAATACCAATGATTATACTGGGCTGGTAATGTGAGCCTGTGCCCATTTGCTCAGCCTAGGAACATAAAGATGAGGATGGCAACACCTTAAGATATGCAGGGCCACAAATCTCTTTGAATTAACTGTCCAGGTTCTCTCCATGCAGAAGGAAGATGGAGATGGTCTTGTGTGGCCTATCTATAGAGGAGATAATCTAGAACACCGTCTCGGTTACGGTTCATCCTGTCATTGTTCCATATTCCTATGGAGATGAAATAGTTATGTAGGATATTGTCTTTCCAACAATAGGAAGTGAAATATATTTTGGCTCTTAGTAACAAGGGAATATTAACCTAGTCTATGGTTCTTACATGAACCAGAGAAAAATCTTTGTCTGAAATGATGTAAACTATGCTCTGAAGAACACCTTTCCAAATGCACCCAAGAGTGCTCAATCCCTCCAGTGGCTGTCTTCTCATATTCCTCTAGCCAGTCCACTCTCAGGACAAAATATTTGCATGAATCATCCTTCTCTGCAACTTGGAACTTGCTGCATTTATTTGAAGTGACTGGAACAATTTTGTCTCAATAGGTTTAACTCCAATTTGGTGACTTCTGGTAGAAAAAACAAGAAAACAAAAACAAAACAAAACAAAACAAAACAAACAAAAAAAAGCCAGCAGAAGGCATAACTCTCCCAGACTTCAGGCAATACAACAAAGCCACAGTCATCAAAACAGTACGGTACTGGTACCAAAACAGATGTAAAATCCCATGGAACAGAATAGAAAACCCACAGATAAACCCAGACACCTATAGTGAATTAACCTTCAACAAAGAGAGGCAAGAACATAAAATGGGAAAAAGACAGTCTTTTCAGCAGATGATGCTGGGAAACCTGGACAGCTGCTTGCAAATCAGTGAAACTGGAACACACCCTCACTCAGGCACAAAAATAAACTCGAAATGCCTGAAAGACTTAAATATAAGACAAGACACCATCAATCTCCTGGAAGAGAACATAGGCAGAACATTCTCTAACATCAACCTTACAAATGTTTTCTCAGGTCAGTCTCCCAAAGCAACAGACATAAAAGCAAAAAGAAATCAATGGCACATAATCAAACTGAGGAGCTTTTGCACAGCAAAGGAAATCAAAAAGAAAACAAAAAGACAACTTCCAGAATTGGAAAAAATAGTTTCCAATGATGCAGCTGACAAGGGCCTAATCTCTAAAATATGCAAACAATTTGCACAACTCAACAGCAAAAATGCCAACAGCCCAATGGAAAAATGGGCAAAAGACCTGAATAGACATTTCTCCTACAGTCTGGAAGATATACAGATGGCCTAAAAGCACGTGAAAAATGCTCAACATCCCTGATTATTAGCTAAATGCAAATCAAAACCACCATGAGAGGAGTGCCCATCGTGGTACAGTGGTTAATAAATCTGACTACGAACCATGAGGTTGTGGGTTCGATACCTGGCCTTGCTCAGTGCCTTAAGGCTCTGGCATTGCTGTGAGCTGTGGTGTGGGTTGCAGACATGGCTTGGATCCCACGTTGCTGTGGCTCTGGCATAGGCTGTTGGCTACAGCTCCAATTAGACCCCTAGCCTGGGAACCTCCATATGTCGCAGGAGCAGCTCAAGGAAATGCAAAAAGACAAACAAACAAACAAACAAAAAAAAACCTACCATGAGATTCCAGCTCACATCAGAGAGAATGGCCATCGTTAATAAGTCTGCTAGGACTTCCTGCCATGGCTCTGTGGTTAATGAATCCAACTAGGAACCATGAGGTTGCTGGTTCAATCCCTGGCCTCACTCAGTGGGTTAAAGATCCAGCATTGCTGCCAGCTGTGGTTTTGGCCACATATGTGCCTCAGATCCCACATTGCTGTGGCTCTGACGTAGGCCGTTGGCTACAGCTCTGATTAGACCTGTAGCCTGGGAACCTGCATATGCCAGGCGTGTAGCCCTAGAAAAGACAAAAAATAAAAATAAAAAGTCCAAAAATAACAAATGCTGGAGCGGGTGTGGAGAAAAGGGAACCCTCCTGCACTGTTGGTGGGAATGTAAGCTGGTATAACCACTACGGAGAAGAGTATGGAGGTACCTTAGAAAACTATACATACAACTACCATATCACCCAGCCACCCCACTCTTGGGCATATATCCAGACAAAACTTTCCTTAAAAAAGACACATGCATCTGCATGTTCACTGTAGCTCTATTCACAATAGCCAAGACATGGCAACAACCCAAATGTCCATCATTAGACAATTGGATTAGGAAGATGTGGTATATATACACAATGGCACACTACTCAGCCATAAAAAGAACAACATAATGCCATTTGCAGCAACATGGATGGGGCTAGAGACTCTCATCCTGAGTGAAGTCAGTCAGAAAGAGAAAGACAAACACCTTATGATATCACGTACACCTGGAATCTAACATATGGCACAAATGAATCTTTCCACAGAAAAGAAAATCATGGACTTAGAGAATAGACTTGTGGTTGTCAAGGGGGAGTGGGAGCAGGCAGGGTGCATTGGGAGCTTGGCACTTTATAGATGTAAACTATTGCTTTTGGAATGCATTAGCAATGAGACCCTGCAATGTAGCACTGGGAACTATGTCTAGTCACTTATGGTGGAGCATGTAGTGGGAGAACAAAGAATGTATACGTGTATCTGTAACTGGGTCACCATGCAGTGCAGTAGAAAAAAAATTGTATTGGAGAAATAACAATTTAAAAAATTTTAAATAAGAAAAAGGAATCAATAACCATAGTGTAGTATATTAATCTCTTTGAAACACCAAATAAATTCTATAATCAACATTTTTTCAGATTTTCCTTTTTCAGTGAGATTGCCTTGCAAGCATTCTTTCTGCCTAAGGGAGGTAAGGTGTCAGGTAGAGTACCTCATGTTATAACACGGAATAAGATCAAATCTCTCTGTCACTGTTTCACTGCAGATATCTCTCAAGGAAAGCAATATTTAAGTGGATATTCAAAGACATGTAGGTATCAAAAAATCTCTATGTAGGAAAATACATCTAGGGTAGCACCAGAACTACTCAAGACAAAGGATAAGTGTTGGGAATGTACCCAGCACACACAGACCCCTGCATTAATAGGAATAACTCAGGAATCTGGCCCTTAAAATGTGGGCGTAGACAACCGGAAAGGTACAGGTCACCAAGAAACGTTCAGGCAGGAACAAGTGTGAAGGCAGGTCAGGGGGTGGGGACCAGGGTGGCATCAGTGTGTCTGTGTGTGTTTGTATGCCTGTGTGTATGACTGTGAATGCCTCTGCTCGTGTGTGTTTGTACGTATGTGTCCTGTGTGCTTGTGTGTATTCCAGGCAACCAAGACCAGGAGATGAAGGTGATGGAGAATGAAGTGGGCCAAGTGGAAGAAGAGGAGGCCTGAGGTGTCTCGGGGTGCCCCAGAGGAGTGCTTAGAGCCTGGAGAGCCATGAGGCCAGTGAGAGTTCCAGCGAGTGCCTGGCACATTCCTGGCACGAGGCCGAGACATAAAGCCTGTGCCAAGTGGTCCTGCCTTGGTGTGTGTTTGTCTGGGGGTTCCTGCGGTATTCATGAGTTGAGATGGTCTTGCAGGGCTTGGGCACCCACTGGTGATGGATGTCCCTGTCTGCGGGAGGGAGGTGGGCCTGTGGAAGTGGAGCATGGACCCGGGTGCGGCCTGCCTTGGCATTCTGGTGAGGGCAGGCCTGGGAGGAGGAGGAGGCCAAGCGAGGCAGACTGCCTAATTGGAGACTCGATCCTCCGGCAGGGAGAGGGGCCTGGGAGGGGTCCTGGCCTGCAGGTGCCTGCATGGCCTGGTGCGTCCTGGGTCCAGGGTCTCCCGCAGCGCCCTCCCTCTGGGACGTCAGGCACACACTGGCCTGATGGGCGGCATGGGACCCATGTGGGGAGGGGTTTCCTTAAAGCCCCTGTGCCCGAGCAGGTGGGAAGGGAGCACGGGCATCTTTCGGGTAGGTACGGGCCCAGCAAGCAGGCCATGAAGGGGTCCACGGGAGTGCGAGAAAAAGGCAGTTGTGAGACTCATTGTGTGCAGGGGTGGGTGTGGTTGTGGGCGTATGGGGGTGTTCCCTGACGTGACCCGAGTGGGTTCACCTGCATGAGGCAGGCCCTCCTGGGGCAAGGCGCGTTGGACGGATAGACCCTGGACACATTCGACATCTCTCAGGAAGGGACCTAACCCCTGGACCAGCGGAAACAGGGAGGCCAGAGCAATCAGCCGCACGATCCCAGCCTCAGCCAGGGAGCAGGGTCTAAGGGCACTCATGGTCCCGCCCCCCTCCACCCACAGGCAGAAATTAGAGTCTGGTCGGGCGCCGCTGCAGAGCACAGGGTCCAGGCGGAGGACCCGAGGCGCCCAACGGGTCGTGTTCCAAACACAGACCGAGACCCCTAGAGTCCCCTCCACAGCCACACCACACCCCCCCCCCCCCGCCCCCGCGGCTCCTTCTCTCGAGTCCCAAATCTTCAACAACCTTTTCCTCCTTCTCAAGGGCACTCTAACCTTTTCCCCCATGGGAGGAGCCTCTTGGGAAAAGCCTGGCCTGGCCTGGCCTGGCATCTTTGGCATACTGGCTGGTCCCCGCTGCCTCACCGACTGCCGGCCCCTCACACGCTGCCAGCTGATGACAGAGCCCTCGAAATCGGGACAGCTCTGTGTTGGTCAGCCGGATGGATGGCGATGGCTTAGGCAGCCCAGGGAGGGGTGGAAGGTGTAGGCTCCCTCTAGCTAAGGGCAGCCACCCCTGGGAAGGCACTGGATCCCTGCTCTCTGGCTCGGGCTAGGCACTGGGGGCTCGACGGCCCTGGACCGGGCTCTGTCCCTAGCACCGCGCTGTCTGGGCTTGCTGTTTTCCGGGCGGTCATCATGCAGCAAAGACCGGGCTGCCTCCAGGTGTCTCCGGAAGGTGCGGCCAAGGCTGAGTCTCCTATGGTACCCCTCGGTTCCTGGCAGGGGCCTACATCACCTCTGCTTCCTCCCAGCCAGGCACGCCTTGGGGAGCAGCCTCAGAAAGGCACTCATGCAAAGGCGTGGGCACACAAAGGGCAAGCCCGAAGTGGGGGCCGGCCACCCGGGAGGAGACGCCTTGGCCATCCTGGCTGGGGTGCATTCGGTCAGGTTGGCTGTGAGCGACGAGAGGGACAGGCACGTGCAGACGGTCAGGAGGCCAGAGAGAGCCCGCACACCTAGGAAACCACACAGGCCAAGTGAGAGATCCAAGGACAGGGCTCTGTGCTGGACCCTGAAGGTTTGCCCGGCCCTCGAGTGGCTTGGGAGTGCCACCCTAGCAAAGGCCGGATGCACACTGCCCTGGCACGCCAGGGAGCGTCCTGCTGCCCAAGACCTGGACCTCCAGGAAGGCTATGCAGGATCACTGCAGCGCTGGGCATTTCCTCAGGCCTAGTGGGAGGGCTCCCTGAGGTGGAAGGGGCCAACGGAACCGGGATCCTGATGTCCTGGAGGCAATTTCAGGTTGCACTGGAGAGGGAGAGACGGGCCAAAGGGGGGCAGGCGGGCACCTGCTGGTTGGCCCAAGGCCCGAGTCCTCCGCTGGGCAGGGAACGTGGTGGCCACTGTCTGGGAGCCTGCTAGGCCAGTCCAGTTCGCCCATAGGCCGAGGGGCGGGGCACAGGTGGGTGACGCCCACTGCCTTGTCTCTGATTGGTCGTGATCAGAGATAGCGGATTTGAGTTGCCTAACTCCAAGTTCCATCAGAGGCCTGCCTGGCTGTTAAAGGCTGTGCGCAAGCGCTGTGGCACACCGCACCACTATAATCCCCTTTGCCTGGATAATGTGCTTCCTGTGTCGTGCAGACATCCTCTACCGCCGGTGCCTTCAGTCAGCAGGGGCTGACTTTGCCATTGCACAGCAAAGAAGAGATTCCAGGTATCGTTTGTTTTCTAATTTTACAATTTCAATTTTGCTACTGCATTCTGCAAAACATCCTACTCCTAATATGCATTTCTTTAATAAAATTATGAAGTTTTCATAATAGTTCCTTCAGCCTTATATATTTTTACTTTTTTTTGTTTCATTTTTGCTCTCTTTGGCAATATGGAATTTCACGTTCGTTATCAGATTTGAATTTCAGTTTGATCTAATCAATAACCTTGTCTCAAGAAGATCCTTGCTTTTCTGTGTTGGACTGGATTGAACCTCTGTTCCAGTACTTCTAAGAAGCAGTATCTAAGAAGTTGTATCATAGTGGAGCTCCTATTTTAACCTCTTGTATAAATGAAATATATGTTTTTGATAGCCTTAGTTCATAAATGTTTTTTAATGTTTCATTCATTGAATATTTCTTTAAATAATATTAGTATTTAAAATTATTTATATTAATGTTTAATTATTTCTTAGATTACTTTATTTGTAAGTTCTTTTCTGTGAACTATATAGATTTAGTGATCTTCAATTTGAAAACACCTAAATAATTTGTTTTTTAAGTGTTTTAAAAGAAATTAGTCATTTAGATAGAGTATTTCTTTATTTCAGAATTACTGAGTTCTATCTAAATGTATCAGTCTTGTTATGACATTGTTAATATACTTTCCAGTACAGTGTGAACAGATTATCTCCTCCCTCTATAGCTATTAACTTACAAAAGGCTTTGTATTGCAATAATTATTACTGATGGTAATATGGTTGGCTTTTTTAAGAGACTAGAGGATTTGGCCTTTTCTACCCAAGGCATGAGTGCTTGGTTTAGGGGATGCCCTGCTTTTGCAGAAGTGGATAATATCCAGGAGAAGTGGGGTCTCACAATGGTAGCTAGAGCTTTCAGACTGGTGAGCCCTATCTGTCTCCAGCTTCCATTCCCAGACATTGGTCGGCACATAACAGCACTGCCTGGGCTCACCGGTTCCTGTGAAATCAAAGGTATAATTTACATTCAAGTCACCAAGTCAAATTCTTACATAATTTTGAAGTGGTAAGTGAATGAAATATACTTCAAATAGGTAAATAAGCATATCATTAGTATTCCTAATTAGATTCTTCTCATAAGTGACATTAAAAGTAAAATTATTGAGACAATAAAAAGGTTTTATAAAGGGAAAATAAAAAACATATCATGTATGGTGAACCCTGAGTAAGGACTCCATAATTAGAAGAAATTGAGTTGTATGAAATGCCTAAGTTTTTTGGAGAGCAGAAAGAAAGCTGTTCAGTGTGGTTAGAGAATTACCAATGTCATATAAATCAGAGACTAGTAGCATTATTTATACAACAATTTTTCTGTAATTAAAGATATTTTGTTTTCTTCCCCCAGAGCAATAACTCACTTTCTTATATTTATCATTATGGATGGGTTGCTCTACATTTTCTATTGAGAAAATTATAATTTTTATCAAATAGAATTAGAAAGAAAAAAACAGAGCTGCTCACCACATTTGTATTGGAGTCTTTGTCCTGTGTAATGAAGCACACAATAGAACTGCCTATGTCTGGATAGAGGTGGGCACAGCTTGAAGCTCCTATCACCTGCATCTGCAGTATTTCTGGATTTTCATCTGTCTCTCCTGGAAAAAAGTTGGAAAATAAAAGCCCAATTACATAGCTTATATTGACACATCATCTATTGCCATATGATCTTGATATCTATTATCACTTTAAACTCAATTTTTATGCTACGGTGTTTTATCTTCATCATCATTAGCACTGTACTCCACCAATTTTTCCATTCCAATCCTTGCCTTCATTTTCAAATGTCACTATTCCTATAAATAAGAAGTCCAGTTTCACTTGTAAAATCAGAAATCTCAACTCCAGTCCAGCTTCATATTCTTAAGTAAGAATAAATGAGGAGATCCTGTTGTGGCTCAGTGGTTACTGAACCAGATTAGTATCCATGAATTCATGGGTTCCATCCCTGGCCTCGCTCAGGGGGTTAAGGATCCTGCATTGCCATGACCTGTGGTGCAACTAACAGAAGAGGCTTGGATCCTGCATTGCTGTGGCTGTGGTGTAGGCCAGCAGCTGAAGCTCTGATTTGACCCCTAGCTTAGGAACTACCATATGCCACAGGTGTGGCCCTAAAAAGAAAAAAAAAGTTGACTATGATTAACAATCTCCCTTGTATTCTTTTCATCTTTAAAACTCTACTGATTTCACTGGCAGTTCCACTCATGTTCTTATATCCAGACACTATTTACAATAGACATGTATATGAAAAATTTAAATGTCCACAGACAGATGAATGGATAAAGAAGAAGTTTTATAGGATTTCCTGCCATGACGCAGTGGATTAAGAATGTACTGCAACTCTTCAAATTGTTGCAGAGACATGGGTTCAATCCCCTGCCTGGTGTAGTAGGTTAAAGGAGCTAGTGTTGCCACAATTGTGGCATAGGTAACAGCTGTGGTTTGCATTCAGTCCCTGGCCTGGGTTGAATGCATATGGAACTTACATGTGCTGTGAGTGAGGCCATTAAAAAAAAAGATGTGGTACATGATTACAATGAAATACTACTCAGCCATAAAAAGAGAATAAACTAATGCCTTTTGGAGCAATCTGGATGCAACCAGAGATTCTCTTACTAAGGGAAGTGAGTCAGAAAAAGAAAAAAATATTATAATATCACTTATATATGACCCTATCAACAGAATAGAAACAGACATACACAGAGTACAGACCCATGGTTGCCAAGAGGGTGGGAGAAGGAAGTGGGATGAACTGGGAATTTGGAGTTAGTAGATGCATACTATAATATTGAGAATGGATAAACAATGAGATCATGCTGTATAGCACAGGAAACTATGTCCAATATCTTGGAATAGACCATGATGGAAAATACTATGAGAAAAGGAATGCATATATATGTATGACTGGGTCACTTTGTTATATAGCAGAAATCGGCCCAAGATTGTGAGTCAAGTATAAGTTGATAAAAAAGCACACCCAAACAAACAATCCTCTATGGATTCATCATTAAAATCATCATTTTATGAAACAAAAACAAATTTAAGATTTGGATAAAAGTTTTAAGATCAGTAAGACAGACAACTGTGATGATAATTCACATGTGAATTTTAACATGAAAAACACAGACCTTCTAATAAATACCCAAAGTGGGTGGATCATATTGTAGTTATATTTTTAGATTTTTAAGAAATATCCACACTGGCTATACCAATTTAACATTCCCACAGTGTATAAAGGAAGAGAAAGTTCCTTTTATTCCACATCCTCATCAGTATATTTTATTTATATTTTTTAAAGTTCACCTTTAAATTAAGATAATTAATTAGTTTACTCATTCATTATTTTTTTTTTTGGCCACATCCATGGCATTTAGAAGTTCCCAGGTCAGGGAAGGAAACTGTGCTGCTGCAGAGAAAATGTTGGATCATTAACTTGCCTCACAACAGTGGAAACTCTTGCTTTCTTTTTAATAATAGCCACTTTGACTTGTGTGAGGGGATATCTCATTTTGGTTTGAATTTGCATTTCTCCTGTAATTAGTGCTGAGCAAATCAAAGCAAGTAAAAATAAACATAGGTTCAGAAGACAAAGTAGTGGTTTACCAGATGGAGGGCATTAGAAGGGCAAAAGGAGTAAATGGTTTTAACTGTATGGTGATAGATACAAACCAAACAACAAGTAAAATAACTACTAACCTGGCTTTAGAATCCGTGGTCCTGAGAGCCAGCATTCTGAGCTATTCAAGTTCTTTAGATGGCCTAAGGGTGCTAAAAGCTGAATGGGAGTCTGTACCTCTTGAAGCAGCAGCAATGCTAGGTCATTTCTTGCTGCTCCACTTACCAACCGGAATCTCTCATGCAGTAAAATGGTGGATACCTTGACAACTCTCAGAGGTGCCCCTGGGTGTCTCAGGCCCAGTATTACAGCAGTGTCTTCAGGATTCCTATGTGTGTAGTTAGAGAATAATTACAGTAGAATTACTAGGAAATTTGAGTCTTTAAATGCTACTATGTTAGTCTTTCCAATGTTATTTCCTTATCTGTGATGCACAAATTTTCTACTTAACCTCAAGGAGACTCAAACCTATGAATACAGTCAGAGTTTACAATGAGATTACAGAAGAATTAACTAAGAAAGCTGCCAGTCAGCCAAACACAGAAGCAAATGTCTTGCTTAGCCTGAAGCAAAGATGCTATGGCCGTAATAGAGATGGTTCAGGCATATTATGAAGTGAATTTATCTAAATAACACTTCAGCAATGTAATTTGGACATGTTGGATTATGATGCAAGATACAAGATGCCAACTTACATGTTCCTGACACAGTGAGCAGCAGTGAGTACCCAGGAGCTGCTAACAATGGAACCACTGCAAATTTGACTGCCACAGCTGATAATCATGGCCTGCCAAGGCATGGCATATCTTAGAGAAACCCGATCTGCCAGAGCTGAGGAAAAAATAATAATAGTAAACTTAGTAGAAGTATTTATGTAATTCATGCATAAAAGTTTTTCAGCTCTCTGACTCTGCTAAGCATGTCTCATTAAAACTGACTTGCAAGCAAAAATTCTGCATTTTATGTCCAAGGTATCTACAGGAAAAGAATTCTCCCCTTATTAATGTTTTTCCAAGCACACAATTTCTTCATGATCTAGTTTAAATTCCCTTTGCTCAAAATACTGGAAACTATTACAACTCTGTCCTATTGTCATCTGTATATGACTGATAGATTAGATAGTTATGATAAGACAATAATATAGTAGGAAATAAAAATAATGTGAGGTTGTTAGAGAAATAAATAAAAATTTTTGTTTAAATAGAATGGAAAGGTGAGATTACTAAATTTAAATTTTTACGAGTTCCTGTTGTGGCTCAGTGGTAATGAACCTGACCTATTGTCTGTGAGGATGTGGGTTGATCCCTGGGCAATATAGGTCTCAGATGTGATTCATATTTGGCATGGCTGTGGGTGTGGTGTAGGCTGGTAGCTACAGTTCTGGTTTAACCCCTAGCCTGGGAACTTCCATGTGCCACAGGTATAACCGTAAAAAAAAAAAATAGCGATATATCAAATAGACACACTAAATTAGACATTCAGGTTTGAAGTTCTGTAAAAAGTTTAGATTTCTTGAAACAAATTTAAGAGTTCCACAAAGTGTGAGATGAAGCAATAAAAGTTCATGTGTGTATACATATGTGTGTTTTTATGCTTATGTATATGCATATATAAAACTGGTACAGATAAGCTGTCTATAAAAGGAGTAAGGGAGTACAGCCCAAGACAGAAACTTGAGTCTTCAATGAAGTACAGTCTTTTGAGTTCTCTGAGTGCAAAAGACTGGAGGATTTGAGCAAAGAAGTAATGTTAACTCCCTTGTGTTTTAAAATTAACATAAGAAACATGGTAGATAGCTTTTAAGTTAATATATGGGAATATGATTCAATCAGAAATATATTTGTAAGGGAAGAGGACTAATGTGAAATAGCTGTTGATGAGTGTAATTAGTTTCACAATAATCATGGAAAGAGATATAAAATCATCACATTATAACCTATTTTTGTACACAGTAAACTGACAGAAATCATTTCAAATTACCTATTAACAAAAATGTATATTTAACTTAAAATTCTGCAATTACATCTGTGAGGCACTGTGTAGTAGTACTGAAATAATAAAAAAAATCTGAGTCTCTGTGCTAGTTCCATTCCTCTTTGTTCCTAAAAACATGATCAATCCATTCTACTTCTCAGTATCTGAGAGTAATCAATTAAATGAATATAATACTTATATCATGTATATTATTAAGAAACTGAAATTATTAAACAAGGATTAAACACATTTGTATGCTATGAGGTAGATGATTCCTATTACTTGTTTAGTATCAAAACACATGCATATATCAGGAAAAATATCCCCCCTCCTTTTCTAGTTTTTAGTTTCATTATCCTCCTCTCTTTCTTTCCTTCTCATACCTCCCTCAGTACCATTTACTTGGGTCTTACTCTGAGGCTGTGGCAGTGAGATGAAGTGAGGCTGGACAGAAGCAGGAGTGGAGGTAAAAGCTGAAGCATTCGTAGAGGTAGATACTGAAAGTGAGATGGAAGCAGAAGTAGTCATGGGCCCTTGCTTGGACCAGGGAGCATGGCTTGGTCGTGTAACTCCCTGGAGCCAGAAAAGGAAAGGGCTCACTTGGCTGAAGACGTAGGGCTTTGTGCAATGTTCATCAAAATGACTCAATATTCCCACCTGCACCCATGTGTCCTTTTGTTGTAGATGGCACACCAAAGGTGCCCCCAGGTCACCCTGCAAGGAACAAGGAGCATGATAATCATGGCTATATTAAAGGAGATTAGGAAGTAACTTCTGATGTTGTAGGATATTTCTCTCTCTCTCCCTATCCTTTGTACCCCCTTATCACCTTACAGCCAGCTTCCCCCATAGCTTTCTTGGCTTCTACACAGAAAGTAAATTCACTCAAATTGGGCCAAAATTGAGCACACGTGCTGACTTGCAGGATGCTTAGGTGTCTTTTTTGCAGAATTCCAGGACTTCCTAGTGGGAAACATAGAGAGAATTTTTTTTAAGTTTTAGCCTAGATTAAAAGAAGAATATAGCTGAAGAGAAATATAACAAATCTACTGTTACAGCTGAAAATACTGATTTCTTTCCAAATGTGTGTTTCTCATTCAATCTCAGTGACTTCTGCATTACTTACCTCTCATGAGAGACCAACTAGGTAGCCAGCAGTCATACAGTTGTATGTTTTTCTCTTGCTCCAGACTCTCTTCCAGGCAGATAGGAAGCACCAGAGGTTGAAAATGTAATGGCTGCTTAAGGAAGATCAGCCCAGGTCCCAAAGGGCCCTTAGGACCTAGGTAGGGCATGGCACGATGAATGCCTACTGTTTGAGCTTGGGCAGTGTCTTGAAGATCAATAAGCCCCACCTGGACAAGGGCCAGTGCTTCTGAGTTTTTTCTGAGGAGAAAAATTATCAAGAAGTTTATTATGATATATTTTGAAGTGAAAATTTTTCAGAGGTCACCTTAATCAGATGAGATGTAGATAAGCACTAAAGTCTACTCCTATTCTTTCTCTACTTATTGTCAACATGTAATGTCTTATTCAGCACAAAATGTGTGCACATCCTCAAGAATGAGAAGGTAAATATTATGATGCAATCTAAATCTTTACTTAAAATTCTTTTTTTGTCTTTTCCAGGACCATACCCAGGGCATGTGGAGGTTCCTAGGTTAGGGGTCTAATTGGAGCTGTAGCTGCTGGCCTACGCCAGAGCCAGAGCAATGAGGATCTGAGCTGCATCTGTGACCTATACAACAGCTCACAGCAATTACGGATCCTTAACCCACTGATGCAACCTATGACACTTAGAATGGAAGAGCAATGGGGTCCTACTGTGACTATATACAGTCTTTTTGACAAACCATGATGGAAGATAATATGAAAAAAAGATTGTATATAATGTATGCTATGCTGTACAGCAGAAATTTCACAACCCTGTAAATCAATTATAATTTTAAAAAGACTGAAAATACTTGGAATTTATAAAATGAAAGACTGTAATTTCACATAGATAATAATTATAATAACTTCAAATATTTCCACCCCTTTATTGGTAAACATTTAAAATGAAGACATCATTTATAGTTTACAAATACTTTGACTGGGAAACTGGAATTTTCCCTGAAAAGAATAGTTAATGCACTAATTTTGAGGTACATGAAGATGTGGTAACAGAGGATATACTTCTTTTAAGCTAAGGAAATATATCAGATGTGATTATTGCAACTAAATGTACCAGCTTGTGTTTCTCTAGCTAAGGAAAAATATACGCCTTCTTCAAAGGAGGATATCATTAACAAACTCAAAGTCTTCATAATTTATAATATGATACTTTAACCTTGCAATGACTTACTCAGACTTACATGAAATTTGCGCATCTAGCGGTAGTAAGGATCCACTGTTCATTCAGTATGGAGCCAGCACAGAAATGAGAGAAAGACAGTTGCACAGAAACCATCCAAGGGAATTCACCCACTTCTGCTTCCCAGCAGTTGGGACAATGTGGGACGAGGCCAGGGCGTAATCCACACTCTGAAGGAAGCCATATATGGGAAAGTGTAGTTAGTGTTACCACCTTCCTTTCCCTGAATATGTTAATTACCTATTTTATTAGATTTCAGTAAAATGCTCCTAAATCTTCAACTTTGGGAAAATACTTAGAAGTACACGTTTTTCACCCATAAAAATCAGTGTTAACAAATTGTTTGCGTACTCTGAGAATAATCTATAATATCTCTATTTATTTCTCAAGTGGAATAATAAACTATTCTTAAGCACTAAAAAGTAGTATAAAATGTTCTTACACTACTGTGTTCTGTATGTCTATATAAAACTTAGCCCTTAAACCATTCTTGGCAAAAATAAGATGTTATTTTCCCAATTAAGTAGATATCTCAAGATTATATTATTTATTCTCCCTGGTCTCATCCAGACGATAATTTTAATTTTGGTCCTGCAAAAATTTTCAGAATATGACCTCTGCTCTACTCAGAAACTCATATTTTAGGTTCCAGCAAAACATGGTCCCAAAGATATTAACACAAATAGATGACTGGACTGAACTCACCTGTGGTTTCATGGGAAATAACAGCTGTTTTGAATAGCCAGAAAGCTTGGAGATTCTCTTTCCAGACCACACCCAGGTGACATTCAGCCAAGGAAATATTGAGTTCAGAATACTTGAGAGGATCTTGTTCAGGTTGATTAGACTTGGTTCCAGATTGAGATCCAGACATCAGGGAAGGCTGCTTTGTTAAAAGTATGGCTGAAGCAATATTCAGGGATGGAGAAGTATGAGAAAGAATGGTTTCTTCAGTAACTTTTGAGTAATATAGTTTCTGGAGAAAACTATCAGAAGCAGCTAAGGGAAGGAGAATAGGAGAGAATACCACAGAGGAAAGACTTGAGCAAGAAGGGAAAATACAGGGTCTAGGGAATGCGCAAGAAGAAAACACCGAACAGGAAAGGGACAAGGAACACAGGGATGGTGAAAAACATGGAACAGGAAAGGAAAGGGATGGAGAAAGGGGGCTCTGAGAAGTAGATGGGAACTCAGGGCTTCCTTTTGTTTTGGTAATTTGTAATTTACTGCCAAATTTTAGATAACCAACTCCTTCAGGAAACCACATGCTTGAAAGGGTGAAAAAGAGAATATCTGTGAGCTCAGTGGGTTGGACAGAATTGATTTGATCTTGGATTTCTTGTGTAGTTATCTCAGTTGACAAAGCTGTAAAATACTCATCCGGGGAAGGAATACTTTCTGTTGGTATAAAAGGTTTATGTTTATACCAAGAGCCAAAGTGACTGGTTAATTGGGTTGTTTCATTTTGCTCTACTTCAGGAGAAGTAAATGATGTCATTTTATCAGCTTTATAATGGATGCCAGGCCTTATTTCTATTTCAGGCTGGATCCATGTTCTAACTTGGTCAGGTTTATAACTTTCCAAGAATGCAATCTCAGTTTCAGAGTGGGACCAGGGTCTGTCTGCCAGGGTTTCTGGCTGGATCCATGGATGGACTATATCAACTTCATGCTGCCTCCAGAGGCTCAATATTTGAGATTTTGTAGGCATCCATGGTCTGACTTTATTCCTTTGAATGTGGAACCAAGATTTGATTGTATCAGCCTCCAGCTTGATCCATGGTCTGACTACCTGGGTTTTGGGGTATGTTCTGGGTTGATTTGTAGCAGCTCTTTGCTGAGACCAGAAGTGAAGTATATCAACTCCAGTGTGGATCGAAGGAATGACTGACTGAAACTCAGGTTTAATCCAAGGTCTAATTATATCACTTTGAGTCTGTAACCAAGATGTGACTAAATTGACTTCAGATAAAGTTGGAGGTTTTACTACTTCTCTTTCAGTCTGGGTCCAAACATAAATTGTTTCTGTTTCAAGCTGGGTCCAGTGTATAACTGCATCATCTTCAGGCTGATTCCAAGGTTCTTTTAAGTCCATTTGGGTATGGAGCCAGTGTCTTACTGTAGCAGCTTCAGGCTGGGTTAAGGTTTCATGCAGGGTCCATGGTCTGCATGTAGCAGATTCAAGATGAAGCCAGGGTTGGCCTGTAATAGTTTCAAGCTTGGTTCCAAATATGACTGAACTAGTTTCAGACTGAGTCCAAAGACTGATTATACCAAATTCATTTTGGGTCCAGGAACACGTCTTCTGAGATTCAAAGTGGGATGTGGGACTAATTGCATCATTTTGCGTTAAGGACAAAAATGTGACTGACTGAGATTCAGGCTGGGTCCATGGTTTTCCTGTATCAATTTCATACTGAGTCTGGAATCTTACTATATTGGCTTTAGCTTGAAACCAGGATTGGGCTAAATTACCTTTAGGCTGAGTCCAGAATCTGACTGCATTACTTTCAGGCTGGAACCATGGATGGATGATTTGTGGTTCTGGTTGGATCCTAGTAGAAACTATTTGAGATTCAGGTTGAGTGCCTTCTCTTATAGGCTCAGTTTGAGTCTTGAACCAAGGTCTGATAGAATTAATGTCAGGCATGCTCATGTATTTTAATGCTTGCATTTCAGGCTGGGTCAGTGGAGTGACTAAAGCAGTTCCAGTTTGCATCCATGGTTTTACAGGCTTAGTTTCAGAAGGGGTCCAGAATCTCACTATATCTCCTTCAGACTTCTCCCAAGGGTGGAATATACCACTTTCAGTCTGAATCCATGATGTGACTTCAGCAGGTTCATGCTGTGCTATCATCCTCATTCCAGCATCTCCTATCTGTGTCATGGTACTCATTGTCAGAGATTCTGACTGGGCCCAGGATGTTTTTCTTTCTGGTATTTTAAACCAAGTTCTGGTAATATCAACTTCAGATTGGGGCCAGAGACTGACTGCTTGAGGAAAGGGCACTGTCCATGATATGAGTGTTTCAGATTTAGGCAAGTTCAGTGTCTTGACATTATAAATTTCAGAATGTGTCAACAGAAGATATGCTTGATTTTCATTATGAATCAGTGATCCAGTAAGATCACTTTGAGTATTCAGTGAAATAGTGAATAAACTAGGTTTGGAAAGACTCCAGGGTTTCTTAGATTCAGTTTGAAGCATGGTCCAAAATATAACTGTATCAGTAATACTCTGTGCGGAATAACTTAATGCTAGAGATTCAATATGAGTCCACAATGCAGCTGTGGAAGCTGCAGTCTGTGTCCAGGGATTTACTTCTGGAGATTGAGTGTGAATCCATGGTGTGACAGTCTGTGTCCAGGGTTTTATTGCTGAATCTTTAGCCTGAGTCCATGGTGTAGGTGTGACTATGGAAGAAACAGCCTCTGTCAAATGATTTACTCCTGGAGATTCAGCCTGAATCCATGGTGTGACTATGGCATCTATAGTCTCTGTCAAAGGATTTAAGGGAGATTGAGCCTGAGTCCACTGTGGAACTGTGGAAAAAAAAGTCTCTGTCCAGAATTTTGTTACAGAAAATTCATCCTGAGTCCATGGTGTGGGTGTGACTGTGGAAGCTACAGTCTGTGCCCAGGGATGGACAGATGGAGATTCAGGCTGAGTCCATAGTGTGACTCTGGCACCCACATTCTTTGTCCAGGATTTTGTTGCAGAAATTTCATCCTGAGGCAGTAGTGTGGGTATAACTGTGGAAGTTAGAGCCTCTGCCCAGGGTTTTACCTCTGGAGATCCAGTTTGAGACCCTGGTGTGACTGTGGAAAGAGAAACCTCTGTCCAGGTATTTACTTCTGGAGATGTAGCCTTAATCCACAGTGTGACTATGGAAACCACAGTCTCTGTCCAGGACTTTTCTGCAAAAAATTCATCTTGAGTCCATGGTATGACTGTGAAAGCTGTAGCCTTTGTCCAGACATTTACTGCAGAAGGTTGAACCTGGGTCCATGGCATGAGTGTATCATTTTCAGACTGTGTCCAGGGTTTTACCAATACAAATTGAACCTGGGTTGAAGGTGAGAATTTTTCAAAATCAGACTGCAGCCAAGATTTTTCTCTGAGAGTTTCAGGTTGAGTCCTAGATACAGTTGTGGAAGCTAATGGCTGTGTCCTAGGATGTGTTCCTGCAGATTCATCCAGAGCCCACTGGGTGATTATATGCACCACAGACTTTGTCCAGGGATTTAATGCTAGAGATTCCATAGGGGTCCAGAGTGTGACTGCATTAGATATAGTTTGTGTCAGTGGATTTACTGCAGGATATTCAGCCTTAATCCAGGATATGACTGTGGAAGCTACAGGATCTATCCAAAGATTTACTACTGGATATTTAGTGTGAGTCCACCATTTCATTATACTAGCCTCAGGCTGTATTGATGGATGTAGGGCTAAAGACTCAGGTTCTGTCAAAATATTTACTGATAGTGATTTGGACTGTGTCCAGGGATTTACTGCTGGAGATTCAGCCTGAGTCCACACGTTTAATAATGGAGATTTAATCTGTGTCTGTTTTGTGGCTGTATAACCTATAGGTTGTGTCCAGAAATTTACTGCTGGAGATTCAGCCTGGGTCCACTGTGTAACTATGAAAGCTACATCCTCTGTCCAGGGAATTCCTGCTGAAGATTCAGACTCCACACTTTGAGTCCACAGTTCGACTGTACCTGCCTCAGGTAGTATCCCAGGTTTTACTTCTGAAAAATCATGTTTTGTTCCTGATGTGACTGTATTAGATATAGTCTCTATCCAGGGTTTAAATACTGGGGAAAATCCCATGGTCCTTGGGATGAATGTTTCAGAACTAGCCCCTATCCAGGCATTTTCTTTTAGAGATTCAGCCTGGATCCATGGTGTGATTGACCAGGTATTTACTTCTGGAGTAACAGCTTGAGAAAACAGTGTAACCGTATCAGATATAGGTTGTATAGAGGAATATACAGGGGGAGACTCATTTTGTATCCTCTGTCTAACTGTTTCTGTCAAAGACTGTGGCAAAGGCTTTAGTGATGTAATTTTGTCCCTGTTCCACACTATCACTGTACCAGCTACACCCACTGTTAAGGGACTTACTGCTGGAGTTACACTCTGTGTCAAAAGTGTCATTGTGTCATATTCAGACTTTCTCCAGGGATTCACTGCAGGAGATTCAGCCTGGATCCATGGTGTGATTGAACCAACTATAGCTAACGTTAAAGAATATACTGCAGGAGTTTCAGACTGAGTCCATGGTATGACTGTCTCAGATAGAGCTATTTTTAAGAGATTTAGTGCTGGAGATTCACTCTCTGTCGATGGTGTGATTGTGTCATTTTCAGACTGTGTCCAGAGACTTATTGCAGGAGATTCATCCTGGATCCATGATGTAAATATGTTAGCCTCAGATTGTATCCAGGGATTTCGTGGTGGATATCTATCATGGGTCCATGCTGTTATTGGATTAATTTCAGACTGTGTCCAGGGATTGACTGCAGCAGATTCAGCCTGGGTCAATTGTGTGACTCTGTCAGTTTCAAAAGGTGACCAGGGATTTATTGCTAGAGAAACACTCTGAGTCCAAAATATAACTGTATCAACTATGGCCTGTGTCAAGAGGTTTTTAATCTCAGAATTTTCCTGGGTCCAGAGTGTGACAGTATCTGTTGCAAGGATTGTCCAGAGAATTAATGAAGGAGAGTCATCCTTGTTCAAGGGTATTACTGTACCCACAACAGCCTCAGTCCAGAGATTAACTGCTGAAGTTTCAGACTGAGTCCATGGTGTGATTGTGTCAACTACAGGTTGCATTAGAGAATTTGCTTTTGCGGATTCAGCCTCAGTCCACTGTGTGATTGTGTCAGTTTCAGACTGTGTCCAGGGATTTACTATAGGTGATTCATCTTGGTTCAAAAGTGTGGCAATATCATACACTGCCTGTGTCTCAGGCTTTATTGCTGGATAATTACCCTTAGCCAGTTGTGTAACTGTGGAAGCTATAGCCTCTGTCCAGGGATTTACTACTGGAGATTCAGGTTGAATCCACAGTGTGACTACATCAGCTAGAGGATCTGTCCAGGACTCTACTGCAGGAAATTCAGCCTGTGTAAATGATGTGACTATATCAGATACATTCTGTATCCAATGATTTTCTGCTGGAATTTCAGTTAGGATCCACTGTATAACACTTTCAGATGCAGACTCTGTCCAGGGATTTATTGTTAAAGAATCACCCTGCATCCAAAATGTGTCAGTGTAAGCTGAAGATTGTGTCCATGGATTTATTGCTAGAGATTGAGCCTGGGTCCATGATGTGACGGTAGAAGTTATAGACTCTGTCCACGGATTTAGTAAAGATTCAATCTGAGTCCATGGTGTGACTGTATCAGTTTCAGCCTCTGTCCAGGGATTTATAGGGGAAGAACCAACCTGAGTCAATGGTGGAACTGGGTCAACTGCAGATTGCATCCAAGTATTTACTCCTGGAGTTTCTTCCTGGGTCCACACTGTGACTGTATCAGTTTCATATTGTACCCATGGATTTATTTCTGAATTTACTTTATTGGTCCTTGTTGAGATACTGTCAGTTTCAGATTGTTTCCAGGAATTTACTGCTAAAGTTTCTGTTGGGATCTGTGTTATGACTGTATCAATTTCAGTCTTTGTCCAGAAATGTAACAGTGTTGGAGACTCAGCTTGAGTAAACTCTGTGCTTATATCAACTTCAGGCTGTGACCATGAATTGGCTGATAGAGATTCAGGTTGGGTCCATTGTGTGACTGTTCCAGCTGCATTACCTGTCCAGGGGTGTACTGCTGGAAATTCAGCCTGACTCCATTCTGTGACTATGTCAGTTTCAGACTGTGTCCAGGGATTTACTGCCTCTAACTCAGCCTGAGTTCTTGGTGTGATTGTATCAACTGCAGCTTTTGTCCAGGGAATTATTTCTGAAAACTCACCTGGGGTCCATTGTGTAATTATATCAGCTATAGGCTGTGTCCAAGAGTTTACTGATAGGTACTCAGTCTGTGTCCACAGTGTACCTGTATAATCGGACTGCATCCAGGGATTTACTTCTGGAGATTTAGACTGGGTCCATGTTTTAACTATGTCAACTACAGTTTTTGTCCAGGAACTTATTTCTGAGAGTTCATCCTGAGTCAACTGTGTGAATGTATCAGTTACAGGCTGTGTCCAGAGGTTTGCCACTAGAGATTCAGCCTGAGTCCAGGGTGTGGCTATATCATACCCAAGATGTGTCAAGGGCTTTAGTCCTGGATATTCAGTTTTTGCCTGTGTTGTAACGGTATCAGCTAACTTCTCTGTCCAGTGATTTACTGCTAGAGTTTCATCTTGTGTTGACAGTATTCCTATTTCAGTTTCATACTGTGTCCAGGTATTTATTTCCAGAGATTCATCCTGGGCCCAATGCATGGGCCGACCAGCTTCATTTTGTGACACAGAGTTCTTTATACCAATATCTGACTTAAACCGTGGTCTTATTGAGTCAGCTTCAGACTGAGTCCAGAATCTATATTTATTACCTTCAAGCACATCCCAGGGCCTGACTGTAGCATCATGTTGCTTCCAGGTTCCTACCTTATCAACCACAGGTTGGTTCCGGGGTCTGGCTTTTTCCTTTCTAGACTGTATCCAGTGGTGGGATATTTTGGTTCTTGGGTCTTTCCACAGTGTTAATGTCTCTGTTTGAGTCTGAAACCAGTGTTTGACATTGTCAACCCCAGACAGAGTCCAAGGTCTGGCTGGATCAACTTCAGGTTGGATCCACGTATGGAATGTTTCAAATTCTGTTTCAGTCGAAGGTTTGAGAGTATCCATTTGAATATTTAACCAAGGTCCAACACTGTCAGCTTCAGGATTAGACAAAGAAATGATTGTTTGAGATTCAGGTTGGCTCCAAGTTCTGATTGTATCAGTTTGTGTCTGTAACCATAATCTGACAGCATCAGCTTCAGGACTTTCCCAGGATGTTATTGTCCTAACTTTAGAGTGAGTCCATGGTTCAGGCTGAATCCATGGGTGAAGTGTTTTAAAGTTTGCATGCAAACTCCGTTTTGTCTGATCAGATTTAGTCCAGAACAACCAAGATATGCCCGTACCAGCTTCTGGTTGGTTCCAGGGACTGATGGTTTCAATTTCGGTGTGGGTCCAGGAACTGACTGCATCTGCTTCTAGCTGGGTCCAGTGTTTGTCTTTACCTTCTTCAGTTTGAGTTCTGGATCTGAGTATTTGGAATTTGGGATGAATCCAGGGTCTGCTTCTTTCAGTCTGTAACCATGGTCTGATTTTATCAGCTTTTGAATGAGTCAAAGATCTTCCTGATTGTGTTTCTGGCTGGGTCCATGTCTGTATTACATTAGCCTCAGGCTGAATCCATAGTCTGACTGCATCAACTTTAGAGTGAAGTAAAGGATCAATTTCATTATTAATAGTATGAGTAAAGAGCCATATTATATCTTCAGTCCGCATCTTAGGTTTAATTATAATACCCTCATGTTTAGTCAGTGAATTCATTCTACCCATTTGACTTAAGGATGTGGTAATACTGCCCTTATTCTGGGCCCAAGCCATAATACTATCTTCTATAGATGGAAGCCAAGTAAAGTGCATATTAAGTGTTGAAGAAATCCAAAACTGAGGTGATTTATATTCAGGGAGAACTCTGTAGTCATCTGTCTTTTCTATAGGCACTTGTGATCCAGGTATATTTAGGATAGGGTGAAACCATGTTTCTAAGGTATGGGTTACTGTAGGATACTGGTAACCCTCTTCATTTGGTATAGAATGAGTCCAGAATCTGATTTTGTTAGCAATTAAAGGGAACCATGGATGCAGATTATAAGTTATTGGTTTAACGATTGTATTAAATCTATTAGGTACATGATATATTTTGGTTCTAACAGTTTCCTTACCAGATTGACTCATCATCATTATTCCTGTTTTATCAGCTGCATAATGTGTCCAGAGCCTATTATCAGGTGTAATGTCTAGCCAGGGTCCAGCTAGAAGTTGACCATGGAAAGGAATTTTACTAGATTGAATTTGAGCTTGAACATTATCAATATCAGAAAGACCTTTGGATCCATCTACGTCATTTGCAGACGGAACTTGTAATCCACCAGCGTTACGTAATGGTAGTGTATGAGGCACGAATATACCACCTAAAGGTTTAATCCAGGATCTTACTGAATCTGTCATAGTTTTATATTTATGCTGCATTGCATTTCTGCGAGGAAGGTCCCAGGGGATAGTAATATAAGGTGTTGGAAGGTTATGAGGTCCAGAAAGAACCAAATGATCAGAAGTACCAACTATAGGGATACTCCAGAGCTCAGCTGTATGAGAATGATCCCATGATTTGGCAATAGGAGAGGCCCAGGATTGTGCCTTTGTGAATTTGCTAGCTGAGGAGAGGTGACTGCTTTGAAGATATAACTGTGTACCGCCAGGAAAAGAGTCATTATTATTTGAACCAAAAAATACCGGAAGAGGATTCCGACGCTGTCTGTTCAATGGAAAACTGCCTATTTTTCTCCTCCATGACTGTGTGGAGGATCCATGGGAGGTTAAAATGGCAGAGCCCCTGTTCAGGCTAAGCCTGTCTCGTATATCAACTTCTACTCCAGGAGAAATACTGCAGAGAAGAGGTAAAATAGGGTCCAGTGGCTTTTGGGATGCCTTGATAAGCCATCTCATCCAGGATAAGTAGGGGGCTGTCTTGATGACAAGAATAGGGTTATAACAGGCCATTGATAACTCACTGACCAGGCCTACCAGTTTCCAGTGGTTGCCAAACAGACAGATAACAGGACTTCCCTCCTGTACCTGAATAAGGAAACAAAAATAATAAACACACACACACACACACACACACACACACGCGCACGCGTGCACACACATGGTAATTAGATATACATGGTATGAACATATTAAAATGTGTCATATATTATATTAAATATTATATATTTTAGAAATTAATAAGATATAATTATACTGTATGCATATGCTTAATATTATGTAAATACATTTAAATATATGATTTATATATATTTTCTACCACATATAAATTCCATATGTCATGGTAAATAGTAATAAATATTACATGGTGCCTACTTCAAGGAGCTCCAGAAAATGATTTAGGCATGAACAACTATAACTGATTAAAAGAGGAAAATCAAATGATTTGGAGAATTTAGACAAAATTCTAAATTATAAAAATTGAACTACAAATTCCACATCTTTATTTGGATATTACTTATTATCATCTAAGATGAGTGTTTCTAGTTGGAGTACCTCAACTGCTTTTATTAGCCTGGTTCAAGCTATCATTTCTGCTGCCTTCTTACTCACCCTTACCCCATATTTGTTCTTACCTCAGCAGGCCAAATGATACTCAGAGTAAAAGCCAAAGGCTTTATTTTGTTAGTCCCTGATACTCATTTTTTTGTTTTTGTTTTTTTTTAATTTTTTGCCGTTTCTAGGGCCGCTTCCACGGCATATGGAGGTTCCCAGGCTAGGGGTTGAATCAGAGCTGTAGCCACCGGCCTACGCCAGAGCCACAGCAATGTGGGATCCGAGTGGCGTCTGCGACCTACACCACAGCTCATGGCAACGCTGGATTCTTAACCCACTGAGTGAGGCCTGGGATCGAACCTGCAACCTCATCGTTCCTAGTCAGATTCGTTAACCACTGCGCCACGACGGGAACTCCAGTCCCTGATCTTAACGTTTTTCATTGGTTCATTTTACTTCATCCCAAGAATCATAGCCTCCTGTTCTTCCTGTTAGTTGAGATATTTTTAGTAAGTTCTCCGCTGCTCAAATTTTCTTAATTAAAATATTCCTGCTTTGTGATTTAAAAAATAAATGTCTTTGTACATTTCACATGATCATGATATATTTATAATGATTTATTGTTATATCCTCATAAACATTACATATTTGAATTGCATATAGAAATAAAATAACATTTCTTTTTTATTTATCTTTTTGTTATTTAACATATCTAACTTAAATTTTTAAGTGTACTATATAAGAGTGTTAATCTGTATAACTATGTTTTAGGCATATCTTTAGAATTTATTCATCTTGCATAAATGAAACTTTATATTTTAGAAAATTTTTACATACATTTTTATATCCCCCCCAAAGCTAACTGCCCTTATACAGTAAGTACCCAGCAGTCTTCTTGTGGCTGACTCCAGATGCATAAATTGTTGCTTTTACTCATGTGGATATGTTGATGGTGGCAAAATGAGATGTCTAGAAGCTTAACCGACAATGTCTTGACAGTGCTCCCAAAGTTATTGTGGTCTTGAAGAGATACAGGAGGATTGTGAGATACAAATTATTAAGTCTCAAGCATTTTATAGCATAGCATCCTAAGATTTTTACATAACTTTCAGTTTTTTAATTTTACAAAATTCTTGAGATACTCTGTTTTCCCTTTCATCTCATATCTTATACACTTCATTTATACACTCTCAGACTTTTTAGCTCTTCCCAAATACTTCCTAAATGGAGTAATAGAACACAGAATGATTGTAATTCATATTGTTACATTACTTCCTTAAGGACTCAGTTTTTACCCTTGTAAAGGGAAGTAATATGGATTTAATTATTTAAAAGTTTTCTACCTTACTTTAAAAAAATTATTAGGGCTGTACCTGCAGCATATGGAAGTTCTTGGGCTAGGTGCTGCATCAGGGCCATTACTATCAGCCTACACAACAGCCACAGCAACACCATCTCTGGATTGCATCTGTGATCTATATGCTGCAGCTTGTCACAATACTTAACCCATTTAGTGAGGCCAGGGATCAAACCCATATCCTCAGAGAAAATGTCGGGTCCTTAACCTGCTAAGTAACAGTGGGTACTCCTAAACTTTCCATTGTATTTTCCTATTCATTCACTTTGTTTTTGATATCAACTTCTGAGCTACATTTATGATACAGCAGAATATAACTTTTGTGGCTTACTCTGATATTGGTATACACTGCAGTGTCTGTATTGGCAGTTATAACAACTCTTCCAGAAGATACTGTAAGTGTGAGAAAGTGGTATTTCTTCCCTCCTGATAGGGTATTGCAAGAGAACCACACCTATGGCTCCTTTGACTGGATCTGTGCCACCTTGTGGATCAAAACTGGGTTGCAGGCATATTTTATGGCCATGTAAGATACCTTTTTGGTCAGTGACTCCTGAAATGTCAGAGTTTAAATTTTTCCTAAGGCAGTAGAAAAATAAAGGATAAAATAATACAATTAGAGTGAGAAAAACATTTCATTAAACTTACAGGTAAGTTGCAGTGTCTGTCAGTGTAAGGTATTTTCACTCACTTAGCAATGTAATATGACAATTTCAACCTTATATTTCTATAAACTGTTATACATAACACATTGAATAAAATTTGAGATGTAGAACCTTAAGCTTCAATTTAATATATTTTCTAAATAAGAAAAAAGTCCTTTATTGCATCAAAATCCAAATCCAATAGTGGTTAACTATAATGAAGCAAATATAAAAAGTATATATAATTATGATCCCTTTCTAATGGCTCTAGCTCTACTTACAGTTTTGTCAGACAGCTGGCTGTGGAGAGGATCCACCACCGACTCAGAATAATGCCCTGGCAGTTTTCATCCATGGACACTAGCCATGGGATGTTGTTGGACGCTGCCAATGGGGCAATCGTTGGGGTCAATGAGGTTAACCACTGCTTTTGAGAATTGGGTACTAAAAGGGTCAGATAAGGAGGGGAAGAGGTAAACATAACATGAAAAACAACATATTGTTGAATGATTAATGAGATTTGTTATTCTACTTTTTTGTATGATGAAGATGGAAAATAGAATACAGAGGAAAAAAGAGAATGGATCAAGGTGGAAGAAATGGAAGATTAAGTGACAAAGAACCATGAACATGAAGTAGGTTATAAGATAATTAACAAAGGGGAAAACAGAATATTTTTTAAATGATTAAAAGAGAACAAAAGCATTTTCCCAAGTCCTAATATGAACAAGAGAAGAAAAATTCCAACATTCTATATCTTACCACCACAGCAGTGAATAATCAATCCCAAAAATTGGTAGAAGCAAAGTGGAGCTCTCATCTTGGCTCAAGTGCTTGTTAACACAAGATAGGGTTCTAGTGGGTAGCTTTCAAGGTTGAGACTGAGATTACAGAGTATAGAATGTATGACATCATAATAACTACTTGTGAAATAGCTGCCTTCCTTCTGTCATGATTAAGCAGGCAGAAATATTACACATAAGGTTTTAAATCAAGTTTATTATTTTAAAATTAAAACTTTATCTAGAAAAATGTTTACTTTCATTCTGGAGTGGTACAAGCAACATTCTAGTTCCATACCTTGTAAAAATTATTATGGTCTACTTGGGATGCCATGTGACTTTATTCACCTATAACATACTACTTGCTAATTTAAAGAATTTATAGAGTTATATGACCTGACATAGAAAGAGGTTAATGAAATGCTAATTGGTTATAGCTTAAAATAATATATGGATCAATATATAAATGATAGCATATTTTATTTGTATATTTATTCACCCGACCACATATACTCATCATTCTCATGTAATAAATTTACTATGTTATAAATATGTAGAAAATTATCTCAAGACTAAATTTGCTTTTCTGCGATGGCAGTCTGGGGCAAGAAGCACACTTTAATAATTTTTTGCTGAAACACTAATGTAGAGTGGGTGACATATTAAACACAGAAATTTGAGGAAAGAAGCTTTTACTCTAATGAAGTGTTCAATTTAGAGGAAGAGTATGTAAAAATAAAATTATATATGCATGATATAAATCATTAAATAGCTATGTCAGCTTCATTATTTTATCAGAAATTTGAACTCATTATATCAACCACTTAAGAATTATAATACTCCATATCTATCCTCAAGATGACTGAAAAATGCCTTCTCAACTGAAAGATGCCTTCTCTGAACAGTTCATTCAAAATAGCAACAAGAGAGAAAAGAGAGAGGCAAAATCCTATGCACCCATTAATGTATTAATACTCTAAATGAGAGGAGTGCAGTGCTATAATAGTAAGGGAAAGACTACTGGTATTAAACTAATGCTCGAATTAAAATATGAAGGGTGAGTGAAAGTAAAGCAAAAAAAAAAGTGAAGGAATGCTGCTCCTACTCTTTGGGTAATTTGTTTATTAATAAAGCATGCGTTATCCAAAGTATTTAAGGAAACCTGGTTAAAAGAAAGTAACACGGGAGAGGGGAGAGCAACATAAGGGTGATGAGGAAGATATTTACACAATATAACCCTGTGAGAAATTCACAGCAACTCCTCTTCTTTCAGCAGTGGTCCTGGATTTTTATACAGGATTTTTTAATTATTCTAAAAGGTAACTGAAAAAAGTACTCAAGTTGATATTAATTAGATGAACAGCTCAAAAGCTCCAGGATATCATACCTTATTGCAAAACCAATTATGTAATAATAGGTTGCTTAAAATACCTTTGTCGAGTGTGAAAAACCACTCAAGATCTGCAACAACCAATAAAATGAACAATCAGAAAGAGCCACACTCAAAATCGTGAGAAACCTCATAGCATTTTGTTTGCTCTTGTCATCCTGCCTCCCATAGTGAGACCCACGCAGTAGGAAATAAGCAACCAACACATTCCCATTTCCTCCTACAAGAGGGAAGAATAAAAATTGAAATTATTTGCCATTTTATGGCCTAGGATTTGTCCACAAGATTGGTTACTGTCTTGTAAGTCTCAAAGCTCGTAAAGATATGGAAGCATAAGTTGAAATCCATTGAACAATGGCAAGTGCCACAAACTGTAAAATTATTCAGATATTCAGTTTCTTCATGAATCAATCTTGGCATGTTGTGTGTTTTGGTAATTTATCCACCTCTATTTTATCTAACTTATTGTCAAAAATTTGTTCATAGCAGTCTCAGTATAGTTTTATTTCTGAGTTATCTGTTATAATGTTTCCTCTTTTTATTCTGATTGTATGTATTTGAGTATCTTTTATTCTTGGTTAGCCCAGCTAAAGCCCTGTTAATTTTGTCAGTCTTTTGGAATATCCTGCTGTTTGGTCTTTTTGATCCTTTCCTTTTTCTTTTATTTTTTCTGGTCTCTTTTTCGCTTAATTTTATTCTCTGTTATATTTTTCTTTGTGATTATTTTATTTCATTTTAAAAATTTTATTGAAGTATAATTGATTTACAGTGATAATTTCTCCTGTCCAACAAAGTGAACCAGTTATACATATACAAACATTCATTTTTTTTTCTGGTTCTTTTCCCCTGTGGATTATCACAAAATACTGGGTAGGGTTCTCTCTGCTGTATAGCAAGTTCCTATTGGCCATTCATTCCATACACCAAAATGTCCATCTACCAATCCCAAGCAAAAGATGAAAGAAATCAGCTACCAAATCAGCTCAACAACAGATGCTAAGAGAATTTCTCTTGATTGATAAAAAAGGCCACAACTAGAAACAAGATTACAAATGAGGAAGCTCACTAGTAAAGGCAAATATAAAACAAAAATAGGAAATAACCCACAGATTAAATAATATATCAAGGCAATAATCATACAAAAATGAGAGGACAAATGTAGAATATTACAAATACATTTGAAATTAAGAGAACAGAAATGTATAACAATTTTATATATATGTAGAATGCTATATCAAAACCTCATGGGAAATAACAATTTTAAAAAGTTAAAAATAAATTTAAAAAAACGCTCATGGGAATCATAAATCAAAAAAAATTACACTAGACACATTCAGACTCACTCCAAGCACCCCAAACAATATACATAAGAGCTCAAAATACAGTTTAGGAATCTAAGACCTAAGTGAGGGTAAAACAGAGAGGGCCTGCAACCTACCTAAAGTAACTGAACCATTCTCAAGGAACCATTCTCATTCTCACTCAGGTCAGAGAAAACAGACTAAACTCAGGGAAAAAAGAAGTACTTCAAGCACCTTGACTCTTCTGGAGTTGCTCTATTTAATTCATACATGCCTAGACATCTATTCAAGAGACCCAGACCCATCCCAGGGATCCAAGGCCTATATCATGTAATATAGATCCTTCAAAATGACCCCATATGTATCCTAACATGACCCCAAATTTGTCTAACCTCAGCACCCACAAGACCCAGACTCAAATCAGGAACTCATTCATGGAAACTAGACCCAATATATACATCTCCAGGGGATTCCAGATGTACCATAGGTGCCACAGGCACAATCAGAAAAGCCTCACCAACTTCAGACTTATGGTAGAATTCTGTAGACCATATATCAGTTGTCCCCCCAGACTCTATAAGTGGCAAAAACTAAAGTCAAAGTAGATTTAGTTTGGTTCTAGGTCCTAGATGCAGCATATACATAGGACCAAAACTCAGTAGATGCACTTCATAAACATTCAGGGGATTACGATACAAGCAGACTCAGAGCTACTCTCAGACACAAATCAGTTGAAGATCTGTAATGTATGTTCATACAACAGTTGAGGTGGTCCATGACTCAGGCAACTCAGATCTCTAGTGTGAACTCAGACTAAGCTAAGCTAAGCTCAGGAGACATCTCGACACCTTTAGTACCTCTAATGGGCCCAGCCATCCTAAGGTGTATCCAGTGGACCACTGGCCCATGCATCAGGTCATCAGGTCACCTTTTGGAAACTCAGATTCAGCAAAGGGGACTGGAGGCAATGTCAGATCAAAACTGCAACTTCAATTTAAAGGGAAGGATACCACAAGGAATCCCAAACCCACCTAAAGACATACAGATTCAGCTCAGGAGACCTAAATTCAGCTGAGAGGACATTCACTTCAGAGGAATCTGAAAATAGGCCACTTGTCTTAAGGTACAAATGAGAATGTGTCAGAGCCAAATAAAGGGTCCCAAGAAGCAACATGAGGATTCCAGGCGCACCTAAAGAAACAAAGTCTCAACACAGGTATCTTAAAACAACATTTCATCAATACAAAATTCAGTACAAGGGAGCTCATTTCCAACTTAAAGAACCACATGTCAATCCAAGAGAACCCAGACGTCACTCCAAAGTAGCTAAGTGTATACCAATCCATATCAGAGGAGGACACATCCACCAAAAAGAAAAATGGACCCATGTCCCACATAGGAAAACTCAGACCAAACTGAGGAACACAAGCACAGATAGGGCTTCCACAAAAACTACTGGGGTTGTAGAAATATATCACAAAATTTCCCAAACATGCCTCAGGGAGGTCAAAACACACCTCAGGGGATCCATACATGCCTTAGGAATCCCAGGACCAACAAAAGGGTGCTGATAAATGTCACTACATCTAGACTTAGCTGAGACACTCAAGACAACATTTCAAGGGTCTTACATTCTCATAAAATGAAACAGACAAGTTACAGTGAAACACATTCCTATATTAGTTTTGTACAGTTATGGTGAATAAAACCCAAGGAGTCATGATCACCATACCTTTTCAGGGATTAAGACTGACTAAAGGATTTCAGACAATGTGCCAGGTGGATCCAGATCAAACTCAGAGTTTCAGACCAAACTGAAGGGAGAAATCCTACCAAAGGAAACACATATTCAACTAAAAGGTCTCAGTACAGCTGATGCAAACTCTGCAGAGGCAACCCCAAACAATACCACAATACTACAATATTCCAGAACCATATTAAAGGATTTTGTACTCATTACAAGGGAACCAAATCCAGTTTAGGAGACTTAGATGCAGCTTAGAGGGGCCAGAGTCACCACAGGAGATCCCAGACAACATAATAGGTAATCTTAGACTCTACTAAACAAGTCTCAAACTCAAATGAAAGAGCTAAAACCACACACAGTAGATGGCAAATCAACCTACGGATATACTGATCCAAATCAGGCATCTGTAAAGAGTGCCCCAGTGGATCTACACTGAATGCAGAGATTCTCAGAAGCACCTCTGGGGTCATCACATCTATTATAGAAGACCCAGTCTCATTATGGAGATTCAGCTGAGGAGACTCAGATTCCAGATAAGGAGGTTCCACCACAAACCTGAGGGGTTCAGACTTGGTTAAAAAAAGGCACAGTCTCACATCATGGGACACTGACTGACTCTCAAAACCCAGTTACACCTTAGGAAAACATGGGCCAAATTCAGGGTATGTGGAGTCACATCACCAGAGAATCTACTTTTCACTTCAAAAATGTCTCACACTTACCTTAAGAAGGCACAGACCTCATCAGAAAACTCTACAGGGTCTCAGACACTCATAAAATCCTCAGACCGATATCAGGAGATGCATTTCCTTCTAGGTTTCACATACCCACCTCAGGGGACTCCAGACAGTTTCAGATACCCAGGATCTAAGCCTCAATTAGAGAACATACATTTACCTGTAATTAGTCCATATTCAACTCAAGTGACCCAGAATCAGTTTGAGGCAATGATCTATGTGAAGAGATCCCACACCCACCTTATGAGACCCCAATTCAGTTAACATATGCCCAGGCCACATCACAGGGTCTTAGAGATACTTATAGGAAGACCCAGTCCCACTATAGTAGACATACGCACATAGTATGGAACCAAAACTCATGGTGACCATTAAAAACTAAAGGTAAAACAGAAATGCTCAGAATACTCACACTGAGACCCTTGATCCTCAAACTTCACACTAGATGGCTCTAAATTCAAATTAGGGATTCCCCCATCCACATAAAGAGGCTCAGAAACTAACACAGGGAATCACATAAGGAACTCCACATAAGAGATCTAGACTTATCACAGGGGACCCAATCACCTCAGTAAATCCAAGCAATTTCTGAACATGTTCACAGTCAACACAAAGAAACCTAGCCAAACCTTAGGTGAGACAGATCTTCATCAAAGGGTCTTGAGTCAGTTCATAAGACCTATGTACACCTGAGGGTATAGAGATTCAGTTCAAGGAAGAAGGAAATATACAATAGTAGACTAAGTACAGGAAAATGAAGACACACTAAAGTAAATCTGATCTCACTTAGGGGACCCAACTCTGTTCACACATTTCCAGATAAAGCCCACCTACCACAGGGACTCAGTATTCTTCAAGAGGCAAAGATTCTGCTCAGAATATAATGGACAATATGCCAGGTTGCCTCAGACGCAACCAGAGAGTCCCATATCTAAATGAAGAGGCTAAAGACTCAAAACATGTGATCCCAAATGTACCAAAGTCATACATATCTAGTAAAGGGAACACTACTTAATTCATGCATTCCCAAATGACGCTCTTCCAAATTAGTCTTTAACAGAAGGGACCTGAAAATACCCAGAGGGTCCCCAGTTGCAGGTCCTATGCTCATAGCTCCTAAACTCAGTTCTGAAGATTCTGGGCAGCACATCAGGTGGTTTGACAGAATGTCACTGAGTTCAGGATCCAATAAAAGGGCTAAATTCTTGCACATAAAAATCACTAATCGAGGCAATCAATTCTTAATTGATTAAGACTCAGTTTAGCAACCACTAACAACACTCTGAAAAAGCCCCACTGGAAGCAAAGGGTTTCAGACACATCTCATAGAGTCTATATATCAGTAGACAGAAGCTATACTAGCTAGATATTACTGATTCAGCTCAGAGACACCCAAGACTAATTTGGAGAAACACAGAATCATATCAGAGGATCCAGACTCGTTTATGGAGACACAAACCCTTCGCAGGAGAGAGTAGACATCATTCAAATGAGAAGGTATCAGGTAAGCTGAAGACATATATCAGAGGTCCAAACAGTCCCCTCAGTGAGCCCCAAACTCACTTTATTGAGTCTAAGACACACCTCTGGAAGAACCAGTTATAACTGAGGGCTCCAGGTCCAAGTCAGGAACCTATGACATACCTTGGGACACGCAGAATCAATTCAGAAATCAACACACAAAATATACAGGACCAAGAACATACCTCATGGGCCTCAACTACCAAAAACCCATACAACTGAATTATGGTGAGATGGACCTAGCCCTAGGAATAACATATGTATTACCAAGTAATGTGATTTATCACTAGGATATATTAGACTCATCTCGGAGAATACAAATGAATCTTAAATATCCAAGACTAAACCAAGATGATCAAGATTCATCTTGGTCCTAATTCTGGACCATAATTCTGGGGCCTAATTCTACTTTATAGTACCCAGATGCAGATCAAGCATCCCTAGACAAGATCTCTTGTGAGAGCTCAGAATCTCACAAGAATGCCAATGAGGCATTTACTACACAACATTAAAGGGGGCTTAAAACATATTTCAGGAAGCTTAGATATCTGTAAAAACCTCTAGAATAAGCTTATCAGACTAAGATCTTTGATAGTCAACTGTATAATCACTTGAGAACATCAAATTTATTTTAGCATACCCACCAGGACTTGTCTCAGGGACTAGCTGTCTTCAGAGGACTTATATTCAACTCAGACAATGCTAGATATCATGTCAAGTGGACCCAGACAATTTCTAGAGAGTACAAGACCCAGATGGATGGCTTAAGACCTACAGTGGATCATAGTCTCACATAAGAAAACACAGACTCAGTACAGAACCCAGACCTGGGCCCCACATCCCAAACAAAATACCAGTGGGCCCACATTTAGCACAGCAGAACTCAGAGACAGTTCAGAGTATCCATACTCAGCTCAGGGAATCACAGTCATCATTACAGGTAGTCCCTAGGCCAAATTCAGAGAGTGAGAGCCCTAAAGAAGTAACTAAAGTCCCCACACAGCAGAACCACCTGGGCTAAGACTCAGCTTATGCACTACAAATAACACCTTAAAAGGCCCACATTGAGAATATGGGATATCAGACCCAATGCAGGAGACCATAAAGTAGAACCTTCAAGCCATGCTCTGGAGACATAAATTCAATAGATCCCGGGTCTGAGGAACTGAAGCTAAAGAGTTCTGCAAGACACACTGCCACATTAGAAGACCCACTCTATTCAGAGGTCCTGTACCCACTTCAGGGCCAGGACCCAAAGCTGGAGACCAGATACCCACCTTAGAGACCCATATCCAGAATCCTCAACCTACCAAAGGTGATTCCAAGTCCGTATCAGGGGCCAGCACACTCAGCTCAATATATCCTGGACGTGTTTAATGGAGTGCCAGACCAGTTCGGAAGACCACTGTTAAGACTCTGATCAAGAGAGAGACCTCAGACCCAACTCAGACTTCTAACACTGAAGGCATCCTCAGACATCACACAAGGAGGCCCAATACAACACGCAGAAGCCCTTAATTAACTCTTAGGTCCCAGGCCATATAAATGCACACATACTTTTGGTTCCTCCTGAAAATACTCCATGGAGCACAGATCTCATTAAGGCCTACATTATAGCTCAGGCCTCTTAGACAATAACTCAAGGAATCCAAAATCCTATTCAAGGGATTCAAATTTAGGTCAAAAGACCAGATATCCATCTCAGCGTGTCACCATACTCACATTAGGAGGCCTACACTCACCTCGGGCATTCCAGACCACGTAACAGACAGTTTCATATCTAACTCAGAGGTCCAAATCCAATACAGGAATCCCAATATCAAAGTTAGTAGTTTAAGACTAAGCTCCCAAACCGAATATCCATGTCAAGGTATTCAGGCAATCCAGCATTGTCAGAACACAGCTTAAGAGACCTATGCTCTTGTTATATAACCCTAATTGATATCTAGGAGTTTCTGTCCACTCATAGGCCCACACCACCATAATGAACTCCAAAACCACATTAAGGAATCCAGATTTAGATTAGAATACCTAAAACCAAAATCAGAAAACCTGGCCTAAGCTTCGGAGACCCATGTGATTCCATGTGATTCCCCACTGTGGGCTCCTGGACCTGCAGTTAGGGACCAGAAACCCCTATCAGGGAACCAACTTCATTCAGGTATCTTAGGCAAAATATTAAGGATATTAGATCCATCAAGGGATTAGACTTAGCTTCAAAGATTCCAGAAATGATTCACAGTTTGCCAGATCCATGCTTCAAAGGAGCATAAACCCACTTCAAGGTAATCAGATCTTATTCAGGTGACAAAAGACTGACTTCAGCAGACCCTAGACCCATTATTGGACTCCAGAGACACAACTCAGCTCCAAGGACATCCATTTTCCCAAGGAACCTAAAGCCAATTTAGGAGCCCCCAATCCACTTAGGGTGATTCAGATTCTACCTGACTTATCATGTATTTATCCTCAAAATATTAACCATGTCATATATTAAAAGTATTGTTGGATTGACTCTGGTGAAAAAGTCGCCTAGGAATATGATAAAAAAGACAATTATTAAGGTTGAAAATGAATGTAAATCAAACAATTGAGTTTAAAGGATCCAAGTGTCCTTACCTGGAAGCATGAAGATGGTAATGATAATCTATCTGATAAATTTTGCAGTTCCTGTTGTGGTGCAGTGGAAATGAATCAGACTAGTAACCATGAGAATGTGGATTTGATCTGTGGCCTTGCTCACTGGGTTAAAGATCATGCGTTGCCATGAGCCATGGTTTAGGTTGCAGATGTGGCTCAAATCCTTTGTGGCTGTGACTGTGGTGTACGCTGGCAGCTGTAGCTCCAATTCAGTCCCCTAGCCTGGGAACTTCCATATGCCATGGGTGTAGCCCTGAAAAGCAAAAAAAAAAAAAAAAAAAAAAAATCTAACTGAATCTCACAGTTTATAGTCTGAATATTTTGGTGTTAGGTTTCATGCGGAGCAGTTATTTACAACTTCTGTAGCAGAGCCACCTCAGGAGGCCAAAATCATGTCCAATTCTAGTCCATGATTAAAGAATTTTGCTTCTTTAACTTATCCATGCAGTCTCATTCAACATACTATTCTATCTATGATATTTCCTAAAAAAAATTAATAGCAAAATATATTGAGTAAGCATTTCTTTTTTTTTTGATGGGTAAAGAATTCTGAACAATTTTATTGAGATATAGTTGACATAAGTTGTATCACACAAATATTTGATATATGTAAATATTGCAAAATAATTACCACAGTAAGTTTAGTTAACATCTATCATTTCACATAGTTACAATTTTTTGTGATGAAAATTTTTAAGATCTACTCTTTTAGAACTTCCAAATATACAATACAGTATTGCTAACTATAGTCACCATGCTGTACACTACATGACTAGAACTTATTTATTTCACAACTAATAAATATTTCACAAACTAGAAATGTGTGCCTTTTGACTACATTTACCCAAATCGCCTACCTGCACCTCCTGCTTCTGGCAACCACCAATCCATTCTGTATTTCTATGTGTTTGATTTTTTTTTAAGGATTTCTTTGTATTTTATCAAGGATGCTTTAAAAATACCAATTGTTGTTTTATTATTATGGACACATTTTCTTTTTCCTCCCTTCCTTCTCCCTTCCTCCCTCCCTTCTTTCCTTCCTTATTTCTCTCTCTTTCTTTTCTTTTTTTTTCCCCAGAGGTTGCAGATGTGGCATATATCAGTTCCCAGGGCATATATCAGTTCCCAGGGCAGGGACTGAATCTGAACTTCAACTTGCAATGCCAGATTCCTTAATGAACTTCACTGGTCCAGAGATTCCTAAACTACTGTGCCATAGGGGTAACTCCCATAGCTTCTGGTTATCATTTGTGTGTGTGTTTTACTAAATCATTTAATTTACTATGGCTCTATAACCCTCTTTAATATTCAGAAGAGGAAGTTGTTAGAATATTCTCTAAGTGATTCCTCAATGTTGATTCTTCTAGATGAACTCTAAAAATCTAATTGGGAAAGCAATGTATGTAATAGGTAAGTACATACGTGTAATTAAATATAAATGAAAACATCCATATGCATGCATGTATAAATATTCACATACATATTGATAAACAGATACACATATGCATGTATAGATACATATGATTCCTTAAAATTTTGGTCACATTGTCTATAACATTTACATACCACTAAATAGCATTTAATTTTATATTGAAGTCATATTAGAATATCTAACTCCAAATCTTTCTTCATGTATTTCAAAGGGTCTTATTCTTGCACATTTCTTAGAAAAAAATTTTTTAATCTGTATAAGGATAAGAGTATGTCATTTAATAGGATTGAAGCAGATTACGACAACAATCAAATGAGGTAATTAAATCAATATGTAAAGGAAGCGCTTCCTACAATAGCCAGCACAAAATAAGTATTAGATGGTTTATTTATTTACTTACTTGCTTATTTTTTAGGGTTGCAACAACAGCATACGGAAGTTCCCAGTCTTAAGGTGAAACCAGAGCTGTGGCTGCCAGCCTATACTACAGACACAACAACACCAGATCTGAGCCCAAATCTGTGACCTAGCTGGCAGCTTGCAGCATCATAGTATCCTTAGCCTACTCAGTGAGGCCAGGGATTGAACCCCCCTCATGGATACAAGTTGTGTTCTTAATCCCCTGAGCCACAGTGAGCTAGATGGTTTTATTTTTATTTGGCCATTTGGTCTGCAATACTTATTCCAATTAATGAAATGGCCCTGTTTCTAATACATTACCATTTGTATTGTGATATATATGTGTGTGTGTGTATATATATATATGTATATATATATATATTTTTTTGTCTTTTTGCCTTTTCTAGGGCCTCTCCCATGGCATATGGAGGTTCCCAGGCTAGGGGTTGAATCAGAGCTACAGCTGCCAGCCTACATCACAGATCACAGCAATGCTGGATCGTCAACCCACTGAGTAAGGCCAGGGATCGAACCTGCAACCTCATGGTTCCTAGTCAGATTTGTCAACCACTGCGCCACACTGGGAACTCCTGTATTGTGATATATTTAACTCATGCTGTCTTTAGAGGTTTTGTTTGTGGATGGTATTGACACATAAGTGTTTTCATCTGAGTTCTATGAAAGTATAAAAAATATGGAGTTCCCCCTCTGACACAGTGGGATTGGCAGTGTCTTGGGAGCTCAGGGACATAGGTTTGATCCCCAGTCCTGCCCAGTGGCTGAATCTATAGTCCAACTGTGACTTGCAACTGATCCCTGGCCCTGGAACTCCATATGGTTCTGGGGAGGCCAAAAAAGAAAAACATATTTAAAATAAAAACCATTTATGTCTATATGTATATATGAATGTATGTATGTATGTTTATAAGCAGTATATTGCTCTTTAGCAAAATTTTCAGACTATCCACTAAAACTCATTATGAATTATATCTGGATCTTTTTTCCATTTCTTTTGAATAATTCTTGGTAAACTATCTTTTGTTAAGTTCTTTGTGATCTCATTTTCCAAATTACCATCATAATAGTGCACAAAAGATTTCAGACAATTATTTTTCATTTCTTTCTATTATTAATTTATTCTTCACCACACTTGAGTGTGTGTTCCATCATCTTCCTATCCCCCCTTTAGGCCTATTATTAGTGAAAGAATACAATGATAATTTACTTCTGTTACCTATAAAACATACAGAGGAACATAATTTAAAAAAAATATATAGTTTCATAGTTTTTGCTAGTCCCCAAAGAAATTAGGATTACAAATTAACCTTAGGATCTGTCTTAATAAAAAGTAATTACAGTATTTCCCCACTTTTGTTTAGAACCCTGAGATATATTAGGCATTACACTCAGGTGTGCTTAAGACATCAATTAACCTCACCATAATCATATCTGTTAATACTTTATCTTCCTTTTGAATATTGGATAAATTTAAGGGGTTAAACAGCTTATTCATTTTCATACAACTACTAAATTTTGAAGCTTATATTCTTTGTTTGCCTGACTTAATGTTAATTACCATATGAATTATGTCTTGCAGTCATTTATGTTTCTGGTTAAAGTGATTTTAACAGCTACACTATAAAATAAAGTAGTACATTTGCATAGCAGAGAATATGCTTCATGCTCTGGTTTTCCCCATTTTTCGCATATCACAAATCCCTGAACTCTCCCTGTTGATTACATGGAAATTGAGGCTATTCCCAAAAGTTGCCATATACATTTAGCATTACATATTGCTATACACTCTTCCCAGAAGAGGTAATTGTATATTGTTCCTCTCCTTTTTATTTTGCCCCACTGTTTTTAATAATGCATGCCTCTGTAAATATGGTTATCTCCGCCAACAGTTTCCTTAAATAGTGTATCTAATAAATCACAACACATTTTCAAATTTTGCTCAAAATACTCTTTGGCAATTTTTTTTACCATATGTCTTTTTTAAAATTATTTTTAGGGTTGTGCCTGGAGCACATGGAAGGTCCCAGGTTAGCTGTCACATTCAGAGCAACACCAGATCCAAGCCACAGCTCACTGCAACGCTGGATTCTTAACCCACTGGGAGGTGCCAGGGATTAAACCTGCATCCTCATGGATAGTAGTTGGGTTCTTAACCAAAAGCCACAACAGGAACTCCCCATCTATCTTTTGAAAATTTACTTTCTTTAACAACAGAGGGGGACAGATTATTATGTTTGTATCTGAGTTATTCTAAAAATAAATTTTCAAAAATGTGGGCAAATTTTAAAGTTTTGTGTTTTGTTTCATCTTTTGCAAATGGACATAATAGTAATACTATTAGAGGAATTCTAAAAATCAACTGGGTAATAAAATATATGTAGATCCTCTATCTAGATAGCTGATTTTGATAATTGCTTAGAAAATGAGTCATTTTGTGCATTACTCTTTTTTTAATTAGAGAAAAGTTTTCTCACACCTTTTATGGTACCTACCATAATGCATTATTTCCAATAATGCTTTCTTGGTGGTGTTTGCGCACAATTTAACATATTAAGTCTTCATTTGTGTTATCAGTTGATTATATAATCAGTTGATTTTTACTGATTATACTATTTAATTTCAATAACTTAATTGTTGCATTGTGTAAAATTAATCAATAACATTTATTTTCACAAACACATAATAAATTAAAACAAAAGGCCCATTTCACTTAATCCAAATGAAAAATATATATATATATAATGTTAACAAAGTCATAGAAAATTAATGTTTTTCTAGTAAGAAAATGGTAAATATGAAAATTTAATGTTAAGTAGAATGATTTTGGTCAAAAAGAAACCAATCTTTGTGCTAGCAGATTTGAAAGTGCCATTTTAAAAACAATTTTCTAAACTGTATATAAAGGTCCTTGATTTCACTGCTGAGTTATTTACATAATGGTAAACTATTATAAAGACATATTGATATTTTAACAGAAATGGGCCATATGGTATTATTTATGTAGTACATATAGAAATTCTAGGTACATTGTAATAGGAGAAATATAAAGATTAGCAGACATTAGTGTGATAAAATAAAGTGTAAGGAGTCAAATACCAGCTATTGGCTTTTAAGGATTGTAAATTTTACTATACAAACAGTATGACTACGTAAACTGCAAACAAATTCTAGAGAAACTACGGAAAAGTGTTTCTGTTTAACTTGTATTCTGTAGTTATTTAAGAGTATTTTCTAATATGAGATTTGATTTTTAAAATCATTTCTAGGAGTAATTTTATAGTGGGTGAGAATAATGTCAGGCAGTATATTTTATTTCAGGTATAGAAAAGTATTAATATTATGTTTATTGTACAGAGATTGATGTTAAGAGAAGTTGTCCTAAATGGACTATTTTTGTTACATTTGGAATTTTTAATTAAAATACTGCATATATTTCTGTAATGAAAAAATTGAGAATTATATTTTGAAATGTGTCCATTTCAAAGATGCTGCGGCTCTGAATTCGTAAATGTTTTAATTACTCCATTCTTTTCTGCTGCGGTTTTTCTTTTACTTCTACTACTAACTTTCCCAATGGCCGTCTTTAAAAAATACCAGCGCGGACACGACTCCGTGAGAACGATCATATCGCCAATACTGGGGAAGGGAACAAATTATGAATGAATATTTGAGAGCAAATATTAGCTTTTCTGCTTTATCGTTAACAGAAAAGTATAAAACACATTTGGCTGTTCTCACTTTCGTTACTGTCCAGTTATGACTTTCTTTGTTAACCCCTCCTCCACCTCTACCTCTTCCTCCTTCCCTACTTCCTCTGCGGCTGATTACTTGGATACATCCGGGGTTCTCTAACCTGTTTATATAGATTGCGCAGTTATTCTCGACCGTTAGTTCTGCTAGCGGTTGCTGAAAGAAGGCTGAGGCGGGATCGCTGCCGGGAAGGACTGAGAAAAGGTAAGGGTTCGGAATTTTAAGAACAAAACAGCTTTATACCTCAGGAGAAAGTTGGTAGTTATATCTTCTCCTCTTATGAAAAAGAGATTGGAAACTCAGGGTTTTCTCTCCGGCTTATTCACGAAGTCTTAATAGCCGAGGAAATTATTTTTTTATATAGATATGTAAGTGCTTTGTGGAGAAGTATTATCATACCAGTCTTTTCTTAAAACGTGGCGTTAATTTTTCTTCTTCCGGACAATCAGTCTCTGAGGCAGCAATGGAAAGCCAGTGAAGTTCCTGGCTTTTGTCCTCCATTTCGGGAATAGGGTGGGGGAGGGGACGACTGGGTTGAAAATGTGCTGGCTTTGGGTAGGGGACTGAGTTAAAACTGGGCAATACCCTACCGTGGGGCTTAAAAGTTTATCTTTGGTTATTGGTGTACCATCTGTGCTGTTTAACTTAGTTTTTCTTTGTCACGTTATGGCGGAGTGTTCGGCGGACATGACGCCTGACGCTGGCAGCCATTTTGTTTCACATGCGCTTTATGTGTGGCTTTTCTCTTGTGATTGTGGGGGTGGTTGAAAAATACAGGCAAGGTGTTTAACTGCTGTATTTTAAAAGTGCACCTTAGTTGTCTGATGACAAAAAGTTGATTCGCTTGAGAAGAGTCATGAAATTTTAATATTCTGAACAAATTACATTAGTTTCTTTGGACCAGTATTTGCTAAAGTCTGTCAATGTAGGTAACTGCAGATTAAATTTTACTCTATGAAAGCTTTAGTTCACTTCTTTTATGATCTAGAATTTTAAGTTTTTGAAATAAAAAATAAGTATTTTACCGATCATTGGATATGTAATTAAAAACAAATTGGAATAGGTAGGAGAAACCTGAAAATCCATTTCAGTTATTTACGTTTCATAAAACTTGCAGTATTAAATGTTGGAATACAGGAGCATATTTTATTGCTTGTTTTTAGTGTATTTTTTAGAACTAAAGTTTGAATGGTGCAGCTCAGAAGAATTACAGTAGCTTTACAATCTAATTTTTAGCAAAGTTTTTGTCAGATATCTATAAATGGAGCAATTGGTATGCCAGTGCTTATTTGGCTTTGTGTAACGATTCCTTTTTCAGTAAGAAACAAAAAATACCCTTTATGTATATAGGGTACTTAACTTGAGTTTTATTTATTTAGTTATTTTGTCTTTTTGTCTTTTCTTGAGCTGCTCCCATGGCATATGGAGGTTCCCAGGCTAGGTGTCTAATTGGAGCTACAGCTGCTGGCCTACGCCAGAGCCATAGATAGCAATGCGGGTTCCGAGCCTCGTCTGTAACCCACACCACATCTCAAGGCAATGCCATATCCTTAACCCACTGATCAAGGCAAGGGATCGAACCTGCAACCTCATGGTTCCTAGTCGGATTCCTTAACCACTGGGCCACAATGGGAACTCCTCCTTAACTTGCTTTAAATAAATGTGTTAATATTTGATGCTTGTTATATATGTGTGTGTATAATATATATGTATACATTTATTTTTGTTATGTGCATATGTATTTTTAACTACTAACAGCAAAATGGTGGAAGCAGATCGGCCTGGGAAACTCTTCATAGGAGGCCTCAGTGCTGAGACCAATGAAAAGTCTCTGGAAGCCATATTTGGGAAATATGGTCACATTGCAGAAGGTAATTCTTAGAACCAAAAGTATCTCTTTTCATAGTAAATGTGTATTGAATATATATTATTGGACAACTAAATTAAAATGCTATTTCTGTTCTTAACACACTTACATGGACACTTTTTAAAATAGAGTTTGTGTTTTATATGGGCAAAGTATTTATCAGCCAAAGGGCCCAATTTTGAGTCACCTGCTACTGAGAAGGAAAAAAACAATACTGTATACTGGGTAGGTAGTACAAGAAATGGGATATGGTAGAATTATTGACTGTTCATTTTTTAAATACTGGAAATCATATATATATATATATATATATATATATATATATATATATATTTTAAAAGTAACTTTAAGAAGGCTGTTACCATGCTCCGCCCATAACATCAAATTAAGGCCTTAGTGAAAAATTGTCACAATATTGGTATTTTTGAAAATATAAAAAGTTTAATTTTATGGCATTAAATTTAAAAGATATATGTATATTATAGTTCTTTTGATGAAGGATCGGGAAACAAACAAGTCCAGAGGCTTTGCTTTTATTACTTTTGAGAACCCTGCAGATGCTAAGGATGCTGCCAAAGATATGAATGGGAAGGTGAGAATATTTTAATAATGTCCTAGCTTTGTTTTTCATTTAATAACATTTCTAAGTTCCACTTCATTTAATAATATTTCTAAGTTCTGTATGATCCTTAACTTTTTTCTTTTTTTTGGTCACGTAAATACTGGAACCCCTGATTGGAAAAAAAGATTGAAATAAATGTAAGCTTTTTTAATAATACATGTTTAACATGTTTTACATTAGCATTCAAATAGAAATAGAAATTGTTTTTAACCTTCAAAGATCTTTAAAATTTAGAGCAAACTCCCATAAAGATAATTGTAGCAAAAATAAAGTGTTTATAAAAGCTGTTGCAATTCATGAAAATACTTATAAAACCTAGAAATACAATTAGTGAAGATTATTATTCAGGAAAAAAGTTATTGGGAGTTCCATTGTGGTCCAGTGATAAGGAATTCATAAGGACATGGATTTGATCTCTGGCCTTGCTCATTGGGTTAAAGACCTGGCCTTTCCATGAATTGTGATGTAGGTCACAGGTGTGGATCTGGCATTGCTGTGGCTGTGGTGTAGGCTGGCAGCTACAGCTTCCCTTTGACCCCAAGCCTGGAAAGTTGCATGTGCTGTGGGTGTGGCCATAAAAAGACAAAAACACACCCCCCCCAGAAACAAACAAAACAGCTTATTATTATTAATAGGGCAGGATCATTGACTTCAAATAGGTATTTAGTTCTTTATGACAAAAAATAGTATGAATAAATTGATGAAGTTAGGTATTAGAGTATGTAAAGTGCCTCCCTGCCTCTAACTTGCTCTTTTCTCCTGAAGTTTTCATGTTGTGACCAGAGTTATGTTTGTACAATGTATGTAATTATTTTACAGGAGTAGTTGAAGGTTTATTTTGATCCATTTAACATTCAAATGAATAAAACAGCATTTTTTTCCTATATCTTAAAGTCTAGTGATTGTGTCTCTGTACCATTTAAACTTTTCAGTGATTATGCAGAGTTCCTTAAAATTGCATTAGATCACTCCACTCTGGACTCTCTTAGCTTCATTTTTTTCATAGATTATCCTAGTCTATTTTATAGTTCTGTTATTTGAGCTCTTTCCAATATTCCATAGTTATTTTAAATATTTTTTCCTTTTTTGGATTTGTGAAGAGTCATTCTTTGGTGTGTTAGCATTATAACTTTTTCCTTAAAAATGGAATTTGCTGCGGTTTTTTATATTAATGTCTTCCACATACTGTAGATAATTTTTATACCTGCACCATATATGTAATTAGTAAATTATCTCCAGTACTTTTTAAGTTCTCGTAGTGTTGAATACATACATCAATTCCCTTTTTTTCTGTAGGTTAGTTTCTGGTACGTTGAGGGCACTTGGTACATATTGAAACTTTTATTTTACTTTACTATTTTAAGGCATGGTAGTACACAATCATTTTAATTCATGATTTTGTTTTGGGCACAGAAATAAACTTAATTTATGAAGATTAATTGGCAGTGATTCCTCTTTTATCTCTTTCAGTCACAAGAACATACAGCTTGTACAAGACATTCCTAAATTCTTAGCATATATTTTATTGTCAGGGTTTTATTTAGCAGCTGATTAATGGCTGTGAATAAGACAAAATATTTTCTTGGATACTGTATTCTAGGGTAAAAGATAAATGTGCAAATAAAATATGATTAATTTCATAAATGGAAACATTAAAGATAATAAAGTAGGTAATTTAGATCTTGTGGGGAAAGGATACTGTTTTATACAAAAAAGATCAAGAAGTATTAGCTAAATTCTGAGTATTTAGAAGCATCCAAGTGTAGGTCTGGAGAATATTTTAGACCAGAAACAAAATGAGGCCCACATGGTGGGAATAAATGGCAGTTGAGGCCATTATATTGGGCTAAGATAATACCTACTACGAGTCTTTGTATGAATTTAGGGTTCAAGAATGTTTTTCAAAAACAAGTAACCAGTGTGGTTTTTTAAATTTTTATTAGTTTTGGTTTACAGTGTTCTTTCAATTTCTGCTGTACAGCACAGTGGCTTACACATTCATATGTATACATGCATTATTTTGTTTTGCACCATCTTCCATCATTTAGATCAGTCGTACTATGGCTTGAATTAGTTCAGAAATCACTTTGAACTCTGTAAAAGGGCTAAATTGATAAATTTTCTCTCAATTGTTAGTAGAAAAAAAAGTAAAGACTAGGAATGAATAATTTTGACTAAATGCAAGAATAATTTATTTTTTTAAATCACACAATCTTTTATATATCTTTGGGACACTGAAAAATTTAAATGGTGGAAGTACACAACCTGAGTTATCCATTACAGAAAAAAGTTTATGTTCTCTCATGATAAGTGATAGTTACTACTTTTTTTTTTTAAGCCAGAAATTACCAGAGGACATTTGAGGAAATTGTAATAACCAGTACCTGTACTTTGTGTTGTGTGACCTAATGGAAAGCATGGTTCTAATTAAAAGTTTAATTCATTTGGTACTGTGGAGGATACCATCATTTCACAAGGAAATGTTTGCTTTTGGGGAAGAGACATCTTGAATTAGAGTAATAAGGTAAAATTGATGTAATGTTATGAATGTTTTTAATCTTCTTAGTCTTTGGATGGTAAAACAATCAAAGTAGAGCAAGCTAACAAACCGTCTTTTGAGAGTGGTGGTAGACGGAGATCACAACCTCCTGCAAGAAACAGGGGCAATCCAAGAAATCTGAGTTGTGGAAGAGGAGGAAGTGGAGGAGCAAGAGGACGTCCCTCACGTGGAGGACACTTGGGTAATGTTTTAAAATAAAAAGTTGTAGCCATAAAACTGAAAAACACTTTATATAGAAATGCCTAAGTTTTTATTTCCATCTTTTATAACCAAAGTAATCTCTAAGAATATATTAGATGAGAAATTACCATTAATTGATAAGCAAAATTATTTCTAAGTGGTTAAGAATTGTTATGGCTTAATTTAATGTGCAGAAAGTATTAATGGCATAGATTTTAAACTAAATCCAGTTTTTTTTTCTTGCCATTATTGCTAATTGGCTTTCCAGTAATTTTTACAAACAATTCATTTCTATTGATCATACATCAGCATTTTCCTCAGGATGAATAACTTTATATAAGTTTAAAAAATTTATATATAATAAACCATCAAAAATACATTAGTTTTTATTCTTAGAGTATTCTTACTATTTCTTAAAAACACTGGAGAGTTTTGAAAACTACACAACAGAAGTTTCTCAAGATGTCTGCAATTCAGGGATAAACACTTTGTATTTTAGGATTGGCCTTGCAGTATTTGTGTTGAGTTTGTATGTGCAGGCATCTGTGCAAATACCCATTTTCACTTTGATGAGGGTTTACTACCAGGGTCTTAGGTAATAAAATTTGCATGTGGCAAAATAGCTGTTGGAGCTCTAGAGACCTTCAGTTTTTCAAAGTTGTCTCTGATTCAAGAAAATAGTAAAAATCTCTGCTTTTCAAACATATCTGTGTGTGTATGTGTTGGAGAGGAGTGAGTCATTGAAAACTGGTATTTGTGAACTACATTTGGAGAAGTTTTTACTTAGGAAGGGAGGAACTTTTCATTTCTAAAAATCTGTATAGCCAACAAAATTTGTTTCATCTATTAACCATGTCTGTTCTTCAGAAATAAAATGTTTCTTCTATTTTTGATAATAGATGTATAATAAGTATTTCCCTAAGTGGAATTTTAGGAAGTGTCCAGTTAAGAATAACATAGTTTTGTTTTTCCCAACTAAATTGATTTTGAGAGAAGTTAACAAGTTCATATTCTACCATTTTCATTTTTACTTGCCTGTGTACAGGGAAATTGGAATGTATCTAAGCATTTTTCCAGTTATAAAGGTAAAAAATATTTAATGTGCATTTCTTAAATATTGTCAAAATTAAGCAGAAAACAGCCTTTTCATTGAAAAATTAATGTTACAGATCTTTGAATAACATAGGCCTGAACTGCATTTGACCCTTTAGAAGCAGAGTTTTTTCAATAAATACATAGTGCATTACGACATAATCTGTGGATGCAGGACTGAGGATAATGCAAATGGTTATCTAATCCATGTGTATGTATATATCTCTCAGTCTGTGTACTTATTTTTTTCGATGGGATTTGTCTGATGCCTTTTATTTTTAATACTTGATTTTTTATGCCAAAATCCCATAACAGTAATTTATTTTCCTCAAAATGTTTTAAAATTCTTTTTTTATATTTAATTTATCTAGGTTTTTCTCCACTCTCTATTCTCCCTAGACTTCTTTTACACTGGTAGTTCCTTTTTTCTTCTTCTTATGGCTGCTCCTGTGGCATATGGAAGTTCTAGGGTCAGATTGGAGCTGTAGCAGCCGACTTACGCCACACCCATAGTGTTGGATCCTAGCAACATCTGCAACCTAATCCAAAGCTTGTAGACTGCTGCATCCTTAAGCACTGGGCAAGGCCAGGGATAAAAATTGCATCCTCACGGATACTTCATCGTTTCCTAACCCACTAAGCCACAAGGAGAACTCCATACCAGTGGTTCTTGAGTTTTTCCTTGTATTTTCCACACTGATTTTTACAGCAAATCTTTGAACTGTACTAACTTTTGTTTCAGAAACATTTCATTTTATTGTTTTAGACAAATGTGAAAGCTGAAGACTAAAAGTTGTGAGTAAAGATTTATAAATAGTAATTTAAACTAGGCCATTTTAAAAAAATGTTGATTCTACTTAACTAAAAAGGTTTCATTTAAACACAGATGATGGTGGATATACTCTTAATCTCAACATGAGTTCTTCCAGGGGACCTTTTCCAGTTAAAAGAGGTCCAACCTCACGAAGTGGAGGTCCTCCTCCTAAAAGATCTGCTCCTTCTGCTCATGGACGAAGCAGTGGTGGGATGGGAGGACGAGGTAAATGCTGTATAAAATAGAAATAGTTGTTTCTTCTTAAAGAAAATGAGCTGTTTTAAATTGAATGCTTAACTTTAAATTCAAAACAAATTGCCAAGTATATAGGTATATTTACTGTTCACTAGTTTGTTTATTGATTCATTGTTAGGAAATAATTCTTTAACTTCTTACTATAAGTATTATGTGATTAACACCAAGGTGGAGAAACACATCCATGTTTGCCAAAGAATTTCTCTTAATTTTTCTTTTAAGTTACTGGTACATTTTTTTCATTAGTAAATGGCTTTTTTTCCCCCACGTGATTTTAATATCAGGTTTTTTGTGAAAATTATGTCCTCTGAGATAATGTTCTGGCATGTGGGGTAGTTTAGCTGTATGTAATGGCCGCTAGGTTTTTATTTTATTATAATAAACAGTAATTGAAACTTGCCATATTAACTGTAGTTTATGCTTTTTTTTTAAGCATTGTTGTCCTTTGATAGGATAGAAACAAAATTGTCATTATTAAATTGCTGTTTCATACATTGAATATTAATGAATCTAAGTGTAACATGGTATTGACTTCAGAGTATACCCAAGAAGCCAGGGAGCCTTATAAGTTTATATTAGATGATTAGCTTTAGTAACCAAAATATGGGAAACGCTGACCTCTAGGAATTAGAAGTAAGAGTTAGCACATGAAGAGACATTAACTAGAGATTGGAACATGTTCAGTGTTTTCCAAATGAGCGCTTTTGTATTGCTAATATGCAGTAGTAATCAGTATTACTGTCAGTAACAAATGAAAATAGTAAAGTTTGTCCATTTAAGTTTATCAGCATAAGAAAGAGGCAGTTACTTGGTGATTGGATGTGTGTTGGTAGTTAAGAAAAATTACTTAATATTTTTTTCAAATTTTGATAGCTTTTGCCTACTGATAGTAATTTAAAGGTTATGCAGAATATAAAGGGGGGGAAGTTGTCAGAAAATAAAACCTTCAAAAATAACATTTAAAAGGTAGACAGATGAAACCTTAGGAGTAGTTTTAATTTTTTTTTTCCCAGAAAGTGGAAAGATAGTTTTTGGAATTGTTTTTGAAACATTGCTTTCAATTCTGAGATATTTACATAAGTATTTTTAATTTGAAGCTCCAGTATCACGTGGGAGAGAAAATTATGGAGGTCCTCCTCGCAGAGAGACAGGCTCTTCTCGGAGAGATAACTACATGTCACCAAGAGATGACAGTTATGCTACTAAAGATAGGTAAAAGAAAAGAAAATATGTGATTTTTTTTTTTTTTGTCTTTTGTCTTTTTAGGGCTGCACCTGCTGCATATGGAGGTTCCCAGGCTAGGGGTCACATCAGAGCTGTAGCTGCTGCCCTTGCCATAGCCATAGCAATGGCAGATCGGAGCTGTGTCTGCGACCTGCACCACAGTTCATGGCAACACTGGATCCTTAACCCACAAGAGGCCAGGGATTGAACCCGAAACCTGATGGTTCCTAGTTGGATTCATTTCTGCTGTGCCACTGTGAGAATTCCAAATGTGTGAATTGTTAAGTCATGGTTGATTTTGTTATTAAATTTACCTAATATAGCTAAACATTTAAAAGTGAATAATCCGGTAATATCTGGTACACTCTCAGTGTTATACAATCCCCACCTCTAGTCAGTCCAAAAATATTCATGACCCCAAAATAAAATTCATAAGTCATATTAACTATACTCTATGGAATATTTTTAATCAGTCATAAAAGTTCAAAGTACTAATTGATGCTACAACATATTCCATTGTGAATGTAGTTAACATGGATTTTTTATCCGTTTGGGTTATTTCCACCATAGTATTGTTGTGAATATTCATGATACAGGCGTTTGTGGAGTACCTGTTTTCATTTCTTTGTGAGGGTGTACTTAGGTGTGGAATTTTTGGATTATGTGATAATTCTTTAACTTTTTTAAGGACCCATCAATTTTTTCCATAGAGACTGCACCATTTTACATTTCTACCATCCAGGCCCAGTATTTCAGTTTCTCTGTAATCACTAATACTCAGTATTTTTTGCTTTTTAAAATTGTAGCCAATATACTGGATATAAAATAGATGTTTCATTTTGGTTTTGAGTTGTGCTTTTCTAATAAATAATTTGAGCAATTCTTGATATCCTTGTTGGTCATTATGTTTTTTTAGAAGAAAAGCATATTCAAGTTCTTGGCATTTAAAAAATTTTTGTTTCTATGTTGTCAGAATTCTTTGTGTATTTTTTATGTCAGAAGTCACATTTACATTTACATTTTTTTCTTTAAGTTACTCGAGCAGAGATTATCCAAGTTCCCGTTATACCAAGGAGTATGCTCCACCACCTAGAGACTATGCATACCGTGATTATGGACATTCGAGTTCTCGGGATGAACATTACTCTAGAGGATATAGGTAGTATACAAATTTGTTTTTATCCTAAAGCTCCTTGAAATACTTAATTATGACATTAATTCTTCTAAATTTAGTGATCGTGATGGCTATGGTGGGGGTCGTGAGAGAGATTATTCTGACCATCCAACTGGAGGCTCATACAGAGATTCGTATGACAGTTATGGTAAGAGTCTAGTTGCAACTTGTAAATTACAGACTTGTAACAGCTAGGTTGTCATTTATTCTAATTTTACTTTTTAATTTCTCAAAGGAAAACTTTAGTACTGTCTTTTGATTTGTTTGAATATCTTTCATTATTTTTCTCATAGCTCACTTAGAATGAAATGCTCTAAAGGGTAAATTTGTCATCTCAGTTTTTTCTTCTTACAAAAAATTTAAGTAGGGAGATTTTCAGTAGTAGCAACATGAAAATCAGAATTTAAGTTATTTCATTTCATCCCATCCTATCCTACCCTATTCTGTCTTTTAATTTTTTTTATCTAAGAGCTGCACCTGCAGCATATGGAGGTTCCCAGGCTAGGGGTCAAATTATAAGTATAGCTGCCGGCCTGCATCATAGCCACAGCAATACAGGATCTGAATCTTGTCTTTGACCTCACCACAGCTCACAGCAGGGCTGGATCCTTAACCCATGAGCAAGGCCAGGTATCAAACCTGTGTCCTCATGGGTTCTAGTCAGATTAGTTTCTGCTGAGCCATGACAGGAATTCCCAGTTCTTTTATTTTATAATAAACTACTTAAGCTAAAAATAGCAGTCTCTAGATGGGCACTCCAAGTACATTAATTTTGAAATAAACAGCTTAAGCCAAAAATAATACTCTTCATAATATCTTAACAGCATAGGCAGATAAACTGTCTTTTCAAAATATTTAGTATTTTAGGGTCATGGTAATGATAACAAAAAATGCTAATATTTAAACTTTACTTACTGACTTTATAGGTAGCTCTCGTGGTGCACCACCAGCCCGAGGGCCCCCTCTGACTTACGGCGGAAGCAGTCGCTATGATGATTACAGCACTACTAGAGATGGATATGGAGGAGGTCGGGAAAGTTACTCAAGCAGCCGGAGTGATAGTTACTTAAGTGGTCGTGAGCGCGGTGGCAGACAAGAACGAGGGTTTCCATCCTCCATGGATAGGGGGTATCCAGCTCCTCGTGAATCCTATAGTAGCTCTGGATATGGGGCTTCCAGAGGAAGTCGTGGGGGAAGCCGATCTGAAAGAGGAGGCCGAAGCAGATATTAAAAATAGTTAATGTACTAAATTTCTTTAAAAGGAAAAATTTAGAAGTTTATTTAGAAAAATATATACTTTTAGTACTTCTAGAAGAAACATGTTAGTTTGGGGGGAAAAGACATTAACTTGCCCTCCATGAATTTTTCAGATAAGATTAAAAAAATGGAATAGTTTAACATATTTTCATAATTGTTTATGTTAATTGAAGTTATATTTGCATTGAATGTTAAAATTCTCAGAGTAAAAAATTTCATGAAATGCTTTTGTCTGATTTTACTGCTTAAGCATAAAAGCATTTGGAGGGTGAATTGTGCTGTTGGCCTAAGATTTCCCTTTATCTTTTAGCATAACTGCATCTGTATTGCAGTATTCTTCACAAGCTGTGCCTGTTTTCCAGTTAGGCTAAATGAATTACGTGTTGTTTGATAAGGTTTGAGAAGTCTGAAGGGTGCAAAACAATGTTTGCCTCATTACTGTAGTTTTGTGTGTCTCTTTAATTCTTTGTAAGAAATGGTATAAATTGAAAGAAAAATTAAAAATCTAAAGTTAGGAATCAGTTTTCTTACCCATATTCAAGCAGCAGATGACTAAAGTTGGCATAATGTGGAAACAGATTTTCCACCTAAATCAAAATGGAACCTGTTAACTTTTCTTAATGTGTTTTAATGAAAATAAATGCTTCTAGTTGAAAAAAAATGGAAAGCAAAAGTTTTTATTCCTGATTTTAAACTTACGTTGGAGTACCTGATAGTTGATGTTAAACACAAAGGTTTTAATAAGAACATTGAGAAATTAGTTATCTGGAGGGCTAAGGTTTTTTTTTTTTAATAATTTAGGCAGGAATTCTTTTAATTACATTTAAGTTGAGTGAAGAAAATCATGGGATTTTACAGAGCCATTAAAATTTTAATGAGCAAAGTCAAAAGTATTTGTTAAATTCTTGCAGAAAAATGTATTCAAGCTGAATTGAGAATTATAACAGGTGGCTGACTCTTAAAAGCTCAGAGAACTGTTGTACCTGATACTTTACATGAAATTCATTAGAGATGCATAGTTCAGCATGTACAAAGCAAGCAGCAAGTCACTGTGACTTCTTAGAGCTGGGAGACAACATTCTTTTTGTTACATTGCTTGTGTTAGGGAAAAAATTATCTTTGGACAGGCATTTCTGTCTTTGAACAAGTTTGTTAGTGTGTAATGCAGATGCTTTTTGCACATCAGGGAGGAAGAAGACCCCCTGAAAAAGGATTTCTAGGTTTAGTTTTTATTTGGGCTTAAAAGTTTACTTCATGATTTCTGCTGTTTTGACTCTTAAGTCTTTTGATAGCATGAGATGATCAAACTTGATCTCTGAATGCCAGGAAAGTTTCTTGCCTGATTTGTATCATGTCCCTTGGTTCTGGGTCTTTAATACCCTTTATTTTTTCATTTTAAGGGGGTTAGACTGGGGGGAATGTTTGGAAAGAATGGTAGTCAATTCCAGATTGATGCAATGTGAGGCAGAGAGTTTTTGAAGGAAACAGAGCCTGTTGTTCCCTGGCCACTGCCTCTCCAGTAGGACCATAGGGAGCAATCTGCAGCCTTTTCTTCCTGTTATTTTCCCTTTACCTTCCTCGCCCAGCTGGGCCCTTACCTGCTGCTCCTTAGTCATCATGATAGATCTTCTCACATCACGGAGGATCTTTGAATAGTGATTCTGGCGAAATCACATCTCTGTCTAGGAGTGCCCTCACCAGTTTTCTTTGGCAAACTTCCACTCAGACTGAGTTGCAAGGAGACCTCACTGAGATCGTAAGGGGTAACTTTATCATTTTTTTGACTCTCAGTACCCCCGTTCTATGGCACATAGGCTAAGGATGTTTTTTGCAGTCTCTGTCCTTGGCTCTATTCTCAACCTGGAAGGAGTTTGACCCAGATAGTCTTAACATGGAAAATAATCAGAGGTTCCTTTCCTCTAGGTGTTCATAGACCTCAGCCAAAACCCAGGTTTGTGGGACTCTCACCACATGTCTCTCTCTTGCTGCTCTGTTGCCTTGTCCCGTCATTCACCTCCCCACTAGATACTCATGAAGACAATTTCTGTCCTTGATCTCACTAGCTTCCTCCTCAACCATCTACACCTCAACCCCCACAGCTTTACCTGGACACAAACTCTTCACCCTACACCTGGTCACGAAGACCCAGTATGCTCCCTGAGAGAGAAATTGCTAATGGAGACTTAGACACTATCAGGGTTCCTGTTCCCTTCCCCATGTCTGATCTCCCCAATATTCAGATAAATTAGGGTCCTTTCACCAGAATACTGCAATTTTTATTAAAGAATTTCAGGCCTTTAACATAGCATTTTGCTTGACCTGGCAGGACATTCTTGTGGTCCTAACCACTTGCACCCCTAAAGAGAAGGCCAGAGTCTTGGCTTTGGTCCAGGACTGCTAAAAGAGGGCAAGATAGAAGTGAACATCAAAAATGTCAGTTACAACAAGCTCAGGGAAGTCACATAGTGAACTTCTGAAAACCCAGTCCTTTTTCAAGCCAGACTGGTGGAGGCTATGAACAAATGCACTAATACAGACCTGGACACCAGTGAAGGACAGACTGTTCTTGCAGTGCATTTTACAAGCTAGGCTTTGCCATAGAGAAAAAATGAACAAACAAAGTAACAAACACAAAAAATAGAACAGGGCCCATAAATTCCATTCCTGGTCTTAACTGACATGGCCTTTAAGTTCTCAGGGAAGACACAAGTATTGAAGATTTTTCTCCAGCCTTAAGGGAACAAAATCATCCCAGAAGGGATTTGCCTGTGACTTTGAGATGCAGATTTTCTATCTAGCCTTCTGGAATCCTTACCTTCACCACGTATTTGAAATACAAATTTTAGGAAAAGGTACCAGTTGGAAGTTGAATTCTTGGGGACAAATAGAAATCCTGTGTCTTTTTCATAAACATTAGTGAAAAGCAGTTTAGCCATCTAGACGGGTGACCTTGATTTGTTCCATCTGTCAGAAGCCCAATTTGAATCTAGTCTCTTTTGTAACGATGGGTTTTTCTCAGTTTGTGATTCATGGCTGAAACTTCAGAATGTGTACCATGAGTTCTCTGTTCTGCATGTTTTTATGTAACTATATATGTGTTGTGGATGTATAGCATTGTCAAAATTGGTTCATAAAAGAGTTCTAATTAATTGGCTTAAAAGAAATCAAGTGCTAACATAAATTCTCAAAATACAGAATATAACATGCCAGAATTAATTTTAGGCTTAGTTGAACTGGAAAATATTTAGTATTAAATTAATACCAGGTACTAAGATTTGTGGATCTAATTAATATAGCCATATATTTAGAGTTGTCAGAAGTAAGTGTAATACTTTTATGATACCTAAACTATATACTAGAGGTAAAATAAGACTTGTTGCAAATTTGTTAGCAAGAAAAATAACTTGGTCATATTGAATAGCTAGGTCCTTTCCAGATTGGGTAAGATACTGAAACATTAATTACTAAATAATGACTTAATTTCACAGAGAAACTGAAGATATTTAGAACCATTAATATGTTTGCTGCCACACCAAGATATTTTCTATAAGAAAGTACATGATTTTAAAGAGATTATTTATATTTCTGTTTACTAATATGGATAAGGAAGTGATGGAAACTTTGAAGAAAATGAATCCTGGTGCAATAAAAATTTGCAAATTTATTATAAAAGTAAGCTAGTGCAAAACTTGAATTTGGTCCCTCTCTCTTTTTTTTTTTTTTTTTTTTTTGTCTTTTTGCCATTTCTTGGGCCACTCCCACGGCATATGGAGGTTCCCAGGCTAGGGGTCTAATCGGAGCTGTAGCTGCCAGACTACGCCGGAGCCACAGCAACTCTGGATCCAAGTCGCGTCTGCGACGTACACCACAGCTCACAACCCATGTCGGATTGTTAACCCACTGAGCAAGGCCAGGGATCAAACCTGCAACCTCATGGTTCCTAGTCAGATTCGCTAACCACTGCGCCACAATGGGAACTCCTGGTCCCTTTCTTAAGAGCTTTTCTTGAAATACTGACCTCAACAACAGATTTTGTGATTCCTTTTCCTTTAATCAATTTGTTTTTGCCTATGAAACCTTTTTGTTCTAATTGAATTCTTTGGTTAATTTGGTTGAATGAATAAGTAGTTTACAGTAATCTATGATTCTAGTTTACCAGGTGTCTTTAAACTTTTCTTTATATGTTTTAACAAATTCCTTAGCATCAAAAAAAATTTTTTTTTGGACTTTGTCTTTTCTAGGGTTGCACACACGACATGTGGAGTTTCCCAGGCTAGAGGTCTAATCACAGCTGTAGCTACTGGCCTATGCCAGAGCCACACAACATGGGATCTGAGCTGTGTCTGCGAACTACACCACAGCTCACAGCAATGCCAGATCCTTAACCCATTGTATAAGGGCAGGGAACGAACCCACAACCTCATGGTTCCTAGTCGGATTCATTAACCACTGCACCACCACGGGAACTCCTGTTACACTATTTTATTTATTTTTTTGTCTTTTTGCCATTTCTTGGGCCGCTCCTGCGGCATATGGAGGTTCCCAGGCTAGGGGTTGAATTGGAGCTGCAGCCACTTGCCTACACCAGAGCCACAGCAACAGTGGACCCGAGCCGCGTCTGCAACCTACACCACAGCTCATGGCGCCGGATTGCTAACCCACTGAGCAAGGGCAGGGACCAAACCCGCAACCTCATGGTTCCTAGTCTGATTCGTCAACCGCTGCACCACGACAGGAACTCTGAGAGACTCTAAATTTAAATTAGCATGGCCTAGTGTTAAACATATAAATCTATCCCGTAATTGTAAAACATTATGTACCTTGGATGAAGCCTTGCTTGTTGTTCTGATTGAGTATTACTAGCTTTAGAAGAAAACATATTTATGACCAGAGTCAGAGCAGGTATTATTAATTGGCCAGGGGAGGGGAATCCTATGTAATTATGTCAATAGTGACCTGAATAGTATTTTAAGTTTTCCAAAAGAGCCAAATCAGAAGTGATAACCATGAAGATAAAAAAGAAGTAGTAGTTGCAGGAAATTGACTAAAAGCCCAACAATTGTGTAAATAAAAGCAAGGAAAAAACAAATATCCGGTTCTGGTAATCTTGGGATAGCTTATCTACTTCTAATGTCTTTTTTCATATTGGCATTGGAGTGATTTTTGTTTTTGTTTTTTCTTATTAAAGCCTTGTTTCAATGTGTTTGAAATCAGTAATTCTCTACATAGGCCAATGCAATGCAGAATCCCTTCTTAAGTGAGAAATACAAATTTGAGTTAATTTTATATAGGTTGTTTTGTTATATTTTGTTTTGCTTTTGTGCATGAGGCACTTAAGTATACCTGATTAAAAGAAAAAAAACAAACTTTTGTCTACGTTGTAGACATCCCTTTAAATGATAATTTTTTCCAGTACGTATAGTTCCCTGGTTATCATGAGGGCATCTTATCTTCACCCAAAGGTACATTATAGCTATCAGGTTCAGACAAGCTTGGAGTATTTTTCTTAATAATTCAACTAAACTTTAAAATACTGTAACAGGGAGTTCCTGTCTTGGCGCAGTGGTTAATGAATCCGACTAGGAACCATGGGGGTTGCGGGTTCGGTCCCTGCCCTTGCTCAGTGGGTTAATGATCCGGCGTTGCCGTGAGCTGTGGTGTAGGTTGCAGACGCGGCTCGGATCCACTGTTGCTGTGGCTCTGGTGTAGGCCAGTGGCTGCAGCTCTGATTCAACCCCTAGCCTGGGAACCTCCATATGCCGCGAGAGCAGCCCAAGAAATGGCAAAAAGACAAAAAATAAAATAAATTTAGAAGCTCTCTCATGCTGGGAAAAATTAAACTATCTGGAGTTAACCAGCCTAGTAACACAAGAAAATCAGGCTGAATACCTATGGACAAAGCCAGTATATAATGTACTTAAAGATGATGAACAGTTGAATCCATTTGAACTGGGGATATACTGGGCTTCACCTGGTGAAATCCCTTGACTTAAATTCTTCCTTATGACTTTACCAACCCTCCTAGCTATGTTATTTTATATTAGCTGTTTTACAATATAGTTATTTCTTGTGCTGCCAAATGTGTAACTGAGTCTCTGATAAATTGGCAGGCAGTTCCAATAAGATTAGTAATATCTACATATGGGAAAAAACAAGAGGAAATAAATTTTCCTGGACCATAATAGGCTAGTAAAACAGGTGGTTCAGAGATTTTGGCTACTGTTAATAATGTCTTGTCCAGTTTTAGCATACTGAATGGCTTGTCAGTGAAATCTTTGCCGGAAGTAGGAATGAGCATCCCTAGCACCATGAGATAAATTGTTCATGAGATTTAGATGCTTCTCAAATGTGTGGCCAGGAATTCCTGTCATGGTTCAGTAGTTAGCATTCATGAGGACATGGGTTAGATCCCTGACCTCACTCAGTGGGTTAATGATCCAGCATTTCTGTGAGCTGTGGTGTAGGTTGCAGAATGTGGCTTGGATCCTGTGTTGCTGTGACTGTGGTGTAGGCTAGTGGCTATAGCTCCAATTTGACCCCTAGCCTGGGAACATCCATATACTGTGGTTGTGGTCCTAAAGAGACAAAAAGAAAAACAAAAAACAAAAAACAATATTATGGTCAAATTTATGACCATGGGGGAGCTCTGTGAACTGGGGATTGGCATATGCCTTCTGCCTCTACAGGAATTGAATCATGAGTTGTTGTAGCTGCTGACCCTTAATACACAGTGAAAAGAGCTGAGGGTGGATATCAGGTGTGAGGCCCTCTGTGCCCTGGGAAAACTGACAGAACAGGTATTCAGGTAGATACGTATTTTCAGGTAAGGATTTGTAAGAGCCTAAATTCTTGCATCTTTTTGTATCTATAAAATCACTAAAATCATTAACAGTGAAATCTGCTTTGGTTATTAAGGAGAAAAGTGAAATTTAAAAATAGACTGGAGTAGCTCTAATTCATACTTCCAAGGTAATACTGTGTAATATTATAGGAATAATTCTAAACAAGTCTTTGTATTGCTAAGAAATTAGGTTTATATACTGTGTCAGATTGTTACCAGCCATTCTCAATGTAGCATCAACTGGCAGCTTGGAGTTGCAACCTTAAATTTTCAAGGTTTCCTGTTGTAACAAGAGAAAGAGGAGACATGAATATAGTGACAGATAACTACTATTAATTATGTGTTAATACCACATCAAATGTTAAAACCAATGTAAGATAAAATTACACAACTGGCTGCCTGATCTCAAGTCTCTTGGAATACCAGTCCAGAGAGACTTTCATGTTTATTCTCCTGAAAAGAAATGAGATCTATTTTGTATATAAACATTCAGGTGTCACTTCTCAAATTATTTTTATGTAGTGTTAGAACTACATAAAAATATATGAACTTCTAAATGGCTTCATTCCTTTGGACAGAGCAACCCAAGCCTTGGCTCTATCTAAACTACAGTTAAAAATGTTACCAAACACAGTCTGGTCCTTCTTACCCCTCTTGGGACATGATTACAATAATTCCTTTACTAGTATTTGTCCTCAACATTTAAATCATTTTAAGTCTTTTTTTTCCCTAGAATACAAAAAAAAAGTCTCCAAATGGTAATGTGACAGGGATATCAACAAGCCAACACCTGGACAATGTTGGAACCACACCTTCCTCTCATGAATGCCCTGTGACAAAGAAGGTAGAGCAAACCCAGAGTCCTACAATGCAGTTAGAAAGTAGTCAGAATGGTCTTCATCCCTTTCTCCTTATAATCTGTGTTCCCAGATGCCATAGAGGGAAATAGGCAGGTAGTTAGTTATTACCAGGTACTCAAAAGGGCCCGAGACTTGGCACTCAAGAAAAAGAGATGGGTGTGTTGGGCTTCAAGCCACCTTCAATAGATCTCAAACCTCTGGAAAAGACAAGAATTATCAGACTTTTAACATTGCCCCACTCATCTCATTATAATGCCCCCTCCCCTACCTTGAGCAATCTGGCCTACTACTTCCAACCCCCTATAGGGCCTTATAAGCCCCAGCCAACCATCAAGTGTATCCTAAGACCCCTCTCTCCCCAACCCATCAGCATACTAGCTGGTATGTCCCCAGACTTCTCCTTACACCCTTGGCTATAAAAGCAGACATAACACCTGCCTGGGGTTGACTTTCCCTGATCATCGGGAAGTTTTCCACTGTGGTAGCAGCATTTATCTCAATTAACTCTTCTTTCTCTTCACATTGCTGTGCTATAAAATTATTTTTCGAACACACATACTTGCACTATGACATAAGCTATATTATGACATAATTTATATTTAGTGTTAGTATTTCTCATACTATAAATTTAAAATTACTACAGTTATATAGTCTGAGATAAAGAGGACCATGATCTTGAAAATTTATTTGCTTAAAGGGGCTATATCCTCATAATTTTGTAATTGCTTATTTTGCATAATTTTGTTAAGTTGGTATTTTTAGGTTACAACACATTTTTTTCATTAGTGAGTTGTCTATTAATTACATTATTGTGTCTTTACAGTAGTTTGTTTCATTTTTAAGAATCACTTTTTGAGGTTCTGGAAGCTTGGGAAATTTTGAGGTTCTGGGATCTGGCACCAATGACCAACTGATCAGAGAGAGAAAAACATACAGATGAGTAGGATGTGAAGTTCAGCTATGCTCAAAAATACATTGAAAATCCACCTATATATGTAAGTATTTGCACAGAAAATTTTCTATGTGCTTACAAAATACTCCATGGTTCCTACAGTGGAAGAAATACTTCATTAAAATGTGTAGAGAAGAACAAAGTAGAAAAGGGAAAAGGAGAAATGAAGCAGCTCAGAACCTGTGTTCCTAGGAGGGAGTTGGAAAGAGGTAAACCCCCACACCTTGGGAAGTCTCACACCAATAAGGAAACAAGCTGGAACAGAGAGCAACTTTGAAGTATTGAAAGAGAACTCAGCAACAGCTGAAAAGCAGTTGAAATGGAAACAGACTTATGAAAATGGTCAGTGTCACTATTCTGAACTTCTCAACCATATGCTGATGCAATCAGGAGCTGGGAACTTAAACTCCAGCTTCAGATATCTGACTCAGAGAGCTGAAGCTGGCTAAATGGGGAAAAATAAGGATTGGTAGTATGGGTATAGCCAGAAGGGACTAGAGTCTTTTGTGACTATATTTGAGGCTTAAATTGAGGAATACTAGTCAGACTTGTAGGTTAGAAGCCATTGTTAAGGGTTGCTGGAAGGAAGGGCATGATTCACCACTATAACCTTAATCTCTGTGAATTATCTCAGGCTGCAAATGCCAACTGCTCAAGCTATGGGATCTACCCTCAAGAAGTAGCTACTTATGTGAGCAGCCCACCACTCTTAAGGCTACAAAAATGGGGAACGAGAGGAGGTAACTCTTGGAGCTGATGGGGTGGTAAGCACAGAACTTACAACCCACCCACCCAACAGCCAATCAGGGGAACATTGAAGCAATTGCTGAAACAGCACAAATGATCCTGGGAGCCTGAAGGGAATTTGTGAGCAGGCAAAAAGCTGTGATTTTTTCTCTAGGGGGTAGAAGATGAATTTGGAAACTATGCATATGCTGAGGGAACCCACAAGGGGAATCATGGGTGGGCCTAGGGGGCAGAGAAAATTATTTCTAAAACATCACAAAAAATTTTAGGAATTAGAAGGGGCATCCTGGGTGGGAATAAAGCCATAGTTTGTCTAAGGGGTTGGATGATTAACGGCTTGGATGTGAATTTGGGAAAAATGCAGATGTTGTAAGAGTCTGCATGGTGCCTCTTGGGTGGGCAGAAAGCCTTGGAGAAACAATTTAGAAACGTAGGAGCACCTCAATATATAAGACAACTGCTGACAGCCATAAAAGGAAAAATCAACAGCATTGCAACAATACTGGGGGTAATTTAACACCCAACTTACATCAATGAACAGAAAATCAACAAAGAAACACAGGTCTTAGATTACACCCTAGACCAGATGGATTTAATGGCTATTTATAGAACATCCCATCCTAAAGCAGCAGAAAATACATTCTTTTCTCATACAAATATTCTCCAGGATAGATTTCATCTTGGTCCACAGATCAAGCCTTAGTAAATCCTAAAAAGTGGAAGTTTGTGGACTTAATAATGACGGCCATTCTGACTGGAGAGGGTGTGGAGAAAAGGAACCCTCCTGCACTGTTGGTGGGAATGGAAGCTGGTACAACCACTATGGAGAACAGTTTGGAGGGATCTCAGAAAACTAAATACATATTATCATATGACCCAGCAATCCCACTCCTGGGCATATATCTGGACAAAACTTTCACTGAAAAAGATACATGCACCCCTATGTTCACTGCAGCACCATTCACAATAGCCAAGACATAGAAGCAATCCAAATGTACATTGACAGATGATTGGATTAGGAAGTGGTACATATACATAATGGAATACTACTCAGCCATCAAAAAACCAAAATAATTCCATTTTCATCAACATGGATGGAAATAGAGACCCTCCTACTGAGTGAAGTAAGTCAGAAAGAGAGAGACAAATATCATATGATAGACTTATATCTGGAATCTAATATAGGGGCAAAGGAAACTTTCCACAGAAAAGAAAATCATGGACTTGGAGAACAGACTTGTGCTTGCCAAGGAGGAGGGAGAGGGAGTGGGATGGATGGGGTGTTAGAGTTAACAGATGCAGACTATTACTTTTGGAATGGATTAACAATGAGATCATGCTGTGTAGCACTGGGAACTATGTCTGGTCACTTATGATTAGCATTATAATGTGAGAAAAAAGAATGTATACATGTATGTGTACATGTAAGTGGGTTACCATGATATACAGGAGAAAATTGACAGAACACTGAAAACAAGCTATAATTGAAAAAATTTAAAAAATCATTATATAAAAACCAAAACAAACAAAACCTGAAATTATTTCAAGTGTTTTCTCCAACCGCAATACTATGGAGACTAGAATTCAACTATAAGGAGAAAAAAAAAAAACAACCCACAAATTCCTGGAAGCTAAATAATATGCTACAGAACATTGGATTAGTGGATCACTGAAGAAATAAAAGAGGAAATCAAAATATATTTAGAGACAAATGATAATGAAGATACAAGTATCCAAACCACATAGAACACAACAAATGCAAATCTGAGAGGGATTTTACCACTATAGTAATAAAATATTTTCTCAGGAAAGAAGAAAAATGTAAAATAACCTAATCTTTCACCTAAAACAACTAGAGAAAGAAGAAGAGACCAAGGCCATAATTACTATAAGGAAAGGAGTCAGAGCAGAAATGAATGAAATACAATAATGAAGATCAATGAAACTTCAAAATTTGGCGCATTGCAAAGATAAACAAAATTGATAAACATTTAGCCAGACTCAAGAATAAAAGTAAGAGGGCTCAAATCAATATACTTAGAAATGAAAAAGGAGAAATTGCAACTAACTGCACAGACATACAAAGAGCAAGGGAACACTATAAGCATCTATATGCCAATAAAATGGACAACTTGGAAGAAATGGTCAGATTCTTGCAAAGGCAAACCTACTGAGACAGAATCAGGAAGAGACTGAAAATATGAACAAACCAATCATAACTACTGGAATTGAAAATGTGGTTAAAAACATTCCAAAAAACCAATGTCCAGGGCCTGATGGCTACACAGATGATTTTATCAAACATAACAAACACAAGACTTAACACCTACTCTTCTCAAAATATTTAAAAAATAGCAGAGGAAGAAAAATTCCCAAGCTTATTCTATGACACCACCATCACCCTGACACAAAATTAAGAAAAGGATACCAGTAATTAAGTAAGTAAATAAATAAATGAATAAAATATTTTAGAGGCTCTTGAAGTTTCTCTAGAGAGTCCATCATTTAAAGACAAAATCAGATTTTTGTCTTTTGACCTGTATTCTTCCTTTTTCCCTCTTCCTTTATCCTGATGAATTAAATTTTGAATTGCTTAATTGCTAAAAAAATTGGTAAAATATCTTTGGATTTGTTTTTAAGGTACTTTTCAGTTTTATGGCTTATGTAGCCCATTCTTTCCAATTAATAGAAACTATATATTTATCTTCCAGTTATTCAGCCAACTATATTTGTTTCTTCATTCCTTTGTCTAAATAACTACTCATCATTGCCATAAACTTAAATTTATATTCCTTTAATTTAATTGCAGTCACTGATAAACATATAAATGCCATAAAACAGATTTTCAACCACTTAATAGCCAGATTTAATTTTTTTGTGAGTGAGTAATACCCAAATCTTTTAATATGATTTCTCAGACACCATCTAAAATTTGTTTTTCATTTTTACTATTTCTTACCATTAAAATAGAAGATTTAAAAATTTAAATTATAATTTTTGAAATAATAAAAATTCTTTATTTTCCCAGTGTAAACTATATTTCTCTCTTTCACTGGACTGGCTTGTGTGTTGTCAGTTGGTCTACTGAAAAGATGACATACAGCTAAAAACAATAAAACCCTTAGATTAGGGAAAAATTACAACTGATTAAAGATCAATTTTATTACAATACATGAAATTGTTGACTACCTGTCTATCTATCTTCTATCTTTGTCATCGTCATAATCTCTTTGTCTAAATTATGAGAAATGTCCATATAAACACTGTGAACTGGAGCTTAGCACTTGACATTTTCCCTACATATATTGAATTGTGAACTGCTGCAGCTGTCAACTTGAGCACCCTCTGCAAGGAGCTTAGGGTAGAGGTCAGAAGTGCGGCACCGTGTGTGTAGTAAAAATGACAGAACAGATTTTCAGATATTTACATAATTTCAGGGAAGGATTTCATAAACCCAATTCTTTCACCTCCTCATATTTGGAAAATCACTAAAATCCTTCATAGGGACCTCTGCTCATGAATAGTGGTAGTCTTCACAAAACTATCAGCTAACTTCTGTAAAATGTGTGCTTGGTTGCATGGACTTCCCCTTCATAGATTTTCCACCTGCCCATAAACTTAAATTTATATTCCAGACTCTAGTCCTCATTTTGCCCCAAATAAAATTTAGTTCTCAATGTTTAAATTATGTGAAAAAAAATTTTGGGGGGTCTCTTTAGGACTGCACCCATGGCATATGGAAGTTCCCAGGCTAGGAGTCGAATTGGAGCTGCAGTCACTGGCCTATGCCAGAGCCACAGCAATGCCATATCTGAACCATGTCTGCAACCTAAACCACAGCTCATGGCAACACTGAATCCCTAATCCACTGAGAGAGGCCAGGGATTGAACATGCAACCTCATAGTTCCTAGTCAGATTCATTTCCACTGCTCCATGATGGGAACTCCAACTTATGCATAATTTTTAAGTTGGCCATTATGGCAACAACTAAAAAGGATCCAGAACAGATTTATTTCCTTTGATCATCTCTATGAAGAACCAGAACCTTGGTAACAGTAAAGGCCCCTTGTGCCTTTCTGCATTTTCAGGGAGTCCAAGTGAGTTTCTACTGGTTGTGTTGGTGATCCTGAGATTTATTTGGAAGTGTGTAACACAGATCTGCCCTCTTAATTGAAAGATACTGGGGGTGTGTGTTAAAAGATACAAGGGAATACATGCTCAGTGGAAATTCTTGGGGAATAGTTTCTCAATGGAAATATAAGGTAAGGACTGCTTGAAAGGTCAGAATAATTCCTTAGTAGAGAAGACAGGTGGGGGGGGCTTGGTTGAAAGATAAGATAAATATCCTCTCAGTGGAAATGCTTGGGAGTGCCTGGTTTAAAAGTACAAGAGATACACCATCCATGTAAATACTAGAGGGGGACTAGTTGAAAGACACCATAGAATACCCATACAGTGAAGGATACTGGGGAGAATGCGTATAAACATACCAGGGTATAAACACTCAGGAAAGATTCTGGGGGGTACAGCTTGAGATAATCAAGAGAATACTCCACTTGACAGAGAAAATTGGGTGAGAGTCTTGCTTGAAAGTTACCAAGATATACCCTCTCAGTTGAGATGCTGTGTAGGGCTTGTTTAAAGATGCCTGTGTTACCCCTCAGAGGATATCCTGAAGGAGACTACTTGAAAGTTACTTTTGAACTCCTTCAGTGAAAGATAATGTATGAGTTTCTGTTGAAAGACATCTTAAAATGCCCTTTCAGTAGAGATGCTTGGAGTCAGATTGAAATACTTTCTCAGTGGAGATGCTGGGTTTGGTTGAAAAATACCAGGAATATCCCATCAGTGGGATTTTTGGGGTTTTTCTCTGAAGATATAAGGGAATACTCCCTCTGTGGAAATTCTGAATTGGGGACTGGTTGAAAAATACAAGGGGCTACACACTCTTCAGGACATTGGGTGAATACTGGTTGCAATGTACTGTGGAAGACCCTGTAAGTAAAAATTCTTGGGGGCATGTTTGAAAGATACTGAGAAATATCCCCTCAGAAAAGATACTGAGTGAGGCTAGTTTGAGAGATATTTTGGAGTACTCCCTCAGTGAGGATACAGGATGGTTGAGGAGGTGGTGTAGTTAAAAGATTGCCAGGAATAACCCATTTGTGGAGATACTGGTGGGGGGGGGTCTAGTTGAAAAAAAAAAAAAAAAACAAACACAAACATAAAATAATCCCTCAGTGAAGATAATGGTGTGGGGCTTACTTGAAAGATAGCAGGGAATGCCTTCTAACTGGAGAGGCAGGAGGTGGCTGAGTTAAAAATTTTTGGGTAACATCCCCCACAGTGGACATGCCTGGAAGGTGTGTGTCCACGAGAAAGTTTCCAAAGAATACCTCTTCAATGAAGACATGGGGTGTGGGGGTGTGCTTGAAAGATAGCAGAAAATAGCCCCTCAGTGGAGAAATTTGCATGGATCTGGTTGAAATATATGGAGGAAAACCAGCACAGTGGAGGTATTGATTGGGGGGATGCTTAAAAGATACCAAACAATACCCCCTAAATGGAGAGGTTGGAGGGAAATCTGTTTGAAAGATACCAGAGAATAACCTCTTACTGGATACTAATGGGCTTATTAGAAAGATACCATGGAGTAAAACCTCATTTAAAATTCTGGTGAGAGGGTGGTGGAAAGATACCTGGGGATATGGTCTCATTAGAGATTCTAGGGTGGGGGAAATTACTTGAAAGATATCAGGAAATATTCCCTCAGTGGAGATATTGGGGACTTATTGAATGATAATAGGGAATAATCCTTCAGTGGAGATGCTGCTGGGGATTTATTGCAAGACACAAGAAACTACTTCAAGTGAGCATACTGTAAAGTGCCTGGATGAAAGATAACAGAAATTATCCTCTCAGTGTAGACACTGCAGGGGTGTTGGTTCACAGATACTGGGCAATACCCCTCAGTGGAGACTGTAGGGGAGGCTGGGTGAAGATACCATGGAATATTTCCTCAGTCAAGACACTATGTGTGGTGCATTTTACTTGAAATTTACTAGGGACTACCACTACAGTGAAATACCATGGGGAGCTTGGTGGAGACATCAAAAATACTATCTCATTGGATATTTTGTCGGGAGGCTAGTTGAAAAATACCCACTCAGAATAGATTCAGGGAAGATGCTTCTTGAAAAATACTAAGGAATTCCCTGTCATAAAATATACCAATGGAAAATTCTTTGAAAGATACCTTGGACAGTCCCTCAGTGGAAATGTTGGGCTGTTGGGTAAAGATTTCAGGGAAAAAATAGAACAACAACCATAAATATGTTGAAGAGGGCATAATTGTAAAATACTAGGAAATACCTTATGGTAGAAATTGTGGGACCTCGAAGGAAAGACCAGTGAATTCCTTCCATATAAATGATACTTAGGGGGCTGGGTAGAGACATAGTAGGGAATACCCCTCAGTGGAGATGATGGTGGTGGGACCTGGCTGACAAATTCCAGGAAATAAAACATTGGAGGGGATACTGTGGGTGTGAAGTTCAAAAGTTACAGAAAATAAAGCCTAAGAGCAGATGTTTGAGGGGTGCTTGTTGAAAGATACAAGGGAATATGATCGTGGAGATGTTGAAGAGGGTGAGTTGAAAGATTCCAGAAAATAATGCTTGAGTGGAGAGGCTGATGTGGTAAGGTGTTTAAAAGATAACATATAATATATTTTGATGGATTTCCTGGGCATGGACTGGTTAAAATATATCTCAGAGTATCAATTCAGTGGAGACATGAGGGGGTTCTTTCTTGAAAGATACCAGGGGACATAACTTCAGGAAGAGTATGATGAGAGGTCCTGGTGAAAGTGACCAGAAAATAACCCCTCAGTGGAATGCTGGTTGGGACATATTTGAAAAATACCTGGAAATACCTGCTTAGAGGTGGTAAGGCATAGGGCTGCATAAAAGATACATAGGAATACATATTTAGTAAGATATACAGAGGGTGCTAAGTTTGAAGATACCAGAAGATACTCCTTCAGTGCACAGATTTAGGCTGCTCTGTTGGAATATACCAGATAAAACACCCTCATTGGAAATGCTGGTGGTGGGGGCTGATTAAAACAATTCCTCGCTGGAGATGATAGGGCTGTTGCTGGTTGATAGGTGTCAAGGAATACCACAACAGTAAAGATACTGAAAGAGCCTGATTGAGAGAAAGACTGGAATAACCCCTCAGTGGGGATACTGGGAGAAAAGATGTTTGAAAGATGCAGAGGAACACATTTAATTGGAGGTGTTTTGGGCCCCTCTTCAAAGATTTCAGGGAACAGATCCTGAGTGTATTTGCTGCAGAGAGACTGAATGAAATATATCAGACAATGTCTCCTCATGGTAAACACTGTGGGGCACTTGTCTGGAAGATTCTTGGAAATAGTAGAGATTATGCAGGGACCCTGGTTGAAACATTCTAGGGAATATTTTTTAAGGAAGCATACCATGGAGGGCTTGCTTTAAAGATACCAGGGAATACTCATTTGTGAAAGAATTGAGGGGTGGCTTGGTGGAGACATGCCTAGAAATACCCCCTCTGTTGAAATTATTGAGGGGGTTTAACTGAAATACAAGATAATGCCCCATCAGAAGAAAACATGGATAGACACTGGGGATTACACTGTCAGAAGTATACTGATGTGACTATACAGTAGAAATTATCACAGCATTATAAATCAAATATATTTACTAAAATTAAAAAAAAATGAAGTCTGATGTGAAAACTACCTTGGAGACAACTTCAGTGAGAAGCTGGGGGTTTCTAGAGGAAATACACTTGGGATCCCCCTTCAGTGGAGTTTTGGTTGGTGGGGAATCTGACTGAAATAGTCCAAGAAATTAAATACCTAGGGAACCTGGTTGAAAGATTTTAGGGAATAAATCCTAAGTGGAAAATCTGGGGAGTCTGTTAAAGATTCCAGGGAATAAAAATTCAGTGGAAATAATGGTATGGGGGGGCTAATTGAAATATACAAAGAAATATCCCCTTAGTGGAGATAATGGTTTGGAGTTGCTGGCTGAAATATTGTAGAAAATAAACCTTAGTGGATAGGCTCGGTTGGGGGTTAGTGAAATATACACAAAATGCAACTTCAGTAAATTATCTGAGTGTGGCCTCTTTGAAAGATATATCAAAATATCTCCTCAGTGGAGACCATTGTGGGTATCTTGAAAGATACCAGGGATTAAACTTCAGGGAAAGTCTGGGGAAAGAGCCTGTTGAATGTTAGCAGAAAGTAATCTCTCAGTGGAATACTGAATGGGGCTTCTTTGAAAAAACTCCTGGGAATACCCCTCATAGGATGTACTGGGACGGAGGCAGAATGCAAAATACATAGAAATACCCATTTAGTGAAAGACAGCATGTAGGCTAGTTTTAAATATACCAGATATTCTCCCTTTGTGGGTTCATTTGGTGAGTTTTGGTTGAATGACACCAGAAAATGTCTACTAACTGAAAATAATAAAGGGGTCTAATTGAATGATTTTGAAGATAACCCACATCTGTGGTACTGCTGTGGGGACTTGTTGAAAGATTCCAGGGAGTGAACTAACTGAGTGGATATTCTGGAGGGGACTGGTAATATGATACCAAGGAAAACTACCTAAGTGTAGCTACTGCGAAGGGCTTGCTTGAAAGAAATTAGGAAGTGCCCAACTCACTGGATATAATGTGAAGGATTTTTTGAAATTTATGAGGAAAAAGTAGCACAGTGAGAGATATTTAGGAGGCTGTGTGAAGACATATTGGGAATTCTTGTAAGTGGAGGTTTGGCAGAGGTGTCCTGGTTGGAGGATTCAGGGAGTAAGCCTTCAGTTAAGATACTGGATTTGGGCATGGTTGAAAGATTCCAGAGAATAAACCAAAAGTGGATTTTCTGAAGTGAGCCTAATTGTAAGGCACCAGGAAATAACCCCTTTGTGGAAACACTGGGGTGCTTGCTTGAAAGATATAGGGAATACCCCACAGCGAAAGATACTGAGGTGGCTAAGTGAAAGCATGCTGTGGAATACACCTCAATGGAAATGCTGGGAGTGGGATCTCATTGAAAAATTCCAGAGAATAAAATATTAGTGAAGATGCTATGGAGGGATTTTGAAAAATTCCAGGAAAATAAAACCTCAGAGGAGATACTGGATTGGGGCTGGTTGAAAGATACCAGGGAAGCCTTCTTCAGTGAAGATGCTGGGTAGGGGGAGAGGGGTTGTTTAAACATTCCAGAAAAATAATCTCTCATTGGAGAGTCTGGAGAGGGACTGGTTGAAAGATAGGAAGAATATATCTTTGATGGATTTTCTGGGAATGGCCTTGTTGAATGATAACTCAGAATATCAATTCAGTGGAGAAAATGAGGAGGATTTATTGAAATACACAATGGAATAAAACTTCAGGAAAAGTATGTGGCAACGGCTTGGTGAAAGTTAACAGAAAATAACCCCTCATTGGAATGCTGGATATGACCTTACAATTTCTGCAAATGGAGTTGCTGGGGGTGCAGGGGTGTCTAGTTGAAAGACTGCAAGCATTATACCACGAATTGAGATTCTGGAGTTGGGGCTTGTTTGTGAAATTCCAGATAATAAAATAACAGTGGAGATTCTGAAGGGGGCATAAGTGTAAGGAACCAGAAATAACCCCTCAGTGGAGAAAATAGATGGAATTGGCTTTCACAAAATATGCCAGGGAATATCCATAAAATGAAACATACTGAGGGGTGAGTGGTGGCACACAAGGTAATAGTTCCTCAGTATAGATGCTGGGTGGGATGTAGTTGAGAGATACCAGAGAATATCTCATTATTAGTGAAAGAGAGGTGAGCCTCCACGAAAGATGCTAGGAAATATGAGCTTAAAATTATACTCAGAAATGTGGGTTTGAAAGATATTTTGGAGACACTGTCTGTAGAAATTCTGTGGGAGGAGTGTGAGATATATGCTGGTAAATATACCCTCAGTGAAGATGCTGAGTTGGGGGTTTGTTTGAAATATTCCAGGGAATAAAACACCAATAGTGATGCTTGGGAGGGATAATTGATGTATTTCAGGGAACAAACCATTGGTGGAGACCCTGGGAGGTGTTTGCTTGAAAGACATCAAGGAATATTGCACAGTGAAAGATATTGAAGTGTCTTGGTGGATAAATTCTGGGCATTCTTCTCAGTGGAGATACTTGAAAAGATTTCAAGGAATAAATCATCATGGAAATGCTGGGGGGCAGTTAAAAGTTTCCATAAATAAAGCACAAGAGGAGATGCTGCAGGGGCCTGGTTGAAAGATACCTCATAGTGAAATGTACTTAGATGGCTCAGTGGAGAGATAACGGTAAATATCCCTCAGTTGATTTACTGGTATGTGTGTGGGGCCTGGTTGAAAGATTTTAAGGGGATAAATCTCATTGGAGAAAATGGTGGAGGAAGCAAGTTGTAAATGTTCATAGAATAAGCCATTGGTGAAAATGCTGATTGTGGCCTGGTTGAAAGATATCATGGAATACTTTCTGAGGAAACGCACTGTCATAATCTTGCATGAAAGATACCAGAGAACCACATCAGAAGAGAATCATGGGGGAGGCTGCTTGAAAGATACAAAAGAACACTCTCTCAGAAAAAATGCTGAGGGAGGATGGTTTGAAAGATACTTTGGAAATACCAGCATCAGTGGAGATGCTGAGGAGTTTGGGTTAAAATATTCTGCGATAAAAGCATCAGTGGAGATGCTGTGTTGAACCTATAGAAAGATATAAGAGAATGCATGGAAATGCTGGGGGAATGACTGTTTGAAAGTTTCCAGGAAATAAATTCAGTGGAGATGCTAAGCTAGAGGGGTTGTTGAAAGTTAGTTGAGGATACCCCCTCAATGGAGACAGTGCAAAGGGCTTGCTTGAAAGAAATCAGGGCTTACGCCCTCAGTGGAGGGCTTGCTTGAAGTATAGAAGGGAATACTGCACATTGAAAGATAGTGATGCAGCTCAGTGGTGACATAGTGGAGAATTGCAACCCCCGCTTTCCTGTCTTTTCCAATCACATGAAATATGTTTTCCCATCCCTTCATTTTCAATCTATATGTGTCTTTTGCCCTAAGGTGGGTCTATCCTAGAGAGCATATTGTAGGCTCTTGCTTTTTTAGCCAATCTACCACTCTGTGTCTTTTGATTGCAGCATTCAGTCCTTTGACATTTAAGCTATTGATGAATACATATTTATTGACATTTTAAATCTTGTTTTCCAGTTGATTTCTCTTCCCCTTTGTTTCTTTCTTTTTTGTTGGATGATTTCCTTTTATTTTATGATTGTGTCCTTTTTTATTTTTTGTGAATGTAATGTTTGGTTTTGATTTGTGGTGCACTGATTTTCAAGTACGTTAACCCCTTCATCTGCTTGCTTTAGACTAATAGTCATATAGGCTCAAACACATTATAAAAAGAGAGTCTAGATTTCCTTATCTTCCTTCCATACAGTCAATGATTTTGAAGTACTTTTTAAACATTCTCATGTTTTTCCTTTTATTGCTTCTTGTGTTTCTTGGCACTTTTACAATTATACTTTTACAATTACACTTTTACAGTTGTCTTTTTTTAGATCTTTATACTGGCTTATTTAATTGATTTCTTTCCAATTGTAATTTCCTCTGTCCTATTTATTCTTTTTTTTTTTTTTAATTTAGGGAAGACCTTTCAGGATTTATTTTAGAACGTGTTTGGTATTACTGTATTCTTTTAGCTTTTGTTTGTTGGAGAAATTCTTTACTTTTCATTCTATTTTAAATGATATCCATGTTGGGTAGAGTATTTAGGATACACATATTCCCTTTTAGAACTTTGAATATATCTTGCCACTCCTTATGGCCTGTAGTGTTTCTGTAGATAAATCAGCAGATAGCCTTATGGGAGCTCCCTTATAAGTAACTCTTTGTTTTTCTCTTGCTGCCCTTAGAATCCTCTCTTTTATTGCTAATTTTTGACATTTTTATTATAATGTGTCTTGGTGTGGGCCTGTTTGGGTTCAACTTGTTTGGGGCCCTCTTTGCTTCCTGTATCTTGATATATATTTTCGTAAGGTTTGGAAAGTTTTCAGGCATAATTTCTTCAAAAATATTTTCCATCCTCTTTTCTTTTCTTCTCCTTCTGGAATTCCTATGGTGCTTAGATTGGCCTTCTTTATATTATCCCATAAATCTTTTATATTGCTTTCAGGTTTTTTTCTTTTGGTTTTATGCCCACTGTCCTGACTGGGTGATTTACATTATTCTATCTTCCACATCACTAATTCAGTCCTCTGCATTATTCATTCTCTTTTTAGTGCCTTTAGCACAGTTTGCATCTCTGCAAATGAATTTTCTAATTTTTATATGTTCCTCCTTATATTTTCTAGTTCCTGACTAAAGTACCCTGTATTACTGTTTATACTGGGTCTTAATCCCGTGATATTCAGCCTTAACATGTTCAGTATTTTCATTATCTCTCTCTTGAATTTAGTATCTGCCAGACTGCAGATGTCTGTTTCATTGTTTGCTGCTTCAGGTGAATTTTCCTGTTCTTTTACCTGGGAATGTTTCCTGAGCTTCTTCATCTTGTTTATATTTTTCTTTTTCTCTCAGTTTAGGGAAACCAAACTGTAGTTTTGGAGGACTCTTTCTATGCAAGAGCACCCCTTTATGTTTTATGGTAGGTTATTATTTATTTTTGTCAAGGAGTTATGATATTTGTTGTCTCTTTCTTTGGTGTGAGCAGGCTGTTATCTCCAGGGTGCTGGTGTGCTTGCAGGGAGAATGATGAAATTGATAGGGCTGGTAGACAGTGCCTTGTTGCTGGGCTCTGGATAGTAGCAAGGACCTGTAGGAAGGTGGTGCAGGCTACTCCAAGTTGCAGGATCCTGGGAAGAGGTAAGGAGCCTTAGGCAGATTTAAGAGGTACCCAGAGCATTTGGCTGTGGCAGTGGCATGATGTGTGAGTTCCCAGGGAAGTGAGAACAGCAACAGTTGGTGTTCAGTTGTGATTCCCAGAAATCCCACTCTTGGGAATATATCCAGATAAAACTTTCCCAGAAAGAAACACATGCACCTGTATGTTCATTGCAGCCTATTCACAATAGCCAAGACATGGGAACAACTTAAATGTCCATCAAAAGATGAATGGATTAAGAAGCTATGGTATAGATACACAATGGAATATTACTCAGCCATAAAAAGGACAAAATAATTCCATTTGCAGCAACTTGGATGCAACTAGGTACTGTCATACTAAGTGAAATAAAATGGAAAGAGAAAGGCAAATGCCATATGACATCACTTCCATGTATAACCTAATAAATGGGACAAATGAACCTTTCCACAGCAAAGGAACTAATGGACTTGGAGAACAGACTAGTTTTTGCCAATTGGGAGGGGAAAGGAGTGGGATGGATTGGGAATCTGGGGTTAATAAATGGAAATTATTGACTTTTGAATAGATAAGCAATGAGATCCTGCTTTATAGCACTAGGAAGTATATCTACTCACTTATGATGGAACATGATGGAGGATAATATGAGGAAAAGAACATATGTGTGTATGTTTGTCTGGGTCACTTTGAAATACAGTAGAAAATTGACATAACACTGTCAACCAGCTCAAATGTAAACAAAATAAAAATCTTTCAATGGAGGTGCTTATGCGGTGAGACATTGTTGAATGATTCTAAGGAAAAACCCAGCGGGGAAGATTCCTGGCGGACTCTGGTTGAAAGATTCCAGTGAGTACCTTCTCACTGGAGAAACTTTGTGGGGCTTGCTTAAATTACCCCAGAAAGATACAGAAGATACAGAAAGATACAGAAGAAGGTCAGTGGAGACATACTGGATATGAAAATACTATGGAAGATCTGGTTGAAATATTCTAGGAATAAACTATCAGTGGAGTTGTAGTGGTGGGATGTCTTATTGAAAGTTTCCAGGGAATAAAACATTAGTGGAAATGCTGTATGGTACTGGTTGAAAGATATGGAGTTCCTCTTCAATGTAAACACTTTAGGTTGTTTTCTTGAGGGATCCTGAGGAATGCCAATTTGCTGGAGATACTGGAGGAAGGCTGCTTGAAACATACTGGGAGTTCACTTACAAGGTGGCTTTTTCTTTTTCTTTTTATTTATTTTTTTTGTCTTTTTAGCTATTTCTTGGGCCACTCCCACGGCATATGGAGGTTCCCAGGCTAGGGGTCTAATCGGAGCTGTAGCCACCGGCCTACGCCAGAGCCACACCAACAGTGGATCCGAGCCGCGTCTGCAACCTACACCACAGCTCACGGCAACACCGGATCATTAACCCACTGAGCAAGGGCAGGGACCGAACCCGCAACCTCATGGCTCCTAGTCAGATTCGTTAACCACTGCGCCACGATGGGAACTCCACTAGGTGGCTCTGAAGGGGCTCATGTTAAAAAATACCAGGGAGTAAACCCTGAGTGAACAGGGATGGTCTTTGATATTGTCAGAAAAAGAATGTGTTTATGTATGACTGGATAACTTTGCTGTATAGCAGAAATTGACTGAACATTGTAAATCTATTATAATAGAAAAAATTTTTTTTTTTTTGTCTTTTGTCTTTTTCTAGGGCTGCACCTGCAGCATATGGAGGTTCCCAGGCTAGGTATCTAATCAGAGTTGTAGCTTCCAGCCTACACCATAGCCACAGCAAAACTGGATCCAAGCTGCATCTGTGACCTATACCACAGCTTATGTCAATGTCAGATGTTTAACCCACTGACTAAGCCCAGGGATCTAACCCACAGTCACATGATTCCTAGTTGGATTCATTTACCACTGAGCCACGATGGGAACTCCAGAAACAATAAAAATCTTAAAAAAAGAAAATACTCCATTAGTGTGGGCAAAGTAGGATGCTTGCTTGATGGATACAAAGAAATACCTTAACTGTAAATGCTGTGGGAGACTTGTTGAAATATACTGAAAATGTCTCCATAGCAAAGACACTCCTTGGATTGTGCTTGAAAGATAACAGGAATACACTAACAGAAAAAGAAACTGAGAAGCACTTCATAGAGGCATACTGGGGAAACCCCCCTAAGTGTAGATGCTAGAGCAAGGGTATTTGAAACATACCTCTGAGGTATTATGGGCATTGTTCAAAGATACCAGGGAATACCCATCAGTGGCAAAATAGGTGGGGAATTCCCACTGTGGTTCAGTGGAAATTAACCTATTATCCATGAGGATGTGAGTTTGATCTCTGGCCTTGGTCAGTGGGTTAAAGTCCAGTATTATGGTGAGTTGTGGTGTATGTCAGATTGGCTTGGATCCCACAATGCCATGGCTGTGGCATAGGCCAGCATCTGTAGCTTTCAATAGAACTCTAGCCTGGGAACCTCCATTTGCTGCAGGCATAACCCTAAATAAGATAAAATAAAAAGTTGTGGGATTATTTTCCCCAGAAAGCAGAGAAGACCAGCAAATTGAGTCATCTGGGTGAATATATACTGAAGAATATCCCTGTGGAGATGACTGGGTGAGGGTGGTTGATAGATTCCAGAGTAAAACAATCAGTGGAGATGCTGTGGTATACTCTCTGAAAGATTCCACGAAATAAACCATCAATAGAGATGGTGGAGCTGTTCTGGTTGAAATGTATTAGGGAATACCACCTCAGTGAAGACAATGTGTGGAATTTGCTTTCAGTATAATAGGTAACAACCACAATGTGAAATATACATATGTGGCTTGATGGAGACATACTTGGAAATGATCTCAGTGCAGGGTATGGGAGTGGTGGCTGGTTGAAATATTCCATTGTATAAAACACAAGTAAGTTGCTGGGAGTGACGATTGAGATATGGTAGAAAATAAGCCAACACTAGATATGCTAGGGTGATAAGCTGATTGAAATATCCTTGTGAATAACACTTCTATGTAGAAGCTGGTGTTCCACCACAAAAATACAGGTTCAATGTATTTTCTGAGCATGGCCTGGTTGAAAGATATCTTGTATATACCCTTGGTGATGACACTTGTAGTTGGGTGTTTTTCCTTGGAGGATACCAGGGAATTTCCTCTCTGGGACAGTTTGGAACAAGACCCTCATGAATGATTCAAAGGAATACACACTTAGAGGAATGCTGTGTGAGACCTTTTTGAAAAGTAGCTGGGAATATCTCCTCAGTAAGGGTACTGGGAGAATTTCTTTAAAGACTCTCAGGAATAAGCCATCATTGTTAACATTCAAGGGAACTGCTGGAATGACACCAGATTACATCTTTACTGAGATGTACAGAGGGGGTGTTTTTGAAATACCAATAGATACTCCCTTGGATAATATTTTGTGTTTCCTTGGTTTATAGAAGGGAATAGCACCTGAGTGGAGATTTGTGGGGGTCAAAAAAAGATTCCAGAAAATACTCTTTCATTGGGGACACTTGGGGGGCTGGCGTGACAGATATGCTGAAACATCCCCACATTGGAGAGACTAGTCGAAAAATACCAAGGAATATTTGCCCAGTGAAATGCACTGAACTCCCTAGAGGGCTCAGTAGAGAATATAGGTAAAAACCCACACAGTGAGTATTTGAAGGTGAGACTACTTGAAATAAACAAGAGCATATGTGGGGTGATATGGTGATATGGCGCCTAGGAGGTTTCTTGAAAAATACCAAAATTCCTGCTTAGCAAATATTGTGAAGGATGTTTGAGAGATATCCTGAAATATTCCCTCAATGGAAATAGTGGTGAGTGGGCTGGTGAAATTATTTCCTACTTAGTATTTCCTACTAAGTGCAGATGTGGCAGGAGTCGAGGGAAGGATTCGAGGGAATAAACCATTGTGTAGATAATGTGTGCAGACTGGTTGAAAAATATTAGGGAATATCCCCTCAGTGGAGACAGTGTAGGGGTCTTGCCAGAAGTATACCAGAGAAACCCAAAAAGAGAATAACACTCAGGAGATTTGATGGGGACATATTGGGAAATATAACTCTGTGGAGACCCTTGAAGGGCTGTTTGATAGATTCAAGTGAATAAAGCATCAATCATATGCTGAGGGTAGTGGTGGTTAAGAGATGCAAGAAAATAAACCATTAGTGTAGAGGCTGGGATGGAAATCTTGTTGAAATATTCTTGTGAATATCCTTTTAATAGTAAAGCTGTATGTTGAAAAATAAGTGGTATACATATTCAATTATTTTCTGGGTGGAAAGCTATATTGAAATATCCCCTCAGAGTAGACACTGGTGTTGGGGGAATTTCTTGAGAGATACCAAAGAATATCCTGTAAGGAAAATATGGAACAAGGTCATGGTGAAAGATACAGTAGAGACATACAGGCAAAAAGGGACTTAGTGAGGATTCTGGGGTTGAGTTATTTGATGGACAAGACCGTACCTCCAGAGGTGATATGAGGAATGGGAGGTTGCTGAAAGATACCCCCCTCAGAAATATACAGAAGGAAGCTCATTTGACAGATATCTTGAAATATTCCCTTGGTGGAAATGATGGGTGTGTGTGGCTGGTAAAATATAATGGGAAAAACCCCTTAAGAAGAAATGTGGCAGTGATCTGGCTGATAGATTCCAGCTAATAAAGCATCATTGGAAATGCTTGAGGGTGACTAAAACATTCCATTAACAAACTTCAGTAGAGATGTTGCAGTGGGTCATGTTTCATTGATCTTAATACATATTAAAGATGTATGGGAGGGAGGAGGTGCTGGTTGAAGGTAATACCACTCACTGTAGACAGAGTAGAGGTCTAGCTTGAAAGATACCAGAGAATACCCTCTCTGTGGAAACACTGTGAAGAGTTTTTTTTTTAATGCATCCAGTGAATAAACTGACAGTGAGATACTGGGTGTGGTATTTAGGGATTCCTGAAAATCAACTACCAGTGGAGATTCTTGGACAGTGAGCTGGTTAAAAGATTCCTGGGCATAGTTTTCAATGGAGAAGGTGAGGTGTGCCTTGTCAAAAAATATAGGTTATATAACTTCAATGGATTTTCTGTGCATGGCATGATTAAAAGATGTCTCAGAATAGTCTTTCAGTGGAGACTCTGGAAGGAGGAGTTTCTTGAAAGATCCTGGGGTACATCCCCTCAGGAATAGTCAAGGGAAATGGCCTGGGGAAAGATATCAGGAATACACTCTCAGTTGCCTCCTCAGAAGAGACACTTGGGAGATTGTTTGAAAGATCCTGGGGAATAATTCTGCAGTGAAATTTCTTGTGGACCTGTTGAAATAAAGGAACATCTCCTAATGAAATATACAGAGGGGTGTGTGTTTAAAGATACAAAGAAATACTCCTTTAGTGGATATATTGGGGGTGTTTGAAATATGGCAGGGAATATATTTCCAGTGGAAAGGCTTGGGAAACCTGGTTGAAAAATTCTGAAGTAGACATATCAGTAGACATGCTGGTGACCTGGTTGAAACACCCAAATTATATAAACTCAGTTATAATTCTGGAAGGTCCTCATTGAAAGATACTGGGGAATACCAACTACTGAAAATAGTGAAGCGGACTATTTAAAAAACAAAGGGAATACACATCAATGAAAGTGTTTGGGTATGGACACTGTTAAAATGTGCCAAGGAATACTTTCTGAGTGGAGATTCTGGGAAGATCCTGGATAAATATACCAGAAAATACTTCCTCAGTGGAGAAACTCTGGGGAGCTTGGATAATATATATAGGGAAATACTTCCCACAGAGAATATTCTGTGCAGATAATTGTTGAAAGATACCAGATTTATTTCCATAGTGAAGACTTAGGTGAGGGTTACTTAAAAATGCCAAGGAATACCCACACATTGAACTGTGTGGAAGGGAGCTCCCTAGAGACATATAAGAAAAACCCATTCAGTAAATATTCTGGGATGAGGCTAATTAAAAAAAGCCTGAGAAACCCCCTCAGAAGTGATGCCTGGGTATAGCTGCTTCTTAAAAGATAACAAAGAATTTCCCTTCAGAAATTAGAGTGAGAGAGTTTGGCTTGAGATATATGTTGAAACATTAACTCACTGGAGTTGCTGAGGGGAGGGCTAGTGGAAATATAATTGGAACTAACCCTGAAGTTTAATGGTTGAAAGATTCCAGGGAATAAAACGTCAGTGAAGATGTGGTGGGGTGAAAATTTGTTGAAACATTCCAGGAAATAAAACATGAGAGAAATGCTGGAGGGAACATGATTGAAAGATACCATGGAATTCTCCCTTAGTGGAGACTCTGTCTGAGGGTGTCCTTGAGAAATACCAAGGTGTACCACTTTAGTGGATATACGAGTATTGCTTGTAAGGTACTAGAGATAGTACTCTTCATTGCAGTTAATAGAAAGACCTCTGTTGAATTATACCAGGGGATAAAATTAGAGTGGAAATTTAGGGGAGGGTGTGGAAGGAAGATATTAAAACACATTCCCTTAGTGAAGACACTGTACTGTATTACTTTATAGTCAAGGGGAAAAAAACACCATAGTGGATAGGCTGTGGAGAGATTTGCGGAAAGACACCAGGAAAAAAAACCCCAACATAAAGACTCTTTGGGGGTACTTGAAATATAATGGAATACATTCATGGAAAAGAAGCTGAGGAGGCTCTGTAGACATACCAAGGAAATCCCTCTCAATGAATATGCTAGGGCATAGGTAAAGAACAGAGAATAAGCCTTCAGAAGTAATTTGACAGATAATGCTTGAAAAATACCTGGGGGTGTTTGTTGTGACAGAAACCAGGGGTTACCCATGAGAGTAATGGAGTATGGTGGAGGGATTTTGGTTGAAATATTTCAGTGAATAAATCAACAGTGGAGATGGTGGAAATGACCTGGTTGAAAGATAATAGGAAATAATTCTTTACTGAAAGAAACAGAGGAGACTAGTGTTAAAGATACTCTCTCAGTGGATATCTTGAGGATTTTTTGTTGAAAGATACCAGGGAATATATTCTTAGTAGAAAGTCTGGGCAAAGCCTGGTTGAAAGATTTTGAAGTATATTCCTTGGTGGACATGCTATGGGACATGGTTGAAAGATCCAAAAAATACAAACTCAGGTGAGACTGAAGGGCCTCATTGAAAGATCCTGAGCAATACCCACTTTGAAATAACGAAGATGGGTTACTTGAAACATAAAGGGGAATATATTTCAGTGCAAATGCTTGGGGTTGGGGGTTATTGAAATACAACAGGAAATATTCCCTGAGTAAAGATCATAAGGAGAACCTGAGTAAATGATAATAGAAAATACCCTTGTATGAAAGATATGGGTAAATACACCACAGTTGATATATTGCATGGAGACCTGTTTAAAGATACCAGGTTTACTTCCAAGGTAAATAATTTTTTGGGGTTCTTAAAAAATACCAAGAATACCCATCCAGTGAAATATTCTGAGAAGGCCTTGTTAAAGACATAAAGTCCACTAAGTAGTATCCTCGGTGGGGATGGTTGAAATAAACCAGAGGATACTGACTCAGGTGATAAGGGAAAGATACCAAATAATTCCTCCTCAGATATTATTCTCTGGGAGGCTGGTTTGAAAAATATCTTGAAATACTCCCTCAGTGGAGATTTTCGAGGGAGCATAGGTGGAGTTATAATGAGAATACCCCCTAAGTGGAGATGTGGTGGAGTCCTGGTTGAAAAATTCATGGAAAAAAGCACCAGTGGAGATGTTGTGGTCCCTTGGTTAAAACTCTAGGTATTAAAACACAGTGCAGATGCTTGGTTGAAATTCTAGGGAATAAACCAGAAGTAGAGATTCTTTGGGGTCAGGGGACCTGATAAAAAATCCCAGGGAATACCTCTTAGTGCAGACAGAGTGGAGGGCTAACTTGAATGACACCTGAATATACCCTCTAGTTTTAGAAATTCTGAGGGTGTTTCTTAAAAGACATAAAAATTACCATACAGAGAAAAATTCTAAGGAATGTCTGTGTTGACATGATGGGTAATACCCCTCCATGGAGAGGCTATGGGAGGTCTGGTTGAACAAGTCCAGGTAATAAATTATCATTGGTGATGTGGTGGTGGGGAAACTTGTTAAATGACTCCAGGAAATAAAACATTGGTGGAAATTCTGGAGGGGGTCTTGTTGAAAGGGAACAGGGAGTAACCCATTAGTGGGAACTCTGTAGGGGGGCTGCTTGAGAGATACTGAGGAGCACTCCCTTAGTGGAGATAAGAGGGGCTTCTTGAAAAATTATTGGGGAATAACCTTCATTGTAGGTGCCAGAGGGGCCCCTAATGAAAAATGATATGAAATAAGGCCTGAATGGAAATTCAGGTGAGGACCCTGGATGAAAGATATTAGAAAAATACTTCTTCACTGGGGACACTGTGCTGGGATTTCTTGATAAATATGGGTATATACCTTCATAATGAATATGCTGTAGAATAATTGCTGAAAGAAACTAGGCAATCACCCCATAGTGGAAACATTCTGGGTGTAGCTTGAAACATAACATGGGATACACAAGCAAAATGTAAACTGAGGTGGTTTGGTAGAGACAAAGTGGAGAATAATCCCTTTAGTGAAGGTGCTGGGGTGGGGGTTTAAAAATATACAAGGAAACATAATCTATGTGGAGGTGCATGCCAGTTTGGTTGAAAGATTTTATGGAATAAACCGTCAGTGGAAATCCTGGAGGAGCCTTGTTCAAATATGCCAGATTTACCCTCTCATTGGAGATTCTATGGGGAGTGGCCTTGTTAAATGTGGAGACAGTGGGGAAATTGTTTCAAAGATAAAAGGGAAAGAAGACAGTGGAAGAGATTTCAGTAGTCAAAGATACTGAGGCAGTCTAGTTGAAACACACCAAAGAATATCCTTCAATGGAGATTTTTTGGGGGTGTCTATTTGAAAGATTGAGAGAAAAATCTATCAGTGGAGATGCTGGCCATGGCCTGGTTGAAAGATAGTTGGCAATATTCCCTCAGTGTAGAAATTGTGGGACCCTTACTTGAAAGATACCAGGGAATACCAACAAAATGAGAGTTACTCAGGTGGCTTGGGAAGATGTACTCAAATAGATCTCTGTGGAAATGCTTGAGGGTGGTCTGGTTGAAAGGTTCAAGTGAATAAACTATCAGTAGGATCCTAGGAGAGTTTTTTGAGAAATACCAGAAAATATTCATCAGGTGGATTCTGTGTAGTGAACTTATTTAAAGACTCCATAAGAATATTTCAATGGAGAAGCTTGTTCAAAGATACAGGGAGTATATAGTCACAAGATTTTCTTGGGGTGGACTGGTTGAAATGTCTTGGAACCCCTTCAATGATGGCCTTTGTGTGTGTGTGTGTGTGTGTGTGTGTGTGTGTGTGTGTGTGTGTTTGTGAAATATATCAGAGTCTTTTCCCTTTGGGAGATTCTGGGTTGAGGGAATGGTTAAAGATATAAGGAAATACACCTTCAGTGGAATGCTAGATGGGAACTGTTTGGATTGTCCCTGGAATAACTCCTGAGAAGAGATATTAGATGGAGCACTGAAAAGATCATGTGGAGTAATACATTGTGTAAATTTTCAGGGGACCTGATTGAAAGAAACCAAGGAGTACCAACTTACTGAAAAATATAGAGGACTGTGTTTAAAGACACCAAGACAGACTACTTCAGTGGGCATTTTGTGTGTTATGTATTTTTGGTTTAAAGATACAAAGGGCTACACCCTATGTGGAAAGACTGGGGGAAGTGCCAGTGAAATATTCAGAATTACAACCACTCTGTGGAATTTCAGGGGAAATGGGTTGAAAGATACCAAAGAACATCATCTGAGAGGGAGATGGGATTAAGATGGTGGAATAGAAGGACTGGAGTTCAACTTCTCCCCTAAAAAACAACAAAATACACAACTAAAGGCTGAGCAATCTTCCCCCAAATGGACCGGAAACCTTAAAAAAGATTCCTACTCCAGGAACCCTCCTGCACTGTTGGTGGGAATGTCAACTGGTACAGCCACTATGGAGAACAGTTTGGAGATACCTTAGAAATCTATACATAGAACTTCCATATGACCCTGCAATCCCACTCTTGGGCATCTACCTGGACAAAACTCTACTTAAAAGAGACACTTGCACCCGCATGTTCATTGCAGCACTATTCACAATAGCCAGGACATGGAAACAACCCATCGACAGATGATTGGATTCGGAAGAGGTGGTATATATACACAATGGAATACTACTCAGCCATGAAAAAGAATGGCATAATGCCATTTGCAGCAACATGGATGGAACTAGAGAATCTCATCCTGAGTGAAATGAGCCAGAAAGACAAAGACAAATACCATATGATAGCACTTATAACTGGAATCTAATATCCAGCACAAATGAACATCTCCTCAGAAAAGAAAATCATGGACTTGGAGAAAAGACTTGTGGCTGCCTGATGGGAGGGGGAGGGAGTGGGAGGGATCAGGAGCTTGGGCTTATCAGACACAACCTAGAATAGATTTACAAGGAGATCCTGCTGAATAGCATTGAGAACTTTGTCTAGATACTCAAATTGCAACAGAAGAAAGGGTGGGGGAAAATATAATTGTAATGTATACATGTAAGGATAACCTGACCCCTTTGCTGTACAGTGGGAAAAAAAAAAAAAGATTCCTACTCCAGAAGAAAAAGAGGAGGCCACATCAAGAGGTAGGAGGGGTGATTTCACGATATAAAAAACCCCATACCTCCTGGGTGGGAAGTCCCACAGATTGGACACTAACTTAATCTGTTCACAGAGACTCACCAACAGGAGTGAGAGTTCTGAGCCACACATCAAACTCTCATGTGTGGGGATCCGGCACTGGGAGAAAGAGCCCCTGGAGCATCTGGCATTGAAGGCCAGTGGGGCTTGTGTGCAGGAGCTCCATGGGACTGGGGGAAACGGAGACCCCATTCTTAAAAGGCGCACACGGAATTTCACATGTGCTGGGTCCCAGGGCAAAGCAAAGTCTCCATAGGAATCTGGGTCAAGCCTGACCACAGTTTTTGGAGGACCTGGAAAAACAGGGGTGAATATGGCTTGTTGTGAGGGGAGCACATTGAAAGCAAAGCTCTCGGGAATATTCAGCAGCCACTCCTTTCTCTGGAGGGGGCCATTTTGGGAAAATCTGGCCCCACCCATCAGTCAGTGCTGAGAAGCCCCAGGGCAAACACCAATCCAGGTGGGATCATAGCCCTGCCCCTCAGTAAACAGCCTACCTAAAGACCCCTCAGGCACCCAGCTGCCTCTAATCCCATCCACAGACTAAGTCCCACCCACCAGAGGGATTAGAATCAGCTCCACCTACCAGTGGGCAGGCATCAGCCCCTCCCATCAGGAAGCCTACAGCAAGCCCCCATACCAACCTCAGCCACAGGGGGGCAGACACCAGAAGTAAAAGAGGCTACAACTCTATTATTATCTGTAAAAAGGTCACCTATAAAAAACCTATAAAAACCTATAAAAATGAAAAGACAGAGAACTATAACTCAGATGTGGGAGAAAGGAAAAACCCCAGAAAAACAGCTAAGCGATGAGGAGCTTCTCAGCCTCCAGGAAAAAGACTTGAGTCTGTTGATGCTGAAGATGATGCAAGACATTGGAAATAAACTGGAGGCCAAGATGGATAACTTACAGGACACACTGAGCAAAGAAATACAAGACATAAAACATAAACCAGAGGAGATGCAAAATACAATACCTGAAATAAAAAATTCACTAGAAGCAGCCAACAGCAGATTACAGGAGGCAGAAGAACAAATAAGCAAGGTGGAGGACAGATTAGTGGAAATTATGGGTGTGGGACATAAAAGGGACAAAAGATTGAAAACAAATGAAGAGAGACTCAGAGAAGTCTGGGACAATGTTAAACACACCAACATCTGTATTACAGGGGTTGCAGAAGAGGAGAGAAAGAAGGGGACATAAAAAATATTCCAAGAAATAATAGCTGAAAACTTTCCTGACATGGGAAAGGAACCACTCACTCCAATCCAGGGAGCACAACGAGTACACCTTATAAAATAAACCCAGGGAGGAATACCCCGAGGTGCATATTAATCAACCTGACTGAAATTAAAGACAAAGAGAAAATCTTGACAGCAGCTAGGGAAAAGAAACAAATAACATACAAGGGAACCCAACAAGGGTATTGGCAGATTTTTCAACAGAAACTCTGCAGGCCCAGAAGGGAGTGGCACAATATACTTAACGGGATGAAAGGAAAAACCTCCAACCAAGATTCCTCTACCCATCAAGGCTCTTGGTTCAGATTTGAAGGAGAAAGCAAAACCTTCACAGATAAGCAAAAGCTGAGAGAATTCAGCGACACGAAACCAGCCTTACAGCAAATACTAAAGGAACTTCTCTAGGCAGAAAAGAAAAGACAGCAACAGGAAAGTAAAATTCCAAAAAAACTGATAAGGCTCAGCAGTAAAGATATATATACAGCACATATACAAAATCATCCATGCACAATTATACCAATCAGAAATCATGAGAATAGGTGGGTACAAATGCAGGACACTGGAGATAAACTTGCATTTAAGACAACAACTACTTAAAACAATCTCATATACATATAGACTCTTACATCAAAACTTCAGAATAACGGAAAACCAAAAATCTACAATTGATATGCAAAGAAAAATCAACTCAAATACCACACTAAAGATAGTCAACAAACCAGAAGAGGAGAGAACAAGAGAAGAAGGAAAGAAAAAAGAGCAGCAAAAAAAATCCAAAGCAATTAATAACATTGCAATAAGAACATACATTTCAATAATTACCTTAAATGTTAATGGACTAAACATCAAAACCAAAAGACATAGACTGGCTGAATGGATACAAAAAGAAGACCATATATTTGCTGCCTTCAAGAGACCCACTTCACTTCTAGGGACACTTACAAATTGAAAGTGAGAGGATGGAAGAAAATACTTCATGCAAATGGGGATCAAAAGAAAGCTGGAGTAGCAATACTCATATCAGACAAAATTGACTTTAAAATGTGGAATATTCTAAGGGACAAAGAAGGTCATCACATAATGATCAAGGGATCAATCTAAGAATAAGGTATGACAATATAATTTTATTTTATTTTTTATTTTTATAATTAAAAATAAATTTCCCTCTGTACAGCATGGGGATCAAGTTATTCTTACATGTATACATTTCTTTTTCCCCCACACTTTGTTCTGTTGCAATATGAGTATATAGACATGGTTCTCAATGCTACTCAGCATGATCTCCTTGTAAATCTATTCTAAGTTGTAGCTGATAAGCCCAAGCTCCCGATCCCTCCCACTCCCTCCCCCTCCCATCACGCAGCCACAAGTCTCTTCTCCAAGTCCATGATTTTCTTTTCTGAGATGTTCATTTGTGCTGGATATTAGATTCCAGTTATAAGTGATATCATATGGTATTTGTCTTTGTCTTTCTGACTCATTTCACTCAGTATGAGAGTCTCTAGTTTCATCCATGTTGCTGCAAATTGTATCATGTCATTCTTTTTTATGGCTGAGTAGTATTCCATTGTGTATATATACACCACTTCTTCCTAATCCAATCATCTGTTGATGGACATTTGGGTTGTTTCCATGTCCTGGCTATTGTGAATAGTGCTGCAATGTACATGCGGGTGCATGTATCTCTTTTAAGGAGAGTTTTGTCCGGATATATGTCCAAGAGTGGGATTGCAGGGTCATATGGAAGTTCTATGTATAGATTTCTAAGGTATCTCCAAACTGTTCTCCATAGTGGCTGTACCAGTTGACATTCCCACCAGCAGTGCAGGAGGGTTCCCTTTTCTCCACAGCCCCTCCAGCACTTGTTATTTGTGGATTTATTAATGATGGCCATTCTGACTGGTGTGAGGTGGTATCTCATGGTAGTTTTGATTTGCATTTCTCTTATAATCAGCGATGTTGAGCATTTTTTCATGTGTTTGCTGGCTATCTGTATATCTTCTTTGGAGAAATGTCTATTCAGGTCTTTTGCCCATTTTCCAATGTGTGATTGGCTTTTTTGCTGTAGAGTTGTAGAAGTGCTTATATATTCTAGAGATTAAGCCCTTGTCAGTGGCATCATTTGAAACTATTTTCTCGCATTCTCTAAGTTGTCTTTTTGGTTTTTATTTTTGGTTTCCTTTGCTGTTCAAAAGCTTTTCAGTTTGATTAGATCCTATGAGTTTATTTTTGCTCTTATGTCTATTGCTTTGGGAGACTGACCTGAGAAAATATTCATGAGGTTGATGTCAGAGGGTGTTTTGCCTGTGTTTTGTTCCAGGAGTTTGATGGTGTCTTGTCTTATATTTAAGTCTTTCAGCCCTTTTTGAGTTTATTTTTGTGCCTGGTGTGAGGGTGTGTTCTAGTTTCATTGCTTTGCATGTAGCTGTCCAGGTTTCTCAGTAATGCTTGCTGAATAGACTTTCTTTTTCCCATTTTATGTTCTTGCATCCCTTGTCAAAGATTAATTGCCCATAGGTGTCAGGGTTTATTTCCAGGTTCTCTATTCTGTTCCATTTGTTTGTCTGTCTGTTTTGATACCAGTACCACACTGTTTTGATGACTGTGGCTTTGTAATATTGCTTGAAGTCTGGGAGAGTTATGCCCCCTGCTTGGTTTCTGTTTCTCAGCATTGCTTTAGAAATTCTGGGTCTTTTGTGGTTCCCTATACATTTTTGGATGGTTTGTTCTAGTTCTGTGAAAAATGTCATGGGGAATTTGATAGGGATTGCATTGAATCTGTAGATTGCTTTGGGTAGTATGGCCATTTTTACAATACTGATTTTTCCAATACAGGAACATGGAATGTCTTTCCATTTCTTTACATCTTCTTGAATTTCTTTGATTAAAATTTTAGAGTTCTCATCATGTAAGTACTTTACCTCTTTGGTCAGGTGTATTCCAAGGTATTTGATTTTTTGAGGTGCAGTTTTAAAAGGTATTTTAAAAGGTATTAAAAGGTATTGTATTTTGGTATTCCTTTTCTAACATTTCATTGCTGGTACACAGAAATATGATGGCTTTCTGAATGTTAATCTTATATCCTGCTACTTTGCTGAATTTATGAATCAGTTCAAGTAGTTTTTGGGTTGAGTCCTTAGGGTTTTCTATGTAGAGTATCATGTCATCTGCATACAGTGACAGTTTGATCTCTTCTCTTCCTATATGGATGCCTTTTATTTCTTTTGTTTGTCTCACTGCTGTGGCTAGGCCTTCCAAAACTATGTTGAAGAGCAGTGGTGAGAGTGGGCATCCCTATTTTGTTCCAGATTTGAGTGAGAAGGCTTTCAGTTTTTCCCCATTGAGTATTATATTTGCTGTGGGTTTGCCATAAATGTCTTTGATTATATTCAGGAATGTTCCCTCTATACCCACTTTGGCGAGGGTCTTGATCAAATGCTTTTTCTGTGTCTATTGAGAGGATCATATGATTTTTGACTTTTTTGTTGTTGTTAATGTGGTGTATGATGCTGATTGATTTGCGTATGTGGAACCATCCTTGTGAACCTGGGATGAACCCTACCTGGTCATGGTGTATGATTTTTTTGATATGTTGTTGGATTCGGTTGGCTAAGATTGTGTTGAGAATTTTTGCATCTGTATTCATCCAAGATATTGGCTGATAGTTTTCTTTTTCGTGGTATCTTTGTCTGATTTTGGAATGAGGGTGAGGGTGGCATCATAGAATGTCTTTGGGAGTATTCCTTCTTCTTCAACCTTTTGAAAGAGTTTAAGGAGGATGGACACCAGTTCCTCTTTATATGTTTGGTGTAATTCTTCTGTGAAGCCATCTGGTCCTGGGCTTTTATTTATAGGGAGAGTTTTTATGACTTCTTCAATTTCATTTCTAGTGACTGGTCTGTTCAGTTGGTCTGTTTCTGCTTGTTGTTTTGTCTCTATGTAGTAGGTTTTTCTCTCATTTCTTTTGCTGTGGTTGATTTCTAGTTTCATGGCATTGTGGTCAGAGAAGATACTTGAAATAATTTCTATGCTCCTAAATTTGTTGAGGTTAGCTTTGTGTCCCAATATGTCGTCGATTCTTGAGAATGTTCCATGAGCATTTGAGAAGAATGTGTATTTTGATTTTTTTGGATGTAGTGTCCTGAAGATATCAATGAAGTCTAACTTTTCTATTGTTTCCTTTCGGATCTCTGTTGCTCTATTGGTTTTCTGTCTAGAGGATCTGTCCATTGATGTGAGGGGGGTATTTAGGTCTCCTACTATGATTGTATTCTCATCAATATCTCCCTTTATGTCTGTGAATATTTGTTGTGTGTATCTGGGTGCTCCTATTTTTGGGGCATATATGTTGACGATAGTAACATCCTCTCCTTGGATGGATCCCTTAATCATTAACTAGTGTCCTTCTTTGTCTTTCTTTATGTCTTTTGTTTTAAAGTCTATTTTGTCTGATATGAGTGTTGCGACTCCTGCTTTTCTGTCTTGTCTATTGGCATGAAATATTTTTCCCCACCCTTTCACTTTCAATCTATATGTGTCCTTTGTCCTAAGGTGAGTTTCTTGTAGGCAGCAGATTGAAGGTTTTAGCTTTTTTATCCCTCAGCCACTCTGTGTCTTTTGATTGGCTCATTCATTCCATTGACATTTAAGGTGAATATTGATAAATGTTTATTTATTGCTATTTAATCCTCATGTTCCAGTTGATTCTATGGTTGTCTATTCTTCCTTTCTTTTTTTGGTTGGATGGTCTCCTGTTGTTTTCTGCTTGAGTGGTTTCTTTTCTTTTTTTTTTTTGTGAATGCAATGTTTGGTTTTGGCTTGAGGTTGCCCTGTTTTTTAAGTATGGTAACCCCTTCCTATAAGTATGTGTTTTTGCCTGATGGTCCTGTAGGTTCAAACATTTCATTACTATACTAAAATTAAGAAGAGAAACAAACAAACATACAAAAACAAAAAAGGGTCTATTAATTTCCCAATATCCCTCACCCACGTTTTATGATTTTGATGACTCCTTTTTTTCTTTTTAATTTTATTTTGTTTGAAACATATTCATGATTAAATCTGTATGCTGGCGTATTTGAGTGGCTGCTCTCTGATTGTGGTTTCCTCAATCCTAGTTCTTCTTCTTTGTTTTTTTTTTTTTTTTCCTCCCTTCCTTTTTTTTTTTTTTTTTTTTTTTTTTGGTTTAGAGAAGCCCTTTCAGTATTTCTGTTAGCGTGGGTTTTGTATTGCTGTACTCTTTTAGCTGTTGTTTGTTGGAAAATTTTTTTTATTTCACCTTCTATTTTAAATGATATTCTTGCTGGATAGAGTATTCTAGGTTGCATATTTTTTTCCTTTTAGCACTTTAAATATCTCTTGCCTTTCCCTCCTGGCCTGTAGAGTTTCTGAAGAGATATCAGCTGATAACCTTATGGGGGTTCCCTTGTAGGTAACATTCTGCTTTTCTCTTGCTGCCTTTAGGATCCTCTCTTTATCACTAACTTTTGCCATTTTTATTATGATGTGTCTTAGTGTTGGTCTATTTGGGTTCAACTTGTTTGGGGCTCTCTGTGCTTCCTGTATCTTGAACTCAGTACCCTTTAGATTTGGGAAGTTTCCAGTGATAATTTCTTCAAATATATTTTCTATCCCCTTATCTTTTTCTACTTCTTCTGGAATTCCTATTATGCATAGATTGGCCCACTTTATATTATCCCATAAAGGTCTCTTATATTGCTTTCAGGGTTTTTCATTTGGTTTTCCATCTGCTGACCTGACTGGGTGATTTCCATTATTCTGTCTTCCATATCATTGATTCATTCTTCTACATTATTCATTCTGCTTCTTACTGCCCTTATTTCAATTTTTATCTCTTCAAATGAATGTTATAGTTTTCCTTAGCTCCTCCTTATATTTTCTCGTTCTCTTCTGAGGGTGTCTTCATTACTGTTCATACCTTCTCTTAAACAGTTCAGTATTTTCACTCTTTCTCTTTTGAACTCCAGGTCTGTCAGACTGCAGAAGTCTGTTTCAATGTTTACTGCTTTAGGTGAGTTCTCCTGTTGTTTTAACTGGGGGTGGTTTCTCAGCTTTTTCATCTTGCTTGTTATATTCTTTTTCCTGGTACAGTTTTACTCTCCGTGGCCGGGCAGTGTTTGCCTTGTCAGTGCCGTGGAATATTTCCTGAGGGCTGGCATTGTTGGTCAAACTTCTTTGAGGCAGTGTGGCTTTTCTGGAGTGTGGGCAGGCCTGACAGTGTCTCTCTGAAGCAAAGAAGGACTTCCTGAGGGCAGGCAGGACTGCGACATCCAAACCACGATGGGGGAAGTTTTCACTTGGCCGGGCAGAGCTTGCTCTGTTGTTTTTGGGCTGTGGGGCTCTTGCAGGGGCTGGGGGTGCTGGGAAGCTGTTCTTCAGGAGTGCAGCACCCCCAAAGCCTGGATTGGCTATCTGGGTCACTGAGAACACAAGAGGCTCTTCTCCAAGGCAGCCCGACTAGGAAGGATTGTTTGAGAATGTGGGAAGATCTTTTCACGGCCTGGCCAGGCTTGTTATAATTTTTCTGGGCTGCAGGTCTTTTCCTGGGTGCTGGAGGTGTTTGGTGCTGCTCCATGGGGGTTAGCCCCTCCAAAGGGCAAGCACGCCAGGGCAGGGACCGTCCCTGTGGTGGTAGGCTTCTAGTAATTGTTGAGGCTAGCCCTCCTGGATGGCAGGCAGCACCAGGTCTGGCACATGCATTAGGGGTTGTGGGTGGGGGGATGCATTGGGAAGCACAGCTTTCTGATAGCTAGCGGGCTGATAAGCTCGCTGTGGCATGGGGAGTATTCTATGGGGACCCACCCCTTCTTCTCTCCCCTCCCCAACACTGGTGCAGACTCAGCTCTTCTCCCAGATTCCCTCTGATTTGGCTTTCCACTTCCCCACCCTTAGTGTATTGCTCCCTCCCCCTGTGACGCTCTGCTTTCTAGTCTCCCTGGCAGTCTCTGCCCTGTCAAACTTGACAGACCAGTTCCTAGACTTCCCAAGCAGTCTCCACTCCACCCCGCCCCCAGCCCTTTCCAGGGGAATATCCTTTGGAGCTGAGGTCTCGGTGCCCAGTCCTCACTCAAGCATCTCAATTTTTGGCGACTGTGCCAGTAGTTCAGATGATCTGTTTGGTTCTCACTCTGCCTTTCAGAACTCTGACTTACTGCTACACTCCTCTGCATCTGGAGATTCCTCCAGTTTGGTTGATCTTTCCCTCGAGTAGGTGACTTTCCAAGGTGTGGGATCCCTTTCTCCTCTTCAGTTCCCTTTTGGGAGCGCCCGTCCAGTTTGGATTCCCCTTCTTTCACTCTCCTCTTTTCTCGTTTTACCCAGTTATGTCATGAGATTCTTGCCGTTATTGGAGTTTAGGTTCTTCTGCACCGATTGGTTGCTGTTCTGTACAAGTTGTTTATCATGTAGATGTGTTTTTTGTGTGTGTGTGTTTGTGGGAGAGGGCGAGCGTGTCCCCCTATTCTTCCACCATCTTGCCTCCTAAAAATACCCAGATATAACAATTTTAAATATTCACACATCCAACATAGGTTCACCACAATACATAAGGAACTGCTAACAAACTTAAAAGGAGAAATTGTCAAATTGACAATAACACAATAATAGTGGGGGACTTTAACACCCCACTTACAGCAATGGATAGATCAACCAGACAGAAAATCAATAAGGAAACACAGGACCTGAATGAAGCATTAAACCAGATGGACTTAATAGATATTTATAGGACATTCCATCCAAAACCAACAGAATACACATTCTTCTCAAGTGCACATGGAACAGTCTCTAAGATTGAGCACATCCTGGGCTATAAATCCAACCTCAGTAACTTTAAGAAAATTGAAATCATATCAAGCATCTTTCCAACCACAATGCTATAAGACTGTAAATCAACAACAACAACAACAAAACTGCAAAAAACACAAACACATGGAGACTAAACAACATGCTACTAAACAACCAATGGATCACTGAAGAAATCAGAGAGGAAATTTAATAATACCTAGCAGCAAAGACAATGAAGATATGACACTCCAAATCCTATGGGATGCAGTGAAAGCCATTCTAAGAGGAAAGCTTATAGCATTACAAGCCCACCTCAGGAAACAAGAAAAAGCTCAAATAAACAAGCTAATTTTACATATAAAGCAGCTCAAGAGAGAACAGACAAGACCTACAGTTAGTAGAAGGAAAGAAATCATAAAGATCAGAGCAGAAATCAATGAACTAGCAGCAAACAAAACCATAGAAAAGATGAATGAAATGAAAAGCTGGTTCTTTGAAAAGATCAACAAAATGGATAAACCCTTAGCCAGTCTTATCAAGCAAAAAAAGGGAGATGACTCAAATCAATAAAATTAGAAATGAAAAAGGAGAAGTAACAACAGACATCACAGAAATACAAAGGATCCTAAGAGACTACTATATACAACTATATGCCAATAAAATGGAAAAGCTAGAAGAAATGGACAAATTCTTAGAAAAGTACAATCATCCAAGACTACACCAAGATGGAGCTCCCCTCGTGGCACAGCGGTTAACAAATCTGACTAGAAAACATGAGTTTGCAGATTTGATCCCTGGCCTTGCTCTGTGGGTTACAGATCTGGCTTTGCCATGAGCTGTGGTGTAGGTTGCAGACACGGCTTGGATCCTGAGTTATTGTTGCTCTGGTGTAGGCTGGCGGCTGCAGCTCCGATTGGACCCCTAGCCTGGGAACCTCCATATGCCGCAGGAATGGCCCTAGAAAAGGCAGAAAGAGGAAAAAAAAAGTCTAAACCAATATGAAATAGAAAAGATGAATGTACAAATCACAAGAACTGAAATGAAACCATGATTAAAAAACTTCCAGCAAACAAAAGTCCAGGACCAGATGGCTTCACAGGTGAATTCTATCAAACATTTAGAGAAGAGCTAACACCTATCCTTCTGGAATTATTTCAAAAAATTGCAGAGGAAGGGATACTCCCAAACACATTCTATGAGGCCACCATCACCCTGATACCAAAACCAGAAAAAGACACCACAAAAAAAGACAACTACAGGCCACTTTCACTGATGAACATCAATGCAAAAATTCTCAACAAAATACTAGCAAACCGCATCCAACAATGCATTAGAGAGATTGTTCAACATGATCAAGTGGGATTTCTCCCAGGGATGCAACTGGTCTTCAATATCCACTAATCCATCAGTGTGATACACCACATTAACAAACTGAAGAAGAAAAACCATATGATCCTTTCAATAGATGCAGAAAAAGCCTTTGACAAAATCCAACACCCATTTCTGATAAAAACCCTTCAGAAAGTGGGCATAACGGGAACCTACCTCAACATGATAAAGGCCATATACGACAAACCCACAGCAAACATCATTCTCAATGGTGAAAAGCTGAAAGAATTCCCGTTGAGATCAGGAACAAGACAAGGATGTCTGCTCTTGCCACAAGTCTTCAACATAGTTTTGGAAGTCCTAGCCAGGGCAATCAGAGAAGTAAAAAAAATAAAAGGAATCCAAATTGGAAAGGAAGAAGTAAAACTCTCACTATTTGCAGATAACATGATACTATACCTAGAGAATCCTAAAGACTCTACCAGAAAACTGTTAGAGCTCATCCACAAATTTGGCAAAGTTGCAGGATACAAAATTAATACACAGAAATTGATGGCATTTCTATATACTAACAATGAAAGAGCAGAAAAGGAAATTACGGAAGCAATCCCATTTACCATCACATCCAAAAGAAAAATATACCTAGGAGTAAACCTACCTAAAGAGACAAAAGACCTGTACTCTGAAAACTCTAAGCCACGGATGAAAGAAATCAAAGATGACACAAATAGACAGAAAGACATACCATGCTCGTGGATTGGAAGAGTTAATATTATCAAAATGACTATACTACCTAAGGCAATCTACAGATTCAAAGCAATCCCTATCAAATCACCAAGGACAGTTTTCACAGAACTTGAACAAAATATCTTAAAGTTTGTTTGGAAGCACAAAGGACCCAGAATAGCCAAAGACATCCTGAAAAAGAAAAATGGAGGTGGAGGAATCAGGCTCCCGGACTTCAGACTCTACTACAAAGCAACAGTCGTCAAAACTGCATGGTACTGGCACAAAGACAGAAATAGAGATCAGTGGAACAGGAGAGAAAGCCCAGAATTAAACCCACACACCTACAGCCAACTCATCTATGACAAAGGAGGCAAGGATATACAATGGAGAAGGAACAGCTTGTTCAATAAGTGGTGCTGGAAAAACTGGACAGCCACATGGAAAAGAATGAAATTAGAGCACGTCCTAACACCATACACAAAAATCAACTCCAAATGTATGAAAGACCTAGATGTAAGACCAGACACTATCAAACTCTTAGAGGAAAACAGAGGCCAAACACTCTCTGACACAAACGACAGCAACATCTTCTCAGCACCACCTCCTAGAGTACTGACAATAAAAAGAAAAATAAACAAATGGGATCTAATCAAACTTCAAAGTTTCTGCACCCTAAAGAACACAAAAAGACAACCCACAGGATGGGAGAAAAATCTTTGCAAGTGAATCAACTGACAAGGGCTTCATCTCCAAAATTTATAAACAACTTCTGCAGCTCCATACCAAAAAAAAAAACAAGCCTATCAAAACATGGGCAGAAGATCTAAATAGATGGTTCTCCAAAGAAGACATACAGATGGCCAAGAAACACATGAAAAGATGCTCAACATCACTCATTATTAGAGAAATGCAAATCAAAACCACGATGAGGTACCACCTTACACCAGCCAGAATGGCCATCATCCAAAAGTCTACAAACAATCAGTGCTGGAGAGGGTGTGGAGAAAAAGGAACCCTAGTGCACTGTTGGTGGGATTGTAAATTGGTACAACCACTGTGGAAAGCAGTATGGAGGTTCCTCAGAAAAGTAAACATATAATTACCATTTGATCCAGCAATCCCACTCCTGGGCATCTAACCAAAAAAACCATGGCTCAGTGGGTTAAGGATCTGGCGTTGCTGTTGCTGGTGTGTAGGCCAGCAGCTACAGCTCCTATTAGACCCCTAGCCTGGGAACCTCCATGTGCTGCGGGAGCAGCTCAAGAAATGGCAAAAAGACAATATATATATATATATATATATATATATATATATATATATATATATATATCTCAACTGCTTGAAAATGTGCCACCTGGCACCATTCTGTTGGAGTTAGGCGGTCCACAAATTGTGGATAAGGTTCTGTAGGGCCTTGAAGATATTGTACAATCGATGCTTGGTTGTTTCCCAATCAGGAAGTGTCATCCATGCCCATTGGACTCCTACACACAGCTGTTCCTATGCCCAAGGATTGATTTTCCAGGTCAAGAATGGGCCCTGTCCCTACCAACATTTCAAAAAAATGTGAACATTATTTCTTTGACTTAAACCAGCTTGTTCCTGACAGACGTCCAACAGAATAGACCTCCAAATTAAATAATCTCCATCATCTAGGGTGGCTTTGGCTCTCATATGCCAATCCCATGGGGGAAGATGGAGTGTCCGCATGCTTTCTACCATGCTCATAGTAAAGGGAGCTGCAACTCCATTCTGAACCATACCATCATGAAGAGGCTTAGGAGCTTCAAAATCAAAAGGGATGTGTGTATGCATATTTTGTGTTGGGACTTAAGGATCAGTGACAACAGTTATACGGCATGGTAGAAAGTTTCCATCTTCTAAACTGGCAGATTTTAGAGCTGATTGATTTGGAGCTAGAGTTTTATTTAAATTCTCATCAAGAAAGGGATTAGTCTGAGGGGGAGGGGAAACAGACGATATGGGCCTTTCTTTATGTTCCAAACATGGGTTCCAAACACGACTTATTAGTCCCCACGTGAAAAAAAACAGAAACAGAAAGCAAGGCCCCAGACTGATGTATATGCTTTATATTTTCTGCTATACAATCCCCAAATTCTTTGTCCATAATATCCTTGCCTGTTAACCAAGGGTTAAATTTAATCAACTTCTAATAATTCCTCTCTTTGACCCTGTTATGCAAAATCTAGACTTTTTCAACATGCATTTAAGCAATTGAATATAATGTTTAGTTTCTTGTGACTGATTCTGCCCCATTGTTATCCTGGTTTACAGTTTCTACTTACCAACTTACAGTCGTGACTCTGTTGAGTGCAAGGCTAGTCTTCACCATATGTAGTTTCAGTTTCTCCTGCTCATGGAAAACTTTGCTTTTTTCTCTCCTCATGGCAAACCTTTTCTTTTTTCTGCTTGTGACAGACCTTCTCTTCCAGCCCCACTTTGGGTGCCACTCTGCTGATTCTGTGCTGCAAGTCAATGTGAGATCCTGAAAGAAGGATGGCAGGGCATATAAAACACAGAAGTCACTTTTACATTTTAAAAGTGGGGGACCAGGAGGCACTCTGTTTCTCTGAACAAAGGCCCCTATGCTTTAGCCTACAAGATCTTTTATTAGGGAAAATAATGTGTTTAGGTTTGTGAGCAAAAGCAGGCATAGGGAGTGTCAAAGCTATCTCTTAGTGAGATTTAGGGAGACTACTAGCAATAAAAGTCACAGGTGTATACATCTAGGAAATAGTTCAGCTGCCTAAAGAACAACATAACTTGGTTAATGAATCTGACTTGGAACCATGAGGTTGCGGGTTTGATCCCTGCCCTTGCTCAGTGGGTTAATGATCCGGCATTGCTGTGAGCTGTGGTGTAGGTTGCAGGTGCAGCTCGGATCCCACGTTGCTGTGGCTCTGGTGTAGGTTGGTGGCTACAGCTCCGATTCGATCCCTAGCCTGGAAACCTCCATATGCCGCAGGAGCGGCCCAAAGAAATAGCAAAAAAGACAAAAAAAAAAAAAAAAGAACAACGTAACTAATGTATAAGCCCCTTATTTTATTTTGACAGGAGACCCTGCACTCTGTGTTGGCAGATATGCTTACCCGGCTTTTGCCACCGCAAACATTCCTTGGCTTCTCATGCTTTTGCACATACCAGGTTTGCTTTCTGCAGAGTTCAGCAGTTTAGTGGTCCCCAACACTTCATTTCTTCAAGTGATTTTCATTTGAAACTTGAACTTTTAGGGTATAATATAGTGAGAATCTCAAGCATATTATGACTTTTTTTCCTATAATACCTGGTGATCATATACCACTTCAGCAGGGGGAACAGGTGTACCACCCAGTAGAAACAGAATTCCACATTTTGTCCTTAGCTTCCTTTGATTCTCAAGGAGAGAGTGCTCCTCATTTCTGATGAGTGTGCAGGCTGATTGCTCCCTAGTAGGCATTACTGGTACCTTCTTTGCTAGGAAGGGAGATGTGCCTTATCACAAGGCAGGGTTGAAACCCCAAGTCTCTACTTACCCTTCTCCATTATTGCTATAACTGTGGGTTACTGTCTGGTGCAGGAGGAGTCTAAGCTTCCACTCAGCCTTTGGGGGCCTGGCTGAGAGAGCACCATGGTTTTGTGTTGTCTTTGGTTAACTTCTAATGTTTATGATCTAAATGTTTTCTGTCTTCACAAGACACCCCTTTTTTGACATTTTTTGATGAAGAAATAGAGCTTTTTTAGGGGCACTTTTATCTGTGCCTATTTGCATTTCTGGTTTACCAACTTATTTTCCAAGTCTGTGATATATAGACTTTGGCCACATATATATGTATATATAAATAGCAAATAGAAAATCCAGCTAAATATTCGCAAATCTATTCTTACAGGTACATACAGGCAGAGAGTCACATTGCTCTCTACCTACTTTTACAAATAACAAAACAGAATATTCAGGGAGCTCATTACCTCATCATTTTTGGGCCTTAAGTTTCCTGATGAATTTACTTAATCTTTTGGAGTCTTTTTGCTGTATGGAGGGCCCTGGGAATGGTATGGCTGCTTTGTCCCTCCCACATAATATCTGCATTATTCTTTTTCATTATAAATGTTTGAAGGTATTTTTGCTGTTGAAAGATATTTAACAGGTAAGACCCAAAATAAGGATAATACTTGAAAAGACGAACACCTGTGGGGATTTTTTGCCTTTGTTTTTAAGCTCAGTAAATCTTAAAATATTTTTTAGGTATGGCTATTATGTCACTGGGTCATATTTAATTTGTATCATATTTACTTTATAGAGCAAAGCAGTTTGTAGAATAGAAAAAGAATACTCCAGTCTTTATTTTCTTCATTTCCCCATTTGCTTTTCTTAGATTTCTTTTTTGTGACAGTTTAATTTACATTTTTCATAGTTTATGGGATTCCATCTTCTGGTTTTCTCCTACATTTTTCCTCTTTCCTAACTCTTCTCTACTTACTTCATTTAAAGTTTCTTTTTCACTTTTATTTTAATCTCCACAGTGTATAAAAATTTGTACATATGTGCAATATTTAATTGTGTTTCTTGAATTCCATCCTCTATAAATACCTATCTGATCATTAAAAATATTCAAACATTAAAGGTATATGGGGATACATGACCACTGCAATGTGTCATATATTCCTATATACATTTAATACTTCAGGATTTGCTGGGTAGAGCAATTCAGGCAAAGATTGAAAATATGTATCTGGGGTACAATGGCAACAGTAGAGTGCCAACCTGATTATCTCTAGATATTCAAATTCACACTCCATCTCAGCCCCACTTGTCTCAGCGGACTTGTCACTGTGATGCATTTCGGTGTAATAGTTGGGAAACTCTACTGTAGATAAAAAGATTGGCAAGTATGGCACAAATTCTCCCAGAGAAGGGCCTGTCAGCCAACGAAGAATATGGAAAGGTAGTTTAAAAAAGGCAGAGGAATAATCAGTGAATTTCATTAAGACAGAAGGAGGAAAGCATTAAAGGTGATATTACCTGAAGTATCCAAATTTGTGTAATGGCAAGATGCCTGGAAACTAAAAAGAGACAATTGTAGTTGGTGCTTGGCATGATAACCAACCTGCACTAATTTCAGTAGGTCTCAAAATTGTTTCAAAATTGTTACCTCTGTAACGAATACTACTGTGACCTACCTTTTAAAGAAAATTTTAATTGAAAGAAACACAGTGAACTGTTATGAACAATTCCTTCACCTACACAATGATTCCACAGGTTTCACTGTGTGTCAGCCACAAGGGTGAGAAGAGCATTGTGGACTGGGCTGACCTTAATCCATTGCCACCCTGTCTGGAGTACCACAACACATGGCCAGGACTAGAATTTGCAATGACTCTCAAGAAAGAGTGCTACCATCCCTGGTTTCCCAGGTATTATGGGTAGAATTCACTACTGGGTAGCAGGGGTTGGCAAGCAGGTCCTTTACTCAGGAGCTTTTCTTTGTAAGATGTATTAACAAACAGCCTTGTGGAAGAGGTGTGTTAGTGAACTGACTTCTATCCCTGCCCTCCCCTTGACTTCGCTTAGATGATTAAACTGAATGTTTACTTTTTTTTTACATTTGATAAAATTACTGTTGTTTTTTAAGTAACTGAGAGCTGATATACCCTCATGTTTAAAATGGGTTCTAATAGACTAAACTTTTTGAAACCAGAGATCATTTTAAAATTTGAATTGTCCCACTGTAATTTCATGTAACTATAATAAGTCTTTGACATGGAAAATAAATTCTCAGTGAGCAGTGAAGATGAAATATGGTTATAGTGAGGACAAGAGATGTTGAGTAACAAATTCTGTTTTTGATTGGGAGTAAAGGTTTATTTATTGCTAATTCAATAAATACTTAAAGTGCCACCATCACGCATGGTGCTAAATCTGTGCTGATGTCCAAGACAGACAAGGGGGTAGACAGGAAACATCTGGAAGTTGTGGTTTCTTTGCTAACACAGGGAAGGAAGTAGTGTGAGCAGACAAAAAGAGGTCCTTTCAACTCCAAAGAAAGTTGTGAGATGACAGCTTGTATGACTGAAAATAATTTTTCTGAATGTAGCTCCAGAAAGTCAGTGAAAAAGAGACATACAAAGCTTCTGTGTCATATCTTCACAGGACTTGTTAACCATGAGGAGGTTCTGCATTTGGCATCAAAGGCCAGCATAAGGATCTAAGCCTGTCTTTGGATAAAACAAGAAAGCAACATCAATGTGTGCATCAGGAAATATAAAGGGGAGGAAATAAAGGCACTAATAACCTGGAACAGTTTGAGGATATTGGAGCAAAAATGCCCCTCCCCCCCATTTTGGGTAAAAGTTTCATTTATAAAATACAGCCATGTGCTGACAGTGATGCCATCTCTGACTACGAACTTTGTTATTCCAGTTATGGTATAATTGTGGTCATGGGTCCTGGGAAGCTAAAATATGCTACAGTTTGGAGAATAAAGTTAATTTTTAAATTATTTTTATTATATTTTTAGTACTTAGAGCCACACCCATGTCATATAGAGGTTCCAAGGCTAGGGGTTGATTTAGAACTGCCGCTGTTAGCCTACTCTACAGTCACAGCAATGCTGGATCCTAGCCCCATCTGTGACCGATATTGCAGCTCATGGCAACACCAGGTCCTTAACCCAATGAGTGAGGCCAGGGAATGAACCTGCATCCTCAGGGACACTAGTTGATTTCATTAACTGCTTTGCCATGATAGGAACACCATGAAATATATATATTTATATATATATGTGTCTGTGTGTATGTGTGTGTGTATATATATATATATATATATATATATATATATATATATATATTTTAATGAAGACAACCTTGTCAACTAAAATCCAAGTGGTCTTTAAATAAATGATAGACTATAATGTAAAACAGTAATCATCTAGGAGAAATGTCAAATGTTCCTGTCTAATGATTAAATACCTCACATATGAAAAATAGCAAAGGAGTCTGGCATTATAACCATAAAAAAGACAAAAGACAACCTATGGAATGGGAGAAAAGAGTTTCAAATGATGCTACTAACAAGGGCTTAATATCTAAAATATTCAAAAAACATATACACCTCAACAGCAAAATAAAAAACAACCCAATATAAAAATGGGCAAAAGTCCTGAAGAGACGTATCTCCAGAGAAAAAGCACACACACAAAAATGGTTACCATAACTATTAGAGAAATAAAGATCAAAACTACTAAGAGGTATCACCTCACACCTGTTTAGAGAACGACCTGTCAGAATGGTCATCATTACGTCTGCAGATAACAAATACTGGAAAGGTTGTGGAGGAAAAAAGCACACACCTACGCTGTTGGTGGGAATGTAAAGTTGTTCAAACACTATGGAAAACATTATCGATATACTTCAGAAAAAAATACAGAACTACCACATGATGTGGCAATGCCATTCTTGGGCATACAGCCATACAAAATATTCCTTGAAAAAGACACAAGCACCCATATGTTCACTACAGGAATTTTCACATTAGCCAAGACATGGAAAGAAGTTAACTGTCCATGGACAGATGAATGGATTAAGAAAATGTGATATATATATGCCATGTAATACTGAACAGCCATAAAAAACAAAACAATGCCTTTTGCAGCAAGATGGATAGAACTAGGGACACTCATACTAAATTAGGTAAGTATGAAAGAGAAAGAAAAATACCATATGTTATCACTTATGTCTAGAATGTCATATATGGCACAAATGTACCTTTCCACAGAAAAGAAACTCATGGACTTGGATAACAGTGTTTTGGTTGCCCAGGAGGAGGTGGAGGGATAGTAATGGAGAGGGATTCTAGGGTTAATAAATGCAAACTACTACATGCAGAGTGGATATGAAATGAGATCATGCTGTATAGCACTAGGAACTATATCTAGTCACTTGTATCAGAGAATGATGGAATATAGTGTGAGACAAAGAATGTCTATATAATGTGTGTGTTCACATGTGTGTGTGTGACTGGGTCACTTTGCTGTACAGTAGAAAATTGACAACACAGTAAACAAGCTATGATGGAAAAATCATTTTAGAAAAAGAAATGCAGCATCCTTTTACTCTTAACTGTGTCCAAAATAAAGAAATTAAAGCTATGAAGATGAACATACAAGTTTATTGCTGAAATAACAGAATTGCAGGAATTTGGTGACATTTGCCAGCATAAATTTTCATCTTCACTCTCCTGCATAACCTACAGTCCTTTGATAGGTCAGTGGTAATTAGGGTGATGTTCAGATACGGAAGAGGACTGAGGGTTTGGCCTTGAAAGCGAGGCAGCAGATGTGTCAGTGGCCATTGGCATTGGGAACCATGGATGGGCTGCTGGTTGCGGGTTAGACAGAGGGCCCTCAGTTGGTGATATATTCTGGTATCTGGTTGGCAAAGGAGAAGGCTCCACCCTCGGTCCAAAATAACCACTTGGGAAGTTAGAAATACGACGGTACTGAGAAATGGAAGTGGTAGTTGTAATGAAATTCACGATGTGGCCACTTGCTGGAGAGTAGCTGCTTTGTGAGTGCATGTGAAACGTGGTCAACTGATTAAAAATAGCATGTTGAGCCATGGCAATTTGTCATGGTGGCCTGACTGATGGTGATGATGGAGAAGAAAGACGACTTCTAGTTGGGGTAGTTGTATTAGAAATTCTCTGGCTCATAGAAGGCCATCTTATTAAAGGCACATTTAGGTTTGTAGAGGTTGAAAATGCATCTTCTCCACGAGTTTCTGCAACCACATCAGAATTATGGTTATCCACATCACCCCCTGTTCTAGAGCGCTTCTTGCTGCAACCTTGAAGTAGAGAAGCCGACACTGGAGAAGCATTTTTCATCCTGACTCTTCTTTTCATCCTCACCAACAGATGGGGACAGCCTCGTTTAAAATTTGGATTATGGTAGAACTGCAGCTAAAACCAAAAGAGAAAGGTATTTAGTGGCCTTTTAAACAAAGATACAAGGACAAAGAATCCATAAAAATCTGACTTGTTTCATCACACAGAGTTAATGTCAGGAAATAATACTCATCTATTATTAACATTTTCAAAAATTTATGTAGTGGGAACAGGCAATTATGGTCCTTAAATAAAAATGCCTGGTGCATTTACAGTAACAGTATGAGGTTCAGGGGCTTGTATTTAGTGCGGTTCATTGACAAGGCTCAAGGTTGCTAGGAAAATTCCTTATCATCTCAAGTATTTTATGACAAAACTGTCCTCAATTTAAAAAGGTAACGGTACTTCATCCCACTTTCAAGGTCTACTTTGGCCCTATATGGCTGAACATATTTGCACATGTCCAAAGAAAATCTTATACACTCCATCTATAAGTAGTAACTGGAAATTTCTTAATGCCTTGTTCCAAGCAGAGACTTCATTTTCTTCTGCCAGAAAGTCAGCTAGTGAGGCACATCTTTGAAAATTCCTTTGCAACTTATTAAATGCATAAAAGTTAAGCTGTCGAACTAAGCTTTTCATACTCTCAGTTTCAAATATTCTGAAGGGGGCCTTTCTCTCCAGAACTTATTTCTTGACATGTTCTTCATTAACCACTATCGAGGTTCCATTTGCTTCCCACCAAATGGACTTAAAGTGATCACTTTCAGCAGTTTTCCAAAGTTTTCTGGGAAAGGGCAGAGGAAGAAAATCATCGTCTTCATCTGGTTCAGAGGCACACAATGTGTGGCATGGCTCTTTCATCAGGGAGCCCTCAGACAAAGCCTGGAAAGCTTTTTCTTCACTCTGAGACCTCAAGTCCAAGTCCCCAGTGATTGAGTTATCACACCATGGAGATGTAAGGGAGGATTCTGAACCAGTTGGTGCATCTTTAGGAGACACAGGTTGCATTTCTGAAGGAGCATGTGCCATCTCAGATTAATTTCTCTGCAGCTACTCTTCTCAACAGCATGCCTTTTGAACTCTGCAGTTTTAAATGCTGCTTTGGTAAGCCTACAGAGATAAACAATCTGGTTCATTGCAATGGTTACCAGCCTGAGTAGCTGTGACATCACAAGACACAAGTATCCTAGCAATTTGAGCATAACCTTCAGTCAGGGTTTACTTCTCTATGAAATTAGTCCAGTTAACATAAAATATGAGCTCTGTACTTAAACAGTTACCTAAAAAGGGGATCTGCAAAATTCTATTACAACAGAATCTTTTAAAATAAATAAACACATCACACAAATAAATCTTTCATCCCTGAAGTACAAGTTGTTTATCCCTTACACACACACACACACACACACACACACACACACACACACACACACACACAGACACATACACATTCAAGGTGTCAGTTTCATTCTGCCTTGTAAAGAAAAAATAAAAAAGGAAAGTAAAACAAATGGTAAATAGCTCTCTTAGGTTAGAAGTAGAATCTGTGCAGAACCTTTATACCAAAAAGTATAGCCAGGAGTTCCCTGGGGCCTTATCTTGTTAAGGATTTGTTGTTGTCATCACTGATGTGATATGGGTTCTGTATCTGGCCTGGTAACTTCTGCAGGCACCAGGAATGGTGCAAAAAAATTCCAACTTTATCGCTAACAAATAGCCATGAGAGGGCCCTAGGCATTCATACACACACACACAAAATCCATAGCCATGGAGACATAAAAGGATTAATAGTTCCTGGGGCTAGGGGAGGAAGAAAGGCTATGTAAAGGTATGGGATTATCTTGTAGAGTGATAATAATTTTTGAGCTTTGGAGAAGTGATGATTGTACAACATTCTGAAGATACATTATGCCATTGAATTGTGTACTTTAAATGATTATTTTATATGTAATTTTTTTTTACCTTGTTAAAAACTGAGTGATTTGTTGTCACTGATTTTAGAATATAGAGTTATCTGTGTATCAGACATAAGTAGTGTGTGAGTTAAACAATATACCAAACATTTTCTGTTAGGATTGCTGATGGAGAAACAGTCAAGGCCAAGTTGTTAAAGCAAGAGAGATTTATTAAAGCATCAGAGGGGGATGGGCTGAGCTCAGGATGGCACCAGCCTTGACCATGAGGAGGTGCTAGTCTTATAAAGGGAATCCATGGTTGGAGTTCATGGCAGCAACTTGTGGCTGGAACAATGAAGAAAGAGGAGGGGAAGTTCAGGGAGGGGTAGAGGTTCAAGACCCATGACAGAGAGCAGTTCATTCTTGTAGGAGGTTAATCTATGCTGGCAGTTGTTTCCTGCATGTCATTGTTTCTTTGGCTCAACTTGAGCATGCTCATTCTGGGAGATGGTGTCCACAGCAGGTCTCCAAGATGAACAGACACATTTGGGGGTTGGGGTCTGTTTCTACCCTCCTGGGAATTGCATATAATTTTATCAATGATTCAGTAACATGATTCCAGCCTTTCATTATATGGGATAGGGGCAATGATCCACTGTTCTCTAGCTACTTCCAGCTGTCTAGGGGTGAATGTACTCTATGGCTGCACATTGTATGTTTTAACCATAGAGGATGGGAAGAAAAGAAAAATATGATTAAACAGGGGTTTGGATGTAGGTTGACACTAGAATCGTTGAAGGAGGAGTGTAGTTTTATCTGAGTAGGTTTTAACATGTGATGTGGTATTAACACATAAATCACAGGAGCTATTGGTCATAATACATGTTGTCTCCTTTCTGCTGCTATAAGAGGAGACCTTGAAAATGTAAGGTTGCTGCTGCCAGCTGATGCTGCTTTGAGAAGAGCTGGTGGCATCAACGCTGACAGGGCCCATCAACCTTAAGTTCTTAGTAATACAAAGACTTGCTGAAAATTACTCCCTTAATATTTCCTAGTCTTTCTTGGATGTCTGGCCCATAGATACTCTATTCTGCCTTTTCTCCCTATTGGACAATGCAGATACCACTGATAATGATTTCTGTATTTCTAGATGAGATAAGATGCAAGAATTTGGGCCCATAGAAATCCTCACCTGAAATCTAACTGTCTAAAAGCCTGTTCTACCATCTACCCCATAGCAGACAGTGCCTTAATCCTCATCTCCACTCTGACAGGTCAACAGCTGCAGTGGCTCAAGTTTTACTCCATGTAGAGCCTGATGGCAAGTGTTGAACTTCAGGCCACAGTGCTCTCCCATGGTCATATATTTGACCAGAGTTTTGGGAGACATTTCATGACCATTTCATCCCACAGTGCTAGGAATGAACATTTGTAGTTCTGTCAGATTTTGTTGATAGGCCAGTTGATGTGTTATCACTGGACTAGAACATAGGAACAGTTGCCAAAAGTCTCTGGACCACATGTCTTCCTGGTCTGTTATGGTCCAGGAAAATATTCCCTCACTGAGCATTTTACCACATCTAGACATCACTGTGATTTCATATAGTACTGTACATCATTTTATCAGTGACTCAATTACACATTTAGTAATGCAAGCAATATTAGTTTTGTGAAAACAGTGAGGAAAAATAATATACATAGCAGTATTAGTAAAATTTAAGAGCCTTCACCAAGGGCAGTCAATATATCTCTGTTCATCTGCATGAGTCTACTCCTTTTCTTTAAAGGAAATTTTATACTGGCTTTACCATTCAGACCAATTTCCTACTTTTACTAGTCTGCTTATCCCTAGATGGATTAATTACTCCCAATGCAAGGGAGCCTTTAAATTTGGATTAATATAGCCTTGGAGAGCTATATCACTTGGCTAAAGTCTTACTTGTGCTGACTGAGATTCAGTAACATTAGAAGAAAACATATTTTTGGCCTATGTCAGAGCAGGTATTCATTGGTCAGCTGAGGTGATCCCCCCTAAGAACATCAATAATAAGAGGCTTGGAGGGGAGAAACCCACCAAGGTTGATCAGAAAGAAAACAACCAAATGAATCAGGTGTGGCAATCTATGGATAGTGGTTTACTTCTGATGGCATCTTCTTTTTGTCCAGGCATTGGTGTTTTGTTTTATTTTTATTTTTATTATGGCCTATTTTAGGATGGATTTGATGTTAGTAGTTCTCTCAGTGGACCAGTACCTTGTAGAGGCCCTTCTTACTTGATCACTATAAATTTAAGAGTTAATTATATTCACTTTCCTTGTGCATATGACACAGGATTTCATGATAAGAAATCTTTTATCTAGACTAGAGACAACATTTTTAAAAGATATTTTTCCAGAAAATATAGCCCCAAATTATCATCGGATATCTGATAATCTCCCAGAGACTGATTATAGCAATCAGCTTCACAAGCTTAGAATATTTTCTTATTAATTCAGTCAAATTTTACACTAATGTAACCTAGCAGCAAATAAATATTTGGTAGGTGGGTTTTAGAAAGTAAATGCTAACCTCAAGATACAAACTGGAATATGATTCAATAGAGTTTTTTCCTTTAAAATTACCCTCTATTTAAAATCAATTATAGTCAAATTAAGAGTGTGGAAAGTATACCACAAATGGGAATGACAGTTTATAACCTTTTTTTTTCATTATTGATTTTGCCGGGGTACAGGGAAGAACTATGCCACTGTCATGGATTTCCCATAGTACTGGCTCATTACTTCACAGCTATTGTTTACCTATCTTAACTTCTCTGATTTAGGAGCAGAGTGTTATGTTACCATGCTACAAGTGCATCAGGATGGCAAATGTCTGACAATGAGGGATTAATTTTAGAACCATAATCTTTATACATTTTGTTTGTTCCTTTCATTGCACAATGTACATACTGTAATTTACACTTAGGAAGATTGCATAAAAAATGAGGAAAATTAAAAAAACACCAGGTCAAAAAGAATCATAGTTTATTGTTTAACATTACTTATTCATTCCACCAAGCTAAAAAAATAAGATTTCAAAAGCAAATACAAATTAAAGGCCATTCAATTCATACAACCTACCATCAAAAGATTAAGATTAAGGAGGTTAAGTAAACATTCTTTTAAGAGTTTGATTAGGTCCCATGGGTTTATTTTTGCTCTAATTTCTATTGCTTTGGGAGACTGACCTGAGAAAATATTCATGATGTTGATGTCAGAGAGTGTTTTGCCTACATTTTTTTTCTAGGAGTTTGATGGTGTCCTGTTGTATATTTAAGTCTTTCAGACATTTTGAGTTTATTTTTGTGCAAGGTGTGAGGGTGTGTTCTAGTTTCCCTGCAATCCCACTCTTGGGCATATATCCGGACAAAACTCTCCTTAAAAGAGATACATGCACCCTCATGTTCATTGCAGGACTATTCACAATAGCCAGGACATGGACACCCAAATGTCCATCCACAGATGATTGGATTCAGAAGTTGTGGTACATATACACAATGGAATACTACTCAGCCATGAAAAAGAATGACATAATGCCATTTGCAGCAACATGGATGGAACTAGAGACTCTCATCCTGAGTGAAATGAGCCAGAAAGACAAAGACTAATACCATAGGATAGCACTTATAACTGGAATCTAATATCCAGCACAAATGAACATCTCAGAAAAGAAAATCATGGACTTGGAGAAAAGACTTGTGGCTGCCTGATGGGAGGGGGAGGGAGTGGGAGGGATTGGGAGCTTGGGGTTATCAGACACAACTTAGAATAGATTTACAAGGAGATCCTGCTGAGTAGCATTGAGAAATTTGTCTAGATACTCATGTTGCAACAGAACAAAGGGTGGAAATAATGTAAATGTAATGTATACATGTAAGGATAACTTGATCCCCTTGCTGTACAGTGGGAAAATAAAATTAAAAAAAAGGAGGCAGATTGTCAAAAAAAAATTCTTTTAACAGAGAGACAAACACAAAGTTCAACTTCTGCACCAGCTTATTTTTAAATTAGTTTACTTAGTTAAATTTAATTCTTAACTTAGTCCCAAACATTCAGAAAATTCTTTACTCAGTGTCTACTTCCCATAAATCATCCATCAATTTCTGTATCCATATTATTCTGTCCCCTATCTTTTCATTCAATATAACAAACTATAAAAGAGCCTACTTTCTGTTCCCTTAATAAAATGCAATTCCATTCCTCCATCCTTCTTCACTGAAAATTTGCACCTCCTTTTCTGAATCAACCATGGGCTGTCCTTTATAATTTTTGAAAGCATGCACTTTCTTATACCAGACTTTCCAGCATGGCACTGAGCATACCAATAATAGTCTTAAGTGACTTTGCTGTCCCTGTTTAGTAACTGAAGCCTCAGTATCTGATTTGACTTTTATCAAAGCTAGGTACAATAAGATATTATACTTATGTCAATGACTCTGAAGACATGGGCATAGTACTTGGATCCACAACTTTAATATAGATGCTAATTTAATACTGAATGTTTTCCAGTGCATGTGAATCTAAAATTTATTTTCCTTATATATTTTGAGAATTTATATGTGCCTAATTTCCTTTAAGCCAATTAAGTAGAGCAGTTTTATGAAATGATTTTGGCAAGGACATACATGCACATGCAAAGATACATACAAAACAGAGACCTCAGATTCCCATTCTGAAATTTCAGCCATGAATAAAGTACAACTGTGTAAAACCCATCAGCTACAGATTTAACTTCCAGTTGCCTATGTTGCTGCACATGTAGCATGGACCTGGAGTGTCCTTAGAGCCATTGTCCAGGTGATTGAGCCTACATTTTGGCAGCCCTGAATGGCAGTTTCCAGCATTTAGTATTTAGCCTGATCTCTTTATAAGTGTTGGCTTTCCACCTCTTTATCCTGATTATTAAAGACCTTGAAGGTGAGGGTGAAGACATCCTGTTGTGGGGTTTGAGGGTCATCCTCCAATTTTTGTGGTCCATACCTATGTGTGGTGAAGATTGAGAGATGAAATTTGTGCTTACAAAAATATTTCTTTCCACCAAGGAAGGGTCTGAATTTGTATGTTTTGGGAGAGCCTCTGTTAAGCAAGCAAGAAAGAGGTAATTTGTTCATCTGGGGCTTGGCTAATTTATTTTCGCTTTTCATAGTTAGCAGCTCTGTATGCTGCTTTCCAGAGTCCTGCTAAGAAACAGTTTACCATGTACTTGGATGTCTACAGCCTGGGGAATTGACCTGAGTCCCAGTTTGGATTTGCTGCTGCCCTGACTGGCAGTTTTTATCTTGCCAGTGGAGGTCATCTGTATGGGCCTGAGGGGCTATTCAGACTCCTTCCTTGTCCTTGGGGTAGAGGGTGGTGAATAAGATGATATAGACCTCATGCCAGATTAGGTCATAGGACTGAGTGATATGTTTGAATTCCATAACACAGGTGAAGGGATCAGAAGAGAAGGAGCCTAGTCTTTTTTCAATTTAAGAGAGGTTGGAGCTGGAAATAGGGACATGGAATGGACCTGGACAATCCCTTCTGTTTCTGCAACTTCCCCTAGAGTGAGTAAGGAGCGAGTTGGGAGGTGTTTGGAGAGGCAGGAGGTCAGGTCTAGGAGCATGTGTGAAGAGGGGAGAAATAGTGGTCGGTATCTGGGTTAGGACTGGGAGAAGCTGAGGAAGACTTGGGTGTGGGAGAGGAAGATTTTGAGTTGGTGGGAGAGCTGGAGGCATGGAGAGGTTTGTACTGCAGAGCATGATGATCTGCAGGATCAAAGGAGGAGATATCAGAATCAGAGGGAACTTTTGTGGATGAAGGAGAAGAATTTGAAAGGTGGAGCAAGAAGAACAGAGGGAGGGGTGTAAGCTGAGGGTAAAGGGGACCTGAAAATAGGGCCTTGCATACCGCTTGTCATTACAGCAACAAAAGTAACCAAAGCCACTCAAGACATTTAAATTGGCCCTGTGGTTAACAAACCCAATAGTATCCATGAAGCTGTGGGTTTGATCCCTGGCCTTGCTCAGTTGGTTAAGGATCTGGCATTGCCATCATCTGTGTTGTAGGTCACAAGGCATGGCTTGGATTTAAATTGGTTCATACTATGGAAACTAAATCTCAAACTACCGTATGTTCTGGGACCCCACTCCTGGGCATATAACTTGGCAATGAATTCACTCAAAAAGATGTACGCATCCCTGCGTCCACTGCAGCTCTATTTACAACAGTTAAGACATGGAAACAAACCAAATGTCTATTGAGAGATGAGTGGATTCAGAAGATGTGCTATATATACATACTGGAATACTAGTCAGTGATAAAAAGACAAAGTAATGCCATTTGCAGCAACATGTATGGAACTGGAGATTCGCAAACTAAGTAAAGTAAGTCAGAAGGTGAGAGGCCAACATCACATGGTACCACTTATATGTGGAATCTAAAGTATGGCACAGATGGGTCTATCTGCAAAACAGAAACAGTGCATGGCCAAGGAGAACAGACTTATTTATGCAGGGGAGGGGGGAGAGGGCATGGGGTAGACTGGCAGTTTGGAGTTTGGGGATGGAAACTGTTTCATTTTGAATGCGTAGGCAGTGGGGCCCTACTGTACAGCAAAAGGAACTGTGTGTGATTGGGTCACTTTGTATGACAGAAATTGGGGGATTGTAATTTTATTGTGAAATATATATGGCATATTACCATGTTGACAATGTTCAAGTGTATAATGCAGTGGCTTGAGTATATTTATGATGCTGTACAATAATCATGCACAATTCACTTCCTGATTTTAAAAAATTACTGTAAAAAGCAATTTAAAAATCTCCCTTTATCATTTAACATTTGTCCCTGGCAACCTCTATAGACATTCTATTTACCTGAAATTTACATAATCATAAATACTTGTCTTTTGTGTGTGGATTATTGTATACAACACTACATTTTTAAGATTCACCCATTCCATTGCATATTTTTATTTTTAAATATTATTAATGTTCTATTGCATCTATATACTGACCTTTGTTCTCTATACACAAGCAGTGCTAAATCATACCCAATTTTGGACCTGTGCTAACTAACAAACTCCTGGACACATCAAAAGCAGTTCTGAGAGGGTAGCTTATCACAATAAAAACTTACCTCACGAAAGAATAAAAAGCTCAAATAAACAACCTAAACATACACCCAAAACAGCCAGAGAGGAAAGAACAGACAAAGCCCCAAATTAGCTGAAGGAAAGAATTCCTAAATATCAGAGCTGAAATAAGTCAAATAGAGGCAAAGAAAATAATAGAGAAGATGAATGAAACCAAAAGCTGGCTCTTTGAAAAGATCAACAAAATTGATAAACCTTTAGTTAGATTTATCCAGAAAGAAAGGGAGAAGGCTCAAATCACTAAAACTGAAATGAAAAAGGAGATATTACAACTGACTCCACAGAAATTCAAAAACCATAAGATATTGCTATAACCAACTCTTTGCCAATAAAATGGATGGGTTCTTACAAAGGTACAACCTACCAAGACTGAACCAGGAAGAAATACAAAATATGAACAGATCACAAAATATGAACAAAGTGCCACAAGTACCAAAATTGAAAATGTGATTAAAATCCCCCTTCTCAAGAAAACACAAAAACGTCCAGGACCGAATGGCTACACAGGCTAATTTATCAAATATTCAAGAGGAGTTAGCAACTGTTCTTCCTGAAACTCAATAGCAGAGGAAAGAACAGGCCTCAGCTCATTGTATGAAGCTACAATCACCCTGATACCAAAACCAGGCAAAAATAGCATCTAAAAGAGAGAATTACACAGCAACACCACTGATGAATATAGATATCCAAATCATCAACAAAATGTTATCAAACAGAATGCAAACATATATTAAAAATATCACACACCATGATCAAGTCAAATTTATCCCAGGGATGTAAAGGTTCTTCAATATCTGCAAGTCAGTCAGTGTAACGCTCCACATCAGCAAACTGGAAAATAAAATCATGATCATATCAATCAATGCAGGAAAGCCTCTTGACCAGATTCAACACCTCTTTCTGTTAAAAACTCTCCAGAGTGTGGGTATAGGGGGGACCTACATTAATGTAATAAAAGCCATATATTACAATCATAATAGCTAACATCATTCTCAGTGGTGAAACACTGAAAACATTTCCACTAAGATGGGGCACAAGACAAGGATGTCCACTTCCACCACTACTATTCAACATAGTTCTGGAAAGCCTAGCCATGGCATTCAGAGAATAAAAAGGAATCCAGATTGGAAAAGAAGAAGTGAAAGTACCACTGTTTGCAAATGGCAAGATACTATAACTTGGCAACACTAAACATAAAATTTTTGGAACTCATCAATGAACTTTGCAAAGTGGTAGGATACAAAATTAATACATAGAAATTGCTTACATGTTTATATACTAAGAATAGAAAATCAGAAAGAAAAATCAGAGAAAACATCTCATTTACTATCATATTACATAAAAAAAACAAAGAAAAACAAACCCCAAACCTAGGAATAAACTTGCCTAAACAGACAAAACCATAAACTCTGAAAATTATAAGATGTTGATATAAGAAACCAAATGCAGAGTTCCCATTGTGGCACAGTGGTTAACAAATCCGACTAGGAACCATGAGGTTGCTGGTTCGATCCCTGGCCTTGCTCAATGGGTTAAGGATCCAGTGTTGCTGTGAGCTGTGGTGTAGGTTGCAGATGTGGCTTGGATCCCACATTGCTGTGGCTGTGGCATAGGCCAGTAGCAACAGAACTGATTAGACCCCTAGACTGGGAACCCCCATATGCTGCAGAAGTGGCTGTAGAAAAGGCAAAAAGACAAAAAAAAAAAAAAAAAAAAAAAAAAAAAAGAAACCAAATGCTACACAAAGAGACCAAAAGATATGCCATACTCTTGGATTGAAAGAATCAACAATGTCCAAATTAGTATATTACCTGACGTAAACTGTAGAATCAATTAAATACCTATCAAATTACCAAGGACAATCTTTAGAGAACTAGAACAGAATAGTTTAAAATTTGCATGGAAATACAAGAGTCTGAAGATTGGCAAAGCAATATTGAGAAAGAAAATCAGAAGTTGAAGAATCAGGCTGCTTGAGCTTGACCAAAGCCACAGTTATCAAAACAATATGGTACTGGCTAATGGATGGTCAACTAATCTATGACATAGGAGGAGGGAACATACAGTGGAAGAAATATAGTCTCTTCAGCAAATGGTGCTGGGAAAACTGCTTAACTTCATGTGAGAGAATGAAAGTAGAACACTCTCTAAAACCATACACATGGGGATGTTTGTTTTTTTGGTACGGAGCTGCAGAAGGTGTTTGTAAATTTTGGAGATGAATCCCTTGTCAGTCGATTCACTTGCAAAGATTTTCTCCCATCCTGTGGGTTGTCTTTTTTGTGTTGTTTAGGGTTTCCTTTGCTGTGCAGAAACTTTGAAGTTTGATTAGATCCCATTTGTTTATTTTTGTTTCTGTTGTCAATACTCTGAGAGGTGGATCTGAGAAGATGTTGCTGTCGTTTATGTCAGAGAGTGTTTGGCCTATGTTTTCCTCTAGGAGTTTGATAGTGTCTGGTCTTATATCTAGGTCTTTCATCCATTTGGAGCTGATTTTTGTGTATGGTGTTAGGGAGTGTTCTAATTTCATTCTTTTCCGTGTGGCTGTCCAGTTTTCCCAGCACCACTTATTGAACAAGCTGTCCTTTCTCCATTGTGTATTCTTGCCTCCTTTGTCATAGATGAGTTGGCTGTAGGTGTGTGGGTTTAATTCTGGGCTTTCTGTCCAGTTCCACTGATCTACATTTCTGTCTTTGTGCCAGTGACATACGGTCTTGATGATTATTGCTTTGTAGTATAGTCTGAAGTCCACTAGCCTAATTCCTCCAGTTCCATTTTTCTTTTGTCTTTGGCTATTCTGGGTCTTTTATGCTTCCAAACAAACTTTAAATTTTTTTTTGGCTTTTTTGCTATTTCTTTGGGCCGCTCCCATGGCATATGGAGGTTCCCAGGCTAGTGGTCGAATTGGAGCTGTAGCCACCAGCCTACGCCAGAGCCACAGCAACACGGGATCCAAGCTGTGTCTGCAACCTATACCACAGCTCACGGCAACGCCGGATCGTTAACCCACTGAGCACGGGCAGGGATCAAACTCGCGACCTCATGGTTCCTAGTTGGATTCGTTAACCACTGTGCCACAATGGGAACTCCAACAAACTTTAAAATATTTTGTTCGAGTTCTGTGAAAAATATCCTTGATAATTTGATAGGGATTGCATTGAATCTGTAGACTGCCTTAGGTAGTATAGTCATTTTGATAATATTGACTCTTCCAATCCAAGAGCATGGTATGTCTTTCTGTCTATTTGTGTCATCTTTGATTTCTTTCATCAGTGGCTTGTAGTTTTCAGAGTACAGGTCTTTTGTCTCTTTAGGTAAGTTTACTCCTAGGTATTTTATTCTCTTGGATGTGATGGTAAATGGGATTGCTTCCGTAATTTCCTTTTCTGCTCTTTCATTGTTAGTATATAGAAATGCTGTCAATTTCTGTGTATTGATTTTGTATCCTGTGACTTTGCCAAATTCATGGATGAGCTCTAACAGTTTTCTGGTAGAGTCTTTAGGATTCTCTAGGTATAGTATCATGTCATCTGCAAAGAGTGATAGTTTTACTTCTTCCTTTCCAATTTGGATTCATTTCTTTTACTTCTCTGATTGCCATGACTAGAACTTCCCAAAACTGTGTTGAAGAGTAGTGGTGAGAGCAGACATCCTTGTCTTGTTCCTGATCTCAATGGGAATTCTTTCAACTTTTCATCATTGAGAATGATGTTCATTGTGGGTTTGTCATATATGGCCTTTATTACGTTGAGGTAGGTTCCTGTTATGCCCCCTTTCTGAAGGGTTTTTATCAGAAATGAGTGTTGGATTTTGTCAAAGGCTTTTTCCGTGTCTATTGAGAGGATCGAATGGTTTTTATTCTTCAACCCTATTACACTGTTGGTGGGATTGTAAATTGGTGCAACCACTGTGGAAAGCAGTGTGGAGAGTCCTCAGAAAACTAAACACAGAACTCCCATTTGATCCAGCAAGCCCACTCCTGGGCATCTACCCAGAGAAAACCATGACTCGCAAAGACACATGTACTCCAATGTTCATTGCAGCACTATTTGCAATAGCCAAGATATGGAAACAACCTAAATGTCCATTGACAGAGGAGTGGATCCAGAATATGTGGTACATATACACAATGGAATATTACTCAGCCATTAAAAAGAGTGAAATACCAGCGTTTTTTGCAGCATGGATGGACCTAGAAACTATCATGCCAAGTGCAGTCAGCCATACAATGAGACACCAACATCAAATGCTATCACTGATATGTGGAATCTGAAAAAAGGAGAGACTGACCTTCTTTGCAGAACAGATGCTGACTCACAGACACTGAAAAACTTACGGTCTCTGGAGGAGACAGTTTTGGGGGGTGGGGGGATGTGCCCGGGCTGTGGAATGGAAATCCTGTGAAATCAGATTGTTATGATCATTATACAACCATAGATGTGATAAATTCATTTGAATAATTGAAAATAAAAGAAAAGAAACCATACACAAAGATCTTATATTTAAAAAATTATATCCAATAATATCTGCATTTTCATTTGGACATTTAGGTTCCTTACACTTTTTTTTATATAATGATTTTTATTTTTTTCCCTTATAGCTGGTTTACAGTGTTCTGCTAATTTTCTACTGTACAGCATGGTGACCCAATTACACATGCATGTATACATTTGTTTCTCACATTTTTATGCTCCATCATATTGACCAGACATAGTCCCCAGTGCTACACAGCAGGACCTCATTGCTAATCCATTCCAAAGGCAATAGCCTGCATCTAGTAACCCCAAGCACTCCATCCATTCCACTCCCTCTCCCTCCCCCTCCCCCTTGGCAACCACAATTCTAACTTTTTAACTTTAATATTAATTTTATATTGGAGCATAGTTATTTTATGATTTCTGATAGATTTGGGTGCACAGTAAAGTGAATCAGTTATACCAATGCATACATCCATTTTTTCTCAATTTTTTTACCCATATGGTTTTCTGCACAATATTGAGAGGAGTTCCCTGTGCTATAGAGAAATAGACTGTTCACACTTTATGTGCTTATTTTATAATTTTCCATTCTCAATCAGTTATTTATTCCCATTGTTATTAGCTCCCTTATTTCAAAAATAATCAGGTAAGTCATATTCTACTTACCTTCTCTGGTTTACTAGTGGTAATTCTTTGTTTCAGTATGCTAGTTATTGCTTTGAGTCTTGGCATAGACATCTTATGTAACAATCTACATTAAGTTTTTTTAAATTATGTTAAAAGTTCTTTTATTATTTTAAAAGTTGCATAGCTGGTAGATGGTTAAGATTTACTCTGACCTTTAGGCATTTAACAATCATTAGCATTTGAGGAAGCTTTGAATTAACTATCTATGCATAGCATCTAGAGAATCATAATTGTGCTTCTGCAAATGGTGTGCCTATCTTCAGCAACAGCTTGCATCTTGATTCTCTTGGTTCTCTTGGCTGATGCATATTCTGCTAATGACTGCTCATAACCACTTGGGGCCACGATGTTCTTCTTTCTCTTATTCTTAAGAGGGCACATCATGCTGTGCAAATGGTGTGCCACTCTGCACAGGTCCAGCGTGCCTAGACCAATGCATTATGTCCTCATTCAGCTGACTATATGAATAACTAATGCTTTTAGGTCTTTGTTCTTAAGTTTAAGTCATTTTCCAGCATTACAGCTGTTTTTCAAGAAGGAATATGGGGTAAAGTAAAGCAGGACAAGATGGCGTTTTCAGCATAGAAAAATAGAAGCAAAGAGGCTAAGAAAATATTGTAGAAACATGTGACGTGACACATTTGTAGCACCTATAACAGCTGTTTCACCAATTAATTTCAGGCATAATGAAAATACTAAATATTTGTTACACTTTTTACTATTTTAGAGCTTTTTATGATGACAGTTATTCAGTAATTTAAAAATGATTTACAGTGTTATAATATTGAACTCTCTTGCTTATTTAAATATGCAAATGCACATGACTGCTTTGGCACATTTTATTTGATTAAAGCTTATGCAAAATAAACACCTTGAAGTCTAAAAGTTGTCATTTTAATAGTTTTTTTAAATTGAAATAGAAAATTGCAGCTCATAGTTTTCCCAGATACCTACCAACTACTTAGAATCTAATTATCTCAGTGATTATTGTTTTAGAAGAATTTTACTGCTGTCTCTTGCATTAGATCTATGAACAGAGAAAAATAGGATAAAATAATTATTGTTTCCACTCATTATCTACCAAATCCTGATTAATATTCATAGTCTAGACTTGAAAAAGCTCTTTTTTAAAAACTTTTCAATTTATTTTTAAAATGATTTTTATTTTTCCATTATAGTTGGTTTACAGTATTGTCAATTTTCTACTGTACAGTGCAGTAACTCATTAACACACATACATTCTTTTTCTCATTGTCCTTCATCATGCTCCATCACAAGTGACTAGATATAGCTCCCAAGTTATACAGCAGGATCTCATTGCTTATTTATCCCAAATGCAATAGTTTGCCTCTATTAACTCCAGATTCCCAGTCCATCCCATTCCGTCCTCCTCCCCCTCAGCAACCATAAAACTCTTCTCCAAGTCCATGAGTTTGTGTCTCTTCTATAGAAAGATTTGCTCGTGTTGTTTATTAGATTCCAAATATAAGTGACATCATATGGTATTTGTCTCTCTCTTTCTGATTGACTTCACTTAGTAAGAGAGTCTCTAGTTCCATCCATGTTGCTACTAATGGTATTATTTCATTCCTTTTTTTAATGGCTGAGTAGTATTCCATAGTGTATATATACAACATTTTTTTTTTTTTGTCTTTTTACCTTTTCTAGGGCCGCTCTGGAGGCATATGGAGGTTTCCAGGCTAGGGGTCTAATCAGAGCTGTAGCCACCGGTCTACACCAGAGCCACCGCAACGAGGGAACTGAGCCGCGTCTGAGACCTACACCGCAGGTCACAGCAACGCCAGATCCTTAACCCACTGAGCAAGGCCAGGGATCAAACCCACAACCTCATGGTTCCTAGTCGGATTCGTTAACCACTGTGCCACGACAGGAACTCCTACAACACTTTCTTAATTCATTCACCTGTTGATGGACATTTAGGGTGTTTCCAGGTCTTTGCTTTTGTGAATTGTGCTGCAGTGAACATATAGGTGCATGTATCTTTTTCAAGGAAAGTTTTGTTTGTATATATGCCCAAGAGTGGGATTGTTGGGTCATATAGTAGTTCTATATTTAGTTATCTGAGTTACCTCCATACTATTTTCCATAAAAATATGGAACACTTCATGAATTTGCATGTCATCCTTGTGCAGGGGCCATGCTAATCTTCTCTGTATCATTCCAATTTTAGTATATGTGCTGCTGAAGTGAGCACTTGAAAAAGATCTTGATCCAGTTTACTATTAATACGCCTGGTAAGCATATACATTTAGTTTATTTGCTACTATTTTCTGTTACTTACTAAATTAGTCAATAGTGATAATACTTAAAACTTAGGCATACGTTATTGGAGATTGCTTACTATAGTAATGCTGTGATAAATTTGGAATTGTTTAAAATATTATTTTATTGGTACTTTCCTTAAACTTAGCAGCATTTACATATATTTTTCTAGAAGGGAAAAAAGTAAGGGTGTTTAACAGGCTTCTTCCAACCACCCCAGATTTAGTCAATGATGCGATAGAGAACATACCACCTGCTGAGATACGTACATGCTAACTGATCAGTTACTTTTAAATCATTTTGATTTCTTCTATTTACATGATTGCTTCCTGCACTCTAAAACTTTACATAATAGTGTAATTTTATCAAATTCACACCTTTCTTATATTTTAGTTGGTTTTTTTTTAAAGTTAAGATTTTTGTCGTCTTTTTTTTCCATTTCATTTGAAGTGCTTAAGTATGAACTAAATAAAACACCAATTGAACAACTGATCTATTTCTAGTGTCCAGTTTTTTTTTAATAATCTATACCCATGAGTGACATTTTACATATAATGTTAAATCTATTAAAAAAATCCCTGAATTATTTACGTACCACTGCTACTCTCCTTTCCTGATCATTTAGTCATTATATGGACTCTCGTTGCCCCACCAAGGAAATGAGTTACCAAGAATGTAGGAACAAGGATACCTTTATGAGAACTATAGAGATCAGTTGAGTACCCAGGCCAAAGGGGTAGAAAATTCAACCTATTTCGTGTGCTGGTCTGTGCCCAAATCCCTAGGTCATACAGAGCATGGTACAATTGGGAGAAAACTCCTCATACAGGGGGCTTCCAGCAGAATGGGAGCAACAAGGTGCATCCAACCTTCTGATTTGTCTGGGGGCTAGCCAGAGATTGATTTCTACCTCACCTGACTGGAAGGATTGACAGGGCAACTGGGCAGGTGGCAGCCTTAGTTGTGAAGACAACTGAAAATAGAGACAAGCACCACCCCATGTGCACCCACAAGCAGACATCAAGAAGATCAAGACATAAGGAAAAAGATGGTAGATCCTCCAGCTGGGGCATGTGGCACAAGTCTTCATTTGTACAAGATTAGGAGAATGCATCTGGTTTAAAAGGCAAAAAAATCAGCAGAAGATTACACTGTGCACCAAGGTTTCCAAAACGAGATTCTACAAACCTAAAGGAACTCAAACCTTAAATTACCTCACAATTTTTTTTTAAATTGCCTTAAAATACTCACTGTGCTAATGGAAAACATAGGTTGACAAAGAAATCAAACCAGGACAATGGTGAATGAGAATATTAAAAATGAGAATATTAAAAAAGTGATTTAAAAAAATTCTGGAGCTAAAAATATCTGAATTGAAAAATTCAATAGAGGTTTCAATGGCAGATTTAAGCAGGTAAAACTTTAAAGTAATTAAATAAGAGGTGCAAAAAAAAGAGTAAAGGAATTGAAAGGGTTCCAAAAGATGTAATTTGTCACGTGGATCTATCTATCCAAGTATCTATGTATCTATGTATCTATGTATCTATCTATCATATCTATGTATCTATGTATCTATGTATCTATCTATCATATCTATCTATCTATCTATCTATACTTTCTATCATATGTATCTATCATATCTATGTATCTATCTATGTATCTATGTATCTATCAATCTATCATCTATCATCCATCTATGTATCTATGTACCTATGTATCTATCATATCTATCATCTATCTATCTATCATCTATCTATCTATCATATCTATCTATCATATCTATGTATCTATCTATCATATCTATCTATTATCTAGCTATTATCTATCTATCTATACTTTCTATCATATCTATGTATCTATCATATCTATGTATCTATCAATCTATCATCTATCATCCATCTATGTATCTATGTATCTATCATATCTACCATCTATCTATCTATCTATCTATCATCTATCTATCTATCTATATATCTATCATATCTATCTATGTATCTATCTATCTATACTTTCTATTATATCTATCTATCGTATCTATGTATCTATCTATGTATCTATGTATCTATCATCTATCATCCATCTATGTATCTATGTATCTATCATATCTATCATCTATCTATCATCTATCTATCTATCTATTTATCTATCATATCTATCTATCATATCTATGTATCTATCATATCTATGTATCTATGTATCTATCTATCTATTTATCAATCATCTATCTATCTGTCTATCTATCATCTATCTATCATCTATATATCTATCTAATCTATTATCTATTTATCTCTATCAATCATTTATCTATCTATCAATTTCTTGACTTTCAGAAAGAACAGGAGTAAGGACATAAAGTTCGTTTTGGGAAATCATAGCTGAAAACACCCCAATCTAAAGAAGGGAATGAACACAGAAATTTGGGAGTCTTACTGCATTACAAGGAGAATACATCCAAAAAGACCCCAAATGTTGCTAATTAAATAGATAATGTTAAAAGTAGCAAGAAGAAATTAATCCATCACTTACAAAGCAGATATAATATTATCAGTGCTAAAGGGAGTAGGGTGACTGATTCAAAGTACTAATAGAACAATATGTTAACCAAGGATATTACATATGGCAAAACTCTCCTTCAAAAAAGGATGGGAGAAAAAAAGATGGTGGCAGAGGAGTAGGACATGAAGCTCACCTACTCCCACAAATACACTGAAAAATCCATCTGTATGTGGAACAATTGCACAGAAAATTTGGTAAATGTTGACAGAAGATCCCTGGATTTCAATGGAGCCTGAAAAACTTCACAAAACTGGGGAGGACAAAACAAAGACAAAAAAGTGAAAAGAGGAAGAGCTCCTGAACCATAGGAAGTCCCCCAATACCAGTGAGGAGAGTAGCCAGGACAGAAGAGTTTCGGAGTATTGAAGAGGAAATATCAATCAGTGTGAAGCAGAACTAATACTCAACCCAGCAATCCCTCTTCTGGGCATCTATCCAGACAAAATTTTCATTGAGAAAGATACCTGCACCCATATGTTCACAGCAGCACTATTCACAATAGCCAAGACAGGAATGGATTAAAAATATGTGGTACATATACACAAGGGAATGCTACCTAGCCATAAAAAGAAGGAAATCATGCCATTTGCAGCAACATGGATGCAACTAGATATCCTCATACTAAGTTAATTAAGATAAAATAAAAAAACATACAATATCACTCCTGTGTAGAATGTAAAATATGGCTCAGTTGAAGTTATCTACAGTACAGAAATAGATTATGGGTATGGAGAGCAGACTATGGTTGCCAGGGGTCAATGGGGAGGGAGTGGGATGGACAGGGAGCTTGGGGTTTGTAGATGCAAACTCTTACATTTGTAATGGATAAGCAGTGAGGTCCTGCTCTATGACTGGGTCACTTTGCTATAAAACAGAAATTAAAGAAATATTGTAAATCAATCACACTTCATTAAAAGAAAGAGCCAAAATAATTCCACCTGCCATTGCTATGTGAAGTAAGTCAGAAAGAGAAAGACCAATACCACACTACCACTAATATGTGGAATCTAAAATGTGGCACAATAAGCCTGTCTACAAAGAGAAACAGATCAAGGCCATGGAGAACAGATTTGTGGTTGCCAAGGCAGTAGAGCAGGAAGTGGAACTGATAAGGAATTTGGGGTTGTTAGCTGAAAACTATTACATTTAGACTGCATAAGCAATGAGACCCTACCATATAGCACAGGGAAATATATCCAACATCTTGGGATAGAACATGATGGAAGATAATATGATAATACTACATATATGTTAATGACTTGTATATTAATGATATTACCCACTTATTAATTACTTAGTATATGAACATTACTTAATATTACACTATATATACAAACACATACATGTATATATGAATATAAAATGTGTGTATTTATATATATGTATATGACTGGGTCAATATGTTGCACAGAATAAATTTAAATAATACTGTAAATCAACTATAGTATAATAAAAATAAAAAAATAAAATAGGGAAAAACCAATGAGACACAAAGGAAGGTAGTAAAAAAAAAAAGGAGGATACTAATGCTGCAAAACATTCAGGAAACAATAAAATGGCTATCACAGTCCTTTTCTTTGAGTAATTACTTTAAACAGAAACGGATTAAATTCCCTCATCAAAAGACTCTTAGAAATAAACAGGAGCTCCTGTTGTGGCTCAGTGGATTAGGAACCTGACTAGTATCCATGAGGATGTGGGTTTGATCCCTGGACTTGCTCAGTGGGCTAAGAATCAGGTGTTACCCCAAGCTGTGGTATAGGTCACAAATGTGGCTCAAATCCAGAATTGCTGTGGCTGTGGCATAGGCTGGTAGCTGGCCTTCCAATTCAACCCCTAGCTCAGTAACATCCATATGTTCTAGGTGTGACCCAGAAAAGAAAAAAAAGGAGTTGTCTTAATATAATGAGAGTGAAGTGGTTCTAACGACTGCTGTCATACTCAGAGGCAAGCTAGAACAACAATGTAGCAAGAAAATTGAAAAAAGAGAATTCAACTTGACATTTTATACAAGACAAAAAGGTACTGAAAACTGAATGAACACTTAAAATTAGCTTTAGGAGTGAGCCATCATGTATGTCAAAGTCATGAGGATGAATTACTGAGGGGTATGACCTAGAGAAAACTGAAGTATAAACACATCCATCCTTATAGACACATAAAACAGAATGTATTGGTAAACAATCATGACCAATTAGGTGGAAATCTTTGGCTTCGGAATAGATATTTGTATATCAAGGTATATTTCAGTGGAAAAAGTAACGCATAAGTGACAGGGGAATAAAAAAAAAATCTCTTGCATGGAATATATTACTGTACAAGTTTTTTGTTGTTGTTGTTGATTTTGTTTTTAACAATGCGGGAAGAACATCCTTGCAAAGAAATGAGTTAACAAGTTTTATGGGGCTTCAGAGTTCCCAATGTGGCACAGTGGGAACAAACCTGACAAGTATCCAGGAGGATGTGGGTTCTATTCCTGGCCTCACTCAGCAGGGTTAAGGACACAGTGTTGCTGTGACTGTGGCATAGGCCAGCAGCTGCAGCTCTGATTAAACACTTTACCTGGGAGCTTCCATGTGCCAAAGGTGTGGCCATAAAAAGCAAAGCAGACACCTGTCTATGGGCCTTAGATAGGGAGACAAAAAGTTCAGTTTGACTAAATCGATCCATATTTTAGTTTTTATGAAAATTGACCACTTTCCACAGGGATAATACTAATGGAGTAGAATTAATACTAATGGCTCCAAGAACTGAAATAGATGATATCAAACCAATTTTAACAATAGATATTAAATTATTGTCTGAGTTATAAACTAATCGGAATGTATAAGAATAGAAAAATAAAATATCAAAATAGTTATATAAGTAAAAACAGAAAATCTTAATGTTGAAATCATTATTAAAGATATTATGGGAAAAAACCAAGTGGTTAGAGATAGTGGGAAAAACAAAAGTTATAGGGCCACTGATCAGAGCAGTAAAATCTGTGAGGTGGTTTTCACCAATTTAAAAATTAAGAATTTTTTTGTGTGTGTCTTTTGTCTTCTTAGGGCTGCATCCCCGGCATATGGAAGTTCCCAGGCTAAGGGTTGAATTAGAGCTACAGCTGGCAGCCTATGCCACAGCAACAGCAATGCCAGATCCCATCCACATCTGTGACTTACACAGCAGCTCACAGCAACACTAGATCTTTAATCCACCAAGAGAGGCCATGGATCAAACCCACAACCTCATAGTTCCTAGTCAGATTTGTTTCTGCAGCACAACAATTGTAATTCCAGAAATGTTTGTGAAATATTATGTCAGTGAGTTTTCAGAGGCAGTTACTTAATGATTTTCACTGAAACAAATCTATCTAATGCATTTTAAACATTCCAAGAAGGAAACATATACCAATTAAGTAAACTACCCTGCTACAACATAGGATAGAAGGAAGAAATTTTGCTGGGGTGGAAATAATTTTTGTTAGCAAGTCCTGAGAGACCCTCAAATTCTTCATATTTAGTTTTTCAGTTCACAGTTAAGGTACACATTTCTCTAAAGTAAGAAGAGCAACATGGAAATGGCTGAGATTCTACAGCAAAATTGATAAATATTTCATACAAAATGAAAAAAACATTAAAATCACCAGGAAAAAGTATAGAGAAAAACTATGCAGTCAGGAAGACTGGAGAAGTTAGTTAGTATAGGCAAAGAAAATGAATAAAGAGCTTGAAATTGGGAAGATTCTACTAAAAATATTCTGAGCCAAAACCATCGTTTCTTGTCTGGTTTATTGTAGGTATATTTTCCTTTATTATTTATTCCCCAAACAATAGCCAGAGGAACTCTATTAAAAAACAGGCCAAATACAACAATGCTGTCAAAATCCTTCAGTTTCTGTTTACTTTGTGCAGTCAGCCTTTTACGATGGTTGCTAGGGTTCACTGGTGGTGATTAAGGATTTGGCATCATTGCTGCTGTGGCTCAGGTCACTGCTGGCACATGGGTTTGATCTCTGGCTTGGGAACTTCTCATGCCTCAGGCACAGCCAAAGAAGTAAAGATAAATAAATAAATAAGTTAATTAATTAATTAATTAATGTTTATAAAAATAACCTTAAAATCCTTCACTGTTACGGTTTGAATTCCATCTGCTCAAAATAGACATATGGAACTCCTAACCACTAGAGCTTCAGAAGGTCACTGATTATTTACAGATGACATCCTGTTAAGATGAGGTCATTAGGGTGGGCTCTTATCCAGTATGACTCGTGTCATTATAAAAGGGAAATTGGGTGCAGAGACCTACACAGAAGAAAGAGGTGTGAGGTTGTACAGGAAAACACCAAGAGATGACAGAGCTTGGAGGGATGCAGCTGCAAGCCAAAGAAAGCCAAGGATTTTTGCTACCTCCAGAAGCTAGAAGAATCAAGGAAAGAATTCCTTTCTAGAGTCATCAGAGGAGAGATGGTCCTGCCACTGTCTGATTTCAGACTTCTAGCTTCCGAACTCAGAGGTTAAATTTCTACAGTTTAAAGCCCCTAATTTATGATAATTTGTAATGGTACCCTTACGAAATTTATTTGGGCACCATCTTTCCTCATCTTCTACTATTCATAACATAATATTCTAGGCCTCCCCTTCCTCAGCACTTGTATGTGCCTTTATTCTAGTAACTCACAAGAACTTATGACTTAGGTCTCTACAAAGATGCATGTCTTCAGAAAGGCTTTGCTTGAGCCTCTTTATCTATAATGCCATTCCTCCCACCCGAGCCCTTTAAAGGGCATTGTTGCTGTTTCAAAATCTGGTCCCCAGTAATTTCCTCTTTTTAAAAATACATTTTTGATTATTTTCCTTTATTGTTGATTTACACTGTTCTGTCAAATTCTGCTGTATGTGAAAGGGACCCAGTCATATATGTATTTACATAGTATTTTTCTCACCTTATCCTCCCTTGTGTTTCATCACAAGTGACAAGATATAGTTCCCTGTGCTATACAGCAGAACCTAATTGCTTATCCACTCCAAATGCACTAGTTTTCCTCTTCTAACTCCAAACTTCCTGTCCATCTCACTCCTTGCCCTTCTTCCTTGGCAACCACAAGTCTGTTCTCCATGACCCTGAGTGTGTGTGTGTGTGTGTGTGTGTGTTTATTGGTAGATAGGTTCATTTGTGCCATTAGAAATCATATAAAAATGATGGCATATGGGATTTGTCATTCTCTTTCTGCCTTACTTCAGTTAGCATGAGAATCTCAAGTTTATCCATGTTTCTAAAGATAGCATTATTTTGTTCTTTTATGTGGCTGCATTCTGTTGTGTATGTAAACCACAAATTCCTAACCAACTTATCTGTCAATGGACATTTAGGTGTTTTCCATGTCTTAGCTAGTGTGTCTGCCACTGCTGTGAACATATGGATGCATTTAAAGTTTTCAATGAAGTTTCATCCAGATCAAGAGCCAGGAGTGTGATTGCTGGAACACACACATGGTAGTTCTGAAATTTTTTCTGAAGTGCCTCCATGTTTTTTTTGGTTTTGTTTTTGTTTTTGTTTTTTTTTTTTTTGCATGGGAGTGGTACCAATTCACATTCCCACCAACAGTGAAAGAGGGTACCCATTTCTCCAACCCTCTCCAGCATTTGTTAGTTGTCTTGTTACTGATGATCATTCTGACTGGTATGAGGTGGGACATCATAGTAGTTTTGATTTGCATGTCTCTGCTAATACGTGAGGTTGAGCATTTTTTCAAGGGCCTCTTTTCTTTGGAGAAATGTCTGTTCAATTCTTCTGCTCGTTCATTTGGTTGTTGGTTTTTATGCTGTTGAGTTGTATTATTTGTTTGTGTATTTCAGAGATTAATCCCTTGTCCTTTGCATTGTTTGAAACTATTTTCTCACCTTCCCTAGTTTGACCTTCTGCTTTTTAATGGTATCTTTGCTATGAATAAAAGCTTGTAAGTTTGACTAGGTCCTAAATTATTTATTAATTTATTTATATATTGTTTTTGTTTCTTATGCCTTGTGAGACTGACATAGGAAAACATCTGTAATGTTGGATATCAGAGCCTATTTTGCCTGTGTTTTCTTCAAGGAGTTTTATGGTGTCTTGTCTTATGTTTAAGTCTTTAAAGCATTTTGAGTTTGTTCTGTGCATAGTGGGAGGCTGTGTTCTAATTTCCTTGATTTACATGCAACCAACCAGTTTTCCCAGTACCACTGTCTTTTCCTTATTGTATATTGTTGCCTCTTTGGTCAAAGTGCAATTGACTATAGCTGTTGGGATTTATTTCTGCATTCTCTATTCTGTTCCATTGGTCTCTGTTTTTGTACCAGTATCAGACTGTCTTGATTTTTGCAGCTTGGTAATATTATTTGAAACCTGGAAGAGTTATTCCTTCTCTTCCACTACCTCAGGATTTCTTTGGAAATTCTGGGTCTTTCATGATTCCATATAAGTTTTGAGGGTTTGGGGTTATTTTTTCCAAGTTTGTCTTGGGTCATTTCATAAGGTTTACATTGAATCTGTAGATTGCTTTGGGTGGTGTGGCCATTTTAATGATTTTAGTTTTTTTTTTTAAACTAGGAGTACAGAATATCTTTCCATTTTTTGCATCCTCTTCAATTTACTTAATTTATGTTTTATGGTTCACAGCATATAAGACTTTCATCTCCTTAGTCAGGTTTATTTCTGAGTATTTAGTTTTTGGAGGTGTGAATTAAAAAGGTATTTATTTTTATATTCCTTTTCTGAAATTTCATTTTTAGTGTAGAGAAATGCAAGCAATATCTGAATGTTAATCTTCTGTGCTGCTTCTTTGGTGAATTCATTAATTAATTTGCATAGCTTTTGTGTGGCATCCTTAGGGTTTTCTATATGCTGTATCATGTCATCTGCATGGAGTGACAATTTTACCACTTTTCATCCAACTTGTGTGCCTTTGATTTCTTTTGTTACTCTGATTTCTGTGTCTAGGACTTCCAATACTGTGTTGAGTAAAAGTGTTCAAAGTGGGAATCCTTGTCTTGGTCTGGATTTTAGTGAGAAGCCTTTCAGCTTTTCTCCATTGAATGTTACATTGGCTATGGCATTGTCATAATTGGCTTTTATTATGTTAAGGTGAGTTCCCTCTCTACCCACTTTTGTAGGAAAATTTATCATGAATGGATGTTGGATTTTGTCAAAAGCAATTGTTTTTTGGCATCTACTGAGGTGATCATGGGGTTTTTCACACACCTTTTGTTAAAGTACTCTATGATGTCAATTGATTTGAGTATGTTTTACCATGCTTGTGAACTTGGGATGAATCCCAATTCATCGTGGTGTATGAATTTGGCTGAATTTGGTTGGCCAAAATTTTATGGACAATTTTTGTGTCTAATTCATCAAAGATATTGGCCTATGCTTTTTTTTCCATAGTGTCTTTGTCTGGTTTTGGTATTAGGGTGATGGTGGTATCATAGAATGTCTTTGGGAGTTTTCCTTCTTCTTCAATCTTTTGGAAAATTTAAAGAAGAGGGGGTAAAAATTCTTCTTTGTATGTTTGGTAGAATTTTCTGTGAAGTCATCAGGTCCTCCAGTTTTGTTTCTGGGAGTGTTTTTGGGACATATTCAAATTCATTTCTCATGTTCAGTTGTTCATTTGATCTGTTTCTTCTTGACTTAGTTTTGCTTGGGAGTATGTCTCTAGAAAATTGTCCGATTCTTCCAAGGTGTCAAATAAGTTGGCATGTAATTGTTTGTAGTAAGGTTTTTGTTGTTGTTGTGTTTATGCAAGATCTGTTGAGATTTCTCATTTTTCATTTCTTATTTTGTGTATTTGATGTCTTTCTCTTTTCTTGGCCAGGGGTTTGTCAATTTTGTTTACCATTTCAAATGAACCACAACTTTGTTTTTATTGATTTTTTTTCTCTTTTTTGAAATTCTATTTTATTGATTTCATCTATTATCTTTGTAATTTCATTCCTTCAGCTGACTAGTTTTGTTTGTCCTTCTACTTATAATTCTTTTAGGTGTTGGATGACATTACCGATTCAGGCCTTTTATTGAATCACTATGAACTTATTTCTAAGATCTGCTTTTGTGGCATCCCATAGATTTTTCAATGGTTGTGTTTTCATTATCATTTCTCTTGGTGAATTTTTAAATTTCTGCTTTGATTTCCCTGGTGACCCATTAGTAGTTTAGTAGCATGTTTTTTCTTCTCCATATAGACTTTTTTCCCCTCATTTCTTTTCCTGTCATTGATTTCTAGTTCATGCCATTGCCATCAGAGAAGATATTTGAAATAATGTCTATAATCTTAAATTCAGTTTTCTGACCCAATATGTGGTCAATGCTTGAGAGTGCTCCATGTGCATTATAAAATAATGCATATTCTGATTTTTGGGGGGGATGCACCATCCTGAAAATATCTATGGAATCTAACATTTCTGTTATGTTCTTTAGGTTCCCTATTGGCTTCCTGAATTTTTTTGTCTAGAGGATCTGTCTATTTATATGTGTTGGGTACTAAAGTCTCCTCCTACTCTTATTGTATTCCCATCAAGTTCTGCTTTTATGTATGTTCATATTTGTTGTATGTATTTGGGTGCTCCTATACTATGGGTATTTTATATACATATATATATATAATATAGATAGATAGATAGATAGATAGATAGATAGATAGAAAGATGAGTGTGATGTCTTCTTGAATTCTTTCTTTACCATTAAATATTGCCCATAAATATTTCTTTATGGACTTCATTTGAGTCTTTTTTTTTTCTGTCCTACTCTCATGTCATTTCTGTTTGCATGAATTTTTTTTTCCATCCCCTGGGACTTTCAATTTATATGTACCCTTTGCCCTAAGATAAATCTCTTTAAGGCAGAGTCTTTTATGCTTTTTTTTTTTTTAAATCTGGCCTACCAGTCCATGTATTTAGGTTAGTTCATTCAGTCCATTGAAGTTTAAGGAAATTATTTGATAAACATGTATGTATTTTAAATTTTATTCTTTTTTGCCTGTTGATTCTATGTTTTGCATTTGTTCTTTTTTTTCCCTGTGGTTGGATGACTTTTTTGGTTGTATTCTTGTGTCTTCTTCTTTTTACTATTGTGAATGTAATGTTTGGTTTTCATTTGTCATTGCCCTGTTTTTCAATTGTGTTAAATTCTTCCTACATCTGCTCACTTTAGCCTGATTGTCATTTGGCTCAAACACATCCTAAAAAAAAAGTCTAGATTTTCTGACATTGCTTCCCTACTTTTTATGACTTTGATGTCTTTTTTTTTAAGCCTCTTTGTGTTTGTCATTTTGCTGTTCCTTGTGTTTAGCATCCTTTTTACAACAGTTTTTTTTCCTTTTAGATCTCCTTACTAGCTTATTTAAGTGATCACTTTCCAATTGTGATTTCCACCATCATATCTCTACTTACTTCTTTTTTATTTAGAAGAGTCCTAGCCATGTTTCTTTTAGGATGGGTTAGTATTGCTGTACACTTTTGGGTTTTATTTCTGTATTTCTCCTTGAACTTTGGCAATGGCAGCAGCAGGACGTGTGCATTCCCAGGAGAGTGAGGGCAACAATGGTTGGTGCTCAAATGCAATGCCCTCCTGTGCACCATCCTCTGAGGTAACCAGGGCCACAGGTGGTGCCTGTTCATGGACCCCAGCCGTGGCAGTCCTTAACCACCTCTGGTGTCTGAAATGACTGATGCGGTTTGCACCTGGTGCCTGCAGACCATTCAAGTGGCACCACATTACACTTAGCACCCACTGCTCTTAGCCTACACAAGAGTTGCTCAGCCACACCATCCTGGACAAGAGGTGTCCCTTCACCTGTAGCCCTCACAAGTGCTGCCTATCACCCAGAGCCTGCAACAGGGGTGCCTTGTCCTCTGAGAGTCCAGGCATGCACAGGGAAAGATATTTCTGTGGTGTTCCACTATCCTGCCATCACCCATGTCAACAATGGTGACTTGCTTCTCCTTTGGGATCAGACCTCCTCCAAGATTCCCCAGGCTGTGTCACTCAACTCCCCAACCCATAGTGCACCTCTCTCTTGCCCCTCAGGCTGTCTCCACACAGCCTGCCCTGGACTTCTCCCTGGGCCTGATCTGAGTCTCCATGCCCAGCCCCCACCTGAGCATCCTGGCAGTGGAGTCTCAGGGTGGTGGTACTGATGATGGCGTGGCTCTCATTCATTTTTGTCCTCCTCAGTCCAGCTGCTGCACTGTTCCCTGATCTTACAGAATCTTGTCAGATCTCCCCGTTAGTTAGGTGGCTTCCCAGGCTGTGGGTTCTTCCTTCTTTCACACCTCTCTCTCAGATGAGTGCTAGTCCCATCCTGATTCCTTCTCTTTCTCTCTTTCTTTTTTCCTTTGGTTCTACCCAGTTATGTGGAGGGTTTCTTGTATGTTTGGAAGTTTAAGGCCTCTGCCAGAATTCAGGAGATGTTCAGTGCAATTCATTCTACGGGTTGATTTTTATGTTTTCTTTTTGATGTGTTTGTGGGAGAAGGTGAGCACCAAGTCTTACTTTTCTGCCCTCTTGATCCCTCCCCCAGTCACTTGCTCTTGATGATCACTAATATTTTCTCCATTTATGTGAAGTTTTCTCTTAAACTATTTTTTTAAGTTTGCACCTGTGCCATATGGAATTTCCCAGGCTAGGGGTTGAATTGGAGCTGCAGCTGTCAGCCTAAACCACAGCCAATGCAATACCAGACCCAAGCTGCCTATGGCTTCCACTACAGCTCACAAAACTGCTGTATCCTTAATCTACTGAGCCAGGCTAGGGACTGAACCCACATCCTCAGAGAGACAATGTCGAGTCCTTAACCGGCTAAGCAAAAATAGGAACTCTGACTTTGAAATTACTTTTAAATGGAGTCAAAATTTATGTGAACTTTTAAGTTTGGCTTCTTATGTTTTCTATATTACATGATGATTTTTTTTTAATTGTAAGATGGAAAAATGGGGCTACTGTATCTGAAGTGGAAGTCAAAACTTCCAGGGACTTTCTAAGCACCATGAAATCCAAAGGTCATAACAGAAAACATGGAGAGAAATGTTTATGTACAAGAAAATAATTACATAATGTCAAAAAGTTGTCAGCAAAATTAAATCAAGTACTTGGGATTTTTTAAAAAACTAAAATTCAGAGATTCATGCTCAGAGAAGTGTTGAGGAAAAACTACTCCCTCCCACTTCAACTGGGCTCTAGGCAGAACTTCAGGACTATCATCTGGGTGTTCACAGGTGGTTTGTGCCTTGCAGAATGTGACTGTGTAGTTGCTTATTGAAAAAATGTGTTTCCTGAAGAACACTTTATCAAATTAGTTCAAAATTCCCTTTAACTAGATTTAGAATTCCTTTATATTCACCAATCCATATTTACCTGTTGGATTTTCTATGAATATTGAATTGTGCAGAATCTTGCTTACAGCTGTTTGGATTGGATGGTGAGTTTTACTGGATTAATTTAGAGGAAGAGTTTGGATTGCCAGGATCTCAAGTATGGTGACAGCATTTGAAGGGCCTGTTGAAGACAGTACAGGTAGAGTTCCATCTCTGGAAGAAGGAGGGGTTCTTGGCGCCAAACCTCATATAAACTTCCCATTTAGCATTCTGTTCTCAACAGTTATCTACTGTGGTGTGGCCTCTTCTGCCCTGTGTATGTTTGCTATTTATTGAAAAAATAATGACAGATTTTCTATGTCATTTACCATTGGTTTCCTTATGGTTGGAGTACTATTGGATCAAGTTACCCTATGTTTTTCCACAAAGACTGGAATATAATAAGACTTTATTACTTTTCAGGCATCTTCTGCTTTTGGGACCTCTAGTGAGGTAAGTACTACTGTTTGTCATTTATTCACTGTTGTCCACAAGGAAATAGAATAACTAATAGACTCTCCGCTTTAAGGGTGTAATCATTAAGGTTTCTTTAGTGAAATGCAATAAGAGAGAAAGAAGAGAAACACTTTCAAAAATGATCTCATAATTTTTCTTGTAAAATGAAGATATGTAATTTTTTTCTTCCAGGTTTACTGAGATATAATTGGCAAATATCTTTGTATAAGTTTAAGGTACACAGCATAATGACGTGGACTTGGGGTTTTGGTCAACCTCAAGCACCTCATATAGATATAAACTCTAAAAAAATAGAAATAGACATATAATACTTTCCTTGGGATGAGAACCCTTAGGACTTCCTCTATTAACTTTCATATGTAACTATTGCAATATTATATATATTATGAAGTACTTATCATGTAGCTACAATGTTGTACCTTATGACTGCCTTCATCTAACTGCCCATCCCCACCTCTGTTAACCACAAATCTCACCTCTTTTTTTTCTATGGTGTACTTGATTGTTTTTTGAAGTATACCTGACTTACACTGATGTTTTTGTTCTTGATATTCAACATATGTCCATGTATTACAAAATTTCACCAGGGGAACTCTTGTTGCTATCACCACACAAACAGGTTTAGCTTAGTTTTGACTGTATTCTGCATGTGAATATTTCTCACCTATGACTCATTTATTTTGCAGCTGGGAGTTTGTACCTCTTGAAATTTCACTCTCCTATTTCTTGGCTCACATAGCCAATGTCCCCTCTCATAACCACCTTTTTGTTCTGTGTATTTATCACACTCTTTTTGTTTTGTTATGTTTGATCACTTGTTTTGCTCTTTAGATTCCAATTAGAAGTGAAATCATAACAATATTTTTCCTTCCTGTATGATTTATTTCACCAAGCATGATACCTTCTAATCCATCCATGTTGCAAATGGTAAGATTTCATTCATTTTTATGCCTGAGTAATGTTCATCTTTACATACAAGTCACACCTTTTTTATCCATATCTGTGTGGACTATCTTAGGTTGTTCTGTATGTTCTCTATTGTAAAGGAACTGTTAACGAATATTGGGATATATATACACACACACACACATGCACTCTAATTAGTGTGTGTGTGTTCATTGCATAAATAATTCAAACTGGAATTGGTGAGCCATTTAGTGGCCCTGTTACTTAATTTTATGAGGAAGTGCCATTCTCTTTTCCATAGTAGATGTACATTCCTACCCATGGTGTAGCAGGTTCCCATTTCTCTATATCTCACCAAGATTTGCATTCTTTTGATGATGGCAATTCTGACAGACATTAGGTTTTACCTCATTTTGATGTGCATTTCCTATGGGATTAGCAATGTTAAACATCTTTCAATGTACTCTTTGTCTTCTGCATGAATTATCTGAAAAAAGTTCAGGACTTCAGCCCATTTTTTAATCAGGTTCTTTCTGTTCTTTCCCTTCATGTTGAGTTGTATGTGTTCTTCATATGTTATGGATAGTAAACCTTTTATCAGATGTATCATTTTCAAGTATCTTCCCGATTCACTAGGTAACCTTTTCATTTGATTAATAGACTCCTTCACTGAGCAAAAGCCTTCAGTTTTGTTACAGTCTATTGCATGGTGTAAGAGTTTCCCTTTTTGGTCTTCAAACTCTTATTTAATTGACACTTCTAATTTGTATTATTTACAATTATTCTTTTCATTTGCATGCATTCATGTATTTATTTATGTATTTATTTATTTATTCATTCATTCATTTTTGTCTTTTTAGGGCCAACCTGGCGCATATGGAGGTTCCCAGGCTAGGGGCCAACTTGGAGATGTAGTCACTGTCCTATACCACAGCCAAAACAATGCCAGATCCAAGAGGTGTCTGAGACCTACACCACAGCTCTCAGGAATGGCAGATCCTTCACCCACTGTGGGAGGCCAGGGACCAAACCTGTGTCCTCATGGGTACTAGTCAGGTTCATTTCCAGTGAGCCACAATGAAAACTCCTTATATTTGCATTTAAACAACCAGTAGTTGATGCAGTTGCCTGCTCTGAATATGGTTAAAGCCTCATGTGTTTACTCTTTTCCTGAAAGACCTTTTTCTAGTCTCGTTTTTGGTCACTTTCTTCTGTTTTGGGTTGCTTATATTGGTTTATAGAGACTTTGACAGTATAATATAGATGTTTTCTACAATCCGTTATTTGATTTTTGATCTTATCTATGGTTTTACTGAGGGAAATTATTATTTTCTCCAAAGGCTAATTAAAAATTATTTGCTGAGAGAGAGGACAAGATGGCGGAGGAGTAGGGGGACACGCTCGCCCTCTCCCACAAACACAACAAAAAAAGCACATCTACAGAATAAATGACTCGCACAGAACAGCAACCAATTGCTGGCAGAGGAACCTAAACTCCCATAACGGCAAGAAGTTCGTGACATTATTGGGCAGAACGGGAGAAAAGAGGAGAGTGAGAGAAGGTGAATCCCAGCGGGACGGGCGCTCCCAAAAGGGAACTGCGGAGGAGAAAGGGATCTTGCACCCTGGAAAGTCACCGACTGGGCGAAAGATCAAATGAACCGGAGGAATCCCCAGATGGAGAGAAGAGTGTAGCAGTAAGTTGGAGTACGGAAAAACCGATCAAGAACCCAATGGACCATCTGAACTACGGGCACAGTCACCAAAAGTTGAGACGCCTGGGTGGGGGCTGGGCACTGAATCCTCGGCTCCAGAGGTTAGTCCCCGGGAAAGGGCCGGGGGACGCCTGGGTGGGGGCTGGGCACCGAGACCTCACCTCTGAAGGTTAGTCCCCTGAGAGGGGGCCGGGGGACGCCTGGCGGGGGGGCTGGGCACCGAGACCTCGGCTCCAGAGATTAGTCCCCGGGCTAGGGGGGCAGGGCAGAGCGGAAACTGCTTGGGAGGTCTAGAAACCATTTGAAGGGGCAGAGACTGCCTGGGAGACTAGAAAACAAAGCTGTTGCAGAGGAAGGGAGCAATACTCCAGGAGTGGGGAAGGGGAAAGCCACATCAGAGGGAACCTGGGAGAAGAGCCTGGTCTGCGCCCGTGCTGGGGAGGGGAGAGAAGAAGGGGTGGGTCCCCATAGAATACCCCCCACGCCACAGCAAGCTTACAGGCCCGCTAGCTAGCTGAAAACTCTGCTTCCCAGTGCATTCCCTCCCCCCATCCCCGCCACCCCCTACACTCTAGCCGAACCTGGGGCTGCCTGCCATCCAGGAGGGCTGGCCTCAACAATTGCCTGAAGCCTACCACCGCAGGGGCTCTCCCTGCACAGGCCTGCTTGCCCTTTGGAGGGGCTACACTTCCACAGAGCAGCACCAAACACCACCAGCCTCCTAGAAAAGGCCTGCAGCCCAGAAAAGCTAGAACAAGCCTAGCCAGGCCGTGAATAGATCGGCCTAATTCTCCGATGGTTTTTCTGAGATGGGCTGCCCCGGGGAGGAGCCTCTTGGGTCTCCAAGGGCCTTGCTACCCGCCCAAGACCCCAGGGGGTGCTAAGACCTAGTGCACCAGCTGCATAGGACTGCCAGCTCCAGGCAGGACCCCCTGCAGCCCAGAAAAGCTGCAACAAGCCTGGCCGAATTGGGAAAAGATCTCAGATGGTCTTTCTGAGTCAGGCTGCCCTGGGGAGGAGCCTCTTGGGTCTCCAAGGGCCCTGCTACCTGCCCAAGACCCCAGGGGGTGCTGAGAACCAAGTGAAATCTGCTACCATTGTGGGGTGGACCTCCCAGTCCTGTCTGCCCTCAGGAAGTCCTCCTTTGCTTCAAAGAAACACTGTTAGTCCCATCAACACTCCAGAAAAGCCACACTGCCTCAAAAAAGATTGACCAACAACGCCAGCCCTCAGGAAATATTCCACGGCAGTGACAAGGCAAACACTGCCCGGTAACGGAGAGTACAACTCACTCAGGAGAAAGAAAACAACAAGCAAGATGAAGAAGCTGAGAAACCACCCCCAGTCAAACCAACAGGAGAACTCACCTAAAACAGTCAACAATGAAACAGATCTCTGCAGTCAGAAAGACCTGGAATTCAAAAGAGAAATACTGAAAATACTGAAGGAATTAAGAGAAGATATGAACAGTAATGCAGATACCCTCAGAAAGGAGCTAGAAAATATAAGGAGGAGCCAAGAAAAACTAGAACATTCATTTGCAGAGATGCAAACTGAACTAGGGGCAGTAAAAACCAGAATGAATAATGCAGAAGAACGAATCAGTGATATGGAAGATAGAATAATGGAAATCACTCAATCTGGTCAACAGACAGAAAACCGAATCAAAAAACTGGAAAGCAATATAAGAGACCTATGGGATAATATAAAGCGGGCCAATCTACGCATAATAGGAATTCCAGAAAGAGTAGAAAAAGATAAAGGAATGGAAAATATATTTGAAGAAATTATTGCTGGAAACTTCCCAAATCTAAAGGATACTGGGTTCAAGATACAAGAAGCACAGAGGGCCCCATACAAACTGAACCCAAACAGACCTACACCAAGACACATCATAATAAAAATGGCAAAAGTTAGTGATAAAGAGAGGATCCTAAAGGCAGCAAGAGAAAAACAGAATGTTACCTACAAGGGAACCCTCTAAGAATATCAGCTGATTTCTCTACAGAAACACTACAGGCCAGGAGGGAATGGCAAGAGATATTTAAAGTGCTAAAAGGAAAAAATATGCAACCTAGAATACTTTATCCAGCAAGAATATCATTTAAAATAGAAGGGGAAATAAAAATTTTTCCCAACAAACAAAAACGTAAAGAATACAGCAACACAAAACCCAGGTTAAAGGAAATATTGAAAGGGCTTCTCTAAACCAAAAAGAAAGGAAGGAAAGGGAAGAAAAAAGAAAAGAAAAAAAAAGAAGAAGAAGAAGAAGAGGAAGAACTAGGACTGAGGAAACCTCAATCAGAGAGCAGTCACTCAAATAAGCCAGCATACAGATTTAATCATGAACATGCTTCAAACAAAATAAAATTAAAAAGAAAAAAATAAAAGAGTCATCAAAACCATAAAATGTGGGCAAGGGATGTTAGGAGGTAAATAACCCTTTTTGTTTGTATGTATGTCTCTCTTCTTAATTTTAATATAATAATGAAGTGTTTGAACTTACAGGACCATCAGGCTAAAACAAACAATTATGGGAAGGGGTTAGCATACTTAAAAAACAGAGCAACCACAAGCCAAAACCAAATATTGCATTTGCAAAATATGAAAAAAAATACACTCAAGCAGATAATAACAGGAAACCATCCAACCAAAAAAAAAAAAAAAAGAAAGGAAGAATGGAGAACCATAGAATCAACTGGAACACGAGGATCAAATGGCAATAAATAATCATCTATCAATTATCACCTTAAATGTCAATGGACTGAATGCCCCAATCAAAAGACACAGAATGGCTGAGTGGATAAAAAGGCAAAAACCTTCAATATGCTGCCTACAAGAAACTCACCTTAGGACAAAAGATACATATAGATTGAAAGGGAAAGGGTGGGGAAAAGTATTTCACGCCAATAGACATGACAGAAAAGCAGGAGTCGCAACGCTCATATCAGACAAAATAGACTTTAAAACAAAAGAAAGACAAAGAAGGACACTATTTAATGATTAAGGGATCCATCCAAGGAGAGGATGTTACTATCATCAACATATATGCCCCAAACATAGGAGCACCCAGATACATACAACAAATATTAACAGACATAAAGGGAGATATTGATGAGAATACAATCATAGTAGGAGACCTAAATACCCCCCTCACATCAATGGACAGATCCTCTAGACAGAAAACCAATAGAGCAACAGAGATCCTAAAGGAAACAATAGAAAAGTTAGACTTCATTGATATCTTCAGGACACTACATCCAAAAAAAGCAGAATACACATTCTTCTCAAATGCTCATGGAACATTCTCAAGAATCGACCACATATTGGGACACAAAGCGAATCTCAATAAATTTAGGAGCATAGAAATTATTTCAAGTATCTTCTCTGACCACAATGCCATGAAATTAGAAATCAACCACGGGAAAAGCAAAGAGAAAAAACCTACTCCATGGAGACTAAACAACATGCTACTAAAAAACCAATGGGTCAATGAGGAAATTAAGAAGGAAATTAAAAACTACCTTGAAACAAATGATAATGGAGACACAACCTCTCAAAATCTATGGGAGGCTGTGAAAGCAGTGCTCAGAGGGAAATGTATAGCAATACAGGCCTTTCTCAAAAAAGAAGAAAGATCCCAAATTGACAACTTAACCCTCCACCTAAACGAATTAGAAAAAGAACAAAAAAGTCCTAAAGTCAGCAGAAGGAAGGAAATTTTAAAGATCAAAGAAGAAATCAATAAAATAGAGACTCAAAAAACAATAGAGAAAATTAATAAAACCAAGAGCTGGTTCTTTGAATAGGTGAACAAAATTGATAAACCCCTGGCCAGACTCACTAAAAAGAGGAGAGAAAGAACCCAAATAACCAAAATTATAAATGAAAAAGGAGAAATCACAACGGATACAGCAGAAATACAAAAAACCATAAGAGAATACTATGAACAACTGTATGGCAACAAGTTTGACAACCTGGAAGAAATGGACCATTTTCTAGAATCTTACAGCCTGCCAAAACTGAATCAAGCAGAAACAGACCAACTGAACAGACCGATCACTAGAAATGAAATTGAAGAGGTCATAAAATCACTCCCTACAAATAAAAGTCCAGGACCAGGTGGCTTCACAGGCAAATTCTATCAAACATATAAAGAGGAACTGGTGCCCATCCTCCTGAAACTCTTTCAAAAGGTTGAAGAAGAAGGAATACTCCCAAAGACATTCTATGATGCCACCATCACCCTCATTCCAAAACCAGAGAGATACCACCAAAAAAGAAAACTATCGCCCAATATCATTCATGAATATAGATGCAAAAATTCTCAACAAAATCTTAGCCAACCGAATCCAACAACATACCAAAAAAATTATACACCATGACCAGGTTGGGTTCATCCCAGCTTCACAAGGATGGTTCAACATACGCAAATCAATCAGCATCATACACCACATTAACAAAAAAAAAAAGTCAAAAATCATATGATCATCTCAATAGACGCAGAAAAAGCATTTGACAAAGTTCAACATCCATTCATGATCAAGACCCTCGCCAAAGTGGGTATAGAGGGAACATTCCTGAATATAATCAAAGCCATTTATGATAAATCCACAGCAAATATAATCCTCAGTGGGGAAAAACTGAAAGCCTTCTCACTCAAATCTGGAACAAGACAGGGATGCCCACTCTCATCACTGCTCTTCAACATCGTTTTGGAAGTCTTAGCCACAGCAATTAGACAAACAAAAGAAATCAAAGGCATCCATATAGGAAGAGAAGAGATCAAACTGTCACTGTATGCAGATGACATGATTCTATACCTAGAAAACCCTAAGGACTCAACCCCAAAACTCCTTGAACTGATTAATAAATTCAGCAAAGTGGCAGGATATAAGATTAACATTCAGAAGTCAGTTGCATTTCTGTATATCAGCAATGAAACATTAGAAAAGGAATACAAAAATACGATACCTTTTAAAATTGTACCTCACAAAATCAAATACCTCGGAATACACCTGACCAAAGAGGTAAAGGACCTATATGCCGAGAACTATAAAACTTTAATCAAAGAAATCAAAGAAGATGTAAAGAAATGGAAAGATATTCCATGTTCCTGGATTGGAAAAATCAATATTGTGAAAAAGGCCATTCTACCCAAAGCAGTCTACAGATTCAATGCAATCCCTATCAAATTACCCAGGACATTTTTCACAGAACTAGAACAAACAATCCAAACATTTATATGGAACCACAAAAGACCCAGAATCGCCAAAGCAATCCTGAGAAACAAAAACCAAGCAGGAGGCATAACTCTCCCAGACTTCAAGAAATACTACAAAGCCACAGTCATCAAAACAGTGTGGTACTGGTATCAAAACAGACAGACAGACCAATGGAACAGAATAGAGAATCCGGAAAGAAACCCTGACACCTAGGGTCAATTAATCTTTGACAAGGGAGGCAAGAACATAAAATGGGAAATGGAAAGTCTATTCAGCAAGCATTGCTGGGAAACCTGGACAGCTGCATGCAAAGCAATGAAACTAGAACACACCCTCACACCATGCACAAAAATAAACTCCAAATGGCTGAAAGACTTAAATATACAACAGGACACCATCAAACTCCTAGAAGAAAACATAGCCAAAACACTCTCTGACATCAACCTCATGAATATTTTCTCAGGTCAGTCTCCCAAAGCAATAGAAATTAGAGCAAAAATAAACCCATGGGACCTCATCAAACTGACAAGCTTTTGCACAGCAAAGGAAACCAAAAAGACAACAAAAGACAACTTACAGAATGGGAGAAAATAGTTTCAAATGATGCAATGGACAAGAGCTTAATCTCTAGAATATATAAGCAACTTATACAACTCAACAGCCTAAAAACCAATCAATCAATGGAAAAATGGGCAAAAGACCTGAATAGACATTTCTCCAAAGAAGATACACAGATGGCCAGCAAACGCATGAAAAAATGTTCAACATCGCTGATTATAAGAGAAATGCAAATCAAAACTACCATGAGATACCACCTCACACCAGTCAGAATGGCCATCATTAATAAATCGACAAATAACAAGTGCTGGAGGGGCTGTGGAGAAAAGGGAACCCTCCTGCACTGCTGGTGGGAATGTAAACTGGTACAACCACTATGGAGAACAGTTTGGAGATACCTTAGAAATCTATACACAGAACTTCCATATGACGCTGCAATCCCACTCTTGGGCATCTGTCCGGACAAAGCTCTACTTAAAAGAGACACATGCACCCACATGTTCATCGCAGCACTAGTCACAATAACCAGGACATGGAAAGAATCCAAATGTCCATCGACAGATGATTGGATTCGGAAGAGGTGGTATATATACACAATGGAATACTACTCAGCCATAAAAAAGGATGACATAATGCCATTTGCAGCAACATGGATGGAACTAGAGAATCTCATACTGAGTGACATGAGCCAGAAAGACAGACAAATACCATATGATATCACTTATAACTGGAATCTAATATCCAGCACAAATGAACATCTCCTCAAAAAAGAAAATCATGGACTTGGAGAAGAGACTTGTGGTTGCCTGATGGGAGGGGGAGGGAGTGGGAGGGATCGGGAGCTTGGCTTATCAGACACAACCTAGAATAGATTTACAAGGAGGTCCTGCTGAATAGCATTGAGAACTATGTCTAGATACTCATGTTGCAACAGAAGAAATGGTGGGGGAAAAACTGTAATTGTAATGTATACATGTAAGGATAACCTGACCCCCTTGCTGTACAGTGGGAAAAAAAAAATTTGCTCATTTATTGAACTGAGATATGAAATAGCTAAACTTTAAATTATTGATTCCTGTTGTTTTATAATTCTATAAATGTACTTCATTTTGTTCACCTGACCTGCCTACTTAGAATTCCTAATTCTAAATTATAAATCTTAATAAACTTAAAATCTATATATTTTTCCCCTTGACTTTGAATTTTATAGGTAATCTCCTGATTTTGCCTACCCCCAGGTAAACTTGAGAACTAGCTGTTATTTGATAAAATTAATCTATATGTTGAATTTAGGACAAAATAACATGTTTTTAAATCATAATCTTTTACATCTATGCATCAAATATAAGCTAGTACTTACTGGGATTTATGTGTCTCAAATTTTTATGTGCACTTCATTTGCTTTTACATTAGCTTGTGTTTTTGATTCATATTTATATTATTTAAATATTTGGTAAATATTATATCCAAAATGTTTTAACTGGTTTCGTATGAAGGGAAAATAATTGTTGAAATTTTTTGTAGATCTTACACCTATCTTTTTGTAATTGATGCTTAACATGTTAAGTATAGATTAACTATACCATATATATGGATTAGATATTAAAATTTATACAGTGAGACATGCAGTTTGACTTTATATGAAGGATGTTTTTGTGTTTCATGTGAGCCAAATTGAAAAAGTGTTCTCAAATCAAACATATTTGCTTGTAATTCATGAATAATGATGTTTAAACAAATTTATTAAATTTTATATATTATTATTGAGAAAGTTATATGTCAAATTATAATTACTGAATTAAGATATAGCTTGAAGTTCTTAATTATTAACTAAAAATCTACAAAATATCCATGTTTCCATATTTGAATTATAGTTTTTTCTATACTGTGTTGAATATTTACTGTGATATATATTTAGGATATATTTCTATTATCGCTAGTTTTGAATTTTTCTATTATTTAGCTATTCTTTTCTTAGTTCCTAAATGAATTGAATTGGATATTTCAAATTAATTTACTATTTTTAAAAGTAAAAAAAATAACTCACTATAGGTTAGGATTTAAACTATTAATTTTACAGGTATGGCCACTCTTGTAATTTTATGCTATATCAAATTATGCAAAATAGCTTTAATAATTAAATAGGCCAACAACACCCACGGTAGAGACTTGAGAGGGGTGTTTGTGACCTGTTAATTCAGGTCATTCTGCGTAAGAGGCCCCTGTGTTGGTAAGAAAGGATACTAGCATACCTACAACTAGGAGACTTCCGGTGCTTCAACAGAGTAGTAGTTGTAGGGTCCATGAGGGATCCAGGGGTTTCCAGGGCACCCTCAGTCTTCTGTGATCATGCCAAGGCAGCTTGGTGTGTTGAGATTTGATGATTCTGGTCTCTCTGCAGGGAGGGGTGTGGCCGTCCCCTGAGAGGTTTCCAGTGGCCTCTCTTATCACACCTGCAGCATGGGCCTGGAGTGCCTTAGAGCCATTGTCCAGGGGAGAGAGCTGATATTTGGGGGAGCCCTGAATGGCAGTTGCCTGCATTTTGTATTTAGCCCGATCTCTTTTTAAGTGTTGGCTTTCAGCCTCTTTATGCTGATTATTAAAGACCTTAAAGGTGAGGGTGAAGACATCATGCTGAGGGGTTTGAGGGCCATCCTCCCACTTTTGTAATCTGTGCCTTATGTCAGGTGCAGACACAGAGATGAAGGGAGTGTGGAAGGAAAGATTCCCTCCAAATGGGAAAGGTCTAACTATGTATCTTTTTGAAGTGCCTCTGTTAATCAGGAAGGAGAGCAGGTTTTTCATGTGGGCTTTGATGAATTTCTTCTTCTTTTTTGTAGTTAAGACCTTCTTCACATAGTCCTCCTATGAGACAAGTTACCATGTGACTCTGGTGTCTGAAGGCCTGGGAATCGACTGGAGAGTCCCAGTTTGGATCCTGTCTTGGGACTGCTACCGCCCGCACTCTTTGGTTCTTGTTTTGCCAGCAGAGGTCATCTGTGTGGGCCTGAGTGGCTAACCAGACCCTTTCCTTTTCCGCAAGGTCGAGGAGGAAGGATAAGGTGACATCAACACCATGGCAGGTAAGGTCACGAGACTGAGTGATTTGTTCAAATTCCTTAAATGTAGATGGAGGGATCAGAAGAGAAGGAGTCTCATCTTTTTTGTTTTTCAATTTAAGTGGGAGGGGTTGGACATGGAAATGGGAACGGGGACATGGGCAATCCCTCCAGTGCTCGCAACTCCCCCTCAAGGGACCAAAGGATCTGGTTGGGAGGTGTTTGGAGAAGGAGGAAGCTGGGTACAGAACTCTGTATGAGGAAGAGAGGAAGAGGGGTCAGTATCTGGATTAGGATTGGGAGAAGCTGAGGACAGCTTGGGTAGGGGTGTGGAGGATTTTGTGTTGGGGGAGAGCTGGAGGCATGGAGAGATTTGTATTGTGGAGAATAATGGTCTGCAGGATCAAAGCAGGAGCTGTCAGAATGAGAGGGAATATGACATGAATGATGGAGAAGAATTTGAAATGTGAAACAGGGGGAACAGAGGGAGGCCTGTGGGCTGAGAGTAAAGACACAGCGACTTTCATGCCACTCGTCATTACATTGACAAATGTTATTGAGGTCACTCAAGCTATTTACATTGAATGTGGACTTGTGGTTGCCAAGGGGGAGAGGGAGAGGGAGGGAGTGGGATGGATGGGGTGCTTGGGGTTAATAGATGCCTTCTAGTGCCTTTGGATTGGATTAGCAATGGGATCTTGTTGTGTAGCCCTAGGATCTCTGTCTGGTCCCTCAGGGTGGAGCATGATAAAGGGAGAAAAAAGAATACATACATGTATGTGGAAGGGGCTCACCACGCTGTACAGTGATGAAGCAGAACGTGAACAGAACACTGTGGACCAGCTATAATGGAAAAACAAATACAACATCACTATAGAAAAAAATTGAAAGTGGCATTTTGGGAGCATTGAGAGCCATTAGCTAATGTTTATCCTGTGCACACGGAGTTACAGAAGAAGTAAAGATGCTTGGACCTAACATTTCCTCTTAGGAATACCTAAATTCCATAAGAGGCAGCCAAGAGGTGTGTTCTGTGGAGGAGTGGAGGGCTTCTTCGCCATGATGAGGACTAAGAGGGGACGTGGGCTAAGGAAGGGGCCACCTTAGGGAGTGCCACTTCTTAGGCTGAGTGTCTCTAAAGTCTGGATAGTGGACGCTGAGGGACAGAGAGGGTGGTTTTTCGCTGATGTGGGTGTCCCCAGATGAGAGGGATGGGGCCAAGTGTCTATGCATTCTACAGACCTAGGGTGATGCTTTGTTGCAGAAGGTTGTACTCTGATGTGCCAGAGGAACTGGGGCCCAAGAGCCATGCTGACAGGAGACCCAGAAAAGTGACATTTTCTCACCCAAGTATAAGAAGGCAAGTGCTGGATGCAGAGTCAGTCATGGAAAGGTGGAATTCCCCATTAGGGGTTCCTGCCTGGCTGAGCAGGAGAGGACTGGTGCAGAGGAGCCTGGATCAGGGACCCAAACCTGGGTGGGTTCCAGAGGTTAAGCCAGGAAGAGCTGCCCCTGCCTGCTGCTCTCTGGCTTTCAAACCCAGGAGTTTGGGGCACCACTGATCTGATTCCCATTCTCGTATCATGCCCGCTTGGGGTTTAGCACCATATGTGAAGTTTGCTGAGGGAGGAGTGGGCAAGGGCATTTGATAAACAGGAGAGATTTATTAATGGCTCAGGAGGGCACCAGCCTTGACTGTGAGGAGGGACTAGGCTTATAAAGGATCTGTGGCAGGAATCTGGGGTGGGAGTTCACGCCAGGATCTTTGATGGGAACAATGAAGAAAGAGGAGGGGAAGGTCAAGGGAGGAGTAGGGGGTCAAGTGCCATGACAGAGAGCAGTTCATCACTATAGAAGTTAACATATGCCTCCAGGTGTTTTCCTCAGTCCGTTGGTTCTTGCTGCTCAAACGGAGCATCCAATTCTGGGAGAGGCTGTCCACAGCAGGTCTCCAAGTTGAACAGCCATATATGGGCTCAATGGGGGTCTGTCTCCACGCTGCTGGGAACCTCACATTTTCATAGTCATATTAGCACAGCAAATACGATTCTTGTTGGTATGTCTATCAATATATGCTAAGTATTCATGAAGTAGAGATTTTGCGTTTATGTAGGGCCCCTACCATTAAGGAAATCCAACAAGTAGGAGATACGTCATAACAAGAGAGTTTATATGTAAAATTTATTTATATATGGGTAAGAGGAAAATTGCTGTTATTGAAGGAGCCACAGAATATCTTAAATAACAATGAGGATTAATAATCTTTTTTATATTTGTTAGAACAGGAAGGAGACTGTGGGGTGTTGGAGTGGAATTAACAAAGGCTAAGAGGCAGGAGCACTGAGGTTTCACATATGCTTGTTGACCAGCAAATGGCCAGGGGATCTGAGAGAAAGTGAGGCCTTCATATCATTATGGGGTGGTAGGTTTTCTAGGGGCTTGTGCCTGAAGTAACCAGTGTCAGACTTAGCATCCGGCTACATAGGAGTCATAGGAGGAAAGGGTGAGTATGTTCCTAGATAGCATCATGCAGGGGTAGGGGGAGAGGGTGAGAATGTTGCAACATAGATTGTGTGCTGAAGGTTAACAAAGTCAAATGCAGTCAGGGCCGTCATTGTTCCGGACGGTCTGTTCCTATCAGTGGGCAGTTGGGTGGTTTCACCTGGCTCTCTGAATATCATTGTGTAGGAATCTATGAACATAGGAGTATAACTATAAAATAGGACCTAGATTTTGTGAAACAGTCTTAATATTGAGTAACCAGTTTCTCCTTTGCAAGATGAGACTTCATTTTCAGTAAGAACTCTTGTTGGTTTGTGGCTGAAAGAAGTGTTAAAATAAAGGTGTGAGTGGATTACTGTTATGACCTTTGTAAACAGTATTTAATATGTGTTGAAGAAATACATAATGCATTCTATATTTATCACATCTTAGGAGGCATATTTTTTCACAACTAGAAAGAGTGTCAAATTTGGCATTATCTTAGTGTAATGCAGTTCTTAATTCAGAATGCTGTGTATTAACAAAAGGTAATAAAATTTCCTTTCATTAAATATTTTGTGAAGATATAACATACACCATGAAAGGTAGGTTCATGAAATTTGACAGCTGGTTTTTTTTTTCAATTTTTTTGATAATTTTAAAAATTTCTATTTACTTTTCAAGACATTTCCTTAGATTTCCACATACAGACTTTGTGGGGGATTTGTTGGTACAATGTTTAGTATATGTGAAAAAATAGTAGTTCATGTTAAGAGGAAAAAGTCTCATTAAATTGTGGCTGAGAATTTTGGGGTGCTAGAATGGCAGGATCATATATGAAAGAAGGCACCTTTGTGGACATCAGGGGAAGATGGCCTAATTCAGTTGACTCCTAGCTCCAAATTACAAATCATACCTTGAATCAAAATCATAGGGGAGAGTGAAGAGTTTTATCCTGAAAAGATGCATATAATATGTTGTATGTACTTACCCATATGAAGAATGAATTTATTTTGGTCTCTGCATCTCTTTAAGAGTTAGCATTGATGTACAGGGGTTTTCTTTATCTTAGTTGTGGGAAGCTTTCCTAAATTGGGTGGAAATGTCTTCAGTTATATTTATCCAATACGTGTAAAATTTAACTCGCAGACAGAATGTGGATGGGAAGGGGATTCTACAAGAGAAGTAGTAACTTAGCAAGGTGAAAAGAGGAGACCAGGGTAGTGATGACACAGTGACAGGTGTAGAGACCCTCATTTCAGTACCAGGCTTGGGAAGTTTCAGGGTGAGGGGAAAATCACTTTTACTGTACTCTAAACCCATGGAGCAGCAAATAAACAAGTAAACAAACAGGATCAGCCACTTCTAATTTTTCTCATTCTCTCCCTTGTGAACTGAAGTTTGGCACTTGCCTTCAGGCTCTACATGGAGTAAAACAGGAGCCACTACAACTACCACCCTGCAGCACACCCTGAAGGGAGCTCGGGGTGGAGACTGGGAGTGAGGCACTCTGTGCTCTAGGAAACCTGGAAGAACAGGCTTTTCAGACAATCAGATATTTTTAGGAGATTTTATGTGCCCAATTCTTGCATCTCCTCATATCTAGAAAACACTAAACTCCTTCATGCTGATGTCTGCTCCTTGCTAGTCTCCTTCAGCAGAGCGGCAACAAAATTTGTAAAATGTATGTGTGCTGCATGCACCACCCCTAACCTTTATCATATCCTGATCCTCCTGTTTCCTCTTTCAGCTCAACTGCAGGTAAGAATAAAGAATGTCTCAGTCCTCTGTGAATGCAGTCACCTTCAAAGGTGAGAGCCAGTGAGTCCTGCAAGCTGTCAAATCTCAAGAAACTGATCATGATAGCTGAGGTGCATATCAAAGGAATGGCTTCAGTGAGCCCAGGGCTCTTTGGTTCCTGCTACCTGCCCTTTCTTCCAAAAACTCCTATAGATCCTAGCTCCCCCCTCACCACCTCAGAGCTGTTTCTCAGGGTGACCTGAGATGCTGTCTCCTGGGTCTAAGTCCTAATTTCACCCCAAATCAAACATAACTCTCAACTTTCAGGTTGTGTAATTTTTTAGATGACACTCTGCATAGACCAAAGTATTTAACAGTGGTTGAGTCCACATAAATACAGTGATTTTATGTGGCAACAGTGGACCATTTTCTGAGTTATTCAGAAATATGGGGCATAGGCTATGTGAGGACAAACAAGTACACTTGCCTGAAGGCCCTTTTACTCTGGGCCTCTCTTTAGCTTGACATGCTACATTTTAGACTATTGAAAGCCCACTTCTAAACTCCAAGATTTTTCTCTATGTTCACGATTTCATAAGTGCTTTCCAAACCTAAACTTGAGAGGACAGCTTACATTTTCTGAGGAGTAGGGAGTGAGTGTGGTGGTCAGAAAGATGCAATCTGCATTCATATTGCATTTGATGTATAGATGGCTTGGGGAAGAATGGGTTTCATTTCTCATATCTCTCCTCTTAAGCCCAGGATACATGTCTTCTCTATAATTATTTGCTTAAGGTCCATTATGCTCTCATGACCATCATTATCATCATAATTTGATGAACCTACTGTTGTAAGATTCTTCTTTTGCTCACATTCATCCTTAGCATGGATTATTTGGAAAGGACTTTTTTTTACAACTTTGGGAGGGTAATTACATGATCTGCAAATGATCACTATATTTCCTCCCTTTTATTACTTGATATTTAGATATATATATGCTTTATTATTCCCTCTTCTTTTCTCAACAGGGTGCCTATAGTGTCCTTTTTTTAATCTCTTCCTTTTCAAATGCTCATTGTATCTATTTTCTGACATTATAATTGATTCATTTGGATGTTATCTCTCTGACCCACTACTTGCAAAGATGTCTTCCATTCATATTTGTTGCACCTCAGATCTTCTTGCAGTATCTTCTATCCTTTTTTTTTTTTTTTTTTGGTTTGTTTATTGATTTTTGCAGGCTAATTGATCTAATTACCTGCACTGTTGTAGAATTTCCAGAAATCACCTCAGAGTACAATTGAAGATGGAGAACAGTTTTACTAACACCAAATGCTTTCCAATCATAGACCCCAATCAGAAAGGGAGAGATACATTTATATTTCTTGCTTATGTGTCTAACATGCTATATTAACTTTTAATTATGTGCAGTATACAGAAAGATATATAGCTGTGCAGAATGTCTTACATTGTTACTTTGATGATTAATCTCAAGAACAATCTAGCTATTTTTTGAATACTTGAGAACAATCAAGACTCAAAGTTTCTCAAGTCCTAATGACTCTGTTTTTCTCAGAGCCCTCATGTGGGTCCCCTTAAGTTCACCCAGATGGATGGTGGCAGCGAGATGTATTCACTCTTGTCAGGCTCCCTATTCCCTTTTCCACACCCCTACATTTCCCCCTCTGGATGCTCATCTTCCTCGATGTGCATCAGTCACTGGCAAATGCTGAACCTCGAGGGGTGGACTTGGAACATAAATCCTAGATGGGATGCATCAAGCTGAGTAGCACAGTTAAAATTACAAGGGCCAAGGAATAGCAATAGTAGTGGAATAACTATGATAAGCATTACATTTTTCCACAAGTCCCCTTTTACCCAAGACCAAACAGAAGTCCAGAGAGGAAAATTATTATTAGACATTGCCCTAACTTGATTCCTGATATCATTTAACACAACAGTTACATTATCAGAGAGATCAGGAATATATACAAACATTCTGCTTTTATGATGGCACATGTCCCTTCTTGGGCAGCTGTTAGGTCTAGTGTCATTCCATTTTGAAGGACAGCCTTTTTCATCAGGACTTGTTCAGTATTAAATGCCTATATAGCTTTCATTTCATCATCGATTAAAGCTTGCTTGGTAAAGTAAGTTAAAACTTCTACCCTCAGCATGATATCTGTCATTCCTGGTGATGGGACACATACAGCTGCCAAGTAATCCTACAGAATTGCAAAGACAGATCATGCCCAACAAGCATGCAAGTAAGGGATATTAATAAGGGGTTGATCTAGAGATGATAAAATATTTCCATGGGTGAAAGCATATCCTGAAGTACACCTTCTTTCCCATCCTGGTGGCAACCACAGCCACAAGTTTGTCGCACATATCCAGTGGGTCCCATTGGGGGTAATCCAATGGATTCCAGAATTATTTCTCCAGCCTGTCCCTGGTCATAGAGAGATTGTCTCTGGGTTATAAGTCACTGGAATAGTGTGGGTGCAGTGTTCTGTGGTAAGTAACCCATATGTTTTCAATCCTTTGGGTTTATCAGATTATCATTAAATCCTCTTCTATGTTCATTTTGCTCCCAACAAATAGTTGCTGATTCTTTTCATCATCACTTTTCTGAGGCAACCCACATATACTCATTCCAAATCTGATAAAATTGATCAAAATACCTACTGCGTTCTTTTGAGTTTTTTTGGCAGTCCTATAATATGCCATATAATACTGGAAGGCTCTTTCCCTAGCAGTTGTGTAGTTGAAGATAACATTTTGTCCCTCAGTAGAGTCAAAGGTAGCACCCTGACAGCAAGACTAGGAAGTAACATTATGCATACTCAAACTAGCAATATGAGAATTTTGCTGGTACAAAAGGTCAAGTCACGCTGGCAGAAAGGTGATACCCACCAAGGCAGTCCATCCATTACAGGCATTGGCAGGGCTCTACATACCCAGAAGCTGGATTGGTTGAGATAGTTTGCATGGGAATGGGTCCATGTCATGAAGACATTGTCCTGGGTCATTGCTTTGTTCAGATGTCATAGCAGAGCAGGATTGTCTCCAGTAGCCACAAAATGCTCTGAGCTGAAGTCATTTTCCTCCTTTTTATTTTTTTTGTAAGGCTGAGCCTCAGTTGTCAGTCTGGATCTCTCTCTCTACCTCCCTCAAGGCATCTTTGTCAGCAGCAATCTTTACGCTAGTGTGCTGAATCCAAGGAAGAATGCCTCTGACCTTAATTGCAGCGGGGATGTCTAGTACCACAGTGTATGGACCAGCCCAGAAAGGTTGAATGGTTTTTTTTTAAATATTTTACCCACACCATATTTCCTGGCTTATAAGAGTGAACCCCCACTCCCAGCAGGATAAGGAGCCTTTCCTGGGTGAAGCTGGTTATTTCTTCCATCGCCTTTCCCAACTGGTCCATCTGCTGTGACATACCCAATTCCTTAGAGACCAAGAGGTCCCCTCTCAAATGTCTTTTCAAAGGAGGAGGGCACCTGAACAGAATCTCATAAGGGGAATAGTCTGGCAATCACAATGTCATTCTGATTTTCCTGAGGTGTTATTGGCAGAAGATCTACGCAGCTCAGTCCTGTTTCATGTGTTAATTTGGCCAATGCTGTTTTAACTGTTCTGTTCATTTTTTCTTTTTATTGTTCCTGAGCTATGTGGTTAAGAGGCTTCTTGTAATTTCCATCTAATGCCCAATAGCTTACTTAGAAGTTGAATTATCTCTGCCACAAAATCTGTCCCATTGTCAGATCCAATGATGAGGGGCACAACTCTCTCCATATACCTCAAGCCACTTCTCCTGCCTTTTCAGTCCTTGCCAGGTATACCTCCACCCACCCTGAATAGGTACATGGTAGGACAAGTAGATATTTATAGCCCTGGCAAGGTGTCACTCCAGAAAAATCAACTTCCAAACTTTCCAAGAAGAGGGTGCCTTTTACTTGTAAATTCCAGGAGGCAATTGAGTCTTTGGTGCTGCATTATTCTCAGTGCAAGTGACACATTGTTGACCTGAGCACCCAGAGCGGTTACTGGGGAACAATGCAATTCCTAGTTAATATATCATAAGCCTTGGTCTTACTGAGGTGGGTTGACTGACAAAAATCTTGTACTCTTTTAAATGCCAGAGAGGAAGGCACAGATATTCATCCTTCTGGCAACACTCACCATCCATCACCTCACTGGATGCCCCTTTCAGGTTTTAGCCATTCGAGCTCTTCATTATTACATACAGGCTGTGCTGGGAGTGAAGGCATCACTGGAACCTTAGTTACCTTTGGTTCCTGTGTAGTTCTCTCCTTGGGTGATTGTCAGCCAGCCAGTTTCCTTTGGCCTCTGCTGGCTAGCCTACTTGGTGTCCTCTGCAGTGCATTACTGCCACGTTTTCTGAGTCTCAAACAGCTTCCAAGAGCATTCAGATTTCTTAGTTATTTTTTATTCCTTTGCCCTCAGTGTTAACAGATATCTTTCTTTATAGATTGCCCCATGAACATGCAAAGTAGTAAATGCATACCTAGTGTCCATGTAAACGTTGGCCTTCTTTCCTTTTGCCAGTTATAGAGCTTGGATTAAGGCCCATAACTCTGCTCCTTGCCCTGGCCATCCCATTTGTAATGCCTCAGCTATATTTCCCTCTGTTATTTGTTTTGAGGGCAAACCCTGATTGTCTTCGCCCTTCAGCCACAAAGCTGGTACCATCTGTGTTGTATGTTACCTCCACATCAGTCAGTGGAGGGTCCTGAAGATTGGGCCAACTGGCCTAACTTTCCTCCAAAATTTCTTCACAATCATGGTCAGGCAGGCCTGACCCCAAGAGGAGGAAAGTGGCTGGGTTAATAGGTTCTATCCAAACATGGAGATTTTCACACAATAGTCCCTGGCATTGGAGGACTCGTGATATGAAAGCCATTTGGCTCCAGGCCCTGTGAGTAAGCCAGGACAGAATGCGGAACTTTAACATGAATCATATATTCCAAGGTCAGATTTTCAGCTTCTTTTACCATTAATGACAGCCATGGTCTGGATGCCTGAGGGCTATCCCGAGGCCATGGTGTCCAGTCTTTTAGACAAGTAGGCCACCAGTCTCTGCCAGGACCTTACAGTCTGGGTTAGGACCCCCATAGCCACTTGTTCCTTTTCTCCTTTTCACGACAAGCAAATTAAAGTCTTTAGTCACATCAGGAAGTCCTAGTGCAGGAGCTTGCATGACCAGTTTTTGAGCTTTAAGAACACCTATTCTTATTTAGGCCCCTCTGAAGTAGTGTTTGCCCAGACCCAGCAGTATCCTCATTGAGTGGCTTAACAATTTGTGAGAACACTGGTATCCAGATGCAGGAAAACTCACCAACCCCAAGGAATTCCTGCTCTTTCCTGTTGGTTGTCGGTCTCTCAACATGGCAGATGGCCTGACACCATTAAATTCCCAAAGTCCTCCTCCCAGCTGTGATGTTAAATCCCAAATAACATACCATTGTTGGCAGAATGGTGCCTTTTTCCAGGAAACCTTATAATCAGCCTGTTCCAGCAAGCCCAATAAAGCCAGTGTCCCCCTCCAACATTGGTCTTGTTGTGCAGCTGCCAGTAGGAGATTGTCCATGTACCAGAGGATCTAGCAATTCATCTCCTCTATCAGAAAGGCTATTAAATCCACAGCCAGCACCTCTCCAAACAGGGCAGGGGAATTTTTAAATCCTTGTGAGAGCCTAGCCTAAGTTAATTGGACTTTTCTCCCTGTGTCTGGATCCTCCCACTCGAAAGCAAACAAGTTCTGGCTTTGAGATGCTACTTGTAAACCAAAGAAGGCTTCCTTTAAGTCTAGGCAAGTGAACCAAGCTGCGTTTGTGGTCATTAAACCAGGCAAAGAGTATGAGTTATGGGCATTGGGATAAAGCATCACAACCGCCTCATTAGCAGCCCAAAGGTCCTGTACCAGCAGTAAGGGTTAGCTTTCCCTTCCTCCTACTTGACAGGGAGGATGAGAGTGTTCCTTGGAGACTGGTGTTCAGTCAGTGTACCTGCTTCTCTCAGCTGGCTAATATGTCCTTGGATCCCTAGCTTTGCTCCTCTGGAAATGGGATACTGCTGCTTCCTCTCGGGGTGGTTCCAAGCTTTAAGTCCACTAGTATGGGAGGTGGTTTGGGGCCAGTCCTGGGGCAATCCATTCTGCCCATACCAAGGGAAATAAATCCTTGAGTTGGTCTGGAGCCCCTTCCCCCACATGAGCAAAAATCCTCTATTCCTTTTCTCTAGGAATGGTGAATGAGTATATATTGATCTTGTCTGATGAGCAATCTAGGCTCCTGATGGGGAGAAAAGGAAATCTGGGCCCCTCATTTGGTGAGCAGGTCTCAGCCCAACATGGGATGGAACATTCAGGAACTTATAAAAACTCACGGGTGACCGGATGACTTCCCTGCTTGCAATTTTGTGGTCCACACACAGGCCTGATGCACCTGGTCCCCCATAGCACCCACTATAGTGGTAGTCCTTTGTGTCATAGGTGCCATGGTCTCAGTTACCACTGAGAATTCTGCCCCTGGGTTCACCAAGAAGGCTACAAGTTGGTCCCCTATTGCAACTGTAAACATAAGCTCCCACGACCTAGATCGAAGGAGACATGACCTCCTTACTCCAAGCCCATTCCTGCCATTCCAATGGTTCTGATATCAGATGGTTCCATTGTAAAGAGTCTCCTAGTACTGCCCTTGAGGTCTGATTTCCCCCGAGTCTGAGTCAGACCCAGTAAGCCAATCTTACTGGGGATCCTTTGGGGGGCACTTGCTTTCCCAATGTCCAAAGCTTTTGCAATGGGCACACTAATTCTTCCGTAAAGGTGGTCTACCTAACGGACTGGACCTGCCTTTGCGAGATGCTGGACATCATTCTAGATCAGAGCAGCCAGGTTTGTCTGCCAATAGAGCTATTTTTTTGTCAAACAATTTTGTCTGCCTCTCTTTGCACCTCCTGGTCTCTATTGGCAATAACCTTATTGGCCAACTCAAAGAGCTAAGAACTGTTTGTTCCTGGAAATCCCTCCAACTTTGGGGTTTTCTCCAAAAATCAAGGAAGGATTGGACTACACAAGGCACATTTATGATTCTTTGATTTTCTGTGTTCTCTGTGTCAATAGGGCTGTAGATTTGAAAAGCCTCACAGAGTCTTTGATAAAATTAAGTAGAGGTTTCACCAGGCTTTTGCACCACTACAGTGATTTTGGGGATTTTGGTTGGCTTTCAGGCCCCTCTCTTGAAGCCCTCTATGAAAACTGTTTTATATCACTCCAAGGCCTTCCTACTTCCATCTGTGTTGAAGTCCTGGCCTGGTTCTCTGTGTTATAGGGTGTGTCCTCTTTGGCCCATCTTTCAACATTTTTGAATCCCAATAGGGGTGCTCTACTGTTACCGCTTACATGCCTCTGTAAGGATCCCATAGCATTTCTCTGTGCTGAAAAAAGGAATCAGCTGCTGGGAGATGTCTCCCAGATGGGTTAGCATGTCTGAAATATCGATGTCATTAGGTCAATCACAGCTTGGGTTTTCTCAGGATATTTTGCATTGTTCTGTTTCCAATAAAGTAAATATTTGGTAGAGAAGGGTGGATAATACAGGGCAGCCAGACCTGGCTGTATATGACCATCTTCACCCACCAGAGGCAGTGCTTGCACCTCTTTCAAAGGCATTTGAAGTCCACTCTGTGGGCTATGTGTACATCACAGCTGCCTGTGCCCATTTGTCTCTTCTCCAGTCTCTTTACCAGTGGGGTAAGGATGGATAAATCAGCTGTGGCGGGGCTGTTGGTGCTCCACCCCGAGGGGTCAGTTCTGGACTAACAGTCCGGACTCCTTCCTGTGAGCCTGGAGCTTGTGCTCCAGCTCTTGGCTGATATGGAGGTGGAATGAGGATTTCTTGTTCTTGCCCTTGTTGAAGAATTTTTGTCAGAGGCTTTTTGCCAATTCAGAGAGAACCTGGGCTACCAGAATATTACTTCCCCTGGCAGTGTTATAGCAGATGTGTGCCCTCAGTGGAGTGTTTTGAGCAATTAGAAGCCAGGGCTCTATCTAAAGGAATTGGACTTAATGGCTCACGGCAGCCATCCACAACCTGGTAGACTGCTAGCAATATAAAGATCCATTCTGGTGGGCAGATGACTCAAAAAGTAGGCCACTCCAGCTCACATATCGTTCTCAACTTTCCTGGACTGAGTTTGACCTCATAATTTCTCCGAGTCCTTTTTGAAATGTCTTTTTTTTTTCTTCTTTTTTTTTTATTTTCCCACTGTACAGCAAGGGGGTCAGGTTATCCTTACATGTATACGTTACAATTATATTTTTCCCCCACCCTTTGTTCTGTTGCAACATGAGTATCTAGACATAGTTCTCAATGCTATTCAGCAGGATCTCCTTGTAAATCTATTCTAAGTTGTGTCTGATAAGCCCAAGCTCCCGATCCCTCCCACTCCCTCCCTCTCCCATCAGGCAGCCACAAGTCTCTTCCCCAAGTCCATGATTTTCTTTTCTGAGGAGATGTTCATTTGTGCTAGATATTAGATTCCAGTTATAAGTGATATCATATGGTATTTGCCTTTGTCTTTCTGGCTCATTTCACTCAGGATGAGATTCTCTAGCTCCATCCATGTTGCTACAAATGGCATTATGTCATTCTTTTTTATGGCTGAGTAGTATTCCATTGTGTATATATACACCACATCTTCGGAATCCAATCCTCTGTGGATGGACATTTGGGTTGTTTCCATGTCCTGGCTATTGTGAATAGTGCTGCAATGAACATGCGGGTTCACGTGTCTCTTTTAAGTAGAGTTTTGTCTGGATAGATGCCCAAGAGTGGGATTGCATGGTCATGTGGAAGTTCTATGTATAGATTTATAAGGTATCTCCAAACTGTTCTCCATAGTGGCTGTACCAGTTTACATTCCCACCAACAGTGCAGGAGGGTTCCCTTTTCTCCACAGCCCCTCCAGCACTTGTTATTTGTGGATTTATGAATGATGGCCATTCTGACTGGTGTGAGGTGGTATCTCATGGTAGTTTTGATTTGCATTTCTCTTATAGTCAGCGATGTTGAGCATTTTTTCATATGTTTGTTGGCCATCTGTATATCTTCTTTGGAGAAATGTCTACTCAGGTCTTTTGCCATGTATCCATTGATTGATTGGGTTTTTTTTGCTCTTGAGTTGTACAAGTTGTTTATATATTCTAGAGATTAAGCCCTTGTCGGTTGCATCATTTGAAGCTATTTTCTCCCATTCTGTTAGTTGTCTTTTTGTTTTCTTTTGGGTTTCCTTTGCTGTGCAAAAGCTTTTCAGTTTGATGAGGTCCCATGGGTTTATTTTTGCTCTAATTTCTATTGCTTTGGGAGACTGACCTGAGAAAATATTCATAATGTTGATGTCAGAGAGTGTTTTGCCTATGTTTTCTTCTAGGAGTTTGATGGTGTCTTGTCGTATATTTAAGTCTTTCAGCCCTTTTGAGTTTATTTTTGTGCATGGTGTGAGGGTGTGTTCTAGTTTCATTGCTTTGCATGCTGCTGTCCAGGTTTCCCAGCAATGCTTGCTGAATAGACTTTCTTTTTCCCATTTGATGTTCTTGCCTCCCTTGTCAAAGATTAATTGACCATAGGTGTCAGGGTTTATTTCTGGGTTCTCTATTCTGTTCCATTGGTCTGTCTGTCTGTTTTGATACCAGTACCACACACTGTTTTGATGACTGTGGCTTTGTAGTATTTCTTGAAGTCTGGGAGAGTTATGCCTCCTTCTTGGTTTTTGTTTCTCAGGATTGCTTTGGCGATTCTGGGTCTTTTGTGGTTCCATATAAACGTTTGGATTGTTAGTTCTAGTTCTGTGAACAATGTCATGGGTAATTTGATAGGGATTGCCTTGAATCTGTAGATTGCTTTGGGTAGGATGGCCATTTTCACAATATTGATTTTCCCAATCCAGGAGCATGGAATATCTTTTCATTTCTTTACATCTTCTTTGATTTCTTTGATTAAAGTTTTATAGTTCTCGGCATATAGGTCCTTTACCTCCTTGATAGGGTGTATTCCGAGGTATTTAATTTTGTGAGGTGCAATTTCAAAAGGTATCATATTTTTGTATTCCTTTTCTAATGTTTCATTGCTGGTATACAGAAATGCCACGGACTTCTGAATGTTAATCTTATATCCTGCCACTTTGCTGAATTTATTAATCAGTTCAAGGAGTTTTGGGGTTGAGTCCTTAGGGTTTTCTAGGTATAGTATCATGTCATCTGCATACAGTGACAGTTTGATCTCTTCTCTTCCTATATGGATGCCTTTGATTTCTTTTGTTTGTCTAATTGCTGTGGCTGGGACTTCCAAAACTCTGTTGAAGAGCAGTGGTGAGAGTGGGCATCCCTGTCTTGTTCCAGATTTGAGTGAGAAGGCTTTCAGTTTTTCCCCATTGAGGATTATATTTGCTGTGGGTTTCTCATAAATGGCTTTGATTATATTCAGGAATGTTCCCTCTATACCCACTTTGGGGAGGGTCTTGATCATGAATGGATGTTGAACTTTGTCAAATGCTTTTTCTGTGTCTATTGAGATGATCATATGATTTTTGACTTTTTTTTTTGTTAATGTGGTGTATGATGCTGATTGATTTGCATATGTTGAACCATCCTTGTGAACCTGGGATGAACCCAACCTGGTCATGTTGTATAATTTTTTTGGTATGTTGTTGGATTCGGTTGGCTAAGATTTTGTTGAGAATTTTTGCATCTATATTCATCAATGATATTGGGCGATAGTTTTCTTTTTTGGTGGTACCTCTGTCTGGTTTTGGAATGAGGGTGATGGTGGCCTCATAGAATGTTTTTGGGAGTATTCCTTCTTCTTCAACCTTTGAAAGAGTTTAAGGAGGATGGGCACCAGTTCCTCTTTATATGTTTGATAAAATTCACCTGTGAAGCCATCTGGTCCTGGACTTTTATTTGTAGGGAGTGATTTTACGACCTCTTCAATTTCATTTCTAGTGATCGGTCTGTTCAGTTGGTCTGTTTCTGCTTGATTCAGTTTTGGCAGGCTGTAAGATTCTAGAAAATTGTCCATTTCTTCCAGATTGTCAAACTTGTTGACATACAGTTGTTCATAGTATTCTCTTATGGTTTTTTGTATTTCTGCTGTATCCGTTGTGATTTCTCCTTTTTCTTTTATGATTTTGGTTATTTGGGCTCTTTCTCTCCTCTTTTTAGTGAGTCTGGCCAGGGGTTTGTCCATTGTGTTCACCTTTTCAAAGAACCAGCTTTTGGTTTTATTACTTTTCTCTATTGTTTTTTGAGTCTCTATTTTATTGATTTCTTCTTTGATCTTTAAAATTTCCTTCCTTCTGCTGACTTGAGGACTTTTTTGTTCTTCTTTTTCTAATTCTTTTAGGTGAAGGGTTAAGTTGTCAATTTGGGATCTTTCTTCTTTTTTGAGAAAGGCCTGAATTGCTATAAATTTCCCTCTGAGCACTGCTTTCACAGCATCCCATAGATTTTGAGAGGTTGTGTCTTCATTATCATTTGTTTCAAGGTAGTTTTTAATGTCCTTCTTGATTTCCTCATTGTCTCATTGGTTTTTTAGTAGCATGTTGTTTAGTCTCCATGGAGTAGGTTTTTTCTCTTTGCTTTTCCCATGGTTGATTTCTAATTTCATGGCATTGTGGTCAGAGAAGATACTTGAGATAATTTCTACGCTCCTAAATTTATTGAGATTCGCTTTGTGTCCCAATATGTGGTGGATTCTTGAGAGTGTTCCATGAGCATTTGAGAAGAATGTGTATTCTGCTTTTTTTGGATGTAGTGTCCTGAAGATATCAATGAAGTCTACCTTTTCTATTGTTTCCTTTAGGATCTCTGTTGCTTTATTGGTTTTCTGTCTAGAGGATCTGTGCATTGATGTGAGGGGGGTATTAAGGTCTCCTACTATGATTGTATTCTCATCAATATCTCCCTTTGTGTCTGTTAATATTTGTTGTATGCATCTGGGTGCTCCTATATTTGGGGCATATATGTTAATGATAGTAACATCCTCTCCTTTGATGGATCCCTTAATCATTAAATAGTGTCCTTCTTTGTCTTTCTTTATGTCCTTTGTTTTAAGGTCTATTTGGTCTGATCTGAGTGTTGCAACTCCTGCTTTTCTGTCATGTCTATTGCCATGAAATATTTTTCCCCACCCTTTCACTTTCAATCTATATGTATCTTTTGACGTAAGGTGAGTTTCTTGTAGGCAGCATATTGAAGGTTTTTGCCTTTTTATCCACTCAGCCACTCTTTGTCTTTTGATTGGGGCATTCAGTCCATTGACATTTAAGGTGATAAATGATAGATGATTATTTATTGTCATTTGAACCAAACACCACACACCACCAGCCCCCGAGAAAAGGCCTGCAGCCCAGAAAATCTAGAACAAGCTTAGCCAGGCTGTGAATAGACTGACATAATTCTCGGATGGTTTTTCTGAGTCGGGCTGCCTGGGGAGGAGCCTCTTGGGCTTCCAACGGCCCTGCTCCCACCCAAGCCCCCAGGGGCTGCTCTAGTCGATCAGCTGCGTAGGTCTCTCAGCTCCAGGTAAGACCCCCTGCAGCCCAGAAAAGCTGCAACCAGCCTGGCCGTGTCGGGAAAAGATCTCAGATGGTTTTTCTGAGTCAGGCTGCCCTGAGGAGGAGCCTCTTGGGTCTCCAACGGCCCTGCTACCCGCCCAAACCCCAAGGGGGTGCCCAAGTGGACCAGCTGCATAGGACTGCAAGCTCCATGAAGGACCCCCTGCAGCCCAGAAAAGTTGCAATAAGCCTGGCCGAGTTGGGAAAAGATCTCAGATGGTTTTTCTGAGTTGGGATGCCCTGAGGAGGAGCCTCTTGGGTCTCCAACGGCCCTGCTACCCGCCCACACCACCAGGGGGTGCCCCACTCCCAAGAAGTAACTGCTCAGCACCACCAGCCCCCTGGAAGAGCCCCTGCAGCCCAGAAAAGCTGCAACAAGCTCGGCCAGATTGTGAAAAGATCCACCTGCATTCTCAGGCTGTCCTTCTGAGTTGGGCTGCCCTAGGCAAGAGCCTCTTAGGTTCTCAGTGACCCAGATAGCTGCTCCAGCCCTCAGGGGGTGCTGCACTCCTGAGGAACAGCTGCCTAACACCGCCAACCCCCTGCAAGAACCCCACAGCCTGAAAACACCAGAGCAAGCTCTGCATGACCAAGTGAAATCTGCTACCATCGTGGTGTGGACCTCCCAGTCCTGTCTGCCCTGAGGAAGTCCTCCTTTGCTTCAAAGAAACACTGTTAGCCCCATCAACAACCCAGAAAAGCCACACTGCCTCAAAAAAGATTGACCAACAACGCCAGCCCTCAGGAAATATTCCACGGCAGTGACAAGGCAAACACTGCCCGATCACGGAGAGTACAACTCCCTCAGGAGAAAGAAGACAACAAGCAGGATGAAGAAGCTGAGAAACCACCCCCAGTCAAACCAACAGGAGAACTCACCTAAAACAGTCAACAATGAAACAGATCTCTACAGTCTGACAGACCTGGAATTCAAAAGAGAAATACTGAAAATACTGAAGGAATTAAGAGAAGATAGAAACAGTAATGCAGACACCATCAGAAAGGAACTAGAAAATATAAGGAGGAGCCAAGAAAAACTAGAACATTCATTTGCAGAGATGCAAACTGAATTAGGGGCAGTAAAAACCAGAATGAATAATGCAGAAGAACGAATCAGTGATATGGAAGTTAGAATAATGGAAATCACTCCATCCATTCAACAGACAGAAAACCGAATCAAAAAACTGGAAAGAGACCTATGGGATAATATAGAGACCTATGGGATAATATAAAGCGGGCCAATCTATGCGTAATAAGAATTCCAGAAGGAGTAGAAAAAGATAAGGGGATGGAAAATATATTTGAAGAAATTATCGCTGGAAACTTCCCAAATCTAAAGGATACTGGATTCAAGATACAAAAAGCACAGAGGGCCCCAAACAAACTGAACCCAAACAGACCCACACCAAGACACATCATAATAAAAGTGGCAAAAGTTAGTAATAAAGAGAGGATCCTGAAGGCAGCAAGAGAAAACCAGAATGTTACCTACAAGGGAACCCCCATAAGAATATCAGCTGATTTCTCTACAGAAACACTACAGGCCAGGAGGGAATGGCAAGAGATATTTAAAGTGCTCAAAGGAAAAAATATGCAACCTAGAATACTCTATCCAGCAAGAATATCATTTAAAATAGAAGGGGAAATAAAAATTTTTCCCCGCAAACAAAAACGTAAAGAATACAGCAACACAAAACCCAGGTTAAAGGAAATATTGAAAGGGCTTCGCTAAACCAAAAAGAAAGGAAGGAAAGGGAAGAAAAAACAAAAAGAAAAAAAAGAAGAAGAAGAGGAAGAACTAGGACTGAGGAAACTGCAATCAGAGAGCAGTCACTCAAATAAGCCAGCATACAGATTTAATCATGAACATGCTTCAAACAAAATAAAATTAAAAAGAAAAAAATAAAAAAGAGTCATCAAAACCATAAAATGTGGGCATGGATGTTAGGAAGTAAATAACCCTTATTGTTTGTTTTTATGTTTCTCTTCTTAATTTTAATATAGTAATGAAGTGTTTGAACTTACAGGACCATCAGGTAAAAACACACAATTATGGGAAGGGGTTAGCATACTTAAAAAACAGGGCAACCACAAGCCAAAACAAAATATTGCATTTGCAAAAAATGAAAAAAAAATACACTCAAGCAGATAATAACAGGAGACCATCCAACCCCCCAAAAAAAAAGAAAAAAAAGAAAGGAAGAATGGAAGAATGGAAAACCATAGAGTCACATTTTGAAATTTCTAATCATGCCTTCTAACGCTGTCAACTTCAGCACTCCACTTCCCATCTAGGTTTCCTCTTCACTTACTTATATCCCAAGTACCTTTGTCTCCTCCACTCCTGGAAGCAGTGGAGCTCACAGGTGGCCTCTGCTACCACTGGAATATATAATGCCTTACCTGCTAAGTGTCTCAAACTAGAAACTGGTTTTGACTGATGTGACCCAAAACATCCAACCACTGTAAGATTCCTCATACATATTCTTCTTTCTTCTGTCCTTTGATGCCACCTTCGTGGGATCACTGGAGAATGAGTGCAAACATGTACCAGCAGTCAAATGTGCCAGCCATCCCATAAATACTGTGCAGGGGGTGTGTCCCAACTTAGATCAAAAGGAGGGGTATCACAGCAGAGGGGACAAGTGAGAGAGTCCCAAAAATCCTTAGTGCATAGTTTGTAAACTGGTAAAGTCAACGTTTCCTGGCTTAACCCTTTAAAGAGTGCCCCTCCCAGTTTCTATGGGCACAACCTTCCCTGACTCATACATCCCTTTCCTAAGCAGCACACTCGGTGGTCCAGGAACAGGATCAGATTAGGTAGCTCCAAGATAAGTCCTGCCCTGTGTGGCCACACTGTGTGCGTGACACAGAGGAAACAAGGGAGAGTGCCCCCTTCTCACAAGGTGGCCTTTCAGATGTCCACCTAACTATGCCCCTCTTGAGAGTTTATGTGCCTCTTGGCATATGGCTGGTCTGTATAAACCCTGGAACTGGACCAGACTCACAGGAAGGGAAGGAGTCCCTCAGAGCCTGGCACAGCCTTGAAGCCTCATGAGGTCACCACGGAAATGCAGGTTAGGACCCACTCAGATTCTGTAGCCACTCGAGCCATGGATCCACAAACAAATCTGATGTTAAGCAAATCTGGTCCTATTCACTCTCAAAGGCACACTCAGAGGTTATCACTGTCCCTCCTGCTCCCCCAGCAGTTCCTGGCTACTGCTCTGGTCAGGTACAACTTCCAACTGGGAGAGAGTAGGTGTTCTGATCAGGCCCACCCTCTGATCCGGAGCCCCCTAGGTATACTACTGTGGTCAGCAACAGCTTCTGACTGGGAGAATCTGTTCCTGACTCATGATCCTTTCCCTCAGTGCACTCATCCCTCAGGGGGTTGATCAGTCTTATTTTCTGCCCTGTGAGCAGGACCTGTCCCCGGATCCTTACCTGGATAATCCACAGTCCACACTGGGTCCATCTTGTCAGTCAACCTGTCCAGAGGCTGCAGGGCCCACTGATCCTGAGTTCCCTGAAATCAGGGAGGTGCACCTATATTCAGCACTGGGCAGCCCTGATACTGCAAGCTGGGGTGCCAACCAAGGATGATGGTGGCTCAAAACATCAGTCTCTCTGAGGGAATCTCACTGTGGCCTCCACTCGAGGAAGATGGAGAACAGCTTTATTAACATGGACATATTCTTGGAGAATAGCTTCCCAATCATAGACCCCTAACAGAAAGGGGAGACACTTTTATAGTGCTTGTTTACATGTATAACATGCTATTGTAACTTAATTACATGCAGGACACAGAGGGATTATAGCTGAGCAGAATGTCTTACATTGTTACTTTGATGATTAACCTCTAGCACAATCTACCTGTTTTTGAATATCTTTAGAAAAATCCGGCCCCAGACTTTCTCAAGTTCGAATGCCTTTGTTTTTCTCAAGGCCCTCATCTGCCTCACCTTAGGTTCACCAAGATGGATGGTGATGACAAGATGGCATCTCCTTGTCCACCTCCCTATTCTCATTTCCACACTTGCTGCAGCAAGACCCAAATAGCGTCTCTCATAATTATGAAGTTTCTTTTCAGAGTTTTAGCTACTGGTTTTAGCAGCCTTTAATAATCCTTGTCTGGATTTATTAAATCATCAAAATTGCAAATGTATTGGGAGTTCCCATCATGGCTCATTGGTAAGGGACATGCCTCATATCCATGAGGATGTGGGATTAATCCCTGAACCTGCTCAGTTTGTAAAGTATACAGCATTGCCTCTGAGCTTCTGTGTGTGTCACAGACATGGCTCAGATGTGGTGTCTCTGTGTCTGTGGTTTAGATCAGCAGCTCCAGCTCTGATTAGACTCCTAGCCTGGGAACTTCCATTATGCCACAAAGAGTGGTGCTAAGGAAAACAAACAGAAAGAAAAATTGCTGATATATTAGTTCTGATACTCGTCTATTAGTTGAAGCTTTTATATTTTAGAAAAGGAACTTTCCTTCATTTACTATTTGATGACCTGTTTATTTTAGAAGTTGATAAAATAATTCTTGCTGCTATTCTTTTCAGTTGATGGAGAGAACTAGTCAATGCTTAACTTTCTTTTTGCAAACTGTATTTTCTAAATGATTGACAGTAAATATCACTCCATTGTAATGAAAAAAATCAATCAAAAATTTTAAAATAATGAGGTCCTCTTCTCCGCTTTTTCTTTGGCAGCAGGCACATCAACACTTAGATGTTCAAACAATTTTAAATTCTATCTTCCCAAATCCTGCTTTCAAGATCATTCTTTCAGGCACCAGCAAAGTATTGCCTTTTGTCAATGAAGTTATTTCCTTCAGACTCATCTTGATGCCAGGTACATTTATTCATTGAGTTCTATCCAGTCTATGTAAGAGATACTATGGTGATATGATGATCATGTCTCTATGTGCCAAAAGTTCAATACGCTCTTGATTTGTTATCTATTTACACAATTTCTTCAGGTTTTTTTTTTTTAGAGAAATTCTCATACCGTAATTCTGTTACAGATGTGGACAGTATAACTTTTTGAGGGATTGTAAACAACAGAAGTGGGAGAGCATTTCTATCACAGAAAGTCTAACACCATAAAGTCTGGAGCTTGCTCTTAGCAGAATTGCTTTTGGGGCATCAGTTTTTCTCTTACATTAGGAATTGACATCACTTATATGCATATTTATGTTTTTCTCTGAAATGTACTCTGATATTATTATAACATCCAGCTATTTAATGACTAGCACTAGGAGGACATGTGTTGCATTTCACTACTAACTTATGTTTTTCTACTGCATCCACGCTTTTATACCTAGTGTATGTTTCATGAAGAAAACATATACTTTGATCATATGTTGTTTTTGATTTGTAGGCATTTTTTGCAGTTTGAAGTTTTGGTTTGAAAATTTACATGTAGAATCTATAGGGAATGGGGCCCTACAGTACAGCACAGGGAAATGTGTGTGATTGGGTCACATTATTGTTTGACAGAAATTGAAGAAACATTGTGAATTGACTTTAATATAACAATAATTTGGGGGATTGCATTTTAACTGTAAAATATATATGACATATTACTATTTAGATGATATTCAAGTGTATAATGCAGAGGCTTGAGTACATTTATATTGCTGTGCAATAATCACACACAATTCACTTTCTTGCTTTTAAAAGGCTACTCTAAACAGCAACTTAGTAACCAGATAATATCTCCCTTTATCATTTACCCTCTGTATCTGGTAACATCTAAATACATTCTAATTATCTGAGATTTATGTAGTAATAAAAATTTGTCCTTTAGGGTGTGCATTATTATGCATACCATTATATTTTCAAGGTTCACCCATTTTGTTGCATTTGTTTGTATTTAAATATAACTAATATTCTATTGTATCTATATACCTGTCCATTGTCCTGTATACACAAGCAATGCTAATTGGTTCCAGTTTTCACCCTATCCTCACTAACAAATTCCTGGACACATCAAAAGCAGTTCTGGGGGGGGGGAATTTTATACCATACAACTTAGGAAACAAGAAAAAGCTCAAATAAACAACATAAACTTACACCTAAAACAGCTAGAGAAGGAAGAACAGACAAAGCCCAAAATAAGCTGAAGGAAAGAAATCACAAATATCAGAGCTGAAGTAAGTGAAATAAAGACAAAGTAATAGATATGATCAATGAAACCAAGAGCTGGTTCTTTGAAAAGATCAATAAAATTGATCAACTTCTAGCTAGGCCCATCCAGAAAGAATGAGAGAGGGGTCAAATCAGTAAAATTTGAAATGAAAAAGGAGATATTACTACTGACCCCACAGAAATTCAAAAGATCCTGAGACTACTAGAACCAACTATATGCCAATAAAATAGGTGGATTCTTACAATCTTCTTACAAGACTGAACCAGGAAGATATAGAAAATATGAAGAGACCAAACCCAAGTACCAAAATTGAAAATGTGACTAAAATTTCCCCCCACCAAAAACCAAATGTCTGGGACCTAATAGCTCCACAGGCTAATTCAATCCAATATTTAGAGGAGAGTTAATGCTTAAGCTTCCTTAAACCCTTCAAAAAATAGCAGAGGAAAAAAAGAGCCTGAAGCTCACTCTTGGAAGCCAACATCACCATGATACCAAAGCCAGACAAGGGTATCATCTAAAAGAGAAAATCACACAGCCACATCACTGATAAACCTAGATATCAAAATCCTCACCAAATTTTTACCGAATAGAATTCAAATACACAGTAAAAGGATCATACGCCATGACCAAGTGGGATTTATCCTAGGGATGCAAAAGTACTCCAATATCTGCAAATCAATCAGTGTGATACACCACATCAACAAACTGAAAAATAAAAACCACAATCATCTCAGTAGATGCAGAAAATCCTTCTGATGAAATTCAACACATTTTTCTTATTAAAAAAAAAGAAACCTCACCAGAAAGTGGGCATAGAGGGAACCTACCTCCACATAATAAAAGCCATATATTGCAACTAATAGCTAACCTCATTCTCAATGGTGAAACACTGAAAATGTTTCCACTAAGATCAGGAACAAGACAAGGATGTCCACTTTCCCCAATGCTATTCCACATAGTTTGGCAAGTCCTAGCCATGGCAATCAGAGAAGAAAAATAAATAAAAGGGAATCCAAATTGGAAAAGAAGAAGTACCACTACCACTATTTGCAAATGGCAAGACACTATACCAAGAAAACCCTAAAGACAGCATCAGAAAACTAATAGAGCCCATCAGTGAATTTAGCAAAGTAGTAGGATGTATAATTAATACACAGAAATGACTTGCATGTTTGTATACTGACAATGGAAGATCAGATGGAAAAATCAGAGGAACTGTCCTATTAACCATCACATCAAAAAATTAAAATACCTAGGAATAAACCAGCCTAAAGGGACAAATTCTATACTTCAACTAGCATAAGATGCTGATGAAAGAAATCAAAGATGCCACAAAGAGATGCAAAGATATACCATGCTCTTGGACTGAAAGAATCAACATGGGCAAAATGACTCTTTTACCCCAGGCAACCTACAGATTGAATGCAATACTTTTCAAACTACCAAGGACATTCTTTACAGAACTAGAAAAGATCATCTTAAAATTTCCATGGAAATACAAGAGACTGCAGATTGGCAAAGCAGCAATGAAAAAGAACATTTGAAATTGAAGAATCAGGCTCCTTGACTTTGGACAATATGCAAAGCCACAGTTATCTGAAAATATATGGTACTGGCACAAAAACAGAAACAGATTAATGGAACAGAATATAATGCCAAGACATAAACCCAAACAACTATAGTCAACTAATCTATGACACAGGAGGAAGGAACATACAGTGGAAGAAATATAGTCTCTTCCATAAAGGGTGCTGGGGAAACTGGCAAGATTCATGTGAAGGAAGGAAAGTAGAACATGCTCTAAAACATACACAAAGATCTTATTTTTAAAATATCAAATCCAGAAAGATTTTTCCCTTTCATTGGGACATTTGGGCTATTTACATTTTCTTAATTTTAATTTTATTTAGAAGCGTAGTTAATTTACAATGTACTGTTTCAGGTGCACAGTAAAATGAATCAGTTATACCTATGCTTACATCCGTTTTTTTCCCCTTGGATTTTTTTTTTTTTTTTTTTTGCCCGTATAGGTTTCTACACAATATTGAGTAGAATACCCTGTACTACAGAGAAGCAAAACATTTACAACAGTTAATGTTTTATTAAATAATTTTCACTTTCTCAATCCATTATTTATTCCCATTTTCTTTATTACCTACTTAATTTTAAATTAATCTGGTAAGTTATTTTCTACTTACTTTCTCAGGTTTATTAGTGGTAATTCTTTTTTTTTCATTGTGCTAGTTATTTCTTTAAGTCTTGGTATGTACAACTTAGTTTATGACAAACTATGTTAAGGAGATAATGTGTCTCTTCACGTATTGTGAAATAACCCATAACTGTACATTTATTGTCCCCTCGGCCTTCATACTCTTGTCAGGAATGTTATATCTTCATATATCTTAGGCACACAATACATTGCTGTTCTTTTTCTTCACAGTCAAGTCTATGAGATTGATGCAAAAGAAAAAAAATAATCTCACAAATTTATCCCTGTAGTTTACCATTTTCAACTGTCCGTGTGTGTGTGTGCATGCAGATTTGCCATATCAGTTTGTAGCTGCTGTACAGCCATTTCAGCAACTAATTTGTACATAAAATAAAAACAACAAATATTCATTATACTTTTTAGTATTTTAGAGTTTTCTTTACGATCATAATTAATCAGTAGTTTTAAAATGAAAAAAAGTTCTGAGTAAGTGTGTTATAAAATTGAAATCTCTTATGCTTATTACAATATATGCATGCACATGACAGGTAGACCACATTTTATTTGATTAAAGCTTACACAGAATAGACACCTTGAGGCCAAAAATTATCATTTCAACATCTTTTTGTAGAAAATTGCAGCTCATAGGTTTCATATATACCTACCAACTACTGAGTAAGAATCTAATTATCTCGATGGTTGTTGTTATAAGAACTTTTGAAACTCTAATTTCTGAGGGATACTGTGCTAGTGAAATATGTAATACTGCTATCTCTTGCCTTAGCACCTGTAGACAGAGAAAAATAGTGTAAGTTAATCTGTTGTTTTCATTGCTAATCTACCAAATCTTTCTTAGTATTCATAGTCAAGACTTGAAAAAGTTATTGACTTCGTTTATTGTTAATATATACTTTAAGCAAATAGCTTATTAGCTACTGTTTTATGCTATCTACTAAATTAGTCAATAGTAATGGTAATTATAACAGGCATATGTGATTGTAAATACTTTACTATAGTAATGTTCTGATAAATTTGAAATCACTTAAAATGTTTTATTGACATTTTTCTTAAACTTATTTGCATTTACACATATGTTTCAGGAAGGGAAAGAAGTAGGGTTGTTTGGCAGGCTTCTTCCAACAACCCCAGACTGAGCAAAGGATGCAAGAGAAAGCATATTATCTGCTGAGATACGTACATGCTCTCTAATCAGTTACTATTACATCATTTTGATTGCTTCCATTTACATGGGTCTTGAACTCTAAAATATTATGTGAGTGTAGTTTTATCAAATCCACTCCTTTCCTATAATTTAATGTTTTTTAAATTTAGGATAGTTGTATAATTTTTTCCATTTTATTTGTGTGGGGTTACGTATGAAACACCAGTTGAACACTAATCTAATTCTAGTGTTAAGTTTGTTTTATAATCTGTGCCTGCAAGTGACATTTTACATGGAACATTAAATATATTCAAAAATATCTCTGAATTACTTTCCTACCACCACGACTTTCCTTTCCTGATCATTTAGTCATTGTATGGACTTTTGTTCCCCCACCAAGGAAGCGAGTTACCAAAAATGTAGGAACAAGGACAATTTCAAGAGAACTATAGAGATCAGTTGAGTACCCAGGCCACAGGGGTAGAAAATTCAACCTATTTCGTGTGCTGGTCTGTGTCCAATCCCTAGGTCATACAGAGCATGGTACCATCGGGAGAAAACTCTTCATGCCCGGGCCTTCCAGCAGAATGGAAACAACAAGGTGGATCCAACCTTCTGATTTGTTTGGGGGCTAGCCAGAGATTGATTTCTATCTCACCTGACTGGAAGGATTGACAAGGCCACTGGGCAGGTGGCAGTCTTAGTTGTGAAGACAACTGAAAATGGAGACAAGCACCACCCCATGTGCACTCACAAGCAGACATCAAGAAGATCAAGACAGCAGAAGAGAGATCGTAGTACCTTTAGCTGGGGAGGTTGGTACAGGCTTCATTTGCACAAAGTCAGGAGAAGGTGTCTGGTTTTGAAATGCCATGAAAACAGCATAAGACTCCACTGTGCACCAAGGTTTCCAAAATGAGATTCTGGAAACCTAACGGAATTCAATCCCCAAATTACCTCACACAATTTTTTAACACAACTGCCTTAAAATACTCACTGAGCTAATGGAGGACACAGGTTGACAGTGAAATCAAACCAGTTCAGTGGTGCAAATACAAAATGAGAATATTAACAAAGTCATAAAAAATCCAAGAGCTAAAAAATATAACTGAATTGATAAATTGACCAGAGGGGTCAACTGCAGTTTTGATCAGGTAGAAGAATGAGTGAACTTGAGACAGCTCATTTGAAGTAATAAAATCAGAGGTGCAAAGCAAAAAACAAGTGAAGAAATTGAAAGGGATCCAAAAGGCTGATGGAACTTTGTCAAGTGGATCTATCATCTATTTATCTATCTGTTATCTATTATCTATCTATCTATCTATCTATCTATCTATCTATCTATCTATATATCATCTCTCTATCTGTCTGTCTGTCTATCATCTATCTATCTATCTATTTATCATCTCTCTATCATATATTTATCACTGGAATCCCAGAAGGAAAGAGAATAATGTCATAAAGCTTATTTGGGGAAGTCTAAGCTGAAAACACCCCAAATCTGAAGAAAGAAAATGACGTGCACACTTCCTGGTCTAAGTGTGCTACAAGTAGGATACATCCAAAGAGATCTCATCCAAACACAGTGTTGTCAGAATGGGGAAATTAAAGAGATTATCTTAAAAGAGGCAAGAAAAAATGAATCCATCACTCATCAGGGGGAATATAAGATTATCAGTGCTACAGGGAGTAGGGTGATTGATTCAAGCACTAATAGAAAAATATGTTAACCAAGAATATTACATATAGAAAAACTCTCCTTCCAAAAAGAACAAGAATATTACATATAGCAAAACTCTCCTTCCAAAACTCTCCTTCTAAAAAGAACTCTCCTTCCAAAAAGATAGCAGCAGAGGAATAGGACATGAGGCTCACATACTCCCACAAATACATTGAAAAATCCTTTTGTATGTGGAAGAATTGCACAGAATATTTTTGTATGGTGTTGGAAGATCCCAGGATTCCAATGATAAGAAATAACTTCACAAAACTGGGGAGGACAAAACAAAGAAGAAAAAAGAGTGAAGAGGAATGAGCAAGAACTCCTGGACACTGGGCAGTTCTCCAACAACAGCGAGGTGAGCAGACAGGACAGAAGAACTTAGGAGCTTTGAAGGAAAAATAGCAATCAGTGTGAAGCATTTAAAATGGAAAGAGCCCTCCACAAATGATCAGTTCTACCACCCTGGACTTTCAACTAAATATAGAACTAACATTCAACCCAACAATCCTAATTGCGGGCATCCATCTAGACAAAACTCTCTTTGAGAAAAATGCATGCACCCCTATGCTCACAGGAGCACTATCCACAATAGCGAAGACATGAATGGGTTAAGAAGATGTATATATACACGACGGAATACTAATCAGCCATAAAAAAGAATCTTCATTTATCATACCATTTGCAGCAACATAGAGATTCTCATATTAGGTAAATTAAGTAGGAGAAAGACAATAAAGCCACACAAAATCAATTCTATGTTGAATCTAAAATATGGCACAGATGAAACTATCTGCAGAACAGTAAAAGCGTATGGCCATGGAGAGCACAGTCTGGATGTCTAAGGGAGGGAGAAATGTGGAGAGGGAGTTTGGGGTTGGTGGATGCAAACGCTTACATTTCTAATGGATAAGCCATTCGGTCATCCTCTACAGCACAGGGGACTCTGTATGACTCGGCCAATTTGGTGTAAAACAGAAATTAAAGAAATATTATAAATCAATTACACATTACTATAAAAACCAAGATAATGTTATTTGCCTCCACCTAGATGTAAATAGATATTCTCATACTAATTGAAGTAAGTCATAAAAAGAAAGAACAATGCCACATGATACCACTTATACATGGGATCTAAAATGTGGCACAATGAGCCTGTCTAAAAGGAGAAACTGATCGCAGCCATGGAGAAATAATTTGTGGTAGCCAACGTGCGAAGGGGTGGGTGGAACTGACAAGGAGAGTGGGGTTAGTAGTTGCAAACATTTACATTTAGAAATCATAAGCGAGGAGTCCCTACTGAATAGAACAGGAAACTATACTCAACCTCATAGGATGGCATATGATGGAAGATAAATGCAAAAAGAATATGCATAAATATATGCATACTTACATATATACATGTCTATATTCTCACACACATGCGTATATATATGTCAATATGCTATATAGCAGAAATTGTCACAACACAATATATATAAATTGTAGTATAATAAAGATGAAAAAATAAAGAGGGAAAAACATTGAAATGCAAAGAAAGGTAGTAAAAAGGAAAGGAGGACACTAAAGGTACAAAACACTTAGGAAATAATTTTTATTTATGACATTACCAATTCTTCTTTCTATATATTTTTTTAATTTTATTTTTTCACTCCTTATCAGAAGAGGTTTCATCTTTATTTTATTTCCCCAATACATCATTATATTTTCTACTATACAGCATTGTGAGCCAGTTATACACACAGGTGTACCCTATTTTCTCACATTGTCATGCTCCATCGTAAGCAAATAGACATAGTTCCCAGTGCTACACTGCAGGATCTCACTGCTCATCCATTCCAAAGGCAATAGTCTACATCAATTAACCCCAAGCTCCCACTCACTCCCACTCCCTCCCTTCTGCCTCCTGCACCCCCTTGAATCATACATCTATTCTCAAAGTCCATGTTTTTCTTTTCTGTGGAAAGCTTCATTTCTGCTGTCTAGTAGCTTGCAGATATCAGTGATATCATATGGTATTTGTCTTTCTCTTTGTGAATTCCTTCTCTCAGCATGAGTGTCTCTGTGTTATTTTTATTCAATGTTTTCAGAAAATTGCTATTTCCTGCATTTCCAATGTGTGCCTGAATCACTGAAAATGATAGACAGTTCCATGTGAGATCGGTGACCTCTAGGTATGGGAAAATGCAACAAGAGGGAATATTTTCCTGGACCATAATAGGCTAGCAAGACAGGTGGTCCAGAGACTTTTGGCTACTCCTAACATGGCCTTGTCCAGTATTAGCACATTGAGTGGCCTATCTGTGAATTCTTGGCCAGAATGAGGAATGTTCATTCCTAGCACTGTGGGATGAAATGGTCATGAAATGCCTGTCAAAACTGTCAATGACCATGGGGGCTTATAGCCAACTGTGACCTCAAGTATAGCACTTGCCTTCAGGCTCTTCTTGGAGTAAAACTTGAGCTACAGCAGCTGTTTACCTGCAGCACCTGCTGAGCAGAGCTCAGGGAGGCGACCAGAAGAGAGGTACATGCCTTCAGACAGTTCGATTTCAGGTGAGCATTTCTATGGCCCCAAATTCTTGCCTCTTCTCTCATCTAGAAATACAGAGATCGTTAACCATGGCATCTGCATGGGCCAATAGGGAGAAAAGGCAGAATGGAGTAGCTGTGGGCCAGACATCCAAGGAAGACGAGGAAATATTTCAGGAGTAATTTTAGGCAAGCCTTGCCTGGCTAAGATCTTAGGGTTTATGTCCCCTGTCAGACATGATGCCACCGACGCTTCTCAAAGCAGCATCAGCTGGCAGTGGCAACCTTACATTTTCAAGGTCTCCTCATACAGCAACAGAAAGGAGACAACATGTGTTATGACCAACAGCTCCTGTGATTTATGGGTTAATATCACACCAAGTGTTAAAACCTCCTCAGATGAAACAGAAGACCTCCTTCAACAATACTGGTATCAACCTACATCCTAAACTCCTATTTAAACTCATTTTTCTTTTCTTCCCAAACTCTATGGTAGCCTGTACCATGTCCATCCACCCAGTACTTGTCACCCCAGGCCAGCAGGAAGCAGATAGAGAAGAGTAGATGGTCACCCCTATCCCATATAATGGAAGGCTTGAATGACAGGTTTCCAGGAGGATGGAGACAGACCCCCATACACCCCAACCGCTGCAGTTCACCTGAGAGACTTGCTGTGGACACCCCCTCCCAGTATGTGGATGCTCAAGTTGGGCAGCAAGAAACAATGACCTGTGGGAAACAACTGCCTGCAGAGCTTAACCTCTTACAGGGAGTAACTGCTCTACACCATGGGACTCGAGCCCTTACACCTCCCTTGACCTTCCCCTCCTTCTTCATTGTCTCTGCAACCGGTTCCCAGCATGGACTTCATCCAGGGATTCCCACCACAGGTGCTTTGTAAGCCTAACACCTCCTTGCAGTCAAGGCTGATGCCATCTAGAGCTCAGCCCCTCACTTTCTGATGCCCTAGTGAATACCAATTGGCCTTGTGAATTCCTCTCTCGGCAAACCTAATGAGAAAATATTAGGAATATTGTTTAACACACAGACTACTTACGTAGGATACACAGAAAACTCTATGTTCTAAAATCAGTGATAACAAATCACTGTCAGTTTTTAACAATGTGAAAACATTGTGTATGAACTTTAACGTATTCAATGCAATGGCTTATATTATCTTCAGAATGTTGTACACCCATCACTTCTCCAGTTGTGAAATATTGGCCTCAACCCACAAGGAAATCTCATATCCCTTTGGATGGTGCTTCCCAAAATTTCCTCTCCTAACCACAGCATTTATCCCTCTTTCTATATCTCTATGGCTATAGATATTTTGCTTGGTGCCCAGGGACCTTCCGTGTCTTGCTTAGTGATAAAGGTTGTGTTTTTGTGTGTGTGTGTTTGTTTTCTTTATTTCTTTTTTTAAATTTTTATTTTATGGACTGCACCTGGGGCATGCAGAATTTCCCAGGCCAGGGATTGAACCCAGATCACAGCGGTGACAACAACAGATTCTTAACAAGCTAGCTACCAGGGAAATCCTGGCTATGATTTTTGTGAACACAGATATGGCGTAGATTCTAGTTATACACTGTGAAGTGATACATACCGTTTGTTTCACTTTACTGTTTTTTTTTTTGGTCCCATTTTCCAGGCCTTAATAACAGGCACCAAATGTGTATGTGTATAATAGGGAACTTACATTTACTTCTGGGATGAAATGGATTTATTTATGTGATGGATTTTCTCATTTATTAAAAAGACTCCATTGGAATGGGATTTTGCTGATCTCACTTTTGTTGGGGGGGTTACTGTTTAAGTAAGGAGCTCATATTTTATGTTAACTGGACCAATTTCATAGGAAAATAAGCACTGACTGAAGGTTATGCTCAGATTGCTAGGAGACCTGTCATCTGACAGCTACTTAGCTTAGCAACCATTGTGATGCATGGGCGATTTTATCTCTGTAGGCTTACCAAAGCAGCATTTAAAACTGCAGAGTTCAAAAAGCATGCTGTTGAGAAGAGTAGCTGCAGAGAAACTAATCTGAGATGGCACATGCTCCTTCAGAAATGCAACCTGTGTCTCCTAAAGATGCACCAACTGGTTCAGAATCCTCCATTACATCTCCATGGTGTGATAACTCAATCACTGGGGACTTGGACTTGAGGTCTCAGATTGAAGAAAAAGCTTTCCAGGCTTTGTCTGAGGGCTCCCTGATGAAAGAGCCATGCCACACATTGTGTGCCTCTGAACCAGATGAAGATAGTGATTTTCTTCCTCTGCTCTTTCCCAGAAAACTTTGGGAAATTGTTGAAAGTGATCGATTTAAGTCCATTTGGTGGGATGAAAATGGAACCTCGATCGTGATTAATGAAGAACGCTTCAAGAAAGAAGTTCTGGAGAGAAAGGGTCCGTTCAGAATATTTGAAACTGAGAGTATGAAAAGCTTAGTTTGACAGCTTAACCTTTATGCATTTAATAAGTTGCAAAGGAATTTTCAAAGATCTGCCTCACTAGCCAATATTCTGTCAGAAGAAAATGTAGTCTCTGCTTGGAACAAGGCATTAAGAATTTTCCAGTTACTATTTATAGAGGGAGTATATAAGATTCTCTTTGGACATGTGCAAATACGTTCATCCATATAGGGTCAAAGTAGACCTTGAAAGTGGGATGAAGTACTGTTGCATTTTTATTATGATGATTATTTTTTGTCTTTTTGCCATTTACTGAGCCACTCCCATGGCATATGGTGGTTCCCAGGCTAGGGGTTGAATTGGAGCTATAGCCCCCATCTACGCCAGAGCCACAGTAACGTAGGATCCAAGGCACATCTACAAATGATACCTCAGCTCACAGCAACACCAGATCCTTAACCCACTGAGCAAGGCCAGGGATCAAACTCGCAAACCCATGGATCCAAGGCGGATGCGTTAACCACTGTGCCACGACAGGAACATCCATGTTCAACATTTTTAAATTGAGGATGGCTTGGTCATAAAATATTTGGGATGATAAATCATTGTCCTAGCCTCCTTGAGGTTTGTCAATGAACCTCAAAAAATGCAGGCCACAGAGCCTAATAATATTACTGTAAATATACCAGACATTTTTCCTTGAGGGCAATAGTTGGCTGTGCCCACTAAGAACATTTTTGAAAATATTAGCAATGGACATGTATTGTTTCATATTAACTCCATATGATGCAAAGACTCAGATATTATGGTTTCTGTCTCCTCGTGTCTTTGTTTCAAATACCATTAAATAAATTTCTCCTTGGTTTTAGCTGCAGTTCTACCATAATCCAAACTTTAAATGAGGCTGTCCTCAACTGTTGGTAAGGAGGAAAAGAAGAGTCACGTATAAAAATGCTTCTCCAGTATCAGCTTCTCTACTTCAAGGTTGCAGCCTGAAGCACTCTAGAACAGGGCATAAGGTGGATAATCATAATTCTGATTTTGAAGCAGAAACTCATGGAGAAAATGCATTTTCAACCTCCACAAATTTACATGTGCCTTTAGTAAGAAGGCCTTCTACCAGCCAGAGAATTTCTAATACAACTACCCCCATGAGAAGTGACGTTTCTTCTACATCATCAGCATCAGCCCGACCACAGGACAAACTGTCGTGGCTCAACATGCTACTTTAAATCAGTTGACCACGTTTCATACGCACTCACAAAAGAAGCTACTCTCCAGCAAGTGGCCACATTGTGAATTTCATTACAACTACCACTTCCATTTCTCAGTACCACCTTATTTCTCCCTTCCTGAGTGGTTATTTTGGAATGACGGTGAAGCCGTCCCCTTTTCCAACCAGATATCAGAATATACCACCAAGAGAGGGCCCTTTGTCTAACCCTCAACCAACCAACCATCCGTGGTTCCCAATGCCAATGGCCACTGATACCTCTGCTGCCTCTCTCTCAAGGCCAACACCTCTATCCTCTTCATTATTTGAACACCATCCTAATTTTGACCTAACAATGGTCTATAGATTCTGCAGGATAGTGAAGATGAACATTTATGCTTGCAAATGTCAACAATTTCCTGCAATTCCTTTATTTCAAAAATAAACATATATGTTCATCTTCATAGTTGCAATTTCTTCATTTATGAAACAATTAAGGGCTGTGTTTCTTTTTCTAAAATGATGTTTATTTTTTCTATCATAGCTTGTTTCCCATGTTCTGTCAAGTTTCTACTGTTGAGCAAAGTGACCCGGGCACACACCACCCCAACCACCCAAGACCCACACCCATAATCGTATGTATCCTTTTTTTTTTTTTCACATAACCCTCCGTTGTGCTCCATCAAAAGTGACTAGATGTAGTTCCCATTGATTTACAGCATGATCTCATTGCATACCCACTCCACATGCAATACTTTGCACCTTTTCTAACCCCCGATTTCCAGTCCATCACAATCCTGCCGCCTCCCCTTTGGCAACCCAAACACTGTTGTCCACATTCATGAGTTTCGTTCAGGTGGAAAGTTCCAATTGTGCCATCTGTTACAGTCCACACATATGTGATATCGTATTGTATTCGCCTTCCTCTTTCTGAGTAACTTCACTTAGCATGATCTTCTCTAATTCCAGGCATGTTGCTGCAAATGGCATTACTTTGTTCTTTTTTATGGCTGAGTCGGGGTTCCACTGTGTATAAGTGTGTATATATGGAACACACACACCACATCTTAATCCAATCTTCTCAATGGACATTTAGGTTATTTCCCTGTCTTGGCTCTTGTGGACAGTGATGCAATGAACATACATGTGCATGTGTCTTTTTCAAGGGAAGTTTGTTTTCAGCGGTATGCCCAAGAGTGGGATTTCTGGGTCGGTCAGATATTAGTTCTATATTTACTTTTCTGAAGTATTTCCATGGTGGTTTCCTTAATGGTTGTAACAATTGACATTCCTTTCATCAGTGTAGGAGAGTTTCCTTTTCTCCACACCCTCTCCAGCATTTTTTTTATGTGTGGACTTGTTAAGGATGGCCATTCTGACAGGTGAGAAAGGTACCTCATAGTAGTTTGTATTTTCACTTCCCTAAGAAACAATGATGTTTAGAATTTTTTATGTGCTTTCTGACCATCTGTATATATATTCTTTCATGGAATGTCTATGCAGGTCTTTTGCCCCCTATTCCATTGGGTTGTTGGCTTTTTTGTGGTTGAATTGTATATTGTTTGTATATTTTAGAGAGTAATCCCTTCTTAGTTGCATGGTCAGAAACAATTTTCTCCCATTGTAAGTTGTCCTTTTGTCTTTTTAGTGGTTTTCAATGCCAGATTGTTTTGTGGTTTTTCCATATTTGAAAATTTTGGTAGTTAGACAGGAATATTTGACATGCCTCCTTGATGATAACGGTTTCAAAAAAGAAAATGCAACTAAGGAAAAAGACAGTGGGAGTTAAGTGATTTCTGAAATAGTCCAGGTTGTATTGAATGGATGCCTAAATTAAGATGGTAGGGAAAGAGGGGCAGATGAAGTTCAGTTTTGAAAGGGAAAATACATATTCTTTATGTAGCATTTTCTCAGCTGCATTATACTCTGTTATTTCAAAGGGAACTTGGATCGTACTTGACAAGATTGTCTTCATTACAAAAAAAATAAATTTCATGGGGTTCCCACCATGGCTAAGAAGTTAACAAACCGAACTAGTGCTGATGAGGAAGTGGCTTCAACCCCTGCCCTCACTCAGGGGGTTTTAAAGAGGCAGAGTTGCCATGAGCTGTGATCAAAGTGCAGATGTTGCTCAGTTCCAGCATTGCTATGGCTGTTTTAAGCCAGAAGACACAGCTCTGGTTTGACCCTTAGCCTGGGACCCTCCATATGCCAAATGTATGGCCTTATAAAGACAAAAAGAAAAAGATAAGCATAAGTTAGAAAATACATTTCATCCTCCAAACTACAGCATAGTTCAGCTTCCCCAGGACCCATGTCCATAAGTGCACCATAACTGCAATAATGAAGACCAATGACATAATCAGCGATTGCATCACCATCAGCACATGGTGGTAGTTTCGAATGAAACATTTACCAAACAAACAAACAAAAAATGAGGGGGTATCATTATTGCTTTAAAATCCTCAAACTCTCCGGGTTAGGTGTGCCTTTATTTCCTCCCCTTTATATTTCCTGGTGCACACTTATAAGTTGTGTTCTTTTTTTCCACAAAGAGAGGCTTAAATAATTATACTGGTCTTTAATGCCAAACCTTAGCATGGTTAACAAATCCGTTGAAGATGCAGAATCTGTCTGACTTGGCAGCTTCATGTTTATGTTTCACCAACTTTCTGGAGCCACATTCAGAAAAATTGTTTTCAGTCCTACCAGCAGTCATGTTACAATGTTTCTTGGAGTTGAAAGTACTTCTCTTTGTCTACAAAAGCAAGGCACTATTGTTGGGGAGGGCAAGGGGAGGAGGGGTGAGCCCCAAAGGAATCTCCCTGCTCACATGTGCACAGGCTCTCCGAGGGCAGGTTGCTCACTTGCTTGGGCTACAGCACCCCGGATTCATCTTGTGCAGGCTAGAGACCACAAGACACATCTGGTGCAGGCTTAGTACAGCAGGGGCTAAGTGAAATGTAGTGCCTCTTGTGTAGACTACAGGCACCAGGGTCAAACCAAAATATTCCTCTCAGAAACCACAGGTCACAGCCTGTGACCACAGTCACCTAAGAGGTCAGAAAACAGAGATGGTGCCGCAATTGAGCACCAACAACTGTTGCTCTTACACCCCTAGGATCATACTGGCCGTGCAGCTGTCACTGCCAGATGCTCCAGATAGCACCCAGATGCTTGGAAACTGTCCTTTGCCAAGGCCCTGCAACTAGGAGCAGCAGGTGCAGCACCTCCTGTGTGGGCTAAGAGGGACAGTTGTGAGGCAAACCACCATGGTTACCTCTGACTCCAGAGGTGGGCATGGCCTGCTACCACTTGTGGCCCTAATCATCTCCGAGGGCACCACTGAGGTCATTGTGACCAAACACTGCCTGTTTTTGCTCTCACTACTCTGGGAATTCACAGATGCTCCAGGTAGCTTATCATTGTGCATGAAGCTCATTATCACCCCCTGGACCTTGAAACGAGGAGTTACCTGCATCACCTCCTGCAAGTCCTTGCTGCTGCTAAGATTCCGTCAATAACCAGCACTATCCCTTGCTGCCTTCTCCCTGCAAATACACTCAGCACCCTTGGCATGATAGCCTGCTCACACCAAAGAAGGAAGCAGCAAATGTACAAACACCATGCCCCAAAATACAGTGTAACCACCCAAAGAATACAAGGAGTTACCCTTGCATAGCTGTAAGCCTCCAAGTCTATTTTGGCTTCCCCAAACTGACAGAAAAAGAAAAACATGGGCAAGGTGAAGAAGCTCAGGAATAACTCCCAGGCAAGGAACGGCAGAATTCATGGGAAGCAGCAAACAAGGAAACAGAACTTTGGAGGCTGAGAGGCATTGAGTTCAAAAGGGAAGTAGTGGAAATACTGAAAAAATGAAGGCTGATTATCAAGGAGTTAAGAGAAGATAAAACATTAGTGCAGATTACTTTAGAGAGAACTACAACATATAAGGAAAAATAGAAAAAAAATAGAAAATTAATTTGCAGAGACCCAAACTGAGCTAAAGGCGCTAAAGAGCAGAATGACTAGTGCAGAGGAATGAATTAGTGACTTGGAAGATAGAATAATGGAAATTACCCAATCAGGACAGCAGACAGAAAGACAAATGAAAAAACACAAAAGCAATATAAGAGATCTATGCGATAATATAAAGCATGCCAGTCTATGCATATATGGCATTCAAGAAGGAGAAGAAAAAGAAGAGACGATTGAAGATATATTGGAAGTAATTATGCCTCAAACTTTCCAAACTCTAGGAAACAGATATCGAGATGCAGTAATCGCAGAAGGCCCCCAACACTTTGAACCCAAATATGCCCACACCAAGACATGTTGCAATAAAAATGGCAAAAGACGAAGATGGAGAGAGGATTCTAAAGGTAGCAAGGGAAATACAAATCCTTAATTATAAGGGACCTCCCTATACACCGGATTTCTCTACAGAAACACTACAGGCCTGAAGAAAGTGGAAATATATAATCAACTTTCCAAAAGGAAAAATCTGCAGCCTAGAATACTCTACACAGCAAATGTATCATTACTTTGTGTATGTATTTATTTTTGAATATCATTTAAAATAGAAGGGGAAACAGAGAATTTCTTCAACAAACAAAACCTAACAGAGTACATCAACATTAAAGCCATTCTTAAGGAAACAATGCAAGGGCTTCCCTAAGAAAAGTAAATTAACATAGAAAGGTAAAATAAAATATAAAATAAAATAAAATATAAAATAAAATAAAATATAAAATAAAATAAAATATAAAATAAAATAGCATAACATAAGTAGTAAGAAATAGGGTGGAAGAAATCCCAAGGGGAAAGTAATCACTTAAATAAGTCAGAATACAGAAGTAATAAATTAATAAATACATAACTACATACATACCTACTGTAATAGTGACCATAAACTCAAGGGACACCTAAAGGACACACATGAAGATATTAATAAAGAACTTCAAAATCATAGAAGGTAGGTAAGGAAAGGAAGAAAATATAGACTCCTATTTTTAAATAAAATGTGTTCAAGCCTATATGAATACCAGGCTAAAGCTAGCAGATATAGGGAGAGTTTAGCATACTTAAAAAACAGGGAAACCACAACTCAAAACCAAACATTACATTCACAAAAAAACCAAAAAGAAAAGTACACAAGCATACAATAAATGGAAATCATCCAACCCAAACCAAACAACAGAAAAGGAACAAAGGAGATACAGAGCAGCAACTGAAAAACACGGGGAAAGTGGCAATAAATACATCTTTCTCAAGAATTACCTTAAATGCCAATTGACTGAATACTCTGATCAATAGACACAGAGTGTCAGATTGGATAAAAAAGCAAAAACATACAAGCTGCTGTCTACAATGACTCACTTCAGAGCAATGACCTCAAGCAGATTGACATGAGGGAATGGGAAAAGATATTTCATGTCAACGGACAAGAGAGGAAAACAGGAGTTGTGCTAACCATGGCAACAAAGTAGACTTTGAAGGGAAGGCCACAAAGAAAGATACAGAAGGATGCAATTTCAGGGAGGCAGGATGGTGGGAGAGCACAGGGACACACTTGCCCTTTCCATCATCACAATACAAATAAACACAACTACACTTAAAACAACTCAAACAGAGCAGCCACGGAACGCTGGCAGAAGAACTGAGACCTCCCAAAACGGTAAGAATCTCTTGACATAACTGGGTAGAACAACAGGAAACAAAGAGAGAGAGGGAAGGGGAATCAGGACTGGACTAGCACTCCTGAGAGGGAGCTCTGAAGGAGAAAGGGAACACATACCCTGGAAAATCGCCTAACCAATGGAAAGGTCAGCCAAGTCGGAGGGATCTCCAAGACTCCAAGAAAAACACAGCAGCATGTCTGAGACCTGGGAAGCAGAGTGAGAGCTGCACAGACCATCTGAACCACACACAGAGACACCAAAGATAGAGATGCTCCGGTGGGGGCTGGGCACCAAGTCCTAGGCTCCAGAGGTCAGTCCCTGGGAGCAAGCTGGTGTGGGAGGCATGGAGAGAGGCTAAGGGACTAGATAAGCAGTTTACCTTGGGTGGAGGGAGCAATATGTGAATGGCTGGGGATTGGAAAGCCCAAATAGAGGGAACCTGGCAGAGGATCTGGACCCACAGGAGAGAGAAGGTGCCATTGTTGGGGAGGGGAGAGCAGGAGGGGTGGGTCAACATAGAAGACTCCTCGAACCACAGTGTGTGCAATTGCCCACTGGCTAATAGAGAGCAGAGCGTTACCAGCACATCTCCACTAATCCACCCCACACCCGCCCAGCCAGAAGCAAACTGTCATCCATTGCAGATTGGTGCCACCCCCTGTGGAGAGATAACCACTCCCATGGCATTCCCAGGCAGGCCTGCCCACCCATGCAAAGCACCCCACTGCCCCTGGGCACCCTGTAAACCCTTCCCCACATCAGGATGTGCACAACCACTGCAGCAGGAAGGGGCTATCCCAACCACCCTTGGGAAGCACCCCACTGCTGCAGAGGGGACACACTGGCCCCACCATCTTTGCGAACTTCTCTGCTGATGTGGCATGTCCAGCAAGCCCTGTCAAGCCACAGGAAGGTCAACTCCATCACAGCAAGCACCAGCCACACCTGCCCTCACTCAGGAAGCTCCCTGATGCCACAGAGCCCCTGGGAAAGCCCTGAACATGTGCAGAGTGCACCTCCACCATGGCAAGCACCAGCGAGCCACACCAGGTCTAGGGAAACACCTCTCTACCATGAAGCGACCAGGCCATCACTGCCCAGGCTTGGGAAGTGCTCTGCTGCCACAGCATGCCCCAGGAAGCCCCACCCAGAGGCAGGAAATGCACCCCCACCAAGATGCACACCTGGCAGCCCCACCCAAACTCAGGAAGGGACCTACACTGTGGAGTGACCTAGAAAGACCTGCCCTCACTTGGGAAGTGCCCTGCTGCTGTTGCACACAGGCAAGAACTGCCTGCCCAGGCTCGGGAAGTGCCCTGCTGAGGCAGAGTGAGCCAGCCAGCAACCCCAACTATCAGGAAACACATGGCTGCTAGGGATCACCAGGTAATGCCCTGTGTGGCTCTGGGGCAGGCTCATCCACCATGGCAGACAAAAGCCATGACTGCCCACACTCACAAGTGCCCCACTGCTGCAGAATACCACAGTGAGCCCCACCCGGCTAAGGCATTCCCCGGCCAGACCCTCCTGGCCACAGGAAGGACATACCCACAGTGGTGTGCCCTGGACAGCCCTGCATGCCCTCCAGAAGTGCACCACTACAACGGTGCCCCCCAGACTCTGTCAAAATACATGTGGGCTTCTCCAAACTTACAGAAATTGGAATGGAAAACACGAGCAAGAGGAAGAAGCTCAGAAAACATTCCCAGTTAAAGCAACAGGAGAATTCACCTAAAGCAGTCAACAATGAAACAGACCTCTGAAATCTGACACATTTTGAGTTCAAATGGGAGATAGTGAAACTACTGAAGGAATTAAGAGAACATATGAACAGTAATGCGGACTCCCTCAGAAAGGGGCTAAAAATATAAGGAGCAGCCATGCAAATGTAGAAAATTTACTTGCAGTGAAACAAACCGAGCCAAGGGCAGTAAAGGTCAGAATGAATAATGCAGAGGAGCAAATTAGTGACATGGATCATTGAATAAAGGAAATCGCCCAAAGAGGACAGCAGACAGAAAACCCAATGAATAAACATGAAAGCAATATGAGACCTATGGGATACTATAACGCAGGACAATCTACACATAGTAGGAATTCCAGAGGAGAAGAAAAAGAAAAGGGGATTGAACATGTATTTGAGGTAATTATCTCCAGAAAGTTTCAAAATGTAAAGGATACTGATTTCAAGATACAGGAAACACAGATGTCCCCAAACACGTTGAAACCAAATGGACCCACACCAAGACATAGTATAATAAAAATGGCCAAAGTTAAAGAGAGGATTCTAAGGGTGGCAAGAGAAAAGCAAAGTGTCCATTATAAGGGAATCCCCCTAAGGAAAATAGCTGATTTCTATACAGAAACACTGCAAGCTGGGAGGGAGTGGCAAGAGATATTTGAAGTGCTGAAAGGAAAAAGAAATCTGCAATATGGAATAATTTATCCATCAAGAATATGAGTTTAAATAGAAGGGGAAAGAAAGCATTTCTCCAACAACAACAACAATAACAAAATCTAAAAGAGTACAGAAGTACAAAGTGCACGCTAAAAGAAAGAAAGTTTTCTCTAAGTTTGAAAAATAAAAAAGAGGAAGAACAAGGATGGAGGAAAGCAGGATTAGAGACCAGTCACATAAATAAGCCAGGATACAGATCTAATGGTGAAGAGGTTAAAAAAAAAAAAGACATAAAAATCCTACAATGTGGGCAAGGGGAGTAAGGAAATATAGAGACTCTTTTTATTCTGCTTTTTGAATTTTATTATTGTAATGAAGTGGGTGAGCCTACATCACCATTCACCTAGAGTACACAGTTATAACAAGTGGTTATCACACTTAAAAAACAGGGCAGCCACAAATCGAAACAGAACTTTACTTTCACAAAAACTGAAAAGAGAACTACTCTAACTTAAAATAAATGGACCGCCCAACCAAACCAAACAAAACCAAAACAAAACAAAACAAAACAAAATTGGAATCATAAAAGTCCATGGCCAGATGGCTTCACAGGTGAAATCTGTCAAACATAAAAAGAGGAATCGATGCCCATCCTCCTTATGCTTTTTCAAAAGTTCGAAGAAGACGGAACATTCCAAAAGATATTCTATGATGCTACCATCACCTTAATTCCAAAACCAGACAAAGATACCACCCAAAAAGATGACTATTGGCCAATATCTTTGAAGAGTATAGATGCAAAAATTCTAAAAAATGCTTAGTCAACTGATTCCAAAAACTCATCAAAAAGATCATCCACCACAACAAGGTGGGATGCCTCCCAGGTTCACAAGGATGGTTCAGTATACAAACAGGAAGCAACATCGTACACCGTATTAACAAAAGAAAAGTCAAAAACCATATGAACATCTCAATAGATGCAGAAAAACCATTTGACAAAGTCCAGCATCCACTCATGATAGAAACACTCACCAAAGTGGGTATTGAGGGAACATTCCTGAACATAAGCAAAGCCATTTATGACAAACACACAGCAAATACAATCCTCAATGGAGACAATTGGACAATCCTCCCACCAAAGTCTGGAACAAGAAAGGGATGCCCACTCTCAACACTCCTATTCGACATATTATTGGAAGGCCTAGCCACAGCAGTCAGACAAACAAAAGAAATAAATGGACTCCAAGTAGGAAGAGAAGAGCTAAACCTGTCACTGTATGCAGATGAAAGGACACTATATAGAGAAAACCCCAAAGACTCAACACAAAAGCTATTTGAATGGATCAGCACAGTCAGCAAAGGAGCAGGATATAAGAGTCACATTCAGAAATCAGTCACGTTTCTGTATACTAACAATGAAATCTTAGAGAAGGAATACAAGTATACAATAACTTTTAAAATTGCACCCCCCAAAATAAAATACCTAGTGATAGGCCTTTTTGAGGAGGCTAACGACCTATATAACAAGAATTATAAAATGATAATTAAGGAAGTTAAAGAAGATGTAGAGAAATGGAAAGATATCCCATGATCCTGGGTTGGAAAAATTAACATTGTAAAAATGTCCTTTCTAAGCAGAGCCATCTAAGTATTCACTTCAATCCCTATCAAAATAGCAATGATGATTGTTACAAAAACTAGAACAAACCATCCAAAAATTTATATGGAACCACAAAAGATCCAAAATTTCAAAAGCAATCTGGAGGAACAAAAGCCAAGCAGGAGGCATTAACGCTCCCAGACCTCAAGCAACATTACAAAGCCACAGTCATCAAGACAGTGTGTTGCTGGTGCCACAACAGACAGAGAGACTAATGGAACAGACCAGAGAGCCCAGAAATGAACACTGACCCCTATGATCATTTAACCTTTGACATTGTAGGCCAGAACATAAAATGGGAAGGAGAGAGTCTTTTCAGCCAGAATTGCTGGGAAACCTGGACAGCTACACACAAATCAATGAACCCTCACACCGTGCACAAAAATAAACTCGAAATGGATGAATGTCCTAAGTATAAGGCAAGACACCTTCCATCTCCTGGAGGAGTATATAGGCAAAACATTATCTGACATCAAGCGCATGAATATTTCCTCAGGTCAGTCTCCCAAAGCAACAGAAATAAAAGCAAAAATAAACCAATGGGACCTAATCACACGGACAACATTTTGCACAGCAAAGGAAACTAACAAAAACAAAAAGTCAACTTACAGAATGGGATAGTGCAGTTTGAAATGATGAAACTTACAGGGGCCTCATCTCTTAAATATACAAACAACTTATACAACTCAACAGCAAACAAACAAACAACTCCATGGAAAAATGGGCAGAACCTGCATAGACTTCTTGGCAAGGAAGATATGCAGATGGCCAACAAGCACATTAAAAAAATGCTCAACATCCCTGATTAATAGAGAAATGCAAATCCAAACTCCCACAAGATACCACCACACACCAATCGGAATGGCCATCACTGATACATCCACAAGTAACAAGCGCTAGTGGGGTTGTGGAAAAATGGGAACCCTCCTGTACTGTTGGTGGGAATGGAAGCTGGTACAACCGCTGTGGAGAACAGTGTGGGGGTACCTTTGAAATCTATACAGAGAACTGCCACATGATCTGGCAATCCAACTCTTGTGGATATATCCAGACAAAATTTCCTTAGAAAAGACACCTGCACCTGCATGTTCACTGCATCACGACTCACAATAGCCAATACATGGAAATAACACAAAAGGCCGTCGACAGATTACTGGATTACGATAATATGGATATGTATACACAGTGGAATACTACTCCCCTAAAAAAAAATGAAATAATGCCATTTGCAGCAAGATGGGGTGGAATTAGAGACTCTCATCCTGAGCGAAGTAAGGCAGAAAGAGGAAGACAAATACCACATGATGTCACTTATAATTGGTATCTGCTATACAGCACAGATGATCATTTCCACAGAAAAGAGGATCATACACCTAGAGGATAAATTCGTGCTGACCAAGCAGAGAGGGCGGGAGTGGGATGGTTTGGGAGCTTGTGGTTCATAGAGTCACACAACTGCCTTGGGATGGATGAACAATGAGACCATGCTGGGTAGCACTGAGAACTATGTCTAGGCACTTAGGATGAAGCATGATTGTGTAAGAAAGAGAATGTATACATGTATGTGTAACTGGGTTACCATGCTATAGAGTACAAAATCGAAAGAATGCTATAAACCAGTTCTAATGGAAAAAAATGTTTGTATCATTATATAAATATAAAGTATAATAAAATAGTGAAAAAGAGACCTTTTATGGACAAGATAATCTAAGATAATTTAACAAATTCTGTTAAAAAAAACTGTTTCTGAAATAAATATTAAAAATAATAATAATAATAAATAGAGATAAAAAGAAAAAATCAATAAAACTAAGAACTGTTTTGTTGAAAAGTTAAAAAATAAAAAACAACATAAAAGGTAAAATAAAAAAGAAAAAAAAAGCAAAAGCAAAGAATAAGTAAAAAGACAAAATGCTGGCCAGACTCACCGGATGAGGAAAGAAAAAAAATGATTTAAAAAACATAAGCAATCAGAGTTCCCGTCGTGGCTCAGTGGTTAACGAATCTGACTGGGAACCATGAGGTTGCGGGTTTGATCCCTGGCCTTGCTCAGTGGGTTAAGGATCCGGCATTGCCATGAGCTGTGGTGTAGGTTGCAGATGTGGCTGGGATCCCGTATTGCTGTGGCTCTGGTGTAGGCCGGCAGCTACAGCTCCATTTAGTCCCCTAGCCTGGGAACCTCCATATGACAGGGGTGCAGCCCTAGGAAAGTCAAAAAGACAAAAAACAAAACCAAACAAAAGCAAAAACAAACATAAAAATCCTAGGTTTGAAGAAAATAAAATGTAAGAAATGAAAAAGAAGAAATCCCAATGGATACTGCAAAAACACCCCCCCAAAAAAACTAAGCAAATATCATAAATACTTAATTGCCAACAAATTTTAAAACCTCCTAGAAATGGACAACTTTCTAGAGAGTTAAAACATGCAACAAATGAATCCAGAAGAAATAGATGATCAACTGAACAGACAGGTCATTAGAAATGAAATTGAATATGTAATAAAAACACTCCCTGCAAACAAAAGCCTAGCATCACATAGGAACAATGGTGAAATATTCCAAACATACAAGGGGAAACAGTCCTATCCTCCTTACACCTTTCCACAAGCATGACGAAGAAGAAACATTCCCAAAGATTGTCCATGAACCCAGCATCACCCTAACACCAATGCCAAAGACACTACCCAAAAAGTAAATTTTATGCCAATATCTGTGATGAAATAGAAGTAAAAATTCCCAACAAAATTTTTTCAGCCAAGTCCAACAACATGCAAAATAGGATCATACACAATGACCAAGTGGATTTTGTCCCGGGTTTGCAAGGAGGGTTCAAACTACTCAAATCAAACAATGTCACACAGTACATGAACATACGAAAAGTAAAAACCCACATGATCCTCTCAATAGATGCAGCAAAAGCATTCGACAACGTCCAACATCCATTCATGACCAAACCTCTTACCAAAGTGGGTATTTGAGAAATATATCTTAACATGATAAAAGCCATTTATGACAAACCCACAGCCAACATACTCCTCAAACGAAAAAAGCTGAAAGCCTCTGCACTAAACTCTGAAACGAGGCAAGAAGGCCCATTCTCACCACTTTTATTCAACCTACTATTGGAAGTGCTAGGCACAGCAATGAGACAAACGAAATACATCAAACGTGTCCAAACTGGCAGAGAAGAGGCAAAGTATTCACTACGTGCTGATGACAAGATGCAATCTATAGGAAATCCTAAGGCGGCCACACCAAAACTACTCAAACTGACCCACCAATTTGGCAAAATAGCAGGATACAAAATTAGCACTCGGTAATTGGTTGCCCTTTGGGCTACTCACAATAAACTCTTGGCAAAAGAATAAAAAATAGCATATTTTGAAAAATGCACCCCGAAAATTTAAAGACCGAGGAATAAACTGGACCAAGGAGGTGAAAGATTATAAGCTGAACTGTAAGAAATTAAAGAAGATTCAAATAAAGGGACAGAGAGTCCATGATCCAGGTTTGGAAGAATTAATATTATTAAAAAGCAATAGTGTGCAATGAAATCTACGGATTCAATGAGATCGCTAGCAGAAGACACCTGACATTGTAACAGAACTAGGACAAAGGGAAAATTCAAAAATTGATATGGAACCATCTAAAACCCAGAATTGCCAGAGCAATCCTGAGGGGGGCAAAAAATAAACAAATAAATAAAAACAAAGTAGGAGGCATAACTCTCCTAGACATCAGGCAATTTTTCAGAGCCACAGTAATCAAGACACTGTGGTACTGGTACCAAAACAGACCTACAGACCAATGGGACAACATAGGGACCGCAGGAATAAAGTCACAACCCCGCATTCCATTAATCTTTGACAAAGGTGGCAAGAATGTAACATAGGAAAAAGACAGCTTGTTTTCACCAGCTGGGGCTGGGGAAACTGGACAGATGCATGCAAATCAGTGAAACTGGAATACACCCTCACACCATGTACAAAAATAAACTTCAAGTGGCTTAAAGATTTAAACATAAGGTAGGACACCATCAGACTCCAAGAAGAACCACAGGCAAAACATACTCTGACATCAACAATAAAAAATGTTTCCTCAAGGGCAGTCTCCCAAGGAAAGAGAAATAAAAGCAAAAGTAAACAAAGGACTCAATCAAATTGATAAGCTTTTGCACAGCAAAGGAAACAATGAAAAAGACAACCATTGGAATGAGAGAAAACACTTTCCAATGATGCCACTGAGAGGGCTTAATCTCTGAAATAAATGACATAGAAAACTCAACAGCAAAAAACCTACCAGCCAGTTGAAGAATGGGAAAAAGACTCGAAGAGATATTTATCCAAAGGATACCTGCAGATGGCTGACAGGCACATGAATAAATGCTCGACCTCACTAATTTTTAGAGAAATGCAACTCAAAATTACTATGAAGTACCACCTCACACCTGTCAGAATGGCCATCATTAGCAAGTCAGTAAATAAAAATTTCTGGAGAGGGTGTGGAGAAAAGTGAGCCCAGCTGCACTGTTAGCTGGAAAGTAAATTGGGACAACCACTACCACCACTATGCAGATCAGTATGGTTGTACATTAGAAAACTAAGTATAGAACTACCCTATGGCCCAACAATACCACTCTGGGGCATGTACCCAGATAACTCTTTCCTTGAAAGATATACATGGACTGGAAAGTTCATTTTAGCACTATTCACAATATGCAAGACATAGAAACAACCTAAATTTCCATTGACTGAAGAGTACATTAAAAAGATGTGGTACATATTCACAATGGGAAACTACTGAGTCCAGAAGAACAAATAATGCCATTTGCAGCACCAAGGGTGGAACTAGAGATGCTCATACTAGGTGAAGTAGGTCAGAAAGGAAGCAACAAATACCATTTGATATCACCAATCTGGAAATGAATAAATGGCAGCAATGAAACATCTAGAGGAAAGAAATGCATGCACTTGGAGAACAGACTTGGGGTTGTCAAGGGGGAGGGGGAAGGAGTGGGACAGACTTGAAGTCTGGGGTTGAGAGATGCAAACTCTTGCATTTGGAGTGGATAAGGAATGGGATCCTGCTGTTTAGCCCAGGGAACTCTATCTAGTCAGGGGTGGTGGAACATGATGGAGGTAATGTGAGACAAATAGTATTTGGGGGTTGTGAATTTGTGTGTGTGAGCAAGGAAGAGAGAGAGAGAGAGACTGGGTCCCTTTGGTGTGCAGTAAATAATTGACAGAACAGTGGAAACCATTGATAATGGGAATAATAACAATCATTAAAAATCAAAACAAAACAAAACAAAACCTCCACAAACAAGACTCAGATCTCACAGCAGTGGGTTCAATATGTAGGGGTTGTGTTGATTCCAGGGCATGAGCCCTGGCCATAGATGGAAAACAGCAGTTAGTGCATTACTGTCTCCAACCAGAGAGAGGCAGCACTGTGGCTTCCTTGGGGTGGCTGGCCCTGCCATTTATGGTTCCAAATTATGCCCTGAGAGCCAAGCCCTACATAGGGACCGAAAGGGAATGCAAAGTGACCCCCTTCAATGGAATAGGGATGCCCAGTGGGGCTTTTGGATGCTAAAGGCTGAGCTGAAGAGACTGCCATCACGGGGACCTCCCAATGGGGACAAGCCCTTTATTCCATGCACTCACAGAGGTCAGGGAAGGCACCAGGAATCCTGAGCCAAAGCTGGGACCAGATCAGAGATGAGGGGCTAACTTTTCACCATAACAGGACTCAGGGACCCTGGGATGCCCTGCTGCCTGTGGGAGGCTTACAAGCTCCCCCTGGACAACAGAGACATGCAGTCACCCCTCATCAGGCACAGGCTCAGCTAAAGTCAAAGGACATCACTGGATCCTTTGGAGAAAGGTTAACAAGATAGGAGGGCCTATTAAAAGACACCTCCAACTTTACTCTACCAGTGGGCCAAACCCTACTCACAGCAACCCTGCTTCCAGCAGGCAAAAGTGGAGACTTATCCCATCAGTGTATAGAGACCATAAAACCAACCTACTCCAGGAGTTCCAATCTTCTAGAACACACTTAAGAATAAGGGGTGTAGAATGATTGGGGCAGGGCATGAGACAGGCTAGGACCTGGGATCCTTCGTTGCACTGCTTGCCTCTTGAAAAATGTCTCCTTGAGCAAAGAAATAAAAAGGAAATATAAGGGACGACAAGTAACGACATGCATGGGCAGTTGGGAACAATTATAAACAAGAAGATTCAAAAAGACCAATAAAATGAAATGAAATGAACTAGTCAAATGAAAAATAAAATGAAATAAATAGAATAAAATAATAAACTAAGCTAAACTAAACTAAACTAAAACAACCCCCAGCAAAAAATTCAGAGTGTCAGGGGCAGAAACAGGGTATATCACACACAGAGTGGACAGTACCACTGAGGAAGTGCCCAGAAAATCTCAGCCACACATCAGACCCAAATCCTACCCCCATGCTTACCCTTATCCCTCCAGTGAAGAAACTAGATTGCCCCTCCTCACGGAGCAAGAAAAGGTACTTGTTGCTTGTATGTGTTCCTTTGTGCTGCTGCAGGGCCCAATAAAGTCCTGCCTGAACTTCTTGGCTCACATCTCACTCATTTCCATTTACTAGGGGGCCAAGAATCCTGGTCAGTATATAAATGCAGGTTTAGCAGGCTCTAAGACTGGCTGGCTTAGTCACCATAATGTTTAAACTGATCATGTATAAGCCAGAATGACTTCCCTATACATCTGTATGTGAAAATTCCTTCTATAATCTGCTTTTCTGTGTAGCCACTCCAGAAACCAATCTATACTCTTTGGAAACAAGGAATGCAAACCAAAAACTTTGCAGTAATTAGATCAGGCAGAAATACCATGAACCCTGAATTTATGGTATTTCCCCGTTGTGGAAACCTGCCTCCAACACCTCTATGAAACAGTCTTGAGAACCGAACGACAACATCTCATTCAAAAAAAAAAAAAAAACCAAGAATTCTGAACCACCATATCTGGATAATCCCCTCAGGAAGTCTGAACACAAACATCATAGCATCCAGTAAGTAAAGCATACTGCAGTCTTGGAAGGAACCTGCCAGGAAGCGAGACAACACCACTGAGCACTTGCCTCAGGATGTCCTCTCCAAAAGAGTGATAGCCATGCAAGAACAACACATCAAAATCTAGGCAGCCACCCCAAAACCTAATTGAGAATTTCTGCAACTATCCTGGGAGGCACATCAAAACACCCCCACCCATCATCCTAGGAAGCCTAATTCCTGCCTTTGAAGAAATCAACCCTTGACAGCAGGCCAAGAGCTGTGAGTCATTAAGTAATAAGTTCAACACTCAGCCCAGAAAGGCCAACTCTACTTCTGCAGCAGAGAGCTATGAAGCCTATTTTTCACATTTTCAAGACCCAGTCGAGTGTCCCTAAGTGAAACCTTCATGAAAGCAGTTCAGTAATCCTCAGACCTTTGTGGTAGCTGGCTTGGAAACAACCACCTCCTCAGCAACTAGGCAGAGACAACCACACTCAACGCAGCAACCATGCATAAAGCCAAACTGCAAATTCTTCACAAGATTACAGTGTAACAATTACTTCTGCCATATTCTTTCAGGAAATCCCAACACAATCTCTTTATAGCCACTGGACCAGCAAGATTAATCACCACCTGTGCAGCCACCAGGGTAAGCACCAAAACCAAAACCTCTGTAGTCATCACATGATGAAGGCTGACCATATTTTCGTAGTAATTGGACCGGGAGGTTGGACCTCAGTCTCTATAGTAACCAGCCAGCGGGCCTGATCACAAATTCAACTAGCCTGATCAGGAAGTCAAACCAGAACTTCTGCTATAACCATTCAGCCAGCCAAGCCATAGTCTCTGCAGAAACCAGAGAAGACATCTGAGCATAATTTCCACAGCCACCAGCCATGTAAACTAACCACAAACTCTGTCTCCTCCACGTAGATATTCACCAAGCGACCTCTGCAGAATTTGGAAGGAAAAGTTCACTGTGCTCATTTCACCTAACAAGACAGGTTATCTCACCATATCTGCAAACACCAGCCCAACAAACAAAAGCACAACTTCTGCAGTAACTCACCAGGCCACCACACCATATCTGAGCAACCACAGGCAAAAAGCCAAAGCACAAAACCTGCATGTTTCTGGAAAAGAGGCCTGATCACAACCTCCTTTTTGGCAACAGGCATAGAAACCACAACTGCTGCATTAACTGGCCAGGGATGCTTAAGCCACACCTCTGCAGCAGCGAGTCTGCATCTAAGCATCTGTAAAATGCAGTGAGGCAACAACAAAAAAGTTACAGCCATCAGAACTGAAGAAGTGAAAAAATCTATTTACAGAAAACATTATAACTTAGTAGAAATTCTTCAAGAAATCACAAAGAATCTGTACAGCTAATAAATGATTTAGGAATGTCACAACACAGAAATTACACTCGTGAAAATAAGTTGTGGTCTGCACATTAGCATTAAACATTTGCGAAATGAAAGTTTCAAATATATTTATAATAGTACTTAAGTGTAGAGTACTATTACATAATTAGCAAAGATGCACGTCCTCAGCCAAAAAAAAAAAAAAGAAAAAGAAAAAGAAACTATGAAACATAGCTGGGTCAAACTAGAGGACACCTCCATAAATGGAGAAATAACTCAATTCATGTTCAGAAATTGGAAGCAGGAAAACTAATGGGTTTAAAAAATAAATGAGTGGATCTTACTGAATAAAAATCCATCATTAGGTGCATATTTTTCTCTGCCTGGAATGTTTGCTCCATCACTGTCCTGGATAAATTTTCACTTGCAACAATCTAGGTCTTTTGAGGGCTTGGAAGCTGCATGCCATAGGTTTTGGGGTGTTGTATCTTCGTTGCCATTTGCTTCTAGGTATTTTTTAATTTCCTCTTAGAGTTCTTCAGTGATCCCTTGGTTGTTGAGTAGCATGTTGTTGAGTCTGCCCGTGTTTGTGTTCTTTTGCAGAGTTTTTCTTGTTGCTGCCTTCCAGTCATATAGCATTGTGGTTGGAAAAGATGCTTGATATGATTTCAATTTTCTTAAAGTTGCTGAGGTTGTATTTGTAGCCCAGGATATGATCAATCTTAGAGAATGTTCCATGTGCACTTGAGAAGAACGTGTATTCCGTTGCTTTTGGATGGAATGTCCTACAAATAACTATGAAGTCCCTCTGGTCTAATGCTTCATTCAGGGCCTGTGTTTCCTTATTGGCTTTCCACCTGGTTGATCTGTCCATTGCTGTGAGTGGGGTGTTAAAAATCCCCCACTATTATTGTGTTATCATTGATCCATCATTTTAAGGTTGTTAGCAGTTTCCTTATATAACGTGGTGAACCTATGTTGGGTGCGTAGGTATTTAAAATTGTTATAGCTTCTTCTTGGATTGATCCTTTGATCATTATGTAATGACCTTCTTTGTCCCTTAAAATATTCTTCATTTTAAAGTCTGTTTTGTCTGATATGAGTATTGCTACTCCAGCCTTCTTTTGATCCCCATTTGCATGAAAAATTTTCTTCCATCCTCTCACTTTCCATTTGTGTGTGTCCCTAGAAGTGAAGTGGGTCTCTTGAAGACAGCATATATATGGGACTTGTTTTTGTATCCATCCAGCCAGTCTATGCCTTTTGGCTGGGGTGTTTAGTCCATTGACATTGAAGGTAATTATTGACATGTATGCTCTTGTTTCCATTTTATTAATTGCTTTGGATTTGTTTTTATTGCTCTTTTTTATTTCACTCACTCTCCTCTTGTTCTCTCCTCTTGTGGTTTGATGACTCTCTTTAGTGTTGTACTTATGTTGATGTTTCTTTGTGTGTCAATTGTAGATTTTTGGTTTGCAGTTATTCTGAGGTTTTGATATGAGTCTATATGTATATAAGGTTGTTTTAAGTTGTTGTTCTCTTCATTGCAAGTTCATCTCCAGTGTCCCTCGTTTGTACCCTGCTCATCTCATGATTTCTGATTTTGGTGGTATCATTGTGCATGGACGATTTTGTATGTATCTTTCCTGTATACATACCTTCCCTAGTGAGCCTTGTCATTTGTGGGATTTCTGTTTCCTGTTGCCATCCATTCTTTTCTGCCTAGAGAAGTTCCTTTAGTATTGGTTGTAAGGCTGGTTTAGTGGTGCTGAATTGCCTTAGCTTTTGCTTATCTACAAAACTTTTGATTTCTCCTTCAAATGTGAATGAGAGCCCTGCTGGTTAGATGAATCTTGGTTGGAGGTTTTCTCCTTTCATCACATTAGGGAAATCATGCCACTCCCTTCTGGCCTGAAGAGTTTCTGCTGAAAAATCTGCCGATAACCTTATTGGGATTCCCTTGAATGTTATATGTTTCTTTTCCCTAGCTGCTTTCAAGATTATCTCTTTGTCTTTAATTTTGGTCAGTTTGATTAATATGCACCTCGGGGTATTCCTCCCTGGGTTTATTTTATAAGGTGTACTCGTTGTGCTTCCTGGATTTGAGTGAGTGGTTCATTTCCCATGTTAGGGAAGTTTTCAGCTATTATCTCTTGGAATATTTTTTCTGTCCCCTTCTCTCTCTCTTCTCCTTCTGGCACCCCTCTAATACGGATGTTGGTGTGTTGAACATTGTCCCAGGGTTCTCTGAGACCCTCTTCATTTCTTTTCAACCTTTGGCTCTCTTTTCTGTTCTGCAATCTTACTTTCTACTAATCTGTCCTCCACCTCCCTTATTTGACCTTCTGCCTCCTGTATTCTGCTGTTAGCTGCTTCTAGTGAATTTCTTATTTCAGTTATGCATTTTGCATCTCCTCTGGTTTATGTTGATGTCTTGTATCTCTTTTCTCCGTGTGTCCTGTAAGTTATCCATCTTGGCCTCCAGTTTATTTCCAATGTCTTGCATCATCTTCCGCATCAACACTCTATAAAGACTTTCTCCTGGAGGCTGAGAATCTCCTCATCACTGAGGTGATTTTCTGAGGTTGCCCTATCTCCCTCATCAGAGATATTGTTCTCTGTCTTTTCATTTTTATAGGTTTTTGGTGTGGTGACTTTTTACAGACAATAGAGTTGCAGCTGCTCTAGCTTCTGGTGTCTGCCCCCCTTTTGGCTGAAGTCAGTATGGGAGCTTGCTGTAGGCTTCCTGATGGGAGGGGCTGATGCCTTCCCACTGGTAGGTGGAGCCAATTCTAATCCCTCTGATTTAGTCTCTGGGTGGGATTAGAGGCAGCTGTGTGCCTGAGGGGTCTTTAGGTAGGCTGTTTACTGAGGGGCAGGGCTATGATCCCACCTGGATTGGTGTTTGCCCTGGGGCTTCTCAGCACTGACTGATGGGTGGGGCCAGGTTTTCCCAAATGGCCACCTCCAGAGAAAGGCATGGCTGATGAATATTCCCCAGAGATTTGCTTTCAATGTCCTTCCCTCACACAATCCATATTCACAACTATTTTCCCAGGATATCCTCCAAGAACTGCAGTCAGGAGACTTTGCTTTGCCCTGAGACCCAGTGCACATGGAAGACTGTGTGCACCTTTGAAGAATGGGGTCTCCATTTCCCCCAGTCCTGTGGAGCTCCTGTGCACAATCTCCACTGGCCTTCAATGCCAGATGCTCCAGGGGCTCTTTCTCCCTGTGCCAGATCCCCACGTGGAAGAGTTTGAAGTGGGGCCCAGAACTCTCACCCCTGGAGGTGAGTCTCTGTGGACCAGTTAGTTTCCAGTCTGTGGGGCTTCCCACCCAGGAGGTGTGGGGTTTTTTTATATCACAAAATCACCACTCCTACCTCAATGTGTCCTCCTCTTTTTCTTCCGGAGTAGGTTATCTTCTTTAAGGTTTCTGGTCCATTCGGGTGAAGAATGCTCAGCCTTTACTTATGAATTTTGGTGCTTTAGGATGGAGGTTGAGCTCCAGTCCTTCCCTTCCACCATCTTAATCCCATCTCCTCTACTGGTTCTTAGTCCTCACTCTCATCATTTTTATTCCACATAGATTTGGAAGTTCGAGCCACAGAAATCCATCCAACAAAAGAAATAACTATAATAATTTGGAAGGAAAAATGTAAAAATATGTCACTTCATGCAGAATATGACAATATTTATAAAAGAGGTGAAATTGTCTCCATGCAGGTATATGGTACACTATACAGCAAACCCTAAGGAGGCCACACAAATACTCTTCAAATTAATCAATGAATTCAGCAAAATATCAGGATATACGATTAACATTCCAAAAGAGGTTGCCTTTCTGTACACTCTTTCTTCTTTATTCCATCTTGGTGTGTTCTAATTCTCCAGAAAGTTGTCCATTTCTTCTAGGTTGTCAGATTTATTGGCATGCAACTGGTCATGGTATACTCTTTTTTTTTTTTCCTATTTTATTTCTGCAATTTTCCATTGGTATTTCTTCTTTTTCATTTATTTTGTTTCTTTGGGTTTTACCTCTCCTGTCCTTTGTGGGTCTGGACAGAGGTTGGTCAGTTCATTTTGTTTTTAAATGTATTGAGAGAACCAGCTTTCTTTTTAATGAGTTTTTCTTGTTTTTGGAATCTCTATTTAATTGATTTCCTCTCTGTTTGTGATTTACCTCCTTGTGCTGACTTCAGATTTTCTTTTTTCTGCTTCATTTAGGTGAGGGGCCAAGCTGATTAGTTGAGATTTTTCTTCTTCTTGGGGAAGCCCTCTATCGCTATGACTTTCGCTCTAAGCACTCCTTTTGAAGCATCCTGTAGATTTGAAATGTTGTGCCTTCACTAGCATTTGTGTTGAGGTATTTTTTCATTTGCTTTGTGATTTCCTCACTGATCATTGTTTTTGTTTGTTTGTTTGTTTGTTCTTTGTACCGTGTTGATTACTTTTCATGCAGTCAGGGGTTTTTTTTTGCCATTTTTTTTTCCTGGGTTGATTTCCTGTTCCATGCCACTGTGGTCAGAGAAGATAGTTGAAATAGTTTCTATACTCTTCATCTTGCTGAGTTAGTTTTGTGCCCCAGCATTGGGTCAATCCTTGCCACTGTTATATTTGCACATGTAAAGAATATCTATTCTGATATTCAGTGGGATGTAATGTGCTGAAAATGTCAGTGAAGTCTAAGATTTCTATTGCATCCTTTAGGATCTCTATTGCCTTGTTGATTTTCTGTTAGGGAATCTGTCCTTTGATTTGGGTCAGGTGTGAAAGTCCCCTACTATTATTGTGGTCCTGTCAACTTCTCCTTTTATGTCTGTTGTAATTTTGTATGTATCTGTGTGTTCCTACATTAGGGGTACATAGGTTGACAACTGAAATATCCTCTTCTTGGAAGGATTCCTTTGTCATTGAATACTGTCCTTCTTTGTCCTTGTTTATAGCTTTCATTTAAAGTGCATATGGTCTTATGGGAGGACCTGTCATGGCTCAGTGGTTAATGAATCTGACCAGGAACAATGAGGTTGCATATTTGATCCCTGGCCTTGCTCAGGGGCTTAAGGATCTGGCTTTGTTGTGAGCCGTGGTGTATGTCACAGACAGGGCTAGGATACTGTGTTGCTGATGGTCTGTGATAGCTTGGCACCTGCATCTCTGATTAGACCCCTAGACTGGGAACCTCCATATGCTGAAGGAATGGCCCTAGAAATGCAAAAAGACAAAAAAAAAGTGGATTTGGTCTGGTTTGAGTATTGCAACTCCTGCTTTTCTGTCTTTTCCATTGGCATGAAATGTCATTTCCCATTCGCACTCTTTCTTCATTTACTAATTGTTATTTCCCCAATGTAATTTTGTTTTCTACTGTACATCATGGTGAGCCAGTTACATCTACATGTACACATTGTATTTTCTCACATTGTCATGCCACATCATAAGTGACTAGACATAGTCCCAGTGCTATACAGCAGGATCTCATTTCTAATCCATTCCAAAACCAAGAACTTGCATCGATTAACCCCAAGCTCCAAATCTATCCCACTCTCTCCACTCCCCCTTGGCAACCACAACTCTATTCTCCAGTCCATGATTTTCTTTTGTTTAGAAAGGTTCATTTGCACCGTATATTAGATTCCAGATATAAGTAATGTCATATAGAATGTGTCTTTCTCTTTTTGACTTTACTTCACTCAGAAGGAGAGTCTCTCGTTCCATCTCTGTTGCTGCAAATGGCATTCTTTTGTTCTTTTTTGTGGCTGAGTAGTATTCCATTGTCTGTATATACCAAATAATCCTAATCCAGTCATCCATTAGTGGTCATTTGTGATGTTTCCATGTCTTGCCTATTGTGAACGGAGCTGCAGTGTACATGCATATGTATATTTTAAGGAACGTTTTGTCTTGATATATGCCCAAGAGTGGGATTGCTGGGTCATATGGTAGTTCTACGTACAGAGCTCTAAAGTCCCTCCATACTGTTTTCCATGATGGTTGTACCATCCTACATTCCCACCAAGAGAGCAGGAAGGTTGCCTTTTTCTCCACATCCTCGCCAGCATTTGCTGTATTTCGGCTTACTCATGATGGCCATTCTTATTGGCATGAGGTGGTATCTTGTGGTAGTTTTGATTTGCATTTCTCTACTAATCATGGATGTTGAGCATTGTTTCAAGTGCTTGTAGGTCATCTGAACATCTTTCTTGGAGAAATGGATATCCATTTCTTCTGCCAAGTTTTCCCTTGGGTTCTTGGTTTTTGGCACTTGAGTTGTATATGTTGCTTGTATATTCCGGAGATTAAGCCCTTGTCAGTTGCATCCTTTGAAACTACTTTCTTCCATTCTGTAAGTTATCTTTTTGGTTTCTTTTTGGTTTCCCTTGCTGGGCAAAATCTTGTCAGTGTGATTATGTCCCATGGGTTTGTTGTTGCTTTTATTTCTATTGCTTTGGGAGACTGACCTGAGAAAACCTTTGTAAGGCTGATGTCAGAGAATATTTTGCCTAGGTTCTCTTCCAGGAGTTTGGGGTGTCTTGTCTTACATGTAGGTCTGTCAGCCATTTTGAGTTTATTTTGGTGCATGGTGTGAGGGTGTGTTCTAGTTCCGCTGAATTGCATGTAGCTGTCCAGTTTGCCAGCAATACTTCCTGAATAGCCTGTCTTTTCCCCATTTTATATTCTTTCCTCCTTGGTCAATGATTATTTGACCATAGGTGTCTCTTTTTTTTGGGGGGGGGATTCTCTCTTCTGTTCCACTGGTCTATCTGTCTCTTTTGGATTGTTTGTTCGGGTTCTGTGGAAAATGTCGGGTAATCTGATAGGGATTGCATTGAATCTGTAGATTGCCTTGGGTATATGGCTATCTTTACAATATTAATTTTTCCAGCCCAGGGGCATGGAGTACCTTTCCATTTCTTCACATCTACTTTAATTTCCTTTGCTAGTGTTTTATAGTTCTCAGCATAAAAGTCCTCTTCCTCCGTGGTCAGGTGTATGCCCAGGTATTTGATTTTTGGGGGTGCAATTTTACAAGGTGTTTTATTTTTGTATTCCTTCTCAGTGTTTCATTGTGAATATACAGAATTGTGTCCGATTTCTGAATGCAAATCTTATATGCTGCTTCTTTGCTGAATTTGTTGATCTGTTCAAGTAGTTTTTGGGTGGAGTCCTTAGGTTTTTCTATAGATTGTAAAAGGTCATCTGCATACAGTGACAGTTTTGCCTCTTCTCTTCCTATTTGGATGCCTTTTATTTCTTCTGTGTGATTACTGTGGCTAGAATTACAATACTATGTAGACTAACAGTGGTGAGAGTGGGCAATCTTGTGTTGTTCCAGATTTTCGTGGGAAGGCTTTCAGCTTTTCTCCACTGAGTATTATATCGGCAATTAGTTCATCATAAATGACTTTAATTCTGTTCGGGAATGTTCCCTCTATACCCACTTTGGTAAGAGTTCTGATCACAAATGGATGTTGGACTTTGTCAGATGCTTTCTCTGCATTTCATGCCATATCATGAGCTTTTTAAAATTTTTCTATTGTTTCTGTTGTGTATGATGTTCATTGATTTACTTTTGTTGCACCATCCTTGAGAACCTGGGATGAATCCCACCTAGTCATGGTATATGATCTGTTTCATATATTGTTGGATTCTGATGGCGAAAATATTGATGAGATTTTTTTGTGCCCAAAGTCATCAATGTTATTGGCTGATAGTTTTCTTTTTTGGTGGTATCTTTGGTTTTGGAATTAGGGTGATGGTGGCAACATAGAATGTCTTTGGGAGTGTTCCTTCTCGTTAAACCTTCTGAAAAAGTTTAAGGAGGATGAGCATCGGTTCCTCTTTGTGTGTTTGGTAGGATTCTCCTGCAACGCCATCTGTTCCTGAACTTTTATATGCAGGGAGTCTTTTTATGACATATTCAAATGAATTTCTAGTTAACGTTCTGTTCAGTTGATCTATTTTTTTTAATTCATTTTTGGCAGGCTATCTTTACAATATTCAGTCTCTAGAAAGATGTCCATTTCTCCTGGGTTGTTAAATTTCGTGGCATACAATTGTTGATAGTATTCTCTCATGGTTTTGTTGTACTTCAGTAGTATCCATTGTGACTTCTTTTTTTCATTTCTTAGTGTGTTTCTTTGGGTTTTCTCACTCCTCTTCTTGTTGAGTCTACCCAGGGGGTTTTCTAATGTATTTACCTTTTCAAAGAACCAGCTCTTGGTTTAACTGTTTTTGTCTATTGATTTTGAATCTCTATTTTGTTGATTTCCTCTGTGATCATCATGATTTTCTTCCTTCTGTTGACTTTTACGTTTTGCTTGTTCTTTTTCTAAGTCATTTCACTGGTGGGTTAAGTTGTCAATTTGAGATTTTTCTTCTTTTTCGAGGAAGGCCTGTATTGCTATGAACTTCCCTCTGAGCACTGCTTTTGTGGCATCACACAGATTTTGAGGAAATCTGTCTCCCTTATCATTTGTCTTGAGTTATTTTTTCATTTCCTTCTTGACTTTCTCATTGACCCATTGTTTTTTTTCATCCCATGTGGTTTAGTGTCCATGTAGTAGATTTTTCCTCATTTTCCCCCCTGTGGTTGATTTCTAGTTTCATGCCATTGAGGTCAGAGAACATACTTGAAATAATTTCTATACTCTTATATTTGTTGAGATTAGCGTTCTGCCCCAGTGTGTGTTCACTTCTTGAGAATGTTCCGTGTGCACTTGGGAACTAGTTACATTGGGATATTTTTGGATGTTCTGTCCTGAAAATGTCGATTAATTCTCTCTTTTCTGTGGTTTCCTTTAGAATTTCTCTTGCTTTTATTGCTTTTCTTTCCAGAGGAACTGTCCATTGATGTGATTGGGGTGTTAAAGTCTCCTCCTCTGATTGTCTTCCCATCAATTTCTCCTTTTATGTCTGTTGGAATTTGTAGGCATCTGGGTGCTCCTTTAATGGGGCATATATGTTGGTGACTGTAACACCCTCTTCTTGTACAGATCCTTTCACCATTAAATGGTGTCCTTTTTGTCTGTCTTCATCACCTTTGTCTTACAGCCTATTTTGTCTGATAGGAGTATTGCAACTCTTGCTTTAATATCTTGTCTTTTGTTTTGAAATATCTTTTCCCATGCCCTCACTTTCAATCTATATGTGTCCTTTGTCCTAAGGCGAGTCTCTTGTAGGCAGAATGTTGAAAGTTTTTGCTGTTTTATCCAATCAGCCATTCTGTGTCTTTTGATTGGAACATTCATTCCATGGACATTTAAGGTGGTTATTGATATGTATTTCCATTTTAATCCTTTTTTTTCTGGTTGATTCTATGTTTCTCTTTTCTTCCTTTCTTTTTTTTTTTTTTTTTTTTGTGGGTAGATTTCCACTTATTTTATGCCTGAATTCTTTTCTTTTTAGCTTTTGTGAATGTAAGGTTTGGTTTTGATTTATGGTTGCCCTGTTTTTTAAGTATGTTAACCACTTCCTACATCTCCTTGCTTTAGCCTGGTAATCATTTAACCTCTAACACATCCTTAAAAAATGTCAGTAACGAATGTAATTTTTTTTACTTTCCTTGTCCACATTGTATGAATTTGCTGGCTTATTTTTTCCCTGTTTCTTTAATATCTTCGTGGTTAGAGCTCTGTGCTGTCTTATTTAAGTTACAGCTTTACAATTGTGGTTTCCTCCATCATAGATTTTCCCCTATTTTTTTTTAATTTAGAGACTTCCTTTTCAGTATGTCTTTTAGAATGGTTTCCGTATTGCTGTAATCTTTCATCTTTTTCTTGTTGAAGAAACACTTTATTTCCCTTTTGAAGTTATTTTTTAACCACTTCATAACTGTCCTCTTGCTATTCCTTGTGTGTGTGGTCTCTTCTACATTTTTTTTTTTTAGAATGGTATAGTTGTTTATTTCCAACTGTGATTTCTCCATCCTATTTCTTCTCACTTTTTTTTTATTCATAGAAACTACTTCAGTATTACTTTTAGAATTTGGTTAGTATTTCTGTAGTATTTCAGCATCCATTTGTTGGGGAAATTTTCTAGTTCCCTTTTACCTAAATGATATTTTTCTGGGTAGTGTATTCTAGGCTGCCAAAATTTTCCTTTTGGAACTTTGGATATATCTTTTCATTCTCTTCTGGCCTGTAGTGAAATCAGCTGAGATCTTTATCAGGGTTCTGTTATAATGAATTCTGCGTTTTTCTCTTATTTTAACTTTGGCTCTTTTATCAAAATATCTCTTTGTGTGGGCCTTTTTGAGTTAAACATGTTTCAGGACCTCTGTGCTCCCTGTGTCTTGATATGTTGTTTCTCCAGTTTTGGAAAATTTTAGCCAACATTTGTTGAAATGTGTCTTAATCCCCTTTGCCCTTTCTTCTCTTTCTGGAATCCCTGTTATGAAGAGAGTGGACTGCTTTATACTGTCCCTTAGATCTACTGCTTCCCTATGTTTTTCATTCGGTTTTCTGCCTGCCTTCCTGATTGGGTGATTCCCATTAGTCTCTCTTCCAAGTCACTGTTTTGTTTTTCCTCATTATTCATTCTTCTCCTTAGTGCCTTTAACTGAGCCTAAATCTCTCTAAATGCAATTTCTGGTTATTGATTTTACCTAATTTTTCTATTCCCTATCAAAACTAATATGAATTGCTGTTTACCTCTGCTCATAACCTCTTCATAATCACTCATATTTCCTTCCATATTTTCACTATCTCCCCTTTGCACACAGTGTCTATTAGATTGCTAATGTCTGTTCCATATTTGCTGCTTGAAGGGAATTATGCTGCTCTTTTAAGTGGGGATGGTTCCTGAGCTTCTACATTTTGCTTGTTGTCTTCTTTTTTTTTCTGTGAGTTAAGTTAAAGCAACTACTGTAGTGTGGGAGGGCTCTGTCTAGGCAAGAGCACCCCATCGTATTTTGATGGGAGGTGAGTATTTAATTTTGGTGTGTGAGTTTGGAGATTTGCTGTCACTGTCTTTGGTGTATGCAGGTTGTTACGCCCAGCGTGCTGAGTGTGTTTGAAGGGAGAAGCCGGCAGTGGGCAAGTCTAATGGTCAGTGTCTGTTTGCTGGGCTTTGACACTAGCAAGGCCCTGCTGGAAGGTGGAGCAGGATGCTCCTTGATTGAAGGCCCTGGGAAGTGGTAATGAGCTTCAGGCAAATTGAGGAAGTGCCTGGAGCCATTGTCAGTGGCAGTAGCAGTGGCAGTGGCAGTGGCAGTGGCAGGGCATTCTGTTCCCGGTGGAGTGAGCAAGAATGGGTATCATTTAGTTGCAATGTGCTCCTCTGCAGTGCCCTCCAAAGTGATTGGGGCTGCATGTGGTGTCTTTTAATGGGCCCCTAGTGGTGGCGGGCCATGCCCACTTCTGGAGTCAAGGATATCTGCAGTGGTGTGACCCTGCCAACTTCTTACAAGAAGCACCCTCTCCAGCCGAGATCATGCAGGTATTGCCTCACAATTGGCTATTGGTTGCAGGACCCTGGGAAGTGAGAGTGATCAGACACATATGGGTGCTAACCAGTGCTATTGGCAGTGGCAGCAGCAGGGCCTGCATGGTCCCAGGAGACTGAGAGCATCAAAGAGTGGTGTTTGGGTGCAGTGCCCTCTTTTTGGCTGACCTCCGAGGTGACTGGGGTCACAGGCAGACACGTTTCAGGGACCCATAGTGGTGGTGGGCAAAGTTCTACTCTGGTTGCTGGGATGACTGCTGTGCCTTCTTCCCATAACCTGTGGAACACACATGAGGAGCCATATCATGCAGAGACCCAGGAGTCCTTAGCCCACAGACAGGCCACCAGGAGCTCACGCAAGAACCATCCTGCCTCCCATAGCCCAAGCAACTGTTCTCTCACCAGCCACAGCCTTTGGCAATGTATCCCATTCTCTGAGATTCCATGTGTGTGCAAGAAATGAGATTCTGATGGTGGCCTGCCCCTCCTCCTCTCCCTTCCCAACAACCGTGCCTTGTTATCCCACAGGCACAGGCCTCTTCCTGGGTTCCCTCAGCTGTGGTGCTTTGCTCTCCATCATTTGGCACCCTGTCCCTAGCCCCACAGGCTCTCTCCACCCAGCCTGTACTAGTCCTCTCCCTGGAACTGACCTCCAAATCCTGAGTCTCAGCACCCAGTCTCTGCCCGAGTGTCTCAGGCTGTCTGGGTTGTTCTGCAGAAGGATCTGTGTATCTCTCACTCTGCTTTGCCCTCCTCAGTCCAGTTGCTGTGGTTTTCTCATCGACTTTGTGGTCCATCCATCTCGGCTAATCATCCCATCCTCTAGGTGACTTCCCAGAATGTGGGTTTCTTTTCTCTTACCCAGATCCCTCTCAGAAGTGCTTGTCCCATCCTGCTCCCTGCCCTCTCTCTCTCTCTTTAACCCTCTACCCAGGTATGTGGAGGGTTTCTGACCCCTTGGGAAGTTTCAGTTCTGCCAGCATACGTTAGGTGGTCTGTGTCAATCATTCTCCATTTAGATGTGTTTTTCCATCCTTCTTATAATGCATTTTGTGGGAGAAGGTGAGCATGATGTCTTACTCCTCCACAATCTCAATCCTTCTCTTTAATGTTTAAGATATATCTTTGTTAGGTCGCTGTGATCTAAAGTATGGTGTGAATGCAATATGTCCTAACTGTTTCCTTCTGGATGATCTTTCTATTGCTGAGTGTGGGCTTCCTTAGCTCCCCTACACTTCTTCTCTTGTCTTTGTCTTACATCTGACCTGTCACTCTTTAACACATTCAGCTCCTCTGATTGTGGGTGCATGTTTGCTTATAATAGTTATATCTCCGTGATGAATTGATCCCTTCTTCATGTGATGACCTTGACCTTCTTCCTGTAAATTTTGCCCTTCTGAGTTTGGCATGAACAAGGGACAGCTATTCCCAATTTCTGTTGTACTCCCAAAATATTTGTAAGTATTTATTTATTTAATTGCACCTGCCTGTGTCCTTAAACCTGAAGTGTTAATCTATATTTCAGAATATTGATGGGGATGTTTTTAAACTTTTATTTGTCTACCCTGTGAATTTTAATAAGCGAATTTCATCCTTTTACATTTGGAGTTACTGTTCCTAGTTCAATGTTACCAGTGTTATTTTTTAAATTGAATTTTTTCCATTTTTTTCCTCCCTTTCTACTGCTTGCCTTTGCCTTTGCCTTTGTGGACTGGTGATATTTGATGGTGGCATGCTTTTATTATCTTTAAGTCTTTATATTTTTGAATACACTATCTTTTTTTTTGTCATTTTGCCTTTTCTGGGGCCACTTCTGTGGCATATGGAGGTTCCCAGGCTAGGGGTCTAATCTGGCATACCCCAGAGCCATAGCAATGTGGGATCTGAGCCACATCTTCAACCTACACCACAGCTCATTGGCAACACCGGATCCATAATCCACTGAGGAAGGCCAGGAATTCAAGCTGCAACCTCGTGGTTCCCAGTCAGATTTGTTAACCACTGAGCCACGATGGGGCCTCCCTTCACTCTGTCTTTTTGTGCTGGGTTCACCTGAGACATATTAAGTATCTTTTAGTTATAAACATTTATTTTACAGTGATAACAACTTCATTTGATTGCATACAGAAACTATTTCCCTCCTACTGTCCACAATTTTGTACACTCACATTGAGAATTTGCTCATATATTAGAGTAGCTATATTTATTTTTCGCATGAATTTCCTTTAACGTTCATTCTGTAGTTAAGTGGTTAACACATAATCATATTATAGGATAACATTCCCAATTGTGTCTACATATTTATCTGTAGTAGTGTGTTACGTATTTTCATGCTTTCAATATCTGTGTGTTTTGTCTTTTCATTTCAGTTTGAAGAGCTAATTCCAACATTTCATATAATGGAGGCCTACTGGGGAAGACCCTCAGTTTTGGTTTTCTGCTAAAAACCTTTGTTTCTTCATCTTCTCTGATCATTTTTCTGGGTAAAGTAATCTTAGTTGAAGTACATCCTCTCATAAGGTCCTGGCACGTGAGGTTTCTGCTTAGAAATCAGCTGATGGCCGAAGTAGGGCTTTCTTCACAGGTTAGACTTTTATCCTTTGGTTGCTTTTAGGGTTCTGTTTACCCTTTGTTATTGCTATTTCCCCACTGCAATTTTCCCCTACTGTATAGCATGGTGACCCTCTTACACATACAGGTATAATTCTTCTTTCTCCCATTATCATGCCCCATCATATGTGACTAGTCATTGTTGTCAGTGCTACACTGCAGGATCTCATTGCTAAGCCATTCCATCTGCCTAGAGCTTATTACTGCTTCCCAGGGCCCTGAAATCAGGAGCAGCCTGTGCCACCTTCCTGCAGGTCCTTGCTGCTGTTGAGAGCTCCATGAACAGGCACTGGCTGCTGGCCCAACCCATTGCCTCCTTCTCCCCGACAGCAAACAGAGCATCCTGGGAATAACAGTCTGTTCATGCCAAAGAAAGAGAGAGCAAATAAGCTTTGGTTTTAAACCGATTCATTGTTGTCACGTATGGGAAAGCTCATTTTGAGTTAAAACAAGTATCAGCATGAATTTGGAAGTGCCAGGTTTTCCCCAGGTTTGGGAAGTTCTCAGTTATTTGCCCCCTTTCCTCTTGCTTCTCCATGTGGGACTCCATTGATGTAGATATCATTCCTTTAGGTGAAAAACTACTGATGGTATAAGCTTTTTTCTGCCACTTCATTCTTTTTTGTTTTGTTCTTGATCAAATGTTTCATATGTCTTCCTTTTAATGAACTGAATCTGTTTCTTTCTTTTCTAAATTTCACCTGCTTTGTTCCTGTGGTGCTCTGTGTTGCATTCTTAACTTCATTCATCCTGTGAGTCTCTTTATGCTTTGTCTTGGTTAGTTTCTCCTATTTTTCCATGCGTGGTTATCCAAATTTCATCATCTTTCTACATTTTAGCTCATAGAGTTGCTTCAAAACATCTATTTTGAATTGATTAACAGGTAAATGGCAGATTCCAATGTGTTTGGGTTTGGATACTGGACCAATTACTATCATCATGGGTGAAGTTGTTTCATTGATTCATCATATCCTTTGAGTTTTGTGCTGCTGTTTTGTATGTGAAGTAGCATTATCTTCTAGAATCTTTATGAGCTGTCTTTTGATGCATATGTTTTCCTTGGACTGGACTGACTAGATCTCCAGCTTTCTCCATTCCTGTAGTACTGTATTGCCTCCTGCACAATGCCTGTGTAGAACGTAGTGCAGAATTTTTGTATACATGTTCACTTGATCTATATTCCACCAGGCCTGTGGCTTGGATCATCCCCTTTTTTATTCTTGGGGGCAGGAAAACTCAAATAATTTGTTTGGTGTATTTTTCCCCTCTGCTTCATACCTACTATTCTGTGTGAACAGCATGTGTGCCTGAGTTCCCTCTGCTGAGCTCAGGATCGCATACACGGAACCCATTGCGGAATTGTGAGGAGGCGTGCTTTTGGCACTTGGGATGTTGAGAGAGCTCTTGATTTGCTTGTGGGCATCTTGAGGTGAGGTTTTCTTACCAAGTTGTGTTAGACTTCCTGCTGGGGTCTGGAGCACTGTCAACAGAGACAGCATCCCTTTGAAATGCGCTGATATAGTTTTTTTTTTTTTTTTAGTGATATCTCATTTTAGTTTTTTTTTCTTTTTTTTATTTTCCCACTGTACAACAAGGTACATATAGTTTTTAAATGTGTATATTATGGTTGATTTACATTATTCGGACTATTTCTGCTGAACAGCCAAATATGTCAATCTTGGCTATGGATGTGTATATATATATATATATATATATATATATACACACACACACACACACACAAATATATATACATACACACAAATATATATATACACACACATATATATATATATATATACATGTATCTCCTTTTCTCATATTACCTTCTATCACGCTCTACCAAAAGTGATTGGATATAGTTCCCTGTGCCCTACAGCAGGATCTCATGGCTTATCTGTCCTAAATGTAATAGTTTACATCCACAAACCCCAAACTCCCCGTCCATTCCACTGCCTCTCCCTTCCATTTTCTTTATGTCCAGGAGGCACTTCTGTTCTGTAGATAACTTCATGTGTGCCATATTTTAGGGTCTCCATACAAATGATTTCATACGGCATTTATCCTTCTCTTTCTGAATTACTTCACTTATTATGACAATCTCTATGTCCATACATGTTGCTGCAATTGACATTATTTTATTTTTTAATGGCTGAGAAATATTCTCTTTTGTAAATGTACTACATCTTATTAGTCCATTCATTTCTTGATGGACGTTTAGGTGGTTTCCATGTCTTGGCTAGGCAAATAGTGTTTCAATGAATATAGGGGTGCATGGCATGTAGCTTTTGAAGTATGGATTTGCTCAGATGTATGGCCAGGAGTGGCATTGCTGGATCATACAGTAGTTATATATTTGTTTTTCTGAGGAACCTCCATACAGTTTTCCATAGTGACTTTACCATTCTTCATTCCCACCAATGGTAAAAATCCTCTAGTTCTTTCCTTCATTTATTTTCTTTTTGTCTTTTTTCCTTTGTCTTTGCCAGGGCTGCACCTGCAACAGGTGGAGGTTCCCAGGCTAGGGATCTAGTTGGAGCTGTAGCTGCCAGCCTACAGCACAGCAACAGCAACACAGGGTCTGAGCTGTGTCTGTGACCTACACCACAGCTCGTGGCAACACCAGATCCTTAACCCACAGAGCTAGGCCAAGGATCAAACCTGAAACTTCATGGTTCCTAGTCAGATTCATTAACCACTGAGCCACAATGGGAACTCCCTTTCCTTAGTTTCGTTAGCTGAGTCCTATGCAGTTGGGAAAGCAGGCACCCCGTCATTCCTCTTTCTATTCATTTGAGATCACTGGCTTCACCTAGGTCTAAATGTGCTCCCTAAGGGGAGAGGGATGATAGTGGCAAAGGTCAGGTACACCCTTCCAGTGTATCCAACCTTGAAAATATAAATATATATAAATATTTTTGAAAGGTCAGGTACTCATTCCAGTGTGAGTGTGTGGAGGTTCCCAGGCTAAAATGTATACCTATATATACATTTTTTCCTCTAATGGAAAAATGGAAATTCTCCAGTAACATGGACTTACACAATTTCTCTCCTCCATGTGTAATTGTCTTACTTAGTCCTATGCAGATTTTCCCTGATTGCAGTCAGATGGGCTCAGATGAGTTAACATCCTTCTGGTAATCTCACAACACATACCAAGTTCTGCATGCTTGCTGTGTGATACTCAGGTAGGAGAGACCCCTCAAGATCTTCTGGGTGCTGGACTCAAAAACCCCCAGAGAGGCACTTTGTTTCTTGGATGGATGAAGAATTTCGCATGGTTAGAGGGGATGAAATCAAAGAACCTCTTATGCCATCATAGTGTGTGTCACTTCCAAGACCTCATTTGGTTTATCATCTGAATTTGCATGGTCTTCTGAAGTTGTTATTGCACACCATTATGAAGTCTTGATGAAGTGATATGTTCCTTATGGCAGAACATAGGAAATAGCTATTCTATTATGGCAGTCCTAGCTGAGTATTATTTTTAAAGCAGAATAATAATCATTGCCACGTGGTTTTTTTTTTTTTTTGGATTGAATTATAACCATGAACTCATGGACTAAAGTGTGTAGAAATGTTGGGGTACCTGTGTTTAACTGAAGAACTCCTGATGCTCAGGTGTCTTTCTTCTCCAGATTGACTGTATTAGCGTCTTTGGGAATGGGATCCATGTATCCCTACATTTGAAGTTCCCCTGGGATTATTGGCTATGCAGATCCAGCCACAAATCTTTTTTTTTTCCCCTCTGAGGTTGACAGAAAGGTAATTTAGGGGGCTCTTGTGTTCAGTAGTGCCAGTGTGTCAGTCTTAAATGGAGAGATATTGAGCATGTATTTGGTTTTCTTTACAAGTGGGACAAAGACGTTATTGTGCCTATTTTAGAAGAAGTTTTCAGTCCTGGGAACCGGTTGCATCGCCTTGGGTAGATCCAGGTTCTCCTATAGCAATGCATTCTTGGGCAAGGTTTGTAACCACTTGGAGCCTCATTTCACCTGCCTTGAAACTGGGAGCAGCCAGAGGTTGTGTTGATTTTTAATGTAAGTAAATAAGGCAGTGTGTGGAACCTATGTGTAGCACATAAAAGGCACATTTTCCTTGTGGCATAGAGGACATAAATTTGCAGAGGACAGTATTGGAAAGCTGATGGTCAAGAAGAGGGAGCTAAAAAGCCCTACTGGTCTGGCTCTCTGGGTGAGTCAGAAGTGCAACCTGTTTGCCATCCTTGTCTTATAAGCATAAATGTAGCCACCTGTCTTGGATATATGCCAATATTCAGAATTTTGGCAAATGTATAAGAACCATTTCAAAAGTTAAGAGTTGATTAAAACTGCTTCTGTGTTTGAAGGAGATGGTTTTGGGCATGGTAGCATAGAGAAAAGGACAGGAAAACCTTTTTACTTGATACCCTTTCTAAAAAAGTGTGTGCTTTTTTTCTTTTTGAACCATGTAAATATATTAACTTTTCAAAGAAATAAAATAAAGGATTATATGATAGGACGTATATGTGGCATGTAAAATATAGCATGAAGCAATGTATCTGCAGCACAGAAACAGCCTTATGGAAACAGGGAACAGACTTGTGGTTGACAAAGAGGAGGGGGAAGGAGTCAGATGAGTGGGGAGTTTGGGGATGGTAGATGCACACTATGGCATTTAAGTAGATAAGCAATGAGATCCTGCTGTACATCTGTATCCATGTAGACTAGAAATTGACACAATAGTATAAATCAACTATACATATGCTAATAAAACTATGAAAATTAATATTATAATAGCAAATGGAGATATGAATTTAAGAAGCTTTTTATCCTTAGCTTATTTTCTATAATTATCTTTTATTTTCTCTCTATTTGTTGAACATTTTTTGCCTGTATGTAGATTTAATTCTTAAGTTTCTGTTGCCTGACTTGAACATTGCAGGTAGACACATCTCTGAGTCTCTCATATGAACATATTGATAATTATCATAATATTATTCAATAGAGTGCAATGATGTTTATGTGAGGTGGATACATTCAGATGGGTAACTACATGTGAAATTTTAAAATTGTAGCAGGTGTTTAACTGTGTAACTGCTTGGGAATTGAATATCTAGTCAGCCTTAAAACACTTGCCCCCTCCTTTTTTCCTCAGTGCTTCTCTCTGTTTCACCCACTATGTTGTCCCCTCTTTATTAATTATTATTATTATTATTACTACTACTATTATTATTATTACTATTATTATTTTGATTTTTAGGTTGGCACCTGTGTCATATGGAAATTCCCAGGCTAGGGGTCAAATTGGAGCTACAGCTGCTGGCCTACACCACAGCCACAGCAACTCAGGCTCTGAGCCTCATCTGTGACCTGCACCAGAGCACACACCAATGCCGGATCCTTAACTCACTGAGCGAGGCCAGGGTTCAAACCTGCATACTCATGGATACTGTTCAGATTCATTTCCATTGCCCGTCCATGGGAACCACCATACCATATTTTTTCACATGTACATGTTATATATGGTAGAGGGACAGGATTATTAGGTGGCTTATGTGAAGCCATGAGGGTCAGACCCGATGGAGTTGGTGGCTTCAAGGCTAGGTGAAGGACATGTGCATTTTCTTCAAAAGCTCTGCAGTAGAATTTTGTTTGCCTTAAATATGCCGATTCCAAAGACATCCCAGGCTATGCCTTTCTGTAATTGGTCTGGCCGCTGTCGACCTAACATTGGCATTTTATTATGCTCAGTATTGAAAGTGAATACAACAGAAACCAATCCCTTCTCCTCTTATCATAAACCTCCATAATGTTACCATGCAGATGGCATATTGACAAAAATATCTTACATTCAAATGACATTACCAGTGAAAGACAGAGTAGACCTGCATTTTGTGTACTCTTATGGCCAGAAACAATTCCTGTCTGAACAGCTCCTAATGTTCATTTCTGCATTGGGGCTTTAAATATACATTGCTTTCAAATTTAAACTAAGTTCACATGTATGTATTATTATTTAAAATAATATCAGTTATTACAGTTTACCACCAGCTACTTTTCACACATGTTACCACCAGCTACTTTGAAAATATGGATTATTGAAAAATTATTTATAACAAATTCTTTTTACAGTTTACCACCAGCTATTTGAAAGTATGGATTATTGCGAAATTTTACATAAGCAGATAACTGATACACACTTATTTTTCCTGAGTCAGTTAGGATCCCAATTCTAAGTTTAGTGCCAGCTCAGGAAATATTTCATGGAATCCCAAGTCTGCCTTTCCATCCGATGGGCTAATCTTTACCTTGTCATGAGGAGAAACATTTGCTTGCCTTCCATCGATTTGGGAGGCAGAGTAGACACCCTTTTCCTCAGTGGGAATGGACATCATCCCTTTTGTGTACCAGTGAAAATACCACCCATGCTTGCTGCTTTGGGGACATGGGCTGCTTTAATCATTGTCAGCAAAACCATGTGGATCCATCCCAAGGAGGGTGTGGGGTAGGAGGTAGAGCTAAGCTGGCTCTTCCACCGTCCTGAGCTGCCACCTTAGGTTGTGGCATGTTTTCCAAATGCCTGGCCAGTTCAAAGGCAGCTTGGATTCCACACGAGCTAGTCCATGTCAGCTAGGAATTCTTCCTTAATTGTTTTGCCAAGACACAAGGCACACCTTTGTGTTGGCCCTCCCTTTCCTGTGCTCTTTTTTAGGTTTCAGTGGTGCTTGGATTCTTCCCTTCTCTCCCTGGAGTTAAAGAAGATGCCAGGGCTCATTTCAAACTCCTAAAATAAATGAACATTGGGAAGTTGTTTCCAGAAGCAAGCCAATGACAGAGTGATACCAAAGGCCTTTCAGTTAGAGGAACGGGTTGTGTGAGGCCATTGGCTGGTAAGGTTGGCCAAGTTTGGGGCTGTTAAGAAGTGATTGGGGTTTATCCTACCACAGAGGAAGCCCTCCATTACTTGCTCCCATTATTTCTGTGTTTATTTTTCCTGACCCACAGCAGGTGGAATTTCCTGGCCCAAGGATCCAACCCCTGGCAGAGCAGTGACCCAACCCACAACAGTGACAACCCTGGACCCTTAACTTGCTAGGCCACCAGGGACTTCCTCTATTCTGTATTATAGCTCTTTTTCCGCATTCTTGAAAGTTGAGGTGAAATAGAAATGTGACTTGAGTCCCTTGTTCTTTTGACAAGCAGATCTTACCCTTCCTGGAAAAATAGGATCAATTCAGAACGTTCTAGAAGAAGGCAAATGATGGTGCTGGAGACAGATTTTCAGGTGCAGTGCAGTTTGGCTCTAAAGGAGCAAATGGATACTAGGGAATGGTCCTTCATTTGCTGCTCTTTTGAGTTGCCTTGGTTGGTTTGTTTTCAGACACTTTCTCCTTTGCCAGAGGAAACAATCTTGCCAAGATCTTGCCTCTGTCCAGGACTCTTGCTTCCTCGGGGACAGAGTCACTCTTGGGAAACCAGTCTATGGATGAAAAGTCATCTTGGCTGGTAGAAAGCCAGAGCAGAGCATGTGAGTGTTTTCAGGGAGGTGTCAGAGACCCTGTGCCCTACAGAGCTGCCTTTCTTCCTTCAAAGCAGGTTCCTGTGTGGAAAGAGCTATCCTGGGGAGGAAAGATCCCAGGGCACCATGGCCTTGAGCCCTAGTTTTCATACAGTTTGGGCCTTGCAAGCGCCACCACATCTATGTGCCCTTTCCTCTCTCCAGTCTGCCCCCTTCCAATTGTTCCTTGACTGCCACTTGGCTACCTTGTGTGTTTCTTCTTCTTTTTCGTTCTTTCTTTTGGCTCTGCGGATGCTATGATTCAGAAGCCATCTCAGCCAAATTACATCCCACTGTAGTTGATTGAATTGAAGTGTTAGGGCCATGGATCAAATCTTTGCCACAGATTACACCTGTGACCTGAGCCAGTGCAGTGACAATGCTAGATCCTTATCCCACTACAACACCAGGGAAATCGTCTTTGACTTTTCAAAATTCTGGTTGTTATAGGGTAACCCTTTCTGAGATGGACCTGGTTGGTTTTCAGAGACGTTAAAGAAATCCTGCTCTACGTGAGGGTTCTGTCTTAAAAAGGCAATTAGAGGGAAGAGCATGCTTTTTTTGTTGGGGAACTCAGAGGCCAATAGGGCAGACAGCTATGCCAAATAGAGAGAGCAAAGTAAGTGTTGTCACGAGGAGAACCATGGAGAGTGTTCCTTTTCACCCCTTCCCCCTGAAGACCCAGGATGAGGTAGGATGAGGCATCCAGTCCTCTCCCTACAGCATCTGTGCTTTGCTCACATGCTGTAAAATTACTCAGGATGATCACATACCAAACCATGATTATGTTATTAAGGCTGTTCACAGATTCTGATAATTTCTCCCTTTTTCCACAGTGCTGGCTGGCTGATTGCTCTAACAAAACCTCCAAGTAGTGGCTTAACAGAATAGGTGTTTCTTGTTCATGTCAGTTGGGTGTGGGGAAGGGGCTTTGGAGACCCTGTGATCTAAAGGGTTACTTGGGGTCCCAGGCTAAATCCATGGTTGGACTCTCCCAAGTTTTCAGGCTTTCAACAAATATCCCAGACTGAGTAGGTCCTAAAGCATGGGACATATTTTCTCCTGGTCCTGGAGCCTGGAAGTCAAAGACCAAGTCTCCAGCATGGTCATGTTCAGTGAGAGCCCTCTCCATGTCCAGAGCCAGTCACTCCTTGCTGTGCACACATGGAGGCAGGAGGAAGGGGTCAATGTCTTTTATAAGGGCCTGATCCCATTGTGAGGGCCCCATCCCCTAACACTATCATGTTAGGCTTTGGGTGTTCAACATATGAACTTGGGGGGAGGGGCACAGATATTCAGAACAGAGAAGCCATCCTCTGCTGGGTTGTTTGTTTTGAGACAACAGGCAGGGTGCAAGAGAAGGCATGGAGGGTTCCTCAGGAGATGAAGGGACAAGGGGTGTGTGTTACCTCTGCCTAAGCCCTAATTGTCTGAAGCCTGGTCACATGGCTCTGCCAAGCAGCACATGTCAGTGGGAAATGTGATCCTACTGTGTGGCCAAGAGGAAAACCGAGCTGGAGGTTGGTAGAAATGCAAACAGTGTTGCTCATCCATTGCTTTGGTTTAGACCAAGTTCTACGTGTGACTCCACTTTACCCTAACTTCCAGAATTGAGACTAGAGGGCAGCTGCCCAGGCAAGTGCCTATGTATTCTAAACAAGTAACAACTGATTATTTGAGTGCCTTGTCAGGACTAATGTGGCAGAATGTAGTACAGGCAGTTCTGTTTTACACAGACAGAGAAATAAGGAATCTCCTTTCTTGACTTCTGGTGTGTGGGTCAACACCCTCTCAGGGGATCTGCTGGCAGGCCAGGACAGTGCTCATCAAAGTTTGTGTGTAATTTCAGGGAGGTCATGCCCCGCCTCCTTGCTGAGAACCTGGTTGTCGGGAGTCAGTGTTACCCCATTGAAGTTGGGGGGGGAAAGGGAACAGCCAACAGGGTTTAATTCTCCATGTAACTAGCTGCAAATGACTGGGCTCCATGTTCTGGTGGGCTGTGGAACTCCCTGCGAGCCAGGTGTCGCAGAAAACATGAAGGGGGTCGCCATAATTTCTCGAGGATTGGTTTGGAATCATATTGAGACAAGGAGTTTCCTCTCTGAATTCCACATTTCACATAAGACTGCACTGGGAATATGAAGGATATCTTGCACCCAGGAGGCTGGAACGTATAGACCAAGGCATCATGGGATAACTCTGGCCTCCTGCTGATAAAGAGAATGTGTTTGGGATCAGTGCCTATAGGTTATTTTTCTCTCTTGCCACGTCTTGCGGGGAACCTTTACGTTTCTGCAATTTGGTGTAGGTGCTGTCATGTATCCCAGCCACATGAATAATATCTACCACCGCACACCCACCCGGTCTAATCCCTGGACACTGTGACTATGGTATGTTACACAGCAACACAGACTTTGCAGGTAGGATTCAGGTAAAGCTCTTGAAATGCGGAAGACTGTCTTGGATAACCCAGAGGGCTAAGGGGAGTCACAAAGTGTCCTTATACAGGGACGTGGTAAGAGAGTTAGAGTTGATGAGGAAATGTGATGACAGAAGCAGAGCTCTAAATCACTTAGGCCTTTGCAGGCACCTGGATGCCTTTAAAGCTGGAGGAAATGGCCATGACCCAAGGGACATGAATGGCTTCTAATCACTGCAAAGAGAGAATTTATTCTCTCCTGAAGTCTTGAAAAGTGTTCACCTCTACCCACAGGTTGATGTTAGCACAGTGAGATCCATTTCAGGCCCTGTAAGCTCATTATTATATGATAATATGATATGATAATAAACTGGTGTTTTGATTTGTTAATTTTTATAAATCTAAAAATGTGTATTTGTTTGGTTTTGTTTTGTTTTTGCATAATGACCTAAATTTTGAATCATAGTTTTAGGTTCACCGTAAAAGTAAGAAGCACATAGATGTTTCCCTTTTGTGTCTCCCTTGACCTGTTGCTTAGCCTCTCGGCTTGTAACGTCTCCCACCAGAGAGCTACCTTTCCTACAGTTGACTCACCTACACTGACACATCCTTATCACCTATAGTCCAGTTTGCTCTGGGAATTGTACATTCTTTTGGGGTTGGCCATATTTTCTGTGACAGGTGTAATCACTATGGTAAAGTATGGTATTGTAAAGATTCCCTACCATGAAAACCTCTGGGCTTCATTCATTTCCATGCCTTCTCTCCTTAGCCCTCCTCCCTCTACCCTCCCACCCTTAGCTCATCCTGTCACCGTCTCCTTAGGTTTCCTCTTACCAGAATGTGCTTAGTAGGAATCACAGAGTTTATGCAGTCTTCTCTGAGGGGCTTTGTTCACTTAGTAACATGATTTATGTTTCCTCCATATCCTTTCTTGCATTGGTAACCCATCTCTTTTTAGCACCAACCGATACGCCATTGTCTGGATGTGACAAAATTGCGTTACCGATTAACCTGCTGAAAGACTCTTGCTTGCTTTCAGGGTTTGTCTATTAGGAGCAAAGCTGCTCTAAATATCATGTGCCATGTTTGGGTGTGTGTAAGTGTATGTATCTTCTACTCTTGGGTAAACTCCAAGGGCATGGATGTTGGACCATATGGTCAGAATGGGTTTATCTTTGCAGCACAGTAGCAAACTGCCTCACAATGTGGCTGGGTTGTTTTGCATCCCCACCTGCCGTGAAGGACTGTCTCTTTTGCTTCACATCGTCACCACCCCTTGGTGTTAGTGTCCAATATTTTGGTCATTCTGACAGCCCCTAGTTGCTTAAAGTTGCATTTCTCTGACTACAAATCATGTGGAGCCTCTCTACATATGCCTTCTACCATCTGTGTATCTTCTTTGCTGAGGTGTCTGTTAAGGTCCTTGATTTGTCGTTTAACCAGTTTCTTTTTTCCTTATGGTTGAGATTTAAGGGTGTTTTTTGGGTATATTTTTGATAAGGATCTTTTTAGATATGTCTTTTGCAAGTATTTTCTCCTAGTATAAGAAGCTTGCCTTCTTAGTCTGTTGACACTGCATGTCATGGAGAGAATTTTTTTTCCATTGTTTTTTTCATGAATGAAATCAAACCTGCCCATGGATTTCTCTCATGGATCATGTTTGTGGTGCTCAATGTAAAAAAAAAAAAAAATCGCTACAAGCAGATTCATTTAGCGTTTCCTATTGTTACCTTATATAAGTTATATGGTTTTACCTCTTAAAATTGAGGTCTGTGGTCCACTTTTATTTATTTTTTTTGTGGACAATGTAAAAATTTTGCCTAGAAGTTTTTCTTGTTCCATCACCACATCCTGAAGAGACTGCCTTTTCACCTCTGGGTAACTTCTGTTCCTGTGTCAAAGAGCAGTTGACTGGGTTTGAGGAGGGCTTCTTCTGGGCTCTGTGGTGTTTTTCCAACAAATGTGTCTCTTCTTTCATAAGTGCCACACTGTCTTGCAAAGTCTAATACATCAGTCCTCCAGCTTTGCCCTTTTTCAGCACTGCATTAGCTACTCTGGGTCTTTTACCACACTGTCTAACATTTTGAATAATAAGGATGTTAATGTTCATAAACTAACTTGCTGCCACTTTGATTTGAAGTGTATGGAATCTGGAGGTCGCTTTGGGAAGAAGTGACTTCTTGGTCAGATTTGGTCTTTCTAACAAAGCCTACTCATGCACTTATTTTAATTTCCTTTAATTTCTTTTACTTTCCACTCATTTCTTTCATCAGATGTTCAACGTTTCCTCATATAGATTTGAGGATATTTTGTTACACTTATACGTATTTTCAGTATTTAGAGGGTTGAGCATGTAAATATACTTTGGCTGCACGTTCAACTTCCTCTTCTCCATGGCTGGAAACTAATTAACCTATAAGAACCTTGAATCCTGCCAGTTTATTATAATTACAGATTACTTCCAGAAGTATTTACGTTTCAATCTTTGGCATTTCCTACCAAGATAGTTAGGACATCTGCAAACAAAGAGTATTTCATTTGCTCTGCTTCATACATTTAATTTCATTTTCTAGTACTCTTGCCTTAGCTGAGATTTCTGGTGCAGTGTTAAGTGGAAATGGCGAGAGACGGTGATTTGCTTCATGGGCAACTTTTCAGCTTCTCATTCTTGAATATGGTAGCTATGGGTGTTTTGTGCTAGACATTTATGACATTATGAATTTAAGTTAATTCCTAGTTCAGCTAGTCTTGTATAATCAATAGGTGTTGGGTTGGTGACATGTCTTTTCTACACTGCTCTGATCATATGAAATTTCCTTTCAATCTGTTGAAGTGGTATTATTTCACCTCAGAAATTTGAAGAGGCATACCTAAGATGACTGCTAATTTGTCACGGAGGATTTTTCATCTGGGTTTATGAGAGGCATTATTGTGTTGTTTTCATTTCCAAGAATCTTTTCAGCTATTTGTAGCAGGACAGTGCTGGACTACTAGGAAAACACAGCAGTTACACTCTGTGCTTTATATTCTGATAGATATTATGGAAAGTTTATCATTTCTACTTTAAATGTTTGATGGAATTTTCTGGTAATCTCTTGAAGCCTTGGGGATGTCTTCATTTTGATCATGATTAATTATTAATTTAATTTGTTTAATAGACATAGGCTTAGGCAGCCTATCTATTTCTTCTTGTGTGACAGATTTTTTTCTATCAAGGAACTGATCTGTCTCTTATAGGCTGTTAAATATGTGAGCATAAAGTTGTTCACATATTACTTTATTGTTCTTTTCATGTCCATGCAGTCTGTAGCTGAGTCTCTTATTACAATTGTGATATTAATATTTAGGGTCTCAACATGTTTTTTCATATCCAAGTTACAGTGTTAAGTATTTTATTAATCTTTCAAAGAAATATCATTTGTTTTGCTGATTATTCTCTAGAAACCTCCTGATTCCACTTTATTGATAACTGCTCGAATGTTCTTTCCTTTTCTCTCCGTACTTTTTTCCTCTCTTTTTAGTTTCCTAGTAGGGACAATATGAGTGATTTTAGATCATTCTCTGTTTTCCTTTTTACATCTGCACCTCTGGCATATGGAAGTTCAAGTCTTAGGGGTTGTATCAGTGCTTCAGTTACAAGCTTACACCACAGCCGTGGCAGCTCTGGGTCTGAGCTTGATTATGCCACCTCTCTCATAACTTATGTCAATGATGGGTCATTAACCAACTAAGCAAGGCTGGAAATCAAATCTGCATCCTCAAAGACACCACGGGGGCCTTAATGAGAACCTAGCCACAATAAGAACTCCCAGATTTTTCTTTTCTTATACCTGCATTCAATGCTATAAATGTCTCTTGAAGTATTGATTTCACCACATATAGCAAGTAAAAATATAAATGTAGGTTTTTTACAATATTTCTTCAGTTTCTACTGTAGAGCAAAGAGGCCAGCCACACAAAACACCCATTTTATTTTTGCCTTTATTGTCATGATTTTAGGTGGTGGGTCAAACAAGACGTTGCTGTGATTGACGTCAAAGATCATTTTGCCTATGCTTTCCTCCAGCAGTTTTATGGTATCTGGCCTTATATTTAGGTCTCTAATCCATCCTGAGTTTACTTTTATGTGTGGTTTTCGAAGATGTTGTCATCTTGTTCTCTTAAATGGTTGCCCAGATTTCCTAGCACCATTTACTGAAGAGACTACCTTTCCTCCACTCTATGTTCTTGACTCCTTTGTGACAGATGAGTGGATCATAGCTTCTTGGGTTTCATTCTGGGTTTTTGAACCTAGTCCATTGATCTATATTTCTGTTTGTGGGCTTGTGCCATACTGGTTTGATTATTGTGTCTTGGCAGTATACTCTGAAATCAGGCAGCCTGATCCTGCTAGTTTCATTTTTTTTCTTTTCAGTGCTACTTTGGCTATTTGATATCTTGTGTGGTTCCATGCAAATTTTGTAATTTTTTTTCTATTTCTATGAAGAATGTAACTGCAGTTAGATAGGGATTGCATTGAAGCTTACTATAGGTAGTAGTCTCATTTTGACTGTATTGATTCTTCCCATCTAAGAGCAGGGTATGTGTTGGAGACCTCTGGACTGATGAACTCTGTAGAAAGCAAACTTGGGGAAGTTCCCCTCGTGGCTCAGCAGAAATGAATCTGACTGGGAAACGAGGGTGGGGTTTGATCCCTGGCCTCACTCAGTGGGTTAAGGCTCTGGCACTGCTGTGATCTGTGGTGTATGTCACAGATGCAGCTCAGATCTGGTATTGCTGGGGCTCTGGCATAGGCTGGCAGCTATAGCTCTGATTAGACCCCTAGCCTGGGAACCTCCATATGGCATGGTTGGCCCTAAACTGACAAAAGACCAAAAAAAAAAAAAAAAAAAAAAGAAAACAAACTTGGTACATGTAAAAGCATGAGAAGCCAAGGGATGCTTGAGGTTGCACATCCATAGAAGTAAGCTTGCCAACACAGAGTTCTAAAGTGAAGGGTCTCCTCTCAAAATAAAATAAGGGTTTCATATGTTAACTGTTTTTTTTTCCTTAGGCAACTAACCTATGTCCTAGATGTATACATCTGTGAGTTTTATTGCTAGTAGTCTCCTTAAATGTCACTAAGGAATAGCTTTGACACTCTCTATGCCTGCTTTTGCTCACAAACCTAAACACATCATTTTCCCTAATAAAAGGTCTTTAGGCTAAAGCATAGGGGCCTTTGGTCAGAGAAACAGAGTGCTTCCTGGTTCCCCACTTTTAGAATGCAAAAGAGTCTCCCGTGTTTTAAATGCCTTGCAGTCCCTCTTGAATGATCTCCACTTGACCTGCAGTGCAGGACAAAGCAGAATGGTGCCAAATATGGGTCTGGAAGAAAAGGCCTCTTATGAACTGTAACAAGAGTAAAAAGTTCTTCCATGAGCAGAGGAAAAGCAAAGGTCTCCCAGGAGCAGGAGGAATTAAACTTCAGACAGCAAAGTGGGTAGCCTTGCACTGGATGGAGTTGCGACCATGAGTTGACAAGTAGAAAATTTGCACCAGGATAACAATGGGACAGACTCAATCACAAGGACTTCAACATTATATTCAGTTGCTTAAATGCATGTTTAAGAGTCTGGGGCTTCAGTAACAGAGTCAAAGCTAGAGGAATTGTTAGAAAGTGTGATTAATTATAACCCTTGGTCTCCAGGTGAGGGAACTATAGATACAGAATGTCGGGAATTTTTGGGGAAAATTTAAAGCAAGCCCATCAGTCTTGCGCTTCTCTTTTCTTTTTTTTTTTTCCACATGGGGACTTGTAAGGCATGTTTTGGAACCCTTGATGGAACATAAAGAGAGCCCGTATCTTCTGCTTCGTCTTCCCCTCTGACGAATCCCTTTCTTGATGAGCGTTTAAATAAACCCTTAGCTGTCAAAGCAGCACTAACTCCTCTTCAATCAACTCTAACATCTGCCAGTCTAGAAGATCATGCATATTTAGCAGGCCCTATAAATATTATCCCTGATGCTAAAGTCCCTGGGAAGAGATATTGATTCACACCCTTTTGGATTTTAAGGTTCATAAGGCTTTATTTGTTAGTGTAACACAGAATGGAGGTACAGCTTCCCTTAGTATGAGCATGGTAGAAAGCATGTGGATTCCCCCATTACTCTGGTTGGCACATAGGCCAGAAGTTACAACTCCTATTTCACCCCACGCTTGGGAATTGCCATATGTTATGGGTGTGACCCTGAAGACCAGCAAACAAACAAACAAATGAACAAACCAAAACAGAGCTGATAATATGCTGTCTGGAAGAGATTCCCCTTAGGACAAAAGAGTCATAAAGATTGGAAATTAGGGGATGTTAAAAGATATTTCATATGAATGGAAAAGACAGAAAAGCAGGACTTGCAACACTCAGATCAGACAAAATAGACTGCAAAACAAAGGCCATAAAGAAAGACAAAGAAGGACACAGTCTAAGGACAAAAGGATCCTTTCAAGAAGAGAATATTATGTGCATCAGTAGGTATGCCCCTGATATTGGTGCACCCAAACATAGAAAACAAATACTAAAAAAACATACAAGGAGAAATTGATTGGAATGCAATAAGAGTAGGAGGCTCACCTCAATGGACAGATACTGTAGAGAGAAAATCAATAAACCAAGAATACTCAATGACACAATAGAAAAAATAGACTTGGAATTCCAGCTGTAGGTCAGTGGAAAGGAATCAAACTAGTATCCATGAAGATGCAGGATCCATCCCTGGCTTAGCTCAGTGGGTTCCGAATCTGGCATTACCATTACCCGTGATTGTGGTTAGGGCAGCATTACCAGGCTGACTGGTACCCTAGCCTGTGAATCTCCATACACAGCAAGTGTGGCCCTAAAAATACAAGAAGAAAAAAAAAAAAAGAAGAAAGGCAAGCTTAGTTGACCTTTACAGGGCATTACATACACAAAAAATCAGAATAAATATTCTTCCCATGTGGTGATGGAACATTCTCAACGATTGACCACATACTGGGGCACAAAACTAACCTCAACAAATGCAAGAGTCTAGAAGTGATTCCAAGTATCTGCTCTGACCACAATGGCATGGAACTAGAAATCAACCAGAGGAAAACAAATGAGAAAAAAAACGGACTACATGAAGGCCTAACAACATGCTACTAAGAAACCAATGGGTCAATGAGGAAATCAAAGGGGAAATTCAACAATACCTTGAGAAAAATGATAATGAAAACGGCCATTTCCCATCTAATGAATGCCACAAAAGAAGACCTCAGAGAGAAGTGCATAATAATAGAGGCCCCGCTCAAACAAAGAAGAATATGAAAGCAACATGTAACCGACCATCTAAAAGATTTAGAAAAAGAGGAATGAAGAGTTCCCATCATGGCTTACTGCAAAGGAAGCTGACTCGCAACAATGAGGTCACCCATTTGAAACCTGGCCTCACTCTGTGGGATAATGTATTGAGTTTTTGCCATGAGCTGTGGTGAAGGTCGCTGATGTTGCTCAGAGCTGGCTTTGCTGTGGCATAGGCTGGTGGCCACAGCTCTGGTTTGACCCCCAGCTGGGAACCTCCATATGAGGTGAGGGTGGCCCTCAAACAACACATACATGCCAAAGAGGAATAAACCAAATCTAAAGTCAGCAGGAAGTAGGAAATCACACTGATCAGACTGGAAATCCATAAAACTGAGATGCAAAAAATAAATAAATAAATAAATAATAAAAGGAAAAATCAATGAATCCAAGTCCTGGTTCTTTGAAAGACTAAAGAAAATTGACAATCCTCTGGGAAGATTCATCACGAAGAGGAGAAAATCAACTGAAGTAAACAAAATGAAAAAATGAAATAGGCAGAATCCCAGTGGATACTGCAAAAATACAAAAAAAGAGAGGGAGAGAATGCTAGGAATGTTTCTATGCCAACAAATTTGAAAACCAAGAAGAAACGGACAACTTTCTGGAGACATGCAACCCACCAAAACTGAATCAAGAGAAATTAATTGAACAGACAGATCAATAGAAATGGAATTGAATGTGGTAAAAACAAAACAAACAAACAAACAAAACCAGAAAAATAATAGTCCCTACAAACAGAAGCCCAGGACCAGATGGCTTCACAGGTAAATTCTACCGACATGCAAAGAAGAAGTTGGACACATCCACCTTAATTTTTTTCTGAAAGATTGAAGAAGGAACACACCCAAAGACATTGTGTGAAGCCACCATCCCCCCTAACACAAAATCCTAGAAAAAGATACCACCAAAGAAGAAAATTATAGGCCAATGCATTTGATCAATATAGACACAAACATTCTCAGCAGAATTTTAGCCAACCAAATCCAGCAACATACGAAAAAAGACCATACAGCATGACCAAATGGAATTCTCATCCCAAGTCCACAAGTATGGTGCAGAATACACAAATCAAAAAGCATCATACACCACATTAAGGAAAGAAAAACCAAAAACCATATGATCACCTCTGTAGATGCAGAAAAACCATTTGACAAAGTCCAACATCCATTCATGACAAAAAACTTTTACCAAAGCAGGTATAGAGAGAACATATCTTCACATAATAAAACCAAGTTATGGCAAAACCACAGCCAATATAATGCTAAACACAGAAAAGCTGAAGACCTTCACACTAAAATCTGGAACCCGATGAGCCTGCCCACTCACCACTTTCAGTCAGTTTAATAGGGGAAGTCCTAGCCACAGCAATGAGACAAACAAAAGAAAGAAAATGTATTCAACCTGGAAGAGAAGAATTCCCATTGTCACTGTTTGCAGAAGACATGATACAATATGTCGAATATCCTAAGGACTCCACTCAAACACTCACTCAGACTGATCAATGAATTCGGCAAAGTAGCACAATACCAGGTTAACATTCAGAAATTGGTTACATTCTGTATACGAAAAGTGAAATACTAGCACAGGAATATAAAAACAAAATATCATTTAAAATCACCTAGTAATATTTAAATTTAAACACCTAACAATAAACATGACCGAGGTGGGGAAAGACTTGTATGCTGAGAACCATAAAACATTCACCCAGGAATTTACACAGATTTCAGAGAAAGGTAAAGATACTTTCTACTACTTGACTGGGAAAATTAACATCATTAATACTACCCCATGTAGTCTACAGAATCGTTGCAATCCCTATCCCATTTCCCATGACATTTGTCCCAGAACTAGACAAACAATCCAAAAATAGATATGGAGCCATTGAAGGCCCAGAATTACCAAAGAAATTCTGAGGAACTATAACCAAGCCGGAGGCAGAACTCTCCCAGACTTCAGGCACTATTACACAGCCACAGTCCTCAATACAGAGTGGTACTGGTACCAAAATAGACAGACAGACAATTGGCATGGGAGCGACCCATGGAAATAAACCCAGACACCTATGGTCAGTTCATCTTTAACAAAGGAAGCAAGAATCTGGCAAAAAGACAGGGTCTTCAGCAAGTGGTGCTGGGGAAACAGGACAGCTGCATGTAAACCAATGAAACTAGAACACACCCTCACACCAAGCACAAAAATAAACTCAACATGGCTTAAAGACTTAAACATAGCTGAAGTCACCATAAAACTCCTAGAAGACAACATAGGCAAAACATCAACCGTGCAAATGTTTCCTTAGGTCAGTCTCCCAAAGCAATGGAAATCAAAACAAAAATAAATCTGTGGCATTTAGAAATAAAAATAAAATCAAATTTATAAGCTTTTGGCCCAGCAATGGAAGTCATTAAAAAAAAGAAAGAAAAATAAAGACAAGCTACACAGTGGGAGCAGATGTTGTAACCAAGCAGAGCTTAATCTCCAAAATATGCAAACATGGAAAACTCAATAGAAAAAAAAAAATTTCAGTTGCAGGAGTGTTGAATAGATATTTCTCCAAAGATAGACAGATGGTCAACAGGAACATAAAAATATTTTTGACATCATTTATTATTTGGGAAATGCAAATCATTCTACTATGAGGTCCCATTTCACCCTGGTCAGAATGGCATCAGTAACATTTTAACAAATAACAAATGCTGGAGACAGTGTGGAGAAATGGGTACCCTCCTTCACTGTTGGTGGGAATGTTAATTGGTACAGCCGCTATGGAAACCAGAATGAAGGTACCTCAGAAAACTTAATAGAGAACTACCTACCACACGATCCATCTATCCCACTCTGGGGCAAATATCCAGACAACCAAACATGCCTTGAAAACCATGCATACACCCGCATGTTCACTGAAGCACTATTCATAATAGTCAAGACTAGGAAACCAACTAAAAGTCCATCAACTGATGAATGGATTGAGAGGATGTGGTACATGGAGTTCCCAACATGGCTCAGTGGTTAACAACCCTGCCTAGGATCCATGGGAATGTGGGTTCAATCGCTGGCCTTGCTCAGTGGGTTAAGGATCCAGCATTGCCATGAGCTGTGGTGTATGTAACAGACAAGGCTCGGGTGCGGAGTAGCTGTGGCTGGGGCATAGGCTGGCAGCTACAACTCTGATTTGACCCCCTAGCCTGAAACCTCCCTATGTCTCAGGTGCTGGCCTAAAAAGACAAAAGACATCAATAACTGCTGCAGGTCAACAGGAGATCCTGAAACAGGGGCTGTGCAGCATATCAAACACAAGAGACTCTTTCACACATCAAACACAGGGGACCAGGAGGCACTCTGTTCCACTGAAGAAAGGTCCCTAGGCTTTAGTTCACAAGACTTTTATTAGGGAAAGTGACCTGTTTAGCTTTGTGAGCAAAAGCAGGCATGGGGAGTGTCAAAGCTGTCTCTTAGTGAGATTTAGGGAGACGACTCACAATAAAATCACAGGTGTATACCTCTAGGATACAGTGCAGCTGCCTAAAGGAGAGCATAGTTAATGTATAAGCCCCTTATTTTATTTTGACAGGAGACCCTGCACTTTAGATCTCTGGCTTGGCAGACATGCTTATTGGGCTTTTACCATCACAGGCCTTCCTGGGCTTATCCTGCTTTTGTAAGTAGCAAGTTTGCTTCCTGCAGAGTTCAGCAGTTCAGTGGTCTCCAACATCTTCCCCATTTTTATGTAGTTTTGCCTAATAATAGGATAGCTATATTCTGATTGCAGAGTGTTCATTTGGTGTCTATGGATCAATCTGATTCTGCAAACTGCACAAACAAGAAAAAAATATAAAGATGGTGTCAGACCAATAAAAAAGGAAATGTTTGGATTTTCTAAACAGTTGCAAGGATCTAAAGCCTGGAACTGTGATGAGATAATTTTAATAACCTGATCCTTAGCAGTTTCCAATTGCATAGAACTGAATCATTGCAGGTGTTTTTGTAAAGCCAAAAAATCTAGGGCAGCATGATGTTCACCACAGGCTCCCAGAACATGAGCCTTCATTTTTCTCAATTGGAAAGGCTGTATTAGATTAAAGAGCTATGGAAAAGGAAGTAGTTATAGTGTAATGACAGGGAAATCTATTCATATGTGTGTACATTCCAATTACTTACCATCCAAAAAAATTGCCTCTTCTAAATGATCCAATTCATCTCAGAAGGACAGGCCTACAGGATCTTGCTCATGCCATGATTGTGATGAGTTTTGAACAATATTATTTACAAAAGTATGGGTTTTGAACCTCCTGAGACAGGGCTTGTAGTGGCCTTAGCTACTGAAGCATTATTCCAATAATAGTATATACAGCCCCCAAAATCAAATGAAGCATTCTTTTTCCTCTATAGAGGATCTTTTGAAATATATTAAGTAAAATAGGTAATGAGGTGTTTTGTTCTCAGGATTCAGGGAAATTTAGAGGTAGCCAGATTGCAGTAGGTTGATACATAATCATAATAGATGGATGCCTGTTATATTGTTAACACAATGATGTAAATAGCAATTTGTGCATTGAATATGACATATTGGAGGACTGGAATTAAAAGAGACCTGTATCTCGTTTCCTCCCATAAGCACAACAAGCAGCAAAAGCCCATGTCTGAACCAAGCTAGAAAGAATAAGGGAGGTATCCAATGATATCCAAATGATCACCTTTGTTCATCACAAGTGTAATTTTCAGTGCACAGGGAAACCCTTTGTAAGGCTGTGGCTAATTTCCATTGAGAATTTTGCAGGGGCCCTTTCCAAATTTTAGCTCTGGGCCAGCCAATCCCAAAGCATGCTGATGTATTTGCAAGCTAGAAATTGTCTGAAAGTCTCCTTTCCATTTTCTCTGCCAAGGAATTTTACTATCAGTGGATCCAAATTCTCTGTTAGGTCTCCAATTTATAAGCCTGCTGTTTTGAAGAGAAAAAACTTGAGGTACATGAGTTATGCAATCATCCCATTCTTTTTCTCCATGTATCCAGGAAAGGGCTTGTTTGCAAAGCTTTTTGGGGGCCTTAGTATATTTGTGGTCAGGAGACATGCTTCTACAATATTTTCTTGGCCTCTTTGCTTCTCTTTTCTGTGCTGTAAACTCCATCTAGTCCTGCTTTACTTTACCCCATGTTCCTGCTTGAAAATCAGTTGCCATGCTGACAAATAACTTAGGTGTAAGGACAAAGACCAAAAGGCGTAAATTTGTCATGCAGCCAGCTGAAAGGGGACACAATGCATTGGCCTAGGCATGCCAGACTGGTGCAGGTTGGCATGCCATTTGCACAGCATGATAAGTCCCATCAACATAAGAGAAAACGGAAGCTCATGGCCCCAGGGGGGTTACTAGCTGTCAGTCATTAGCAGAAAATTCATCAGCAAGGAGAAGGAAGTGAAACCCTAGGCAGGCAGGGGCGCCCCAGAGAGTCATGCCCTCTGCAGAACCACCATGATTCTCTAGAAGCTATGTATAGACAGCTAATGCCAAGATTCCTCAAATGCTAATGATTGCTAATTGCCTAAAGCTCAGGGTAAAAGCTTAACCAGCTACCAGCTGTGTGATTTTTATATAATAAAAAACTTCAAAATAATAAAAAAAGAACATATCCTGAACCTACAACCCCCACCTCACTTGATGAACTCCCAAAGAGCACAGTAAAAGCAGTGCAGTTTCTTGAGGTGGTGCTCTTGGTCTCTGAGACCTCTAGTCATCCAGGGTTCCCTCCTTTAACTAAGGTAAATGTCTCTGTGTCTTGCTTTATGTTAATTTCTTCTTAAGTTTCACAGTGCCCATTCTTCAGCCCTCACCTGCTGAGCTGGTCTCAGCAAGCGCTGCCCAACTTGGGGCTTGAAGAATGAAGGGCCATGGCAGCAGTGGAGTTTCATTCCATGGAAGTGCTGTGGAGCCCTGAGAGGAAGGGAAGAATTTTGCATGGAAAAGCTAAAGAAATCCTGAGGGTAAGTCCCCTCGCTCAGGTATTTATGGGGTAACATGGGAACTAATGTAATTGCAGGGAAGTGTTGTCCTTACATTTGTCTGTTAGGACAACTCCTTAAAGGAGGGGGTGCAAAAACAAGTGAAAGTAAGCTTTTGGGGCTTTTTCAGACTAGTAAGAAACATTGTGTTTGATTTCCTGTTAGGAACATTAGATTTAAAAATATGGGCAAAGGTAGGAATGGAACTTAAGATATGGCTTGATAAGGGTGCTCTGATCCCAGGGTCCATTTGGAGTACTTGGAGCTTAATGAAATCAGGGTTAGAACCTCTACAGACTACAGAGAACTTAGAGGAGGAAGAGAAACGGAGGTTACGCCTGTGTTGAGGAACCTAAATATGCCATCCCTGAACAAATTTGTGATAGAGAATCTTTGGATCCTGAGCCTTTGGCTCCAATTTTTTTATGTTGATATTCTCCAGGTGCCTCCTATAAGGAGTGAGGTGCAGAGAACTCATCAAGCCTCTCCTTCTTGTCAGGTTGTAAGGAAAATGAGCATTATCCCTGAGCACCATCTATCAGCCATTCAACAGGGAATTTTACAAGATTGAAGGGAAGGCGATTTGGAGGCTACACATCTAGCCCTTCCAGTAACTGTCAGGGAGGCAATAGTTCCAGAGGCTGATCCCACCAATGCTGATGGAATTTATGAGTTCATTCATGAGCCCTTCCTTTTAAAACTCGTAAAGTATTAAAACAGGCCATGCAAAACTATGGTGTTAATTCTCTCTTTACAAAAGGAATCATGTAGGGAGTAGCTGAAGGAAATCATGTGATTCCTTCTGATTGGCATCATTTAACCCATGCTATGCTGCCACCTAGTGAATATTTGAAGTTTAAGTCTGGGTGGCAAGGTCATGCCCAGATTCCTGCTAGTCATAATCAGGTTAGAAATCTTCCAATTACAACAGAACAATTGTTAGGGGTTGGTTCTTGGAGTAATACTCAGGCCAAATGAGAATGAAGGATTTGGCTATTGAACAGATTAGACAATGTTGCTTAACAGCATGGGGTAGAATTGAATCTAAGGGTCAAAGAAATACTTCTTTTCAAAACATCCTACATGGCCCTAAGGAACCTTATACTGAATTTCTAGCTCAAGTTCAAGAAGCATGAAAATGACAAATTACTCACTCTGAGGTGTATGATACTATTTCGCAAATGTGAGCATATGAACATGCAAACACTGATCTCAAAATGGCCATAGGATTTTTAAAAGGAAAAGCTAACCTTGCCCAATATATTAAAGCCTGTCAGGGAGTGCGGAGGCAGTCCTTTAAGGCCCCAATGCTAGCCCAAGCAGTGGCTAATTTAAATGTTGATAAACATTTTTTCAGAAAAATGTTTTAATTGTGGCAAGACAGGACATACTGAAAAAACAATGTCAGGAGCCCGACCTTCCTTTCACAGAGTTTTGTCAGCTTCTAGTAACAATAAAAAGCAGCCCAGACTATGTCCAAGATGTAAGGAAGGAAATTACTGGGTGAATCAATGCAATGCCAGTGCATCTTTCATATGGATGGAACGCCATTGTCAAGAAATTCCTCATGGGCAAGCTTCCAGCCCCATCAATCAAGGAAGCTTCCCCTAATCAGAACCAGAGCCAAACTCTCAACCAAGGAGGCAGGATTCCCTGGGACTATGCCAGCAGGAATGTTCAACATCACAATAGGTCTCCATGGTTTCTCCTTTCTATGGAAACTCCTACCTCTATTACAACTGAATTGGAAACACTATTATCAGTGGATACTGTAGGCTTTATAGCAGGAAGGCCAGGGCTAACAGAACAAGGGGGTTGTGTTCCCAGTAGGCTATTGGGTAATATAGGGGATGATAGAGAACAGGTGATGGTTTCCACGATGGTTCCATGGAAAATTCAAAAAGGGGATCGGATTGCTCACCTTCTAATTACAACCAAAATACAAAAGGGGAAAGAGAGGAATAGTTTTAGACAAAAGGGTTTCAATACCACAGGAGGGCCAGGAGTGTTTTTTATCAGAACAGGTCCTAGTGGAAGGACACACTTGTCAAATTATCATAAAGCAGGAGTCTCTTAAAGGGCTTTTTGACACGATGCTATATAGAGACAAGCCCAAAAGGCTCAAACCAAAGTTACCAACAAATTCAGGAGAGTAGCAGGATATAAGCTTCACATTCAGAAATCAATCGCATCTCTGTATACTCAAAATGAACGTTTTGAAAAGGAATACACAAGCACACTTCGTTTTAAAACTGCACCTCCAAAAATCAAATACCTGGGAATACACCTGCCCGAGGAGGCTAAGGACCTATGTCCTGAGTGGTATAAAACATTAATCAAGGAAACTAAAGAAGATGAAAAGAAATGGAAAGGTACTCCATGCTCCTGGGTTGGAAAAATTAGCATTGTAAAAACGGCCATACTACCCAAAGCGATCTACAGATTCAATGCAATCCCTATCAAATTATCAATGCCAATTTTCACAAAACAAGAACAAACAATCCACGAATTTATAGGCAACCACAAATGACCCAGAATTGCCCAAGCAAAACAGGAGGTGTAACTCTCCCAGAACCCAAGCCATTTTACAAAGCCACATTCCTCTAGACAGTGTGTTCCTGGTACCAATACGGACAGACAGACCAATGGATCAGAATAGATAACCCAGAAATAAACCCTGACACCTCTGGTCAATTAATCTTTGACAAAGGAGGCAAGAACATAAAATGAGAAAGAGACAGTCTATTCAGCAAGAATTCCTGGGAATCATAGAAGCTACAAGGGAATCAGTGCAACTAGAACACGCCCTCACATGATGGACCAAAATAAACTCAAAATGGCTGAAAGACCTGGATGTAAAACAAGACACCATAAAACTCCTGGAAGAGAATATAGGCAAAAGAGTCTCCGTCCTCAACCTTATGAGTGTTTTCTCAGGTAAGTCTCCCAAAGCAACAGAAATAAAAGAAAAAATAAAGCAGTGGGACCTATTCAAGCTTTTGCACAGTAAAGGACACCACAACGAAAACAAAAAGACAACTGGCTGAATGGGAGAATATAGTTTCAGGTGATGCAGCTGACAAGGGCTTAGTCTCTAAAATATACAAACAACTCATCCAATTCAACCGGAAAAAGCCCACAACCCAAAGGACAAATGGGCAAGAGACCTGAATAGACATTTCTCCAAGCAAGATATGCACATGGCCAACAAGCACTTGAATGAATGCTCAACATCCCTGACTGGTAGAGAAATGCAAGTCAAAAACTACCATGAGATACCACCTCACACCAGTCAGAATGGCCATCATTCCTAAGTCCATAAGTAACAAGTGCTGGAAGGGGTGTGGAGAAAAGGGAACCCTCCTGCACTATTGGTGGGAATGCAAGCTGGGTCACCCACTATGGAGAACAGTATGGAGGTACCTCAGGAAACTATACATAGAACTATCATATGACCTAGCAACCCCACTCTTGGGCATACATCCAGACACAACTTTCCTTAAAAAAAGACACCTGCACCCGCATGATCAATGCAGCTCTATTCACAATAGCCAAGGCATGGAAACGACCCAAATGTCCCTTAACAGACGGTTGGATTAGGAAGATGTGGTATGTATACACAGTGGAATACTACTCATCCATAAAAGAACAAAGCAACTCCATATGCAGCCACATGGATGGAACTAGAGACTCTCATCCTGGGTGAAGGCAGTCAGAAAAAGAAAGACAAATACCATATGATACCACTCATATCTGATCTCTAATATACAGCAAAAAGGAACCTTTCCACAGAAAGGAAAATCATGCACTTGGAGAATAGCCTTGTTGCCCAGGGGGAGGGGGAGCAAGTGGGATGGATTTGGAGCATGGGGTTACCAGGTGCAAACTATCGCTTTGGGAATGGATTAGCAATGAGATCCTGCTCTGTAGCACTGAGAACTATGTCTAGACACTTATGATGGAGCATGATAATGGGAGAAATATTTATGTATCCATGTATATGCAGCTGGGTCCACAGGCTATACAGTGGGAAAAACATATTGTTTTGGGGACATAACAATAAAAAAAGAACAATGGAATTTCATGGTAAAAGTATCCATTCAAGGAGAAGTTATTGCCATCATTCATATACATGCCCCTAATATAGGAGCACCCAGATACATACCACAAATGCTAACAGACATAAAAGGAGAAATTGATGAGAATACAGTCATAATAGGAGACCCCACACATTAATGGACAGACCATCTAGACAGAAAGATCAATAAAGCAACAGAGATTCTAAAGAGAACAATAGCAATATCAGACTTAATTGACATTTTCAGGACACTTCATCCAAATTAACCAGACTATACATTAATCAGAAAGCTCTGATAGAACTTTCTCAAAGATTGATCACATACGGGAGCACAAAACTAACCACAACAAATTTAAGAGTATAGAATTTACTTCAGGTATGTTTTATAACCACAATGGCAGGAAACTAGAAATCAACCACAGGAAAGGAAATGAGAAAAAAACCGACTGTATGAAGACTAAACAACATGGTACTCAAAAACCAATGGGGCAATGAGGAAATTAAGAAGCAAATTAAAAAATACATTGAGAAAAATGACAATGAAAACACAACCATTCCACCTATGGGATGCTGCAAAAGCAGTGTCTAGGGAGAAATTCATAGCTATACAGGCCATCCTCAAAAAATAAGACAAATCACAAATCAAAAACTTAACCCAACATCTAAATGACTTAGAAATAGAACAAACAAAACCTAAAGTCAGCTGAAGGAAGGAAATCAAATATCATCAAGGGACACAATAAAAAGATTCAGAAATAATAGGATAAAGCAATAAAACCAAGAGCAGGTTCTTTGAAAAGGCAAACAAAATTGACAAACCCCTGGCCAGGCTCACAAAGAAGAGGGGAGACAAAAGCCAAAATAAATAACATGAGAAATGAAAGAGGATAAATTACAACACACACTGCAGAAATACAAAAAGCCATAAGAGAATACTATGAGCAATTATATGCTAACCAATTGGACAACCTAGAAGAAATGCACAGCTTCCTAGAGCTGCGCAGCCAGCCAAACTGAATCATGGAAAAAATAGATCAAATGAACACACCAATCACTAGAAATTAAATGGAATAAGTCATCAAAATACATCCTACAAATAAAAGCCCAAGACCAGATGAAGTTATTATCATTCCAATAATAGCAAATATAGCTCCAAGGATCAAAGCAATCATTTTTTTTTCCCTCTGTAGAGGCTCTTCTGAAATACATTATGTTAATTAGGTAATGTGGGGTTTTGTTCCCAAGGTTCAGCAGGAGGTACATTTAGCCAGATTGCAGTAGGTGGATACATCACCATAATAGATGCTTGCCTGTTTTATTTGTTAACACATGATGTAAATAACAATTCATGCATTGTCTATGGTATATCTGAGAACTAGAAGTAAAAGAGACCTATAACTCTTTTCCTACCATAAGCACATAAGAAGCAAAGACACCAGTCTTAATCCAGATAGAATGAATAAGGGAGGTATCCAAACATATTCAGATGATTACATTTGTTTATCATAGTATAATTTACATCCCATAAGGAGACTCTTTGTGAGGCTGCAGCCAATTTCCATTATTTTGCAGCGGTCCCTTTCCAATTTTTAGTTTTGAGCCAGCAAATCCCAAAGCAGGCCAATGTATTTGCAACCTAGAATTGTCTGAAAGTCCCCTTTCTCTTTTCTCAGCCTAAGAATTTTATTATTAGCAGATCCAAATTCTCTGTTAGGTCCCCAATTTATTGCCCTATTGTTTTGAATAGGAAAAACAGAAAACAAAAACTCAAGGTGTATTCACCATGCAATCATCCCATTCTGTTTCTCCCTGTATCCAGGAAAGGGCTTGTTTAGCAATCTTTTCAGACGTCTTAGCATATGTATCATCTAGTGACTATGTTCCTTTGCAAATACTTAGCATTGATAGCAACAACCTAGGGACTTTTCGCCTTGTTCCTTTTGGAGTTTCTATCAACCAGACCTGATTATGCGTAGGCACACTCCAAGGCAAAATTGTAGCATTATGGCTAAGACAAAAAGGCATGGGTACCATGTGTCCTGTGTAATTACACGGGGCACCCTCTAAATGCATATCTGGTAAAGTAGACATTTTTGGATGTGAGAGGAACTGCATATCATTACGTATACTAACGGAGGTTTATCCTCCCCTCTCATAGCTCTCAATAATGGAGGTCTAGGAAAGACTGTATTGTTCCCCATTAGCCCCAGTTACTGCAAGGGTGATGACAGTAACGGTGGCAGTGTGTCGATTTTCAGGATTCATAGGTAGCTTTCCCTGACACAGGGATTCTTCTGCCATGTTAAGTGTCTCCTTCACTTGGACCCAGGTTATTGGCTTGGTATCTTGGGTTCTTGTTGTCATCCTCAGATGGTTGCTGGTATCATCCTTATTTGGTTAGATCCTAGTGTCATAAGTCAGAAGTCATGTGACAGGTGGCCTTCCTTCATGTCACTTTTTATACACCTTACAGGGATCTGGAAAGCTGCAGCCAAAATTTATGGGAAACCACAAGCATAACCTCTACCCCAAGTTATTAAAGCATCAGGACCTTCCCATACGTTTTCTTCAGGTGATTTCCAGTATACTAATGGGGAGGTACCAGGAATATGCTGGCCATAATGCTGTTCTATGGGCATTACTCCTTGATCACTGCACATGAAAAATTTTAAAGTAAGCAAACTTCTCTCAATAATCTTGTGAGGGTGGAGGAGACTTCTTCTTCCCCCCTTTTGCTTTTTTAAGTTGGAGTTTCAATTTATGATGTGCATTTTCTACTATTACTTGTCTTTGGGGATTATAAGGGATGTCAGTGACATGTAAAATTCCCCAGACGTGACAAAATTCAGCAAAAGCCTTACTAGCACAAGCAGGTCGTTATAGCAACGAGGGCTGTGATAAAGGGCTTCTTTTTTTAAGTACCCTCATTTAGTTACCCATTATAGCCTTATTAGGACTGTAGGTGTGCAATCATATCTGAAAACAGGGAAGGTTTTCTTTCCTTCTTTCTTTCTTTCTTTCTTTCTTTCTTTCTTTCTTTCTTTCTTTCTTTCTTTCTTTCTTTCTTTCTTTCTTTCTTTCTTTCTTTCTTTCTTTCTTTCTCTCTTCCTTTCTTTCTTTCTTTCTTTCTTTCTTTCTTTCTTTCTTTCTTTCTTTCTTTCTTTCTTTCTTTCTTTCTTTCTTTCTTTCTTTCTTTCTTTCTTTCCTCTCTCTCTCTCTCTCTCTCTCTCTCTTTCTTTCTTTCTTTCTTTCTTTCTGATCTACCTGCTTTTTACATCTTGTCGTAGTATGTTACCTAGATCTTTCTGGCCATTACTAAGTGGTGATGGCAGACACTTTACTCCATTTCTGGTTTTAGAGGGAAATCGTTCAGCCTTTCATCATTAAATATGGCATTATAGAGTTTTCATAGGTGTTTTAAGTGGAGGAAGTTCACTTCCATTCACAGTTCAAACTTTACATGTTCAAATCAAGACTGAGTGTAGAATTTTGTCAATTTTTTCTTCACTGGCTGTTGTATCAAGTGTTTTTTCCTCTTCCATCAATTTAACATGGCAGAGTGTTTGAATCCATCCACAATGATTTTAGAGTTATCAACCAGTCTTGCATGATTGAAACAAATGGCAGTGATCATGATCTCTGTGCGTGTCTCTCTTGTGTATATATATATCTCCAAGTAAATACTTCGCCTGGGATTCTTTGCATCTGTGGCCATGATGGGATTTGGACTTTTTTTATATTGCTTTTTTCTAATTTTGGAGTAAGGCTAATACTGCCTTCATTAAATGAATGAACATGTGCCCCCCACCCTTTAATGTTTTCGAGGTGATCATAGAGAACTGATGTTAATTCTTACACTGTTTGGTGAAATTTTACAATTTCTATCTCATTATGTAGAATCGGTGTTAATTCTACAAATGATTGGCAAAATACTCCAGTATTGACCATCTAGGTCTGCAGACTTCTCTTAAACATTTTGTCATAAGATGTAAGTAACTTCTTTGGCAACCCTGTGGTATGCAGAATTTCAAAAGCCAGGGACAAAACCCTCACCATAGCAGTGACCTGAGCCACTGCAATGACAATGCCAGATCCTTACCCTTCTGAGCCACCAGGGAACTCCTGAGAATTGAGTATCATTTATAGTGGAGAATTATCTCAACTGTGTCAGTGTATGCTTTCTGAAGAATTTGTTCATATCACCTAGGTGTTAATCTTATATGTTCATAGTATTCACATTTATATTTTTGTTACTATTATTATTACTGCAGGGATGTAGTGAAAGCCCACTTCCTTCTTGATTCTATAAAATGTCTTTCCCTTCTTTTTGTTGGGTAGTTTAGATTTTATCACTTTTATTGATCTCTTGAAAGAATCAGTTCCTTGATTCATCAAAATTTCTTCTTTTTTTTTGGACTTTTTCCCAATTCTTTGGCTGTTCCTGTGGCATATGGAGGTTCCCAGGCTAGGGTTCAAATCAGAGCTATATCTGCTGGCCTATGCCAAAGCTACAGCAACTCAGGATCCACGCCATGTCTGCAACCTCTACCACAGCAAAATGCAATGCCGGATCCTTAACCCACTGAGCAAGGCCAGGGACTCAACCCACAAACTCATCTTTCCTAGCCAGATTCATTAACTACTGAGCCACAATGGGACTCCTCATTAAAATGTCTTGTTTCTCTTTCCTTGCACTTAATTTTTTAAACTTTTAAATTGATTTCCTTTTATCCTTTAGGCCCTTTTTTTCTTTATGTAGTTCCTTGAAGAGGATGTTTAGATTAGTAACAGACCCATTTTATCTTTTCTAAAGTTTGCATTTTGTGTCATGAATTTTCCTCTCAGCTGCATATATATCTCAATTGATAGGCTGTAGTTTCTTTTTTCTTTCATTGAGGGTAGGATTTTGCTTTTCTTGACAGTTCTTTGACCCTGGGCTTGGGAAAAGATTCTTGCTTGAACTGTGGACTAGCTTCCAAGTGTGTGGTGCTTTTCCTATTCTGCTTATCTTACTTTTGTACACTATGGCTGGACAGCCCATTGCATGGTTTTGAATCTTTCAGTTTGTTGAGGTGTAGTTTTTGGCATAGGTGTAGGATTCATGGGCCCTTGGACATAGTGTGTATTCTGAGTTAGGTAGAATGTACTATAAAGTTAGACTGTCTTGGTTAGTGATGTTTATTTTTCCTTTTTTTAATAGCTGCACTCATGACATGTGGAAGTTCCCAGGCTAGGCATCAAGTTGTAGCTGCAGTTGCCAGCCTATGCCACTGCCATAGCAATGTTGGGTCTGAGCTGTGTCTGTGACCTGTGGCAATACTGGTAGCTTTAACCCGCTGAAGGAAGCGAGGGATCAAACCCTCCTGGAGACTCTGTATGGGTCTTACCCTGCTGAGCCACAGTGGGAACTCCTGGTATTGTTGAGTTCTGCATCTTTGTTAGTTTTCTGCCAAGTTCTATGAACTGAGTATAATATGGAAGTGTCCTGTTGTAATTTTAGATTTGTCTATTTCTTCCACTCTTTTAGGTTTACTTCACATGTTCAGGAACAAAGACATCCCAGATTGCAGTGTTGTTTTCTTTAGGGTTTTGTTCATTTATCATTATACAGTATCTTTCCATGATATTATCTTTTCTCTGATCTGATTTTTCTAATATTAATAGGTTTAAGTATTCTTGGTTTTCTTTCATCAATTTTTCTTTCTATCTTTGTTCCACTTTTCCCTTTCAATCGGTCTCGATTGTTTGATTGAAATGAATTTCTTCTGAACAGGCTGTAAGTGGATCATGTTTTCGATTTCTGCTGATCTCTTTATGTTGTTGTATGAGTTAATGACAATTATGTCATGGCTTTCTAAAAATTATTGTTATGATTGTGGGCTACTTGAAGAGAATTTCAAAATCTGCTTTGATATACTTACATTAAAAAAACAAGGTTGTCCCTGGGCATGTGGAAGTTCCCAGGCCAGGTATTGAATCTGAGCTCCAGGTGCAATCCTATGCCACAGGGAGAATGCAGGTTCCTTGAACACTCTTTGCCAGGCAAGCCATAGAACATGCCCCTCTGCAAGGATGCAAGATGCTGCAGTTGGATTTTTAACAGACTGCATCACAGCCAGAATACCTACTTGTAACATTTTTCAATGTATGTCTGGGTATCATTTGTGGTGGTTGTTCTAGGTATTATATTGTACATTTACAATTTATTATGGTCTACTGCTGCTATGTTTTTTTACAAATTTGAGTAAAGCATAGAAACCTTACCTCCTTTTCAATCCCTTAGCATGTCCCTGAATGTAATTGTCTACTCTCTCTGCATACATTTAGCCTATTTGGTATGACATACTTTCTTTGTCTTTTCATGGGGGGCACACACATGGCAAATGGAAGTTCTAGAACTAGGGGTCAGATGGCATCCATGGCCACAGGCCTATGCCACAGCAATGCCAGATCCTTAACCCACTGAATGAGGACAGGGATGGAACCCACATCCTCATGGACACTAGCAGGGTTCTAAAGTCACTGAGGCACAGGGAAATTCCAAGTAGTATGCATTTTTAATTGTGTTACATTTAGTTCCATATTTACCTTTGATTCTTACATATTGGAGTTTTGCTGATATTAAGGAAACATGCTTCATAAGTTTTTCATGAGCATCAAGCCTGTTCATGACTGCTTATTTTTAAGCACTTTTATGGTAACATTGGCATTTGTCCATCACCTTTTTTCCTTCACATTGAGGGCTTCATTATTGTGTCCTGAACTGCAGGTCAAAAACAGATCCTAAAAGACAGACTGCATGGCATAAAAAACACACAAGGTAAGTTTACCTTTTAAAAGGGGGGGACAAGGAGGCACTCTCTTCTGCTAACAAAGGTCCCTAGGCTTTATCCCACAAGACTTTTATTAGGGAAGGTGACTTGTTGAGGTAAGTGAGCAAAAGCAGGCATTGGGAGTATCAAAGCTATCACTTAGTGAGATTTAGGGAGACTAATAGCAATGAAAATCACAGGTGTATGCATCTAGGATATAGCGTAGCTGCTTAAAGAACAATGTAGTTAACATATAAGCCCCTTATCTTATTTTGACAGGAGACCCAGCACTTTGGAACTCTGTGTTGGCAGACAGGCTTATCTGGCGTTTGCCATCACCAGCATTCTGTGGCTTCCTGTGCTTTTGCACATACCAATAAGTTTGCTTTCTTCAGAGGTCATCAGTACAGTGGTCTCCAACATCTTCCCCTTTATTATTTACATGTTGCCTAAGAACCACCATAGTAAACTTTGGTTGCAGAGTGTTCATTTGGCTTCTAAGGATCAATCTGATTCTGCAGACTGCACAACAAAGGAAAAAATGTAAATATAGTGACAGAACAGCAATAAAGGAAATCTTTGGATTTTCAAGCCAGGTGTGAGGATCAAAATCCTGGAATTATGATAAAATACTTTGAATAACCTGACCCTTAGAAGTGTCCAATCACATGGAGCTAAATTCTTGAATGTCTTTGTGTAAGGTAAAACTATCTAGCATAGAATAATATTGACCATAGCATTATGTTGGTAGCATTCAGACACCCAAAACTTAAGCCTTAATTTTTCCAAATTGTAGAGGCTGTTAATAACTTAAGAGGAGTGATCTCAAGTAGTTATATTACAATGACAAGGGAGTTCCATTTGTGGGTGCATATACTCCCCAGTTCTGAACCCATTCAAAAATTGCATCTTTTAAACTATCCAATTCATCTCAGAAGACCAGGTATAAGGAATGTTACCCACAACACAATTGTGACAAGATTAGAACAAGATCATTTAAAAATGTATGGGTTTGAACTGTCTGAGACAGGGCTGTAGCAGCCATAGCTACTGAAGTTATGATTCTAATAATAGTAAATAGAGCTCCAAGAAACAAACCAATCATTTTTTTCCTCTATAGAGGGCCATTTGAAATATATTATGTAAAGTGGGGTTTTGTTCCCAAGGTTCCACAAGATTTACAGATAGCCAGAGAGCAGTAGGTTGAGAAGTAATCATAATAGAGGGATGCCTGTTGTATTTGTTAATGCATGATGGAAATAACAATTCCTGCATTGACTATGCTATATCTGATGACATGAATTCAAAGAGAGCTGTATCTCCTGTCCTACCATAAGCACATAAGGAGCAAAGACAGAAGTCTGAACCCAGCTAGAATGAAGTAGGGAGATGTCCAAAGGCATCTAGATGATTACATTTGGTTACCATAAGTATAATTTGCATCTCATAAGGAAACTCTTTGTAAGGCTTCACCTAATTTCCATTGAGTATTCTGCAGTGGCCCTTTCCCAATTTTAGCTATGGGCCAGCCAATCCCAAAGCATGCTAATGTATTTGAAAGCTAGAATTTCTCTGAAAGGTCCCTCTCCATTTTCTCAGCCTATGAAAATTATAATTAGCAGATCCAAATTCCCCATTAGGTCCCCAAATTATTGCCCTATTGTTTTGAATAGAAAAAACACAGGGTATATTGGTCATGCAATCATGCCATTCTGTATCTCCCTGTAACCAGGAAAGGGCTGGTCTACAAACCTTTTTGGGGGATTTAGTATACTCATTGTCAGGACACATCATTCTACAGTCTTTTCTTAGCCTCTTTGCTTGCATTGTCTATGCTGAAATATTTCAAAATATGACAAGACACCATCAAAATCCAGGAAGAGAACATAGGCAAAATATTCTCTGACCTTAACCATAACAAATATTTACACAGGTCTGTCTCCCAAAGCAACAGATATAAAAGCAAAAATAAACCAATGGGACCTAATCAAGATGACAAGATTTGGCACAGCAAAGGAAATCAAAACAAAACCTAAAAGACAACTTACAGAATAGGAGAAAGTAGTTTCAGGTGATGCAACTGACAAGGGCTTAATCACTAATATATACGAACATCTTTTACAATTCAACCACAAAAAAGCCAACCAATGGAAAAATGGGCAAAGGACCTGAACAGATATTTCTCTAAGGCAGATATACAGATGGCAACAAGCACTTGAAACTATGATCAACATCCCTGAATACTAGAGAAATACAAATCAAAACTGCCATTAGATACCACCTCACACCAGTCAGAACGGCCATCATTTATAAGGTCTGCAAGTAACCAGTGCTGGAGGGGTGTGGAGAAAGGGGGCTCTCCTGCACTCTTGGTGGGAATGTACGCTGATACCACCATTATGGAGGGACCTTAGAAAACTATACACAGAACTACCATATGACACAGCAATCGCACTACCATATGACAAAGCAGTCCCACTACCACATGACACAGCAATCTCACTCTTGGGCATATATGTGGACAAAACTTTCTGTCAAAAAGCACATGCACTGACATGTTCATTGCAGCACTATTCACATTAGCCAAGGCATGGAAACAACCCAAATGTCCATGACAGATGATTGGATTAGGAAGAGGTGGTATAAAAGTGCAATGGAATACTATGCAGCCATAAAAAAGAACACAATAATGCTATTTGCTGCACCATGGATGGAACTAGGGACTCTCATCCTGAGTGAAGTATGTCAGAAAGAGAAAGACAAATATCACATTATGTCACATATGAGGAACCTAAAGTAGATCACAAAGGAACATTTCTACAGAAGTGAAACTCACATTTTGGTGGACAGACTTGTGGTGGCCAAGGAAGAGGGGGAGGGAGGGAAGGATGGGAGCTTGGGTTTAGTAGATGTGGTCTCTTGTCCTTGGAATGGACAGGCAATGAGCTCCTGTGTGTAGCACTGGGAACTATGTGCAGGGACTTATGATGGGGCATGATAATAGGAGAAAGTAGAGCATATACATGTATGAGTAACAGGGTCACCATGCTGTCTGGTAAAAAGAAAAAATGTATTTGGGGAAAAAAACACTCTCCATGAAATAACCTCAACTTAATAAATGTCATATATGGTATACCCTCAGCTATCAAAATGCCCAATGTTGAAAAACTGATAGCAACTCTTTTAAGAGAAAACAGTGTCCATTCTCACCATTTTAATTCAGCTTGGCACTGGAAGTTATAGCCAGATCACTAAGACAAGAAAATAAAAATTAAAGAAATCCAGGCATCCCCACTGTGGCACAGTGGAAACCAATCCAACTAGTATCCATGTGGATCCAGGTTCCATCCCAGGCCTCACTCAGTGGGTCTGGGATCTGGGGTTGTGGTGAGCTCTGATGTAGTTTTCAGACGTGGCTCAGATCTGGTGTTGCTGTGGCCGTGGTGAATGCTGGCAGCTGTAGCTGGGATTTGACCCCCAGCCTGGGCTCTTTCACATGCCACAGGTGAAGGCATAAAAAGCAAGACAAAAGGAAGAAAGAAAAAATCAAGAAAGAAATCCAAACAAAACTTGTCAGGTTTGCGGATGACATAATGCTGAACATACACTATCCTAATGATGTCTCCCAAACCTATGAATAAATCAGTGAATTCACTCAAGTTTTGCAACATCGATAGTAATCAAGAGAAATCAGTTGAACCACCATAAATTCATTGAAAATACGTGCTCATAAAGAGAAATAAGAAAATATTCCTTAAAAGGATGGGAATGCTACAAAATTGTATTGTGATGATTGCTGAAAAAATATAATGGAAAAAAATTCATTGCCTAAATAAAAAATGAAGGCTTTGGACATTTGAGGTCTTTCCGTGTTTCCATACCATAACATTATTTTAATTATTTTTCTTTGATGGTGCTTTTGTTAGGAATTACATTGAATCCATACATGGATTTGGGAAGTACGGCCATTATAACATTCATTCTTGTAAGCTGTGAGCATGGCTTCCCTTTTCATTTATTTATGTCTTCAGTTGCTTTGACAGTACCTTATATTTTGTAAGGCACGGATCTTCATTTCCTTGGTTGAATTTATTGTTAAGTGATTGTGAGGAATGCTATTGTAAATAGGATTGAAAAAACTTTTTCAGGTATTTATTTTTTGGGTATACGACACAACAGATTTTTCTGTGTCTGTTTTGTATCCTGCCATGTTTGCCAAAATCATTTATTTATTGTTTGTTGCTGTTTTTGTGGTGGTATTATTTTCCACACATAAATTATAATGTTTACAAACAGAGACAGGTCACTTCTTTTTTCCTGACTAGGACAGCTTTAATTCTGTTTCTTGCCTAATCATTCAAACTGTGGGTGGTGGTGAGAGGAGACACTCTTATTCCTTGTCTTAGAGGAAAAGCTTTCATTTTTCATCACTAAGTATGTTTGGGGTCATGTTATGACTAAGGCCTTGGTCTTAACCCAGTTTATCCACAATTTTGGGGACCCTCCCCACACCTAGATCATATTTTTTTTATCATAAAAGAATGGTAGAATTTTTAAATACTTTCCTGCAGATTGTGATCTTTATCCATTGTCTCTTTAATGCGTGCTCATGGATTTTCTTTTTTTTTTTCTTTGCATCATGTGTAAGTTACTTACAATGCTATGTAGGCTTCCCATGAATATTTAGATGTAATAATTTTTCATATATTACACTCCATTTAAAGCTATTATAAAATTTTGGCTCTATCCCTGTGCTATACAATATACCCTTGTAGCTCATATATGTCATATGTCATAGGCTCTGCAACTTAATCTACCATATCTGCTTTGCCCCTCCTCACGTTCCTTGCCCTGTTGGTTGGTAACCTCTAATTGTGCCTTTGTATCAGTGTGCCTGTTTCTATCTGGTTATATTGTCCTCTTGTTCTGTTTTTGATTTCACCTGTAAATGGTAACATGCAGCCTCTGTCTTCCTCTGTGATGTATTTCCCTGAGCATAATAGCCTTCATATGGATCCTCTTGCTGCAAATGGCAGAATTTCATTCCTTTTCATGACTAATATTCCTTTGTGTGTGTATATACATATATATATATACCAGATCTTCTTTATCCATCCATCTGTGGATGGACACTGAGGTTAGGCCATATCTTGGCGATGGTAAAAAATGCTGCTGTGAACATTGGGTTACATATATTTATTCTTATAAGCTGGTTTGGGGGGAGGTGTGGTATATACCCAGAGTGATAGATGCCCAGGAGAGGGATTGCTGGATCAAAGGGTAATTCTACTTTCAGATTGCTGAGGAATCCCCATATGGTTCTCCACAGTGATTGAACCAATTTACATTCCCACCAACCACCGTTCCCTTTCCTCCACACCTTCTCCAGAATTTATGGTTTGTAGACTTCATTCTGGCTGGTGTCAGGTGGTGCCTCCTAGTGGTTTTGATTTGCATTTCTCTACTAATGAGTGATGCTGAACATCGTTGCATGTGTTTTTGGACCTTCTGTATGTCTTGATTTGGAGAAATGTTTGTTTAGATCACCTGCCCAATTTTTGCTGGGGTTGTTTCTCCTTTTTTTCTTTTTTCTACTGCGCTGTAGAAGTTGTTTATAAATTTTGGAGATTAATGCCTTTTCAGTCGCTTCACTGGCAGATAGTATCTGATATTCTGTGGGTTGCCTTTTCATATTTCTTAGGGCTTCCTTTGCCATGCAGAAACTTTTAAGCTTAATTAAGTCTCATTTTTTAATTTTTGGTTTTACTGTCATTAGTCTAGGAGGTGGATCTGAGAAGATGTTACTGTGGTTTATATCAAAGAGCATTAGACCTATAGTTTCCTCTAAGTGTTCTATAGTGAATCTGGTCTTATAGTTAGCACCTTCACCCATTTTGAGGGTTTTCATTTGTTTGTTTGTTTATAGTGTTAGGAAGTGTTCTAAATTCATGCCTTTATATGTGACCGTGCTCTTTCCTCAGCACCATTTAGTGAAGGGTCTGTCTTTTCCTCCACTCTATATTCTTGCCTCCTTTGTCATGGATTAGCTGATTGTAGGTGTGTGGGTTTAATTTTGGGTTTTCTATGCTGTTTCACTGATCTAAATTTCTATATTTGTGCCAGCCCCATAAGGATTTGATGACCATAGCTGCATGGTATAGTCTGAAGTCAGGGAGCCTCATTCCTCAAGCTCTATTTTTCTTTCTCAGGATGGCTTTGTCTACTCAGGGTCTTTTGCACTTCCAAACAAACGTTCAGATATTGTGTTCCATCTCTGTGAAAGTGCCCTTGGTACTTTGATGGGGATTGCATTGAATCTGTAGATTTCCTTGGGTAGTATAGCCATTTTGATAATATTTATTCTTCCAATCCAAGAGCATAGTATATCTTTCCATCTGGTTTTGTCATTGTGGATTTCTTTCATCAGTGCCTTAAGTCTTCATAGTTCAGGACTTTTGTCTCTTTAGGTATGATTCTTCCTAACTACTGTTTTTTTTTTTTTTTTGGCTTTGTGCCTTTCCTAGTGCCTCTCCAGTGGCATGTGGAGGTTCCCTGTCTAGGGGCTCTAACTGGAGCTGTAGCCACCACCTACACCAGAGCCACAGTAATGCCTGATCCAAGATGTGTCTGTGAACTATGCCAAGGCTCACAGTAACACCAAAATCCTTAGGCCACTGAGCAAGGACAGGGATCAAACCTGCAACCTCATGGTTCCTAGTCAGATTCATTGACCACTGAGTCACAACCGGAACTCCTCTTCCAAAGTATTTTATTCTTTTTGATGCCATGGTAAATGGGAATGTTTCCCTCATTTCTTTTTCTGATTTTTCATTGTTAGCATACAGAAATGCAGTTGATTTCTGTGTATTGATTTTGTATCCTGCAGTGGTGCCAAAGTCCTTGATGAGCTTGAACAGTTTTCTGATAGCATCTTTAGGATGGTCTAGGTATAGCATCATGTCATCTGCATACCGGGACCGTTTTACTTCTTCCTTTCCAATTTGGATTCCCTTTGTTTCTTTTTTTCTCTGATTGCCTGTGCCTTGGACTTCCAAAACAGTGTTGAATCATAGTGGCGAGAGTGGACATCCTCATCTTATTCATGATTTCTGTGGAAATTCGTTTGGCTTTTCACCATTAAGAATGGTGTTAGATCTGGGTTTGCCATCTATGGCCTTTATCATGTTGAGGCAGGTTCCCTTTAAGTCCACTCTGTGAAGGGTTTCTCTCAGTAATAGGTGTTGGATTTTATCAAAGGCTTTTTCTGCTTCTATTGAGAGGATTGCATGGTTTTTCTTTTTCAGTTTGTTAATGCGGTGTATCACACTGCTTGTTTGGTTTGTATGGAAGACTCCTTGCATTCCTGGGATAAGACCCACTTGGTCATGATGTGCAATCCTTGTAATGTATTGTTGGACGCAGTTTGCTAGTATTTTGTGAGGATTTTTACTTTGACGTTCATCAGTGAAATTAGCCAGTGATGTTCTTATTTTTACGATATCTTCATCTGGTTTTGGTATCAGGGTGATGGTGGCCTCATAGAATGACTTTGGGCATATCCCCTCCTCTGCAATTTTTAGGAAGAATTTCAGAACATGGGTGTTAGCTCTTCTCTCACTGTTTGATAGAATTTGCCCGTGAAGCCATGTGTTCCTGGACTTTTGTTTGTTGGAAGTTTTTAAGTCATGGTTTGGAATTCAGTACTTGTGACCAGTCTGTTCATCTTCTCTCTTTTGTCTTCATTTAGTCTTGGAAGGTTGTACTTTTCTAAGAAATTGTCCACTGCTTCTAGGTTTTCCATTTTATTGGCACATAGTTACAGGTAGTAATCTCCTCTGATCCTTTGTACTTCTGTGAGGTCCATTTTATCTTCTCCTTTTTCATTTCTAATATTACTGATTTGAGTCCTTTCTCTCTTTTTTTCATGATAAGTCTGGCAGAGGGATTTTCAATTTTGTGGATCTTTTCAAAGAACCAGTTCTTAGTTTCATTGATCTTTTCTATGGTTTCCTTCATTTCTATTGCCTTAATTTCTCTTCTGCTCTTTATGCTTTCTTTCCTTCTCCTACCTTTAGGTCTTGTCTGTTCTTCTTGCTCTAGCTGCTTCAGATGTAAAGTTAGCTGCTTTATTTGAGACTTTCCCTGTTTCCTGAGGTAGGCTTGTATGGCTGTAAACTTTCCTCTTAGCACGGTTTTTGCTGCATCTCATAGGTTTGGAGTGTCATATCTTTGTTGTCATTTGCTTCTGGGTACTATGCAATTTCCTCTTTGATGTCTTAAGTGACCCATTGGTTGTTTAGTAGCATGCTGTGTTGTCTCCACATGTTTGAGTTTTTGCATGCTTGTCTTGTTGATTCCCCATGGTATCGCACTGTGGTCAGAAAAGATGCTTAATGTGATTTCAACTTTCTTAAAATTACCAAGGCTTGAATTGTGGCACAGAATGTGCCAATCCTGGAGAATGTTCCTTGAACTTGAGAAGAATGTGTATTCTGTTGCTTTTGAATGGAATGTCCTATCACTGTCTATTAAGTCCAGGTGGTCTAACGCTTCATTTAGGGCCTGTGTTTCTTGTGGATTTCCTCCCTGGGTGACCTGTCCGTTGGTGTAAGTGGGGTGTTGAAGTACCCTGCTATTATTGGGTCCTTTTCAATTTCTCCTGTAAAGGTTGTTAGCAGCTGCCTTCTATATTGAGGTGATCCTATATTGGCTGCATATGTATTTACAATGGTTATATTTTCTTCTTGGCTTGATCTGTGATAGTTACCCTTCTTTGTCTTTTAGAATATATTTTATTTTAAGGTCTGCTTCATCTGATATGGGTATTGCTACTCCAGCTTTTTTTTGTTTTTTTCTGATTCCTGTTTGCATAGGATACTTCCTTCCAGCCTCTCACTTTCAATTTGTATGTGTTCCCAGATGTGAAGTGGGTCTCCTGCAGAGAGCATGTGTATGGATCTTGCTTTTGTATCCATTCAGCCAGGCTATGTCTTTTGGTTGGGACATTCATTCCACTTACATTTAAGGAGGTCATGGATATGTGTGGTCTCACTGCCATTTTATTAGCTCTTTTGGATTTGGTTTTGTCACTCTTTTTCTCATCCCTTTTTCTTTGGTTCTCTCCTCATGTCACTGGATGACTGTCTTTAGTGTTGTATCTGAGTTGTGTTTTTTTTTTTGTGAGTGTATCAATGGTAGGTTTTTGGTTTCCCATTGCTCTGAAGCTTTGATATAGGTTTCCATATACTTTCATGATTGTTTAAGGTGTTGGTCTCTTAACTGCAAGTGCATCTTCATTGTCATGCATTTGTGCCCTCCTCTTCTCCTGATTTCTGCTTTTGGCAGCAAATTTGTGTGTGAATGATTTCCCACCTCTACTGAGTATATGCCTTTACTGGTGAGCCTTGCCATTTTTGGTATTTTGTTTCTAGATGTGACCTTTTCTTTTCTGCCTAGAGAAGTTCCTTTAGTATTTGTCTTAAAGCTGTCTCAGTGTTGTTGAGGCCTCTTAGATTTGCTTGTCTAAAACATTTGACTTCTGCTTCAAATCTGAATGAGAATATTGCTGGGCAAAATAATCAGTGTTGACGGTTTTCCTCCTTTCATCACTTTGAGTGTATCATGCCACTCCCTTCTGGCCTGCAGGGTTTTATGCTGCAAATTCCCCTGATTATCATATTGGGGTTCCTCTGTGTGTTATTTGTTTCTTTTCCCTCTGCTTTCAATACTATCTCTGTCTTTAATTTGGGTCAGTTTGACTAATGGGTGTCTTGAGGTATTCCTCCTTGGGTTTAGTTTATATGGTACTCATGGTGCTTCCAGGATTTGAGTGAGTGGTGCAATTCCCATGTTAGGGAAGTTCTGGGCTATTATCTCTTCAAACACATTTCCTGTCCCTTTCTCTCTCTCGTCCCCTTCAGGCACCCATACACTATGGGTGTTGGTGTGTTTAATGATGTCCCTGAGACCATTCTTTATTTATTTCCACTGGTCTGAACCATTCTTCATCATTCTTCTGTCGTCATGGTGCCATTGGTTGCTGCTAATGAATTTAATCTTTCAGTTATTGCATTTTGCCTCTGTGCTTGCTTAAGTGTCAAGTGGTGTATTGCTTTGCTCCAAGTGTGCTGTAAATGATCAGTTTTTGCCTCCAGTTTATTCCCAATGTCTCCCATCATCTTCAGCATCACCAGTCTAAAGGCCTTTTTCCTGGAGGCTGAGAATCTCCAGATCAATTTGCTTTTTCTTCTGGGAGGGGTTTATTGCTCCCATATCAGATTTCTAGTTCACTGCAATTTTATAGGTTTTTGGTGTGATGTCATATTTGCTGGCAATAGAGTTGTAGCCTCTCTTATTTCTGATGTCTTCTCCCCTTATGGTTGAAGTTGGCATTGGGGCTTGATCTAGGCTTCCTGATGTAAGGCACAGGTACCTGCCCACTGGTAGATGGGGCTGATTGCTATCCTTCAGGAGGGTGGGTGTGTGTCTCTGCATGAGATTGGAGGTGGCTGTGTGCTGGGGGGCTTTTAAGGCAGCCTGTTTACTGATGGGTGGGGCTGCAATCCAAGCTGGATTTTTCTTTCACCTGGGGCCATCTCAGTAATGATGGGAGGGGCCAGATTTTCCCAAAGCAGTCACTTCTAGAGGGACACATACTGATGATGACTATTCCTGAGATATTTGCCTCCAATGTCATTCCCCACAATGAGCCACAGCCACTTCCAGTTTTCCCAGGAGGTCTTCCAAGAACTGCTGTCAGGTCCAACTCAAATTCCTATGGAGCAACTGCCTTGCCCTGGGACCCAGTGTGCCCATGAGAGCCTGTGTGTGCCATTCGAGAATGTGGTAAACATTTCCCCTAGACTTATAGAGGTCCAGTGCACTTGCCCCACTTATCTTCAATGTCAGATGCTCCAGGGGCTCTTTCTCCCATTGTCACACCCCTAGGCATGGCTACCTGATGCTGTACTCGCATCTCTAACTCCTGTGGGTGAGTCTCTATGATATAGTTACTTTCCAGTCTGTGGGTTACCCTCCAGTGTGTATGGGGTGGCTTATATCATGTAGTTGCTCCCCCTACCATCTTGATGCGGCCTCTTATATGTTATCAGGAGTAGGACATACTTTTGAATGTTTCCAGTCCAAGTGTTTGAAGGTTGTACAGTATTTGTTTATCATATTTTTCTTTTCTTTTTCTTTTTTGGCACCCAAATCATTCTGTATGCCAAAGGTAGAACATGACACTTAAGGCTTTTAAACTATACTTCAAGGCTAAGCAAAATGATATGGATTATGTAGAGAGGATTACTCATATACCAATCAAATAAAAAAAGCCATAAACATGGCTTAGAAATAAACATATGCTTACATGGTTAAAAAAATTTTTGATAAGGGAGCCAAAAATACTCTTGAGGAAATGGCTACTTCAAATATTTTGTGAACATATGAATGTTTCAAAGAATGAAAAATCTAGCAATTGTAGCAGATTGTGTATGCTTATGAATATGAATTTTGCATGAGCTTTGTATGTTCCAACATAAGGGGAATCAACATCCAGCTGAAATAACCTCAATGTTTGTGGACTTATAATCACAAGTTGTACATGTAACACCTGCCAGAGAAGTAATCTTAAAAAAGAGTAATGCGTTTAAATGAGTGAAAGTGAAAACAAGGACCTTTATTTTAAAAAGTAAAAGGTCATAGGCAATGATGAGGAAGGATTTATTTCAGGGATACAGAGATTTGTCAATATCCACAAATCATTGGTATGGTAATCCACAGCAACAAAAAAAAAAAAAATAAAAACGATGTGATCATCTCAATAGGAGCAGCAAAACTTTTTGACAAAATTCAACATCAATTCCTGATCTAAAAAAAAATCAACATGCCAGAGAGTGTGTATAGAGCAGAACTAACTCAATATAATAAATCGTGTTGTTGGAACCCCACAGCTAACATGATTCTCAATGGGGGAAAAGTGAAAGCATTTACACTAAGGTCAAGAACAAGACAATGATGTCCATTTTCACCAACTCTATGCAACATAGCTCTGGGAGTCATAGCTATGGCATTCAGAGAGGAAAAGCAATAAAAGAAATCCCAGTTGGAAAATAGGTACAATTATTGCTGTTTGCAGATGCCATGATTCTACACATGAAAAACCCTAAAGACATTACCAGAAAACAGTTAGAACTCAACAATGAACTTGGTACAGTTGCAGGATAGAAAATCAATACAGAGAAATCTACCACATGTCTATCTAAGGACAATGAAAGATTAGAAAGGGAAATCAGGGAAACTATGCCATTTACTATCACATCAAAAGATCAACCACCTGGGAATTAAGCTACCTAAAGACACAAAGACCTGTACTCTGAAAACTCTAACATAACGTTGAAGGAAACCAAAGATGACACCAATATATGGGAAGATATACCTATACCATTGTCTTAGATTGGAAGCATCAGAAAGGGTCAAAATGAGAACACTACCTAAGGCAAGCTTCAATTCAATCCCTAGCAAATTGCACGTGACATTCTTTACAGAACTGGAACAAAATATCACAAAAGTTGCCTGGAAACACACAAGATCCTGACTAGCCAAAGCGGTATGGAAAAACAAACGAATGAACAAACAAACAAACAAAAACACACCAGAACTGGCTGAATCAGGCTCCCTCACTTCAGAGTATACTGCAAAGCTACAGTAATCACAACAGTGTGGTACCAGCACACAAACAGAAACATAGATCAATGAGCTAGCCTAGAAAACCCAGAAAGAAACCCAAGCAGCTGTGGTCCACTAATCTATCCCAAAGGAGGCAAGAACACACAGTGGAGGGAGGACAGTCTCTTCAATAAATGGTGCAGGGAAGACTGGACAACCACATTTCAGAGAATGAAATTAGAACGTCTTCTAACACCACACACAAAACTAACCTCAGGATTGACTGAAGACCTACTTGTAAGGCCAGAGACTTTAAAACTCCTAGAGGACAGCATAGACACAATGCTCTTTGACATCAATCACGGCAAGATCTTGTTCCATCCCCCACATCAGATCATTACAACAAAGACCAAAACAAACCAATGGGACTGAATTAAGCTCAAAAGCTTTTGGACTGCAAGGGAAATCATTTTTAAAAATGTGATGAGTACCATGTGACACAGCCCTCCCTCTCCTGGGCGTATCTCTGGACACAACTCCAATTCAAACAGGCAAATGCTCCCATATGTTCCCCACAGTATTATTCATGATAGCCAAGACATGGAAAAAAACTAAACGCCCATCGACCCAAGATTGGATGAAGATTTGTGGTAAATACACACAAAGGAATACCACTCAGCCATAAAAAGGACAGAATAATGCCATCTGCAGTGACATGGATGGAACTAGATACTCTCATACTAAGGGATATAAGTCAGAACAAGGAAGACCAACATTGTATATTGTCACTAAAATGTGGGCTCTTAACTATGACAGAAATGATCTCTCTGCAAAGCAGAAACAGATCATGCGTTTGTGGGGCGAGTGTACTGACAGGAATTTGGAGTTGGTGGATGCAGAGTGCTTCATTTAGAATGGAGGGGTGATGGGGTCCTACTGATGGCAAAGGGAATTTCATCTGGTATCTTGGGAGAGAACCTGATGGAAAATGAAAAAAAAATGTGTGTTTGTGTGGCTGTGTCTCCTTGCTGTAGAGTAGGAATTGAAGAAAAGTTGTAAATCTCCTACAATTTATTTTTTTCCAATTTGCCAAATGCAGTGAAAGCAATGTTTAAAGAGACATTTGTAGCAGAGAAGGCAGGTGCAAGAAAAGAAAGATCTGGGAGTTCCTATTGTGGCTAGGTTCCCATTAAGGACCCTCCTCATGTCTTTGAGGATACAGCTGTGATTCCTGGCCTTGCTTGGTTGGCTAAGGACCCAGCATTGCCACAAGTTATGACACAGGTGGCAGATACATCTCAGAACCAGAACTGCCATGGCTGTGGTGTAAGCTTGAACCTGAAGTACTAATATGACCCCTAGGTCTTGAAGTTCCACATGCCAGAGGTGCAGATGTAAAAAGGAAAAATGAGAAAGATATAAAATTAATCACTTGAATACCTAATAGGAAAGAAAAGTAGAGCAAAAAAAAAAATACAGAGAGAAAAGGAAAGAACATTAATTCAGTAATCAATAAAGTGAAATCAGGAGCTTTATAGAGAATAATCAGCAAAACAAATGATATTTCTTTCAAAGATAAATAAAGTCTTTAGGCCCATAGGTTGGACATGAAACAAACAAACAAATGCAAAAACCAATGAGAATCCAAATACTAATATCACCATTGTAATAGGAGACACATCTGCAGATTGCATAGGTATGAAAAAAGAGTAAATAAATATATGAACAACTTTATGCTCACAAGCTTAACAGTTGATAAGGGACAGGTCAATTTCTTGACAGCCAAAATCTGTCACAGAAGAAGAAATAGACATGATGTATAAGTCTATTTCAATTAAATAAATTAAATCAATATTATAAAATAATCCAAAATTGTCCCCAAGGCTGCATGAGATTACCAGTAAATTCCACCAAACATTTAAAGTAGAAGTGATACAAATTTTGTACAATCTCAATCAGAATATAAAGCACAGAGTGTAACTGCTGTGTTTTTCTATCAGTCCAGCACTGTCCTGCCACTAAAATCCAAAAATTAGATTCTTGGAAGGGAAAATGAGAGAAAAATAACGCTCATAAACCCAGATGAAAAATTCTCTGTGACAAATTAGCAATCATCCTAGGTACGCCTCTTCAAATTTCTGAGGTGAAGTAATATAAGCACATCAACAGATTGAAAAGGAAACTTCATATGATCAGATCAGTGTAGAAAAGACGTGTCACCAACCCAACCCCTATTGATTAGACAAGTCGTGCTGAACTAGGAATAAAGGCAAGTTCCTTAAAACACCTCTAGCTAACATATTTAATAAGGAGAAGCTGAAAAGATGCCCATGAAGCAAATCACCCCCTCACCATTTCCACTTAACACTGCACCAGAAATCCCAGCTAAGGCAAGAGTACAAGAAAATGAAATTAAATATATGAGGCAGAACATACAAAACACTTTTTCTGCAGATGTCCTAACTGTCTTGTTAGGAAATGCCAAAGATTGATCAGTAAATACTTCTGGAAGTAATCTGTAATTACAATAAACTGGCAGGATTCAAAGTTTTTATAGGTTAATTAGTTTCCAGCCATGGAGAAGAGGAAGTTGAACGTGCAGCCAAAGTATATTTACATGCTCAACCCTCTAAATACTGAAATTAAGCATACATGCAACAAAATAGCAACAAATCTATATGAGGAAACGTTGAACATCTGATGCAAGAAATGAGTGGAAAGTAAAAGAAATTAAAGGAAATTAAAATAAGTGCATGAGTAGGCTTTATTAGAAAGACCAAAGCTGACCAAGAAGTCACTTCTTCCCAAAGCGACCTCCAGATTCCATACAATTCAAATCAAGGTGGCAGCAAGTTAGTTTATGAACATTAACATCCTTATTATTCAAAATGTTAGACAGTGTGGTAAAAGACCCAGAGTAGCTAATGCAGTGCTGAAAAAGGGCAAAGCTGGAGGACTGATGTATTAGACTTTGCAATACAGTGTGGCACTTATAAAAGAAGAGACACATTTGTTGGAAAAACACCACAGAGCCCAGAAGAAGCCCTCCTCAAACCCAGTCAACTGCTCTTTGTCACAGGAACAGAAATTACCCAGAGGTGAAAAGGCAGTCTCTTCAGGATATAGTGATGGAACAACAAAAACTTCTAGGCAATATTTTACATTTTCCACACACACAAAAAACTAAAGTGGACCACAGACCTCAATTTTAAGAGGTAAAACCTTATAACTTCCATGAGAGAACAAATAAGAAATGCTAAATGACTGTGTTTATACTGATAATTTTTCACATCAAGCACCACAGGCATGATCCATGAAAGAAATTCGTGGGCAAGTTTGATTTCACTTATGAAAATAAGAAACAAAACAAACAAATTTAACACTTCTCCTCTGTGACATACAGTGTCAAAAGTCTAAGAAGGCTTCCTTCCTATACCTGGAGAAAATATTTAAAAAAGATGTATCTAAAAAGAACCTTTTCAAAAACACAGAAAAAAAAAAACCCTTAAAAAAACAACAATAAGAAGAAAAAGAAACTGATTAAAAGTGAAGCCAAAGACCTTAACCCACACCAAGGAAATGAAGACACACAATGCTAAAAAAGCATATGAAGAGAGGCCCCACATGGTATGTAGTCAGAGAAATGCAAACTTTATCAACTAGGAGCTTCAGAGGGACCAAAATGTGGGACACTAACACCAAAGGGTGGTGAGGATGAGTAGCAAAGGAAACATTCCTGCATGGCAGGTGGGGATGCAAAACAGCCCAGCCACATTGTAAGGCAGTTTGCTACTGTGCTGCAAAGATAAACCCATTCTGACCATATGGTCCAACATCCATGCCCTTGGAGTTTACCCAAGAGTAGAAGATACATACACTTACACACACCCAAACATGGCACATGATATTTAGAGCAGCTTTGCTCCTAATGGACAAACCCTGAAAGCAAGCAAGAGTCTTTCAGCAGGTTAATCGGTAACGCAATTTTGTCACATCCAGACAATGGCGTATTGGTTGGTGCTAAAAAGAGATGGGTTACCAATGCAAGAAAGGATATGGAGGAAACGTAAATCATGTTACTAAGTGAACAAAGCCCCTCAGAGAAGACTGCATAAACTCTGTGATTCCTACTAAGCACATTCTGGTAAGAGGAAACCTAAGGAGACGGTGACAGGATGAGCTAAGGGTGGGAGGGTAGAGGGAGGAGGGCTAAGGAGAGAGGGCATGGAAATGAATGAAGCCCAGAGGTTTTCATGGTAGGGAATCTTTACAATACCATACTTTACCATAGTGATTACACCTGTCACGAAACATATGGCCAACCCCAAAAGAATGTACAATACCCAGAGCAAACTGGACTATATGTGATAAGGATGTGTCAGTGTAGGTGAATCCACTAATAAAGGTAGCTCTCTGGTGGGAGACGTTACAATCCGAGGGGCTAAGCAACAGGTCAAGGGAGACACAAAAGGGAAACATCTATGTGCTTCTTACTTTTACGGTGAACCTAAAACTATGATTAAAAAATTATGTCATTAAGCAAAAAAAAAAAAAAAAATGCAAGAAGAAAAAAATACATTATCCTAACGAAATCCATGGTTTTAGATTGAAAAAACAAATGTAATAAAATACAAAGTTTTTATCTTATAATAATGGGGATTGGGTGCTTGAAATGGATCTCACTATGCTAACATGAACATATGGGTAGGAGTGAACACTTTTCAAGACTTCAGGAGAGAATAAATTCTCTCTTTGCAGTGGTTCGAAGCCATTCATATTCCTTGGGTCATAGCTGTTTCCTTCCTCTTCAAAATCATGCAGGTGTATTCAACAGACTAAGTGAAGTTATCACTTAGAGCTCTGCTTCTGTCATTACATTTCCTTATTGACTCTAACTCTCTTACCACCTCCTTTTGTTGAAGGAAAGGGAACCTTCCTGCACTCTTGCTGGGAAGGTAAGCTGTTACAACGTCTATGGAGAGCAATAAGGAGGTACCTTCAAAATCCATACATAGAACTGCCATGTGACCCAGCAATCCCATGCTTGGCCATATATCCAGACAAAACCTTCCTTGAAAAAGACAGGTGCACCCACATGGTCTTGGCAGCCTTATTCACAGTAGCCGAGACGTGGAGTCCACACTAATGTCCACTGATAGATGATTGGATTAGGAACATGTGGTATAGATACACAATGGCATATGACTTAGCCATTAAAAAAATGAAATAATGCAATTGGCAGCATCATTAATGGAACTAGAGACTCTCATCCTGAGTGAAGTAAGTCAGAAAGAGAAAGACAAATACCATGTGATATTTCCTATGTCTGGGATATAACATATGGCACAAAGGTACCTTTCGACAGAACAGGAAATCATGGACTTGGAGAATAGGTTGTGGTTGTCAAGGGGGAAGGGGAGGGGCTGGGAGCTTGGAGGTAAAAAGATGCCAAATGTTGCCTTCGGGACAGATTAGCAATGGGATCCTGCTGTGTAGCACTGGGAATTCTGTCTAGTCACTTACAATGTAACCTGTAATGTGAGAAAAAAAGAATGCATACATGTCTGTGTAACTGGGTCACCAAGAGGTACAGTAGAATAAATAAATATATAAATAAATAAATAATAGAAAAGGACTTCAAAATCCTAGAATGTGGGGAAGGAAAGTAAGGATATTGGACTCCATTTTCTTTAATGAGTTTGGCTATCAAGCTACCACAAGCAGATATAGGAAGGGCTTAAAATACTTGAAAAACAGGGCACCCACAAATCATCACAAAACATTACCTGCACAAATGTTGGGGGAGGGGAAGGACACAGGCATATACTAAAAGCAAAACATCAAACCAGAAAAAAAATTTGAATGGAGAGACATAAAGTCAACTGGAAAACAAGGTTGACAATGGCAATCAGTATATACATATCAATAATCCCCTTAAGTGTCCATACACTGGATGTGCCAATCAAAAGAACTAGAGTGGCAACTTGGCTAAAAAAGCAAGCACCTAAGATATGCTGTCCAAAGGAAACTCACCTTAGGGCAATGGACACACATAAAGTGAAAGTGTGGAATATCTTTCCATTTCTTTACAACGTTTTCTTTTAATTTCCTTGATTAATGCTCTATACTTCCTGGCATTTAAGTCACTTTCCTCCTTGGTCAGGTATATGACAAAGGTATTAGACATTGGGGGGTACAATTATAAAACATATTGCATTTTGTATTTATTTCTAATAGTTCATTTTGAGGATACAGATATGCGACTGATTTCTGAATGTGAATATTCGCTCCTGCTCCATAGCTGAATTTGTTGATCAGTTCAAGTAGTTTTGGGGTTGAGTCTTTTGGAATGTCTATATACAGTGACATGTCATCTGCCTACACTGACAGTTTTACCTCTTCCTTTCCTATTTGGAAGGTTTTATTTTTTGTCTGTCTGATTGCTGTGGCTAAGAGCTAGGTAGTCTGTTGAATAACAGGGATCAGTGTGGGCATCCCTGTCTTGTTTTAGGGGGAAGACGTTCAGCTTTTCTCCATGGAGTGTTATATGTGCCAAGGGTTTGTCATACATGGCTTTGAGTATGTTAAGGAATGTTCCCTCTGTAGGCGCTTTGGGACGAGTATAGATCACGAATGGATGTGGGACTGTGTCAAATGCTTTCTCTGCATCTACTGACATGGTCATGTGGTTGTTGACATTTCCGTTGTTATATGTGGGGTAAGACATGGTTTTATTTACTTATGTGGAACCGCCCTAGGGCTCCTGAGATGAATCCCACCTGATCATGTAGTATGAACTTTTTAAATATATTTTTCAATGCAGATGGCTGAAATTTGGGGTGACACAAATTAATATTGCAAAACTGGCCATACTACCCAAAGCAATCTGCAGAGTCAATGCACTCCCTATCAAACTACCCACGACATTTTTCACAACACTACAAAAAAAAAAAAAAAAACAAAAAACAAAAACTTATGTGGAACCACAGACGACTAAGAATTGCCAAAGCAATTCTGAGGAACAAAATCCAAGGAATAACGTTCCCAGACATCAGGCAACTTTGCAAAGCCAATGTCGTCAAAACAGTGTGGGTGTGGTACCAAAACAGAAACACTGACCAATGGAACACAGTAGAAAACCCAGAAATCAACCCAGACACCTAGGGTCAATTAATCTCTCACAAAGGAGGCAAAAACATAAAATGGGCAAAACACAGTCTTTTCCGCAAGTATTGCTGCCAAGCCTGGACAGCTGCATGGAAATCAGTGATCCAAGAACACACCCTCACACCATGCTCCACAATCTAATCAAAATGCCTGAAATACTTAGCTCTAAGACAAGACACCAACAAACTCCTGCAAGAGAACACAGGCAAAACATTCTCCGACATCAACCTTATGAACATTTTCTCAGGTCAGTCTCCCAAAGCCACAGAAATTAAAGCAAACATAAACCAATGGGACCTAAAACAATAACAGGTTTTGCACAGCAAAGAAAAGCAAAAGGAAACCAAGAAGACAACTTCACTGAGAGGGAGAAAATAGACTCAGATGATACAAATGACAAGGGCATAATGTCTAGAATATTCAAACAACTTATACCACTCACCAGCAAGAAAAGCCAACAACCCAATGGGAAAATAGGCAAAAGACCTGGACAGACAATATTCCAAGGAAGATGTAGGGATGGCAAATGAGCACCTGAAACAATGGTTGACATCCCTTATTAGTAGAGAAAGGCTAATCAAAACTACCATGAGTTACCACCTCACACCCGTCCAAATGGCCGTCACTCATAAGTCCACAAATGACCATTTTTGGAGGGAGTGTAGAGAAAAGGGGACTTTCCTGCACTCTTGGTGGGAATGTAAGCTGCTCCAACCATTATGGAAAACAGCCTGGACATAACTTAAAAATCTACACACAGAACTACCACATGACCCTGCAATCCCACTCGTGGGTGTATATCCAGACAAAAGTTTCCTTAAAAAGGACGCATGCACCCACATGTTCACTTCAGCCCTATTCACAATGCATAAGACATGGGAACAACCCAAATGTGCATCAAGAGGTGACTGGATTAGGAAGATGTGGTAAAGATACACAACGGAATTCTACTCAGCCATAACAAAGAACAACATAAGGCCATTTGCAGCAACATGGATGGAACCAGACACTCTCATCCTGAGTGAAGTAAGTCAGAAAGAGAAAGACAAATACCATGTGATTATCATTTAATGTGGAATCTAATATAAGTCACAAATGAACCTTTCCACAGAAAAGAAAATCATGGACATATAGAATAGACTTATGGTTGCCAAGTGGGAGAGGGAGGAAAATGGGTGTTTGGGGAGCTTGGGATTAATAGATGCAAATTCCTATCTTTGGAATGGAAGAGCAATGAGATCCTTCTCTGTATCACTGGGACAGAGTCTAGTCCCTTATGATGAATTATGATAATGTGAGAAAATATAATATGTACGTATATGTGTTACTGGGTCAATATGCTGTGCAGTAGAAAAAAGTGTCTTGGGGAAATAGCAATTACTTAGACTTCAGGAATGGGAAAGACATTTCATGCCAATGGACAAGACATGAAGCAAGAGTCGCAATACTCAAATCAGACCAAATCAGACTAGATATATAAATATATTTGGTCTTTTTGCCTTTTCTTGGGCTGCTCCCACTGCATTGGAGGTTCCCAGGCTAGAGGTCTATTTGGAGTGGTAGCTGCAGCCTCTGCCAGAGCCACATCATGTGGGATCTGAGCCATGTCTGTGAACTACACCAGAGCTCACTGCAACTCTGGATGCTTAACCCTGTAAGCAAGGCCACAGATCAAACCCACGACCTCATGGCATGCTTCCTCTTCAGATCCATTAGCCTCTGAGCCATGATGGGAACTCCCATAAGACCACATGCACTTTCAATGAAAGCCATAAAGAAAGGCAAAGAAGGACATTACTCAATGATAAAGGAATCCTTCCAAGAAGGGGCTATTTCAGTTGTCAACATATATGCCCCTAATGTGGGAGCACACAGGTGCACACCATACTACAACAGACATAAAAGGAGAAATCCATAGGACTGCAATGATAGTGGGAAACGTTCACACCCAACTCAAATCAAAGGACAGGTCCTGTAACAGAAAATCAGCAAGGCAATAGAGATCCTAAAGGATGCAATAGAAAACTTAGACTTCACTGATATTTTCAGCACATTACATCCCGCCAAATATCAGAATAGACATTCTTTACATGTGCAAATATAACACTGGCAAAGATGGACCCTGTGCTGGGCATGAAACTAACCTCAGCTAAAAGAAAAGTATAGAAATTATTTCAGCTATCTTCTCTGACCACAGAAATCAACAAAGGAAAAAAAAATGGCAAAAAGCAGACTACGTGAAAACTGAACAACATGGCAATAGAAAAAAAAAAAGAAAGCTAGTGGGTCAATGAGGAAATCACAAAGCAAATGGAACAATACCTGAAGACAAATGATAGTGAAGACACAACTTTTCAAATTTATGGGATGCTTCAACAGGAGTGCTTAGAGGGAAATTTGCAGTGATAGAGGGATTCCTCAAAAAGGAAGAAAAATCTCACCTAATCAAATTGGGCCCCACCTAAATGAATTAGAAAAAGAAGAACAAACAATAGGTAAAGTCAGCATGAGGAGGGAAATCACAAATATCGAGTGGAAATCAATAAAATAGAGATTCAAATATAATAAAAAGTCAATGAATGGGAAAGGTTCTTTCCATAGATATTAAAAACTAAATGAATTGTTCAAGCTCTGTACAGGCTCGCCAAGAAGTGGAGAGGTAAAACCCAAATAACCAAATTAACAATATGAAAAAGAAGAAGAAATACCAATGGAAAATAAATAAAAAAAATAAGAGAATACCATGAACAATTACATGCCAATAAATCTGACAACCTAGAAGAAATGGACAACTCTCTAGAGATTAGAACCCTTCCAAATGGAAATGAGAAGTAGCACTATGCAGAAACGGAACCAATTTTGGAAATGTTAACCTTATATCCTGGTATTTTGCTGAATTCATTGATCAGTTTGAGGACTTTTGAGCTGCCTCCTTAGGGTTTTCTAGATATTGTACCATGTATTTGCATGAAGTGACAATTTTACCATTTTCTTCCAAGTTCTTGCTATTTGTTTCTTTTGTTTGTTGAATGGCTGTGGCTAGAAATTCCAAGAGTATGTTGAATAAAAACTATGAGAGTGGGCATCCTTGTCTTACTCCAGATTCTAGCAGGAAGGCTTTCATCTTTAATCCATTGAGTATTTCACTGGCTGGGGGTTTGTTATAAATGCCTTTTTTAATGCTGAGATATGTTCCCTCTATACCCAGGTCCATACGCAATTTTTGTTTGCTTTTTGGTTTTTTGTTTGTTGTTGTCTCTTCACCTTTTCTATTGCTGAACCTGTGGCATATGGAGGTTCCCAGGCCAGGGGTCTAATGGGAGCTGTTGCTGCCAGACTATTGCAGAGCCACAGCAACATGGGATCCCAGCCACATCTGTGTCCTACACCACAGCTCAGCACAATGCCTGATCCCCAACCCACTGAGCAAGGCCAGGGATCAAAGCCACAACCACGTGGATACTAGTCAGATTTGTCAACCTTTGCACCATGGCAGGAACTTCAAGTGTGTTTTTTGTCAAGAATAGACGTTGCATTTTGTCAAAGGGTTTTTCTGAATCTCTTGAGGTAATCATGTGTTTTTTGATGTATCTTGGGTGCACTTTCTCCCCTCTGTTCTCTCCAGAGTTCCTATAGCTGGCATGACCTAGGCTGGGACATCATGTTGGCAGCAGCTGTGGAGGTAGCTGGGTAGTAAAAAGGAGCCAGTGGCTGAGAGGTGGCCTTAGTACCCACAAAGGCTATATTAGGACAAGGTGTGTGAAAGATGATGACCACACAGCACTTGTTGTTGCCAAGTGAAAACTGACCCAGGAAGGTAATAGAGGGAGCAATCCAGGCAGAGAAAATGGTACACCTATCGATTGATTTTCATTCAGGATTGCTGATTTATTGTTTAAACCCGTTAGCTTTTCTGCTTCCAACTCCTGAACATGAATGTGAGTTATCTTTACATTTATTGAGGTGTTCTCTAGTTTGTGCCAGCTATGTTTCATAGGTTTTCTGCTGTGGACCTGCATTTTGCTAATTATGAAACAGTGTTCTACACTTAAATATTATTTTAAATATATTTGAAACTTTCATTTTGCAAATGTTTGATGCTAGTGTGTAAACTACAACTTATTTTTGCAAGTGTAATTTATGTGTTGCAAAGTTGATAAATCATTTATTAGTTCTACAGATTCTTTGTGATTTCTTGAAGATTTTATACTGTTATACTGTTTGCTGCAAACAGATGTGTTCACTTCTTCTGTTCTGGTGGCTCTAGCTTTTTTGTTGTTGCCTCATTGCATTTTTACACTTGTAGTGCGTGTGAATGTGAGTGTATGTGTTTAAATTTTTCAATCCTGCTGCATATACTGCATTGTATCTGATGCTTTGTTTAGGAATTATTGCACCTACCTGAATAACTGAAATATTTCTTTAATAGTTATATTAACTGGAATTGAAATCAAGGTAATCACTTGACCAGACTGGAAAGCTATTGTTCTTTTCCACAATAAATTTTCTTGGAAGAATTAAATATTTCTTAAGTGTTTCCTAGAACTCATTTATGAGAACACTTGGTCCAGCTTATTTTATTTTTAAGTAGTTTTTATTTCATACTTAATCCATAAGGCAAGTGAGATTTATGATATAGGGTTTTTGTTAAATTTTAACTTTATTTGTATTGGAGTATAATTGATTCACTGTGTTGTGTTAATTTCTTCTCTGCAGCATAGTGACCCACTCATATATCTATATACATCCTTTTTCTCATACCCTCTTCCATCATGTTCCAGGTGAGAGACTGGATATAGTGTCCTGTGCTCCACAGTAGGACCTCATTGCTTGTCCATTCTAAATGTAAGAGTTTGCTTCTACTATGCCCCCAACGCCCCATCCATCCCACTCCCTCCCCATTGCAACCACAAGTCTGTTCCCTATAGGCATAACCTCTTTCTATTTAGTACATAAGCTCATTTGGGGCATATTTTATATTCCACATGTAAATGGTATCTAATGGTATTTGTCTGCCTCTTTCAGACTTATTGCACTTACTATGAGGGTCTCTATTTGCATCCATATAGTGCTGGAATGGCATTAGTTTATTCTTTTTCTGTTTTTCTTTTCATTTTTTTTGGCGGAATAGTATTCCATTATATATAGGTGCCACATATTCTTAATCCATTTATCTGTTGATGGATATTTTGGTTATTCTGTGACGTGGTTATTGTACATAGTGTTGTTTTGAACACAGGTGTGCTTGTATCTTTTTGAATTATAGTTTTGTCCAGATATACGACCAGGAGAGGGAATGCAGGATCCTATGGTAGTTCTATGTTTAGGTTTCTGAGGAGTTTCTATATAGTTTTCCCTTGTGATTGAACCAATCTACATTCCCAGCAAAGGTATAGAAAGGTTCCCCTTTCTCCACACCCTCTCCAGCCTTTGTTATGTGTTGACTTGTCAATGATGGCCATTCTGCCCAGAGAATATACCTCATTCTGGACCTCATCGTAGTTTAGATTTCCACTTGTCTAACGATTAATGATGTTGAAAGTCTTTTCATGTGCCTGCTGGCCATCCCTACATCTTCTTTGGAGTAATGTCTACTTAGGTCTTCTGCCATTTTTTGAGTGGTTTGTTCATTTCATCATTGTCATTGAGTTGTACAGGTTGTTCACATATTTTGGTTATTAGGCCCTTGTTAGTTACATCTTCTGCATAGATGTTTCTCCGAATTTGTAGCTTGTCTTTTCATTTTTTTTAAAGTTTTCCTTTGCTGTGAAAAATTGTTGAATTAATTAGGTCTCATTGGTCTATTTTTGTTTTTATTTTTGTTACCGTAGGAGATGCCTCGAACAAAATGTTGCTGTGATTTATGTCAAAGAATGTTCTGCCAATGTTTCCCTCTCCACTAGATTTTTCTAGCATCTGGCTTTACATTAATGTCTTTAACTGATTTTAATTATTCTTGTGGATAGGGTTGGAGAATCTTCTGATTTCAGGTTTTCATTTGTGTGTTTCTTAGGGTTGCACCTGTGACATATGGAAGTTCCCAGGCTAGGGGTCCGATCAGAACTGCAGCTGCCAGTGTATAGCCCGGACACAGCACCAGGGGATTCGAGCTGAGTCTGAAACCTTCACCACAGTTCATGGCTGTGCTGGATCCTTAAACTTCTGAGTGGGGCCAGTGATGAACTCACATCCTCAGGGATCCAAGTTGGTTCCTTAGCACTGAGGCCCAGCAGGAATGCCTATTTTCACTCTTTTGCATGTACCCAACTACCCAGTTTTGCCAGCACCATTTGTGAGGAGACCATCTTTCCTCCATTGTATGATTTTTTCCCACCATGTCATGGGTTAGTTGACCAGAGGTGCATGTGTTTATTTCTGGGATATCTACCCCATTGCACCGATCAATGTTACATTCTTTGTGCCATTACAATCCTGTTTTGATTAGTGTAGCTTTGTAGGAGGGTTTGGATTCAAGGAGCCTGATTCTACCATCCCCCCACCCCCTTTTTCCCCCCCAAAATACCTTAGGCTCTATGGGGTCTTTTGTGTTTCCATACGGATTTTAACATATGTGGTTCTAGTTCAGTGAAGGCTGCTGTTGGTAATTTGATAGGGAATTCACTGGATCTGTGGATTGCCATGGGGAGCATAGTCATTTTGACAATACGGAGTCATCCACATTGCTTCAGGAGAGTGGTGTATCTTTCTAATTGTTATTGCCATTACTGATTTCAGCCACTGACATCTTGTAGTTTGCAGATGTCAAGATTTTTTCTCTTTAGGAAGGTGTATTCCTAGGTGATTTTTTCTTGCTATGAAGGTAAATGAAATGTTTTCCCTATACTACATGTCTGATCTTTTCTTAGGATGTAAAAAAGCAACCAATTTCTTTCTATTAATTTTTAACCTGCAAGATTGCCAAGATGGTTGATGAAATCTATGAGTTTCCTGAAACTGCCCTTTTGATTTTCTAAGTATAGAATCTGTCATTTACACACAGTGGTAGGTTTACTTCTTCCTTTTCAATTTGGGTGGTTTTCTTCATTTTTCTTCCCTGATTTCCATGGCTAGGATCCAAAACTATGATTGAATGTAAGTGGCAGAGTGGACACCCTTGAGTTGTTCCTTATCTTACTGGAAGTGCTTTCCGCATTTCACCTTTGAGAATGATACTAGCTGTGGGTTTCTCATATACCTGTTTCACTAGGTTGAGGAATGTTGCCTCTATGACAACTTTCTGGACAGTTTCTGTCAGGAATTGGTATGAAATTCTGTCAAAAGCTTTTTCTGCATCTACTGAGGTCATCATATATGTTTTTTTATTTTTCTGTTTGTTGATATGGTGTATCATACTGATTGATCTGGAGATATTGAAGAATCCTTGCACCTGTGGGATAAATCCCACTTGATCATGGTGTCTGATCCTTTACATATACGGTTGGATTCGATTGTGAACACTTAGTAAAGGAATCTTATATCTATGTTCATCAGGGATTTGGGGCCTGTGATTATTTTGCTGTTGTTGTTGTTGTTGTGCATTTTCCTGGTTTGGTATGAGTGCTGGTGGCCTCATGGCATGAGTTTGGGTATAACCGTTTCTCTGCAGTTTTTCTGGAAGTGCACCAGAAGAATGGGTGTCAAGTCTTCTCTGAGTTTGACAGAATTTTCCTGTGAAGACCTTAGGCCCTGAACACTTTGGGGGAGGAAGGTTGTCAAACACAATTTAAATGTGAGTACTTATGTTTGATTTATTCACACATTCTCTTCCTTCCTGGTTCAGTGTTTGGAGTCTGTACCTTGGTAGATTATGATAAAAGCATCTGTATGTGTAAGAATAATTGTTGATTGCTGGCCTACTTTTCAAATGCACTTTCAAGTGTCCAAGGTATCCTCTCCTTATGTCGGGCCCTATAGTTCTGGGGTCACTGGCCATGATCGAGTTCCATTCCTTCTTATTCATTTTGGATCCATGTTTCACCATAAGCCCTGACTGTCTGGTTATTGTGGGTGTTTGAAGAGCCTCTCATGTGGAATGTGCATCTAAGCCTTGCAGGGCAGCTGGGAAGCTGACCTGAACCTGTGGGAGACAACCCTGGGAATTCCCAGTGGAGACAGAGCTCCTAAACAAATGAGAAACTCTCTTTTAGGCCTACCCTGGGGGTAAGGCAGGATTCTCAGGATCAGGGATTTCTTCGTCTAAAAGGACTGAACATTCTTACTTTAGCAAAAGCTCTATTTGAGTGGGGACTCAGGCACCTGGTCCAAAAAGTAAATGGTGCTCCACTCCAGCAGGAATGGCCTTTCCAACCCTCACCCTGATGGGCAGAAAGTAATCTGCCTGGTACCCTCTGAATGGTCCCCTGCAAAGACTTCTGTGATTGACCACCAGCTTTACTAATGTGTGAGGAAATGAGGGCTGCCAGTGGAAAGGGTTCAGCTATTCCTGTGTGTCTCTAGGGGGGATGCTGGCCAGGAAAGGGACTGAAGAACTGTGGAGGGATGCATGCCCAGGCCTGACCCCTTTGTTCTGGAATGGGTAAGATGGGCAACCAGAATTTAGGCATTGTGCCGTTATTGAAGGAGAGTTGTGATAGTGGTTTGTGCAGGCTTTGGGATCAGCAAGGGACCGTGTCTGAGACAGTCATTCTCTCACCATTTCCTACTGACTGGCTCTGGTAGGGATCTAAAGATTTATGCATGTCTACAGTTTGGTGTCAGAACTCAGGCTTTATTGAGAAAGAGTTACAAGTGTATATTTTTGAGAGTTTCATGGAACAATTGTGGAAATAGCAGTTGGGCTACTGAGGGGGAAGGGAGGAAAGAACTTATGTTCTTTTTATAAAGTGCAGTCTGATATACAGATCCCATCAGTTTTCATAAAGTTTGAACTTTGTCAGTTGGCCTTTTCATTAATTGCATCATATGTATTTATTTATTTAGTTAGTTATTCATTTTTGTCTTTTTAGGACTGCTCCCACAGCATATGTAGGTTCCCAGGCTAGGGTTAGAACTGTAGTTGTAGCTGCTGGCCCAGTCACAGCAGTGTGAGATACAATCATCTCAGATCTACACAACTCAGGGCAAATGTAGATCCTTTAGCCTTTGATCGAGTCCAGGGACTGAACCTGTATCCTCAGGGTTTCCAGTCAGATTCACTAATGCTGAGCTACAATAGGAATTTGATGTGGCCTGTTTTTCTTGTTCCACAATGGCCCGCCACCTCTTCTACTTCCACCCATTCCACCAATACCACCACCAACCTCTCCCTACCCAGATCCTCAAAACACTTCCCCAGAGTTCCTCTTTGCAGATTTTCCAGCCCCCAACCCTCTAGACACTCCCATAGGGAAAAAAGGGGATTTCATTTCTCTCTTTATCCTCTCTATTTTTTTTGAGAGTTGTATCAGCTCTCTCACCAACCCAGCAATGGAACCCTTTCTTTACTGTGCTCAAGCACTTGCTACCCTATTTTTCCTTCCCATGATTCAATTCTCTCTCATCCATTTCCCTGCTTTTTTCTCCTGTTTCCTTATCATAAGCCTTCTCATACTCTATATGTGGAAGTTCCCAAAGACAATTGCCATAGCCTCCTTAGCAGCATCCCTGATATGCATCCATCTTACTGTGGAGTCTCTACTTACCCCTCCTCATAAATCTCTTGACTTCCCATTTTGCAATGCAGACAACTCTCTTCTGTATATTTAAGATCCGTTCTAGGCTGGCATGCCTGTTGTGTTCAGACACCAGCAGAAAATGACTGCATATATTTCTTGAGGGTTTACCTCATAGCAGGTCTGGTTTAATCTGTTTTACAGCAGCGCTGCAAGGAAGTAATTCTTTCTGCCCCCATCCTACATGTAAGGAAACACACTCTACAGCTGTCAAGTGACTTTCCCCAGGTCCCACACTCACTGAAGAGCTGCATCTGGTCAGAGTCATAGTCAATATCTGCGCTGCTCTCACAATCTAGGCAGACCCTATGCCCACATACATATTGATTTCTGACATCCAGGGAATCAACATCATCACTCGCTGGCTGAACCAGTCTGGAGTCTTCATGGTTGTGTTCAATATTCAGTCAACTTCTTCCACCTGCTGAAGGTTCCTGTGTCTCCAAACAACTCAAGAAGAGGGCTCAGGATATCCTCTGTAGCCCCTGAGAAGGAACTGGAAATCTTTCCCTTTGTTTTTATTTATTTATTTTGTGTGTGTGTATGCTAAACTATTATGTGAAGATTTTGACTGCTTTCTTGAGTTTCTGCATTGTCTGAGTTTTCTCATGAGATCACATTTTGGAAAACACAGAAGGCCTAGAAGGCTAATGTTTTTTCTCCAAATTATACATGGTGTAGAGAGTGGTTGGGTTGTCTCCCCAGGAAGGTCCTGTAACCTTCTTCTTGGTTTCAATACCTGGCTGTATGTTTCCCACCATAATATGACTTTCTCTGCACATAAAACACAACTCTCTGTTGTAGTCATAGGACAGCTGGAGATGGCCTAACTAGAAGTGGATCATCTTCACTGTAACTTATTTAGAGAAGACATTTAGGTCTGTCAGTGTGACAATTCTTCAAGGGAAACCACATTAAAATGGAGTCCAAAGGCCAGGTGTTCTCAAGCAGTGACAGTCTCCAGAATTACTGGAAGAACATCTATTACATACACCAACAGAAAGACAATCGATGAGGAAGAATCTTCTACTGTACGTGGTAACAAGAAACAACATGCCTTGCACCCTATTCACTTGTTTATTGATATAGGAAGATGAAGTTTGACTTCCTGCTTGCTTCATAGGTGATAATTTGGCTTTTTGTTGCAACTGTTGCCATATGTTCCCCATGTGTACTGCAGCATGCTCTGTGCTGTAGAGCTGCAGCGTGTCTCCCTGAGATGGTTAAGCTTTGTAGGATGGCTGCTGGAGAGAGGGTACCTAGACTGATGTTTCTGGGAGGTGGTTATGCTTCCTGGCTTGAATAGTGTGTGGGTGGCCATTAGGGATTCTGGGTTAGATGTCACAGAGTGTGCAGCAGGTATTGTAGAAGCCATGGTTTGATTATCTGACTGGCTGCAGCAGAGGTGTGGTTTAAGCATTCCTGGCCAATTAATGCAGCAGTTGTCATTTCTACGCCTGTTCCCATAATGGAGGTCATGATCAGAACTCTTTCCCAGAAATTTGCATGTTTTGTGCTTTGGCTTCTTGTCTGTGGCTGCTCAGTTATTGCGTTGGGGCCTGGCAAGTTACTGCAGAAGTTCTGCTTTTGTTTCCTAGGCTGGTGTTTGCAGATATGGTGAGATAAACTGTCTTGTTAGTTGAAATGAGTACAGTTAATTTTTCATTCCAAATTCTGCAGAGGTCTCTGGGGAATATCTATGGGGCTGGGACAGAGTTTGTGGTTAGTTTACATGGCTGGTGGCTGTGGAAATTATGCTCAGAAGTCTTCTCTGGTTTCTGCAGAGACTATGGCTTGGCTGGCTGAATGTTTATAGCAGAAGTTCTGGTTTGACTTCTTGATCAGGCTAGTGGAAGTTGTGGTCAGGGCCACTGGCCGGTTACTTTAGAGACTGAGGTCCAATTACTACGAAAATATGGTCAGCCTTCATCATGTGATGACTACAGAGGTTTTGGTTTTGGTGCTTACCCTGGTGGCTGCACAGGTGGTGATTAATCTTGCTGGTCCAGTGGCTATAAAGAGATTGTGTTGGGATTTCCTGAAAGAATATGGCAGAAGTAATTGTTACACTGTAATCTTGTGAAGAATTTGCAGTTTGGCTTTATGCATGGTTGCTGCGTTGAGTGTGGTTGTCTCTGCCTAGTTGCTGAGGAGGTGATTGTTTCCAAGCCAGCTACCACAAAGGTCTGAGGATTACTGAACTGCTTTCATGAAGGTTTCACTTAGGGACACTCGACTGGGTCTTGAAAATGTGAAAAATAGGCTTCATAGCTCTCTGCTGCAGAAGTAGAGTTGGCCTTTCTGGGCTGAGTGTTGAACTTATTTACTTGATGATTCACAGCTCTTGGCCTGGCCTCAAGGGCTGATTTCTTCAAAGGCAGAAATTAGGCTTCCTAGGATGATGGGTGGGGGTGTTTGGATGTGCCAACCTGGATAGTTGCAGAAATTCGCAATTAGGTTTTGGGGTGGCTGCCTAGATTTTGATGTGTTGTTCTAGCACGGCTATCACTCATTTGGAGAGGGCATCCTGAGGCAAGTGCTCAGTGGTGTTGTCTCGCTTCCTGGCAGGTTCCTTCCAAGACTGTAGTATGCTTTACTTACTGGATATTATGATGTTTGTTTTCCGGCTTCCTGAGGGGATTATCCAGATACTGTGGTGGTGCAGAATTCTTTTTTTTTTTTTTTTCGAAGTAGACGTTGTTGTTGGGCTCCCAAGACTGTTTCATACAGGTGTTGAAGGCAGGTTCATGGTATTTCTGCCTGATCTAATTACTGTAAAGTTTTTGGTTTGCATTCCTTGTTTCCAAAGAGTATAGATTGGTTTCTGGAGTGGCTACACACAAATGCAGGTTATATGGGACAGAAGAAATTTTCACATACGGACAACTGGGGAAATCATTCTGGCTTGTATGTGATTCAGTTTAACCATGATGGAGACTAGGAGAGCCACTCGTATAGCTCATTAAACATGTACTTCACACCGACCAGGGTTCTTGGCTCCCTGGTAAATAGAAGTTGATGAGAAGTGAGGCACTAGAAATTCAGGGAAGGCTTTATTGAGCCCTTGAGGAGAAAAAGGAAACTAATAATGTAACAAGTTCTTTTTGCTGCTCCTTGGTGTGGGGCAAGCTTGTTTCTTCTCTGGCGGGATAGGGGTAAGTGTGGTGTAAGGTTTGGGTCAGTGAGGTGGTTTAGATTTTCTGTGCACTTCCTCAGTGGTATTGTCCACTATGTATGCCACATACCCTGTTTTGCACCTGTTTTTGCACCTGACACCCCGATTTTGATGGAGGGTTGCTTTATTTTATTATTTTATTCTATTTTTTATTTTATTATGCTTTATGTTATTTTAATTTTTATTTCATTTTATTTTATTTGCCTTTATGAATCTTCTCATTCATCTTTTTCCCAACTGCCCATGCATGCAGTTATCTGTAGTCCCTTACTGCTTCTTTTTATTTCATTGTTCAAGGAGACATTGTTCAAGAGGCAAGCAGCACAACAAAGGATCCCAGGTCCTAGCCTGCCTCATCACCCCAAGGTCATTGTACACCCCTTATTCTTAACTTTGTCCTTAAAGTTTGGACCTGTGGAGTGGGTGTGTCTTATGGTCTCTATACACTGATGGGATAAGTCCCCACTTTTGCCTGCTGGAAGCAGGGTTGCTGTGTGCAGGGCTTAGGCCACCAGTAGGGAAAAGTGGGGAGTATCTTTCAATAGGCCCTCATATCTTGTTAACCTTTCTCCAAAGGATCCAGTGATGTCCTTTGACTTTAGCTGAGCCTGTGCCTGATGAGGGGTGACTGCATGTCTCCGTTGTCCAGGGGGAGCTTGTAAGCCTCCCACAGTCATCAGGGCATCCCAGGGTCCCTGAGTCCAGTTATGGTGAGAGGTTAGCCCCTGGTCTCTAACCTGGTCCCAGCTTTGGCTCAGGACTCCTGGTGCGTTCCCTGACCTCTGTGATTTCAGGGAGTTAAGGTTTTATCCACACGGGGAAGTCCCCATGCTGTCACTCTCTTCAGCTCGGCCTTTAGAGTCTGAACATCCCACTGGAGGTCCCTATTCCTTTGAAGGGGGTCACTTTGCCTTCCCTTTGGAGCCTTATGTAGGGCTTGGCTCTCAGGGCATAATTTGGAACCATATATGGCAGGGGCAGCCACCCTAAGCAAGCCACAGTGTTGCCTCTCTCTGGTTGGAGACAGTAATGCACTAACTGCTGTTTTCCATCTATGGCCAGGGCCCATGCGCTTTGGTTAACACAACGCCTCTAGATTGAAACCACTGCTGTGTATGCATCTCTAGTTCCATCCATGTTGTTGCAAATGGCATTATTTTGTTCTCATGAACTCTAGTTTTCCACTGTGAATATGTACCACATCTTTTTAATGTACCCTTCTGTCAATGGAAATTTAGGTTGTTTCTATGTCTTGCATATTGTGAATAGTGCTGAAATGAACTTTCCAGTCCATGTATATCTTTCAAGGAAAGAGTTATCTGGATATATGCCCAAGATGGTATCGTTGGGGCATAGGGTAGTTCTATATTTAGTTTTCTAATGTACAACCATACTGATCTGCATAGTGGTTGTAGTGGTTGTCCCAATTTCCTTTCCAACTAACTTGCTAATGATGGCCATTCTGACAGGTGTGAGGTGGTACTTCACAGTAATTTTGAGTTGCATTTAAAAATGCTTGGACCTAACATTTCCTCTTGGGGAGATTCTGAATTTCAGAAGAGGCAGCCAAGAGGTGTGTTCTGTGGAGGAGTGGAGGGCATATTCCACATGATGAAGACTAAGAGGGGATGTGGGATAAGGAAAGGGCCAACTCCCAAAGCTGCTTATTAGGCTGATTGTCTCTAAAGAGAGGATAGTGGAGGCTGAGGAACCGAGAGAGAGGTTTTTCGCTGATGTGGATGTCCCCAGATGAGAGGGATGGGGCCAAGTGTCTATGCATTCTACAGACCTAGTGTGATGCTTTGTTGCAGAAGGTTGTACTCTGATGTGCCAGAGGAACTGGGGCCCAAGAGCCATGCTGACAGGAGACCCAGAAAAGTGACATTTTCTCACCCAAGTATAAGAAGGCAAGTGCTGGATGCAGAATCAGTCATGGAAAGGTGGAATTCCCCATTAGGGGTTCCTGCCTGACTGAGCAGGAGAGGACTGGTGCAGAGGAGCCTGAATCAGGGACCCAAACCTGGGTGGGTTCCAGAGGTTAAGCCAGGAAGAGCTGCCCCTGCCTGCTGCTCTCTGGCTTTCAAACCCAGGAGTTTGGGGCCCCACTGATCTGATTCCCATTCTCGTATCATGCCCGCTTGGGGTTTAGCACCATATGTGAAGTTTGCTGAGGGAGGAGTGGGCAAGGGCATTTGATAAACAGGAGAGATTTATTAATGGCTCAGGAGGGCACCAGCCTTGACTGTGAGGAGGGGCTAGGCTTATAAAGGATCTGTGGCAGGAATCTGCGGTGGGAGTTCACGCCAGGATCTTTGATGGGAACAATGAAGAAAGAGGAGGGGAAGGTCAAGGGAGGAGTAGGGGGTCAAGTGCCATGACAGAGAGCAATTCATCACTATAGAAGTTAACATATGCCTCCAGGTGTTTTCCTCAGTCCGTTGGTTCTTGCTGCTCAAACGGAGCATCCAATTCTGGGAGAGGTTGTCCATAGCAGGTCTCCAAGTTGAGCAGCCATATATGGGCTCAATGGGGGTCTGTCTCCATGCTGCTGGGAACCTCACATTTTCATAGTCATATTAGCACAGCAAATATGATTCTTGTTGGTATGTCTATCAATATATGCTAAGTATTCATGAAGTAGAGATTTCGCGTTTATGTAGGGCCCCTACCATTAAGGAAATCCAACAAGTAGGAGATAAGTCATAACAAGAGAGTTTATAAGAAAAACGACTTATATGTGTGTAAGAGGAAACTTGCCGTTGTTGAAAGAGCCAAAGAATATAATCCAAGATTACATGGAATAGTAATCTTTTTTTTTCTTTTGTTAGAACAGGAAATAGGCGGAGGGGTTTTGGTGAGGAAATAACTAGGGCATAGAGTCAGGAGCATTGAGGTTTCCTATAGGTTTTGTGACCAGGAAATGGCCAGGGGATGTGTGAGAAGGCTAGGCCTTCCTGGCATTATGGGGTTGCAGGTTTCCTAGGGGCTTGTGGCTGAGGTAACCAGTGTCAGGCTTAGCCTCAGGCTGTAAAAGATGCATATGAGGAAAGGGTGAGAATGTTCCAAGATAGGGTCATGGAGGGGTGGGTGGAGAGGGTGAGAATTTGCCAAGGTATGGTGTGGGGTGAAATAACAAAGCCAAAAGATAGTCAGGGCCATCATTGTTCCAGAGAGTTGGTTCTTATTTGGAAAATATAAGGGTCTCAGCAGTTTGGGTGCATTGATCTGGTTTTCTGAACATTATTGTGTAGGAGTCCAGAAACATAGGAGTATCAACATAAAATAGGACCTAGATTTTATGAAATGGTCTTAATATGGGATAACAAGCTGCTCCTTTGCACAAAGAGACCTCATTTTTGGAAAGAATTTCTGTGGCTTCATGGCTGAAAGAAGTGTTACAAAAATGTTGTGAGTGGTATCCCATTCCAGCTTTGGTAAATATTTAATATGTGTCAATATGTGTCTATATTTATCACATTTAAGGATGGAATATTTTCACAACTAGAAAGAATATCCACTTTGGCAGTATGTCTTAGTGTAATGCAGTTCTTAAGTCGGAATGCTTTGTATTAACAAATGGTCATGAATTTTCATTTCATTAAACATTTCGTGAAGACAGACACTCCACGAAATGTAGTTTCATGAAATTTGACAGTGATTTCTCCTGATTATTTTTTTGGAGAATTTTAGTGTCTATTTTCTTTACAGGACATCCCCTTAGATTTGCACATGCAGATTTTGTGGGGGATTGGCTGACAAAATATTATGTATATGTGAAAAAATAGGAGTTCATGTTAAGAATTTAAAATGTCTCATTAAACTGTGGCTGAGAATTTTGGGGTGCTAGAATGGCTGGATCATATATGAAAGAAGTCACCTTTGTGGCTATCAGGGGAAGACAGCCTAATTCAGGTGTCTCTGAGCTCCAAATTGCAAACTGTGCCTTGAATCACAACCATAGGAGAGAGTGCAAAGTTTTATCTTGAAAAGATGCCTATAATATGTTGTATGAACTTACCTGTATAACGAATGAGATTTAGTTTGGGCTTTGCATCTCTTTACTATTTAGCATTGATGCACAGTGGTTTCCTTCCTCTTAGTCATGAGATGCTCTCCTAAATTGGATGGTAATATTGTCTTTAATCATATATATGTGTGTACACATACACACACACATATATTTCTCAAAGGAATTTATCACATCTGTAGTTGTATAATGATCATAACAATCTGAATCCATAGGATTTCCATCCCAAAGCCCAAGCACCTCCCACCACCCACCAAACTGTCTCCTCCAGAGACCACAATTTTTTTCAATGTCTGTGAGTCAGCATCTCTTCTGCAGAGAAGTTCAGTCTATCCTTTTTTCAGATTCCACAGATCAGTGAAAGCATTTGTTGTTGGTGTCTCATTGTATGGCTGACTTCACTTAGCATGATCGTTTCTAGGTCCATCCATGTTGCAAAAAAATGCCAGTATTTTCCTCCTTTTAAAGGCTGAGTAATATTCCATTGTGTATATGTACCACATCTTCTTGATCCACTTCTCTGTTGATGGACATTTAGGTTGTTTCCATGTCCTGGCTATTGAAAATACTGCTGCAATGAACATTGGAGTGCATATGTCTTTGCGAGTCACGGCTTTTTTGGGTAGATGCCCAGGAGTGGGATTGCTGGATCCAATGGGAGTTCTATGTTTACTTTTCTGAGCACTCTCCATACTGCTTCCCACAGTGGTTGCACCAACTGACAATCCCACCAACAGTGTACTAGGGTTCCTTTTTCTCCACACCCTCTCCAGCACTGATTGTTTGTAGACTTTTGGATGATGGCCATTCTGGCTGGTGTAAGGTGGTACCTCAGAGAGGTTTCGATTTGCATCTCTCTAATAATGAGTGATGTTGAACATCCTTTCATGTGTTTCTTGGCCATCTGTATGTCTTCTTTGGAGAACTGTCTGTTTAGTCTTCTTCCCGTTTTTCGATGGGGTTGTTTGTTTTTTGGGTGTGGAGCTGCAGAAGGTGATTATAAATTTTGGGCATGAATGCCTTGTCAGTCCCTTCACTTCCAAAGATTTTCTCCCATTCTGTGGGTTGTCTTTTTTGTTTTGTTTAGGGTTTCCTTTGCTGTGCAGAAGCGTTGAAGTTTGATTAGGTCCCATTTGTACCTTTTTGTTTGTGTTGTCAATACTGTGAGAGGTGGATCCGAGAAGATGTTGCTACCGTTTATATCAGAGTGTTTGGCCTATGTTTTCCTCCAGGAGTCTGATAGTGTCTGGTCTTATATCTGCGTCTTTCATCCATGTGGAGTTCATTTTTGTGTATGGTGTTAGGGAGTGTTCTCATTTCATCCTTTTCCATGTGGCTGTCCAGTTTTCCCAGCATCACTTACGGAACCAGCTGTCCTTTCTCCATTGTATATTCTTGCCTCCTTTGTCATAGATGAGTTGGCTGTAGGTGTGTGGGTTTACCTCTGGGCTTTCTCCCCTGTTCCAGTGATCTCTATTTCTGTCTTTGTGACAGTACCATGTGGTTTTGATGATTATTGCTTTGTAGCAGTCTGAAGTCCGGGAGTCTGAAGTCCGGGAGGCTGATTCCTCCAGCTCCATTTTTCTTTTTCAGGATGTCTTTGGCTAGTCTGGGTCTTTTGCACTTCCAAACTTTAAAATATTTTGGTCGAGTTCTGTGAAAACTGTCCTTAGTGATTTGATAGGGATTGCATTGAATCTGTAGATTGCCTTAGGTAGTATGGTGATTTTGATAATATTAACTCTTCCAATCCACGAGCATGGTATATCTTTCCATCTATTGGTGTCATCTTTGATTTCTTTCATCCGTGGCTTAGAGTTTTCAGAGTACAGATCTTTTGCCTCTTTAGGTGGGTTTACTCCTAGGTATTTTTTTTCTTTTGGATACAATGGTAAACGGGATTGCTTCCCTAATTTCTCTTTCTGCTCTTTCATTGTTAGTGTATAGAAATGCCATTGATTTCTGTGTATTGATTTTGTATCCTGCGACTTTGCCAATTTGGTGGATGAGCTCTAACAGTTTTCTGGTAGAGTCTTGAGGATTCTCTAGGTATAGTATCATGTCATCTGCAAATAGGGATAGTTTCACTTCTTCCTTTCCAATTTGGATTCCTTTTATTTCTTTTACTTCTCTGATGGCTGTGGCTAGGACTTCCAGAACAAGAGTAGTGGTGAGAGCGGACATCCTTGTCTTGTTCCTGATCTCCACGGGAATTCTTTCAGCTTTTCGCCATTGAGAATGATGTTTGCTGTGGGTTTGTCATATATGGCCTTTATCATGTTGAGGTAGGTTCCCGTTATGCCCACTCTCGGAAGGGTTTTTTTTTTTTTTTTTTTTTTTTTTTTTTTACCAGAAATGGGTGTTGGATTTTGTCAAAGGCTTTCTTCCGCATCTATTGGGAGGATGGTATGGTTTTTCTTCTTCAGTTTGTGAATGTGGTGTATCACACTGATGGATTTGAGGATATTGAGGAGCCCTTGCATCCCTGGGATAAATCCCACTTGATCATGATGTCCAATCCTTTGAATGTATTGTTGGATGCGGTTTGCTAGTATTTTGTGGAGGAATTTTGCATTGATGTTCATCAGTGAAATTGGCCTGTAGTTGTCTTTTTCTGTGGTGTCTTTGGTTGTGGTATCAGGGTGATAGTGGCCTGATAGAATGAGTTTGGGAGTATCCCTTCCTCTGCAATTTTTGGAAATAGTTTCAGAAGGAGAGGTGTTAGCTCTTCTCTAAATGTTTGATAGAATTCGTCTGTGAAGCCATCTGGCCCTGGACTTTTGTTGGTTGGAAGTGTTTTAACCACCGTTTCAATTTCAGTTCTTGCGATTGGTCCAATTGTCTTTTCTACTTCATCTTGGTTTAGTCTTGGAAGATCGTACTTTTGTAAGAATTTGTCCATTTCTCCTAGGTTTTCCATTTTATTGGCATATAGTTGCATATAGTAGTCTCTTAGGATCCTTTGTATTTCTGTGATGTTCGTGTTACTTCTCCTTTTTCATTTCTAATTTGATTGATTTGAATCCTCTCTCTTTTTTGCTTGATAAGTCTGGCTAGGGGTTTATCAATTTTGTTGATCTATTCAAAGAACCAGCTTTTCGTTTCATTCATCTTTTCTATGGGTTTCTTTGTTTCTATTCATTGATTTCTGCTCTGCTCTTTATGATTTCTTTCCTTATACTAACTCTAGCTCTTGTCTGTTCTTCTTGCTCTAGCTGCTTCGGATGTGAAGCTGTCTTGTTTATTTGAGCTTTTTCTTGTTTCTTGAGGTGGGCTTGTTTTGATATAAACTTTCCTCTTAGAACGGCTTTTGCTGCATCCCAAGGGTTTTGGAGTGTTGTATCTTGTTGTCATTTGCCGCCAGGTAATTTTTAATTTCCTCTTCAATTGCTTCAGTGATCCATTGCTTGTTGAGTAGCATGTTGTTTCGCCTCCATGTGTTTTCGTTTTTTGCAGTTTTTTGCTTGTTGTTGATTTCCGGCCGTATAGCGTTGTTGTCGGAAAAGATGCTTGATGTGATTTCGATTTTCTTGAAGTTACCGAGGTTGGATTTGTAGCCCAGGATGTGATCCATGTTAGAGACTGTTCCATGTGCACTTGAGAAGAATGTGTATTCCATTGCTTTTGGATAAAATGTCCTATAAATATCTCTTAAGTCCATCTGGTTTAATGCATCATTCAGGACCTGTGTTTCCTTATTGATTTTCTGTCTGGTTGATCTGTGCATTGCTGTAAGTGGGGTGTTCAAGTCCCCCACGATGATTGTGTTATTGTCAATTTGTCCTTTTAAGGTTGTTAGCGGTTGAGTTATATATAGTGGTGAACCTGCGTTGGATGCATAGATATTTAAAATTGTTATATCATCTTCATGGATTGATCCTTTGGTCATTATGTAATTGGCCTTCTTTGTCCCTGAAAGTATTCTTCATTTTAAAGTCTGATATGAGTCTTGCTCCTCCAGCTTTCTGTTGATCCCTGTTTGCATGAAATAGTTTCTTCCATCCTCTCCCTTTCAATTTGTGTGTGTCCCTATGGGTCTCTTGAAGACAGCATATATACGGGTCTTGTTTTTGTATCCATTCAGCCTGTCTACGTCTTTTGGTTGGGGGATTTAGTCTATTCACATTACAGGTGATTATTGATATGTATGTTCTTATTGCCATTTTATTAATTACTTTGGATTTGTTTTTGCTGCTCTTTTTTCTTCCCGTCTTCTCTTGTTCTTTTCCGCCTATAGAATTTCCTCTAGTGTTTGTTGTAAGGCTGGTTTCGTGTCGCTGAATTCTCTCAGCTTTGGCTTATCTGTGAAGGTTTTGCTTTCTCCTTCAAATCTGAACGAGAGCCTTGATGTGTAGAGGAATCTTGGTTGGAGGTTTTTTCCTTTCATCATGTTAAGTACATCGTGCCACTCCCTTCTGGGCCTGCAGAGTTTCTGTTGAAAAATCTGCCGATACCCTTGTTGGGTTTCCCTGTATGTTATTTGTTTCTTTCCCTAGCTGCTGTCAAGATTTTCTCTTTGTCTTTAATTTGGGTCAGTTTGATTGATATGTGTCTTGGGGTGTGTCTCCTTGGGTTTATTTTATATGGTACTCGTTGTGCTTCCTGGATTTGAGTGAGCGATTCCTTCCCCATGTTAGCGGAGGTTTTGGCTATTATCTCTTGGAATATTTTTTTCTGTCGCCTTCTCTCTCTCTTCTCCTTCTGGCACCCCTCTAATAGGGATGTTGGTGCCTCTAATGTTGTCCCAGAGTTCTCTGAGACTCTCTTCGTTTGTTTTCAATCTTTTTTCTCTTTTCTGTTCTACATCCGTAATTTCCAATGATCTGAAATCGGAGGTCCACAAATCCAGGTTCTGTGGACCTCTCTTATTCATTCTTCAGCCTCCAGGAGTCTGCTGTTAGCTGCTTCGAGTGAATTTTTTTATTTCAGGCGTTGTATTTTGCATCTCTTCTTGTTTAAGATTTATATCTTGCATCTCTTTGGACAGTGGTTCCTGTAAGTTATCCATCTTGACCTCCAGTTTATTTCCAATGTCTTGCATCATCTTCCACATCAACACTCTATAAAGTCTTTCTCCTGGAGGCTGAGAATCTCCTCATGGCCTAGCTGTTTTTCAGGGGTTTTTCCTTTCTCCCTCATCTGACTTATAGTTCTCTGTCTTTTCATGTCATAGGTTTTTGGTGTGGTGACCTTCTTACAGATAACAGAGTTGTAGCCTCTCTTACTTCTGATGTATGCCCCCCTGTGGCTGGAGTCAGTTTGGGCGCTTGCTGTAGGCTTTCTGATGGAAGGGGCTGATGCCTGTCCCCTGGTAGCTGGAGCCAATTCTAATCCCTCTGGTGGGTGGGGCTTAGTCTCTGGATGGGATTAGAGGCAGCTGTGTGCCTGAGGGGTCTTTAGGTAGGCTGTATACTGGGGGCAGTTCTGTGATCCCACCTGGGTTGTTTGTCCTGGGGCCTCTCAGCAGCTGACTGACTGGTGGGGCCTGGCATTTTCCCCAAATGGCCACCTCCAGAGAAACGTGTGGCTGCTGAATATTCCCAAGAGCTTTGCTTTCAATGTCTTTCCTCACAATAAGCCACGTTCACCCCTGTTCTCCCAGGATGTCCTCCAAGTACTGTGGTCAAGGTTGACCCAGACTCCCATGGACACTGTGCTTTGCCCTGGGACCCAGTGCATGTGGAAGTTTGTGTGCGCCTTTGAAGAATGGGGTCTCCGTTTCCCGCAGTTCTGTGGAGCTCCTGCACACAAGCCCCACTGGCCTTCAATGCCAGATACTCCAGGGGCTCTTTCTCCCCGTGCCAGATCCCCACATGGCAGAGTTTGATGTGGGGCTCAGAACTCTCTCTCCTGTAGGTGAGTCTCTGTGGGCCGGTTAGTTTCCAGTCTGTGGAGTTTCCCCCCTCGGAGGTATGGGGTTGTTTATATCGTGAAATTACCCCCCCTACCTCTTGATGTGGCCTCCTCTTTTTCTTCTGGAGTAGGACGTCTTTTTTAAGGTTTCCAGCCCATTTGGGTGAAGAATGCTCAGTCTTTAGTTGTGAACTTTGTTGTTTTTAGGAGATAAGTTGAACTCCAGTCCTTCTATTCTGCCATCTTCCATATAGGTTCTGTCTTTAGTTATATTTACCCAGATGTGTACAGTTTAACTTGCAGAGAGAATGTGGATGGGAAGGGGATTCTACAAATGAAGAGGTAACTTAGCAAGGTGAAAAGAGGAGGCCAGGAGAGTGATGACACAGTGACAGGTGTAAAGATCCTCATTTCAGCACCAGGCTCGGGAAGTTTCAGGGTGAGGTAAAATCACTTTTCCTGTACTCTAAACCCATGGAGCAGCCAATAAAGAAGTAAACAAAGAGTTTGGTTAGGTCCCTTTGGGTTAATTCTGCTCTTATTTCTGTTGCCTTGGGAGAATGAGCTGAGAAAATATTCACGAGGTTGATGTCAGAGAGTGTTTTACCTATATTCTCTTCCAGGAGTTTGATGGTGTCCTGTCGTATATTTCAGTCTGTCAGCCATTTGGAGTTTATTTTGGTGCATGGTGTGAGGGTGTGTTCTCGTTTCATTGATTTGCATGCAGCTGTCCCGGTTTCCCAGCAATGCTTGCTGAATAGACTTTCTTTTTCACATTTGATGTTCGTGCCTCCCTTGTCAAAGATGAATTGCCCATAGGTGTCAGGGTTTATTTCTGGGTTCTCTATTCTGTTCCGTTGCTCTGTCTGTCTGTTTTGATACCAGTACCACACTGTTTTGATGACTGTGGCTTTGCAATATTGCTTGAAGCCTTTGAGAGTTATGCCCCTTGTTTGGCTATTGTTTCTCAGGATTGCTTTGGCAATTCTGGGTCTTTGTGGATCCATATAAACTTTTGGATGGTTTGTTCTAGTTCTGTGCAAAATGTCATGGGTAATCTGCTAGGGATTGCATTGCATCTGTAGATTGCTTTGGGTAACATGGCCATTTTTACAATATTGATTTTCCCAATCCAGGATCACGGACTATCTTTCCATTTCTTTACATCTTCTTTGATTTCTTTGATTAAAATTTTATACTTCTCAGCATATAATCCTTTACCTCCTAGGTTGGGTGTATTTCGAGGTATTTGATTTTGTGAGGTGCAATTTGAAAAGGTACTGCATTTTGGTATTCCTTTTCTAATATTTAATTGCTGGTATACAGAAATGCGGCTGACTTCTGAATATTCATCTCTTAGCCTGCTACTTTGCTGAATTTATTAATCAGTTCAAGTAGTTTTTGTGTTGAGTCCTTAGGGTTTTCTAGGCATAGGCTCATGTCATCTTCATTCAGTGACAGTTTTTTCTCTTCTCTTCCCTTATGGATGCCTTTGTTGTCTTCTTTTTGTCTAATTGCTCTGGCTAAGACTTCCAGCACTATGTTGAATAGCAGTGGTGAGAGAGGGGATCCCTGTTTTGTTCCAGATTTGAATGAGAAGGCTTTCAGTTTTTCCCCCCTTGTGTATGATATTTGCTGTGGGTTTGTCCTAAATGGCTTTGATCATGTTCAGGAATGTTCCCTCTATACAGACATTGGTGAGGGCCTTGATCATGAAGGGATGTTGGACTTTTTCAAATGCTTTTTCTGCATCTATTGAGATGATCATATGATTTTTGATTTTGTTAATGTGGTGTATGATGTTAATTGATTGGTGTATGCAGAAACATCCTTGTGAACCTGGGATGAAGCCTACCTGGTCATGGTGTATGATTTTTTTAATATGTTGTTGGATTCGGTTGGCTAAGATTTTGTTGAGAATTTTTGCATCAATATTCATCCAAGATATTGGCTGAGAGTTTTGTTTTTTGGTGATATCTTTGTCTGGTTTTGGAGTTAGGGTGATGGTGGCATCATATAATGTCTTTGGGAGTATTCCTTCTTCTTCAAACTTTTGAAAGAGTTTAAAGGGGATGGGCACCAGATTCCCTTTATTTATTGCCAGAATTCACCTGTGAAGCCATCTGGTCCTGGGCTATTTGTACGGAGTGTTTTTCTGACATCTTCAATTTCATTTCTAGTGATGGGTCTGTTCAGTTGGTCTGTTTCTCCTTGATTCAGTTTTGGCAGGCTGTAATATTCTAGACAGTTTTCAATTTCTTCCAGATTGTCAAATTTGTTGGCATATATAAGTGCATAGTATTGTCTTATGGTTTTAGTATTTCTGCTGTATCAGTTGTGATTTCTCCTTTTTCCTTTCTAATTTTGATTATTTGGTTTCTTTCTCTCCTCTTTTTAGTGAGACTGGCCAGGGGTTTGTCAATTTTGCTTAACTTTTCAAAGAACCAGCTCTTGGTTTTATTAATTTTCTCTATTGTTTTTTGAATCTCAATTTTATTGATTCCTCTTGGATCTGTATACTTTCCTTCCTTCTGCTGACTTTAGGTCTTTTTTGTTCTTTTTCTAAGTCGTTTAGATGGAGGGTTAAGTTGTCAATTTGGGCCATTTCTTCTTTTTTGAGAAAGGCCTGTATCGCTATGTTTCCCTCTGAGCACTGCTTTTGCAGCATCCCATAGATTTTGAGAGGATGTGTCTTCATTATCATTTGTCTCAAGGTATTTTTTAATTTCCTTTTTGATTTCCTCATTGACCCATTGGTTTTTTAGTAGCATGTTGTTGAGTCTCCATGGAGTAGGTTTTTTCTCTTTCCTCTTCCCATGGTTGATTTCTAATTTCATGGCATTGTGGTCAGAGAAGTTACTTGGAATAATTTCTATGCTCCTAAATTAGTTGAGGTTAACTTTGTGTCCCAATATGTGGTCGATTCTTGAGAATGTTCCATGAGCATTTGAGAAGAATGTGTATTCTGATTTTTTTTTGGATGTAGTTTCCTGAAGATATCAATGAAGTCTACCTTTTCTATTGTTTCCTTTAGCATGTCTGTTCCTTTATTGGTTTTCTGTCTAGAGGATCTGTCCATTGATGTGAGGGGGGGATGTTAAGTTCTCCTACTATGATTGTATTCCCATCAATATGTCCTCTATGTCTGTTAATATTTGTTGTATGTATCTGGGTGCTCCTATATTTGGGTCATATATGTTGACGATAGTAACATCCTCTCCTTGGGTGGATCACTTAATCATTAAGTAGTGTCCTTCTTTGTCTTTCTTTATGTCTTTTGTTTTAAAGTCTATTTTGTCTGATATGAGTGTTGCAACTCCTGCTTTTCTGTCATGTGTATTGGCGTGAAATATTTTTCCCCACCATTTCACTTCCAATCTGTATGTAACCTTTGTCCTAAGGTGAGTTTCTTGTAGGCAGCCTATTGAATGTTTTTCCTTTTTATCCACTCAGCCATTCTGTGACTTTTGATTGGAGCATTCAGTCCATTGACATTTAGGGTGATAATTGATAGATGGTAATTTATTGCCTTTTTAAACCTCGTGTTCAGTTGATTATACGGTTCTCCATTCTTCCTTTCTTTTTTGGTTGGATGGTCTCCAGTTATCATCTGCTTGAGTGTTTTTGTTTTTTGTTTTTTTTCATTTTTTCAAATTTACTGTTTGGTTTTGGCTTGTGGTTGCCCTGTTTTTTTTTTTTAAGTATGCTAACCCCTTCCTATAATTGTGTGCTTTAGCCAGATGGTCCTGTTAGTTCAAACAGTTCATTACCATGTAAAAATTAAGAAGAGAAACAAACGGTCTCTTTATTTCCTCACATCCCTTGCCCACATTTTCTGATTTTGATGACTCTTTTTATTTTTGCTTTTTAATATTGTTTTGTTTTAAACATGTTCATGATTAAATCTGTATGGTGGCTTATTTGAGTGACTTCTCTCTGGTTGTGGTTTCCTCAATCCTAGTTCTTCCTCCTCTTTTTTTTTTCTTTTTCCTCCCTTTCTTTCCTTCCTTTCTTTTTGGTTTAGAAAAGCCCTTTCAGTATTTCTTGTAGCCTGGGTTTTGTACTGCTGTATTCTTTTAGCTTTTGTTTGTTGGAAGAAAAATTTATTTCCCCTTCTATTTTAAATGATATTCTTGCTGGATAGATAATTTCTTCAAATATATTTTCCACTCCCTTATCTTTTTCTACTCCTTGTGGAATTCCTATTATGTGTAAATTGGCCTGCTCTATATAATCTCATAGGTGTCTTATATTGCTTTCCTGTTTTTTCATTTGGTTTTCTGTCTGCTGTCCTGATTGGGTGATGTCCATTATTCTAGCTTCCACATCACTGATTCATTCTTCTGCATTATTCCTTCTGGTTTTTACTGCCCTTAGTTCAGTTTGCATCTCTGCAAATGAGTTTTCTAGGTATTCTTGGTTCCTCCTTACATTTTCTAGTTTCTTTCTGAGGGTGTCTGCATTACTGTTCCTATCTTCTCTTATTTCCTTCAGTATTTTCACTATTTCTCTTTTGAACTCCAGGTCTGTCAGGCTGCAGACGTTTGTTTCCTTGTTGACTGCTTTAGGTGAGTTCTCCTGTGGGTTTCCCTAGGGTTGATTTCTCAGCTTCTCATCTTGCTTGTTGTTTTCTTTTTCCTGGTGGAGTTGTACTCTCCGTTATCGGGTAGTGTTTGCCTTGTCACTGCCATGGAATGTTTCCTGAGGGCTGGCATTGTTGGCCAGTCTTCTTTGAGGCAATGTGGCTTTTCTGGAGTGTTGGTGGGGCTACCAGGGTCTCTCTTAAGCAAATGAGGACTTCCTGAGTGCAGACAGTACTGGGAGGTCCACACCACGGTGGGAGCAGATTTCACTCGGCCAGGCAGAGCTTTCTCTGGTGTTTTTGGGCTTTGGGGCTCTTGCAGGGCGCTGGTGGTGCTGGGCAGCTGTTCTGCAGGAGTGCAGCACCCCCCAAGGGCTGCAGCAGCTATCTGGGTCACTGAGAACTGAAGAAGCTCTTCCCCAGGGCAGCCTGACTCAGAAGAACTGTCTGAGAAAGTAGGCAGATCTTTTCATGGTCCAGCCACGCTTGTTCTAGCTTTACTGAGCTGTGGGGAATCTTGCAGCTGGGCAGATGTTCTATTGGAGAGGAGCACCCTCCAAGGGCTGGAGCAGCCAGCTGGGCCACTGTGAACCCAAGAGGCTCTTCCCCAGGGCAGCCCAAGTTGGAAGGATTGTCCAAGAATTAGGCAGAGCTTTTCACAGCCTGGCCAACTTGTTCTAGCATTTTCTGGGCTGAAGGGGCACCTGCAGGGGGATGGTAGTGCTGGGAAGCTATTCCATGGGAGTGCGGCACCCCCCAAGGCCTGGAGTGGCTATTTGGCTGCTGTGAACCCAAGAGGCTCTTCCCCAGGGTAGCCCAACTTGGGAGGTCTTTCTGGGACCTAATTTTGACTAGGTCCTATTGTGTTTATTTATTTACTGCATTTATTTCATCATCTTGTGAGACTAATCTAGGAATACAGTAATACAGTGGATGTCTGATGCAGGTTTAACTCTTTAAGCCAGTTTGAGTTTAATCCTGTGCATGGTGTGAGTCTGTGTTCTAGGTTCATTGATTTACATGCAACTAAACAGTTTTCACAGGATCAGTTGCTGAAAAGATCCTCATTTTCCCAATTTGTCTTCTTGCCTCCTTTGTCAAGGTCAATTGACCAGAGGTGTTTTGGTTTATTTCTGCATCCTCTGTTCTCTTCCTTTCATCTGTACGTATGTTTTTGAACCAGCATCAAACTATCTTAATTCCTGTAGCTTAGTAATATTACTTGAAGTCTGGGAGAGGTATTCCTCCTGTTTGTTTGTTTTTTTGTTTTTTAGCTGAGGATTGCTTTGGCAGTTCTGTGTACTTTATGGTTCCATGTAAATGTTGGGATTGTGATTTGCGTTCTGTGAAAAATGGCACAGGTCATTTGATAGGGTTTACATTGAATTTGTCGACTGCTTTTGGCGGTGTGGCCATTTTAATGATACTGATTCTTGCACTCTAGAAGCATGGAATATCTTTTCATTTCTTTGATTCCACTTTAATTTACTTAAGTTATGTTTTATTGTTCTCAGCCTATAAGTCCTTGGTCAGGTTAATTCGCAGGGATTTATTTTGGGGCATGAGATTCAAAAAGCTATTGTATTTTACATTCCTTCTGTAAAATTTCATGGTTTGCCTGTGGAAATGAAACCCGTTTCTGATTGTTAATGTTGTATCCTGCTTCTTTGCTGAATTCATTGAACACTTTGAACACCCAGTAGTTTTTGCATGGCATCTTTAAGTTTTCTATACATTGTATTTTATCATGACATCTGCATGGGCAGTAATTTTTTCTCTTTTCTTCCTCTTTTCTTTTCTTTTTTTTTTTAATCAGATGGTGATGGCTAGGATTTCCAATGCTTTTTCTTTTTTGGCATTTTCTAGGGGCACACCCATGGTTACCAGGCCTGCAGTTAAATCACATCTGCAGATGCTGACCTATACCACAGCCATAGCATTGCAGGATCTGAACCATGTCTGCAACCTACACCACAGCTCATGCCAATGCTGGATCCTTAGCACACTGAGTGAGGCCAGGGATCAAACCTGCATCCTCATGGATGCTAGTCTGATTCATTCAATTCTAAGCCAGGATGGGAACTCCCTTCCAATACTATGTTGAGTAAAAGTGGTGAGAATGGGCACCCGTGTCGTGTTCCAGATTTTTGTGCGAAGGCTTTCAGCTTTTCTCTATTGAGTATCATATTGGTGGTGGCTCTGTCATAAATCCTTTTATTATGCAATGTTCCCTCTCTACCCAATTTGGTAAGAGTATTTATCATGAGTGGATGTTGGACTTTGTCCATTGTTTTTTGTGCATCTACCGAGGTGATCATGTGGGTTTTGACGTATCTTTTGTTAATGTGGTGTATGACATTAATTGATTTGCATAGGTTGAACCCTGCTTGTGAACTTGGGATGCAGCCCCCTTGGTCATGGTGAATGTCTTTTTTAAAATATATTGCTGGATTTGGTTGGCCAAAATTTTGTAGGAACTTTGGGTACCTATATTCATCAAAGGTATTGGCCTATACTTTCCTTTATTGGTAGTATCTTTTTCTGGGTTTGCTATTAGGGTGATTGTGGCTTCATAGAATGTCTTTGGGAGTTTTCCTTCTTCCTCCGTCTTTTGGAAACTTTTAAGAAGGGTGGGTACACATTCTCCTTTGTATGTTTGATAGAATTTGCATGTGAAGCCATGTGGTCCTGGACTTTTGTTTCTGGGGAGTGTTTTTGTGACACATTCAATTTCACTTCTTGTGTTCAGTTTGTTCTGTTGATCCAGTTCTTCTTGATTTAGTTTTGGCAGGCTGTAGAGCTCTAGAAAATTGTCCATTTCTTCTAGGCTGTCAAATATGTGGGTAAATAATTGTTCATAGTCAGCTTTTTGTTGCTTTTGTAGTAGTATATTTTGTAGTAGTAGTATTTCTTTAGGATCTGTCACGACTTCATGTTTTTCATTTCTTTTATTTTTTTCTGTCATTTGTCTTTTTGTTGTTGTTGTTATTGCTATTTCTTGGGCTGCTCCCACGGCATATGGAGGTTCGCAGGCTAGGGGTCGAATTGGAGCTATAGCCACTGGCCTACGCCAGAGCCACAGCAGTGCAGGATCCAAGCCACGTCTGCAACCTACACCACAGTTCACGGCAATGCTGGAGCGTTAACCCACTGAGCAAGGGCAGGGAACGAACCCGCAACCTCATGGTTCCTAGTCGGATTCGTTAACCACTGCACCACGACCGGAACTCCTTTTTTTTTCATTTCTTATTTTGAGGACTTGAGTTCTTGCTCCCCTCTACTTAGTGATTCTGGCCAGAAGCTTGTCATTTTGTGTACCCTTCCAAAGTCCCAGCTCCTGGTTTTTTATTGATTTATTGTATTTTGTTGAATCTTTATTTTATTGATTTCCTATTTTGTTCTCTCGCCCAATCCTTTTATTCCATTGAGTGCCTCTAAGATCTTTATGACTTCCTTCCCTCTGCCAACTTTAGTTTTTTATTTTCACTTTTTTTCTAATTCTTTTAGGTGTTGGGTTTAACCTGTTTACTTGAGATATTTTTCTCTCCTTTTGAGGGAGGCCTGTATCACCATGAACTTCCTTCTACAGCATCCCATGGAATTTCAAAGGCTGTGTTTTCATTATAATTTCACTTAAAGGGATATTTAACCTTCCCTTTGGATTTGCCCATTGACCCATCCATTAGTTTTTTAGTAGCATATTTTTTCACCTCCATATAGTCATATTTTTCTCATTTCTTTTCCTCTGGTATATTTCTAGTTTCACACCATTTTTTAGAGAAGATACTTAAACTAATTTCTACATTCTTAAATTAATTTTGTGCCCCAATATATGGTCAATCCTTGAGGACGTGCACTTGAAAAGAATGCATAATCTTATTTTCACAATGCATTGTCTTTAAAATGTCAATGAAGGCTAATTTTTCCATTGTGTTCTTTAGGATCTCTGTTGGCTTATAGGGTTTGTGTCTGGAGGTTCTGTCCATTGATATGTGTAGGGTGTTAAAGTCTACTTCATGTTTGTCCTTTTGCTGCCTCTTGACTGTATCATTACTTTTACAAAAGATTTTTTTTAATCTCTCTATAGTCTTATTTAAGTGACTCTTTTCCAATTGTGTTTTCCTTCATCCTATTTCGTTTTACGTTCTGTTTTTATTGAGAAGAGTGCTTTCAGTATTGCTTTTAGAATAGGTTTTGTAATGGGTGTTGTAATGCTGTCCTCTTTTGTTTTATTTTCTGGAGACATTCTGTATTTCTCCTTCTACTTTTTCAGTGGAAGCAGCAGGATGTGTCTATCCTCAGGAACCTGAGGGTGGTCAATGGCAGTGCCCTCCCACGTGCCATGCTCTGAGGAAGCGGGGGCCTCAGTTCATGGACCCCAAATGGTGGCATGCCATGGTCACTTCTGGGTCTGAGGTGACTGCTCCGCTTTCCACCTGCTGCCTGTGGACCATGCAAAAGACACCACATTACACTTAGGACCCCATTGCTGTTAGCCTACACAAGTGTGGCTTGGCCACCTTAGACTGGACAAGAGATGTCCCATCACCCTTAGCGCTTGTGAGGGGTACCTGGGCACCCATAGGCTGTGCCAGGTGTGCCATGTCCTCTGAGAATCTGGGTGTGCACAGGGAAAGATATTCCTCTGGTGGTCCTCCACTCACGTAATCAACAATGTGCTTACTTCTCCTGTGGGCTCAGACCTCCTCCCAGTTTCCCTAAGATGTGGCACTCCACTCACCTGCCCATAGCACACCACTCTCTAGCCCCTCAGGCTGCCTCCAAAATACCAACCTTCATCCTCTTCATAGACCTAACTGGAGACTCCCTGGCAAGTCCCCACCTGAGCATCTCAGGCAGCAGTGTCTAAGGGTGGTGAGACTGAGGATTGTGTGGCCCTCCTCGGTCCAGATATTGTACTTTTCTATGAGTCCTTGAGAAGCTTGGCTGATCTCCCTGTTGGTTAGGTGGCTTCGCAGGGTGTGGGTTCCTTTGCTCTTTCACAACTCCTTCTCAGGGCAGTGCCAGTCCCATCCTAATTCTTCTCTTTCTCTCTCTCTTTTTTTCTTTTTGTTCTACCTAGTTATGTGGAGGGTTTCCTGAGGTTTTGAAAGCTTAAGGCCTTCGACCAGAATTCAGTAGATGTCCTGTGCAAATCATTCCATGAGTCAATTTTTTGTTTTGTTTTTGATATGGTTGTGTGTGAAGGTGAGCACCAAGTCTTCCTCTTCTGCCCTGTTGCTCCCTCCCCCAGGCACATGCTCTTGGTGATCACTTATCTCTTCTCCATTTATAGAAAACCTTCTCTTAGAATTAGTTTTTCTTTCTTTGAAGTCTTCACCCATGGCCTGTGGAAGTTCCCAGGCTCTGGGTTGAATTGGAGCTGCAGCTATTGGCCGAAACCACAGCCATTGCAATGCTGGATCCAAGCTGCTTCTGTGACTTACAACAGAGACATGCTTAACATCACTGTGTCCTTACCCTACTGAGGCAGGCTGGGATTGAATGCACATCCTCACAGAGACAATGTTGTGTCCTTAATCTGCTGAGCCACAATAGGAACTCTGACTTTGATATTACTTTTAAATGGAATCAAAATATATGACGTTTAGTCTTAGCTTCTCATTTTTTTTTTTTTGGTAGCTAATCATGCTTTTTTTATTTGCTAGATAAAAAATGGGGCGTCTGTATCTGAAATGGGAGTCAACTTTCCCAGAGACATTTTAAGTTCTATGAAATCCAAATATCAATCATAAAACGTGGAAAAATATGTCTATGTTCAATAAAATAACTATGTAAATTCCCAAAGTGGTCAGCAAGATTAAATCGAGTGCTCAGTTTTTTTGGCCAGAGTCATGGTCTGAGAAGTGTGCAGAGAGAACTACGACTTTCCACTTCAGCTGGGCTCTGGGCAGAACTTCAGGACCATCATCTCAATGTTCCCAGGTGGCTTATGCATTACCGAAGTGTGATTGTGTGGTTGTTCATAAAAAACTTTCCTGAAGAATACTCTGTCAAATTAATTCAAAACCCCCTTTAACTAGATATAGAATTCTATTCTACTCATTCATCCACATTTACCTTTTGGATTTTCTATGAATATTGAATTGCAGAGTATCTTGCTTATAGCTGTTTGGATTGGATGCTAAAGTGTACTGTATTAATTTAGAGGAAGAGTTTGGATTGCCATGACAGCATTCGAAGGGCCTGTTGAAGAAAGAGCTGATTGAGTATCATCTCTGGAAGAAGGAGTGGTTCCTGGCTCCAAAACTCATAAAAATGTTCCATTTAGGATTCTGTTCTCAACTGTTCTCCACTCTAGTGAGGCTGCTTCTGCCCTGTATTTGTTTGCTATTTATTGAAAAAATGATGGCAGATTTTCTGTGTCATTTACCATTGGCTTCATTACTGTTGCAGTACTATTGGATCAAGTTACCCTTATGTTTTTCCACAAAGACTAGAACAGAAATATGACTGCATTACTTTTTGGGCACATTCCTCTTTGGGGCCCAATAGTGAGGTAAGCACTTCCAGATATTTGCCATCAATTCACTGTCGTACACACAGTAATTGAATATATATAATAGGCTGAGAAATTTAAGGGGGCAATCATTAATGTTTCTTTAGTGAAATGCTTCCCTTTTTAGGTTTAATTTTCATAATTTGAATTTTTATGGTCTTTTTAGCACCACACCCATGGCATATGGTGTTAGTCAAGCTCAGGATCGAATCAGAGCTATACCTGCTGATCTACACCACAGCCACTACAATGTGAGTGTTGAGTTGCATCTGCAACCTACAACACAGCTCATGGCAAAGCCAGATCCTTAACCTACTGATTGAGTCCAGGGCTCATACCTGGGCCCTTATGGAATAGAGTCCGTTGCCCTTCCGCTGAGCCACAATGGGAACACCTAATTTCCATAATTGGAAGTTATTTCTATGTTATCAATTATAAGACAAGGATAGTTTTGAAAATACAAATGAACAACCAAAGTTCTCTTTGTTTTATTGAATTGCAGTATTCACTTTGTTTTCTAATTCAACTCATTACAAACATCATTTAAAATAGCAATAAAAAATAAATCTATGCTACTGAGTGAGAACGCAATGAGATTGAGAGAAGAGAAACACTTCGGAAAACAATCTCATCACTTTTCCCATAATTTGCAGTTATATAAATTATTTCTTCCAGTTTTACTGAGATATAGTTGGCAAATAACTTTGTATAAGTTTAAGGTACAAAACATAATGACGTGGCCTATGGGTTTTAGTTAACCTCAATCATCACATATCCATATAGATTGTTAAAAATAGAGATAGAAATAAAATATGTTCCCTGTGATGAGAACTCTCAGAACACACTCTGATAACTTTCATCCACATATATAACTATTGCAATGATATATATAGTATTATGTACTTATCATCTAACTAAACGATTATACTTTCCGAAGGCCTTCAGCTAAGTGCCCATCCCCACCTCTCTTAACCACAAATCTATCCTATTCTTTCTATGGTATATTTGTCTGTTTTTTGAAATATAATTGACCTACAACGCTGTTTCAGTTCCTCATATTCAACTTTATGTATTTCTATATATTACAAAATGATAACTATGGGAACACTTGTTACTGTCACTACACAAAAGGTTTGCTCAGTAATTGACTATATTCCCCACAGTGAACATTTCACACCTATGACTCATGTATTTCACAGCTGGAAGGCTGCATCTCTTAAAATCTCCCTCACCTATTTCTTTGCTCACTTTAACTGTGTCCCGTCTCACAACCCCCTTTTTGTTCTCTGTATTCATAACACCATTTCTGCTTTGTTATGTTTGCTCATTTGTTTTGTTTTTTAGATTCCACATAGAAGTGATTTCTTAATCAATATTTTTCTTTCTCTGTATGATTTATTTCACCAGGCATGATACCTTCTAATCCGTCCTTGTGGCAAATGATAAGATTACATTTATTTTGACGCCTGAGTAATGTTCAATTTCATGTACGAGTCACAGTTTCTTGATCCATATCTCCATGGATGAACTCATAGTTTGGTCTGTGTCTTCTCTGTTGTAAATAGTGTTATTGGGGTCCATATATATATCCTCTAATTAATGTTCTTGTGATCTTTGCATAAATAACTCAAATTGAGTTGACGCTGAGCAATTAGTGCTGCTGTTATTTAGTTTTCTAAGGAACCACCAAACTTTTTTCCAGAGTAGCTGTATATTCCTACCAGTGGGGTAGCAGGTTCCTTTGTGTCCATATCTCACCAACCTTTATTCTCTTTTGAGGACAGCAATTCTGAAAGATGTTAGGTTTTATCTCATTTTGATATGCATTTCTTATATGATTGGCAGCATTGAGCATTGTTTCCGGTACTCTTGGTCTTCTGTGTGACATATTTGAAAATGGTTCAGGATTTCTACCCACTTTTTAATCAGAACACAAGTTGTATGTGTTCCTTGTATGTTATGGATAGTAAAACTTTCATCAGATGTAGTTTTCTCAAGTATGTCCTTCATTCACTAGGTAATCTTTCCATTTGGTTGATAGACTCCTTCACTCTGCAAAAGCCTTCAGTTTTGTCTTGTATGTTGCATGCTGTGAGGGTTTTCATTTTTGGTCTTCAAAGTCCAGTTAACTGACACTTCTATTCCTTATTATTTACAGGTATTATTTTGATTTGTACTTATTTATTCGATTCTATTTTTGTCTTTTTAGGGCCAACCTGGAGCATATGGTGGTTCCCAGACTATAAGGCACCCTGGAGATGTAGTCACTGTCCTATACCACAGCCAAAACAATGCCAGATCCAAGAGGTGTCTGAGACCTACACCACAGCTCTCAGGAATGGCAGATCCTTCACCCACTGTGGGAGGCCAGGGACCAAACCTGTGTCCTCATGGATACTAGTCAGGTTCATTTCCAGTGAGCCACAATGAAAACTCCTTATATTTGCATTTAAACAACCAGTAGTTGATGCAGTTGCCTGCTCTGAATATGGTTAAAGCCTCATGTGTTTACTCTTTTCCTGAAAGATCTTTTTCTAGTCTCGTTTTTGGTCACTTTCTACTGTTTTGGGGTTTCTTTTACTTGTTTGGGGAGACATTTGACTGTTTGATACAGATATTTTCTTCAATCTGTTATTTGATCTTTGACCTTATCTATGGTTTTATTTTGGGGAGAGTAGTATTTATTTTCTCCAAAGCCTCGTTAAAAATTTGTGTTAAATAATTTATTGAATTGTGAGATATGAAATAGCTAAACTTTCAATTATTGATCCCTGTTGTTTAAAAATTCTATGAAGGTACTTTATTTTGTTCACAAGACCTTTCTACTCAGAGTTCCAATATCTTAAATTATTGATACTAATACACGTAAAAACTGTTTATTTTGCCTCTTCACTCTGGATTTTATTGGTAATCTCATGGTTTCACCCACCTACAGGTAAGTGGGGAAAGGGGCTGTTGCTTTATTTTATCAAGTTAAATCTATACACAAAGTTGAGGAAAAAATAACATGTTTTTAAAGAGTAAATTTTTATATCTATTAATCAAATATAAGCTCACACTTACTCTAGTTAATGTATTTCAAATTTTTATATGCAAATCATTTAAGTTTTTACAGTATTTTGGGGTTTTTATTTATATTTATATTATGTAAATATTTGGTAAATATTATATCCAAAACATTTTAACTTTTTTTCATATGCAGGGAAACTAATTGTTGAAAATTTTTGCAGGTCTTATGTCTATCTTTTGGTTATTGATACTTAACATGTTAAAGTTAAATGTAGATTAACTGTATCATACATAGAGATTAGATATTAAAATTTACATAGACTCGTGCATTTTGACCTTATCAGAAGGAGGTTTTTTTGTTTCATGTGAGATAATTTGAAAAAGTATTCTCAAACCTGTTAGCTTTTATTCACAAATTAAGATTTTTAAACAGATTTTTAATTTTATGTATAAATATTGAGAAAGCTAGATGTCAAAGTATAATTATTGAATTAAGTATATAGCTTGAAGTGCATACATTTCAACCAATTTTTTCAAAATTTCTATGTTTTCATGTTTGAGGTATCATTTTTACTGCCCTGTATTGAATATTCACTGTGATTATTACATTTTAGGACTCATTTCTATTGTTGTTACTTTTGGATATCTCTGTTTTTATCCTTCCTTCTCTTTTGTCTTAAATGAGTTGCATGTATCAAATGTGTTTATTATTTTTGAAAGTAAAAAAATCAAAACTTTACTGGTTAAGATGTAAACTGCTATCTTTATAGGTATGGCTGCTCTTAGAATTTTATACCATATCTAATTATGCATAATATCTTATTCCTCTTCCCAAATCATAAAAAAATTCTTACAATCTTTCCTTATCATCTGCCTTTACCTAATGACCTTTAGCAAATGGAGACAATACTCTGCTGTTTTCTGTGGCCAGAAAGGTTTCATTGTGAAATAAGGTTGTGTTTTGTTAAAAGCTGTTTCTCTGTCTATTGAGAGGATCATGCGGCTTTTATCCTGAACTCTATTACTACAGGAGATTACATTCATTCTTCTATATTGGACTTACTTTGGGGTTTTTTGTATTTTTTATATTGTATTTTTATTTGTTTTCTAGGGTTTGCAGTATTTTTTGATGGCATGCTTAAGGAATACTGATCTGTATTTCCTTATAGTTTGTTTCTGCGTCAATCATACCATAGCATCATAAATGGATTTAATTCATGGCTTCCAGTATTTGGCCATAAAATGTAAAATGTATACCAATTGAAAATAAATTTATGAATGCTTGGCTTTTTTTTTTTTTAAACTCGTGTGTTAGAATTAAGAGTGCTGAATTGTGTTTCAGAAAACTCAGATCCCAGTTGAGGACACCACCATCTTTAATATTGATTTAAAGTCTCCAATTAATATATTCTTACAGCTTAATCTTCTCTCCAAAAACTCTGCAAGGTTTTAGAAATGTACATAAAATTGTAGAGGTATATAAAATTATATATACATAAATTATATATATATATTTCTAAAATATCATATATATACACACACATATACATACATATGTTTGTAATCTATGTATGTGTTTTATATATATGTATATATGTGTGTGTGTGTGTATATATGCACATATATGCATGTGAAGCCTATGGAATTTTCCAGGATAAGTATCAAATCAGAGCTACAACTGCCAGCCTCCACCACATCTACAGCAATTCCATTCCAACTTGTGTCTGCAGCCTGCATAATAGCTCACAGCAAGATCAGATCCTTAACCAAATGAGCATGGCCTGGATCAAATTTGCATCCCCATGGACACTAGTCAGGTTTCTTACTGCTGAGTCACAACAGGAATGCCTAGAAATTGATATTTTCAAAGTCACATTTTAAAGAAGTATGACTATTTCATTTCTGGGAAAATGTCTTCTTGAGAGTTTTTTTCTTAATGTAAAAGAAAGAGGAAATTCCTCAGAAATAGTTTATAATGACATGTTATAAAAATTATAAATGGTTTGAAATATGGTGTTAACAGAAATTATCCATTAAGATCAATGTTAAACATCCTGCCTCTTCAAAGTTCTCAGATATCTCTTTTCTTGCACCTTATCTTCATTTCCCCCCCTTGGAAATTAAGAAAAAACAATCTAATACATTTCTTACATTTATATATGTGTTTTATCTTTATACCCTCTAGACACAAGTGCACACTCAGAGCCTTCCTTCATTTTTCCAAAGATGTAGATGTCTCTAAAATTTTCTTCAATAAAAGGTTTTTGATTATATAATGTAAAATATAGAGCAGGTGAAAGAGATCATTTTATGGTGGAAGCAAAAATGACATGGGGATAACATAGCATATGTATTTAAGGACAAAATTGTTCTAATTATACAGCTATATGTCCTCTCATTTTTATTTAGCATATATTTAATTCCACATAAAACATAGGTGACAGGACAGACTCAATTATGCACGTAGAAATGTTGGGTTATCTGGTAAGAGAGTGTTAGATGAATGTGGAAAGATACCAGAAGGCTCAATGATATGGAAATATTTTCCTTTTACAGATAGATGCTGTTTACACTTACTATTATTTTTACTTTATACCTATGATATATATTCCTTTATCAGTAACTGAAATTGTATTTATGTCAGGAAATGAGCTCAACTGATTTGAGTTGGAAATCAGTAGAGATGTTTTTGTCTTCCAATTTATATTAGTTTGTCATTTCTCTGTTACTAAGTGTATAGAAAATTAGAAGTCATGTTTTCTGATATAATATTTTTAAAATTTTCACAAGTGTTTATAGCATTTCTTTATATAATGATTTTAATTTTTTTCCATTATAGCTGGCTCGCAGTGATCTGTCAGTTTTCTACTGTACAGCATGGTGACCCAGTTACACATCTAGGTATACATTCTTTTTTCTCACATTATCCTGCTACAACATAAGAGACTAGACCTAGTTCCCTGTGCTACACAGCAGCTGCCAAGGGGAAGCAGGGAAGTGGGGTGGGTTTTCTAGCCATTTTTAATTCGTTTTGTTTTTACTATGAATTTTTTAGGTCTTATTTTTTTCTATGCCTTGCTCTTTCTTTGTATTTCTAGTAAGTGGTGTGTGACTGATAAAACTGGTGATTTTAGCCTGTTTCCAGTAACTTAATTACCCAAAAGTGTGCACTTCATCTTTTCTTTGTTTTGATGTTTACACACACACACACACACGCACACACACGCACACACACACACACACACACACACACACACATGCATGCCTGACATACATTCTTTAGTCTGAGAATTCATGATTTAAATACTTTAAAATTGTTTCGTCATTTAAAAAACACTGTATTTTCGAGAAATGACTGGACGTTTCATCTCCTAAATCTCTAGAATTGTAGACTTCCTCATTTTTCATTGTTGAGGGTTCTAAAATCTCTAATGTTTAGCCATGAACTATAGTTTTGCCAACTTTATGGGACATACTTCCAGTTTTCTGATTATTTTCAATGTATTCAAAATCATTAATTATGTATTTTTTCTAGCGTTTCTCTTTTTTCGTTTAAGGATTTGTTCATTAGTACTGAGGAAATTACATTTTCATTTTGTAAACCCTTTTATCTTTTAGAAGCACTAACTTTATTTTGTGTTTTGCCTCAAATAAAATGTTTGGAGATAATTTCTTTCACTAGTGGTATCTTCTTTTTGTAAGTAATAGGGTATGTCCATAGAAATGTGGAACTTCTCTGAGGTCACCTTGAAGGTAAATTCCTCCAGAGAGTGTTTGTATTTGCTTTTATCACTTACTGGATTTCTTTATGTCTTATTGAGTTTTGAAGAACCACATTTAAGCATAGATATTACAATGAAGTAAAGTTCATCAGTAGAAGAACAATAAATCAAAATCATTTTTAATCTTTGAAATACTAAACTCATATCGGTTCACCTCATGGGAAAATATTTACAAACCTTTATAAGAAAACAATTAATCATTGAAATCGCATAAAAACACAAATTATTTTTAGAAAAGTAATTGAAATATATATTTAAAGAATAACAGAGACAAGGAAAAAGCTGGATGGTTATAAGCAAACTAAAAATAGTAAGTACTGCAAGGACAATGAACTAGTCACAATAGCCAAGACATGGAAACAACACAAATGTCCATCAATGGATGACTGGATTAGGAAGCAGTGGTATAGATACACGATGGAATACTACCCATCCATAAAAAGGGAACAAAATAATGCCATTTGCAGCACCACAGATGGAACTAGAGTCTACCATACAGAGTGAAACGTCAGAAAGAGAAAGACAAATACCGTATGATACCACTGATATCTACAATCTAATATACAGCACAAGTGAAACTTTCTACTGACAGGAAAATCACAGACTTGGAGAATAGCCTTGTGGTTGCCATGGGTGGTGAGTGGGATGGATTGGGAGCTTGGGGTTAATAGATGCAAACTATTGTTTTTGGAATGGATCAGCAATGAGATCCTGCTATGAGGCACTGAGAACTCAGTCTAGTCACTTATGATGGAGCATGATAACAGGAGAAAAAAAGAATGTATACATGTATGTGTAACTTGGTCACCATGCTGTACAGTAGGGAAAAATTGTACTGGGGAAATAAGCAACATTAGAACAAAAAAGAAAAGAAAAGAATAAAATGATAAAAATCGTAAATAAATTTGAGGAGGCTGTTAGTTTGTTCAAGGGTGATCATTATTTTTTGTACCTTTCAAATGAGTTTATGTATTATTTTTTAGAATTAAAGAAGCAGGACAAAATAAATGAAAATATGATTAAATCCAAAATTACATGATAGGCAAATAATTTGGTGTTTATTGACTAAATTAAAATATAATTTTCAAAGTAGAGATGCATGAAATAAAGATCTTTCAAATGTTTTTACATCTCTGTTATCAAGAAATATTAACCCTGGATATTACTTCATTCCAACAGGTGTGTACAGACCATTAAAACTTACTATAAATTGTTCACAAAACTTAAACAGGAGAAGAAAGAGCGTTGAAGTTAGCATCAGAAGAGGAAAGATGATGCTGAAAAGGGAGATTGCAATGTCAAGCCATGGTGTTTTATGCATTGCCAGGCTTTCAGTTGCATCAGCAATCCATGGCCTTACTGGTTCTAGTCCACAATTAATTTCTTAGTTGTATATAACACTTACTGTAAGAGAGTATCCTTTGGGGAGAGGTAAATTTGGTTATTTTAAACTAGTGCTGGAAGTGATAGACTGGGTATAAAAATACGATAGTAGAATTCAGAAATTGAAATATTTATTCCTACCATGAGTGCACTAAAATTTTATGTGGTTGATTTTTGTGATTTTTTTTGGGGGGGGAGTTCAGATAACAAATAGATGAAGCTGGAATTTAGAGAAAATTAACACTAAACATTGGAAATAATTTATTTGATCAATTCTTAAAGGAGAAATAAAATTTGATATACTATTTTAACTATCCAGCAGAAAAAAAGTAATATTCCATCTCAAATATTTTTAGTATGGTATGATTTTTCGATTAAGAGTTCTTCCGGTAATAAAGTAGAAAGTATGAAAGATTGAAACATTCAAAATAGCCTAAGACTAAAATTTTATTGTGTACCATTTTTTCTCTATTGAATATAATGGCCGTTACATGTATCTACATGTGGATGGACTGGAATAGAACTATACACATATAAATTGACCAGTGTCAAATTCTGGTTAGTTAAAGTGTGCTATATTTACATCAGATTACATGAGAGCGCTCAATTAGGGGACATGTGTAAAGTACACACAGGCCACCTTTTCAATGCCTTTCCAATTTCCTAAAATTCTGCCATTTCAAAATAGAAAGACTAAGAAAAAATTAACAGATATGTGCACATGTTCTTTTAAGTTTTACTACTTAAAAAGAAAAAAAATTAAACAAGTGAAGGGTAGAATAATGATAGACAGTAATTAGCTCTACAGATAAAACACATCAGACTTTCATTTAGCATTAAGAAAGAAGTGCTCAATAAACAGTTTTTTAAGGAAGCGTCATTGCTTATTTTCAAAGTTAATTGAAACATATTGAGTAACACTTCATTCAATGATATAAAGAGAGAAGTTGTAGTAAATGGTCACAATCCTGTTTGACATCATGTGGTATCTGAAATGATTTGTAAATAAAAGGAAAAACAGTTACAATATCATTCTTTATAATTCCTTTTTTTTTTTGAACACAGAAATGTTAGATAGGAAAAGTCACAGATGTGAAATGTATATTTAAGATAAACTATACCCATTTTAGGGCCAAAGAGGGACTTTCTCAAAGAAATAGATCATAAGAGGCCATAAATTAAATTAAAACCAATTAGGTACCCGTTTTCACATATCCTCTATCATTTAAGTTTATTAAACATTTAGTGATAAACTTAGGGTTCTAAGCAAACCCAACACTAGGGAACCATGAGAAAAGGGTGAGATAAGTAGTTATGTTTTGGAGTAGACTAATCTCATATGGGTACTCCTGTGAGAAAGCATTTTCAGGAAACAATAGCATATGTAAAGTAAAGATATCAAGGTAAATTTGTATTTGGGAATTTAATAGGTAGCGCTTAATCTGCAACTTTCCCTTTTAATTATACTTAGTCATTGTGCTTAGGAGTGTAGAAGCTTTATAGCAATAGAAGGAGAGCAATTGTACTAAAGGAATGTGTAGGCAGTCTGTCTGATACTGTGCATTTATTCATTCTCTTGCAAGTGAAAACTTTTTGGCAAGTTTCGTAATTCCTGTGTTCTTGCATCTAAGAAAGAAAATGTAGACACCCATTGATAGAATTGTGAAAATTACATGAGATAATACATTTCAGGTACTTAAAACTTTGTCAAGTCCATGGAAGCACTTCATGTAGATTTGTATATAGACATATTGACTTATTTTTATTATGTTCATAAATTAGATGACCTATGAAGGTCCACTCTAGCTTGGTGTAATTTCTCCAAATGATAAAGTGAATATTGAGAATGTTCTATTTAATCTCCTTTTACATTTTTTTGGCTGAGACAACTCACCTGAAGATCAATATTGTATATACCTTTCCTAGAATTAAATATTCACCTCAATATTGTATTTAGGTAAGTTGTATTTAACATACATAAATGATATTGGATGTACCCTGTTGATCTTCTGTTGGGTTCTGGTGCTCTTAAAGTTATAAACTAGGAGTTCCAATTGTGGCTCAGAGGCTAAGGACCCAATGTAGGGTCTGTGAGGATGTGGGTACAATCACAGTGGGTTAAAGTTTAAAGGAAACCTCCTGAAAGGAAATTAAACGTGCTACTCCAGTAAACATACAGCTTTTAAGAAAGTGAGATTGACATTTTGCTGATGTGGAGAATGTTTCCATGATCTTGATAGATCACATAAGAAAAAAAAATTCCTTTAGGTAAAGCCCAATCCAGAGAAAGAGAGGTGAGGATAACCCAGAATCTACAGCAAGTTATCCTGAATAACTACCTAGGATAATTCATGAAGGAAACACATAATCTGAACAAGAGATTTTCAGTGTGGACAAAGCAGCCTTCTAGTGGGAAAAGATTGCAGAGAGATCTTTCAAGCTAGAGAGGAAGAGTCAATGCTTGGCCTCAAAAGACAAACTGACACTCTTGTTAGGGGCAAAGGCAGTGTGTGGCTTTGAGTCAAAGCCAACGTTCATTCACCATTTGGGACATCCTCGAGCTCTAAAGAATTAGGCTAACTTCACACTTCCTGTGCTCTGTTATATGTGACACCAAATCCTGGATGACAGCACAACTGTTTACACTACCGATTTGAATTTTTTTAAACCTGCTCTTGAGACATGTGGCTCAAGCCAAAAAAAAAAGGCAAGACCCTCCACCAGCAAAATGCAATGACCAGCTAAATGTTCAAATGCTACTTCACATTACAAAAATAATGTATTTTACAATTAAGGGAGGTACATTTTTAGACATAGTACAATTGCATAAAACTTAACAGATCACTGTACATTTCAGCAAATTTTATATGCACTGGGAAGCCAAATAAATTAAGTGATTCTATTTTGATATTTGTTTTATTAGACTGGTTCGGGAAAAAACCAAAATATCTCCAAGCTATGCCTGAAGATATTACCCTATAGCTAACTATTGTCATGATGCTGATTATTAGGTCTCTAGAACATATTCATCTTATAACTTGTCCAATAGCTTTGATGAATATCTTTCCATTTCTACTAAACTTCACACATTCCACTTCACTGTTTCTATATGTTAGGATTTTCTTCTCAAAGATATAAGTGAGATCATACTCACTTTTATTCGTGTATCTCCAACTTATTTCACACAGCATAATATCTGCAAGGTCCATCCGTTTTGATTCAAAAGACAGCATTTCATTATTTTTATGAGTGAATATTTCACTGCATTTTCTGTGCCATATTTCAATTACCCATCTATTATACCTAAGCATGATATTTTGAAGTGAAATTTTTAATTTCCTTTTTAATTATTTCCCAATATGAATTTTTCTACATTACAGCATGATGACCCAGTAACACATACATGTACACATTCTATTTTCTCATGTTATCATGCTCTGTAACAAGGGACTGGATATAGTTCCCAGTGCTACACAGGAGGATCTCATTGCTAATCCAATACAAATGCAAGAGTTTGCATCTATTAACCCCAAGCTCCACATCCATCCACTCCCACCACAAGCCCTGACAACCAAAATCTATTCTCCAAGTCCATGATTTTCTTATCTGTGGAAAGTTTCATTTGTGCCATATATTAGATGCCATATTTAAGTGATATTATATGGTATTTGTCTTTCTCTTTCTGACTTACTTCACTCAGAATGAGAGTCTCTAGTTCCATCCACATTGTCACAAAAAGCATTATTGCATTCTTTTTATGGCTGAGTAGTACTCCATTGCGTGTATATACCACCTCTTCCTAATCCAATCATCTGTTGATAGATATTTGTATCATTTCCATGGGAATAGATCTGCAATGAACATGTGGGTACATGTGTTTTTTTAAGGAAAGTTCTGTCCAGATATCTGCACAAGAGTAAGATTGCTGGCTCATGTGCTGCTTCTACATATAGTTGTCTAAAGTACCTCCATACTGTTCTCCATAGTGGTTGTACCAGTATACATTCCCATGAAGAGTGCAGGAGGGTTCACTTTTCCCCACAACACCTCCAGCACTTGTTCTTTGTGGACTTATAAGTGATGGCCATTCTGTCTGGTGTGAGGTGGTATCTCACGGTTCTTTTCATTTGCATTTCTCAAATAATCAGGGATGCTGACCATTTTTTAATGAGCTTGTTGTCCACATGTATGTCTTCCCTGGAGAAATGTGTCTTCAGGACTTTGCCCATTTTGGTGTTGGGTTGTTAGCTTTTTTGCTGTTGAGCTGTATAAGTTGCTTATATATTCTAGAGACTAAGCCCTTATCCATTGCATCATTTGCAACTGTTTTCTTCCATTCTATAAGCTGTCTTTTTGGTCTCTATTAGGTTTCCTTTGCTGTGCAAAAGCTTGTCAGTATGATTTGGTACCACTGGTTTATCTTTGCTTTTATTTCTGTGGATTTGGGAGACTGACCTGAGAAAATATTCATAAGGTTGATGTCAGAGAATGTTTTGCCGATGTTCTCGTCTAGGAGTTGGATGGTGTGCTGACTTAAATTTAAGTCTTTCAGCATTTTGAGTTTATTTTGGTGCATGGTGTGAGGGTGTGTTCTAGTTTCATCGACTTGCATGTAGCTCTTCATGTTTCCCAGCTATGCTTGCTGAATAGACTTTCTTTTTCCCATTTTATGGTCTTGCCTCCTTTGTAAATGATTAATTTACACATACGTGTCTGAATTTATTTCTGTGTTCTCTATTCTGGTCCTTTGGTCTGCCTGTCTGTTTTGGTACCAGTACCACATTGACTGGATGTTTGTGGCTTTGTAATAGTGCCTGAGGCCTGGGAGACAGATGTCTCCTGCTTGGTTTTTGTTCCTCAGCATTGCTTTGGCAATTCTGGGTCTTTGGTGGTTCCATATGAATTTTTGGATTGCTTGTTCTAGTTCTGTGAAAGATGTCATGAGTAATTTGATAGAAATTTCATTGACTCTTTAGATTGCTTTGGGTAGTATTCCCATCTTTACAATATCAATATTTCCAACACAGGCGCATGGAGTATATTTCTATTTCTTTGCATCTTCTTTAATTTCCGTGATTAATATTTCTAATATTTTTAATATTTCTTAGCATATAAGTCTTTTACCTCCTTGGTCCCATGTATTCCCAGGTATTTGATTTTTTGTCCTGCCATTTTAGAAGGTATTGCTTTTTGTGTATTCCTTTTCTAAAATTCCATTTTCAGTAGAGAGAAACATGACTTATATCTGAATGGTCACCTGATATCCTGGTACTTTGCTGAATTTGTTGATCAGTTCATGCAGTTTATGTGTTGAGTCCTTAGGGTTTACTATATATAGTATCATGGCATCTGCATAAGTGGCAGTTTTACCGCTTCTCTTCCTATTTGGATGCCTTTTATTTCTTTTGTTTATCTGGTTGCTGTGGCTAGGACTTCCAGCACTATGTTGAATAACAGTGGTGAGAATGGGCATCCCTGTCTTCTTCCAGATTTTAGTGGAAAGTCTTTTAGCTTTCCTCTACTGAGTATTACCTCACTGTGTGTTTAATTATGTTAAGGTATGTTCCCTCTATACACACTTTGGTAAGGTATGTTCCCTCTATACCCATTTTGATCACAAATGGACGTTGGACTTTGTCAAATGCTTTCTCTCCATCTATTGAGATGATCGTGTGGACATTCTCTGATTCCACCATCACCCTAAATACCAAAACCAGAAAAAGATTCCACTGAAAAAGAAAACTATAGGCCAATATCTTTGATGAACATAGAGGCATAAATTGTCCATACAATTTTGGCCATCCTAATCCAACAACATATACACAGAGAAAGTAAAATACATGATGTTCATTTTGCCTGAGATGTTTCTTCTCTAAACAATTAGAGCTTTGATCAAAATGTGTTGGAGACCACTGAACAGCTGAACTGTGCAGAAGGCAGATATCTGTGGGATGCAGAGGTTTAAAGTAGAGGGTCTCCTTCAACGACAGGATATTCATGTTATTCTGTAAACAACTGCACTAAGAAGAAAATCGTATCTTTGCCTATGGCCACTCCTGACCAATAATCTTGTAATCTACCTTTATCCCGCTAAAACTAATCTCTTTGCCTTCCTTAATAAAAGTCCTATGGGCTAAATCCTAGGCCCCACTGGTTCTGTGGAACAGAGTGTCACCTCATCTCCCACTTTCTAAATGTAAAGTAGTATTGTGTGTTTTGAAGAGGCAACCCTCTTCCAGGTTTCCCCATTGCCATGCAGTGCTGGCCACAGCAGAACATTTTAAGAATCCTGTGAAAATTTTCTGGGTTATATTTATCTAGGTTATTGAAATTTTAGGTTCGCAATATTCCACTGTTTTGTCGATCCCAGGGAGTTATTCTAGTTTATCATGGTGATTCTTTAATGTCCTATTGAATTTCCTTGGCTAGAATTGTTGACAATTTTTGAATCTATGTTTACTAGGATATTGGCCTGTAGGTTTTAGTTCTTCTTCTATTCTTTTTCGGTTTTGGTATGAAAGCAATGCTGCTTTTACAACATGAGACGGAGAGTGTTTCCTCATTTTTAGTTATGTGGAAGTGTTGGAGAAGGACTGCTAGTGATTCTCCATTAAATACTTTGTTGGATTCATCAAAGTGCTTCTCTTTCTTCAGAGAGTGTTGGATACGGCTTCCATGTCCTAAATAATTTTTGGTTATGTTCAAATATGGTTATTTCTTCCTAATTCTGTTCTGGTACATTGTGTGTTGAGGGAGGAGGATGAAGATGGTACAAGAGTCAGATGTTGCACTCACATTCTCCCACAACCACTAAATATAAACACATCTACATGTAGAACCATTCACACAGATCATCTAGTGAACCCTGACAGAAGACATTAAACCTCCACAAAGGCAAGAACCCCTTGAAAATTGGGGTAGAACAAATTTAGAAAAAAAAAAATAGAGAAAGGGAATGAGGACAGAAAAAGGATTCCTGAGAGGGAGTTGAGAATCAGAAAAGGAACCCACACCTGCAAGTCACCTAACCAACTGTGAAATCAACCAAAATATAGGGACCTCATGGTGCCAGAGGAAAGCACCACAGCTGTACTGAGGAGGGCAAACAGAGTGAGATCCACACAGATCCTCTGCACCACCACCCCAAACACCACAGCTTGAGATGTTCAGGTGGGGTGTGTGTGTTCTGAGACTCAGCTTCTGAAGGTCAGTTCCAGAGAGAGGACAAGGTTGGTTGTGTGGAGACACCTGGAGGTGTCAGAGAGCAGTGCACCATGAGCAGGTGAGTCAAACACCACAGCTGAGGGAGCCTGGGAGGAAGTCTGGACCTAAAGGAGAATAAAGGCCCCTCTGTTTGGGATGGCAAAAGGAGGAGGGGTGAATCACCATAGAAAATGCTTTCCTAGCACACATATGGAATCCCAGAGGGTTGGGTGCCTATGGTTGGCAAGAGAACACTTACACGGGTTAGGGGACACAAGATGTTTCTTGAGTTGACGAAAGGGTGGTGTGGGAGCTAAGCACAATGTGGTGGCTCTTACATGAGCTATAGGTGGTGGTGACAAACAACAGTCATCATTTCAGAAGCCATAGAGGCATGGCTCGTTGCTTCTTAGCATCACTGAGCAGGCTCCACCTGCGGCTACAGTCACCTCAGAGGTTGGCAAAAAGGGCGAACTGCAACCGGGCACCACACTTCGTTGCTCTCACTCCCCTGGGAACAAGCATGCCCTGCTGCTGCCACTGCTAAATGCTCCAGTCAGTGCTCACACATGCTCAATCAGTGTCACTGCCCAGGTTCTTGCAACTAGGAGCAGCCTGTGTGGCACCTCTTACCTGGGCTAAGCCATATGGGTTGCTGCTTGCATGAACTAAAGCTGCCATGGTCAACCACCACGATTACCTCTGATCACATGTAGGTGTGACCTGACTCCACTTGGGCCTCATGAACAGCCACCACGTGCAGCCACAATCACCACAGAGGGTGCCTCATAGAGGGTACTGTGATTAGAAAGCAACCATTTTTGCCATCACTCTAATGGGAACTCACACACCCTGACACTGTAAATGCCAAATGCTCTGGGCACCGCCTAAATCTGCCTGAGACTCAAAACCACTTCCCAGGGCCCTGCAACTGGAAGTTGTTGATGCCATCCTGCTGCAGGTGCTTGCTATTGTCAAGAGCCTAGCAACCAGGCGCTGACCACTATCCCTCCTCATTGCCTCCTTCTCCCTGGAAACATCCTCTGCACACTGGGGATAACAGCCTGCTCACACTGAAGAGTCACCAAATGTCTAAACACTCTTGTGAATAATAGATAGCAACACCTAACAAATTATCAAGGGAAGCTCTTGCATAGGCAGAGCCCTCCTAGACAAGAGTTTGATTTCCCTAAACTCACAGAAAAAGGAAAATGTAAGCAAAGTGAAGACGCTCAGGAACAGTTCCCAGTTAAAAGAACAGGATAATTCACTTGGAGAAAAAAACAGAAGTCTGCAGTCTAAGAGTCACTGAGTTCAAAAGGGAGGTAGTAAAAATATTGAGGGAATTAATTGTGAATAGGAAGGAACCGAGAGTGGATCTATAGGGTAACGCAGATTATTTTAGAAACCAACTAGAAAATATATGGAGAATAAAAGAATCATTAGAAAATTCAACGTCAGAGTTGCAAAGTCAGTGAAAAACAAAAAGAGCCAAATGAATAATGCAGAGAAACAAAATAGGGTCTTGGACAATAGAACAATAGAAGTCACTAAGTCAGGAGACCAAGCATAAAGCCATAAAGCATAAAATAAAAGCAATAGATCTGTGGCATAATACAAAGCAGACCAATCTATGTCTACCACAGATTCCAGAAGAGGAAGACCAAGAGAAGTGGACTTGAAATATATTTGAAGAAATAATGGCTAAAATCTTTCCAAATTTAAAGCAAACACATACCAAGATGCAGGAAGCACAGAGGATCCCAAACATGTTGAAACCAGACAAGTCCGCACTAAGACAAACTATGTTAAAAATGGGAAAAATGTAAAAATAGAGAAAGGATATAAAGGCAGCAAGAGAAAATGATAATAAGGAAGATTTCATTATAGGAAACCACAAAGGCTCTCATCTGATCTCTCCTTAGAAACACCACAGGTCAGAAGAGAGTGGCAATTTACAGTCAAAGTTCTAAAAAGGAAAATTCCGCAGCCTAGAATAATCTACTCAGCAAGAATACCCTTTAAAAGGGAAGGAGAAATGAAGAATTCCTTCCACAAACAAAAGAGAAATTAGTACGCAGTAGTAAACCATTCTAAAGGAAATACTGAAAGGTCTTCTCTAAATAAAAAAAGAAGTGAGAAGAAACAGGCTGAAAGAAGTCACAATTGGATAGCAATCGCTTAAATGAGTGGATATACAGTTTTAAAAGGAAAAAAATCCTATTTTAAACCGACAAAACACCCAAGAACAGCAAAATGACAAACATGATGATTAATAAAAAAATAAAATCATAGAATGTGAGGAAGGAAAGTAAGAAACTCTAGATGCTATTTTTTAAAAATATTATATGACTATCTGACAAAAGTCAGCATATATAGGAAATGCTTAACATACTTGAAAAACAGGGTAAACGCAAATCAAACCTGAGTATTATATTCACAAATCTAAAAAGAAAGTACCCAAGCATAAAACAAATGAAAATCATACAGCCCCACCCCAAAAAAAGGAGGAACAATGGAGAAAAATAGAATAAACTGGAAAACAAGGTTTTTAAATGGCGATGAACCAGGATTAGGACTTAATTCCCTGTGGACACGAATGTGTTAGCAAAGCTGTTTTACATCCTTCTCTGGTGTCCTCTGAGGTGATTTCTGGGAATTCTACAATGGTGCAGGTGATCAGATAGATTAGCATGCAAAAACAAATAAACAAACCAAAAAAAAGGGGGGGGATATACTACAAACCGATCTGATCTGCAAGAACTATGAATGGAAGACAGCTTCACAATTGGTGGGTCATAGAGATAACATCTAAATGAATCAATTATAATGTCAGAAAGTAGAAACAATGAATATCTCAAAAGGAAGAGATAACATATATGGAAGGTATCCCGTAGAGAACAAAAGAGATAAAAATAAAGCATATATAACCTAAATATAATGTAAATAAGTAGATACAGTAAAAATTTTCAGATGATGTAATTAAACCCCCAAAGTTGTAATTAAAAATTGTCCTTTCCTCACCTAATCCATAGAAAGATCAACCAAATCAGAGGGATCTCCAAATGCAGAGAAGAGTGCAGCAATAAGTCTGAGATCTGAAGATCAGTGTGAAAACTGAACAGATCATCCAAACTACTGGCAGAGTCACCAAACATGGGGATGCTGGGGTGGGGGCTGGGCAATAAGACCTCAGCTCCAGAGGTTATTCCCTGGGAACAGGCTGGGATGGGTGGTGCAGCCATGGTGCTTTGGGGACTAGGAACCATTCCGTAGGGTGGGTAGGGCAGAGACCACTCCAGGGGACTAGGAAGCAGTCTGTTGGTTTGGAAGCAGAGACTGCTTGAGGAATTAGGAACCAATAGGTCAGTTTGGCAGGGAAGAGACGAACCTGGGGGTCTAGGAAGTGGTCTGTCATATCGGCAGGTCAGAGACTGCCTGGGAGTCTAGAAAGTGGAGCATTGCGGGTGGAGGGAGCAATATGTTAAGGGCTGGAGAGTGGAAAGCCACATCAAAGGGAACCTGGGAGAAGAGCTGGATCTGCAGGAGAGACAAGGCACCAGTTTTGGGAAGGGTAGAGGAGGAGGTGTGGGCTGACATAGAATATTCCCCACACCACAGCGAGGTCACTTGCCTGCCAGCTATCAGAAATCCGTGCTTCCCACTGCATCCCCTCTCTCCCTATGCCATGCTAGAGTGCCATACCTGAGACTGCCTGCCATCCTGGAGGAATGTCCTCAGCATTTGTGGGAAGCTGACCCTGCCCTGTCCTGCCTGACCTCTGGAGGTACTACACTCCTGCGGCGCAGCTCCCAGGACTGCCAGCCCTCTGGAAAAGGACCTAAGCCCAGAAAAGCTAGAACAAGCTGGCCCATCCATGCAAAATCTGCCTCCATTCTAAGGTGGTCCTGCCAATCCCAGCTGCCCTGGGGAAGAGCCCATTGGGATCTCAGCAGCCCAGCCAGCTGATCTCACCCTTGGGGGTTCTGCACTCCTGGGAACTGCTACCCAGCACTTCCAGCCACCTGCAAGAGCCCCTATAGCCCAGAAAAGCTAGACTGAGCTCGTCTTGGATGTGCAAAATCTGCCTCTATTCTGAGGTGGTCCTGCCAACTCAGCTGACCTGGGAAAGAGCCCCTTGGGTTCTTAGGGGCCCAGCAAACTGCTCCCACCCTCATGGGTGCAGCACCATTGTGGAACAGCCGCTAAGCACCACCAGCTGCCTGGAAGAGCCCACAGCCCAAAAACAGCAGAGAGAGATCTACCCAGCCATGTGAAATCCGCTTCCATTGTGGTACAGAGCTCCAAGTCAGGTCTGCCATCAGGAAGTCCTCCTTTGCTTCAGAGAGACCCTGTCTGCCCTGCCCAACCTGAGGAAAAGCCATGCTGCCTCAAACACCAACCAACCATGCCAGCCCTTGGGAAGCATTCCAAAGCAGTGCCAAGGCAAACCCTGTCCAGCCACAGGGAGTCAAGCTGTACCAAGAAAAAGAAAAGAAGAAGCAAGATGAAGAAGCTGAGAAACCACCTGCAGTTAAACCAACAGGAGAACTCACCTAAAGCAATCAACAAGGAAATAAACATCTGCAGTCTGACAGACTTGCAGTTCAAAAGAGAAATAGTGAAAATACTGAAGGAATGAAGACAAGATATGAACCAGTAATGCAGATGTCCTCAGAATGGAACAAAAAATATAAGGAGGAGTCTAGAAATCTACAAAGTTCATTGGCAGAGATACAAACTGAACTAAGGGCAGTGAAAGCCAGAATGAACAATACAGAAGAACAAATTAGTGATGGGGAAGATAGAATAATGGAAATCACACAATCAGCTCAGCAAAAACCCAAATGAAAAAACAGGAAATCAATATAAGATACTTATGGGATAATATAAAGTGGGTCAATCTTCACATCATAGGAATTCCACAAGGAGTAGAAAAAGATAAGGGGATGGAATCTATATTTGAAGAAATTATCGCTGGAAACTTCCCAAACCTAAAGCTTACTGAATTAAAGATACAGGAAGCACAGAGGGCTGCAAACTATTTGAACCCAAATAGACCCACACCGGACACATTTTAAGAAAAATGGCAAAAGTTAGTGATAAAGAGAGGATCCTAAAGGCAGCAAGAGAAAAGCAGAATGTTATGTACGGGGGGGGGGGGCATAACTTTCACAGACTTCAAGCAATATTGCAAAGCCACAGTCATCAAAACAGTGTGGTACTGGTATCAAAACAGACAGACAGAGCAACGGAACAGAATAGAGAACCCGGAAATAAACCCTGACACCTATGGGCAATTCATCTTTGACAAGGGAGGCACGAACATCAAATGGGAAAAAGAAAGTCTATTCAGCAAGCATTGCTGGGAAACCGGGACAGCTGCATGCAAATCAATGAAACGAGAACACACCCTCACACCATGCACCAAAATAAACTCCAAATGGCTGACAGACTGAAATATACGACAGGACACCATCAAACTCCTGGAAGAGAATATAGGCAAAACACTCTCTGACATCAACCTCGTGAATATTTTCTCAGCTCATTCTCCCAAGGCAACAGAAATAAGAGCAGAATTAACCCAAAGGGACCTAACCAAACTCTTTGTTTACTTCTTTATTGGCTGCTCCATGGGTTTAGAGTACAGGAAAAGTGATTTTACCTCACCCTGAAACTTCCCGAGCCTGGTGCTGAAATGAGGATCTTTACACCTGTCACTGTGTCATCACTCTCCTGGCCTCCTCTTTTCACCTTGCTAAGTTACCTCTTCATTTGTAGAATCCCCTTCCCATCCACATTCTCTCTGCAAGTTAAACTGTACACATCTGGGTAAATATAACTAAAGACAGAACCCATATGGAAGATGGCAGAATAGAAGGACTGGAGTTCAACTTATCTCCTAAAAACAACAAAGTTCACAACTAAAGACTGAGCATTCTTCACCCAAATGGGCTGGAAACCTTAAAAAAGACGTCCTACTCCAGAAGAAAAAGAGGAGGCCACATCAAGAGGTAGGGGGGGTAATTTCACGATATAAACAACCCCATACCTCCGAGGGGGGAAACTCCACAGACTGGAAACTAACCGGCCCACAGAGACTCACCTACAGGAGAGAGAGTTCTGAGCCCCACATCAAACTCTGCCATGTGGGGATCTGGCACGGGGAGAAAGAGCCCCTGGAGTATCTGGCATTGAAGGCCAGTGGGGCTTGTGTGCAGGAGCTCCACAGAACTGCGGGAAACGGAGACCCCATTCTTCGAAGGCGCACACAAACTTCCACATGCACTGGGTCCCAGGGCAAAGCACAGTGTCCATGGGAGTCTGGGTCAACCTTGACCACAGTACTTGGAGGACATCCTGGGAGAACAGGGGTGAACGTGGCTTATTGTGACGGAAGGACATTGAAAGCAAAGCTCTTGGGAATATTCAGCAGCCACACGTTTCTCTGGAGGTGGCCATTTGGGGAAAATGCCAGGCCCCACCAGTCAGTCAGCTGCTGAGAGGCCCCAGGACAAACAACCCAGGTGGGATCACAGAACTGCCCCCAGTATACAGCCTACCTAAAGACCCCTCAGGCACACAGCTGCCTCTAATCCCATCCAGAGACTAAGCCCCACCCACCAGAGGGATTAGAATTGGCTCCAGCTACCAGGGGACAGGCATCAGCCCCTTCCATCAGAAAGCCTACAGCAAGCGCCCAAACTGACTCCAGCCACAGGGGGGCATACATCAGAAGTAAGAGAGGCTACAACTCTGTTATCTGTAAGAAGGTCACCACACCAAAAACCTATGACATGAAAAGACAGAGAACTATAAGTCAGATGAGGGAGAAAGGAAAAACCCCTGAAAAACAGCTAGGCCATGAGGAGATTCTCAGCCTCCAGGAGAAAGACTTTATAGAGTGTTGATGTGGAAGATGATGCAAGACATTGGAAATAAACTGGAGGTCAAGATGGATAACTTACAGGAACCACTGTCCAAAGAGATGCAAGATATAAATCTTAAACAAGAAGAGATGCAAAATACAACGCCTGAAATAAAAAAATTCACTCGAAGCAGCTAACAGCAGACTCCTGGAGGCTGAAGAATGAATAAGAGAGGTCCACAGAACCTGGATTTGTGGACCTCCGATTTCAGATCATTGGAAATTACGGATGTAGAACAGAAAAGAGAAAAAAGATTGAAAACAAACGAAGAGAGTCTCAGAGAACTCTGGGACAACATTAGAGGCACCAACATCCCTATTAGAGGGGTGCCAGAAGGAGAAGAGAGAGAGAAGGCGACAGAAAAAAATATTCCAAGAGATAATAGCCAAAACCTCCGCTAACATGGGGAAGGAATCGCTCACTCAAATCCAGGAAGCACAACGAGTACCATATAAAATAAACCCAAGGAGACACACCCCAAGACACATATCAATCAAACTGACCCAAATTAAAGACAAAGAGAAAATCTTGACAGCAGCTAGGGAAAAGAAACAAATAACATACAGGGAAACCCAACAAGGGTATCGGCAGATTTTTCAACAGAAACTCTGCAGGCCCAGAAGGGAGTGGCACGATGTACTTAACATGATGAAAGGAAAAAACCTCCAACCAAGATTCCTCTACACATCAAGGCTCTCGTTCAGATTTGAAGGAGAAAGCAAAACCTTCACAGATAAGCCAAAGCTGAGAGAATTCAGCGACACGAAACCAGCCTTACAACAAACACTAGAGGAAATTCTATAGGCGGAAAAGAACAAGAGAAGACGGGAAGAAAAAAGAGCAGCAAAAACAAATCCAAAGTAATTAATAAAATGGCAATAAGAACATACATATCAATAATCACCTGTAATGTGAATGGACTAAATCCCCCAGCCAAAAGACGTAGACGGGCTGAATGGATACAAAAACAAGACCCGTATATATGCTGTCTTCAAGAGACCCATAGGGACACACACAAATTGAAAGGGAGAGGATGGAAGAAACTATTTCATGCAAACAGGGATCAACAGAAAGCTGGAGGAGCAAGACTCATATCAGACTTTAAAATGAAGAATACTTTCAGGGACAAAGAAGGCCAATTACATAATGACCAAAGGATCAATCCATGAAGATGATATAACAATTTTAAATATCTATGCATCCAACGCAGGTTCACCACTATATATAACGCAACCGCTAACAACCTTAAAAGGACAAATTGACAATAACACAATCATCGTGGGGGACTTGAACACCCCACTTACAGCAATGCACAGATCATCCAGACAGAAAATCAATAAGGAAACACAGGTCCTGAATGATGCATTAAACCAGATGGACTTAAGAGATATTTATAGGACATTTTATCCAAAAGCAATGGAATACACATTCTTCTCAAGTGCACATGGAACAGTCTCTAACATGGATCACATCCTGGGCTACAAATCCAACCTCGGTAACTTCAAGAAAATCGAAATCACATCAAGCATCTTTTCCGACAACAACGCTATACGGCCGGAAATCAACAACAAGCAAAAAACTGCAAAAAACGAAAACACATGGAGGCGAAACAACATGCTACTCAACAAGCAATGGATCACTGAAGCAATTGAAGAGGAAATTAAAAATTACCTGGCGGCAAATGACAACAAGATACAACACTCCAAAACCCTTGGGATGCAGCAAAAGCCGTTCTAAGAGGAAAGTTTATATCAAAACAAGCCCACCTCAAGAAACAAGAAAAAGCTCAAATAAACAAGACAGCTTCACATCCGAAGCAGCTAGAGCAAGAAGAACAGACAAGAGCTAGAGTTAGTATAAGGAAAGAAATCATAAAGAGCAGAGCAGAAATCAATGAATAGAAACAAAGAAACCCATAGAAAAGATGAGTGAAACGAAAAGCTGGTTCTTTGAATAGATCAACAAAATTGATAAACCCCTAGCCAGACTTATCAAGCAAAAAAGAGAGAGGATTCAAATCAATCAAATTAGAAATGAAAAAGGAGAAGTAACACGAACATCACAGAAATACAAAGGATCCTAAGAGACTACTATATGCAACTATATGCCAATAAAATGGAAAACCTAGGAGAAATGGACAAATTCTTACAAAAGTACGATCTTCCAAGACTAAACCAAGATGAAGTAGAAAAGACAATTGGACCAATCGCAAGAACTGAAATTGAAATGGTGATTTAAAAACTTCCAACCAACAAAAGTCCAGGGCCAGATGGCTTCACAGGCGAATTCTATCAAACATTTAGAGAAGAGCTAACACCTCTCCTTCTGAAACTATTTCCAAAAATTGCAGAGGAAGGGATACTCCCAAACTCATTCTATCAGGCCACTATCACCCTGATACCACAACCAAAGACACCACAGAAAAAGACAACTACAGGCCAATTTCACTGATGAACATCAATGCAAAATTCCTCCACAAAATACTAGCAAACCGCATCCAACAATACATTCAAAGGATTGGACATCATGATCAAGTGGGATTTATCCCAGGGATGCAAGGGCTCCTCAATATCCTCAAATCCATCAGTGTGATACACCACATTCACAAACTGAAGAAGAAAAACCATACCATCCTCCCAATAGATGCGGAAAAAAGCCTTTGACAAAATCCAACACCCATTTCTGGTAAAAAAAAAAAAAAAAAAAAAAAAAAAAAAAAAAAAAAAAAACCCTTCCGAGAGTGGGCATAACGGGAACCTACCTCAACATGATAAAGGCCATATATGACAAACCCACAGCAAACATCATTCTCAATGGCGAAAAGCTGAAAGAATTCCCGTGGAGATCAGGAACAAGACAAGGATGTCCGCTCTCACCACTACTCTTGTTCTGGAAGTCCTAGCCACAGCCATCAGAGAAGTAAAAGAAATAAAAGGAATCCAAATTGGAAAGGAAGAAGTGAAACTATCCCTATTTGCAGATGACATGATACTATACCTAGAGAATCCTCAAGACTCTACCAGAAAACTGTTAGAGCTCATCCACCAAATTGGCAAAGTCGCAGGATACAAAATCAATACACAGAAATCAATGGCATTTCTATACACTAACAATGAAAGAGCAGAAAGAGAAATTAGGGAAGCAATCCCGTTTACCATTGTATCCAAAAGAAAAAAAATACCTAGGAGTAAACCCACCTAAAGAGGCAAAAGATCTGTACTCTGAAAACTCTAAGCCACGGATGAAAGAAATCAAAGATGACACCAATAGATGGAAAGATATACCATGCTCGTGGATTGGAAGAGTTAATATTATCAAAATCACCATACTACCTAAGGCAATCTACAGATTCAATGCAATCCCTATCAAATCACTAAGGACAGTTTTCACAGAACTCGACCAAAATATTTTAAAGTTTGGAAGTGCAAAAGACCCAGACTAGCCAAAGACATCCTGAAAAAGAAAAATGGAGCTGGAGGAATCAGCCTCCCGGACTTCAGACTCCCGGACTTCAGACTGCTACAAAGCAATAATCATCAAAACCACATGGTACTGTCACAAAGACAGAAATAGAGATCACTGGAACAGGGGAGAAAGCCCAGAGGTAAACCCACACACCTACAGCCAACTCATCTATGACAAAGGAGGCAAGAATATACAATGGAGAAAGGACAGCTGGTTCCGTAAGTGATGCTGGGAAAACTGGACAGCCACATGGAAAAGGATGAAATGAGAACACTCCCTAACACCATACACAAAAATGAACTCCACATGGATGAAAGACGCAGATATAAGACCAGACACTATCAGACTCCTGGAGGAAAACATAGGCCAAACACTCTGATATAAACGGTAGCAACATCTTCTCGGATCCACCTCTCACAGTATTGACAACACAAACAAAAAGGTACAAATGGGACCTAATCAAACTTCAACGCTTCTGCACAGCAAAGGAAACCCTAAACAAAACAAAAAAGACAACCCACAGAATGGGAGAAAATCTTTGGAAGTGAAGGGACTGACAAGGCATTCATGCCCAAAATTTATAATCACCTTCTGCAGCTCCACACCCAAAAAACAAACAACCCCATCGAAAAACGGGAAGAAGATCTAAATAGACAGTTCTCCAAAGAAGACATACAGATGGCCAAGAAACACATGAAAGGATGTTCAACATCACTCATTATTAGAGAGATGCAAATCGAAACCTCTCTGTGGTACCACCTTACACCAGCCAGAATGCCCATCATCCAAAATCTACAAACAATCAGTGCTGGAGAGGGTGTGGAGAAAAAGGAACCCTAGTACACTGTTGGTGGGATTGTCAGTTGGTGCAACCACTGTGGGAAGCAGTATGGAGAGTGCTCAGAAAAGTAAACATAGAACTCCCATTGGATCCAGCAATCCCACTCCTGGGCATCTACCCAAAAAAGCCGTGACTCGCAAAGACATATGCACTCCAATGTTCATTGCAGCAGTATTTTCAATAGCCAGGACATGGAAACAACCTAAATGTCCATCAACAGAGAAGTGGATCAAGAAGATGTGGTACATATACACAATGGAATATTACTCAGCCTTTAAAAGGAGGAAAATACTGGCATTTTTTTGCAACATGGATGGACCTAGAAACGATCATGCTAAGTGAAGTCAGCCATACAATGAGACACCAACAACAAATGCTTTCACTGGTCTGTGGAATCTGAAAAAAGGATAGACTGAACTTCTCTGCAGAAGAGATGCTGACTCACAGACATTGAAAAAAATTGTGGTCTCTGGAGGAGACAGTTTGGTGGGTGGTGGGATGTGCTTGGTCTTTGGGATGGAAATCCTGTGGATTCAGATTATTATGATCATTATACAACTACAGATGTGATAAATTCCTTTGAGAAATATATGTGTGTGTGTATGTGTACACACATATATATGATTAAAGACAATATTACCATCCAATTTAGGAGAGCATCTCATGACTAAGAGGAAGGAAACCACTGTGCATCAATGCTAAATAGTAAAGAGATGCAAAGCCCAAACTAAATCTCATTCGTTATACAGGTAAGTTCATACAACATATTATAGGCATCTTTTCAAGATAAAACTTTGCACTCTCTCCTATGGTTGTGATTCAAGGTACAGTTTGCAATTTGGAGCTCAGAGACACCTGAATTAGGCTGTCTTCCCCTGATAGCCCCAAAGGTGACTTCTTTCATATATGATCCAGCCATTCTAGCACCCCAAAATTCTCAGCCACGGTTTAATGAGACATTTTAAATTCTTAACATGAACTCCTATTTTTTTCACATATACATAATATTTTATCAGCCAATCCCCCACAAAATCTGCATGTGTAAATCTAAGGGCATGTCCTGTGAAGAAAATAGACAGTAACATTCTCCAAAAAAAAAAAAAAAAAAAAAAATCAGGAGAAATCACTGTCAAATTTCATGAAACTACATTTTGTGGAGTGTCTATCTTCATGAAATGTTTACTGAAAGGAAAATTCACGACCATTTGTTAATACAAAGCATTCTGACTTAAGAACTGCATTACACTAAGACATAGTGCCAAACTAGACACTCTTTCTAGTTGTGAAAATATTCCGTCCTTAAATGTGATAAATATGGAAAGCATCATGTATTTTTGACACATATTAAATATTTACCAAAGCTGGAATGGGAAACCACTCACAACATTTTTGTAACACTTCTTTCAGCCATGAAGCCACAGAAATTCTTACCAAACATGAGGTCTCATTGTGCAAAGGAGCAGCTTGTTATCCCATATTAAGACCATTTCATAAAATCTAGGTCCTATTTTATGTTGCTACTCCTATGTTTCTGGACTCCTACACAATAATGTTCAGAAAACCAGATCAATGCACCCAAACTGATGAGACCCTTATATTTTCCAATAAGAACCAACTCTCTGGAACAATGATGGTCCTGACTACCTTTTGGCTTTGTTATTTCACCCCACACCATACCTTGGCAAATTCTCACCCTCTCCACCTACCCCTCCATGACCCTATCTTGGAACAGTCTCACCCTTTCCTCATATGCATCTTTTATAGCCTGAGGCTAAGCCTGACACTGGTTACCTCAGCCACAAGCCCCTAGGAAACCTGCAACCCCATAATGCCAGGCAGGCCTAGCCTTCTCACACATCCCCTGGCCATTTCCTGGTCACAAAACCTATGGGAAACCTCAATGCTCCTGACTCTATGCCCTTGTTATTTCCTCACCAAAACCCCTCCGCCTATTTCCTGTTCTAACAAAAGAAAAAAAAAAAAGACTATGATTCCATGTAATCTTGGATTATACCCTTTGGCTCTTTCAAGAATGGCAAGTTTCCTCTTACACTCATAAAAGTCGTTTTTCTTATAAACTCTCTTGTTATGACTTATCTCCTACTTGTTGGATTTCCTTAATGGTATGGGCCTTACATAAACACAAAATCTCTACTTCATGAATGCTTAGCATATATTGATAGACATACCAACAAGAATCGTATTTGCTGTGCTAATATGACTATGAAAATGTGAGGTTCCCAGCAGCATGGAGACAGACCCCCATTGAGCCCATATATGGCTGCTCAACTTGGAGACCTGCTATGGACAGCCTCTCCCAGAATTGGATGCTCCGTTTGAGCAGCAAGAACCAACGGACTGAGGAAAACACCTGGAGGCATATGTTAACTTCTATAGTGATGAATTGCTCTCTGTCATGGGACTTGACCCCCTACTCCTCCCTTGACCTTCCCCTCCTCTTTCTTCATTGTTCCCATCAAAGATCCTGCCATGAACTCCCACCGCAGATTCCTGCCACAGATCCTTTATAAGCCTAGCCCCTCCTCACAGTCAAGGCTGGTGCCCTCCTGAGCCATTAATAAATCTCTCCTGTTTATCAAATGCCCTTGCCCACTCCTCCCTCAGCAAACTTCACATATGGTGCTAAACCTCAAGCGGGAATGATACGAGAATGGGAATCAGATCAGTGGGGCCCCAAACTCCTGGGTTTGAAAGCCAGAGAGCAGCAGGCAGGGGCAGCTCTTCCTTGCTTAACCTCTGGAACCCACCCAGGTTTGGGTCCCTGATTCAGGCTCCTCTGCACCAGTCCTCTCCTGCTCAGTCAGGCAGGAACCCCTAATGGGGAATTCCACCTTTCCATGACTGATTCTGCATCCAGCACTTGCCTGCTTATACTTGGGTGAGAAAATGTCACTTTTCTGGGTCTCCTGTCAGCATGGCTCTTGGGCCCCGGTTCCTCTGGCACATCAGAGTACAACCTTCTGCAACAAAGCATCACACTAGGTCTGTAGAATGCATAGACACTTGGCCCCATCCCTCTCATCTGGGGACACCCACATCAGCGAAAAACCACCCTCTCTGTCCCTCAGCGTCCACTATCCAGACTTTAGAGACACTCAGCCTAAGAAGTGGCACTCCCTAAGGTGGCCCCTTCCTTAGCCCACGTCCCCTCTTAGTCCTCATCATGGCAAAGAAGCCCTCCACTCCTCCACAGAACACACCTCTTGGTTGCCTCTTACGGAATTTAGGTATTCCTAAGAGGAAATGTTAGGTCCAAGCATCTTTACTTCTTCTGTAACTCCGTGTGCACAGGATAAACATTAGCTAATGGCTCTCAATGCTCCCAAAATGCCACTTTCAATTTTTTTCTATAGTGATGTTGTATTTGTTTTTCCATTATAGCTGGTCCACCGTGTTCTGTTCACGTTCTGCTTCATCACTGTACAGCGTGGTGAGCCCCTTCCACATACATGTATGCATTCTTTTTTCTCCCTTTATCATGCTCCACCCTGAGGGACCAGACAGAGTTCCTAGGGCTACACAGCAAGATCCCATTGCTAATCCAATCCAAAGGCACTAGAAAGCATCTACTAACCCCAAGCACCCCATCTATCCCACTCCCTCCCTCTCCCTCTCCCCCTTGGCAACCACAAGTCCACATTCAATGTAAATAGCTTGAGTGACCTCAATAACATTTGTCACTGTAATGACGAGTGGCATGAAAGGCGCTGTGTCTTTACTCTCAGCCCACACCCCTCCCTCTGTTCTCCCTGTTTCACATTTCAAATTCTTCTCCACCATTCTTGTCATATTCCCTCTCATTCTGACAGCTCCTGCTTTGATCCTGCAGACCATTATTCTCCACAATACAAATCTCTCCATGCCTCCAGCTCTCCCCCAACACAAAATCCTCCACTCCCCTACCCAAGTTGTCCTCAGCTTCTCCCCATCCTAACCCAGATACTGACCCCTCTTTCTCTCCTCCTCATACACAGCACTGTACCCAGCTTCCCCCTTCTCCAAACTCCTCCCAACCAGCTCCTTTGGTCCCTTGAGGGGGAGTTGCCAGCACTGGAGGGATTGTCCAGGTCCATGTCCCTATTTCCATGTCCAACCCCTCCCACTTAAATTGAAAAACAAAAAAGATGAGACTCCTTCTCTCTGATCCCTCCATCTACTTTAAGGAATTTGAACAAATCACTCAGTCTCGTGACCTTACCTGCCATGGTGTTGATGTCACCTTATCCTTCCTCCTCGACCTTGCGGAAAAGGAAAGGGTCTGGTTAGCCACTCAGGCCCACACAGATGACCTCTGCTGGCAAAACAAGAACCAAAGAGTGCGGGCGGTAGCAGTCCCAAGACAGGATCCAAACTGGGACTCTCCAGTCGATTCCCAGGCCTTCAGACACCAGAGTCACATGGTAACTTGTCTCATAGGAGGACTATGTGAAGAAGGTCTTAACTACAAAAAAGAAGAAGAAATTAGACAAACCCACATGAAAAACCTGCTCTCCTTCCTGATTAACACAGTCACATCAAAAAGATACATAGTTAGACCTTTCCCATTTGGAGGGAATCTTTCCTTCCACACTCCCTTCATCTCTCAGTCTGTCCCTGACATAAGGCACAGATTACAAAAGTGGGAGGATGGGCCTCAAACCCCTCAGCAGGATGTCTTCACCCTCACCTTCAAGGTCTTTAATAATCAGCATAAAGAGGCTGAAAGCCAACACTTAAAAAGAGATCGGGCTAAATACAAAATGCAGGCAACTGCCATTCAGGGCTCCCCCAAATATCAGCCCCCTCCCTGGACAATGGCTCTAAGGCACTCCAGGCCCATGCTGCAGGTGTGATAAGAGAGGCCACTGGAAACCTCTCAGGGGAGGGCCACACCCCTCCCTGCAGGGAGACCAGAATCCTTGGGCCTCAACAGGCCAAGCCACCTTGGCAGGATCACAGAAGACTGAGGGTGCCCTGGAAACCCCTGGATCCTGGACCCACAACTACTACTCGGGTGAAGCACCAGGTAACTCTGCTAGTTGTAGGCAAGCTGGTATCCTTTCTTATCAACACAGGGGCCACTTACTCAGCACAACGTGAATTAACAGGTCACAAACACCCCTCTCAAGTCTCTATTGTGCATGTTGGTGGTCTCATCTCCAAACCCTTACCAAAGCCCCTTCCAAACTGCACCTCAGCAGGGACACCCTTTAGCTGTTCTTTCCTGATATTAACCAAGTGTCCAGCCCCAATTCTTGGCAGAGACATTTTATCTAATTTCAGAGCCTCCCTCACACTTCTCACTCCTGTCTCTCTTTCCGAGCCCTCTCTCCTCCCCCTTGCTCATCTAGAACATGATAAGCTACCTCTCCCTGCCTCCGTTCTTTTTCCCTGGGTGTGGGATACCTCCACCCATTCCATAGCTCAGCAGCTTGCTCCCATTCAAACTGAATGATCTAACTTAAATGGGCATGTCTTCAGAGTCATTGGCAGAAGCCTTTCTTATTGCACCTAGGTTTGATAAAAGTCAAATCGGATGCTGAGGCTTCAGTTACTAAGAAGGGACAGCAACATCTCTTAAGACTATTATCGGTGTTTTGGTGCTATGCTGTGATGTTCTGTACCAGGAAACACATACTTTTAGAAATGATAAAAAGTCCATCCAGAAAAGTAGACATTGTGTTTTCAGTAAAGAAGGAAGGAGGAATGGAATTGCATTCTATTAAGGGAACAGAAAGTAAGTCTGTCGTGTAGCTTGTTACTTTGAATGGAAAGGTAGCAGACAGAATAATATGGATACAGAAAGTGATGGAAGATTTCTGCGAAGTGGACACTAGACAGGATTTTCAAGCTTGGTCGGGACTGACTGGGAGTTTAAAGTTAAAAAATAAACTAACTTTAAAGGTAAGCTCGTGTAAAACTTGAATTAGGTTTCTGTCTCTCTGCTAAAAGAAAGGTTTCTGAACCTTCTTAACCTTACCTTGTTCATACTCTTGATAACAGGTTACATGAATCGATTGGCCTTTAATTTGTATTTGCTTTTGAAATCCTTTGTTAGGTTGGTTGAGTGACTAGGTAATGTTTTACAATAAAGTGAGATTCTGTTTGGCCAGGTGTTTAAAATTTGCATTCTCTCTCTCTCTCTGCGTGTGTGTGTGTGTATTTGCAAATTTCCTAAGTGTAAATTACAGTGTTACAGGGGCGAAATTGTCAGATGAAAGGTATGAACCCAATCTATAAAGATACAGCTCACAACTTACTCCCTCATTCTCAGACATTTGCCAACCTGATGACCTTGCAGCATGGGAAAAGTGTGCCCCTAAATCACAGGAGGGAAGATAGGTAAGCAACAGCTGTGAATTCAAGAGCCATGACTGTGGGAAATCCAAGAGGCAGCTTGGTTCTTCCTGGCTCCCCAGAAAACCCATTAATGAAAAGAAATGCTTTGAAAATATGTTTCCCCTTTGGGGTACTCCTTCTATAGTTCTAGGTTGACAATATTTGGTGAAAATGAGGGTCATTTTAGAGAAAATCTTGTGACTCATACTCTAGTTCTGTGTTTTGAGGTTAGGGTTCACTTTCTAAAACTCACTTCCCAAATAGTTCTTTGAGGCTGTGTTACAATATTTCAATGTTTAAGGGGGTTACTAAGAACATAGTCTCAGCATGGGAAGCTGAGTGCTGCAATCTGTCTCTGGGAGAATATCTGATGCCCCACGATAACCAGGGGGTTATACATTCTGGGAAAGTATCATTTAAAGGGTTGTCTCCAGCCTAGATGGAATGTTTCTTGTCAGGAATACTTAAGTACCATATGCACAAGCAAAGTGAATAAAATACCTCTGAAAATCTCTAGTTCCCTCTTAGGAAGGACATCCACATTGCACTGGTCTACAGAGAGAACTACTGACATCAAACTCACCCTAAAACAAGGCCCTAATAACAAAAACACCAATGCCCAGAAAAAAAGAAGACACCATCAGAAGGAGACCACTATCCCAAGATTCCCCCCCACCCCGACCACATGGTCATTTGTTGACCTTCTCATCTACCTAGGTGGGTTTCTCCCCTCCAAGGCTCTTATCAGTGATGTTCCTAGGTGGGATCCCCTCACCTGGCCAACTAATACCTGCTCTCACAAGGGCACAATTATGTTTCCTTCAACTGTTACTCAAGCTCAATCAGCAGGTAAGACTTTAGCCAAGTGACATAACTCTCCTGGGCTACATTAATCGAAATTTAAAGGCTCCCTTATGTTGGGAATGTTTAAACTGTCAAGGGATAACCAGCCTAAGAACACTGGGGAGTACAGCTGAGTGGACAAGCCAGAATGAAATTTCCTTTAAAGAAAAGGAACGGACTAATCCAGCTGAACAGCGATAAAACAGGGCTGTTTTGTGTGAAGCTTTTCAATTTTCATTTATGACTTTATGAATACTGCTTTCCACATAATTTTTGAGACCACAAATATTTTCATATATTTTTCCACTCCTTATCAGAATAGGTTATTTTGTTTTTACTGCCACCAATATATTGTTATATTTTCTACTGCACAGCATGGTGAGCCAGGTACACAGACATGTTTACATTATTTTCTCATATTATCTTGCTCCATCACAAGTGAGGAGACATAGTTCCCAGGGCTACACAGCATCTCACTGCTTATCCATTCCGAAGGCAAGAGACTGCGTCAATGAACTCCAAGCTCCCACTCAATCCCACTCTATCCCAGTCCCCCTCCCCCTGGAAACCACAAGTCTATTCTCAAATTCCATGTTTTTCTCTTCTGTGGAAAGCTTCACTTGTGCTCTAAAATAGATACCAGATATAAGTGTTGTCATGTGGTGTTTGTCTTTCTCTTTCTGACTTCCTTCTCTCAGCATGAGAGTCTCTAGGTTTATGTTTTATTCACTGTCTCCACAAAATTGCTGTCTCTTGCATTTCCAGAAGTGTAACTGAGTCACTGAAAATGATATATAGTTCCCTATGAGATCAGTGGTCTCTAGATATGGGAACATGCAACAAGAGGGAATATTTTCCTGGACCATAATAGACGAGGAAGATGGGTGGTCCAGAGACTTTTGGCTACTCCTAGTATGGCTTTGTCCAGGACTAGCACATTTAATGGCCTATCTGTGACATCATTGCCAGACCTAGCAATGTTCATTGCTGGCACTGTGAGATGAAATGGTCATGAGATGCCTCCCCAAACTATGGTCAAATGTACGACCATGGGGGAGTATGGCCAACTGTGACCACAAGTTAGCACTTGCCTAGAGGCTCTCCGTGCAGGAAAACTTGAGGCACAGCAGCTGTTGACCTGCAGCACCAGCTGAGCAGAGCTCAGGGAGGTGACCAGGGGTGAGGCACAGGCCTTCAGACCGATTTCAGGTGAGGATCTCTATGGGCCCAAATTCTTGCATCTTCTCTCATCTAGAAATACAGAGATCATTGACCATGGCAACTGCATGGGCCAATAGGGAGAAAAGGCAGAATGGAGTAGCTGTGGGTCAGACATCCAAGGAAGACTGGGAAATCTTATGGAAGTAATTTCAGGCAAGCCTTTGTATTGCCAAGAACTTAGGGTTTATGTGCCCTGTCAGACGTGATGACACCAGCTGTTCTCAAAGCAGCATCAGCTGGCAGCAGCAACCTTATATTTTCAAGGTCTTCTCTTATAGCAACAGAAAGGAGACAACATGTTTTATGACCAATAGCTCCTGTGATTTACGTGTTAATACCACATCACGTGTTAAAACCTACTCAGATGAAACTGCACTCCTCCCTCAACAATACCGGTATCAACCCATGTTTCATCTTATTTTTCTATTCTTCCCATCCTCTATGGTAGCATGTACCATGTCCATCCACAAGTACTCCCCACTCCAGGCCAGCAGGAAGCAGATAGAGAAGAGTAGACATTCACCCCTATCCCATATAATGGAAGGCTTGAATGAGAGGAGCCCTGGAGGATGGAGACAGACCGCCATACACCCCAACTATTGCTGCTCATCTGAGAGACTTGCTGTGGACGCCCCTCCCAGAATGTGGATGTGCAAGTTGGGCAGCAAGAAACGAGGACCTGTGGGAAGCAACTGCCTGCACAGACTAACTGCCTACACGGATTAACTGTTCTCTGTCATGGGACTTGAGCCCCTACACCTCCCTTGACCTTCCCTTTCTTCTCCATTTTCCCTGCCACAAGGTCCCACCATGGACTCCAACCACAGACTCCCACCACAGATGCTTTATAAGCCTAACACCTCCTTGCAGCCAAGGCTGATGCCATCGTGGGCTCTGCCCAGCCCCCTCAGAGACCCTAATAAATCCCTCTTGTGCACTATTTGGTCTTGTGCATTCCTCCCTCAGCAACCTAACGGAAAATGCTTGGAATATTGTTTAACACTCAGACTACTTGCGTAGGATACACAGAAAACTCGATATAATAAAATCAGTGATACCAGAGCACTGTCAGTTTTTAACAATGTGAAAACATTATGGTATAAGTTTTAGAGTATTCAGTTCAATGGCATACATAATCTTCAGAATGTGGTACACCCGTCAATTCCCCAGTTCTCACTGTCATCAATCCACAATGAAATCTCATACCCTTTGGATGGTACTTCCCCACATTTCCTCTCCTACACAGGCTCTATAACAGGGGGTGATGTGGATAACCATAATTCTGATGTGGCTACAGAAACTCGTGGATAAGATGCATTTTCAACCTCTACAAACCTAAATGTGCCTTTAATAAGATGGCCTTCTATGAGCCAGAGAATTTCTAATACAACTACCCCAACTAGAAGTGGTCCTTCTTCTCCACCATCACCATCAGTCAGGCCACCAGGACAAATTGTCATGGCTCAACATGCTATTTTTAGTCAGTTGACCACGTTTCACATGCACTCACAAAGCAGCTACTCTCCAGCAAGTGGCCACATCGTGAATTTCATTACAACTACCACTTCCATTTCTCAGTACCGCCGTATTTCTAACTTCCCAAGTGGTTATTTTGGACTGAGGGTGGAGCCTTCTCCTTTGCCAACCAGATACCAGAATATATCACCAACTGAGGGCCCTCTAACTAACCCCCAACCAGCAGCCCTTCCATGGTTCCCAATGCCAGTGGCCACAGACACATCTGCTGCCTCGCTTTCAAGGCCAAATCCTCAGTCCTCTTCTGTATCTGAACATCACCCTAATTTCCACTGACCTATCAAAGCAATATAGGTTATGTAGGAGAGTGAAGATGAAAATTTATGCTGGCAAATGTCACCAAATTCCTGCAATTCTGTTATTTCAGCAATAAACTTGTATGTTCATCTTCATAGCTTCATCTTCTTTATTTTCTTATTCACCTGGATCTCTTTTTTTAATTTTTAAAATTCTTTTTTTCTTTCCTTTTTTTTTTTATTTTCCCACTCTACAGCAAGTGGGTCAGGTTATCCTTACATGTATATAGTACAATTACATTTTTTTATTTTGGACACAGTTAAGAGTAAAGGGATGCTGCATTTCTTTTTCTAAAATGATTTTCCCATCATAGCTGGTTTACTGTGTTCTATCACTTTCATCCTGTGTCACAAAGTGGCCCAGTCACACACCCACCCACCCAAGACCCACACCCACACACATACATATCCTTTGTTTCACATTATGCTGCATCAAAAGTGACTAGAGATAGTTCCCATTGATATACAGCATGACCTCATTGCATACCCACTCCACATGCAATAGTTTGCATTTTCAACGCCCGAATCCCAGTCCATCACAATCCTGCACCCTCCCCCTTGGCAACCAAAACCCTATTGTCCAAATCCATTGGTTTCTTTCCTGTGGAAAGTTTCAGTTGTGCCATATATCACATTCCACTCATAAGTGATGTCATATTGTGCTTGCCTTCCTCCTTCTGGCTTACTTCACTTAGTAGGAGAGTCTCCAGTTCCAGCCGTGTTGCTGCAAATGGCATTATTCTGTTCTTTTCTTATGGCTGAGTGGTGTTGCATTGTGTATATATACAACATCCCTTAATCCATTCTTTCCATTCTTTCCACAGGAACAGGCACCCCTGTGGCCTGTGGTCATTTAGGTTATTTCCATGTCTTGGCTCTTGGGAATAGTGCTGCAATGGGCACACATGCGCATGTAACTATTTTATGGAAAGTTTTTTTTTTTTTTCCCCAGGTATGCCCAGAGTGGGATTGCTGGGTGTCATGTAGTTCTATATTTAGTTTTCTGAAGTGTTTCCATAGTGGTTTCCATATTGGTTGTAACAATTTACACTCCTCCCACAGTGTAAGAGAGTTTTCTTTTCTGCATACCCTCTCTAGCCTTTTCTCATGTGTGGACTTGTTAATGATGGCCATTCTGCCCGGTGTGAAGTGAAACCTCATAGTAGTGTATATTTGCATTTCTCTAATAAACAGTGATGTTGAGAATTTCTTTATGTGCTTGTTGGCCATCTGTATATTCTCTTTGGAGAAATGTCTATGCAGGTCTCTTTCCCATGTTGCCACTGGGTTATTACCTGTTTTGTTGTTGAGGTGTATAGGTTGTTTTTAGATTTTAGAGATTGCGACCTTATTAGTTGCATCATCTGAAATAATTGCCTCCCATTGCAGGTTGTCCTTTTGTCGTTTTAATTGTTTTCAATGGCAGATTATTTTGCCATTTTTTAATATTTGAAATGTTTGATAATTAGAGAGGAGCATTTGACATGTCCCCTAGCTGTAACTGTTTCAAAAAGGAAAATGGAACTAAGGAAATAGAGAATAGCTGTCAAGAGATTTCTGAAATAGTCCAGGTTGTATTGAATGGGGGTCTCAATTATGATGGTGTGGAAAAAGAGGCAAATAAAAGTCAATTTGGAAAGGGAAAATACATAGTATTTACTTAGTGTTTTCTCAGCTGCATTATAGTCTATCTGTTACTTCAAAGGGAACTTGGATATTAGTTGACAAGATTGTCTTCATTGCAAAGAAAAAATAAATCAATAAATTCCATTGAGTTCCCATGATGGCAAAGAGGTTAACAAACCTAACTAGTGTCCATGAGGAAGCAGCTTCACCCTCTGCCCTCACTCTGTGGTTTAAAGCCCCAGCCTTGCTATGAGCTGTGATGTGAGTTAAAGATGTGGCTCAGTCCCAGCATTGCTATGGTGGATGTAGGCCAGCAGACAGAGCTCTGCTTTGACGCTGACTGGGATCGCCCATATGCCACAGGGGTGGCCCTAAAAAGACAAAAAAAAAAAAAGATAAACAATTACTTAAAAAGTACATTTCACAGTCAAAGCAATAGCATATTTTAGCTTCCCCAGGAAGCATGACCATAATTTACACCATAACTGCAACAACCATGTCCACATGACATCATCAGAGATTGCATCATGGTCACCACAGCGTGGTAGTTTATCAGTGAACCATTTACATAAAAAGAAAAGAAGAAGAAGAAGAAGAAAAATGGGGGTGTCATTTTCTCTCTAAAATCCTCAAACTGTTCTAGGTTATTTTTGCCTTTATCTCCACCCCTTTATATGTCCTGATTCACACTTAGAGGTTGCTTTCTTGTTTTACACAAAGACAGGCTTAAATACAAAGGCTGGCCTTTAACACCAAACCTCAGCCAGGTGAACAGGTCCCTTGAAGATATAGAATCTGTTTGACTTAGCAGCGTCTTATGTTTCTCTTTTACTGTCTTTCTGGAGTACATTCAGAAGAATTATTTTCAATCAAACCAAGAGTCACCTCAGAGCCATCCTTGGAGTAGAAAGGACCCCACTTTGTCTTAAAAAGCAATGTGCCATTGCTGCAGAGGGCAAAAGGAGGAGGGGCAGATGCCAAAGGAATCTCCCTGCTCACACATGCACAGGCTTTCAGAGGGCGGGGTGCCCCTGGTGCAGGCTACAGGTGGCAAGAAGCCACTTGCTTGTGCTACAGCAGCCTGGGCACTTCTTGTGCTAGATATAGGTGTCCAGATCCTTCTGGTGGGGGCTATGGGCATCAGGTGGGTAAGTGAGATGTGGTGCCTCTTGAGTGATCTACAGGCAGCAGGGACAAACCAAAGCAGTCATCTCAGAAACCACAGGGAGTGAAGGCCTGCCACCAGTAGGGGTGTGAGATCAGGTCCAATCTCTGACCACAGTCACCTCAGAGGTCAGAAATCAGGGCAGGCACTACAACTGAGCACCACCCAGTATTGCTCTCAACACCCTGGGCATATAACTGCCCTGCAACTGTCAGTGCCAAATGCTCTGACAGTTGCAGGGAAGAAGCACCCAGAAGGTTGAACACTGTCCTTTGCCAAGACCCTGTAACTAGGAGCAGTGGTGCACCACCTCCTGTGTGGGCTAAGAGGGACAGGCTGCTTCTTATGAGGGTCCTCAGCTGGGGGGGGCAAACCACCATGGTTATCTCCCACTCCAGAGGTGTGCATGGCCTGCTACCACTAAGGGTCCAGGAACAGGCACCCCTTGTGGCCCTAATCACCACAGAGGGCACCTCAGAAGAGGTCATTGTGACCAAACACTACCTGTTTCTGCTCCAATTTCTCTGGGAACTCACAAACCATGCCACTGCCACTGCCACTGCCACTATCAAATGCTCTGGGCACCTCATGATTCTGCAAAAAGCTCATTATCACTCTCAAGGCCTTGAAACAAGGAGTAGTCTGTGCCACCTCCCTGCATGTACTTGCTGCTGGTAAGACCCCAGCAAGAAGGCACTGACTACCAGCCCTACCCACTACCTCCCTCTCCCTGGAAATACACTCAGCACCCTCGGGATAATGGCCTGCTCACTCCCAAGATTGAGCTAGCAAGTATGCAATCCTCCATGCCCCAAATAAATGGTAACACCCCACAAAATATAAAGGGTTGCTCTTGCCTAGAAGTAACCCTCCAAGACTAGAGTTTGGCTTCCCCAAACTCACAGAAAAAGAAAATCAGACACGATGAAGAAGCCCAGGAACAATTCCCACATAAGGTACAGGAGATTTCATGTGAAGCAGAAACAATGCAACAGACCTCCGTAGGCCAAAAGACACTGAGTTCAAAAGGGGTAGAGTGAATATATACTGAAGGAATGAAGGCTGAATATCAGGGACTTACGAGCACATTACAAACAGTCATGTCGATTACTTTCGAGAGGAATGAGGAAATTTAGGGGAAAATAGGGAAAAATTAGAAAAGTCTTTTGCAGATAGCCAAACTGGGCTAAAGGCACTGAAGGGCAGAGTGAAGAGTGCAGAGGAATGAATTAGTGACATGGAAGATAGCATAATGGAAATCACCCAATCAGGACAGCAGGCAGAAAACCACATGAAAACACATGAAAGCAACATAAGAGATCTATTGGGTAGCATAACAGGGGTCCATCTATGCATAATAGCAATTCAAGAGGCAGAAGAAAAAGAAAAGTGGATTGGAAATATATTGGAAGAAATTATGTCTCAAAATTTTCCCAAACTAAAGGAAACAGGTATCAAAATACAGTAATCACAGAAGGCACAAAACAGGCTGAACACAAATATGCCCACACCTAGACCTACTATAATGAAAATGGCCAAAGATAAAGAGAGGATTCTAAAGGCAGCAAGAGAAATACAACACATTAACTATAAGAGAACCCGCAAATCACCTAATTCCTCTACAGAAACACTACAGGCCTGAAGAAATTGGCAAGCTATATACAAAGTTCCAAAAGGAAAAACTCTGAAGCCTAGAATACTCTTCCCAGCAAGACTAACATTTATTTATTTATTCATTTATGTATGTTTTATTTATTTATTGAGTATCATTTGAACTGGAAAGGGAAACAGAGAATTTCTCCAACAAACAAAAGCTAAACGAGTACACCAATACTAAACCCATTCTAAAAAAATACAGAAACGGCTAAAAGAAGAAGAAGAAGAAGAAGGAGAAGAAGAAGAAGAAGGAGAAAAAATAAGACATAACATATACAGATTGGAAAGCAGTCACTTAAATCAGCCAGCATACATCACCAAAACAAACAAACAAACAAACAAAAATCTACTCAAAAAGTGATGAGAAACACAAGGAACACCAAAAGGACAAACTCGAAGATCTCAAAGAAGAAATTCAAAAGCATAGAGTGTAGGTAAGGAAGTATGAAAATATAGACACCTATTTTTAAATATCGTGTTGCAGCCTATATGACTACCAGGCTAAAGCAAGCAGATGTAGGAAGTGGTTAACCTACTTGAAAAACAGGGAAACCACAAATCAAACCAAACATTACATTCATGAAAACTAAAAAGAAATGTATCCAAGCATAAAATAAATGGAAATCATCAAAAAAAAAAAGAAAGAGAAAAAAAAAAAAAAAAACAAGGTAATAGAACGAATCAACTGAAAAGCAAGGTTTAACATGGGAATAAATACATGTTTCTCAATAATTACCTTAAGCGTCAAGGGACTGAATATTCTGATCAATAGACACAGAGCAGCAGATTGGATCAAAAAGCAAAAACATACAACCTGCTGTCTGCAAGAGACTCCCTTTAGAGCAAAGAACACGTATAGACGGAATGTGAGAGAATGGGACATCATATTTCAATGGTCAAGACAGGAAAGCAGGAGTTGTGATACGCATAGTAGAAAAAATAGACATTGAAACAAACAAAGGCCATAGAGAAAGATAAAGAAGGACACAATTTTAGAGAGCCCAGATGGTGTAAGAGTAGGGGGATTTGTTCACCTCTCCCACAGATGCAACAAAAAATACACATCTACATGTAAAATGACTCACACAGAACAGCAACTGAACGCTGGCAGAAGAACTGAAACCTCCAAAAATGGGAAGAATCTCTTGACACAACTGCATAAAGCAAAGGAAAGAGGAGAGAGAGAGAAGGGGCATCAGGACTGGACTCCTGAGAGGGAATGGTGAAAGAGAAAGGGAACCCACACCCTGGAAACTCACCGAACCTGCGGAAAGATCAGCTGAGTCCAAGGGATCTCCACGAAAAGTGCATCAGCAGGTCAGAGGACTGAGAGGCAGTGTGAGAGCCACACAGATCATCAGAACCGCTGGCACAGGTCCCAAAGACTGAGATGCTTTGGTGGGGACTGGGTGCCAAGCCCTAGGCTTTGGAGGTGAGTCCCTGGGAGCAGGCTGGGATTGGTGGTGTGGAGACAGCATAAGAGATGAGGAAGTGGTGCCCCAGGGGTGAAGGGTTGCAAAGTGCTAAGGGCTGGGGACTGGAAAGCCACAAGAGAGGGAACCCAGGAGAAGGTCTGGGCCTGCAGGAGAGACATTGCACCATTGTTGGGGAGGGGAGAGCAGGATGTGTGGGCCACCAGAGAATACTCCTTGCTCCACAGCATTTTCACTTCCACAACAGCTAGTAGAACACAGAGGGCATTCCCAGCACATCCCCCTCTTCCACCACGGGCATGCCCAGGGAGAAGCCACATTCCTTCTGCAGTGGACTGGGCCCACTACCCATGGGAAGGCAACCACCTCCTTGGTGTTCCACCCACAGGAAGTGCCCCACTGCCCTGGTGCACCCCAGCAATCTCCTCCCCAAGTCAGGAAGTTCACCACCACAGCAGCAGGAACAGGCCAGCCCTGCCCACCCTTGGGAAGGGCTCTGCTGACACAGCGTGAGAGAGCCAGCACCGCCACCCTCGGGAAGCCCCCTACTGCTGTTGACCACTAGGGCAAGACCCTCCCGGCCAAGGGGAGTGAACGTCCTCCACGGCATGCACCGGCCAGCCCTCCCCACCCTTGGGAAGCCCTCCACTGCTGGAGAGAACCACAGGCAGCTGCCCCTGGCTGCAGGAAGGGCACCAACAATGGGACGTACACCACACTAGGAGAGACATTGCACCATTGTTGGGAGTAGTGCACTTCCACCATGACAGGCACTGGCCAGCCCTGCATGCCCTAAGGAAGCCCTCCAATCTGTGGCACAACCCATCAAGCCCTACCTGGCTTCAAGAAGTGCACTGCCAAGGCAGAACACTCTGGCCAGCCCCACCCAGCCTACGGAAGCTCCCCACCATAGCAGCACAACCCAGCCACACTGACTGCCCACAGGAAGCACTTAGCCACAGTGGTGGGACCCGGCCAGCCATGCATGCCCTCAGGAAGAGCCCAACCACCACCATGTGCCCTGACTGTGCCAAACTACACTTTGGCTTCCCCAAATTCACACAAAAAAGAAAACACAAGCAAGATGAAGAAGCTCAGCAAACATTCCCAGTTTATGCAACAGGAGAATTCACCTAAAACCTTCAACACTCAAACAGTCTGACAGACTTTGAGTTCAAAATGCAGAGTGAAAGTACTAAAGAGATTCAGAGAAGATAAGCACTGTAACACAGACTCCCCCAGAAAGGAAATAGAAAACATAAGGAGGAGCCAAGAAAATCTAGAAAGTTCATTTGCAGACCAACAATGTGAGCTAAGGGCAGTAAGGGCTGGAAGGAATAATGCAGGGGAATGTATTAGTGATGTGGAAGATAGAAGAAAGCAAATCACCCAAACAGGACAGCAGACAGAAAACCAAATGAAAAAACCCTGAAAGCAATATAAGAGACCTATGGTATAACATAAAGTGGGCCAATCTGTGCATAGTAGGAATTCCAGAAGGAGAAGTAAAAGAAAAGATTATTGAAAACGTATTGGAAGAACTTATGTCTGGAATTATGCCCAGCCATGCGAAGTGCCCCACTGCCCTGACATGCCCTGGGAAACTCCTCACCACATTGGGAAATGCACCACGACCACAGTGGAAACTGGCCAGCCCTGCCTACCCTTGGGAGGTGCCCTGCTGCCATGGGGCAACTCGGCCTGCCCTGTCCACCCTTGGGAAGTGCTCCACTGCTACAGGTTGCCCCAGAAAGCCCCAGCTAGCCATGGGAAATGCACCTCCACCTCCGTGGGCACCTGCCAGCCCCACCCACACTGGGGAAGCTCTCTCCACTGCAGAGCGAGCTGGCCAGCACTGCCCACACTCAGGAAGCCCCCCACTGCCATGGAGCACCAGGGCAAGCCCCGCCCATGTGCAGGGAGGGCAACTCCAATGTGGCAAGCCCTGGCCAGCTCCACCAGCCTTTGGGAAGAACCCACCTGCCATGGGGCAACCACGCCAGGACTGCCCCCCTTTGGGAAGTGCTCTGCTGAATGGCATGCCCCAGCAATCCCCAGGCACATGTGGGAAGTTCACCTCCACCATGGTGCACACCTGCCAGGCCCATCCACCCTCGGACAGGGCCCTCTGCCATGGAGTGAACTGCCTGGTCCTGCCCACCTTCAGGAAGCAACTTTCTGCAACAGAGCTAGGAGGCCAGCCCCACCCACCCTTGGCAACTGATGAGCTGAGCACACTGAAAAGCACTGCATGCCCACAGGAGGCACTCTGCTGCCGCTGAGCACTTGGGAAAGCCCTGCCCAACTGCAGGGCTGTGCCTCAACCACATCCCATATCATCCAGCCCCAACTGCCCTCAGGATGGTGCACAATGCCCAAACATGCCTGGCCATGTGAAGAACCTAGGCTCAGCAGTGTGACCCAGCAAGCCATGCATGCCCTGCTGAAGTGCTCCACCAACGCGGTGCAGCCTCAACTGTGCCAAACTACATTTTGGCTTCCCCAAATTCACAGAAAATGGAAAATGCAAGCAAGATGAAGAAGCTCAGAAAACATTCCCAGTTTATGCAATGGGAGAATTCACCTAAAACCTTCAACACTGAAGCTGTCTGTCAGACTTGGAGTTCAAAAGGGAGACAGTGAAAAGACTGAAGGAATGAAGACAAGATATGAACAGGAATGCAGACGCCCTCAGAAAGGTATGAGAAAACATAAGGAGGAGCCAAGCAAATCCAAAATATTCATTTGCAGAGATACAAACGGAGCTAAGGGCAGTAAGGACCAGAATGAATAACGCAGAGGAATGAATTAGGGATGTGGAAGATAGAACAATGGCAATCAGCCAAACAGGAGAGCAGAAGGAAAACCAAATGGAAAAAGATGAAAGCCATATGAGACTTACGGTATAATAGAAAGTGGGCCAATCTTTGCGTAGTAGGAATTCCAGAAGGAGAAGAACAACAAGAGGGGGTGGAAAATATAGTTCAAGAAATTACCCCTGGAAGCTTTCCAAATCTAAAGGATTCTGACTTCAAGGTACAAGAAGCACAGAAGGCCCCAACAACTTGAACCCAACTAGAACCACGCTAAGACATATAATAACAATGGCAAAAATTAAAGATAAAGAGAGGATTCTAAAGGCAGGGAGAGAAAAGCAAAATGTCAATTATAAGGGAACCCCCATAAGGCTATCAGCTGATTTCTTCACAGAAACTCTACAGGCCAGGAGGGAATGGCAAGAGATATTTAAAGAACTGAAAGGAAAAACAATAAGCAACGTGGAATACTCTATCCAGCAAGAATACCATTTAAAATAGAAGGGGAAATAAAGTATTTCTCCAACAAACATAAGCTGAAAGACTACAGCAATACAAAAATCACGTCTGTAAATTAAAAAAAAAAAAAACACGGGGGGAAATGAGGATGAAGGAAACTGCAATTAGAGAGCAATCAAACTATCAGGCTAAAGCACACAGTGATAGGATGGGGTAAACATACTTAAAAAACAAGGCAACCACAAATAAAAATGGAAAATTACATTTAACAAAAATGAAAAGAGAAGTACTCAGACATAAAATAAATGAAAACCATCCAACCAAAACAAAAAAAAAAAGAAGAAAGAAAGAAGAATGAAGAATAATAGAATCATCTGGACTAAGAGTTTTAAAGTGGCAATAAATAAACATCTATCGATTATCAGATAAAATGCCAATGGACTGAGCACTCCAATGAAAGGACACAGAGTGGCTGATGGGATAAAAGAGCAAAACCCCTCAATATGCCACATACAGGAAACTCACATTAGGACAGAGGACACATATAGATTGAAAGCAGTGCTCAGAAGTTCATCGTTACGCAGGACTTCCTTTTACAAAAAGGAAAAGTCTCAAATCGACAACTTAACCCACCGCCTAAGTGAATCAGAAAAAGAAGAATCAACAAAAAATCAAGTCAGCAGAAGGAAGGAAATCATAAAGATGAAAGAGTAATCAATAAATCAAAGAAACAATACACAAAATCAATCAAACCAAGAGCTGCTTCTTTGAAAAGGTAAACAACATTGACACACCTCTGGCTAGGCTCACCAGGAAGAGGAGAGAGAAACAAACCCAAATAAACAAAATAAGAAATGAATGAGGAGAAATCACAATGGATACTGCAGAAAAACAAACAAACAAAAAAACATACGAGAAAGCTAGCAACAATTATATGCCAACAAATTTTACAATGTAGAAGAAATGGAAAATGTTCTGGAGTCTTTCAGCCTGAACAATCAGAATCAAGAAGAAATAGATCAACTGAGTATACGGATCCCTGGAAATGAAGTTAACTGTATCAAAAAAAAAAACAAAACTCCCTACAAATAAAAGTTCAGGACCAGATGGCTTCACAGGCAAAATCTAACAAACATACACACGGGAAATGATGCCCACCCTCCTTAAGTTTTTATCAAAATGCGGAGTAAGAAGGAACCATTCCAAAGACATTCTAGGATGCTAGCATCCCCCTAATTCCAAAACCAGACAAACATACCACCAAAGGAGAAAACTATAGGCCAATATCATTGATGAATATAGTTGCAAAAACTCTCAACAAAATTTCAGCCAACCCAAACCAACAACATATCAAAAAGTTCATACACCACGACCAGGTAGGTGTCATCCCAGGTTCACAAAGATGGTTCAACATGCATACATCAATCAACATCATACACCACATTAAAAATAGAGACATCAAAAACCATATGATGGTCTCAAAAGATGCAGAAAAAGCATGAGACAGAGTCCAAAACCCATTCAGAATAGAAAACTCTCACCAAACTGGATAGAGGGAATATTCCTGAACACATTCACAGCCATATATAACACACCCTCAGCAAATATTGTACTCAATGGAGAAAAGCTGAAATCCTGCTCACCAAAATCTGGAACAAGACAGCTCTTCAACATATTATTGAAAGACCTAGCCACAGCAATCAGACAAACAAAAGTAATTAAGGGCCTACAAATAAGAAGAGAAGAGGTGTAAAACGATCATGCTATGCAGATGACATGATACTACATTTTGAAAATTCCAAATATTCAACCTCAAAACTGTTTGAATGGATCCACAAAGTCAGAAAAGTAGGAGGATATAAGACTCACCTTCAGAAATCAGTTGCATTTCTGTATACTAATGAGGAAACTTAGGAAAGGCATACAAAAATACTACACCTTTAAAAATGGCATGGTAAAAAATCAAATACCTGGGAATAAACCTGACCTAGGAGGTAAAGGACTTATAGATTGACAACTATAAAACATTAATCAAGGAAATTAAAGAAGACATAGAGAAATGGAAAGATATTCCATGCTCCTGAATAGGAAAAATTAATGCTGTTAAAATGTCCATTCTACCCAAAGCAATCTACAGATTCAATGCGAGAAAAAGAAAAAACAAACAAACAAACAAGCAGGAGGCAAAATGGTGAAATACTCTGAGACCTCAAGCCATCTTACAAAGATGCAGTCATCAAGAAAGTGTGGTAATGGTAACAAAACAGCAAGGCAGAACAATGGAACAGAATGGAGAACACAGAAATAAACCCAGATGCCTTTGGTCAAATAATCATTATTGGTAACTTTGGTTTGAGCCTTTTGGGCTTCTCTGTATATAGTACCGTGTCAAAAAGCCCTTTAAGAGACTCCTGCTTTATGATAATTTGACAAGTGTGTCCTTCCACTATGACCTGTTCTGAGTTGATTTTGGTCCATGGTGTGAGGGCGTGTTCTAGTTGCACTGATTCCCTTGTAGCTTCTATGATTCCCAGGAATTCTTGCTGAATAGACTGTCTCTTTCTCATTTTATGTTCTTGCCTCCTTTGTCAAAGATTAATTGACCAGAGGTGTCAGGGTTTATTTCTGGGTTATCTATTCTGATCCATTGGTCTGTCTGTCCGTATTGGTACCAGGAACACACTGTCTTGATGACTGTGGCTTTGTAAAATGGCTTGGGTTCTGGGAGAGTTACACCTCCAGTTTTGCTTTAGCGATTCTGGGTCATTTGTGGTTGCCTATAAATTCGTGGATTGTTTGTTCTTGTTTTGTGAAAATTGGCATTGGTAATTTGATAGGGATTGCATTGAATCTGTAGATCGCTTTGGGTAGTATGGCCGTTTTTACAATGCTAATTTTTCCAACCCAGGAGCATGGAGTACCTTTCCATTTCTTTTCATCTTCTTTAGTTTCCTTGATTAATGTTTTATACCACTCAGGACATAGGTCCTTAGCCTCCTCGGGCAGGTGTATTCCCAGGTATTTGATTTTTGGAGGTGCAGTTTTAAAACGAAGTGTGCTTGTGTATTCCTTTTCAAAACGTTCGTTTTGAGTATACAGATATGCGATTGATTTCTGAATGTGAATCTTATATCCTGCTACTCTCCTGAGTTTGTTGGTAACTTTGGTTTGAGCCTTTTGGGCTTGTCTCTATATAGCATCGTGTCAAAAAGCCCTTTAAGAGACTCCTGCTTTATGATAATTTGACAAGTGTGTCCTTCCACTAGGACCTGTTCTGATAAAAAACACTCCTGGCCCTCCTGTGGTATTGAAACCCTTTTGTCTAAAACTATTCCTCTCTTTCCCCTTTTGTATTTTGGTTGTAATTAGAAGGTGAGCAATCCGATCCCCTTTTTTAATTTTCCGTGGGACCATCATGGAAACCATCACCTGTTCTCTATCATCCCCTATATTACCCAATAGCCTACTGGGAACACAACCCCCTTGTTCTGTTAGCCCTGGCCTTCCTTCTATAAAGCCTACAGTATCCACTGATAATAGTTTTTCCAATTCAGTTGTAATAGAGGTAGGAATTTCCCTAGAAAGGAGAATCCATGCAGACTATTGTGATGTTGAACATTCCTGCTGAGCATAGTCCCAGGGAATTCTGCCTCCTTGGTTGAGAGTTTGGCTCTGGTTCTGATTAGGGGAAGCTTCCTTGATTGATGGGGCTGGAAGCTTGCCCAGGAGGAGTTTCATGACAAGGGTGTTCCATCCATATGAAAGATGCACTGGCATTGATTCACCCAATAATTTCCTTCCTTACATCTTGGACATACTCCGGGCTGCTTTTTATTGTTACTAGAAGCTGACAAAACTCTGTGAAAGGAAGGTCGGGCTCCTGACATTGTTTTTTCAGTATGTCCTGTCTTGCCACAATTAAAACATTTTTCTGAAAAAATGTTTATCAACTTTTAAATTAGCCACTGCTTGGGCTAGCATTGGGGCCTTAAAGGACTGCCTCCGCACTCCCTGACAGGCTTTAATATATTGGGCAAGGTTAGCTTTTACTTTTAAAAATCCTATGGCCATTTTGAGATCAGTGTTTGCATGTTCATATGCTCACAATTGCGAAATAGTATCATACACCTCAGAGTGAGTAATTTGTCATTTTCATGCTTCTTGAACTTGAGCTAGAAATTCAGTATAAGGTTCCTTAGGGCCATGTAGGATGTTTTGAAAAGAAGAATTTCTTTGACCCTTAGATTCAATTCTACCCCATGCTGGTAAGCAACATTGTCTAATCTGCTCAATAGCCAAATCCTTCATTCTCACTTGAGCCTGAAGATTACTCCAAGGACCAACCCCTAACAATTGTTCTGTTGTAATTGGAAGATTTCAAGCCTGATTATGACTAGCAGGAACCTGGGCATGACCTTGCCACCCAGACTTAAACTTCAAATATTCACTAGGTGGCAGCATAGCATGGGTTAAATGATGCCAATCAGAAGGAATCACATGATTTCCTTCAGCTACTCCCTACATGATTCCTTTTGTAAAGAGAGAATTAACACCATAGTTTTGCATGGCCTGTTTTAATTCTTTATGAATTTTAAAAGGAAGGGCTCATGAATGAACTCATAAATTCCATCAGCATTGGTGGGATCAGCCTCTGGAACCATTGCCTCCCTGACAGTTACTGGAAGGACTAGATGTGTAGCCTCCTAATCGCCTTCCCTTCAAGCTTGTAAAATTCCCTGTTGAATGGCTGATAGATGGTGCTCAGGGGTAATGCTCATTTTCCTTACAACCTGACAAGAAGGAGAGGCTTGATGAGTCCTCCGCACCTCACTCCTTATAGGAAGCACCTGGAGAATATCAACATAAAAAATTGGAGCCAAAGGCTCAGGATCCAAAGATTCTCTATCACAAATTTGTTCAGGGATGGCATATTTAGGTTCCTCAACACAGGTGTAACCTCCCTTTCTCTTCCTCCTCTAAGTTCTCTGTAGTCTGTAGAGGTTCTAACCCTGATTTCATTAAGCTCCAAGTACTCCAAATGGACCCTGGGATCAGAGCACCCTTATCAAGCCATATCTTAAGTTCCATTCCTACTTTGCCCATATTTTTAAATCTAATGTTCCTAACAGGAAATCAAACACAATGTTTCTTACTAGGCTGAAAAACTCCCAAAAGCCTACTTTCACTTGTTTTTGCACCCCCTCCTTTAAGGAGTTGTCCTAACAGACAAATGTAAGGACAACACTTCCCTGCAATTACATTAGTTCCCATGTTACCCCATAAATACCTGAGCGAGGGGACTTACCCTCAGGATTTCTTTAGCTTTTCCATGCAAAATTCTTCCCTTCCTCTCAGGGCTCCACAGCTCTTCCAGGGAATGAAACTCCACTGCTGTCATGGCCCTTCATTCTTCAAGCCCCAAGTTGGGCAGTGCTTGATGAGACCAGCTCAGCAGGTGAGGGCTGAAGAATGGGCACTGTGAAACTTAAGAAAAAATTAACATAAAGCAAGACACAGAGACATTTACCTTAGTTAAAGGAGGGAACCCTGGATGACTCGAGGTCTCAGAGACCAAGAGCACCACCTCAAGAAACCGCACTGCTTTTACTGTGCTCTTTGGGAGTTCATCAAGTGAGGTGGGGGTTGTAGGTTCAGGATATAGTCTTTTTATATTATCTTAAAGTTTTTTATTATATAAAAATCACACAGCTGGTAGCTGGTTAAGCTATTACCTTGAGCTTTAGGCAATTAGCAATCATTAGCATTTGAGGAATCTTGGCATTAACTCTCCATACATAGCTTCTAGAGAATCATCATAGTGGTTCTGCAGAGGGCATGCCTCTCTGGAGCACCCCAGCTTGCCTAGGTTTTCACTTCCTTCTCCTTGCTGATGAATTTTCTGCTAATGACTGACAGCTAGAAATCCCCCTGGGGCCATGAGCCTCCTCTTTCTCTTATGTTGATGGGACTTATCATGCTGTGCAAATGGCATGCCAACCTGCACCAGTCTGGCATGCCTAGGCCAATGCATTATATCCCCTTTCAGCTGGCTGCATGACAAATTTATGCCTTTTGGTCTTTGTCCTTACACCTAAGTTATTTGTCAGCATGGCAACTGATTTTCAAGCAGGAACATGGGGTAAAGTAAAGCAGGACTAGATGGAGTTTACAGCATAGAAAAGAGAAGCAAAGAGGCCAAGATAATATTGTAGAAGCATGTCTCCTGACCACAAATATACTAAGGCCCCCAAAAAGCTTTGCAAACCAACCCTTTCCTGGATACATGGAGAAAAAGAATGAGATGATTGCATAACTCATATACCTCAAGTTTTTTCTCTTCAAAACAGCAGGCGTATAAATTGGAGACCTAACAGAGAATTTGGATCCACTGATAGTAAAATTCCTTGGCAGAGAAAATGGAAAGGAGGCTTTCAGACAAATTCTAGCTTGCAAATACATCGGCATGCTTTGGGATTGGCTGGCCCAGAGCTAAAATTTGGAAAGGGCCCCTGCAAAATTCTCAATGGAAATTAGCCACAGCCTTACAAAGGGTTTCCCTGTGGGCTGAAAATTACACTTGTGATAAACAAAGGTAATCATTTGGATACTTTGGATACCTCCCTTATTCTTTCTAGCTTGGTTCAGACATGGGCTTTTGCTGCTTGTTGTGCTTATGGGAGGAAACGAGATACAGGTCTCTTTTAATTCCAGTCCTCCAATATGTCATATTCAATGCACAAATTGCTATTTACATCATTGTGTTAACAATATAACAGGCATCCATCTATTATGACTATGTATCAACCTACTGCAATCTGGCTACCTCTAAATTTCCCTGAATCCTGAGAACAAAACACCACATTCCCTATTTTACATAATATATTTCAAAAGATCCTCTATAGAGGAAAAAGAATGCTTCGTTTGATTTTGGGGGCTGTATATACTATTATTGGAATAATGCTTCAGTAGCTAAGGCCACTACAAGCCCTGTCTCAGGAGGTTCAAAACACATACCTTTGTAAATAATCTTGTTCAAAACTCATCACAATCATGGCATGAGCAACATCCCATAGGCCTGTCCTTCTGAGATGAATTGGATCATTTAGAAGATGCAATTTTTTTGGATGGTAAGTAATTGGAATGTACACATATATGAATAGATTTCCCTGTCATTACACTATAACTACTTCCTTTACCATAGCTCTTAAATGTAATAACAGCCTTTCCAATTGGGAAAAATTAAGGCTCATGTTCTGGGAGCCTGTGGTGAACATCATGCTGCCCTAGATTTTTTGGCTTTACAAAAACACCTGCAATGATTCAGTTCTATGCAATTGGAAACTGCTAAGGATCAGGTTATTAAAATTATCTCATCACAGTTCCAGGCTTTAGATCCTTGCAACTGTTTGGAAAATCCAAACATTTCCTTTTTTATTGGTCTGACACCATCTTTATATTTTTTTCTTGTTTGTGCAGTTTGCAGAATCAGATTGATCCATAGAAACCAAATGGACACTCTGCAATCAAAATGTAGCTATGCCTATTCTTAGGCAAAAACTAAATAAAAAAGGGGAAGATGTTGGAGACCACTGAACTGCTGAACTCTGCAGGAAGCAAACTTGCTACTTACAAAAGCAGGAAGCCCAGGAAGGCCTGTCATGGTAAAAGCCCAATAAGCATGTCTGCCAAGCCAGAGATCTAAAGTGCAGGGTCTCCTGTCAAAATAAAATAAGGGGCTTATACATTAACTATGCTCTCCTTTAGGCAGCTGCACTGTATCCTAGAGGTATACACCTGTGATTTTATTGCTAGTCGTCTCCCTAAATCTCACTAAGAGACAGCTTTGACACTCCCCATGCCTGCTTTTGCTCATGAAGCTAAACAGGTCACTTTCCCTAATAAAAGTCTTGTGGGCTAAAGCCTAGGGACCTTTCTTCAGTGGAACAGAGTGCCTCCTGGTCCCCTGTGTTTGATGTGTGAAAGAGTCTCTTGTGTTTGATATGCTGCACAGCCCCTCTTTCAGGATCTCTTGTTGACCTGCAGCAGTTATTGATGTCTTTTGTCTTTTTTAGGCCAGCACCTGAGACATAGGGAAGTTTCAGGCTAGGGGGTCAAATCAGAGTTGTAGCTGCCAGCCTATGCCCCAGCCACAGCTACTCCGCACCCGAGCCTTGTCTGTGACATACACCACAGCTCATGGCAATGCTGGATCCTTAACCCACTGAGCAAGGCCAGTGATTGAACCCACATTCCCATGGATCCTAGGCAGGGTTGTTAACCACTGAGCCATGTTGGGAACTCCATGCACCACATCCTCTCAATCCATTCATCAGTTGATGGACTTTTAGTTGGTTTCCTAGTCTTGACTATTATGAATAGTGCTTCAGTGAACATGGGGATGTATGCATGTTTTTCAAGGCATGTTTGGTTGTCTGGATATTTGCCTCAGAGTGGGATAGATGGATCGTGTGGTAAGTAGTTCTCTATTAGGTTTTCTGAGGTACCTCCATTCTGGTTTCCATAGCGGCTGTACCAATTAACATTCCTACCAACAGTGAAGGAGTGTACCCTTTTCTCCACACCGTCTCCAGCCTTTGTTTTTTGTTGACATGTTACTGATGCCATTCTGACCAGGGTGAAATGGGACCTCATAGTTTGATTTGCATTTCCCAAATAATAAATGATGTCAAAAATATTTTTATGTTCCTGTTGACCATCTGTCTATCTTTGGAGAAATATCTATTCAACTCTCCTGACACTGAAATTTTTTTTTTCTATTGAGTTTTCCATGTTTGCATATTTTGGAGATTAAGCTCTGCTTGGTTACAACATCTGCTCCCACTGTGTAGCTTGTCCTTTTTTTCTTTCTTTTTCTTAATGATTTGCTTGGCTGGCCCAAAAGCTTATAAATTTGATTTTATTTTTATTTTTAAATGCCACAGATTTATTTTTGTTTTGACTTCCATTGCTTTGGGAGACTGACCTAAGGAAACATTTGCATGGTTGATGTTTTGCCTATGTTGTCTTCTAGGAGTTTTATGGTGACTTAAGCTATGTTTAAGTCTCTAAGCCATGTTGAGTTTATTTTTGTGCTTGGTGTGAGGGTGTGTTCTAGTTTCATTGGTTTACATGCAGCTGTCCTGTTTCCCCAGCACCACTTGCTGAAGACCCTGTCTTTTTGCCAGATTCTTGCTTCCTTTGTTAAAGATGAACTGACCATACGTGTCTGGCTTTATTTCCATGGGTCGCTTCCATGCCAATTGTCTGTCTGTCTGTTTTGGGACCAGTACCACTCTGTATTGAGGACTGTGGCTGTGTAGTAGTGCCTGAAGTCTGGGAGAGTTCTGCCTCCAGCTTGGTTATGGTTCCTCAGAATTGCTTTGGTAATTCTGGGCCTTCAATGGCTCCATATCTATTTTTGGATTGTTTGTCTAGTTCTGGGACAAATGTCATGGGAAATGGGATAGGGATTGCAACGATTCTGTAGATTACAGGGGTAGTATTAACGATGTTAATTTTCCCAGTCAAGTAGTAGAAAGTATCTTTACCTTTCTCCGAAATCTCTGTAAATCCCTGGGTGAATGTTTTATGGTTCTCAGCATACAAGTCTTTCCCCACCTCGGTCATGTTTATTGTTAGGTGTTTAAATTTAAATATTACTAGGTGATTTTAAATGATATTTTATTTTTATATTCCTTTGCTAGTATTTCACTTTTCGTATACAGAATGTAACCAATTTCTGAATGTTAACCTGGTATTGTGCTACTTTGCCGAATTCATTGATCAGTCTGAGTGAGTGTTTGTGTGGAGTCCTTAGGATATTCGACATATTGTATCATGTCTTCTGCAAACAGTGACAATGGGAATTCTTCTCTTCCAGGTTGAATACATTTTCTTTCTTTTGTTTGTCTCATTGCTGTGGCTAGGACTTCCCCTATTATACTGACTGAAAGTGGTGAGTGGGCAGGCTCATCGGGTTCCAGATTTTAGTGTGAAGGTCTTCAGCTTTTCTGTGTTTAGCATTATATTGGCTGTGGTTTTGCCATAACTTGGTTTTATTATGTGAAGATATGTTCTCTCTATACCTGCTTTGGTAAAAGTTTTTTATCGTGAATGGATGTTGGACTTTGTCAAATGGTTTTTCTGCATCTACAGAGGTGATCATATGGTTTTTGGTTTTTCTTTCCTTAATGTGGTGTATGATGCTTTTTGATTTGTGTATTCTGCACCATACTTGTGGACTTGGGATGAGAATTCCATATGAGGTGAGGGTGCCCTAACCACAATCACGGGTAATGGTAATGCCAGATTCGGAACCCACTGAGCAAAGCCAGGGATGGATCCTCCATCTTCATGGACACTAGTTTGAGTCCTTTCCACTGACCTACAGCTGGAACTCCAAGTCTATTTTTTCTATTGTGTCATTGAGTATTCTTGGTTTATTGATTTTCTCTCTACAGTATCTGTCCATTGAGGTGAGCCTCCTACTCTTATTGCATTCCAATCAATTTCTCCTTGTATGTTTTTTAGTATTTGTTTTCTGTGTTTGGGTGCACCGATATCAGGGGCATACGTACTGATGCATATAATATTATCTTCTTGAAAGGATCCTTTTGTCCTTAGACCATGTCCTTCTTTGTCTTTCTTTATGGCCTTTGTTTTGCAGTCTATTTTGTCTGATCTGAGTGTTGCAAGTCCTGCTTTTCTGTCTTTTCCATTCATATGAAATATCTTTTAACATCCCCTAATTTCCAATCTTTATGACTCTTTTGTCCTAAGGGGAATCTCTTCCAGACAGCATATTATCAGCTCTGTTTTGGTTTGTTCATTTGTTTGTTTGTTTGCTGGTCTTCAGGGTCACACCCTTAACATATGGCAATTCCCAAGCGTGGGGTGAAATAAGAGTTGTAACATCTGGCCTATGCCCCAACCAGAGTAATGGGGGAATCCACATGCTTTCTACCATGCTCATACTAAGGGAAGCTGTACCTCCATTCTGTATTACACTAACAAATAAAGCCTTATGAACCTTAAAATCCAAAAGGGTGTGAATCAATATCTCTTCCCAGGGACTTTAGCATCAGGGATAATATTTATAGGGCCTGCTAAATATGCATGATCTTCTAGACTGGCAGATGTTAGAGTTGATTGAAGAGGAGTTAGTGCTGCTTTGACAGCTAAGGGTTTATTTAAACTCTCATCAAGAAAGGGATTCGTCAGAGGGGAAGACGAAGCAGAAGATACGGGCTCTCTTTATGTTCCATCAAGGGTTCCAAAACATGCCTTACAAGTCCCCATGTGGAAAAAAAAAAAAAAAAGAAAAGAGAAGCGCAAGACTGATGGGCTTGCTTTAAATTTTCCCCAAAAATTCCCGACATTCTGTGTCTATAGTTCCCTCACCTGGAGACCAAGGGTTATAATTTATCACACTTTCTAACAATTCCTCTAGCTTTGACTCTGTTACTGAAGCCCCAGAATTTTTAAACATGCATTTAAGCAACTCAATATAATGTTGAAGTCCTTGTGATTGAGTCTGTCCCATTGTTATCCTGGTGCATAGTTTCTACTTGTCAACTCATGGTCGCAACTCCATCCAGTGCAAGGCTACCCACTTTGCTGTCTGAAGTTTAATTCCTCCTGCTCTTGGGAGACCTTTGCTTTTCCTCTGCTCATGGAAGAACTTTTTACTCTTGTTACAGTTCATAAGAGGCCTTTTCTTCCAGACCCATATTTGGCACCATTCTGCTTTGTCCTGCACTGCAGGTCAAGTGGAGATCATTCAAGAGGGACTGCAAGGCATTTAAAACACAGGAGACTCTTTTGCATTCTAAAAGTGGGGAACCAGGAGGCACTCTGTTTCTCTGACCAAAGGCCCCTATGCTTTAGCCTAAAGACCTTTTATTAGGGAAAATGATGTGTTTAGGTTTGTGAGCAAAAGCAGGCATAGGGAGTGTCAAAGCTATTCCTTAGTGACATTTAAGGAGACTACTAGCAATAAAACTCACAGGTGTATACATCTAGGACATAGGTTAGTTGCCTAAGGAAAAAAAAACAGTTAACATATGAAACCCTTATTTTATTTTGAGAGGAGACCCTTCACTTTAGAACTCTGTGTTGGCAAGCTTGCTTCTATGGATGTGCAACCTCAAGCATCCCTTGGCTTCTCATGCTTTTACATGTACCAAGTTTGCTTTCTTTCTTTACTTTTTTTTTGTTCCTTTATCGTTTTAGGGCCACCCCCATGCCATATGGAGGTTCCCAGGCTAGGGGTCTAATCAGAGCTATAGCTGCCAGCCTATGCCAGAGCCCCAGCAATACCAGATCTGAGCTGCATCTGTGACATACAACACAGATCACAGCAGTGCCAGAGCCTTAACCCAGTGAGTGAGGCCAGGGATCAAACCCCACCCTCGTTTCCCAGTCAGATTCATTTCTGCTGAGCCACGAGGGGAACTTCCCCAAGTTTGCTTTCTACAGAGTTCATCAGTCCAGCAGTCTCCAACACATACCCTGCTCTTAGATGGGAAGAATCAATACAGTCAAAATGAGACTACTACCTATAGTAAGCTTCAATGCAATCCCTATCTAACTGCAGTTACTTTCTTCAGAGAAATAGAAAAAAAATTACAAAATTTGCATGGAACCACACAAGACATCAAATAGCCAAAGTAGCATTGAAAAGAAAAAAAAATGGAACTAGCAGGATCAGGCTGACTGATTTCAGAGTATACTGCCAAGACACAATAATCAAACCAGTATGGCACAAGCCCACAAACAGAAATATAGATCAATGGACTAGGTTCAAAAACCCAGAATGAAACCCAAGAAGCTACGATCCACTCATCTGTCACAAAGGAGTCAAGAACATAGAGTGGAGGAATGGTAGTCTCTTCAGTAAATGGTGCTAGGAAATCTGGGCAACCATTTAAGAGAACAAGATTACAACATCTTTGAAAACAACACATAAAAGTAAACTCAGGATGGATTAGAGACCTAAATATAAGGCCAGATACCATAAAACTGCTAGAGGAAAGCATAGGCAAAATGATCTTTGACGTCAATCACAGCAAGGTCTTGTTTTATCCACCACCTAAAATCATGACAATAAAGGCAAAAATAAAATGGGTGTTTTGTGTGGCTGGCCTCATTGCACTACAGTAGAAACTGAAGAAATATTGTAAAAAACCTACATTTATATTTTTACTTGCTATATGTGGTGAAATCAATACTTCAAGAGACATTTACAGCATTGAATGCAGGTATAAGAAAAGAAAAATCTGGGAGTTCCTATTGTGGCTAGGTTCTCATTAAGGCCCCCGTGGTGTCTTTGAGGATGCAGGCTTGATTTCCAGCCTTGCGTAGTTGGTTAATGACCCAGCATTGACATAAGTTATGAGAGAGGTTGCATAATCAAATTCAGACCCAGAGCTGCCACGGCTGTGGTGTGAGCTTGTAACTGAAGCACTGATACAACCCCTAAGACTTGAACTTCCATATGCCAGAGGTGCAGATGTAAAAAGGAAAACAGAGAAGGATCTAAAATCACTCATATTGTCCCTACTAGGAAACTAAAAAGAGAGGAAAAAAGTACGGAGAGAAAAGGAAAGAACATTCGAGCAGTTATCAATAAAGTGGAATCAGGAGGTTTCTAGAGAATAATCAGCAAAACAAATGATATTTCTTTGAAAGATTAATAAAATACTTAAGACTGTAACTTGGATATGAAGAAACACGATGAGACCCTAAATATTAATATCACAATTGTAATAAGAGACTCAGCTACAGACTGCATGGACATGAAAAGAACAATAAAGTAATATGTGAACAACTTTATGCTCACATATTTAACAGCCTATAAGAGACTGATCAGTTCCTTGATAGAAAAAAATCTGTCACACAAGAAGAAATAGATAGGAGGCCTAAGCCTATGTCTATTAAACAAATTAAATTAATAATTAATCATGATAAAAATGAAGACATCCCCAAGGCTTCAAGAGATTACCAGAAAATTCCACCAAACATTTAAAGTAGAAATGATAAACTTTCCACAATATCTATCAGAATATAAAGCACAGAGTGTAACTGCTGTGTTTTCCTAGTAGTCCAGCACTGTCCTGCTACAAATAGCTGAAAAGATTCTTGGAAATGAAAACAACACAAAAATGCCTCTCATAAACCCAGATGAAAAATCCTCCGTGACAAATTAGCAGTCATCTTAGGTATGCCTCTTCAAATTTCTGAGGTGAAATAATACCACTTCAACAGATTGAAAGGAAATTTCATATGATCAGAGCAGTGTAGAAAAGACATGTCACCTATCCAACACCTATTGATTATACAAGACTAGCTGAACTAGGAATTAACTTAAATTCATAATGTCATAAATGTCTAGCACAAAACACCCATAGCTACCATATTCAAGAATGAGAAGCTTAAAAGTTGCCCATGAAGCAAATCACCGTCTCTCGCCATTTCCACTTAACACTGCACCAGAAATCTCAGCTAAGGCAAGAGTACTAGAAAATGAAATTAAATGTGTGAAGCAGAGCAAATGAAATACTCTTTGTTTGCAGATGTCCTAACTGTCTTGGTAGGAAATGCCAAAGATTGATCCGTAAATACTTCTGGAAGTAATCTGTAATTATAATAAACTGGCAGGATTCAAGGTTCTTATAGGTTAATTAGTTTCCAACCATGGAGAAGAGGAATTTTGAAATTGCAAACAAAATATATTTACATGCTCAACCCTCTAAATACTGAAAGTAAGTATAAGTGTTACAAAATAGCCACAAATCTATATGAGGAAACGATGAACATCTGATGAAAGAAATGAGTGGAAAGTAAAAGAAATTAAAGGAAATTAAAATAAGTGCATGAGTAGGCTTTATTAGAAAGACCAAAGCTGACCAAGAAGTCACTTCTTCCCAAAGCGACCTCCAGATTCCATACAATTCAAATCAAAGTGGCAGCAAGTTAGTTTATGAACATTAACATCCTTATTATTCAAAATGTTAGACAGTGTGGTAAAAGACCCAGAGTAGCTAATGCAGTGCTGAAAAAGGGCAAAGCTGGAGGACTGATGTATTAGACTTTGCAAGACAGTGTGGCACTTATGAAAGAAGAGACACATTTGTTGGAAAAACACCACAGAGCCCAGAAGAAGCCCTCCTCAAACCCAGTCAACTGCTCTTTGACACAAGAACAGAAGTTACCCAGAGGTGAAAAGGCAGTCTCTACAGGATGTGGTGATGGAACAAGAAAAACTTCTAGGCAAAATTTTTACATTGTCCCCCCCCCCCCCAAAAAAAAAGTGGACCACAGACCTCAATTTTAAGAGGTAAAACCATATAACCTCTATACGGTAACAATAAGAAATGATAAAAAAATCTGTTTGTAGCGATTTTTTTTTTTACATTGAGCACCACAAACATGATCCATGAGAGAAATCCATGGGCAGGTTTGATTTCATTCATGAAAAAAACAATTGGAAAAAAATTCTCTCTATGACAAGTAATGTCAACAGATAAGAAGGCAAGCTTCTTATACTAGGAGAAAATACTTGCAAAAGACATATCTAAAAAGATCCTTATCAAAAATATACCCCAAAAACCCCCTTAAATCTCAACAATAAGGAAAAAAGAAACTGGTTAAACGACAAATCAAGGACCTTAACAGACACCTCAGCAAAAAAGAACACAGATGGTAGAAGGCATATGTAGAGAGGCTCCACATGATATGTAGTCAGAGAAATGCAACTTTAAGTAACTAGGGGCTGTCAGAATGACCAAAATATTGGACACTAACACCAAGGGGTGGTGACGATGTGAAGCAAATGAGACAGACCTTCACCGCAGGTGGGGAGGCAAAACAGCCCAGCCACATTGTGAGGCAGTTTGCTACTGTGCTGCAAAGATAAACCCATTCTGACCATATGGTCCAACATCCATGCCCTTGGAGTTTACCCAAGAGTAGAAGATACATACACATACGCACACCCAAACATGGCACATGATATTTAGAGCAGCTTTGCTCCTAATGGACAAACCCTGAAAGCAAGCAAGAGTCTTTCAGCAGGTTAATGGGTAACTCAATTTTGTCACATCCAGACAATGGCATATTGGTTGGTGCTAAAAAGAGATGGGTTACCAATGCAAGAAAGGATATGGAGGAAACATAAATCATGTTACTAAGTGAACAAAGCCCCTCAGAGAAGACTGCATAAACTCTGTGATTCCTACTAAGCACATTCTGGTAAGAGGAAACCTAAGAAGACAGTCACAGGATGAGCTAAGCATGGGAGGGTAGAGGGAAGAGGGCTAAGGAGAGAGGGCATGGAAATGAATGAAGCCCAGAAGGTTTTCATGGTAGTGAATCTCTACAATACCATACTTTACCATAGTGATTACACCTGTCACAAAACATATGGCCAACCCCAAAAGAATGTACAATACCCAGAGCAAACTGGACTATATGTGATAAGGATATGTCAGTGTAGGTGAATCAACCATATTAAAGGTAGCTCTCTGGTGGGAGACATTACAATCCGAGGGGCTAAGCAACAGGTCAAGGGAGACACAAAAGGGAAACATCTATGTGCTTCTTACTTTTACGGTGAACCTAAAACTATGATTCAAATATTGGGGCATTATGCAAAAACAAAAGAAAATAAAACAAAACAAATACACATTTTTATATTTATAAAAATTAACAAAGCAAAATACCAGTTTATTATCATATCATATTATCATATAATAATGAGCATACAGGGCCTGAAATGGATCTCACTATGCTAACATCAACCTGTGGGTAGAAGTGAACACTTTTCAAGACTTCAGGAGAGAATAAATTCTCTCTTTGCAGTGGTTAGAAGCCATTCATGTCCCTTGGGTCATAGCCATTTCCTCCAGCTGTAAAGGCATCCAGGTGCCTACAAAGGCCTAAGTGATGCTATCATTTAGAGCTCTGCTTCTGTCATCACATTTCCTCATCAACTCTAACTCTTTTACCATGTCCCTGTATAAGGACACTTTGTGACTCCCCTGAGCCCTCTGGGTTATCCAAGACAGTCTTCCCCACTTCAAGAGCTTTACCTTAATCCTACCTGCAAAGTCTATGTTGCTGTGTAACATACCATATTCACAGTGTCCAGGGATTAGACCGGGTGGGTGTGCGGTGGTAGATATTATTCATGTGGCTGGGATACATGATAGCACCTACACCAAATTGCAGAAACGTAAAGGTTCCCCGCAAGACGTGGCAAGAGAGAAAAAATAACCTATAGGCACTGATCCCAAACACATTCTCTTTATCAGCAGGAGGCCAGAGTTATCCCATGATGCCTTGGTCTATACGTTCCAGCCTCCTGGGTGCAAGATATCCTTCATATTCCCAGTGCAGTCTTATGTGAAATGTGGAATTCAGAGAGGAAACTCCTTGTCTCAATATGATTCCAAACCAATCCTCGAGAAATTATGGCGACCCCCTTCATGTTTTCTGCGACACCTGGCTTGCAGGGAGTTCCACAGCCCACCAGAACATGGAGCCCAGTCATTTGCAGCTAGTTACATGGAGAATTAAACCCTGTTGGATGTGTCCTTCCCCCCCCCAACTTCAATGGGGTAACACTGACTCCCGACAGCCAGGTTCTCAGCAGGGAGGCGGGGCATGACCTCCGTGAAATTAAACACAAACTTTGATGAGCACTGTCCTGGCCTGCCAGCAGATCCCCTGAGAGGGTGTTGACCCACACACCAGAAGTCAAGAAAGGAGATTCCTTATTTCTCTGTCTGTGTAAAACAGAACTGCCTGTACTACATTCTGCCACATTAGTCCTGACAAGGCACTCAAATAATCAGTTGTTACTTGTTTAGAATACATAGGCACTTGCCTGGGCAGCTGCCCTCTAGTCTCAATTCTGGAAGTTAGGGTAAAGTGGAGTCACACGTAGAACTTGGTCTAAACCAAAGCAATGGATGAGCAACACTGTTTGCATTTCTACCAACCTCCAGCTCGGTTTTCCTCTTGGCCACACAGTAGGATCACATTTCCCACTGACATGTGCTGCTTGGCAGAGCCATGTGACCAGGCTTCAGACAATTAGGGCTTAGGCAGAGGTAACACACACCCCTTGTCCCTTCATCTCCTGAGGAACCCTCCATGCCTTCTCTTGCACCCTGCCTGTTGTCTCAAAACAAACAACCCAGCAGAGGATGGCTTCTCTGTTCTGAATATCTGTGCCCCTCCCCCCAAGTTCATATGTTGAAATCCCAAAGCCTAACATGATAGTGTTAGGGGATGGGGCCCTCACAATGGGATCAGGCCCTTATAAAAGACATTGACCCCTTCCTCCTGCCTCCATGTGTGCACAGCAAGGAGTGACTGGCTCTGGACATGGAGAGGGCTCTCACTGAACATGACCATGCTGGAGACTTGGTCTTTGACTTCCAGCCTCCAGTACCAGGAGAAAATATGTCCCATGCTTTGTGACCTACTCCGTCTGGGATATTTGTTGAAAGCCTGAAAACTTGGGAGAGTCCAACCATGGATTTAGCCTGGGACCCCAAGTAACCCTTTAGATCACAGGGTCTCCAAAGCCCCTTCCCCACACCCAACTGACATGAACAAGAAACACCTATTCTGTTAAGCCACTACTTGGAGGTTTTGTTAGAGCAATCAGCCAGCCAGCACTGTGGAAAAAGGGAGAAATTATCAGAATCTGTGAACAGTCTTACTAACATAATTGGGGTTTGGTATGTGATCGTCCTGAGTGATTTCACAGCATGTGAGCTGAGCACAGATGCTGTAGGCAGAGGACTGGATGCCTCATCCTACCTCATCCTGGGTCTTCAGGGGGAAGGGGTGAAAAGGAACACTCTCCATGGTTCTCCTCGTGGCAACACTTACTTTGCTGTCTCTATTTGGCATAGCTGTCTGCCCTATTGGCCTCTGAGTTCCCCAACAAAAAAAGCATGCTCTTCCCTCTAATTGCCTTTTTAAGACTGAACCCTCACATAGAGCAGGATTTCTTTAACCTCTTTGAAAACCAACCAGGTCCATCTCAGAAAGGGTTACCCTATAACAACCAGGATTTTAAAAAGTCAAAGAAGATTTCCCTGGTATAGTAGTGGGTTAAGGATGTAGCGTTGTCACTGCTCTGGCTCAGGTCACAGGTGTAATCTGTGGCAAAGATTTGATCCATGGCCCTAACACTTCAATTCAATCAACTACAGTGGGATGTAATTTGGCTGAGGTGGCTTCTGAATCATAACATAAGCAGAGCCAAAAGAAAGAACGAAAAAGAAGAAGAAACACACAAGGTAGCCAAGTGGCAGTCAAGGAACAATTGGAAGGGGGCAGACTGGAGAGAGGAAAGGGCACATAGATGTGGTGGCGCTTGCAAGGCCCAAACTGTATGAAAACTAGGGCTCAAGGCCATGGTGCCCTGGGATCTTTCCTCCCCAGGATAGCTCTTTCCACACAGGAACCTGCTTTGAATGGAGAAAGGCAGCTCTGTAGGGCACAGGGTCTCTGACACCTCCCTGAAAACACTCACATGCTCTGCTCTGGCTTTCTACCAGCCAATATGACTTTTCATCCATAGGCTGGTTTCCCAAGAGTGACTCTGTCCCCGACGAAGCAAGAGTCCTGGACAGAGGCAAGATCTTGGCAAGACGGTGTCCTCTGGCAAAGGAGAAAGTGTCTGAAAACAAACCAACCAAGGCAACTCAAAAGAGCAGCAAATGAAGGACCATTCCCTAGTATCCATTTGCTCCTTTAGAGCCAAACTGCACTGCACCTGAAAATCTGTCTCCAGCACCATCATTTGCCTTCTTCTAGAACGTTCTGAATTGATCCTATTTTTCCAGGAAGGGTAAGACCTGCTTGTCCAAAGAACAAGGGACTCAAGTCACATTTCTTTTTCACCTCAACTTTCAAGAATGCGGAAAAAGAGCTATAATACAGAATAGAGGAAGTCCCTGGTGGCCTACCAAGTTAAAGGTCCAGGGTTGTCTCTGCTGTGTGTTGGGTCACTGCTGTGGCAGGGGTTGGATCCTTGGGCAAGGAAATTCTACCTGCTGTGGGTCAGGCTAAATAAACACATAAATACTGGGAGCAAGTAATGGAGGGATACCTCTGTGGTAGGAAATACACCAACCACTTCTTAACAGCCCCAAACTTTGCCAATGTTACCAGCCAATGGCCTCACACAACCCTTTACTCTAACTCAAAGGCCTTTGGTAGCACTCTGTCATTGGCTTGCTTCTGGAAACAATTGCCCAATGTTCAATTATTTTAGGAGTTTGAAATGAGCCCTGGCATCTTCTTTAACTCCAGGGAAAGAAGGGAAGAAACCAAGCACCACTGAAACCTAAAAAAGAGCACAGGAAATGGAGGGCCAACACAAAGGTGTGCTTAGTTTCTTGGCAAAACAATTAAGGAAGAGTTCCTAGCTGACATGGACTAGCTCATGCGGAATCCAAGCTGCCTTTGAACTGGCCAGGCATTTGGAGAACATGCCACAACCTAAGGTGGCAGCTCAGGACGGTGGAAGAGCCAGCTTAGCTCTACCTCCTACCCCACACCCTCCTTGGGATGGATCCACATGGTTTTGCTGACAATGATTAAAGCAGCCCATGTCACCAAAGCAGCAAGCACGGGTGGTATTTTCACTGGTACACAAAAGGGATGATGTCCATTCCCACTGAGGAAAAGGGTGTCTACTCTGCCTCCCAAATCGATGGAAGGCAAGCAAATGTTTCTCCTCATGACAAGGTAAAGATTAGCCCATCGGATGGAAAGGCAGACTTGGGATTCCATGAAATATTTCCTGAGCTGGCACTAAACTTAGAATTGGGATCCTAACTGACTCAGGAAAAATAAGGGTGTATCAGTTATTTGCTTATGTAAAATTTCGCAATAATCCATACTTTCAAATAGCTGGTGGTAAACTGTAAAAAGAATTTGTTATAAATAATTTTTCAATAATACATATTTTCAAAGTAGCTGCTGGTAACATGTGTGAAAAGTAGCTGGTGGTAAACTGTAATAACTGATATTATTTTAAATAATAATACATACATGTGAACTTAGTTTAAATTTGAAAGCAATATATATTTAAAGCCTCAGTGCAGAAATGAACATTAGGACCTGTTCAGATAGGAATTGTTTCTGGCCATAAGAGTACACAAAATGCAGGTCTACTCTGTCTTTCACTGGTAATGACATTTGAATGCAAGATATTTTTGTCAATATGCCATCGGCATGGTAATATTATGGAGGTTTATGATAAGAGGAGAAGGGATTGGTTTCTGTTGTATTCACTTTCAATACTGAGCATAATAAAATGCCAATGTTAGGTCGACAGCGGCCAGACCAATTACAGAAAGGCATAGCCTGGGATGTCTTTGGAATCGGCATATTTAAGGCAAACAAAATTCTACTGCAGAGCTTTTGAAGAAAATGCACATGTCCTTCACCTAGCCTTGAAGCCACCAACTCCATCGGGTCTGACCCTCATGGCTTCACATAAGCCACCTAATAATCCTGTCCCTCTACCATATATAACATGTACATGTGAAAAAATATGGTATGGTGGTTCCCATGGACGGGCAGTGGAAATGAATCTGAACAGTATCCATGAGTATGCAGGTTTGAACCCTGGCCTCGCTCAGTGAGTTAAGGATCGGGCATTGGTGTGCGCTCTGGTGCAGGTCACAGATGAGGCTCAGAGCCTGAGTTGCTGTGGCTGTGGTGTAGGCCAGCAGCTGTAGCTCCAATTTAACCCCTAGCCTGGGAAATTCCATATGACACAGGTGCCAACCTAAAAATCAAAATAATAACAGTAATAATAATAATAGTAGTAGTAATAATAATAATAATAAATAAGGAGGGGGCAACGTAGTGGGTGAAACAGAGAGAAGCACTGAGGAAAAAAGGAGGGGGCAAGTGTTTTAAGGCTGACTAGATATTCAATTCCCAAGCAGTTATACAGTTAAAAAACTGTTCCAATTTTAAAATTTCACATGTAGTTACCCATCTGAATGTATCCACCTCATATAAACATCATTGCACTCTATTGAATAATATTATGATAATTATCAATATGTTCATATGAGAGACTCAGAGATGTGTCTACCTGCAATGTTCAAGTCAGGCAACAGAAACTTAAGAATTAAATCTACATACAGGCAAAAAATGTTCAACAAATAGAAAATAAAAATAATTATAGAAAATAAGCTAAGGATAAAAAGCTTCTTAAATTCATATCTCCATTTGCTATTATAATATTAATTTTCATAGTTTTATTAGCATATGTATAGTTGATTTATACTATTGCATCAATTTCTAGTCTACATGGATACAGATGTACAGCAGGATCTCATTGCTTATCTACTTAAATGCCATAGTGTGCATCTACCATCCCCAAACTCCCCACTCATCTGACTCCTTCCCCCTCCTCTTTGTCAACCACAAGTCTATTCCCTGTTTCCATAAGGCTGTTTCTGTGCTGCAGATACATTGCTTCATGCCATATTTTACATGCCACATATACGTCCTATCATATAATCCTTTATTTTGTTTCTTTGAAAAGTTAATATATTTACATGGTTCAAAAAGAAAAAAAGCACACACTTTTTTAAAAAGGGTATCAAGTAAAAAGGTTTTCCTGTCCTTGTCTCTATGCTACCATGCCCAAAACCATCTCCTTCAAACACAGAAGCAGTTTTAATCAGCTCTTAATTTTTGAAATGGTTCTGATACATTTGTCAAAAATTCTGAATATTGACATATATCCAAGACAGGTGGCTACATTTGTGCTTATAAGACAAGGATGGCAAACAGGTTGCACTTCTGACTCACCCAGAGAGCCAGACCAGTAGGGCTTTTTAGCTCCCTCTTCTTGACCATCAGCTTTCCAATACTGTCCTCTGCAAATTTATGTCCTCTATGCCACAAGGAAAATGTGCCTTTTATGTGCTACACATAGGTTCCACACACTGCCTTATTTACTTACATTAAAAATCAACACAACCTCTGGCTGCTCCCAGTTTCGAGGCAGGTGAAATGAGGCTCCAAGTGGTTACAAACCTTGCCCAAGAATGCATTGCTATAGGAGAACCTGGATCTACCCAAGGCGATGCAACCGGTTCCAGGACTGAAAGCTTCTTCTAAAATAGGCACAATAACGTCTTTGTCCCACTTGTAAAGAAAACCAAATACATGCTCAATATCTCTCCATTTAAGACTGACACACTGGCACTACTGAACACAAGAGCCCCCTAAATTACCTTTCTGTCAACCTCAGAGGGGAAAAAAAAAAGATTTGTGGCTGGATCTGCATAGCCAATATTCCCAGGGGAACTTCAAATGTAGGGATACATGGATCCCATTCCCAAAGACGCTAATACAGTCAATCTGGAGAAGAAAGACACCTGAGCATCAGGAGTTCTTCAGTTAAACACAGGTACCCCAACATTTCTACACACTTTAGTCCATGAGTTCATGGTTATAATTCAATCCAAAAAAAAAACCACGTGGCAATGATTATTATTCTGCTTGAAAAATAATACTCAGCAAGGACTGCCATAATGGAATAGCTATTTCCTATGTTCTGCCATAAGGAACATATCACTTCATCAAGACTTCATAATGGTGTGCAATAACAACTTCAGAAGACCATGAAAATTCAGATGATAAACCAAATGAGGTCTTGGAAGTGACAAGCAGTATGATGGCATAAGACGTTCTTTGATTTCATCCCCTCTAACCATGCGAATTTCTTCATCCATCCAAGAACCAAAGTGCCTCTCTGGGGGTTGTTGGGTCCAGTGCCCAGAAGATCTTGAGGGGTCTCTCCTACCTGAGTATCACACAGCAAGCATGCAGAACTTGGTATGTGTTGTGAGATTACCAGAAGGATGTTAAGTCATCTGAGCCCATCTTGACTGCAATCAGGGAAAATCTGCATAGGACTAACTAAGATAATTACACATGGAGGAGAGAAATTGTGTAAGTCCATGTTACTGGAGAATTTCCATTTTTCCATTAGAGGAAAAAAATGTATATATATATATATATATACATTTTAGCCTGGGAACCTCCACACACTCACACTGGAATGGAGTACCTGACCTTTCAAAATATGTACATATATTTACATTTTCAAGGTTGGATACACTGGAAGGGTGTACCTGACCTTTGCCACTATCATCCCTCTCCCCTTAGGGAGCACAGTTAGACCTAGGCAAAGCCAGTGATCTCAAATGAATAGAAAGAGGAATGATGGGGTGCCTGCTTTCCCAACTGCATAGGACTCGGCTAACGAAACTAAGGAAAGGGAGTTCCCATTGTGGCTCAGTGGTTAATGAATCTGACTAGGAACCATGAAGTTTCAGGTTTGATCCTTGGCCTAGCTCTGTGGGTTAAGGATCTGGTGTTGCCACGAGCTGTGGTGTAGGTCACAGACACAGTTCAGACCCTGTCTTGTTGTTGCTGTGCTGTAGGCTGGCAGCTACAGCTCCAACTAGATCCCTAGCCTGGGAACCTCCACCTGTTGCAGGTGCGGCCCAGGCAAAGACAAAGGAAAAAAGACAAAAAGAAAATAAATGAAGGAAAGAACTAGAGGATTTTTACCATTGGTGGGAATGAAGAATGGTAAAGTCACTATGGAAAACTGTATGGAGGTTCCTCAGAAAAACAAATATATAACTACTGTATGATCCAGCAATGCCACTCCTGGCCATACATCTGAGCAAATCCATTCTTCAAAAGCTACTTGCCATGCACCCCTATATTCATTGAAACACTATTTGCCTAGCCAAGACATGGAAACCATGTAAACGTCCATCAAGAAATGAATGGACTAATAAGATGTAGTACATTTACAAAAGAGAATATTTCTCAGCCATTAAAAAATAAAATAATGTCAATTGCAGCAACATGTATGGACATAGAGATTGTCATAATAAGTGAAGTAATTCAGAAAGAGAAGGATAAATGCCATATGAAATCATTTGTATGGAGACCCTAAAATATGGCACACATGAAGTTATCTACAGAACAGAAGTGCCTCCTGGACATAAAGAAAATGGAAGGGAGAGGCAGTGGAATGGACGGGGAGTTTGGGTTTGTGGATGTAAACTATTACATTTAGGACAGATAAGCCATGAGATCCTGCTGTAGGGCACAGGGAACTATATCCAATCGCTTTTGGTAGAGCGTGATAGAAGGTAATATGAGAAAAGGAGATACATGTATATATATATATATGTGTGTGTATATATACATTTGTGTATATGTATATATATATTTTTTTGTTTGTGTGTGTGTGTGTGTATATATATATATATATATATATATATATATACACATATATATATACATACATCCATAGCCAAGATTGACATATTTGGCTGTACAGCAGAAATAGTCCGAATAATGTAAATCAACCATAATATACACATTTTAAAAACTATATGTACCTTTTTGTACAGTGGGAAAATAAAAAAAAAGAAAAAAAAAACTAAAATGAGATATCACTAAAAAAAAAAAAAAAAAAAAAAAACTATATCAGCGCATTTCAAAGGGATGCTGTCCCTGTTGACAGTGCTCCAGACCCCAGCAGGAAGTCTAACACAACTTGGTAAGAAAACCTCACCTCAAGATGCCCACAAGCAAATCAAAAGCTCTCCCAACATCTCAAGTGCCAAAATCATGCCTCCTCACAATTCCGCAATGGGTTCCATGTATGCGATCCTGAGCTCAGTAGAGGGAACTCAGGCACACATGTTGTTCACACAGAATAGTAGGTATGAAGCAGAGGGGAAAAAACACCAAACACACTATTTGACTTGTCCTGCCACCAAGAATAAAAAAGGGGATGATCCAAGCCACAGGCCTGGTGGAATATAGATCAAGTGAACATGTATACAAAAATTCTGCACTACGTTCTACACAGGCATTGTGTAGAAAGCAAAACAGTATTGTAGGATTGAAGAAAGCTGAAGATCTAGTCAGTCCACTCCAAGAAAAACATATGCACCAAAGACAGCTCGCAAAGTTTCTTGAAGATAATGCTACTTCACATACAAAACAGCAACACAAAACTCAAAGGATATGATGAATCAATGAATCAACTTCACCAATGATGACAGTAATCGGTCCAGTATCCAAACCCAAACACATTGGAATCTGCCATTTACCTGTTAATGAATTCAAAATAGATGTTTTGAAGCAACTCTATGAAATAAAACATAGAAAGATGATGAAATTTGGATAATCCCGCATGGAAAAATAGGAGAAACTAACAAAGACAAACCATAAAGAAAATCACAGGATGAATGAAGTTAAGAATGCAACACAGAGAACAACAGGAACAAGGTAGGTGAAATTTAGAAAAGAAAGAAAAAGAATTAGTTCATTAAAAGGAAGACATATGAAATATTTTATCAAGAGCAAAAAAAAAAAAAAAAAAAGAATGAGGAGACAGAAAAAAGCTTATACGATCAGTAGTTTTTCACCTAAAGGAATGATATCTACATCAATGGAGTCCCACAAGGAGAAGCAAGAGGAAAGGGGGCAAATAACTGAGAACTTCCCAAACCTGGGGAAAACCTGGCACATCCAAATTCATGCTGATACTTGTTTTAACTCAAAATGAGCTTTCCCATACGTGACAACAACGAATCAGTTTAAAACCAAAGCTTATTTGCTCTTTCTTTCTTTGGCATGAACAAACTGTTATTCCCAGGATGCACTGTCTGCTGTCGGGGAGAAGGAGGCAATGGGTCGGGCCAGCAGCCAGTGCCTGTTCATGGAGCTCTCAACAGCAGCAAGGTCCTGCAGGAAGGTGGCACAGGCTGCTCTTGATTTCAGGGCCCTGGGAAGCAGTAATAAGCTCTAGGCAGATGGAATGGCTTAGCAATGAGATCCTGCAGTGTAGCACTGACAACAATGTCTAGTCACTTATGATGGGGCATGATAACGGGAGAAAAAAGAATTATACCTGTATGTGTAACAGAGTCACCGTGCTGTACAGTAGGGGAAAATTGCAGTGGGGAAATAGCAATAACAAACGGTAAACAGAACCCTAAAAGCAACCAAAGGATAAAAGTCTAACCTGTGAAGAAGCCCTACTTCGGCCATCAGCTGATTTCTAAGCAGAAACCTCACGTGCCAGGACCTTATGAGAGGATGCAGTTCAACTAAGATTACTTTACCCAGAAAAATGATCAGAGTAGATGAAGAAAAAAAGGTTTTTAGCAGAAAACCAAAACTGAGGGTCATCCCCAGTAGGCCTCCATTATATGAAATGTTGGAATTAGTTCTTCAAACTGAAATGAAAAGACAAAACACACAGATATTGAAAGCATGAAAATACGTAATACACTACTAAAGGTAAATATGTAGACACAATTGGGAATGTTATCCTATAATATGATTATGTGTTAACCCCTTAACTACAGAATGAACGTTAAAGGAAATTCGTGTGAAAAATAACTATAGCTACTCTAATATATGAGCAAATTCTCAATGTGCGTGTACAAAATTGTGGACAGTAGGAGGGAAATAGTTTCTGTATGCAATCAAATGAAGTTGTTATCACTCTAAAATAAATGTTTATAACTAAAAGATACTTAATATGTCTCAGGTGAACCCAGCACAAAAAGACAGAGTGAAGGGAGGCCCCATCGTGGCTCAGTGGTTAACAAATCTGACTGGGAACCACGAGGTTGCAGCTTGAATTCCTGGCCTTCCTCAGTGGATTATGGATCCGGTGTTGCCAATGAGCTGTGGTGTAGGTTGAAGATGTGGCTCAGATCCCACATTGCTATGGCTCTGGGGTATGCCAGATTAGACCCCTAGCCTGGGAACCTCCATGTGCCACAGAAGTGGCCCCAGAAAAGGCAAAATGACAAAAAAAAGAATGTGTATTCAAAAATATAAAGACTTAAAGATAATAAAAGCATGCCACCATCAAATATCACCAGTCCACAAAGGCAAAGGCAAAGGCAAGCAGTAGAAAGGGAGGGAAAAAAGGGAAAAAATTCAATTTAAAAAATAACACTGGTAACATTGAACTAGGAACAGTAACTCCAAATGTAAAAGGATGAAATTCGCTTAATAAAATTCACAGGGTAGACAAATAAATGTTTAAAAACATCGCCATCAATATTCTGAAATATAGATTAACACTTCAGGTTTAAGGACATGGGCAGGTGCAATTAAATAAATAAATACTTACAAATATTTTGGGAGTACAACAGAAATTGGGAATAGCTGTCCCTTGTTCATGCCAAACTCAGAAGGGCAAATTTTACAGGAAGTAGGTCAAGGTCATCACATGATGAAGGGATCAATTCATCATGGAGATACAACTGTTATAAGCAAACATACACCCACAATCAGAGGAGCTGAATGTGTTAAAGAGTGACAGGTCGGATGTAAGACAAAGACAAGAGAAGAAGTGTAGGGGAGATAAGGAAGCCCACACTCAGCAATAGAAAGATCATCCAGAAGGAAACAGTTAGGACATATTGCATTCACACCATACTTTAGATCACAGCGACCTAACAAAGATATATCTTAAACATTAAAGAGAAGGATTGAGATTGTGGAGGAGTAAGACATCATGCTCACCTTCTCCCACAAAATGCATTATAAGAAGGATGGAAAAACACATCTAAATGGAGAATGATTGACACAGACCACCTAACGAATGCTGGCAGAACTGAAACTTCCCAAGGGGTCAGAAACCCTCCACATACCTGGGTAGAGGGTTAAAGGTGGGGGGGGCAGGGAGCAGGATGGGACAAGCACTTCTGAGAGGGATCTGGGTAAGAGAAAAGAAACCCACAATCTGGGAAGTCACCTAGAGGATGGGATGATTAGCCGAGATGGATGGACCACAAAGTCGATGAGAAAACCACAGCAACTGGACTGAGGAGGGCAAAGGAGAGTGAGAGATACACAGATCCTTCTGCAGAACAACCCAGACACCACAGCCTGAGACACTCGGGCAGAGACTGGGTGCTGAGACTCAGGATTTGGAGGTCAGTTCCAGGGAGAGGAGTAGTACAGGCTGGGCAGAGAGAGCCTGTGGGGCTAGGGGCAGGGTGCCAAATGATGGAGAGCAAAGCACCACAGCTGAGGGAACCCAGGAAGAGGTCTGTGCCTGTGGGAGAAGCAAGGCATGGTTGTTGGGAAGGGAGAGGAGGAGGGGCAGGCCACCATCAGAATCTCATTCCTTGTACACACATGGGATCTCAGAGAATGGGATACATTGCCGAAGGCTGTGGCTGGTGAGAGAACAGTTGCTTGGGCTATGGGAGGCAGGATGGTTCTTGCGTGAGCTCCTGGTGGCCACAAAAGTATTGTGTGGGCTAAGGACACCTGGGTCTCTGCATGATATGGCTCCTCATGTGTGTTCCACAGGTTATGGGAAGAAGGCACAGCAGTCATCCCAGCAACCAGAGTAGAACTTTGCCCACCACCACTATGGGTCTCTGAAACGTGTCTGCCTGTGACCCCAGTCACCTCGGAGGTCAGCCAAAAAGAGGGCACTGCACCCAAACACCACTCTTTGATGCTCTCACTCTCCTGGGACCATGCAGGCCCTGCTGCTGCCACTGCCAATAGCACTGGTTAGCACCCATGGGTGTCTGATCACTCTCACTTCCCAGGGTCCTGCAACCAATAGCCAATTGTGAGGCAATACCTGCATGATCTCGGCTGGAGAGGGTGCTTCTTGTAAGAAGTTGGCAGGGTCACACCACTGCAGATATCCTTGACTCCAGAAGTGGGCATGGCCCACCACTACTAGGGGCCCATGAAAAGACACTACATGCAGCCCCAATCACTTCAGAGGGCACTGCAGAGGAGCACACTGCAACCAAATGATACCCATTCTTGCTCACTCCACCGGGAACAGAATGCCCTGCCACTGCCACTGCCACTGCCACTGCCACTGACAATGGCTCCAGGCACTTCCTCAATTTGCCTGAAGCTCATTACCACTTCCCAGGGCCTTCAATCAAGGAGCATCCTGCTCCACCTTCCAGCAGGGCCTTGCTAGTGTCAAAGCCCAGCAAACAGACACTGACCATTAGACTTGCCCATTGCCGGCTTCTCCGTTCAAACACACTCAGCCCGCTGGGCATAAAAACCTGCATACACCAAAGACAGTGACAGCCAATCTCCAAACTCACACACCAAAATTATATACTCACCTCCCATCAAAATACGATGAGGTGCTCTTGCCTACACAGAGACCTCCCACACTACAGTAGTTGCTTTAACTTAACTCACATGAAAAAAAAAATAAGAAAACCATAAGCAAAATGAAGAAGCTCAGGAACCATCCCCACTTAAAAGAGCAGCATAATTCCCTTCAAGCAGCAAATATGGAACAGACATTAGCAATCTAATAGACACTGTGTGCAAAGGGGAGTTAGTGAAAATATGGAAGGAAATATGAGTGATTATGAAGAGGTTATGAGCAGAGGTAAACAGCAATTCATATTAGTTTTGATAGGGAATAGAAAAATTAGGTAAAATCAATAACCAGAAATTGCATTTAGAGAGATTTAGGCTCAGTTAAAGGCACTAAGGAGAAGAATGAATAATGAGGAAAAACAAAACAGTGACTTGGAAGAGAGACTAATGGGAATCACCCAATCAGGAAGGCAGGCAGAAAACCGAATGAAAAACATAGGGAAGCAGTAGATCTAAGGGACAGTATAAAGCAGTCCACTCTCTCCATCATAGGGATTCCAGAAAGAGAAGAAAAGGCAAAGGGGATTAAGACACATTTCAACAAATGTTGGCTAAAATTTTCCAAAACTGGAGAAACAACATATCAAGACACAGGAAGCACAGAGGTCCTGAAACATGTTGAACTCAAAAAGGCCCACACAAAGAGATATTTTGATAAAAGAGCCAAAGTTAAAACAAGAGAAAAACAAAGAATTTGTTATAACAGAACCCTGATAAGGATCTCAGCTGATTTCACTACAGGCCAGAAGAGAATGAAAAGATATATCCAAAGTTCCAAAAGAAAAATTTTGGCAGCCTAGAAAATATCATTTAGGTAAAAGGGAACTAGAGAATTGCCCCAACAAATGGATGCTGAAATACTACAGAAATACTAACCAAATTCTAAAAGTAATACTGAAGTAGTTTCTATGAATAAAAAAAAAAGTGAGAAGAAATAGGATGGAGAAATCACAGTTGGAAATAAACGACTATACCATTCTAAAAAAAAAAAAAATGTAGAAGAGACCACACACACAAGGGATAGCAAGAGGACAGTTATGAAGTGGTTAAAAATAACTTCAAAAGGGAAATAAAGTGTTCCTTCAACAAGAAAAAGCTGAAAGATTACAGCAATACGAAAACCATTCTAAAAGACATACTGAAAGGAAATCTCTAAATTAAAAAAAAAAAAAGAGGAAAATCTATGATGGAGGCAACCACAATTGGAAAGCTGTGACTTAAATAAGCCAGCACAGAGCTCTATCCACGGAGATATTAAAGACAAAGGGAAAAAAATAAGCCAGCAAATTCATACAATGTGGACAAGGAAAGTAAGAAAAACTACATTCGTTATTGACATTTTTTAAGGATGTGTTAGAGGCTATATGATTACCAGGCTAAAGCAAGGAGATGTAGGAAGCGGTTAACATACTTAAAAAACAGGGCAACCATAAATCAAAACCAAACCTTACATTCACAAAAGCTAAAAAGAAAAGAATTCAGGCATAAAATAAGTGGAAATCTACCCACAAAAAAAGAAAGAAAGGAAGAAAAGAGAAACATAGAATCAACCAGAAAAAAAGGATTAAAATGGAAATACATATCAATAACCACCTTAAATGTCCATGGAATGAAGTTTCCAATCAAAAGACACAGAATGGCTGATTGGATAAAGCAGCAAAAACCTTCAATATGCTGCCTACAAGAGACTCGCCTTAGGACACATATTGATTGAAAGTGAGGGGATGGGACACATATTGATTGAAAGTGAGGGGATGGGAAAAGATATTTCAAAACAAAAGACAAGATATTAAAGCAAGAGTGGCAATACTCCTATCAGACAAAATAGACTGTAAGACAAAGGTGACGAAGACAGACCAAAAGGACACTATTTAGTGGTGAAAGGATCTGTACAAGAAGAGGGTATTACAGTCATCAACATATATGCCCCATTAAAGGAGCACCCAGATGCCTACAAATTCCAACAGACATAAAAGGAGAAATTGATGGGAAGACAATCAGAGGAGGAGACTTTAAAACACCAATCACATCAATGGACAGATCCTCTGGAAAGAAAAGCAATAAAAGCAACAGAAATTCTAAAGGAAACCATAGAAAAGAGAGACTGAATCGACATTTTCAGGACATCACATCCAAAAATATCCCAATGTAACTAGTTCCCAAGTGCACATGGAACATTCTCAAGAAGTGAACACATACTGGGGCAGAATGCTAATCTCAACAAATATAAGAGTATAGAAATTATTTCAAGTATGTTCTCTGACCTCAATGGCATGAAACTAGAAATCAACCACAGGGGGGAAAATGAGGAAAAATCTACTACATGGACACTAAACCACATGGGATGAAAAAAAACAATGGGTCAATGAGAAAGTCAAGAAGGAAATGAAAAAATAACTCAAGACAAATGATAAGGGAGACAGATTTCCTCAAAATCTGTGTGATGCCACAAAAGCAGTGCTCAGAGGGAAGTTCATAGCAATACAGGCCTTCCTCGAAAAAGAAGAAAAATCTCAAATTGACAACTTAACCCACCAGTGAAATGACTTAGAAAAAGAACAAGCAAAACGTAAAAGTCAACAGAAGGAAGAAAATCATGATGATCACAGAGGAAATCAACAAAATAGAGATTCAAAATCAATAGACAAAAACAGTTAAACCAAGAGCTGGTTCTTTGAAAAGGTAAATACATTAGAAAACCCCCTGGGTAGACTCAACAAGAAGAGGAGTGAGAAAACCCAAAGAAACACACTAAGAAATGAAAAAAAGAAGTCACAATGGATACTACTGAAGTACAACAAAACCATGAGAGAATACTATCAACAATTGTATGCCACGAAATTTAACAACCCAGGAGAAATGGACATCTTTCTAGAGACTGAATATTGTAAAGATAGCCTGCCAAAAATGAATTAAAAAAAATAGATCAACTGAACAGAACGTTAACTAGAAATTCATTTGAATATGTCATAAAAAGACTCCCTGCATATAAAAGTTCAGGAACAGATGGCGTTGCAGGAGAATCCTACCAAACACACAAAGAGGAACCGATGCTCATCCTCCTTAAACTTTTTCAGAAGGTTTAACGAGAAGGAACACTCCCAAAGACATTCTATGTTGCCACCATCACCCTAATTCCAAAACCAAAGATACCACCAAAAAAGAAAACTATCAGCCAATAACATTGATGACTTTGGGCACCAAAAAATCTCATCAATGTTTTCGCCATCAGAATCCAACAATATATGAAACAGATCATATACCACGACTACGTGGGATTCATCCCAGGTTCTCAAGGATGGTGCAACAAAAGTAAATCAATGAACATCATACACGACAGAAACAATAGAAAAATTTTAAAAAGCTCATGATATGGCATGAAATGCAGAGAAAGCATCTGACAAAGTCCAACATCCATTTGTGATCAGAACTCTTACCAAAGTGGGTATAGAGGGAACATTCCCGAACAGAATTAAAGTCATTTATGACGAACTCATTGCCGATATAATACTCAGTGGAGAAAAGCTGAAAGCCTTCCCACGAAAATCTGGAAGAACACAAGGTGGCCCACTCTCACCACTGCCATTCAACATAGTATGGTAATTCTAGCCACAGTAATCACACAGAAGAAATAAAAGGCATCCAAATAGGAAGAGAAGAGGCAAAACTGTCACTGTATGCAGATGATCTTTTACAATCTATGGAAAAACCTAAGGACTCCAACCAAAAACTACTTGAACAGATCAACAAATTCAGCAAAGAAGCAGCATATAAGATTTGCATTCAGAAATCGGACACAATTCTGTATATTCACAATGAAATACTAGAGAAGGAATACAAAAATAAAACACCTTGTAAAATTGCACCCCAACAAATCAAATACCTGGGCATACACCTGACCAAGGAGGTAGAGGACTTATATGCTGAGAACTATAAAACACTAGTGAAGGAAATTAAAGAAGATGTAAAGAAATGGAAAGGTATTCCATGCCCCTGGGCTGGAAAAATAATATTGTAAAGATAGCCATATACCCAAGGCAATCTACAGATTCAATGCAATCCCTATCAGATTACCCGACATTTTCCACAGAACCCGAACAAACAATCCAAAAGAGACAGACCAGTGGAACAGAAGAGAGAATCCCCCCCCCCAAAAAAAGAGACACCTATGGTCAAATAATCATTGACCAAGGAGGAAAGAATATAAAATTGGAAAAAGACAGGCTATTCAGGAAGTATTGCTGGCAAACTGGACAGCTACATGCAATTCAGCGGAACTAGAACACACCCTCACACCATGCACCAAAATAAACTCAAAATGGCTGACAGACCTACATGTAAGACAAGACACCCCCAAACTCCTGGAAGAGAACCTAGGCAAAATATTCTCTGACATCAGCCTTACAAAGGTTTTCTCAGGTCAGTCTCCCAAAGCAATAGAAATAAAAGCAACAACAAACCCATGGGACATAATCACACTGACAAGATTTTGCCCAGCAAGGGAAACCAAAGCGAAACCAAAAAGAAAACTTACAGAATGGAAGCAACTAGTTTCAAAGGATGCAACTGACTTAAGGGCTTAATCTCCAGATTATACAAGCAACATATACAACTCAAGCACCAAAAACCAAGAACCCAAGGGAAAACTTGGCAGAAGAAATGGATATCCATTTCTCCAAGGAAGATGTACAGATGACCTACAAGCACTTGCAACAACGCTCAACATCCATGATTAGCAGAGAAATGCAAATCAAAACTACAAGATACCACCTCATGCCAGTAAGAATGGCCATCATGAGTAAGCTGAAATATAGCAAATGCTGGCGAGGATGTGGAGAAAAAGGCAACCTTCCTGCTCTCTTGGTGGGAATGTAGGATGGTACAACCACCATGGAAAACAGTATGGAGGACTTTAGAGCTCTGTACGTAGAACTACCATATGACCCAGCAATCCCACTCTTGGGCATATATCCAGACAAAACGTTCCTTAAAATATACATATGCACCCACATGTACACTGCAGCTCCATTCACAATAACCAAGACATGGAAACATCACAAATGACCGCTAATGGATGACTGGATTAGGAATATTTGCTATATACAGACAATGGAATACTACTCAGCGATAAAAAAGAACAGAAGAATGCCATTTGCAGCAGTAGAGATGGAATGAGAGACTCTCCTTCTGAGTGAAGTAAAGTCAAAAAGACAAAGACACATGCTATATGACATTACTTATATCTGCAATCTAATATACGGTGCAAATGAACCTTTCTGCACAAAAGAAAATCATGGACTGGAGAATAGAGTTGTGGTTGCCAAGGGGGAGGGGAGAGAGTGGGATAGATTGGGAGCTTGGGGTTAATCGATGCAAGTTCTTGGCTTTGGAATGTATTAGAAATGAGATCCTGCTGTGTAGCACTGGGACTATGTCTAGTCACTTATGATGTGGCATGACAATGTGAGAAAATAGAATGTGTACATGTAGATTTAACTGGCTCACCATGATGTACAGTAGAAAACAAAATTTCACTGGGGAAATAACAATCAATAAACGAAGAAAGAGTGGGAATGGGAAATGACATTTCATGCCAATGGAAAAGACAGGAAAGCAGGAGTTGCAATACACAAATCAGACCAAATCCACATTTTTTTTTGGCTTTGTGCATTTCTAGGGCCATTCCTGCAGCATATGGAGGTTCCCAGTCTAGGTGTCTAATCAGAGATGCAGGTGCCAAGCTATCACAGATGCTCAGCAATGCAGGAACCTAGCTCTGTCTGTGACATACACAACGGCTCACAGCAATGTCAGATGCTTAAGCCCCTGAGCAAGGCCAGAGATCAAACATGCAACCTCATTGTTCCTGGTCAGATTCATTAACCACTGAGCCATGACAGGACCTCCCATAAGACCATATGCACTTTACATGGAAGCCATAAACAAGGACAAAGAAGGACAATATTCAATGACAAAGGAATCCTTCCAAGAAGAGGATATTTCAGTTGTCAAACTATGTGCCCCTAATGTAGGAACACACAGATACATACAAAACTACAACAGACATAAAAACAGGAATTGACAGGACTACAATAATAGTGGGGGACTTTCACACCTGACCCAAATCAAAGGACAGATCCCCTAACAGAAAATCAACAAGGCAATAGAGATCCTAAAGGACGCAATAGAAATCTTAGACTTCACTGATATTTTCAGCACATTACATCCCACCGAATATCAGAATAGACATTCTTTACATGTGCAAATATAACAGTGGCAAGGATTGACCCCATGCTGGGGCACAAAACTAACTCAGCAAGATGAAAAGTATAGAAATTATTTCAACTATCTTCCCTGACCACAGTGGCATGGAACAGGAAATCAACACAGGAAAAAAAATGGCAAAATCCCTGACTGCATGAAAAGTAAACAACACGGTACAAACAACAAACAAACAAACAAACAAAAATAATGATCAGTGAGGAAATCACAAAGCAAATGAGAAAATACTCAACACAAATGCTAGTGAAGGCACAACTTTTCAAATCTACAGGATGCTTCAAAAGGAGTGCTTAGAGTGAAATTCTTGGCTTCCCCAAGAAGGAAGAAAAATCTCAAATAATCAGCTTGGCCCCTCACCTAAATGAAGTAGAAAAAAAGAAAATCTAAAGTCAGCACAAGGGGTTAAATCACAAACAGAGAGGAAATCAATTAAATAGAGATTCAAAAAACAAGAAAAACTCATTAAAAAGAAAGCTCATTCTCTCAATACACATTAAAAACAAAATGAACTGACCAACCTCTGTCCAGACCCACAAAGGACAGGAGAGGTAAAACTCAAAGAAACAAAATAAATGAAAAAGAAGAAATACCAACGGAAAATTGCAGAAATAATAATAGGAAAGAAAAAAGAGTATACCATGACCAGTTGCATGCCAATAAATCTGACCACCTAGAAGAAATGGACAACTTTCTGGAGAATTAGAACACACCAAGATGGAATAAAGAAGAAAGAGTGTGCAGAAAGGCAACCTCTTTTGGAATGTTAATCGTATATCCTGTTATTTTGCTGAATTCATTGATTTATTTGAAGAGTATTTGTGCGGCTTCCTTAGGGTTTGCGGTATACTGTACCACATACCTGCATGGAGACAATTTTACCTCTTTTCTAAATATTGTCATATATCTGCATGTAGTGACATTTTTTACTTTTTTTTTCCAAATTATTATAGTTATTTCTTTTGTTGGATGCATTTCTGTGGCTCGAACTTCCAAAACTATGTGGAACAAAAATGATGAGAGTGAGGACTAAGAACCAGAAGAGGAGAGGGGATTAAGACGGTGGGATAGAAGGACTAGAGCTCAACCTCTCTCCTATAAGCAACAAAGTTCACAAGTAAAGGCTGAGCATTCTTCACCCGAATGGACCAGAAACCTTAAAGAAGATAACCTACTCTGGAGGAAAAAGAGGAGGACACTTCAAGGTAGGAGTGGTGATTTTGGGATATAAAAAAACCCCACACCTCCTGGGTGGGAAGCCCCACAGACTGGAAACTAACTGGTCCACAGAGACTCACCTACAGGGGTGAGAGTTCTGAGCCCCACATCAAACTCTCCCATGTGGGGATCTGGCACTGGGAGAAAGAGCCCCTGGAGCATCTGGCATTGAAGGGCAGTGGGGCTTCTGCGCAGGAGCTCCACAGGACTGGGGGAAATGGAGACCCCATTCATAAAGGCACACACAGTCTTCCATGTGCACTGGGTTTCAGAGCAAAGCAAAGTCTCCATAGGAATTTTGGATAAACCTGACTGCAGATCTTGGAGGATATCCTGGGAAAACAGGGGTGAATGTGGATTGTGTGAGGGAAGGACATTGAAAGCAACACTCTTGGCAACACTCAAAGCAACATTCAGCAGCCATGCCTTTCTCTGGAGGCGGCCATTTGTCAAAACCTGCCCCCCCCCATCAGTCAGTGCTGAGAAGCCCCAGGGCAAAGAACAACCAAAGCCCTGCCCCTCAGTAAACAGCCTACCTAAAGACCCCTCAGGCACAGAGCTGCCTCTAATCCCATCCACAGACTAAGTCCCACCCACCAGAGGAATTAGAATCAGCTCCAGCTACAAGTGGGCAGGCATCAGCCCCTCCCATCAGGGAGCCTACAGCAAGCTCCCATACTGACTTCAGCCACAAGGGGGGCAGACACCAGAAGCTAGAGCAGCTACAATGCTATTATCTGTAAAAAGTCACCACACCAAAAACCTATAAAAATGAAAAGACAGAGAACAATAACTCTGATGAGGGAGATAGGGCAACCTCAGAAAATCAGCTCAGCGATGAGGAGATTCTCAGCCTCCAGGAGAAAGACTTTATAGATTGTTGATGCGGAAGATGATGCAAGACATTGGAGATAAACTGGAGGCCAAGATGGATAACTTACAGGACACACGGAGAAAAGAGATGCAAGACATCAACATAAACCAGAGGAGATGCAAAATACAATACCTGAAATAAAAAATTCACTAGAATCAGCTAATAGCAGAATACAGGAGGCAGAAGGACAAATAAGGGAGGTGGAGGACAGATTAGTGGAAATTAAGAATGCGGAACAGAAAAGAGAGAAAAAGATTGAAAAGAAATGAAGAGAGTCTCAGAGAATCCTGGGACAATGTTAAACACACCAACATCCGTATTATAGGGGTGCCAGAAGGAGAAGAGAGAGAGGAGGGGACAGAAAAAATATTCCAAGAGATAATAGCTGAAAACTTCCCTAACATGGGAAATGAACCACTCACTCAAATCCAGGAAGCACAACGAGTACACCTTATAAAATAAACCCAGGGAGGAATACCCCGAGGTGCATATTAATCAACCTGACTGAAATTAAAGACAAAGAGAAAATCTTGAAAGCAGCTAGGGAAACGAAGCAAATAACATTCAAGGGAATCCCAATAAGGTTATCGGCAGATTTTTCAGCAGAAACTCTTCAGGCCAGAAGGGAGTGGCATGATTTCCCTAATGTGATGAAAGGAGAAAACCTCCAACCAAGATTCCTCTACCCAGCAGGGCTCTCACTCAGATTTAAAGGAGAAATCAAAAGTTTTGTAGATAAGCAAAAGCTAAGGCAATTCAGCACCACTAAACCAGCCTTACAACCAATACTAAAGGAACTTCTCTAGGCAGAAAAGAAAGGATGGCAACGGGAAACAGAAATCCCACAAATGACAAGGCTCACTAGGGAAGGTATGTATACAGGAAAGATACATACAAAATTGTCCATGCACAATGATACCACCAAAATCAGAAATCATGAGACGAGCAGGGTACAAACGAGGGACACTGGAGATGAACTTGCAATGAAGAGAACAACAACTTAAAACAACCTTATATACATACAGACTCATATCAAAACCTCAGAATAACTGCAAACCAAAAATCTACAATTGACACACAAAGAAACATCAACATAAGTACAACACTAAAGATAGTCATCAAACGAGAAGAGGAGAGAACAAGAGGAGAGTGAGTGAAATAAAAAAGAGCAATAAAAACTAATCCAAAGCTATTAATAAAATGGAAATAAGAGCATACATGTCAATAATTACCTTCAATGTCAATGGACTAAACACCCCAGCCAAATGGCATAGACTGGCTGGATGGATACAAAAACAAGTCCCATACATATGCTGTCTTCAAGAGACCCACTTCACTTCTAGGGACACACACAAATGGAAAGTGAGAGGATGGAAGAAAATTTTTCATGCAAACGGGGATCAAAAGAAGGCTGGAGTAGCAATACTCATATCAGACAAAATAGATTTTAAAATGAAGAATATTTTAAGGGACAAAGAAGGTCATTACATAATGATCAAAGATCAATCCATGAAGAAGCTATAACAATTTTAAATACCTACGCACCCAACATAGGTTCACCACATTATATAAGGAAACTGCTAACAACCTTAAAAGGACAGATCAATGGTAACACAATAATAGTGGGGGATTTTTAACACCCCACTCACAGCACAGCCATGGACAGATCAACCAGACAGAAAACCAATAAGGAAACACAGGCCCTGAATGAAGCATTAGGCCAGAGGGACTTCATACATATTTATAGGACATTCCATCCAAAAGCAACAGAGTACACGTTCTTCTCAAGTGCACATGGAACATTCTCTAAGATTGATCATATCCTGGGCTACAAATCCAACCTCAGCAACTCTAAGAAAATTGAAATCATATCAAGCATCTTTTCCAACCACAACGCTATATGACTGGAAGTCAACAACAAGAAAAACTCCGCAAAAGAACACAAACAAGGGCAGACTCAACAACATGCTACTCAACAACCAAGGGATCACTGAAGAACTCTAAGAGGAAATTAAAAAATACCTAGAAGCAAATGGCAACGAAGATACAACACCCCAAAACCTATGGCATGCAGCTTCCAAGCCCTCAAAAGACCTAGATTGTTGCAAGTGAAAATTTATCCAGGACAGTGATGGAGCGAACATTCCAGGCAGAGAAAACTATGCACCTAATGATTGATTTTCATTCAGTAAGATCCACTCATTTATTTTTTAAACCCATTGGTTTTCCTGCTTCCAATTTCTGAACATGAATTGAGTTATTTCTCCATTTATTGAGGAGTCCTCTAGTTTGACCTTAGCTATGTTTCATAGTTTTTCTTTCTTTTTTGTTTGCTGAGGACTTGCATCATTGCTAAGTATGTAATAGTACTCTATACTTAAGTACTATTTTAAATATATTTGAAACTTTCATTTTGCAAATATTTGACGCTAGTGTGAAGACAACTTATTTCCACGAATGTAATTTTCGTGTTGTGACATTCCTAAATCATTTAGAGGTGGTTGTTTCCAAGCTAGCTACCACAAAGGTCTGAGGATTACTGAACTGCTTTCATCAAGGTTTCACTTAGGGACACTCGACTGGGTCTTGAAAATGTGAAAATTAGGCTGCGTAGCTCTCTGCTGCAGAAGTAGAGTTGGCCTTTATGGGATGAGTGTTGGACTTACTTACTTGATGATTCACAGCTCTTGGCCTGGTGTCAAGGGCTGATTTCGTCAAAGGCAGAAATTAGGCTTCCTAGGATGATGGGTGGGGGTGTTTGGATGTGCCTCCCAGGACAGTTGCAGAAATTCACAATTAGGTTTTTGGGTGGCTGCCTAGATTTTGATGTGTTGTTCTAGCATGGCTATCACTCATTTGCAGAGGGCATCCTGAGGCAAGTGTTCAGTGGTGTTGTCTCGCTTCCTGGCAGGTTCCTTCCAAGACTGCAGTATGCTTTACTTACTGGATGCTATGATGTTTGTGTTCAGGCTTCCTGAGGGGATTATTCAGACATTGCGGTGCTTCAGAATTCTTGGTTTTTTGAAGTAGAAGTTGTAGTTGGACTCCCGAGACTGTTTCATATAGACGTGGAAGGCAGGTTTCCTCAACTAAATTCAGGATCTGTGGTATTTCTGCCTGATCTAATTTTTGTAAAATTTTGGTTCATGTTCCTTTTTTCCAAAGAGTATAGATGGGTTTCTGGAGTGGCTATAGAGGAGAGTAGATTATAGAAGGAATTTTCACATACAGATGTATAGGGAAGTCATTCTGGCTTATACATGATTCAGTTTAAACATTATGGTGACTAAGCCAGCCAGTCTTAGAGCCTGCTAAACATGCATTTATATGCTGACCAGGATTCTTGGCCCCCTAGTAAGTGGAAATTAATGAGATGTGAGCCAAGAAGTTCAGGCAAGGCTTTATTGGGCCCTGCAGCAGCACAATGGAACACATACAAGCAACAAGTACCTTTTCTTGCTCCGTGAGGAGGGGCAAGCTTGTTTCTTCTCTGGAGGGATAAGGGTAAGCATGGGGTAGGATTTGGGTCTGATGTGTGGCTGAGATTTTCTGGGCACTTCCTCAGTGGTACTGTCCACTCTGTGTGTGATATACCCTGTTTCTGCCCCTGACACTCTGAATTTTTTGCTGGGGGTTGTTTTAGTTTAGTTTAGTTTAGCTTAGTTTATTATTTTATTCTATTTATTTCATTTTATTTTTCATTTGACTAGTTCATTTCATTTCATTGGTCTTTTTGAATCTTCTTGTTTATAATTGTTCCCAACTGCCCATGCATGTCGTTACTTGTCGTCCCTTATTTTTCCTTTTTATTTCTTTGCTCAAGGAGACATTTTTCAAGAGGCAAGCAGTGCAACGAAGGATCCCAGGTCCTAGCCTGTCTCATGCCCTGCCCCAATCATTCTACACCCCTTATTCTTAAGTGTGTTCTAGAAGATTGGAACTCCTGGAGTAGGTTGGTTTTATGGTCTCTATGCACTGATGGGATAAGTCTCCACTTTTGCCTGCTGGAAGCAGGGTTGCTGTGAGTAGGGTTTGGCCCACTGGTAGGGTAAAGATGGAGGTGTCTTTTAATAGGCCCTCCTATCTTGTTAACCTTTCTCCAAAGGGTCCAGTGATGTCCTTTGACTCTAGCTGAGCCTGTGCCTGATGAGGGGTGACTGCATGTCTCCATTGTCCAGGGGGAGCTGGTAAGCCTCCCACAGGCAGCAGGGCATCCCAGGGTCCCTGAGTCCTGTTATGGTGAAAAGTTAGCCCCTCATCTCTGATCTGGTCCCAGCTTTGGCTCAGGATTCCTGGTGCCTTCCCTGACCTCTGTGAGTGCATGGAATAAAGGGCTTGTCCCCATTGGGAGGTCCCCGTGATGGCAGTCTCTTCAGCTCAGCCTTTAGCATCCAAAAGCCCCACTGGGCATCCCTATTCCATTGAAGGGGGTCACTTTGCATTCCCTTTCGGTCCCTATGTAGGGCTTGGCTCTCAGGGCATAATTTGGAACCATAAATGGCAGGGCCAGCCACTCCAAGGAAGCCACAGTGCTGCCTCTCTCTGGTTGGAGACAGTAATGCACTAACTGCTGTTTTCCATCTATGGCCAGGGCTCATGCCCTGGAATCAACACAACCCCTACATATTGAACCCACTGCTGTGAGATCTGAGTCTTGTTTGTGGAGGTTTTGTTTTGTTTTGTTTTGATTTTTAATGATTGTTATTATTCCCATTATCATTGGTTTCCACTGTTCTGTCAATTAATTACTGTACACCAAAGGGACCCAGTCTCTCTCTCTCTCTCTTCCTTGCTCACACACACAAATTCACAACCCCCAAATACTATTTGTCTCACATTACCTCCATCATGTTCCACCACCCCTGACTAGATAGAGTTCCCTGGGCTAAACAGCAGGATCCCATTCCTTATCCACTCCAAATGCAAGAGTTTGCATCTCTCAACCCCAGACTTCAAGTCTGTCCCACTCCTTCCCCCTCCCCCTTGACAACCCCAAGTCTGTTCTCCAAGTGCATGCATTTCTTTCCTCTAGATGTTTCATTGCTGCCATTTATTCATTTCCAGATTGGTGATATCAAATGGTATTTGTTGCTTCCTTTCTGACCTACTTCACCTAGTATGAGCATCTCTAGTTCCACCCTTGGTGCTGCAAATGGCATTATTTGTTCTTCTGGACTCAGTAGTTTCCCATTGTGAATATGTACCACATCTTTTTAATGTACTCTTCACTCAATGGAAATTTAGGTTGTTTCTATGTCTTGCATATTGTGAATAGTGCTAAAATGAACTTTCCAGTCCATGTATATCTTTCAAGGAAAGATTTATCTGGATATATGCCCCAGAATGGTATTGTTGGGCCATAGGGTAGTTCTATACTTAGTTTTCTAATGTACAACCATACTGATCTGCATAGTGGTGGTAGTGGTTGTCCCAATTTACTTTCCAACTAACAGTGCAGCTGGGCTCACTTTTCTCCACACCCTCTCCAGAACTTTTTATTTATTGACTTGCTAATGATGGCCATTCTGACAGGTGTGAGGTGGAACTTCACAGTAATTTTGAGTTGCATTTCTCTAAAAATTAGTGAGGTTGAGCATTTTTTCATGTTCCTGTCGGCCATCTGCAGGTATCCTTTGGATAAATATCTCTTCGAGTCTTTTGCCCATTCTTCAACTGGCTGGTAGGTTTTTTGCTGTTGAGTTTTCTATGTCATTTATTTCAGAGATTAAGCCCTCTCAGTGGCATCATTTGTAAGTATTTTCTTCATTGCAGTGGTGGTCTTTTTTCATTGTTTCCTTTGCTGTGCAAAAGCCTGTCAATTTGATTGAGCCCTTTGTTTATTTTTGCTCTTATTTCTGTTTCCTTGGGAGACTGCCCTTGAGGAAACATTTTTTATTGTTGATGTCAGAGTATGTTTTGCTTGTTGATCTTCTAGAGTCTAATGGTGTCCTACCTTATGTTTAAATCTTTAAGCCATTTCCAGTTTATTTTTGTACATGGTGTGAGGGTGTATTCCAGTCTCATTGATTTGCATGCATCTGTCCAGTATTCCCAGCACCAGCTGTGAAAAAAAGCTGTCCTTTTCCTACTTTACATTCTTGCCACCTTTGTCAAAGATTAATTTAATGCAGGGTTGTGACTTTATTCCTGGGTTCTCTACGTTGTCCCATTGGTCTGTAGGTCTGTTTTGGTACCAGTATCACAGTGTCTTGATTTCTGTGGCTCTGAAAAATTGCCTGATGTCTAGGAGAGTTATGCCTCCTACTTTGTTTTTATTTATTCTTTTTTTTTTTTTTTTGCCCCCTCAGGATTGCTTTGGCAGTTCTGGGTCTTACATGGTTCCATATCAATTTTTGAGGTTTTCCTTTGTCCCAGTTCTGTTACAATGGCAGGTGTCTTCTGTTAGCAATTTCCTTGAATCTGTAGATTTTATTGCACACTATTGCTTTTTTAATAATATTAATTCTTCCAAACCTGGATCATGGACTATCTGTCCATTTATTTGAATCCCCTTTTATTTCTTACAGTTTCATGGTTCTGCTTATAATCTTTCACCCCCTTGGTCAAGTTTACAAAATCCACTTGGTCGTTGTGTATGATCCTATTTTGCATGTTGTTGGACTTGGCTGAAAAAATTTTGTTGGGAATTTTTACTTCTATTTCATCACAGATATTGGCATAAAATTTACTTTTTGGGTAGTGTCTTTGGCATTTGTGTTAGGGTGATGCTGGGTTTATGGACAATCTTTGGAAATGTTTCTTCTTCATCATGCTTGTGGAAAGGTGTAAGGAGGATAGGACTGTTTCCCCTTGTATGTTTGGAATATTTCACCATTGTACCTCTGTGATGCTACGCTTTTGTTTGCAGGGAGTGTTTTTATTACAAATTAAATTTCATTTCTAGTGACCTATCTGTTCAGTTGATCATCTATTTCTTCTGTATTCATTTGCTGCATGTTTTAACTCTCTAGAAAGTTGTCCATTTCTAGTAGATTTTAAAATTTTTTGGCAATTAATTATTTATGATATTTGATTAGTTTTTTTGGGGGGGTTTGCAATATCCATTGGGAGTTTTTCTTTTTCATTTCTTACATTTTATTTTCTTCAAACCTAGGATTTTTATGTTTGTTTTTGCTTTTGTTTTGTTTTGTTTTTTGTCTTTTTGACTTTCCTAAGGCTGCATCCCTGGCATATGGCAGTTCCCAGGCTATGGGTCTAATTGCTGCCATAGCCGCTAGCCTACACCAGAGCCACAGCCACACGGGATCCCAGCTGCATCTGCAACCTACACCACAGCTCATGGCAATGCCAGATCCTTAACCCACTGAGCAAGGCCAGGGATCAAACCTGCAACCTCATGGTTCCCAGTCAGATTCGTTAACCACTGAGCCACGACGGGAACTCTGATTTCTTATGTTTTTTAAATCATTTTTTTTCTTTCCTCATCTGGTGAGTCAGGCCAGCATTTTGTTTTTTGCTTATTCTATTCTTTCTTTTTTTACCTTTTCAACAAAACAGTTCTTGGTTTTATTGATTTTTTTTCTATTTTAATCTCTATTTATTATTACTATTATTTTTAATTGGAATTTCTGAAACTCAGTTTTTTTTCCACTGTACAGAATTTGTTGAATTATCTTAGATTATCTTGTCCATAAAAGGTCTCTTTTTCACTATTTTGTTTTATATTATATTTATATAATGATATGGACATTTTTTTTCCATTAGAGCTGGTTTATAGCCTTCTTTTGATTTTGTACTCTATAGCATGGTAACCCAGTTACACATACATGTATACATTCTCTTTCTTACACAATCATGCTTCATCCTAAGTGCCTAGATATAGTTCTCAGTGCTACCCAGCATGGTCTCATTGTTCATCAATCCCAAGGCAGTTGTGTGACTCCATTAACCACAAGCTCCCAAACCATCCCACTCCCTCCGCCTCTGCTTGGTAAGCACGAATTTATCCTCTAGGTGTATGATCCTCTTTTCTGTGGAAATGATCATCTGTGCTGTATAGTAGATGCCAAATATAAGTGATATCATGTGGTATTTGTCTTCCTCTTTCTGCCTTACTTCGCTCAGGTTGAGAGTCTCTAATTCCACCCCATCTTGCTGCAAATGGCATTATTTCATTCTTTTTAAGGGGAGTAGTGTTGCCCTGTGTACACATATCCATATTATCCCAGTCCAGTAATCTGTCGATGGCCTTTTGTGTTATTTCCATGTATTGGCTATTGTGAATCGCGATGCAGTGAACATGCAGGTGCAGGTGTCTTTTCTAAGGAAATTTTGTCTGGATATATCCTCAAGAGTTGGATTGCCAGATCATGTGGCAGTTCTCCGTATAGATTTCAAAGGTACCCCCACACTATTCTCCACAGCGGTTATACCAGCTTCCATTCCCACCAAGAGTACCGGAGTGTTCCCTTTTTTCCACAACCCCACCAGCGCTTGTTACTTGTGGATGTATCAGTGATTGCCATTCCGATTGGTGTGTGATGGTATCTTGTGGGAGTTTTGATTTGCATTTCTCTATTAATCAGGGATGTTGAGCATTTTTTTAATGTGCTTGTTGGCCATCTGCATATCTTCCTTGCCAAGAAGTCTATGCAGGTTCTGCCCATTTTTCCATGGAGTTGTTTGTTTGTTTGCTGTTGAGCTGTATACGTTGTTTGTATATTTAAGAGATGAGGCCCCTGTAAGTTTCATCATTTCAAACTGCACTATCCCATTCTGTAAGTTGACTTTTTGTTTTTGTTAGTTTCCTTTGCTGTGCAAAATGTTGTCCCTGTGATTAGGTCCCATTGGTTTATTTTTGCTTTTATTTCTGTTGCTTTGGGAGACTAACCTGAGGAAATATTCATGCGCTTGATGTCAGATAATGTTTTGCCTATATACTCCTCCAGGAGATTGAAGGTGTCTTGTCTTATACTTAGGACATTCATCCACTTCGAGTTTATTTTTGTGCACGGTGTGATGGTTCATTGATTTGTGTGTAGCTGTCCAGGTTTCCCAGCAATTCTGGCTGAAAAGACTCTCTCCTTCCCATTTTATGTTCTGGCCTACAATGTCAAAGGTTAAATGATCATAGGGGTCAGTGTTCATTTCTGGGCTCTCTGGTCTGTTCCATTAGTCTCTCTGTCTGTTGTGGCACCAGCAACACACTGTCTTGATGACTGTGGCTTTGTAATGTTGCTTGAGGTCTGGGAGCGTTAATGCCTCCCGCTTGGCTTTTGCTCCTCTGGATTGCTTTTGAAATTTTGGTTCTTTTGTGGTTCCATATAAATTTTTGGATTGTTTGTTCTAGTTTTTGTAAAAGTCATCATTGTTATTTTGATAGGGATTGAAATGAATACTTAGATGGCTCTGCTTAGAAAGGACATTTTTACAATGTTAATTTTTCCAACCCAGGATCATGGAATATCTTTCCATTTCTCTACATCTTCTTTAACTTCCTTAATTAATGTGTTATAATTCTTGTTATTAGGTCCTTAGCCTCCTCAAAAAGGTGTATCACTGGGTATTTTATTTATGGGGGTGCAATTTTAAAAGTTATTGTATACTTGTATTCCTTCTCTAAGATTTCATTGTTAGTATACAGAAACGTGACTGATTTACGAATATGACTCTTATATCCTGCTCCTTTGCTGACTGTGTTGATCCATTCAAATAGCTTTTGTGTTGAGTCTTTGGGGTTTTCTCTATATAGTGTCCTTTCATCTGCATACAGTGACACGTTTAGCTCTTCTCTTCCTACTTGGAGTCCATTTATTTCTTTTGTTTGTCTGACTGCTGTGGCTAGGCCTTCCAATAATATGTCGAATAGGAGTGTTGAGAGTGGGCATCCCTTTCTTGTTCCAGACTTTGGTGGGAGGATTGTCCAATTGTCTCCATTGAGGATTGTATTTGCTGTGTGTTTGTCATAAATGGCTTTGCTTATGTTCAGGAATGTTCCCTCAATACCCACTTTGGTGAGTGTTTCTATCATGAGTGGATGCTGGACTTTGTCAAATGGTTTTTCTGCATCTATTGAGATGTTCATATGGTTTTTGACTTTTCTTTTGTTAATACGGTGTACGATGTTGCTTCCTGTTTGTATACTGAACCATCCTTGTGAACCTGGGAGGCATCCCACCTTGTTGTGGTGGATGATCTTTTTGATGAGTTTTTGGATTCAGTTGACTAAGCATTTTTTAGAATTTTTGCATCTATACTCTTCAAAGATATTGGCCAATAGTCATCTTTTTGGGTGGTATCTTTGTCTGGTTTTGGAATTAAGGTGATGGTAGCATCATAGAATATCTTTTGGAATGTTCCTTCTTCTTCGAACTTTTGAAAAAATATAAGGAGGTTGGGCATCTATTCCTCTTTTTATGTTTGACAGTTTTCACCTGTGAAGCCATCTGGCCATGGACTTTTATTATTCCAGTTTTGTTTTGTTTTGTTTTGTTTTGGTTGGACGATCCATTTATTTTAAGTTTGAGTAGTTCTCTTTTCAGTTTTTGTGAAAGTAAAGTTCTCTTTCGATTTGTGGTTGCCCTGTTTTTTAAGTATGATAACCCTTTGTTATAACTGTGTGCTCTAGGTGGATAGTAATGTAGGCTCACCCAATCATTACAATAATAAAATTCAAAAAGCAGAATAAAAAGAGTCTATGTATTTCCTTACTCCCCTTGCCCACATTGTAGGATATTGATGTCTTTTTTTTTTTTAACCTCTTCACAATTAGATCTGTATCCTGGCTTATTTAAATGACTTGTCCCTAATCATGCTTTCCTCCATCTTTGTTTTTCCTCTTTTTTATTTGTTAAATTTAGAGAAGACTTTCTTTCTTTTAGCGTGGATTTTGTATTTCCATACACTTTTAGATTTTGTTGTTGTTGTCGTTGGAGAAACTCTTTGTTTCCCCTTCTATTTAAACTCATATTCTTGATGGATAAATTATTCCACATTGCAGAATTCTTTTTCTTTTCAGCACTTCAAATATCTCTTGTCACTCCCTCCCAGCTTGCAGTGTTTCTGTATAGAAATCAGCTATTCGCCTTAGGGGGATTCCCTTATAATGGACATTTTGCTTTTCTCTTGCCTCCTTTAGAATCCTCTCTTTAACTTTGGCCATTTTTATTATACTATGTCTTGGTGTGGGTCCATTTGGGTTCAACGTGTTTGGGGACATCTGTGTTTCCTGTATCTTGAAATCAGTATCCTTTACATTTTGAAACTTTCTGGAGATAATTACCTCAAATACATGTTCAATCCCCTTTTCTTTTTCTTCTCCTCTGGAATTCCTATTATGTGTAGATTGTCCTGCTTTATAGTATCACATAGGTCTCATATTGCTTTCATGTTTTTTTCATTGGGTTTTGGGTCTGCTGTCCTCTTTGGGCGATTTCCTTTATTCAATGATCCATGTCACTAATTTGCTCCTCTGCACTATTCATGTTGGGCTTTACTGCCCTTAGCTCAGTTTGTTTCACTGCAAGTGAATTTTCTACATTTGCATGACTGCTCCTTATATTTTTAGCCCCTTTCTGAGGGAGTCCGCATTACTGTTCATATGTTCTCTTAATTCCTTCAGTATTTTCACTGTCTCCCATTTGAACTCAAAATGTGTCAGATTTCAGAGGTCTGTTTCATTGTTGAATGCTTTAGGTGAATTCTCCTGTTGCTTTCACTGGGAATGTTTTCTGAGCTTCTTCACCTTGCTCGTGTATTTCATTTCATTTTCTGTAAGTTTGGAGACGCCCACATGTATTTTGACAGAGTCTGGGGGCCACTGTTGTAGTGGTGCACTTCTGGAGGGCATGCAGGCCTGGCCAGGGCATACCACTGTGGGTATGCCCTTCCTGTGGCCAGGAGGGTCTGGCCAGGGAATGCCATAGCCAGGTAGGGCTCACTGTGGTATTCTGCAGCAGTGGGGCACTTGTGAGTGTGGGCAGTCATGGCTTTTTTTCTGCCATGGTGGATGTGCATGCCCCAAAGCCAAGCAGGGCTTTGCCTGGTGATCCCTAGCATCCAGGTGTTTCCTGATGGTTGGGGTTGCTGGCTGGCTCACTCTGCCTCAGCAGGGCACTTCCCGAGCCTGGGCAGGCAGTTCTTGCCTGTGTGCAACAGCAGCAGGGCACTTCCCAAGTGAGGGCAGGTCTTTCTGGGTCACTCCACAGTGTAGGGCACTTCATGAGTTTGTGTGGGGCTGCCAGGTGTGCATCTCGGTGGGGGTGCATTTCCTGCCTCTGGGTGGGGCTTCCTGGGGCATGCTGTGGCAGCAGAGCACTTCCCAAGCCTGGGCAGTGATGGCCTGGTCGCTCCATGGTAGAGAGGTGTTTCCCTCGACCTGGTGTGGCTCGCTGGTGCTTGCCATGGTGGAGGTGCCCTCTGCACATGTTCAGGCCTTTTCTGGGTGATCGGTGGCGGCAGGGAGCTTCCTGAGTGAGTGCAGGTGTGGCTGGTGCTTGCTGTGATGGAGTTGCACTTTCCGTGGCTGGACAGGGCTCGCTGGACATGCCACATCAGCAGAGCAGTTTGCAAAGATGGTGGGGCCAGTTTGTCCCCTCTGAAGCAGTGGGATGCTTCCCAAGGGTGGTTGGGATAGCCCCTTCCTGCTGCAGTGGTGGTGCACATTCTGATGTGGGGAAGGGCTTATAGGGTGCCCAGGGGCAGGGGGGTGATTTGCATGGGTGGGCAGGCCTGCCTGGGAATGCCATGGCAGTGGTTAGCTCTCCACAGGGGGTGACACCCATCTGTCCTGGATGACAGTTTTCTTCTGGCTGGGCGGGTGTGGGGTGGATTAGTGGAGATGTGCTGGTAACGCTCTGCTCTCTATTAGCCAGTGGGCAATTGCACACACTGTGGTTCGAGGAGTCTTCTATGTTGACCCTCCCCTCCTGCTCTCCCCTCGCCAACAATGGCACCTTCTCTCTCCTGTGGGTCCAGATCCTCTGCCAGGTTCCCTCTATTTGGGCTTTCCAATCCCCAGCCATTCACTTATTGCTCCCTCCACCCAAGGTAAACTGCTTATCTAATCCCTTAGCCTCTCTCCATGCCTCCCACACCAGCTTGCTCCCAGGGACTGACCTCTGGAGCCTAGGACTTGGTGCCCAGCCCCCACCGGAGCATCTCTATCTTTGGTGTCTCTGTGTGTGGTTCAGATGGTCTGTGCAGCTCTCACTCTGCTTCCCAGGTCTCAGACATGCTGCTGTGTTTTTCTTGGAGTCTTGGAGATCCCTCCGACTTGGCTGACCTTTCCATTGGTTAGGCGATTTTCCAGGGTATGTGTTCCCTTTCTCCTTCAGAGCTCCCTCTCAGGAGTGCTAGTCCAGTCCTGATTCCCCTTCCCTCTCTCTCTTTGTTTCCTGTTGTCCTACCCAGTTATGTCAAGAGATTCTTACCGTTTTGGGAGGTCTCAGTTCTTCTGCCAGCGTTCCGTGGCTGCTCTGTTTGAGTTGTTTTAAGTGTAGTTGTGTTTATTTTTATTGTGATGATGGAAAGGGCAAGTGTGTCCCAGTACTCTCCCACCATCTTGCCTCCCTGAAATTGCATCCTTCTGTATCTTTCTTTGTGGCCTTCCCTTCAAAGTCTACTTTGTTGCCATGGTTAGCACAACTCCTGTTTTCCTCTCTTGTCCGTTGACATGAAATATCTTTTCCCATTCCCTCATGTCAATCTGCTTGAGGTCATTGCTCTGAAGTGAGTCATTGTAGACAGCAGCTTGTATGTTTTTGCTTTTTTATCCAATCTGACACTCTGTGTCTATTGATCAGAGTATTCAGTCAATTGGCATTTAAGGTAATTCTTGAGAAAGATGTATTTATTGCCACTTTCCCCGTGTTTTTCAGTTGATGCTCTGTATCTCCTTTGTTCCTTTTCTGTTGTTTGGTTTGGGTTGGATGATTTCCATTTATTGTATGCTTGTGTACTTTTCTTTTTGGTTTTTTGTGAATGTAATGTTTGGTTTTGTTTCGTGGGTTCCCTGTTTTCTAAGTATGTTAAACTCTTCCTATATCTGCTTGCTTTAGCCTGGTATTCATACAGGCTCGAACACATTTTATTTAAAAATAGGAGTCTATATTTTCTTCCTTCCCTTACCTACCTTCTATGATTTTGAAGTTCTTTTTTAATATCTTCATGTGTGTCCTTTAGGTGTCCCTTGAGTTTATTTTCACTATTACAATAGGTATGTAGTTATGTATTTATGTATGTATTTATTTATGTCTTTACTTATTTATTAGTTCTGTATTCTGACTTATTTAAGTGATTACTTTCCCCTTGTGACTTTTTACCACCCTATTTCTTTTAACTTATGTTATTTTATTTTATTTTATTATTTTAATTTTATTTTTTTTTATTTTTCGTAGGGAAGCCCTTGCATTGTTTCCTTAAGAATGGCTTTAATGTTGATGTACTCTTTTAGCTTTTGTTCATTGAAGAAATTCTCTATTTCCCCTTCTATTTTAAATGATATTCAAAAATAAATACATACAAAAATCAATGAATCATTTGCTGTGTAGGGTCTTCTAGGCTGCAGATTTTGCCGTTTGGAATGCTGAGTGCATCTTGCCACTTTCTTCAGGCCTGTAGGGTTTCTGAACGGCAATCCGGTGTTTGGGGAGGTCCCTTATAATTAATGATTTGCATTTCTCTTGCTTCCTTTAGAATCCTCACTTCATCTTTGCCTTTTGCCATTTTTATTGTACTATGTCTTGGTGTGGGCATATTTGGGCTCAAATTGTTGGGGGTCTTCTGTGATTACTGTATCTCGATATCTGCTTCCTACCGTTTGGAAAGTTTTGAGACATAATTACTTCCAATATATTTTCAACCATATCTTCTTTTTCTTCTGCTTCTTGAATGCCTTTTATGCATAGATTGGCATGCTTTATATTATCGCATAGATCTCATATTTCTTTTGTGTTTTTTCATTTGTCTTTCTGTCTGCTGTCCTGATTGGGTAATTTCCATTATTCTATCTTCCAAGTCACTAATTCATTCCTCTGCACTAGTCATCCTGCTCTTTAACTCAGTTTGGGTCACTGCAAATGAATTTTCTATTTTTTTTCTATTTTTCCTTATATGTTGTAGTTCTCTCTAAAGTAATCTGCACTAATGTTTTTATCTGCTCTTAACTGTTTGATAATCAGCCTTCATTTTTTCTGTATTTCCACTACTTCCCTTTTGAACTCAATGCCTCTCAGCCTCCAAAGTTCTGTTTCCTTGTTTGCTGCTTCCCATGAATTCTCCCGTCCCTTGCCTGGGAGTTATTCCTGAGCTTCTTCACCTTGCCCATGTTTTTCTTTTCCTGTCAGTTTGGGGAAGCCAAAATAGACTTGGAGGCTTACAGCTATGCAAGGGTAACTCCTTGTATTCTTTGGGGAGTTACTATTTATTTGGGGCATGGGCATTTGCATATTTGCTGCTTCTTTCTTTGGTGTGAGCAGGCTATCATGCCAAGGGTGCTGAGTGTATTTGCAGGGAGAAGGCAGCAAGGGATAGTGCTGGTTATTGACAGGATCTTAACAGCAGCAGAGACTTGCAGGAAGGTGATTCAGGTAACTCCTAGTTTCAAGGTCCAGGGGGTGATAATGAGCTTCATGCAAAATTATAAGCTACCGGAGCACTTGGTAGTGGCAGCAGTAGGGTGTGTGTATTCCCAGAGTAGTGAGAGCAAAAACAGGCAGTGTTTGGTCACAATGACCTTGGTGGTGCCCTCGGAGATGATTAGGGCCACAAGTGGTAGCAGGCCATGCCCACCTCTGGAGTCAGAGGTAACCATGGTGGTTTGCCTCACAACTGTAGATGCTGGGAAGAAGCACCCTGTCCCTCTTAGCCCACACAGGAGGTGCTGCACCTGCTGCTCCTAGTTGCAGGGCCTTGGCAAAGGACAGTTTCCAAGCATCTGGGTGCTATCTGGAGCATCTGGCAGTGACAGCTGCAGGGCCAGTATGATCCTAGGGGTGTGAGAGCAACAGTTGTTGGTGCTCAATTGCAGCACCATCTCTGTTTTCTGACCTCTTAGGTGACTGTGGTCACAGGCTGTGACCTGTGGTTTCTGAGAGGAATACTTTGGTTTGCAAGAGGCACCACATTTCCCTTAGCCCCTGCTGTACTAAGCCTGCACCAGAGGTGTCTGGCTGCCTTTAGCCTGCACAAGATGAATCCAGGATGCTCTAGCCCAAGCAAGTGGCTTCTTGCCACCCGTAGCCTGCAACAGAAGCAACCTGCCCTCAGAGAGCCTGTGCACATGTGAGCAGGGAGATTCCTTTGGGGCACACCTCTCTTCCCCTTGCCCTCCCCAACAATAGTGCCTTGCTTTTGTAGACAAAGAGAAGTACTTTCAACTCCAAGAATCATTGTGACATGACTGCTGGTAGGACTGAAAACAATTTTTCTGAATGTGGCTCCAGTAAGGTGGCAAAACAGAAACATGAAGTTGCCAAGTCAGACAGATTCTACATCTTCAAGGGATTTGTTAACCATGCTAAGGTTTGGCATTAAAGACCAGCATAAGTGTTTTAGCCTATCTTTGTGGAAAGCAAGAAAGCAACCTATAAGTGTGCACCAGGAAATATAAAGGGGAGGAAATAAATGCACACATAACCTGGAGAGTTTGAGGATTTTAAAGCAATAATGACACCCCCTCTTTTTTTTTTTGGTAAATATTTCACTTCAAAACTACCACCATATGCTGATGGTGATGCAATTGCTGATTATGTCATGTGGTCATGTTATTGCAGTTATGGTGCTCTTATGGTCACGGGTCCTGGGGAAGCTAAAATATGCTATAGTTTGGAGTATGAAAGGTATTTTTCAAATTGCTCTTACCTTTTTTTTGTCTTTATAGGGCCATACATTTGGCATATGGAGGATCCCAGGCTAGGGGTCAAACCAGAGCTGTGTCTTCTGGCCTAAAACAGCCATAGCAATGCTGGAACTGAGCAACATCTGCACTTTGATCACAGCTCATGGCAACTCTGGGACTTTAAAACCCCCTGAGTGAGGCTAGGGTTTGAAGCCACTTCCTCATCAACACTGGTTTGGTTTGTTAACCTCTTAGCCATGATGGGAACACTGTGAATTGTATTTATTTATTTATTTTTGTAATGAAGACAATCTTGTCAAGGAATATCCAAGTACCCTTTGAAATAACAGAGTATAATGCAGCTGAGAAAATGCTGCATAAATAATATGTATTTTTCCTTTCAAAATTGAACTTCATCTGCCCCTATTTCCCTACCATCTTAATTTAGGCATCCATTCAATACAACCTGGACTATTTCAGAAATCACCTAACTCCCACTGTCTTTTTCCTTCGTTGCATTTTCTTTTTTGGAACAGTCATCATCAAGGAGGGATGTCAAATATACCTATCTCACTACCAAAATTTTCAATTATGGAAAAACCACAAAATAATCTGGCATTGAAAGCCACTAAAAAGACAAAAGTACAACTTACAATGGGAGAAATTTTTTTCTGATCATACAACTGAAAAGGGATTAATCTCTAAAATATACAAACACCTTATACAATTCAACCACAAAAAAAAGACAACAACCAAATGGAAAAGGGGGCAAAAGACCTGCACAGACATTTCACCAAAGAAAATATGCAGATAGTCAGAAAGCACATACAAATTTATACACATGGCTGTTTCTTAGGGAAATGCAAATACAAACTACTATTAGGTACCTTTCCCACCCATCAGAATGGCCATCATTAACAAGTCCACACATAAAAAAAATGCTGGAGAGCGTGTGGAGAAAAGGAAACACTCCTATGTGGGTGGAAGGAATGTCACTTGTTACAACCATTATGGAAACCACTGTGGAAATACTTCAGAAAATGAAATATAGAACTAGCATTTCACCCAGAAATCCCACTCTTGGGCATAGAGTTGGAAGAAACTTCCCTTGAAAAAGACACATGCACATGTATGTCCATTGCATCACTGTCCACAAGAGTCAAGACATGGAAATGACCTAAATTTCCACTGAGAAGATGGGATTAAGACGTGTGTGTGTATATATACACAATGGAACCCCTACTCAGCCATAGAAATGAACAAAGTAATGCCACTTGCAGCAACATGGCTGGAACTAGAGACTCTCATGCTAAGTGAAGTTAGTCAGAAAGAGGAAGGCAAGTACAATATGACTTACGTGTGGAATGTAACCTATGGGACAAGTGGAACTTTCCACCTGAACAAAACTCATGGACTTGGACAACAGTGTTTGGGTTGCCAAAGGGGAGGGGGCAGGATTGTGATGGACTGGAAATTGGGGGTTAGAAAATGTGCAAAGTATTGCATGTGGAGTGGGTATGCAATGAGAACATGCTGTATATCAATGGGAAATACATCTAGCCACTTTTGAGGGAGCACAATGGAGGGCAATGTGAAAAAAAGGATACGTACGTGTATGGGTGTGGGTCTTGGGTGGTTGGGGGTGTGTGTGCCTGGGTCACTTTGCTCGACAGTAGAAACTTGACAGAACATGGGAAACAAGCTATGATAGAAAAAATAAACATCATTTTAGAAAAAGAAATACAGCATCCTCTTACTCTTAATTGTTTCATAAATAAAGAAATGGCAAATATGAAGATGAACATATATGTTTATTTTTGAAATAAAGGAATTGCAGGAAATTGTTGACACTTGCAAGCCTAAATTTTCATCTTCACTATCCTGCAGAATCTATAGACCGTTGATAGGTCAAAATTAGGATGGTGTTCAAATAATGAAGAGGATGGAAGTGTTGGCCTTGAGAGAGAGGCAGCAGAGGTATCAGTGGCCATTGGCATTGGGAACCACAGATGGTTGGCTGGTTGAGGGTTAGACAAAGGGCCCTCTCTTGGTGATATATTCTGATATCTGGTTAGAAAAGGAGACGGCTTCACCGTCATCCAAAAATAACCACTCAGGAAGGGAGAAATAAGGTGGTACTGAGACATGGAAGTGGTAGTTGTAATGAAATTCACAATGTGATATCTGGTTAGAAAAGGAGACGGCTTCACCGTCATCCAAAAATAACCACTCAGGAAGGGAGAAATAAGGTGGTACTGAGACATGGAAGTGGTAGTTGTAATGAAATTCACAATGTGGCCATTTGCTGGAGAGTAGCTGCTTTGTGAGTGCATATGAAACGTGGTCAACTGGTTTAAAATAGCATGTTGAGCCACGAGAGTTTGTGCTGTGGTCTGGCTGATGCTGATGATGTAGAAGAAACGTCATTTCTAATTGGGGTAGTTGTATTAGAAATTCTCTGGCTGGTAGAAGGCCTTCTTATGAAAGGCACATTTAGACTTGTGGAGGTTGAAAATGCATTCTCTCCACGAGTTTGTGCATCAAAATCAGAATTATGATTATCAGCATTATGCCCTGTTCTAGAGCGCTTCTTGCTGCAACCTTGAAGTAGAGAAGCCGATACTGGAGAAGCATTTTTAATCCTGACTCTTCTTTTCATCCTTTCCAACAGTTGGGGACAGCCTCATTTAAAGTTTGGATTATGGTAGACCTGCAGCTAAAACCAAGGAGAAATTTATTTACTGGCATTTGAAACAAAGACACGAGGAGACAAAAACCATAATATCTGACTCTTTTCATCATATGGAGTTAATATCCTGAAATCATACATGTCCATTACTAATATTTTCAAAAATGTTCTTAGTGGGCACAGCCAACTATTGTCCTCAAGTAAAAATTCCAGGTGTATTTGCAGTAATAGTATTAGGTTCAGTGGCTTGTATTTTTTTTTTTTTTGTATTTTTGCTATTTCTTTGGGCCGCTCCTGTGGCATATGGAGGTCCCAAGGCTAGGGGTTGAATCGGAGCTGTAGCCACTGGCCTACACCAGAGCCACAGCAACGTGGGATCTGAGCCTCATCTGCAACCTATGCCACAGCTCATGGCAACGCCGGATCGTTAACCCACTGAGCAAGAGCAGGGACCGAACCCGCAACCTCATGTTTCCTAGTCAGATTCGTTAACCACTGCACCACGACGGGAATTCCGTGGCTTGTATTTTTTGAGGTTCGTTGACAAGGCTCAAGGTGGCAGGGACAATGGCTTATCATCCCAAATACTTTATAACCAAGCGGTCCTCAATTTAAAAATGTAACATGGAGTTCCTGTCGTGGCACAGTGCATAACGAATCTGACTTGGAACCATGGGGTTGCGGGTTTGATCCCTGGCCTGGCTCAGTGGGTTAAGGATCTGGTGTTGCCGTGAGTTGTGAGATAGTTTGCAGAAGTGGCTCAGATCCCACATTGCTGTGTCTCTGGCATAGGATGGTGGCTATAACTCCAATTCAACCCCTAGCCTGGGAACCACCATATGCCATGGGAGCAGCCCAAGAAATGGCAAACAGACAAAGAATAATCATCATAACAAAAATGTAGCAGTACTTCATCCCATTTTCAAGGTCTAGTTTGACCCTATATGAACATATTTGCAGATGCCCAAAAGAAAATCTTATACATTCCCTCTGTAAGTGGTAACTGGAAATTCCTTAATACCAGGTTCCAAGCAGAGACATTATTTTCTTCTGCCAGAAAGTCAGCTAGTGAGGCAGATCTTTGAAAATTCCGTTGCAATTTATTAAACCCATAAAGATTAAGCTGTCGAACTAAGCTTTTCATACTCTCAGTTTCAAATATTCTGAAGGGAGCCTTTCTCTCCAGAACTTCTTTCTTGAAGCGTTTTTCATTAATCACGATCGAGGTTCCATTTTCATCCCACCAAATCGACTTAAATCGATCACTTTCAACAATTTCCCAAAGTTTTCTGGGAAAGGGCAGAGGAAGAAAATCATCGTCTTCATCTGGTTCAGAGGCACACAATGTGCAACATGGCTTTTTTATCAGGGAGCCTTCAGACAAAGCCCGAAAAGCCGTTTCTTCACTCTGAGACCTCAAGTCCAAGTCCCCAGTGATTGAGTTATCACACCATGGAGATGTAATGGAGGATTCTGAACCAGTTTGTGCATCTTTAGGAGACACATGTTGCATTTCTGAAGGAGCATGTGCCATCTCAGATAAATTTTTCTTCAGCACCTTTCTCAACAGCATGCTTTTTGAACTCTGCATTTTTAAGTGCTGCTTTGGTAAGCCCACAGAGGTAAACTATCCAATGCATCACAATGGCTGCTAACCTAAGTAGCTGTGACATCACAAGATGACAGGTCTCCTAGCAATCTGAGCATAACCTTCAGCTAGTGTTTATTTTCCTATGAAATTGGGTCAGTTAACATAAAATATGAGCTCCTTACATAAACAGTAATCTCCCCCCCCAAAAAAATGCGATCATCAAAATCCCTCTCCAATGGAATCTTTTTAATAAATAAGAAAACCCACCACATTAATAAATCCATTTCCTCCCTGAAGTAAATGTAAGTTCCCTATTCTACACACACACATTTGGTGCCCGTTATATAACGCCTGGAAAATGGGTCCAAAAAAAAAAAACGGTAAAGTGAAACAAACCATATGTGTCACTTCACAGTTTATAACTAGAATCTGTGCCACATCTGTATTCAGAAAAATCATAGCCAGGAGTTCCCTGGCAGCTAGCTTGTTAAGAATCTCTTGTTGTCACCGCTGCGATATGGGTTCAATCCCTGGCCTGGGAAATTCTGCATGCCCCAGGTGCAGTCCATAAAATAAAAATAAAAAAAAAGAAATAAAGGAAACAAACACACACACACACAAACACAACCTTTATCACTAAGCAAGACACAGAAGGTCCCTGGGAACCAAGCAAAATATCAATAGCCATAGAGATATAGAAAGATTGATAGATGCTGGGTTTGGGAGAGGAAATTTTGGGAAGCACCATCCAAAGGGATATGAGATTTCCTTGTGGGTTGAGGCCAATATTTCACAACTGGAGAAGTGATGGGTGTACAACATTCTGAAGATAATATATGCCATTGCATTGAATACGTTAAAGTTCATACACAATGTTTTCACATTGTTAAAAACTGACAGTGATTTGTTATCACTGATTTTAGAACATAGAGTTTTCTGTGTATCCTACGTAAGTAGTCTGTGTGTTAAACAATATTCCTAATATTTTCTCATTAGGATGGCTGAGAGAGGAATTCACAAGGCCAATTGGTATTCACTAGGGCATCAGAAAGTGAGGGGCTGAGCTCTAGATGGCATCAGCCTTGACTGCAAGGAGGTGTTAGGCTTACAAAGCATCTGTGGTGGGAATCTGTGGTTGACGTCCATGCTGGGAACCGGTTGCAGGGACAATGAAGAAGGAGGGGAAGGTGAAGGGAGGTGTAGGGGCTCGAGTCCCATGGTGTAGAGCAGTTACTCCCTGTAAGAGGTTAAGCTCTGCAGGCAGTTGTTTCCCACAGGTCATTGTTTCTTGCTGCCCAACTTGAGCATCCATATACTGGGGGGGGGGTGTCCACAGCAAGTCTCTCGGGTGAACAGCAGTGGTTGGGGTGTATGGGGGTCTGTCTCCATCATCCTGGAAACCTGTCATTCAAGCCTTCCATTATATGGGATAGGGGTGACCATCTACTCTTCTCTATCTGCTTCCTGCTGGCCTGGGGTGACAAGTACTGGGTGGATGGACATGGTACAAGCTACCATAGAGGTTGGGAAGTAAAGAAAAATGAGTTTAAATAGGAGTTTAGGATGTAGGTTGATACCAGTATTGTTGAAGGAGGACTTCCGTTTTATCTGAGGAGGTTTTAACACTTGGTGTGGCATTAACACATAAATCACAGGAGCTGTTGGTCATAACACATGTTGTCTCCTTTCTGTTGCTATATGAGGAGACCTTGAAAATGTAAGGTTGCCGCTGCCAGCTGATGCTGCTTTGAGAAGCGTCGGTGGCATCATGTCTGACAGGGGACGTAAACCCTAAGATCTTAGCCAGGCAAGGCTTGCCTAAAATTACTCCTGAAATATTTCCTTGTCTTCCTTGGATGTCTGGCCCACAGCTACTCCATTCTGCCTTTTCTCCCTATTGGCCCATGCAGATGCCATGCTTAACGATCTCCGTATTTCTAGATGAGAGAAGAGGCAAGAATTTGGGGCCATAGAAATGCTCACCTGAAATCGAACTGTCTGAAGGCATGTACCTCACTCCTGGTCTCCTCCCTGAGCTCTGTTCAGCAGGTGCTGCAGGGAAACAGCTGCTGTGGATCAAGTTTTACTCCAAGGAGAGCCTGAAGGCAAGTGCTATACTTGAGGTCACAGTTGGCCATAAGCCCCCATGGTCATACATTTGCCCATAGTTTTGAGAGGCATTTCATGACCATTTCATCCCATGGTGCTAGGAATGAACATTCCTCATTCTGGCCAAGAGTTCACAGATAGGCCACTCAATGCGCTAATACTGGACAAGGCCATGTTAGGAGTAGCCAAAAGTCTCTGGACCACCTGTCTTGCTAGTCTATTATGGTCCAGGAAAATATTCCCTCTTGTTGCATTTTCCCATACCTAGAGGTCACCGATCTCATATGGAACTGTCTATCATTTTCAGTGATTCAGTCATCACACATTGGAAATGCAAGAAATAGCAATTTGGTGAAAACGGTGAAAAAAAAATAACACAGAGACACTCATACTGAGTGAAGAAAGTCAGAGAGTGAAAGACAAATACCATATGATATCACTGATATCTGCAAGCTACTATACAGCAGAAATGAAGCTTTCCACAGAAAAGAAAAACATGGACTTTGAGAATAGATGTATGATTCAAGGGGGTGCAGGAGGCAGAAGGGAGGGAGTGGGAGTGAGTGGGAGCTTGGGGTTAATTGATGTAGACTATTGCCTTTGGAATGGATGAGCAGTGAGATCCTTCAGTGTAGCACTGGGAACTATGTCTATTTGCTTACGATGGAGCATGACAATGTGAGAAAATAGGGTACACCTGTGTGTATAACTGGCTCACAATGCTGTATAGTAGAAAATATAATAATGTATTGGGGAATTAAAATAAACATAAAACCTCTTTGGATAAGGAGTCAAAAAATAATATAAGATATTTGTGGTCCATTAAAATATTATATAGAAAGAAGAATTGGTAATGTCATAAGTAAAAATTGAAAAGCTTCACCCAGAACAGACCAGTATTATCCTGTTGAGGTGGATTGGTCTGTCTCTTACCTTTAAAGGAAGTTTTATACTGGTTTTCCCAGTGTTCTCACCCTGTTTTTCCCTAGATGGTTTAAGTGTTCCCAATACAAGGAATCTTAATATTTAGATTAGTATAGATTTAATAATATAATTAATAAATTAAATTAGAAGTTATGTCAATTGGCTAAAGTTTCAATTCTTATTTATTGAGCTTTATTAGCATTAGATGAAATCATATTTCTGCCCTGTGAGGGCAGGTATTATACTGCCCAGTGAGGTGATCCCACCATGGATCATAAATAATAAGAGCCTTGGAGGGGAGAAACCCATCAATTTAAATCAGTAGGAAAACAAACAACAACATGGGTCAGGTGTGGCAATCTTGGGATAGTGGTATACTTCTGATGGTGTTTTCATTTTGTCCAGCCCTTGGTGTTTTGTTATTAGGGCCTTGTTATAAGGTGACTTTGAAGTCAGTAGTTCTCTCTGTAGACCAATGCAATGTAGAGGCCCTTCCTACGTGAGAAATATCAATTTCAGAGTTATTTTATTCACAGTATTAGTGCATATGTGGCTTAAGAATTCCTGATAAGGGAGCTTTCATCTAGCCTGGAGACAACCCTTTAAATGATACTTTTCCAGAATGTCTAGCCCCCTGGTTATCATGGGGCATCTGATATTCTCCCAGAGGCAGATTACAGCAATCAGTTTCCCAAGCTTAGAATATTTTCTGATTAATCCAGTTAAATTTTGAAATATTGTCACATAGCATCAAAGAACTCTTTGGGAAGTTAATTTTAGAAAGTGAACCCTAACCTCGAAACACAGAACTAGAATATGAATCACAAGGTTTTGCTCTAAACTGATCTTCATTTTTCAGCAAATATGGTCGCTTTAGAATTGTAGAAGTTATACCCCAAAATGGGAAACACATTTTCTAAGTATTTCTTCTTCATTATTGGGTTTGCCTAGGAGCCAGGAAGAACCAAGTCACCTCTTGTATTTCCCATAGTCCTGGCTCTTTAATTCATAGGTATTGTTTACCTTTTTTTAATCTTTTTGCCTTTTCTAGGGCTGTTCCCATGGCATATGGTGGTTCTCAGGCTAGGGGTCTAATTGGAGCTATAGCCACCAACGTATGCCAGAGCCACAGCAATATGGGTTCTGAGCCGCATCTGCAACCTACACCATAGCTCAAAGCAATGCCAGATTCTCAACCCACTGAGCAAGGCCAGGGATGTGCAACCTCATGGTTCCTAGTCAGATTCATTAACCACTGCTCCACAATGGGAACTCCTATTGTTTACCTATATTAACTTCCCTGATATTGGGGCAGATTGTTAGCATGCACACAAGGGCGTCAGGATGGCAAGTCTGACCATGAGGGGTTAATTTTTGCGCCATAATCCTATTGATTTTGTTCATACATTTCATTGCACAAATTGTCCTCTCTAATTTACACTTCAGAGGTTTGCATAAAATAGTATATATATTTATATTTATACACATAAACACACAAACAGGAGAAAAATTAAAACATCTGGTCAAATAGAATAATACTTTATTATTTAACATTACTTACTCATTCAACCAGAGTAACAAAGGATTTCAAAAGCAAATACAAATTAAAGACCAGTAAATTCATGTAACCTGTTAGCAAAAGTTAAGGTTAGGAAAATTAATAAAACCTTCTTTTAACAGAGAGACAGAAACCAAATTCAAGTTTTGCACTAGCTTACTTTTAAAATTAGTTTACTTCATTGCCTTGAATTCCCAATGCAGTCAGTTCTGACCAAGCACAAAAGTCCTTTCTCACTGTCCACTTCCCATAAAACTACCATCACTTTCTGCATCCATATTATTCTGTCTGCTACCGTTCCATTCAAGATAATAAGCTATAAGACAGACTTACTTTCTGTTCCCTTAGTAAAATGCAATTCCATTCCTCCTTCCTTCTTTACTGAAAAACCCATCAAACTTTTCTGGATGGACTTTTTATCATTTCTAAAAGCACATGTTTCCTGGTACAGAAGGAATATCTCAGCACAGCACCAAAATACCAATCATAGTCTTAAGTGATGTTGTAGTCTCTTCTTCGTAACTGAAGTCTCAGTATCTGATTTGACTTTTATCAAACCTAGGTACAGTAAGTTATTATACTTAGGTTGATGACTCTGAAGACCTGTGCACATAAGTTAGATCAACAAATTTTAACTTTAATATCAGATGTTAATTTAATACTGAATATTTTCCTGTTCATGTGAATCCAAAATTAACTTACCTTATGTATTTTGAGAATTTATATGTGTTTAATTTCCTTCAAACCAAATAATTAGAGATTTTTGATGAATTAATTTTGGCAAGGCCACACATGCACAACACATACAAAATACACAGAACAGGAACCTCAGATTTCCCATTCCAAAGCTTCAGCCATGAATAAAGTATAACTGTGGATTCAAATTGCAATGAGAGACAGTGGATTCAAATTGCGATTCTGACAGATGGAACAAAACAAGATCACTTGTGTAGATGTTTAAACCCCTTACATAGTCTTTAATTGATGATGCTGCTGATTATTTTTATAGTTATTTCCCAAAAATAAATTTTTCTATGGTACATAATGGTGACCCAGTTACACATACATGTACACATTCTATTTTCACATATTATCCTGCTCCATCACAAATGACTAAACATAGTTGCCAGTGCTACAGAGTCGGATCCCATTACTCATCAATTCCAAAGGCAATAGTTTGTATCTATTAACCCCAACCTCCCAACTTACCCCATCCCTCCCCCATGGCAATAACAAAACTATTCTGCAAGTTCATGAAGTTCATTTCTGCCTTATATTAGATTCCAGATATAAGTGATATCACATGGTATTTGCTTTTCTCTTTCTGACTTACTTCACTCTGCATGAGAGTCTCTAGTTGCACCCATGTTCCCACAAATGGCATTATTTTGTCCTTTTTTATGGCTGAGTAGTGTTCCATTTTGTATATATAGCACATCTTTCTAAACAAGTTATCTGTCAATGGACATTTGGGTTGTTTCCATGCCTTGGCTATTGTGAATAGAGATGCACTGTACATTCGAGTGCCTGTGCCTTTTTTAAATAGAGTTTGTCTGGATATATGTGCAAGCATGGGAGTGCTGGGTCATATGGTTTTTCTATGTAAGACTTCTAAGCTACCTCCATACTGTTCTCCATAGTGGTTGTAATAGCTTACATTCCCACCAACAGTGCAGGAGGGCTCCCTTTTCCCCATCCCCCTCCAGCATTTGTTATTTGTGGACATATTAGTGATGGCCATTCAGACTGGTGAGAGATGGTGTCTCATGGGAGTTCTCATTTTCATGTCTCTAATAATCAGTGATGTTGAGCATTTTTTCCTGTGCTTGTTGGCCATTTGCACATCTTCCTTGGAAAAAATGTCTATTCAGGTCTTTTGCCAATTCTTCCATTGATTTGTTGTTTCTGCTGTTGAGTGGTTTAAGTTTCTTGTATATTCTAGGCATTAAGACTCATCAGTTGCATAATTTGAGTCTATTTTCTCCCATTCTGCAAGTTGTCTTTTTCTTTTCTTTTTGGTTTTCTTTTCTGTGCTAAACTTGTAAGTTTGATTTGGTCCTATTGATTTATTTTTGCTCTTAATTCCGTTGCTTTGGGACACTGACCTGAGAACATATCCATGAGGTTGATGTCAGAGAGCATTTGCCTATGTTCTCTTCCAGGATTTTGATGGTTTATTTTCTTATATTTAAGTCTTTATCCTTTTTTAGTTTATTTTCCTTAAGGCTTTTTGAGTTTATTTTCTTAAGGCATAAACTAGAACATGCCTTACATGTGAGGGCATGTTCTACTTTCATTGATTTACATGCAGCAGTTTAGGCTTCCCATCAATGCTTGCTGAAAAGACTGTATTTTTCCCATTTTTTGTTCTTGCATCCTTTGTCAAATATTAGTTGGACCATTGGTGTGTGGGTTAACTTCTGGGTTTTCTGTTCTGTTCCATTGGTCTATATTTCTGTTTTGGTACCAGGACCACAACGTCTTGATGACTGTGGCTTTGTAATATTGCCTGAATTCAGGGAAAGTTATGCCTCCTGCTTGGTTTTTGTTCTTCAGAACTGCTTTTGCAATTCTGGCTCTTTTGTGCTTCCATATAAACTTTTGGATTGTTTGTTCCGGTTCTGTGAAAAATGTCCTGGGTCATTTGATACGGATTGCATTGAATCTGTAGATTGCTTTGGGTAGTGTATCCATTTTTACAAAATTAATTTCTCCAACCTACAATCATGGAATATCTTTCCATTTATTTGCATCCTCTTCAATTTCCTTGTTTAATGTTTTATAGTTCTCAGCATATAAGTGCTGTGTAGCACTGGGAACTATGCCTAGTCACTTATGATAGAGCATGTTAATGTGAGATAAAAGAATATATACAAGTATGTGTAACTGGTCTTCATGCTGTACAGTGATGAAGAAGAAAATTGAGAGACCACAGTGAACCAGCTATAATGGAATAAAATACCTTTACATAAAAACCTGAAAGTGATCTTTTGGGTCGACGGAGAGCCATTATCAAATGTAAATCTTGTGCATGTTGAGTTAAAAACAATTAAAAATGCTTGGACCTAACATTTCCTCTTGGGGAGATTCTGAATTTCAGAAGAGGCAGCCAAGAGGTGTGTTCTGTGGAGGAGTGGTGGGCATATTCCACATGATGAAGACTAAGAGGGGATGTGGGGTAAGGAAAGGGCCAACTCCCAAAGCTGCTTATTAGGCTGATTGTCTCTAAAGAGTGGATAGTGGAGGCTGAGGAACAGAGAGAGAGGTTTTTCGCTGATGTGGGTGTCCCCAGATGAGAGGGATGGGGCCAAGTGTCTATGCATTCTACAGACCTAGTGCGATGATTTGTTGCAGAAGGTTGTACTCTGATGTGCCAGAGGAATTGGGGCCCAAGAGCCATGCTGACAGAAGTCCCAGAAAAGTGGCAATTACCCAAGTATAAGAAGGCAAGTGCTGGATGCAGAGTCAGTCACAGAAATGTGGAATTTCCAGTTAGGTGCTCCTTCCTGGCTGAGCAGGAGAGGACTGGTGCAGAGGTGCCTGGATCAGGGACCCAAACCTGGGTGAGTTCCAGAGGTTAAGCCAGGAAGAACTGCCCCTGCCTGCTTCTCTCTGGCTTTCAAACCCAGGAGTTTGGGGCACCACTGATCTGATTCCCATTCTTGTATCATTCCCTCTTGGGTTTTAGCACCAGATGTGAATTTTGCTGAGGGAGGAGTGGGCAAGGGCATTTGATAAACAGGAGAGATTTATTAATGGCTCAGGCGGGCACCAGCCTTGACTGTGAGGAGGGGCTAGGCTTATAAAGGATCTGTGGCAGGAATCTGCGGTGGGAGTTCACGCCAGGATCTTTGATGGGAACAATGAAGAAAGAGGAGGGGAAGGTCAAGGGAGGAGTAGGGGGTCAAGTGCCATGACAGAGAGCAGTTCATCACTATAGAAGTTAACATATGCCTCCAGGTGTTTTCCTCAGTCCGTTGGTTCTTGCTGCTCAAACGGAGCATCCAATTCTGGGAGAGGCTGTCCACAGCAGGTCTCCAAGTTGAACAGCCATATATGGGCTCAATGGGGGTCTGTCTCCACGCTGCTGGGAACCTCACATTTTCATAGTCATATTAGCACAGCAAATATGATTCTTGTGGTATGTCTATCAATATATGCTAAGTATTCATGAAGTAGAGATTTTGCGTTTATGTAGGGCCCCTACCATTAAGGAAATCCAACAAGTAGGAGATACGTCATAACAAGAGAGTTTATATGTAAAATTTATTTATATATGGGTAAGAGGAAAATTGCTGTTATTGAAGGAGCCACAGAATATCTTAAATAACAATGAGGATTAATAATCTTTTTTATATTTGTTAGAACAGGAAGGAGACTGTGGGGTGTTGGAGTGGAAATAACAAAGGCTAAGAGTCAGGAGCACTGAGGTTTCACATATGCTTGTTGACCAGCAAATGGCCAGGGGATCTGAGAGAAAGTGAGGCCTTCATATCATTATGGGGTGGTAGGTTTTCTAGGGGCTTGTGCCTGAAGTAACCAGTGTCAGACTTAGCATCCGGCTACATAGGAGTCATAGGAGGAAAGGGTGAGTATGTTCCTAGATAGCATCATGCAGGGGTAGGGGGAGAGGGTGAGAATGTTGCAACATAGATTGTGTGCTGAAGGTTAACAAAGTCAAATGCAGTCAGGGCCGTCATTGTTCCGGACGGTCTGTTCCTATCAGTGGGCAGTTGGGTGGTTTCACCTGGCTCTCTGAATATCATTGTGTAGGAATCTATGAACATAGGAGTATAACTATAAAATAGGACCTAGATTTTGTGAAACAGTCTTAATATTGAGTAACCAGTTTCTCCTTTGCAAGATGAGACTTCATTTTCAGTAAGAACTCTTGTTGGTTTGTGGCTGAAAGAAGTGTTAAAATAAAGGTGTGAGTGGATTACTGTTATGACCTTTGTAAACAGTATTTAATATGTGTTGAAGAAATACATAATGCATTCTATATTTATCACATCTTAGGAGGCATATTTTTTCACAACTAGAAAGAGTGTCAAATTTGGCATTATGTCTTAGTGTAATGCAGTTCTTAATTCAGAATGCTGTGTATTAACAAAAGGTAATAAAATTTCCTTTCATTAAATATTTTGTGAAGATATAACATACACCATGAAAGGTAGGTTCATGAAATTTGACAGCTGTTTTTTTTCCAATTTTTTGGATAATTTTAAAAATTTCTATTTACTTTTCAAGACATTTCCTTAGATTTCGACATACAGATTGTGCTGTATGTTGGTGATTTGTTGGTACAATGTTTAGTATATGTGAAAAAATAGTAGTTCATGTTAAGAGGAAAAAGTCTCATTAAATTGTGGCTGAGAATTTTGGGGTGCTAGAATGGCAGGATCATATATGAAAGAAGGCACCTTTGTGGACATCAGGGGAAGATGGCCTAATTCAGTTGACTCCTAGCTCCAAATTACAAATCATACCTTGAATCAAAATCATAGGGGAGAGTGAAGAGTTTTATCCTGAAAAGATGCATATAATATGTTGTATGTACTTACCCATATGATGAATGAATTTATTTTGGTCTCTGCATCTCTTTAAGAGTTAGCATTGATGTACAGGGGTTTTCTTTATCTTAGTTGTGGGAAGCTTTCCTAAATTGGGTGGAAATGTCTTCAGTTATATTTATCCAATACGTGTAAAATTTAACTCGCAGACAGAATGTGGATGGGAAGGGGATTCTACAAGAGAAGTAGTAACTTAGCAAGGTGAAAAGAGGAGACCAGGGTAGTGATGACACAGTGACAGGTGTAGAGACCCTCATTTCAGTACCAGGCTTGGGAAGTTTCAGAGTGAGGGCAAAATCACTTTTACTGTACTCTAAACCCATGGAGCAGCAAATAAACAAGTAAACAAACAGGATCAGCCACTTCTAATTTTTCTCATTCTCTCCCTTGTGAACTGAAGTTTGGCACTTGCCTTCAGGCTCTACATGGAGTAAAACAGGAGCCACTACAACTACCACCCTGCAGCACACCCTGAAGGGAGCTCGGGGTGGAGACTGGGAGTGAGGCACTCTGTGCTCTAGGAAACCTGGAAGAACAGGCTTTTCAGACAATCAGATATTTTTAGGAGATTTTATGTGCCCAATTCTTGCATCTCCTCATATCTAGAAAACACTAAACTCCTTCATGCTGATGTCTGCTCCTTGCTAGTCTCCTTCAGCAGAGCGGCAACAAAATTTGTAAAATGTGTGTGCTGCATGCACCACCCCCCTCACCTTTTTCATATCCTGATCCTCCTGTTTCCTCTTTCAGCTCAACTGCAGGTAAGAATAAAGAATGTCCCAGTCATCTGTGAATGCAGTCACCTTCAAAGGTGAGAGCCAGTGAGTCCTGCAAGCTGTCAAATCTCAAGAAACTGATCATGATAGCTGAGGTGCATATCAAAGGAATGGCTTCAGTGAGCCCAGGGCTCTTTGGTTCCTGCTACCTGCCCTTTCTTCCAAAAACTCCTATAGATCCTAGCTCCCCCCTCACCACCTCAGAGCTGTTTCTCAGGGTGACTTGAGATGCTGTCTCCTGGGTCTAAGTCCTAATTTCACCCCAAATCAAACATAACTCTCAACTTTCAGGTTGTGTAATTTTTTAGATGACACTCTGCATAGACCAAAGTATTTAACAGTGGTTGAGTCCACATAAATACAGTGATTTTATGTGGCAACAGTGGACCATTTTCTGAGTTATTCAGAAATATGGGGCATAGGCTATGTGAGGACAAACAAGTACACTTGCCTGAAGGCCCTTTTACTCTGGGCCTCTCTTTAGCTTGACATGCTACATTTTAGACTATTGAAAGCCCACTTCTAAACTCCAAGATTTTTCTCTATGTTCACGATTTCATAAGTGCTTTCCAAACCTAAACTTGAGAGGACAGCTTACATTTTCTGAGGAGTAGGGAGTGAGTGTGGTGGTCAGAAAGATGCAATCTGCATTCATATTGCATTTGATGTATAGATGGCTTGGGGAAGAATGGGTTTCATTTCTCATATCTCTCCTCTTAAGCCCAGGATACATGTCTTCTCTATAATTATTTGCTTGAGGTCCATTATGCTCTCATGAGCATCATTATCATCATAATTTGATGAACCTACTGTTGTAAGATTCTTCTTTTGCTCACATTCATCCTTAGCATGGATTATTTGGAAAGGACTTTTTTTTACAACCTTGGGAGGGTAATTACATGATCTGCAAATGATCACTATATTTCCTCCCTTTTATTACTTGATATTTAGATATCTATATATGCTTTATTATTCACTCTTCTTTTCTCGACAGAGTGCCTACAGTGTCCTTTTTTAATCTCTTCCTTTTCAGATACTCATTGTATCTATTTTCTGACATTATAATTGATTCGTTTAGATGTTATCTCTATGACCCACTAATTGCAAAGATGTATTCCATTCATATTTGTTGCAGATCAGTGCTGCTTGTAGTGTCTTATCTCCTTGTTTTTTTTTTTCTTTTTTTTTTGGTTTGCTTGTTTATTTTTGCAGGCTAATTGATGTAATCACCCACATTGTTGTAGGATTCCCAGAAATCACCTCAGAGGACACTCGAGGAAGATGGAGAACAGCTTTATCAACACTGACACATCCACAGGGAATTGCTTCCCAATCATGGACCACAAACATATAAGGAGAGATACATTTATATTGCTTGCTTCTGTGTCTAATATGCTACATTACCTTTTAATTACATCTAGGATACAAAAGGTGTATAGCTGTGCAGAATGTCTTGCATTGTTACTTTGATGATTAACCTCAATTAGAGTCTAGCTATTGTTTGAATATCTTGAGGACAATCTGGGCCCAGACTTTCTTAAATCCTAATGACTCTATTTTTCTTGGAGCCCTCATGTGCTTCACCTTAAGTTCACCAGGATGGATGGTGGCAGCAAGATGTATTCACTCTTGTCAAGCTCCCTATTCCCTTTTCCCACAAGCCTACATTCCGCCATCTGGATTCTCATCTTTCTCAATGTGCATCAGTCACTGACAAATACTGAACCTCAGGGGGTGGACTTCAAACATGAATCCTTGATGGGATGCAACAAGCTGAGTGACACAGTTAAAAATACAAGGTCCAAAGATTGGCAACAGCAGTATAATAACTACGGTTAGTATTACATTTTCCACCAGTCCCCCTTTATCCAAGACCAAAAAGAAGTACAAAGAGGAAGATTACCATTAGACAATGCCTCAGCTTGATTACTCATGTCTTTAACACAGCAGTCATATTACCAGAGAGATCAGATATACATACACAACATTCTACTTCTATGATGAAATGTGTTCCTCCTTGTTCAGCTGTTAGGATGTCTAGTGCCATTATGTTTTGAATGACAGCAGTTTTCATCAGCAATTATTCAGTATTTAATGCCATTATAGCTTTTATTTCATCTACTAAATCTTGCTCAGTAAAGTTAGTTAAAGCTTCCACCCTCATCATGATATGTGCGATGGGACAAATAGAGCTGCCAAATAGATGGGACAAATAGAGCTGCCAAGTAATCATACCATTGAAAGACAGATCATGACCAAAGAGCCTGCTGGAAAGGGAGATTAATAGGGGTTTGATCTAGATATGATAAAATATTTCCATGTGTGAAAGCATATCTTGAAGTACACCTTCTTTCCCATCCTGGTGGCAACCACAGCCATGTTTGTCGCATATATCCAGTGGGTCCCATTGGGGATAATCCAATGGATTCTGGGATTATTTCTCTAGTCTGTCCCTGGTCATAGAGAGATTGTCTCTGGGTTATAAGTCACTGGACTAGTGTGGGTGCAGTGTTCTGTGGTAAGTAACCCATATGTTTTAAATCTTTTGGGTTTATCATACTATCATTAAATCCTATTCTATGTTCATTTTGCTCCCAACAAATAGTTGTTGATTTTATTCATCATCTCTTTTCTGGGGTAATCCACACATACTCATTCCAAATCTGATAAAATTGATCAAAATACCTATTGGTTGTGTTCCTTTGAGTTTTCTTGGCAGTTCTAGAATATGTCATATAATACTGGATGACTGTTTCCTTGGCAATTGTTCAGTTGAAAATAACATTATGTCCCTAGGTAGAGTCAAAGGTAGCACCCTGATGCCAAGACAACAAAATCAGATTATTACACTTAAACTAGCTATTAGAGAATATTGCTGGTACAAGAAGTCACATTACTGTATACCTAGGCTGTGCTGGGAGTGAAGGCATCATTAGAACCTTTGTTACCTGTGGTTCCTGTGTAGTTCTCTCCTTGGGTGCTTTGTCAGCTAGCCAGTTTCCTTTGGCCTCTGCTGGCTGGCCTTCTTGGTGTCCTCTGCAGTGCATTAGTGCCAATTTTTCTGGGTCTCAAGCAGTTTCCAAGAGCAATAAAATGTGCTCCTTATTTTTATTCCTTTGCCCCAAGCAGTTAACAGATATTTTTCTTTATAGATTGCTCCATGAACATGCAAAGTAGTAAATGCATACCTAGAGTCTGTGTAAATGTTGACTTTCTTTCCTTTTGCAGTTTTAGAGCTTGGATTAAGGCCCATAACTCTGCTCATTGCTCTGACCATCCCACTGGTAATGCTACAGCTAAAATTACCTCACTTTCAGTTGTGAGAGCCAAACCAGATTGTCTTTTCCTTTAGTCACAAAGCTGCCTGCTTTGTTGTAATATGTTACCTCTGCATTGGTCAGTGGAGAGTCCTGGAGATCAGGCTGACTGGCCTAAATTTCCTCCAAAATTTCTTCACAATCATGGTCAGGCAGGCCTGACCCCAATTGGAGGAAAGTGGCTGGGTTAATAGATTCCACCCAAACATGGGGATTTTCACACAATAGTCCCTGGAATTGGAGGACTTGGGATGTTGACAGCCATTTGACTCCAGGCCCCGTGAGTAAGGCCAGGACAGAATATGGGGCTTCAACATGAAATATCCACCCCCAGGTCACGTTTTAAGCTTCTTTTACCATTAATGGCAGCTCTGGCCTGGATGCATGGGGGCCATCCTGAGTCCATTGGGTCCAGTCTTCTGGACAGTTAGGCCACCGGTCTCTGGCAGGACCATACCATCTGGGTTAGGACTCCCAAAACCACTTGTTCCTTTTCATGTATAAGAAAATTTTCTTTTCTTTTCTTTTTTCTCTTTTCTTTTATTTTTTTCCCACTGTAAGCAAGGGGGTCAAGTTATCCTTACATGTATACATTACAATTACATTTTTCCCCATTCTTTGTTCTGTGGCAACATGAGTATTTAGACAAAGTTCTCAGTGCTACACAGCAGGATCTCCTTGTAAATCTATTCTAAGTTGTGTCTGATAAGCCCAAGCTCCCGATCCCTCCCACTCCCTCCCCTTCCCATCAGGCAGCCACAAGTCTCTTCTCCAAGTCCATGATTTTCTTTTCTGAGGAGATGTTCATTTTTGCTGAATATTAGATTCCAGTTATAAGTGATATCATATGGTATTTGTTTTTGTCTTTCTGGCTCATTTCACTCAGGATGAGATTCTCTAGTTCCATCCATGTTGCTGCAAATGGCATTATGTCATTCTTTTTATGGCTGAGTAGTAGTTCATTGTGTATATATACCACATCTTCCGAATCCAGTCATCTGTGGATGGACATTTTGGATTGTTTCCATGTCTTGGCTATTGTGAATAGTGCTGCAATGAACATGCGGATGCATGTGTCTCTTTTAAGGAGAGTTTTGTCCGGATAGATGCCCAAGAGTGGGATTGCGGGGTCATATGGAAGTTCTATGTATAGATTTCTAAGGTATCTCCAAACTGTTCTCCATTGTGGCTGTACCAGTTTACATTCCCACCAACAGTGCAGGAGGGTTCCCTTTTCTCCACAGCCCCTCCAGTTAGGAATGATGGCCATTCCTGACTGGTGTGAGGTGGTATCTCATGGTAGTTTTGATTTGCATTTCTCTTATGATCAGTGATGTGGAGCATTTTTTCATGTGTTTGCTGGCCATCTGTATATCTTCCTTGGAGAAATGTCTATTCAGGTCTTTTTCCCATTTTCCCATTGATTGGCTTTTTTGCTGTAGAGTTGTAGAAGTTGCTTATATATTCTAGAGATGAAGCCCTTGTCGGTTGCATCATTTGAAACTATTTTTTTCCATTCTGAAAGTTGTCTTTTTGTTTTCTTTTGGGTTTCCTTTGCTGTTCAAAAGCTTTTCAGTTTGATAAGGTCCCATGGGTTTATTTTTGCTCTTATGTCTATTGCTTTGGGAGACTGACCTGAGAAAATATTCAGAAGTCAGTTGCATTTCTATATACCAATATCCTTTTAAAAAAAAATATTTTCATGTTTGTCCTTTTGCTGTCCCTCGAGTTTATGATACTTTTACAATAGATTTTTTAAAATCTCTTTATAGTCTTGATTAAGTGACTCTTTTCCAATTGTGTTTTCCTTCATCCTATTTCGTTTTACTTCCTGTTTCTATTGAGAAGAGTGCTTTCAGTATTGCTTTTAGAATGGGTATTGTAATGCTGTCCTCTTTTGTTTTATTTTCTGGAGACATTGTGTATTTCTCCTTCTACTTTTTCAGCGGCAGCAGCAGGATGTGTCTATCCTCAGGAACCTGAGGGTGGTCAATGGCAGTACCCTCCCACGTGCCATGCTCTGAAGAAGCGGGGGCCTCAGTTCATGGACCCCAAATGGTGGCATGCCATGGTCACTTCTGGGTCTGAGGTGACTGCTCCGCTTTCCACCTGCTGCCTGTGGACCATGCAAAAGACACCACATTACACTTAGGACCCCATTGCTGTTAGCCTACACAAGTGTGGCTTGGCCACCTTAGACTGGACAAGAGATGTCCCATCACCCTTAGCGCTTGTGAGGGGTACCTGGGCACCCATAGGCTGTGCCAGGTGTGCCATGTCCTCTGAGAATCTGGGTGTGCACAGGGAAAGATATTCCTCTGGTGGTCCTCCACTCACGTAATCAACAATGTGCTTACTTCTCCTGTGGGCTCAGACCTCCTCCCAGTTTCCCTAAGATGTGGCACTCCACTCACCTGCCCATAGCACACCACTCTCTAGCCCCTCAGGCTGCCTCCAAAATACCAACCTTCATCCTCTTCATAGACCTAACTGGAGACTCCCTGGCAAGTCCCCACCTGAGCATCTCAGGCAGCAGTGTCTAAGGGTGGTGAGACTGAGGATTGTGTGGCCCTCCTCGGTCCAGATATTGTACTTTTCTATGAGTCCTTGAGAAGCTTGGCTGATCTCCCTGTTGGTTAGGTGGCTTCGCAGGGTGTGGGTTCCTTTGCTCTTTCACAACTCCTTCTCAGGGCAGTGCCAGTCCCATCCTAATTCTTCTCTTTCTCTCTCTCTTTTTTTCTTTTTGTTCTACCTAGTTATGTGGAGCGTTTCCTGAGGTTTTGAAAGCTTAAGGCCTTCTACCAGAATTCAGTAGATGTCCTGTGCAAATCATTCCATGAGTCAATTTTTTGTTTTGTTTTTGATATGGTTGTGTGTGAAGGTGAGAACCAAGTCTTCCTCTTCTGCCCTGTTGCTCCCTCCCCCAGGCACATGCTCTTGGTGATCACTTATCTCTTCTCCATTTATAGAAAACCTTCTCTTAGAATTAGTTTTTCTTTCTTTGAAGTCTTCACCCGTGGCCTGTGGGAGTTCCCAGGCTTTGGGTTGAATTGGAGCTGCAGCTATTGGCCGAAACCACAGCCATTGCAATGCCAGATCCAAGCTGCTTCTGTGACTTACAACAGAGACATGCTTAACATCACTGTGTCCTTACCCTACTGAGGCAGGCTGGGATTGAATGCACATCCTCACAGAGACAATGTTGTGTCCTTAATCTGCTGAGCCACAATAGGAACTCTGACTTTGAAATTACTTTTAAATGGAATCAAAATATGTGACGTTTAGTCTTAGCTTCTCATGTTTTTTTTTGGTAGTTAATCATGCTTTTTTTATTTGCTAGACAAAAAAATGGGGCGTCTGTATCCGAAATGGGAGTCAACTTTCCCAGAGACATTTTAAGTTCTATGAAATCCAAATATCAATCATAAAACGTGGAAAAATATGTCTATGTTCAATAAAATAACTATGTAAATTCCCAAAGTGGTCAGCAAGATTAAATCGAGTGCTCAGTTTTTTGGCCAGAGTCATGGTCTGAGAAGTGTGCAGAGAGAACTACGACTTTCCACTTCAGCTGGGCTCTGGGCAGAACTTCAGGACCATCATCTCAATGTTCCCAGGTGGCTTATGCATTACCGAAGTGTGATTGTGTGGTTGTTCATAAAAAACTTTCCTGAAGAATACTCTGTCAAATTAATTCAAAACCCCCTTTAACTAGATATAGAATTCTATTCTACTCATTCATCCACATTTACCTTTTGGATTTTCTATGAATATTGAATTGCAGAGTATCTTGCTTATAGCTGTTTGGATTGGATGCTAAAGTGTACTGTATTAATTTAGAGGAAGAGTTTGGATTGCCATGACAGCATTTGAAGGGCCTGTTGAAGAAAGAGCTGATTGCGTTTCATCTCTGGAAGAAGGAGTGGTTCTTGGCTCCAAACCTCATAAAAATGTTCCATTTAGCATTCTGTTCTCAACTGTTCTCCACACTAGTGAGGCCACTTTTGCCCTGTATTTGCTATTTATTGAAAAAATGATGCCAGATTTTCTGTGTCATTTACCATTGGCTTCATTATTGTTGCAGTACTATTGGATCAAGTTACCCATATGTTTTTCCACAAAGACTAGAATAGAAATATGACTGCATTACTTTTTGGGCACATTCTGCTTTTGGGCCCTATAGTGTATTTTCTTATAGTTTGTTTCTGCCTCAATCATACCATAGCATCATAAATGGATTTAATTCACGGCTTATGGTATTTAGCTATAAAATGTGTACAAATTCAAAATAAATTTGTGAATGCTTGGCTTTTTTTTTTAAACTCGTGTGTTAGAATTAAGAGTGCTGAATTGTGTTTCAGAAAACTCAGATCCCAGTTGAGGACACCACCATCTTTAATATTGACTTAAAGTCTCCAATTAATATATTCTTACAGCTTAATCTTCTCTCCAAAAACTCTGCAAGGTTTTAGAAATGTACATAAAATTGTAGAGGTATATAAAATTATATATACATAAATTATATATATATATTTCTAAAATATATATATATACACACACGCATACATACATGTTTGTAATCTAAGTATGTGCATTATATATATGTATATATGTGTGTATGTATATACGTATATATGGGGCTGCATGTGAAGCCTATGGAATTTTCCAGGATAGGGGTCAAATCTGAGCTACAACTGCCAGCCTCCACCGTATCTACAGCAATTCCATTCCAACTTGTGTCTGCAGCCTACACAATAGCTCCTTAACCAAATGAGCATGGCCTGGATCAAATTTGCATCCCCATGGACACTAGTCAGGTTTCCTACTGCTGAGTCACAACAGGAATGCCTAGAAATTGATATTTTCAAAGTCACATTTTAAAGTAGTATGACTATTTCATTTCTGGGAAAATGTCTTCTTGAGGGTTTTTTTCTTAATGTAAAAGAAAGAGGAAATTCCTCAAAAATAGTTTATAATGACATGTTATAAAATTATAAATGTTTTGAAATATGGTGTTAACAGAAATTATCCATTAGGATCAATGTTAAACATCCTGGCTCTTCAAAGTTCTCAGATATCTCCTTTCTTGCACCTTATCTTCATTATTCCCCTTGGAAATTAAGAAAAAACAATCTAATACATTTCTTACATTTATATATGTGTTTCATCTTTATACCCTCTAGACACAAATGCACACTCAGAACCTTCCATTTTTCCAAAGATGAGGATGTCTCTAAAATTTTCTTTAATAAAAGGTTTTTGATTATATAATAGAAGATATAGAGCAGGTGAAAGAGATCATTTTATGGTGGAAGCAAAAATGATGTGGGGATAACATAGCATAATATGTATTTAAGGACAAAATTGTTCTAATTATACAGCTATATGTCCTCTCATTTAATTTAGCATATATTTAATTCCACATAAAACATAGGTGACAGGACAAACTCAATTATGCACGTAGAAATGTTGGGTTATCTGGTAAGAGAGTGTTAGACAAATGTAGAAAGATACCAGAAGGCTCAATGATATGGAAATATTTTCCTTTTACAGATAGATGGTGTTTACACTTACTATTATTTTTACTTTATACCATTGATATATATTCCTTTATCAGTAACTGAAATTGTATTTATGTCAGGAAAAGAGCTCAACTGATTTGAGTTGGAAATCAGTTGAGATATTTTTGTCTTCCAATTTATATTATCTTGTCATTTTTCTGTTACTCAGTGTATAGAAATTTAGAAGTCATGTTTTCTGATATAATATTTTTAAAATTTTCACAAGTGTTTATAGCATTTCTTTATATAATGATTTTAATTTTTTTCCATTATAGCTGGCTCGCAGTGATCTGTCAGTTTTCCACTGTACAGCATGGTGACCCAGTTACACATCTAGGTATACATTCTTTTTTCTCACATTATCCTGCTCCGACATAAGTGACTAGACCTAGTTCCCTGTGCTACACAGCAGCTGCCAAGGGGAAGCAGGGAAGTGGGGTGGATTTTCTAGCCTTTTTTTTTTTTATTATTTTCCCACTGTACAGCAAGGGGGTCAGGTTATCCTTAGATGTATACATTGCAGTTACAGTTTTTTCCCCCACCCTTTCTTCTGTTGCGACATGAGTATCTAGACATAGTTCTCAATGCTATTCAGCAGGATCTCCTTGTATATCTATTCTAGGTTGTGTCTGATAAGCCCAAGCTCCCGATCCCTCCCACTCCCTCCCCCTCCCATCAGGCAACCACAAGTCTCTTCTCCAAGTCCATGATTTTCTCTTCTGAGGAGATGTTCATTTGTGCTGGATATTAGATTCCAGTTATAAGTGATATCATATGGTATTTGTCTTTGTCTTTCTGGCTCATTTCACTCAGGATGAGATTCTCTAGTTCCATCCATGTAGCTGCAAATGGCATTATGTCATCCTTTTTTATGGCTGAGTAGCATTCCATTGTGTATATATACCACCTCTTCCGAATCCAATCCTCTGTCGATGGACATTTGGGTTGTTTCCATGTCCTGGCTATTGTGAATAGTGCTGCAGTGAACATGCGGGTGCATGTGTCTCTTTTAAGTAGAGCTTTGTCTGGATAGATGCCCAAGAGTGGGATTGCAGGGTCATATGGAAGTTCTATGTATAGATTTCTAAGGTAGCTCCAAACTGTTCTCCATAGTGGCTGTACCAGTTTACATTCCCACCAACAGTGCAGGAGGGTTCCCTTTTCTCCACAGCCCCTCCAGCACTTGTTATTTGTGGATTTATGAATGATGGCCATTCTGACTGGTGTGAGGTGGTATCTCATGGTAGTTTTGATTTGCATTTCTCTTATAATCAGCGATGTTGAGCATTTTTTCATGTGTTTGTTGGCCATCTGTATATCTTCCTTGGAGAAATGTCTATTCAGGTCTTTTGCCCATTTTTCCATTGATTGATTGGTTTTTTTGCTGTTGAGTTGTATAAGTTGCTTGTATATTCTAGAGATTAAGCCCTTGTCTGTTGCATCATTTGAAACTAGTTTCTCCCATTCTGTAAGTTGTCTTTTTGTTGTCCTTTTGGTTTTCTTTGCTGTGCAAAAGCTTTTCAGTTTGATGAGGTCCCATGGGTTTATTTTTGGTCTAATTTCTATTGCTTTGGGAGACTGACCTGAGAAAATATTCATGATGTTGATGTCAGAGAGTGTTTTGCCTATGTTTTCTTCTAGGAGTTTGATGGTGTCCTGTCGTATATTTAAGTCTTTCAGCCATTTGGAATTTATTTTTGTGCATGGTGTCAGGGTGTGTTCTAGTTTCATTGCTTTGCATACAGCTGTCCAGGTTTCCCAGCAATGCTTGCTGAATAGACTTTCCTTTTCCCATTTGATGTTCCTGCCTCCCTTGTCAAAGATTAATTGACCATAGGTGTCAGGGTTTATTTCTGGATTCTCTCTTCTGTTCCATTGGTCTGTCTGTCTGTTTTGATACCAGTACCACACTATTTTGATGACTGTGGCTTTGTAGTATTTCTTGAAGTCTGGGAGCGTTATGCCTCCTGCTTGGTTTTTGTTTCTCAGGATTGCTTTGGCGATTCTGGGTCTTTTGTGGTTCCATATAAACGTTTGGATTTTTTGTTCTAGTTCTGTGAAAAATGTCCTGGGTAATTTGATAGGGATTGCATTGAATCTGTAGATTGCTTTGGGTAGGATGGCTATTTTCACAATATTGATTTTTCCAATCCAGGAACATGGAATATCTTTCCATTTCTTTACATCTTCTTTGATTTCTTTGATTAAAGTTTTATAGTTCTCGGCATATAGGTCCTTTACCTCTTTGGTCAGGTGTATTCCGAGGTATTTGATTTTGTGAGGTACAATTATAAAAGGTATCATTTTTTTGTATTCCTTTTCTAATGTTTCATTGCTGGTATACAGAAATGCAACTGACTTCTGAATGTTAATCTTATATCCTGCCACTTTGCTGAATTTATTAATCAATTCAAGGAGTTTTGGGGTTGAGTCCTTAGGGTTTTCTAGGTATAGTATCATATCATCTGCATACAGTGACAGTTTGATCTCTTCTCTTCCTATATGGATGCCCTTGATTTCTTTTGTTTGTCTGATTGCTGTGGCTAAGACTTCCAAAACGATGTTGAAGAGCAGTGGTGAGAGTGGGCATCCCTGTCTTGTTCCAGATTGGAGTGAGAAGGCTTTCAGTTTTTCTCCATTGAGGATGATATTTGCTGTGGGTTTATCATAAATGGCTTTGATTATATTCAGGAATGTTCCCTCTATACCCACTTCGGCGAGGGTCTTGATCATGAATGGATGTTGAACTTTGTCAAATGCTTTTTCTGCGTCTATTGAGATGATCATATGATTTTTGACTTTTTTTTTGTTAAAGTGGTGTATGATGCTGATTGATTTGTGTATGTTGAACCATCCTTGTGAAGCTGGGATGAACCCAACCTGGTCATGGTGTATAATTTTTTTGATATGTTGTTGGATTCGGTTGGCTAAGATTTTGTTGAGAATTTTTGCATCTATATTCATCAATGATATTGGCCGATAGTTTTCTTTTTTGGTGGTATCTCTGTCTGGTTTTGGAATGAGGGTGATGGTGGCCTCATAGAATGTCTTTAGGAGTATTCCTTCTTCTTCAACCTTTTGAAAGAGTTTAAGGAGGATGGGCACCAATTCCTCTTTATATGTTTGATAAAATTCACCTGTGAAGCCATCTGGTCCTGGACTTTTATTTGTAGGGAGTGATTTTATGACCTCTTCAATTTCAATTCTAGTGATCGGTCTGTTCAGTTGGTCTGTTTCTGCTTGATTCAGTTTTGGCAAGCTATAAGATTCTAGAAAATTGTCCATTTCTTCCAGATTGTCAAACTTGTTGCCATACAGTTGTTCATAGTATTCTCTTATGGTTTTTGGTATTTCTGCTGTATCCGTTGTGATTTCTCCCTTTTCATTTATAATTTTGGTTATTTGGGTTCTTTCTCTCCTCTTTTTAGTGAGTCTGGCCAGGGGTTTGTCAATTTTGTTCACCTTTTCAAAGAACCAGCTCTTGGTTTTATTAATTTTCTCTATTGTTTTTTGAGTCTCTATTTTATTGATTTCTTCTTTGATCTGTATAATTTCCTTCCTTCTGCTGACTTTAGGACTTTTTTGTTCTTCTTTTTCTCATTCGTTTAGGTGGAGGGTTAAGTTGTCAATTTGGGATCTTTCTTCTTTTTTGAGAAAGGCCTGTATTGTTATACATTTCCCTCTGAGCACTGCTTTCGCAGCATCCCATCGATTTGGAGAGGTGGTGTCTTCATTATCATTTGTTTCAAGGTAATTTTTAATTTCCTTCTTGATTTCCTCATTGACCCATTGGTTTTTTAGTAGCATGTTGTTGAGTCTCCATGGAGTAGGTTTTTTCTCTTTGCTTTTCCCATGGTTGATTTCTAATTTCATGGCATTGTGGTCAGAGAAGATACTTGAGATAATTTCTACGCTCCTAAATTTATTGAGATTCGCTTTGTGTCCCAATATGTGGTCGATTCTTGAGAATGTTCCATGAGCATTTGAGAAGAATGTGTATTCTGCTTTTTTTGGATGTAGTGTCCTGAAGATATCAATTAAGTCTAACGTTTCTCTTATTTCCTTTAGGATCTCTGTTGCTTTATTGGTTTTCTATCTAGAGGATCTGTCCATTGATGTGAGGGGGGTATTTAGGTCTCCTATTATGATTGTATTCTCATCAATATCTCCCTTTATGTCTGTTAATATTTGTTGTATGTATCTGGGTGCTCCTGTATTTGGGGCATATATGTTGACAATAGTAACATCCTCTCCTTGGATGGATCCCTTAATCATTAACTAGTGTCCTTCTTTGTCTTTCTTTATGCCTTTTGTTTTAAAGTCTATTTTGTCTGATATGAGCGTTGCGACTCCTGCTTTTCTGTCATGTCTATTGGCGTGAAATATTTTTCCCCACCCTTTCACTTTCAATCTATATGTATCTTTTGTCCTAAGGTGAGTTTCTTGTAGGCAGCATATTGAAGGTTTTTGCCTTTTTATCCACTCAGCCACTCTGTGTCTTTTGATTGGGGCATTCAGTCCATTGACATTTAAGGTGATAATTGATAGATGATTATTTATTGCCATTTGAACCTCGTGTTCCAGTTGATTCTATGGTTCTCCATTTTTTTTTTTTTTCTGGTTGGATGGTCTCCTGTTATTATCTGCTTGAGTGGTTTTTTTTTTTCATTTTTTGCAAATGCAATATTTGGTTTTGGCTTGTGATTGCCCTGTTTTTTAAGTATGCTAACCCCTTCCCATAAATGTGTGTTTTAGCCTGATGGTCCTGTAAGTTCAAACACTTCATTACTATATTAAAATTAAGAAGAGAGACATACATATAAACAAAAAGGTTTATTTACCTCCTGACATCCCTTGCCCACATTTTATGGTTTTGATGACTCTTTTTTATTTTTTTCTTTTTAATTTTATTTTGTTTGAAGCATGTTCATGATTAAATCTGTATGCTGGCTTATTTGAGTGACTTCTCTCTGATTGCAGTTTCCTCAGTCCTAGTTCTTCCTCTTCTTCTTCTTCTTTTTTTTTTCTTTTCTTTTTTCTTCCCTTTCCTTCCTTTCTTTTTGGTTTAGAGAAGCCCTTTCAATATTTCCTTTAACCTGGGTTTTGTGTTGCTGTATTCTTTAAGTTTTTGTTTGTTGGGAAAAATTTTTATTTCCCGTTCTATTTTAAATGATATTCTTGCTGGATAGAGTATTCTAGGTTGCATATTTTTTCCTTTGAGCACTTTAAATATCTCTTGCCATTCCCTCCTGGCCTGTAGTGTTTCTGTAGAGAAATCAGCTGATATTCTTAGAGGGTTCCCTTGTAGGTAACATTCTGTTTTTCTCTTGCTGCCTTTAGGATCCTCTCTTTATCACTAACTTTTGCCATTTTTATTATGATGTGTCTTGGTGTGGGTCTGTTTTAGTTCAGTTTGTTTGGGGCACTCTGTGCTTCCTGTATCTTGAATCCAGTATCCTTTAGATTTGGGAAGTTTCCAGAGATAATTTCTTCAAATATATTTTCCATCCCCTTATCTTTTTCTACTCCTTCTGGAGTTCCTATTATGCGTAGATTGGCCCGCTTTATATTATCCCATAGGTGTCTTATATTGCTTTCCAGTTTTTTGATTCGGTTTTCTGTCTGTTGACCAGATTGAGTGATTTCCATTATTCTATCTTCCATATCACTGAGTCGTTCTTCTGCATTATTCATTCTGGTTTTTACTGCCCCTAGTTCAGTTTGCATCTCTGCAAATGAATGTTCTAGTTTTTCTTGGCTCCTCCTTATATTTTCTAGCTCCTTTCTGAGGGTATCTGCATTACTGTTCATATCTTCTCTTAATTCCTTCAGTATTTTCACTATTTCTCTTTTGAACTCCAGGTCTGTCAGACTGCCGAGATCTGTTTCATTGTTGACTGTTTTAGGTGAGTTCTCCTGTTGGTTTGACTGGGAGTGGTTTCTCAGCTTCTTCATCTTGCTTGTTGTTTTCTTTCTCCTGAGGGAGTTCTACTCTCCGTTATTGGGCAGTGTTTGCCTTGTCACTGCCGTGGAATATTTCCTGAGGGCTGGTGTTGTTGGTCAATCTTTTTTGAGGCAGTGTGGCTTTTCTGGAGTGTTGATGGGGCTAACAGTGTTTCTTTGAAGCAAAGGAGGACTTCCTGAGGGCAGACAGGACTGAGAGGTCCACACCGTGATGGTAGCAGATTTCACTTGGCCATGCAGAGCTTGCTCTGGTGTTTTTAGGCTGTGGGGTTCTTGCAGGGGTTTGGCGGTGTTGGGCAGCTGCTTTTTAGGGGTGCATCACCCCCTGGGGGCTGGAGCAGCTATCTGGGGCACTGAGAACCTGAGAGGCACTTCCCTAGGGCAGCCCAACTCAGAAGGACAGCCTGAGAATGTAGGCGGATCTTCACAGTCTGGCTGAGCTTGTTGCAGCTTTTCTGGGCTGCAGGGGATCCTGCCTGGAGCTGGCAGTCCTATGCAGCTGGTCCACTAGGGCATCCCCTGGGGGCTTGGGCGGGTAGCAGGGCCGTTGGAAACCGAAGAGGCTCCTCCCCGGGGCAACCCAACTCAGAAAAACTGTCTGAGAATTAGGCCGATCTATTCACAGCCTGGCTAAGATTTTTCTAGCTTTTCTAGGCTGCAGGCCTTTTCTCGGGGGCTGGTGGTGTTTGGTGCTGCTCTGCGGAAGGGTAGCCCCTCCAAAGGGCAAGCAGGCTGTGCAGGGACAGCCCCTGCGGTGGTAGGCTTCAGGCAATTGTTGAGGCCAGCCCTCCTGGATGGCAGGCAGCCCCAGGTCCGTGAGAGCATAGGGCGTGGCGGGGGTGGGGGGATGGGATGCACTGGGAAGAAGAGTTTTTAGCTAGCTAGCGGGCCTGTAAGCATGCTGTGGTGTGGGGGTATTCTATGGGGACCCACCCCTTCTTCTCTCCCCTCCCCAGCATGGGCGCAGACCTGGCTCTTCTCCCAGGTTCCCTCTGATGTGGCTTTTCCCTTCCCCACTCCTGGAGTATTGCTCCCTTCCTCTGCGACAGCTCTGTTTTCTAGTCTCCCAGGCAGTCTCTGCCCCGTCTACTGGTTTCTAGACCTCCCAAGCAGTTTCCGCTCTGCCCCGCCCCCCTAGCCTGGGGACTAATCTCTGGAGCCGAGGTCTTGGTGCCCAGCCCCCACCCAGGTATCCCCCGGCCCTTTCTCAGGGATTAACCTTCGAGGCGAGGTCTCAGTGCCCAGCCCCCACCCAGGCGTCCCCCGGCCCCCTCTCGGGGACTAACCTTCAGAGGCGAGGTCTCGGTGTTCAGCCCCCACCCAGGCGTCTCAATTTTTGGTGACTCTGCCCGTAGTTCAGATGGTCCGTTGGGTTCTTGATCGGCTTTTCCGTACTCCAACTTACTGCTACACTCTTCTCTACATCTGGAGATTCCTCCGGTTCGTTTGATCTTTCGACCGGTAGGTGACTTTCCAGGGTGCGGGATCCCTTTCTCCTCCGCAGTTCCCTTTCGGGAGCCCCCGTCTCACTCGGATTCGCCTTCTCTCACTCACCTCTTTTCTCCTGTTCTGCCCAATAATGTCACGAATTTCTTGCCATTATTGGAGTTTAGGTTCCTCTGCCAGCGATTCATTGCTGTTCTGTGCGAGTCATTTATTCTGTAGATGTGCTTTTTTTGTTGTGTTTGTGGGAGAGGGCGAGCGTGTCTTCCTACTCCTCCGCCATCTTGTCCTCTCTCCCTGCTTCTAGCCATTTTTAATTCAAGTTTTGTTTTTACTATGAATTTTTTAGGTCTTATTTTTTTCTATGCCTTGCTCTTTCTTTGTATTTCTAGTAAGTGGTGTGTGACTGATAAAACTGGTGATTTTAGCCTGTTTCCAGTAACTTAATTACCCAAAAGTGTGCACTTCATCTTTTCTTTGTTTTGATGTTTACACACACACACACACACACACACACACACACACACACACAGATGTACATGCCTGACATACAGTCTTTAGTCTGAGAATTCATGGTTTAAATACTTTAAAATTGTTTCGTCATTTAAAAAACACTGTATTTTTGAGAAATGACTGGACGTTTCATCTCCTAAATCTGTAGAATTGTAGACTTCCTCATTTTTCATTCTTGAGGGTTGTAAAATCTCTAATGTTTAGCCATGAACTATAGTTTTGCCAACTTTATGGGACATACTTCCAGTTTTCTGATTATTTTCAATGTATTCAAAATCATTAATTGTGTATTTTTTCTAGCGTTTCTCTTTTTTCGTTTAAGGATTTGTTCATTAGTACTGAGGAAATTACCTTTTCATTTTGTAAACCCTTTTATCTTTTAGAAGCACTAACTTTATTTTGTGTTTTGCCTCAAATAAAATGTTTGGAGAAAATTTCTTTCACTAGTGGTATCTTCTTTTTGTAAGTAATAGGGTATGTCCATAGAAATTTGGAACTTCTCTGAGGTCACCTTGAAGGTAAATTCCTCCAGAGAGTGTTTGTATTTGCTTTTATCACTTACTGGATTTCTTTATGTCTTATTGAGTTTTGAAGAACCACATTTAAGCATAGATATTAAAATGAAGTAAAGTTCATTAATTGAAGAACAATAAATCAAAAACATTTTTAATCTTTGAAATACTAAACTCATATCAGTTCACATCATGGGAAAATATATACAAACTTTTATAAGAAAACAATTAATCATTGAAATCGCATAAAAACAAATCATTTTTAGAAAAGTAATTGAAATATATATTTAAAGAATAACAGAGACAAGGAAAAAGCTGGATGGTTATAAGCAAACTAAAAATAGTAAGTACTGCAAGGACAATGAACTAGTCACAATAGCCAAGACATGGAAACATCACAAATGTCCATCAATGGATGACTGGATTAGGAAGCAGTGGTATAGATACATGATGGAATACTACCCATCCATAAAAAGGGAACAAAATAATGCCATTTGCAGCACCACAGATGGAACTAGAGTCTCCCATACTGAGTGAAATGTCAGAAAGAGAAAGACAAATACCATATGATACCACTGATATCTACAATCTAATATACAGCAGAAGTGAAACTTTCTACTGACAGGAAAATCACAGACTTGGAGAATAGCCTTGTGGTTGCCATGGGTGGTGAATGGGATGGATTGGGAGCTTGGGGTTAATAGATGCAAACTATTGTTTTTGGAATGGATCAGCAATGAGATCCTGCTATGAGGCACTGAGAACTCAGTCTAGTCACTTATGATGGAGCATAATAACAGGAGAAAAATGAATGTATACATGTATGTGTAACTTGGTCACCATGCTGTACAGTAGGGAAAAATTGTATTGGGGAAATAAGAAACATTAGAACAAAAAAGAAAAGAAAAAAGTATAAAATGATAAAAATAGTAAGTAAATTTGAGGAGGCTGTTAGTTTGTTCAAGGGTGATCACTATTTTTTGTACCTTTCAAATGAGTTTATGTATTATTTTTTAGAATTAAAGAAGCAGGACAAAATAAATGAAAATATGATTAAATCCGAAATTACATGATAGGCAAATAATTTGGTGTTTATTGACTAAATTAAAATATAATTTTCAAAGTAGAGATGCATGAAATAAAGATCTTTCAAATGTTTTTACATCTCTGTTATCAAGAAATATTAACCCTGGATATTACTTCATTCCAACAGGTGTGTACAGACCATTAAAACTTACTATAAATTGTTCACAAAACTTAAACAGGAGAAGAAAGAGCGTTGAAGTTAGCATCAGAAGAGGAAAGATGATGCTGAAAAGGGACATTGCAATGTCAAGCCATGGTGTTTTATGCATTGCCAGGCTTTCAGTTGCATCAGCAATCCATGGCCTTACTGGTTCTAGTCCACAATTAGTTTCTTAGTTGTATATAACACTTACTGTAAGAGAGTATCCTTTGGGGAGAGGTAAATTTGGTTATTTTAAACTAGTGCTGGAAGTGATAGACTGGGTATAAAAACACGATAGTAGAAATTCAGAAGTTGAAATATTTATTCCTACCATGAGTGCACTAAAATTTTATGTGGTTGATTTTTTTGATTTTTTTTTGGGGGGGGAGTTCAGAGTATAAATATATGAAGCTGGAATTAAGAGAAAATTAATACTAAACATTGGAAATAATTTATTTGATCAATTCTTAAAGGAGAAATCAAATGATATAATATTTTAACTATCCAGCAGAAAAAAGTAATATTCCATCTCAAATATTTTTAGTATGGTATGATTTTTTGATTAAGAGTTCTTCCGGTAATAAACTAGAAAGTATGAAAGATTGAAACATTCAAAATAGCCTAAGACTAAATTTTTATTAAATGTACCATTTTTTCTCTATTGAATATAATGGCCGTTACATGTATCTACATGTGGATGGACTGGAATAGAACTATACACATATAAATTGACCAGTGTCAAATTCTGGTCAGTTAAAGTGTGCTATATTTACATCAGATTACATGAGAGCACTCAATTAGGGGACATGTGTAAAGTACACACAGGCCACCTTTTCAATGCCTTTCCAATTTCCTAGAATTCTGCCATTTCAAAATAGAAAGACTAAGAAAAAATTAACAGATATGTGCACATGTTCTTTTAAGTTTTACTACTTAAAAAGAAAAAAAATTAAACAAGTGAAGGATAGAATAATGATAGACAGTAATTAGCTCTACAGATAAAACACATCAGACTTTCATTTAGCATTAAGAAAGAAGGGCTCAATAAACAGTTTTTTAAGGAAGCGTCATTGCTTATTTTCAAAGTTAACTGAAACATATTGAGTAACACTTCATTCAATGATATAAAGAGAGAAGTTGTAGTAAATTGTCACAATCCTGTTTGACATTACGTGGTATCTGAAATGATTTGTAAAAACTGTTACAATATCAATCATTATAATTCACTTTTTTTTTGGAACACAGAAATGTTAGTTAGGAAACGTCACAGATGATTTCAGTATATTTAGGATAAACTATACCCATTTTAGGGCCAAAGAGGGACTTTCTCAAAGAAATAGATCATACGAGGCCATAAATTAAAACAAAACCAATTAGGTACCCGTTTTCACATATCCTCTATCATTTAAGTTTATTAAACATTTAGTGATAAACTTAGGGTTCTAAGCAAACCCAACACTAGGGAACCATGAGAAAAGGGTGAGATAAGTAGTTATGTTTTGGAGTAGACTAATCTCATATGGGTACTCCTGTGAGAAAGCATTTTCAGGAAACTGTAGCATATGTAAAGTAAAGATATCAAGGTAAATTTGTATTTGGGAATTTAATAGGTAGCGCTTAATCTGCAACTTTCCCTTTTAATTATACTTAGTCATTGTGCTTAGGAGTATAGAAGCTTTATAGCATAGAAGGAGAGCAATTGTACTAAAGGAATGTGTAGGCAGTCTGTCTGATACTGTGCAAGTGAAAACCTTTTGGCAAGTTTCTTAATTCCTGTGTTCTTGCATCTAAGAAAGAAAATGTAGACACCCATTGATAGAATTGTGAAAATTACATGAGATAATACATTTCAGGTACTTAAAACTTTGTCAAGTCCATGGAAGCACTTCATGTAGATTTGTATATAGACATATTGACTTATTTTTATTATGTTCATAAATTAGATGACCTATGAAGGTCCACTCTAGCTTGGTGTAATTTCTCCAAATGATAAAGTGAATATTGAGAATGTTCTATTTAATCTCCTTTTACATTTTTTTGGCTGAGACAACTCACCTGAAAATCAATATTGTATATACCTTTCCTAGAATTAAATATTCACCTCAATATTGTATTTAGGTAAGTTGTATTTAACATACATAAATGATATTGGATGTACCCTGTTGATCTTCTGTTGGGTTCTGGTGCTCTTAAAGTTATAAACTAGGAGTTCCAATTGTGGCTCAGAGGCTAAGGACCCAATGTAGGGTCTGTGAGGATGTGGGTACAATCACAGTGGGTTAAAGTTTAAAGGAAACCTCCTGAAAGGAAATTAAATGTGCTACTCCAGTAAACATACAGCTTTTAAGAAAGTGAAATTGACCTATTGCTGATGTGGAGAATGTTTCCATGATCTTGATAGATCACATAAGAAAAAAAAATTCCTTTAGGTAAAGCCCAATCCAGAGAAAGAGAGGTGAGGATAACCCAGAATCTACAGCATGTTATCCTGAATAACTACCTAGGATAATTCATGAAGGAAACACATAATCTGAACAAGAGATTTTCAGTGTGGACAAAGCAGCCTTCTAGTGGGAAAAGATTGCAGAGAGATCTTTCAAGCTAGAGAGGAAGAGTCAATGCTTGGCCTCAAAAGACAAACTGACACTCTTGTTAGGGGCAAAGGCAGTGTGTGGCTTTGAGTCAAAGCCAACGTTCATTCACCATTTGGGACATCCTCGAGCTCTAAAGAATTAGGCTAACTTCACACTTCCTGTGCTCTGTTATATGTGACACCAAATCCTGGATGACAGCACAACTGTTTACACTACCGATTTGAATTTTTTTAAACCTGCTCTTGAGACATGTGGCTCAAGCCAAAAAAAAAAGGCAAGACCCTCCACCAGCAAAATGCAATGACCAGCTAAATGTTCAAATGCTACTTCACATTACAAAAATAATGTATTTTACAATTAAGGGAGGTACATTTTTAGACATAGTACAATTGCATAAAACTTAACAGATCACTGTACATTTCAGCAAATTTTATATGCACTGGGAAGCCAAATAAATTAAGTGATTCTATTTTGATATTTGTTTTATTAGACTGGTTCGGGAAAAAACCAAAATATCTCCAAGCTATGCCTGAAGATATTACCCTATAGCTAACTATTGTCATGATGCTGATTATTAGGTCTCTAGAACATATTCATCTTATAACTTGTCCAATAGCTTTGATGAATATCTTTCCATTTCTACTAAACTTCACACATTCCACTTCACTGTTTCTATATGTTAGGATTTTCTTCTCAAAGATATAAGTGAGATCATACTCACTTTTATTCGTGTATCTCCAACTTATTTCACACAGCATAATATCTGCAAGGTCCATCCGTTTTGATTCAAAAGACAGCATTTCATTATTTTTATGAGTGAATATTTCACTGCATTTTCTGTGCCATATTTCAATTACCCATCTATTATACCTAAGCATGATTTTTTGAAGTGAAATTTTTAATTTCCTTTTTAATTATTTCCCAGTTGAATTTTTCTACGTTACAGCATGATGACCCAGTAACACATACATGTACACATTCTATTTTCTCATGTTATCATGCTCTGTAACAAGGGACTGGATATAGTTCCCAGTGCTACACAGGAGGATTTCATTGCTAATCCAATACAAATGCAAGAGTTTGCATCTATTAACCCCAAGCTCCACATCCATCCACTCCCACCACAAGCCCTGACAACCAAAATCTATTCTCCAAGTCCATGATTTTCTTATCTGTGGAAAGTTTCATTTGTGCCATATATTAGATGCCATATTTAAGTGATATTATATGGTATTTGTCTTTCTCTTTCTGACTTACTTCACTCAGAATGAGAGTCTCTAGTTCCATCCACATTGTCACAAAAAGCATTATTGCATTCTTTTTATGGCTGAGTAGTACTCCATTGCGTGTATATACCACCTCTTCCTAATCCAATCATCTGTTGATAGATATTTGTATCATTTCCATGGGAATAGATCTGCAATGAACATGTGGGTACATGTGTTTTTTTAAGGAAAGTTCTGTCCAGATATCTGCACAGAATCTGTAAGATTGCTGGCTCATATGCTGCTTCTACATATTGCCTAAAGTACCTCCATACTGTTCTCCATAGTGGTTGTACCAGCATACATTCCCATGAAGAGTGCAGGAGGGTTCACTTTTCCCCACAACACCTCCAGCACTTGTTCTTTGTGGACTTATAAATGATGGCTATTCTGTCTGGTGTGAGGTGGTATCTCACAGTTCTTTTCATTTGCATTTCTCTAATAAACAGGAATGCTGACCACTTTTTAATGAGCTTGTTGTCCATATGTATGTCTTCCCTGGAGAAATGTGTCTTCAGGGCTTTGCCCATTTTTCTGTTGGGTTGTTAGCTTTTTTGCTGTTGAGTTGTATAAGTTGCTTATATATTCTAGAGACTAAGCCCTTATCCATTGCATCATTTGCAACTGTTTTCTTCCATTCTATAAGCTGTCTTTTTGGTCTCTATTAGGTTTCCTTTGCTGTGCAAAAGCTTATCAGTATGATTTGATGCTACTGGTTTATCTTTGCTTTTATTTCTGTGGATTTGGGAGACTGACCTGAGAAAATATTCATAAGGTTGATGTCAGAGAATCTTTTGCTGATGTTCTCGTCTAGGAGTTGGATGGTGTGCTGACTTATATTTAAGTCTTTCAGCATTTTGAGTTTATTTTGGTGCATGGTGTGAGGGTGTGTTCTAGTTTCATTGACTTGCATGTAGCTCTCCAGTTTTCCCAGCAATGCTTGCTGAATAGACTTTCTTTTTCCCATTTTATGGTCTTGCCTCCTTTGTAAATGATTAATTTACACATGCGTGTCTGAGTTTATTTCGGTGTTCTCTATTCTGGTCCTTTGGTCTGCCTGTCTGTTTTGGTACCAGTACCACACTGTCTGGATGTTTGTGGCTTTGTAATAGTGCCAGAGGTCTGGGAGACAGATGTCTCCTGCTTGGTTTTTGTTCCTCAGCATTGTTTTGGCAATTCTGGGTCTCTGGTGGTTCCATGTGAATTTTTGGATTGCTTGTTCTAGTTCTGTGAAAGATGTCATGAGTAATTTGATAGAAATTTCATTGAATCTTTAGATTGCTTTGGGTAGTATGCCCATCTTTACAATATCAATATTTCCAAACCAGGCACATGGAGTATATTTCTATTTCTTTGCATCTTCTTTAATTTCCATGATTAATATTTAATATTTCTTAGAATATAAGTCTTTTACCTCCTTGGTCCCATGTATTCCCAGGTATTTGATTTTTTGTCCTGCCATTTTAAAAGGTGCTGCTTTTTGTGTATTCCTTTTCTAAAATTCCATTTTTAGTAGAGAGAAACATGACTTATATCTGAATGGTCACCTGATATCCTCGTACGTTGCTGAATTTGTTGATCAGTTCAAGCATTTTTTGTGTTGAGTCCTTAGGGTTTTCTATATACAGTATCATGGCATCTGCATAAGTGGCAGTTTTACCTCTTCTCTTCCTATATGGATGCCTTTTATTTCTTTTTTTATCTGGTTGCTGTGGCTAGGACTTCCAGCCCTATGTTGAATAACAGTGGTGAGAGTGAGCATCCCTGTCTTTTTCCAGATTTTAGTGGAAAGTCTTTTAGCTTTCCTCTACTGAGTAGTACCTCACTGTGTGTTTAATTATGTTAAGGTATGTTCCCTCTATACCCACGTTGGTAAGGTATGTTCCCTCTATACCCATTTTGATCACAAATGGATGTTGGCCTTTGTCAAATGCTTTCTCTCCATCTATTGAGATGATTGTGTGGACATTCTCTGATTCCACCATCACCCTAAATACCAAAACCAGAAAAAGTTTCCACGAAAAAGAAAACTATAGGCCAATGTCTTTGATGAACATAGAGGCATAAATTGTCCATAAAATTATGGCCATCCTAATCCAACAACATATAAAGAAGACCATACACAGAGAAAGTAAAATACATGATGTTCATTTTGCCTGAGATGTTTCTTCTCTAAACAATTAGAGCTTTGATCAAAATGTGTTGGAGACCACTGAACAGCTGAACTGTGCAGAAGGCAGATATCTGTGGGATGCAGAGGTTTAAAGTAGAGGGTCTCCTTCAAGGACAGGATATTCATGTTATTCTGTAAACAACTGCACTATGTCCAAAGACTACCCCCTTGGATATCACTAAGAAGAAAATCGTATCTTTGCCTATGGCCATTCCTGACCAATAATCTAGTAATCTTCCTATATCCCTCTACAACTAATCTCCTTGCCTTCCTTAATAAAAGTCCTATGGGCTAAATCCTAGGCCCCACTGGTTCTGTGGAACAGAGTGTCACCTCATCTCCCACTTTCTAAATGTAAAGTAGTCTTGTGTGTTTTGAAGAGGCAACCCTCTTCCAGGTTTCCCCATTGCCATGCAGTGCTGGCCACAGCAGAACATTTTAAGAATCCTGTGAAAATTTTCTGGGTTATATTTATCTAGGTTATTGAAATTTTAGGTTCGCAATATTCCACTGTTTTGTCGATCCCAGGGAGTTATTCTAGTTTATCATGGTGATTCTTTAATGTCCTATTGAATTTCCTTGGCTAGAATTGTTGACAATTTTTGAATCTATGTTTACTAGGATATTGGCCTGTAGGTTTTAGTTCTTCTTCTATTCTTTTCCGGTTTTGGTATGAAAGTAATGCTGCTTTTACAAGATGAGACTGAGAGTGTTTCCTCATTTTTAGTTATTTGGAAGAGTTGGAGAAGGACTGCTAGTGATTCTCCATTAAATACTTTTTTGGATTCATCAAAGTGCTTCTCTTTCTTCGGAGAGTGTTGGATATGGCTTCCATGTCCTAAATAATTTTTGGTTATGTTCAAATATGGTTATTTCTTCCTAATTCTGTTCTGGTACATTGTGTGTTGAGGGAGGAGGATGAAGATGGTGCAAGAGTCAGATGTTGCACTCACATTCTCCCACAACCACTAAATATAAACACATCTACATGTAGAACAATTCACACAGATCATCTAGTGAACCCTGACAGAAGATATTAAACCTCCACAAAGGCAAGAACCTCTTGAAAATTGGGGAGAACAAATTTAGGAAAAAAAAAATAGAGAAAGGGAATGAGGACGGAAAAAGGATTCCTGAGAGGGAGTTGAGAATCACAGAAGGAACCCACACCTGCAAGTCACCTAACCAACTGGGAAGTCAACCAAAATATAGGGACCTCATGGTGCCAGAGGAAAGCACCACAGCTGTACTGAGGAGGGCAAACAGAGTGAGATCCACACAGATCCTCTGCACCACCACCCCAAACACCACAGCTTGAGATGGTCAGGTGGGGTGTGTGTGTTCTGAGACTCAGCCTCTGAAGGTCAGTTCCAGAGAGAGGACAAGGTTGGTTGTGTGGAGACACCTGGAGGTGTCAGAGAGCAGTGCACCATGGGCAGGTGAGTCAAACACCACAGCTGAGGGAGCCTGGGAGGAAGTCTGGACCCTAAGAAGAATCAAGGCCCCTCTGTTTGGGATGGCAAAAGGAGGAGGGGTGAATCACCATAGAAAATGCTTTCCTAGCACACATATGGAATCCCAGAGGGTTTGGTGCCTCTGGGGCAGGCTATGGTTGGCAAGAGAACACTTACACGGGTTAGGGGACACAAGATGTTTCTTGAGTTGACGAAAGGGTGGTGTGGGAGCTAAGCACAATGTGGTGGCTCTTACATGAGCTATAGGTGGTGGTGACAAACAACAGTCATCATTTCAGAAGCCATAGAGGCATGGCTCGTTGCTTCTTAGCATCACTGAGCAGGCTCCACCTGCGGCTACAGTCACCTCAGAGGTTGGCAAAAAGGGCGAACTGCAACCGGGCACCACACTTCGTTGCTCTCACTCCCCTGGGAACAAGCATGCCCTGCTGCTGCCACTGCTAAATGCTCCAGTCAGTGCTCACACATGCTCAATCAGTGTCACTGCCCAGGTTCTTGCAACTAGGAGCAGCCTGTGTGGCACCTCTTACCTGGGCTAAGCCATATGGGTTGCTGCTTGCATGAACTAAAGCTGCCATGGTCAACCACCACGATTACCTCTGATCACATGTAGGTGTGACCTGACTCCACTTGGGCCTCATGAACAGCCACCACGTGCAGCCACAATCACCACAGAGGGTGCCTCATAGAGGGTACTGTGATTAGAAAGCAACCATTTTTGCCATCACTCTAATGGGAACTCACACACCCTGACACTGTAAATGCCAAAAGCTCTGGGCACCGCCTAAATCTGCCTGAGACTCAAGACCACTTCCCAGGGCCCTGCAACTGGAAGTTGTTGATGCCATCCTGCTGCAGGTGCTTGCTATTGTCAAGAGCCTAGCAACCAGGCGCTGACCACTATCCCTCCTCATTGCCTCCTTCTCCCTGGAAACATCCTCTGCACACTGGGGATAACAGCCTGCTCACACTGAAGAGTCACCAAATGTCTAAACACTCTTGTGAATAATAGATAGCAACACCTAACAAATTATCAAGGGAAGCTCTTGCATAGGCAGAGCCCTCCTAGACAAGAGTTTGATTTCCCTAAACTCACAGAAAAAGGAAAATGTAAGCAAAGTGAAGACGCTCAGGAACAGTTCCCAGTTAAAGAAACAGGATAATTCACTTGGAGAATAAAACAGAAGTCTGCAGTCTAAGAGTCACTGAGTTCAAAAGGGAGGTAGTGAAAATATTGAGGGAATTAATGTTGAATATGAAGGAACTGAGAGTGGATCTATAGGGTAACACAGATTATTTTACAAACCAACTAGAAAATATATGGAGAATAAAAGAATCATTAGAAAATTCAACGTCAGAGTTGCAAGTGAGTGAAAAACAAAAAGAACCGAATGAATAATGCAGAGAAACAAAATAGGGTCTTGGACAATAGAAAAATAGAAGTCACTAGTCAGGAGACCAAGCATAAAGCCATAAAGCATAAAATAAAAGCAAAAATCTGTGGCATAATACCAAGCAGACCAATCTATGTCTACCACAGATTCCAGAAGAGGAAGACCAAGAGAAGTGGACTCGAAATATATTTGAAGAAATAATGGCTAAAATCTTTCCAAATTTAAAGCAAACACATACCAAGATGCAGGAAGCACAGAGGATCCCAAACATGTTGAAACCAAACAAGTCCACACTAAGACAAACTATGTTGAAAATGGGAAAAATTTTAAAATAGAGAAAGGGTACTAAAGGCAGCAAGAGAAAGAGACAATAAGGAAGATTTCATTATAGTAAATCACAAAGGCTCTCATCTGATCTCTCCTTAGAAACACCGCAGGTCAGAAGAGAGTGGCAATTTACACTCAAAGTTCTAAAAAGGAAAATTCTGCAGCCTAGAATAATCTACCCAGCAAGAATATCCTTTAAAAGGGAAGGAGAAATGAAGAATTCCTTCCACAAACAAAAGAGAAAATAGGACAGCAGTAGTAAACCATTCTAAAGGAAATACTGAAAGGTCTTCTCTAAATAAAAAAGAAGAGATAAGAAATAGGCTGGAGGAAGTCACAATTGGATAGCAATCGCTTAAATGAGCAGATATACAGTTTTAAAAGGAAAAAAGTTGTATTTTAAACTGACAAAACACCGAAGAAGAGCAAAATGACAAACATGATGATTAATAAAAAAATAAAATCATAGAATGTGAGGAAGGAAAGTAAGAAACTCTAGATGCTATTTTTTAAAAATATTATATGACTATCTGACAAAAGTCAGCATATATAGGAAATGCTTAACATACTTGAAAAACAGGGTAAACGCAAATCAAACCCGAGTATTATATTTACAAATCTAAAAAGAAAGTACCCAAGCATAAAACAAATGAAAATCATACAGCCCCACCCCAAAAAAAGGAGGAATTATGGAGAAAAATAGAATAAACTGGAAAACAAGGTTTTTAAATGGCAATGAACCAGGATTAGGATGTAATTCCCTGTGGACACGAATGTGTTAACAAAGCTGTTTTACATCCTTCTCTGGTGTCCTCTGAGGTGATTTCTGGGAATTCTACAATGGTGCAGGTGATCAGATAGATTAGCATGCAAAAGTAAATAAACAAACCAAAAAAGGGGGGGGGAATATACTACAGACAGATCTGATCTGCAAGAACTATGAATGGAAGACAGCTTCACAATTGGTGGGTCATAGAGATAACATCTAAATGAATCAATTATAATGTCAGAAAGTAGAAACAATGAATATCTCAAAAGGAAGAGATAAAAACATATATGGAAGGTATCCCGTAGAGAACAAAAGAGATAAAAATAAAGCATATATAACCTAAATATAATGTAAATAAGTAGATACAGTAAAAATTTTCAGATGATGTAATTAAACCCCCAAAGTTGTGATTAAAAAATGTCCTTTCCACACCTAATCCATAGAAAGATCAACCAAATCAGAGGGATCTCCAAATGCAGAGACGAGTGCAGCAATAAGTCTGAGATCTGAAGATCAGTGTGAAAACTGAACAGATCATCCAAACTACTGGCAGAGTCACCAAACATGGGGATGCTGGGGTGGGGGCTGGGCAGCAAGACCTCGGCTCCAGAGGTTATTCCCTGGGAACAGGCTGGGATGGGTGGTGCAGCCATGGTGCTTTGGGGACTGGGAACCATTCCGTAGGGTGGGTAGGGCAGAGACCACTCCAGGGGACTAGGAAGCAGTCTGTTGGTTTGGAAGCAGAAACTGTTTGAGGAATTAGGAACCAATTGGTCAGGTTGGCAGGGAAGAGACCAACCTGGGAGTCCAGGAAGTGGTCTGTCATATCGGCGGGTCAGAGACTGCCTGGGAGTCTAGAAAGTGGAGCATTGCGGGTGGAGGGAGCAATATGTTAAGGGCTGGAGAGTGGAAAGCCACATCAAAGGGAACCTGGGAGAAGAGCTGGATCTGCAGGAGAGACAAGGCACCAGATTTGGGAAGGGTAGAGGAGGAGGTGTGGGCTGACATAGAATACACCCCACACCACAGCGAGGTCACTTGCCTGCCAGCTATCAGAAATCCGTGCTTCCCACTGCATCCCCTCTCCCCCTATGCCATGCTAGAGTGCCAGACCTGAGACTGCCGGCCATCCGAGAGGGATGTCCTCAGCATTTGTGGCAAGCTGACCCTGCCCTGGCCTGCCTAAACTCTGGAGGTACTACATTCCTGTGGAGCAGCTGCCAGGACTGCCAGCCCTCTGGAAAAGGACCTCAGCCCAGAAAAGCTAGAACAAGTTCGCCCAGCCATGCAAAATCTGCCTGCATTCTAAGGTGGTCCTGCCAATCCCAGCTGCCCTGGGGAAGAGCCCAGTGGGTTCTCAGCATCCCAGCTAGCCGCTCCCACCCTTGGGGGGTTCTGCACTCCTGTGCTATAGCTTCCCAGTAGTGTCAGCCCCCTGCAAGAGCCCCCACCATCCAGAAAGCTAGAACAACCTTGACCTGGCTGTGCAAAATCTGCCTCCATTCTGAGATGGTCCTCCCAATTCAGCAGCCCTGGGGAAGTGCCCCTTAGTTTCTCAGTGGCCCAGCAAGCCACGCCCACATTCAGGGGGTGCTGCACTCCTGAGGAAGAACTGGCCCACACTGGCAGCCCCCTGCAAGAACACCCACAGCTCAGAAAATCTAGAAAAGCTCAGCCCAGCCATGCAAAATCTTCCTCCATTCCGAGGAGGTCCTGCTAATTCAGCTGACCTGGGGAAGAGCCCCTTGGTTTCTCAGCAGCCCAGCTAGCTGATCTCATCCTTGGGGGTTCTGCACTCCTGTGGAACTGCTACCCAGCACTGCCAGCCACCTGCAAGAGACCCTATAGCCCAGAAAATCTAGACCAAGCTCGTCTTGGATGTGAAAAATCTGCCTCTATTCTGAGGTGGTCCTTCCAATTCAGCAGACCTGGGAAAGAGCCCCTTGGGTTCTTAGGGGCCCAGAATACTGCTCCCACTCTCATGGGTGCAGCACCATTGTGGAACAGCCGCTCAGCACCACCAGCTGCCTGGAAGAGCCCACAGCCCTAGAACATCAGAGAGAGACCTACCCAGCCATGTGAAACCTTCTTGCATTGTGGTGAAGAGCTCCAAGTCAGGTCTGCCATCAGAAAGTCCTCCTTTGCTTCAGAGAGACACTGTCAGCCCTGCCCACCCTGAGGAAAAGCCATGCTGCCTCAAAGACCAACCAACCATGCCAGCCTTTGGGAAGCATTCCAAAGCAGTGCCAAGGCAAACCCTTTCCAGCAATGGGGAGTCAAGCTGTACCAAGAAAAAGAAAACAGGAAGCAAGATGAAGAAGCAGAGAAACCACCTGCAGTTAAACCAACAGGAGAACTCACCTAAAGCAATCAACAAGGAAACAAACTTCTGCAGTCTGACAGACTTGTATTTCAAAAGAGAAATAGTGAAAATACTGAAGGAATGAAGACAAGATATGAACCAGTCATGCAGATGTCCTCAGAATGGAACAAAAAAATATAAGGAAGAGTCTAGAAAACTACAAAATTCATTGGCAGAGATACGAACTGAACAAAAGGCAGTGAAAACCAGTATGAACAATACAGAAGGACAAATTAGTGATGGGGAAGATAGAATAATGGAAATCACACAATCAGGTCAGCAGACAGAAAACCAAATCAAAAAAGAGGAAAGCCAATACAAGAGACTTATGGGATAATATAAAGTGGACCAATCTACACATCATAGGAATTACACAAGGAGTAGAAAAAGATAAGGGGATGGAATATATATTTGAAGAAATTATCGCTGGAAACTTCCCAATCATAAAGGACACTGAATTCAAGATACAGAAAGCACAGAGATCTGAAAACTAGTTGAACCCAAATAGACACACACCAAAACACATTTTAAGAAAAATGGCAAAAATTAGTGATAAAGAGAGGATCCTAAAGGCAGCAAGAGAAAAGCAGAATGTTACATACAAGGGGGGGGGCCTAACGCTCAAAGGCTTCAAGCAATATTGCAAAGCCACAGTCATCAAAACAGTGTGGTACTGGTATCAAAACAGACACACAGACAAATGGAACAGAATAGAGAACCTGGAAATAAACCCTGACACCTATGGGCAATTCATCTTTGACAAGGGAGGCAAGAACATAAAATGGGAAAAAGAAAGTCTATTCAGCAAGCATTGCTGGGAAACATGGACAGCTGCATGCAAATCAATGAAACGAGAACACACCCTCACACCATGCACCAAAATAAACTCCAAGTGGCTGACAGACTGAAATAGAAGACAGGACACCATCAAACTCCTAGAAGAGAATATAGGCAAAACACTCTCTGACATCAACCTCATGAATATTTTCTCAGCTCATTCTCCCAAGGCAACAGAAATAAGAGCAGAATTAACCCAAAGGGACCTAACCAAACTCTTTGTTTACTTCTTTATTGGCTGCTCCATGGTATAGAGTACAGGAAAAGTGATTTTACCTTCACCCTGAAACTTCCTGAGCCTGGTACTGAAACGAGGATCTTTACACCTGTCACTGTGTCATCACTCTCCTGGCCTCCTCTTTTCACCTTGCTAAGTTACCTCTTCGTTTGTAGAATCCCCTTCCCATGCACATTCTCTCTGCAAGTTAAACTGTACACATCTGGATAAATATAACTAAAGACAGAACCTATATGGAAGACGGCGGAATAGAAGGACTGGAGTTCAACTTATCTCCTAAAAACAACAAAGTTCACAACTAAAGACTGAGCATTCTTCACCCAAATGGGCTGGAAACAATAAAAAAGACATCCTACTCCAGAAGAAAAAGAGGAGTCCACATCAAGAGGTAGGAGGGGTAATTTCATGATATAAACAACCCCATACCTCCGGGGGGGGGAAGCTCCTCAGACTGGAAACTAACCGGCCCACAGAGACTCACCTACAGGAGGGAGAGTTCTGAGCCCCACATCAAACTCTCCCATGTGGGGATCTGGCACGGGGAGAAAGAGTCCCTGGAGTATCTGGCATTGAAGGCCAGTGGGGCTTGTGTGCAGGAGCTCCACAGAACTGCAGGAAACGGAGACCCCATTCTTCAAAGGCGCACACAAACTTCCACATGCACTGGGTCCCAGAGCAAAGCACAGTGTCCATGGGAGTCTGGGTCAACCTTGACCACAGTACTTGGAGGACATCCTGGGAAAACAGGGGTGAACGTGGCTTGTTGTGAGGGAAGGACATTGAAAGCAACATTCTTGGGAATATTCAGCAGCCACACGTTTCTCTGGAGGTGGCCATTTTGGGAAAATTACAGGCCCCACCAGTCAGTCAGCTGCTGAGGGGCCCCAGGACAAACAACAACCCAGGTGGGATCACAACCCTGCCCCTCAGTATACAGCCTACCTAAAGACCCCTCAGGCACACAGCTGCCTCTAATCCCATCTAGACACTAAGCCCCACCCACCAGAGGGATTAGAATCGGCTCCACCTACCAGGGGACAGGCATCAGCCCCTTCCATCAGAAAGCCTACAGCAAGCTCCCAAACTGATTCCAGCCACAGGGGGGGCATACATCAGAAGTAAGAGAGGTTACAACTCTGTTATCTATAAGAAGGTCGCCACACCAAGAACCTATAAACATGAAAAGACAGAGAACTATAACTCAGATGAGGGAGAAAGGGAAAACCCCAGAAAAACAGCTAGGCCATGAGGAGATTCTCAGCCTCCAGGAGAAAGACTTTATAGAGAGTTGATGCGGAAGATAATGCCAGACATTGGAAATAAACTGGAGGCCAAGTTGGATAACTTACAGGAAACACTGTCCAAAGAGATGCAAGATATAAATCTTAAACAAGAAGAGATGCAAAATACAACACCTGAAATAAAAAATTCACTCGAAGCAGCTAACAGCAGAATCCTGGAGGCCGAAGAATGAATAAGAAAGGTGGAGGACAGATCATTGGAAATTACGGATGTAGAACAGAAAAGAGAAAAAAGATTGAAAACAAACGAAGAGAGTCTCAGAGAACTCTGGGACAACATTAGAGGCACCAACATCCCTATTAGAGGGGTGCCAGAGGAGAAGAGAGAGAGAAGGCGACAGAAAAAAATATTCCAAGAGATAATAGCCAAAACCTCCGCTAACATGGGGAAGGAATCGCTCACTCAAATCCAGGAAGCACAACGAGTACCATATAAAATAAACCCAAGGAGACACACCCCAAGACACATATCAATCAAACTGACCCAAATTAAAGACAAAGAGAAAATCTTGACAGCAGCTAGGGAAATGAAACACATAGCATACAGGGAAACCCAACAAGGGTATCGGCAGATTTTTCAACAGAAACTCTGCAGGCCCAGAAGGGAGTGGCACGATGTACTTAACATGATGAAAGGAAAAAACCTCCAACCAAGATTCCTCTACCCATCAAGGCTCTCGTTCAGATTTGAAGGAGAAAGCAAAACCTTCACAGATAAGCCAAAGCTGAGAGAATTCAGCGACACGAAACCAGCCTTACAACAAACACTAGAGGAAATTCTATAGGCGGAAAAGAACAAGAGAAGACGGGAAGAAAAAAGAGCAGCAAAAACAAATCCAAAGTAATTAATAAAATGGCAATAAGAACATACATATCAATAATCACCTGTAATGTGAATGGACTAAATCCCCCAGCCAAAAGACGTAGATGGGCTGAATGGATACAAAAACAAGACCCGTATATATGCTGTCATCAAGAGACCCATAGGGACACACACAAATTGAAAGGGAGAGGATGGAAGAAACTATTTCATGCAAACAGGGATCAACAGAAAGCTGGAGGAGCAAGACTGATATCAGACTTTAAAATGAAGAATACTTTCAGGGACAAAGAAGGCCAATTACATAATGACCAAAGGATCAATCCATGAAGATGATATAACAATTTTAAATATCTATGCACCCAACGCAGGTTCACCACTATATATAAGGCAACTGCTAACAACCTTAAAAGGACAAACGGTCAATAACACAATCATCGTGGGGGACTTGAACACCCCACTTACAGCAATGCACAGATCAACCAGACAGAAAATCAATAAGGAAACACAGGTCCTGAATGATGCATTAAACAAGATGGACTTAAGAGACATTTATAGGACATTTTATCCAAAAGCAATGGAATACACATTCTTCTCAAGTGCACATGGAACAGTCTCTAACATGGATCACATCCTGGGCTACAAATCCAACCTCGGTAACTTCAAGAAAATCGAAATCACATCAAGCATCTTATCTGACAACAACGCTATACGGCCGGAAATCAACAACAAGCAAAAAACTGCAAAAAACGAAAACACATGGAGGCGAAACAACATGCTACTCAACAAGCAATGGATCACTGAAGCAATCAAAGAGAAAATTGAAAGTTACCGGCAGCAAATGACAACAAGATACAACACTCCAAAACCCTTGGGATGCAGCAAAAGCTGATCTAAGAGGAAAGTTTATATCAAAACAAGCCCACCTCAGGAAACAAGAAAAAGCTCAAATAAACAAGACAGCTTTACATCTGAAGCAGCTAGAGCAAGAAGAACAGACAAGACCTAAAGTTAGTAGAAGGAAGGAAATCATAATGAGCAGAGCAGAAATCAATGAAATAGAAACAAAGAAACCCATCGAAAAGATGAATGAAACGAAAAGCTGGTTCTTTGAAAAGATCAACAAAATTGACAACCCCCTAGCCAGACTTATCAAGCAAAAAAGAGAGAGGATTCAAATCAATCAAATTAGAAATGAAAAAGGACATGTAACACGGGCATCACAGAAATACAAAAGATCCTAAGAGACTACTATATGCAACTATATGCCAATAAAATGGAAAAACTAGAAGAAATGGGAAAATTCTTAGAAAAGAACGATCTTCCAAGACTAAACCAAGATGAAGTAGAAAAGACAAATGGACCAATCGCAAGAACTGAAATTGAAACGGTGATTTAAAAACTTCCAACCAACAAAAGTCCAGGGCCAGATGGCTTCACAGACGAATTCTATCAAACATTTAGAGAAGAGCTAACACCTCTCCTTCTGAATCTATTTCCAAAAATTCCAGAAGAAGGGATACTCCCAAACTCATTCTATCAGGCCACTATCACCCTGATACCACAACCAGACAAAGACACCACAAAAAAAGACAACTACACGCCAATTTCACTGATGAACATCAATGCAAAAATCCTCCACAACATACTAGCAAACCGCATCCAACAATACATTCAAAGGATTGGACATCATGATCAAGTGGGATTTATCCCAGGGATGCAAGGGCTCCTCAATATCCTCAAATCCATCAGGTGATACACCACATTCACAAACTGAAGAAGAAAAACCATACGATCCTCCCAACAGATGTGGAAATAAAGCCTTTGACAAAATCCAACACCCATTTCTGATAAAAAAAAAACCCTTCAGAAAGTGGGCATAACAGGAACCTACCTCAACATGATAAAGGCCATATATGACAAACCCACAGCAAACATCATTCTCAATGGCGAAAAGCTGAAAGAATTCCCGTTGAGATCAGGAACAAGACAAGGATGTCCGCTCTCACCACTACTCTTCAACATTGTTCGGGAAGGCCTAGCCACAGCCATCAGAGAAATAAAAGAAATAAAAGGAATCCAAATTGGAAAGGAAGAAGTGAAACTATCCCTATTTGCAGATGACATGATACTATACCTAGAGAATCCTCAAGACTCTACCAGAAAACTGTTAGAGCTCATCCACCAAATTGGCAAAGTCGCAGGATACAAAATCAATACACAGAAATTGATGACCTTTCTATACACTAACAATGAAAGAGAAGAAAGAGAAATTAGGGAAGCAATCCCATTTACCATCGCATCCAAAAGAAAAATAATACCTAGGAGTAAACCTACCTAAAGAGGCAAAAGACCTGTATAAGCCATGGATGAAAGAAATCAAAGATGACACCAATAGATGGAAAGATATACCATGCTCGTGGATTGGAAGAGTTAATATTATCAAAATCACCATACTACCTAAGGCAATCTACAGATTCAATGCAATCCCTATCAAATCACCAAGGACAGTTTTCACGGAACTCGACCAAAATGTTTTAAAGTTTCTTTGGAAGCACAAAAGACCCACACTAGCCAAAGACATCCTGAAAAAGAACAATGGAGCTGGAAGAATCAGCCTCCCGGACTTCAGACTCTACTACAAAGCAACAATCATCAAAACCGCATAGTACTGTCACAAAGACAGAAATAGAGATCACTGGAACAGGGGAGAAAGCCCAGAGGTAAACCCACACACCTACAGCCAACTCATCTATGACAAAGGAGGCAAGAATATACAATGGAGAAAGGACAGCTGGTTCCGTAAGTGGTGCTGGGAAAACAGGACAGCCACATGGAAAAGGATGAAAAGAGAACACTCCCTAACACCATACACAAAAATGAACTCCACATGGATGAAAGATGCAGATATAAGACCAGACACTATCAGACTCCTGGAGGAAAACATAGGCCAAACACTCTGATATAAACGGTAGCAACATCTTCTCGGATCCACCTCTCACAGTATTGACAACACAAACAAAAAGGTACAAATGGGACCTAATCAAACTTCAACGCTTCTGCACAGCAAAGGAAACCCTAAACAAAACAAAAAAGACAACCCACAGAATGGGAGAAAATCTTTGCAAGTGAAGGGACTGACAAGGCATTCATGCCCAAAATTTATAAACACCTTCTGCAGCTCCACACCCACAAAACAAACAACCCCATCGAAAAACGGGAAGAAGATCTAAACAGACAGTTCTCCAAAGAAGACATACAGATGGCCAAGAAACACATGAAAGGATGTTCAACATCACTCATTATTAGAGAGATGCAAATCGAAACCTCTCTGAGGTACCACCTTACACCAGCCAGAATGGCCATCATCCAAAATCTACAAACAATCAGTGCTGGAGAGGGTGTGGAGAAAAAGGAACCCTAGTACACTGTTGGTGGGATTGTCAGTTGGTGCAACCACTGTGGGAAGCAGTATGGAGAGTGCTCAGAAAAGTAAACACAGAACTCCCATTGGATCCAGCAATCCCACTCCTGGGCATCTACCCAAAAAAGCCATGACTCACAAAGACATATGCACTCCAATGTTCATTGCAGCACTATTTTCAATAGCCAAGACATGGAAACAACCTAAATGTCCATCAACAGAGAAGTGGATCAAGAAGATGTGGTACATATACACAATGGAATATTACTCAGCCTTTAAAAGGAGCAAAACACTGGCATTTTTTTGCAACATGGATGGACCTAGAAACGATCATGCTAAGTGAAGTCAGCCATACAATGAGACACCAACAACAAATGCTTTCACTGATCTGTGGAATCTGAAAAAAGGATAGACTGAACTTCTCTGCAGAAGAGATGCTGACTCACAGACATTGAAAAAAATTGTGGTCTCTGGAGGAGACAGTTTGGTGGGTGGTGGGATGTGCTTGGGCTTTGGGATGGAAATCCTGTGGATTCAGATTGTTATGATCATTATACAACTACAGATGTGATAAATTCCTTTGAGAAATATATGTGTGTGTGTATGTGTACACACATATATATGATTAAAGACAATATTACCATCCAATTTAGGAAAGCTTCACATGACTAAGAGAAAGGAAACCACTGTGCATCAATGCTAAATAGTAAAGAGATGCAAAGCCCAAACTAAATCTCATTCGTTATACAGGTAAGTTCATACAACATATTAAAGGCATCTTTTCAAGGTAAAACTTTTCACTCTCTCCTATGGTTGTGATTCAAGGTAGAGTTTGCAATTTGGAGCTCAGAGACACCTGAATTAGGCTCTCTTCCCCTGATAGCCACAAAGGTGACTTCTTTCATATATGATCCAGCCATTCTAGCACCCCAAAATTCTCAGCCACGGTTTAATGACGCATTTTAAATTCTTAACATGAACTCCTATTTTTTTCACATATACATAATATATTATCAGCCAATCCCCCACAAAATCTGCATGTGTAAATCTAAGGGGATGTCCTGTAAAGAAAATAGACACTAACATTCTCCAAAAAAAAAAAAAAAAAATCAGAAGTAATCACTGTCAAATTTCATGAAACTTTATTTCGTGGAGTCTGTCTTCACGAAATGTTTAATGAAAGGAAAATTCACGACCATTTGTTAATACAAAGCATTCTGACTTAAGAACTGCATTACACTAAGACATAGTGCCAAACTAGACACTCTTTCTAGTTGTGAAAATATTCCGTCCTTAAATGTGATAAATATGGAAAGCATCATGTATTTTTGACACATATTAAATATTTACCAAAGCTGGAATGGGAAACCACTCACAACATTTTTGTAATACTTCTTTCAGCCATGAAGCCACAGAAATTCTTACCAAACATGAGGTCTCATTGTGCAAAGGAGCAGCTTGTTATCCCATATTAAGACCACTTCATAAAATCTAGGTCCTATTTTATGTTGATACTCCTATATTTCTGGACTCCTACACAGTAATGTTCAGAAAACCAGATCAATGCACCCAAACTGCTGAGACCCTTATATTTTCCAAATAAGAACCAACTCTCTGGAACAATGATGGCCCTGATTATCTTTTGGCTTTGTTGGTTTCACCCCACACCATACCTTGGCAAATTCTCACCCTCTCCACCTACCCCTCCATGACCCTATCTTGGAACATTCTCACCCTTTCCTCATATGCATCTTTTATAGCCTGAGGCTAAGCCTGACACTGGTTACCTCAGCCACAAGCCCCTAGGAAACCTGCAACCCCATAATGCCAGGAAGGCCTAGCCTTCTCACACATCCCCTGGCCATTTCCTGGTCACAAAACCTATGGGAAACCTCAATGCTCCTGACTCTATGCCCTTGTTACTTCCTCACCAAAACCCCGCCGCCTATTTCCTGTTCTAACAAAAGAAAAAAAAAAGACTATGATTCCATGTAATCTTGGATTATATCCTTTGGCTCTTTCAAGAATGGCAAGTTTCCTCTTACACACATACAAGTCGTTTTTCTTATAAACTCTCTTGTTATGACTTATCTCCTACTTGTTGTATTTCCTTAATGGTATGGGCCTTACATAAACACAAAATCTCTACTTCATGAATGCTTAGCATATATTGATAGACATACCAACAAGAATCGTATTTGCTGTGCTAATATGACTATGAAAATGTGAGGTTCCCAGCAGCGTGGAGACAGACCCCCATTGATCCCATATATGGCTGTTCAACTTGGAGACCTGCTATGGACAACCTCTCCCAGAATTGGATGCTCCGTTTGAGCAGCAAGAACCAACGGACTGAGGAAAACACCTGGAGGCATACGTTAACTTCTATAGTGATGAACTGCTCTCTGTCATGGGACTTGACCCCCTACTCCTCCCTTGACCTTCCCCTCCTCTTTCTTCATTGTTCCCATCAAAGATCCTGGCGTGAACTCCCACCGCAGATTCCTGCCACAGATCCTTTATAAGCCTAGCCCCTCCTCACAGTCAAGGCTGGTGCCCGCCTGAGCCATTAATAAATCTCTCCTGTTTATCAAATGCCCTTGCCCACTCCTCCCTCAGCAAACTTCACATATGGTGCTAAACCCCAAGCGGGCATGATACGAGAATGGGAATCAGATCAGTGGGGCCCCAAACTCCTGGGTTTGAAAGCCAGAGAGCAGCAGGCAGGGGCAGCTCTTCCTGGCTTAACCTCTGGAACCCACCCAGGTTTGGGTCCCTGATCCAGGCACCTCTGCACCAGTCCTCTCCTGCTCAGCCAGGCAGGAACCCCTAACGGGGAATTCCACCTTTCCATGACTGATTCTGCATCCAGCACTTACCTTCTTATACTTGGATGAGAAAATATCACTTTTCTGGGTCTCCTGTCAGCATGGCTCTTGGGCCCCAGTTCCTCTGGCACATCAGAGTACAACCTTCTGCAACAAAGCATCACCCTAGGTTTGTAGAATGCATAGACACTTGGCCCCATCCCTCTCATCTGGGGACACCCACATCAGTGCAAAACCTCTCTCTCTGTCCCTCAGCATCCACTATCCAGACTTTAGAGACACTCAGCCTAAGAAGTGGCACTCCCTAAGGTGGCCCCTTCCTTAGCCCACGTCCCCTCTTAGTCCTCATCATGGTGAAGAAGCCCTCCACTCCTCCACAGAACACACCTCTTGGTTGCCTCTTACGGAATTTAGGTATTCCTAAGAGGAAATGTTACGTCCAAGCATCTTTACTTCTTCTGTAACTCCGTGTGCACAGGATAAACATTAGCTAATGGCTCTCAATGCTCCCAAAATGCCACTTTCAATTTTTTTCTATAGTGATGTTGTATTTGTTTTTCCATTATAGCTGGTCCACCGTGTTCTGTTCATGTTCTGCTTCATCACTGTACAGAGTGGTGAGCCCCTTCCACATGCATGTATGCATTCTTTTTTCTCCCTTTATCATGCTCCACCCTGAGGGACCAGACAGATTTCCTAGGGCTACACAGCAAGATCCCTTTGCTAATCCAATCCAAAGGCACTAGAAGGCATCTATTAACCCCAAGCACCCCATCCATCCCACTCCCTCCCTCTCCCTCTCCCCCTTGGCAACCACAAGTCCACATTCAATGTAAATAGCTTGAGTGACCTCAATAACATTTGTCACTGTAATGACGAGTGGAATGAAAGGCGCTGTCAGCCCACAGGCCTCCCTCTGTTCTCCCTGTTTCACATTTCAAATTCTTCTCCATCATTCATGTCATATTCCCTCTCATTCTGACAGCTCCTGCTTTGATCCTGCAGACCAATCTTCTCCACAATACAAATCTCTCCATGCCTCCAGCTCCCCCCCAACACAAAATCCTCCACTCCCCTACCCAAGTTGTCCTCAGCTTCTCCCCATCCTAACCCCTCTCTCTCTCTCCTCCTCATTCACAGTTCTGTACCCAGCTTCCTCCTTCTCCAAACACCTCCCAACCAGCTCCTTTGGTCCCTTGAGGGGGAGTTGCCAGCACTGGAGGGATTGTCCAGGTCCATGTCCCTATTTCCATGTCCAACCCCTCCCACTTAAATTGAAAAACAAAAAGATGAGACTCCTTCTCTTCTGATCCCTCCATCTACATTTAAGGAATTTGAACAAATCACTCAGTACTGTGACCTTACCTGCCATGGTGTTGATGTCGCCTTATCCTTCCTCCTCGACCTTGCGGAAAGGGAAAGGGTCTGCTTAGCCACTCAGGCCCACACAGATGACCTCTGCTGGCAAAACAAGAACCAAAGAGTGCGGGCGGTAGCAGTCCCAAGACAGGATCCAAACTGGGACTCTCCAGTCGATTCCCAGGCCTTCAGACACCAGAGTCACATGGTAACTTGTCTCATAGGAGGACTATGTGAAGCAGGTCTTAACTAAAAAAAGAAGAAGAAATTCATCAAAGCCCACATGAAAAACCTGCTCTCCTTCCTGATTAACAGAGGCACTTCAAAAAGATACATAGTTAGACCTTTCCCATTTGGAGGGAATCTTTCCTTCCACACTCCCTTCATCTCTCAGTCTGTCCCTGACATAAGGCACAGATTACAAAAGTGGGAGGATGGGCCTCAAACCCCTCAGCAGGATGTCCTCACCCTCACCTTCAAGGTCTTTAATAATCAGCATAAAGAGGCTGAAAGCCAACACTTAAAAAGAGATCGGGCTAAATACAAAATGCAGGCAACTGCCATTCAGGGCTCCCCCAAATATCAGCTCTCTCCCCTGGACAATGGCTCTAAGGCACTCCAGGCCCCTGCTGCAGGTGTGATAAGAGAGGCCACAGGAAACCTCTCAGGGGAGGGCCACACCCCTCCCTGCAGAGAGACCAGAATCCTTGGACCTCAACAGGCCAAGCCACCTTGGCAGGATCACAGAAGACTGAGGGTGCCCTGGAAACCCCTGGATCCCGGACCCACAACTACTCCTTGGGTGAAGCACCAGGTAACTCTGCTAGTTGTAGGTAAGCTGGTATCCTTTCTTATCAACACAGGGGCCACTTACTCAGCACAACCTGAATTAACAGGTCACAAACACCCCTCTCAAGTCTCTATTGTGCATGTTGGTGGTCTCATCTCCAAACCCTTACCAAAGCCCCTTCTAACCTGCACCTCAGCAGGGACACCCTTTAGCTGTTCTTTCCTGATATTAACCAAGTGCCCAGCCCCAACTCTTGGCAGAGATATTTTATCTAATTTCAGAGCCTCCCTCAGACTTCTCACTCCTGTCTCTCTTTCCGAGCCCTCTCTCCTCCCCCTTGCTCATCTAGAACATGATAAGCTACCTCTCCCAGCCTCCGTTCTTTTGCCCTGGGTGTGGGATACCTCCACCCATTCCATAGCTCAGCAGCTTGCTCCCATTCAAACTGAGTTAAAAGACCAGTCTGCAAACCTCTGCCAACCTCAATACAGGCCCCTGACCGAAGTCACTAATGGAATCGTAGGCATAACCAGGGTCCATGTCCCCTTCCCATGTCTGACCCGAACACTAAACTAATCCAGACCCGGGGACCAGTGAAGGGCATGCCATTCGTGCAGTCCCTTTTATCAGCCAGGCTTCCCCTGACAGACACATCTACAAATATCAGGACAGGGCCCACAAACTCCAGGCCTGGACTAATTGACAGGGCCTTTAAGACTCAGGGAAGAGGCTCCTAAGTTCTGAGGGAAATGTTTTCTGCCCTTAAGGAGACAAAGTCATCCCAAGAGAAATTTGCCTGTGTCCTTGAGATGCAGGTGTTCTGCCTGGACATCTGGAAGCCTTAGCTCCACCATCTTTCTGAAATAGAAATTTCAGGAATAGGGGTACATTTTGCAAGTTGAATTCTTAGGGTCAAGGAGAAATCGTATGTCTTTTTCTGTAAACATTATTAAAAGATGTTTAGCCACCTAGACAAGTGACCTTGATTTGTTCCATCTTTCAGGAACCCAATTTGAAGCCAGTGTCTCTTGTAGCTGATGGGTTTCACACAGGTGTACCTTATTCATGGCTGAGACTTTGGAATGGGAAATCTGAGCTTCCTGTTTTGTATGTATCATTGTTTGTGTTGTGCATGTATGGCCTTGCCAAAATTACTTCATCAAAAAGCTCTACTTAATTGGCTTGAAGGAAATTAAGCTCTTATACAAACTCCCAAAGTACATAAGGTAAGGTAATTTTAGATTCACATGAACTGGAAAATATTCCGTGTTAAATTAACATCTGATATTAAAGTTAAGTATGTTGATCTAACTTATATGGGCATGTCTTCAGAGTCATTGGCAGAAGCTTTTCTTATTGCACCTAGGTTTGATAAAAGTCAAATCGGATGCTGAGGCTTCAGTTACTAAGAAGGGACAGCAACATCACCTAAGACTTTTATCGGTGTTTTGGTGCTTTGCTGTGATGTTCTGTACCAGGAAACACATACTTTTTTAGAAATGATAAAAAGTCCATCCAGAGAAGTAGACGTTGTGTTTTCAGTAAAGAAGGAAGGAGGAATGGAATTGCATTTTATTAAGGGAACAGAAAGTAAGTCTGTCGTGTAGCTTGTTATTTTGAATGGAAAGGTAGCAGATAGAAAAATACAGACACACAAAGTGATGGAAGATTTCTGCGAAGTGGACACTAGACAGGATTTTCAAGCTTGGTCGGGACTACTTTATTTTTTAAAGTTAAAAAATAAACTGACTTTAAAGGTAAGCTCGTGTAAAACTTGAATTAGGTTTCTGCCTCTCTGCTAAAAGAAAGGTTTCTGAACCTTCTTAACCTTACCTTGTTCATACTCTTGATAACAGGTTACATGAATCGATTGGCCTTTAATTTGTATTTGCTTTTGAAATCCTTTGTTACGTTGGTTGAGTGACTAGGTAATGTTTTACAATAAAGTGAGATTCTACTTGGCCAGGTGTTTAAAATTTGCATTCTCTCTCTCTCTGTGTGTGTGTGTGTGTGTGTATTTGCAAATTTCCTAAGTGTAAATTACCGTGTTACAGGGGAGAAATTGTCGGATGGAAGGTATGAACCCAATCTATAAAGATATAGCTCACAACTTACTCCCTCCTTCTCAGACATTTGCCAACCTGATGACCTTGCAGCATGGGAAAAGTGTGCCCCTAAATCAGAGGAGGGAAGATAGGTAAGCAACAGCTGTGAATTCAAGAGCCATGACTGTGGGAAATCCAAGAGGCAGCTTGGTTCTTCCTGGCTCCCCAGAAAACCCATTAATGAAAAGAAATGCTTTGAAAATATGTTCTCCATTTGGGGTATTCCTTCTACAGGTCTAGGTTGACAATATCTGGTGAAAATGAGGATCATTTTAGAGACAATCTTGTGACTCACACTCTAGTTCTGTGTTTTGAGGTTAGGGTTCACTTTCTAAAACTCACTTCCCAAATAGTTCTTTGAGGCTGTGTTACAATATTTCAATGTTTAAGGGGGTTACTAAGAACATAGTCTCAGCATGGGAAGCTGAGTGCTGCAATCTGTCTCTGCGAGAATATCTGATGCCCCACGATAACCAGGGGGTTATACATTCTGGGAAAGTATCATTTAAAGGGTTGTCTCCAGCCTAGATGGAAGGTCTCTTATCGGGAATACTTAAGTACCATATGCACAAGCAAAGTGAATAAAATAACTCTGAAAATCTCTAGTTCCCTCTTAAGAAGGACATCCACATTGCACTGGTCTACAGAGAGAACTACTGACATCAAACTCACCCTAAAACAAGGCCCTAATAACAAAAACACCAATGCCTGGACAAAAAGAAGTCACCATCAGAAGGAGACCACTATGCCAAGAGTCCCCCCCCCCCCGACCACATGGTCATTTGTTGACCTTCTCATCTACCTTGGTGGGTTTCTCCCCTCCAAGGCTCTTCTCAGTGATGTTCCTAGGTGGGATCCCCTCACCTGTTCAACTAATACCTGCTCTCACAAGGGCACAATTATGTTTCCTTCAACTGTTACTCAAGCTCAATCAGCAAGTAAGACTTCAGCCAAGTGACATAACTCTTCTGGGCTACATTAATCGAAATTTAAAGGCTCCCTTGTGTTGGGAATGTTTAAACTATCTAGGGATAACCAGCCTAAGAACACTGGGGAATACAGCTGAGTGGACAAGCCAGAATAAAATTTCCTTTAAAGAGAAGGAACAGACTAATCCAGCTGAACAGCGATAAAACAGGGCTGTTTTGTGTGAAGCTTTTCAATTTTCATTTATGACTTTATGAATACTGCTTTCCACATTTTTTTAAGAGGCCACAAATATTTTCTTATGTTTTTCCACTCCTTACCAGAATCGGTTAATTTGTTTTTATTGACACAAATATATTGTTATATTTCCTACTGCACAGCATGGTGAGCCAGGTACACAGACATGTTTACATTATTTTCTCACATTATCATGCTCCATCACAAGTGAGGAGACATAGTTCCCAGGGCTACACAGCAGGATCTCACTGCTTATCCATTCCGAAGGCAGGAGACTGCATCAATCAACCCCAAGCTCCCACTCAATCCCACTCTGTCCCAGTCCCCCTCCCCCTGGAAACCACAAGTCTATTCTCAAATTCCATGTTTTTCTCTTCTGTGGAAAGCTTCACTTGTGCTCTAAAATAGACACCAGATATAAGTGTTATCATGTGGTGTTTGTCTTTCTCTTTCTGACTTCCTTCTCTCAGCATGAGAGTTTCTAGGTTTATGTTTTATTCACTGTCTTCACAAAATTGCTATTTCTTGCATTTCCAGAAGTGTAACTGAGTCACTGAAAATGATATGTGGTTCCATATGAGAGCATTGATCTCTCGATATGGGAACATGCAACAAGAGGGAATGTTTTCCAGGACCATAATAGACGAGGAAGATGGGTGGTCCAGAGACCTTTGGCTACTCCTAGTATGGCCTTGTCCAGGACTAGCACATTTAATGGCCTATCTGTGACATCATTGCCAGACCTAGCAATGTTCATTGCTGGCACTGTGAGATGAAATGGTCATGAAATGCCTCCCCAAACTATGGCCAAATGTCCGACCATGGGGGAGTATGGCCAACTGTGACCTCAAGTTAGCACTTGCCTAGAGGCTCTCTGTGCAGGAAAACTTGAGGCACAGCAGCTGTTGACCTGCAGCACCTGCTGAGCAGAGCTCAGGGAGGCGACCAGGAGTGAGGCACAGGCCTTCAGACTGATTTCAGGTGAGGATCTCTATGGGCCCAAATTCTTGCATCTTCTCTCATCTAGAAATACAGAGATCACTGACCATGGCATCTGCATGGGCCAAAAGGGAGAAAAGGCAGAATGGAGTAGCTGTGGGTCAGACATCCAAGGAAGACTAGGAAATCTTATGGAAGTAATTTTAGGCAAGCCTTTGCATTGCCAAGAACGTAGGGTTTATGTGCCCTGTCAGACTTGATGACACCAGTTGTTCTCAAAGCAGCATCAGCTGGCAGCAGCAACCTTATATTTACAAGGTCTTCTCTTATAGCAACAGAAAGGAGACAACATGTATTATGACCAATAGTTCCTGTGATTTACGTGTAAATACCACATCACGTGTTAAAACCTACTCAGATAAAACTACACTCCTCCAACAATACCAGTATCAACTTACATCCCACACCCCTATTTAATCTTATTTTTCCTTTCTTCCCATCCTCTATGGTAGCATGTACCATGTCCATCCACAAGTACTCCTCACCCCAGGCCAGCAGGAAGCAGATAGAGAAGAGTAGACATTCATCCCTATCCCATATAATGGAAGGCTTGAATGAGAGGAGCCCTGGAGGATGGAGACAGACCGCCATACACCCCAACTATTGCTGCTCACCTGAGAGACTTGCTGTGGACACCCTTCCCAGAATGTGGATGTGCAAGTTGGGCAGCAAGAAACGAGGACCTGAGGGAAGCAACTGCCTGCACAGACTAACTGCCTACAAGGATTAGCTGTGCTCTGTCATGGGTCTTGAGTCCCTACACCTCCCTTGACCTTCCCTTTCTTCTCCATTTTCCCTGCCGCAAGGTCCCACCGTGGACTCCAACCACAGACTCCCACCACAGATGCTTTATAAGCCTAACACCTCCTTGCAGTCAAGGCTGATGCCATCTTGAGCTCCACCCAGCCCCCTCAGAGACCCTAATAAATCCCTCTTGTGCACTATTTGGTCTTGTGCATTCCTCCCTCAGCAACCTAACGGAAAATGTTTGGAATATTGTTTAACACACAGACTACTTACGTAGAATACACAGAAAACTCTATATAATAAAATCAGTGATACCAGATCACTGTCAGTTTTTAGCAATGGGAAGGTTTAGAGTATTCAGTTCAATGGCATACATAATCTTCAGAATGTGGTACGCCCATCAATTCCCCAGTTCTCATGGTCATCAATCCACAAGGAAATCTCAAACCCTATGGATGGTTCTTCCCCAAATTTCCTCTCCTACACAGGCAACCCTCAACCTTTTTTGTCTCTATGGCTATAGATATTTTGCTTGGTGCCCAGGGCCCTTCTATGTCTTGGTTAGTGATAAAGGTCGTGTTTTTGTTTTGTTTTGTTTTGTTTTTGATTGTGTATTTGTTTCTTTTTTTCTTTTCTTTTTGTCTTTTTATTTTGTGGACTGTACCTGGGGCATGCAGAAGTTCCCAGGCCAGGGATTGAACCCATAGCACAGCAGAGATCAGAACACTTTTGTAACAAGCTAGCCAACAGAGAACACTGGCTATGTTTTTCTGAATATAAATACTGCACAGATTCTAGTTATACACTCTCAAGAGCTGCATAACTTTCGTTTCACTTTGCCATTTTTTTTTCTTCCATTTACAAGGCCTTACCTAAGAGGCACAAGTGCGTATGTGCACAAGAGAGAACTTGCGTTTACTTCAGGGATGAAATGGATTTATTTATTTATGTGATTTTTTTATTAAAAAGATTCCATTGGAATGGGGTCTCATTTGCTGATCTCCTTTTTTTTTTCTCTCTTTGGGTTACTGTTTAAGTACGGAGCTCGTATTTTATGTTAACTGGGCTAATTTCATAGAGAAGTAAACCCTGACTGAAGGTTATGCTCAGATTGCTAGGAGACTTGTGTCTTGTGATGTCACAGCTACTCAGGCTGGCAACCACTGTGATGGATTGGATAGTTTATCTGTGTAGGCTTACCGAAGCAGCATTTAAAACTGCAGAGTTCAAAAGCCATGCAGGTGAGGAAAGTAGCTGAAGAAAAATTTATCTGAGATGGCACATGCTCCTTCAGAAATTCAAGGTGTGTCTCCTAAAGATGCACCAACTGGTTCAGAATCCTCCATTACATCTCCATGGTGTGATAACTCAATCACTGGGGACTTGGACTTGAGGTCTCAGAGTGAAGAAAAAGCTTTCCAGGCTTTGACTGAGGGCTCCCTGACGAAAGAGCCATGCCACACATTGTGTGCCTCTGAACCAGATGGAGATAATGATTTTCCTCCTCTGCCCTTTCCCAGAAAACTTTGGGAAATTGTTGAAAGTGATCGATTTAAGTCCATTTGGTGGGATGAAAATGGAACCTCGATCGTGATTAATGAAGAACGCTTCAAGAAAGAAGTTCTGGAGAGAAAGGCTCCCTTCAGAATATTTGAAACTGAGAGTATGAAAAGCTTAGTTCGACAGCTTAACCTTTATGGATTTACTAAGTTGCAAAGGAATTTTCAAAGACCTGCCTCACTAGCCAACATTCTGGCAGAAGATAATGAAGTCTCTGCTTGGAACAAGGTATTATGAAATGTCCAGTTACTATTTACAGAGGGACATCTGCAAATATGTTCATACATATAGGGTCATAGTAGACCTTGAAAGTGGGATGAAGTACTGCTATGCTTTTCAACTGAAGGCCACTTGGTCATAAAATATTTGGGGTGATAGAGAAATTTCCTAGCCACCTGGAGCCTTCTCGATGAACCTCACCCAATACAAGCCCCTGAACCTCATACTGTTACTGTAAATGCACCAGGCATTTTTATTTAAGGACCATAATTGCCTGTTCCCACTACATAAATTTTTGATAATGTTAATAATAGATGAGTATTATTTCCTGACATTAACTCTGTGTGATGAAACAAGTCAGATTTGTATGGATTCTTTGTCCTCGTATCTTTGTTTAAAAGGTCACTAAATACCTTTCTCTTTTGGTTTTAGCTGCAGTTCTACCATAATCCAAATTTTAAACGAGGCTGTCCCCATCTGTTGGTGAGGATGAAAAGAAGAGTCAGGGTGAAAAATGCTTCTCCAGTATCGGCTTCTCTACTTCAAGGTTGCAGCAAGAAGCGCTCTAGAACAGGGGGTGATGTGGATAACTATAATTCTGATGTGGCTGCACAAACTCGTGGAGAAGATGCATTTTCAACCTCTACAAACCTAAATGTGCCTTTAATAAGATGGCCTTCTATGAGCCAGAGAATTTCTAATACAACTACCCCAACTAGAAGTGGTCTTTCTTCTCCGTCATCACCATCATTCAGGCCACCAGGACAAATTGCCATGGCTCAACATGCTATTTTTAGTCAGTTGACCACGTTTCACATGCACTCACAAAGCAGCTACTCTCCAGCAAGTGGCCACATCGTGAATTTCATTACAACTACCACTTCCATTTCTCAGTACCACCGCATTTCTAACTTCCCAAGTGGTTATTTTGGACTGAGGGTGGAGCCTTCTCCTTTGCCAACCAGATTCCAGAATATATCACCAACTGAGGGGGCTCTGTCTAATCACCAACCAGCAGCCCATCCATGGTTCCCAATGCCAATGGCCATCGACACATCTGCTGCCTCGCTTTCAAGGCCATACCCTCAGTCCTCTTCCGTATCTGAACATCAACCTAATTACCACTGACCTATCAAAGGACTATAGGTTATGCAGGAGAGTGAAGATGAAAATTTATGCTGGCAAATGTCACCAAATTCCTGCAATTCTGTTATTTCAGCAATAAACTTGTATGTTCATCTTCATAGCTTCATCTTCTTTTTTTTTTTATTCAAATGCATCTCTTTCTTTAATTTTTCAAATTCTTTTTTTCTTTCCTTTTTTTTTTATTTTCCAACTCTACAGCAAGTGGGTCAGGTTATCCTTACATGTATATATTACAATTACATTTTTTTGTTTTGGACACAGTTAAGAGTAAAGGGATGCTGCATTTCTTTTTCTAAAATGATTTTTCCATCATAGCTTGTTAACTGTGTTCTATCAATTTCACACTGTGCCACAAAGTGGCCCAGTCACACACCCACCCACCCAAGACCCACACCCACACACATACATATCCTTTGTTTCACATTAAGCTGCATCAAAAGTGACTAGAGATAGTTCCCATTGCTATACAGCATGACCTCATTGCATACCCACTCCACATGCAATAGTTTGCATTTTCAACCCCCGAATCCCAGTCCATCACAATCCTGCACCCTCCCCCTTGGCAACCAAAACCCTGTTGTCCAAATGCATGGGTTTCTTTCCTGTGGAAAGTTTCAGTTGTGCCATATGTCACATTCCACACATAAGTGATGTCATATTGTGCTTGCCTTCCTCCTTCTGGCTTACTTCACTTAGTAGGAGAGTCTCCAGTTCCAGCCGTGTTGCTGCAAATGGCATTATTCTGTTCTTTTCTTATGGCTGAGTGGTGTTGCATTGTGTATATATACAACATCCCTTAATCCATTCTTTCCAACGGTCATTTAGGTTATTTCCATGTCTTGGCTCTTGGGAATAGTGCTGCAATGGACATACATGCGCATGTAACTTTTTCATGGAAAGTTTTTTTTTTTTTTTTTCTCCCCAGGTGTATGCCCAAGAGTGGGATTTCTGGGTCACATGCTACTTCTATATTTAGTTTTCTGAAGTGTTTCCATAGTGTTTTCCATAGTGGTTGTAACAATTTACATTCCTCCCACAGCGTAAGAGAGTTTTCTTTTCTCCATACCCTCTCTAGCCTTTTCTCATGTGTGGACTTGTTAATGATGACCATTCTGGCCGGTGTGAAGTGATACCTCATAGTAGTGTAGATTTGCATTTCTCTAATAAACAGTGATGTTGAGAATTTCTTTATGTGCTTGTTGGCCATCTGTATATTCTCTTTGGAGAAATGTCTATGCAGGTCTCTTTCCCATGTTGCCACTGGATTATTGGCTGTTTTGTTGTTGAGGTGTATAGGTTGTTTTTAGATTTTAGAGATTGCGACCTTATTAGCTGCATCATCTGAAATAATTGTCTCCCATTGCAGGTTGTCCTTTTGTCATTTTAATTGTTTTCAATGGCAGATTATTTTGCCGTTTTTTAATATTTGAAATGCTTGATAATTAGAGAGGAGCATTTGACATGTCTCCTAGCTGTAACTGTTTCAAAAAGGAAAATGGAACTAAGGAAATAGAGAATAGCTGTCAAGAGATTTCTGAAATAGTACAGGTTGTATTGAATGGGGGTCTCAATTATGATGGTTTGGAGAAAGGGGCAAATAAAAGTCAATTTGGAAAGGGAAAATACATAGTATTTACTTAGTGTTTTCTCAGCTGCATTATAGTCTATCTGTTACTTCAAATGGAACTTGGATATTAGTTGACACGATTGTCTTCATTGCAAAGAAAAAATAAATCAATAAATTCCATTGAGTTCCCATGATGGCAAAGAGGTTAACAAACCTAACTAGTGTCCATGAGGAAGCAGCTTCACCCTCTGCCCTCACTCTGTGGTTTAAAGCCCCAGCCTTGCTATGAGCTGTGATGTGAGTTAAAGATGTGGCTCAGTCCCAGCATTGCTATGGTGGATGTAGGCCAGCAGACAGAGCTCTGCTTTGACGCTGACTGGGATCACCCATATGCCACAGGGGTGGCCCTAAAAAGACAAAAAAAAAAGGTAAACAATTACTTAAAAAGTACATTTCACAGTCAAAGCAATAGCATATTTTAGCTTCCCCAGGAAGCATGACCATAATTTACACCATAACTGCAACAACAATATCCACATGACATCATCAGAGATTGCATCATGGTCACCACAGGGTGGTAGTTTATCAGTGAACCATTTACATAAAAAGAAAAGAAGAAGAAGAAGAAGAAAAATGGGGGTGTCATTTTCTCTCTAAAATCCTCAAACTGTTCTAGGTTATTTTTGCCTTTATCTCCACCCCTTTATATGTCCCGATTCACACTTAGAGGTTGCTTTCTTGTTTTACACAAAGACAGGCTTAGGCTTAAATACAAAGGCTGGCCTTTAACACCAAACCTCAGCCAGGTGAACAGGTCCCTTGAAGATATAGAATCTGTTTGACTTAGCAGCTTCTTATGTTTCTCTTTTACTGTCTTTCTGGAGTACATTCAGAAGAATTATTTTCAATCAAACCAAGAGTCACCTCAGAGCCATCCTTGGAGTAGAAAGGACCCCACTTTGTCTTAAAAAGCAATGTGCCATTGCTGCAGAGGGCAAAAGGAGGAGGGGCAGATGCTAATGGAATCTCCCTGCTCACACGTCCACAGACTTTCAGAGGGCAGGGTGCCCCTGGTGCAGGCTACAGGTGGCAAGAAGCCACTTGCTTGTGCTACAGCAGCCTGGGCACTTCTTGTGCTGGCTATGGGTGTCCAGATCCTTCTGGTGGGGGCTATGGGCATCAGGTGGGTAAGTGAGATGTGGTGCCTCTTGAGTAATCTATAGGCAGCAGGGACAAACCAAAGCAGTCATCTCAGAAACCACAGGGACTCAAGGCCTGCCACCAGTAGGGGTGTGAGATCAGGTCCAATCTGTGACCAAGTCACCTCAGAGGTCAGAAATCAGAGCGGGCACTACAACTGATCACCACCCAGTATTGCTGTCAACACCCTGGCCATATAACTGCCCTGCAACTGTCAGTGCCAAATGCTCTGACAGTTTCAGGGAAGAAGCACCCAGAAGGTTGAACACTGTCCTTTGCCAAGACCGTGTAACTAGGAGCAGTGGTGCACCACCTCCTGTGTGGGCTAAGAGGGACAGGCTGCTTCTTATAAGGGTCCTCAGCTGGGGGGGCAAACCCCCATGGTTATCTCCCACTCCAGAGGTGTGCATGGCCTGCTACCACTAGGGGTCCAGAAACAAGCACCGCTTGTGGCCCTAATCACCTCAGAGGGCACCTCAGAAGAGGTCATTGTGACAAAACATTACCTGTTTCTGCTCCAATTTCTCTGGGAATTCACAAACCATGCCACTGCCACTGCCACTGCCACTGCCACTGCAACTGCCGCTACCAAATGCTCTGGGCACCTCATGATTCTGCAAAAAGCTCATTATCATGCCCAAGGCTTTGAAACAAGGAGTAGCCTGTGCCACCTCCCTGCATGTACTTGCTGCTGCTAAGACCTCAGTAAGAAGGCACTGTCTACCAGCCCTACCCACTGCCTCCCTCTCCCTGGAAATACACTCTGCACCCTCGGGATAATGGCCTGCTCACTCCCAAGATTGAGCCAGCAAGAATGGAATCCTCCATGCCCCAAATAAATGGTAACACCCCACAAAATACAAAGGGTTGCTCTTGCCTAGAAGTAACCCTCCAAGACTAGAGTTTGGCTTCCCCAAACTCACAGAAAAAGAAAATCATAGACACGATGAAGAATCTCAGGAACAATTCCCATTTAAGGTACAGGAGATTTCATGTGAAGCAGAAACAATGCAACAGACCTCTGTAGGCCAAAAGACACTGAGTTCAAAAGGGGTAGAGTGAATATATACTGAAGGAATGAAGGCTGAATATCAGGGATTTACGAGCACATTACAAACAGTCATGTCAATTACTTTAGAGAGGAATGAGGAAATTTAGGGGAAAATAGGGAAAAATTAGAAAAGTCTTTTGCAGATAGCCAAACTGGGCTAAAGGCACTAAAAGGCAGAGTGAAGAGTGCAGAGGAATTAATTAGTGACATGGAAGATAGCATAATGGAAATCACCCAATCAGGACAGCAGGCAGAAAACCACATGAAAACACATGAAAGCAACATAAGAGATCTATGGGGTAGCATAACAGGGGTCCATCTATGCATAATAGCAATTCAAGAGGCAGAAGAAAAAGAAAAGTGGATTGGAAATATATTGGAAGAAATTATGTCTCAAAATTTTCCCAAACTAAAGGAAACAGGCATCAAAATACAGTAATCACAGAAGGCACAAAACAGGCTGAACACAAATATGCCCACACCTAGACCTACTATAATGGAAATGGCCAAAGATAAAGATAAAGAGAGGATTCTAAAGGCAGCAAGAGAAATACAACGCATTAACTATAAGAGAACCCCCAAATCACCTAATTTCCCTATAGAAACACTACAGGCCTGAGGAAATTGGCAAGCTATAATCAAAGTTCCAAAAGGAAAAACACTGAAGCCTAGAATACTCCTCCCAGAAAGACTATCATTTATTTATTTATTTATTCATTTATTTATTTATTCATTTATGTATGTTTTTATTTATTTATTGAGTATCATTTGAACTGGAAAGGGAAACAGAGAATTTCTCCAACAATCACAAGGTAAAAAAGTACACGAATACTAAACCCATTCTAAACAAATACTGAAATGGCTAGAAAAAGAAGAAGAAGAAGAAGAAGAAGAAAAAGAAGGAGAAGGAGAAGGATGGGGAGTGGGAGAGGGAGGGGTGGAGGAGGGAGAGAGGGTGGGGGAGGGGGAAGGAGAAGGAGAAGAAGAAGAAGGAGAAAGAGGAGGAAGAGGAGGAGAAAGAGAAGGAGAAGAAGACGAAGAAGAAGAAGAAGAAGAAGGAGAAGGAGAAATACAACAGAAGATATACAGATTGGAAAGCAGTCACTTAAGTAAGCCAGCATACATCACCCAAACAAACAAACAAACAAACAAAAATCTACTCTAAAAGTGATGAGAAACACAAGGAACACCAAAAGGACAAACACAAAGTTCTTGAAGAAATTCAAAAGCATAGAATGTAGCTAAGTAAGTATGAAAATATAGACACCTAATTTTAAATAATGTGTTTGAGCCTATATGACTACCAGGCTAAAGCAAGCAGAGGTAGGAAGTGGTTAACATACTTGAAAAACAGGGAAACCACAAATCAAAAGCAAACATTCCATTCATGAAAACTAAAACAAAATGTATCCAAGCATAAAATAAATGGAAATCATTAAAAAAAGAAAAAAGAAAAAGAAAAAAAAGAACCAAGGTAATACACCGAATCAACTGAAAAGCAAGGTTTAACATGGGAATAAATACATGTTTCTCAATAGTTACCTTAAGGGTCAAGGGACTGAGTACTCTGATCAATACACACAGAGCGGCAGATTGGATCAAAAAGCAAAAACACAACCTGCTGTCTGCAAGAGACTCCCTTTAGAGCAAAGAATACATATAGACTGAAAGTGAGAGAACGGGACATGATATTTCAATGGTCAAGACAGGAAAGCAAGAGCTGTGATACGCATAGTAGACAAAATAGACTTTGAAACAAACAAAGGCCATAGAGAAAGATAAAGAAGGACCCAATTTTAGAGAGCCCAGATGGTGAAAGAGTAGGGGGATTTGTTCACCTCTCCCACAGATGCAACAAAAAATACACATCTACATGTAAAATGACTCAGAACAGCAACTGAACGCTGGCAGAAGAACTGAAACCTTTAATAATGGGAAGAATCTCTTGACGCAATGGATAAAACAACAGAAAAGAGGAGAGAGAGAGAAGGGGCATCAGGACTGGACTCCTGAGAGGGAACGGTGAAGGAGAAAGGGAACCCACACCCTGGAAACTCACTGAACCTGCGGAAAGATCAGCTGAGTCCAAGGGATCTCCAAGATGCCACGAAAAGTGCATCAGCAGGTCAGAGGACTGAGAGGCAGTGTGAGAGCCACACAGATCATCAGGACCGCTGGCACAGGTCCCAAAGACTGAGACGCTTTGGTGGGGACTGGGTGCCAATCCCTAAGCTTCGGAGGTGAGTCTCTGGGAGCAGGCTGGGATTGGTGGTGTGGAGACAGCATAAGAGATGAGGAAGTGGTGCCCCAGGGGTGAAGGGTTGCAAAGTGCTAAGGGCTGGGGACTGGAAAGCCACAAGAGAGGGAACCCAGGAGAAGGTCTGGGCCTGCAGGAGAGACGTTGCACCATTGTTGGGAGGGGAGAGCAGGATGTGTGGGCCACCAGAGAATACTCCTTGCTCCACAGCATTTTCACTTGAACAACAGCTAGTAGAGCACAGACGGCATTCCCAGCACATCCCCCTCTTCCACCACGGGCATGCCCGGGGAGAAGCCACATTCCTTCTGCAGTGGACTGGGCCCACTACCCATGGGAAGGCAACCACCTCCTTGGTGTTCCACCCACAGGAAGTGCCCCACTGCCCTGGTGCACCCCAGCAACCTCCTCCCCAAGTCAGGAAGTTCACCACCACAGCAGCAGGAACAGGCCAGCCCTGCCCACCCTTGGGAAGGGCTCTGCTGACACAGCGTGAGAGAGCCAGCACCGCCACCCTCGGGAAGCCCCTACTGCTATTGACCACTAGGGCAAGATGCTCCCGGCCATGGGGAGTGAACGTCCTCCAAGGCATGCACCGGCCAGCCCTCCCCACCCTTGGGAAGCCCTCCACTGCTGGAGAGAACCACAGGCAGCTGCCCCTGGCTGCAGGAAGGGCACCAACAATGGGACGTACACCAACCAGACCCATCAGGCTAGGAGTAGTGCACTTCCACCATGACAGGCACTGGCCAGCCCTGCATGCCCTCAGGAAGCCCTCCAATCTTGTGGCACAACCCATCAAGCCCTACCTGGCTTCAAGAAGTGCACTGCCAAGGCAGAACACAATGGCCAGCCCCACCCAGCCTACGGAAACTCCCCACCAGAGCAGCACAACCCAGCCACACTGACTGCCCACAGGAAGCACCTAGCCATGGTGGTGTGACCCGGCCACCCTTGCTTGACCTCAGGAAGAGCCCAACCACCACCATGTGCCCTGGACTGTGCCAAACTACACTTTGGCTTCCCAAAATTCACACAAAAAGGAAAACACAAGCAAGATGAAGAAGCTCAGCAAACATTCCCAGTTTATGCAACAGGAGAATTCACCTAAAACCTTCAACACTCAAACAGTCTGACGGACTGTGAGTTCAAAAGGCACAGAGTGACCATACGAAAGAGATTCAGAGAAGATAAGCACTGTAACACAGACTCCCTCAGAAAAGAAATAGAAAACATAAGGAGGAGCCAAGAAAATCTAGAAAATTCATTTGCAGACCTACAATGTGAGCTAAGGGCAGTAAGGGCTGGAATGAATAATGCAGGGGAATGTATTAGTGATGTGGAAGATAGAAAATGCAAATCACCCAAATAGGACAGCAGACAGAACACCAAATGAAAAAAAAACCCTGAAAGCAATGTAAGAGACCTATGGGATAACATAAAGTGGGCCAATCTGTGCATAGTAGGAATTCCAGAAGGAGAAGTAAAAGAAAAGATTTTTGAAAACGTATTGGAAGAACTTATGTCTGGAATTATGCCCAGCCATGCGAAGTGCCCCACTGCCCTGACATGCCCTGGGAAACTCCTCACCACATTGGGAAATGCACCACGACCACAGTGGAAACTGGCCAGCCCTGCCTACCCTTGGGAAGTGCTCCACTGCTACAGGTTGCCCCAGAAAGCCCCAGCTAGCCATGGGAAATGCACCTCCACCTCCGTGGGCAGCTGCCAGCCCCACCCACACTTGGGAAGCTCTCTCCACTACAGAGAGAGCTGGCCAGCACTGCCCACACTCAGGAAGGACCCCACTGCCATGGAGCACCAGGGCAAGCCCCGCCCATGTGCAGGGAGGGCAACTCCAATGTGGCAAGCCCTGGCCAGGCCCACCAGCCTTTGGGAAGAACCCACCTGCCATGGGGCAACCAGGCCAGGACTGCCCCCTTTGGGAAGTGCTCTGCTGAATGGCATGCCCCAGCAATCCCCAGGCACATGTGGGAAGTTCACCTCCACCATGGTGCACACCTGCCAGGCCCATCCACCCTCAGGAAGGGCCCTCTGCCATGGAGTGAACTGGCTAGTCCTGCCCACCCCCACGAAGCAACTTTGTGCCACAGAGCAAGGAGGCCAGCCCCACCCATCCTTGGCAACTGATGAGCTGAGCACACTGAGAAGCACCGCATGCCCACAGGAGGCACTCTGCTGCCACAGAGCACCTGGGAAAGCCCTGCCCAACTGCAGGGGTGTGCCTCCACCACTTCCCATACCATCCAGCCCCACCTGACCTCAGGAAGGGCCCCACCACTGCAGAGCACCTCAGCAAGCCCATGCTGGCTGCAGGAAGTGAATGACCACAATGGTGCACAATGCCCAACCATGCCTGGCCATGGAAAGAACCTAGGCTCAGCAGTGTGACCCAGCAAGCCATGCATGCCCTGCTGAAGTGCCGCACCACCGCGGTGCATCCTGGACTGTGCCAAACTATACTTTGGCTTCCCCAAATTCACAGAAAATGGAAAACACAAGCAAGATGAAGAAGCTCAGAAAACATGCCCAGTTTACACAATGGGAAGATTCACCTAAAACCTTCAACACTGAAGCAGTCTGACAGACCTGGAGTTCGAAAGGGAGACAGTGAAGAGACTGAAGGAATGAAGACAAGATATGAACAGGAATGCAGACACCCTCAGAAAGGAACAAGAAAACATGAGGAGCCAAGCAAATCCAAAAAATTCATTTGCAGAGATACGAACAGAGCTAAGGGCAGTAAGGACCAGAATGACTAACACAGAGGAATGAATTAGGGATGTGGAAGGTAGAACAATGACAATCAGCCAAACAGGAGAGCAGAAGGAAAACCAAATGGAAAAAGATGAAAGCCATATGAGACTTACGGTATAATAGAAAGTGGGCCAATCTTTGCATAGTAGGAATTCCAGAAGGAGAAGAAAAAGAAGAGGGGGTTGAAAACATAGTTTAAGTAATTACCACTGGAAGCTTTCCAAATCTAAAGGATTCTGACTTCAAGATACAAGAAGCACAGACGGTCCCAACAACTTGAACCCAAATAGAACCACGCCAAGACATATAATAACAAGGCAAAAATTAAAGATAAAGAGAGGATTCTAAAGGCAGCGAGAGAAAAGCAAAATGTCAATTAAAAGCAAACCCCCATAAGGCTATCAGCTGATTTCTTCACAGAAACTGTACAGGCCAGGAGAGAATGGCAAGAGATATTTAAAGAACTGAAAGGAAAAACAATATGCAACATGGAATACTCTATCCAGCAAGAATACCATTTAACATAGAAGGGGAAATAAAGTATTTCTCCAATGAACAAAAGCTGAAAGACTACAGCAATACAAAAATCACGTCTGTAAATTAAAAAAAAAAAAAAAACACGGGGGGAAATGAGGATGAAGGAAACTGCAATTAGAGAGCAATCAAACTATCAGGCTAAAGCACACAGTGATAGGATGGGGTAAACATACTTAAAAAACAGGGCAACCACAAATAAAAATGGAAAAGTACATTCAACAAAAATGAAAAGAGAAGTACTCAGGCATAAAACAAATGGAGACCATCCAACACAAAAAAAAAAAAAAAGGAGAAAGAAAGAATGAAGAATAATAGAATCATCTGGACTAAGAGTTTTAAAGTGGCAATAACTAAACATCTATCGATCATCAGATAAAATGCCAATGGACAGAGCACTCCAATGAAAGGACACAGAGTGGCTGATGGGATAAAAGAGCAAAACCCCTCAATATGCCACATACAGGAAACTCACATTAGGAAAGAGGACACATATAGATTGAAAGTGAGGGGAGCGCAAAAGATATTTCATGCCAGTGGACCAGAGAGGAAAGCAGGAGTTGCAATACTCACAACAGATAAAAGAGACGTTTAAACAAAGGCCGTAAAGAAAGACAAAGGAGGACACTATTTAATAGTTAAAGGCTCTGTTCGAGAAGAGGGTGTTATAAACAGCAACATGTATGCCCCAAATATAGAAGCACCCAGATAGCTGAAAGAAACATTAACAGATGTAAAAGGAAAAACTGATGGGACTACAATCTCAGTAGGAGACTTTAACACCCCACTCACATCAATGGACCAAGCTTCTAGACAGAAAATCCATAAGGCAACAGAGATCCTAAAGGACACAATGGAAAACATAGACTTAATCGATATTTTCAGGACATTACACCCAAAAAAATCAGAATACACGTTCTTCTCAAGTGTGTAAGTAATAATCTCAAGAATTGATCACATATTGGGGCACGAAGCTAAGCCCAACAAATAGAAGAGTATAGAAGTTATTGCAAGTATCTTCACTGACCACAATGCATGAAACTAGAAATCAACCACAGCGAAGGAAATGAGAAAAAAAAAAAACCTACTACATGGTGAAAACCTACTACATGCTATGAAAAAACCCTTGGGCCAATGAGGAAATCAAGGAGAAAAGTAAAAGTTACCTGGAGACAAATGAAAATGAAGACACAACCACTCAAATTCTATTTGATGCCACCAAAGCAGTGCTCAGAAGAAAGTTCATCGTTACACAGGACTTCCTTTTACAAAAAGGAAAAGTCTCAAATCGACAACTTAACCCACCACCTAAGTGAATCAGAAAAAGAAGAATCAACAAAAAATCAAGTCAGCAGAAGGAAGGAAATCATAAAGATGAAAGAGTAATCAATAAATCAAAGAAACAATACACAAAATCAATCAAACCAAGAGCTGCTTCTTTGAAAAGGTAAACAACATTGACACACCTCTGGTTAGGCTCACCAGGAAGAGGAGAGAGGAACAGCCCAAATAAACAAAATAAGAAATGAATAAAGAGAAATCACAGTGGATACTACAGAAAAACAAAAAACCATATGAGAAAGCTAGCAACAATTATATGCCAACAAATCTGACAATGTAGAAGAAATGGAAAATGTTCTGGAGTCTTTCAGCCTGAACAGTCAGAATCAAGAAGAAATAGATCAACTGAGTATACAGATCCCTAGAAATGAAGTTAACTGTATCAAAAAAAAAAAAAAAAACTACCTACAAATAAAAGTCAAGGACCAGACGGCTTCACAGGCAAAATCTAACAAACATACACACGGGAAAGGATGCCCACCCTCCTTAAGTTTTTATCAAAATGTGGAGTAAGAAGGAACCATCCCAAAGACATTCGCGGATGCTAGCATTCCCCTAATTCCAAAACCAGACAAACATACCACCAAAGAAGAAAACTATAGGCCAATATCATTGATGAATATAGTTGCAAAAACTCTCAACAAAATTTCAGCCAACCCAAACCAACAACATATCAAAAAGTTCATACACCACGACCAGGTAGGTGTCATCCCAGGTTCACAAAGATGGTTCAACATGCGTACATCAATCAACATCATACACCACATTAAAAATAGAAACATCAAAAACCATATGATGGTCTCAAAAGATGCAGAAAATGCATGTGACAGAGTCTAAAACCCATTCACAATTGAAAACTCTCACCAAACTGGATAGAGGGACCATTCCTGAACACATTCAAAGCCATATATAAGACACCCTCAGCAAATATTGTACCCAGTGGAGAAAAGCTGAAATCCTTCCCACTAAAATCTGGAACAAGACAGGGATGCCCAATATCGCCACAGATCTTCAACATATTATTGAAGGTCCCAGCCACAGCAATCAGACAAACAATAGTAATTAAGGGCCTACAAATAAGAAGGGAGGAGGTGTAAAACGGTCATGCTATGCAGATGTCATGATACTACATTTTGAAAATTCCAAATATTCAACCTCAAAACTGTTTGAATGGATCCACAAAGTCAGAAAAGTAGGAGGATATAAGACTCACCTTCAGAAATCAGTTGCATTTCTGTATACTAAAGAAGAAACTTAGGAATGGCATAAAAAATACTACACCTTTAAAAATGGGATGGTAAAAAATCAAATACCTGGGAATAAACCTGACCTAGGAGGTAAAGGACTTATAGACTGACAACTATGAAACATTAATCAAGGAAATTAAAGAAGACGTAGAGAAATGGAAAGATATTCCACACTCCTGAATGGGAAAAATTAATGCTGTAAATATGGCCATACTACACAAAGCAATCTATAGATTCAATGCAATCCAAATCAAATTACCCATGACATTTTTTCACAGAAAGAAAGCAAACAATCCAAAAATGTACATGGAACAAAATAGATCCAGCTTTCCCAAAGCAATCCTGAGAGAAAAAGAAAACAACAACAACAACACAAACAAACAAGCAAGAGGCAAAACGGAGAAATGCTCCGAGACCTCAAGCCATCTTACAAAGATGCAGTCATCAAGAAAGTGTGGTAATGGTAACAAAACAGTGAGACAGAACAATGGAACAGAATGGAGAACACAGAAAGAAACCCAGACACCTTTGGTCAAATAATCATTGACCAGAAAAGACTCATACACAATGACCAGGTGGATTTTGTCTCAGGTTTGCAAGGAGGGTTGAAAATACTCACAGCAGAAAACATCACACAGTACACGAACATATGAAAACTAAAACACCTCATGATCCTCTCAATAGATGCAGCAACAGCATTCCACAAAGTCCAACATCCACTCACGATCAAACCTCTTACCAAAGTGGGGATCTGAGAAATATACCTTAACACAACAAAAGCCATTTAGGACAAACCCACAGCAAACTTAATACTCAAAGGAAAAGAGCTGAAAGCCTTTCCACTAAACTCTGATACAAGACAAGAAGGCCCATTCTTGCCAATTTTATGCATCATAGTATTGAAAACACTAGGCACAGCAATTCGACAAACAAAAAAAGTCAAAGGCATCCAAATTGGAAGAGAAGAGGTAAAATATTCCCTACATGCAGATGACATGACACAATGTATAGAAAATCCTAAGGAGGCCACACCAAAACTACTCAAACTGACCCACAAATTTGGCAAAGTAGCAGGATACAAAATTGACACTCAGATTTTGGTTGCACTTGAGTGTACTCACAATAAATAAAAAAATTAAAAAAATAGAATATTTTGAAAATTGCACCCCCCAAATTTAAAGACCTAGAAATAAGCTTGACCAAGGAGCTGAAAGATTATAAGCTGAAACATAAAACATAAGGAAATTTAAAAGGATTCAAATAAAGGAACAGATATCCCATGATCCATGTTTGGAAGAATTAATATTATTAGAAAAGCAATAGTATGCAATAAAATCTAGAGATTCAATGACATCGCTAACAGAAGACCCCTGTTATTTTGACCGAACGAGGACAAACAATCCAAAAATTTATATGGAACCATAAAAGACCCAGATATGCAATGGAACACTAAGGGAGAAAATAAAGTACGAGGAATAACTCTCTCAGACATCAGGCAATTTTTCTGAGCCACAGTAATCAAGACAATGTGGTACTGGTACCAAAACAGACATACAGATGTAGAGAACCCAGGAATAAACTCACAACCCTGCATTCAATTAATCCTTGACAAAGGAGGCAAGAATATAAAATGGGAATAAGACAGTCTTTTCAAAAAGTGGTGCTGATAAAACAGGACAGCTCCTGGTAAATCAATGAAACTGAAATACACCCTCACACCATGTACAAAAGTAAACTCAAAATCACTTAAAAATGTAAACATAAGATAGGTCACCTCAAATGACTAGAAGAGAAGAGAGGCAAAACATACTCTTACATCAACAATAAAAATGATTTTTTCTCAACATCAGTCTCCAAAAGCAACAGAAATAAAAGCAAAAATAAACAAAGGACTCAATCAAATTGACAGGTTTGCACAGCAAAGGGAACAATGAAAAAAGACAACCATTGCAATGAGAGAAAATATATTTTCAAATGATGCCACTGAAGGGGCTTAATCTCTAAAATAAATGACTTATAAAACTCAACAGCAAAAAACCTACCAGCCAGTTGAAGAATGAGCAAAAAACCTGAAAAGATATTTATCCAGAGGATACCTGCAGATGGCCGACAGGCACATGAAAAAATGCTCAACCTCACTAATTTTTAGAGAAATGCAACTCAAAATTACTATGAAGTACCACCTCACACCTGTCAGAATGGCCATCATTAGCAAGTCAAGAAATACAAAGTTCTAGAAAGGGTGTGGAGAAAAGTGAACCCAGCTGCACTGTTAGTTGGAAAGTAAATTGGGACAACCACTACAACCACTATGCAGATCAGTATGGTTGTACATTAGAAGACGAAGTATAGAACAACCCTATGGCCTAACAATACCACTCTTGGGCATATATCCAGATAAATCTTTCCTTGAAAGATATACATGGACTGCAAAATTCATTTTAGCACTATTCACAATATGCAAGACATAGAAACAACCTAAATTTCCATTGACAGAAGGGTACATTAAAAAGATGTGGTACATATTCACAGTGGAAATCTAGAGTTCATGAGAAGAAAATAATGCCATTTGCAACTACATGGATGGAACTAGTGATGCATATACTAAGTGAAGTACATCAGAAAGGAAGAGACAAATGCCATAAGACAGCACAGATCTGGAAATGAATAAATGGCACCAATGAAACATTCTAGAGGAAAGAAATGCATGCACTCGGAGAATAAGACAGTCAAGGGGGAGGGGCGAGGAGTGGGACAGACTTGAAGTCTGGGGTTGAGAGATGCAAACTTTTGCATTTGGAATGGATAAGTAATGAGATCCTGCTGTTTAGCACGGGGAATTTTAGTCAGGGGTGATGGAACATGGTGGAGGTAATGTGAGAAAAAGAGTTTGAGGGTGTGTGATTGTGCGTTATTGTGTGTGTGTGTGTCTGTGTGTGTGTGTGTGTGTGTGAGAGAGAGAGTGAGAGAAGAAGAAATAAAGAGGGACAGACTGGGTCGCTTTGCTCTACAGGAGAAAACTGGCAGAACACTGGAAACCAATGATAATGGGAATAATAACAATCATGAAAAATTAAAGTAAAGCAAAATCTCTGCAAACAAGTCTCAGGTCTCACAGCAGTGGGTTCAATATAGGCATTGTGTTAACCAAAGCGCATGGGCCCTGGCCATAGATGGAATACAGCAGTTAGTGCATTACTGTCTCCAACCAGAGAGAGGCAAAACTGTGGCTTGCTTAGGGTGGCTGGCCCTGCCATTTATGGTTCCAAATTATGCCCTGAGAGCCAAGCCATACATAGGGCTCCAAAGGGAAGGCAAAGTGACCCCCTTCAAAGGAATAGGGACCTCCAGTGGGATGTTCAGACTCTAAAGGCCGAGCTGAAGAGAGTGACAGCATGGGGACTTCCCAGTGTGGATAAATTCTTAACTCCCTGCAATCACAGAGGTCAGGGAAGGCACCAGGAGTCCTGAGCCAAAGCTGGGACCAGATTAGAGACCAGGGGCTAACCTTTCACCATAACTAGACTCAGGGAACCTGGCATGTCCTGCTGCCTGTGGGATGCTTGCAAGCTCCACCTGCACAACACAGAGATGCAGTCACCCCTCATCAGCCACAGGCTTTGCTAGAGTCAAAGGACATCACTGGATCCTTTGGAGAAAATTTAACAAGATATGAGGGCCTATTGAAATACACTCCCCACTTTACCCTACTGGTGGCCTAAGCCTGTTTCCGGCAGTCAAAATTGGGGACTTATCCCATCAGTGTATAGAGACCATAAGACACACCTACTCCACAGGTCCAAACTTTAAGGACAAAGATAAGAATAAGGGGTATACAATGACCTGGCGGGGGGGAGAGGCAGGCTAGGACCTGGGATCTTTGTTGTGCTGCTTGCCTCTTGAACAATGTCTCCTTGAACAAAGAAATAAAAAGAAACAATAAGGGACTACAGATAACTGCATGCATGGGCACTTGGGAAAAAGACGAATGAGAAGATTCATAAAGACAAATAAAATAAAATGAAATAAAAATTAAAATAAAAAACATAATAAAATAAAATAAAATAAATAAAATAAAATAAAATAAAATAAAATAAAATAAAATAAAATTAAATTAAATTAAAATAAAATAAAATAAAAAAGTAACCCTCCAGCAAAATCGGGGTGTCAGGTGCAAAAACAGTTTATGTGGCATACATAGTGGACAATACCACTGAGGAAGTGCACAGAAAATCTAAACCACCCCACTGACCCAAACCTTACACCAAATTTACCCTTATCCCACCAGAGAAGAAACAAGCTTGCCCCACACCAAGGAGCAGCAAAAAGAACTTGTTACATTGGTAGTTTCCTATTTCTCCTGAAGGGCTCAATAAAGCCTTCCCTGAATGTCTGTTGCCTCACTTCTCATCAACTTCTATTTACCAGGGAGCCAAGAACCCTGGTCGGTGTGAAGTACATGTTTAGTGGGCTATACGAGTGGCTCTCCTAGTCTCCATCATGGTTAAACTGAATCACATACAAGCCAGAATGATTTCCCCAGTTGTCCGTATGTGAAAATTTCTTCGGTCTAATATAATCTGCATTTCTGTGTAGCCAATCCAGAAAACAATCTATACTCTTTGGAAACAATGAATGCAAACCAAAAACTTTACCATAATTAGATCAGGCAGAAATACCACAGATCCTGAATTTACGGTATTTCCCTGTGGTGGAAACCTGCCTTCAACACCTCTATGAAACAGTCTTGGGATCCCAACTAGAACCTCTATTTCCAAAAAAAAAAAAAAAAAGCATTCTGAACCACCACAGTATCTGGATTATCCCCTCAGGAAGCCTGAACACAAACATCATAGCATCCAGTAAGTAAAGAATACTGCAGTCTTGGAAGGAACCTGCCAGGAAGCGAGACAACACCACTGAGCACTTGCCTCAGGATGCTCTCTCCAAATGAGTGATAGCCGTGCTAGAACAACATATCAAAATCTAGGCAGCCACCCCAAAACCTAATTGTGAATTTCTGCAACTATCCAGGTTGGCACATCCAAACACCCCCACCCATCATCCTAGGAAGCCTAATTTCTGCCTTTGAAGAAATCAGCCCTTGAGGCCAGGCCAAGAGCTGTGAATCATCAAGTAAATAAGTTCAACACTCAGCCCAGAAAGGCCAACTCTACTTCTGCAGCAGAGAGCTATGAAGCCTATATTTCACATTTTCAAGACCCAGTCGAGTGTCCCTAAGTGAAACCTTGATGAAAGCAGTTCAGTAATCCTCAGACCTTTGTGGTAGCTAGCTTAGAAACAACCACCTCCTCAGCAACTATGCAGAGAGACAACCACACTCAACGCAGCAACCATGCATAAAGCCAAACTGCAAATTCTTCACAAGATTACAGTGTAACAATTACTTCTGCCATATTCTTTCAGGAAATCCCAACACAATCTCTTTATAGACACTGGACCAGCAAGATTAATCACCACCTGTGCAGCCACCAGGGTAAGCACCAAAACCAAAACCTCTGTAGTCATCACATGATGAAGGCTGACCATATTTTGGTAGTATTTGGACTGGGAGGTTGGACCTCAGTCTCTATAGTAACCAGCCAGCTGGCCTGATCATAACTTCCACTAGCTTGATCAGGAAGTCAAACCAGAACTTCTACTATAACCATTCAGCCAGCCAAGCCACAGTCTCTGCAGAAACCAGAGAAGACTTCTGAGCATAATTTCCACAGCCACCAGCCATGTAAACTAACCACAAACTCTGTCCCAGCCCCGTAGATATTCACCAAGCAACCTCTGCAGAATTTGGAATGAAAAATTAACTGTACTCATTTCAACTAACAAGACAGTTTATCTCACCATATCTGCAAACACCAGCCTAGGAAACAAAAGCAGAACTTCTGCAGTAACTGCCAGGCCCCAACGCCATAACTGAGCAGCCACAGAGAAGAAGCCAAAGCACAAAACATGCAAATTTCTGGGAAAGAGTTCTGATCATGACCTCCATTATGGGAACAGGCGTAGAAACCACAACTGCTGCATTAACTGGCCAGGGATGCTTAAACCACACCTCTGCTGCAGCCAGTCAGATAATCAAACCATGGCTTCTACAATACCTGCTGCACACTCTGTGACATCTAACCAGAATCCCTAATGGCCACCCACACACTGTTCAAGCCAGGAAGCATAACCACCTACCTGAAGTACCCAGAACTATCAGTCTAGATACCCTCTCTCCAGCAGCCATCCTACAAAGCCTAACCATCTCAGGGAGACACGCTGCAGCTCTACAGGACAGAGCATGCTGCAGAACACATGGGGAACATATGGCAACAGTTGCAACAAAAAGTAAGCCAAATTGTCACCTATGCAGCAAGCAGGAAGTCAAACTTCATCTTGTTATATCAATAAAGAAGTGAAAAGGGTGCAAGGCATGTTGTTTCTTATTACCACGTACAGTAGAAGAGTCTTCCTCATCGATTGTCTTTCTGTTGGTGTATGTAATAGATGTTCTTCCAGTAATTCTGGAGACTGTCACTGCTTGAGAACACCTGGCCTTTGGACTCCATTTTAATGTGGTTTCCCTTGAAGAACTGTCACACTGACAGACCTTCTCTAAATAAGTTACAGTGAAGATGATCCACTTCTAGTTAGGCCATCTCCAGCTGTCCTATGACTACAACAGAGAGTTGTGTTTTATGTGCAGAGAAAGTCATATTATGGTGGGAAATATACAGCCAGGTATTGAAACCAAGAAGAAGGTTACAGGACCTTCCTGGGGAGACAACCCAACCACTCTCTACACCATGTATAATTTGGAGAAAAAACATTAGCCTTCTAGGCCTTCTGTGTTTTCCCAAATGTGATCTCATGAGAAAACTCAGACAATGCAGAAACTCAAGAAAGCAGTCTAACTCTTCACATAATAGTTTAGCAGGAAAAAAAAAGCAAAGGGAAAGATTTCCAGTTCCTTCTCAGGGGCTACAGAGGATATCCTGAGCCCTCTTCTTGAGTTGTTTGGAGACACAGGAACCTTCACCAGGTGGAAGAAGTTGACTGAATATTGAACACAACCGTGAAGACTCCAGACTGGTTCAGCCAGCGAGTGATGATGTTGATTCCCTGGATGTCAGAAATCAATATGTATGTGGGCATAGGGTCTGCCTAGATTGTGAGAGCAGCGCAGATATTGACTATGACTCTGACCAGATGCAGCTCTTCAGTGAGTGTGGGACCTGGGGAAAGTCACTTGACAGCTGTAGAGTGTGTTTCCTTACGTGTAGGATGGGGGCAGAAAGAATTACTTCCTTGCAGCGCTGCTGTAAAACAGATTAAACCAGACCTGCTATGAGGTAAACCCTCAAGAAATATATGCAGTCATTTTCTGCTGGTGTCTGAACACAACAGGCATGCCAGCCTAGAACGGATCTTAAATATACAGAAGAGAGTTGTCTGCATTGCAAAATGGGAAGTCAAGAGATTTATGAGGAGGGGTAAGTAGAGACTCCACAGTAAGATGGATGCATATCAGGGATGCTGCTAAGGAGGCTATGGCAATTGTCTTTGGGAACTTCCACATATAGAGTATGAGAAGGCTTATGATAAGGAAACAGGAGAAAAAAGCAGAAAAATGGACGAGAGAGAATTGAATCATGGGAAGGAAAAATAGGGTAGCAAGTGCTTGAGCACAGTAAAGAAAGGGTTCCATTGCTGGGTTGGTGAGAGAGCTGATACAACTCTCAAAAAAAATAGAGAGGATAAAGAGAGAAATGAAATCCCCTTTTTTCCCTATGGGAGTGTCTAGAGGGTTGGGGGCTGGAAAATCTGCAAAGAGGAACTCTGGGGAAGTGTTTTGAGGATCTGGGTAGGGAGAGGTTGGTGGTGGTATTGGTGGAATGGGTGGAAGTAGAAGAGGTGGCGGGCCATTGTGGAACAAGAAAAGCAGGCCACATCAAGTTCCTATTGTAGCTCAGCATTAGTGAATCTGACTGGAAACCCTGAGGATACAGGTTCAGTCCCTGGACTCGATCAAAGGCTAAAGGATCTACATTTGCCCTGAGTTGTGTAGATCTGAGATGATTGTATCTCACACTGCTGTGACTGGGCCAGCAGCTACAACTACAGTTCTAACCCTAGCCTGGGAACCTACATATGCTGTGGGAGCAGTCCTAAAAAGACAAAAATGAATAACTAACTAAATAAATAAATACATATGATGCAATTAATGAAAAGGCCAACTGACAAAGTTCAAACTTTATGAAAACTGATGGGATCTGTATATCAGACTGCACTTTATAAAAAGAACATAAGTTCTTTCCTCCCTTCCCCCTCAGTAGCCCAACTGCTATTTCCACAATTGTTCCATGAAACTCTCAAAAATATACACTTGTAACTCTTTCTCAATAAAGCCTGAGTTCTGACACCAAACTGTAGACATGCATAAATCTTTAGATCCCTACCAGAGCCAGTCAGTAGGAAATGGTGAGAGAATGACTGTCTCAGACACGGTCCCTTGCTGATCCCAAAGCCTGCACAAACCACTATCACAACTCTCCTTCAATAACGGCACAATGCCTAAATTCTGGTTGCCCATCTTACCCATTCCAGAACAAAGGGGTCAGGCCTGGGCATACGTCCCTCCACAGTTCTTCAGTCCCTTTCCTGGCCAGCATCCCCCCTAGAGACACACAGGAATAGCTGAACCCTTTCCACTGGCAGCCCTCATTTCCTCACACATTAGTAAAGCTGGTGGTCAATCACAGAAGTCTTTGCAGGAGACCATTCAGAGGGTACCAGGCAGATTACTTTCTGCCCATCAGGGTGAGGGTTGGCAAGGCCATTCCTGCTGGAGTGGAGCACCATTTACTTTTTGGACCAGGTGCCTGAGTCCCCACTCAAATAGAGCTTTTGCTAAAGTAAGAATGTTCAGTTCTTTTAGATGAAGAAATCCCTGATCCTGAGAATCCCGCCTTACCCCCAGGGTAGGCCTAAAAGAGAGTTTCTCATTTGTTTAGGAGCTCTGTCCCCACTGGGAATTCCCAGGGTTGTCTCCCACAGGTACAAGTCAGCTTCCCCGCTGCCCTGCAAGGCTTAGATGCACATTCCACATGAGAGGCTCTTCAAACACCCACAATAATCAGACAGTCAGGGCTTATGGTGAAATATGGATCTGAAATGAATAAGAAGGAATGGAACTCGATCACGGCCAGTGACCCCAGAACTATAGGGCCCAACATATGTAAGTCAGTGGGACCCAAGTCAAAAGAGGAGTCCTTAGAGAGAGGAGTGAGGACAGATATTCCCGATACAGTGAGGCTGGCACAATATGAAAGCATGAGAAGGGAGGGCTACCTGGAACAACACCCCCTGAGACAGATGATCATGACCTTGCTTGCCCTCCTTGAAGCCATTCTCAGGAGGACACAAATGATAATCCCTATTCTGACCCTTGTGCACCAGCTGTGATTCTCCCCACAATTGCCCTTTTAGAACCATATCTGCATCTGCCAGAAGAAGGACTGGGGTGGGGGGAGCAAAGATTAACGATGGTTGTGCTTTCTAAGAGGTGGTGAAAGAGATAACAATGACACCCCAATCCACTTTGTCCCCCTTGAACCCTCAATTCCACCACACCAGATAGGCATTAATCTTGCCTACATGTGGACAATGCTGACTCTCTCATCTCTGTCAACTCCAACCCTTTTCTTTCCAACACTTTCTATCTCCCTGGTCCACATGCTGCTTTGTACAGCAGAAATTCTGCTGCACTTCAGTTACACAACTTCCAGCCACAGATATTTTCAGAGGGTATAATCAGGATGCACTTTGAATGAGAGGAAGTATCAATATTACAAATAAAGCAGGAACAAAATGAACCAAGACTGGAGAGAAGATTGAGGGGTAGCCTTAGGGGAGGGACACCCACTTCCACACATACACTGAGAAGCCACTGACAGGTGGAGTTATTAACACAGAAAATTGGCTGAATGCTTACCTAAGGCTCCAGCACTCTGAGAGCACAAGAGACATTCGACAAGAGGATGGAATAAAAGGAAGCAGAAAACGAGAGGACATGGGAAAGGACTCAGGATGGGACCCACACTGCAAGGATGGAGCTGGAAAGATGCAAATCTCCTGGAGCATAGTGTTCTCTGTCCAAGAGAGAAGGACAGCCGGGACAAGGAGAACATGGCAGGAATTGGGGTGCAGTAATCAAGATGGTAACACTCCTTGAGAAAGTGTCAGTTCTACCTCCTGGCACGTTGCAACCCAGTGCTGGTGGAAGCAGGAGTAGGGACCTGAAAACTCAGCTCTGGAGACCACACTCAATGAAATAGCAGGGGCCAGCTATGTGGGGGAAAGCTGGGAGGGCTTCCTGGAAACAGTCTGAAGCAGATAAAGTCTAGGGAGATGACATTTGAGGGTGTAAGCTGAGGAAAACCACCTGGGCTAGAAGTCCAGGTGCCGTTGTTTGGGGTGCTGGAGGGAAGGAATGGCATACATCCCTGTATTCTGGTTTCCTGTGACTGTCCTCTTTCAGGCTCCAGTAGCCATTTGTGCGCAGTTTCTGACTAGCCACATCTGTGAGCAAGGCCCACCCATGGGGCTGCATCAAATGATCCATATGATGCTCAACAAAAGGAGTAACAGTGGAAGAGTGCCTGCCATGGAGCTATGGAGGGCAGTCCCAAGAGCATCTGCAACAAAGACAGGGACTGCAGGAGTAGCTGCTGACATTGCCAGCTGCAGGAAGTGGTCTTGAGAGCTACCTGGTAGCAGAAGGTGTTGTAGGATCCACTGCAGCAAAAGCTTTTCCTGAACCATGAACCACTGCAGGACAATAATTAAATAAAAAGAAGAAAATTATAAAGAACCACAAGGACAAACCAACAATTAACATACAAAGGAACCCCCCCGCCCCGTAAAGACAACAGCTCATTTTCCAGCAGAAACTCTACAAGCCAGAAGGGAGCAGCATGACATATTTAAAATGATGAAAAGAGGGATTGCTGAACCAATAGACTCCACCTAGCAAGGCTCTCACTCAGATTTGAAAGGTCAAAAGATTTCTAGACCTGAGCTAAGGGAATTCAGCCCCTCCAAACCATATCTACAGCAAATTCTAAGGGAATTTCTCTAGGCCAAAAATAAAAAGCCACAATTAGAAAGAAGAAAAGAAGTGAACCAGGAAAGAAGTGAACCAGGAAAGGCAACAGAACAATAAACATAGGAAGGCACCTGTTGACAAGTGTGAAATCAAAACTAGAAATCTTGAGAAAGGAGAGGATAACTTGGACACTTGAAAGTGCATTTGAAAATGAGGCCAGCAATCAACAATTATTCTTACACATACAGATGCTTTTATCATAATCTACCAAGGTACAGACTCCAAACACTGAACCAGGAAGGAAGAGAATGTGTGAATAAATCAAACATAAGTACTCACATTTAAATTGTGTTTGACAACCTTCCTCCCCCAAAGTGTTCAGGGCCTAAGGTCTTCACAGGAAAATTCTGTCAAACTCAGAGAAGACTTGACACCCATTCTTCTGGTGCACTTCCAGAAAAACTGCAGAGAAACAGATATACCCAAACTCATGCCATGAGGCCACCAGCACTCATACCAAACCAGGAAAATGCACAACAACAACAACAACAGCAAAATAATCACAGGCCCCAAATCCCTGATGAACATAGATATAAGATTCCTTTACTAAGTGTTCACAATCGAATCCAACCGTATATGTAAAGGATCAGACACCATGATCAAGTGGGATTTATCCCACAGGTGCAAGGATTCTTCAATATCTCCAGATCAATCAGTATGATACACCATATCAACAAACAGAAAAATAAAAAAAAACATATATGATCATCTCAGTAGATGCAGAGAAAGCTTTTGACAGAATTTCATACCAATTCCTGACAGAAACTGTCCAGAAAGTTGTCATAGAGGCAACATTCCTCAACCTAGTGAAACAGGTATATGAGAAACCCACAGCTAGTATCATTCTCAAAGGTGAAATGCGGAAAGCACTTCCAGTAAAATAAGGAACAACACAAGGGTGTCCACTCTGCCACTTACAGTCAATCATAGTTTTGGATCCTAGCCATGGAAATCAGGGAAGAAAAATGAGGAAAACCACCCAAATTGAGAAGGAAGAAGTAAACCTACCACTGTGTGAAACTGACATGATTCTATACGTAGAAAATCACAAGGGCAGTTTCAGGAAACTCATAGATTTCAACAACCATCTTGGCAATCTTGCAGGTTAAAAATTAATAGAAAGAAATTGGTTGCTTTTTTACATCCTAAGAAAAGATCAGACATGTAGTATAGGGAAAACATTTCCTTTACCTTCATAGCAAGAAAAAATCACCTGGGAATACACCTTCCTAAAGAGAAAAAATCTTGACATCTGGAAACTACAAGATGTCAGTGGCTGAAATCAGTAATGGCAATAACAATTAGAAAGATACACCACTCTCCTGAAGCAATGTGGATGACTCCGTATTGTCAAAATGACTATGCTCCCCATGGCAATCCACAGATCCAGTGAATTCCCTATCAAATTACCAACAGCAGCCTTCACTGAACTATAACCACATATGTTAAAATCTGTATGGAAACTCAAAAGACCCCAAAGAGCCTAAGGAATTTGGGGGGAAAAAAAGGGGTGGGGGGATGGTAGAATCAGGCTCCTTGAATCCAAACCCTCCTACAAAGCTACACTAATCAAAACAGGATTGTAATGGCACAAAGAATGTAACATTGATCGGTGCAATGGGATAGATATCCCAGAAATAAACACATGCACCTCTGGTCAACTAACCCATGACATGGTGGGAAAAATCATACCGTGGAGGAAAGATGGTCTCCTCACAAATGGTGCTGGCAAAACTGGGTAATGGGTACATGCAAAAGAGTGAAAATAGGCATTCCTGCTGGGCCTCAGTGCTAAGGAACCAACTTGGATCCCTGAGGATGTGAGTTCATCACTGGCCCCACTCAGAAGTTTAAGGATCTAGCACAGCCATGAACTGTGGTGAAGGTTTCAGACTCAGCTCGAATCCCCTGGTGCTGTGTCCGGGCTATACACTGGCAGCTGCAGTTCTGATCGGACCCCTAGCCTGGGAACTTCCATATGTCACAGGTGCAACCCTAAGAAACACACAAACGAAAACCTGAAATCAGAAGATTCTCTAACCCTATCCACAAGAATAATTAAAATCAGTTAAAGACATTAATGTAAAGCCAGATGCTAGAAAAATCTAGTTGAGAGGGAAACATTGGCAGAACTTTCTTTGACATAAATCACAGCAACATTTTGTTCGAGGCACCTCCTACGGTAACAAAAATAAAAACAAAAATAGACCAATGAGACCTAATTAATTCAACAATTTTTCACAGCAAAGGAAAACTTAAAAAAAATGAAAAGACAACCAACAAATAGGGAGAAACTTCTATGCAGAAGATGTAACTAACAAGGGCCTAATAACCAAAATATGTGAACAACCTGTACAACTCAATGATAACGACGAAATGAACAAACCACTCAAAAATAGGCAGAAGACCTAAATAGACATTACTCCAAAGAAGATGTAGGGATGGCCAGCAGGCACATGAAAAGACTTTCAACATCATTAATCGTTAGACAAGTGGAAATCTAAACTATGATGAGGTCCAGAATGAGGTATATTCTCTGGGCAGAATGGCCATCATTGACAAGTCAACACATAACAAAGGCTGGAGAGGGTGTGGAGAAAGGGGAACCTTTCTATACCTTTGCTGGGAATGTAGATTGGTTCAATCACAAGGGAAAACTATATAGAAACTCCTCAGAAACCTAAACATAGAACTACCATAGGATCCTGCATTCCCTCTCCTGGTCGTATATCTGGACAAAACTATAATTCAAAAAGATACAAGCACACCTGTGTTCAAAACAACACTATGTACAATAACCACGTCACAGAATAACCAAATATCCATCAACAGATAAATGGATTAAGAATATGTGGCACCTATATATAATGGAATACTATTCCGCCAAAAAAAAAATGAAAAGAAAAACAGAAAAAGAATAAACTAATGCCATTCCAGCACTATATGGATGCAAATAGAGACCCTCATAGTAAGTGCAATAAGTCTGAAAGAGGCAGACAAATGCCATTAGATACCATTTACATGTGGAATATAAAATATGGCCCAAATGAACTTATCTACTAAATAGAAACAGGTTATGCCTATAGGGAACAGACTTGTGGTTGCCAATGGGGAGGGAGTGGGATGGATGGGGCGTTGGGGGCATAGTAGAAGCAAACTCTTACATTTAGAATGGACAAGCAATGAGGTCCTACTGTGGAGCACAGGACACTATATCCAGTCTCTCGCCTGGAACATGATGGAAGAGGGTATGAGAAAAAGGATGTATATAGATATATGAGTGGGTCACTATGCTGCAGAGAAGAAATTAACACAACACAGTGAATCAATTATAGTCCAATACAAATAAAATTTAAAAATTAAAAAAAAGCCTATATCGTAAGTCTCATTTGCCTTCTGGATTAAGTTTGAAATAAAAACTACTTAAAAATAAAATAAGCTGGACCAAGTGTTCTCATAAATGAGTTCTAGGAAACACTTAAGAAATACTTAATTCTTCCAAGAAAATTTATTGTGGAGGAGAACAATAGCTTTCCAGTCTGGTCAAGTGATTACCTTGATTTCAATTCCAGTTAATATATCTATTAAAGAAATATTTCACTTATTCAGGTAGGTGCAATAATTCCTAAACAAAGCATCAGATACAATGCAGTATACGTAGCAGGATTGAAAAATTTAAACACACACACCCACATTCACACGCACTACAATTGTAAAAATGCAATGAGGCAACAACAAAAAAGCTAGAGCCACCAGAACAGAAGAAGTGAACACATCTGTTTGCAGAAAACAGTATAACTTAGCATAAAATCTTCAAGAAATCACAAAGAATCTGTAGAACTAATAAATGATTTATCAACATTGCAACACATAAATTACACTTGCAAAAATAAATTGTAGTTTACACACTAGTGTCAAACATTTGCAAAATGAAAGTTTCAAATATATTTAAAATAATATTTAAGTGTAGAACCCTGTTTCATAATTAGCAAAATGCAGGTCCACAGCAGAAAACCTATGAAACATAGCTGGCACAAACTAGAGAACACCTCAATAAATGTAAAGATAACTCACATTCATGTTCAGGAGTTGGAAGCAGAAAAGCTAACGGGTTTAAACAATAAATCAGCAATCCTGAATGAAAATCAATCGATAGGTGTACCATTTTCTCTGCCTGGATTGCTCCCTCTATTACCTTCCTGGGTCAGTTTTCACTTGGCAACAACAAGTGCTGTGTGGTCATCATCTTTCACACACCTTGTCCTAATATAGCCTTTGTGGGTACTAAGGCCACCTCTCAGCCACTGGCTCCTTTTTTCTACCCAGCTACCTCCACAGCTGCTGCCAACATGATGTCCCAGCCTAGGTCATGCCAGCTATAGGAACTCTGGAGAGAACAGAGGGGAGAAAGTGCACCCAAGATACATCAAAAAACACATGATTACCTCAAGAGATTCAGAAAAACCCTTCGACAAAATGCAACATCCATTCTTGACAAAAAACACACGTGAAGTTCCTGCCATGGTGCAAAGGTTGACAAATCTGACTAGCATCCACGTGGTTGTGGCTTTGATCCCTGGCCTTGCTCAGTGGGTTGGGGATCAGGCATTGTGCTGAGCTGTGGTGTAGGACACAGATGTGGCTGGGATCCCATGTTGCTGTGGCTCTGCAATAGTCTGGCAGCAACAGCTCCCATTAGACCCCTGGCCTGGGAACCTCCATATGCCTCAGGTTCAGCAATAGAAAAGGTGAAGAGACAACAACAAACAAAAAACCAAAAAACAAACAAAAATTGCGTATCGACCAGGGTATAGAGGGAACATATCTCAGCATTAAAAAAGGCATTTATAACAAACCCCCAGCCAGTGAAATACTCAATGGATTAAAGATGAAAGCCTTCCTTCTAGAATCTGGAGTAAGACAAGGATGCCCACTCTCATAGTTTTTATTCAACATACTCTTGGAATTACTAGCTACATCCATTCAACAAACAAAAGAAATAAATAGCACTAAATTGGAAGAAAAAGGTAAAATTGTCACTGCATGCAAATACATGGTACAATATCTAGAAAACCCTAAGGAGGCGACACAAAAGTCCTCGAACTGATCAATGAATTCAGCAAAATACCAGGATATGAGATTAACATTTCCAAAATTGGTTCCGTTTCTGCATAGTGCTACTTCTCATTTCCATTTGGAAGGGTTCTAATCTCTAGAGAGTTGTCCATTTCTTCTAGGTTGTCAGATTTATTGGCATGTAATTGTTCATGGTATTCTCTTATTTTTGTTGTTTATGCTTTTTTCCATTGGTATTTCTTCTTCTTCATATTGTTATTTTGGTTATATGGGTTTTACCTCTCCACTTCTTGGTGAGCCTGTATGGAGCTTGAACAATTCATTTAGTTTTTAATATCTATGGAAAGAACCACCTTTCCCATTCACTGACTTTTTATTATATTTGAATCTCTATTTTATTGATTTCCACTCGATATTTGTGATTTCCCTCCTCATGCTGACTTTACCTATTGTTTGTTCTTCTTTTTCTAATTCATTTAGGTGGGGCCCAATTTGATTAGGTGAGATTTTTCTTCCTTTTTGAGGAAGCCCTCTATCACTGCAAATTTCCCTCTAAGCACTCCTGTTGAAGCATCCCATAAATTTGAAAAGTTGTGTCTTCACTATCATTTGTCTTCAGGTATTGTTCCATTTGCTTTGTGATTTCCTCATTGACCCACTGGCTTTTTTTTTTTCTATTGCCATGTTGTTCAGTTTTCACGTAGTCTGTTTTTTGCCATTTTTTTTTCCTTTGTTGATTTCTGTGGTCAGAGAAGATAGCTGAAATAGTTTCTATACTTTTCTTTTAGCTGAGGTTAGTTTCATGCCCCAGCACAGGGTCCATCTTTGCCAGTATTATATTTGCACATGTAAAGAATGTCTATTCTGATATTTGGCAGGATGCAATGTGCTGAAAATATCAGTGAAGTCTAAGTTTTCTATTGCATCCTTTAGGATCTCTATTGCCTTGCTGATTTTCTGTTACAGGACCTGTCCTTTGATTTGAGTTGGGTGTGAACGTTTCCCACTATCATTGCAGTCCTATGGATTTCTCCTTTTATGTCTGTTGTAGTATTGTGTGTACCTCTGTGCTCCCACATTAGGGGTGTATATGTTGACAACTGAAATAGCCCCTTCTTGGAAGGATTCCTTTATCATTGAGTAATGTCCTTCTTTGCCTTTCTTTATGGCTTTCATTTAAAGTGCATGTGGTCTTATGGGAGTTCCCATCATGGCTCAGAGGCTAATGGATCTGAAGAGGAAGCATGCCATGAGGTGGTGGGTTTGGTCTGTGGCCTTGCTTACAGGGTTAAGCATCCAGAGTTGCAGTGAGCTCTGGTGTAGTTCACAGACATGGCTCGGATCCCACATGATGTGGCTCTGGCAGAGGCTGCAGCTACCACTCCAAATAGACCTCTAGCCTGGGAACCTCCAATGCAGTGGGAGCAGCCCAAGAAAAGGCAAAAAGACCAAATATATTTATATATCTAGTCTGATTTGGTCTGATTTGAGTATTGCGACTCTTGCTTTCATGTCTTGTCCATTGGCAAGAATGTCTTTCCCATTCCTGAAGTCTACTTAATTGTTATTTGCCCAAGACACTTTTTTCTACTGCACAGCATATTGACCCAGTAACACATATATGTACATATTATATTTTCTCACATTATCATAATTCATCATAAGGGACTAGACTCTGTCCCAGTGATACAGAGAAGGATCTCATTGCTCTTCCATTCCAAAGGTAGGAATTTGCATCTATTAATCCTAAGCTCCCCAAACAACCGTTTTCCTCCTCCTCCCACTTGGCAACCATAAGTCTATTCTATATGTCCATGATTTTCTTTTCTGTGGAAAGGTTCATTTGTGACTTATATTAGATTCCACATTAAATGATAATCACATGGTATTTGTCTTTCTCTTTCTGACTTACTTCACTCAGGATGAGAGTGTCTGGTTCCATCCATGTTGCTGCAAATGGCCTTATGTCAGTCTTTGTTATGGCTGAGGAGAATTCCGTTGTGTATCTTTACCACATCTTCCTAATCCAGTCACCTCTTGATGCACATTTGGGTTGTTCCCATGTCTTATGCATTGTGAATAGGGCTGAAGTGAACATGTGGGTGCATGCGTCCTTTTTAAGGAAACTTTTGTCTGGATATACACCCATGAGTGGGATTGCAGGGTCATGTGGTAGTTCTGTGTGTAGATTTTTAAGTTATGTCCAGGCTGTTTTCCATAATGGTTGGAGCAGCTTACATTCCCACCAAGAGTGCAGGAAAGTCCCCTTTTCTCTACACTCCCTCCAAAAATGGTCATTTGTGGACTTATGAGTGACGGCCATTTGGACGGGTGTGAGGTGGTAACTCATGGTAGTTTTGATTAGCCTTTCTCTACTAAACAGGGATGTCAACCATTGTTACAGGTGCTCATTGGCCATCTCTACATCTTCCTTGGAATAATGTCTGTCCAGATCTTTTGCCCATTTTCCCATTGGGTTGTTGGTGTTTCTTGCTGGTGAGTGGTATAAGTTGTTTGTATATTCTAGACATTATGCCCTTGTCATTTGTATCATCTGAGTCTATTTTCTCCCTCTCAGTGAAGTTGTCTTCTTGGTTTCCTTTTGCTTTTCTTTGCTGTGCAAAACCTGTTATTGTTTTAGGTCCCATTGGTTTATGTTTGCTTTAATTTCTGTGGCTTTGGGAGACTGACTTGAGAAAATGTTCATAAGGTTGATGTCGGAGAATGTTTTGCCTGTGTTCTCTTGCAGGAGTTTGTTGGTGTCTTGTCTTAGAGCTAAGTATTTCAGGCATTTTGATTAGATTGTGGAGCATGGTGTGAGGGTGTGTTCTTGGATCATTGATTTCCATGCGGCTGTCCAGGCTTGGCAGCAATACTTGCGGAAAAGACTGTGTTTTGCCCATTTTATGTTTTTGCCCCCTTTGTGAGAGATTAATTGACCCTAGGTGTCTGGGTTGATTTCTGGGTTTTCTACTGTGTTCCATTGTTCTGTGTTTCTGTTTTGGTACCACACCCACACTGTTTTGACGATGTTGGCTTTGCAAAGTTGCCTGATGTCTGGGAACGTTATTCCTTGGTTTTGGTTCCTCAGAATTGCTTTGGCAATTCTCAGTCTTCTGTGGTTCCACATAAGTTTTTGATTTTTTTTTTTTTTTTGTAGTTTTGTGGAAAATGTCATGGGTAGTTTGATAGGGAGTGCATTGACTCTGCAGATTGCTTTGGGTAGTATGGCCAGTTTTGCAATATTAATTTGTGTCACCCCAAATTTCAGCCATCTGCATTGAAAAATATATTTAAAAAGTTCATACTACATGATCAGGTGGGATTCATCTCAGGAGCCCTAGGGCGGTTCCACATAAGTAAATAAAACCATGTCATACGCCACATTAACAACAGAAATGTCAAAAAACACATGATCATGTCAGTAGATGCAGAGAAAGCATTTGACACAGTCCCACATCCATTCATGATCTATACTCGTCCCAAAGCGCCTATAGAGGGAACATTCCTTAACATACTCAAAGCCATGTATGACAAACCCTTGGCACATATAACACTCCATGGAGAAAAGCTGAACGTCTTCCCCCTAAAATCTGGAGCAAGACAGGGATGCCCACACTGATCCCTGTTATTCAACAGACTACCTGGCTCTTAGCCACAGCAATCAGACAGACAAAAAATAAAACCTTCCAAATAGGAAAGGAAGAGGTAAAACTGTCAGTGTAGGCAGATGACATGTCACTGTATATAGACATTCCAAAAGACTCAACCCCAAAACTACTTGAACTGATCAACAAATTCAGCAACGGAGCAGGAGCGGAGATTCACATTCAGAAATCAGTCACGTATCTGTATCCTCAAAATGAACTATTAGAAAAAGAATACAAAATGCAATACGTTTTATAATTGTACCCCCCAATATCTAATACCTTTGTCATATACCTGACCAAGGAGGAAAGTGACTTAAATGCCAGGAAGTATAGAGCATTAATCAAGGAAATTAAAAGAAAACGTTGTAAAGAAATGGAAAGATATTCCACACTTTCACTTTATGTGTGTCCATTGCCCTAAGGTGAGTTTCCTTTGGACAGCATATCTTAGGTGCTTGCTTTTTTAGCCAAGTTGCCACTCTAGTTCTTTTGATTGGCACATCCAGTGTATGGACACTTAAGGGGATTATTGATATGTATATACTGATTGCCATTGTCAACCTTGTTTTCCAGTTGACTTTATGTCTCTCTTTCGTTCAATTATTTTTTCTGGTTTGATGTTTTGCTTTTAGTATATGCCTGTGTCCTTCCCCTCCCCCAACATTTGTGCAGGTAATGTTTTGTGATGATTTGTGGGTGCCCTGTTTTTCAAGTATTTTAAGCCCTTCCTATATCTGCTTGTGGTAGCTTGATAGCCAAACTCGTTAAAGAAAATGGAGTCCAATATCCTTACTTTCCTTCCCCACATTCTAGGATTTTGAAGTCCTTTTCTATTGTTTAATTAATTATTTATTTATTTATTTATTCTACTGTACCTCTTGGTGACCCAGTTACACAGACATGTACACATTCTTTTTTTCTCACATTACAGGTTACATTGTAAGTGACTAGACAGAATTCCCAGTGCTACACAGCAGGATCCCATTGCTAATCTGTCCCGAAGGCAACATTTGGCATCTTTTTACCTCCAAGCTCCCAGCCCCTCCCCTTCCCCCTTGACAACCACAACCTATTCTCCAAGTCCATGATTTCCTGTTCTGTCGAAAGGTACCTTTGTGCCATATGTTATATCCCAGACATAGGAAATATCACATGGTATTTGTCTTTCTCTTTCTGACTTACTTCACTCAGGATGAGAGTCTCTAGTTCCACTAATGATGCTGCCAATTGCATTATTTCATTTTTTTAATGGCTAAGTCATATGCCATTGTGTATCTATACCACATGTTCCTAATCCAATCATCTATCAGTGGACATTAGTGTGGACTTCACGTCTCGGCTACTGTGAATAAGGCTGCCATGACCATGTGGGTGCGTGTGTCTCTTTCAAGGAAGGTTTTGTCTGGATATATGGCCAAGCATGGGATTGCTGGGTCACATGGCAGTTCTACGTATGGATTTTGAAGGTACCTCCTTATTGCTCTCCATAGTAGTTGTAACAGCTTACCTTCCCAGCAAGAGTGCAGGAAGGTTCCCTTTCCTTCAACAAAAGGAGGTGGTAAGAGAGTTAGAGTCAATAAGGAAATATAATGACAGAAGCAGAGTTCTAGTTGATAACTTCACTTAGGCTGTTGAATACACCTGCATGATTTTGAAGAGGAAGGAAACAGCTATGACCCAAGGAATATGAATGGCTTCGAACCACTGCAAAGAGAGAATTTATTCTCTCCTGAAGTCTTGAAAAGTGTTCACTCCTACCCATATGTTCATGTTAGCATAGTGAGATCCATTTCAAGCACCCAATCCCCATTATTATAAGATAAAAACTTTGTATTTTATTACATTTGTTTTTTAAATCTAAAACCATGGATTTCTTTGGGATAATGTATTTTTTTCTTGTTGCATTTTTTTTTTTTTGCTTAATGACGTAATTTTTGAATCATAGTTTTAGGTTCAGCATAAAAGTAAGTAGCACATAGATGTTTCCCTTTTGTGTCTCCCTTGACCTGTTGCTTAGCCCCTCGGATTGTAATGTCTCCCACCAGAGAGCTACCTTTATTATGGTTGATTCACCTACACTGACACATCCTTATCACCTATAGTCCAGTTGGCTCTGGGTATTGTACATTCTTTTGGGGTTGGCCATATGTTTCGTGACAGGTGTAATCACTATGGTAAAGTATGGTATTGTAAACATTCACTACCATGAAAACCTTCTGGGCTTCATTCATTTCCATGCCCTCTCTCCTTAGCCCTCCTCCCTCTACCCTCCCATGCTTAGCTCATCCTGTCACCGTCTCCTTGGGTTTCCTCTTACCAGAATGTGCTTAGTAGGAATCACAGAGTTTATGCAGTCTTCTCTGAGGGGCTTTGTTCACTTAGTAACATGATTTACGTTTCCTCCATATCCTTTCTTGCATTGGTAACCCATCTCTTTTTAGCACCAACCATTATGCCATTGTCTGGATGTGACAAAATTGAGTTACCCATTAACCTGCTGAAAGACTCTTGCTTGCTTTCAGGGTTTGTCCATTAGGAGCAAAGCTGCTCTAAATATCATGTGCCATGTTTGGGTGTGTGTAAGTGTATGTATCTTCTACTCTTGGGTAAACTCCAAGAGCATGGATGTTGGACCATATGGTCAGAATGGGTTTATCTTTGCAGCACAGTAGCAAACTGCCTTACAATGTGGCTGGGCTGTTTTGCATCCCCACCTGCCATGCAGGAATGTTTCCTTTGCTACTCATCCTCACCACCCTTTGGTGTTAGTGTCCCACATTTTGGTCCCTCTGAAGCTCCTAGTTGATAAAGTTTGCATTTCTCTGACAACATATCATGTGGGGCCTCTCTTCATATGCTTTTATACTATTGTGTGTCTTCATTTCCTTGGTGTGGGTTAAGGTCTTTGTCTTCACTTTTAATCAGTTTCTTTTTCTTCTTATTGTTGTTTTTAAGGGGTTTTTTTTCCCTATGTTTTTGAAAAGGTTCTTTTTATATACATCTTTTGTAAATAATTTCTCCAGGTATAGGAAGCAAGTCTTCTTAGACTTTTGACATCATATGTCACAGAGGAGAAGTGTTAAATTTGTTTGTTTTGTTTCTTTTTTTCATAAATGAAATCATACTTGCCCATGAATTTCTTTCATGGATCATGCCTGTGGTGCTTGATGTGAAAAACTATCAGTACAAACACAGTCATTTAGCATTTCTTATTTGTTCTCTCATGGAAGTTATAAGGTTTCACCTCTTAAAATTGAGGTCTGTGGTCCACTTTAGTTTTTATTTTGTGGACAATATAAAATTTTTGTCTAGAAGTTTTTGTTGTTCTATCACCACATCCTGAAGAGACTGCCTTTTCACCTCTGGGTAATTTCTGTTCCTGTGTCAAATAGCAGTTGACTGGGTTTTAGGAGGGCTTCTTCTGGGCTCTGTGGTGTTTTTCCAACAAATGTGTCTCTTCTTTCACAGGTGCCACACTGTTGTGTGACGTCTAATACATCAGTCCTCCAGCTTTGCCCCTTTACAGCACTGTGTTCGCTACTCTGGATCTTTTACCACACTGTCTAACATTTTGAGTAATAAGGATGTTAATGTTCATAAACTAACTTGCTGCCACCTTGATTTGAATTGTATGGAACTGGAGGTCGCTTTGGGAAAAAGTGACTTCTCGGTCAGCTTTGGTCTTTCTAATAAAGCCTACTCATGCACTTATTTTAATTTCCTTTAATTTCTTTTACTTTCCACTCATTTCTTTCATCAGATGTTCATCGTTTCCTCATTTAGATTTGTGGCTATTTTGTTACACTTATACTTACTTTCAGTATATAGAGGGTTGAGCATGTAAATAAACTTTGGCTGCACGTTCAACTTCCTCTTCTCCATGGCTGGAAACTAATTAACCTATAAGAACCTTGAATCCTGCCAGTTTATTATAATTACAGATTAATTCCAGAAGTATTTACTGATCAATCTTTGGCTTTTCCTACCAAGATAGTTAGGACATCTGCAGAAAAAGAGTGTTTTGTGTGTTCTGCCTCATATTTTAATTTCATTTTCTTGTACTCTTGCCTTAGCTGGGATTTCTGGTGCAGTGTTCAATGGAAATGGTGAGGGGGGTGATTTGCTTCATGGGAAGCTTTTCAGCTTCTCCTTATTAAATATGTTAGCTAGAGGTGTTTTAAGGAACTTGCCTTTATTCCTAGTTCAGCACGACTTGTCTAATCAATAGGTGTTGGGTTGGTGACATGTCTTTTCTACACTGATCTGATCATATGAAGTTTCCTTTTCAATCTGTTGAAGTGCTTATATTACTTCACCTCAAAAATTTGAAGAGGCGTACCTAGGATGATTGCTAATTTGTCACAGAGGATTTTTCATCTGGGTTTATGAGCGTTATTTTTCTCTCATTTTCCTTTCCAAGAATCTAATTTTTGGCTTTTGGTGGCAGGACAGTGCTGGACTGATAGAAAAACACAGCAGTTACACTCTGTGCTTTATATTCTGATTGAGATTGTACAAAACTTGTATCATTTCTACTTCAAATGTTTGGTGGAATTTACTGGTAATCTCATGCAGCCTTGGGGACATCTTTGGATTATTTTTAATTATTGATTTAATTTGTTTAATTGAAATAGACTTACACATCATGTCTATTTCTCCTTGTGTGACAGATTTTGGCTGTCAAGAAATTGACCAGTCCCTTATCAGCTGTTAAGCTTGTGAGCATAAAGTTGTTCATATATTTATTTACTATTTTTTCATACCTATGCAATCTGCAGATGTGTCTCCTATTACAATGGTGATATTAGTATTTGGATTCTCATTTGTTTTTTTATTTGTTTGTTTGATTCATGGCCAATCTATGGGCCTAAAGACTTTATTTATCTTTGAGAGAAATATCATTTGTTTTGTGGATTATTCTCTGTAATGCTCCTGATTTCACTTTATTGATTACTGAATTAATGTTCTTTCCTTTTCTCTCTGTATTTTTTTTGCTCTACTTTACTTTCCTATTAGGTATTCAAATGATTAATTTTATATCTTTCTCATTTTTCCTTTTTACATCTGCACCTCTGGCATGTAGATATTAGTTCTTCAGGTTCAAGCTTACACCACAGCCATGGCAGTTCTGGTTCTGAGATGTATCTGCCACCTGTGTCATAACTTGTGGCAATGCTGGGTCCTTAGCCAACCAAGCAAGGCCAGGAATCACAGCTGTATCCTCAAAGACATGAGGAGGGTCCTTAATGGGAACCTAGCCACAATAGGAACTCCCAGATCTTTCTTTTCTTGCACCTGCCTTCTCTGCTACAAATGTCTCTTTAAACATTGCTTTCACTGCATTTGGCAAATTGGAAAAAAATAAATTGTAGGAGATTTACAACTTTTCTTCAATTCCTACTCTACAGCAAGGAGACACAGCCACACAAACACACATTTTTTTTTCATTTTCCATCAGGTTCTCTCCCAAGATACCAGATGAAATTCCCTTTGCCATCAGTAGGACCCCATCACCCCTCCATTCTAAATGAAGCACTCTGCATCCACCAACTCCAAATTCCTGTCAGTACACTCGCCCCACAAACACATGATCTGTTTCTGCTTTCCAGAGAGATCATTTCTGTCATAGTTAAGAGCCCACATTTTAGTGACAATATACAATGTTGGTCTTCCTTGTTCTGACTTATATCCCTTAGTATGAGAGTATCTAGTTCCATCCATGTCACCACAGATGGCATTATTCTGTCCTTTTTATGGCTGAGTGGTATTCCCTTGTGTGTATTTACCACAAATCTTCATCCAATCTTGGGTCGATGGGCGTTTAGTTTTTTTCCATGTCTTGGCTATCATGAATAATACTGTGGGGAACATATGGGAGCATTTGCCTGTTTGAATTGGAGTTGTGTCCAGAGATACGCCCAGGAGAGGGAGGGCTGTGTCACATGGTACTCATCACATTTTTAAAAATGATTTCCCTTGCAGTCCAAAAGCTTTTGAGCCTAATTCAGTCCCATTGGTGTGTTTTGGTCTTTGTTGTAATGATCCGATGTGGGGGATGGAACAAGATCTTGCCGTGATTGATGTCAAAGGGCATTGTGCCTATGCTGTCCTCTAGGAGTTTTAAAGTCTCTGGCCTTACAAGTAGGTCTTCAGTCAATCCTGAGGTTAGTTTTGTGTGTGGTGTTAGAAGACGTTCTAATTTCATTCTCTGAAATGTGGTTGTCCAGTCTTCCCTGCACCATTTATTGAAGAGACTGTCCTCCCTCCACTGTGTGTTCTTGCCTCCTTTGGGATAGATTAGTGGACCACAGCTGCTTGGGTTTCTTTCTGGGTTTTCTAGGCTAGCTCATTGATCTATGTTTCTGTTTGTGTGCTGGTACCATACTGTTGTGATTACTGTAGCTTTGCAGTATACTCTGAAGTGAGGGAGCCTGATTCAGCCAGTTCTGGTGTTTTGTTTGTTTGTTTGTTTGTTTGTTCATTCGTTTGTTTTTCCATACCGCTTTGGCTAGTCAGGATCTTGTGTGTTTCCAGGCAACTTTTGTGATATTTTGTTCCAGTTCTGTAAAGAATGTCACGTGCAATTTGCTAGGGATTGAATTGAAGCTTGCCTTAGGTAGTGTTCTCATTTTGACCCTTTCTGATGCTTCCAATCTAAGACAATGGTATAGGTATATCTTCCCATATATTGGTGTCATCTTTGGTTTCTTTCAACGTTATGTTAGAGTTTTCAGAGTACAGGTCTTTGTGTCTTTAGGTAGCTTAATTCCCAGGTGGTTGATCTTTTGATGTGATAGTAAATGGCATAGTTTCCCTGATTTCCCTTTCTAATCTTTCATTGTCCTTAGATAGACATGTGGTAGATTTCTCTGTATTGATTTTCTACCCTGCAACTGTACCAAGTTCATTGTTGAGTTCTAACTGTTTTCTGGTAATGTCTTTAGGGTTTTTCATGTGTAGAATCATGGCATCTGCAAACAGCAATAATTGTACCTATTTTCCAACTGGGATTTCTTTTATTGCTTTTCCTCTCTGAATGCCACAGCTATGACTCCCAGAGCTATGTTGCATAGAGTTGGTGAAAATGGACATCATTTTCTTGTTCTTGACTTTAGTGTAAATGCTTTCACTTTTCCCCCATTGAGAATCATGTTAGCTGTGGGGTTCCCACAACACGATTTATTATATTGAGTTAGTTCTGCTCTATACACACTCTCTGGCATGTTGATTTTTTTTTTAGATCAGGAATTGATGTTGAATTTTGTCAAAAAGTTTTGCTGCTCCTATTGAGATGATCACATCGTTTTTTTTTTTTTTGTTTGTTGCTGTGGATTACCATACCAATGATTTGTGGATATTGACAAATCTCTGTATCCCTGAAATAAATCCTTCCTCATCATTGCCTATGACCTTTTACTTTTTAAAATAAAGGTCCTTGTTTTCACTTTCACTCATTTAAACGCATTACTCTTTTTTAAGATTACTTCTCTGGCAGGTGTTACATGTACAACTTGTGATTATAAGTCCACAAACATTGAGGTTATTTCAGCTACCATTCTGGATGTTGATTCCCCTTATGTTGGAATATGCAAAGCTTATACAAAATTCATATTCATAAGCATACATAATCTGCTACAATTGCTAGATTTTTCATTCTTTGAAACATTCATAGGTTCACAAAACATTTGAAGTAGCCATTTCCTCAAGAGTATTTTTGGCTCCCTTATCAAAAATTTTTTAACCATGTAAGCATATGTTTATTTCTAAGCCATGTTTATGGCTTTTTTTATTTGATTGGTATATGAGTAATCCTCTCTACATGATCCATATCATTTTGATTAGCTTTGAATTATAGTTTAAAAGCCTTAGGTGTCATGCTCTAGCTTTGGCATAGAGAATGATTTGGGTGCCAAAAAAAAGAAGAAAAGAAAAACATGATAAACAAATGCTGTACAACCTTCAAACCCATGGACTGGAAACATTCAAAAATATGTCCTACTCCTGATGACATATAAGAGGCCGCATCAAGATGGTAGGGGGGGCAAGTACATGATATAAGCCACCCCATACACACTGGAGGTTAACCCACAGACTGGAAAGTAACTATATTATAGAGACTCACCCACAAGTGTTAGAGATGTGAGTACAGCATCAGGTACCCATGCCTAGGCATGCGACAATGGGAGAAAGAGCCCCTGGAGCATCTGACATTGAAGATAAGTGGGGCAAGTGCACTGGACCTCTATAAGTCTAGGGGAAATATAGACCACATTCTTGAGTGGCCCACACAGTCTCTCATGGGCACACTGTGTCCCAGGGCAAAGCAGTTGCTCCATAGGAATGTGAGTTGGACCTGACAGCAGTTCCTGGAGGACCTTCTGGGAAAACTAGAAGTGGTTGTGGCTCATTGTGGGGAATGACATTGGAGGCAAATATCTCAGGAATAGTCATCATCAGTATGTGTTCCTCTAGAGGTGACTGGTTTGGGAAAATCTGGCCCCACCCATCGTCACTGAGATGGCCCCAGGTGAAAGAAAAATCTGGCCCCAGGTGAAAGAAAATCCAGCTTGGATTGCAGCCCCACCCATCAGTAAACAGGCTGCCTTAAAAGCCCCCCCAGCAAACAGCCACCTCCAATCTCATGCAGAGACACACCCCCACCCTCCTGAAGGATAGCAATCAGCCCCATCTACCAGTCGGCAGACACCTGTGCCTTCCATCAGGAAGCCTAGATCAAGCCCCAATGCCAACTTCAACCACAAGGGGAGAAGACATCAGAAACAAGAGAGGCTACAACTCTATTGCCAGCAAATAGGACATCACACCAAAAACCTATAAAATTGCAGTGAACTAGAAATCTGATACGGGAGCAAGAAACCCCTCCCAGAAGAAAAAGCAAATTGATCTGGAGATTCTCAGCCTCCAGGAAAAAGGCCTTTAGACTGGTGATGCTGAAGATGATGGGAGACATTGGGAATAAACTGGAGGCAAAAACTGGTCATTTACAGCACACTTGGAGCAAAGCAATACACCACTTGACACTTAAGCAAGCAGAGAGGCAAAATGCAATAACTGAAAGATTAAATTCAATAGCGGCAACCAACGACACCATCACGACAGAAGAATGATGAAGAATGGTTCAGACCAGTGGAAATAAATAAAGAATGGTCTCAGGGACATCATTAAACACACCAACACCCATAGTGTATGGGTGCCTGAAGGGGACGAGAGAGAGAAAGGGACAGGAAATGTGTTCGAAGAGATAATAGCCCAGAACTTCCCTAACATGGGATTTGCACCACTCACTCAAATCCTGGAAGCACCATGAGTACCATATAAACTAAACCCAAGGGGGAATACCCCAAGACACCCATTAGGCAAACTGACCCAAATTAAAGACAGAGATAGTATTGAAAGCAGAGGGAAAAGAAACAAATAATCACACAAAGGAACCCCAATATGATAATCAGGGGAATTTGCAGCATAAAACCCTGCAGGCCAGAAGGGAGTGGCATGATACACTCAAAGTGATGAAAGGAGGAAAACCGTCAACACTGATTATTTTGCCCAGCAACATTTTCATTCAGATTTGAAGCAGAAGTAAAACGGTTTACACAAGCAAATCTAAGAGGCTTCAACAACACTGAGACAGCTTTATGACAAATACTAAAGGAACTTCTCTAGGCAGAAAAGAAAGGTCACATCTAGAAACAAAATACCAAAAATGGCAAGGCTCACCAGTAAAGGCATATACACAGTAGAGGTGGGAAAGCATTCACACACAAATTTGCTGCCAAAAGCAGAAATCAGGAGAAGAGGAGGGCACAAATGCAGGACAATGAAGATGCACTTGCAGTTAAGAGACCAACACCTTAAACAATCATGAAAGTATATAGAAACCTATATCAAAGCTTCAGAGCAATGGGAAACACTCACAAATAAAAAAACACAACTCAGATACAACACTAAAGACAGTCATCCAGCCACAAGAGGAGAGAACCAAAGAAACAGGGAAGAGAAAAAGAGTGACAAAACCAAATCCAAAAGAGCTAATAAAATGGCAGTGAGACCACACATATCCATGACCTCCTTAAATGTAAGTGGAATGAATGTCCCAACCAAAAGACATAGCCTGGCTGAATGGATACAAAAGCAAGATCCATACACATGCTCTCTGCAGGAGACCCACTTCACATCTGGGAACACATACAAATTGAAAGTGAGAAGCTAGAAGGAAGTATTCTATGCAAACAGGAATCAGAAAAAAAAGCTGGAGTAGCAATACCCATATCAGATGAAGTAGACCTTAAAATAAAATATATTGTAAAAGACAAAGAAGGGTAACTACCACAGATCAAGCCAAGAAGAAAATATAACCATTGTAAATATATATGCAGCCAATATAGGATCACCTCAATATGGAAGGCAGCTGCTAACAACCTTTACAGGAGAAATTGAAAAGGACCCAATAATAGCAGGGGACTTCAACACCCCACTTACAGCAATGGACAGGTCACCCAGGGAGGAAACCCACAAGGAAACACAGGCCCTAAATGAAGCTTTAGACCACCAGGACGTAATAGATAGTGATAGGACATTCCATCCATAAGCAACAGAATACACATTCTTCTCAAGTTCACATAGGGAACATTTTCCAGGATTGGCACACTCTGTGCCACAATTCAAGCCTTGGTAATTTTAAGAAAATTGAAATCACGTTAAGCATCTTTTCTGACCACAGTGCGATACCACGGGGAATCAACAAGACAAGCATGCAAAAACTCAAACATGTGGAGACAACACAGCATGCTACTAAACAACTAATGGGTCACTTAAGACATCAAAGAGGAAATTGCAAAGTTCCCAGAAGCAAATGACAACAAAGATATGACACTCCAAACCTATGAGATGCAGCAAAAGCCGTGCTAAGGGGAAAGTGTATAACAATACAAGCCTACCTCAGGAAACAAGGAAAATCTCAAATAAAGCAGCTAACATTACATCTGAAGCAGCTAGAGCAAGAAGAAGAGACAAGACCTAAAGGTAGGAGAAGGAAAGAAAGCATAAAGAGCAGAAGAGAAATTGAGGCAATAGAAACGAAGGAAACCATAGAAAAGATCAATGAAACTAAGAACTGGTTCTTTGAAACATTCCACAAACTTTAAAATCCCTTAGCCAGACTTATCATGAAAAAAAAGAGAGAAAGGACTCAAATCAGTAATATTAGAAATGAAAAAGGAGAAGATAAAATGGACCTCACAGAAGTACAAAGGATCAGAGGAGATTACTACCTGTAACTATGTGCCAATAAAATGGAAAACCTAGAAGAAGTGGACAATTTCTTAGAAAAGTATAACCTTCCAAGACTAAATGAAGACAAAAGAGAGAAGATGAACAGACTGGTCACAAGTACTGAATTCCAAACCATGACTTAAAAACTTCCAGCAAACAAAAGTCCAGGAACACATGGCTTCACGGGCAAATTCTATCAAACAGTGAGAGAAGAGCTAACACCCATGTTCTGAAATTCTTCCTAAAATTTGCAGAGGAGGGGATATGCCCAAAGTCATTCTATGAGGCCACCATCACCCTGATACCAAAACCAGATGAAGATATCGTAAAAATAAGAACATCACTGGCTAATTTCACTGATGAACGTCAAAGAAAAAATCCTCACAAAATACTAGCAAACTGCATCCAACAATACATTACAAGGATTGTACATCATGACCAAGAGGGTCTTATCCCAAGAATGCAAGGAGTCTTCCATACAAACCAAACAAGCAGTGTGATACACCGCATTAGCAAACTGAAAAAGAAAAACCATGCAATCCTCTCAATAGAAGCAGAAAAAGCCTTTGATAAAATCCAACACCTATTACTGAGAGGAACACTTCACAGAGTGGACTTAAAGGGAACCTGCCTCAACATTATAAGGCCACAGATGGCAAACCCAGATCTAACACCATTCTTTTTTCTTTTTTTTTTTTTCTTTTTTGTCCTTTTGCTATTTCTTTGGGCCGCTCCCGAGGCATATGGAGGTTCCCAGGCTAGGGGTTGAATCGGAGATGTAGCCGCTGGCCTATGCCTGAGCCACAGCAACGTGGGTTCCGAGCCGCATCTGCAACCTACACCACAGCTCACGGCAACACCGGATCATTAACCCACTGAGCAAGGGCAGGGATCAAACCCGCAACCCTATGGTTCCTAGTCGGATTCGATAAACACTGTGCCACGATGGGAACTCCCCTAACTCCATTCTTAATGGTGAAAAGCCAAATGAATTTCAACAGAGATCATGAATAAGATGAGGATGTCCACTCTCACCACTATGATTCAACACTCTTGGAAGTCCAAGGCATGGGCAATCAGAGAAAAAAAGAAACAAAGGGAATCCAAACTGGAAAGGAAGAAGTAAAACGGTCCCGGTATACAGATGACATGATGCTATACCTAGACCATCCTAAAGATGCTATCAGAAAACTGTTCAAGCTCATCAAGGACTTTGGCACCATTGCAGGATACAAAATTAATACACAGAAATCAACTGCATTTCTGTATGCTAACAATGAAAAATCAGAAAAAGAAATGAGGGAAACATTCCCATTTACCATTGCATCAAAAAGAATAAAATACTTTGGAAGAGGAGTTCCGGTTGTGGCTCAGTGGTTAATGAATCTGACTAGGAACCATGAGGTTGTAAGTTTGATCACTGGCTTTGCTCAGTGGCCTAGGGATTTTGTTGTTACTTTGAGCCTTGGCATAGTTCACAGACACATCTTGGATCAGGCATTACTGTGGCTCTGGTGTAGGTGGTGGCTACAGCTCCAGTTAGAGCCCCCAGACTGGGAACCTCCACATGCCACTGGAGAGGCCCTAGGAAAGGCGCAAAGCAAAAACAACAAACAAACAAACAGTACTTAGGAAGAATCATACCTAAAGAGACAAAAATCCTGAACTATGAAGACTTAAGGCACTGATAAAAGAAATCAACAATGACAAAACCAGATGGAAAGATATACCATGCTCTTGGATTAGAAGAATAAATATTATCAAAATGGCAATACTACCCAAGGAAATCTACAGATTCAATGCAATCCCCATCAAAGTACCAAGTGCACTTTCACAGAGATGGAACACAATATCTGAACGTTTGTTTGGAAGTGCAAAAGACCCTGAGTAGACAAAACCATCCTGAGAAAGAAAAATAGAGCTTGAGGAATGAGGCTCCCTGACTTCAGACTATACCATGCAGCTATGGTCATCAAAGCCTTATGGGGCTAGCACAAATACAGAATTTTAGATCAGTGAAACAGCATATAAAACCCAGAATTAAACCCACACACCTACAATCAGCTAATCCATGACAAAGGAGGCAAGAATATACAGTGGAGGAAAGACAGACCGTTCACTAAGTGGTGCTGAAGAAACAGCACAGTCACATATAAAGGCATGAATTTAGAACACTTCCTAACACTGTAAACAAACAAACAAATGAAAACCCTCAAAATGGATGAAGGAACTAACTATAAGACCAGATCCACTATAGAACACTTAGAGGAAACTATAGGCCTAACATGCTTTGTTATAAACCACAGTAATGTCTTTTCAGATCCACCTCCTAGAGTAATGACAATAAAACCAAAAATTAAAAAAATGAGACTTAATTAAGCTTAAAAGTTTCTGCATGGCAAAGGAAGCCCTGAGCAATAAGAAAAGGCAAACCACAGAATATGAGATACTATCTGCCAGTGAAGAGACTGAAAAGGCATTAATCTCCAAAATTTATAAACAGCTTCTACCGCTCAATAGAAAAAAGGAAAAAGAAAAAAAAGAAAAACAACCCCAGCAAAAATTGGGCAGGTGATCTAAACAAACAATTCTCCAAAACAAGACATACAGAAGGTCCAAAAACACATGCAACGGTGTTCAACATCACTCATTAGTAGAGAAATGCAAATCAAAACCACTAGGAGGCACCACCTGACACCAGCCAGAATGGCCATCATCCAAAAGTCTACAAACCATAAATTCTGGAGAAGGTGTGGAGGAAAGGGAACCCTATTACGCTGTTGGTGTGAATGTAAATTGGTTCAATCACTGTGGAGAACCATATGGGGATTCCTCAGCAAACTGAAAGTAGAATTACCCTTTGATCCAGCAATCCCTCTCCTGGGCATCTATCACTCTGGGTATATAACACACCTCCCCCCAAACCAGCTTATAAGAATAAATATATGTAACCCAATATTCACAGCAGCATTTTTTACCATCGCCAAGATATGGCCTATCCTCAGTGTCCATCTGCAAATGGATGGATAAAGAAGATCTGGTATATATATATATGTATATACACACACAAAGGAATATTAGTCATGAAAAGGAATGAAATTCTGTCATTTGCAACAAGAGGATCCATATGAAGGCTATTATGCTCAGGGAAATACATCACAGAGGAAGACAGAGGCTGCATGTTACCATTTACAGGTGAAATCAAAAACAGAACAAGAGGACAATATAACCAGGTAGAAACAGGCACACTGATACAAAGACACAATTAGAAGTTACAAACCAATAGGGAGAGGAAAGTGAGGAGGGGCAAAGCAGATATGGTAGATTAAGTTGCAGAGCCTATGACATATGACATATATGAGCTACAAGGGTATATTGTATAGCACAGTGATAGAGCCAAAAATTTTATAATAGCTTTAAATGGAGTGTAATATATGAAAAATTATTACATATAAATGTTCATGTGATGCCTACATAGCATTGTAAGTAACGTACACATGATGCAAAAAAAAAAAAAAAAAGAAAATCAATGAGCACGCATTAAAGAGACAATGGATAAAGATCACAATCTGCAGGAAAGTATTTAAAAATTCTACCATTCTTTTATGATAAAAAAATATGATCTAGGGTGTGAGGAGGGTCCCCAAAATTGTGGATAAACTGGGTTAAGACCAAGGCCTTAGTCATAACATGACCCCGAACATACTTAGTGATGAAAAGTGAAAGCTTTTCCTCTAAGACAAGGAATAAGAGTGTCTCCTCTCACCACCACAGTTTGAAAAGTCCTTCCAGAATGATTAGGCAAGAAACAGAAATAAAGCCATCCTAGTCAGGAAAAAAGAAGTGACCTGTCTCTGTATGTAGACATTATAATTTATGTGTGGAAAATAATACCACCACAACAACAGCACCAATACAGCAACAAACAATAAATAAATGATTTTGGCAAACATGGCAGGATACAAAACAGACACAGAAAAATCTGTTGTGTCGTATACCCAAAAAATAAATACCTGAAAAAGTTTTTTCAGTCCTATTTGCAATAGCATTCGTCACAATCACTTAACAATAAATTCAACCAAGGAAATGAAGTTCCATGCCTTACAAAATATAAGGTACTGTCAAAGCAACTGAAGACATAAATAAATGAAAAGTGACACCATGCTCACAGCTTACAAGAATGAATGTTATAAAGGCCATACTTCCCAAATCCATGTATGGATTCAATGTAATTCCTAACAAAAGCACCATCAAAGAAAAATAATTAAAATAATGTTATGGTATGGAAACACGGAAAGACCTCAAATGTCCAAAGCCTTCATTTTTTATTTAGGCAATGAATTTTTTTCCATTTATATTTTTTCAGCAATCATCACAATACAATTTTGTAGCATTCCCATCCTTTTAAGGAATATTTTCTTATTTCTCTTTATGAGCACGTATTTTCAATGAATTTATGGTGGTTCAACTGATTTCTCTTGATTACTATCGATGTTGCAAAACTTGAGTGAATTCACTGATTTATTCATAGGTTTGGGAGACATCATTAGGATAGTGTATGTTCAGCATTATGTCATCCGCAAACCTGACAAGTTTTGTTTGGATTTCTTTCTTGATTTTTTCTTTCTTCCTTTTGTCTTGCTTTTTATGCCTTCACCTGTGGCATGTGAAAGAGCCCAGGCTGGGGGTCAAATCCCAGCTACAGCTGCCAGCATTCACCACGGCCACAGCAACACCAGATCTGAGCCACGTCTGAAAACTACATCAGAGCTCACCACAACCCCAGATCCCAGACCCACTGAGTGAGGCCTGGGATGGAACCTGGATCCACATGGATACTAGTTGGATTGGTTTCCACTGTGCCACAGTGGGGATGCCTGGATTTCTTTAATTTTTATTTTCTTGTCTTAGTGATCTGGCTATAACTTCCAGTGCCAAGCTGAATTAAAATGGTGAGAATGGACACTGTTTTCTCTTAAAAGAGTAGCTATCAGTTTTTCAACATTGGGCATTTTGATAGCTGAGGGTATACCATATATGACATTTATTAAGTTGAGGTTATTTCATGGAGAGTGTTTTTTCCCCCAAATACATTTTCTTTTTTTACTGGACAGCATGGTGACCCTGTTACTCATACATGTATATGCTCTACTTTCTCCTATTATCATGCCCCATCATAAGTCCCTACACATAGTTCCCAGTGCTACACACAGGAGCTCATTGCCTGTCCATTCCAAGGGCAAGAGACCACATCTACTAAACCCAAGCTCCCATTCTTCCCTCCCTCCCCCTCTTCCTTGGCCACCATGAGTCTGTCCTCCAAAATGTGAGTTTCATTTCTGTGGAAATGTTCCTTTGTGCTCTACTTTAGGTTCCATATATGTGACATAATGTGGTATTTGTCTTTCTCTTTCTGACCTACTTCACTCAGGATGAGAGTCCCTAGTTCCATCCATGGTGCAGCAAATAGCATTATTTTGTACTTTTTTATGGCTGCATAGTATTCCATTGCACTTTTATACCACCTCTTCCTAATCCAATCATCTGTCATGGATATTTGGGTTGTTTCCATGCCTCGGCTAATGTGAATAGTGCTGCAATGAACATGTCAGTGCATGTGTTTTTTTACAGAAAGTTTTGTCCACATATATGCCCAAGAGTGGGATTGTTGTGTCATGTAGTAGTGAGATTGCTGTGTCATATGGTAGTGGGATTGCTTTGTCATGTGGTAGTGGGATTGCTGTGTCATATGGTAGTTCTGTGTATAGTTTTCTAAGGTCCCTCCATAATGGTGGTATCAGCGTACATTCCCACCAAGAGTGCAGGAGAGTACACTTTCTCCACACCCCTCCAGCACTGGTTACTTGCAGACCTTATAAATGATGGCCGTTCTGACTGGTGTGAGGTGGTATCTAATGGCAGTTTTGATTTGTATTTCTCTAGTATTCAGGGATGTTGATCATTGTTTCAAGTGCTTGTTGCCATCTGTATATCTGCCTTGGAGAAATGTCTGTTCAGGTCTTTTGCCCATTTTTCCATTGGGTGGTTCGTTTTTTGCGGTTGAATTGTAAAAGATGTTACAATCACTAGTATATATTAGTGATTAAGCCCTTGTCAGTTGCATCACCTGAAACTATTTTCTCCTATTCTGTAAGTTGTCTTTTAGGTTTTGTTTTGATTTCCTTTGCTGTGCCAAATCTTGTCAGTTTGATTAGGTCCCATTGGTTTATTTTTGCTTTTTTATCTGTTGCTTTGGGAGACAGACCTGTGTAAATATTTGTTATGGTTAAGGTCAGAGAATATTTTGCCTATGTTCTCCTCCTGGATTTCGATGGTGTCTTGTCATATTTTGAAATATTTCAGCATAGACAATGCAAGCAAAGAGGCTAAGAAAAGACTGTAGAATCATGTGTCCCGACAATGAATATACTAAATCCCCCAAAAAAGGTTTGTAGACCAGCCCTTTCCTGGTTACAGGGAGATACAGAATGGCATGATTGCATGACAAATATACCCTGTGTTTTTTTCTATTCAAAACAATAGGGCAATAATTTGGGGACCTAACGGGGCATTTGGATCTGCTAATTATAATTTTCATAGGCTGAGAAAATGGAGAGGGACCTTCAGAGAAATTCTAGCTTTCAAATACATTAGCATGCTTTGGGATTGGCTGGCCCATAGCTAAAATTTGGAAAGGCCACTGCAGAATACTCAATGGAAATTAGGTGAAGCCTTACAAAGAGTTTCCTTATGAGATGCAAATTATACTTATGGTAACCAAATGTAATCATCTAGATGCCTTTGGACATCTCCCTACTTCATTCTAGCTGGGTTCAGACTTGTGTCTTTGCTCCTTATGTGCTTATGGTAGGACAGGAGATACAGCTCTCTTTCAATTCATGTCATCAGATATAGCATAGTCAATGCAGGAATTGTTATTTCCATCATGCATTAACAAATACAACAGGCATCCATCTATTATGATTACTTCTCAACCTACTGCTCTCTGGCTATCTGTAAATCTTGTGGAACCTTGGGAACAAAACCCCACTTTACATAATTTACATAATATATTTCAAATGGCCCTCTATAGAGGAAAAAAATGATTGGTTTGATTCTTGGAGCTGTATTTACTATTATTAGAATCATAACTTCAGTAGCTATGGCTGCTACAGCCCTGTCTCAGACAGTTCAAACCCATGCATTTTTAAATGATCTTGTTCTAATCTTGTCACAATTGTGTTGTGGGCAACAATCCTTAGACCTGGCCTTCTGAGATGAATTGGATAGTTTAAAAGATGTAATTTTTGAATGGGTTCAGAACTGGGGAGTATATGCACACACAAATGGAACTTCCTTGTCATTGTAATATAACTACTTGAGATCACTCTATTAACAGCATCTGCAATTTGGAAAAATTAAGGCTTAAGTTTTGGGTGTCTGAATGCTACCAACATAATGCTATGGTCAATATTATTCTATGCTAGATAGTTTTACCTTACACAAAGACATTCAAGAATTTAGCTCCATGGTCAGGTTATTCAAAGTATTTTATCATAATTCCAGGATTTTGATCCTCACACCTGGCTTGAAAATCCAAAGATTTCCTTTATTGCTGTTCTGTCACTATATTTACATTTTTTCCTTTGTTGTGCAGTCTGCAGAATCAGATTGATCCTTAGAAGCCAAATGAACACTCTGCAACCAAAATTTACTATGGTGGTTCTTAGGCAACATGTAAATAATAAAGGGGAAGATGTTGGAGACCACTGTACCGATGACCTCTGAAGAAAGCAAACTTATTGGTATGTGCAAAAGCACAGGAAGCCACAGAATGCTGGTGATGGCAAAGGCCAGATAAGCCTGTCTGCCAACACAGAGTTCCAAAGTGCAGGGTCTCCTGTCAAAATAAGATAAGGGGCTTATATGTTAACTACATTGTTCTTTAAGCAGCTACGCTATATCCTAGATGCATACACCTGTGATTTTCATTGCTATTAGTCTCCCTAAATCTCACTAAGTGATAGCTTTGATACTCCCAATGCCTGCTTTTGCTCACTTACCTCAACAAGTCACCTTCCCTAATAAAAGTCTTGTGGGATAAAGCCTAGAGGCCTTTGTTAGCAGAACAGAGTGCCTCCTTGTCCCCCCCTTTTAAAAGATAAACTTACCTTGTGTGTTTTTTATGCCATGCAGTCTCTCTTTTAGGATCAGTTTTTGACCTGCAGTTCAGGACACAATAATGAAGCCCTCAATGTGAAAGAAAAAAGATGATGGACAAATGCCAATGTTACCATAAAAGTGCTTAAAATAAGCAATCATGAACAGGCTTGATGCTCAAGAGAAACTTATGAAGCATATGTTTCCTTAATATCATCAAAACTCCATATGCAAGAATCAAAGGTAAATATGGAACTAAATGTAACACAATTAAAAATACATGCTACATGGAGTTTCCCTGTGCTTCAGTGACTTTAGAACCCTGCTAGTGTCCATGAGGATGTGGGTTCCATCCCTGTCCTCATTCAGTGGGTTAAGGATCTGGCATTGCTGTGGCATAGGCCTGTGGCTATGGATTCCATCTGACCCCTACTTCTAGATTTTCCATTTGCCATGTGTGTGCCCCCCACGAAAAGACAAAGAAAGTATGTCATACCAAATAGGCTAAATGTATGCAGAGAGAGTAGACAATTACATACAGGGGCGTGCTAAGGGATTGAAAAGGAGGTAAGGTTTCTATGTTTTAGTCAAATTTGTAAAAAAACGGAGCAGCAGTAGACCATAATAAATTGTAAATGTACAATATAATACCTAGAACAACCACCACAAATGATATACAGACATACATTGAAAAACACTACAAGTAGGTATTCTGGCTGTGATGCAGTCTGTTAAAAATCCAACTGCAGCATCTTGCATCCTTGCAGAGGGGCATGTTCCATGGCTTGCCTGGCAAAGAGTGTTCAAGGAACCAGCATTCTCCCTGTGGCATAGGATTGCACCTGGAGCTCAGATTCAATACCTGGCCTGGGAACTTCCACATGCCCAGGGACAACCTTGTTTTTTTAATGTAGGTATATCAAAGCAAATTTTGAAATTCTCTTCAAGTAGCCCATAATCATAACAATGATTTTTAGAAAGCCATGACATAGTTGTCATTAAATCTAAACACTTTACATACAACAACATAAAGAGATCAGCAGAAATCGGAAAACATGATCCACTTACAGCCTGTTCAGAAGAAATTCATTTCAATGAAACAATTGAGACAGACTGAAAGGGAAAAATGGAACCAAGATAGAATGAAAAATTAATGAAAGAAAACCAAGAATACTTAAACCTATTAATATTAGAAAAATCAGATCAGAGAAAAGATAATATCATGGAAAGATACTGTATAATGATAAATGAACAAAACCCTAAAGAAAACAACACCACAATCTGGGATGTCTTTGTACCTGAACATGTGCAGTAAACCTAAACGAGTGGAAGAAATAGACAAATCTGGAGTGGGAGGGATCAGGAGCTTGGGATTATCAAACACAACTTAGAATAGATTTACAAGGAGATCCTGCTGAATAGCATTGAGAACTATGTCTAGATACTCATGTTGCAACAGAAGAAATGGTGGGGGAAAAACTGTAATTGTAATGTATACATGTAAGGATAACCTGACCCCCTTGCTGTACAGTGGGAAAATAAAAATAAAAATAAATAAATAAATAAAATTACAACAGGACACTTCAATATTATTCTCAGTTCATAGAACTTGGCAGAAAACTAACAAAGATACAGAACTCAACAATACCAGGAGTTCCCATTGTCGCTCAGCAGGGTAAGACCCTTACAGAGTCTCCAGGAGGATTTGATCCCTGGCTTCCTTCAGCAGGTTAAAGCTACCAGTATTGCCACAGGTCACAGACGCAGCTCAGTCCCAACATTGCTATGGCAGTGGCATAGGCTGGCAACTGCAGCTACAACTTGATGCCTAGCCTGGGAACTTCCATATGTCATGAGTGCAGCTATTAAAAAAAGGAAAAATAAACATCACTAACCAAGACAGTCTAACTTTATAGTACAGTACATTCTACCTAACTCAGAATACACACTATGTCCAAGGGCCCATGAATCCTACACCTAAGCCAAAAACTACACCTCAACAAACTGAAAGATTCAAAACCATGCAATGGGCTGTCCTGCCATAGTGTACAAAAGTAAGATAAGCAGAATAGGAAAAGCACCACACACTTGGAAGCTAGTCCACAGTTCAAGCAAGAATCTTTTCCCAAGCCCAGAGTCAAAGAGCTGTCAAGAAAAACAAAATCCTACCCTCAATGAAAGAAAAAAGAAACTACAGCCTATCAATTGAGATATAAATGCAGCAAAGCATTGCTGAGAGGAAAATTCATGACACAAAATGCAAACTTTAGAAAAGATAAAATGGGTCTGTTACTAATCTAAACATCCTCTTCAAGGAACTACATAAAGAAAAAAAGGGCCTAAAGGATAAAAGGAAATCAATTTAAAAGTTTAAAAAATTAAGTTCAATGAAAGAGAAACAAGACATTTTAATGAGGAGTCCCATTGTGGCTCAGTAGTTAATGAATCTGGCTAGGAAAGAGGAGTTTGTGGGTTGAGTCCCTGGCCTTGCTCAGTGGGTTAAGGATCCGGCATTGCATTTTGCTGTGGTGGGGTTGCAGATATGGCGTGGAACCTGAGTTGCTGTAGCTCTGGCATAGGCCAGCAGATACAGCTCTGATTTGAACCCTAGCCTGGGAACCTCCATATGCCACAGGAACAGCCAAAGAATTGGGAAAAAGTCCAAAAAAAGAAGAAATTTTGATGAATCAAGGAACTGATTCTTTCAAGAGATCAATAAAAGTGATAAAATCTAAACTACCCAACAAAAAGAAGTGAAAGACATTTTATAGAATCAAGAAGGAAGTGGGCTTTCACTACATCCCTGCAGTAATAATAATAGTAACAAAAATATAAATGTGAATACTATGAACATATAAGATTAACACCTAGGTGATATGAACAAATTCTTCAGAAAGCATACACTGACACAGTTGAGATAATTCTCCACTATAAATGATACTCAATTCTCAGGAGTTCCCTGGTGGCTCAGAAGGGTAAGGATCTGGCATTGTCATTGCAGTGGCTCAGGCCACTGCTATGGTGAGGGTTTTGTCCCTGGCTTTTGAAATTCTGCATACCACAGGGTTGCCAAAGAAGTTACTTACATCTTATGACTAAATGTTTAAGAGAAGTCTGCAGACCTAGATGGTCAATACTGGAGTATTTTGCCAATCATTTGTAGAATTAACACCGATTCTACATAATGAGATAGAAATTGTAAAATTTCACCAAACAGTGTAAGAATTAACATCAGTTCTCTATGATCACCTCGAAAACATTAAAGGGTGGGGGACACATGTTCATTCATTTAATGAAGGCAGTATTAGCCTTACTCCAAAATTAGAAAAAAGCAATATAAAAAAGTCCAAATCCCATCATGGCCAGAGATGCAAAGAATCCCAGGCGAAGTATTTACTTGGAGATATATATATACACAAGAGAGACACGCACAGAGATCATGATCACTGCCATTTGTTTCAATCATGCAAGACTGGTTGATAACTCTAAAATCATTGTGGATGGATTCAAACACTCTGCCATGTTAAATTGATGGAAGAGGAAAAAACACTTGATACAACAGCCAGTGAAGAAAAAATTGACAAAATTCTACACTCAGTCTTGATTTGAACATGTAAAGTTTGAACTGTGAATGGAAGTGAACTTCCTCCACTTAAAACACCTATGAAAACTCTATAATGATATATTTTATAATGAAAGACTGAACAATTTCCCTCTAAATCCAGAAATGGAGTAAAGTGTCTGCCATCACCACTTAGTAATGGCCAGGAAGATCTAGGTAACATACTACGACAAGATGTAAAAAGTAGGTAGGTCAGGAAGAAAGAAAGCAAGAAAGAAAGAAAGCAAGAAAGAAAGCAAGCAAGCAAGCAAGCAAGAAAGAAAGAAAGAAAGAAAGAAAGAGAGAGAGGGAGAGAGGGAGAGAGAAAGGAAGAGAGAGAGGGAGAGAGAAAGGAAGAGAGAGAGGGAGAGAGAGAGAAAGAAAAAAGAAAGAAAGAAAGAAAGAAAGAAAGAAAGAAAGAAAGAAAGAAAGAAAGAGAGAGAGAGAAAGAAAGAGAGAGAGAGAGAAAGAGAGAGAGAGAGAAAGAAAGAGAGAGAGAGTTAGAGAGGAAAGAAAGAGAGAGAGAGATAGAGAAAGAAAGAAAGAAAGAAAGAAAGAAAGAAAGAAAGAAAGAAAGAAAGAAAGAAAGAAAGAAAGAAAAAGAAATAAAACCTTCCCTGTTTTGAGATATGATTGCACACCTATAAATATCCCAGAGCATACTAAGAAACTCACAGAATCAGAGAGTTCAGCATAGACACAGGATACTAGATCAATATACACAAACATGTACTTCTAACAAAGGGACATGGATATTAAAAATGCAGTACTGTTAAGAATTGTTGAAAAAGAAGTATAAATATACCAAATTCTGGGGCTGGGTATTAAAAAAAATGAAGAAAATATGGAGCTACACTCTGGATTGGAAGAATATCAATGGATTGGAAGATTCAAGATATTTTGAAAATAATGGATTCTAGTCAAATGGCTTCTTGAGTTTCAGATTTAATCCAACTAATATAAAAATCCCAGCAAAGCAATGGTGGCTAGAAGACTGCATTTAACTGGCAGAGACAGATATAAATTGGACAGAAACAAGAAATAAAACCTTCCCTGTTTTGTCAGACAGAATAAAGAACTCAAAAACATAACCATGCTCTTACATTTATGTGTTTCTACACAAAAGTGCAAACACAATTTAATGGAGATATGGTAATCTTTTGAGCAGGTGACTATCATAGGCAAAAAACAACAAACATCAAAGTATTGAAATAGATGAACATCACACACAAACTACAACAACAAAAATTTAGGTATCACCACAGTGAACAATTACGTAAATTGGAGCAAGATTCCACACAAAATGTAAAACCTATACAAATCTTTGGAGAAAAAATGAAAGTAAGATTTTTTCAAATTTAGGATTAGGCAAACTGCCAGATTTGATACCAAATGCATTGTCCATAAAAGAAAATATTAACAAGTGAGTACAAACTGAGTCTAAATATTTTTTAAATTGTGTTCCTTGGAAGTCTCTGTTAAAAGGATGACAAGAAAAGCTAAACCCTAGAAGGAAATACCTACAAACCACACTCAGTTTTCCAATACAGATCAATTTCTATAAAACCAGTTGAACCTCAAAAATCTAGAACTTCCTTCTTCATGAAAACACTAAAAGGCAGATGATGCTGGTGTTGTGGGAGGGGCCAGAGGCTCCAGGAAGGCTGGAGGCTCTGGGCACCTACAGCTGGAGACCAAGGCTCTTCCACAAAGGCTTCCAGAGCTGCAGGGAGGCCAGGGTCATGGCCCAGGCAGATGAGGACAAGGATGGGGAGCTTGTGGGGGCAGAGCTGAGGACAAGGAAGACAAAGCTCCCAATCACCAAGGTGGCCCACCGAGTCAAAGACATGAAGATCAAGTCCCTGGAAGAAAGAGATCTCTCTCTTTGCTCTGCCCATCAAAGAATCTGAGATCATCGACTTTTCCTGGGGGCATCCTTCAAGGACCAGTCTATGAAGATGATGCCTGTGCAGAAGCAGAACTTGCTGGTCGGAGGACCATGTTCAAGACATTTGTCACCACTAGGGATTACCAAGGACACGTTGGTTTTGGTGCCAAATGCTCTAAGCTGGTATCCACTGCCACCCATGGGGCCATCATTCTGGCCAAGCTCTCCATCATCCAGGTGCAGTGTGAAGGCTCCCGGGGGACAAGATTGGCAAGCCACATATCATCCTTTGCAAAGTGCCTTTCCACTGTGTCTCCATGCTGGTGTGCCTCTTCCCTGCCCCCAGGGCCACTGGCATTGTCTCAGCCCCTGTCCTAAGAAGCTACTGCTGATGTGGAATTGATGACTGCTACACTTCTACCAGGGGCTGCACTGCCAAGCTGGGCAACTCTCCTGAGGCCACCTTTGATGCCATTTCCAAGAGTACACCTATCTCACTCCTAGTCTCTGGAGAGATGGTGTTCTCCAAGTCTGCTTCTCAGGAATTCACTAAGCACCTTGTGAGTACGCACATGAGAACCTCTGTGCAGAGGGCCTAGGCTTCAACTGTGTCCACCACATAATTTTATATTAGAGGAATAAAATGAATGAAACTGGAAAAAATCCAACTCAATGAAATACCTAGTCAATGATTAATATTGAAGGCTATCTGAGAGTTTATTGCATGTCCTTGTTTGTTGCATTTCTCCAGGAGAAAAAAGAAAAAACAATTCCAAACTTTAAAATCACCCAAAACAAGCAAACAACAAACACAAACTAATCCAGATCACTAGGCTTAATTAATAATCAGGTGAGGTTTTTTTTACTTAATAAAATTCTCCATTACTTGTTTTTTCTTCCCAAAGCAACTTAAATATGATCCTTTGCCACAGAGAGTAAAGTAGCACAATATTAAGGATACCTATATCAGAGTTCCTGCTCTCTCTCAGCAGGTTAATAGCCCAACATGTGTGCAAGGATATGGGTCCCATCCCTTGCCTGCCCAGTGGTTAAGGATTAGGCTTTTGAGGCAAACTGAGGATTGTAGGCCACAGATACAGCTCAGATCCTGCATATGCCACATCATTGCCACAACAGTTGCAGCTTCATGTGTGCACCAAGCCTGGGAATTTCCCTATGCTGCACTTGCAACCCAAAAAGAACAAATACATGCACAATAAAGGTACCTATGAAGAAAGCTGTTGTTGCTTTCTGTAGTGTATGTGGGTTTTTTTTTAATCTTTATACATAAGTCAATAACATGCATATAAAATGTGGTCTCCTTTCATTTGACTTTAAAATAAATGATTTTTACTATTTTACATTGTGTATAAAACTTTAAGACTTCTCTCATTTTGCCCTTTTGCAGCAAGGAGAATAAAAGCAGTTGGCATTGAAAACAACCATTACTTCCATGATAGGCACACTGAAACAGAAATAAGCCTTAGCAGTAAATCTGTTAAGAAGCACGTGTTTTCTGCATCTGCTTCATGTCCAGCACCATACCATCATTTTTTGTTTTGTGGCCATTCTCAGTAAATCTCCCATGACTAGTAGGTAACACATTTGCATGAAGACTTTGTACCTGAAACTCATTTTCTATTTTCTGAATCTGTGTCTATGAATTCTAGGACTTGCCTTTTATATCAAAATACATGTAGATAGGTTTATGTAATAAGAACAAGTCTACGCCTTTTACATACTGGTTTTTAAAAGACAAATGCTACTAAATGCATCAAGTCCTTTACTATTTGTGATTGTCTCCATGGAAACACTACCTGGTGAGTAGATATAGCATAATTAATGGCACATTTGACTTATTAGAAAAGTATTTTCCCTCTACTTCACTTCATCAGCGTATACACAAAAATGTTGATTGATATTTGTTCTCATACCCCAAAGTACTTTTCAAAAACATCACTTTTCACTATCATGGTCACACTGAGAAAAAACTGCAAATGTTGTAACGAAACCATAGCTTACCATAGTTTTCTTTTGTACTATGCTACACTACTCTCTTTGCCAAAGCATTAAATTATACCAAAATTAACATATACTAATGAAAAATTAAAGCTACATATGTTTCTATATACATTTAAGTGCTGAGGGAAAAACCACCCATGTAAATATCCCAAGTATTTATCAAAATACTCCAAGATGTCTCCAGTCCCCCTCCCAGACACCCATGACCCAGGGCTGCGGTGGCATATAAAGAACCCAGCTTCACCAGGAAGGAGCATCAGAACCTTCTGGACAAACATGATCACAGGCAAGAGTCCTCTGGGAGTGCAGCAATCAGGGAAGAACAGCAGAAGCAATAGCTGCTGAGGGTCTGGGCTGGCATCATGCTACTCCAGGGGAGCAGCCCACTGAGGTCTGTCCAAGCTATCACCAAATCTTTCCAAAAGTTGCTGGTGGTTGTTGTGATTGGCATCGAGCTGAGCAAAACACATACAGGGATACTGGCTATCCTTTGTACAATTTTACTTTACCTCTAGTTGATTTACAGTATTCTGTCAATTTCTGTGGTACAGCATAGTTACCAGTTATTCACATGCATTCATTTTCTCATGTTATCCTCCACTGTGTTCCATCACATGTGATTAGATATGCCTTCCTGTGCTATATGGCAGGATCTCATTGCTTATCCACTAAAATCTAAGAGTTTGCTTTCACCAACCCTGACTTCTTCATCTATTCTACTCCCTCATCCCCTCCATTGGCAACCACAACTGTGCTCTTCAAGTCATGAGTTTGTTTCTCTTCTGTTGACAGGTTCATCTATGTCCTGTATTCCAGATATGGTGATATCACACGGTATTTTTCTTTCTCCTCCTGAGTTACTTCTCTTAGTACATGTGTCTCTAGTTCCATTCATGCTGCTGCAAATGGCATTATTTTTCTTCTGTTTTATGGCTGAGTAGTAGTCCATAAGGTATGTGCTTTTAAAATGTAAAAAGTGTCTGATGTTTTATATTCTGTGTTATACCTCTTTTAGGACACCCATTGACCTGCAGCACAGGACAAGAGAAGAGTGGTGTCCAACCTGGGGCTGGAAGAGAAGGTCAGCTATGAGTTGGAAAAGAAAAAAAAAAGTTCTGCCAGGAGTGGGAGGAAGTGAAAGTACAGAAGGCAAAGTGGCTAGTCTGGCACTCCATGGAGTCTCAACTGTGAGCTGGCAAGTAGAAACTGTAAACCAGGATAACAATGGAGATGAGTCAATCACAATAAATTACTTAATATATTCAATTGCTTAAAGACATGTTGAAAGAGTCCAGGGATTTGATAATAGAGTCTAAGGTAGAGGCATTGTTTGACACTGTTCTAAACATAACCCTTGGTCTCCAGGTGAAGGAAGTATGGACCCAGAATGTTGGGATCATGTGGGAGAAAATTTAAAGCACACCCATCCTTTTGGGTCCTCTCTTTCTGTTTCTGTTTTTTCTACATGGGGACTAACAAGGACATTTTGGATCCCTTGTGGGAACATAAAGAAAAGATCATATCTTCTATTCCCCTCAACCTCAGGATAATGCCTTTCTTGATGTGAATTTAAATAAACCGTTAGCTGTGGAAGCAGCACTGACTTACCTTCCATCAGCCCTAAAATCTGCATGCCCTGTAACTATTTTCCCTGACCCTTAAGTCACAGGGCAAAATATGCATACACACATCCCTTTTGACTTTGAAGCTCTTAAGCCTCTTCATGATGGTATGATTCAGAATGGAGTTGCAGCTGCCTTTACTATGAGCATGGTAGAAAGCATGGGGACACTCCATCTTCCCCCATGGTATTGGCATATGAGAGCCAAAGCCACCCTAGATGGTGGAGATTATTTCATTTGGAGGTCTATTCTGTTGGCCTTCTGTCAGGAACAAGCTGGTTTAAGTCAAAGAAATAATGTTCACAATTCTTTTGAAATGTTGGTAGGGACAGGGCCCATTCTTGACCTGGAAAATCAATCCTTGGGCATATGAACAGCTGTGTGTAGGAGTCCAATGGGCCTGGATGACACTTCCTGATTAGAAACACCCAAGCATCGATTGTACAATATCTTCAAGGCCCTACAGAACTTTATCCACAATTTGTGGACCACCTAACTGAATGGGATGGTGCCAGGTGGTACACTCTCAAGCAGCTGAGATGTCAATGAATCAATTGGCATATAAAAATGCCAATCATGGCTGTAAAAGGGCAATGGCCTCTGTACAAATTCAGGGGGCATCTCTGAATTTGTGAAGGTGTGTCAAGATGAAGGGAGTACAGGTCATACTCAAAGAGTGCTTGTTACAGCATTAATACGAACACACTTTGAATCAGGTCTCTTTTGTACTGACAGGTTTTACACAGGAGGATCTTTTTTTATGGCTAAACTTCAAACTTAGAAATAGGAGGTCTCCATTTTGCTTGTTTGTATGTGTATGGCATTGCCAAAATTAATTCATAAACGAGCTCTACTTAACTGGCATAAAGGAAATTAAGCACCTACATAAATTCTCAATATACATAAAGTAAATCCATTTTGGGTTCATGTGACCTGGAAGATATTCAGTAGTTGATATTCATTACTATCAAAGTTTGTTGATCAAATGAATATATACATGTCTTTAGAGCCATCAACATTTAGTATGCATGATAAAGTATTGTACCTAGATTTAATACAACTCAAATGAGATATTGAGGCTTCAGTTACTGAATAAAAACTAAACTCATTTAAGACTTAATTGTGATGTTTGGTGACATCCTGAGGTGTCCTGTAAAAAAAAGTAGGATGTGTGTTTTCAGTAGAAAAAAAAATGAAGGAATAATGGAATTACATGTTTATTAAGGGAAAAGAAAGTAAGTCTCTCTTATAGCTTGTTACTCTAAAGGGAAAATAGTGGACAAAGTAAAGTGGATACAGAAAATAATGGAAGGTTTGTGGGAAGTGAACAATGAGAAATAAAACTTATACATTGTCAGGAATGACTAAGTTTAAACTTTCAGTAAACTAATGTAAAACCTGAATTTTAATGTAGTCTCTCTTAAAATAAGGTTTTCTTAAAATATTGCTTTTAGTAAGAGATTATATGAATTTCCCTGCCTTTAATGTGTATGTGCTTTGAAAATCCTTTGTCTCATTCATTAGACAAATAACAAATGTTAAAGAATAATCTATGATTTTGACCATGCATTTTTATAGTATTCCATATATATAATATATATATCATCATATATATACATATGTGTATATATTTGTGTTTAGCAAGTTTGTAAACAAACAAAGAAACAAATAGTTTGTTTACAAACTTGCTAAACACAAATTACAGGAGAAACCATGTCAAATAAAAAATGGGATGGAAAAATTATTCCCTCCTTGCCAGAATTCTGCCACCCTAATGCCCTTGTAACATGGTAAGAGTCTGCTCCTAAATCACAGAAGTTAAGATAACTATGCAATAGCTGTAAATACCACAGTCAGGGCTATGGGAAGTCCAAGAGGGCTGCTTGCTTCTTGCCAGCTCCCTGATGAAACCAATGAAAAAAATGGTTGAAAAATGTGTTTTCCATTTGGGACATACGTTCTACAGTCCTAATAAGGCTATAATGGGTAACTAAATGAGGGTACTTAAAAAAAGAAGCCCTTTATCACAGCCCTCGTTGCTATAACGACCTGTTTGTGCTAGTAAGGCTTTTGCTGAATTTTGTCACGTCTGGGGAATTTTACATGTCACTGACATCCCTTATAATCCCCAAAGACAAGTAATAGTAGAAAATGCACATCATAAATTGAAACTCCAACTTAAAAAAGCAAAAGGGGGGAAGAAGAAGTCTCCTCCACCCTCACAAGATTATTGAGAGAAGTTTGCTTACTTTAAAATTTTTCATGTGCAGTGATCAAGGAGTAATGCCCATAGAACAGCATTATGGCCAGCATATTCCTGGTACCTCCCCATTAGTATACTGGAAATCACCTGAAGAAAACATATGGGAAGGTCCTGATGCTTTAATAACTTGGGGTAGAGGTTATGCTTGTGGTTTCCCATAAATTTTGGCTGCAGCTTTCCAGATTCCTGTAAGGTGTATAAAAAGTGACATGAAGGAAGGCCACCTGTCACATGACTTCTGACTTATGACACTAGGATCTAACCAAATAAGGATGATACCAGCAACCATCTGAGGATGACAACAAGAACCCAAGATACCAAGCCAATAACCTGGGTCCAAGTGAAGGAGACACTTAACATGGCAGAAGAATCCCTGTGTCAGGGAAAGCTACCTATGAATCCTGAAAATCGACACACTGCCACCGTTACTGTCATCACCCTTGCAGTAACTGGGGCTAATGGGGAACAATACAGTCTTTCCTAGACCTCCATTATTGAGAGCTATGAGAGGGGAGGATAAACCTCCGTTAGTATACGTAATGATACACAGATCCTCTCATGTCCAAAAATGTCTACTTTACCAGATATGCGTTTAGAGGGTGCCCCGTGTAATTACACAGGACACATGGTACCCATGCCTTTTTGTCTTAGCCATGCCTTGGAGTTTGCCTACACATAATCAGGTCTGGTTGATAGAAACTCCAAAAGGAACAAGGCGAAAAGTCCCTAGGTTGTTGCTATCAATACTAAGTATTTGCAAAGGAACATAGTCACAAGATGATAAATATGCTAAGCTGTCTGAAACAATTGCTAAACAAGCTCTTTCCTGGATACAGGGAGAAACAGAATGGGATGGTTGCATGGTGAATACACCTTGAGTTTTTGTTGTCTGTTTTTCCTATTCAAAACAATAGGGCAATAAATTGGGGACCTAACAGAGAATTTGGATCTGCTAATAATAAAATTCTTAGGCTGAGAAAAGAGAAAGGGGAACCAATTCTAACTTGCAGACAATTCTAACTTGCAAATACATTGGCCCACATTGGGATTTGCTGGCTCAAAACTAAAAATTGAAAAGGGACCACTGCAAAATACTCAATGGAAATTAGCTGCAGCCTCACAAAGAGTTTCCTTATGGGATGTAAATTATACTATGATAAACAAACGTAATCATCTGAATACCTTTGGATACCTCCCTTATTCATTCTATCTGGATTCAGACTGATGTCTTTGCTTCTTATGTGCTTATGGTAGGAAAAGAGTTATAGGTCTCTTTTACTTCTAGTTCTCAGATATACCATAGACAATGCATGAATTGTTATTTACATCATGTGTTAACAAATAAAACAGGCAAGCATCTATTATGGTGATGTATCCACCTACTGCAATCTGGCTAAATGTACCTCCTGCTGAACCTTGGGAACAAAACCCCACGTTACCTAATTTACACAATGTATTTCAGAAGATCTTCTACAGAGGGGAAAAAAAAATGATTGCTTTGATTCTTGGAGCTATATTTGCTATTATTGGAATGATAATAACTTCATTTGGTCCTGGGCTTTTATTTGTAGGACGTATTTTGATGACTTATTCCATTTAATTTCTAGTGATTGGTGTGTTCATTTGATCTCTTTTTTTTCCATGATTCAGTTTGGCTGGCTGCGCGGCTCTAGGAAGCTGTGCATTTCTTCTAGGTTGTCCAATTGGTTAGCATATAATTGCTCATAGTATTCTCTTATGGCTTTGTGTATTTCTGCAGTGTGTGTTGTAATTTATCCTCTTTCATTTCTCATGTTATTTATTTTGGCTTTTGTCTCCCCTCTTCTTTGTGAGCCTGGCCAGGGGTTTGTCAATTTTGTTTGCCTTTTCAAAGAACCAGCTCTTGGTTTTATTGCTTTATCCTATTATTTCTGAATGTTTTTATTGTGTCCCCTGATGATCTTTGATTTCCTTCCTTCAGCTGACTTTAGGTTTTGTTTGTTCTTTTTCTAATTCATTTAGATGTCGGGATAAGTTTTTGATTTGTGATTTGTCTTCTTTTTTGAGGACGGCCTGTATAGCTATGAATTTCTCCCTAGACACTGCTTTTGCAGCATCCCATAGGTGGAATGGTTGTGTTTGCATTGTCGTTTGTCTCAAGGTATTTTTTAATTTGCTTCTTAATTTCCTCATTGCCCCATTGGTTTTTGAGTACCATGTTGTTTTGTCTTCATACAGTCTGTTTTTTTCTCATTTCCTTTCCTATGGTTGATTTCTAGTTTCCTGCCCTTGTGGTCATAGAACATACCCAAAGTAAATTCTATACTCTTAAATTTGTTGTGGTTAGTTTTGTGCTCCAGTGTGTGATCAATCTTTGAGAAAGTTCTATCAGAACTTTCTGATTAATGTATAGTCTGATTAATTTGGATGAAGTGTTCTGAAAAAGTCAATTAAGTCTGATATTGCTATTGTTCTCTTTAGAATCTCTGTTGCTTTATTGATCTTTCTGTCTAGATGTTCTGCCCATTAATGTGTAAGGTCTCCTATTATGACTGTATTCTCATCAATTTCTCCTTTTATGTCTGTTAGCATTTGTGGTATGTATCTGGGTGCTCCTATATTAGGGGCATGTATATGAATGATGGCAATAACTTCTCCTTGAATGGATACTTTTACCATGAAATTGCATTGTTAGTTTTTTATTGTTATGTCCCCAAAACAATATGTTTTTCCCACTGTATAGCCTGCGGACCCAGCTGCATATACATGGATACATAAATATTTCTCCCATTATCATGCTCCATCATAAGTGTCTAGACATAGTTCTCAGTGCTACAGAGCAGGATCTCATTGCTAATCCATTCCCAAAGCGATAGTTTGCACCTGGTAACCCCATGCTCCAAATCCATCCCACTTGCTCCCCCTCCCCCTGGGCAACAAGGCTATTCTCCAAGTGCATGATTTTCTTTTCTGTGGAAAGGTTCCTTTTTGCTGTATATTAGAGATCAGATATGAGTGGTATCATATGGTATTTGTCTGTCTTTTTCTGACTGCCTTCACCCAGGATGAGAGTCTCTAGTTCCATCCAAGTGGCTGCGTATGGAGTTGCTTTGTTCTTTTATGGCCAAGTAGTATTTCATTGTGTATATATATACCACATCTTCCTAATCCAACCATCTGTTAATGGACATTTGGGTCGTTTCCATGCCTTGGCTATTGTGAATAGAGCTGCATTGATCATGCGGGTGCAGGTGTCTTTTTTTAAGGAAAGTTGTGTCTGGATGTGTGCCCAAGAGTGGGATTGCTAGGTCATATGGTAGTTCTATGTATAGTTTCCTGAGGTACCTCCATAGTGTTCTCCATAGTGGGTGACCCAGCTTGCATTCCCACCGATAGTGCAGGAGGGTTCCCTTTTCTCCACACCCCTTCCAGCACTTGTTACTTATGGACTTAGTGATGATGCCCATTCTGACTGTTGTGAGGTGGTATCTCATGGTAGTTTTTGATTTGCGTTTCTCTACCAGTCAGGGATGTTGAGCATTCGTTCAAGTGCTTGTTGGCCATGTGCATATCTTGCTTGGAGAGATGTCTATTCAGGTCTCTTGCCCATTTGTCCATTGGGTTGTGGGCTTTTTCCGGTTGAATTGGATGAGTTGTTTGTATATTTTAGAGACTAAGCCCTTGTCAGCTGCATCACCTGAAACTATATTCTCCAATTCAGCCAGTTGTATTTTTGTTTTTGTTGTGGTGTCCTTTACTGTGCAAAAGCTTGAATAGGTCCCACTGCTTTATTTTTTCTTTTATTTCTGTTGCTTTGGGAGACTTACCTGAGAAAACACTCATAAGGTTGAGGACGGAGACTCTTTTGCCTATATTCTCTTCCAGGAGTTTTATGGTGTCTTGTTTTACATCCAGGTCTTTCAGCCATTTTGAGTTTATTTTGGTCCATGGTGTGAGGGCGTGTTCTAGTTGCACTGATTCCCTTGTAGCTTCTATGATTCCCAGGAATTCTTGCTGAATAGACTGTCTCTTTCTCATTTTATGTTCTTGCCTCCTTTGTCAAAAATTAATTGACCAGAGGTGTCAGGGTTTATTTCTGGGTTACCTATTCTGATCCATTGGTCTGTCTGTCCATAATGGTACCAGGAACACACTGTCTTGATGACTGTGGCTTTGTAAAATGGCTTGAGTTCTGGGAGAGTTACACCTCCTGTTTTGCTTTGGCAATTCTGGGTCATTTGTGGTTGCATACAAATTCGCGGATTGTTTGTTCTTGTTTTATGAAAATTGGCATTGATAATTTGATAGAGATTGCATTGAATCTGTAGATCGCTTTGGGTAGTATGGCCGTTTTTACAATGCTAATTTTTCCAACCCAGGAGCATGGAGTACCTTTCCATTTCTTTTCATCGTCTTTAGTTTCCTTGATTAATGTTTTATACCACTCAGGACATAGGTCCTTAGCCTCCTCGGGCAGGTGTATTCCTATTTGATTTTTGATTTTTGGAGGTGCAGTTTTAAAACGAAGTGTGCTTTTGTATTCCTTTTCAAAACGTTCATTTTGAGTATACAGAAATGCGATTGATTTCTGAATGTGAAGCTTATATCCTGCTACTTTCCTGAATTTGTTGGTAACCTTGCTTTGAGCCTTTTGGGCTTGTCTATATATAGCATCGTGTCAAAAATCCCTTTAAGAGACTTCTACTTTATGATAATTTGACAAGTGTGTCCTTCCACTAAGACCTGTTCTGATAAAAAACACTCCTGGCCCTCCTGTGGTATTGAAACCCTTTTGTCTAAAACTATTCCTCTCTTTCCCCTTTTGTACTTTAGTTAGAATTAGAATGGGAGCAATCCAATCCCCTTTTTGAATTTTCCATGGAACCATCGTGGAAACCATCACCTGTTCTCTATCATCCCCTATATTACCCAATAGCCTAGTGGGAACACAACCCCCTTGTTCTGTTAGCCCTGGCCTTCCTGCTATAAAGCCTACAGTATCTGCTGATAATAGTTTTTCCAATTCAGTTGTAATAGAAGTAGGACTTTCCCTAGAAAGGAGAAACTATGGAGACCTATTGTGATGTTGAACATTCCTGCTGAGCATAGTCCCAGGGAATCCTGCCTCCTTGGTTGAGAGTTTGGCTCTGGTTCTGATTAGGGGAAGCTTCCTTGATTGATGGGGCTGGAAGCTTGCCCAAGAGGAGTTTCTTGACAAGGGTGTTCCATCCATATGAAAGATGCACTGGCATTGATTCACCCAATAATTTCCTTCCTTACATCTTGGACATAGTCCGGGCTGCTTATTATTGTTACTAGAAGCTGACAAAACTCTGTGAAAGGAAGGTCGGGCTCCTGACATTGTTTTTTCAGTATGTCCTGTCTTGCCACAATTAAAACATTTTTCTGAAAAAATGTTTATCAACTTTTAAATTAGCCACTGCTTGGGCTAGCATTGGGGCCTTAAAGGACTGCATCCGCACTCCCTGACAGGCTTTAATATATTGGGCAAGGTTAGCTTTTCCTTTTAAAAATCCTATGGCCATTTTGAGGTCAGTGTTTGCATTTTCATATGCTCACATTTGCGAAATAGTATCATACACCTCAGAGTGAGTAATTTGTCATTTTCATGCTTCTTGAACATGAGCTAGAAATTCAGTATAAGGTTCCTTAGGGCCATGTAGGATGTTTTGAAAAGAAGAATTTCTTTGACCCTTAGATTCAATTCTACCCCATGCTGTTAAGCAACATTGTCTAATCTGTTCAATAGCCAAATCCTTCATTCTCACTTGAGCCTGAAGATTACTCCAAGGACCAACCCCTAACAATTGTTCCGTTGTAATTGGAACATTTCAAGCCTGATTATGACTAGCAGGAATCTGGGCATGATCTTGTCACCCAGACTCAAACTTCAAATATTCACTATGTGGCAGCATAGCATGGGTTAAATGATGCCAATCAGAAGGAATCACATGATTTCCTTCAGCTACTCCCTACATGATTCCTTTTGTAAAGAGAGAATTAACACCATAGTTTTGCATGGCCTGTTTTAATACTTTACGTGTTTTAAAAGGAAGGGCTCATGAATGAACTCATAAACGCCATCAGCATTGGTGGGATCAGCCTCTGGAACCATTGCCTCCCTGACAGTTACTGGAAGGGCTAGATGTGTAGCCTCCAAATCGCCTTCCCTTCAATCTTGTAAAATTCCCTGTTGAATGGCTGATAGATGGTGCTCAGGGATAATGCTCATTTTCCTTACAACCTGACAAGAAGGAGAGGCTTGATGAGTCCTCCTCACCTCACTCCTTATAGGAGGCACCTGGAGAATATCAACATAAAAAAATTGGAGCCAAAGGCTCAGGATCCAAAGATTCTCTATCACAAATTTGCTCAGGGATGGCATATTTAGGTTCCTCAACACAGGCGTAACCTCCCTTTCTTCTTCCTCCTCTAAGTTCTCTGTAGTCTGTAGAGGTTCTAACCCTGATTTCATTAAGCTCCAAGTACTCCAAATGGACCCTGGGATCAGAGCACTCTTATCAAGCCATATCTTAAGTTCCATTCCTACCTTTGCCCATATTTTTAAATCTAATATTCCTAACAGGAAATCAAACACAATGTTTCTTACTAGTCTGAAAAAGTCCCAAAAGCCTACTTTCACTTGTTTTTGCACCCCCTCCTTTAAGGAGTTGTCCTAACAGACAAATGTAAGGACAACACTTCCCTGCAATTACATTAGTTCCCATGTTACCCCAATAATACCTGAGCAAGGGGACTTACCCTCAGGATTTCTTTAGCTTTTCCATGCAAAATTCTTCCCTTCCTCTCAGGGCTCCAGAGCACTTCCATGGAATGAAACTCCACTGCTGTCATGGCCCTTCATTCTTCAAGCCGCAAGTTGGGCAGCGCTTGATGAGACCAGCTCAGCAGGTGAGGGCTGAAGAATGGGCACTGTGAAACTTAAGAAAAAATTAATATAAAGCAAGGCACAGAGACATTTACCTTAGTTAACGGAGGAAACCCTGGATGACTCGAGGTCTCAGAGACCAAGAGCACCACCTCAAGAAACCGCACTGCTTTTACTGTGCTCTTTGGGAGTACATCAAGTGAGGTGGGGGTTGTAGGTTCAGGATATGTTCTTTTTTTATTATTTTGAAGTTTTTTATTATTTAAAAATCACACAGCTGGTAGCTGGTTAAGCTATTACCTTGAGCTTTAGGCAATTAGCAATCATTAGCATTTGAGGAATCTTGGCATTAGCTGTCTATACATAGCTTCTAGAGAATCATCATGGTGGTTCTGCAGAGGGCATGCCTCTCTGGGGCACCCCAGCTTGCCTGGGTTTTCACTTCCTTCGCCTTGCTGATGAATTTTCTGCTAATGACTGACAGCTAGTAACCCCCGGGGCCATGAGCTTCCTCTTTCTCTTATGTTGACGGGACTTATCATGCTGTGCAAATGGCATGCCAACCTGCACAAGTCTGGCATGCCTAGGCCAATGCATTGTGTCCCCTTTCAGCTGGCCACATGACAAATTTATGCCTTTTGGTCTTTGTCCTTACACCTAAGTTATTTGGCAGCATGGCAACTGATTTTCAAGCAGGAACATGGGGTAAAGTAAAGCAGGACTAGATGGAGTTTACAGCATAGAAAATAGAAGCAAAGAGTCCAAGAAAATATTGTAGAAGCATGTGTCCTGACCACAAATATACTAAGGCCCCCCAAAAGCTTTGAAAACAAGCCCTTTCCAGGATACATGGAGAAAAAGAATGGGATGATTGCATAACTCATATACCTCAAGTTTTTTCTCTTCAAAACATCAGGCTTATAAATTGGAGACCTAACAGAGAATTTGGATCCACTGATAGTAAAATTCTTCGGCAGAGAAAATGGAAAGGAGGCTTTCAGACAAATTCTAGCTTGCAAACACATCGGCATGCTTTGGGATTGGCTGGCCCAGAGCTAAAATTTGGAAAGGGCCCCTGCAAAATTCTCAATGGAAATTAGCCACAGCCTTACAAAGGGTTTCCCTGTGCACTGCAAATTACACTTGTGATAAACAAAGGTGATCATTTGGATATCATTGGATACCTCCCTTATTCTTTCTAGCTTGGTTCAGACATGGGCTTTTGCTGCTTGTTGTGCTTATGGGAGGAAACGAGATACAGGTCTCTTTTAATTCCAGTCCTCCAATATGTCATATTCAATGCACAAATTGCTATTTACATCATTGTGTTAACAATATAAAAGGCATCCATCTATTATGACTATGTATCAACCTATTGCAATCTGGCTACCTGTAAATTTCCCTGAATCCTGAGAACAAAACACCGCATTACCTATTTTACATAATATATTTCAAAAGATCCTCTATAGAGGAAAAAGAGTGCTTCGTTTGATTTTGGGGGCTGTATATACTATTATTGGAATAATGCTTCAGTAGCTAAGGCCGCTACAGCCCTGTCTCAGGAGGTTCAAAACCCATACTTTTGTAAATAATCTTGTTCAAAACTCATCACAATCATGGCACGAGCAACATCCCGTAGGTCTGGCCTTCTGAGATGAATTGGATCATTTAGAAGATGCAATTTTTTTGGATGGTAAGTAATTGGAATGTACACACATACGAATATATTTCCCTGTCATTATACTATAACTACTTCCTTTACCATAGCTCTTTAATGTAATAACAAATTTTCCAATTGGGAAAAATTAAGGATCATGTTCTGGGAGCCTGTGGTGAACATCATGCTGCCCTAGATTTTTTGGCTTTACAAAAACACCTGCAATGATTCAGTTCTATGCAATTGGAAACTGCTAAGGATCAGGTTATTAAAATTATCATATCACAGTTCCAGGCTTTAGATCCTTGCAACTGTTTGGAAAATCCAAATATTTCCTTTATTATTGGTCTGTCACCATCTTTATATTTTTTTCTTGTTTGTGCAGTTTGCAGAATCAGATTGATCCATAGAAACCAAATGGACACTCTGCAATCAAAAGGTAGCTATGCCTATTCTTAGGCAAAGACTAAATAAAAAGGGGGAAGATGTTGGAGACCACTGAACTGCTGAACTCTGCAGGAAGCAAACTTGCTACTTACAAAAGCAGGATAAGCCCAGGAAGGCCTGTGATGGTAAAAGCCCAATAAGCATGTCTGCCAAGCCAGAGATCTAAAGTGCAGGGTCTCCTGTCAAAATAAAATAAGGGGCTTATACATTAACTATGCTCTCCTTTAGGCAGCTGCACTGTATCCTAGAGGTATACACCTGTGACTTTTATTACTAGTCATCTCCCTAAATCTCACTAAGAGATAGCTTTGACCCTCCCCATGACTGCTTTTGCTCACGAAGCTAATCAGGTCACTTTCCCTAATAAAAGTCTTGTGGGCTAAAGCCTAGGGACCTTTCTTCAGTGGAACAGAGTGCCTCCTGGTCCCCTGTGTTTGATGTGTGAAAGAGTCTCTTGTGTTTGATATGCTGCACAGCCCCTCTTTCAGGATCTCTTGTTGACCTGCAGCAGTTATTGATGTCTTTTGTCTTTTTTAGGCCAGCACCTGAGACATAGGGAGGTTTCAGGCTAGGGGGTCAAATCAGAGTTGTAGCTGCCAGCCTATGCCCCAGCCACAGCTACTCAGCACCCGAGCCTTGTCTGTGACATACACCACAGCTCATGGCAATGCTGGATCCTTAACCCACTGAGCAAGGCCAGTGATTGAACCCACATTCCCATGGATCCTAGGCAGGGTTGTTAACCACTGAGCCATGTTGGGAACTCCATGTACCACATCCTCTCTATCCATTCATCTGTTGATGGACTTTTATTTGGTGTCCTAGTCTTGGCTATTGTCAATAGTGCTTCAGTGAACATGGGGGTGTATGCATGGTTTTGAAGGCATGTTTGGTTGTCTGAATATTTGCCCCAGAGTGGGATAGATGGATCATGTGGTAGGTAGTTCTCTATTAAGTTTTCTGAGGTACCTCCATTCTGGTTTCCATAGGGGTTGTACCAATTAACATTCCTACAAACAGTGAAGGAGTGTACCCTTTTCTCCACACCCTCTCCAGCCTTTGTTATTTGTTGACGTGTTACTGATGTCATTCTGACCAGGGTGAAATGGGACCTCATAGTTTGATTTGCATTTCCCAAATAATAAATGATGTCAAAAATATTTTTATGTTCCTGTTGACCATCTGTCTATCTTTGGAGAAATATCTATTCAACACTTCTGCCACTGTAATTTTTTTTCTATTGAGTTTTCCATGTTTGTGTATTTTGGAGATTAAGCCCTGCTTGGTTACATCATCTGCTCCCACTGTGTAGCTTGTCTTTTTTTTTCCTTTCTTTTTTTTTAATGATTTCCTTTTCTGGGCAAAAAGCTTATAAATTTTTTTTATTTTTATTTTTAAATGCCACAGATTTATTTTTGTTTTGACTTCCATTGCTTTGGGAGACTGACTTAAGGAAACATTTGCATGGTTGATGTTTTGCCTCTGTTGTCGCTTAGGAGTTTTATGGTGACTTCAGCTATGTTTAAGTCTTTAAGCCATGTTGAGTTTATTTTTGTGCTTGGTGTGAGGGTGTGTTCTAGTTTCATTGGTTTACATGCAGCTGTCCTGTTTCCCCAGCACCACTTGCTGAAGACCCTGTCTTTTTGCCAGATTCTTGCTTTCTTTGTTAAAGACGAACTGACCATACGTGTCTGGCTTTATTTCCATGGGTCCCTTCCATGCCAATTGTCTGTCTGTCTGTTTTGGTACAAGTACCACTCTGTCTTGAGGACTGTGGCTGTGTAATAGTGCCTGAAGTCTGGGAGAGCTCTGCCTCTGGCTTGGTTATGGTTCCTCAGAATTTCTTTGGTAATTCTGGGCCTTCAATGGCTCCATATCTATTTTTGGATTGTTTGTCTAGTTCTGGGACAAATGTCATGGGAAATGGGATAGGGATTGCAACGATTCTGTAGACTACATGGGGTAGTATTAATGATGTTAATTTTCCCAGTCAAGTAGTAGAAAGTATCTTTACCTTTCTCTGAAATCTCTGTAAATTCCTGGGTGAATGTTTTATGGTTCTCAGCATACAAGGCTTTCCCCACCTCGGTCATGTTTATTGTTAGGGGTTTAAATTTAAATATTACTAGGTGATTTTAAATGATATTTTGTTTTTATATTCCTGTGCTAGTATTTCACTTTTCGTATACAGAATGTAACCAATTTCTGAATGTTAACCTGGTATTGTGCTACTTTGCCGAATTCATTGATCAGTCTGAGTGAGTGTTTGAGTGGAGTCCTTAGGATATTCGACATATTGTATCATGTCATCTGCAAACAGTGACAATTGGAATTCTTCTCTTCCAGGTTGAATACATTTTCTTTCTTTTGTTTGTCTCATTGCTGTGGCTAGGACTTCCCCTATCATACTGACTGAAAGTGGTGAGTGGGCAGGCTCATCGGGTTCCAGATTTTAGTGTGAAGGCCTTCAGCTTTTCTGTGTTTGGCATTACATTGGCTGTGGTTTTGTCATAACTTGGTTTTATTATGTGAAGATATGTTCTCTCTATACCTGCTTTGGTAAAAGTTTTTTATCGTGAATGGATGTTGGACTTTGTCAAATGGTTTTTCTGCATCTACAGAGGTGATCATATGGTTTTTGGTTTTTCTTTCCTTAATGTGGTGTATGATGCTTTTTGATTTGTGTATTCTGCACCATACTTGTGGACTTGGGATGAGAATTCCATTTGGTCATGCTGTATGGTCTTTGTTTGTATGTTGCTGGATTTGGTTGGCTAAAATTTTGTTGAGAATTTTTGTGTCTATATTCATCAAATGCATTGGCCTATAATTTTCTTCTTTGGTGGTATCTTTTTCTAGGATTTTGTGTGAGGGGGATGGTGGCTTCACACAATGTCTTTGGGAGTGTTCCTTCTTCAATCTTTTGGAAAAAAATTAAGGTGGATGCGTCCAAGTTTTTCTTTGCATGTCGGTAGAATTTACCTGTGAAGCCATCTGGTCCTGGGCTTCTGTTTGTAGGGACTGTTCATTTTCTGGTTTTGTTTGTTTTATTTTTTACCACATTCAATTCCGTTTCTATTGATCTGTCTGTTCAATTAATTTCTCTTGATTCAGTTTTGGTGGGTTGCATGTCTCCAGAAAGTTGTCTATTTCTTCTTGTTTTTCAAATTTTTTGGCACAGAAACATTCCTAGTATTCTCTCCCTCTCTTTTTTTGTATTTCTGCAGTATCCACTGGGATTCTGCCTATTTCATTTTTTCATTTTGTTTACTTCAGTTGTTTTTCTCCTCTTCTTTGTGAGTCTTCCCAGAGGTTTGTTAATTTTCTTTAGTCTTTCAAAAAGCCAGGACTTGGATTCATTGATTTTTCCTTTTATTTATTTATTTATTTATTTATTTATTTATTTTTTGCATCTCAGTTTTATTGATTTCCAGTCTGATCAGTGTGATTTCCTACTTCCTGCTGACTTTAGATTTGGTTTATTCCTCTTTTGCCTGTATGTGTTGTTTGAGGGCCACCCTCTCTTCATATGGAGGTTCCCAGCTGGGGGTCAAACCAGAGCTGTGCCCCCCAGCCTATGCCACAGCAAAGCCAGCTCTGAGCCACATCTGCAACCTTCACCACAGCTCTTGGCAAAAACACAATACATTATCCCACTGAGCGAGGCCAGGTTTCAAACGGGTGACCTCATTGTTGCCAGTCAGCTTCCTTTCCAGTAAGCCATGATGGGAACTCTACATTCCTCTTTTTCTAAATCTTTTAGATGGTCAGTTACATGATGATTTCATATTCTTCTTTGTTTCAGCAGGGCGTCTATTATTATTTACTTCTCTCTGAGGTCTTCTTTTGTGGCATTCATTAGATGGGAAATGGCCGTGTTTTCATTATCATTTTTCTCAAGGTATTGCTGAATTTCCATTTTGACTTCCTCATTGACCCATTGGTTTCTTAGTAGCATGTTGTTAAGCCTTCATGTAGTCCGTTTTTTTCTCATTTGTTTTCCTCTGGTTGATTTTTAGTTCCATGCCATTTTGCTCAGAGCAGATACTTGGAATCATTTCTAGACTCTTGCATTTGTTGAGGTTAGTTTTGTGCCCCAGTATGTGATCAATCCTTGAGAATGTTCCATCACCACATGGAAAGAATATTTATTCTGATTTTTTGTGTATGTAATGCCCTGTAAAGGTCAACAAAACTTATGTTTCTTCTTGTTTTTTTCTTCTTGTATTTTTAGGGCCACACTTGCTGTGTATGGAGGTTCCCATGCTAGGGGTCCAGTCAGCCTGGTACTGCTGCCCTACAGTGCAATCACAGCTAATGGTAATGCCAGATTCGGAACCCACTGAGCAAAGCCAGGATGGACCCTGCATCCTCATGGATACTAGTTTGATTCCTTTCCACTGACCTACAACTGGAACTCCAAGTCTATTTTTTCTATTGTGTCATTGAGTATTCTCTTTATTGATTTCCTCTCTACAGTATCTGTCCATTGAGGTGAGCCTCATACTCTTATTGCATTCCAATCAATTTCTCCTTGTATGTTTTTTAGTATTTGTTTTCTGTACTTGGGTGCACTGATATCAGGGGCATACGAACTGATGCATATAATATCTCTTCTTGAAAGCATCCTTTTGTCCTTAGACCATGTCCTTCTTTGTCTTTCTTTATGGCCTTTGTTTTGCAGTCTATTTTGTCTGATCTGAGTGTTGCAAGTCCCGCTTTTCTGTCTTTTCCATTCATATGAAATATCTTTTAAAATCCCCTAACTTCCAATCTTTATGAGTCTTTTGTCCTAAGGGGAGTCTCTTCCAGACAGCATATTATCAGCTCTGTTTTTGTTTGTTCATTTGTTCATTTGTTTGTTGGTCTTCAGGGTCACACCCATAACATATGGAAATTCCCAATCATGGGGTGAAATAAGAGTTGTAATTCCGGCCTATGCCCCAACCAGAGTAATGGGGGAATCCACATGCTTTCTACCATGCTCATACGAAAGGCAGCTGTCCATTCTGTATTACACTAACAAATAAAGCCTTATGAACCTTAAAATCCAAAAGAGTGTGAATCAATATCTCTTCCCAGGGACTTTAGCATCAGGGATAATATTTATAGGGCCTGCTAAATATGCATGATCTTCTAGACTGGCAGATGTTAGAGTTGATTGAAGAGGAGTTAGTGCTGCTTTGACAGCTAAGGGTTTATTTAAACTCTCATCAAGAAAGGGATTCGTTTGAGGGGAAGATGAAGCAGAAGATACGGGATCTATTTATGTTCCATTAAGGGTTCCAAAACATGCCTTATAAGTCCCCATGTGGGGAAAAAAAGATATAGAAAGAGAAGGCCAAGACTGATGGGCTTGCTTTAAATTTCCCCCCAAAACTCCCGACATTCTGTGTCTATAGTTCCCTCACCTGGAGACCAAGGGTTATAATTTATCACACTTTCTAACAATTCCTCTAGCTTTGACTCTGTTACTGAAGCCCCAGAATTTTTAAACATGCATTTAAGCAACTCAATATAATGTTGAGGTCCTTGTGATTGAGTCTGTCCCATTGTTATCCTGGTGCATAGTTTCTACTTGTCAACTCATGGTCGCAACTCCATCCAGTGCAAGGCTACCCACTTTGCTGTCTGAAATTTAATTCCTCCTGCCCTTGGGAGACCTTTGCTTTTCCTCTGCTCATGGAAGAACTTTTTACTCTTGTTACAGTTCATAAGAGGCCTTTTCTTCCAGACCCATATTTGGCACCATTCTGCTTTGTCCTGCACTGCAGGTCAAGTGGAGATCATTCAAGAGGGACTGCAAGGCATTTAAAACACAGGAGATTCTTTTGCATTCTAAAAGTGGGGAACCAGGAGGCACTCTGTTTCTCTGACCAAAGGCCCCTATGCTTTAGCCTACAAGACCTTTTATTAGGGAAAATGATGTGTTTAGGTTTGTGAGTAAAAGCAGGCAGAGAGTGTCAAGGCTTTTCCTTAGTGACATTTAAGGAGACTACAAGCGATAAAACTCACAGGTGTATACATCTAGGATATAGGTCAGTTGCCTAATAAAAAAGTTAACACATGAAATCCTTATTTTATTTTGAGAGGAGACCCTTCACTTTAGAACTTTGTGTTGGCGAGGATGCGTCTATGGATGTGCAACCTCAAGCATTCCTTGGCTTCTCATGCTTTTCATATACCATGTTTGCTTTCTTTCTTTTTTTTTTGGGTCTTTTTTCTGTTTAGGGCCACACCCATGCCATATGGAGGTTCCCAGTCTAGGGGTCTAATCAGAGCTATGGCTGCCAGCCTATGCCAGAGCCACAGCAATACCAGATCTGAGCTGCATCTGTGACATACACCACAGATCACAGCAAGGCCAGAGCCTTAACCCACTGAGTGAGGCCAGGGATCAAAACCCACCCTCGTTTTCCAGTCAGATTCATTTCTGCTGAGCCATGAGGGGAACTTCCCCAAGATTGCTTTCTACAGAGTTCTGCAGTCCAGTAGTCTCCAACATATACCCTGCTCTTAGATGGGAAGAATCAATACAGTCAAAATGAGACTACTACCTAGAGTAAGCTTCAATGCAATCCCTATCTAATTGCAAGTTACATTCTTCAGAGATCTAGAAAAAAAATTACAAAATTTGCATGGAACCACACAAGATATCAAATAGCCAAAGTAGCATTGAAAAGAAAAAAAAAAATGGAACTAGCAGAATCAGGCTTCCTGATATCAGAGCATGCTTCTGAGACACAATAAACAAACCAGTATGGCACAACCCACAAACAGAAATATAGATCAATGGACTAGGTTTGGAAACACAGAAAGAAACCCAAGAATCTATGATCCACTAATCTGTCACAAAGGAGTCAAAACATAGATTGGAGGAAAGGCAGTCACTTCAGTAAATGGTGCTAGGAAATCTGGGCAACAATTTGAGAGAACGAGATTACAACATCTTCGAAAACCACACATAAATGTAAACTCAGGTTTGATTAGAGACCTAAATATAAGGCCAGATACCATAAAACTCCTAGAGGAAAGCATAGGCAAAATGATCATTGACGTCAATCACAGCAAGGTCTTGTTTTACCCACCACCTAAAATCATGACAATAAGGGCAAAAATAAAATGGGTGTGTTGTGTGGCTGGCCTCTTTGCTCTACAGTAGAAACTGAAGAAATATTGTAAAAAACCTACATTTATATTTTTACTTGCTATATGTGGTGAAATCAATACTTCAAGAGACTTTTACAGCATTGAATGCAGGTATAAGAAAAGAAAAATCTGGGAGTTCCTATTGTGGTTAGGTTCTCATTAAGGCCCCCGTGGTGTCTTTGAGGATGCAGGCTTGATTTCCAGCCTTGCTTAGCTGGTTAATGACCCAGCATTGACATAAGTTATGAGAGAGGTTGCATAATCAAATTCAGACCCAGAGCTGCCACGGCTGTGGTGTGAGCTTGTAGCTGAAGCACTGATACAACCCCTAAGACTTGAACTTCCATATGCCAGAGGTGCAGATGTAAAAAGGAAAGCAGAGAATGATCTAAAATCACTCATAGTGTCCCTATTAGGAAACTAAAAACAGAGGAAAAATATACAGAGAGAAAAGGAAAGAACATTCGAGCAGTTATCAATAAAGGGAAATTAGGAGGTTTCTAGAGAATAATCAGCCAAACAAATGATATTTCTTTGAAAGATTAATAAAATATTTAAGACTGTAACTTGGATATGAAAAAACATGATGAGACCCTAAATATTAATATCACAATTGTAATAGGAAACTCAGCTACAGATTGCATGGACATGAAAAGAACAATAAAGTAATACGTGAACAACTTTATGCTCACATATTTAACATCCTATAAGAGACTGATCAGTTCCTTGATAGAAAAAAATCTGTCACACAAGAAGAAATAGATATGCTGCCTAAGCCTATATCTATTAAACAAATTAAATTAATAATTAATCATGATCAAAATGAAGACATCCCCAAGGCTTCAAGAGATTACCAGAAAATTCCACCAAACATTTAAAGTAGAAATGATAAACTTTCCACTACATCTATCAGAATATAAATCACAGAGTGTAACTGCTGTGTTTTCCTATTAGTCCAGCACTGTCCTGCTACAGAAAGCTGAAAAGATCCTTGGAAATGAAAACAACACAAAAATGCCTCTCATAAACCCAGATGAAAAATCCTCTGTGACAAATTAGCAATCATCCTAGGTACGCCTCTTCAAATTTCTGAGGTGAAATAATACCACTTCAACAGATTGAAAGGAAATTTCATATGATCAGATCAGTGTAGAAAAGACATGTCACCAACCCAACACCTAGTGATTATAAAAGACTATCTGAACTAGGAATAAACTTAAATTCATAATGTCATAAATGTCTAGCACAAAACACCCATAGCTACCATATTCAAGAATGACAAGCTTAAAATTTGCCCATGAAGCAAATCACCCCCCTCACTATTTCCACTGAACACTGCACCAGAAATCCCAGCTAAGGCAAGAGTACAAGAAAATGAAATTAAAATATGAGGCAGAACACACAAAACATTCTTTTTCTGCAGATGTCCTAACTGTCTTGGTAGGAAATGCCAAAGATTGATCAGTAAATACTTCTGGAAGTAATCTGTAATTATAATAAACTGGCAGGATTCAAGGTTCTTATAGGTTAATTAGTTTCCAGCCATGGAGAAGAGGAAGTTGAACGTGCAGTCAAAGTATATTTACATGCTCAACCCTCTAAATACTGAAAATATGTATAAGTGTAACAAAATAGCCTCAAATCTATATGAGGAAACGATGAACATCTGATGAAAGAAATGAGTGGAAAGTAAAAGAAATTAAAGGAAATTAAAATAAGTGCATGAGTAGGCTTTATTAGAAAGACCAAATCTGACCAAGAAGTCACTTCTTCCCAAAGCGACCTCCAGATTCCATACAATTCAAATCAAGGTGGCAGCAAGTTAGTTTATGAACATTAACATCCTTATTACTCAAAATGTTAGACAGTGTGGTAAAAGACCCAGAGTCGCTAACGCAGTGTTGAAAAGGGGCAAAGCTGGAGGTTGATGTATTGGACGTCGCACGACATTGTGGCACTTATGAAAGAAAAGATACATTTGTTGATAAAACACCACGGAGCCCAGAAAAAGCCCTCCTCAAACCCAGTCAACTGCTCTTTGACACAGGAACAGAAGTTACCCAGAGGTGAAAATGCAGTCACTTCAAGATGTGGTGATGGAACAATAAAAATTTTAGGCAAAATTTTACATTTTCTACAAAAAAAATAAAGTGGACCACAGACGTCAATTTTAAGAGGTAAAACCATATAATATAAGGTAACAGTAAAAAATGCTAAGTGATTTTTTGTAGCGATTTTTTTTTACATTAAGCACCACAGGCATGATCTATGAAAAATTCATGGGCAGGTTTGATTTCATTTATGAAAAAAAACAATGGAAAAAAATTCTCCTCCATGACACACAACATCAACAGACTAAGAAGGCAAGCTTCTTATACTTGGAGAAAATACTTGCAAAAGACATATCTAAAAAGAAACTTATCAATAATATACCCCAAAAATACCCTTAAATCTCAACAATATGAAAAAAATAACCTATTAAAGACAAACAAAACTAAATAACAGACACCTCAGCAAAGAAGATAAACAGATGATAGAAAGCGTATGAAGAGATTCTCCACATCATATGTAGTCAGAGAAATGCAACCTTAAGCAACTAGGGGCTGTCAGAATGACCAAAATATTGGAAACTAACACCAAGGGGTGCTGACGATTTGAAGCAAAAGAAACACTCCTGCATGGCAGGTGGGGAGGCAAAACAGCCCAGTCACATTGTAAGTTTGCAGTTTGCTACTTTGCTGCAAAGATAAACCCATTCTGACCATATGGTCCAACATCCATGCTCTTGGAATTTACCCAAGAGTAGAAGATACATACACAGACACACACCCAAACATGGCACATGATATTTAGAGCAGCTTTGCCTCTAATGGACAAACCCTGAAAGCAAGCAAGAGTCTTTCAGCAGGTTAATGGGTAACTCAATTTTGTCACATCCAGACAATGGCATAATGGTTGGTGCTAAAAAGAGATGGGTTACCAATGCAAGAAAGGATATGGAGGAAACAAATCATGCTACTAAGTGAAAAAAAAGCCCCTCAGAGAAGATTGCATAAACTCTGTGATTCCTACTAAGCATATTCTGGTAAGAGGAAACCTAAGGAGACAGTGACAGGATGAGCTAAGGGTGGGAGGGTAGAGGGAGGAGGCCTAAGGAGAGAGGGCATGGAAATGAATGAAGCCCAGAAGGTTTTCATGGTAGGGAATGTTTACAATACCATACTTTACCATAGTGATTACACCTGTCACGAAACATATGGCCAACCCCAAAAGAATGTACAATACCCAGAGCCAACTGGACTATAGGTGATAAGGATGTGTCAGTGTAGGTGAGTCAACTGTAGGAAAGGTAGCTCTCTGGTGGGAGACATTACAATCCGAGGGGCTAAGCAACAGGTCAAGGGAGACACAAAAGGGAAACATCTATGTGCTTCTTACTTTTACGGTGAACCTAAAACTATGATTCAAAAATTAGGTCATTATGCAAAAAAAAAAAATACACATATTTAGATTTATAAAAATTAATAAGGCAAAATACCAGTTTATTATCATATAATATTATCATATATTAATGACCATCCGGGGCCTGAAATGGATCTCACTGTGCTAACATCAAGCTGTGGGTACAAGTGAACACTTTTCAAGACTTCAGGAGAGAATAGATTCTCTCTTTGCAGTGGTTAGAAGCCATTCATGTTCCTTGGGTCATGGCCATTTCCTCCAACTTTGAAGGCATCCAGGTGCCTGCAAAGGCCTAAGTGGGCTCTGTTTCTGTCATCACATTTCCTCATCAACTCTAACTCCCTTACCATGTCCCTGTATAAGGACACTTTGTGACTCCCCTGAGCCCTCTGGGTTATCTAAGACAGTCTTCCCCATTTCAAGAGCTTTACCTTAATCCTACCTGAAAAGTCTATGTTGCTGTGTAAAATACCATAGTCAGAGTGTCCAGGGATTAGACCATGGGATAAATAATCATACTGACAGCAAAGGAAACCAAAAAGAAACCAAAAAGATAACTTACAGAATGGAAGAAAGTAGTTTCAAAGGATGCAACTGACAAGGGCTTAATCTCCGGAATATACAAGCAACATATACAACTCAAGTGTCAAAAACCAAGAACCCAAGGGAAAACTTGGCAGAAGAAATGGATATCCATTTCTCCAAGAAAGATGTTCAGATGACCTACAAGCACTTGAAACAATGCTCAACATCCATGATTAGTAGAGAAATGCAAATCAAAACTACCACAAGATACCACCTCATGCCAATAAGAATGGCCATCATGAGTAAGCCGAAATACAGCAAATGCTGGCGAGGATGTGGAGAAAAAGGCAACCTTCCTGCTCTCTTGGTGGGAATGTAGGATGGTACAACCATCATGGAAAACAGTATGGAGGGACTTTAGAGCTCTGTACGTAGAACTACCATATGACCCAGCAATCCCACTCTTGGGCATATATCAAGACAAAACGTTCCTTAAAATATACATATGCATGTACACTGCAGCTCCGTTCACAATAGGCAAGACATGGAAACATCACAAATGACCACTAATGGATGACTGGATTAGGATTATTTGGTATATACAGACAATGGAATACTACTCAGCCACAAAAAAGAACAAAAGAATGCCATTTGCAGCAACAGAGATGGAACGAGAGACTCTCCTTCTGAGTGAAGTAAAGTCAAAAAGAGAAAGACACATTCTATATGACATTACTTATATCTGGAATCTAATATACGGTGCAAATGAACCTTTCTAAACAAAAGAAAATCATGGACTGGAGAATAGAGTTGTGGTTGCCAAGGGGGAGTGGAGAGAGTGGGATAGATTTGGAGCTTGGGGTTAATCGATGCAAGTTCTTGGTTTTGGAATGGATTAGAAATGAGATCCTGCTGTATAGCACTGGGACTATGTCTAGTCACTTATGATGTGGCATGACAATGTGAGAAAATACAATGTGTACATGTAGATGTAACTGGCTCACCATGATGTACAGTAGAAAACAAAATTACATTGGGGAAATAACAATTAGTAAATGAAGAAAGAGTGCGAATGGGAAATGACATTTCATGCCAATGGAAAAGACAGAAAAGCAGGAGTTGCAATACTCAAACCAGACCAAATCCACTTTTTTTTGTCTTTTTGCATTTCTAGGGCCATTCCTTCAGCATATGGAGGTTCCCAGTCTAGGGGTCTAATCAGAGATGCAGGTGCCAAGCTATCACAGACCATCAGCAACACAGTATCCTAGCCCTGTCTGTGACATACACCACGGCTCACAACAAAGCCAGATCCTTAAGCCCCTGAGCAAGGCCAGGGATCAAATATGCAACCTCATTGTTCCTGGTCAGATTCATTAACCACTGAGCCATGACAGGTCCTCCCATAAGACCATATGCACTTTAAATGAAAGCTATAAACAAGGACAAAGAAGGACAGTATTCAATGACAAAGGAATCCTTCCAAGAAGAGGATATTTCAGTTGTCAACCTATGTACCCCTAATGTAGGAACACACAGATACATACAAAATTACAACAGACATAAAAGGAGAAGTTGACAGGACCACAATAATAGTAGGGGACTTTCACACCTGACCCAAATCAAAGGACAGATTCCCTAACAGAAAATCAACAAGGCAATAGAGATCCTAAAGGATGCAATAGAAATCTTAGACTTCACTGACATTTTCAGCACATTACATCCCACTGAATATCAGAATAGATATTCTTTACATGTGCAAATATAACAGTGGCAAGGATTGACCCAATGCTGGGGCACAAAACTAACTCAGCAAGATGAAGAGTATAGAAACTATTTCAACTATCTTCTCTGACCACAGTGGCATGGAACAGGAAATCAACCCAGGAAAAAAAAATGGCAAAAAAAAACCCCTGACTGCATGAAAAGTAATCAACACGGTACAAAGAACAAACAAACAAACAAACAAAAACAATGATCAGTGAGGAAATCACAAAGCAAATGAAAAAATACCTCAACACAAATGCTAGTGAAGGCACAACATTTCAAATCTACAGGATGCTTCAAAAGGAGTGCTTAGAGCGAAAGTCATAGCGATAGAGGGCTTCCCCAAGAAGAAGAAAAATCTCAACTAATCAGCTTGGCCCCTCACCTAAATGAAGCAGAAAAAAGAAAATCTGAAGTCAGCACAAGGAGGTAAATCACAAACAGAGAGGAAATCAATTAAATAGAGATTCCAAAAACAAGAAAAACTCATTAAAAAGAAAGCTGGTTCTCTCAATACATTTAAAAACAAAATGAACTGACCAACCTCTGTCCAGACCCACAAAGGACAGGAGAGGTAAAACCCAAAGAAACAAAATAAATGAAAAAGAAGAAATACCAATGGAAAATTGCAGAAATAAAATAGGAAAAAAAAAAAAAGAGTATACCATGACCAGTTGCATGCCAATAAATCTGACAACCTAGAAGAAATGGACAACTTTCTGGAGAATTAGAACACACCAAGATGGAATAAAGAAGAAAGAGTGTACAGAAAGGCAACCTCTTTTGGAATGTTAATCGTATATCCTGATATTTTGCTGAATTCATTGATTAATTTGAAGAGTATTTGTGTGGCCTCCTTAGGGTTTGCTGTATAGTGTACCATATACCTGCATGGAGACAATTTCACCTCTTTTCTAAATATTGTCATATTCTGCATGAAGTGACATATTTTTACATTTTTCCTTCCAAATTATTATAGTTATTTCTTTTGTTGGATGGATTTCTGTGGCTCGAACTTCCAAATCTATGTGGAATAAAAATGATGAGAGTGAGGACTAAGAACCAGTAGAGGAGATGGGATTAAGATGGTGGAAGGGAAGGACTGGAGCTCAACCTCCATCCTAAAGCACCAAAATTCATAAGTAAAGGCTGAGCATTCTTCACCCGAATGGACCAGAAACCTTAAAGAAGATAACCTACTCCGGAGGAAAAAGAGGAGGACACATTGAGGTAGGAGTGGTGATTTTGTGATATAAAAAAACCCCACACCTCCTGGGTGGGAAGCCCCACAGACTGGAAACTAACTGGTCCACAGAGACTCACCTCCAGGGGTGAGAGTTCTGGGCCCCACTTCAAACTCTTCCACGTGGGGATCTGGCACAGGGAGAAAGAGCCCCTGGAGCATCTGGCATTGACGGCCAGTGGAGATTGTGCACAGGAGCTCCACAGGACTGGGGGAAATGGAGACCCCATTCTTCAAAGGTGCACACAGTCTTCCATGTGCACTGGGTCTCAGGGCAAAGCAAAGTCTCCTGACTGCAGTTCTTGGAGGATATCCTGGGAAAATAGTTGTGAATATGGATTGTGTGAGGGAAGGACATTGAAAGCAAATCTCTGGGGAATATTCATCAGCCATGCCTTTCTCTGGAGGTGGCCATTTGGGAAAACCTGGCCCCACCCATCAGTCAGTGCTGAGAAGCCCCAGGGCAAACACCAATCCAGGTGGGATCATAGCCCTGCCCCTCAGTAAACAGCCTACCTAAAGACCCCTCAGGCACACAGCTGCCTCTAATCCCACCCAGAGACTAAATCAGAGGGATTAGAATTGGCTCCACCTACCAGTGGGAAGGCATCAGCCCCTCCCATCAGGAAGCCTACAGCAAGCTCTCATACTGACTTCAGCCAAAAGGGGGGCAGACACCAGAAGCTAGAGCAGCTGCAACTCTATTGTCTGTAAAAAGTCACCACACCAAAAACCTATAAAAATGAAAAGACAGAGAACAATATCTCTGATGAGGGAGACAGGGCAACCTCAGAAAATCACCTCAGTGATGAGGAGATTCTCAGCCTCCAGGAGAAAGTCTTTATAGAGTGTTGATGTGGAAGATGATGCAAGACATTGGAAATAAACTGGAGGCCAAGATGGATAACTTACAGGACACACGGAGAAAAGAGATACAAGACATCAACATAAACCAGAGGAGATGCAAAATGCATAACTGAAATAAGAAATTCACTAGAAGCAGCTAACAGCAGAATACAGGAGGCAGAAGGTCAAATAAGGGAGGTGGAGGACAGATTAGTAGAAAGTAAGATTGCAGAACAGAAAAGAGAGCCAAAGGTTGAAAAGAAATGAAGAGGGTCTCAGAGAACCCTGGGACAATGTTCAACACACCAACATCCGTATTAGAGGGGTGCCAGAAGGAGAAGAGAGAGAGAAGGGGACAGAAAAAATATTCCAAGAGATAATAGCTGAAAACTTCCCTAACATGGGAAATGAACCACTCACTCAAATCCAGGAAGCACAACGAGTACACCTTATAAAATAAACCCAGGGAGGAATACCCCGAGGTGCATATTAATCAAACTGACCAAAATTAAAGACAAAGAGATAATCTTGAAAGCAGCTAGGGAAAAGAAACATATAACATTCAAGGGAATCCCAATAAGGTTATCGGCAGATTTTTCAGCAGAAACTCTTCAGGCCAGAAGGGAGTGGCATGATTTCCCTAATGTGATGAAAGGAGAAAACCTCCAACCAAGATTCATCTAACCAGCAGGGCTCTCATTCACATTTGAAGGAGAAATCAAAAGTTTTGTAGATAAGCAAAAGCTAAGGCAATTCAGCACCACTAAACCAGCCTTACAACCAATACTAAAGGAACTTCTCTAGGCAGAAAAGAATGGATGGCAACAGGAAACAGAAATCCCACAAATGACAAGGCTCACTAGGGAAGGTATGTATACAGGAAAGATACATACAAAATCGTCCATGCACAATGATACCACCAAAATCAGAAATCATGAGATGAGCAGGGTACAAACGAGGGACTCTGGAGATGAACTTGCAATGAAGAGAACAACAACTTAAAACAACCTTATATACATATAGACTCATATCAAAACCTCAGAATAACTGCAAACCAAAAATCTACAATTGACACACAAAGAAACATCAACATAAGTACAACACTAAAGAGAGTCATCAAACCACAAGAGGAGAGAACAAGAGGAGAGTGAGTGAAATAAAAAAGAGCAATAAAAACAAATCCAAAGCAATTAATAAAATGGAAACACGAGCATACATGTCAATAATTACCTTCAATGTCAATGGACTAAACACCCCAGCCAAAAGGCATAGACTGGCTGGATGGATACAAAAACAAGTCCCATATATATGCTGTCTTCAAGAGACCCACTTCACTTCTAGGGACACACACAAATGGAAAGTGAGAGGATGGAAGAAAATTTTTCATGCAAATGGGGATCAAAAGAAGGCTGGAGTAGCAATACTCATATCAGACAAAACAGACTTTAAAATGAAGAATATTTTAAGGGACAAAGAAGGTCATTACATAATGATCAAAGGATCAATCCAAGAAGAAGCTATAACAATTTTAAATACCTACGCACCCAACATAGGTTCACCACGTTATATAAGGAAACTGCTAACAACCTTAAAATGATGGATCAATGATAACACAATAATAGTGGGGGATTTTTAACACCCCACTCACAGCAATGGACAGATCAACCAGGTGGAAAGCCAATAAGGAAACACAGGCCCTGAATGAAGCATTAGACCAGAGGGACTTCATAGTTATTTGTAGGACATTCCATCCAAAAGCAACGGAATACACGTTCTTCTCAAGTGCACATGGAACATTCTCTAAGATTGATCATATCCTGGGCTACAAATACAACCTCAGCAACTTTAAGAAAATTGAAATCATATCAAGCATCTTTTCCAACCACAATGCTATATGACTGGAAGGCAGCAACAAGAAAAACTCTGCAAAAGAACACAAACACGGGCAGACTCAACAACATGCTACTCAACAACCAAGGGATCACTGAAGAACTCTAAGAGGAAATTAAAAAATACCTAGAAGCAAATGGCAACGAAGATACAACACCCCAAAACCTATGGCATGCAGCTTCCAAGCCCTCAAAAGACCTAGATTGTTGCAAGTGAAAATTTATCCAGGACAGTGATGGAGCAAACATTCCAGGCAGAGAAAAATATGCACCTAATGATGGATTTTTATTCAGTAAGATCCACTCATTTATTTTTTAAACCCATTAGTTTTCCTGCTTCCAATTTCTGAACATGAATTGAGTTATTTCTCCATTTATGGAGGTGTCCTCTAGTTTGACCCAGCTATGTTTCATAGTTTCTTTTTCTTTTTCTTTTTTTTTTTTTGGCTGAGGACGTGCATCTTTGCTAATTATGTAATAGTACTCTACACTTAAGTACTATTATAAATATATTTGAAACTTTCATTTCGCAAATGTTTAATGCTAATGTGCAGACCACAACTTATTTTCACGAGTGTAATTTCTGTGTTGTGACATTCCTAAATCATTTATTAGCTGTACAGATTCTTTGTGATTTCTTGAAGAATTTCTACTAAGTTATAATGTTTTCTGTAAATAGATTTTTTCACTTCTTCAGTTCTGATGGCTGTAACTTTTTTGTTGTTGCCTCACTGCATTTTACAGATGCTTAGATGCAGACTCGCTGCTGCAGAGGTGTGGCTTAAGCATCCCTGGCCAGTTAATGCAGCAGTTGTGGTTTCTATGCCTGTTGCCAAAAAGGAGGTTGTGATCAGGCCTCTTTTCCAGAAACATGCAGGTTTTGTGCTTTGGCTTTTTGCCTGTGGTTGCTCAGATATGGTGTGGTGGCCTGGTGAGTTACTGCAGAAGTTGTGCTTTTGTTTGCTGGGCTGGTGTTTGCAGATATGGTGAGATAACCTGTCTTGTTAGGTGAAATGAGCACAGTGAACTTTTCCTTCCAAATTCTGCAGAGGTCGCTTGGTGAATATCTACATGGAGGAGACAGAGTTTGTGGTTAGTTTACATGGCTGGTGGCTGTGGAAATTATGCTCAGATGTCTTCTCTGGTTTCTGCAGAGACTATGGCTTGGCTGGCTGAATGGTTATAGCAGAAGTTCTGGTTTGACTTCCTGATCAGGCTAGTGGAATTTGTGATCAGGCCCGCTGGCTGGTTACTATAGAGACTGAGGTCCAACCTCCCGGTCCAATTACTATCAAAATATGGTCAGCCTTCATCATGTGATGACTACAGAGGTTTTGGTTTTGGTGCTTACCCTGGTGGCTGCACAGGTGGTGATTAATCTTGCTGGTCCAGTGGCTATAAAGAGATTGTGTTGGGATTTCCTGAAAGAATATGGCAGAAGTAATTGTTACACTGTAATCTTGTGAAGAATTTGCAGTTTGGCTTTATGCATGGTTGCTGCGTTGAGTGTGGTTGTCTCTCTGCCTAGTTGCTGAGGAGGTGGTTGTTTCCAAGCCAGCTACCACAAAGGTCTGAGGATTACTGAACTGCTTTCATGAAGGTTTCACTTAGGGACACTCGACTGGGTCTTGAAAATATGAAAAATAGGCTTCATAGCTCTCTGCTGCAGAAGTAGAGTTGGCCTTTCTGGGCTGAGTGTTGAACTTATTACTTAATGACTCACAGCTCTTGGCCTGCCGTCAAGGGTTGATTTCTTCAAAGGCAGGAATTAGGCTTCCTAGGATGATGGGTGGGGGTGTTTTGATGTGCCTCCCAGGATAGTTGCAGAAATTCACAATTAGGTTTTGGGGTGGCTGCCTAGATTTTGATGTGTTGTTCTTGCATGGCTATCACTCTTGTGGAGAGGGCATCCTGAGGCAAGTGCTCAGTGGTGTTGTCTCGCTTCCTGGCAGGTTCCTTCCAAGACTGCAGTATGCTTTACTTACTGGATGCTATGATGTTTGTGTTCAGACTTCCTGAGGGGATTATCCAGATATGGTGGTTCAGAATTCTTGGTTTTTTTTTTTTTTTTGAATGAGATGTTGTCGTTCGGTTCTCAAGACTGTTTCATAGAGGTGTTGGAGGCAGGTTTCCACAACGGGGAAATACCATAAATTCAGGGTTCATGGTATTTCTGCCTGATCTAATTACTGCAAAGTTTTTGGTTTGCATTCCTTGTTTCCAAAGAGTATAGATTGGTTTCTGGAGTGGCTACACAGAAAAGCAGATTATAGAAGGAATTTTCACATACAGATGTATAGGGAAGTCATTCTGGCTTATACATGATCAGTTTAAACATTATGGTGACTAAGCCAGCCAGTCTTAGAGCCTGCTAAACCTGCATTTATATACTGACCAGGATTCTTGGCCCCCTAGTAAATGGAAATGAGTGAGATGTGAGCCAAGAAGTTCAGGCAGGACTTTATTGGGCCCTGCAGCAGCACAAAGGAACACATACAAGCAACAAGTACCTTTTCTTGCTCCGTGAGGAGGGGCAATCTAGTTTCTTCACTGGAGGGATAAGGGTAAGCATGGGGGTAGGATTTGGGTCTGATGTGTGGCTGAGATTTTCTGGGCACTTCCTCAGTGGTACTGTCCACTCTGTGTGTGATATACCCTGTTTCTGCCCCTGACACTCTGAATTTTTTGCTGGGGGTTGTTTTAGTTTAGTTTAGTTTAGCTTAGTTTATTATTTTATTCTATTTATTTCATTTTATTTTTCATTTGACTAGTTCATTTCATTTCATTTTATTGGTCTTTTTGAATCTTCTTGTTTATAATTGTTCCCAACTGCCCATGCATGTCGTTACTTGTCGTCCCTTATATTTCCTTTTTATTTCTTTGCTCAAGGAGACATTTTTCAAGAGGCAAGCAGTGCAACGAAGGATCCCAGGTCCTAGCCTGTCTCATGCCCTGCCCCAATCATTCTACACCCCTTATTCTTAAGTGTGTTCTAGAAGATGGAACTCCTGGAGTAGGTTGGTTTTATGGTCTCTATACACTGATGGGATAAGTCTCCACTTTTGCCTGCTGGAAGCAGGGTTGCTGTGAGTAGGGTTTGGCCCACTGGTAGAGTAAAGTTGGAGGTGTCTTTTAATAGGCCCTCCTATCTTGTTAACCTTTCTCCAAAGGATCCAGTGATGTCCTTTGACTTTAGCTGAGCCTGTGCCTGATGAGGGGTGACTGCATGTCTCTGTTGTCCAGGGGGAGCTTGTAAGCCTCCCACAGGCAGCAGGGCATCCCAGGGTCCCTGAGTCCTGTTATAGTGAAAAGTTAGCCCCTCATCTCTGATCTGGTCCCAGCTTTGGCTCAGGATTCCTGGTGCCTTCCCTGACCTCTGTGAGTGCATGGAATAAAGGGCTTGTCCCCATTGGGAGGTCCCCGTGATGGCACTGTCTTCAGCTCAGCCTTTAGCGTCCAAAAGCCCCACTGGGCATCCCTATTCCATTGAAGGGGGTCACTTTGCATTCCCTTTGGGTCCCTATGTAGGGCTTGGCTCTCAGGGCATAATTTGGAACCATAAATGGCAGGGCCAGCCACCCCAAGGAAGCCACAGTGCTGCCTCTCTCTGGTTGGAGACAGTAATGCACTAACTGCTGTTTTCCATCTATGGCCAGGGCTCATGCCCTGGAATCAACACAACCCCTACATATTGAACCCACTGCTGTGAGATCTGAGTCTTGTTTGTGGAGGTTTTGTTTTGTTTTGTTTTGATTTTTAATGATTGTTATTATTCCCATTATCAATGGTTTCCACTGTTCTGTCAATTAATTACTGTACACCAAAGGGACCCAGTCTCTCTCTCTCTCTCTCTTCCTTGCTCACACACACAAATTCACAACCCCCAAATACTATTTGTCTCACATTACCTCCATCATGTTCCACCACCCCTGAGTAGATAGAGTTCCCTGGGCTAAACAGCAGGATCCCATTCCTTATCCACTCCAAATGCAAGAGTTTGCATCTCTCAACCCCAGACTTCAAGTCTGTCCCACTCCTTCCCCCTCCCCCTTGACAACCCCAAGTCTGTTCTCCAAGTGCATGCATTTCTTTCCTCTAGAATGTTTCATTGGTGCCATTTATTCATTTCCAGATTGGTGATATCAAATGGTATTTGTTGCTTCCTTTCTGACCTACTTCACCTAGTATGAGCATCTCTAGTTCCACCCTTGGTGCTGCAAATGGCATTATTTGTTCTTCTGGACTCAGTAGTTTCCCATTGTGAATATGTACCACATCTTTTTAATGTACTCTTCACTCAATGGAAATTTAGGTTGTTTCTATGTCTTGCATATTGTGAATAGTGCTAAAATGAACTTTCCAGTCCATGTATATCTTTCAAGGAAAGAGTTATCTGGGTACATGCCCCAGAGTGGTATTGTTGGGCCATAGGGTAGTTCTATACTTAGTTTTCTAATGTACAACCATACTGATCTGCATAGTGGTGGTAGTGGTTGTCCCAATTTACTTTCCAGCTAACAATGCAGCTGGGCTCACTTTTCTCCACACCCTCTCCAGAAATTTTTATTTATTGACTTGCTAATGATGGCCATTCTGACAGGTGTGAGGTGGTACTTCATAGTAATTTTGAGTTGCATTTCTCTAAAAATTAGTGAGGTCGAGCATTTATTCATGTGCCTGTCAGCCATCTGCAGGTATCCTTTGGATAAATATCTCTTCGAGTCTTTTTCCCATTCTTCAACTGGCTGGTAGGTTTTTTGCTGTTGAGTTTTCTAAGTCATTTATTTCAGAGATTAAGCCCTCTCAGTGGCATCATTGGAAAGTGTTTTCTCTCATTCCAATGGTTGTCTTTTTCATTGTTTCCTTTGCTGTGCAAAAGCTTATCAATTTGATTGAGTCCTTTGTTTACTTTTGCTTTTATTTCTCTTTCCTTGGGAGACTGCCCTTGAGGAAACATTTTTTATTGTTGATGTCAGAGTATGTTTTGCCTGTGGTTCTTCTTGGAGTCTGATGGTGTCCTACCTTATGTTTAAATCTTTAAGCCACTTGAAGTTTATTTTTGTACATGGTGTGAGGGTGTATTCCAGTTTCACTGATTTGCATGCATCTGTCCAGTTTCCCCAGCCCCAGCTGGTGAAAACAAGCTGTCTTTTTCCTACGTTACATTCTTGCCACCTTTGTCAAAGATTAATGGAATGCGGGGTTGTGACTTTATTCCTGCGGTCCCTATGTTGTCCCATTGGTCTGTAGGTCTGTTTTGGTACCAGTACCACAGTGTCTTGATTACTGTGGCTCTGAAAAATTGCCTGATGTCTAGGAGAGTTATGCCTCCTACTTTGTTTTTATTTATTTGTTTATTTTTTGCCCCCCTCAGGATTGCTCTGGCAATTCTGGGTTTTACATGGTTCCATATCAATTTTTGAATTTTCCCTTTGTCCTAGTTCTGTTACAATGTCAGGTGTCTTCTGCTAGCGATCTCATTGAATCCGTAGATTTCATTGCACACTATTGCTTTTTAATAATATTAATTCTTCCAAACCTGGATCATGGACTCTCTGTCCCTTTATTTGAATCTTCTTTAATTTCTTACAGTTCAGCTTATAATCTTTCACCTCCTTGGTCCAGTTTATTCCTCGGTCTTTAAATTTTCGGGGTGCATTTTTCAAAATATGCTATTTTTTATTCTTTTGCCAAGAGTTTATTGTGAGTAGCCCAAAGGGCAACCAATTACCGAGTGCTAATTTTGTATCCTGCTATTTTGCCAAATTGGTGGGTCAGTTTGGGTAGTTTTGGTGTGGCCGCCTTAGGATTTCCTATAGATTGCATCTTGTCATCAGCACGTAGTGAATACTTTGCCTCTTCTCTGCCAGTTTGGACACGTTTGATGTATTTCGTTTGTCTCATTGCTGTGCCTAGCACTTCCAATAGTAGGTTGAATAAAAGTGGTGAGAATGGGCCTTCTTGCCTCGTTTCAGAGTTTAGTGCAGAGGCTTTCAGCTTTTTTCGTTTGAGGAGTATGTTGGCTGTGGGTTTGTCATAAATGGCTTTTATCATGTTAAGATATATTTCTCAAATACCCACTTTGGTAAGAGGTTTGGTCATGAATGGATGTTGGACGTTGTCGAATGCTTTGGCTGCATCTATTGAGAGGATCATGTGGGTTTTTACTTTTCGTATGTTCATGTACTGTGTGACATTGTTTGATTTGAGTAGTTTGAACCCTCCTTGCAAACCCGGGACAAAATCCACTTGGTCGTTGTGTATGATCCTATTTTGCATGTTGTTGGACTTGGCTGAAAAAATTTTGTTGGGAATTTTTACTTCTATTTCATCACAGATATTGGCATAAAATTTACTTTTTGGGTAGTGTCTTTGGCATTGGTGTTAGGGTGATGCTGGGTTCATGGACAATCTTTGGGAATGTTTCTTCTTCGTCATGCTTGTGGAAAGGTGTAAGGAGGATAGGACTGTTTCCCCTTGTATGTTTGGAATATTTCACCATTGTTCCTATGTGATGCTAGGCTTTTGTTTGCAGGGAGTGTTTTTATTACATATTCAATTTCATTTCTAGTGACCTGTCTGTTCAGTTGATCATCTATTTCTTCTGGATTCATTTGTTGCATGTTTTAACTCTCTAGAAAGTTGTCCATTTCTAGGAGGTTTTAAAATTTGTTGGCAATTAAGTATTTATGATATTTGCTTAGTTTTTTTGGGGGGGTGTTTTTGCAGTATCCATTGGGATTTCTTCTTTTTCATTTCTTACATTTTATTTTCTTCAAACCTAGGATTTTTATGTTTGTTTTTGCTTTTGTTTGGTTTTGTTTTTTGTCTTTTTGACTTTCCTAGGGCTGCACCCCTGTCATATGGAGGTTCCCAGGCTAGGGGACTAAATGTAGCTGTAGCTGCCGGCCTACACCAGAGCCACAGCAATACGGGATCCCAGCCACATCTGCAACCTACACCACAGCTCATGGCAATGCCGGATCCTTAACCCACTGAGCAAGGCCAGGGATCAAACCCGCAACCTCATGGTTCCCAGTCAGATTCGTTAACCACTGAGCCACGACGGGAACTCTGATTGCTTATGTTTTTTAAATCATTTTTTTTCTTTCCTCATCCAGTGAGTCTGGCCAGCATTTTGTCTTTTTACTTATTCTTTGCTTTTGCTTTTTTTTTCTTTTTTATTTTACCTTTTATGTTGTTTTTTATTTTTTAACTTTTCAACCAAACAATTCTTAGTTTTATTGATTTTTTTCTTTTTATCTCTATTTATTATTATTATTATTTTTAATATTTATTTCAGAAACAGTTTTTTTAACAGAATTTGTTAAATTATCTTAGATTATCTTGTCCATAAAAGGTCTCTTTTTCACTATTTTATTATACTTTATATTTATATAATGATACAAACATTTTTTTCCATTAGAACTGGTTTATAGCATTCTTTCGATTTTGTACTCTATAGCATGGTAACCCAGTTACACATACATGTATACATTCTCTTTCTTACACAATCATGCTTCATCCTAAGTGCCTAGACATAGTTCTCAGTGCTACCCAGCATGGTCTCATTGTTCATCCATCCCAAGGCAGTTGTGTGACTCTATGAACCACAAGCTCCCAAACCATCCCACTCCCGCCCTCTCTGCTTGGTCAGCACGAATTTATCCTCTAGGTGTATGATCCTCTTTTCTGTGGAAATGATCATCTGTGCTGTATAGCAGATACCAATTATAAGTGACATCATGTGGTATTTGTCTTCCTCTTTCTGCCTTACTTCACTCAGGTTGAGAGTCTCTAATTCCACCCCATCTTGCTGCAAATGGCATTATTTCATTCTTTTTAAGGGGAGTAGTGTTGCCCTGTGTACACATATCCATATTATCCCAGTCCAGTAATCTGTCGATGGCCTTTTGTGTTATTTCCATGTATTGGCTATTGTGAGTCGTGATGCAGTGAACATGCAGGTGCAGGTGTCTTTTCTAAGGAAATTTTGTCTGGATATATCCACAAGAGTTGGATTGCCAGATCATGTGGCAGTTCTCCGTATAGATTTCAAAGGTACCCCCACACTGTTCTCCACAGCGGTTGTACCAGCTTCCATTCCCACCAACAGTACAGGAGGGTTCCCATTTTTCCACAACCCCACTAGCGCTTGTTACTTGTGGATGTATCAGTGATGGCCATTCCGATTGGTGTGTGGTGGTATCTTGTGGGAGTTTTGATTTGCATTTCTCTATTAATCAGGGATGTTGAGCATTTTTTTTAATGTGCTTGTTGGCCATCTGCATATCTTCCTTGCCAAGAAGTCTATGCAGATTCTGCCCATTTTTCCATGGAGTTGTTTGTTTGTTTGCTGTTGAGTTGTATAAGTTGTTTGTATATTTAAGAGATGAGGCCCCTGTAAGTTTCATCATTTCAAACTGCACTATCCCATTATGTAAGTTGACTTTTTGTTTTTGTTAGTTTCCTTTGCTGTGCAAAATGTTGTCCGTGTGATTAGGTCCCATTGGTTTATTTTTGCTTTTATTTCTGTTGCTTTGGGAGACTAACCTGAGGAAATATTCATGCGCTTGATGTCAGATAATGTTTTGCCTATATACTCCTCCAGGAGATGGAAGGTGTCTTGCCTTATACTTAGGACATTCGTCCATTTCAAGTTAAATTTTGTGCACGGTGTGAGGGTTCATTGATTTGTGTGTAGCTGTCCAGGATTCCCAGCAATTCTGGCTGAAAAGACTCTCTCCTTCCCATTTTATGTTCTGGCCTACAATGTCAAAGGTTAAATGATCATAGGGGTCAGTGTTCATTTCTGGGCTCTCTGGTCTGTTCCATTAGTCTCTCTGTCTGTTGTGGCACCAGCAACACACTGTCTTGATGACTGTGGCTTTGTAATGTTGCTTGAGATCTGGGAGCGTCAATGCCTCCTGCTTGGCTTTTGCTCCTCCAGATTGCTTTTGAAATTTTGGGTCTTTTGTGGTTCCATATAAATTTTTGGATGGTTTGTTCTAGTTTTTGTAACAATCATCATTGCTATTTTGATAGGGATTGAAGTGAATACTTAGATGGCTCTGCTTAGAAAGGACATTTTTACAATGTTAATTTTTCCAACCCAGGATCATGGGATATCTTTCCATTTCTCTACATCTTCTTTAACTTCCTTAATTATCATTTTATAATTCTTGTTATATAGGTCGTTAGCCTCCTCAAAAAGGCGTATCACTAGGTATTTTATTTTTGGGGGTGCAACTTTAAAAGTTATTGTATACTTGTATTCCTTCTCTAAGATTTCATTGTTAGTATACAGAAACGTGACTGATTTACGAATATGACTCTTATATCCTGCTCCTTTGCTGACTGTGTTGATCCATTCAAATAGCTTTTGTGTTGAGTCTTTGGGGTTTTCTCTATATAGTGTCCTTTCATCTGCATACAGTGACACGTTTAGCTCTTCTCTTCCTACTTGGAGTCCATTTATTTCTTTTGTTTGTCTGACTGCTGTGGCTAGGCCTTCCAATAATATGTCGCATAGGAGTGTTGAGAGTGGGCATCCCTTTCTTGTTCCAGACTTTGGTGGGAGGATTGTCCAATTGTCTCCATTGAGGATTGTATTTGCTGTGTGTTTGTCATAAATGGCTTTGCTTATGTTCAGGAATGTTCCCTCAATACCCACTTTGGTGAGTGTTTCTATCATGAGTGGATGCTGGACTTTGTCAAATGGTTTTTCTGCATCTATTGAGATGTTCATATGGTTTTTGACTTTTCTTTTGTTAATACGGTGTACGATGTTGCTTCCTGTTTGTATACTGAACCATCCTTGTGAACCTGGGAGGCATCCCACCTTGTTGTGGTGGATGCTCTTTTTGATGAGTTTTTGGATTCAGTTGACTAAACATTTTTTTTTTAGAATTTTTGCATCTATACTCTTCAAAGATATTGGCCAATAGTCATCTTTTTGGGTGGTATCTTTGTCTGGTTTTGGAATTAAGGTGATGGTAGCATCATAGAATATCTTTTGGAATGTTCCGTCTTCTTCGAACTTTTGAAAAAGCATAAGGAGGATGGGAATCGATTCCTCTTTTTATGTTTGACAGATTTCACCTGTGAAGCCATCTGGCCATGGACTTTTATGATTCCAATTTTGTTTTGTTTTGTTTTGTTTTGGTTTTGTTTGGTTTGGTTGGGCGGTCCATTTATTTTAAGTTAGAGTAGTTCTCTTTTCAGTTTTTGTGAAAGTAAAGTTCTGTTTCGATTTGTGGCTGCCCTGTTTTTTAAGTGTGATAACCACTTGTTATAACTGTGTACTCTAGGTGAATGGTGATGTAGGCTCACCCACTTCATTACAATAATAAAATTCAAAAAGCAGAATAAAAAGAGTCTCTATATTTCCTTACTCCCCTTGCCCACATTGTAGGATTTTTATGTCTTTTTTTTTTTAACCTCTTCACCATTAGATCTGTATCCTGGCTTATTTATGTGACTGGTCTCTAATCCTGCTTTCCTTCATCCTTGTTCTTCCTCTTTTTTATTTTTCAAACTTAGAGAAAACTTTCTTTCTTTTAGCGTGCACTTTGTACTTCTGTACTCTTTTAGATTTTGTTATTGTTGTTGTTGTTGGAGAAATGCTTTCTTTCCCCTTCTATTTAAACTCATATTCTTGATGGATAAATTATTCCACATTGCAGATTTCTTTTTCCTTTCAGCACTTCAAATATCTCTTGCCACTCCCTCCCAGCTTGCAGTGTTTCTGTATAGAAATCAGCTATTTTCCTTAGGGGGATTCCCTTATAATGGACACTTTGCTTTTCTCTTGCCACCCTTAGAATCCTCTCTTTAACTTTGGCCATTTTTATTATACTATGTCTTGGTGTGGGTCCATTTGGGTTCAACGTGTTTGGGGACATCTGTGTTTCCTGTATCTTGAAATCAGTATCCTTTAGAATTTGAAACTTTCTGGAGATAATTACCTCAAATACATGTTCAATCCCCTTTTCTTTTTCTTCTCCTCTGGAATTCCTACTATGTGTAGATTGTCCTGCGTTATAGTATCCCATAGGTCTCATATTGCTTTCATGTTTATTCATTGGGTTTTCTGTCTGCTGTCCTCTTTGGGCGATTTCCTTTATTCAATGATCCATGTCACTAATTTGCTCCTCTGCATTATTCATTCTGACCTTTACTGCCCTTGGCTCGGTTTGTTTCACTGCAAGTAAATTTTCTACATTTGCATGGCTGCTCCTTATATTTTTAGCCCCTTTCTGAGGGAGTCCGCATTACTGTTCATATGTTCTCTTAATTCCTTCAGTAGTTTCACTATCTCCCATTTGAACTCAAAATGTGTCAGATTTCAGAGGTCTGTTTCATTGTTGACTGCTTTAGGTGAATTCTCCTGTTGCTTTAACTGGGAATGTTTTCTGAGCTTCTTCCTCTTGCTCGTGTTTTCCATTCCAATTTCTGTAAGTTTGGAGAAGCCCACATGTATTTTGACAGAGTCTGGGGGGCACCGTTGTAGTGGTGCACTTCTGGAGGGCATGCAGGGCTGGCCAGGGCACACCACTGTGGGTATGTCCTTCCTGTGGCCAGGAGGGTCTGGCCGGGGAATGCCTTAGCCGGGTGGGGCTCACTGTGGTATTCTGCAGCAGTGGGGCACGTGTGAGTGTGGGCAGTCATGGCTTTTGTCTGCCATGGTGGATGAGCCTGCCCCAGAGCCACGCAGGGCATTACCTGGTGATCCCTAGCAGCCATGTGTTTCCTGATAGTTGGGGTTGCTGGCTGGCTCACTCTGCCTCAGCAGGGCACTTCCCAAGCCTGGGCAGGCAGTTCTTGCCTGTGTGCAACAGCAGCAGGGCACTTCCCAAGTGAGGGCAGGTCTTTCTGGGTCACTCCACAGTGTAGGTCCCTTCCTGAGTTTGGGTGGGGCTGCCAGGTGTGCATCTCGGTGGGGGTGCATTTCCTGCCTCTGGGTGGGGCTTCCTGGGGCATGCTGTGGCAGCAGAGCACTTCCCAAGCCTGGGCAGTGATGGCCTGGTCGCTTCATGGTAGAGAGGTGTTTCCCTAGACCTGGTGTGGCTCGCTGGTGCTTGCCATGGTGGAGGTGCACTCTGCACATGTTCAGGGCTTTCCCAGGGGCTCTGTGGCATCAGGGAGCTTCCTGAGTGAGGGCAGGTGTGGCTGGTGCTTGCTGTGATGGAGTTGACCTTCCTGTGGCTTGACAGGGCTTGCTGGACATGCCACATCAGCAGAGAAGTTCGCAAAGATGGTGGGGCCAGTGTGTCCCCTCTGCAGCAGTGGGGTGCTTCCCAAGGGTGGTTGGGATAGCCCCTTCCTGCTGCAGTGGTTGTGCACATCCTGATGTGGGGAAGGGCTTACAGGGTGCCCAGGGGCAGTGGGGTGCTTTGCATGGGTGGGCAGGCCTGCCTGGGAATGCCATGGGAGTGGTTATCTCTCCACAGGGGGTGGCACCAATCTGCAATGGATGACAGTTTGCTTCTGGCTGGGCGGGTGTGGGGTGGATTAGTGGAGATGTGCTGGTAACGCTCTGCTCTCTATTAGCCAGTGGGCAATTGCACACACTGTGGTTCGAGGAGTCTTCTATGTTGACCCACCCCTCCTGCTCTCCCCTCCCCAACAATGGCACCTTCTCTCTCCTGTGGGTCCAGATCCTCTGCCAGGTTCCCTCTATTTGGGCTTTCCAATCCCCAGCCATTCACATATTGCTCCCTCCACCCAAGGTAAACTGCTTATCTAGTCCCTTAGCCTCTCTCCATGCCTCCCACACCAGCTTGCTCCCAGGGACTGACCTCTGGAGCCTAGGACTTGGTGCCCAGCCCCCACCGGAGCATCTCTATCTTTGGTGTCTCTGTGTGTGGTTCAGATGGTCTGTGCAGCTCTCACTCTGCTTCCCAGGTCTCAGACATGCTGCTGTGTTTTTCTTGGAGTCTTGGAGATCCCTCCGACTTGGCTGACCTTTCCATTGGTTAGGCGATTTTCCAGGGTATGTGTTCCCTTTCTCCTTCAGAGCTCCCTCTCAGGAGTGCTAGTCCAGTCCTGATTCCCCTTCCCTCTCTCTCTTTGTTTCCTGTTGTCCTACCCAGTTATGTCAAGAGATTCTTACCGTTTTGGGAGGTCTCAGTTCTTCTGCCAGCGTTCCGTGGCTGCTCTGTTTGAGTTGTTTTAAGTGTAGTTGTGTTTATTTGTATTGTGATGATGGAAAGGGCAAGTGTGTCCCTGTGCTCTCCCACCATCCTGCCTCCCTGAAATTGCATCCTTCTGTATCTTTCTTTGTGGCCTTCCCTTCAAAGTCTACTTTGTTTACCATGGTTAGCACAACTCCTGTTTTCCTCTCTTGTCCGTTGACATGAAATATCTTTTCCCATTCCCTCATTTCAATCTGCTTGAGGTCATTGCTCTGAAGTGAGTCATTGTAGACAGCAGCTTGTATGTTTTTGCTTTTTTATCCAATCTGACACTCTGTGTCTATTGATCAGAGTATTCAGTCAATTGGCATTTAAGGTAATTCTTGAGAAAGATGTATTTATTGCCACTTTCCCCGTGTTTTTCAGTTGCTGCTCTGTATCTCCTTTGTTCCTTTTCTGTTGTTTGGTTTGGGTTGGATGATTTCCATTTATTGTATGCTTGTGTACTTTTCTTTTTGGTTTTTTTGTGAATGTAATGTTTGGTTTTGAGTTGTGGTTTCCCTGTTTTTTAAGTATGCTAAACTCTCCCTATATCTGCTAGCTTTAGCCTGGTATTCATATAGGCTTGAACACATTTTATTTAAAAATAGGAGTCTATATTTTCTTCCTTTCCTTACCTACCTTCTATGATTTTGAAGTTCTTTATTAATATCTTCATGTGTGTCCTTTAGGTGTCCCTTGAGTTTATGGTCACTATTACAGTAGGTATGTATGTAGTTATGTATTTATTAATTTATTAGTTCTGTATTCTGACTTATTTAAGTGATTACTTTCCCCTTGGGATTTCTTCCACCCTATTTCTTACTACTTATGTTATGCTATTTTATTTTATATTTTATTTTATTTTATATTTTATTTTATTTTATATTTTATTTTATTTTATATTTTATTTTACCTTTCTATGTTAATTTAGTTTTCTTAGGGAAGCCCTTGCATTGTTTTCTTAAGAATGGCTTTAATGTTGATGTACTCTGTTAGGTTTTGTTTGTTGAAGAAATTCTCTGTTTCCCCTTCTATTTTAAATGATATTCAAAAATAAATACATACACAAAGTAATGATACATTTGCTGTGTAGAGTATTCTAGGCTGCAGATTTTTCCTTTTGGAAAGTTGATTATATATTTCCACTTTCTTCAGGCCTGTAGTGTTTCTGTAGAGAAATCCGGTGTATAGGGAGGTCCCTTATAATTAAGGATTTGTATTTCCCTTGCTACCTTTAGAATCCTCTCTCCATCTTCGTCTTTTGCCATTTTTATTGCAACATGTCTTGGTGTGGGCATATTTGGGTTCAAAGTGTTGGGGGCCTTCTGCGATTACTGCATCTCGATATCTGTTTCCTAGAGTTTGGAAAGTTTGAGGCATAATTACTTCCAACATATCTTCAATCATCTCTTCTTTTTCTTCTCCTTCTTGAATGCCATATATGCATAGACTGGCATGCTTTATATTATCGCATAGATCTCTTATATTGCTTTTGTGTTTTTTCATTTGTCTTTCTGTCTGCTGTCCTGATTGGGTAATTTCCATTATTCTATCTTCCAAGTCACTAATTCATTCCTCTGCACTAGTCATTCTGCTCTTTAGCGCCTTTAGCTCAGTTTGGGTCTCTGCAAATTAATTTTCTATTTTTTTTCTATTTCTCCTTATATGTTGTAGTTCTCTCTAAAGTAATCTGCACTAATGTTTTATCTTCTCTTAACTCCTTGATAATCAGCCTTCATTTTTTCAGTATCTCCACTACTTCCCTTTTGAACTCAATGCCTCTCAGCCTCCAAAGTTCTGTTTCCTTGTTTGCTGCTTCCCATGAATTCTCCTGTCCCTTGCCTGGAAGTTATTCCTGAGCTTCTTCACCTTGCCCATGTTTTTCTTTTTCTGTCAGTTTGGGGAAGCCAAAATAGACTTGGAGGCTTACAGCTATGCAAGGGTAACTCCTTGTATTCTTTGGGTGGTTACACTGTATTTTGGGGCATGGTGTTTGTACATTTGCTGCTTCCTTCTTTGGTGTGAGCAGGCTATCATGCCAAGGGTGCTGAGTGTATTTGCAGGGAGAAGGCAGCAAGGGATAGTGCTGGTTATTGACGGAATCTTAGCAGCAGCAAGGACTTGCAGGAGGTGATGCAGGTAACTCCTCGTTTCAAGGTCCAGGGGGTGATAATGAGCTTCATGCACAATGATAAGCTACCTGGAGCATCTGTGAATTCCCAGAGTAGTGAGAGCAAAAACAGGCAGTGTTTGGTCACAATGACCTCAGTGGTGCCCTCGGAGATGATTAGGGCCACAAGTGGTAGCAGGCCATGCCCACCTCTGGAGTCAGAGGTAACCATGGTGGTTTGCCTCACAACTGTCCCTCTTAGCCCACACAGGAGGTGCTGCACCTGCTGCTCCTAGTTGCAGGGCCTTGGCAAAGGACAGTTTCCAAGCATCTGGGTGCTATCTGGAGCATCTGGCAGTGACAGCTGCACGGCCAGTATGATCCTAGGGGTGTAAGAGCAACAGTTGTTGGTGCTCAATTGCGGCACCATCTCTGTTTTCTGACCTCTTAGGTGACTGGGGTCACAGGCTGTGACCTGTGGTTTCTGAGAGGAATATTTTGGTTTGACCCTGGTGCCTGTAGTCTACACAAGAGGCACTACATTTCACTTAGCCCCTGCTGTACTAAGCCTGCACCAGATGTGTCTTGTGGTCTCTAGCCTGCACAAGATGAATCCAGGGTGCTGTAGCCCAAGCAAGTGAGCAACCTGCCCTCGGAGAGCCTGTGCACATGTGAGCAGGGAGATTCCTTTGGGGCTCACCCCTCCTCCCCTTGCCCTCCCCAACAATAGTGCCTTGCTTTTGTAGACAAAGAGAAGTACTTTCAACTCCAAGAAACATTGTAACATGACTGCTGGTAGGACTGAAAACAATTTTTCTGAATGTGGCTCCAGAAAGTTGGTGAAACATAAACATGAAGCTGCCAAGTCAGACAGATTCTGCATCTTCAACGGATTTGTTAACCATGCTAAGGTTTGGCATTAAAGACCAGTATAATTATTTAAGCCTCTCTTTGTGGAAAAAAAGAACACAACTTATAAGTGTGCACCAGGAAATATAAAGGGGAGGAAATAAAGGCACACCTAACCCGGAGAGTTTGAGGATTTTAAAGCAATAATGATACCCCCTCATTTTTTGTTTGTTTGTTTGGTAAATGTTTCATTCGAAACTACCACCATGTGCTGATGGTGATGCAATCGCTGATTATGTCATTGGTCTTCATTATTGCAGTTATGGTGCACTTATGGACATGGGTCCTGGGGAAGCTGAACTATGCTGTAGTTTGGAGGATGAAATGTATTTTCTAACTTATGCTTATCTTTTTCTTTTTGTCTTTATAAGGCCATACATTTGGCATATGGAGGGTCCCAGGCTAAGGGTCAAACCAGAGCTCTGTCTTCTGGCTTAAAACAGCCATAGCAATGCTGGAACTGAGCAACATCTGCACTTTGATCACAGCTCATGGCAACTCTGCCTCTTTAAAACCCCCTGAGTGAGGGCAGGGGTTGAAGCCACTTCCTCATCAGCACTAGTTCGGTTTGTTAACTTCTTAGCCATGGTGGGAACCCCATGAAATTTATTTTTTTTGTAATGAAGACAATCTTGTCAAGTACGATCCAAGTTCCCTTTGAAATAACAGAGTATAATGCAGCTGAGAAAATGCTACATAAAGAATATGTATTTTCCCTTTCAAAACTGAACTTCATCTGCCCCTCTTTCCCTACCATCTTAATTTAGGCATCCATTCAATACAACCTGGACTATTTCAGAAATCACTTAACTCCCACTGTCTTTTTCCTTAGTTGCATTTTCTTTTTTGAAACCGTTATCATCAAGGAGGCATGTCAAATATTCCTGTCTAACTACCAAAATTTTCAAATATGGAAAAACCACAAAACAATCTGGCATTGAAAACCACTAAAAAGACAAAAGGACAACTTACAATGGGAGAAAATTGTTTCTGACCATGCAACTAAGAAGGGATTACTCTCTAAAATATACAAACAATATACAATTCAACCACAAAAAAGCCAACAACCCAATGGAATAGGGGGCAAAAGACCTGCATAGACATTCCATGAAAGAATATATATACAGATGGTCAGAAAGCACATAAAAAATTCTAAACATCATTGTTTCTTAGGGAAGTGAAAATACAAACTACTATGAGGTACCTTTCTCACCTGTCAGAATGGCCATCCTTAACAAGTCCACACATAAAAAAAATGCTGGAGAGGGTGTGCAGAAAAGGAAACTCTCCTACACTGATGAAAGGAATGTCAATTGTTACAACCATTAAGGAAACCACCATGGAAATACTTCAGAAAAGTAAATATAGAACTAATATCTGACCGACCCAGAAATCCCACTCTTGGGCATACCGCTGAAAACAAACTTCCCTTGAAAAAGACACATGCACATGTATGTTCATTGCATCACTGTCCACAAGAGCCAAGACAGGGAAATAACCTAAATGTCCATTGAGAAGATTGGATTAAGATGTGGTGTGTGTGTTCCATATATACACACTTATACACAGTGGAACCCCGACTCAGCCATAAAAAAGAACAAAGTAATGCCATTTGCAGCAACATGCCTGGAATTAGAGAAGATCATGCTAAGTGAAGTTACTCAGAAAGAGGAAGGCGAATACAATACGATATCACATATGTGTGGACTGTAACAGATGGCACAATTGGAACTTTCCACCTGAACGAAACTCATGAACGTGGACAACAGTGTTTGGGTTGCCAAAGGGGAGGGGGTAGGATTGTGATGGACTGGAAATCGGGGGTTAGAAAAGGTGCAAAGTATTGCATGTGGAGTGGGTATGCCATGAGCTCATGCTGTAAATCAATGGGAACTACATCTAGTCACTTTTGATGGAGCACAACGGAGGGTTATGTGAAAAAAAAAAAAAGGATACATACGATTATGGGTGTGGGTCTTGGGTGATTGGGGTGGTGTGTGCCCGGGTCACTTTGCTCAACAGTAGAAACTTGACAGAACATGGGAAACAAGCTATGATAGAAAAAATAAACATCATTTTAGAAAAAGAAACACAGCCCTTAATTGTTTCATAAATGAAGAAATTGCAACTATGAAGATGAACATATATGTTTATTTTTGAAATAAAGGAATTGCAGGAAATTGTTGACATTTGCAAGCATAAATGTTCATCATCACTATCCTGCAGAATCTATAGACCGTTGTTAGGTCAAAATTAGGATGGTGTTCAAATAATGAAGAGGATAGAGGTGTTGGCCTTGAGAGAGAGGCAGCAGAGGTATCAGTGGCCATTGGCATTGGGAACCACGGATGGTTGGTTGGTTGAGGGTTAGACAAAGGGCCCTCTCTTGGTGGTATATTCTGATATCTGGTTGGAAAAGGGGACGGCTTCACCGTCATTCCAAAATAACCACTCAGGAAGGGAGAAATAAGGTGGTACTGAGAAATGGAAGTGGTAGTTGTAATGAAATTCACAATGTGGCCACTTGCTGGAGAGTAGCTTCTTTTGTGAGTGCGTATGAAACGTGGTCAACTGATTTAAAGTAGCATGTTGAGCCACGACAGTTTGTCCTGTGGTCGGGCTGATGCTGATGATGTAGAAGAAACGTCACTTCTCATGGGGGTAGTTGTATTAGAAATTCTCTGGCTGGTAGAAGGCCTTCTTACTAAAGGCACATGTAAATTTGTGGAGGTTGAAAATGCATTTTCTCCATGAGTTTCTGCTTCAAAATCAGAATTATGATTATCCACCTTATGCCCTGTTCTAGAGTGCTTCATGCTGCAACCTTGAAGTAGAGAAGCTGATACTGGAGAAGCATTTTTATACGTGACTCTTCTTTTCCTCCTTACCAACAGTTGAGGACAGCCTCATTTAAAGTTTGGATTATGGTAGAACTGCAGCTAAAACCAAGGAGAAATTTATTTAATGGTATTTGAAACAAAGACACGAGGAGACAGAAACCATAATATCTGAGTCTTTGCATCATATGGAGTTAATATGAAACAATACATGTCCATTGCTAATATTTTCAAAAATGTTCTTAGTGGGCACAGCCAACTATTGCCCTCAAGGAAAAATGTCTGGTATATTTACAGTAATATTATTAGGCTCTGTGGCCTGCATTTTTTGAGGTTCATTGACAAACCTCAAGGAGGCTAGGACAATGATTTATCATCCCAAATATTTTATGACCAAGCCATCCTCAATTTAAAAATGTTGAACATGGATGTTCCTGTCGTGGCACAGTGGTTAACGCATCCGCCTTGGATCCATGGGTTTGCGAGTTTGATCCCTGGCCTTGCTCAGTGGGTTAAGGATCTGGTGTTGCTGTGAGCTGAGGTATCATTTGTAGATGTGCCTTGGATCCTACATTACTGTGGCTCTGGCGTAGATGGGGGCTATAGCTCCAATTCAACCCCTAGCCTGGGAACCACCATATGCCATGGGAATGGCTCAGTAAATGGCAAAAAGACAAAAAATAATCATCATAATAAAAATGCAACAGTACTTCATCCCACTTTCAAGGTCTACTTTGACCCTATATGGATGAACGTATTTGCACATGTCCAAAGAGAATCTTATATACTCCCTCTATAAATAGTAACTGGAAAATTCTTAATGCCTTGTTCCAAGCAGAGACTACATTTTTCTGACAGAATATTGGCTAGTGAGGCAGATCTTTGAAAATTCCTTTGCAACTTATTAAATGCATAAAGGTTAAGCTGTCAAACTAAGCTTTTCATACTCTCAGTTTCAAATATTCTGAAGGGAGCCTTTCTCTCCAGAATTTCTTTCTTGACGTGTTCTTCATTTATCACTATCAAGGTTCCATTTGCTTCCCACCAAGTGGAGTTAAAGTGATCACTTTCAGCAGTTTTCCAAAGTTTTCCGGGAAAGGGCAGAGGAAGAAAATCATCATCTTCATCTGGTTCAGAGGCACACAATGTGCGACATGGTTTTTTATCAGGGAGCCTTCAGACAAAGCCCGAAAAGCCGTTTCTTCACTCTGAGACCTCAAGTCCAAGTCCCCAGTGATTGAGTTATCACACCATGGAGGTGTAATGGAGGATTCTGAACCAGTTGGTGCATCTTTAGGAGACACAGGTTGCATTTCTGAAGGAGCATGTGCCATCTCAGATTAGTTTCTCTGCAGCTACTCTTCTCAACAGCATGCTTTTTGAACTCTGCAGTTTTAAATGCTGCTTTGGTAAGCCTACAGAGATAAAATCGCCCATGCATCACAATGGTTGCTAAGCTAAGTAGCTGTCAGATGACAGGTCTCCTAGCATTCTGAGCATAACCTTCAGTCAGTGCTTATTTTCCTATGAAATTGGTCCAGTTAACATAAAATATGAGCTCCTTACTTAAACAGTAACCCCCCCTAACAAAAGTGAGATCAGCAAATTCCCATTCCAATGGAATCTTTTTAATAAGTAAGAAAACCCATCACATAAATAAATCCATTTCATCCCAGAAGTAAACATAAATTCCCTATTATAAACATACACATTTGGTGCCTGTTATTAAGGCCTGGAAAATGGGACCAAAAAAACCAGTAAAGTGAAACATATGGTATGTATCACTTCCCAGTTTATAACTAGAATCTATGCCGCATCTGTATTCAGAAAAATCTTAGCCAGGATTTCCCTGGCAGCTAGCTTGTTAAGAATCTGTTGTTGTCACCGCTGTGATCTGGGTTCAATCCCTGGCCTGGGAAATTCTGCATGCCCCAGGTGCAGTCCATAAAATAAAAATTAAAAAAAAAAAGAAATAAAGGAAACAAACACACACACACAAAAACACAACCTTTATCACTGAGCAAGACACGGAACGTCCCTGGGCACCAAGCAAAATATCTATAGCCATCGAGATATAGAAAGAGGGATAAATGCTGTGGTTAGGAGAGGAAATTTTGGGAAGCACCATCCAAAGGGATATGAGATTTCCTTGTGGATTGAGGCCAATATTTCACAACTGGAGAAGTGATGGGTGTACAACATTCTGAAGATAATATAAGCCATTGCATTGAATACGTTAAAATTCATACACAATGTTTTCACAGTGTTAAAAACTGACAGTGATTTGCTATCACTAATTTTAGCACATAGAGTTTTCTGTGTATCCTACGTAAGTAGTCTGTGTGTTAAACAATATTCCTAATATTTTCTCCTTATGATTGCTGAGAGAGGAATTCACAAGGCCAATTGGTATTCACTAGGGCATCAGAAAGTGAGGGGCTGAGCTCTAGATGGCATCAGCCTTGACTGCAAGGAGGTGTTAGGCTTACAAAGCATCTGTGGTGGGAATCCGTGGATGAAGTCCATGCTGGGAATCTGTTGCAGGGACAATGAAGAAGGAGGGGAAGGTCAAGGGAGGTGTAACGGGTTGAGTCCCATGATGTAGAGCAGTTACTCCCTGTAAGAGGTTAAGCTCTGCAGGCAGTTGTTTCCCACAGGTCATTGTTTCTTGCTGCCCAACTTGAGCATCCATATACTGGGAGGGGGTGTCCACAGCAAGTCTCTTGGGTGAACAGCAGTGGTTGGGCTGTATGGGGGTCTGTCTCCATCCTCCTGGAAACCTGTCATTCAAGCCTTCCATTATATGGGATAGGGGTGACCATCTACTCTTCTCTATCTGCTTCCTGCTGGCCTGGGGTGACAAGTACTGGGTGGATGGACATGGTACAAGCTACCATAGAGGTTGGGAAGTAAAGAAAAATGAGTTTAAATAGGAGTTTAGGATGTAGGTTGATACCAGTATTGTTGAAGGAGGACTTCCGTTTTATCTGAGGAGGTTTTAACACTTGGTATTAACCCATAAATCACAGGAGCTATTGGTCATAACACATGTTGTCTCCTTTCTGTTGCTGTATGAGGAGACCTTGAAAATGTAAGGTTGCCGCTGCCAGCTGATGCTGCTTTGAGAAGCGTCGGTGGCATCATATCTGACAGGGCACATAAACCCTAAGATCTTAACCAGGCAAGGCTTGCCTAAAATTACTCCTGAAATATTTCCTCGTCTTCCTTGGATGTCTGGCCCACAGCTACTCCATTCTGCCTTTTCTCCCTACTGGCCCATGCAGATGCCATGGTTAATGATCTCTGTATTTCTAGATGAGAGAAGAGGCAAGAATTTGGGGCCATAGAAATGCTCACCTGAAATCAAACTGTCTGAAGACGTGTGCCTCTCTTCTGGTCTCCTCCCAGAGCTCTGCTCAGCAGGTGCTGCAGGGAAACAGCTGCTGTGGCTCAAGTTTTACTCCAAGGAGAGCCTGAAGGCAGGTGTTATACTTGAGGTCACAGTTGGCCATAAGCCCCCATGGTCATACATTTGCCCATAGTTTTGAGAGGCATTTCATGACCATTTCATCCCACGGTGCTAGGAATGAACATTCCTCATTCTGGCCAAGAGTTCACAGATAGGCCACTCAATGTGCTAATACTGGACAAGGCCATGTTAGGAGTAGCCAAAGGTCTCTGGACCACCTGTCTTGCTAGTCTATTACGGTCCAGGAAAATATTCCTTCTTGTTACACTTTCCCATACTTAGAGGTCACCGATCTCATGTGGAACTGTCTATCATTTTCAGTGATTCAGGCACACATTGGAAATGCAGGAAATAGCAATTTTCTGAAAACATTGAATAAAAATGACACAGAGACATTCATGCTGAGAGAAGGAATTCACAAAGAGAAAGACAAATACCATATGATATCACTGATATCTGCAAGCTACTATACAGCAGAAATGAAGCTTTCCACAGAAAAGAAAAACATGGACTTTGAGAATAGATGTATGATTCAAGGGGGTGCAGGAGGCAGAAGGGAGGGAGTGGGAGTGAGTGGGAGCTTGGGGTTAATTGATGTAGACTATTGCCTTTGGAATGGATGAGCAGTGAGATCCTGCAGTGTAGCACTGGGAACTATGTCTATTTGCTTACGATGGAGCATGACAATGTGAGAAAATAGGGTACACCTGTGTGTATAACTGGCTCACAATGCTGTATAGTAGAAAATATAATGATGTATTGGGGAAATAAAATAAACATAAAACCTCTTTGGATAAGGAGTCAAAAAATAATATAAGATATTTGTGGTCCATTAAAATATTATATAGAAAGAAGAATTGGTAATGTCATAAGTAAAAATTGAAAAGCTTCACCCAGAACAGACCAGTATTACCCTGTTGAGGTGGATTGGTCTGTCTCTTACCTTTAAAGGAAATTTTATACTGGTTTGCCAGTATAAAACAGTGTTCTTACCCTGTTTTTCCCTAGATGGTTTAAGTGTTCCCAATAAAAGGAATCTTAATATTTAGATTAGTATAGATTTAATAATATAATTAATAAATTAAATTAGAAGTTATGTCAATTGGCTAAAGTTTCAATTCTTATTTATTGAGCTTTATTAGCATTAGATGAAATCATATTTCTGCCCTTGTGAGGGCAGGTATTATATTGCCAGGTGAGGTGACCTCACCAAGGATCATACATAATTAGAGCTTTGGAGGGGAGAAACCCATCAATTTAAATCAGTAGGAAAACAAACAACAACATGGGTCAGGTGTGGCAATCTTGGGATAGTGGTATACTTCTGATGGTGTTTTCATTTTGTCCAGCCCTGGGTGTTTTGTTATTAGGGCCTTGTTATAAGGTGACTTTGAAGTCAGTAGTTCTCTCTGTAGACCAATGCAATGTAGAGGCCCTTCCTAAGTGAGAAATATCAATTTCAGAGTTATTTTATTCACATTATTAGTGCATATGTGGCTTAAGAATTCCTGATAAGGGAACTTTCATCTAGCCTGGAGACAACCCTTTAAATGATACTTTCCCAGAGTGTCTAGCCCACTGGTTATCATGGGGCATCTGGTATTCTCCCAGAGGCAGATTACAGCAATCAGTTTCCCAAGCTTAGAATATTTTCTGATTAATCCAGCTAAACTTTGAAATATTGTCACATAGCATCAAAGAACTCTTTGCGAAGTTAATTTTAGAAAGTGAACCCTAACCTCGAAACACAGAACTAGAATATGAATCACAAGGTTTTGCTCTAAACGGATCTTCATTTTTCAGCAAATATGGTCACTTTAGAATTGTAGAAGTTATACCCCAAAATGGGAAACACATTTCCTAAGTATTTCTTCTTCATTATTCGGTTTGCCTAGGAGCCAGGAAGAACCAAGTCACCTCTTGTATTTCCCATAGTCCTGGCTCTTTAATTCATAGGTATTGTTTACCTTTTTTAAATCTTTTTGCCTTTTCTAGAGCTCTTCCGATGGCATATGATGGTTCTCAGGCTAGGGGTCTAATTGGAGCTATAGCCACCAGCCTATGCCAGAGCCACAGCAATATGGGGTCCGAGCCGCATCTGCAACCTACACCATAGCTCAAAGCAATGCCGGATTCTCAACCCACTGAGCAAGGACAGGGACTGAATGTGCAACCTCATGGTTCCTAGTCAGATTCATTAACCACTGCTCCACAATGGGAACTCCTATTGTTTACCTATATTAACTTCCCTGCTTTAAGGGCAGACTGTTAGCACGCACACAAGGACATCAGGATGGCAAGTCTGACCATGAGGGGTTAATTTTTGAGCCATAATCCTATTGATTTTGTTCATACATTTCATTGCACAAATTGTCCCCTGTAAGTTACACTTCATAAGTTTGCAAAAAAAATAACATACATATTTATATATATAAACACAAACACACACAGAAGAAAAATTTAAAACACCTGGTCAAATAGAGTCATACTTTATTGTTTAACATTACTTATTCATTCAACCAAAGTAACAAAGGATTTCAAAAGCAAATGCAAATTAAAGACCAGCAAATTCATGTAACCTGTTATCAAATGTTAAGGTTAAGAAAGTTAGTAAAACCTTCTTTTAACAGAGAGACAGAAACTAAATTCAAGTTTTGCACTAGCTTACCTTTAAAATTAGTTTACTTCATTAACGTGAATTCCCAATGCAGTCAGTTCTGACCAAGCACAAAAGTCCTTTCTCACTGTCCACTTCCCATAAAACTACTATCACTTTCTGCATCCATATTATTCTGTCTGCTACCGTTCCATTCAAAATAATAAGCTATAAGACAGACTTACTTTCTGTTCCCCTGGTAAAATGCAATTCCATTCCTCCTCCCTTCTTTACTGAAAAACCCATCAAACTTTTCTGGATGGACTTTTTATCATTTCTAAAAGCACATGCTTCCTGGTACAGAAGGAATATCTCAGCACAGCACCAAAATACCAATCATAGTCTTAAGTGATGTTGTAGTCTCTTCTTCGTAACTGAAGTCTCAGTATCTGATTTGACTTTTATCAAACCTAGGTACAATATGTGATTATACTTATGTTGATGACTCTGAAGACCTGTGCACATAAGTTAAATCAACAAATTTTAACTTTAACATCAAATGTTAATTTAATACTGAATATTTTCCTGTTCATGCGAATCCAAAATTAACTTACCCTATATATTTTGAGAATTACAGATTTTTGATGAATTAATTTTGGCAAAGTCATACATGCACAACACACACAAAATAGACAAAACAGGAACCTCAGATTTCCCATTCCAAAGCTTCAGCCATGAAGAACCCACAACTGTGGATTCAAATTGCAATGAGAGACAGTGGACTCAAATTGGGATTCTGACAGATGGAACAAAACAAGATCACTTGTGTAGATGTTTAAACCCCTTACATAGTCTTTAATTGATGATGGTAATGATAATTTTAATAGTTCTTTCCCCAAAATAAATTTTTCTATGGTACATAATTTTGACCCAGTTACGCATACATGTACAAATTCTATTTTCACATATTGTCATGCTCCATCACAAATGACTAGACATAGGTGCCAGTGCTGCAGAGCAGGATGTCTTTACTTATCAATTCCAGAGGCAAAGTTTATATTTATTAACCCCAAGCTCCCAACCTACCCAATCCCTCCCCCATGGCAATAACAAAACTATTCTGCAAGTTCGTGAAGTACATTTGTGCCTTATATTAGGTTCCAGATATAAATGATATCACACGGTATCTGTCTTTCTCTTTCTGACTTACTTCACTCTGCATGAGAGTCTCTAGTTCCATCCATGTTGCCACAAATGGCATTATTTTGTTCTTTTTTATGACTGAGTAGTGTTCCATTTTGTATATCTACCATATCTTCCTAAGCAAGTCATCTGTCAATGGACATTTGGGTTGTTTCCATGCCTTGGCTATTGTGAATAGAGATGCAATGTACATTTGAGTGCCTGTGTTTTTTAAGTAGAGTTTTGTCTGGATATATGTGCAAGCATGGGATTGCTGGGTCATATGGTAGTTCTATGTAAGACTTCTAAGATACCTCCATACTGTTCTCCATAGTGGTTGTACCAGTTTACATTCCCACCAACAGTGCAGGAGGGTTCCCTTTTCCCCATGCCCCATCCAGCATTTGTTATTTGTGGATGTATTAGTGACAGCCATTCAGACCGGTGAGAGGTGGTGTCTCATGGGAGTTCTCATTTTCATGTCTCTAATAATCAGTGATGTTGAGCATTTTTTCATGTGCTTGTTGGCCATTTGTACATGTTCCTTGGGAAAATGTTTGTTCAGGTCTTTTGCCAATTTTTCCATTGAGTTGTTGTTTTTGCTGTTTAGTGGTGTACGTTGCTTGTATATTCTAGACATTAAGACTCTTCGGTGGCATCATTTGTGTCTATTTTCTCCCATTCCGCAAGTTGTCTTTTCGTTTTCTTTTTGGATTCCTTTTCTGTGCCAAACTTGTAAGTTTGATTAGGTCCTATTGACTTATTTTTGCTCTTAATTCCATTGCTTTGGGACACTGACCTGAGAACATATCCATGAGGTTGATGTCAGAGAGCATTTGCCTATGTTCTCTTCCAGGATTTTGATGGTTGATTTTCTTATATTTAAGTCTTTAAGCCTTTTTTCAGCTTATTTTCTTATGTAGTGTGAGGGCATGTTCTAGTTTCATTGATTTACATGCAGCTGTTCAGGCTTCCCAGCAATGCTTGCTGAAAAGACTGTATTTTTCCCATTTTATGTTCTCGCATCCTTCGTCAAATATTAGTTGGACCATAGGTGTCTGGGTTAATTTCTTGGTTCTCTAGTCTGTTGCATTGGTCTATATGTCTGTTTTGGTACCAGGACCACACTGTCTTGATGACTGAGGCTTTGTAATATTGCATGAATTCTGGGAAAGTTATGCCTCCCGCTTGGTTTTTGTTCTTCAGAACTGCTTTGGCAATTCTGGGCTTTCTGTGGTTCCATACAAAGTTTTGGATTGTTTGTTCTGGTTCTGTGAAAATGTCATAGGTCATTTGATAGGGATTGTATTGAATCTGAAGATTGCTTTGGGTGGTAGTGTATCCATTTGTACAAAATTAATTTCTCCAACCCAGGATCACGGAATGTCTTTCCATTTCTTTATATCTCTTTTAGTTTCCTTGTTTAATGTTTTATAGTTCTCAGCATATAAGTGCTTTACATCCTTGTTCAGGTGTATTCCCAGGTATTTGGTTTCTTGGAGTGCAATTATAAAAGGTATTGTGTTTTTGTATTCCTCTTCTAAAGTTTCATTATTAGTATACAGAAATGTGACTGATTTCTGAATATGGATCATATATCCTGCTACTTTGCTGACTTTGTTGATCAGTTCAAAGTAGTTTTTGTGTTGTCTTTTGGGTTTTCTACACATAGTATCATGACATCTGCATCCAGTGACAGTTTTATCGCTTCTCTTTCTACTTGGATGCCTTTCATTTCTTTGGTTTATCTGATTGATGTGGCTAGCCCTTCCAGTAAAATGTTGAATAACAGTGGTGATAGTGGACATCCTTGTCTTGTTCTAGATTTTGGTGGAAAAGTTTTCAGCTTTTCTGCATTGAGTATTATATATTGGCCGTGGGTTTGTCATAAATGGCTTTAATTATGTTAAGGAGTGTTCCCTCTATACCTACTTAGGTAAGAGTTTTTATCATGAAGGGCTGTTGGACTTTGTCAAATGCTTTTTCTGCATCTATTGAGATGATCATGTTGTTTTTGACTTTTCTTTTGTTAATGTGGTGTATGGCTGATTGATTTGACACTGATTGATATGTTGAACCATCCCTGTGCACCTGGGGTGAATCGCACCTGGTCATGGTGTGTGACCTTTCTGATATGTTTTGTGCATTTGGATGGTTAAACTTTTGTTGAGAATTTTTTGCATCTACATTCATCAAATTTATAGGCCTGTAGTTTTCTTTTTTGGTGGTATTTTTGTCTGTCTTGGTAATTAAGCTGCTGTTGGCATCATAGAATGTCTTTGGAAGTGTTCCTTCTTCTTCAATTTTTGAAAAATTTTAAGGAGGATGTGTATAATTTCCTCTTTGTGTGTTTGGTATAATTTTCCTGGGAAGCCATCTGGTCCGGGATTTCTTTTGTAGGTAGTGTTTTTATAACATATTCAATTTTGTCTCTAGTGATTGCTCTGTTCAGTTGATCTATATCTTTTCAGTTCACTTTTGGCAGGATGTAAGACTCTAGAAGTTGTCCATTTCTTCCAGGTTGTCAAATTTGTCAACAGACAATTGCTCATAATATTCTCTCATTTTTTTTTTTTTTTTGTATTTCTTTACTATACATTGGACTTACCTTTTCCATTTCTGATTTCGTTTATTTGGGTTATTTCTCTCATCTTTTTGGTGAGGCTAGCCAGAGGTTTGCCTATATGTTGACCTTTTCAAAGAACCAGCATTTTATTTGATGGATTGTGTCTATTATTTTTGAAACTCTATTTAATTGATTTCCTCTTTGGCTTTTATTATTTCCTTTCTTCAGTCAAATTTAGGTTTTGCGGTTCTTTCATCTTTTTCATTTTATTTATATTTCCTTTTATTTTACTTTATTTTCCCACTGCACAGCAAGGGGGTCAGGTTATTCTTACATGTATACATTACAATTACATTTTCCCCCACCCTTTCTTCTGTTGCAACATGAGTATCTAGACATAGTTCTCAATGCTATTCAGCAGGATCTCCTTGTAAATCTATTCTAAGTTGTGTCTGATAAGCCCTAGCTCCCGATCCCTCCCACTCCCCCCCCTCCCATCAGGCAGCCACAAGTCCCTTCTCCAAGTCCATGATTTTCTTTTCTGAGGAGATGTTCATTTGTGCTGGATATTAGATTCCAGTTATAAGTGATATCATATGGTATTTGCCTTTGTCTTTCTGGCTCATTTCACTCAGGATGAGATTCTCTAGCTCCATCCATGTTGCTTCAACTGGCATTGTGTCATTCTTTTTATGGCTGAGTAGTATTCCATTGTGTATATATACACCACATCTTCAGAATCCAATCATCTGTTGATGGACATTTATGTTGTTTCCATGTCCTGGCTATTGTGAATAGTGCTGCAATGAACATGCGGGTGCATGTGTCTCTTTTACGTAGAGTTTTGTCCGGATAGATGCCCAAGAGTGGGATTGCAGGGTCATATGGAAGTTCTATGTATAGATTTCTAAGGTATCTCCAAACTGTTCTCCATAGTGGCTGTACCAGTTGACATTCCCACCAGCAGTGCAGGAGGGTTCCCTTTTCTCCACAGCCCCTCCAGCACTTGTTATTTGTCGATTTATTAATGATGGCCATTCTGACTGGTGTGAGGTGGTATCTCATGGTAGTTTTGATTTGCATTTCTCTTATAATCAGCGATGTTGAGCATTTTTTCATGTATTTGTTGGCCATCTGTATATCTTCTTTGGAGAAATATCTATTCAGGTCTTTTGCCCATTTTTCCATTGATTGATTGGTTTTTTTTACTGTTGAGATGTATAAGTTCTAGAGATTAAGCCCTTGTCCGGTGCATCATTCGAAACTATTTTCTCCCATTCTGTAAGTTGTCTTCTTGTTTTCTTTTGGGTTTCCTTTGCTGTGCACAAGCTTGTCAGTTTGAGGAAGTCCCATGGGTTTATTTTTGCTCTAATGTCTATTGCTTTGGGAGACTGACCTGAGAAAATATTCATGATGTTGATGTCAGAGAGTGTTTTGCCTATGTTTTCTTCTAGGAGTTTGATGGTGTCCTGTCGTATATTTAAGTCTTTCAGCCATTTGGAGTTTCTTTTTTGCATGGTGTGAGGGTGTGTTCTAGTTTCATTGCTTTGCATGCAGCTGTCCAGGTTTCCCAGCAATGCTTGCTGAATAGACTTTCCTTTTCCCATTTTATGTTCTTGCCTCCCTTGTCAAAGATTAATTGACCATAGGTGTCAGGGTTTATTTCCGGATTCTCTATTCTGTTCCATTGGTCTGTCTGTTTTGATACCAGTACCACACTGTTTTGATGACTGTGGCTTTGTAGTATTTCTTGACGTCTGGGAGAGTTATGCCTCCTGCTTGGTTTTTGTTTCTCAGGATTGCTTTGGCGATTGTGGGTCTTTTGTGGTTCCATATAAACGTTTGGATTGTTAGTTCTAGTTCTGTGAAAAATGTCCTGGGGAATTTGATAGGGATTGCCTTGAATCTGTAGATTGCTTTGGGTAGGATGGCCATTTTTACAATATTGATTTTCCCAATCCAGGAACATGGAATATCTTTCCATTTCTTTACATCTTCTTTGATTTCTTTGATGAAAGTTTTATAGTTCTCGGCATATAGGTCCTTTACCTCTTTGGTCAGGTGTATTCCGAGGTATTTGATTTTGTGAGGTACAATTTTAAAAGGTATCGTATTTTTGTATTCCTTTTCTAATGTTTCATTGCTGGTATACAGAAATGCAACTGACTTCTGAATGTTCATCTTATATCCTGCTCTTTGCAGAATGTATTAATCAGTTCAAGTAGTTTTTGGGTTGAGTGCTTAGGGTTTTCCTGGTATAGTATCACGTCATCTGCATACAGTGACAGTTTGATCTCTTCTCTTCCTATATGAATGCCTTTGATTTCTTTTGTTTGTCTAATTGCTGTGGCTAGGACTTCCAAGACGATGCTGAAGAGCAGTGGTGAGAGTGGGCATCCCTGTCTGGTTCCAGATTGGAGTGAGAAGGCTTTCAGTTTTTCCCCATTGAGGATTATATTTGCTGTGGGTTTATCATAAATGGCTTTGATTATATTCAGGAATGTTCCCTCTATACCACTTTTGCGAGGTTCTTGATCATGAATGGATGATGAACTTTATCAAATGTTATCATATGAACGTTGATTCATATGATTTTTGACTTTTTTTGTTAATGTGGTGTATGATGCTGATTGATTTGCGTATGTTGAACCATCCTTGTGAACCTGGGATGAACCCAACCTGGTCATGCTGTATAATTTTTTTGGTATGTTGTTGGATTCGGTTGGCTAAGATTTGTTGAGGATTTGCATCTATATTCATCAATGATATTGGGCGATAGTTTTCTTTTTTGGTGGTATCTCTATCTGGTTTTGGAATGAGGGTGATGGTGGCCTCATAGAAAGTCTATGGGAGTATTCCTTCTTCTTCAACCTTTTGAAAGAGTTTAAGGAGGATGGGCACCAGTTCCTCTTTATATGTTTGATAGAATTCACCTGTGAAGCCATCTGGTCCTGGACTTTTATATGTAGGGGGTGATTTTACGACCTCTTCAATGTCATTTCTAGTGATCGGTCTGTTCAGTTGGTCTGTTTCTACTTGATTCAGTTTTGGCAGGCTGTAAGATTCTAGAAAATTGTCCATTTCTTCCAGATTGTCATACTTGTTGCCATATAGTTGTTCATAGTATTCTCTTATGTTTTTTTTGTATTTCTGCTGTATCCGTTGTGATTTCTCCTTTTTCATTTATGATTTTGGTTATTTGGGTTCTTTCTCTCCTCTTTTTAGGGAGTCTGGCCAGGGGTTTGTCCATTGTGTTCACCTTTTCAAAGAACCAGCTCTTGGTTTTATTACTTTTCTCTATTGTTTTTTGAGTCTCTATTTTATTGATTTCTTCTTTGATCTTTAAAATTTCCTTCCTTCTGCTGACTTGAGGACTTTTTTGTTCTTCTTTTTCTCATTCGTTTAGGTGGAGGGTTAAGTTGTCAATTTGGGATCTTTCTTCTTTTTTGAGAAAGGCCTGTATTGTTATACATTTCCCTCTGAGCACTGCTTTCGCAGCATCCCATCGATTTGGAGATGTGGTGTCTTCATTATCATTTGTTTCAAGGTATTTTTTCATTTCCTTCTTGATTTCCTCATTGTCCCATTGGTTTTTTAGTAGCATGTTGTTTAGTCTCCATGGAGTAGGTTTTTTCTCTTTGCTTTTCCCATGGTTGATTTCTAATTTCATGGCATTTATGTCAGAGAAGATACTTGAGATAATTTCTACGCTCCTAAATTTATTGAGATTCGCTTTGTGTCCCAATATGTGGTCGATTCTTTAGAGTGTTCCATGAGCATTTGAGAAGAATGTGTATTCTGCTTTTTTTTCGATGTAGTGTCCTGAAGATATCAATGAAGTCTAACTTTTCTATTGTGTCCTTTAGGATGTCTGTTGCTTTATTGGTTTTCTGTCTAGAGGATCTGTCCATTGATGTGAGGGGGGTATTAAGGTCTCCTACTATGATTGTATGCTCATCAATATCTCCCTTTATGTCTGTTAATATTTGTTGTATGTATCTGGGTGCTCCTATATTTGGGGCATATATGATGATGATAGTAACATCCTCTCCTTGGATGGATCCCTTAATCATTAAATAGTGTCCTTCTTTGTCTTTCTTTATGTCTTTTGTTTTAAAGTCTATTTTGTCTGATATGAGTGTTGCAACTCCTACTTTTCTGTCTTGTTTATTGGCGTGAAATATTTTTCCCCACCCTTTCACTTTCAATCTATATGTATCTTTTGTCGTAAGGTGAGTTTCTTGTAGGCAGCATATTGAAGGTTTTTGCCTTTTTATCCACTCAGCCACTCTGTGTCTTTTGATTGGGGCATTCAGTCCATTGACATTTAAGGTGATAATTGATAGATGATTATTTATTGCCAATTGAACCTCGTGTTCCAGTTGATTCTATGGTTCTCCATTCTTCCATTCTTCCTTTCTGTTTTTTTTTTTTTTTTGGTTGGATGGTCTCCTGTTATCTGCTTAAGTGTTTTTTTTTTTTCATGTTTTGCAAATGCAATATTTGCTTTTGGCTTGTGGTTGCCCTGTTTTTTAAGTATGCTAACCCCATCCCATAATTGTGTGTTTTAGCCTGATGGTCCTGTTAGTTCAAACACTTCATTACTATATTAAAATTAAGAAGAGAAACATACAAACAAACAATAAGGGTTATTTATTTCCTAACACCCCTTGCCCATATTTTATGGTTTTGACGACTCTTTTTTATTTTTTTCTTTTTAATTTTATTTTGTTTGAAGCATGTTCATGATTAAATCTGTATGCTGGCTTATTTGAGTGACTGCTCTCTGATTGCGGTTTCCTCAGTCCTAGTTTTTCCTCTTCTTCTTCTTTTTTTTTCTTTTCTTTTCTTTTTTCTTCCCTTTTCTTCCTTTCTTCTTGGTTTAGAGAAGCCCTTTCAATATTTCCTTTCACCTGGGTTTTGTGTTGCTGTATTCTTTACGTTTTTGTTTGCTGGAAAAAAAATTTATTTCCCGTTCTATTTTAAATGATATTCTTGCTGGATAGAGTATTCTAGGTTGCATATTTTTTTCCTTTGAGCACTTTAAATATCTCTTGCCATTCCCTCCTGGTCTGTAGTGTTTCTGTAGAGAAATCAGCTGATATTCTTATGGGGGTTCCCTTGTAGGTAACATTCTGTTTTTCTCTTGCTGCCTTTAGGAGCCTCTCTTTATCACTAACTTTTGCCATATTTATTATGATGTGTCTTGGTGTGGGTCTGTTTGGGTTCAGTTTGTTTGGGGCCTCTGTGCTTCTTGTATCTTGAATCCAGAATCCTTTAGATTTAGGAAGTTTCCAGCGATAATTTCTTCAAATATATTTTCCATCCCCTTATCTTTTTCTACTCCTTCTGGAATTCCTATTATGCGTAGATTGGCCCGCTTTATATTATCCCATAGATCTCTTATATTGCTTTCCAGTTTTTTGATTCGGTTTTCTGTCTGTTGAATGGATGGAGTGATTTCCATTATTCTATCTTCCATATCACTGATTCGTTCTTCTGCATTATTCCTTCTGGTTTTTACTGCCCTTAGTTCAGTTTGCATCACTGCAAATGAATGTTCTAGTTTTTCTTGGCTCCTCCTTATATTTTCTAGTTCCTTTCTGATGGTATCTGCATTACTGTTCCTATCTTCTCTTAATTCCTTCAGTATTTTCAGTATTTCTCTTTTGAACTCCAGGTCTGTCAGACTGCAGAGATCTGTTTCATTGCTGACTGTTTTAGGTGAGTTCTCCTGTTGGTTTGACTGGGGGTGGTTTCTCAGCTTCTTCATCTTGCTTGTTGTTTTCTTTCTCCTGAAGGAGTTGTATTCTCCGTAATCGGGCAGTGTTTGCCTTGTCACTGCCGTGGAATATTTTCTGAGGGCTGGCATTGTTGGTCAATCTTTTCTGAGGCAGTGGGGCTTTTCTGGAGTGTTAATGAGGCTAACAGTGTTTCTTTGAAGCAAAGGAGGACTTCCTGAGGGCAGACAGGACTGGGAGATCCACATCAGGATGGTAGCAGATTTCACTTGGTCATGCAGAGCTTGCTCTGGTGTTTTGAGGCTGTGGGGTTCTTGCAGGGGGTTGGCGGTGTTGGGCAGCTGTTCCTCAGGAGTGCAGCACCTCCTGGGGGCTGGAGCAGCTATCTGGGTCACTGAGAACCTAAGAGACTCTCGCCTAGGGCAGCCCAACTCAGAAGGACAGCCTGAGAATGTAGGTGGATCTTTTCACAATCTGGCTGAGCTTGTTGCAGCTTTTCTGGGCTGCAGGGCCTCTTCCAGGGGGTGGTGCTGAGCATCTATTCTGCAGGAGTGGGGCACCCCCTCGAGGCTTTGTCGGGTAGCAGGGCCACTGGAAACCCAAGAAGCTCCTCCCCAGGGCAGCCCAACTCAAAAAAACCGTCTGAGATATTTTCCCAACTCTGCCAGGCTTGTTGCAGCTTTTCTAGGCTGCAGGGTGTCCTGCCTGAAGCTGGCAGTCCTTTGCTGCTGGTCCACTATGTCTCAGCACCCCCTTGGGGCTTGGGCGGGTAGCAGAGCCGTTGGAGACCCAAGAGGCTCCTCCCCAGGGTAGCCCGACTCAGAAAAACCATCTGAGAATTAGACAGATCTATTCACAGCCTGGCTATTCTTGTTCTAGGTTTTCTGGGCTGCAGGCTTTTTCTCGGGGGCTGGTGGTGTTTGGTGCTTCTCTGTGGAAGTGTAGCCCCTCCAAAGGGCAAGCAGGCCTGTGCAGGGACAGCCCCTGTGGTTGTAGGCTTCAGGCAATTGTTGAGGCCAGCACCCCTGCATGGCAGGCAGCCCCAGGTTAGGCGAGAGCATGGGGGTGTTGGGGGTCGGGGGAGGGGATGCACTGGGAAGCACAGCTTTCTGCTAGCTAGCGGGCCTGTAAGCTTGCTGTGGCATGGTGGGTATTCTATGGGGAACCATCCCTTCTTCTCTCCCCTCCCTAGCAGGGGTGCAGGCCAGGCTCTTCTCCCAGGTTCCCTCTGATGTGGCTTTCCACTTCCCTGTCCCTAGAGTATTGTTCCCTTCCTCTGCAACAGTTTTGTTTTCTAGTCTCCCAGGCAGTCTCTGCCCCATCAAATGGTTTCTAGACCTCCCAAGCAGGTTCCGCTCCGCCCTGCCCCCCCAGCATGGGGACTAACCTCCGGGGTTGAGGACTCGGTGCCCAGCCCCCACCCAGGCATCTCAATTTTTGGTAACTGTGCCCATAGTTCAGATGGTCCATTGGGTTCTTGATCGGCTTTTCCGTACTCCAACTTCCTGCTACACTCTTCCCTGCATCTGGAGATTTCTCCGGTTTGTTTGATCTTTCCCCCGGTAGGTGACTTTCCAGGGTGCAGGAACCCTTTCTCCTCCGTAGTTCCCTTTCGGGAGTGCCCATCCTGCTCGGATTCACCTTCTCTCACTCTCTGATTTTCTCCCGTTCTGCCCAGTAATATCACGAACTTCTTGCCTTTATTGGAGTATAGGTTCCTCTGCCAGCGATTGGTTGCTGTTCTGTGTGAGAAATTTATTCTGTAGATGCGCTTCTTTTGTTGTGTTTGTGGGAGAGGGTGAGCGTGTCCCCCTACTCCTCCGCCATCTGTCCTCCCTCCTTCCCCTTCTATTTTAAATGGTATTCTTGCTGGATAGAGTATTCCACGTTGCATTTTTTTTTTCCTTTCAGTCCTTTAAATATCTCTTGCCATTCCCTCCTGGCCTGTAGAGTTTCTGTGAAGAAATCAGCTGATAGCCTTTTGGGGCTTCCCTTTTAATTGACATTTTGCTTTTCTCTCTCTGCCTTTAGAATCCTCTCTTTATCTTTAATTTTTGCCATTGTTATTATATGTCTTGCAGTGGTTCTATTTGGGTTCAAGTTGTTGGGGCCTTCTGTGCTTCTTGTATCTTGAAGTCAGAATCCTTTAGATTTGGAAAGCTTCCAGGGGTAATTTTTTGAACTATATTTTCAACCCCCTCTTGTTGTTCTTCTCCTTCTGGAATTCCTACTATGCACAGATTGGCCCACTTTATGTTATCCCATAGGTCTCTTATATTGCTTTCAGGGTTTTTTCATTTGGTTTTCTGTCTGCTGTCCTGTTTGGGTGATTTGCTTTCTTCTATCTTCCACATCACTGATACGTTCCCCTGCATTATTCCTTCCAGCCCTTACTGCCCTTAGCTCACATTGTTGGTCTGCAAATGAATTCTCTAGATTTTCTTGGCTACTCCTTATGTTTTCTATTTCTTTTCTGAGGGAGTCTGTGTTACAGTGCTTATCTTTTCTGAATCTCTTTAGTATTTTCACTCTGCATTTTGAACTCAAAGTCTGTCAGACTGTTTGAGTGTTGAAGGTTTTAGGTGAATTCTCCTGTTGCATAAACTGGGAATGTTTGCTGAGCTTCTTCATCTTGCTTGTGTTTTCCTTTTTGTGTGAATTTTGGGAAGCCAAAGTGTAGTTTGGCACAGCCAGGGCACATGGTGGTGGTTGGGCTCTTCCTGAGGGCATGCATGGCTGGCCGGGTCCCACCACCGTTGCTAGGTGCTTCCTGTGGGCAGTCAGTGTGGCTGGGTTGTGCTGCTCTGGTGGGGAGTTTCTGTAGGCTGGGTGGGGTTGGCCAGAGTGTTCTGCCTTGTCAGTGCACTTCTTGAAGCCAGGTAGGGCTTGATGGGTTGTGCCACAAGATTGGAGGGCTTCCTGAGGGCATGCAGGGCTGGCCAGTGCCTGTCATGGTGGAAATGCACTACTCCCAACAATGGTGCAATGTCTCTCCTAGTGTGGTGTACGTCCCATTGTTGGTGCCCTTCCTGAAGCCAGCGGCAGCTGCCTGTGGTTCTCTCCAGCAGTGGAGGGCTTCCCAAGGGTGGGGAGGGCTGGCCGGTGCATGCCGTGGAGGACGTTCACTCCCCATGGCCGGGAGGGTCTTGCCCTAGTGGTCAACAGCAGTAGGGGGCTTCCCGAGGGTGGCGGTGCTGGCTTTCTCATGCTGTGTCAGCAGAGCCGTTCCCAAGGGTGGGCAGTGCTGACCTGTTCCTACTGCTGTGGTGGTGAACTTCCTGATTTGGGGAGGAGGTTGCTGGGGTGCACCAGGGCAGTGGGGCACTTCCTGTGGGTGGAACACCAAGGAGGTGGTTGCCTTCCCATGGGTAGTGGGCCCAGTCCACTGCAGAAGGAATGTGGCTTCTCCCCGGGCATGCCCGTGGTGGAAGAGGGGGATGTGCTGGGAATGCCGTCTGTGCTCTACTAGCTGTTGTGCAAGTGAAAATGCTGTGGAGCAAGGAGTATTCTCTGGTGGCCCACACATCCTGCTCTCCCCTCCCCAACAATGGTGCAATGTCTCTCCTGCAGGCCCAGACCTTCTCCTGGGTTCCCTCTCTTGTGGCTTTCCAGTCCCCAGCCCTTAGCACTTTGCAACCCTTCACCCCTGGGGCACCACTTCCTCATCTCTTATGCTGTCTCCACACCACCAATCCCAGCCTGCTCCCAGGGACTCACCTCCAAAGCCTAGGGCTTGGCACCCAGTCCCCACCAAAGCGTCTCAGTCTTTGTGACCTGTGCCAGCAGTTTTGATGGTCTGTGTGGCTCTCACACTGCCTCTCAGTCCTCTGACCTGCTGATGCACTTTTCGTGGCATCTTGGAGATCCCTTGGACTCAGCTGATCTTTCCGCAGGTTCGGTGAGTTTCCAGGGTTTGGGTTCCCTTTCTCTTTCACCATTCCCTCTCAGGAGTCCAGTCCTGATGCCCCTTCTCTCTCTCTCCTCTTTTCTGTTGCCTTATGCAGTTGTGTCAAGAGATTCTTCCCATTTTTGGAGGTTTCAGTTCTTCTGCCAGCGTTCAGTTGCTGTTCTGTGTGAGTCATTTTACATGTAGATGTGTATTTTTTGTTGCATCTGTGGGAGAGGTGAACAAATCCCCCTACTCTCTCACCATCTGGGCTCTCTGAAATTGTGTCCTTCTTTATCTTTCTCTATGGCCTTTGTTTGTTTCAATGTCTATTTTTTCTACTATGCGTATCACAACTCCTGCTTTCCTGTCTTGACCATTGAAATATGATGTCCCATTCTCTCACATTCAGTCTATACGTGTTCTTTGCTCTAAAGGGAGTCTCTTGCAGACAGCAGGTTGTATGTTTTTGCTTTTTGATCCAATCTGCTGCTCTGTGTCTATTGATCAGAGTATTCAGTCCCTTGACGCTTAAGGTAATTATTGAGAAACATGTTACTTATTCCCATGTTAAACCTTGCTTTTCAGTTGATTCGTTCTATTACCTTGTTTTTTTTTTTTTTCTCTTTTTTTTTTGATGATTTCCATTTATTTTATGCATGGATACATTTCGTTTTAGTTTTCATGAATGTAATGTTTGGTTTGATTTGTGGTTTCCCTGTTCTTCAAGTAGGTTAACCACTTCCTACATCTGCTTGCTTTAGCCTGGTAGTCATATAGGCTGCAACACGATATTTAAAAATAGGTGTCTATATTTTCATACTTCCTTACCTACACTCTATGCTTTTGAATTTCTTCTTTGAGATCTTCGAGTTTGTCCTTTTGGTGTTCCTTGTGTTTCTCATCACTTTTCGAGTAGATTTTTGTTTGTTTGTTTGTTTGTTTTGGTGATGTATGCTGGCTGATTTAAGTGACTGCTTTCCAATCTGTATATGTTCTGTCTTATTTTTTCTCCTTCTTCTTCTTCTTCTTCTCCTTCTTCTTCTTCTTCTTTTAGCCGTTTCGGTATTTTTTTAGAATGGGTTTAGTATTGGTGTACTCGTTTAGCTTTTGTTTGTTGGAGAAATTCTCTGTTTCCCTTTCCAGTTCAAATGATACTCAATAAATAAATAAAACATACATAAATGAATAAATAAATAAATGATAGTCTTGCTGGGAAGAGTATTCTAGGCTTCAGAGTTTTTCCTTTTGGAACTTTGTATATAGCTTGCCAATTTCTTCAGGCCTGTAGTGTTTCTCTAGAGGAATTAGGTGATTTGCGGGTTCTCTTATAGTTAATGCGTTGTATTTCTCTTGCTGCCTTTAGAATCCTCTCTTTATCTTTGGCCATTTTCATTATGATAGGTCTATGTGTGGGCATATTTGTGTTCAGCCTGTTTTGTGCCTTCTGTGATTACTGTATTTTGATACCTGTTTCCTTTAGTTTGGGAAAATTTTGAGACATAATTTCTTCCAATATATTTCCAATCCACTTTTTTTCTTCTGCTTCTTGAATTGCTATTATGCATAGATGGACCCCTGTTATGCTACCCCATAGATCTCTTATGTTGCTTTCATGTGTTTTCATGTGGTTTTCTGCCTGCTGTCCTGATTGGGTGATTTCCATTATGCTATCTTCCATGTCACTAATTCATTCCTCTGCACTCTTCACTCTGCCCTTCAGTGCCTTTAGCCCAGTTTGGCTATCTGCAAAAGACTTTTCTAATTTTTCCCTATTTTCCCCTAAATTTCCTCATTCCTCTCGAAAGTAATTGACATGACTGTTTGTAATGTGCTCATAAGTCCCTGGTATTCAGCCTTCATTCCTTCAGTATATATTCACTCTACCCCTTTTGAACTCAGGGTCTTTTGGCCTACAGAGGTCTGTTGCATTGTTTCTGCTTCACATGAAATCTCCTGTACCTTACGTGGGAATTGTTCCTGGGCTTCTTCACTGTGTCTATGATTTTCTTTTTCTGTGAGTTTGGGGAAGCCAAACTCTAGTCTTGGAGGGTTACTTCTAGGCAAGAGCAACCCTTTGTATTTTGTGGGGTGTTACCATTTATTTGGGGCATGGAGGATTGCATTCTTGCTGGCTCAATCTTGGGAGTGAGCAGGCGATTATCCTGAGGGTGCAGAGTGTATTTCCAGGGAGAGGGAGGCAGTGGGTAGGGCTGATAGTGCCTTCTTGCTGGGGTCTTAGCAGCAGCAAGTACATGCAGGAAGGTGGCACAGGCTACTCCTTGTTTCAAGGCCTTGGGCGTGATAATGAGCTTTTTGCAGAATCATGAGGTGCCCAGAGCATTTGGTAGTGGCAGTGGCAGTGGCAGTGGCATGGTTTGTGAGTTCCCAGAGAACTTGGAGCAGAAACAGGTAATGTTTGGTCACAATGACCTCTTCTGAGGTGCCCTCTGTGGTGATTAGGGCCACAAGGGGTGCCTGTTCCTGGACCCCTAGTGGTAGCAGGCCATGCACACTTCTGGTGGTTTGCCCCCCCAACTGAGGACCCTTATAAGAAGCAGCCTGTCCCTCTTAGCCCACACAGGAGGTGGTGCAACACTGCTCCTAGTTACAGGGTCTTGGCAAAGGGCAGTGTTCAACCTTCTGGGTGCTTCTTCCGTGCAACTGTCAGAGCATTTGGCACTGACAGTTGCAGGGCGGTTATATGGCCAGGGTGTTGACAGCAATACTGGGTGGTGCTCAGTTGTAGTGCCCGCTCTGACTTCTGACCTCTGAGGTGACTGTGGTCAGAGATTGGACCTGATCACACACCCCTACCGGTGGCAGGCCTTGACTCCCTGTGGTTTCTGAGATGACTGCTTTGGGTTGTCCCCACTGCCTGTAGATCGCTCAGGAGGCACCACATCTCACTTACCCACTTGATGCCCTTAGCCCCCACCAGAAGGATCTGGACACCTATAGCCAGCACAAGAAGTGTCCAGGCTGCTGTAGCACAAGCAAGTGGCTTCTTGCCACCTGTGGCCTGCACCAGGTGCACCCTGCCCTCTGAAAGCCTGTGCACGTGTGAGCAGGGAGATTCCTTTGGCATCTGCCCCTCCTCCTTTTCCCCTCTGCAACAATGGCACCTTGCTTTTTAAGACAAAGTGGGGTCCTTTCTACTCCAAGGATGGCTCTGAGGTGACTCTTGTTTTGAAAATAATTCTTCTGAATGTACTCCAGAAAGACAGTAAAAGAGAAACATAAGAAGCTGCTAAGTCAAACAGATTCTATATCTTCAAGGGACCTGTTCACCTGGCTGAGGTTTGGTGTTAAAGGCCGGCATTTGTATTTAAGCCTGTCTTTGTGTAAAACAAGAAAGCAACCTCTATGTGTGAATCGGGACATATAAAGGGGTGGAAATAAAGGCAAAAATAACCTAGAACAGTTTGAGGATTTTAGAGAAAATGACACCCACATTTTTTTTCTACTACTTTTTTTTTGTTGATATTTCACTGATAAAATGCCACCCTGTGATGACAGTGATGCAATCTCTGATGATGTCATGTGGATATTGTTGTTGCACTTATGGTGTAAATTATGGTCATGGTTCCTGAATAAGCTAAAATATGTTATCGTTTGGAGTGTGAAATGTACTTTTTAAGTAATTGTATACCTTTTTTTTTTTTTCTTTAGAGGGTCACCCCTGTGGCATATGGGCAATCCCAGTCAGGGTCAAAGCAGAGCTCTGTCTGCTGCCTTACATTGCCGTAGCAATGCTGGGACTGAGCCACATCTTTAACTCACATCACAGCTCAGGGCAACTCTGGGGCTTTAAACCACAGAGCGAGGGCAGAGGGTGAAGCTGCTTCCTCATGGACACTAGTTAGGTGTGTTAACCTCTTTGCCATCATGGGAACTCAATGGAATTTATTGATTTATTTTTTCTTTGCAATGAAGACAATCGTGTCAACTAATATCCAAGTTCCATTTGAAGTAACAGATAGACTATAATGCAGCTGAGAAAACACTACGTAAATACTATGTATTTTCCCTTTCCAAATTGACTTTTATTTGCCCCTTTTTCCACACCATCATAATTGAGACCCCCATTCAATACAACTTGGACTATTTCAGAAATCTCTTGGCAGCTATTCTCTATTTCCTTAGTTCCATTTTCCTTTTTGAAACAGTTACAGCTAGGGGACATGTCAAATGCTCCTCTCTAATTATCAAACATTTCAAATATTAAAAAACGGCAAAATAATCTGCCATTGGAAACAGTTAAAATGACAAAAGGACAACCTGCAATGGGAGACAATTATTTCAGATGATGCAACTAATAAGGGCTCAATCTCTAAAATCTACAACCAACCTATACACCTCAACAACAAAACAGCCAATTACTCACTGGAACCATGGGAAAGAGACCTGCATAGACATTTCTCCAAAGAGAATATACAGAGGGCCAACAAGCACATAAAGATATTCTCAACATCACTGTTTATTAGAGAAATGCAAATCTACACTACTATGAGGTATCACTTCACACTGGACAGAATGGCCGACATTAACAAGTCCACACATGAGAAAAGGCTAGAGAGGGTATGGAGAAAAGAAAACTCTCTTACACTGTGGGAGGAGTGTAAATTGTTACAACCGCTATGGAAACACTTCAGAAAACTAAATATAGAACTAGCATGTCACGCAGCAATCCCACTCTTGGGCATACACCTGGGGAAAAAAAAATTTCCATGAAAACTTTATGTGCGCATGTATGTCCAATGCAGCACTATTCACAAGAGGAAAGACATGGAAATAACTTAAATGACCGTTGGAAAGAATGGATTAAGGGATGTTGTATATATACACAATGCAACACCACTCAGCCATAAGAAAATAACAGAATAATGCCATTTGCAGCAACACGGCTGGAACTGGAGACTCTCCTACTAAGTGAAGTAAGCCAGAAGGAGGAAGGCAAGCACAATATGACATCACTTATGTGTGGAATGTGACATATGGCACAACTGAAACTTTCCACAGGAAAGACACCCATGGATTTGGACAACAGGGTTTTGGTTGCCAAGGGGGAGGGTGCAGGATTGTGATGGACTGGGATTCGGGGGTTGAAAATGCAAACTATTGCATGTGGAGCGGGTATGCAATGAGGTCATGCTGTATAGCAATGGGAACTATCTCTAGTCACTTTTGATGCAGCATAATGTGAAACAAAGTATATGTATGTGTGTGGGTGTGTGTCTTGGGTGGGTGGGTGTGTGACTGGGCCACTTTGCGGCACAGTATGAAAGTGATCGAACACAGTAAACCAGCTATGATGGAAAAATCATTTTAGAAAAAGAAATGCAGCATCTCTTTAATCTTAACTGTGTCCAAAATAAAAAAATGTAATTGTAATATATACATGTAAGGATAACCTGACCCACTTGCTGTAGAGTGGGAAAATAATAAAAAAAAGAAAAAGAAAAGAAAGAATGGAAAAATTAAAAAAAGAGATCCAGGTGAATAAGAAAAAAAAGAAGATGAAACTATGAAAATGAACATATAAGTTTATTGCTGAAATAACAGAACTGCAGGAATTTGGTGAATTTGGCAGCATAAAATTTAATCTTCACTCTCCTGCATAACCTATAGTCCTTTGATAGGTCAGTGGTAATTAGGGTGATGTTCAGATACGGAAGAGGACTGAGGATTTGGCCTTGAAAACGAGGCAGCAGATGTGTCAGTGGCCATTGGCATTGGGAACCATGGATGGGCTGCTGGTTGCGGGTTAGACACAGGGCACTCAGTTGGTGATATATTCTGGTATCTGGTTGGCAAAGGAGAAGGCTCCACCCTCAGTCCAAAATAACCACTTGGGAAGTAAGAAATACAGCGGTACTGAGAAATGGAAGTGGTAGTTGTAATGAAATTCACGATGTGGCCACTTGCTGGAGAGTAGCTGCTTTGTGAGTGCATGTGAAACGTGGTCAACTGACTAAAAATAGCATGTTGAGCCATGGCAATTTGTCCTGGTGGCCTGAATGATGGTGATGATGGAGAAGAAAGACCACTTCTAGTTGGGGTAGTTGTATTAGAAATTCTCTGGCTCATGGAAGGCCATCTTATTAAAGGCACATTTAGGTTTGTAGAGGCTGAAAATGCATCTTCTCCACGAGTTTCTGCAGCCACATCAGAATTATGGTTATCCACATCACCCCCTGTTCTAGAGCGCTTCTTGCTGCAACCTTGAAGTACAGAAGCCGACACTGGAGAAGCATTTTTCACCCTGACTCTTCTTTTCATCCTCACCAACAGATGGGGACAGCCTCGTTTAAAATTTGGATTATGGTAGAACTGCAGCTAAAACCAAAAGAGAAAGGTATTTAGTGACCTTTTAAACAAAGATACGAGGACAAAGAATCCATACAAATCTGACTTGTTTCATCACACAGAGTTAATGTGAGGAAATAATACTCATCTATTACTAACATTTTCAAAAATTTATGTAGTGGGAACAGGCAATTATGGTCCTTAAATAAAAATGCCTGGTGCATTTACAGTAACAGTATGAGGTTCAGGGGCTTGTATTGGGTGAGGTTCATCGAGAAGGCTTCAGGTGGCTAGGAAATTTCTCTCTCACCCCAAATATTTTATGACCAAGTGGCCTTCAACTTAAAAGCATAGCAGTACTTCATCCCACTTTCAAGGTCTACTATGACCCTATATGTATGAACATATTTGCAGATGTCCCTCTGTAAATAGTAACTGGACATTTCATAATACCTTGTTCCAAGCAGAGACTTCATTATCTTCTGCCAGAATGTTGGCTAGTGAGGCAGGTCTTTGAAAATTCCTTCGCAATTTAGTAAATCCATAAAGGTTAAGCTGTCGAACTAAGCTTTTCATACTCTCAGTTTCAAAAATTCTGAAGGGAGCCTTTCTCTCCAGAACTTCTTTCTTGAAGCGTTCTTCATTAATCACGATCGAGGTTCCATTTTCATCCCACCAAATGGACTTAAATCGATCACTTTCAACAATTTCCCAAAGTTTTCTGGGAAAGGGCAGAGGAGGAAAATCATTATCTCCATCTGGTTCAGAGGCACACAATGTGTGGCATGGCTCTTTCATCAGGGAGCCCTCAGACAAAGCCTGGAAAGCTTTTTCTTCAATCTGAGACCTCAAGTCCAAGTCCCCAGTGATTGAGTTATCACACCATGGAGATGTAATGGAGGATTCTGAACCAGTTGATTCATCTTTAGGAGACACACCTTGAATTTCTGAAGGAGCATGTGCCATCTCAGATAAATTTCTCTTGAGCTACTTTTCTCACCTGCATGGCTTTTGAACTCTGCAGTTTTAAATGCTGCTTTGGTAAGCCTACACAGATAAACTATCCAATCCATCACAATGGTTGCCAGCCTGAGTAGCTGTGACATCACAAGACTCTAGTCTCCTAGCAATCTGAGCATCACCTTCAGTCAGGGTTTACTTCTCTATGAAATTAGCCCAGTTAATATAAAATATGAGCTCCGTACTTGAACAGTAACCCAAAGAGAGAAAAAAAAATGAGATCAGCAAATGAGATCCCATTCCAATGGAATCTTTTTAATAAAAAAATCACATAAATAAATAAATCCATTTCATCCCTGAAGTCAATGCAAGTTCTCTCTTGTGCACATATGCATTTGTGCCTGTTATGTAAGGCCTTGTAAATGGAAGAAAAAAAAAAAAAACAACGGCAAATTGAAACAAAAGTTATGCAGCTCTTGAGAGTGTATAACTAGAATCTGTGCAGTATTTATATTCAGAAAAACATAGCCAGTGTTCTATGGTGGCTAGCTTGTTACAAAAGTGTTCTGATCTCTGCTGTGCTATGGGTTCAATCCCTGGCCTGGGAACTTCTGCATGCCCCAGGTACAGTCCAAAAAATAAAAAGACAAAAAGAAAAGAAAAAAAAAACAAATACACAATCAAAAACAAAACAAAACAAACCATGACCTTTATCACTAACCAAGACATGGAAGGGCCCTGGGCACCAGGCAAAATATCTATAGCCATAGAGACAAAAAAAGATTGATGGTTGCTTGTGTTAGGAGAGGAAATGTGGGGAAGTACCATCCAAAGGGTATGAGATTTCATTGCAGATTGATACAATGAGAACTGAGGAATTGATGGGAGTACCACATTCTGAAGATTATATATGCCCTTGAACTGAATACTCTAAAACTTATACCATAATGTTGTCACATTGTTAAAAACTGACAGTGATCTGGTATCACTGATTTTATTATATCGAGTTTTCTGTGTATCCTACGCAAGTAGTCTGTGTGTTAAACAATATTCCAAACATTTTCCGTTAGGTTTGCTGAGGGAGGAAGGCACAAGACCAAATAGTACACAAGAGGGATTTATTAGGGTCTCTGAGGGGGCTGGGCAGAGCCCACGATGGCATCAGCCTTGACTGCAAGGAGGTGTTAGACTTATAAAGCATCTGTGGTGGGAGTCTGTGGTTGGAGTCCACGGTGGGACCTTGTGGCAGGGAAAATGGAGAAGAAAGGGAAGGTCAAGGGAGGTGTAGGGACTCAAGTCCCATGACAGAGCACAGTTAATCCGTGTAGGCAGTTAGTCTGTGCAGGCGGATGCTTCCCACAAGTCCTCGTTTCTTGCTGCCCAACTTGCACTTCCACATTCTGGGAGGGGTGTCCACAGCAAGTCTCTCAGGTGAGCAGCAATAGTTGAGGTGTATGGCGGTCTGTCTCCATCCTCCTGGGATCCTCTCATTCAAGCCTTCCATTATATGGGATAGGGATGAATGTCTACTCTTCTCTCTCTGCTTCCTGCTGGCCTGGGGTGAGGAGTACTTGTGGATGGACATGGTATATGCTACCATAGAGGATGGGAAGAAAGGAAAAATAAGATTAAACATGGGTTGATACCAGTATTGTGGAAGGAGGAGTGTAGTTTCATCTGAGTAGGTTTTAACACGTGATGTGGTATTAACATGTAAATCGCAGGAACTATTGGTCATAACCCATGTTGTCTCCTTTCTGTTGCTATAAGAGAAGACCTTGAAAATATAAGGTTGTCGCTGCCAGCTGATGCTGCTTTGAGAACAGCTGGTGTCATCACGTCTGACAGGGCACATAAACCCTAAGTTCTTGGCAATACAAAGGCTTGCCTAAAATTACTTCCATAAGATTTCCTAGTCCTCCTTGTCTGTCTGACCCACAGCTACTCCATTCTGCCTTTTCTCCCTATTGGCCCATGCAGTTGCCATGGTCAATGATCTCTGTATTTCTAGATGAGAGAAGTTGCAAGAATTTGGGCCCATAGAGATCCTCACCTGAAATCGGTCTGAAGGCCTGTGCCTCACCGCTGCTCACCTCCCTGAGCTCTGCTCAGCAGGTGCTGCAGGTCAACAGCTGCTGTGCCTCAAGTTTTCCTGCACGGAGAGCCTCTAGGCAAGTGCTAACTTGAGGTCACAGTTGGCCATACTCCCCCATGGTCGGACATTTGACCGTAGTTTGGGGAGGCATTTCATGACCATTTCATCTCACAGTGCCAGCAATGAACATTGCTAGGTCTGGCAATGATGTCACAGATAGGCCATTAAATGTGCTAGTCCTGGACAAAGCCATACTAGGAGTAGCCAAAAGTCCCTGGAGCACCCATTTTCCTCGTCTATTATGGTCCAGGAAAATATTCCCTCTTGATGCATGTTCCCATATCTAGAGAACACTGATCTCATATGGAACTATATATCATTTTCAGTGACTCAGTTACACTTCTGGAAATGCAAGAGACAGCAATTTTGTGGAGACAGTGAATAAAACAAAAACCTAGAGACTCTCATGATGAGAGAAGGAAGTCAGAAAGAGAAAGACAAAGACCACATGATAACACTTATATCTGGTGTCTATTTTAGAGCACAAGTGAAGCTTTCCACAGAAGAGAAAAACATGGATTTTGAGAATAGACTTGTGGTTTCCAGGGGGAGGGGGACTGGGACAGAGTGGGATTGAGTGGGAGCTTGGAGTTCATTGAGGCAGTCTCTTGCCTTCGGAATGGATAAGCAGTGAGATCCTGCTGTGTAGCCCTGGGAACTATGTCTCCTCACTTGTGTTGGAGCATGATAATATGAGAAAATAATATAAACATGTCTGTGTACCTGGCTCACCATGCTGTGCAGTAGAAAATATAACACTATATTGGTGGAAATAAAAACAAATTAACCTATTCTGATAAGGAGTGGAAAAATATAAGAAAATATTTGTGGTCTCTTAAAAATTATGTGGAAAGCATTATTCATAAAGTCATAAATGAAAATTGAAAAGCTTCACACAAAACAGCCCTGTTTTATTGCTGTTCAGCTGGATTAGTCTGTTCCTTCTCTTTAAAGGAAATTTCATTCTGGCTTGTCCACTCAGCTGTACTCCCCAGTGTTCTTAGGCTGGTTATCCCTTGACAGTTTAAACATTCCCAACACAAGGGAGCCTTTAAATTTTGATTATTGTAGCCCAGGAGAGTTATGTCACTTGGCTAAAGTCTTACCTGCTGATTGAGCTTGAGCAACAGTTGAAGGAAACATAATTGTGCCCTTGTGAGAGCAGGTATTACTTGGCCAGGTGAGGGGATCCCACCTAGGAACATCACTGAGAAGAGCCTTGGAGGGGAGAAACCCACCAAGGTAGATGAGAAGGTCAACAAATGACCATGTGGTCGGGGGGGGGGGGCAATCTTGGGATAGTGGTCTCCTTCTGATGGTGACTTCTTTTTGTCCAGGCATTGGTGTTTTTGTTATTAGGGCCTTGTTTTAGGGTGAGTTTGATGTCAGTAGTTCTCTCTGAAGACGAGTGCAATGTGGATGTCCTTCTTAAGAGGGAACTAGAGATTTTCAGAGTTATTTTATTCACTTTGCTTGTGCATATGGTACTTAAGTATTCCTGACAAGAGACCTTCCATCTAGGCTGGAGACAACCCTTTAAATGATACTTTCCCAGAATGTATAACCCCCTGGTGATCGTGGGGCATCAGATATTCTCCCAGAGACAGATTGCAGCACTCAGCTTCCCATGCTTAGACTATGTTCTTAGTACCCCCCTTCAACAATGAAATATTGTAACACAGCCTCCAAGAACTATTTGGGAAGTGAGTTTTAGAAAGTGAACCCTAACCTCAAAACACAGAACTAGAGTATGAGTCACAAGATTGTCTCTAAAATGATCCTCATTTTCACCAGATATTGTCAACCTAGACCTGTAGAAGGAACACCCCAAATGGAGAACATATTTTCAAAGCATTTCTTTTCATTAATGGGTTTTCTGGGGAGCCAGGAAGAACCAAGCTGCCTCATGGATTTCCCACAGTCATGGCTCTTGAATTCACAGCTGTTGCTTACCTATCTTCCCTCCTCTGATTTAGGGGCACACTTTTCCCATGCTACAAGGTCATCAGGATGGCAAATGTCTGAGAAGGAGGGAGTAAGTTGTGAGCTATATCTTTATAGATTGGGTTCATACCTTTCATCCGACAATTTCTCTCCTGTAACACTGTAATTTACACTTAGGAAATTTGTAAATACACACACACACACGCAGAGAGAGAGAGAGAATGCAAATTTTAAACACATGGCCAAGTAGAATCTCACTTTATTGTAAAACATTATCTAGTCACTCAACCAACGTAACAAAGGATTTCAAAAGCAAATACAAATTAAAGGCCAATCGATTCATGTAACCTGTTATCAAGAGTATGAACAAGGTAAGGTTAAGAAGGTTCAGAAACCTTTCTTTTAGCAGAGAGACAGAAACCTAATTCAAGTTTTACACGAGCTTACCTTTAAAGTTAGTTTAGTTTTCAACTTTAAACTCCCAGTCAGTCCCGACCAAGCTTGAAAATCCTGTCTAGTGTCCACTTCGCAGAAATCTTCCATCACTTTCTGTATCTGTATTATTCTGTCTGCTAGCTTTCCATTCAAAATAACAAGCTACACGACAGACTTACTTTCTGTTCCCTTAATAGAATGCAATTCCATTCCTCCTTCCTTCTTTACTGAAAACACAATGTCTACTTGTCTGGGTGGACTTTTTATCACTTCTAAAAGTATGTGTTTCCTGGTACAGAACATCACAGCATAGCACCAAAACACCGATAATAGTCTTAAGTGATGTTGCTGTCCCTTCTTAGTAACTGAAGCCTCAGCATCCGATTTGACTTTTATCAAACCTAGGTGCAATAAGAAAGGCTTCTGCCAATGACTCTGAAGACATGCCCATATAAGTTAGATCAACCTACTTTAACTTTAATATCAGATGTTAATTTAACACGGAATATTTTCCAGTTCATGTGACTCTAAAATTACCTTACCTTATGTATTTTGAGAGTTCATATAAGAGCTTAATTTCCTTCAAGCCAATTAAGTAGAGCTTTTTGATGAAGTAATTTTGGCAAGGCCATACATGCACAACACAAACAATGATACATACAAAACAGGAAGCTCAGATTTCCCATTCCAAAGTCTCAGCCATGAATAAGGTACACCTGTGTGAAACCCATCAGCTGCAAGAGACACTGGCTTCAAACTGGGTCCCTGACAGATGGAACAAGTCAAGGTCGCTTGTCTAGGTGGCTAAACATCTTTTAATAATATTTAGAACAAAAGGCATACGATTTCTCCTTGACCCTGAGAATTCAACTTGCAAAATGTACCCCTATTCCTGAAATTTCTATTTCAGAAAGATGGTGGAGCTAAGGCTTCCAGATGTCCAGGCAGAACACCTGCATCTCAAAGACACAGGCAAATTTCTCTTGGGCTGACTTTGTTTCCTTGAGGGCAGAAAACTTTTCCCTCAGAACTGAGGAGCCTCTTCCCTGAGTCTTAAAGGCCCTGTCAATTAGTCCAGGCATGGAGTTTGTGGGCCCTGTCCTAATATGTGTAGATGTGTCTGTCAGGGGAAGGCTGGCTGATAAAAGGGACTGAAAGAATGGCATGCCCTTCACTGGTCCCCGGGTCTGGATTAGTTTAGTGTACAGGTCAGACATGGGAAGGGGACATGGACCCTGGTTATGCCTACGATTCCATTAGTGACTTTGGTCAGGGGCCTGTATTGAGGTTGGCAGAGGTTTGCGGACTTGTCTTTTAACTCAGTTTGAACGGGAGCAAGCTGCTGAGCTATGGAATGGGTGGAGGTATCCCACACCCAGGGCAAAAGAACGGAGGCTGGGAGAGGTAGCTTATCATGTTCTAGATGAGCAAGGGGGAGGAGAGAGGGCTCGGAAAGAGAGACAGGAGTGAGAAGTCTGAGGGAGGCTCTGAAATTAGATAAAATATCTCTGCCAAGAGTTGGGGCTGGGCACTTGGTTAATATCAGGAAAGAACAGCTAAAGGGTGTCCCTGATGGGGTGCAGTTTGGAAGGGGTTTTGGTAAGGGTTTGGAGATGAGACCACCAACATGCACAATAGAGACTTGAGAGGGGTGTTTGTGACCTGTTAATTCAGGTTGTGCTGAGTAAGTGGCCCCTGTGTTGATAAGAAAGGATACCAGCTTACCTACAACTAGCAGAGTTACCTGGTGCTTCACCCGAGTAGTAGTTGTGGGTCCAGGATCCAGGGGTTTCCAGGGCACCCTCAGTCTTCTGTGATCCTGCCAAGGTGGCTTGGAATGTTGAGGTCCAAGGATTCTGGTCTCTCTGCAGGGAGGGGTGTGGCCCTCCCCTGAGAGATTTCCAGTGGCCTCTCTTATCACACCTGCAGCAGGGGCCTGGAGTGCCTTAGAGCCATTGTCCAGGGGAGAGAGCTGATATTTGGGGGAGCCCTGAATGGCAGCTGCCTGCATTTTGTATTTAGCCCGATCTCTTTTTAAGTGTTGGCTTTCAGCCTCTTTATGCTGATTATTAAAGACCTTAAAGGTGAGGGTGAGGACATCCTGCTGAGGGGTTTGAGGCCCATCCTCCCACTTTTGTAATCTGTGCCTTATGTCAGGGACAGACTGAGAGATGAAGGGAGTGTGGAAGGAAAGATTCCCTCCAAATGGGAAAGGTCTAACTATGTATCTTTTTGAAGTGCCTCTGTTAATCAGGAAGGAGAGCAGGTTTTTCATGTGGGTTTGGTCTAATTTCTTCTTCTTCTTTTAGTTAAGACCTGCTTCACATAGTCCTCCTATGAGACAAGTTACCATGTGACTCTGGTGTCTGAAGGCCTGGGAATCGACTGGAGAGTCCCAGTTTGGATCCTGTCTTGGGACTGCTACCGCCCGCACTCTTTGGTTCTTGTTTTGCCAGCAGAGGTCATCTGTGTGGGCCTGAGTGGCTAACCAGACCCTTTCCTTTTCCACAAGGTCGAGGAGGAAGGATAAGGTGACATCAACACCATGGCAGGTAAGGTCACGGGACTGAGTGATTTGTTCAAATTCCTTAAATGTAGATGGAGGGATCAGAAGAGAAGGAGTCTCATCTTTTTTGTTTTTCAATTTAAGTGGGAGGGGTTGGACATGGAAATGGGAACGGGGACATGGGCAATCCCTCCAGTGCTCGCAACTCCCCCTCAAGGGACCAAAGGAGCTGGTTGGGAGGTGTTTGGAGAAGGAGGAAGCTGGGTACAGAACTGTGTATGAGGAGGAGAGAAAGAGGCGTCAGTATCTGGGTTAGGATGGGGAGAAGCTGAGGACAACTTGGGTAGGGGTGTGGAGGATTTTGTGTTGGGGGAGAGCTGGAGGCATGGAGAGATTTGTATTGTGGAGAATAATGGTCTGCAGGATCAAAGCAGGAGCTGTCAGAATGAGAGGGAATATGACATGAATGATGGAGAAGAATTTGAAATGTGAAACAGGGAGAACAGAGGGAGGTGTGTGGGCTGAGAGTAAAGACACAGCGCCTTTCATGCCACTCGTCATTACAGTGACAAATGTTATGGAGGTCACTCAAGCTATTTACATTGAATGTGGACTTGTGGTTGCCAAGGGGGAGAGGGAGAGGGAGAGGGAGGGAGTGGGATGGATGGGGTGCTTGGGGTTAATAGATGCCTTCTAGTGCCTTTGGATTGGATTAGCAATGGGATCTTGCTGTGTAGCCCTAGGAAATCTGTCTGGTCCCTCAGGGTGGAGCATGATAAAGGGAGAAAAAAGAATGCATACATGTATGTGGAAGGGGCTCACCACGCTGTACAGTGATGAAGCAGAACGTGAACAGAACACGGTGGACCAGCTATAATGGAAAAACAAATACAACATCACTATAGAAAAAAATTGAAAGTGGCATTTTGGGAGCATTGAGAGCCATTAGCTAATGTTTATCCTGTGCACACGGAGTTACAGAAGAAGTAAAGATACTTGGACCTAACATTTCCTCTTAGGAATACCTAAATTCCATAAGAGGCAGCCAAGAGGTGTGTTCTGTGGAGGAGTGGAGGGCTTCTTCACCATGATGAGGACTAAGAGGGGACGTGGGCTAAGGAAGGAGCCGCCTTAGGGAGTGCCACTTCTTAGGCTGAGTGTCTCTAAAGTCTGGATAGTGGATGCTGAGGGACAGAGAGAGAGGTTTTGCACTGATGTGGGTGTCCCCAGATGAGAGGGATGGGGCCAAGTGTCTATGCATTCTACAGACCTAGTGTGATGCTTTGTTGCAGAAGGTTGTACTCTGATGTGCCAGAGGAACTGGGGCCCAAGAGCCATGCTGACAGGAGACCCAGAAAAGTGACATTTTCTCACCCAAGTATAAGCAGGCAAGTGCTGGATGCAGAGTCAGTCATGGAAAGGTGGAATTCCCCGTTAAGTGTTCCTGCCTGACTGAGCAGGAGCGGACTGGTGCAGAGGTGCCTGGATCAGGGACCCAAACCTGGGTGGGTTCCAGAGGTTAAGCCAGGAAGAGCTGCCCCTGCCTGCTGCTCTCTGGCTTTCAAACCCAGGAGTTTGGGGCACTGATCTGATTCCCATTCTCGTATCATGCCCGCTTGGGGTTTAGCACCATATGTGAAGTTTGCTGAGGGAGGAGTGGGCAAGGGCATTTGATAAACAGGAGAGATTTATTAATGGCTCAGGAGGGCACCAGCCTTGACAGTGAGGAGGGGCTAGGCCTATTGAGGATCTGTGGCAGGAATCTGTGGTGGGAGTTCACGGCAGGAACTTTGATGGGAACAATGAAGAAAGAGGAAGGGAAGGTCAAGGGAGAAGTAGGGAGTCAAGTCTCATGACAGAGAGCAGTTCATCACTATAGAAGTTAACATATGCCTCCAGGTGTTTTCCTCAGTCCGTTGGTTCTTTCTGCACAAACGGAGCATCCAATTCTGGGAGAGGTTGTCCATAGCAGGTCTCCAAGTTGAACAGCCATATATGGGCTCAATGGGGGTCTGTCTCCACGCTGCTGGGAACCTGACATTTTCATAGTCATATTAGCACAGCAAATATGATTCTTGTTGTTATGCCTATCAATATATGCTAAGTATACATGAAGTAGAGATTTCGTGTTTATGTAGGACCCCTACCATTACGGAAATCCAACAAGTAGGAGATAAGTCATAACAAGGGAGTATATAAGAAAAACGACTTATATGAGTGTAAGAGGAAACTTGCCGTTGTTGAAAGAGCCAAAGAATATAATCCAAGATTACATGGAATAGTAATCTTCTTTTTTTCTTTTGTTAGAACAGGAAATAGGCGGAGGGGTTTTGGTGAGGAAATAACTAGGGCATAGAGTCAGGAGCATTGAGGTTTCCCATAGGTTTTGTGACCAGAAAATGGCCAGGGGTTGTGTGAGAAGGCTAGGCCTTCCTGGCATTATGGGGTTGCAGGTTTCCTAGGGGCTTGTGGCTGAGGTAACCAGTGTCAGGCTTAGCCTCAGGCTATAAAAGATGCATATGAGGAAAGGGTGAGACTGTTCCAAGATAGGGTCATGGAGGGGTAGGTGGAGAGGGTGAGAATTTGCCAAGGTATGGTGTGCGGTGGAACTTACAAAGCTAAAAGGTAGTCAGGGCCATCATTGTTCCAGAGAGTTGGTTCTTATTTGGAAAATATAAGGGTCTCAGCAGTTTGGGTGCATTGATCTGGTTTTCTGAACATTATTGTGTAGGAGTCCAGAAACATAGGAGTAGCAACATAAAATAAGACCTAGATTTTATGAAATGGTCTTAATATGGGATAACAAGCTGCTCCTTTGCACAAAGAGACCTCATGTTTGGTAAGAATTTCTGTGGCTTCATGGCTGAAAGAAGTGTTACAAAAATGTTGTGAGTGGTTTCCCATTTCAGCTTTGGTAAATATTTAATATGTGTCAAAAATACATGATGCTTTCCATATTTATCACATTTAAGGACGGAATATTTTCACAACTAGAAAGAGTGTCTAGTTTGGCACTATGTCTTAGTGTAATGCAGTTCTTAAGTCAGAATGCTTTGTATTAACAAATGGTCATGAATTTTCCTTTCAGTAAACATTTCATGAAGATAGACACTCCACAAAATGTAGTTTCATGAAATTTGACAGTGATTTCTCCTGATTTTTTTTTTTTTGGAGAATGTTAGTGTCTACTTTCTTCACAGGACATGCCCTTAGATTTACACATGCAGATTTTGTGGGCGATTGGCTGATAAAATATTATGTATATGTGAAAAAAATAGGAGTTCATGTTAAGAATTTAAAATGTCTCATTAAACTGTGGCTGAGAATTTTGGGGTGCTAGAATGGCTGGATCATATATGAAAGAAGTCACCTTTGTGGCTATCAGGGGAAGAGAGCCTAATTCAGGTGTCTCTGAGCTCCAAATTGCAAACTGTACCTTGAATCACAACCATAGGAGAGAGTGCAAAGTTTTATCTTGAAAAGATGCCTATAATATGTTGTATGAACTTACCTGTATAACGAATAAGATTTAGTTTGGGCTTTGCATCTCTTTACTATTTAGCATTGATGTACAGTGGTTTCCTTCCTCTTAGTCATGAGATGCTCTCCTAAATTGGATGGTAATATTGTCTTTAATCATATATATGTGTGTACACATACACACACACATATATTTCTCAAAGGAATTTATCACATCTGTAGTTGTATAATGATCATAACAATCTGAATCCACAGGATTTCCATCCCAAAGCCCAAGCACCTCCCACCACCCACCAAACTGTCTCCTCCAGAGACCACAATTTTTTTCAATGTCTGTGAGTCAGCATGTCTTCTGCAGAGAAGTTCAGTCTATCCTTTTTCAGATTCCACAGATCAGTGAAAGCATTTGTTGTTGGTGTCTCATTGTATGGCTGACTTCACTTAGCATGATCGTTTCTAGGTCCATCCATGTTGCAAAAAAAATGCCAGTATTTTGCTCCTTTTAAAGGCTGAGTAATATTCCATTGTGTATATGTACCACATCTTCTTGATCCACTTCTCTGTTGATGGACATTTAGGTTGTTTCCATGTCTTGGCTATTGAAAATAGTGCTGCAATGAACATTGGAGTGCATATGTCTTTGCGAGTCACGGCTTTTTTGGGTAGATGCCCAGGAGTGGGATTGCTGGATCCAATGGGAGTTCTGTGTTTAGTTTTCTGAGCACTCTCCATACTGCTTCCCACAATGGTTGCACCAATTGACAATCCCACCAACAGTGTACTAGGGTTCCTTTTTCACCACACCCTCTCCAGCACTGATTGTTTGTAGATTTTGGATGATGGGCATTCTGGCTGGTGTAAGGTGGTACCTCAGAGAGGTTTCGATTTGCATCTCTCTAATAATGAGTGATGTTGAACATCCTTTCATGTGTTTCTTGGCCATCTGTATGTCTTCTTTGGAGAACTGTCTGTTTAGATCTTCTTCCCGTTTTTCGATGGGGTTGTTTGTTTTGTGGGTGTGGAGCTGCAGAAGGTGTTTATAAATTTTGGGCATGAATGCCTTGTCAGTCCCTTCACTTCCAAAGATTTTCTCCCATTCTGTGGGTTGTCTTTTTTGTTTTGTTTAGGGTTTCCTTTGCTGTGCAGAAGCGTTGAAGTTTGATTAGGTCCCATTTGTACCTTTTTGTTTGTGTTGTCAATACTGTGAGAGGTGGATCCGAGAAGATGTTGCTACCGTTTATATCAGAGTGTTTGGCCTATGTTCTCCTCCAGGAGTCTGATAGTGTCTGGTCTTATATCTGCATCTTTCATCCATGTGGAGTTCATTTTTGTGTATGGTGTTAGGGAGTGTTCTCATTTCATCCTTTTCCATGTGGCTGTCCAGTTTTCCCAGCACCACTTACGGAACCAGCTGTCCTTTCTCCATTGTATATTCTTGCCTCCTTTGTCATAGATGAGTTGGCTGTAGGTGTGTGGGTTTACCTCTGGGCTTTCTCCCCTGTTCCAGTGATCTCTATTTCTGTCTTTGTGACAGTACTATGCGGTTTTGATGATTGCTGCTTTGTAGTAGAGTCTGAAGTCCCGGATCCTGATTCCTCCAGCTCCATTTTACTTTTTCAGGATGTCTTTGGCTAGTGTGGGTCTTTTGTGCTTCCAAAGAAACTTTAAAACATTTTGGTCGAGTTCTGTGAAAACACTCCTTGGTGATTTGATAGGGATTGCATTGAATCTGTAGATTCCCTTAGGTAGTATGGTGATTTTGATAATATTAACACTTCCAATCCACGAGCATGGTATATCTTTCCATCTATTGGTGTCATCTTTGATTTCTTTCATCAGTGGCTTATAGTTTTCAGAGTACAGGTCTTTTGTCCCTTTAGGTAGGTTTACTCCTAGGTTTTTTTGTTTTTTTTTTTTGGATACAATGGTAAACGGGATTGCTTCCTTAATTGCTCTTTCTGCTCTTTCATTGTTAGTGTATAGAAATGCCATTGATTTCTGTGTATTGATTTTGTATCCTGCGACTTTGCCAATTTGGTGGATGAGCTCTAACAGTTTTCTGGTAGAGTCTTGAGGATTCTCTAGGTATAGTATCATGTCATCTGCAAATAGGGATAGTTCCACTTCTTCCTTTCCAATTTGGATTCCTTTTATTTCTTTTACTTCTCTGATGGCTGTGGCTAGGCCTTCCTGAACAATGTTGAAGAGTAGTGGCGAGAGTGGACATCCTTGTCTTGTTCCTGATCTCCACGGGAATTCTTTCAGCTTTTCGCCATTGAGAATGATGTTTGCTGTGGGTTTGTCATATATGGCCTTTATCATGTTGAGGTAGGTTCCTGTTATGCCCACTTTCTGAAGGGTTTTTTTTTATCAGAAATGGGTGTTGGATTTTGTCAAAGGCTTTATTTCGACATCTATTGGGAGGATCATATGGTTTTTCTTCTTCCGTTTGTGAATGTGGTGTATCACCTGATGGATTTGAGGATATTGAGGAGCCCTTGCATCCCTGGGATAAATCCCAGGGATTTATCCCAGGGATGCATGATCATGATTATTGATCATGATGTCCAATCCTTTGAATGTATTGTTGGATGCGGCTTGCTAGTATGTTGTGGAGGATTTTTGCATTGATGTTCATCAGTGAAATTGGCGTGTAGTTGTCTTTTTTGTGGTGTCTTTGTCTGGTTGTGGTATCAGGGTGATAGTGGCCTGATAGAATGAGTTTGGGAGTATCCCTTCTTCTGGAATTTTTGGAAATAGATTCAGAAGGAGAGGTGTTAGCTCTTCTCTAAATGTTTGATAGAATTCGTCTGTGAAGCCATCTGGCCCTGGACTTTGGTTGGTTGGAAGTTTTTAAATCACCGTTTCAATTTCAGTTCTTGCGATTGGTCCAATTGTCTTTTCTACTTCATCTTGGTTTAGTCTTGGAAGATCGTACTTATGTAAGAATTTTCCCATTTCTTCTAGTTTTTCCATTTTATTGGCATATAGTTGCAGATAGTAGTCTCTTAGGATCCTTTGTATTTCTGTGATGTCCGTGTTACTTCTCCGTTTTCATTTCTAATTTGATTGATTTGAGTCCTCTCTTTTTTTTTTGCTTGATAAGTCTGGCTAGGGGTTTATCAATTTTGTTGATCTTTTCAAAGAGCCAGCTTTTCGTTTCATTCGTCTTTTCGATGGGTTTCTTTGTTTCTATGTCATTGATTTCTGCTCTGCTCTTTATGATTTCCTTCCCTCTACTAACTTTAGGTCTTGTCTGTTCTTCTTGCTCTAGCTGCTTCAGATGTAGAGCTATCTTGTTTATTTGAGCTTTTTCTTGTTTCCTGAGGTGGGCTTGTTTGGATATAAACTTTCCTCTTAGAACGGCTTTTGCTGCATCCCAAGGGTTTTGGAGTGTTGTATCTTGTTGTCATTTGCTGCCAGGTAATTTTTAATTTCCTCTTCGATTGCTTCAGTGATCCATTGCTTGTTGAGTAGCATGTTGTTTCGCCTCCATGTGTTTTCGTTTTTTGCAGTTTTTTGCTTGTTGTTGATTTCCGGCCGTATAGCGTTGTTGTCGGAAAGGATGCTTGATGTGATTTCGATTTTCTTGAAGTTACCGAGGTTGGATTTGTAGCCCAGGATGTGATCCATGTTAGAGACTGTTCCATGTGCACTTGAGAAGAATGTGTATTCCGTTGCTTTTGGATAAAATGTCCTATAAATATCCTTAAGTCCATCTGGTTTAATGCATCATTCAGGACTTGTGTTTCCTTATTGATTTTCTGTCTGGTTGATCTGTGCATTGCTGTATGTGGGGTGTTCAAGTCCCCCACGATGATTGTGTTATTGAGCGTTTATCCTTTTATGGTTGTTAGCAGTTGCCTTATATATAGTGGTGAACCTGCGTTGGGTGCATAGATATTTAAAATTGTTATATCATCTTCATGGATTGATCCTTTGTTCATTATGTAATTGGCCTTCTTTGTCCCTGAAAGTATTCTTCATTTTAAAGTCTGATATCAGTCTTGCTCCTCCAGCTTTCTGTTGATCCCTGTTTGCATGAAATAGTTTCTTCCATCCTCTCCCTTTCAATTTGTATGTGTCCCTATGGGTCTCTTGAAGACAGCATATGTACGGGTCTTGTTTTTGTATCCATTCAGCCTGTCTACGTCTTTTGGCTGGGGGATTTAGTCCATTCACATTACAGGTGATTATTGATATGTATGTTCTTATTGCCTTTTTATTTATCACTATGGATTTGTTTTTGCTGCTCTTTTTTCTTCCCGTCTTCTCTTGTTCTTTTCCGCCTATAGAATTTCCTCTAGTGTTTGTTGTAAGGCTGGTTTCGTGTCGCTGAATTCTCTCAGCTTTGGCTTATCTGTGAAGGTTTTGCTATCTTCTTCAAATCTGAGCGAGAGCCTTGATGGGTAGAGGAATCTTGGTTGGAGGATTTTTCCTTTCATCATGTTAAGTCTATCGTGCCACTCCCTTCTGGGCCTGCAGAGTTTCTGTTGAAAACTCTGCCGATACCCTTGTTGGGTTTCCCTGTATGTTATTTGTTTCTTTTCCCTAGCTGCTGTCAAGATTTTCTCTTTGTCTTTAATTTGGGTCAGTTTGATTGATATGTGTCTTGGGGTGTGCCTCCTTGTGTTTATTTTATATAGTACTCGTTGTGCTTCCTGGATTTGAGTGAGCGATTCCTTCCCCATGTTAGCGGAGGTTTTGGCTATTATCTCTTGGAATATTTTTTTCTGTCGCCTTCTCTCTCTCTTCTCCTTCTGGCACCCCTCTAATAGGGATGTTGGTGCCTCTAATGTTGTCCCAGAGTTCTCTGAGACTCTCTTCGTTTGTTTTCAATCTTTTTTCTCTTTTCTGTTCTACATCTGTAATTTCCAATGATCTGTCCTCCACCTCTCTTATTCATTCTTCGGCCTCCAGGATTCTGCTGTTAGCTGCTTCGAGTGAATTTTTTATTTCAGGCGTTGTATTTTGCATCTCTTCTTGTTTAAGATTTATATCTTGCATCTCTTTGGGCAGTGGTTCCTGTAAGTTATCCATCTTGACCTCCAGTTTATTTCCAATGTCTTGCATCATCTCCAGCATCAACTGTCTAAAGTCTTTTTCCTGGAGGCTGAGATTCTCCTCATGGCCTAGCTGATTTTCTGGGGTTTTTCCTTTCTCCCTCATCTGAGTTATAGTTCTCTGTCTTTTCATGTTTATAGGTTTTTGGTGTGGTGACCTTCTTATAGATAACAGAGTTGTAGCCTCTCTTACTTCTATGTCTGCCCCCCTGTGGCTGGAGTCAGTTTGGGTGCTTGCTGTAGGCTTTCTGATGGAAGGGGCTGATGCCTGCCCCCTGGTAGGTGGAGCCGATTCTAATCCCTCTGGTGGGTGGGGCTTAGTCTCTGGATGGGATTAGAGGCAGCTGTGTGCCTGAGGGGTCTTTAGGTAGGCTGTTTACTGAGGGGCAGGGCTGTGATCCCACCTGCGTTGTTGTTTGTCCTGGGGCCTCTCAGCAGCTGACTGACTGGTGGGGCCTGGCATTTTCCCCAAATGGCCACCTCCAGAGAAACGTGTGGCTGCTGAATATTCCCAAGAGCTTTGCTTTCAATGTCCTTCCCTCACAATAAGCCACGTTCACCCCTGATTTCCCAGGATGTCCTCCAAGGACTGTGGTCAATGTTGACCCAGACTCCCATGGAGACTCTGCTTTGCCCTGGGACCCAGTGCATGTGGAAGTTTGTGTGCGCCTTTGAAGAATGGGGTCTCTGCTTCCCGCAGTTCTGTGGAGCTCCTGCACACAAGCCCCACTGGCCTTCAATGCCAGATACTCCAGGGGCTCTTTCTCCCCGTGCCAGATCCCCACATGGCAGAGTTTGATGTGGGGCTCAGAACTCTCTCTCCTGTAGGTGAGTCTCTGTGGGCCGGTTAGTTTCCAGTCTGTGGAGCTTCCACCCCCCCCCCCGGGAGGTATGGGGTTGTTTATATCATGAAATTGCCCCTCCTACCTCTTGATGTGGCCTCCTCTTTTTCTTCTGGAGTAGGACGTCTTTTTTAAGGTTTCCAGCCCATTTGGGTGAAGAATGCTCAGTCTTTAGTTGTGAACTTTGTTGTTTTTAGGAGATAAGTTGAACACCAGTCCTTCTATTCCGCCATCTTCCATATAGGTTCTGTCTTTAGTTATATTTATCCAGATGTGTACAGTTTAACTTGCAGAGAGACTGTGGATGGGAAGGGGACTCTACAAACGAAGAGGTAACTCAGCAAGGTGAAAAGAGGAGGCCAGGAGAGTGATGAGACAGTAACTGGTGTAAAGATCCTCATTTCAGTACCAGGCTCAGGAAGTTTCAGGGTGAGAGTAAAATCACTTTTCCTGTACTCTAAACCCATGGAGCAGCCAATAAAGAAGTAAACAAAGAGTTTGGTTAGGGCCCTTTGGGTTAATTCTGCTCTTATTTCTGTTGCCTTGGGAGAATGAGCTGAGAAAATATTCATGAGGTTGATGTCAGAGAGTGTTTTTCTTCTAGGAATTTGATGGTGTCCTCTCTTCTATTTTAGTCTGTCAGCCATTTTGGAGTTTATTTTGGTGCATGGTGTGAGGGTGTGTTCTCGTTTCACTGATTTGCATGCAGCTGTCCAGCTTTGCCAGCAATGCTTGCTGAATAGACTTTCTTTTTCCCATTTGATGTTCTTCTCTCCCTTGTCAAAGATGAATTGCCCATAGGTGTCAGGGTTTATTTCCAGGTTCTCTATTCTGTTCCATGTGTCTGTCCGTCTGTTTTGATACTAATACCACACTATTTTGATGACTGTGGCTTTGCAATATTGCTTGATGTATGTGAAAATATTGCCCCCCCCATAGGTAACATTCTGCTTTTCCCTTACTGCCTTTAGGATCCTCTCTTTATTACTAACTTTTGCCATTTTTCCTAAATTGTGTCTTGGTGTGGGTCTATTTGGGTTCAACTATTTTGCAGCCCTGTCTGCTTCCTGTATCTTGAATTCAGTATCCTTTAGGTTTGGGAATTTTCCAGCGATAATTTCTTCAAATATATATTCCATCCCCTTATCTTTTTCTACTCCCTGTGGAATTCCTATGATGTATAGATTGGCCCTCTTTATATTTTCCAATAAGTCTCCTGTATTGGCTTTCCTCTTTTTTGATTTTTTTTCTGTCCACTGACCTGATTGTGGGATTTCCATTATTCTATCTCCCACATCACTAATTTGTTCTTCTGCATTGTTCATCCTGGTTTTCACTGCCCTTAGTTCAGTCTGTATCTCTGCCAACGAAGTTTGTAATTTTCTTGACTCCTCCTTATATTTTCTAGTTCCATTCTGAGGACATCTGCATTACTGGTTCATATCTTGTCTTCATTCCTTCAGTATTTTCACTATTTCTCTTTTGAAATACAAGTTTGTCAGACTGCAGAGGTTTATTTCCTTGTTGATTGCTTTAGGTGAGTTCTCCTGTTGGTTTAACTGCAGGTGGTTTCTCAGCTTTTTCATCTTGCTTTTTGTTTTCATTTTCTAGGTACTGTTTGACTCCCCGTGGCTGGAAAGGGTTTGCCTTGGCACTGCTTTGGAATGCTTCCCAAGGGCTGGCATGGTTGGTGTTTGAAGCCACATGGCTTTTCCTCAGGTTGGGCAGGGCTGACAGGGTCTCTCTGAAGCAAAGGAGGACTTCCTGATGGCACACATGACTTGGAGCTCTGTACCACAATTGAAGCAGATTTCACATGGCTTGGTAGGTCCCTCTGATGTTTTTGGGCTGTGGGCTCTTCCAGGCAGCTGGTGGTGCTGAGCGGCTGTTCCAAAATGGTGCCGCACCCATGAGGGTGGGAGCAGTTTGCTGGGCCGCTAAGAACCCAAGGGGCTCTTACCCAGGTCCTCTGAATTGGCAGGACCACCTCAGAATAGAGGCAGATTTTGCACATCCAAGACGAGCTTGGTCTAGATTTTGTGGGCTATAGGGGCTCTTGCAGGTGGCTGGCAGTGTTCAGTAGCAGTTCCACAGGAGTGCAGAACCCCCAAGGGTGAGATCAGCTAGCTGGGCTGCTGAGAAACCAAGGGGCTCTTCCCCAGGTCAGCTGAATTAGCAGGACCTCCTCGGAATGGAGGAAGATTTTGCATGGCTGGGCTGAGCTTTTCTAGCTTTTCTGGGCTGTGGGGGCTCTTGCAGGGGGCTGTCCGTGTGGGCCAGTTCTTCCTCAGGATTGCAGCACCCCCTGAATGTGGGTGTGGCTAGCTGGGTCACTGAAGAACCAAGGGGCACTTCCCCAGGGCAGCTGAATTGGGAGGACCATCTCAGAATGGAGGCAGATTGTGCACAGCCAGGCCAAGTTTGTTCTAGCTCTCTGGGTGATGGGGGCTCTTGCAGGGGCTGAGAGTACTGGGAAGCTATAGCACAGGAGTGCAGAACCCCCCAAGGGTGGGAACGGCTAGCCGGGATGCTGAGAACCCAATGGGCTCTTCCCCAGGGCAGCTGGGATTGGCAGGACCACCTTAGAATGCAGGCAGATTTTGCATGGCTGGGCGAACTTGTTCTAGCTTTTCTGGGCTGAGGTCCTTTTCCAGAGGGCTGGCAGTCCGGGGAGCTGCTCCTCAGGAGTGTAGTACCTCCAGAGGTCAGGCAGGCCAGGGCAGGGTCAGCTTCCCACAAATGCTGAGGACATCCCTCCAGGATGGCAGGCAGTCTCAGGTCTGGCACTCTAGCATGGCATAGGGGGAGAGGGGATGCAGTGGGAAGCACGGATTTCTGATAGCTGGCAGGCAAGTGACCTCGCTGTGGTGTGGGGAATATTCTATGTCAGCCCACACCTCCTCCTCTACCCTTCCCAAATCTGGTGCCTTGTCTCTCCTGCAGATCCAGCTCTTCTCCCAGGTTCCCTTTGATGTGGCTTTCCACTCTCCAGCCCTTAACATATTGCTCCCTCCACCCGCAATGCTCCACTTTCTAGACTCCCAGGCAGTCTCTGACCCGCCGATATGACAGACCACTTCCTAGACCCCCAGGTTCGTCTCTTCCCTGCCAACCTGACCAATTGGTTCCTAATTCCTCAAACAGTTTCTGCTTCCAAACCAACAGACTGCTTCCTAGTCCCCCGGGGTGGTCTCTGCCCTACCCACCCTACTGAATGGTTCCCAGTCCCCAAAGCAATATGGCTGCACCACCCATCCCAGCCTGTTCCCAGGGAATAACCTCTGGAGCCGAGGTCTTGCTGCCCAGCCCCCACCCCAGCATCCCCATGTTTGGTGACTCTGCCAGTAGTTTGGATGATCTGTTCAGTTTTCACACTGATCTTCAGATCTCAGACTTATTGCTGCACTCGTCTCTGCATTTGGAGATCCCTCTGATTTGGTTGATCTTTCTATGGATTAGGTGAGGAAAGGACATTTATTAATCACAACTTTGGGGGTTTAATTACATCATCTGAAAATTTTTACTGTATCTACTTATTTACAGTATATTTAGGTTATATATGCTTTATTTTTATCTCTTTTGTTCTCTACGGGATACCTTCCATATATGTTTTTATCTCTTCCTTTTGAGATATTCATTGTTTCTACTTTCTGACATTATAATTGATTCATTTAGATGTTATCTCTATGACCCACTAATTGTGAAGCTGTCTTCCATTCATAGTTCTTGCAGATCAGATCAGTTTGTAGTATCTTCTCCCCCGCCCTTTTTTTGGTTGGTTTATTTGCTTTTGCATGCTAATCTATCTGATCACCTGCACCATTGTAGAATTCCCAGAAATCACCTCAGAGACACCAGAGAAGGATGTAAAACAGCTTTGCTAACACATTCTTGTCCACAGGGAATTACATCCTAATCCTGGTTCATCGCCATTTAAAAACCTTGTTTTCCTGTTTATTCTATTTTTCTCCATAGTTCCTCATTTTTTTTGGGGGGAGGGCTCTATGATTTTCATTTGTTTTATGCTTGTGTACTTTCCTGTTAGATTTTTGAATATAATACTCAGGCTTGATTGGCATTTACCCTGTTTTTCAAGTATGTTAAGTATTTCCTACATATGCTGACTTTAGTCAGATAGTCATATAATATTTTTTTAAAAATAGCATCTAGAGTTTCTTACTTTCCTTCCTCACATTCTATGATTTTATTTTTTTATTAATCATCATGTTCGTCATTTTGCTGTTCTTGGGTGATTTGTCGGTATAAAATAGGATTTTTTTCCTTTTAAAACTGTATATCCACTCATTTAAGTGATTGCTATCCAATTGTAACTTCCTCCAGCCTATTTCTTCTCCCTTCTTTTTTATTTAGAGAAGAACTTTCAGTATTTCCTTTAGAATGGTTTACTACTGCGTACTAATTTCTCTTTTGTTTGTGGAAGGAATTCTTCATTTCTCCTTCCCTTTTAAAGGATATTCTTGCTTGGTAGATTATTCTAGGCTGCAGAATTTTCCTTTTTAGAACTTTGAGTGTAAACTGCCACTCTCTTCTGACCTGTGGTGTTTCTAAGGAGAGATCAGATGAGAGCCTTTGTGGTTTCCTATAATGAAATCTTCCTTATTGTCATTTTCTCTTGCTGCCTTTAGTACCCTTTCTCTATTTTTACATTTTTCCCATTTTCAACATAGTTTGTCTTAGTGTGGACTTGTCTGGTTTCAACATGTTTGGGATCCTCTGTGCTTCCTGCATCTTGGTATGTGTTTGCTTTTAATTTGGAAAGATTTTAGCCATTATTTCTTCAAATATATTTCAAGTCCGCTTCTCTTGGTCTTGTTCTTCTGGAATCTGTGGTAGACATAGATTGGTCTGCTTGGTATTATGCCACAGATCTATTGTTTTATTTTATGCTTTATGGCTTTATGCTTGGTCTCCTGACTTAGTGACTTCTATTGTTCTATTGTCCAAGACCCTATTTTGTTTCTCTGCATTATTCATTTGGCTCTTTTTGTTTTTCACTGACTTTGCAACTCTGAAGTTGAATTTTCTAATGATTCTTTTATTCTCCATATATTTTCTAGTTGGTTTCTAAAATAATCTGCGTTACCCTATAGATCCACTCTCAGTTCCTTCCTATTCACCATTAATTCCCTCAATATTTTCACTACCTCCCTTATGAACTCAATGACTCTTAGACTGCAGACTTCTGTTTTATTCTCCAAGTGAATTATCCTGTTCTTTTAACTGGGAACTGTTCCTGAGCGTCTTCACTTTGCTTACATTTTCCTTTTTCTGTGAGTTTAGGGAAATCAAACTCTTGTCTAGGAGGGCTCTGCCTATGCAAGAGCTTCCCTTGATAATTTGTTAGGTGTTGCTATCTATTTTGCACAAGAGTGTTTAGACATTTGGTGACTCTTCAGTGTGAGCAGGCTGTTATCCCCAGTGTGCAGAGGATGTTTCCAGGGAGAAGGAGGCAATGAGGAGGGATAGTGGTCAGCGCCTGGTTGCTAGGCTCTTGACAATAGCAAGGACCTGCAGCAGGATGGCATCAACAACTTCCAGTTTCAGGGCCCTGGGAAGTGGTTTTGAGTCTCAGGCAGATTTAGGCGGTGCCCAGAGCATTTGGCATTTACAGTGTCAGGGTGTGTGAGTTCCCATTAGAGTGATGGCAAAAATGGTTGCTTTCTAATCACAGTACCCTCTATGAGGCACCCTCTGTGGTGATTGTGGCTGCACGTGGTGGCTGTTCATGAGGCCCAAGTGGAGTCAGGTCACACCTACATGTGATCAGAGGTAATCGTGGTGGTTGACCATGGCAGCTTTAGTTCATGCAAGCAGCAACCCATATGGCTTAGCCCAGGTAAGAGGTGCCACACAGGCTGCTCCTAGTTGCAAGAACCTGGGCAGTGACACTGATTGAGCATGTGTGAGCACTGACTGGAGCATTTAGCAGTGGCAGCAGCAGGGCATGCTTGTTCCCAGGGGAGTGAGAGCAACGAAGTGTGGTGCCCGGTTGCAGTTCGCCCTTTTTGCCAACCTCTGAGGTGACTGTAGCCACAGGTGGAGCCTGCTCAGTGATGCTAAGAAGCAACCAGCCATGCCTCTATGGCTTCTGAAATGATGACTGTTGTTTGTCACCACCACCTATAGTTCATATAAGAGCCACCACATTGTGCTTAGCTCCCACACCACCCTTTCGCCAACTCAAGAAACATCTTGTGTCCCCTAACCCGTGTAAGTGTTCTCTTGCCAACCATAGCCTGCCCCAGAGTTACCCAACCCTCTGGGATTCCATATGTGTGCTAGGAAAGCATTTTCTATGGTGATTCACCCCTCCTCCTTTTGCCATCCCAAACAGAGGGGCCTTGATTCTTCTTAGGGTCCAGACTTCCTCCCAGGCTCCTTCAGCTGTGGTGTTTGACTCACCTGCCCATGGTGCACTGCTCTCTGACACCTCCAGGTGTCTCCACACAACCAACCTTGTCCTCTCTCTGGAACTGACCTTCAGAAGCTGAGTCTCAGAACACACACACCCCACCTGACCATCTCAAGCTGTGGTGTTTGGGGTGGTGGTGCAGAGGATCTGTATGGATCTCACTCTGTTTGCCCTCCTCAGTACAGCTGTGGTGCTTTTCTCTGGCACCATGAGGTCCCTATATTTTGGTTGACTTCCCAGTTGGTTAGGTGACTTGCAGGTGTGGGTTCCTTTTCTGATTCTCAACTCCCTCTCAGGAATCCTTTTTCCGTCCTCATTCCCCTTCCCTATTTTTTTTCTAAATTTGTTCTACCCCAATTTTCAAGGGGTTCTTGCCTTTGTGGAGGTTTAATGTCTTCTGTCAGGGTTCACTAGATGATCTGTGTGAATTGTTCTACATGTAGATGTGTTTATATTTAGTGGTTGTGGGAGAATGTGAGTGCAACATCTGACTCTTGTACCATCTTCATCCTCCTCCCTCAACACACAATGTACCAGAACAGAATTAGGAAGAAATAATCATATTTGAACATAACCAAAAATTATTTAGGACATGGAATCCGTATCCAACACTCTCCGAAGAAAGAGAAGAACTTTGATGAATCCAAAAAAGTATTTAATGGAGAATCACTAGCAGTCCTTCTCCAACTCTTCCACATAACTAAAAATGAGGAAACACTCTCCGTCTCATGTTGTAAAAGCAGCATTGTTTTCATACCAAAACCGAAAAAGAATAGAAGAAGAACTAAAACCTACAGGCCAATATCCTAGTAAACATAGATTCAAAAATTGTCAACAATTCTAGCCAAGGAAATTCAATAGGACATTAAAGAATCACCATGATAAACTAGAATAACTCCCTGGGATCGACAAAACAGTGGAATATTGCGAACCTAAAATTTCAATAACCTAGATAAATATAACCCAGAAAATTTTCACAGGATTCTTAAAATGTTCTGCTGTGGCCAGCACTGCATGGCAATGGGGAAACCTGGAAGAGGGTTGCCTCTTCAAAACACACAATACTACTTTACATTTAGAAAGTGGGAGATGAGGTGACACTCTGTTCCACAGAACCAGTGGGGCCTAGGATTTAGCCCATAGGACTTTTATTAAGGAAGGCAAAGAGATTAGTATTAGCGGGAGAAAGGTAGATTACAAGATTATTGGTCAGGAATGGCCATAGGCAAAGATACGATTTTCTTCTTAGTGATATCCAAGGGGGTAGTCTTTGGACATAGTGCAGTTGTTTACAGAATAACATGAATATCCTGTCATTGAAGGATACCCTCTACTTCAAACCTCTGCATCCCACAGATATCTGCCTTCTGCACAGTTCAGCTGTTCAGTGGTCTCCAACACATTTTGATCAAAGCTCTAATTGTTTAGAGAAGAAACATCTCAGGCAAAATGAACATCATGTATTTTACTTTCTCTGTGTATATGTTGTTGGATTAGGATGGCCATAATTTTATGGACAATTTATGCCTCTATGTTCATCAAAGATATTGGCCTACAGTTTTCTTTTTCAGTGGAATCTTTTTCTGGTTTTGGTATTTAGGGTGATGGTGGAATCAGAGAATGTCCACACGATCATCTCAATAGATGGAGAGAAAGCATTTGACAAAGGCCAACATCCATTTGTGATCAAAATGGGTATAGAGGGAACATACCTTACCAAAGTGTGTATAGAGGGAACATACCTTAACATAATTAAACACACAGTGAGGTAATACTCAGTAGAGGAAAGCTAAAAGACTTTCCACTAAAATCTGGAAGAAGACAGGGATGCCCATTCTCACCACTGTTATTCAACATAGTGCTGGAAGTCCTAGCCACAGCAACCAGATAAACAAAAGAAATAAAAGGCATCCAAATAGGAAGAGAAGAGGTAAAACTGCCACTTATGCAGATGCCATGATACTATATATAGTAAACCCTAAGGACTCAACACATAAACTGCATGAACTGATCAACAAATTCAGCAAAGTACCAGGATATCAGGTGACCATTCAGATATAAGTCATGTTTCTCTCCACTGAAAATGGAATTTTAGAAAAGGAATACACAAAAAGCAATACCTTCTAAAATGGCAGGACAAAAAATCAAATACCTGGGAATACATGGGACCAAGGAGGTAAAAGACTTATATGCTAAGAAATATTAAAAATATTAGAAATATTAATCACGGAAATTAAAGAAGATGCAAAGAAATAGAAATATACTCCATGCGCCTGTGTTGGAAATATTGATATTGTAAAGATGGGAATACTACCCAAAGCAATCTAAAGAGTCAATGAAATTTCTATCAAATTACTCATGACATCTTTCACAGAACTAGAACAAGCAATCCAAAAATTCATATGGAACCACCAAAGACCCAGAATTGCCAAAGCAATGCTGAGGAACAAAAACCAAGCAGGAGACATCTGTCTCCCAGGCCTCAGGCACTATTACAAAGCCACAAACATCCAGACAGTGTGGTACTGGTACCAAAACAGACAGGCAGACCAAAGGACCAGAATAGAGAACACCGAAATAAACTCAGACACGTATGTGTAAATTAATCATTTACAAAGGAGGCAAGACCATAAAATGGGAAAAAGAAAGTCTATTCAGCAAGCATAGCTGGGAAACATGGAGAGCTACATGCAAGTCGATGAAACTAGAACACACCCTCACACCATGCACCAAAATAAACTCAAAATGCTGAAAGACTTAAATATAAGTCAGCACACCATCCAACTCCTAGACGAGAACATCGGAAAAACATTCTCTGACATCAACCTTATGAATATTTTCTCAGGTCAGTCTCCCAAATCCACAGAAATAAAAGCAAATATAAACCAGTGGTATCAAATCATACTGACAAGCTTTTGCACAGCAAAGGAAACCTAATAGAGACCAAAAAGACAGCTTATAGAATGGAAGAAAACAGTTGCAAATGATGCAATGGATAAGGGCTTAGTCTCTAGAATATATAAGCAACTTATACAGCTCAACAGCAAAAAAGCTAACAACCCAACACCAAAATGGGCAAAGCCCTGAAGACACATTTCTCCAGGGAAGACATACATGTGGACAACAAGCTCATTAAAAAATGGTCAGCATCCCTGATTATTTGAGAAATGCAAATGAAAAGAACCGTGAGATACCACCTCACACCAGACAGAATGGCCATCACTTATAAGTCCACAAAGAACAAGTGCTGGAGGTGTTGTGGGGAAAAGTGAACCCTCCTGCACTCTTCATGGGAATGTATACTGGTACAACCACTATGGAGAACAGTATGGAGGTACTTTAGACAACTATATGTAGAAGCAGCACATGAGCCAGCAATCTTACTCTTGTGCAGATATCTGGACAGAACTTTCCTTAAAAAAACACATGCACCCACATGTTCATTGCAGATCTATTCCCAGAAATGATACAAATATCCATCAACAGATGATTGGATTAGGCAGAGGTGGTACATACACACTATGGAATACTACTCAGCCATAAAAAGAATGTGATAATGCTATTTGTGGCAACATGGATGGAAATAGAGACTCTCATTCTGAGTGAAGTAAGTCAGAAAGAGAAAGACAAATACCATATAATATCACTTAAATATGGCATCTAATATATGGCACAAATGAAACTTTCCACAGATAATAAAATCATGGACTTGGAGTATAGATTTTGGTTGTCAGGGGTTGTGATGGGAGTGGATGGATGTGGAGCTTGGGGTTAATAAATGCAAATTCTTGCATTTGTAATGGATGAGCAATGAGATCCTTTAGTACAATTGCTCTCCTTCTATTGCTATAAAGCTTCTACACTCCTAAGCACAATGACTAAGTATAATTAAAAGGGAAAGTTGCAGATTAAGCTCTACCTATTAAATTCCCAAATACAAATTTACCTTGATATCTTTACTTTACATATGCTATAGTTTCCTGAAAATGCTTTCTCACAGGAGTACCCATATGAGATTAGTCTACTCCAAAACATAACTACTTATCTCACCCTTTTCTCATGGTTCCCTAGTGTTGGGTTTGCTTAGAACCCTAAGTTTATCACTAAATGTTTAATAAACTTAAATGATAGAGGATATGTGAAAATGGGTACCTAATTGGTTTTAATTTAATTTATGGCCTCTTATGATCTATTTCTTTGAGAAAGTCCCTCTTTGGCCCTAAAATGGATATAGTTTATCCTAAATATACATTTCACATCTGTGACTTTTCCTAACTAACATTTCCGTGTTCAAAATAAAAGGGAATTATAAAGAATGATATTGTAACTGTTTTTCCTTTTATTTACAAATCATTTCAGATACCACATGATGTCAAACAGGATTGTGACAATTTACTACAACTTCTCTCTTTATATCATTGAATGAAGTGTTACTCAATATGTTTCAATTAACTTTGAAAATAAGCAATGACGCTTCCTTAAAAACTCTATATTGAGCACTTCTTTCTTAATGCTAAATGAAAGTCTGATGTGTTTTATCTGTAGAGCTAATTACTGTCTATCATTATTCTACCCTTCACTTGTTTAATTTTTTTTCTTTTTAAGTAGTAAAACTTAAAAGAACCTGTGCACATATCTGTTAATTTTTTCTTAGTCTTTCTATTTTGAAATGGCAGAATTTTAGGAAATTGGAAAGGCATTGAAAAGGTGGCCTGTGTGTACTTTACACATGTCCCCTAATTGAGTGCTCTCATGTAATCTGATGTAAATATTGCACACTTTAACTGACCAGAATTTGACACTGGTCAATTTATATGTGTATAGTTCTATTCCAGTCCATCCACATGTAGATACATGTAACGGCCATTATATTCAATAGAGAAAAAATGGTACACAATAAAATTTTAGTCTTAGGCGATTTTGAATGTTTCAATCTTTCATACTTTCTACTTTATTACCGGAAGAACTCTTAATCGAAAAATCATACCATACTAAAAATATTTGAGATGGAATATTACTTTTTTTCTGCTGGATAGTTAAAATAGTATATCAAATTTTATTTCTCCTTTAAGAATTGATCAAATAAATTATTTCCAATGTTTAGTGTTAATTTTCTCTAAATTCCAGCTTCATCTATTTGTTATCTGAACTCCCCCCCACCAAAAAAAATCACAAACATCAACCACATAAAATTTTAGTGCACTCATGGTAGGAATAAATATTTCAATTTCTGAATTTCTACTATCGTATTTTTATACCCAGTCTATCACTTCCAGCACTAGTTTAAAATAACCAAATTTACCTCTCCCCAAAGGATACTCTCTTACAGTAAGTGTTAAATACAACTAAGAAATTAATTGTGGACTAGAACCAGTAAGGCCATGTATTGCTGATGCAACTGAAAGCCTGGCAATGCATAAAACACCATGGCTTGACATTGCAATGTCCCTTTTCAGCATCATCTTTCCTCTTCTGATGCTAACTTCAACGCTCTTTCTTCTCCTGTTTAAGTTTTGTGAACAATTTATAGTAATTTTTAATGGTCTGTACACACCTGTTGGAATGAAGTAATATCCAGGGTTAATATTTCTTGATAACAGAGATGTAAAAACATTTGAAAGATCTTTATTTCATGCATCTCTACTTTGAAAATTATATTTTAATTTAGTCAATAAACACCAAATTATTTGCCTATCATGTAATTTCGGATTTAATCATATTTTCATTTATTTTGTCCTGCTTCTTTAATTCTAAAAAATAATACATAAACTCATTTGAAAGGTACAAAAAATAATGATCACCCTTGAACAAACTAACAGCCTCCTCAAATTTATTTATGATTTTTATCATTTTATTCTTTTCTTTTCTTTTTTGTTCTAATGTTGCTTATTTCCCCAGTACAATTTTTCCCTACTGTACAGCATGGTGACCAAGTTACACATACATGTATACATTCTTTTTTTCTCCTGTTATCATGCTCCATCATAAGTGACTAGACTGAGTTCTCAGTGCCTCACAGCAGGATTTCATTGCTGATCCATTCCAAAAACAATAGTTTGCATCTATTAACCCCAAGCTCCCAATCCATCCCACTCACCACCCATGGCAACCACAAGGCTATTCTCCAAGTCTGTGATTTTCCTGTCAGTAGAAAGTTTCACTTCTGCTGTATATTAGACTGTAGATATCAGTGGTATCATACGGTATTTGTCTTTCTCTTTCTGACGTTTCACTCTGTATGGTAGACTCTAGTTCCATCTGTGGTGCTGCAAATGGCATTATTTTGTCCCCTTTTTATGGATGGGTAGCATTCCATCGTGTACCTATACCACTGCTTCCTAATCCAGTCATCCATTGATGGACATTTGTGTTGTTTCCATGTCTTGGCTATTGTGACTAGTTCATTGTCCTTGCAGTACTTACTATTTTTAGTTTGCTTATAACCATCCAGCTTTTTCCTTGTCTCTGTTATTCTTTAAATATATATTTCAATTACTTTTCTAAAAATAATTTGTGTTTTTATGCGATTTCAATGATTAATTGTTTTCTTATAAAGGTTTGTAAATATTTTCCCATGAGGTGAACCGATATGAGTTTAGTATTTCAAAGATTAAAAATGATTTTGATTTATTGTTCTTCTACTGATGAACTTTACTTCATTGTAATATCTATGCTTAAATGTGGTTCTTCAAAACTCAATAAGACATAAAGAAATCCAGTAAGTGATAAAAGCAAATACAAACACTCTCTGGAGGAATTTACCTTCAAGGTGACCTCAGAGAAGTTCCAAATTTCTATGGACATACCCTATTACTTACAAAAAGAAGATACCACTAGTGAAAGAAATTTTCTCCAAACATTTTATTTGAGGCAAAACACAAAATAAAGTTAGTGATTCTAAAAGATAAAAGGGTTTACAAAATGAAAAGGTAATTTCCTCAGTACTAATGAACAAATCCTTAAACGAAAAAAGAGAAACGCTAGAAAAAATACATAATTAATGATTTTGAATACATTGAAAATAATCAGAAAACTGGAAGTATGTCCCATAAAGTTGGCGAAACTAGTGCATGGCTGAACATTAGAGATTTTAGAACCCTCAAGAATGAAAAATGAGGAAGTCTACAATTCTACAGATTTAGGAGATGAAACGTCCAGTCATTTCTCGAAAATACAGTGTTTTTTAAATGACGAAACAATTTTAAAGTATTTAAACCATGAATTCTCAGACTAAAGACTGTATGTCAGGCATGCATGTGTGTGTGTGTGTGTGCGTGCGTGTGTGTCCGTGTGTGTGTGTGTGTGTAAACATCAAAACAAAGAAAAGATGAAGTGCACACTTTTGGGTAATTAAGTTACTGGAAACAGGCTAAAATCACCAGTTTTATCAGTCACACACCACTTACTAGAAATACAAAGAAAGAGCAAGGCATAGAAAAAATAAGACCTAAAAAATTCATAGTAAAAACAAAACGAATTAAAAATGGCTAGAAAACCCACCCCACTTCCCTGCTTCCCCTTGGCAGCTGCTGTGTAACACAGGGAACTAGGTCTAGTCACTTATGTCGGAGCAGGATAATGTGAGAAAAAAGAATGTATACCTAGATGTGTAACTGGGTCACCATGCTGTACAGTAGAAAACTGACAGATCACTGCGAGCCAGCTATAATGGAAAAAAATTAAAATCATTATATAAAGAAATGCTATAAACACTTGTGAAAATTTTAAAAATATTATATCAGAAAACATGACTTCTAATTTTCTATACACTGAGTAACAGAAAAATGACAAACTAATATAAATTGGAAGACAAAAACATCTCAACTGATTTCCAACTCCAATCAGTTGAGCTCATTTCCTGACATAAATACAATTTCAGTTACTAATAAAAGAATATATGTCATGAGTATAAAGTAAAAATAATAGTAAGTGTAAACAGCATCTATCTGTAAAAGGAAAATATTTCCATATCATTGAGCCTTCTGGTATCTTTCTACATTCGTCTAACACTCTCTTACCAGATAACCCAACATTTCTACGTGCATTGAGTCTGTCCTGTCACCTATGTTTTATGTGGAATTAAATATATGCTAAATTAAATGAGAGGACATATAGCTGTATAATTAGAACAATTTTGTCCTTAAATACATATTATGCTATGTTATCTCCATGTCATTTTTGCTTCCACCATAAAATGATCTCTTTCACCTGCTCTATATTTTCCATTATATAATCAAAAACCTTTTATTGAAGAAAATTTTAGAGACATCTACATCTTTGGAAAAATGAAGGAGGCTCTGAGTCTGCATTTGTGTCTAGAGGGTATAAAGATAAACACATACATAAATGTAAGAAATGTATTAGATTGTTTTTTCTTAATTTCCAAGGGGGGAAAATGAAGATAAGGTGCAAGAAAAAGATATCTGAGAACTTTGAAGAGCCAGGATGTTTAACATTGATCCTAATGGATAATTTCTGTTAACACCATATTTCAAACCATTTATAATTTTTATAACATGTCATTATAAACTATTTCTGAGGAATTTCCTCTTTCTTTTACATTAAGAAAAAAACTCTCAAGAAGACATTTTCCCAGAAATGAAATAGTCATACTACTTTAAAATGTGACTTTGAAAATTTCAATTTCTAGGCATTCCTGTTGTGACTCAGCAGTAAGAAACCTGACTAGTGTCCATGGGGATGCAAATTTGATCCAGGCCATGCTCATTTGGTTCAGGATCTGATCTTGCTGTGAGCTATTGTGCAGGCTGCAGACACAAGTTGGAATGGAATTGCTGTAGATGTGGTGGAGGCTGGCAGTTGTAGCTCTGATTTGATACTTATCCTGGAAAATTCCATAGGCTTCACATGCATATATGTGCATATATACACACACACACACATATATACATATATATAAAACACATACATAGATTACAAACATATGTATATATATGTGTGTGTATATATATGATATTTTAGAAATATATATATATAATTTATGTATATATAATTTTATATACCTCTACAATTTTATGTACATTTCTAAAACCTTGCAGAGTTTTTGGAGAGAAGATTAAGCTGTAAGAATATGTTAATTGGAGACTTTAAATCAATATTAAAGATGGTGGTGTCCTCAACTGGGATCTGAGTTTTCTGAAACACAATTCAGCACTCTTAATTCTAACACACGAGTTTAAAAAAGAAAAAGCCAAGCATTCATAAATTTATTTTCAATTTGTATACATTTTATAGCCAAATACTGGAAGCCATGAATTAAATCCATTTATGATGCTATGGTATGATTGACGCAGAAACAAACTATAAGGAAATACAGATCAGTATTCCTTAAGCATGCCATCAAAAATACTGCAAACCCTAGAAAACAAATAAAAATACAATATAAAAAATACAAAAAACCCCAAAGTAAGTCCAATATAGAAGAATGAATGTAATCTCCTGTAGTAATAGAGTTCAGGATAAAAGCCGCATGATCCTCTCAATAGACAGAGAAACAGCTTTTAACAAAACACAACCTTATTTCACAATGAAACCTTTCTGGCCACAGAAAACAGCAGAGTATTGTCTCCATTTGCTAAAGGTCATTAGGTAAAGGTCATTAGGTAAAGGCAGATGATAAGGAAAGATTGTAAGAGTTTTTTTATGATTTGGGAAGAGGAATAAGATATTATGCATAATTAGACATGGTATAAAATTCTAAGAGCAGCCATACCTATAAAGATAGCAGTTTACATCTTAACCAGTAAAGTTTTGATTTTTTTACTTTCAAAAATAATAAACACATTTGATACATGCAACTCATTTAAGACAAAAGAGAAGGAAGGATAAAAACAGAGATATCCAAAAGTAACAACAATAGAAATGAGTCCTAAAATGTAATAATCACAGTGAATATTCAATACAGGGCAGTAAAAATGATACCTCAAACATGAAAACATAGAAATTTTGAAAAAATTGGTTGAAATGTATGCACTTCAAGCTATATACTTAATTCAATAATTATACTTTGACATCTAGCTTTCTCAATATTTATACATAAATTTAAAAATCTGTTTAAAAATCTTAATTTGTGAATAAAAGCTAACAGGTTTGAGAATACTTTTTCAAATTATCTCACATGAAACAAAAAACCTCCTTCCGATAAGGTCAAAATGCACGAGTCTATGTAAATTTTAATATCTAATCTCTGTGTATGATACAGTTAATCTACATTTAACTTTAACATGTTAAGTATCAATAACCAAAAGATAGACATAAGACCTGCAAAAATTTTCAACAATTAGTTTCCCTGCATATGAAAAAAAGTTAAAATGTTTTGGATATAATATTTACCAAATATTTAAAAAATATAAATATAAATAAAACCCCCCAAATACTGTAAAAACTTAAATGAATTGCATATACAAATTTGAAATACATTAATTCCAGTAAGTGCGAGCTTACATTTGATTAATAGATATAAAAATTTACTCTTTAAAAGCATGTTATTTTTTCCTCAACTTTGTGTATAGATTTAACTTGATAAAATAAAGCAACAGCTCCTTTTCCCATTTACCTGTGGGTGGGTGAAACCATCAGATTACCGATAAAATCCAGAGTGAAGAGGCAAAATAAACAGTTTTTACGTGTATTAGTATCAGTAATTTAAGATATTGGAACTCTGAGTAGAAAGGTCTTGTGAACAAAATAAAGTACCTTCATAGAATTTTAAAACAACAGGGATCAATAATTGAAAGTTTAGCTGTTTCATATCTCACAATTCAATAAATTATTTAACACAAATTTTTAACGAGGCTTTGGAGAAAATAAATACTACTCTCCCAAAAATAAAACCATAGATAAGGTCAAAGATCAAATAACAGATTGAAGAAAATATCTGTATTAAACAGTCAAATGTCTCCCCAAACCAATACAAGAAACCCCCAAACAGTAGAAAGTGACCAAAAACGAGACTAGAAAAAGATCTTTCAGGAAAAGAGTAAACACATGAGGCTTTAGCCATATTCAGAGCAGGCAACTGCATCAACTACTGGTTGTTTAAATGCAAATATAAGGAGTTTTCATTGTGGCTCACTGGAAATGAACCTGACTAGTATCCATGAGGACACAGGTTTGGTCCCTGGCCTCCCACAGTGGGTGAAGGATCTGCCATTCCTGAGAGCTGTGGTGTAGGTCTCAGACACCTCTTGGATCTGGCATTGTTTTGGCTGTGGTATAGGACAGTGATTACATCTCCAGGGTGCCTCATAGTCTGGGAACCACCATATGCTCCAGGTTGGCCCTAAAAAGACAAAAATAGAATTGAATAAATAAGTACAAATCAAAATAATACCTGTAAATAATAAGGAATAGAAGTGTCAGTTAAATGGACTTTGAAGGCCAAAAATGAAAACCCTCACAGCATGCAACATACAAAACAAAACTGAAGGCTTTTGCAGAGTGAAGGAGTCTATCAACCAAATGGAAAGATTACCTAGTGAATGAAGGACATACTTGAAAAAAATACATCTGATGAAAGTTGTACTATCCATAACATACAAGGAACACATACAACTTGTGTTCTGATTAAAAAGTGGGTAGAAATCCTGAACCATTTTCAAATATGTCACACAGAAGACCAAGAGTACAAGAAACAATGTTCAATGCTGCCAATCATATAAGAAATGCATATCAAAATGAGATAAAACCTAACATCTTTCAGAATTGCTGTCCTCAAAAGAGAATAAAGGTTGGTGAGATATGGAGACAAAGGAACCTGCTACCCCATTGGTAGGAATATACAGCTACTCTGGAAAAAAGTTTGGTGGTTCCTTAGAAAACTAAATAACAGCAGCACTAATTGCTCAGCATCAACTCAGTTTGAGTTATTTATGCAAAGATCACAAGAACATTAATTAGAGGATATATATATGGACCCCAATAACACTATTTACAACAGAGAAGACACAGACCAAACTATGAGTTCATCCATAGAGATATGGATCAAGAAAGTGTGACTCGTGCATGAAGTTGAACATTACTCAGGCGTCAAAATAAATGTAATCTTATCATTTGCCACAAGGACAGATTAGAAGGTATCATGCCTAGTGAAATAAATCATACAGAGAAAGAAAAATATTGATTAAGAAATCACTTCTATGTGGAATCTAAAAAACAAAACAAATGAGCAAACATAACAAAGCAGAAATGGTGTTATGAATACAGAGAACAAAAAGGGGGTTGTGAGACGGGACACAGTTAAAGTGAGCAAAGAAATAGGTGAGGGAGATTTTAAGAGATACAGCCTTCCAGCTGTGAAATACATGAGTCATAGGTGTGAAATGTTCACTGTGGGGAATATAGTCAATTACTGAGCAAACCTTTTGTGTAGTGACAGTAACAAGTGTTCCCATAGTTATCATTTTGTAATATATAGAAATACATAAAGTTGAATATGAGGAACTGAAACAGCGTTGTAGGTCAATTATATTTCAAAAAACAGACAAATATACCATAGAAAGAAGAGGATAGATTTGTGGTTAAGAGAGGTGGGGATGGGCACTTAGCTGAAGGCCTTCGGAAAGTATAATCGTTTAGTTAGACGATAAGTACATAATACTATATATATCATTGCAATAGTTATATATGTGGATGAAAGTTATCAGAGTGTGTTCTGAGAGTTCTCATCACAGGGAACATATTTTATTTCTATCTCTATTTTTAACAATCTATAGGGATATGAGATGATTGAGGTTAACTAAAACCCATAGGCCACGTCATTATGTTGTGTACCTTAAACTTATACAAAGTTATTTGCCAACTATATCTCAGTAAAACTGGAAGAAATAATATATATAACTGCAAATTATGGGAAAAGTTATGAGATTGTTTTCCGAAGTGTTTCTCTTCTCTCAATCTCATTGCGTCCTCACTCAGTAGCATAGATTTATTTCTAATTACTATTTTAAATGATGTTTGTAATGGGTTGAATTAGAAAACAAAGTGAATACTGCAATTCAATAAAACAAAGAAACTTGACTTCTTCATTTGTATTTTTCAAAACTATCTTTGTCTTATAATTGATAACTTATAGTAATATCTTCCAATTATGGAAATTAGGAGCTCCCATTGTGGCTCGGCAGAAAAGAAATGGACTCTATTCCATAGGTCCCAGGTATGAGCCCTAGATTCAATCAGTGGGTTAAGGATCTGGCTTTGCCATGACCTGTGTTGTAGGTGGCAGATGTAACACAACTCTCACATTGTAGCAGCTGTGGTGTAGATCAGCAGGTATAGCTCTGATTCGATCCTGAGCTTGACTAACACCATATGCCATGGGTGTGGTGCTAAAAAGACCATAAAAATTCAAATTATGAAAATTAAACCTAAAAAGGGATGCATTTCACTAAAGAAACATTAATGATTGCCCCCTTAAATTTCTCAGCCTATTATATTTATTCAATTACCGTGTGTATGAGAGTGAATTGATGGCAAATATCTATGAGTGATTACCTCACTATAGGGCCCCAAAGTGGAATGTGCCCAAAAAGTAATGCAGTCATATTTCTGTTCTAGTCTTTGTGGAAAAACATAAGGGTAACTTGATCCAATAGTACTGCAACAGTAATGAAGCCAATGGTAAATGACACAGAAAATCTGCCATCATTTTTTCAATAAATAGCAAACAAATACAGGGCAGAAGCGGCCTCACTAGTGTGGAGAACAGTTGAGAACAGAATGCTAAATGGAATATTTTTATGAGGTTTGGAGCCAAGAACCACTCCTTCTTCCAGAGATGATACTCAATCAGCTCTTTCTTCAACAGGCCCTTCGAATGCTGTCATGGCAGTCCAAATTCTTCCTCTAAATTAATACAGTACACTTTAGCATCCAATCCAAACAGCTATAAGCAAGATACTCTACAATTCAATATTCATAGAAAATCCAAAAGGTAAATGTGGATGAATGAGTAGAATAGAATTCTATATCTAGTTAAAGGGGGTTTTGAATTAATTTGACAGAGTATTCTTCAGGAAAGTTTTTTATGAACAACCACACAATCACACTTCGGTAATGCATAAGCCACCTGGGAACATTGAGATGATGGTCCTGAAGTTCTGCCCAGAGCCCAGCTGAAGTGGAAAGTCGTAGTTCTCTCTGCACACTTCTCAGACCATGACTCTGGCCAAAAAAACTGAGCACTCGATTTAATCTTGCTGACCACTTTGGGAATTTACATAGTTATTTTATTGAATGTAGACATATTTTTCCATGTTTTATGTTTGACATTTGGATTTCATAGAACTTAAAATGTCTCTGGGAAAGTTGACTCCCATTTCGGATACAGACACCCCATTTCTTATCTACCAAATAAAAAAAGCATGATTAACTACCAAAAAAAAAAAAAATCAGAAGCTAAGACTAAACGTCATATATTTTGATTCCATTTAAAAGTAATTTCAAAGTCAGAGTTCCTATTGTGGCTCAGCAGATTAAGGACACAACATTGTCTCTGTGAGGATGTGCATTCAATCCCAGCCTGCCTCAGTAGGGTAAGGACACAGTGATGTTAAGCATGTCTCTGTTGTAAGTCACAGAAGCAGCTTGGATCCGGCATTGCAATGGCTGTGGTTTCAGCCAATAGCTGCAGCTCCAATTCAACCCAGAGCCTGGGAACTTCCACAGGCCACGGGTGAAGACTTCAAAGAAAGAAAAACTAATTCTAAGAGAAGGTTTTCTATAGATGGAGAAGAGATAAGTGATCACCAAGAGCATGTGCCTGGGGGAGAGAGCAACAGGGCAGAAGAGGAAGACGTGGTGCTCACCTTCACACACAACCATATCAAAAACAAAACAAAAAATTGACTCATGGAATGATTTGCACAGGACATCTACTGAATTCTGGTCGAAGGCCTTAAGCTTTCAAAACCTCAGGAAACCCTCCAACATAACTAGGTAGAACCAAAAGAAAAAAAGAGAGAGAGAAAGAGAAGAATTAGGATGGGACTGGCACTGACCTGAGAAGGAGTTGTGAAAGAGCAAAGGAACCCACACCCTGTGAAGCCACCTAACCAACAGGGAGATCAGCCAAGCTTCTCAAGGACTCATAGAAAAGTAAAATATCTGGACCGAGGAGGGCCACACAATCCTCAGTCTCACCACCCTTAGACACTGCTGCCTGAGATGCTCAGGTGGGGACTTGCCAGGGAGTCTCCAGTTAGGGCTATGAAGAGGATGAAGGTTGGTATTTTGGAGGCAGCCTGAGGGGCTAGAGAGTGGTGTGCTATGGGCAGGTGAGTGGAGTGCCACATCTTAGGGAAACTGGGAGGAGGTCTGAGCCTACAGGAGAAGTAAGCACATTTTTGATTACGTGAGTGGAGGACCACCAGAGGAATATCTTTCCCTGTGCACACCCAGATTCTCAGAGGACATGGCACACCTGGCACAGCTTATGGGTGCCCAGGTACCCCTCACAAGCGCTAAGGGTGATGGAACATCTCTTGTCCAGTCTAAGGTGGCCAAGCCACACTTGTGTAGGCTAACAGCAATGGGGTCCTAAGTGTAATGTGGTGTCTTTTGCATGGTCCACAGGCAGCAGGTGGAAAGCGGAGTAGTCACCTCAGACCCAGAAGTGACCAGGGCATGCCACCATTTGGGGTCCATGAACTGAGGCCCCCGCTTCTTCAGAGCATGGCACGTGGGAGGGCACTGCCATTGACCACCCTCAGGTTCCTGAGGATAGACACATCCTGCTGCTGCCGCTGAAAAAGTAGAAGGAGAAATACAGAATGTCTCCAGAAAATAAAACAAAAGAGGACAGCATTACAAAACCCATTACAAAACCCATTCTAAAAGCAATACTGAAAGCACTCTTCTCAATAAAAACAGAAAGTAAAACGAAATAGGATGAAGGAAAACACAATTGGAAAAGAGTCACTTAAATAAGACTATAGAGAGATTAAAAAAATCTTTTGTAAAAGTAATGATACAGTCAAGAGGCAGCAAAAGGACAAACATGAAGTAGACTTTAACACCCGACTCATGTCAATGAAGAGAACCTCCAGACCCAAACTCAATAAGCCAACAGAGATCCTAAAGAACACAATGGAAAAATTAGCCTTCATTGACATTTTAAAGACAATGCATTAATAAATAAGTTTGTGCATTCTTGTTAAGTGCACGTGAAACATCCTCAAGGATTGACCACATATTGGGGCACAAAATTAATTTAAGAATGTAGAAATTAGTTTAAGTATCTTCTCTAAAAAATGGTGTGAAACTAGAAATATACCAGAGGAAAAGAAATGAGAAAAATCTGACTATATAGAGGTGAAAAAATATGCTACTAAAAAACTAATGGATGGGCCAATGGGAAAATCCAAAGGGAAGGTTAAATATCCCTCAAGAGAAATTATAATGAAAACACAGCCTTTGAAATTCCATGGGATGCTGTAGAAGGAAGTTCATGGTGATACAGGCATCCGTCAAAAGGAAAAAAATATCTCAAGTAAACAGGTTAAACTCAACACCTAAAAAACTAGAAAAAGATGTGAAAATAAAAAACTAAAGTCGGCAGAGGGAAGGAAGTCATAAAAACCTTAGAGGCACTCAATGGAATAAAGGGATTGGTCGAGAGAACAAAATAGGGAATCAGTAAAATAAGGATTCAAAAAAATAGAATAAATCAATAAAAAACCAGGAGCTGGGTCTTTGGAAGGGTACACAAAATTGACAAGCTTCTGGCCAGAATCACTAAGTAGAGGGGAGCAAGAACTCAAGTCCTCAACATAAGAAATGAAAAACAGGAAGTCATGACAGATCCTAAAGAAAACTACAACAAAAACAACAAAAACCTGACTACGAACAATTATTTACCCACATATTTGACAACCTAGAAGAAATGGACAATTTTCTAGAGCTATACAGCCTGCCAAAACTAAATCAAGAAGAACTGGATCAACAGAACAAACTGAACACAAGAAGTGAAGTTGAATGTGTCACAAAAACACTCCCCAGAAACAAATGTCCAGGACCACATGGCTTCACACGCAAATTCTACCAAACATCCAAAGGAGAATGTATACCCACCCTTTTTAAATTTTTCCAAAAGATGGAGGAAGAAGGAACACTCCCAAAAACATTCTGTGAAGCCACAATCACCCTAATAGCAAACCCAGAAAAAGATACTACCAATAAAGGAAAGTATAGGCCAATACCTTTGATGAATATAGGTACCCAAAGTTCCTACAAAATTTTGGCCAACCAAATCCAGCAATATATTTAAAAAAAACACATACACCATGACCAAGGGGGATGCATCCCAAGTTCACAAGCAGGGTTCAACCTATGCAAATCAATTAATGTCATACACCACATTAACAAAAGATACGTCAAAACCCACATGATCACCTCGGTAGATGCACAAAAAGCAATGGACAAAGTCCAACATCCACTCATGATAAATACTCTTACCAAATTGGGTAGAGAGGGAACATTGCATAATAAAAGGATTTATGACAGATCCACCACCAATATGATACTCAATAGAGAAAAGCTGAAAGCCTTTGCACAAAACTCTGGAATACGACACGGGTGCCCACTCTCACCACTTTTACTCAACATAATATTGGAAGGGAGTTCCCATCCTGGCTTAGAATTGAATGAATCAGACTAGCATCCATGAGGATGCAGGTTTGATCCCTGGCCTCACTCAGTGTGCTAAGGATCCAGCATTGGCATGAGCTGTGGTGTAGGTTGCAGACATGGTTCAGATCCTGCAATGCTATGGCTGTGGTATAGGTCAACATCTGCAGATGTGATTTAACTGCAGGCCTGGTAACCATGGGTGTGCCCCTAGAAAATGCCAAAAAAGAAAAAGCATTGGAAATCCTAGCCATCACCATCTGATTAAAAAAAAAAAGAAAAGAAAAGAGGAAGAAAAGAGAAAAAATTACTGCCCATGCAGATGTCATGATAAAATACAATGTATAGAAAACTTAAAGATGCCATGCAAAAACTACTGGGTGTTCAAAGTGTTCAATGAATTCAGCAAAGAAGCAGGATACAACATTAACAATCAGAAACGGGTTGCATTTCCACAGGCAAACCATGAAATTTTACAGAAGGAATGTAAAATACAATAGCTTTTTGAATCTCATGCCCCAAAATAAATCCCTGCGAATTAACCTGACCAAGGAGGTGAAAGACTTATAGGCTGAGAACTATAAAACATAACTTAAGTAAATTAAAGTGGAATCAAAGAAATGAAAAGATATTCCATGCTTCTAGAGCGCAAGACTCAGTATCATTAAAATGGCCACACCACCAAAAGCAGTCGACAAATTCAATGTAAACCCTATCAAATGACCTGTGCCATTTTTCACAGAACGCAAATCACAATCCCAACATTTACATGGAACATAAAGTACACAGAACTGCCAAAGCAATGCTCAAGTAAAAAAAAAAAAAAAAAACAGGAGGAATACCTCTCCCAGACTTCAAGTAACATTACTAAGCTACAGGAATCAAGATAGTTTGATGCTGGTTCAAAAACATACGTACAGATGAAAGGAAGAGAGCAGATGATGCAGAAATAAATCAAAACACCTCTGGTCAATTGATTTTTGACAAAGGAGGCAAGAATACAAATTGGGAAAATGAGGATCTTTTCAGCAACTGGTCCTTTGAAAACTGTTTAGTTGCATGTAAATAAATGAACCTAGAACACAGACTCACACCATGCACAGGATTAAACTCAAACTGGCTTAAAGACTTAAACCTGCATCAGACATCCACTGTATTACTGCATTCCTAGATCAGTCTCACAAGATGATGAAATAAATGCAGTAAATAAATAAACACAATAGGACCAAGTCAAAATTACAAGCTTTTTTTTTTTTTTTAACAGCTAAGGAAACAATGAAAAAAGCAAAAAGAGAATTATGAAATATGAGGAAATAATTTCAAAAATACAACAACCAATTGAACAATTGGCAGAAGAACTGGAGAGACATTTCTCCAAAGATAATAATAGGCCCATGAAAAATAATAGGCTCAGCTTCACTAATTATCAAAGAATGCAAATCAAAACTAAAATGGACATAGGGAGGGAGGCAAAATGGCAGAAGTGTAGGGGGACATTCTCACCCTCTCCCACAAACACACACACACAAAAATCTACAGGGTAAATGACTCACACAGAACAGCAACCAATCGCTGGCAGAAGAACCTGAACTCTAATAATGGCAAGAATCTCGTGACATTAATTGATGAAGCAAGAGGTAAGAGGAGAGTGAGAGAAGGTGATTCCAAGCTGGACCAGCACTCCTGAAAGGGGACTGTGAAGGAGAAAGTGTTCCCACACCCTGGAAAGTCACCTACTCGACTGAAAGATCAACCAAACCAGAGGAGTCTCCAGATGCAGAAAAGAGTGTAGCACTAACTCAGAGTTCTGAAAAGCAGAGTGAGAACGGAACAGATCATCTGAACTACAGGCACAGTCACCAAAATTTGAGATGCCTGGGGAGGGCTGGGCACTAAGACCTTGGCTCTGAAGGTTAGTCGCTGTGAAAGGGCTGTGGGGGCAGGGTGGAGTGTAGACTGCTTTGGAGATCTAGAAACCACTCTGTCAAATTTGATGGTCAGAGACTGCCTCGGAGAGTAGAAAACAGAGCATCACAGGGGGAGAGAGCAATACGCTAAAGGTGGGGAAGTGGAAAACCACATCAAATGGAACCTGGGAGAAGAGCTAAGTCTGCATCAGTGTTGAGCAGGGGAGAGAAGAAGGGTTGGGCCCCCATAGAATACTCCCCATGCCACAGCAAGCTTACTGGTCCTCTAACTATCAGAAAGCTGGGTTTCCAATTTCATCCCCCCCACTCACAACTCCTTATGCACACACAGGACCTGGGGCTGCCTGCCATCCAGGAGGATTGGCCTCAACAATTGCTGAAAGCCTAATGCCACAGGGGCTGTCCCTGCCATGGCCTGCTTGCCCTTTGGTGGGTCTACCCCCATGGAGCAGGAACAAACACAGCCAGCACCTGGGAAAAGGCCTGAGCCCAGAAAAACTAGAACAAGCTTGGCAAGGCCATGAAAAGATCTGCTGAATTCTCAGAAAGACCTCCCAAGTTGGGCTACCCTGGGGAAGAGACTCTTGGGTTCACAGCAGCCAAGTAGCCACTCCAGCCCTTGGGGGGTGCCGCACTCCCATGGAATAGCTTCCCAGCACTACCAGCCTCCTGCAGGTGCCCCTGCAGCTCAGAAAATGCTAGAACAAGTTGGCCAGGCTGTGAAAAGCTCTGCCTAATTCTTGGACAGTCCTTCCAACTTGGGCTGCCCTGGGGAAGAGCCTCGTGGGTTCACAGTGGCCCAGCTAGCTGCTCCAGCCCTTGGAGGGTGCTCCTCTCCAAAAGAACATCTGCCCAGCTGCAAGATTCCCCACAGCTCAGAAAAGCTAGAACAAGATTGGCTGGACCATGAAAAGATCTGCCTACTTTCTCAGACAGTGCTTCCGAGTCAGGCTGCCCTGGGGAAGAGCTTCTTCAGTTCTCAGTGACCCAGAGAGCTGATGCAGCCCTTGGGGGGTGTTGCACTCCTGCAGAACAGCTGCCCAGCACCACCAGCACCCTGCAAGAGCCCCACAGCCCAAAAACACCAGAGAAAGCTCTGCCTGGCCGAGTGAAATCTGCTCCCACCGTGGTGTGGACCTCCCAGTCCTGTCTGCACTCAGGAAGTCCTCATTTGCTTCAGAGAGACCCTGTTAGCCCCACCAACACTGCAGAAAAGCCACATTGCCTCAAAGAAGACTGGCCAACAATGCCAGCCCTCAGGAAACATTCCATGGCAGTGACAAGGCAAACACTGACTGGCCACGGAGAGTACAACTCCACCAGGAAAAAAAACAACAAGCAAGATGAGAAGCTGAGAAATCAACCCTAGGGAAACCCACAGGAGAACTCACCTAAAGCAGTCAACAAGGAAACAAGCCTCTGCAGCATGACAGACCTGGAGTTCGAAAGAGAAATAGTGAAAATACTGAAGGAAATAAGAGAAGATAGGAACAGTAATGCAGACACCCTCAGAAAGAAACTAGAAAATATAAGGAGGAACCAAGAATACCTAGAAAACTCATTTGCAGAGATGCAAACTGAACTAAGGGCAGTAAAAACCAGAAGGAATAATGCAGAAGAACGAATCAGTGATGTGTAAGATAGAATAATGGACATCACCCAATCAGGACAGCAGACAGAAAACCAAATGAAAAAACAGGAAAGCAATATAAGACGCCTATGAGATTATATAAAGCAGGCCAATCTACACATAATAGGAATTGCTCAAGGAGAAGAAAAAGATAACGAAGTGGAAAATATATTTGAAGAAATTAACTATCCAGCAAGAATATCATTTAAAATAGAAGGGGAAATAATTTTTTCTTCCAACAAACAAAAGTTAAAAGAATACAGCAGTACAAAACCCAGGCTACAAGAAATACTGAAAGGGCTTCTCTAAACCAAAAAGAAAGGAAGGAAAGAAAGGGAGAAAAAAGAAAAAAAAGAGGAGGAAGAACTAGGATGGAGGAAACCACAACCAGAGAGAAGTCACTCAAATAAGCCACCATACAGATTTAATCATGAACAAGATTAAAACATAACAATATTAAAAAGCAAAAATAAAAAGATTCATCAAAATCAGAAAATGTGGGCAAGGGATGTGAGGAAATAAAGAGACCCTTTGTTTCTCTTCTTAATTTTTTATGGTAATGAAGTGTTTGAACTAACAGGACCATCAGGCTAAAGCACACAATTATAGGAAGGGGTTAGCATACTTGAAAAAAAAAACAGGGCAACCACAAGCCAAAACCAAACAGTGCATTCCCAAAAAATGAAAAAAAAAAAAAACACTCAAGCAGATAATAACTGGAGACCATCCAACCAAAAGAGAAAGGAAGAATGGAGAACCGTATAATCAACTGAACATGAGGTTTAAAAAGGCAATAAATTACCATCTATCAATTATCACCTTAAATGTCAATGGACTGAATGCCCCAATCAAAAGTCACAGAGTGGCTGAGTGGATTAAAAGGCAAAAACATTCAATAGGCTGCCTACAAGAAACTCACCTTAGGACAAAGGATACATACAGATTGGAAGTGAAATGGTGGGGGAAAATATCTCACGCCAATACACATGACAGAAAAGCAGGAGTTGCAACACTCATATCAGACCAAATAGACTTTAAAACAAAAGATATAAAGAAAGACAAAGAAGGACACTACGTAATGATTAAGGGATCCACCCAATGAGAGGATGTTACTATCATCAACATATATGTCCCAAATATAGGAGCACCCAGATACACACAACAAATATTAACAGACATAAAGGAGATATTGATGGGAATACAATCATAGTAGGAGAGCTTAACACCCCCTTCTCATCAATGGACAGATCCTCTAGACAGAAAACCAATAAAGAACAGAGATCCTAAAGGAAACAATAGAAAAATTGGACTTAATTGATATCTTCAGGACACTACATCCAAAAAAATCAGAGTACACATTCTTCTCAAGTTCACAGGGAACATTCTCAAGAATCGACCACATATTGGGACACAAAGCTAACCTCAACAAATTTAGGAGCATGGAAATTATTCCAAGTAACTTCTCTGACCAAATTGCCATGAAATTAGAAATCAACCATGGGAAGAGGAAAGAGAAAAAACCTACTACATTGAGACTAAACAACATGCTACTAAAAAACCAATGGGTCAATGAGGAAATCAAGAAGGAAATTAAAAAAATACCTTGAGACAAATGATAATGAAGAAAGACACATCCTCTCAAAATCTATGGGATGCTGCAAAAGCAGGGCTCAGAGGGAAATTTATAGCAATACAGGCCTTTCTCAAAAAAGAAGAAAGAGCCCAATTTAACAACTTAACCCTCCACCTAAACGAGTTAGAAAAAGAACAAAAAAACTGAAGTCAGCAGGAGGAAGGAAAGTATACAGATCCAAGAGGAATCAATAAAATCGAGATTCAAAAAAAATAGAGAAAATCAATAAAACCAAGAGCTGGTTCTTTGAAAAGGTAAGAAAAATTGACAAACCCCTGGCCAGTCTCACTAAAAAGAGGAGAGAAAGAATCCAAATAATCAAAATTAGAAATGAAAAAGGAGAAATCACAACAGATACAGCAGAAATACGAAAACCATAAGAGAATACTCTGAACAACTACATGTCAACAAAGTTGACAATCTGGAAGAAATTGAGAACTGTCTAGAATCTTACAGCCTGCCATAATTGAATCAAGGAAAACAGACCAACTGAACAGACCCATCACTAGAAATGAAATTGAAGATGTCATAAAAACACTCCCTAAAAATTGCCAAAGACTAGATGGGTTCACAGGTGAATTCAGCCAAATACATAAAGGGGATCTGGTGCCCATACTCTTTAAACTCTTTCAAAAGGTTGAAGAAGAAGGAATACTCCCAAAGACATTCTATGATGCCACCATCACCCTAACTCCAGAACCAGACAAAGATACCACTGAAAAACAAAACTATCAGCCAATATCTTGGAAGAATATTGATGCAAAAATTCTCAACAAAAGCTGAGCCAACCGAATCCAACAACATATCAAAAAAATCATACACCATGCCAGGTAGGCTTCATCCCAGGTTCACAAGGATGATTCCACATAAACAAATGAATTAACGTCATACACCACATTAACAAAATCAAAAATCATATGATCATCTCAATGGATACAGAAAAAGCATTTGAAAAAGTCCAACATCCCTTCATGATCAAGGCCCTCACCAAAGTCTGTAGAGAGGGAACATTTCTGAACATGATCAAAACCATTTAGGACAAACCCACAGCAAATATCATACACAAGGGGGGGAAAACTGAAAGCCTTCTCATTCAAATCTGGAACAAGACAGGGATCCCCTCTCTCACCACTGCTATTCAACATAGTGCAGGAAGTCCTAGCCACAGCAATTAGACAAACAGAAGACAAAAAAGCATCCACATGGGAAGAGAAGAGATAAAACTGTCACTGTATGCAGATGATATGAGCCTATGCATAGAAAACCCTAAGGACTCAAAACAAAAATTACTTGAACTGATTAATAAATTCAGCAAAGTAGCAGGCTATAAGATGAATATTCAGAAGTCAGCTGCATTTTTCTATACCAGCAATGAAATATTAGAAAAAGAATACCAAAATGCAGTACCTTTTCAAATTGCACCTCACAAAAACAAATACCTCGAAATACACCTAACCAAGGAGGTAAAGGATTATATGCTGAGAACTATAAAACTTTAATCAAAAAAATCAAAGAAGATGTATGGAAACGGAAGGTAATCCATGTTCATAGAATGGAAAAAACAATATGGTAAAAATGGCCATGTTACACAAACCAATCTACAGATTCAATGCAATCCCTAGCAGATTAAACATGACATTTTTCGCAGAACTAGAACAAACCATCAAAACGTTTATATGGATCCACAAAAGACACAGAATTGCCAAAACAGTCCTGAGAAACAATACCCTAGCAGGAGGCATAACTCTTCCAGACTTCAAGCAATATTGCAAAGCCACAGTCATCAAAATAGTGTGGTATTAGTATCAAAACAGACGGACAGACACATGGAACAGAATAGAGAACCTGGAAATAAACCCTGACACCTATGGGCAATTCATCTTTGACAAGGGAGACAAGAACATCAAATGGGAAAAAGAAAGTCTATTCAGCAAGCATTGCTGGCAAAGCTGGACAGCTGCATGCAAATCAGTGAAACGAGAACACACCCTCACACCATGCACCAAAATAAACTCCAAAATGGCTGACAGACTAAAATAGAAGAGAGGACACCATCAAATTCCTAGAAGAAAAACACTCTCTGACATCAACCTCATGAATATTTTCTCAGCTCATTCTCCCAAGGCAACAGAAATAAGAGCAGAATTAACCCAAAGGGCCCTAACCAAACTCTTTGTTTACTTCTTTATTGGCTGCTCCATGGGTTTAGAGTACAGGAAAAGTGATTTTACTCTCACCCTGAAACTTCCTGAGCCTGGTACTGAAATGAGGATCTTTACACCAGTTACTGTCTCATCACTCTCCTGGCCTCCTCTTTTCACCTTGCTGAGTTACCTCTTCGTTTGTAGAATCCCCTTCCCATCCACAGTCTCTCTGCAAGTTAAACTGTACACATCTGGATAAATATAACTAAAGACAGAACCTATATGGAAGATGGCGGAATAGAAGGACTGGTGTTCAACTTATCTCCTAAAAACAACAAAGTTCACAACTAAAGACTGAGCATTCTTCACCCAAATGGGCTGGAAACCTTAAAAAAGACGTCCTACTCCAGAAGAAAAAGAGGAGGCCACATCAAGAGGTAGGAGGGGCAATTTCATGATATAAACAACCCCATACCTCCCGGGGGGGGGTGGAAGCTCCACAGACTGGAAACTAACCGGCCCACAGAGACTCACCTACAGGAGAGAGAGTTCTGAGCCCCACATCAAACTCTGCCATGTGGGGATCTGGCACGGGGAGAAAGAGCCCCTGGAGTATCTGGCATTGAAGGCCAGTGGGGCTTGTGTGCAGGAGCTCCACAGAACTGCGGGAAGCAGAGACCCCATTCTTCAAAGGCGCACACAAACTTCCACATGCACTGGGTCCCAGGGCAAAGCAGGGTCTCCATGGGAGTCTGGGTCAACATTGACCACAGTCCTTGGAGGACATCCTGGGAAATCAGGGGTGAACGTGGCTTATTGTGAGGGAAGGACATTGAAAGCAAAGCTCTTGGGAATATTCAGCAGCCACACGTTTCTCTGGAGGTGGCCATTTGGGGAAAATGCCAGGCCCCACCAGTCAGTCAGCTGCTGAGAGGCCCCAGGACAAACAACAACGCAGGTGGGATCACAGCCCTGCCCCTCAGTAAACAGCCTACCTAAAGACCCCTCAGGCACACAGCTGCCTCTAATCCCATCCAGAGACTAAGCCCCACCCACCAGAGGGGTTAGAATCGGCTCCACCTACCAGGGGGCAGGCATCAGCCCCTTCAATCAGAAAGCCTACAGCAAGCACCCAAACTGACTCCAGCCACAGGGGGGCAGACATAGAAGTAAGAGAGGCTACAACTCTGTTATCTGTAAGAAGGTCACCACACCAAAAACCTATAAACATGAAAAGACAGAGAACTATAACTCAGATGAGGGAGAAAGGGAAAACCCCATAAAATCAGCTAGGCCATGAGGAGTATCTCAGCCTCCAGGAAAAAGACTTTATAGAGTGTTGATGCTGGAGATGATGCAAGACATTGGAAATAAACTGGAGGTCAAGATGGATAACTTACAGGAACCACTGCCCAAAGAGATGCAAGATATAAATCTTAAACAAGAAGAGATGCAAAATACAACGCCTGAAATAAAAAATTCACTCGAAGCAGCTAACAGCAGAATCCTGGAGGCCGAAGAATGAATAAGAGAGGTGGAGGACAGATCATTGGAAATTACGGATGTAGAACAGAAAAGAGAAAAAAGATTGAAAACAAACGAAGAGAGTCTCAGAGAACTCTGGGACAACATTAGAGGCACCAACATCCCTATTAGAGGGGTGCCAGAAGGAGAAGAGAGAGAGAAGGCGACAGAAAAAAATATTCCAAGAGATAATAGCCAAAACCTCCGCTAACATGGGGAAGGAATCGCTCACTCAAATCCAGGAAGCACAACGAGTACTATATAAAATAAACACAAGGAGGCACACCCCAAGACACATATCAATCAAACTGACCCAAATTAAAGACAAAGAGAAAATCTTGACAGCAGCTAGGGAAAAGAAACAAATAACATACAGGGAAACCCAACAAGGGTATCGGCAGAGTTTTCAACAGAAACTCTGCAGGCCCAGAAGGGAGTGGCACGATAGACTTAACATGATGAAAGGAAAAATCCTCCAACCAAGATTCCTCTACCCATCAAGGCTCTCGCTCAGATTTGAAGAAGATAGCAAAACCTTCACAGATAAGCCAAAGCTGAGAGAATTCAGGGACACGAAACCAGCCTTACAACAAACACTAGAGGAAATTCTATAGGCGGAAAAGAACAAGAGAAGATGGGAAGAAAAAAGAGCAGCAAAAACAAATCCATAGTGATAAATAAAAAGGCAATAAGAACATACATATCAATAATCACCTGTAATGTGAATGGACTAAATCCCCCAGCCAAAAGACGTAGACAGGCTGAATGGATACAAAAACAAGACCCGTACATATGCTGTCTTCAAGAGACCCATAGGGACACATACAAATTGAAAGGGAGAGGATGGAAGAAACTATTTCATGCAAACAGGGATCAACAGAAAGCTGGAGGAGCAAGACTGATATCAGACTTTAAAATGAAGAATACTTTCAGGGACAAAGAAGGCCAATTACATAATGACCAAAGGATCAATCCATGAAGATGATATAACAATTTTAAATATCTATGCACCCAACGCAGGTTCACCACTATATATAAGGCAACTGCTAACAACCATAAAAGGATAAACGCTCAATAACACAATCATCGTGGGGGACTTGAACACCCCACATACAGCAATGCACAGATCAACCAGACAGAAAATCAATAAGGAAACACAAGTCCTGAATGATGCATTAAACCAGATGGACTTAAGGATATTTATAGGACATTTTATCCAAAAGCAACGGAATACACATTCTTCTCAAGTGCACATGGAACAGTCTCTAACATGGATCACATCCTGGGCTACAAATCCAACCTCGGTAACTTCAAGAAAATCGAAATCACATCAAGCATCCTTTCCGACAACAACGCTATACGGCCGGAAATCAACAACAAGCAAAAAACTGCAAAAAACGAAAACACATGGAGGCGAAACAACATGCTACTCAACAAGCAATGGATCACTGAAGCAATCGAAGAGGAAATTAAAAATTACCTGGCAGCAAATGACAACAAGATACAACACTCCAAAACCCTTGGGATGCAGCAAAAGCCGTTCTAAGAGGAAAGTTTATATCCAAACAAGCCCACCTCAGGAAACAAGAAAAAGCTCAAATAAACAAGATAGCTCTACATCTGAAGCAGCTAGAGCAAGAAGAACAGACAAGACCTAAAGTTAGTAGAGGGAAGGAAATCATAAAGAGCAGAGCAGAAATCAATGACATAGAAACAAAGAAACCCATCGAAAAGACGAATGAAACGAAAAGCTGGCTCTTTGAAAAGATCAACAAAATTGATAAACCCCTAGCCAGACTTATCAAGCAAAAAAAAAAGAGAGGACTCAAATCAATCAAATTAGAAATGAAAACGGAGAAGTAACACGGACATCACAGAAATACAAAGGATCCTAAGAGACTACTATCTGCAACTATATGCCAATAAAATGGAAAAACTAGAAGAAATGGGAAAATTCTTACATAAGTACGATCTTCCAAGACTAAACCAAGATGAAGTAGAAAAGACAATTGGACCAATCGCAAGAACTGAAATTGAAACGGTGATTTAAAAACTTCCAACCAACCAAAGTCCAGGGCCAGATGGCTTCACAGACGAATTCTATCAAACATTTAGAGAAGAGCTAACACCTCTCCTTCTGAATCTATTTCCAAAAATTCCAGAAGAAGGGATACTCCCAAACTCATTCTATCAGGCCACTATCACCCTGATACCACAACCAGACAAAGACACCACAAAAAAGACAACTACACGCCAATTTCACTGATGAACATCAATGCAAAAATCCTCCACAACATACTAGCAAGCCGCATCCAACAATACATTCAAAGGATTGGACATCATGATCAATAATCATGATCATGCATCCCTGGGATAAATCCCTGGGATTTATCCCAGGGATGCAAGGGCTCCTCAATATCCTCAAATCCATCAGGTGATACACCACATTCACAAACGGAAGAAGAAAAACCATATGATCCTCCCAATAGATGTCGAAATAAAGCCTTTGACAAAATCCAACACCCATTTCTGATAAAAAAAAAACCCTTCAGAAAGTGGGCATAACAGGAACCTACCTCAACATGATAAAGGCCATATATGACAAACCCACAGCAAACATCATTCTCAATGGCGAAAAGCTGAAAGAATTCCCGTGGAGATCAGGAACAAGACAAGGATGTCCACTCTCGCCACTACTCTTCAACATTGTTCAGGAAGGCCTAGCCACAGCCATCAGAGAAGTAAAAGAAATAAAAGGAATCCAAATTGGAAAGGAAGAAGTGGAACTATCCCTATTTGCAGATGACATGATACTATACCTAGAGAATCCTCAAGACTCTACCAGAAAACTGTTAGAGCTCATCCACCAAATTGGCAAAGTCGCAGGATACAAAATCAATACACAGAAATCAATGGCATTTCTATACACTAACAATGAAAGAGCAGAAAGAGCAATTAAGGAAGCAATCCCGTTTACCATTGTATCCAAAAAAAAAAACAAAAAAAACCTAGGAGTAAACCTACCTAAAGGGACAAAAGACCTGTACTCTGAAAACTATAAGCCACTGATGAAAGAAATCAAAGATGACACCAATAGATGGAAAGATATACCATGCTCGTGGATTGGAAGTGTTAATATTATCAAAATCACCATACTACCTAAGGGAATCTACAGATTCAATGCAATCCCTATCAAATCACCAAGGAGTGTTTTCACAGAACTCGACCAAAATGTTTTAAAGTTTCTTTGGAAGCACAAAAGACCCACACTAGCCAAAGACATCCTGAAAAAGTAAAATGGAGCTGGAGGAATCAGGATCCGGGACTTCAGACTCTACTACAAAGCAGCAATCATCAAAACCGCATAGTACTGTCACAAAGACAGAAATAGAGATCACTGGAACAGGGGAGAAAGCCCAGAGGTAAACCCACACTCCTACAGCCAACTCATCTATGACAAAGGAGGCAAGAATATACAATGGAGAAAGGACAGCTGGTTCCGTAAGTGGTGCTGGGAAAACTGGACAGCCACATGGAAAAGGATGAAATGAGAACACTCCCTAACACCATACACAAAAATGAACTCCACATGGATGAAAGATGCAGATATAAGACCAGACACTATCAGACTCCTGGAGGAAAACATAGGCCAAACACTCTGATATAAACGGTAGCAACATCTTCTCGGATCCACCTCTCACAGTATTGACAACACAAACAAAAAGGTACAAATGGGACCTAATCAAACTTCAACGCTTCTGCACAGCAAAGGAAACCCTAAACAAAACAAAAAAGACAACCCACAGAATGGGAGAAAATCTTTGGAAGTGAAGGGACTGACAAGGCATTCATGCCCAAAATTTATAAACACCTTCTGCAGCTCCACACCCACAAAACAAACAACCCCATCGAAAAACGGGAAGAAGATCTAAACAGACAGTTCTCCAAAGAAGACATACAGATGGCCAAGAAACACATGAAAGGATGTTCAACATCACTCATTATTAGAGAGATGCAAATCGAAACCTCTCTGAGGTACCACCTTACACCAGCCAGAATGCCCATCATCCAAAATCTACAAACAATCAGTGCTGGAGAGGGTGTGGTGAAAAAGGAACCCTAGTACACTGTTGGTGGGATTGTCAATTGGTGCAACCATTGTGGGAAGCAGTATGGAGAGTGCTCAGAAAACTAAACACAGAACTCCCATTGGATCCAGCAATCCCACTCCTGGGCATCTACCCAAAAAAGCCGTGACTCGCAAAGACATATGCACTCCAATGTTCATTGCAGCACTATTTTCAATAGCCAAGACATGGAAACAACCTAAATGTCCATCAACAGAGAAGTGGATCAAGAAGATGTGGTACATATACACAATGGAATATTACTCAGCCTTTAAAAGGAGCAAAACACTGGCATTTTTTTTGCAACATGGATGGACCTAGAAACGATCATGCTAAGTGAAGTCAGCCATACAATGAGACACCAACAACAAATGCTTTCACTGATCTGTGGAATCTGAAAAAAGGATAGACTGAACTTCTCTGCAGAAGAGATGCTGACTCACAGACATTGAAAAAAATTGTGGTCTCTGGAGGAGACAGTTTGGTGGGTGGTGGGAGGTGCTTGGGCGTTGGGATGGAAATCCTGTGGATTCAGATTGTTATGATCATTATACAACTACAGATGTGATAAATTCCTTTGAGAAATATATGTGTGTGTGTATGTGTACACACATATATATGATTAAAGACAATATTACCATCCAATTTAGGAGAGCATCTCATGACTAAGAGGAAGGAAACCACTGTGCATCAATGCTAAATAGTAAAGAGATGCAAAGCCCAAACTAAATCTCATTCGTTATACAGGTAAGTTCATACAACATATTATAGGCATCTTTTCAAGATAAAACTTTGCACTCTCTCCTATGGTTGTGATTCAAGGTACAGTTTGCAATTTGGAGCTCAGAGACACCTGAATTAGGCTCTCTTCCCCTGATAGCCACAAAGGTGACTTCTTTCATATATGATCCAGCCATTCTAGCACCCCAAAATTCTCAGCCACAGTTTAATGAGACATTTTAAATTCTTAACATGAACTCCTATTTTTTTCACATATACATACTATTTTATCAGCCAATCCCCCCAAAATCTGCATGTGTAAATCTAAGGGGATGTCCTGTGAAGAAAGTAGACACTAACATTCTCCAAAAAAAAAAAAAAAAAAATCAGAAGAAATCACTGTCAAATTTCATGAAACTACATTTCGTGGAGTGTCTATCTTCATGAAATGTTTACTGAAAGGAAAATTCACGACCATTTGTTAATACAAAGCATTCTGACTTAAGAACTGCATTACACTAAGACATAGTGCCAAACCAGACACTCTTTCTAGTTGTGAAAATATTCCGTCCTTAAATGTGATAAATATGGAAAGCATCATGTATTTTTGACACATATTAAATATTTACCAAAGCTGGAATGGGAAACCACTCACAACATTTTTGTAACACTTCTTTCAGCCATGAAGCCACAGAAATTCTTACCAAACATGAGGTCTCTTTGTGCAAAGGAGCAGCTTGTTATCCCATATTAAGACCACTTCATAAAATCTAGGTCCTATTTTATGTTGCTACTCCTATGTTTCTGGACTCCTACACAATAATGTTCAGAAAACCAGATCAATGCACCCAAACTGCTGAGGCCCTTATATTTTCCAAATAAGAACCAACTGTCTGGAATAATGATGGCGGCCCTGACTACCTTTTGGCTTTGTTATATCACTCCACACCATACCTTGGCAAATTCTCACCCTCTCCACCTACCCCTCCATGACCCTATCTTGGAACATTCTCACCCTTTCCTCATATGCATCTTTTATAGCCTGAGGCTAAGCCTGACACTGGTTACCTCAGCCACAAGCCCCTAGGAATCCTGCAACCCCATAATGCCAGGAAGGCCTAGCTTTCTCACACAACCCCTGGCCATTTTCTGGTCACAAAACCTATGGGAAACCTCAATGCTCCTGACTCTATGCCCTTGTTATTTCCTCACCAAAAATTTCCTCCGCCTATTTCCTGCTCTAACCAAAGAAAAAAAGAAGATTACTATTCCATGTAATCTTGGATTATATCCTTTGGCTCTTTCAAGAATGGCAAGTTTCCTCTTACACACATATAAGTCGTTTTTCTTATAAACTCTCTTGTTATGACTTATCTCCTACTTGTTGGATTTCCTTAATGGTAGCCCCCCTACATAAATGCAAAATCGCTACTTCATGAATACTTAGCATATATTGATAGGCATAACAACAAGAATCATATTTGCTGTGCTAATGTGACTATGAAAATGTGAGGTTCCCAGCAGCGTGGAGACAGACCACCATTGCCCCCATATATGGCTGTTCAACTTGGAGATCTGCTATGGACATCCTCTCCCAGAATTGGATGCTCAGTTTGAGCAGCAAGAACCAACGGACTGAGGAAAACACCTGGAGGCATATGTTAACTTCTATAGTGATGAACTGCTCTCTGTCATGAGACTTGACTCCCTACTTCTCCCTTGACCTTCCCTTCCTCTTTCTTCATTGTTCTCATCAAAGTACCTGCCATGAACTTCCACCACAGATTCCTGCCACAGATACATTATAAGCCTAGCCCCTCCTCACAGTCAAGGCTGGTGCCTTCCTGAGCCATTAATAAATCTCTCCTGTTTATCAAATGCCCTTGCCCACTCCTCCCTCAGCAAACTTCACATATGGTGCTAAACCCCAAGCGGGCATGATATGAGAATGGGAATCAGATCAGTTCCCCAAACTCCTGGGTTTGAAAGCCAGAGAGCAGCAGGCAGGGGCAGCTCTTCCTGGCTTAACCTCTGGAACCCACCCAGGTTTGGGCCCCTGATCCAGGCACCTCTGCACCAGTCCTTTCCTGCTCAGCCAGGCAGGAACCCCTAAGGGGAAGTCCACCTTTCCATGACTGACTCTGCATCCAGCACTTGCCTTCTTATACTTGGGTGAGAAAATGTCACTTTTCTGGGTCTCCTGTCAGCATGGCTCTTGGGCCCCAGTTCCTCTGGCACATCAGAGTACAACCTTCTGCAACAAAGCATCACACTAGGTCTGTAGAATGCATAGACACTTGGCCCCATCCCTCTCATCTGGGGACACCCACATCAGTGCAAAACCTCTCTCTCTGTCCCTCAGCATCCACTATCCAGACTTTAGAGACACTCAGCCTAAGAAGTGGCACTCGCTAAGATGGCCCCTTCCTTAGCCCACATCCCCTCTTAGTCCTCATCATGGTGAAGAAGCCCTCCACTCCTCCACAGAACACACCTCTTGGCTGCCTCTTATGGAATTTAGGTATTCCTAAGAGGAAATGTTAGGTCCAAGTATCTTTACTTCTTCTGTAACTCCGTGTGCACAGGATAAACATTAGCTAATGGCTCTCAATGCTCCCAAAATGCCACTTTCAATTTTTTTCTATAGTGATGTTGTATTTGTTTTTCCATTATAGCTGGTCCACCGTGTTCTGTTCACGTTCTGCTTCATCACTGTACAGCGTGGTGAGCCCCTTCCACATACATGTATGCATTCTTTTTTCTCCCTTTATCATGCTCCACCCTGAGGGACCAGACAGATTTCCTAGGGCTACACAGCAAGATCCCATTGCTAATCCAATCCAAAGGCACTAGAAGGCATCTATTAACCCCAAGCACCCCATCCATCCCACTCCCTCCCTCTCCCTCTCCCTCTCCCCCTTGGCAACCACAAGTCCACATTCAATGTAAATAGCTTGAGTGACCTCCATAACATTTGTCACTGTAATGACGAGTGGCATGAAAGGCGCTGTGTCTTTACTCTCAGCCCACACCCCTCCCTCTGTTCTCCCTGTTTCACATTTCAAATTCTTCTCCACCATTCTTGTCATATTCCCTCTCATTCTGACAGCTCCTGCTTTGATCCTGCAGACCATTATTCTCCACAATACAAATCTCTCCATGCCTCCAGCTCTCCCCCAACACAAAATCCTCCACACCCCTACCCAAGCTGTCCTCAGCTTCTCCCCATCCTAACCCAGATACTGACGCCTCTTTCTCTCCTCCTCATACACAGTTCTGTACCCAGCTTCCTCCTTCTCCAAACACCTCCCAACCAGCTCCTTTGGTCCCTTGAGGGGGAGTTGCGAGCACTGGAGGGATTGCCCATGTCCCCGTTCCCATTTCCATGTCCAACCCCTCCCACTTAAATTGAAAAACAAAAAAGATGAGACTCCTTCTCTTCTGATCCCTCCATCTACATTTAAGGAATTTGAACAAATCACTCAGTCCCGTGACCTTACCTGCCATGGTGTTGATGTCACCTTATCCTTCCTCCTCGACCTTGTGGAAAAGGAAAGGGTCTGGTTAGCCACTCAGGCCCACACAGATGACCTCTGCTGGCAAACCAAGAACCAAAGAGTGCGGGCGGTAGCAGTCCCAAGACAGGATCCAAACTGGGACTCTCCAGTCGATTCCCAGGCCTTCAGACACCAGAGTCACATGGTAACTTGTCTCATAGGAGGACTATGTGAAGCAGGTCTTAACTAAAAGAAGAAGAAGAAATTAGACCAAACCCACATGAAAAACCTGCTCTCCTTCCTGATTAACAGAGGCACTTCAAAAAGATACATAGTTAGACCTTTCCCATTTGGAGGGAATCTTTCCTTCCACACTCCCTTCATCTCTCAGTCTGTCCCTGACATAAGGCACAGATTACAAAAGTGGGAGGATGGGCCTCAAACCCCTCAGCAGGATGTCCTCACCCTCACCTTCAAGGTCTTTAATAATCAGCATAAAGAGGCTGAAAGCCAACACTTAAAAAGAGATCGGGCTAAATACAAAATGCAGGCAACTGCCATTCAGGGCTCCCCCAAATATCAGCTCTCTCCCCTGGACAATGGCTCTAAGGCACTCCAGGCCCATGCTGCAGGTGTGATAAGAGAGGCCACTGGAAACCTCTCAGGGGAGGGCCACACCCCTCCCTGCAGAGAGACCAGAATCCTTGGACCTCAACAGGCCAAGCCACCTTGGCAGGATCACAGAAGACTGAGGGTGCCCTGGAAACCCCTGCATCCCGGACCCACAACTACTACTCGGGTGAAGCACCAGGTAACTCTGCTAGTTGTAGGTAAGCTGGTATCCTTTCTTATCAACACAGGGGCCACTTACTCAGCACAACCTCAATTAACAGGTCACAAACACCCCTCTCAAGTCTCTATTGTGCATGTTGGCTGTTCTTTCCTGATATTAACCAAGTGCCCAGCCCCAACTCTTGGCAGAGATATTTTATCTAATTTCAGAGCCTCCCTCAGACTTCTCACTCCTGTCTCTCTTTCCGAGCCCTCTCTCCTCCCCCTTGCTCATCTAGAACATGATAAGCTACCTCTCCCAGCCTCCGTTCTTTTGCCCTGGGTGTGGGATACCTCCACCCATTCCATAGCTCAGCAGCTTGCTCCCGTTCAAACTGAGTTAAAAGACCAGTCCGCAAACCTCTGCCATCCTCAATACAGGCCCCTGACCGAAGTCACTAATGGAATCGTAGGCATAACCAGGGTCCATGTCCCCTTCCCATGTCTGACCCGTACACTAAACTAATCCAGACCCGGGGACCAGTGAAGGGCATGCCATTCTTTCAGTCCCTTTTATCAGCCAGCCTTCCCCTGACAGACACATCTACACATATTAGGACAGGGCCCACAAACTCCATGCCTGGACTAATTGACAGGGCCTTTAAGACTCAGGGAAGAGGCTCCTCAGTTCTGAGGGAAAAGTTTTCTGCCCTCAAGGAAACAAAGTCATCCCAAGAGAAATTTGCCTGTGTCTTTGAGATGCAGGTGTTCTGCCTGGACATCTGGAAGCCTTAGCTCCACCATCTTTCTGAAATAGAAATTTCAGGAATAGGGGTACATTTTGCAAGTTGAATTCTCAGGGTCAAGGAGAAATCGTATGCCTTTTGTTCTAAATATTATTAAAAGATGTTTAGCCACCTAGACAAGCGACCTTGATTTGTTCCATCTGTCAGGGACCCAGTTTGAAGCCAGTGTCTCTTGCAGCTGATGGGTTTCACACAGGTGTACCTTATTCATGGCTGAGACTTTGGAATGGGAAATCTGAGCTTCCTGTTTTGTATGTATCATTGTTTGTGTTGTGCATGTATGGCCTTGCCAAAATTACTTCATCAAAAAGCTCTACTTAATTGGCTTGAAGGAAATTAACTCTTATATGAACTCTCAAAATACATAAGGTAAGGTAATTTTAGAGTCACATGAACTGGAAAATATTCCGTGTTAAATTAACATCTGATATTAAAGTTAAAGTAGGTTGATCTAACTTAAATGGGCATGTCTTCAGAGTCATTGGCAGAAGCCTTTCTTATTGCACCTAGGTTTGATAAAAGTCAAATCGGATGCTGAGGCTTCAGTTACTAAGAAGGGACAGCAACATCACTTAAGACTATTATCGGTGTTTTGGTGCTATGCTGTGATGTTCTGTACCAGGAAACACATACTTTTAGAAGTGATAAAAAGTCCACCCAGACAAGTAGACATTGTGTTTTCAGTAAAGAAGGAAGGAGGAATGGAATTGCATTCTATTAAGGGAACAGAAAGTAAGTCTGTCGTGTAGCTTGTTATTTTGAATGGAAAGCTAGCAGACAGAATAATACGGATACAGAAAGTGATGGAAGATTTCTGCGAAGTGGACACTAGACAGGATTTCCAAGCTTGGTCGTGACTGACTGGGAGTTTAAAGTTGAAAACTAAACTAACTTTAAAGGTAAGCTCGTGTAAAACTTGAATTAGGTTTCTGTCTCTCTGCTAAAAGAAAGGTTTCTGAACCTTCTTAACCTTACCTTGTTCATACTCTTGATAACAGGTTACATGAATCGATTGGCCTTTAATTTGTATTTGCTTTTGAAATCCTTTGTTACGTTGGTTGAGTGACTAGATAATGTTTTACAATAAAGTGAGATTCTACTTGGCCAGGTGTTTAAAATTTGCATTCTCTCTCTCTCTGTGTGTGTGTGTGTGTGTGTGTATTTGCAAATTTCCTAAGTGTAAATTACCGTGTTACAGGGGAGAAATTGTCGGATGAAAGGTATGAACCCAATCTATAAAGATATAGCTCACAACTTACTCCCTCCTTCTCAGACATTTGCCATCCTGATGACCTTGTAGCATGGGAAAAGTGTGCCCCTAAATCAGAGGAGGGAAGATAGGTAAGCAACAGCTGTGAATTCAAGAGCCATGACTGTGGGAAATCCAAGAGGCAGCTTGGTTCTTCCTGGCTCCCCAGAAAACCCATTAATGAAAAGAAATGCTTTGAAAATATGTTCTCCATTTGGGGTATTCCTTCTACAGGTCTAGGTTGACAATATCTGGTGAAAATGAGGATCATTTTAGAGACAATCTTGTGACTCATACTCTAGTTCTGTGTTTTGAGGTTAGGGTTCACTTTCTAAAACTCACTTCCCAAATAGTTCTTTGAGGCTGTGTTACAATATTTCAATGTTTAAGGGGGTTACTAAGAACATAGTCTCAGCATGGGAAGCTGAGTGCTGCAATCTGTCTCTGCGAGAATATCTGATGCCCCACGATAACCAGGGGGTTATACATTCTGGGAAAGTATCATTTAAAGGGTTGTCTCCAGCCTAGATGGAAGGTCTCTTGTCAGGAATACTTAAGTACCATATGCACAAGCAAGTGAATAAAATAACTCTGAAAATCTCTAGTTCCCTCTTAAGAAGGACATCCACATTGCACTCGTCTTCAGAGAGAACTACTGACATCAAACTCACCCTAAAACAAGGCCCTAATAACAAAAACACCAATGCCTGGACAAAAAGAAGTCACCATCAGAAGGAGACCACTATCCCAAGATTGCCCCCCCATGACCACATGGTCATTTGTTGACCTTCTCATCTACCTTGACGGGTTTCTCCCCTCCAAGGCTCTTCTCAGTGATGTTCCTAGGTGGGATCCCCTCACCTGGCCAACTAATACCTGCTCTCACAAGGGCACAACTATGTTTCCTTCAACTGTTACTCAAGCTCAATCAGCAGGTAAGACTTTAGTCAAGTGACATAACTCTCCTGGGCTACATTAATCGAAATTTAAAGGCTCCCTTGTGTTGGGAATGTTTAAACTGTCAAGGGATAACCAGCCTAAGAACACTGGGGAGTACAGCTGAGTGGACAAGCCAGAATGAAATTTCCTTTAAAGAGAAGGAACAGACTAATCCAGCTGAACAGCGATAAAACAGGGCTGTTTTGTGTGAAGCTTTTCAATTTTCATTTATGACTTTATGAATACTGCTTTCCACTTAATTTTTAAGAGACCACAAATATTTTCTTATATTTTTCCACTCCTTATCAAAATAGGTTAATTTGTTTTTATTTCCACCAATATAGTGTTATATTTTCTACTGCACAGCATGGTGAGCCAGGTACACAGACATGTTTATATTATTTTCTCACATTATCATGCTCCAACACAAGTGAGGAGACATAGTTCCCAGGGCTACACAGCAGGATCTCACTGCTTATCCATTCCGAAGGCAAGAGACTGCCTCAATGAACCCCAAGCTCCCACTCAATCCCACTCTGTCCCAGGCCCCTCCCCCTGGAAACCACAAGTGTATTCTCAAAATCCATGTTTTTCTCTTCTGTGGAAAGCTTCACTTGTGCTCTAAAATAGACACCAGATATAAGTGTTATCAGGTGGTGTTTGTCTTTCTCTTTCTGACTTCCTTCTCTCAGCATGAGAGTCTCTAGGTTTATGTTTTATTCACTGTCTCCACAAAATTGCTGTCTCTTGCATTTCCAGAAGTGTAACTGAGTCACTGAAAATGATATATAGTTCCATATGAGATCAGTGGTCTCTAAATATATGAACATGCAACAAGAGGGAATATTTTCCTGGACCATAATAGACGAGGAAAATGGGTGGTCCAGAGACTTTTGGCTACTCCTAGTATGGCTTTGTCCAGGACTAGCACATTTAATGGCCTATCTGTGACATCATTGCCAGACCTAGCAATGTTCATTGCTGGCACTGTGAGATGAAATGGTCATGAAATGCCTCCCCAAACTATGGTCAAATGTCCGACCATGGGGGAGTATGGCCAACTGTGACCTCAAGTTAGCACTTGCCTAGAGGCTCTCCGTGCAGGAAAACTTGAGGCACAGCAGCTGTTGACCTGCAGCACCTGCTGAGCAGAGCTCAGGGAGGTGAGCAGCGGTGAGGCACAGGCCTTCAGACCGATTTCAGGTGAGGATCACAATGGGCCCAAATTCTTGCATCTTCTCTCATCTAGAAATACAGAGATCATTGACCATGGCAACTGCATGGGCCAATAGGGAGAAAAGGCAGAATGGAGTAGCTGTGGGTCAGACAGACAAGGAGGACTAGGAAATCTTATGGAAGTAATTTTAGGCAAGCCTTTGTATTGCCAAGAACTTAGGGTTTATGTGCCCTGTCAGACGTGATGACACCAGCTGTTCTCAAAGCAGCATCAGCTGGCAGCGACAACCGTATATTTTCAAGGTCTTCTCTTATAGCAACAGAAAGGAGACAACATGTGTTATGACCAATAGTTCCTGCGATTTACGTGTTAATACCACATCACATGTTAAAACTTACTCAGATGAAACTACACTCCTCCTTCCACAATACTGGTATCAACCCATGTTTAATCTTATTTTTCCTTTCTTCCCATCCTCTATGGTAGCATATACCATGTCCATCCACAAGTACTCCTCACCCCAGGCCAGCAGGAAGCAGATAGAGAAGAGTAGACATTCATCCCTATCCCATATAATGGAAGGCTGGAATGAGAGGAGCCCAGGAGGATGGAGACAGACCGCCATACACCCCAACTATTGCTGCTCACCTGAGAGACTTGCTGTGGACGCCCCTCCCAGAATGTGGAAGTGCAAGTTAGGCAGCAAGAAACGAGGACCTGTGGGAAGCAAATGCCTGCACAGACTAACTGCCTACACGGATTAACTGTGCTCTGTCATGGGACTTGAGTCCCTACACCTCCCTTGACCTTCCCTTTCTTCTCCATTTTCCCTGCCACAAGGTCCCACCGTGGACTCCAACCACAGACTCCCACCACAGATGCTTTATAAGCCTAACACCTCCTTGCAGTCAAAGCTGATGCCATCGTGGGCTCTGCCCAGCCCCCTCAGAGACCTTAATAAATCCCTCTTGTGTACTATTTGGTCTTGTGCATTCCTCCCTCAGCAACATAACGGAAAATGTTTGGAATATTGTTTAACACACAGACTACTTGCGTAGGATACACAGAAAACTCGATATAATAAAATCAGTGATACCAGATCACTGTTAGTTTTTAACAATGTGACAACATTATGGTATAAGTTTTAGAGTATTCAGTTCAAGGGCATATATAATCTTCAGAATGTGGTACTCCCATCAATTCCTCAGTTCTCATTGTATCAATCCGCAATGAAATCTCATACCCTTTTTATGGTACTTCCCCACATTTCCTCTCCTAACACAAGCAACCATCAATCTTTTTTTGTCTCTATGGCTATAGATATTTTGCCTGGTGCCCAGGGCCCTTCCATGTCTTGGTTAGTGATAAAGGTCATGGTTTGTTTTGTTTTGTTTTGTTTTGTTTTTGATTGTGTATTTGTTTTTTTTTTCTTTTCTTTTTGTCTTTTTAATTTTTGGACTGTACGTGGGGATGCAGAAGTTCTCAGGACAGGGATTGAACCCATAGCACAGCAGAGATCAGAACACTTTTGTAACAAGCTAGCCAACATAGAACACTGGCTATGTTTTTCTGAATATAAATACTGCACAGATTCTAGTTATACACTCTAAAGAGCTGCATAGCTTTTGTTTCACTTTGCCGTTTTTTTTTTCTCTTCCATTTACAAGGCTTTACATAACAGTCACAAGTTCTTATATGCACAAGAGAGAACTTGCGTTTACTTCAGGGATGAAATGGATTTATTTATTTATGTGATTTTTTATTAAAAAGATTCCATTGGAATAGGATCTCATTTGCTGATCTCATTTTTTTTTCTCTCTTTGGGTTACTGTTCAAGTACGGAGCTCATATTTTATATTAACTGGGCTAATTTCATAGAGAAGTAAACCCTGACTGAAGGTGATGCTCAGATTGCTAGGAGACTAGAGTCTTGTGATGTCACAGCTACTCAGGCTGGCAACCATTGTGATGGATTGGATAGTTTATCTGTGTAGGCTTACCAAATCAGCATTTAAAACTGCAGAGTTCAAAAGCCATGCAGGTGAGAAAAGTAGCTGAAGAGAAATTTATCTGAGATGGCAAATGCTCCTTCAGAAATTCAAGGTGTGTCTCCTAAAGATGAATCAACTGGTTCAGAATCCTCCATTACATCTCCATGGTGTGAAAACTCAATCATTGGGGACTTGGACTTGAGGTCTCAGATTGAAGAAAAAGCTTTCCAGGCTTTGTCTGAGGGCTCCCTGATGAAAGAGCCATGCCACACATTGTGTGCCTCTGAACCAGATGGAGATAATGATTTTCCTCCTCTGCCCTTTCCCAGAAAACTTTGGGAAATTGTTGAAAGTGATCGATTTAAGTCCATTTGGTGGGATGAAAATGGAACCTCGATCGTGATTAATGAAGAACGCTTCAAGAAAGAAGTTCTGGAGAGAAAGGCTCCCTTCAGAATTTTTGAAACTGAGAGTATGAAAAGCTTAGTTCGACAGCTTAGCCTTTATGGATTTACTAAATTGCGAAGGAATTTTCAAAGACCTGCCTCACTAGCCAACATTCTGGCAGAAGATAATGAAGTCTCTGCTTGGAACAAGGTATTATGAAATGTCCAGTTACTATTTACAGAGGGACATCTGCAAATATGTTCATACATATAGGGTCATAGTAGACCTTGAAAGTGGGATGAAGTACTGCTACGCTTTTAAGTTGAAGGCCACTTGGTCATAAAATATTTGGGGTGAGAGAGAAATTTCCTAGCCACCTGAAGCCTTCTCGATGAACCTCACCCAATACAAGCCCCTGAACCTCATACTGTTACTGTAAATGCACCAGGCATTTTTATTTAAGGACCATAATTGCCTGTTCCCACTACATAAATTTTTGAAAATGTTAGTAATAGATGAGTATTATTTCCTCACATTAACTCTGTGTGATGAAACAAGTCAGATTTTTATGGATTCTTTGTCCTCGTATCTTTGTTTAAAAGGCCACTAAATACCTTTCTCTTTTGGTTTTAGCTGCAGTTCTACCATAATCCAAATTTTAAACGAGGCTGTCCCCATCTGTTGGTGAGGATGAAAAGAAGAGTCAGGGTGAAAAATGCTTCTCCAGTGTCGGCTTCTCTACTTCAAGGTTGCAGCAAGAAGCGCTCTAGAACAGGGGGTAATGTGGATAACCATAATTCTGATGTGGCTGCAGAAACTCGTGGAGAAGATGCATTTTCAGCCTCTACAAACCTAAATGTGCCTTTAATAAGATGGCCTTCCATGAGCCAGAGAATTTCTAATACAACTACCCCAACTAGAAGTGGTCTTTCTTCTCCATCATCACCATCATTCAGGCCACCAGGACAAATTGTCATGGCTCAACATGCTATTTTTAGTCAGTTGACCACGTTTCACATGCACTCACAAAGCAGCTACTCTCCAGCAAGTGGCCACATCGTGAATTTCATTACAACTACCACTTCCATTTCTCAGTACCGCTGTATTTCTTACTTCCCAAGTGGTTATTTTGGACTGAGGGTGGAGCCTTCTCCTTTGCCAACCAGATACCAGAATATATCACCAACTGAGGGCCCTCTGTCTAACCCCCAACCAGCAGCCCATCCATGGTTCCCAATGCCAGTGGCCACTGACACATCTGCTGCCTCGCTTTCAAGGCCAAATCCTCAGTCCTCTTCCGTATCTGAACATCACCCTAATTACCACTGACCTATCAAAGGACTATAGGTTATGCAGGAGAGTGAAGATGAAAATTTATGCTGGCAAATGTCACCAAATTCCTGCAATTCTGTTATTTCAGCAATAAACTTGTATGTTCATCTTCATAGCTTCCAATTCTTTACTTTTGACACAGTTAACAGTAAAAGGATGCTGCATTTCTTTTTCTAAAATGATTTTTCCATCATAGCTGGTTTACTGTGTTCGATCACTTTCATACTGTGCCGCAAAGTGGCCCAGTCACACACCCACCCACCCAAGACACACACCCACACACATACATATACTTTGTTTCACATTATGCTGCATCAAAAGTGACTAGAGATAGTTCCCATTGCTATACAGCATGACCTCATTGCATACCCGCTCCACATGCAATAGTTTGCATTTTCAACCCCCAAATCCCAGTCCATCACAATCCTGCACCCTCCCCCTTGGCAACCAAAACCCTGTTGTCCAAATCCATGGGTGTCTTTCCTGTGGAAAGTTTCAGTTGTGCCATATGTCACATTCCACACATAAGTGATGTCATATTGTGCTTGCCTTCCTCCTTCTGGCTTACTTCACTTAGTAGGAGAGTCTCCAGTTCCAGCCGTGTTGCTGCAAATGGCATTATTCTGTTATTTTCTTATGGCTGAGTGGTGTTGCATTGTGTATATATACAACATCCCTTAATCCATTCTTTCCAACGGTCATTTAAGTTATTTCCATGTCTTTCCTCTTGTGAATAGTGCTGCATTGGACATACATGCGCACATAAAGTTTTCATGGAAATTTTTTTTTCCCCAGGTGTATGCCCAAGAGTGGGATTGCTGCGTGACATGCTAGTTCTATATTTAGTTTTCTGAAGTGTTTCCATAGCGGTTGTAACAATTTACATTCGTCCCACAGTGTAAGAGAGTTTTCTTTTCTCCATACCCTCTCTAGCCTTTTCTCATGTGTGGACTTGTTAATGTCGGCCATTCTGTCCAGTGTGAAGTGATACCTCATAGTAGTGTAGATTTGCATTTCTCTAATAAACAGTGATGTTGAGAATTTCTTTATGTGCTTGTTGGCCCTCTGTATATTCTCTTTGGAGAAATGTCTATGCAGGTCTCTTTCCCATGGTTCCAGTGAGTAATTGGCTGTTTTGTTGTTGAGGTGTATAGGTTGGTTGTAGATTTTAGAGATTGAGCCCTTATTAGTTGCATCATCTGAAATAATTGTCTCCCATTGCAGGTTGTCCTTTTGTCGTTTTAATTGTTTCCAATGGCAGATTATTTTGCCGTTTTTTAATATTTGAAATGTTTGATAATTAGAGAGGAGCATTTGACATGTCCCCTAGCTGTAACTGTTTCAAAAAGGAAAATGGAACTAAGGAAATAGAGAATAGCTGCCAAGAGATTTCTGAAATAGTCCAAGTTGTATTGAATGGGGGTCTCAATTATGATGGTGTGGAAAAAGGGGCAAATAAAAGTCAATTTGGAAAGGGAAAATACATAGTATTTACGTAGTGTTTTCTCAGCTGCATTATAGTCTATCTGTTACTTCAAATGGAACTTGGATATTAGTTGACACGATTGTCTTCATTGCAAAGAAAAAATAAATCAATAAATTCCATTGAGTTCCCATGATGGCAAAGAGGTTAACACACCTAACTAGTGTCCATGAGGAAGCAGCTTCACCCTCTGCCCTCGCTCTGTGGTTTAAAGCCCCAGAGTTGCCCTGAGCTGTGATGTGAGTTAAAGATGTGGCTCAGTCCCAGCATTGCTACGGCAATGTAAGGCAGCAGACAGAGCTCTGCTTTGACCCTGACTGGGATTGCCCATATGCCACAGGGGTGACCCTCTAAAGAAAAAAAAAAAAAAAAGGTATACAATTACTTAAAAAGTACATTTCACACTCCAAACGATAACATATTTTAGCTTATTCAGGAACCATGACCATAATTTACACCATAAGTGCAACAACAATATCCACATGACATCATCAGAGATTGCATCACTGTCATCACAGGGTGGCATTTTATCAGTGAAATATCTACAAAAAAAAAGTAGTAGAAAAAAAATGTGGGTGTCATTTTCTCTAAAATCCTCAAACTGTTCTAGGTTATTTTTGCCTTTATCTCCACCCCTTTATATGTCCCGATTCACACATAGAGGTTGCTTTCTTGTTTTACACAAAGACAGGCTTAAATACAAATGCCGGCCTTTAACACCAAACCTCAGCCAGGTGAACAGGTCCCTTGAAGATATAGAATCTGTTTGACTTAGCAGCTTCTTATGTTTCTCTTTTACTGTCTTTCTGGAGTACATTCAGAAGAATTATTTTCAATCAAACCAAGAGTCACCTCAGAGCTATCCTTGGAGTAGAAGGGACCCCACTTTGTCTTAAAAAGCAAGGTGCCATTGTTGCAGAGGGGAAAAGGAGGAGGGGCAGATGCCAAAGGAATCTCCCTGCTCACACGTGCACAGGCTTTCAGAGGGCAGGGTGCACCTGGTGCAGGCCACAGGTGGCAAGAAGCCACTTGCTTGTGCTACAGCAGCCTGGACACTTCTTGTGCTGGCTATAGGTGTCCAGATCCTTCTGGTGGGGGCTAAGGGCATCAAGTGGGTAAGTGAGATGTGGTGCCTCCTGAGCGATCTACAGGCAGTGGGGACAACCCAAAGCAGTCATCTCAGAAACCACAGGGAGTCAAGGCCTGCCACCGGTAGGGGTGTGTGATCAGGTCCAATCTCTGACCACAGTCACCTCAGAGGTCAGAAGTCAGAGCGGGCACTACAACTGAGCACCACCCAGTATTGCTGTCAACACCCTGGCCATATAACCGCCCTGCAACTGTCAGTGCAAAATGCTCTGACAGTTGCACGGAAGAAGCACCCAGAAGGTTGAACACTGCCCTTTGCCAAGACCCTGTAACTAGGAGCAGTGTTGCACCACCTCCTGTGTGGGCTAAGAGGGACAGGCTGCTTCTTATAAGGGTCCTCAGTTGGGGGGGCAAACCACCAGAGGTGTGCATGGCCTGCTACCACTAGGGGTCCAGGAACAGGCACCCCTTGTGGCCCTAATCACCACAGAGGGCACCTCAGAAGAGGTCATTGTGACCAAACACTACCTGTTTCTGCTCCAATTTCTCTGGGAACTCACAAACCATGCCACTGCCACTGCCACTGCCACTACCAAATGCTCTGGGCAACTCATGATTCTGCAAGAAGCTCATTATCACTCCCAAGGCCTTGAAACAAGGAGTAGCCTGTGCCACCTCCCTGCATGTACTTGCTGCTGCTAAGACCCCAGGATGAAGGCACTACCAGCCCTAACCACTACCTCCCTCTCCCTGGAAAACACTCTGCACCCTCGGGATAATGGCCTGCTCACTCCCAAGATTGAGCCAGCAAGAATGCAATCCTCCATGCCCCAAATAAATGGTAACACCCCACAAAATACAAAGGGTTGCTCTTGCCTAGAAGTAACCCTCCAAGACTAGAGTTTGGCTTCCCCAAACTCACAGAAAAAGAAAATCATAGACACGATGAAGAAGCCCAGGAACAATTCCCACGTAAGGTACAGGAGATTTCCTGTGAAGCAGAAACAATGCAGCAGACCTCTGTAGGCCAAAAGACCCTGAGTTCAAAAGGGGTAGAGTGAATATATACTGAAGGAATGAAGGCTGAATATCAGGGACTTACGAGCACATTACAAACATTCATGTCGATTACTTTCGAGAGGAATGAGGAAATTTAGGGGAAAATAGGGAAAAATTAGAAAAGTCTTTTGCAGATAGCCAAACTGGGCTAAAGGCACTGAAGGGCAGAGTGAAGAGTGCAGAGGAATGAATTAGTGACATGGAAGATAGCATAATGGAAATCACCCAATCAGGACAGCAGGCAGAAAACCACATGAAAACACATGAAAGCAACATAAGAGATCTATGGGGTAGCATAACAGGGGTCCATCTATGCATAATAGCAATTCAAGAAGCAGAAGAAAAAGAAAAGTGGATTGGAAATATATTGGAAGAAATTATGTCTCAAAATTTTCCCAAACTAAAGGAAACAGGTATCAAAATACAGTAATCACAGAAGGCACAAAACAGGCTGAACACAAATATGCCCACACCTAGACCTACCATAATGAAAATGGCCAAAGATAAAGAGAGGATTCTAAAGGCAGCAAGAGAAATACAACACATTAACTATAAGAGAACCCGCAAATCACCTAATTCCTCTAGAGAAACACTACAGGCCTGAAGAAATTGGCAAGCTATATACAAAGTTCCAAAAGGAAAAACTCTGAAGCCTAGAATACTCTTCCCAGCAAGACTATCATTTATTTATTTATTCATTTATGTATGTTTTATTTATTTATTGAGTATCATTTGAACTGGAAAGGGAAACAGAGAATTTCTCCAACAAACAAAAGCTAAACGAGTACACCAATACTAAACCCATTCTTAAAAAATACAGAAATGGCTAAAAGAAGAAGAAGAAGAAGAAGGAGAAGAAGAAGAAGGAGAAAAAATAAGACAGAACATATACAGATTGGAAAGCAGTCACTTAAATCAGCCAGCATACATCACCAAAACAAACAAACAAACAAACAAAAATCTACTCGAAAAGTGATGAGAAACACAAGGAACACCAAAAGGACAAACTCGAAGATCTCAAAGAAGAAATTCAAAAGCATAGAGTGTAGGTAAGGAAGTATGAAAATATAGACACCTATTTTTAAATATCGTGTTGCAGCCTATATGACTACCAGGCTAAAGCAAGCAGATGTAGGAAGTGGTTAACCTACTTGAAGAACAGGGAAACCACAAATCAAACCAAACATTACATTCATGAAAACTAAAACGAAATGTATCCAAGCATAAAATAAATGGAAATCATCAAAAAAAAAGAGAAAAAAAAAAAAACCAAGGTAATACAACGAATCAACTGAAAAGCAAGGTTTAACATGGGAATAAATACATGTTTCTCAATAATTACCTTAAGCGTCATGGGACTGAATACTCTGATCAATAGACACAGAGCAGCAGATTGGATCAAAAAGCAAAAACATACAACCTGCTGTCTGCAAGAGACTCCCTTTAGAGCAAAGAACACGTATAGACTGAATGTGAGAGAATGGGACATCATATTTCAATGGTCAAGACAGGAAAGCAGGAGTTGTGATACGCATAGTAGAAAAAATAGACATTGAAACAAACAAAGGCCATAGAGAAAGATAAAGAAGGACACAATTTCAGAGAGCCCAGATGGTGAGAGAGTAGGGGGATTTGTTCACCTCTCCCACAGATGCAACAAAAAATACACATCTACATGTAAAATGACTCACACAGAACAGCAACTGAACGCGGGCCGAAGAACTGAAACCTCCAAAAATGGGAAGAATCTCTTGACACAACTGCATAAAGCAACAGAAAAGAGGAGAGAGAGAGAAGGAGCATCAGGACTGGACTCCTGAGAGGGAATGGTGAAAGAGAAAGGGAACCCACACCCTGGAAACTCACCGAACCTGCGAAAAGATCATCTGAGTCCAAGGGATCTCCAAGATGCCACGAAAAGTGCATCAGCAGGTCAGAGGACTGAGAGGCAGTGTGAGAGCCACACAGATCATCAGAACCGCTGGCACAGGTCCCAAAGACTGAGATGCTTTGGTGGGGACTGGGTGCCAAGCCCTAGGCTTTGGAGGTGAGTCCCTGGGAGCAGGCTGGGATTGGTGGTGTGGAGACAGCATAAGAGATGAGGAAGTGGTGCCCCAGGGGTGAAGGGTTGCAAAGTGCTAAGGGCTGGGGACTGGAAAGCCACAAGAGAGGGAACCCAGGAGAAGGTCTGGGCCTGCAGGAGAGACATTGCACCATTGTTGGGAGGGGAGAGCAAGATGTGTGGGCCACCAGAGAATACTCCTTGCTCCACAGCATTTTCACTTGCACAACAGCTAGTAGAGCACAGACGGCATTCCCAGCACATCCCCCTCTTCCACCACGGGCATGCCCGGGGAGAAGCCACATTCCTTCTGCAGTGGACTGGGCCCACTACCCATGGGAAGGCAACCACCTCCTTGTTGTTCCACCCACAGGAAGTGCCCCACTGCCCTGGTGCACCCCAGCAACCTCCTCCCCAAATCAGGAAGTTCACCACCACAGCAGTAGGAAAAGGTCAGCACTGCCCACTCTTGGGAAGGGCTCTGCTGTCACAGCGTGAGAGAGCCAGCACTGCCACCCTCGGGAAGCCCCCTACTGCTGTTGACCACTAGGGCAAGACCCTCCCGGCCATGGGGAGTGAACGTCCTCCAAGGCATGCACCGGCCAGCCCTCCCCACCCTTGGGAAGCCCTCCACTGCTGGAGAGAACCACAGGCAGCTGCCGCTGGCTTCAGGAAGGGCACCAACAATGGGACGTACACCAACCAGACCCACCAGGCTAGGAGTAGTGCACTTCCACCATGACAGGCACTGGCCAGCCCTGCATGCCCTCAGGAAGCCCTCCAATCTTGTGGCACAACCCATCAAGCCCTACCTGGCTTCAAGAAGTGCACTGCCAAGGCAGAACACTCTGGCCAGCCCCACCCAGCCTACGGAAGCTCCCCACCAGAGCAGCACAACCCAGCCACACTGACTGCCCACAGGAAGCACCTAGCCACGGTGGTGGGACCCGGCCAGCCATGCATGCCCTCAGGAAGAGCCCAACCACCACCATGTGCCCTGACTGTGCCAAACTACACTTTGGCTTCCCCAAATTCACACAAAAAAGAAAACACAAGCAAGATGAAGAAGCTCAGCAAACATTCCCAGTTTATGCAACAGGAGAATTCACCTAAAACCTTCAACACTCAAACAGTCTGACAGACTTTGAGTTCAAAATGCAGAGTGAAAGTACCAAAGAGATTCAGAGAAGATAAGCACTGTAACACAGACTCCCCCAGAAAAGAAATAGAAAACATAAGGAGGAGCCAAGAAAATCTAGAAAGTTCATTTGCAGACCAACAATGTGAGCTAAGGGCAGTAAGGGCTGGAAGGAATAATGCAGGGGAACGTATCAGTGATGTGGAAGATAGAAGAAAGCAAATCACCCAAACAGGACAGCAGACAGAAAACCAAATGAAAAAACCCTGAAAGCAATATAAGAGACCTATGGGATAACATAAAGTGGGCCAATCTGTGCATAGTAGGAATTCCAGAAGGAGAAGTAAAAGAAAAGATTATTGAAAACGTATTGGAAGAACTTATGTCTGGAATTATGCCCAGCCATGCGAAGTGCCCCACTGACTTGACATGCCCTGGGAAACTCCTCACCACATTGGGAAATGCACCACGACCACAGTGGAAACTGGCCAGCTCTGCCTACCCTTGGGAGGTGCCCTGCTGCCATGGGGCAACTCGGCCAGCCCTGTCCACACATGGGAAGTGCTCCACTGCTACAGGTTGCCCCAGAAAGCCCCAGCTAGCCATGGGAAATGCACCTCCACCTCCGTGGGCACCTGCCAGCCCCACCCACACTGGGGAAGCTCTCTCCACTGCAGAGCGAGCTGGCCAGCACTGCCCACACTCAGGAAGGACCCCACTGCCATGGAGCACCAGGGCAAGCCCCGCCCATGTGCAGGGAGGTCAACTCCAATGTGGAAAGACTTGGCCAGGCCCACCAGCCTTTGGGAAGTACCCACCTGCCATGGGGCAACCACGCCAGGACTGCCCCCCTTTGGGAAGTGCTCTGCTGAATGGCATGCCCCAGCAATCCCCAGGCACATGTGGGAAGTTCACCTCCACCATGGTGCACACCTGCCAGGCCCATCCACCCTTGGGCAGGGCCCTCTGCCATGGAGTGAACTGCCTGGTCCTGCCCACCTTCAGGAAGCAACTTTCTGCCACAGAGCAAGGAGGCCAGCCCCACCCACCCTTGGCAACTGATGAGCTGAGCACACTGAAAAGCACCGCATGCCCACAGGAGGCACTCTGCTGCCCCTGAGCACTTGGGAAAGCCCTGCCCAACTGCAGGGCTGTGCCTCAACCACATCCCATATCATCCAGCCCCAACTGACCTCAGGATGGTGCACAATGCCCAAACATGCCTGGCCATGGGAAGAACCTAGGCTCAACAGTGTGACCCAGCAAGCCATGCATGCCCTGCTGAGGAGCTAAACCAACGCGGTGCAGCCTCAACTGTGCCAAACTACATTTTGGCTTCCCCAAATTCACAGAAAATGGAAAACACAAGCAAGATGAGGAAGCTCAGAAAACATTCCCAGTTTACACAATGGGAGAATTCACCTAAAACCTTCAACACTGAAGCAGTCTGACAGACTTGGAGTTCAAAAGGGAGACAGTGAAAAGACTGAAGGAATGAAGACAAGATATGAACAGGAATGCAGACGCCCTCAGAAAGGAATGAGAAAACATAAGGAGGAGCCAAGCAAATCCAAAAAATTAATTTGCAGAGATACAAACGGAGGTAAGGGCAGTAAGGACCAGAATGAATAACGCAGAGGAATGAATTAGGGATGTGGAAGGTAGAACAATGGCAATCAGCCAAACAGGAGAGCAGAAGGAAAACCAAATGGAAAAAGATGAAAGCCATATGAGACTTACGGTATAATAGAAAGTGGGCCAATCTTTGCGTAGTAGGAATTCCAGAAGGAGAAGAAAAAGGAGGGGGTGGAAAGCATAGTTCAAGAAATTACCTCTGGAAGCTTTCCAAATCTAAAGGATTCTGACTTCAAGGTACAAGAAGCACAGAATGCCCCAACAACTTGAACCCAAATATAACCACACCAAGACATATAATAACAAAGGCAAAAATTAAAGATAGAGAGGATTCTAAAGGCAGAGAGAGAAAAGCAAAGTGTCAATTAAAAGGGAAGCCCCATAAGTCTATCAGCTGATTTCATCACAGAAACTCTACAGGCCAGGAGGGAATGGCAAGAGATATTTAAAGGACTGAAAGGAAAAAAAATATGCAACGTGGAATACTCTATCCAGCAAGAATACCATTTAAAATAGAAGGGGAAATAAAGTATTTCTCCAACAAACAAAAGGTGAATGACTACAGCAATACAAAAATCACTTCTGTAAATTAAAAAAAAAACAAAGGGGGAAATGATGATGAACGAAACTGCAATTAGAGAGCACTCAAACTATCAGGCTAAAGCACACAGTGATAGGATAGGGTAAACATACTTAAAAAACAGGGCAACCACAAATAAAAATGGAAAATTACATTTAACAAAAATGAAAAGAGAAGTACTCAGGCATAAAGTAAATGGAGACCAGCCAACCAAAAAAAAAAAAAACAACAAAAAGGAGAAAGAAAGAATTAAGAATAATAGAATCATCTGGACTAAGAGCTTTAAAGTGGCAATAAATAAACATCTATCGATCATCAGATAAAATGCCAATGGACAGAGCACTCCAATGAAAGGACACAGAGTGGCTGATGGGATAAAAGAGCAAAACCCCTCAATATGCCACATGCAGGAGACTCACATTAGGACAGAGGACACATATAGTTTGAAAGTGAGGGGAGCGGAAAACATATTTGATGCCAGTGGACCAGAGAGGAAAGCAGGAGTTGCAATACTCACATCAGATAAAAGAGACGTTTAAACAAAGGCTGTAAAGAAAGACAAAGAAGGACACTATTTCATAGTTAAAGGCTCTGTTCGAGAAGAGGAGGTTATAAACAGCAACATGTATGCCCCAAATATAGAAGCACCCAGATAGCTGAAAGAAACATTAACAGATATAAAAGCAAAAACTGATGGGACTACAATCTCAGTAGGAGACTTTAACACCCCACTCACATCAATGGACCAAGCTTCTAGACAGAAAATCCATAAGGCAACAGAGATCCTAGAGGACACAATGGAAAACCTAGACTTAATCGACATTTTCAGGACATTACACCCAAAAAAATCAGAATACACGTTCTCCTAAGTGTGTAAGTAATAATCTCAAAAATTGATCACATATTGGGGCACGAAGCTAAGCCCAACAAATAGAAGAGTATAGAAATTATTGCAACTATCTTCACTGACCACAATGCATGAAACTAGAAACCAACCACAGGGAAGGAAATAAGAAAAAAAACCTACTACATGGTGAAAAAACAACATGCTGTGAAAAAACCAATGGGCCAATGAGGAAATCAAGGAGAAAAGTAAAGGTTACCTGGAGACAAATGAAAATGAAGACACAACCACTCAAATTCTATTGGATGCCACCAAAGCAGTGCTCAGAAGAAAGTTCATCGTTACACAGGACTTCTTTTTACAAAAAGGAAAAGTCTCAAATCGACAACTTAACCCACCACCTAAGTGAATCAGAAAAAGAAGAATCAACAAAAAATCAAGTCAGCAGAAGGAAGGAAATCATAAAGATGAAAGAGTAATCAATAAATCAAAGAAACAATACACAAAATCAACCAAACCAAGAGATGGTTCTTTAAAAGGTAAACAACATTGACACACCTCTGGCTAGGCTCACCAGGAAGAGGAGAGAGGAACAACCCAAGTAAACAAAATAAGAAATGAATAAAGAGAAATCACAGTGGATACTACAGAAAAACAAAAAACCATATGAGAAAGCTAGCAACAATTATATGCCAACAAATCTGACAATGTAGAAGAAATGGACAATGTTCTGGAGTCTTTCAGCCTGAACAATCAGAATCAAGAAGAAATAGATCAACTGAGTATATGGATCCCTGGAAATGAAGTTAACTGTATCAAAAAAAAAAAACAAAACTCCCTACAAATAAAAGTTCAGGACCAGATGGCTTCACAGGCAAAATCTAACAAACATACACACGGGAAATCATGCCCACCCTCCTTAAGTTTTTATCAAAATGTGGAGTAAGAAGGAACCATCCCAAAGATATTTGAGGATGCCAGCATTCCCCTAATTCCAAAACCAGACAAACATACCACCAAAGGAGAAAACTATAGGCCAATATCATTGATGAATACAGATGCAAAAACTCTCAACAAAATTTCAGCCAACCCAAACCAACTACATATCAAAAAGTTCATACACCACGACCAGGTAGGTGTCATCCCAGGTTCACAAAGATGGTTAACATGCGTACATCAATCAACATCATACACCACAGTAAAAATAGAAACATCAAAAACCATATGATGGTCTCAAAAGATGCAGAAGAAGCGTGTGACAGAGTCCAAAATCCATACACAAAATAAAACTCTCACCAAGCTGGATAGAGGGAACATTCCTGAACACATTCAAAGTCATATATAACACACCCTCAGCAAATATTGTACTCAATGGAGAAAAGCTGAAATCCTTCCCACTAAAATTTGGAACAAGACAGAGATGCCCATTCTTGCCACAGCTCTTCAATATATTATTGAAAGTCCTAGCCACAGCAATCAGACAAACAAAAGTAATTAAGGGCCTACAAATAAGAAGAGAAGAGGTGTAAAACGGTCATGCTATGCAGATGACATGATACTACATTTTGAAAATTCCAAATATTCAACCTCAAAACTGTTTGAACGGATCCGCAAAGTCAGAAAAGTAGGAGGATATAAGACTCACCTTCAGAAATCAGTTGCATTTCTGTATACTAATGAGGAAATTTAGGAAAGGCATAAAAAATACTACACCTTTAAAAATGGCATGGTAAAAATCAAATACCTTGGAATAAACCTGACCTAGGAGGTAAAGGACTTATAGACTGACAACTATAAAACATTAATGAAGGAAATTAAAGAAGACGTAGAGAAATGGAAAGATATTCCACGCTCCTGAATGGGAAAAATTAATGCTGTAAAAATGGCCATTCTACCCAAAGCAATCTACAGATTCAATGCAATCCAAATCAAATTACCCACGACATTTTTCACAGAAAGAAAGCAAACAATCCAAAAATGTACATGGAACCAAATAGACCCAGCTTTCCCAAAGCAATCCTGAGAGTAAAAGAAAAAAAAAAAAAAAACAAAACAAAAAGAAATAAGCAGGAGGCAAAACGGTGAAATGTTCCGACACCTTAAGCCATCTTACAAAGATGCAGTCATCAAGAAAGTGTGGTAATGGTAACAAAACAGCGAGACAGAACAATGGAACACAATGGAGAACACAGAAAGAAACCCAGACACCTTTGGACAAATAAGCATTGACCAGAAAAGAATCATACACAATGACCAAGTGGATTTTGTCTCAGGTTTGCAAGGAGGGTTGAAAATACTCACAGCAGAAAACATCACACAGTACACGAACATATGAAAACTAAAAACCCACATGATCCTCTCAATAGATGCAGCAACAGCATTCCACAAAGTCCAACATCCACTCACGATCAAACCTCTTACCAAAGTGGGGATCTGAGAAATATATCTTAACACAACAAAAGCCATTTAGAACAAACCCACAGCAAACTTAATACTCAAAGGAAAAGAGCTGAAAGCCTTTCCACTAAACACTGATACAAGACAAGAAGGCCCATTCTGGCCACTTTTCTGCAACATAGTATTGGAAACATTAGGCACAACAATTAGACAAACAAAAAAAGTCAAAGGCATCCAAATTAGAACAGAAGAGGTAAAATATTCCCTACGTGCAGATGACATGACACAATGTATAGAAAATCCTAAGGAGGCCACACCAAAACTACTCAAACTGACCCACAAATTTGGCAAAGTAGCAGGATACAAAATTGACACTCAGAAATTGGTTGCACTTGAGTGTACTCACAATAAATAAAAAAATTTAAAAAATAAAAAATAGAATATTTTGAAAATTACACCCCCAAAATTTAAAGACCTAGAAATAAGCTTGACCAAGGAGCTGAAAGATTATAAGCTGAACCATAAAACTTAAAGAAATTAAAGAGGATTCAAATAAAGGGACAGATATCCCATGATCCATGTTTGGAAGAATTAATATTATTAAAAAAGCAATAGTATGCCATAAAATCTACAGATTCAATGACATCATTATCAGAAGACCTCCGTTATTTTAACAGGACGAGGGCAAACAATCCAAAAATGTATATGGAACCATAAAAGACCCAGATACGCAATGGAACACTAAGGGGGAAAATAAAGTACGAGGAATAACTCTCCCAGACATCAGGCAATTTTTCTGAGCCACAGTAATCAAGACACTGTGCTGGTGGCACCAAAACAGACATACAGACCAAGAGGACAACGTAGAGAACCCAGGAATAAACTCACTACCCTGCATTCAATTAATCTTTGACAAAGGAGGCAAGAATATAAAATGGGAATAAGACAGTCTTTTCAGAAAGGGATGCTGATAAAACAGGACAGCTGCTGGTAAGTCAATGAAACTGAAATACACCCTCACACCATGTACAAAAGTAAACTCAAAATCACTTAAAAATGTAAACATAAGATAGGACACCTCAAATGACTAGAAGAGAAGAGAGGCAAAACATACTCTGACATCAACAATAAAAATGATTTTTTCTCAACATCAGTCTCCAAAGGCAACAGAAATAAAAGCAAAAATAAAGAAAGGACTCAATCAAATTGACAGGTTTTTGCACAGCAAATGGAACAATGAAAAAAGACAACCATTGGAATGAGAGAAAATATATTTTCAAATGATGCCACTGAAGGGGCTTAATCTCTGAAATAAATGGCTTATAAAACTCAACAGCAAAAACCTACCAGCCAGTTGAACAATGGGAAAAAGACCTTAAAAGATATTTATCCAAAGGATACCTGCAAATGGCTGACAGGCACATGAAAAAATGCTCGACCTCACAATTTTTAGAGAAATGCAACTCAAAATTACTGTGAAGTACCACCTCACACCTGTCAGAATGGCCATCATTAGCAAGTCAATAAATAAAAACTTCTGGAGAGGGTGTGGAGAAAATGAGCTGAGCTGCACTGTTAGCTGGAACGTAAATTGGGACAACCACTACAACCACTATGCAGATCAGTATGGTTGTACATTAGAAAACTAAGTATAGAATTACCCTATGGCCCAACAATACCACTCTGGGGCATATACCCAGATAACTCTTTCCTTGAAAGATATACATGGACTGGAAAGTTCATTTTAGCACTGTTCACAACATCCAAGGTATGGAAACAACCTAAATTTCCATTGACTGAAGGGTACATTAAGATGTGGTACATATTCACAGTGGAGAACTAGAGTTCATGAGAACAAAATAATGCCATTTGCAACAACATGGATGGAACTAGAGATGCATATACTAAGTGAAGTACATCAGAAAGGAAGAGACAAATGCCATAAGACAGCACAGATCTGGAAATGAATAAATGGCACCAATGAAACATTCTAGAGGAAAGAAATGCATGCACTCGGAGAATAAGACAGTCAAGGGAGAGGGGTGAGGAGTGGGACAGACTTGAAGTCTGGGGTTAAGCAGTGCAAACTTTTGCATTTGGAGTGGATAAGCAATGAGATCCTACTGTTTAGCACAGGGAACTCTATCTAGTCAGGCATGATAGAACATGATGGAGGTAATGTGAGAACAATAGTTTGGGGGTGTGTGATTTTGTGTTATTGTGTGTATGTGTGTGCATGTGCATGTGTGTGTGTGTGTGTGAGAGAGAGAGAGAGAACAAGAAATGAAGAGGGACAGACTGGGTCCCTTTGCTCTACAGGAGAAAACTGGCAGAACACTGGAAACCAATGATAATGGGAATAATAACAATCATGAAAAATTAAAGTAAAGCAAAATCTCTGCAAACAAGTCTCAGGTCTCACAGCAGTGGTTTCAATCTAGAGGCGTTGTGTTAACCAAAGCGCATGGGCCCTGGCCATAGATGGAATACAGCAGTTAGTGCATTACTGTCTCCAACCAGAGAGAGGCAACACTGTGGCTTGCTTAGGGTGGCTGCTCCTCCCATATATAATTTGGAACCCTGAGAGTTCCAAATTATGCCCTGAGAGCGAAGCCCTACATAGGGCTCCAAAGGGAAGGCAAAGTGACCCCCCTTCAATGGAATAGGGACCTTCAGTGGGATGTTCAGACTTTAAAGGCCAAGGTGAAGAGAGTGACAGCATGGGGACTTCCCAATGTGGATAAATCCTTAATTCTCTGCAATCACAGAGGTCAGGGAAGGCATTAGGAGTCCTGAGCCAAAGCTGGGACCAGATTAGGGATCAGGGGCTAACCTTTCACCATAACTCAACTCAGGGACCCTGGCATGTCGTGCTGCCTGTGGGATGCTTGCAAGCTCCCCCTGGACAACACAGAGATGCTGTCACCCCTCATCAGCCACTGGCTCTGCTAGAGTCAAAGGACATCACTGGATCCTTTGGAGAAAGGTTAACAAGGTATGAGGGCCTATTGAAAGACACCCCCCTCTTTACCCTACTGATGGGCGAAGCCCTGCACACAGCAACCCTGCTTCCAGCAGGCGAAAGTGGGGACTTATCCCGTCAGTGTATAGAGACCATAAGACACACCTACTCCACAGGTCCAAACTTCAAGAACAAAGTTAAGAATAAGGGGTGTACAATGACCTGGGGGGGATGAGGCAGGCTAGGACTTGGGATCCTTTGTTGTGCTGCTTGCCTCTTGAACAATGTCTCCTTGAACAATGAAATAAAAAGAAACAATAAGGGACTACAGATAACTGCATGCATGGGCAGTTGGGAAAAAGATGAATGAGAAGATTCATAAAGGCAAATAAAATAAAATGAAATAAAAATTAAAATAACATAAAACTTAATAAAATAAAAAATAAAAGAAAAGAAAAAAAATAAAAGAAATCAACCCTCCATCAAAATCGGGGTGTCAGATGCAAAAACAGTTTATGTGGCATACATAGTGGACAATACCACTGAGGAAGTGCAGAGAAAATCTAAACCACCCCACTGACCCAAACCTTACACCACACTTACCCCTATCCCGCCAGAGAAGAAACAAGCTTGCCTCTGATCAAGGAGCAAGAAAAGGAACTTGTTACATTATTAGTCACCTTTTTCTCCTCAAGGGCTCAATAAAGCCTTCCCTGAATGTCTGGTGCCTCACTTCTCATCAACGTCTATTTACCAGGGAGCCAAGAACCCTGGTCAGTGTGAAGTACATGTTTAGTGGGCTATACGAGTGGCTCTCCTAGTCTCCATCATGGTTAAACTGAATCACATACAAGCCAGAATGACTTCCCCAGATGTCCTTATGTGAAAATTTCTTCTGTCCAATATAATCTGCATTTGTGTGTAGCCAATCCAGAAACCAATCTATACTCTTTGGAAACAAGGAATGCAAACCAAAAACTTTACAGTAATTAGATCAGGCAGAAATACCACGAACCCTGAATTTATGGTATTTCCCTATTGTGGAAACCTGCCTTCAACACCTCTATGAAACAGTCTCGGGAGCCCAACTACAACGTCTACTTCAAAAAAAAAAATTCTGAACCACCACAATATCTGGATAATCCCCTCAGGAAGCCTGAACACAAACATCATAGCATCCAGTAAGTAAAGCAGTCTTGGAAGGAACCTGCCAGGAAGCGAGACATCACCACTGAGCACTTACCTCAAGATGCAGTTCAGTAATCCTAAGACCTTTGTGGTAGCTAGCTTGGAAACAACCACCTCCTCAGCAACTAGGCAGAGAGACAACCACACTCAACGCAGCAACCATGCATAAAGCCAAACTGCAAATTCTTCACAAGATTACAGTGTAACAATTACTTCTGCCATATTCTTTCAGGAAATCCCAACACAATCTCTTTATAGCCACTGGACCAGCAAGATTAATCACCACCTGTGCAGCCACCAGGGTAAGCACCAAAACCAAAACCTCTGTAGTCATCACATGATGAAGGCTGACCATATTTTGATAGTAATTGGACCGGGAGGTTGGACCTCAGTCTCTATAGTAACCAGCCAGCGGGCCTGGTCACAAATTCCACTAGCCTGATCAGGAAGTCAAACCAGAACTTCTACTATAACCATTCAGCCGGCCAAGCCATAGTCTCTGAAGAAGCCAGAGAAGACTTCTGAGCATAATTTCCACAGCCACCAGCCATGTAAACTAACCACAAACTCTGTCTCCTCCACGTAGATATTCACCAAGCGACCTCTGCAGAATTTGGAAGGAAAAGTTCACTGTACTCATTTCAACTAACAAGACAGGTTATCTCACCATATCTGCAAACACCAGCCTAATAAACAAAAGCACAACTTCTGCAGTACACCACAGCTCCCAGCAATGCCAGAGGCTTAACCCACTGAGCGAGGCCAGGGATCAAACCCCACCCTCGTTTCCCAGTCAGATTCATTTCTGCTGAGCCACAAGGGGAACTTCCTCAAGTTTGCTTTCTACAGATTTCTGCAGTCCAGTGGTCTCCAACTTATACCCTGCTCTTAGAGGGGAAGAATCAATACAGTCAAAATGAGACTACTACCTATAGTAAGCTTCAGTGTAATCCCTATCTAACTGCAAGTTACATTCTTCACAGAACTAGGAAAAAATTACAAAATTTGCGTAGAAACACACAAGATCTCAAATAGCCAATGTAGCATAGAAAAAAAAAAAAAATGGAGCTATCAGGCTGCCTGATTTCTGAGTATACTGCTGAGACACAATAATCATACCAGTATGGCACAAGCGCACAAACAGAAATATAGATCAATGGACTAGGTTCGAAAACCCAGAATGAAACCCAAGAAGCTACGATCCACAAAGGAGTCAAAACATAGATTGGAGGAAAGGCAGTGTCTTCAATAAATGGTGCTAGGAAATCTGGGCAACAATTTAAGAGAATGAGATTACAACATCTTCGAAAACCACACATAAAAGTAAACACAGGATGGATTAGAGACCTAAATATAAGGCCAGATACCATAAAACTGCTAGAGGAAAGCATAGGCCAAATGGTCTTTGGCATCAATCATGGCAACGTCTTGTTTTACCCACCACCTAAAATCATGACAATAAAGGCAAAAATAAAATGGGTGTGTTGTGTGGCTTGCCTCTTTGCACTACAGTAGAAACTGAAGAAATATTGTAAAAAACCTACATTTATATTTTTACTTGCTATATGTGGTGTAATCAATACATCAAGAGACATTTACAGCATTGAATGCAGGTATAAGAAAAGAAAAATCTGGGAGTTCCTATTGTGGCTAGGTTCACATTAAGGCCCCCGTGGTGTCTTTGAGGATGCAGGCTTGATTTCCAGCCTTGCTTAGTTGGTTAATGACCCAGCATTGACATAAGTTATGAGAGAGGTGGCATAATCAACTTCAGGCCCAGAGCTGCAACGGCTGTGGTGTGAGCTTATAACCAAAGCACTGATACAACCCCTAAGACTTGAACTTCCATGTGCCAGAGGTGCAGATGTAAAAAGGAAAGCAGACAATGATCTAAAATCACTCATAGTGTCCCTATTAAGAAACTAAAAAGAGAGGAAAAAAATACAGAGAGAATAGGAAAGAACATTTGAGTAGTTATCAATAAAGGGAAATCAGGAGGTTTCTAGAGAATAATCAGCCAAACAAATGATATTTCTTTGAAAGATTAATAAAATATTTAAGACTGTAAGTTGGATATGAAAAAACATGATGAGACCCTAAATATTAACATCACAATTGTAATAAGAGACTCAGCTACAGATTGCATGAACATGAAAAGAACAATAAAGTAGTACGTGAACAACTTTATGCTCACATATTTAACAGCCTATAAGAGACAGATCAGTTCCTTGATAGAAAAAATCTGTTACGCAAGAAGAAATAGATAGGCTGCCTAAGCCTGTATCTATTAAACAAATTAAAATAATAATTAATCATGATCCAAATGAAGAAGTCCCTAAGGCTTCAAGAGATTACCAGAAAATTCCACCAAACATTTGAAGTAGAAATGATAAACTTTCCACTACATCTATCAGAATATAAAGCACAGAGTGTAACTGCTGTGTTTTCCTATTAGTCCAGCACTGTCCTGCTACAGAAAGCTGAAAAGATTCTTGGAAATGAAAACAACACAAAAATGCCTCTCATAAACCCAGATGAAAAATCCTCTGTGACAAATTAGCAATCATCCTAGGTATGCCTCTTCAAATTTCTGAAGTGAAATAAAACCACTTCAACAGATTGAGAGGAAATTTCATATGATCAGATCAGTGCAGAAAAGACATGTCACCAACCCAACACCTATTGATTATAAAAGACTATCTGAACTAGGAATAAACTTAAATTCATAATGTCATAAATGTCTAGCACAAAACACCCATAGCTACCATATTCAAGAATGAGAAGCTTAAAAGTTGCCCATGAAGCAAATCACCATCTCTCGCCATTTCCACTTAATACTGCACCAGAAATCCCAGCTAAGGCAAGAGTACTAGAAAATGATATTAAATATATGAAGCAGAGCAAATGAAATACTCTTTTTCTGCAGATGTCCTAACTGTCTTGGTAGGAAAAGCCAAAGATTGATCAGTAAATACTTCTGGAAGTAATCTGTAATTATAATAAACTGGCAGGATTCAGGGTTCTTATAGGTTAATTAGTTTCCAGCCATGGAAGAGGAAGTTGAACGTGCAGCCAAAGTTTATTCATATGCTCAACCCTCTAAATACTGAAAGTAAGTATAAGTGTAACAAAATAGCCACAAATCTATATGAGGAAACGATGAACATCTGATGAAAGAAATGAGTGGAAAGTAAAAGAAATTAAAGGAAATTAAAATAAGTGCATGAGTAGGCTTTATTAGAAAGACCAAAGCTGACCAAGAAGTCACTTCTCCCAAAGCGACCTCCAGATTCCATACAATTCAAATCAAAGTGGCAGCAAGTTAGTTTATGAACATTAACATCCTTATTATTCAAAATGTTAGACAGTGTGGTAAAAGACCCAGAGTAGCTACCGCAGTGCTGAAAAAGGTCAAAGCTGGAGGACTGATGTATTAGACTTCACACGACAGTGTGGCACTTATGAAAGAAGAGACACATTTGTTGATAAAACACCACGGAGCCCAGAAAAATAATTGCTCAAACCCAGTCAACTGCTCTTTGACACAGGAACAGAAGTTACCCAGAGGTGAAAAGGCAGTCACTTCAGGATGTGGTGATGGAACAACAAACACTTCTAGGCAAATTTTTTACATAGTCCACAAAAAAAAAAAAGAAAAAAAAGGTGGACCACAGACCTCAATTTTAAGAGGTAAAACCACAAAACGTCTATAAGATAACAATAAGAAATGCTAAATGACTCTGTTTGTAGCAATTTTTTTTACATTGAGCACCACAGGCATGATCCATGAAAGAAATTCATAGGCAGATTTGATTTCATTTAAGAAAAAAATCAATGGAAAAAAAATTCTCTCCATGACATGCAATGTCCACAGACTAAGAAGGCAAGCTTCTTATACTTGGAGAAAATACTTGCAAAAGACATATCTAAAAAGAACCTTATCAAAAATATACCCAAAAAAGGCCCTTAAATCCCAACAAGAAGGAAAAAAGAAATTGATTGAAATTGCCAAAGACAACAGACACCTCAGAAAAGAAGATACACAGATGGTAGAAGGCATAGGTAGAGAGGCTACACATGATATGTTGTCAGAGAAATGCAAACTTAAGCAACTAGGGAATATAAGAATGACCAAAATATTGGGCACTAACACCAAGGGGTGGTGACGATGTGAAGCAAAAGAAACGCTCCTACATGGCAGGTGGGGATGCAAAACAGCCCAGCCACATTGTAAGTTTGCAGTTTGCTACTGTGCTGCAAAGATAAACCCATTCTGACCATATGGTCCAACATCCATGCTCTTGGAGTTTACCTAAGAGTAGAAGATGCATACACAGACACACACCCAAACATGGCACATGATATTTAGAGCAGCTTTGCTCCTAATGGACAAACCCTGAAAGCAAGCAAGAGTCTTTCAGCAGGTTAATGGGTAACTCAATTTTGTCACATCCAGACAATGGCGTATCGGTTGGTGCTAAAAAGAGATGGGTTACCAATGCAAGAAAGGATATGGAGGAAACATAAATCATGTTACTAAGTGAACAAAGCCCCTCAGAGAAGACTGCATAAACTCTGTGATTCCTACTAAGCACATTCTGGTAAGAGGAAACCTAAGGAGACAGTCACAGGATGAGCTAAGGGTGGGAGGGTAGAGGGAGGAGGCCTAAGGAGAGAGGGCATGGAAATGAATGAAGCCCAGAAGGTTTTCATGGTAGGGCATCTTTACAATACCATACTTTACCATAGTGATTACACCTGTCACAGTACATATGGCCAACCCCAAAAGAATGTACAATTCCCAGAGCAAACTGGACTATAGGTGATAAGGATGTGTCAGTGTAGGTGAGTCAACTGTAGGAAAGGTAGCTCTCTGGTGGGAGATGTTACAATCTGAGGGGCTAAGCAACAGGTCAAGGGAGACACAAAAGGGAAACATCTATGTACTTCTTACTTTTACGGTGAACCTAAAACTCTGATTCAAAAATTCGGTCATTATGCAAAAACAAAACAAAAGAAATACACATTTTTAGATTTATAAAAATTAACAAAACAAAATACCAGTTTATTATCATATAATATTATCATATAATAATGAGTATCCGGGGCCTGAAATGGTCTCACTGTGCTAACGTCAACCTGTGGGTACAAGTGAACACTTTTCAAGACTTCAGGAGAGAATAAATTCTCTCTTTTCTGTGGTTAGAAGCCATTCATGTCCCTTGGGTCATGGCCATTTCCTCCAGCTTTAAAGGCATCCAGGTGCCTGCAAAGGCCTAAGTGATGCTATCATTTAGAGCTCTGCTTCTGTCATCACATTTCCTCATCAACTCTAACTCTCTTACCACGTCCCTGTATAAGGACACTTTGTGACTCCACTGAGCCCTCTGGGTTATCCAAGACAGTCTTCCGCATTTCAAGAGCTTTACCTGAATCCTACCTGCAAAGTCTATGTTGCTGTGTAACATACCATAGTCACAGTGTCCAGGGATTAGACCGGGTGGGTGTGCGGTGGTAGATATTATTCATGTGGCTGGGATACATGACAGCACCTACACCAAATTGCAGAAAAGTAAAGGTTCCCAGCAAGACGTGGCAAGAGAGAAAAAATAACCTATAGGCACTGATCCCAAACACATTCTCTTTATCAGCAGGAGGCCAGAGTTATCCCATGATGCCTTGGTCTATACCTTCCTGTCTCCTGGGTGCAAGATATCCTTCATATTCCCAGTGCAGTCTTATGTGAAATGTGGAATTCAGAGAGGAAACTCCTTGTCTCAATATGATTCCAAACCAATCCTCGAGAAATTATGGCGACCCCCTTCATGTTTTCTGCGACACCTGGCTCGCAGGGAGTTCCACAGCCCACCAGAACATGGAGCCCAGTCATTTGCAGCTAGTTACATGGAGAATTAAACCCTGTTGGCTGTGCCCTTCCCCCCCCCAACTTCAATGGGGTAACACTGACTCCCGACAGCCAGGTTCTCAGCAGGGAGGTGGGGCATGACCTCCGTGAAATTAAACACAAACTTTGATGAGCACTGTCCTGGCCTGCCAGCAGATCCCCTGAGAGGGTGTTGACCCACACACCAGAAGTCCAGAGAGGAGATTCCTTATTTCTATGTCTGTGTAAAACAGAACTGCCTGTTCTACATACTGCCACATTAGTCCTGACAAGGCACTCAAATAATCAGTTATTATTTGTTTAGAATACATAGGCACTTTTCTGGGCAGCTGCCCTCTAGTCTCAATTCTGGAAGTTAGGGTAAAGCGGAGTCACACGTAGAACTTGGTCTAAACCAAAGCAATGGATGAGCAACACTGTTCGCATTTCTACCAACCTCCAGCTCGGTTTTCCTCTTCGCCACACAGTAGGATCACATTTCCCACTGACATGTGCTGCTTGGCAGAGCCATGTGACCAGGCTGCAGACAATTAGGGCTTAGGCAGAGGTAACACACACCCCTTGTCCCTTCATCTCCTGAGGAACCCTCCATGCCTTCTCTTGCACCCTGCCTGTTGTCTCAAAACAAACAACCCAGCAGAGGATGGCTTCTCTGTTCTGAATATCTGTGCCCCTCCCCCCAAGTTCATATGTTGAAATCCCAAAGCCTAACATGATAGTGTTAGGGGATGGGGCCCTCACAATGGGATCAGGCCCTTTTAAAAGACATTGACCCCTTCCTCCTGCCTCCATGTGTGGACAGCAAGGAGTAACTGGCTCTGAACTTGGAGAGGGCTCTCACTGAACATGACCATGCTGGAGACTTGGTCTTTGACTTCCAGCCTCCAGGACCAGGAGAAAATATGCCCCATGCTTTGTGACCTACTCAATCTAGGATATTTGCTGAAAGCCTGAAAACTTGGGAGTCCAACCATGGAATTAGCCTGGGACCCCAAGTGACTCTTTAGATTACAGAGTCTCCAAAGCCCCCTTCCCCACTCCCACAGCCCATGCCCAACTGACATGAACAAGAAACACATATCCTGTTAAGCCACTACTTGGAGGCTGTTGTTAGAACATTCAGCCAGCCAGCACTGTGGAAAAAGGGAGAAATTATCAGAATCTGTGAACAGTCTTACTAACATAATTGTGGTTTGGTATGTGATCGTCCTGAGTGATTTCACAGCATGTGAGCTGAGCACAGATGCTGTAGGCAGAGGACTGGATGCCTCATCCTACCTCATCCTGGGTCTTCAGGGGGAAGGAGTGAAAAGGAACACTCTCCATGGTTCTCTTAGTGACAGCACTTACTTTCCTGCCTCTATTTAGCACAGCTGTCTGCCCTATTGGCCTCTGAGTTCCCCGACAAAAAAGCATGCTCTTCCCTCTAATTGCCTTTTTAAGACAGAACCCTCACATAGAGCAGGATTTCTTTAACCTTTTTGGAAACCAACCAGTTCCATCTCAGAAAGGGTTACCGTATAAAAACCAGAATTTGAAAAAGTCAAAGACGATTTCCCTGGTATAGTAGTGGGTTAAGGATGTAGCATTGTCACTGCTCTGGCTCAGGTCACAGGTTTAATCTGTGGCAAAGATTTGATCCATGGCACAAACAATTCTATTCAATCAATACAGTGGGATGTAATTTGGCTGAGATGGCTTCTGAATCATAGCATCCGCAGAGCCAAAAGAAAGAATGAAAAAGAAGAAGAAACACACAAGGTAGCCAAGTGGCAGTCAAGGAACAATTGGAAGGGGGCAGACTGGAGAGAGGAAAGGGCACATAGATGTGGTGGTGCTAGCAAGGCCCAAACTGTATGAAAACTAGGGCTCAAGGCCATGGTGCCCTGGGATCTTTCCTCCCCAGGATAGCTCTTTTCACACAGGAACCTGCTTTGAAGGGAGATAGGCAGCTCCGTAGGCCACAGGGTCTATGACACCTCCCTGAAAACACTCACATGCTCTGCTCTGGCTTTCTACCAGCCAAGATGACTTTTCATCTATAGGCTGGTTTCCCAAGAGTGACTCTGTCCCTGACGAAGCAAGAGTCCTGGACAGAGGCAAGATCTAGGCAAGACGGTTTCCTCTGGCAAAGGAGAAAGTGTCTGAAAACAAACCAACCAAGGCAACTCAAAAGAGCAGCAAATGAAGGACCATTTCCCTAGTATCCATTTGCTCCTTTAGAGCCAAACTGCACTGCACCTGAAAATCTGTCTCCAGCACCATCACTTGCCTTCTTCTAGAACGTTCTGAATTGATCCTATTTCTCCAGGAAGGGTAAGATCTGCTTGTCCAAAGAACAAGGGACTCAAGTCACATTTCTATTTCACCTCAACTTTCAAGAATGCGGAAAAAGAGCTATAATACAGAATAGAGGAAGTCCCTGGTGGCCTAGCAAGTTAAGGGTCCAGGGTTGTCACTGTTGTGGGTTGGGTCACTGCTCTGGCAGGAGTTGGATCCTTGGGCCAGGAAATTCTACCTGCTACGGGTCAGGCTAAATAAACACAGAAATACTGGGAGCAAGTAACGGAGGGCTTCCTCTGTGGTAGGATAAACCCCAATCACTTATTAACAGCCCCAAACTTGGCCAACCTTACCAGCCAATGGCCTCACACAACCCGTTCCTCTAACTCAAAGGCCTTTGGTATCACTCTGTCATTGGTTTGCTTCTGGAAACAATTTCCCAATTTTCATTTATTTTAGGAGTTTGAAATGAGCCCAGGCATCTTCTTTCACTCCAGGTAGAGAAGGGAAGAATCCAAGCACCACTGAAACCTAAAAAAGAGCACAGGAAAGGGAGGGCCAACACAAAGGTGTGCTTAGTTTCTTGGCAAAACAATTAAGGAAGAGTTCCTAGCTGACATGGACTAGCTTGTGTGGAAACCAAGCTTCCTTTGAACTGGCCAGGCATTTGGAGATCATGCCACAAACTAAGGTGGCAGCTCAGGATGGTGGAAGAGCCAGCTTATCTCTACCTCCTACCCACACCCTCCTTGAGATAGATCCACAAGGTTTTGCTGACAATGATTACAGCAGCCCATGTCCCCAAAGTGGCAAGCAAGGGTGGTATTTTCACTGGTCCACAAAAGGGATGATGTCCATTCCCACTGAGGAAAAGGGTGTCAACTCTGCCTCCCAAATCAATGGAAGGCAAGCAAAAGTTTCTCCTCATGACAAGGTAAAAATTAGCCTTTTTTGAAAATTAGACATTTTCAAAAATAATTGAAATAACTCGGAAAGAGAAGGGTAAATGCCATATGAAATCATTTATATGGAGACCCTAAAATATGGCACACATGAAGTTATCTACAGAACAGAAATGTCTCCTGGACATAAAGAAAATGGAAGGGAGAGGCAGTGGAATGGACAGGGAATTTGGGGTTTGTGGATGTAAAGTATTACATTTAGGACAGATAAACCATGAGATCCTGCTGTACAGCACAGGGAACTATATCCAATCGCTTTTGGTAGAGTTTGATAGAAGGTAATATGAGAAAAGGAATGGAGATACATGTATATATATGTAAATATATATATATATATTTGTGTATATGTATATATATTTGTGTGTGTGTGTGTATATATATATATGTGTATATATATATATATATATATGTGTATATATATGTAAATATATATCCATAGCCATGATTGACTTATTTTGTTGTGCAGCAGAAATAGTCAGAATAATGTAAATCAACAATAACATACACATTGTAAAAACTATATCAGCACATTTCAAAAGGATGCTGCTCCAGACGCCAGCAGGAAGTCTAACACAACTTGGTAAGAAAACCTCACCTCAAGATGCCCACAAGCAAATCAAAAGCTCTCCCAACATCCCAAGTGCCAAAATCACGCCTCCTCACAATTCCGCAATGGGTTCCATGTATGCGATCCTGAGCTCAGCAGAGGGAACTCAGGCACACATGCTGTTCACACAGAATAGTAGGTATGAAGCAGAGGGGAAAAATACACCAAACAAATTATTTGAGTTTTCCTGCCCCCAAGAATAAAAAAGGGGATGATCCAAGCCACAGGCCTGGTGGAATATAGATCAAGTGAACATGTATACAAAAATTCTGCACTACGTTCTACACAGGCATTGTGCAGAAGGCAATACAGTACTTCAGGAATGGAGAAAGCTGGAGACCCGGTAAGTCCAGTCCAAGGAAAGCATATGCATCAAAAGAGAGCTCATAAAGAGTCTAGAAGATAATGCTACTTCACATACAAAACAGCAACACAAAACTCAAAGGATATGATGAATCAATGAAAAAACTTCACCCATGATGACAGTAATCTGTCCAGTGTCCAAACACAAACACATCGGAATCTGCCATTTACCTATTAATGAATTCAACATAGATGTTTTGAAGCAACTCTATGAGCAAAAACGTAGAAAGGTAATGAAATTTGGATAACCCCGCATGGAAAAATAGGAGAAACTAACCAAGACAAAGCATGAAGAGAATCACAGGATGAATGAAGTTAAGAATGCAACACAGAGCACCACAGGAACAAAGCAGGTGAAATTTGGAAAAGAAAGAAACAGATTCAGTTCATTAAAAGGAAGACATATGAAACATTTGATCAAGAACAAAACCAAAAAGAATGAAGAGTCAGAAAAAACTTATATTATCAGTAGTTTTTCACCTAAAGTAATGATATCTACATCAATGGAGTCCCACAAGGAGAAGCGAGAGGAAAGTGGGCAAATAACTGAGAACTTCCCAAACCTGGTGAAAACCTGGCACTTCCAAATTCATGCTGATACTTGTTTTAACTCAAAATGAACTTTCCCATACACGACAACAACGAAGTGGTTTAAAACCAAAGCTTATTTGCTCTCGCTTTCTTTGGCATGAACAGGGTGTTATTCCCAGGATGCTCTGTTTGCTGTCGGGGAGAAGGAGGCAATGGGTCGGGCCAGCAGCCAGTGCCTGTACATGGAGCTCTCAACAGCAGCAAGGACCTGCAGGAAGGTGGCACAGGCTGCTCCTAGTTGCAGGGCCCTGGGAAGCAGTAATAAGCTCTAGGCAGATGGAATGGCTTAGCAATGAGATCCTGCAGTGTAGCACTGACAACAATGTCTAGTCACATATGATGGGGCATGATAATGGGAGAAAGAAGAATTATACCTGTATATGTAACAGGGTCACCATGCTGTACAGTAGGGGAAATTTGCAGTGGGGAAATAGCAATAAAAAAGAGTAAACAGAACCCTAAAAGCAACCAAAGGATAAAAGTCTAACCTGTGAAGAAGCCCTACTTCGGCCATCAGCTGATTTCTAAGCAGAAACCTCACGTGCCAGGACCTTATGAGAGGATGTACTTCGACTAAGATTACTTTACCCAGAAAAATGATCAGAGAAGACGAAGAAACAAAGGTTTTTAGCAGAAAACCAAAACTGAGGGTCATCCCCAGTAGGCCTCCATTATATGAAATGTTGGAATTAGTTCTTCAAACTGAAATGAAAAGACAAAACACACAGATATTGAAAGCATGAAAATACATAATGCACTACTACAGGTAAATATGTAGACGCAATCGGGAATGTTATCCTATAATATGTTTATGAGTTAACCATTTAACTACGGTATGAAAGTTAAAGGAAATTCGTGTGAAAAATAACGATACCTACTCTAATATATGAGCAAATTCTCAATGTGCATGTAGAAAACTGTGGACAGTAGGAGGGAAATAGATTCTGTATGCAATCAAATAACATTGTTATCACTGTAAAATAAATGTTTATAACTAAAAGATACTTAATATGTCTCAGGTGAACCCAGCACAAAAAGACAGAGTGAAGGGAAGCCCCATCATGGCTCAGTGGTTAACAAACCTGACTGGGAACCACGAGGTTGCAGGTTGAATCCCTGGCCTTGCTCAGTGGATTATGCATCCAGTGTTGCCACAAAGGCAAAGGCAAAGGCAAGCAGTAGAAAGGGAAGAAAAAAAGGGAAAGAATTCAATTTAAAAATAACACTGGTAACTTTGAACTAGGAGCAGTAACTCCAAATGTAAGAGGATGAAATTGGCTTATTAAAATTCACAGGGTAGACAAATAAATGTTTAAAAACATCCTCATCTATATTCTGAAAGATAGATTAACACTTCAGGTTTAAGAACATGGGCAGGTGCAGCGGAATACAAAAATAGTTATAAATACTTCGGGAGTACAACAGAAATTGGGAATAGCTGTCCCTTGTTCATGCCAAACTCAGAAGGGCAAAATTTACAGGAAGAAGGTCAAGGTCATCACATGAAGAAGGGATCAATTCATCACGGAGATGCAACTATTATAAGCAAACATGCACCCACAATCAGAGGAGCTGAATGTGTTAAAGAGTGATAGGTCAGATGTAAGACAAAGACAAGAGAAGAAGTGTAGGGGAGCTAAAGAAGCCCACACTCAGCAATAGAAAGATCATCCAGAAGGAAACAGTTAGGACATATTGCATTCACACCATACTTTAGATCACAGCGACCTAACAAAGATATATCTTAAACATTAAAGAGAAGGATTGAGATTGTGGAGGAGTAAGACATCATGCTCACCTTCTCCCACAAAATGCATTATAAGAAGGATGGAAAAACACATCTAAATGGAGAATGATTGACACAGACCACCTAACGAATGCTGGCAGAAGAACTGAAACTTCCTAAGGGGTAAGAAACCCTCCACATACCTGGGTAGAGGGTTAAAGGTGGGGGGGGTGGGGAGCAGGATGGGACAAGCACTTCTGAGAGGCATCTGTGTAAGAGAAAAGAAACCCACAATCTGGGAAGTCACCTAGAGGATGGGATGATTAGCCGAGATGGATGGACCACAAAGTCGATGAGAAAACCACAGCAACTGGACTGAGGAGGGCAAAGCAGAGTGAGAGATACACAAATCCTTCTGCAGAACAACCCAGACACCACAGCCTGAGACACTCGGGCAGAGACTGGGTGCTGAGACTCAGGATTTGGAGGTCAGTTCCAGGGAGAGGACTAGTACAGGCTGGGCGGAGAGAGTCTGTGGGGCTAGGGGCAGGGTGCCAAATGATGGAGAGCTAAGCACCACAGCTGAGGGAACCCAGGAAGAGGTCTGTGCCTGTGGGAGAAGCAAGGCACGGTTGTTGGGAAGGGGGAGGAGGAGGGGCAGGCCACCATCAGAATCTCATTTCTTGCACACACATGGCATCTCAGAGAGTGGGATACATTGCCAAAGGCTGTGGCTGTTGAGAGAACAGTTGCTTGCACTATGGGATGCGGGATGGTTCTTGCGTGAGCTCCTGGTGGCCACAAAAGTATTGTGTGGGCTAAGGTCACCTGGGTCTCTGCATGATATGGCTCCTCATGTGTGTTCCACAGGTTATGGGAAGAAGGCACAGCAGTCATCCCAGCAACCAGGGTGGAACTTTGCCCACCACCACTATGGGTCTCTGAAATGTGTCTACCTGTGACCCCAGTTACCTCGGAGGTCAGCCAAAATGAGGACGCTGCACCCAAACACCACTCTTTGATGCTCTCACTCTCCTGGGACCATACAGGCCCTGCTGCTGCCACTGCCAATAGCACTGGTTAGCACCCATATGTGTCTGATCACTCTCACTTCCCAGGGTCCTGCAACCAATAGCCAATTGTGAGGCCATACCTGCATGGTCTAAGCTGGAGAGGGTGCTTCTTGCAAGAAGTTGGCAGGGTCACACCACTGCAGTTATCCTTGACTCCAGAAGTGGGCATGGCCCACCACTACTAGGGGCCCATGAAAAGACACTACATGCAGCCCCAATCACTTCAGAGGGCACTGCAGAGGAGCACACTGCAACCAAATGATACCCATTCTTGCTCACTCCACCGGGAACAGAACGCCCTGCCACTGCCACTGCCACTGCCAATTGCTCCAGGCACTTCCTCAATTTGCCTGAAGCTAATTACCACTTCCCAGGGCCTTCAATCAAGGAGCATCCTGCTCCACCTTCCAGCAGGGCCTTACTAATGTCAAGAGCCCAGCAAACAGACACTGACCATTAGACTTGCCCATTGCCAGCTTCTCCCTTCAAACACACTCAGCACGCTGGACGTAACAACCTGCATACACCAAAGATAGTGACAGCAAATCTCCAAACTCACACACCAAAATTAAATACTCACCTCCCATCAAAATACGATGGGGTGCTCTTGCCTAGACAGAGCCCTCCCACACTACAGTAGTTGGTTTAACTTAACTCACCGAAAAAAAAAAAATGAAAACAATAAGCAAAATGAAGAAGCTCAGGAACCATCCCCACTTAAAAGAGCAGGATAATTCCCTTCAAGCAGCAAATATGGAACAGACATTAGCAATCTAATAGACACTGTGTGCAAAGGGGAGATAGTGAAAATATGGAAGGAAATATGAGTGATTATGAAGAGGTTATGAGCAGAGGTAAACAGCAATTCATATTAGTTTTGATAGGGAATAGAAAAAATAAGGTAAAATCAATAACCAGAAATTGCATTTAGAGAGATTTAGGCTCAGTTAAAGGCACTAAGGAGAAGAATGTATAATGTGGAAAAAGAAAACAATGACATGGAAGAGAGACTAATGGGAATCACGCAATCAGGAAGGCAGGCAGAAAACTGAATGAAAAACATAGGGAAGCAGTAGATCTAAGGGACAGTATAAAGCAGTCCACTCTCTTCATCATAAGGATTCCAGAAAGAGAAGAAAAGGCAAAGGGGATTAAGACACATTTCAACAAATGTTGGCTAAAATTTTCCAAATCTAGAGAAACAACATGTCAAGACACAGGAAGCACAGAGGGCCTGAAACATGTTGAACTCAAAAAGGCCCACACAAAGAGATATTTTGATAAAAGAGCAAAAGTTAAAACAAGAGAAAAACGCAGAATTCATTATAACAGAACCCCGATAAGGATCTCAGCTGATTTCACTACAGACCAGAAGAGAATGAAAAGATATATCCAAAGTTCCAAAAGGAAAATTTTGGCAGCCTAGCATACACTACCCGGAAAAATATCATTTAGGTAAAAGGGAAATAGAGAATTTCCCCAACAAATGGATGCTGAAATACTACAGAAATACCAACCTTATTCTACAAGTAATATTGAAGTGGTTTCTATGAAGAAAAAGTGAGAAGAAATAGGATAGAGGAATCACAGTTGGAAATAAATGACTATACCATTCTAAAAAAAAAAAAATGTAGAATAGACCACACAGACAATGAAGAGCAAAAGGACAATTATGAAGTGGTTAAAAAATAACTTCAAAAGGGAAATAAAGTGTTTCTTCAACAAGAAAAAGCTGAAAGATTACAGCAATACGAAAACCATTCTAAAAGACATACTGAAAGGACATCTCTAAATTAAAAAAAAGAAGAGGAAAATCTATGATGTAGGAAACCACAATTGGAAAGCTGTGACTTAAATAAGCCAGCACAGAACTCTAACCACGGAGATATTAAAGAAAAAGGGATAAAATAAGCCAGCAAATTCATACAATGTGGACAAGGATAGTAAGAAAAATTACATTCGTTATATACACTTTTTAAGGATGTGTTAGAGGCTAAATGATTACCAGGCTAAAGCAAAGAGATGTAGGAAGTGGTTAACATACGAAAAAACAGGGCAACCATAAATCAAAACCAAACCTTACATTCACAAAAGCTAAAAAGAAAAGAATTCAGGCATAAAATAAGGGGAAATCTACCCACAAAAAAAAAGAAAGGAAGGAAGAAAAGAGAAACATAGAATCAACCAGAAAAAAAGGATTAAAATGGAAATACATATCAATAACCACCTTAAATGTCCATGGAATGAAGGTTCCAATCAAAAGACACAGAATGGCTGATTGGATAAAGCAGCAAAAACCTTCAACATGCTGCCTACAAGAGACTCGCCTTAGGACAAAGGACACATATAGATTGAAAGTGAGGGCATGGGAAAAGATATTTCAAAACAAAGGACAAGATATTAAAGCAAGAGTGGCAATACTCCTATCAGACAAAATAGGCTGTAAGACAAAGCTGATGAAGACAGAAGAAAGGACACTATTTAATGCTGAAAGGATCTGTACAAGAAGAGGGTGTTACAGTCATCAACATATATGCCCCATTAAAGGAGCACCCAGATGCCTACAAATTCCAACAGACATAAAAGGAGAAATTGATGGGAAGACAATCAGAGGAGAAGACATTAACACCCCAATCACATCAATGGACAGATCCTCTGGAAAGAAAATAAATAAAAGCAACTGAAATTCTAAAGGAAACCATAGGAAAGAGAGTCTTAATCGACATTTTCAGGACATCACATCCAAAACTATCCCAATGTAACTTGTTCCCAAGTGCACATGGAACATTCTCAAGAAGTGAATACATACTGGGGCAGAACGCTAATCTCAACAAATATAAGAGTATAGAAATTATTTCATGTGTTTGTTGGCCATCTGTATATCTTCCTTGGAGAAATATCTATTCAGGTCTTTTGCCCATTTTTCCATTGATTGATTGTTTTTTTTCCTGTTGAGTTGTATAAGTTGCTTATATATTCTAGAGATTAAGCCCTTGTCAGTTGCATCATTTGAAACTATTTTCTCCCATTCTGTAAGTTGTCTTTTTCTTTTCTTTTGGGTTTCCTTTGCTGTGCAAAAGCTTTTCAGTTTGATGAGGTCCCATGGGTTTATTTTTGCTCTAATTTCTATTGCTTTGGGAGACTGACCTGAGACAATATTCATGATGTTGATGTCAGAGAGTGTTTTGCCTATGTTTTCTTCTAGGAGTTTGATGGAGTCCTGTCGTATATTTCAGTCTTTCAGCCATTTGGAGTTTATTTTTGTGCATGGTGTGAGGGTGTGTTCTAGTTTCATTGCTTTGCATGCAGCTGTCCAGGTTTCCCAGCAATGCTTGCTGAATAGACTTTCCTTTTCCCATTTTATGTTCTTGCCTCCCTTGTCAAAGATTAATTGACCATAGGTGTCAGGGTTAATTTCCGGATTCTCTATTCTGTTCCATTGGTCTGTCTGTCTGTTTTGATACCAGTACCACACTGTTTTGATGACTGTGGCTTTGTAGTATTTCTTGAAGTCTGGGAGAGTTATGCCTCCTGCTTGGTTTTTGTTTCTCAGGATTGCTTTGGCGATTCTGGGTCTTTTGTGGTTCCATATAAATGTTTGGATTGCTTGTTCTAGTTCTGTGAACAATGTCATGGGTAATTTGATAGGGATTGCATTGAATCTGTAGATTGCTTTGGGTAGGATGGCCATTTTCACAATATTGATTTTTCCAATCCAGGAACATGGAATATCTTTCCATTTCTTTACATCTTCTTTGATTTCTTTGATGAAAGTTTTATAGTTCTCGGCATATAGGTCCTTTACCTCTTTGGTCAGGTGTATTCCGAGGTATTTGATTTTGTGAGGTACAATTTTAAAAGGTATCGTATTTTTGTATTCCTTTTCTAATGTTTCATTGCTGGTGTACTGAAATGCAACTGACTTCTGAATGTTAATCTTATATCCTGCCACTTTGCTGAATTTATTAATCAGTTCAAGGAGTTTTGGGGTTGAGTCCTTAGGGTTTTCTAGGTATAGAATCATGTCATCTGCATACAGTGTCAGTTTGATCACTTCTCTTCCTATATGGATGCCTTTGATTTCTTTTGTTTGTCTAATTGCTGTGGCTAGGACTTCCAAAACGATGTTGAAGAGCAGTGGTGAGAGTGGGCATCCCTGTCTTGTTCCAGATTTGAGTGAGAAGGCTTTCAGTTTCTCCCCATTGAGGATTATATTTGCTGTGGGTTTATCATAAATGGCTTTGATTATATTCAGGAATGTTCCCTCTATACCCACTTTGGCGAGGGTCTTGATCATGAATGGATGTTGAACTTTGTCAAATGCTTTTTCTGCATCTATTGAGATGATCATATGATTTTTGACTTTTTTTTTGTTAATGTGGTGTATGATGTTGATTGATTTGCATATGTTGAACCATCCTTGTGAACCTGGGATGAACCCAACCCGGTCATGGTGTATAATTTTTTTGATATGTTGTTGGATTCGGTTGGCTAAGATTTTGTTGAGAATTTTTGCATCTATATTCATGAATGATATTGGGCGATAGTTTTCTTTTTTGGTGGTATCTCTGTCTGGTTTCGGAATGAGGGTGAAAAAATGCTCCACATCGCTGATTATAAGAGAAATGCAAATCAAAACTACCATGAGATACCACCTCACACCAGTCAGAATGGCCATCATTAATAAATCCACAAATAACAAGTGCTGGAGGGGCTGTGGAGAAAAGGGAACCCTCCTGCACTGCTGGTGGGAATGTCAACTGGTACAGCCACTATGGAGAACAGTTTGGAGATACCTTAGAAATCTATACATAGACCTTCCTTATGACCCTGCAATCCCACTCTTGGGCATCTATCCGGACAAAGCTCTACTTAAAAGAGACACATGCACCCGCATGTTCACTGCAGCACTATTCACAATAGCCAGGACATGGAAACAATCCAAATGTCCATCGACAGAGGATTGGATTCGGAAGAGGTGGTATATATACACAATGGAATACTACTCATCCATAAAAATGGATGACATAATGCCATTTGCAGCAACATGGATGGAACTAGAGAATCTCATACTGAGTGAAATGAGCCAGAAAGACAAAGACAAATACCATATGATATCACTTATAACTGGAATCTAATATCCAGCACAAATGAACATCTCCTCAGAAAAGAAAATCATGGACTTGGAGAAGAGACTTGTGGTTGCCTGATGGGAGGGGGAGGGAGTGGGAGGGATCGGGAGCTTGGGCTTATCAGTCACAACCTAGAATAGATTTACAAGGAGATCCCACTGAATAGCATTGAGAACTATGTCTAGATACTCATGTTGCAACAGAAGAAATGGTGGGGGAAAAACTGTAATTGTAATGTATACATGTAAGGATAACCTGACCCCCTTGCTGTACAGTGGGAAAATAAAATTAAAAAAAATAAATAAATAAAATAAAATAAAAAAAATAAAGTAATGAACTTATAAAAAAAAAAAGAAATTATTTCAAGTATGTTCTCTGAACTCAATGGCATGAAACTAGAAATCAACCCCAGGGGGGAAAATGAGGAAAAATCTACTACATGGACACTAAACCACATGTGATGAAAAAAACAATGGGTCAATGAGGAAGTCAAGAAGGAAATGAAAAAATAACTAAAGGCAAATGATAAGGGCGACAGATTTTCTCAAAATCTGTGTGATGCTACAAAAGCAGTGCTCAGAGGGAAGTTCATAGCAGTACAGGCCTTCCTCAAAAAAGAAGAAAAATTTAAAATTGACAACTTAACCCACCAGCGAAATGACTTATAAAAAGAACAAGCAACACCTAAAAGTCAACAAAGGAAGGAAATCATGATGATCACAAAGGAAATCAATAAAATAGAGATTCAAAATCAATAGACAAAACAATTAAATCTAGAGCTGGTTCTTTGAAAAGGTAAACTCATTAGACAACCCCCTGGCTAGACTCAACAAGAAGAGGAGTGAGAAAACCCAAGGAAACACACTAAGAAATGAAAAAAAGAAGTCACAATGGATACTACTGAAGTACAACAAAACCATGAGAGAATACTATCAACAATTGTATGCCACGAAATTTAACAACCCAGGAGAAATGGACATCTTTCTAGAGACTTAATATTGTAAAGATAGCCTGCCAAAAATGAATTAAAAAAATAGATCAACTGAACAGACTGTTCACTAGAAATTCATTTGAATATGTCATAAAAAGACTCCCTGCAAATAAAAGTTCAGGAACAGATGGCGTTGCAGGAGAATCCTACCAAACACACAAAGAGGAACCGATGCTCATCCTCCTTAAAATTTTTCAGAAGTTTTAACGAGAAGGAACACTCCCGAAGACATTCTATGTTGCCACCATCACCCTAATTCCAAAACCAAAGATACCACCAAAATAAAAAAAGAAAACTATCAGCCAATAACTTTGATGACTTTAGGCACAAACAAATCTCAGCATTATTTTAGCCATCAGAATCCAACAACATATGAAACAGATCATATACCACGACTAGGTGGGATTCATCCCAGGTTCTCAAGGATGGTGCAACAAAAGTAAATCAATGAACATCATACACGACAGAAACAATAGAAAAATTTTAAAAAGTTCATGATATGGCATCAAATGCAGAGAAAGCATCCGACAAAGTCCAACACCCATTTGTGATCAGAACTCTTACCAAGTGGGTATAGAGAGAACATTCCCATAAATAATTAAAGTCATTTATGACGAACTCATTGCCAATATAATACTCAGTGGAGAAAAGCTGAGAGCCTTCCCACTAAAATCTGGAACAACACAAGGATGCCCACTCTCACCACTGTTATTCAACATAGTATGGTAATTCTAGCCACAGTAATCACACAGAAGAAATAAAAGGCATCCAAATAGGAAGAGAAGAGGCAAAACTGTCACTGTATGCAGATGACCTTTTACAATCTATAGAAAAACCTAAGGACTCCACCCAAAAACTACTTGAACAGATCAACAAATTCAGCAAAGAAGCAGCATATAAGATTTGCATTCAGAAATCGGTCACAATTCTGTATATTCACAGTGTAATACTGAGAAGGAATACTAAAATAAAACACCTTGTAAAATTGCACCCCAACAAATCAAATACCTGGGCATACACCTGACAAAGGAGGTAGAGGATATATATGCTGAGAACTAAAAAACATTAGTGAAGGAAATTAAAGAAGATGTAAAGAAATGGAAAGGTATTCCTTCCCCCAGGGCTGGAAAAATTAATATTGTAAAGATAGCCATACTACCCAAGGCAATCTACAGATTCAATGTAATCCCTATCAAATTACCCATGATATTTTCCACAGAACCCGAAAAAACAATCCAAAACAGACAGACAGACCAGTGGAATAGAAGAGAGAATCCCCCCCCCCCGCCAAAAAAGAACACCTATGGTCAAATAATCATTGACCAAGGAGACAAGAATATAAAATGGGGAAAAGACAGTCTATTCAGGAAGTACTGATGGCAAACCTGGAGAGCTACCTGCAATTCAGCGGAACTAGAACACACCCTCACACCATGCAGCAAAATAAACTCAAAATGGCTGACAGACCTACATGTAAGACAAGGCACCCCCAAACTCCTGGAAGAGAACCTAGGCAAAATATTCTCTGACACCAGCCTTACAAAGGTTTTCTCAGGTCAGTCTCCCAAAGCAATAGAAATAAAAGCAACAACCAACCCATGGGACAAAATCACACTAAGATTTTGCCCAGCAAAGGAAACCAAAAAGAAACCAAAAAGACAACTTACAGAATGGAAGCAACTAGTTTCAAAGGATGCAACTGACAAGGGCTTAATCTCTAGAATATACAAGCAACATATATAACTCAAGTGCCAAAAACCAAGAACTCAAGGGAAAACTTGGCAGAAGAAATGGATATCCATTTCTCCAAGGAAGATGTACAGATGACCTACAAGCACTTGCAACAATGCTCAACATCCATGATTAGTAGAGAAATGCAAATCAAAACTACCACAAGATACCACCTCATGCTAGTAAGAATGGCCATCATGAGTAAGCCGAAATATAGCAAATGCTGGCGAGGATGTGGAGAAAAAGGCAACCTTCCTGTTCTCTTGGTGGGAATGTAGGATGGTACAACCATCATGGAAAATATTATGGAGGGACTTTAGAACTCTATACATAGAACTACCATATGACCCAGCAATCCCACTCTTGGGCATATATCCAGACAAAACGTTCCTTAAAGTATACATATGCACCCGCATGTACACTGCAGCTCCATTCATAAAAGCCAAGACATAGAAACATCACAAATGACCACTAATGGATGACTGGATTAGGATTATTTGGTATATACAGACAATGGAATACTACTCAGCCACAAAAAAGAACAGAAGTATGCCATTTACAGCAATAGAGATGGAACAAGAGACTCTCCTTCTGAGTGAAGTAAAGTCAAAAAGACAAAGACACATGCTATATGATATTACTTATATCTGGAATCTAATATATAGCACACAAAAGAAAATCATGGACTGGAGAATAGACTTGTGGTTGCCAAGGGGGAGTGGAGAGAGTGGGATAGATTGGGAGCTTGGGGTTAATCGATGCATGTTCTTGGTTTTGGAATGGACTAGAAATGAGATCCTGCTGTGTAGCACTGGGACTATGTCTAGTCACTTATGATGCATGATAATGTGAGAAAATATAATGTGTACATGTAGATGTAACTGGCTCACCATGATGTACAGTAGAAAACAAAATTACATTGGGAAAATAACAATCAATAAACGAAGAAAGAGTGGGAATGGTAAATGACATTTCATGCCAATGGAAAAGACAGGAAAGCCGGAGTTGCAATACTCAAACCAGACCAAATCCACTTTTTTTTTTTTGTCTTTTTGCATTTCTAGGGCCATTCCTACAGCATATGGAGGTTCCCAGCCTAGGGGTCTAATCAGAGATGCAGGTGCCAAGCTATCACAGACTGTCAACAACGCAGTATCCTACCCCTGTCTGTGACATACACCACGGCTCACAACAAAGCCAGGCCAGGAATCAAACATGCAACCTCATTGTTCCTGGTCAGATTCATTAACCACTGAGCCATGACAGGACCTCCCATAAGACCATATGCACTTTAAATGAAAGCTATAAACAAGGACAAAGAAGGACAGTATTCAGTGACAAAGGAATCCTTCCAAGAAGAGGATATTTCAGTTGTCAACCTATGTGCCCCTAATGTAGGAACACACAGATGCATACAAAACTACAACAGACATAAAAGGAGGAGTTGACAGGACTACAATAATACGAGGGGACTTTCACACCTGACCCAAATCAAAGGACAGATTCCCTAACAGAAAATCAACAAGGCAATAGAGATCCTAAAGGACACAATAGAAATCTTAGACTTCACTGACACTTTCAGCACATTACATTCCACCGAATATCAGAATAGATATTCTTTACATGTGCAAACATAACACTGGCAAGGATTGACCCCATGCTGGGGCACAAAACTAACTCAGCAAGATGAAATGTATGGAAATTATTTCAACTATCTTCCCTGACCACTGTGGCATGGAAAAGGAAATCAACACAGGAAAAAAAGATGGCAAAAAAAACCCCTGAATGCATGAAAAGTAATCAACACGGTGCAAACAACAAACAAACAAACAAAAACAAAGATCAGTAAGGAAATCACAAAGCAAATGAAAAAATACCTCAACACAAATGCTAGTGAAGGCACAACGTTTCAAATCTACAGGATGCTTCAAAAGGAGTGCTTAGAGTGAAATTCCTAGCGATAGAGGGCTTCCCCAAGAAGGAAGAAAAATCTCAACTAATCAGCTTGGCCCCTCACCTAAATGAAGTAGAAAAAAGAAAATCTGAAGTTAGCTCAAGGGGGTAAATCAAAAACAGAGAGGAAATCAATTAAATAGAGATTCAAAAAACAAGAAAAAATCATTAAAAAGAAAGCTGACCAAACTCTGTCCAGATCCACAAAGGACAGGAGAGGTAAAACCCAAAGAAACAAAATAAATGAAAAAGAAGAAATACCAATGGAAAATTGCAGAAATAATAATAGAAAAAAAAACAGAGTATACCATGACCAGTTGCATGCCAATAAATCTGACAACCTAGAAGAAATGGACAACTTCCTGGAGAATTAGAACACACCAAGATGGAATAAAGAAGAAAGAGTGTGCAGAAAGGCAACCTATTTTGGAATGTTAATCGTATATCCTGTTATTTTGCTGAATTCACTGATTAATTTGAAGAGTATTTGTGCAGCCTCCTTAGGGTTTGCTGTATGGTGTACCATATACCTGCATGGAGACAATTTTACCTCTTTTCTAAATATTGTCATATATCTGCATGAAGTGACATTTATACTTTTTTTCTTCCAAATTATTACAGTTATTTTTTTGTTGGATGGATTTCTGTGGCTCGAACTTCCAAAACTATGTGGAATAAAAATGATGAGAGTGAGGACTAAGAACCAGTAGAGGAGATGGGATTAAGATGGTGGAAGGGAAGGACTGGAGCTCAACCTCTATCCTAAAAGCACCAAAATTCATAAGTAAAGGCTGAGCATTCTTCACCCGAATGGACCAGAAACCTTAAAGAAGATAACCTACTCCGGAGGAAAAAGAGGAGGACACTTTGAGGTAGGAGTGGTGATTTTGGGATATAAAAAAACCCCACACCTCCTGGGTGGGAAGCCCCACAGACTGGAAACTAACTGGTCCACAGAGACTCACCTCCAGGGGTGAGAGTTCTGAGCCCCACATCAAACTCTCCCATGTGGGGATCTGGCACTGGGAGAAAGAGCCCCTGGAGCATCTGGCATTGAAGGGCAGTGGGGCTTGTGCACAGGAGCTCCACAGGACTGGGGGAAATGGAGACCCCATTCATAAAAGGCACACACAGAGGTTAATGTGCACTGGGTCCCAGGGCAAAGCAAAGTCTCCATAGGAACCTGGGTCAAACCTGCCTGCAGTTCTTGGAGGACATCCTGGGAAAACAGGGGTGAATGTGGCTTGTTGTGAGGGAAGGACATTGAAAGCAAAGCTCTCAGGAATATTCAGCAGCCATACCTTTCTCTGGAGGTGGCCATTTGGGGAAAACCTGGCCCCATCCTTCAGTCAGTGCTGAGAAGCCCCAGGGCAAACACCAATCCAGGTGGGATCATAGCCCTGCCCCTCAGTAAACAGCCTACCTAAAGACCCCTCAGGCACACAGCTGCCTCTAATCCCATCAAGAGACTAAGTCCCAACCACCAGAGGGATAAGAATCAGCTCCACCTACAAGTGGGTGAGCATCAGCCCCTCCCATCAGGAAGCCTACAGCAAGCTCCCATACTGACTTCAGCCACAAGGGGGGCAGACACCAGAAGCTAGAGCAGCTGCAACTCTATTATCTGTAAAAAGTCACCACACCAAAAACCTATAAAAATGAAAAGACAGAGAACAATATCTCTGATGAGGGAGATAGGGCAACCTCAGAAAATCACCTCAGTGATGAGGAGATTCTCAGCCTCCAGGAGAAAGTCTTTATAGAGTGTTGATGCGGAAGATGATGCAAGACATTGGAAATAAACTGGAGGCCAAGATGGATAACTTACAGGACACACGGAGAAAAGAGATGCAAGACATCAACATAAACCAGAGGAGATGCAAAATGCATAACTGAAATAAGAAATTCACTAGAAGCAGGTAACAGCAGAATACAGGAGGCAGAAGGTCAAATAAGGGAGGTGGAGGACAGATTAGTAGAAAGTAAGATTGCAGAACAGAAAAGAGAGCCAAAGGTTGAAAAGAAATGAAGAGGGTCTCAGAGAACCCTGGGACAATGTTCAACACACCAACATCCGTATTAGAGGGGTGCCAGAAGGAGAAGAGAGAGAGAAGGGGACAGAAAAAATATTCCAAGAGATAATAGCTGAAAACTTCCCTAACATGGGAAACGAACCACTCACTCAAATCCAGGAAGCACAACGAGTACACCTTATAAAATAAACCCAGGGAGGAATACCCCGAGGTGCATATTAATCAAACTGACCAAAATTAAAGACAAAGAGATAATCTTGAAAGCAGCTAGGGAAAAGAAACCAATAACATACAAGGGTATCCCAATAAGGTTATGGCAGATTTTTCAGCAGAAACTCTTCAGGCCAGAAGGGAGTGGCATGATTTACTTCACGTGATGAAAGGATAAAACCTCCAACCAAGATTCCTCTACCCAGCAGGACTCTCATTCAGATTTGAAGGAGAAATCAAAAGTTTTGTAGATAAGCAAAAGCTAAGGCAATTCAGCACCACTAAACCAGCCTTACAACCAATACTAAAGGAACTTCTCTAGGCAGAAAAGAATGGATGGCAACAGGAAACAGAAATCCCACAAATGACAAGGCTCACTAGGGAAGGTATGTATACAGGAAAGATACATACAAAATCGTCCATGCACAATGATACCACCAAAATCAGAAATCATGAGACGAGCAGGGTACAAACGAGGGACACTGGAGATGAACTTGCAATGAAGAGAACAACAACTTAAAACAACCTTATATACATATAGACTCATATCAAAACCTCAGAATAACTGCAAACCAAAAATCTACAATTGACACACAAAGAAACATCAACATAAGTACAACACTAAAGAGAGTCATCAAACCACAAGAGGAGAGAACAAGAGGAGAGTGAGTGAAATAAAAAAACAGCAATAAAAACAAATCCAAAGCAATTAATAAAATGGAAACACGAGCATACATGTCAATAATTACCTTCAATGTCAATGGACTAAACACCCCAGCCAAAAGGCATACACTGGCTGGATGGATACAAAAACAAGTCCCATATATATGCTGTCTTCAAGAGACCCACTTCACTTCTAGGGACACACACAAATGGAAAGTGAGAGGATGGAAGAAAATATTTCATGCAAACGGGGATCAAATGAAGGCTGGAGTAGCAATACGCATATCAGACAAAACAGACTTTAAAATGAAGAATATTTTAAGGGCCAAAGAAGGTCGTTACATAATGATCAAAGGATCAATCCAAGAAGAAGCTATAACAATTTTAAATACCTACGCACCCAACATAGGTTCCCCACATTATATAAGGCAACTGCTAACAACCTTAAAATGATGGATCAATGATAACACAATAATAGTGGGGGATTTTTAACACCCCACTCACAGCAATGGACAGATCAACCAGGTGGAAAGCCAATAAGGAAACACAGGCCCTGAATGAAGCATTAGACCAGAGGGACTTCATAGTTATTTGTAGGACATTCCATCCAAAAGCAACGGAATACACGTTCTTCTCAAGTGCACATGGAACATTCTCTAAGATTCATCATATCCTGGGCTACAAATACAACCTCAGCAACTCTAAGAAAATTGAAATCATATCAAGCATCTTTTCCAACCACAATGCTATATGACTGGAAGGCAGCAACAAGAAAAACTCTGCAAAAGAACACAAACACGGGCAGACTCAACAACATGCTACTCAACAACCAAGGGATCACTGAAGAACTCTAAGAGGAAATTAAAAAATACCTAGAAGCAAATGGCAACGAAGATACAACACCCCAAAACCTATGGCATGCAGCTTCCAAGCCCTCAAAAGACCTAGATTGTTGCAAGTGAAAATTTATCCAGGACAGTGATGGAGCAAACATTCCAGGCAGAGAAAACTATGCACCTAATGATGGATTTTTATTCAGTAAGATCCACTCATTTATTTTTTAAACCCATTAGTTTTCCTGCTTCCAATTTCTGAACATGAATTGAGTTATTTCTCCATTTATGGAGGTGTCATCTAGTTTGACCCAGCTATGTTTCATAGTTTCTTTTTTTTTTTTTTTTTGGCTGAGGACGTGCATCTTTGCTAATTATGTAATAGTACTCTACACTTAAGTACTATTTTAAATATATTTGAAACTTTCATTTCGCAAATGTTTGATGCTAATGTGCAGACCATAACTTATTTTCATGAGTGTAATTTCTGTGTTGTGACATTCCTAAATCATTTATTAGTTCTACAGATTCTTTGTGATTTCTTGAAGAATTTCTACTAACTTATAATGTTTTCTGTAAATAGATTTTTTCACTTCTTCAGTTCTGATGGCTGTAACTTTTTTGTTGTTGCCTCACTGCATTTTACAGATGCTTAGATCATCTGACTCGCTGCTGCAGAGGTGTGGCTTAAGCATCCCTGGCCAGTTAATGCAGCAGTTGTGGTTTCTATGCCTGTTGCCAAAAAGGAGGTTGTGATCAGGCCTCTTTTCCAGAAACATGCAGGTTTTGTGCTTTGGCTTTTTGCCTGTGGTTGCTCAGATATGGTGTGGTGGCCTGGTGAGTTACTGCAGAAGTTGTGCTTTTGTTTGCTGGGCTGGTGTTTGCAGATATGGTGAGATAACCTGTCTTGTTAGGTGAAATGAGTACAGTGAACTTTTCCTTCCAAATTCTGCAGAGGTCGCTTGGTGAATATCTACGTGGAGGAGACAGAGTTTGTGGTTAGTTTACATGGCTGGTGGCTGTGGAAATTATGCTCAGATGTCTTCTCTGGCTTCTGCAGAGACTACGGCTTGGCCGGCTGAATGGTTATAGTAGAAGTTCTGGTTTGACTTCCTGATCAGGCTAGTGGAATTTGTGATCAGGCCGGCTGGCTGGTTACTATAGAGACTGAGGTCCAACCTCCCGGTCCAATTACTATCAAAATATGGTCAGCCTTCATCATGTGATGACTACAGAGGTTTTGGTTTTGGTGCTTACCCTGGTGGCTGCACAGGTGGTGATTAATCTTGCTGGTCCAGTGGCTATAAAGAGATTGTGTTGGGATTTCCTGAAAGAATATGGCAGAAGTAATTGTTACACTGTAATCTTGTGAAGAATTTGCAGTTTGGCTTTATGCATGGTTGCTGCGTTGAGTGTGGTTGTCTCTGCCTAGTTGCTGAGGAGGTGGTTGTTTCCAAGCCAGCTACCACAAAGGTCTGAGGATTACTGAACTGCTTTCATGAAGGTTTCACTTAGGGACACTCGACTGGGTCTTGAAAATATGAAAAATAGGCTTCATAGCTCTCTGCTGCAGAAGTAGAGTTGGCCTTTATGGGCTGAGTGTTGAACTTATTACTTAATGATTCACAGCTCCCAGCCTGGCATCAAGGGCTGATTTCTTCAAAGGCAGGAATTAGGCTTCCTAGGATGATGGGTGGGGGTGTTTTGATGTGCCTCCCAGGATAGTTGCAGAAATTCACAATTAGGTTTTTGGGTGGCTGCCTAGATTTTGATGTGTTGTTCTTGCATGGCTATCACTCTTGTGGAGAGGGCATCCTGAGGCAAGTGCTCAGTGGTGTTGTCTCGCTTCCTGGCAGGTTCCTTCCAAGACTGCAGTATGCTTTACTTACTGGATGCTATGATGTTTGTGTTCAGACTTCCTGAGGGGATTATCCAGATATGGTGGTTCAGAATTCTTGGTTTTTTTTTTTTTTGAAAGAGATGTTGTCGTTCAGTTCTCAAGACTGTTTCATAGAGGTGTTGAAGGCAGGTTTCCACAACGGGGAAATACCATAAATTCAGGGTTCGTGGTATTTCTGCCTGATCTAATTACTGTAAAGTTTTTGGTTTGCATTCCTTGTTTCCAAAGAGTATAGATTGGTTTCTGGAGTGGCTACACAGAAAAGCAGATTATAGAAGGAATTTTCACATACAGATGTATAGGGAAGTCATTCTGGCTTATACATGATTCAGTTTAAACATTATGGTGACTAAGCCAGCCAGTCTTAGAGCCTGCTAAACATGCATTTATATGCCCACCAGGATTCTTGGCCCCCTAGTAAATGGAAATTAATGAGATGTGAGCCAAGAAGTTCAGGCAAGGCTTTATTGGGCCCTGCAGCAGCACAAAGGAACACATACAAGCAACAAGTACCTTTTCTTGCTCCGTGAGGAGGGGCAAGCTAGTTTCTTCTCTGGAGGGATAAGGGTAAGCATGGGGGTCGGATTTGGGTCTGATGTGTGGCTGAGATTTTTCTGGGCACTTCCTCAGTGGTACTGTCCACTCTGTGTGTGATATACCCTGTTTCTGCCCCTGACACTCTGAATTTTTTGCTGGGGGTTGTTTTAGTTTAGTTTAGTTATCTTAGTTTATTATTTTATTCTATTTATTTCATTTTATTTTTCATTTGACTAGTTCATTTCATTTCATTTTATTGGTCTTTTTGAATCTTCTTGTTTATAATTGTTCCCAACTGCCCATGCATGTCGTTACTTGTCGTCCCTTACTTTTCCCTTTTTATTTCTTTGCTCAAGGAGACATTTTTCATGAGGCAAGCAGTGCAACGAAGGATCCCAGGTCCTAGCCTGTCTCATGCCCTGCCCCAATCATTCTACACCCCTTATTCTTAAGTGTGTTCTAGAAGATTGGAACTCCTGGAGTAGGTTGGTTTTATGGTCTCTATACACTGATGGGATAAGTCTCCACTTTTGCCTGCTGGAAGCAGGGTTGCTGTGAGTAGGGTTTGGCCCACTGGTAGGGTAAAGTTGGAGGTGTCTTTTAATAGGCCCTCCTATCTTGTTAACCTTTCTCCAAAGGGTCCAGTGATGTCCTTTGACTCTAGCTGAGCCTGTGCCTGATGAGGGGTGACTGCATGTCTCTGTTGTCCAGGGGGAGCTTGTAAGCCTCCCACAGGCAGCAGGGCATCCCAGGGTCCCTGAGTCCTGTTATGGTGAAAAGTTAGCCCCTCATCTCTGATCTGGTCCCAGCTTTGGCTCAGGATTCCTGGTGCCTTCCCTGACCTCTGTGAGTGCATGGAATAAAGGGCTTGTCCCCATTGGGAGGTCCCCGTGATGGCAGTCTCTTCAGCTCAGCCTTTAGCATCCAAAAGCCCCACTGGGCATCCCTATTCCATTGAAGGGGGTCACTTTGCATTCCCTTTGGGTCCCTATGTAGGGCTTGGCTCTCAGGGCATAATTTGGAACCATAAATGGCAGGGCCAGCCACTCCAAGGAAGCCACAATGCTTCCTCTCTCTGGTTGGAGACAGTAATGCAGTAACTGCTGTTTTCCATCTATGGCCAGGGCTCATGCCCTTTGGTTAACACAATGCCTACATATTGAACGCACTGCTGTGAGATCTGAGTCTTGTTTGTGGAGGTTTTGTTTTGTTTTGTTTTGATTTTTAATGATTGTTATTATTCCCATTATCAATGGTTTCCACTGTTCTGTCAATTATTTACTGCACACCAAAGGGACCCAGTCTCTCTCTCTCTCTCTTCCTTGCTCACACACACAAATTCACAACCCCCAAATACTATTTGTCTCACATTACCTCCATCATGTTCCACCACCCCTGAGTAGATAGAGTTCCCTGGGCTAAACAGCAGGATCCCATTCCTTATCCACTCCAAATGCAAGAGTTTGCATCTCTCAACCCCAGACTTCAAGTCTGTCCCACTCCTTCCCCCTCCCCCTTGACAACCCCAAGTCTGTTCTCCAAGTGCATGCATTTCTTTCCTCTAGATGTTTCATTGGTGCCATTTATTCATTTCCAGATTGGTGATATCAAATGGTATTTGTTGCTTCCTTTCTGACCTACTTCACCTAGTATGAGCATCTCTAGTTCCACCCTTGGTGCTGCAAATGGCATTACTTTGTTCTTCTGGACTCAGTAGTTTCCCATTGTGAATATGTACCACATCTTTTTAATGTACTCTTCAGTCAATGGAAATTTAGGTTGTTTCTATGTCTTGCATATTGTGAATAGTGCTAAAATGACCTTTCCAGTCCATGTATATCTTTCAAGGAAAGAGTTATCTGGGTATATGCCCCAGAGTGGTATTGTTGGGCCATAGGGTAGTTCTATATTTAGTTTTCTAATGTACAACCATACTGATCAGCATAGTGGTTGTAGTGGTTGTCCCAATTTACTTTCCAGCTAACAGTGCAGCTGGGCTCACTTTTCTCCACACCCTCTCTAGAACTTTTTATTTATTGACTTGCTAATGCTGGCCATTCTGACAGGTGTGAGGTGGTACTTCATAGTAATTTTGAGTTGCATTTCTCTAAAAATTAGTGAGGTCGAGCATTTTTTCATGTGCCTGTCGGCCATCTGCAGGTATCCTTTGGATAAATATCTCTTCGAGTCTTTTTCCCATTCTTCAACTGGCTGGTAGGTTTTTTGCTGTTGAGTTTTCTAAGTCATTTATTTCAGAGATTAAGCCCTCTCAGTGGCATCATTGGAAAGTGTTTTCTCTCATTCCAATGGTTGTCTTTTTCATTGTTTCCTTTGCTGTGCAAAAGCTTGTCAATTTGATTGAGTCCTTTGTTTACTTTTGCTTTTATTTCTGTTTCCTTGGGAGACTGCCCTTGAGGAAACATTTTTTATTGTTGATGTCAGAGTATGTTTTGCCTGTGGTTCTTCTTGGAGTCTGATGGTGTCCTACCTTATATTTAAATCTTTAAGCCACTTGAAGTTTATTTTTGTACATGGTGTGAGGGTGTATTCCAGTTTCATTGATTTGCATGCATCTGTCCAGTTTCCCCAGCCCCAGCTGGTGAAAACAAGCTGTCTTTTTCCTACTTTACATTCTTGCCACCTTTGTCAAAGATTAATTGAATGCGGGGTTGTGACTTTATTCCTGCGGTCCCTATGTTGTCCCATTGGTCTGTAGGTCTGTTTTGGTACCAGTACCACAGTGTCTTGATTACTGTGGCTCTGAAAAATTGCCTGATGTCTAGGAGAGTTATGCCTCCTACTTTGTTTTTATTTATTTGTTTATTTTTTGCCCCCCTCAGGATTGCTCTGGCAATTCTGGGTTTTACATGGTTCCATATCAATTTTTGAATTTTCCCTTTGTCCTAGTTCTGTTACAATGTCAGGTGTCTTCTGCTAGCGATCTCATTGAATCCGTAGATTTCATTGCACACTATTGCTTTTTAATAATATTAATTCTTCCAAACCTGGATCATGGACTCTCTGTCCCTTTATTTGAATCTTCTTTAATTTCTTACAGTTCAGCTTATAATCTTTCACCTCCTTGGTCCAGTTTATTCCTCGGTCTTTAAATTTTCGGGGTGCATTTTTCAAAATATGCTATTTTTTATTCTTTTGCCAAGAGTTTATTGTGAGTAGCCCAAAGGGCAACCAATTACCGAGTGCTAATTTTGTATCCTGCTATTTTGCCAAATTGGTGGGTCACTTTGGGTAGTTTTGGTGTGGCCGCCTTAGGATTTCCTATAGATTGCATCTTGTCATCAGCACGTAGTGAATACTTTGCCTCTTCTCTGCCAGTTTGGACACGTTTGATGTATTTCGTTTGTCTCATTGCTGTGCCTAGCACTTCCAATAGTAGGTTGAATAAAAGTGGTGAGAATGGGCCTTCTTGCCTCGTTTCAGAGTTTAGTGCAGAGGCTTTCAGCTTTTTTCGTTTGAGGAGTATGTTGGCTGTGGGTTTGTCATAAATGGCTTTTATCATGTTAAGATATATTTCTCAAATACCCACTTTGGTAAGAGGTTTGGTCATGAATGGATGTTGGACGTTGTCGAATGCTTTGGCTGCATCTATTGAGAGGATCATGTGGGTTTTTACTTTTCGTATGTTCATGTACTGTGTGACATTGTTTGATTTGAGTAGTTTGAACCCTCCTTGCAAACCCGGGACAAAATCCACTTGGTCGTTGTGTATGATCCTATTTTGCATGTTGTTGGACTTGGCTGAAAAAAATTTTGTTGGGAATTTTTACTTCTATTTCATCACAGATATTGGCATAAAATTTACTTTTTGGGTAGTGTCTTTGGCATTGGTGTTAGGGTGATGCTGGGTTCATGGACAATCTTTGGGAATGTTTCTTCTTCGTCATGCTTGTGGAAAGGTGTAAGGAGGATAGGACTGTTTCCCCTTGTATGTTTGGAATATTTCACCATTGTTCCTATGTGATGCTAGGCTTTTGTTTGCAGGGAGTGTTTTTATTACATATTCAATTTCATTTCTAGTGACCTGTCTGTTCAGTTGATCATCTATTTCTTCTGGATTCATTTGTTGCATGTTTTAACTCTCTAGAAAGTTGTCCATTTCTAGGAGGTTTTAAAATTTGTTGGCAATTAAGTATTTATGATATTTGCTTAGTTTTTTTGGGGGGGTGTTTTTGCAGTATCCATTGGGATTTCTTCTTTTTCATTTCTTACATTTTATTTTCTTCAAACCTAGGATTTTTATGTTTGTTTTTGCTTTTGTTTGGTTTTGTTTTTTGTCTTTTTGACTTTCCTAGGGCTGCACCCCTGTCATATGGAGGTTCCCAGGCTAGGGGACTAAATGGAGCTGTAGCTGCCGGCCTACACCAGAGCCACAGCAATACGGGATCCCAGCCACATCTGCAACCTACACCACAGCTCATGGCAATGCCGGATCCTTAACCCACTGAGCAAGGCCAGGGATCAAACCCGCAACCTCATGGTTCCCAGTCAGATTCGTTAACCACTGAGCCACGACGGGAACTCTGATTGCTTATGTTTTTTAAATCATTTTTTTTCTTTCCTCATCCGGTGAGTCTGGCCAGCATTTTGTCTTTTTACTTATTCTTTGCTTTTGCTTTTTTTTTCTTTTTTATTTTACCTTTTATGTTGTTTTTTATTTTTTAACTTTTCAACAAAACAGTTCTTAGTTTTATTGATTTTTTCTTTTTATCTCTATTTATTATTATTATTATTTTTAATATTTATTTCAGAAACAGTTTTTTTAACAGAATTTGTTAAATTATCTTAGATTATCTTGTCCATAAAAGGTCTCTTTTTCACTATTTTATTATACTTTATCTTTATATAATGATATAAACATTTTTTTCCATTAGAACTGGTTTATAGCATTCTTTCGATTTTGTACTCTATAGCATGGTAACCCAGTTACACATACATGTATACGTTCTCTTTCTTACACAATCATGCTTCATCCTAAGTGCCTAGACATAGTTCTCAGTGCTACCCAGCATGGTCTCATTGTTCATCCATCCCAAGGCAGTTGTGTGACTCTATGAACCACAAGCTCCCAAACCATCCCACTCCCACCCCCTCTGCTTGGTAAGCACGAATTTATCCTCTAGGTGTATAATTCTCTTTTCTGTGGAAATGATCATCTGTGCTGTATAGTAGATACCAATTATAAGTGACATCATGTGGTATTTGTCTTCCTCTTTCTGCCTTACTTCGCTCAGGATGAGAGTCTCTAATTCCACCCCATCTTGCTGCAAATGGCATTATTTCATTCTTTTTAAGGGGAGTAGTGTTGCCCTGTGTACACATATCCATATTATCCCAGTCCAGTAATCTGTCGATGGCCTTTTGTGTTATTTCCATGTATTGGCTATTGTGAGTCGCGATGCAGTGAACATGCAGGTGCAGGTGTCTTTTCTAAGGAAATTTTGTCTGGATATATCCACAAGAGTTGGATTGCCGGATCATGTGGCAGTTCTCTGTATAGACTTCAAAGGTACCACCACACGGTTCTCCACAGCGGTTGTACCAGCTTCCATTCCCACCAACAGTACAGGAGGGTTCCCTTTTTCCCACAACCCCACTAGTGCTTGTTACTTGTGGATGTATCAGTGATGGCCATTCCGATTGGTGTGTGGTGGTATCTTGCGGGAGTTTGGATTTGCATTTCTCTATTAATCAGGGATGTTGAGCATTTTTTTAATGTGCTTGTTGGCCATCTGCATATCTTCCTTGCCAAGAAGTCTATGCAGGGCTTCTGCCCATTTTTCCATGGAGTTGTTTGTTTGTTTGCTGTTGAGCTGTATACGTTGTTTGTATATTTAAGAGATGAGGCCCCTGTAAGTTTCATCATTTCAAACTGCACTATCCCATTCTGTAAGTTGACTTTTTGTTTTTGTTAGTTTCCTTTGCTGTGCAAAATGTTGTCCGTGTGATTAGGTCCCATTGGTTTATTTTTGCTTTTATTTCTGTTGCTTTGGGAGACTGACCTGAGGAAATATTCATGCGCTTGATGTCAGATAATTTTTTGCGTATATACTCCTCCAGGAGATGGAAGGTGTCTTGTCTTATACTTAGGACATTCATCCATTTCGAGTTTATTTTTGTGCACGGTGTGAGGGTTCATTGATTTGTGTAGCTGTCCAGGATTCCCAGCAATTCTGGCTGAAAAGATTCTCTCCTTCCCATTTTATGTTCTGGCCTACAATGTCAAAGGTTAAATGATCATAGGCATCAGTGTTCATTTCTGGGCTCTCTGGTCTGTTCCATTAGTCTCTCTGTCTGTTGTGGCACCAGCAACACACTGTCTTGATGACTGTGGCTTTGTAATGTTGCTTGAGGTCTGGGAGCGTCAATGCCTCCTGCTTGGCTTTTGCTCCTCCAGATTGCTTTTGAAATTTTGGATCTTTTGTGGTTCCATATAAATTTTTGGATTGTTCTAGTTTTTGTAAAAATCATCATTGCTATTTTGATAGGGATTGAAGTGAATACTTAGATGGCTCTGCTTAGAAAGGACATTTTTACAATGTTAATTTTTCCAACCCAGGATCATGGAATAGCTTTCCATTTCTCTACATCTTCTTTAACTTCCTTAATTATCATTTTATAATTCTTGTTATATAGGTCGTTAGCCTCCTCAAAAAGGCCTATCACTAGGTATTTTATTTTGGGGGGTGCAATTTTAAAAGTTATTGTATACTTGTATTCCTTCTCTAAGATTTCATTCTTAGTATACAGAAACGTGACTGATTTATGAATGTGACTCTTATATCCTGCTCCTTTGCTGACTGTGTTGATCCATTCAAATAGCTTTTGTGTTGAGTCTTTGGGGTTTTCTCTATATAGTGTCCTGTCATCTGCATACAGTGACACGTTTAGCTCTTCTCTTCCTACTTGGAGTCCATTTATTTCTTTTGTTTGTCTGACTGCTGTGGCTAGGCCTTCCAATAATATGTCGCATAGGAGTGTTGAGAGTGGGCATCCCTTTCTTGTTCCAGACTTTGGTGGGAGGATTGTCCAATTGTCTCCATTGAGGATTGTATTTGCTGTGTGTTTGTCATAAATGGCTTTGCTTATGTTCAGGAATGTTCCCTCAATACCCACTTTGGTGAGTGTTTCTATCATGAGTGGATGCTGGACTTTGTCAAATGGTTTTTCTGCATCTATTGAGATGTTCATATGGTTTTTGACTTTTCTTTTGTTAATACGGTGTACGATGTTGCTTCCTGTTTGTATACTGAACCATCCTTGTGAACCTGGGAGGCATCCCACCTTGTTGTGGTGGATGATCTTTTTGATGAGTTTTTGGATTCAGTTGACTAATCATTTTTTAGAATTTTTGCATCTATACTCTTCAAAGATATTGGCCAATAGTCATCTTTTTGGGTGGTATCTTTGTCTGGTTTTGGAATTAAGGTGATGGTAGCATCATAGAATATCTTTTGGAATGTTCCGTCTTCTTTGAACTTTTGAAAAAGCATAAGGAGGATGGGCATCGATTCCTCTTTTTATGTTTGACAGATTTCACCTGTGAAGCCATCTGGCCATGGACTTTTATGATTCCAATTTTGTTTTGTTTTGTTTTGGTTTGGTTTGTTTTGGTTTGGTTTGGTTTGTTTGGGCGGTCCATTTATTTTAAGTTTGAGTAGTTCTCTTTTCAGTTTTTGTGAAAGTAATGTTCTGTTTCGATTTGTGGCTGCCCTGTTTTTTAAGTGTGATAACCACTTGTTATAACTGTGTACTCTCCACTTGTTATAACTGTGTACTCTAGGTGAATGGTGATGTAGGCTCACCCACTTCATTACAATAATAAAATTCAGAAAGCAGAATAAAAAGAGTCTCTATTTTTCCTTACTCCCCTTGCCCACATTGTAGGATTTTTATACCTTTTTTTTTTTTTAACCTCTTCACCATTAGATCTGTATCCTGCCTTATTTATGTGACTGGTCTCTAATCCTGCTTTCCTCCATCCTTGTTCTTCCTCTTTTTTTATTTTTTAAATTTAGAGAAAACTTTCTTTCTTTTAGCGTGCATTTTGTACTTCTGTACTCTTTTAGATTTTGTTATTGTTGTTGTTGTTGGAGAAACTCTTTGTTTCCCCTTCTATTTAAACTCATATTCTTGATGGATAAATTATTCCACATTGCAGATTTCTTTTTCGTTTCAGCATTTTAAATATCTCTTGCCACTCCCACCTAGCTTGTAGTGTTTCCGAATAGATATCAGCTATTCGCCTTTGGGGGATTCCCTTATAATGGAGGGTTTGCTTTTCTCTTGCCACCCTTAGAATCCTCTCTTTAACTTTGGCCATTTTTATTATACTATGTCTTGGTGTGTGTCCATTTGGGTTCAACGTGTTTGGGGACATCTGTTTCCTGTATCTTGAAATCAGTATCCTTTAGAATTTGAAACTTTCTGGAGATAATTACCTCAAATACATGTTCAATCCCCTTTTCTTTTTCTTCTCCTCTGGAATTCCTATTATGTGTAGATTGTCCTGTGTTATAGTATCCCATAGGTCTCATATTGCTTTCATGTTTTTTCATTGGGTTTTGGGTCTGCTGTCCTCTTTAGGCAATTTCCTTTATTCAATGATCCATGTCACTAATTTGCTCCTCTGCACTATTCATTCTGACCTTTACTGCCCTTGGCTCGGTTTGTTTCACTGCAAGTGAATTTTCTACATTTGCATGGCTGCTCCTTATATTTTTAGCCCCTTTCTGAGGGAGTCCGCATTACTGTTCATATGTTCTCTTAATTCCTTCAGTAGTTTCACTATCTCCCATTTGAACTCAAAACGTGTCAGATTTCAGAGGTCTGTTTCATTGTTGACTGCTTTAGGTGAATTCTCCTGTTGCTTTAACTGGGAATGTTTTCTGAGCTTCTTCCTCTTGCTCGTGTTTTCCATTTCAATTTCTGTAAGTTTGGAGAAGCCCACATGTATTTTGACAGAGTCTGGGGGACACCGTTGTAGTGGTGCACTTCTGGAGGGCATGCAGGGCTGGCCAGGGCACACCACTGTGGGTATGTCCTTCCTGTGGCCAGGAGGATCTGGCTGGGGAATGCCTTAGCCGGGTGGGGCTCACTGTGGTATTCTGCAGCAGTGGGGCACGTGTGAGTCTGGGCAGTCATGGCTTTTTTCTGCCATGGTGGATGAGCATGCGCCAGAGCCAAGCAGGGCATTACCTGGTGATCCCTAGCAGCCATGTGTTTCCTGATAGTTGGGGTTGCTGGCTGGCTCACTCTGCCTCAGCAGGGCACTTCCCGAGCCTGGGCAGGCAGTTCTTGCCTGTGTGCAACAGCAGCAGGGCACTTCCCAAGTGAGGGCAGGTCTTTCTGGGTCACTCCACAGTGTAGGCCCCTTCCTGAGTTTGGGTGGGGCTGCCTGGTGTGCACCTCGGTGGAGGTGCATTTCCTGCCTCTGGGTGGGGCTTCCTGGGGCATGCTGTGGCCGCAGAGCACTTCCCAAGCCTGGGCAGTGATGGCCTGGTCTCTCCATGGTAGAGAGGTGTTTCCGTCGACCTGGTGTGGCTCGCTGGTGCTTGCCATGGTGGAGGTGCACTCTGCACATGTTCAGGGCTTTCCCAGGGGCTCTGTGGCAGCAGGGAGCTTCCTGAGTGAGTGCAGGTGTGGCTGGTGCTTGCTGTGATGGAGTTGACCTTCCTGTGGCTTGACAGGGCTTGCTGGACATGCCACATCAGCAGAGCAGTTCGCAAAGATGGTGGGGCCAGTGTGTCCCCTCTGCAGCAGTGGGGTGCTTCCCAAGGGTGGTTGGGATAGCCCCTTCCTGCTGCAGTGGTGGTGCACATCCTGATGTGGGGAAGGGCTTACAGGGTGCCCAGGGGCAGTGGGGTGCTTTGCATGGGTGGGAAGGCCTGCCTGGGAATGCCATGGGAGTGGTTATCTCTCCACAGGGGGTGGCACCAATCTGCAATGGATGACAGTTTGCTTCTGGCTGGGCGGGTGTGGGGTGGATTAGTGGAGATGTGCTGGTAACGCTCTGCTCTCTATTAGCCAGTGGGCAATTGCACACACTGTGGTTCGAGGAGTCTTCTATGTTGACCCACCCCTCCTGCTCTCCCCTCCCCAACAATGGCACCTTCTCTCTCCTGTGGGTCCAGATCCTCTGCCAGGTTCCCTCTATTTGGGCTTTCCAATCCCCAGCCATTCACATATTGCTCCCTCCACCCAAGGTAAACTGCTTATCTAATCCCTTAGCCTCTCTCCATGCCTCCCACACCAGCATGCTCCCAGGGACTGACCTCTGGAGCCTAGGACTTGGTGCCCAGCCCCCACCGGAGCATCTCTATCTTTGGTGTCTCTGTGTGTGGTTCAGATGGTCTGTGCAGCTCTCACTCTGCTTCCCAGGTCTCAGACATGCTGCTGTGTTTTTCTTGGAGTCTTGGAGATCCCTCCGACTTGGCTGACCTTTCCATTGGTTAGGCGATTTTCCAGGGTATGTGTTCCCTTTCTCCTTCAGAGCTCCCTCTCAGGAGTGCTAGTCCAGTCCTGATTCCCCTTCCCTCTCTCTCTTTGTTTCCTGTTGTCCTACCCAGTTATGTCAAGAGGTTCTTACCGTTTTGGGAGGTCTCAGTTCTTCTGCCAGCGTTCCGTGGCTGCTCTGTTTGAGTTGTTTTAAGTGTAGTTGTGTTTATTTGTATTGTGATGATGGAAAGGGCAAGTGTGTCCCTGTGCTCTCCCACCATCTTGCCTCCCTGAAATTGCATCCTTCTGTATCTTTCTTTGTGGCCTTCCCTTCAAAGTCTACTTTGTTTGCCCTGGTTAGCACAACTCCTGTTTTCCTCTCTTGGCCGTTGACATGAAATATCTTTTCCCATTCCCTCATGTCAATCTGCTTGAGGTCATTGCTCTGAAGTGAGTCATTGTAGACAGCAGCTTGTATGTTTTTGCTTTTTTATCCAATCTGACACTCTGTGTCTATTGATCAGAGTATTCAGTCCATTGGCATTTAAGGTAATTCTTGAGAAAGATGTATTTATTGCCACTTTCCCCGTGTTTTTCAGTTGATGCTCTGTATCTCCTTTATTCCTTTTCTGTTGTTTGGTTTGGGTTGGATGATTTCCATTTATTGTATGCTTGTATACTTTTCTTTTTGGTTTTATGTGAATGTAATGTTTGGTTTTGAGTTGTGGTTTCCCTGTTTTTTAAGCATGCTAAACTCTCCCTATATCTGCTAGCTTTAGCCTGGTATTCATATAGGCTTGAACACATTTTATTTAAAAATAGGAGTCTATATTTTCTTCCTTTCCTTACCTACCTTCTATGATTTTGAAGTTCTTTATTAATATCTTCATGTGTGTCCTTTAGGTGTCCCTTGAGTTTATGGTCACTATTACAGTAGGTATGTATGTAGTTATGTATTTATTAATTTATTAGTTCTGTATTCTGACTTATTTAAGTGATTACTTTCCCCTTGGGATTTCTTCCACCCTATTTCTTACTACTTATATTATGCTATTTTATTTTATTTTTTATTTTATTTTATATTTTATTTTACTTTATATTTTATTTTTCTATGTTAATTTACTTTTCTTAGGGAAGCCCTTGCATTGTTTCCTTAAGAATGGCTTTAATGTTGATGTACTCTGTTAGGTTTTGTTTGTTGAAGAAATTCTCTATTTCCCCTTCTATTTTAAATGATATTCAAAAATAAATACATACACAAAGTAATGATACATTTGCTGTGTAGAGTATTCTAGGCTGCAGATTTTTCCTTTTGGAAAGTTGAGTATATCTTGCTACTTTCGTCAGGCCTGTAGTGGTTCTGTAGAGAAATCCAGTGTTTAGGGAGGTCCCTTATAATTAAGGATTTGTATTTCCCTTGCTACCTTTAGAATGCTCTCTCCATCTTCGCCTTTTGCCATTTTTATTGCAACATGTCTTGGTGTGGGCATATTTGGGTTCAAAGTGTTGGGGGCCTTCTGCGATTACTGCATCTCGATATCTGTTTCCTAGAGTTTGGAAAGTTTGAGGCATAATTACTTCCAATATATCTTCAATCATCTCTTCTTTTTCTTCTCCTTCTTGAATGCCTTTTATGCATAGATTGGCATGCTTTATATTATCGCATAGATCTCTTATATTTCTTTTGTGTTTTTTCATTTGTCTTTCTGTCTGCTGTGCTGATTGGGTAATTTCCATTATTCTATCTTCCAAGTCACTAATTCATTCCTCTGCACTAGTCATCCTGCTCTTTAACTCAGTTTGGGTCTCTGCAAATGAATTTTCTATTTTTTTTCTATTTTTCCTTATATGTTGTAGTTCTCTCTAAAGTAATCTGCACTAATGTTTTTATCTGCTCTTAACTGTTTGATAATCAGCCTTCATTTTTTCTGTATTTCCACTACTTCCCTTTTGAACTCAATGCCTCTCAGCCTCCAAAGTTCTGTTTCCTTGTTTGCTGCTTCCCATGAATTCTCCCGTCCCTTGCCTGGGAGTTATTCCTGAGCTTCTTCACCTTGCCCATGTTTTTCTTTTCCTGTCAGTTTGGGGAAGCCAAAATACACTTGGAGGGGCCAGTATGATCGTAGGGGTGTGAGAGCAACAGTTGTTGGTGCTCAATTGCGGCACTTGGAGGCTTACAGCTATGCAAGGGTAATTCTTTGGGTGGTTACCCTGTATTTTTGGGCATGGGTGTTTGTATATTTGCTGCTTCTTTCTTTGGTGTGAGCAGGCTATCATGCCAAGGGTGCTGAGTGTATTTGCAGGGAGAAGGCAGCAAGGGATAGTGCTGGTTATTGACGGGATCTTAGCAGCAGCAAGGACTTGCAGGAAGGTGATGCAGGTAACTCCTAGTTTCAAGGTCGAGGGGGTGATAATGAGCTTCATGCAAAATTATAAGCTGCCTGGAGCATTTGGTAGTGGCAGCAGTAGGGTGTGTGTGTATTCCCAGAGTAGTGAGAGCAAAAACAGGCAGTTTTTGGTCACAATGACCTCAGTGGTGCCCTCGGAGATGATTAGGGCCACAAGTGGTAGCAGGCCATGCCCACCTCTGGAGTCAGAGGTAACCATGGTGGTTTGCCTCACAACTGTAGATGCTGGGAAGAAGCACCCTGTCCCTCTTAGCCCACACAGGAGGTGCTGCACCTGCTGCTCCTAGTTGCAGGGCCTTGGCAAAGGACAGTTTCCAAGCATCTGGGTGCTATCTGGAGCATCTGGCAGTGACAGCTGCAGGGCCAGTATGATCCTAGGGGTGTGAGAGCAACAGTTGTTGGTGCTCAATTGCGGCACCATCTCTGTTTTCTGACCTCTTAGGTGACTGTGGTCACAGGCTGTGACCTGTGGCTTCTGAGAGGAATACTTTGACTTGACCCTGGTGCCTGTAGAGTACACAAGAGGCACCATATTTCACTTAGCCCCTGCTGTACTAAGCCTGCACCAGAGGTGCCTGGCTGCCTCTAGCCTGCCCAAGATGAATCCAGGGTGCTGTAGCCCAAGCAAGTGTCTTCTTGCCACCCATAGCCTGCATCAGGAGCAACCTGCCCTCGGAGAGCCTGTGCACATGTGAGCAGGGAGATTTCTTTGGGGCTCACCCCTCCTCCCCTTGCCCTCCCCAACAATAGTGCCTTGCTTTTGTAGACAAAGAGAAGTACTTTCTTTTATTTATTTATTTATTTATTTTATTTTCCCACTGAACAGCAAGGGGGTCAGGTTATCCGTACATGTATATATTACAATTACAGTTTTTCCCCCACCCTTTGTTCTGTTGCAACATGAGTATCTAGACATAGTTCTCAATGCTATTCAGCAGGATCTCCTTGTAAATCTATTCTAAGTTCTGTCTGATAAGCCCAAGCTCCGGATCCCTCCCACTCCCTCCCCCTCCCAACAGGCAACCACAAGAAGTACTTTCAACTCCAAGAAACATTGTAACATGACTGCTGGTAGGACTGAAAACAATTTTTCCGAATGTGGCTCCAGAAAGGTGGCGAAACAGAAACATGAAGCTGCCAAGTCAGACAGATTCTACATCTTCAACGGATTTGTTAACCATGCTAAGGTTTGGCATTAAAGACCAGCATAATTATTTAAGCCTCTCTTTGTGGAAAGCAAGAACGCAACCTATAAGTGTGCACCAGGAAATATAAAGGGGAGGAAATAAAGGCACACCTAACCCGGAGAGTTTGAGCAATTTAACGCAATAATGAAACCCCCTCGTTTTTGTTTTGTTTGTTTGGTAAATGTTTCATTCGAAACTACCACCATGTGCTGATGGTGATGCAATCGCTGATTATGTCATTGGTCTTCATTATTGCAGTTATGGTGCACTTATGGACATGGGTCCTGGGGAAGCTGAACTATGCTGTAGTTTGGAGGATGAAATGTATTTTCTAACTTATGCTTATCTTTTTCTTTTTGTCTTTATAGGGCCATACATTTGGCATATGGAGGATCCCAGGCTAGGGGTCAAACCAGAGCTGTGTCTTCTGGCCTAAAACAGCCATAGCAATGCTGGAACTGAGCAACATCTGCACTTTGATCACAGCTCATGGCAACTCTGCCTCTTTAAAACCCCCTGAGTGAGGGCAGGGGTTGAAGCCACTTCCTCATCAGCACTAGTTCGGTTTGTTAACTTCTTAGCCATGGTGGGAACCCCATGAAATTTATTTTTTTTTGTAATGAAGACAATCTTGTCAGGTAAGATCCAAGTTCCCTTTGAAATAACAGAGTATAATGCAGCTGAAAAAATGCTACATAAAGAATATGTATTTTCCTTTTCAAAACTGAACTTCATCTGCCCCTCTTTCCCTACCATCTTAATTTAGGCATCCATTCAATACAACCTGGACTATTTCAGAAATCACTTAACTCCCACTGTCTTTTTCCTTAGTTGCATTTTCTTTTTTGAAACCGTTATCATCAAGGAGGCATGTCAAATATTCCTGTCTAATTAACAAAATTTTCAAATATGGAAAAACCACAAAACAATCTGGCATTGAAAACCACTAAAAAGACAAAAGGACAACTTACAATGGGAGAAAATTGTTTCTGACCATGCAACTAAGAAGGGATTAGTCTCTAAAATATACAAACACCTTATACAATTCAACCACAAAAAAGCCAACAACCCAATGGAATAGGGGTAAAAGACCTGCATAGACATTCCACGAAAGAATATATATACAGATGGTCAGAAAGCACATAAAAAATTCTAAACATCATTGTTTCTTAGGGAAGTGAAAATACAAACTACTATGAGGTACCTTTCTCACCTGTCAGAATGGCCATCCTTAACAAGTCCACACATAAAAAAAATGCTGGAGAGGGTGTGGAGAAAAGGAAACTCTCCTACACTGATGAAAGGAATGTCAATTTTTACAACCATTAAGGAAACCACCATGGAAATACTTCAGAAAAGTAAATATAGAACTAATAACTGACCGACCCAGAAATCCCACTCTTGGGCATACAGCTGAAAAAAAACTTCCCTTGAAAAAGACACAAGCACATGTATGTTCATTGCATCACTGTCCACAAGAGCCAAGACAGGGAAATAACCTAAATGTCCATTGAGAAGATTGGACTAAGATGTGGTGTGTATGTGTTCCATATACACACACATACACACAATGGAACCCCGACTCAGCCATAAAAAAGAACAAAGTAATGCCATTTGCAGCAACATGGCTGGAATTAGAGAAGATCATGCTAAGTGAAGTTACTCAGAAAGAGGAAGGCGAATACAATACGATATCACATATGTGTGGACTGTAACAGATGGCACAAGTGGAAATTTCCACCTGAACGAAACTCATGAATGTGGACAACAGTGTTTGGGTTGCCAAAGGGGAGGCGGCAGGATTGTGATGGACTGGAAATCGGGGGTTAGAAAAGGTGCAACGTATTGCATGTGGAGTGGGTATGCAATGAGCTCATGCTGTAAATCAATGGGAACTACATCTAGTCACTTTTGATGGAGCACAACGGAGGGTTATGTGAAAAAAAAAAAGATGCGTACGTGTATGGGTGTGGGTCTTGGGTGGTTCGGGTGGTGTGTGCCTGGGTCACTTTGCTCGACAGTAGAAACTTGACAGAACATGGGAAACAAGCTATGATAGAAAAAATAAACATCATTTTAGAAAAAGAAACACAGCCCTTAATTGTTTCATAAATGAAGTAATTGCAACTATGAAGATGAATATATATGTTTATTTTTGAAATAAAGGAATTGCAGGAAATTGTTGACATTTGCAAGCCTAAATGTTCATCTTCACTATCCTGCAGAATCTATAGACCGTTGATAGGTCAAAATTAGGATGGTGTTCAAATAATGAAGAGGATGGAGGTGTTGGCCTTGAGAGAGAGGCAGCAGAGGTATCAGTGGCCATTGGCATTGGGAACCACGGATGGTTGGTTGGTTGAGGGTTAGACAAAGGGCCCTCTCTTGGTGGTATATTCTGATATCTGGTTGGAAAAGGGGACGGCTTCACCGTCATTCCAAAATAACCACTCGGGAAGGGAGAAATAAGGTGGTACTGAGAAATGGAAGTAGTAGTTGTAATGAAATTCACAATGTGGCCACTTGCTGGAGAGTAGCTGCTTTGTGAGAGCGTATGAAACGTGGTCAACTGATTTAAAGTAGCATGTTGAGCCACGACAGTTTGTCCTGTGGTCTGGCTGATGCTGATGATGTAGAAGAAACGTCACTTCTCATGGGGGTAGTTGTATTAGAAATTCTCTGGCTGGTAGAAGGCCTTCTTACTAAAGGCACATGTAAATTTGTGGAGGTTGAAAATGCATTTTCTCCACGAGTTTCTGCTTCAAAATCAGAATTATGATTATCCACCTTACGCCCTGTTCTAGAGTGTTTCTTGCTGCAACCTTGAAGTAGAGAAGCCGATACTGGAGAAGCATTTTTATACGTGACTCTTCTTTTCCTCCTTACCAACAGTTGAGGACAGCCTCATTTAAAGTTTGGATTATGGTAGAACTGCAGCTAAAACCAAGGAGAAATTTATTTAATGGTATTTGAAACAAGGACACGAGGAGACAGAAACCATAATATCTGACTCTTTGCATCATATGGAGTTAATATCATGAGACAATACACATCCATTGCTAATATTTTCAAAAATGTTCTTAGTGGTCACAGCCAACTATTGTCCTCAAGGAAAAGTGTCTGGTATATTTACATTAATAGTATTAGGCTCTGTGGCCTGCATTTTTTGAGGTTCATTGACAAGCCTCAAGGAGGCTAGGACAATGATTTATCATCCCAAATATTTTATGACCAAGCCATCCTCAATTTAAAAATGTTGAACATGGATGGTCCTGTCGTGGCACAGTGGTTAACGCATCCGCCTTGGAACCATGGGTTTGCGGGTTTGATTCCTGGCCTTGCTCAGTGGGTTAAGGATCTGGTGTTGCCGTGAGCTATGGTGTACTTTGTAGATGTGGCTTGGATCCCACGTTGCTGTGACTCTGGCGTAGGACGGGGGCTATAGCTCCAATTCAACCCCTAGCCTGGGAACCACCATATGCCATGGGAGTGGCTCAGGAAATGGCAAAAAGACAAAAAATAATCATCATAATAAAAATGGAACAGTACTTCATCCCACTTTCAAGGTCTACTTTGACCCTATATGGATGGACATATTTGCACATGTCCAAAGAGAATTTTATACACTCCCTCTATAAGTAGTAACTGGAAATTTCTTAATGCCTTGTTCCGAGCAGAGACTTCATTTTCTTCTGCCAGAAAGTCAGCTAGTGAGGCACATCTTTGAAAATTCCTTTGCAGCTTATTAAATGCATAGGGGTTAAGCTGTCGAACTCAGCTTTTCATACTCTCAGTTTCAAATATTCTGAAGGGAGACTTTCTCTCCAGAACTTCTTTCTTGACGCGTTCTTCATTAATCACTATCAAGGTTCCATTTGCTTCCCACCAAGTGGACTTAAAGTGATCACTTTCAGCAGTTTTCCAAAGTTTTCTGGGAAAGGGCAGAGGAAGAAAATCATCGTCTTCATCTGGTTCAGAGGCACACAATGTGCGACATGGCTTTTTTATCAGGGAGCCTTCAGACAAAGCCCGAAAAGCCGTTTCTTCAATCTGAGACCTCAAGTCCAAGTCCCCAGTGATTGAGTTATCACACCATGGAGGTGTAATGGAGGATTCTGAACCAGTTGGTGCATCTTTAGGAGACACAGGTTGCATTTCTGAAGGAGCATGTGCCATCTCAGATTAGTTTCTCTGCAGCTACTTTTCTCAACAGCATGCTTTTTGAACTCTGCAGTTTTAAATGCTGCTTTGGTAAGCTTACAGAGATAAAATCGCCCATGCATCACAATGGTTGCTAAGCTAAGTAGCTGTCAGATGACAGGTCTCCTAGCATTCTGAGCATAACCTTCAGTCAGTGCTTATTTTCCTATGAAATTGGTCCAGTTAACATAAAATATGAGCTCCTTACTTAAACAGTAACCCCCCCTAACAAAAGTGCGATCAGCAAATTCCCATTCCAATGGAATCTTTTTAATAAGTAAGAAAACCCATCACATAAATAAATCCATTTCATCCCAGAAGTAAACATAAATTCCCTATTATAAACATACACATTTGGTGCCTGTTATTAAGGCCTGGAAAATGGGACCAAAAAAACCAGTAAAGTGAAACATATGGTATGTATCACTTCCCAGTTTATAACTAGAATCTATGCCACATCTGTATTCAGAAAAATCTTAGCCAGGATTTCCCTGGCAGCTAGCTTGTTAAGAATCTGTTGTTGTCACCGCTGTGATCTGGGTTCAATCCCTGGCCTGGGAAATTCTGCATGCCCCAGGTGCAGTCCATAAAATAAAAATAAAAAAAAAAAGAAATAACGGAAACAAACACACACACACAAAAACACAACCTTTATCACTAAGCAAGACACGGAAGGTCCCTGGGCACCAAGCAAAATATCTATAGCCATCGAGATATAGAAAGAGGGATAAATGCTGTGGTTAGGAGAGGAAATTTTGGGAAGCACCATCCAAAGGGATATGAGATTTCCTTGTGGATTGAGGCCAATATTTCACAACTGGAGAAGTGATGGGTGTACAACATTCTGAAGATAATATAAGCCATTGCATTGAATACGTTAAAATTCATACACAATGTTTTCACATTGTTAAAAACTGACAGTGATTTGCTATCACTAATTTTAGCACATAGAGTTTTCTGTGTATCCTACGTAAGTAGTCTGTGTGTTAAACAATATTCCTAATATTTTCTCCTTTGGATGGCTGAGAGAGGAATTCACAAGGCCAATTGGTATTCACTAGGGCATCAGAAAGTGAGGGGCTGAGCTCTAGATGGCATCAGCCTTAACTGCAAGGAGGTGTTAGGCTTACAAAGCACCTGTGGTGGGAATCCGTGGATGAAGTCCATGCTGGGAACCAGTTGCAGGGACAATGAAGAAGGAGGGGAAGGTCAAAGGAAGTGTAACGGCTCGAGTCCCATGATGTAGAGCAGTTACTCCCTGTAAGAGGTTAAGCTCTGCAGGCAGTTGTTTCCCACAGGTCATTGTTTCTTGCTGCCCAACTTGAGCATCCACATACTGGGAGGGGGTGTCCACAGCAAGTGGTGAACTGCAGCGGTTGGGGTGTATGGGGGTCTGTCTCCATCCTCCTGGAAACCTGTCATTCAAGCCTTCCATTATAGGGGATAGGGGTGACCATCTACTCTTCTCTATCTGCTTCCTGCTGGCCTGGGGTGACAAGTACTGGGTGGATGGACATGGTACAAGCTACCGTAGAGGTTGGGAAGTAAAGAAAAATGAGTTTAAATAGGAGTTTAGGATGTAGGTTGATACCAGTATTGTTGAAGGAGGGCTTCCGTTTTATCTGAGGAGGTTTTAACACTTGGTGTGGTATTAACCCATAAATCACAGGAGCTATTGGTCATAACGCATGTTGTCTCCTTTCTGTTGCTGTATGAGGAGACCTTGAAAGTGTAAGGTTGCCGCTGCCAGCTGATGCAGCTTTGAGAAGCATCAGTGGCATCATGTCTGACAGGGGACGTAAACCCTAAGATCTTAGCCAGGCAAGGCTTGCCTAAAATTACTTCTGAAATATTTCCTCGTCTTCCTTGGATGTCTGGCCCACAGCTACTCCATTCTGCCTCTTCTCCCTACTGGCCCATGCAGATGCCATGGTTAATGATCTCTGTATTTCTAGATGAGAGAAGAGGCAAGAATTTGGGGCCATAGAAATGCTCACCTGAAATCGAACTGTCTGAAGGCATGTACCTCTCTTCTGGTCGCCTCCCTGAGCTCTGCTCAGCAGGTGCTGCAGGGAAACAGCTTCTGTGGCTCAAGTTTTACTCCAAGGAGAGCCTGAAGGCAAGTGCTATACTTGAGGTCACAGTTGGCTATAAGCCCCCATGGTCATTGACAGTTTTGACAGGCATTTTAGGACCATTTCATCCCACAGTGCTAGGAATGAACATCCCTCATTCTGGCCAAGAATTCACAGATAGGCCACTCAATGTGCTAATACTGGACAAGGCCATGTTAGGAGTAGCCAAAAGTCTCTGGACCACCTGACTTGCCAGTCTATTATGGTCCAGGAAAATATTCCCTCTTGTTGCATTTTCCCATACTTAGAGGTCACCGATCTCATATGGAACTGTCTATCATTTTCAGTGATTCAGGCACACATTGGAAATGCAGGAAGTAGCAATTTTCTGAAAACAGTGAATAAAAATCACACAGAGACACTCATGCTGAGAGAAGGAATTCAGAAAGAGAAAGACAAATACCATATGATATCACTGATATCTGCAAGCTACTATACAGCAGAAATGAAGCTTTCCACAGAAAAGAAAAACATGGACTTTGAGAATAGATGTATGATTCAAGGGGGTGCAGGAGGCAGAAGGGAGGGAGTGGGAGTGAGTGGGAGCTTGGGGTTAATTGATGTAGACTATTGCCTTTGGAATGGATGAGCAGTGAGATCCTGCAGTGTAGCACTGGGAACTATGTCTATTTGCTTACGATGGAGCATGACAATGTGAGAAAATAGGGTACACCTGTGTGTATAACTGGCTCACAATGCTGTATAGTAGAAAATATAATGATGTATTGGGGAAATAAAATAAACATAAAACCTCTTTGAATAAGGAGTCAAAAATAATATAAGATATTTGTGGTCCATTAAAATATTATATAGAAAGAAGAATTGGTAATGTCATAAGTAAAAATTGAAAAGCTTCACCCAGAACAGACCAGTATTATCCTGTTGAGGTGGAACGGTCTGTCTCTTACCTTTAAAGGAAGTTTTATACTGGTTTGCCCAGTGTTCTTACCCTGTTTTTCCCTAGATGGTTTAAGTGTTCCCAATACAAGGAATCTTAATATTTAGATTAGTATAGATTTAATAATATAATTAATAAATTAAATTAGAAATTATGTCAATTGGCTAAAGTTTCAATTCTTATTTATTGAGCTTTATTAGCATAGATGAAATCATATTTCTGCCCTTGTGAGGGCAGGTATTATATTGCCAGGTGAGGTGATCTCACCAAGTATCATACATAATTAGAGCTTTGGAGGGGAGAAACCCATCAATTTAAATCAGTAGGAAAACAAACAACAACATGGGTCAGGTGTGGCAATCTTGGGATAGTGGTATACTTCTGATGGTGTTTTCATTTTGTCCAGCCCTTGGTGTTTTGTTATTAGGGCCTTGTTATAAGGTGACTTTGAAGTCAGTAGTTCTCTCTGTAGACCAATGCAATGTAGAGGCCCTTCCTAAGTGAGAAATATCAATTTCAGAGTTATTTTATTCACATTATTAGTGCATATGTGGCTTAAGAATTCCTGATAAAGGAACTTTCATCTAGCCTGGAGACAACCCTTTAAATGATACTTTTCCAGAGTGTCTAGCCCCCTGGTTATCATGGGGCATCTGATATTCTCCCAGAGGCAGATTACAGCAATCAGTTTCCCAAGCTTAGAATATTTTCTGATTAATCCAGCTAAACTTTGAAATATTGTCACATAGCATCAAAGAACTCTTTGCGAAGTTAATTTTAGAAAGTGAACCCTAACCTCGAAACACAGAACTAGAATATGAATCACAAGGTTTTGCTCTAAACGTATCTTCATTTTTCAGCAAATATGGTCACTTTAGAATTGTAGAAGTTATACCCCAAAATGGGAAACACATTTCCTAAGTATTTCTTCTTCATTATTGGGTTTGCCTAGGAGCCAGGAAGAACCAAGTCACCTCTTGTATTTCCCATAGTCCTGGCTCTTTAATTAATAGGTATTGTTTACATTTTTTTAATCTTTTTGCCTTTTCTAGAGCGGTTCCCATGGCATATGGTGGTTCTCAGGCTAGGGGTCTAATTGGAGCTATAGCCACCAGCCTATGCCAGAGCCACAGCAATATGGGGTCCGAGCCACATCTGCAACCTACACCATAGCTCAAAGCAATGCCGGATTCTCAACCCACTGAGCAAGGCCAGGGACTGAATGTGCAACCTCATGGTTCCTAGTCAGATTCATTAACCACTGCTCCACAGTGGGAACTCCTATTGTTTACCTATATTAACTTCCCTGCTTTAGGGGCAGACTGTTAGCATGCACACAAGGGCGTCAGGATGGCAAGTCTGACCATGAGGGGTTAATTTTTGAGCCATAATCCTCTTGATTTTGTTCATACATTTCATTGCACAAATTGTCCCCTGTAAGTTACACTTCATAAGTTTGCAAAAAAATAACATATATATTTATATATATAAACACAAACACACACAGAAGAAAAATTTAAAACACCTGATCAAATAGAGTCATACTTTATTGTTTAACATTACTTATTCATTCAACCAAAGTAACAAAGGATTTCAAAAGCAAATGCAAATTAAAGACCAGCAAATTCATGTAACCTGTTATCAAAAGTTAAGGTTAAGAAAGTTAGTAAAACCTTCTTTTAACAGAGAGACAGAAACTAAATTCAAGTTTTGCACTAGCTTACCTTTAAAATTAGTTTACTTCATTAACGTGAATTCCCAATGCAGTCAGTTCTGACCAAGCACAAAAGTCCTTTCTCACTGTCCACTTCCCATAAAACTACCATCACTTTCTGCATCCATATTATTCTGTCTGCTACCGTTCCATTCAAAATACTAAGCTATAAGACACTTACTTTCTGTTCCCCTGGTAAAATGCAATTCCATTCCTCCTCCCTTCTTTACTGAAAAACCCATCAAACTTTTCTGGATGGACTTTTTATCATTTCTAAAAGCACATGTTTCCTGGTACAGAAGGAATATCTCAGCACAGCACCAAAATACCAATCATAGTCTTAAGTGATGTTGTAGTCTCTTCTTCGTAACTGAAGTCTCAGTATCTGATTTGACTTTTATCAAACCTAGGTACAGTATGTTATTATACTTATGTTGATGACTCTGAAGACCTGTGCACATAAGTTAAATCAACAAATTTTAACTTTAACATCAAATGTTAATTTAATACTGAATATTTTCCTCTTCATGCAAATCCAAAATTAACTTACCCTATGTATTTTGAGAATTACAGATTTTTGATGAATTAATTTTGGCAAAGTCATACATGCACAACACACACAAAATAGACAAAACAGGAACCTCAGATTTCCCATTCCAAAGCTTCAGCCATGAAGAACCCACAACTGTGGATTCAAATTGCAATGAGAGACAGTGGACTCAAATTGGGATTCTGACAGATGGAACAAAACAAGATCACTTGTGTAGATGTTTAAACCCCTTACATAGTCTTTAATTGATGATGGTAATGATAATTTTAATAGTTCTTTCCCCAAAATAAATTTTTCTATGGTACATAATTTTGACCCAGTTACGCATACATGTACAAATTCTATTTTCACATATTGTCATGCTCCATCACAAATGACTAGACATAGGTGCCAGTGCTGCAGAGCAGGATCTCTTTACTCATCAATTCCAGAGGCAAAGTTTATATTTATTAACCCCAAGCTCCCAACCTACCCAATCCCTCCCCCATGGCAATAACAAAACTATTCTGCAAGTTCGTGAAGTACATTTGTGCCTTATATTAGGTTCCAGATATAAATGATATCACACGGTATCTGTCTTTCTCTTTCTGACTTACTTCACTCTGCATGAGAGTCTCTAGTTCCATCCATGTTGCCACAAATGGCATTATTTTGTTCTTTTTTATGACTGAGTAGTGTTCCATTTTGTATATCTACCATATCTTCCTAAGCAAGTCATCTGTCAATGGACATTTGGGTTGTTTCCATGCCTTGGCTATTGTGAATAGAGATGCAATGTACATTTGAGTGCCTGTGTTTTTTAAGTAGAGTTTTGTCTGGATGTATGTGCAAACATGGGATTGCTGGGTCATATGGTAGTTCTATGTAAGACTTCTAAGATACCTCCATACTGTTCTCCATAGTGGTTTTACCAGTTCACATTCCCACCAACAGTGCAGGAGGGTTCCCTTTTCCCCATGCCTCATCCAGCATTTGTTATTTGTGGATGTATTAGTGACAGCCATTCAGACTGGTGAGAGGTGGTGTCTCATGGGTGTTCTCATTTTCATGTCTCTAATAATCAGTGATGTTGAGCATTTTTTCATGTGCTTGTTGGCCATTTATACATCTACGTTGGGAAAATGTCTATTCAGGTCTTTTGCCAATTTTTCCATTGAGTTGTTGTTTTTGCTGTTTAGTGGTGTACGTTGCTTGTATATTCTAGACATTAAGACTCATCAGTGGCATCATTTGTGTCTATTTTCTCCCATTCCGCAAGTTGTCTTTTTGTTTTCTTTTTGGTTTCCTTTCTGTGCCAAACTTGTAAGTTTGATTAGGTCCTATTGACTTATTTCTGCTCTTAATTCCATTGCTTTGGGACACTGACCTGAGAACATATCCATGAGGTTGATGTCAGAGAGCATTTGCCTATGTTCTCTTCCAGGATTTTGATGGTTGATTTTCTTATATTTAAGTCTTTACGCCTTTTTTCAGCTTATTTTCTTATGTAGTGTGAGGGCATGTTCTAGTTTCATTGATTTACATGCAGCTGTTCAGGCTTCCCAGCAATGCTTGCTGAAAAGACTGTATTTTTCCCATTTTATGTTCTCGCATCCTTCGTCAAATATTAGTTGGACCATAGGTGTCTGGGTTAATTTCTTGGTTCTCTAGTCTGTTGCATTGGTCTATATTTCTGTTTTGGCACCAGGACCACACTGTCTTGATGACTGTGGCTTTGTAATATTGCATGAATTCTGGGAAAGTTATGCCTCCCGCTTGGTTTTTGTTCTTCAGAACTGCTTTGGCAATTCTGGGCTTTCTGTGGTTCCATACAAAGTTTTGGATTGTTTGTTCTGGTTCTGTGAAAATGTCATAGGTCATTTGATAGGGATTGTATTGAATCTGAAGATTGCTTTGGGTGGTAGTGTATCCATTTGTACAAAATTAATTTCTCCAACCCAGGATCACGGAATGTCTTTCCATTTCTTTACATCTCTTTTAGTTTCCTTGTTTAATGTTTTATAGTTCTCAGCATATAAGTGCTTTACATCCTTGTTCAGGTGTATTCCCAGGTATTTGGTTTCTTGGAGTGCAATTATAAAAGGTATTGTGTTTTTGTATTCCTCTTCTAAAGTTTCATTATTAGTATACAGAAATGTGACTGATTTCTGAATATGGATCATATATCCTGCTACTTTGCTGACTTTGTTGATCAGTTCAAAGTAGTTTTTGTGTTGTCTTTTGGGTTTTCTACACATAGTATCATGACATCTGCATCCAGTGACAGTTTTATCGCTTCTCTTTCTACTTGGATGCCTTTCATTTCTTTGGTTTATCTGATTGATGTGGCTAGCCCTTCCAGTAAAATGTTGAATAACAGTGGTGATAGTGGACATCCTTGTCTTGTTCTAGATTTTGGTGGAAAAGTTTTCAGCTTTTCTGCATTGAGTATTATATATTGGCCGTGGGTTTGTCATAAATGGCTTTAATTATGTTAAGGAGTTTTCCCTCTATACCTACTTAGGTAAGAGTTTTTATCATGAAGGGCTGTTGGACTTTGTCAAATGCTTTTTCTGCATCTATTGAGATGATCATGTTGTTTTTGACTTTTCTTTTGTTAATGTGGTGTATGGCTGATTGATTTGACACTGATTGATATGTTGAACCATCCCTGTGCACCTGGGGTGAATCGCACCTGGTCATGGTGTGTGACCTTTCTGATATGTTTTGTGCATTTGGATGGTTAAACTTATGTTGAGAATTTTTTGCATCTACATTCATCAAATTTATAGGCCTGTAGTTTTCTTTTTTGGTGGTATTTTTGTCTGTCTTGGTAATTAAGCTGCTGTTGGCATCATAGAATGTCTTTGGAAGTGTTCTTCTTCTTCAATTTTTGAAAAATTTTAAGGAGGATGTGTATAATTTCCTCTTTGTGTGTTTGGTATAATTTTCCTGGGAAGCCATCTGGTCCGGGATTTCTTTTGTAGGTAGTGTTTTTATAACATATTCAATTTTGTCTCTAGTGATTGCTCTGTTCAGTTGATCTATTTCTTTTCAGTTCACTTTTGGCAGGATGTAAGACTCTAGAAAGTTGTCCATTTCTTCCAGGTTGTCAAATTTGTCGACAGACAATTGCTCATAATAGTCTCTCATTTTTTTGTATTTCTTTACTATACATTGGACTTACCTTTTCCATTTCTGATTTCGTTTATTTGGGTTATTTCTCTCATCTTTTTGGTGAGGCTAGCCAGAGGTTTGCCTATATGTTGACCTTTTCAAAGAACCAGCATTTTATTTGATGGATTGTGTCTATCATTTTTGAAACTCTATTTAATTGATTTCCTCTTTGGCTTTTATTATTTCCTTTCTTCAGTCAAATTTAGGTTTTGCTGGTTCTTTCATCTTTTTCATTTTATTTATATTTCCTTTTATTTTATTTTATTTTCCCACTGTACAGCAAGCGGTCAAGTTATCCTTACATGTATACATTAGAATTACATTTTTCCTCACCCTTTGTTCCGTTGCAACATGAGGAGCTAGACAAAGTCCTCAATGCTACTCAGTAGGATCTCCTTGTAAATCTATTCTAAGTTGTGTCTGATAAGTCCAAGCTCCCAATCCCTCCCTCTCCCTCCCTCTCCCATTAGGCAGCCACAAGTCTGTTCTCCAAGTCCATGATTTTCTCTTCTGAGGAGATGTTCATTTGTGCTGGATATTAGATTCCAGGTATAAGTGATATCCTATGGTATTTGTCTTTGTCTTTCTGGCTCATTTCACTTAGGTTGAGAGTCTCTAGTTCCATCCATGTTGCTTCAACTGGCATTATGCCATTCTTTTTTATGGCCGAGTAGTATTCCCTTGTGTATCTATACCACCTCTTCCAAATCCAATCATCTGTGGATGGACATTTAGGTTGTTTCCATGTCCTGGCTATTGTGAATAGTGCTGCAATGAACATGCGGATGCATGTGTCTCTTTTAAGGAGAGTTTTGTCCCGATGTATGCCCAAGAGTGGGATTGTGGGGTGATATGGAAGTTCTGTGTATAGATTTCTAAAGTGTCTCCAAAATGTTCTCCATAGTGGCTGTACCAGTTTACATTCCCACCAAAAGTGCAGGAGGGTTCCCTTTTCTCCACACCCCTTCCAGCACTTGTTATTTGTGGATTTATTAATCATGGGCATTCTGACTGGTGTGAGGTGGTATCTTATGGTAGTTTTGATTTGCATTTCTCTTATAATCAATGATGTTGAGCCTTTTTTCATGTGTTTGCTGGCCATATGTATATCTTCCTTGGAGAAATGTCTATTCAGGTCTTTTGCCATGTATCCATTGATTGATTGGGTTTTTTTTGCTCTTGAGTTGTATAAGTTGTTTATATATTCTAGAGATTAAGCCCTTGTCGGTTGCATCATTTGACACTATGTTCTCCCATTCTGAAAGTTGTCCTTTCGTTTTCTTCTGGGTTTGCTTTGCTGAGCAAAAGCTTTTCAGTTTGATGAGGTCCCATGGGTTTATTTTTGCTCGAATTTCTGTTGCTTTGGGAGACTGACCTGAGAAAATACTCATGAGGTTGATGTCAGAGAGTGTTTTGTCTATGTTTTCTTCTAGGAGTTTGATGGTGTCCTGCCATATATTTAAGTCTTTCAGCCCTTTTGAGTTTATTTTTGTGCATGGTATGAGGGTGTGTTCTAGTTTCATTTCCTTGCATGCAATTGTCCAGGTTTCCCAGCAATGCTTGCTGAATAGACTTTCTTTTTTCCATTTGATGTTCTTGCCTCCCTTGTCAAAGATTAATAGACCATAGGTGTCAGGGTTTATTTCTGGGTTCTCTATTCTGTTCCATTGGTCTGTCTGTCTGTTTTGATACCAGTACCACACTGTTTTGATGACTGTGGCTTTGTAGTATTTCTTGAAGTCTGGGAGCGTTATGCCTCCTGCTTGGTTTTTGTTTCTCAGGATTGCTTTGGCGATTGTGGGTCTTTTGTTGTTCCATATAAATGTTTGGATTGTTTGTTCTAGTTCTGTGAAAAATGTCCTGGGGAATTTGATAGGGATTGCATTGAATGTGTAGATTGCTTTGTGTAGTATGGCCATTGTTACAATATTGATTTTCCCAATCCAGGAGCATGGAATATCTTTTCATTTCTTTACAACGTCTTTGATTTCTTTGATTAAAGTTTTATAGTTCTCGGCATATAGGTCCTTTACCTCCTTCGTCAGGTGTATTCTGAGGCATTTGATTTTGTGAGGTGCAATTTTAAAAGGTATTGTTTTTTGTATTCTTTTTCTAATATTTCTTTGTTGTTATACAGAAATGCGAGTGACATCTGAATGTTAATCTTATATCCTGCTACTTTGCTGAATCTATTAATCAGTTCAAGGAGTTTTGGTGTTGAGTCCTTAGGGTTTTCTATGTATAGGCTCATGTCGTCTGCATACAGTGACAGTTATATTACTTCTCTTCCTATATGGATGTCTGTTATTACCTTTACATTTTGGAATTTTTATTATAATTCGTCTTTGTGTAAGCTTGTTTGGGATCAGCTTGTTTTGGGCCTTCCTGTTTCTTGATATCAGTATCCTTTTGATTTGGAAAGTTTTCAGCCATAATTTCTTCAAATATACTTTCAATCCCCTTTTATTCTTCTCCTTCTGGAATGCCTATTATTTGTAGATTGACTCACTTTATATTGCCCCATAGGTCTCATATTGCTTTTATGTTTCTTCATTTGGTTTTGTGTCTGCTGTCTGTTTGGAAGAATTACATTATGTTCTCTTCACATCACTAAATCATTCCTGTGCATTATTCATTCTGCTCTTTATTGCCTTAAGGTCAGTTTGTATTTCTGCAAATAAATTTCTTGTTTTTCATGGCTTCTCCTTATGTTTTCTAGTTCCTTTCTAAAGGAATCTGCATTGCTCTTCACATCCACTCTTAATTCCTTCAGTATGTTCACTATCTGCCTTCTGATCTCAATGTCTGTCAGACTGTAGAGGTCTGTTTAATTGTTGACTGCTTTAGGTGAATTATCCTGCTCCTTTAACTGGGCATGGTTTCTGTGCTTCTTCGTCTTGCTCATGTTTCTCTTTTTCTGTGAGTTTGGGGAAGCCAAACTTTTGTCCTGTATGGCTACATCTATGCAAGAGCACCCCTTTGTATTTTGGGGGGGTTACTATTTATTTTTGGTGTGGGAGTTTGAATATTATTTCTTTGGTGTGAGCAGACTGTTTTCTCCAGGATGCTCAGTGTGTTTTCAGGGAGGAGGAGGCAATGGGTAGGGCCAGCAATCATTGCCTTTTTGGCAATGGCATCAAGGACCTGCAGGAAGTTTGCACAGGCTATTCCTAGCTGCAGGGCCCTGCAAAGTTGTAATAAGTTCTGGGCAGATCTTCAAGGTGACCAGAGCATTTGGTAGTAGCAAAAGAAGGGTGTGTGAGTTCCCAGGGGAGTGAGAGTGACCACAGCTTTTGTTTGATTGCAATGCCCTCCTCTGAGGTGATTGGAACCACATTTGGTCCCTGTTCAGGGATGCCTATTGGGAGCAGTGGCCATCTCTAGAGTCAGTGATAACTGCAGTGGTTTGGCCCTGCCACATGTAGAGCATGCATGAAGAAACCTGTCTCACTTATCCCACATAGGAGGTGTTGAAAAGTGTGCTCCTAGTTGCAGGATCCTTGGATGTGACAGAGATCAGGCATGTGGGTACTGCCCAGAACATTTGGCAGTGGCAACATCAAGGCAGGTGTGTTCCTGGGTGTGTGAGAGCACCAACATTTGGCATTCAGTCACCCTCCTGTGTGGTGCCCTGTAGGTGAATGGGACTACAAGTGATTTTTGTTCAGATATTTCCAATGGTAATGGGCCATGCTCATCTCTGGAATCAGGGATAACTGTGGTGGTTTTCCACCTGCTGCCTGCAGACCTGGGCTAAGAAGCACCCTTTCCCAATTAGCCCACGTATGATGTGCTGCACTAGTTGCTCCTGATTGTAGGGTCTTGGGAAGGGACAGTGACCGAGTGTCTGGGGGCCACCCAGAGCATTTGGAAGTCACAGCTTCAGGATGGGTGTGTTCCCAGAGGAGTGAGAGCAAGAGCATATGGTGCTTGGTTGCAATGCCCTCTTTTTTTGGCACCTCCTGTGGTGAGTGGGGTTGCTGGTGGAGTCCACTCACAAGTCTCCAGTGGTGACCAGCCACATATCCTTCTGGCCTCTGATACATCCACTGCAGTCTGTCCCTTCCACTTTCAGAGCCTGAGTCTCCAGCCCCCACCCAAACCTCTCAGTCTGTGGGGTCTAGGCCATTGGTTCAGATGATCTGTGTGGCTCTCACCATGCTTTTCTGTTCTCAGTCTAGCTCTTATGTTTTCCTTGGCCACTTTGAGGTCCTGCTGTCTCAGCTGAACCTCAGTTAGGTGGCTTCTCAAGAGGTGAATTCCTTTTCTCATTCAGAGCCCCCTCTTGGGGATGCTAGTCTTGTCCTGATTCCTTTTCTCCCTCTTTTTCCTTCTGTTCTACCCAGTGATGCCAAGAGTTTCTTGCCCTTTTTGGAGGTTTCAGTTCTTCTGCTAGCATTCAGTTTATGACCTGTGCCAGTAGTTTTACATGTAGATGTGTTTTTAGATTTTTTGATGTGTTTGTGGGTAAGGGTGTGCAGGACCTCTTACTCCTCTGCCATCTTGATACGCCCCCCCAAACCCCTTTTTAACAAAGTTTGTAAAAAATATAGCATTTCTCTTTGTCCTTGAGAATCAACTTTCACCACGTACCCTTATTCCTGAAATTTCAATTCCAAAAAGATGGTGGAGCTAAGGCTTCCAGAAGTCCAGGTAGAACAACTGCATCTTGAAGACACAGGCAAATTCCTCCTGGGATGACTTTGTTTCCATAAGGGAAGAAAACATTTCCCTCAGTACTTACAAGCCTCTTTCCTGCATCTTAAAGTTCCATGTCATGTAAGTGCAGGCATGGAGTTTGTGGGCCCTGTCCTAATATTTGTATATTTTTTTCTGTCAGGAGAAGCCTGGTTTATAAAATGGACTGCAAGAATGGCGTGTCCTTCACTGGCCCCAGGGTCTGGATTAGTTTAGTGTATGGATCAGACATGGGATGGGGAACCTGAATCCTGGTTATGCCTAAGATTCCATTAGCAACTTCCCTCAGGGGCCTGTATTGTGGTTTTCAGGGGGTTGTGAACCATTCTTTTAACTCAGTTTGAATGGGAGCATGCTGCTGAGCTATGGAATGGGTGGAGGTATCCCACACTCACGGCAAAAGAACAGAAGCTGGGAGAGGAAGCTTATCATCATTTGGGTGAGCAAGGGTGAGGAGGAGAGAAGGCTCGGCAAGAGAGACAGGGGTGAGAAGTGTGAAGGTGGCTCTGATTTTAGGTAAAATGTCTCTGCCAAGAATTGGGGCTGGACACCTGGTTAATATCAGGAAAGAACAGCTAAAGGGTATTCCTGATGAGGTGCAGTTTAGAGGGGGTGTTGATAAGAGTTTGGAGATTAGACCACCAACATGCAGAATAGAGACATGAGAGGGGTGTTTGTGACCTGTTAATTCAGGTCGTGATGAATAAGTGGCCCCTAGTTAAAAAAGAAAACTTACCTCCAACCAGCAGCATTACCTGCTTCTCCAATGGAGTGGTAGTTGTGGGGTCCAGAGGGGTCCAGCTGTTTCCAGAGCTGACAGACCCTCAGTCTTCTGTGATCATAACAAAGTGGCTTGGCCTGTCAAATTTGATGCTTCTGGTGTTTATTCAGGGAGGCACATGGCCCTCCCCTGAGAGGTTTCGAGTGGCCTCTCTTGTCACACCTGCAGCATGGGCCTGGAGTGTCTTGGAGCCATTGTCCAGCTGAGGGAGCCTGTATTTGTGGGAGCCCTGAGTGGCCATTGCCAGCATTTCGTATTTACCCTGATCTCTTTTTAAGTGTTGGCTCTCAGCCTCTTTATCCTGATTATTAAAGACCTTGAAGGTGAGGGTGAAGACATCCTGCTGAGGGGTTTGAGGGCCATCCTCCCACTTTTGTAATCTGTGCCTTATGTCAGGTGCAGACACAGAGATGAAGGGAAGATTTAAGAAAATATTTCTTCCTAACAGGAAAAGTTTAACTTTGTGTATATTTGGAGTGCCTCTGTTAATAAAGAAAGAAGTAAGGCAGGATTTTCATGAGGGCCTTGGCTAATTTCTTTTTGTTTTCTTTCTTTCCTTGGTAGATAAGAGCTGCTTCCCAGAGTCCTGCTCTGAGACAATTTACCAAGTGACTCTGCAGTTTGAAGCCTGGGGAATCGACCAGAGAGTCTGTTTGGAGCCTGTCTCAGGGCTGCTATTGCCCTCACTCTTTGGGTCTTATTTTGCCAGTGGAGGTCATCTGTGTGGGCCTGAGTGGCCAACCAGGCCCTTTCCTTTTCCTTGGGGTAGAGGATGTAGGATAAGGTGATATCAACATCATTGAAGGTAAGGTCATGGGACTGAGTGATTTGGTCAAATTCCTAACATAGGTGGAGGGGTCAGAAGAGAAGGAGTCTAATCTTTTTTACAACTTAAGAGGGATTGGACAAGGAATTAGGGACATGGACCCAGACAATCCCTTCAGTTCCTGCAGTATCCCCTAATGGGACTAAATGAACTAGTTAGGAGGTGTTTTGGGAGGCAGGAATTTGGACCCATGAATGTGTACGAGGAGGAGAGAAATTGGGGTCTGTATCTGGTTTAGGATTGGGAGAAGCTGATGAAAGTTTGGTGGGGGGAGGAGGATTTTGAGTTGGTGGGAGAGCTGGAGGCATGGAGATATTTGTATTGGGGAGAATAATGATCTGCAGAATCAAAGCAGGAGCTGTCAGAATGAGAGGGACTATGACATGCATGATGGAGAAGAATTTGAAAGGTGGAGCAAGAAGAACAGAGGGAGGGATGTGAGCTGAGGGTAAAGACTGCCTGAGCATAGGGAATTTTATACCACTTGTCATTACAGGGACAAAAGTTATTGAGGTCACTGAAGACATTGAAATTGAAGGTAGACTTGTGGTTGCCAGGGGGAGTGGGACGGGGAGGGAGTAGGATGGATGAGGAGCTTGGTGTTAATAGATGCATACTATTGCTTTTGGAATTGATTAGTAATGAGATCCTGCTGTGTATCACTGGGAATTTTGCCTAGTCACTTATGATAGAGCATGTTAATGTGAGATAAAAGTATATATACATGTATGTATAACTGGTCACCATGCTGTACAGCGATGAAGAAGAAAATTGACAGACCACAGTGAACCAGCTATAATGGAAACAAATATCATTACATAAAAACCTGAAAGTGGGCTTTTGGGTCCATGGAGAGCCATTATGAAATGTATATCCTGTGCATGCTGAGTTAAAAAGAATTAAAAATGCTTGGACCTAACATCTCCTTTTGGGGAGATTCTGAATTTCAGAAGAGGCAGCCAAGAGGTGTGTTCTGTGGAGGAGTGGAGGGCATATTCCACATGATGAAGACTAAGAGGGGATGTGGGGTAAGGAAAGGGCCAACTCCCAAAGCTGCTTATTAGGCTGATTGTCTCTAAAGTCTGGATAGTGGATGCTGAGGGACAGAGAGAGAGGTTTTGCTCTGATGTGGATGTCCCCAGATGAGAGGGATGGGGCCAAGTGTCTATGCATTCTACAGACCTAGTGTGATGCTTTGTTGCAGAAGGTTGTACTCTGATGTGCCAGAGGAACTGGGGCCCAAGAGCCATGCTGACAGGAGACCCAGAAAAGTGGCAATTACTCACCCAAGTATAAAAAGTCAAGTGTTGGATGCAGAGTCAGTCATGGAAAGGTGGAATTCCCCGTTAGGGGTTCCTCCCTGCTTGAGCAGGAGAGGATTTGTGCAGAGGTGCCTGGATCAGGGACCCAAACCTCAGTGGGGTCCAGAGGTTAAGCCAGGAAGAACTGCCCCTGCCTTCTGCTCTCTGGGTTTCAAACCCAGGAGTTTTGGGCACCACTGATCTTCCCATTCCCTCACCATTCCCTCTTGGGTTTTAGCACCAGATGTGAATTTTGCTGAGGGAGGAGTGGGCAAGGGCATTTGATAAACAGGAGAGATTTATTAATGGCTCAGGAGGGCACCAGCCTTGACTGTGAGGAGATTCCAGGCTTATAAAGGATCTGTGGCAGGAATCTGTGGTGGGAGTTCATGGCAGGAACTTTGATGGGAACAATGAAGAAAGAGGAGGGGAAGGTCAAGGGAGGTGTAGGTGGTTGAGTCCCATGACAGAGAGCAGGTAATCCCCATAGGAGATTAACCTATGCAGGCAGTTGTTTTCCTCAGGCCACTGTTTCTTGCTGTCCAACTTGAGCATTCAGTTCTCAGAGAGGGTGTCCATAGCACATCTGCATGGTGAACAGCCCTATATTTGGGCTATGGGGGTATGTCTTCATCCTGAGGAGAACCTGCCATTTTCACAGTCATATTAGCACAGCATATATGATTCTTTTAATATGTCTGTAACTATATGGTAAATATTCATGAAGTAAAGATTTTGAGTGAACTTAGGGCCTCTATCATTAGGGAAAACCTAACAATTGGGAGATAAATCATAACAAGAGAGTTTATATGTAAAATTTATTTATATATGGGTAAAAGGAAAATTGCTATTGTTGAAGGAGCCACAGAATATCTTAAAAAAACAATAAGGATTAATAATCTTTTTTATATTTTTTAGAATATAAAGGAAGGAGACTGTGGGGTGTTGGAGCGGAAATAACAAAGGCAAAGAGTCAGGAGCACTGAGGTTTCACATATGCTTGTTGACCAGCAAATGGCCAGGGGATCTGAGAGAAAGTGAGGCCTTCATATCATTATGGGGTGGTAGGTTTTATAGGGGCTTGTGCCTGAAGTAACCAGTGTCACACTTAGCATCCGGCTACATAGGAGTCATAGGAGGAAAGGGTGAGTACTTTCCTAGATATCATCATGCAGGGGTAGGGGGAGAGGGTGAGAATGTTGCAACATAGATTGTGTGCTGAAGGTTAAGTCAAATGTAGTCAGGGCCATCATTGTTCCAGACAGTCCATTCCTGGTTGGAAATGATAAGGGGGTGGGCAGTTGGGTGGTTTCATCTGGCTCTCTGAATATCATTGCATAAGAATCTATGAACATAGGAGTATAAATATAAAATAGGACCTAGATTTTGTGAAACAGTCTTAATATTGAGAAACAGGTTTCTCCTTTGCAAGATGAGACTTCATTTTCGGTAAGAACTTTTGTTGGTTCGTGGCTGAAAGAAGTTTTAAAATAAAGGTGTGACTGGATTACTATTATGACCTTGGTAAATAATATTTAATATGTGTTGAAGAAATACATAATGCATTCTATATTTATCACATTTTAGGAGGCATTTTTTTCACAACTAGAAAGAGTGTCAAATTTGGCAGTATGTCTTAGTGTAAAGCAGTTCTTTTTTTTTTTTTTTTTTTGTCTTTTTGCTATTTCTTTGGGCCGCTCCCGCGGCATAGGGAGGTTCCCAGGCTAGGGGTCGAATTGAAGCTGTAGCCACTGGTCTACGCCAGAGCCACAACAAAATGGGATCTGAGCCGTGTCTGCAACCTACACCACAGATCACGGCAATGCCAGATATTTAACCCACTGAGCAAGGGCAGGGACCGAACCCGCAATGTCATGGTTCCTAGTTGGATTCATTAACCACTGCGCCATGACGGGAACTCCTGTAATGCAGTTCTTAATTCAGAATGCTGCTTATTAACAAAAGGTAATAAAATTTCTTTTCATTAAATATTTTGTGATGATATAACATACACCATGGAAGGTAGCTTCATGAAATTTGACAGTTGTTTTTTTTTCCAATTTTTTTGGAAAATGTTAAAGATATCTCTACTTTTCAAGACATTTCCATAGATTTCCAAATACAGACTTTTTGGGGGATTTATTGGTACAATGTTTAGTATATGTGAAAAAATAGTAGTTCATGTTAAGAGGTAAAAAAGTCTCATTAAATTGTGGCTGAGAATTTTGGGGTGCTAGAATGGCAGGATCATATATGAAAGAAGGCATCTTTGTGGATATCAGGGGAAGATGGCCTAATTCAGTTGACTCCTAGCTCCAAATTACAAATCATACCTTGAATCAAAATCACAGGGGAGAGTGAAGAGTTTTATCCTGAAAAGATGCATATAATATGTTGTATGGTACTTACCCATATGAAGAATAAATTTATTTTGGTCTCTGCATCTCTTTAAGAGTTAGCATTGTTGTACAGGGTTTTTTTTATCTTAGTTGTGGGAAGCTTTCCTAAATTGGGTGGAAATGTCTTTAGTTATATTTATCCAATACGTGTAAAATTTAACTCGCAGACAGAATGTGGATGGGAATGGGATTCTACAAGAGAAGTAGTAACTTAGCAAGGTGAAAAGAGGAGACCAGGGTAGTGATGACACAGTGACAGGTGTAGAGAACCTCATTTCAGTACCAGGCTCAGGAAGTTTCAGGGTGAGGGCAAAATCACTTTTCCTGTACTCTAAACCCATGGAGCAGCAAATAAACAAGTAATCAGCCCCTTCTAATTTTTCTCATTCTCTCCCTTGTGAACTGAAGTTTGGCACTTGCCTTCAGGCTGTACATGGAGTAAAACAGGAGCCACTACAACTACCACCCTGCAGCACACCCTGAAGGGAGTTCAGGGTGGAGACTGGGAGTGAGGCACTCTGTGCTCTAGGAAACCTGGAAGAACAGGCTTTTCAGACAATCAGATATTTTTAGGAGCTTTTATGTGCCCAATTCTTGCATCTCCTCATATCTAGAAAACACTAAAATCCTTCATGCTGATGTCTGCTCCTTGCTAGTCTCCTTCAGCAGAGCAGCAACAAAATTTATAAAATGTATGTGTGCTTCATGCACCACCCCTAACCTTTATCATATCCTGATATTTCCCCTTCCCTCCTTTGGGTGGTAGTTCAGCCCATCTGCAGGTAAGAATAAAGAATGTCCCAGTCATCTGTGAATTCAGTCACCTCCAAGTGAGCTGAGAGCCAGTGGGCCTTTCAGGCTATCAAATCTCAGGATATTGATCATCTTAGCTGAGGTGCATATCAAAGGAATGGCTTCAGTGAGCCCAGGGCTCTTTGATTCCTGCTACCTGCCCTTTCTTCCAAAAACTCCTATAGATCCTGGCTCCCCCCTCACCACCTCAGAGCTGTTTCTCAGGGTGACTTGAGATGCTGTCTCCTGGGTCTAAGTCCTAATTTCACCCCAAATCATACATAACTCTCAACTTTCAGGTTGTGTAATTTTTTAGATGACACTCTGCATAGACCAAAGTATTTAACAGTGGTTGAGTCCACATAAATACAGTGATTTTAAGTGGCAACAGTGGACCATTTTCTGAGTTATTCAGAAATATGGGGCATAGGCTATGTGAGGACAAACAAGTACACTTGCCTGAAGGCCCTTTTACTCTGGGCCTCTCTTTAGCTTGACATGCTACATTTTAGACTATTGAAAGCCCACTTCTAAACTCCAAGATTTTTCTCTATGTTCACGATTTCATAAGTGCTTTCCAAACCTAAACTTGAGAGGACAGCTTACATTTTCTGAGGAGTAGGGAGTGAGTGTGGTGGTCAGAAAGATGCAATCTGCATTCATATTGCATTTGATGTATAGATGGCTTGGGGAAGAATGGGTTTCATTTCTCATATCTCTCCTCTTAAGCCCAGGATACATGTCTTCTCTATAATTATTTGCTTGAGGTCCATTATGCTCTCATGAGCATCATTATCATCATAATTTGATGAACCTACTGTTGTAAGATTCTTCTTTTGCTCACATTCATCCTTAGCATGGATTATTTGGAAAGGACTTTTTTTACAACTTTGGGAGGGTAATTACATGATCTGCAAATGATCACTATATTTCCTCCCTTTTATTACTTGATATTTAGATATATATATGCTTTATTATTCCCTCTTCTTTTCTCAACAGGGTGCCTATAGTGTCCTTTTTTTAATCTCTTCCTTTTCAAATGCTCATTGTATCTATTTTCTGACATTAGCTTTAACCCGCTGAAGGAAGCCAGGGATCAAATCCTCCTGGAGACTCTGTAAGGGTCTTACCCTGCTGAGCCACAATGGGAACTCCTGGTATTGTTGAGTTCTGTATCTTTGTTAGTTTTCTGCCAAGTTCTATGAACTGAGAATAATATTGAAGTGTCCTGTTGTAATTTTATTTATTTATTTATTTTTATTTTTATTTTCCCACTGTACAGCAAGGGGGTCAGGTTATCCTTACATGTATACATTACAATTACAGTTTTTCCCCCACCCTTTCTTCTGTTGCAACATGAGTATCTAGACATAGTTCTCAATGCTATTCAGCAGGACCTCCTTGTAAATCTATTCTAAGTTGTGTCTGATAAGCCCAAGCTCCTGATCCCTCCCACTCCAGATTTGTCTATTTCTTCCACTCGTTTAGGTTTACTGCACATGTTCAGGTACAAAGACATCCCAGATTGTGGTGTTGTTTTCTTTAGGGTTTTGTTCATTTATCATTATACAGTATCTTTCCATGATATTATCTTTTCTCTGATCTGATTTATCTAATATTAATAGGTTTAAGTATTCTTGGTTTTCTTTCATTAATTTTTCATTCTATCTTGGTTCCATTTTTCCCTTTCAGTCTGTCTCAATTGTTTCATTGAAATGAATTTCTTCTGAACAGGCTGTAAGTGGATCATGTTTTCCGATTTCTGCTGATCTCTTTATGTTGTTGTATGTAAAGTGTTTAGATTTAATGACAACTATGTCATGGCTTTCTAAAAATCATTGTTATGATTATGGGCTACTTGAAGAGAATTTCAAAATCTGCTTTGATATACCTACATTAAAAAAACAAGGTTGTCCCTGGGCATGTGGAAGTTCCCAGGCCAGGTATTGAATCTGAGCTCCAGGTGCAATCCTATGCCACAGGGAGAATGCTGGTTCCTTGAACACTCTTTGCCAGGCAAGCCATGGAACATGCCCCTCTGCAAGGATGCAAGATGCTGCAGTTGGATTTTTAACAGACTGCATCACAGCCAGAATACCTACTTGTAGTGTTTTTCAATGTATGTCTGTATATCATTTGTGGTGGTTGTTCTAGGTATTATATTGTACATTTACAATTTATTATGGTCTACTGCTGCTCTGTTTTTTTACAAATTTGACTAAAACATAGAAACCTTACCTCCTTTTCAATCCCTTAGCATGCCCTTGAATGTAATTGTCTACTCTCTCTGCATACATTTAGCCTATTTGGTATGACATACTTTCTTTGTCTTTTCGTGGGGGGCACACACATGGCAAATGGAAAATCTAGAAGTAGGGGTCAGATGGAATCCATAGCCACAGGCCTATGCCACAGCAATGCCAGATCCTTAACCCACTGAATGAGGACAGGGATGGAACCCACATCCTCATGGACACTAGCAGGGTTCTAAAGTCACTGAAGCACAGGGAAACTCCATGTAGCATGTATTTTTAATTGTGTTACATTTAGTTCCATATTTACCTTTGATTCTTGCATATGGAGTTTTGATGATATTAAGGAAACATATGCTTCATAAGTTTCTCTTGAGCATCAAACCTGTTCATGATTGCTTATTTTAAGCACTTTTATGGTAATATTGGCATTTGTCCATCATCTTTTTTCTTTCACATTGAGGGCTTCATTATTGTGTCCTGAACTGCAGGTCAAAAACTGATCCTAAAAGAGAGACTGTATGGCATAAAAAACACACATGGTAAGTTTATCTTTTAAAAGGGGGGGGGGACAAGGAGGCACTCTGTTCTGCTAACAAAGGTCCCTAGGCTTTATCCCACAAGACTTTTATTAGGGAAGGTGACTTGTTGAGGTAAGTGAGCAAAAGCAGGCATTGGGAGTATCAAAGCTATCACTTAGTGAGATTTAGGGAGACTAATAGCAATGAAAATCACAGGTGTATGCATCTAGGATATAGCATAGCTGCTTAAAGAACAATGTAGTTAACATATAAGCCCCTTATCTTATTTTGACAGGAGACCCTGCACTTTGGAACTCTGTGTTGGCAGACAGGCTTATCTGGCCTTTGCCATCACCAGCATTCTGTGCCTTCCTGTGCTTTTGCACATACCAATAAGTTTGCTTTCTTCAGAGGTCATCAGTACAGTGGTATCCAACATCTTCCTCTTTATTATTTACATGTTGCCTAAGAACCACCATAGTAAATTTTGGTTGCAGAGTGTTCATTTGGCTTCTAAGGATCAATCTGATTCTGCAGACTGCACAACAAAGGAAAAAATGTAAATACAGTGACAGAACAGCAATAAAGGAAATCTTTGGATTTTCAAGCCAGGTGTGAGGATCAAAATCCTGGAATTATGATAAAATACTTTGAATAACCTGACCCTTAGAAGTGTCCAATCACATGGAGCTAAATTCTTGAATGTCTTTGTGTAAGGTAAAACTATCTAGCATAGTATAATATTATGTTGGTAGCATTCAGACACCCAAAACTTAAGCCTTAATTTTTCCAAATTGCAGATGCTGTTAATAGAGTGATCTCAAGTAGTTATATTACAATGACAAGGAAGTTCCATTTGTGTGTGCATATACTCCCCAGTTCTGAACCCATTCAAAAATTACATCTTTTAAACTATCCAATTCATCTCAGAAGGCCAGGTCTAAGGATTGTTGCCCACAACACAATTGTGACAAGATTAGAACAAGATCATTTAAAAATGCATGGGTTTGAACTGTCTGAGACAGGGCTGTAGCAGCCATAGCTACTGAAGTTATGATTCTAATAATAGTAAATACAGCTCCAAGAATCAAACCAATCATTTTTTTCCTCTATAGAGGACCATTTGAAATATATTATGTAAATTATGTAAAATAGGGTTTTGTTCCCAAGGTTCCACAAGATTTACAGATATCCAGAGAGCAGTAGGTTGAGAAGTAATCATAATAGATGGATGCCTGTTGTATTTGTTAATGCATGATGGAAATAACAATTCCTGCATTGACTATGCTATATCTGATGACATGAATTCAAAGAGAGCTGTATCTCCTGTCCTACCATAAGCACATAAGGAGCAAAGACACAAGTCTGAACACAGCTAGAATGAAGTAGGGAGATGTCCAAAGGCATCTAGATGATTACATTTGGTTACCATAAGTATAATTTGCATCTCATAAGGAAACTCTTTGTAAGGCTTCACCTAATTTCCATTGAGTATTCTGCAGTGGCCTTTCCAAATTTTAGCTATGGGCCAGCCAATCCCAAAGCATGCTAATGTATTTGAAAGCTAGAATTTCTCTGAAGGTCCCTCTCCATTTTCTCAGCCTACGAAAATTATAATTAGCAGATCCAAATTCCCCATTAGGTCCCCAAATTATTGCCCTATTGTTTTGAATAGAAAAAACACAGGGTATATTGGTCATGCAATCATGCCATTCTGTATCTCCCTGACACATCATTCTACAGTCTTTTCTTAGCCTCTTTGCTTGCATTGTCTATGCTGAAATATTTCAAAATATGACAAGACACCATCGAAATCCAGGAGGAGAACATAGGCAAAATATTCTCTGACCTTAACCATAACAAATATTTACACAGGTCTGTCTCCCAAAGCAACAGATAAAAAAGCAAAAATAAACCAATGGGACCTAATCAAACTGACAAGATTTGGCACAGCAAAGGAAATCAAAACAAAACCTAAAAGACAACTTACAGAATAGGAGAAAATAGATTCAGGTGATGCAACTGACAAGGGCTTAATCACTAATATATACAAACATCTTTTACAATTCAACTGCAAAAAACGAACCACCCAATGAAAAAAAATGGGCAAAAGACCTGAACAGACATTTCTCCAAGGCAGATATACAGATGGCAACAAGCACTTGAAACTATGATAAACATCCCTGAATACTAGAGAAATGCAAATCCAAACTGCCATGAGATACCACCTCACACCAGTCAGAACGGCCATCATTTATAAAGTCCACAAGTAACCAGTGCGGGAGGGGTGTGGAGAAAGTGTACTCTCCTGCACTCTTGGTGGGAATGTACGCTGATACCACCATTATGGAGGGACCTTAGAAAACTATACACAGAACTACCATATGACACAGCAATCCCACTACCACATGACAAAGCAATCCCACTACCATATGACACAGCAATCTCACTACTACACGACACAACAATCCCACTCTTGGGCATATATGTGGACAAAACTTTCTGTAAAAAAAACACATGCACTGACATGTTCATTGCGGCACTATTCACATTAGCCGAGGCATGGAAACAACCCAAATATCCATGACAGATGATTGGATGAGGAAGAGGTGGTATAAAAGTGCAATGGAATACTATGCAGCCACAAAAAAGTACAAAATAATGCTATTTGCTGCACCATGGATGGAACTAGGGACTCTCATCCTGAGTGAAGTAGGTCAGAAAGAGAAAGACAAATATCACATTATGTCACATATATGGAACCTAAAGTAGAGCACAAAGGAACATTTCCACAGAAATGAAACTCACATTTTGGAGGACAGACTCATGATGGCCAAGGAAGAGGGGGAGGGAGGGAAGGATGGGAGCTTGGGTTTAGTAGATGTGGTCTCTTGTCCTTGGAATGGACAGGCAATGAGCTCCTGTGTGTAGCACTGGGAACTATGTGCAGGGACTTATGATGGGGCATGATAATAGGAGAAAGTAGAGCATATACATGTATGAGTAACAGGGTCACCATGCTGTCCAGTAAAAAAAGAAAATGTATTTGGGGGAAAAAACACTCTCCATGAAATAACCTCAACTTAATAAATGTCATATATGGTATACCCTCAGCTATCAAAATGCCCAATGTTGAAAAACTGATAGCTACTCTTTTAAGAGAAAACAGTGTCCATTCTCACCATTTTAATTCAGCTTGGCACTGGAAGTTATAGCCAGATCACTAAGACAAGAAAATAAAAATTAAAGAAATCCAGGCATCCCCACTGTGGCACAGTGGAAACCAATCCAACTAGTATCCATGTGGATCCAGGTTCCATCCCAGGCCTCACTCAGTGGGTCTGGGATCTGGGGTTGTGGTGAGCTCTGATGTAGTTTTCAGACGTGGCTCAGATCTGGTGTTGCTGTGGCCGTGGTGAATGCTGGCAGCTGTAGCTGGGATTTGACCCCCAGCCTGGGCTCTTTCACATGCCACAGGTGAAGGCATAAAAAGCAAGACAAAAGGAAGAAAGAAAAAATCAAGAAAGAAATCCAAACAAAACTTGTCAGGTTTGCGGATGACATAATGCTGAACATACACTATCCTAATGATGTCTCCCAAACCTATGAATAAATCAGTGAATTCACTCAAGTTTTGCAACATCGATAGTAATCAAGAGAAATCAGTTGAACCACCATAAATTCATTGAAAATACGTGCTCATAAAGAGAAATAAGAAAATATTCCTTAAAAGGATGGGAATGCTACAAAATTGTATTGTGATGATTGCTGAAAAAATATAAATGGAAAAAAATTCATTGCCTAAATAAAAAATGAAGGCTTTGGACATTTGAGGTCTTTCCGTGTTTCCATACCATAACATTATTTTAATTATTTTTCTTTGATGGTGCTTTTGTTAGGAATTACATTGAATCCATACATGGATTTGGGAAGTATGGCCTTTATAACATTCATTCTTGTAAGCTGTGAGCATGGTGTCACTTTTCATTTATTTATGTCTTCAGTTGCTTTGACAGTACCTTATATTTTGTAAGGCATGTATCTTCATTTCCTTGGTTGAATTTATTGTTAAGTGATTGTGAGGAATGCTATTGCAAATAGGATTGAAAAAACTTTTTCAGGTATTTATTTTTTGGGTATACGACACAACAGATTTTTCTGTGTCTGTTTTGTATCCTGCCATGTTTGCCAAAATCATTTATTTATTGTTTGTTGCTGTATTGGTGCTGTTGTTGTGGTGGTATTATTTTCCACACATAAATTATAATGTCTACATACAGAGACAGGTCACTTCTTTTTTCCTGACTAGGATGGCTTTATTTCTGTTTCTTGCCTAATCATTCTGGAAGGACTTTTCAAACTGTGGTGGTGAGAGGAGACACTCTTATTCCTTGTCTTAGAGGAAAAGCTTTCACTTTTCATCACTAGGTATGTTCGGGGTCATGTTATGACTAAGGCCTTGGTCTTAACCCAGTTTATCCACAATTTTGGGGACCCTCCTCACACCTAGATCATATTTTTTTTATCATAAAAGAATGGTAGAATTTTTAAATACTTTCCTGCAGATTGTGATCTTTATCCATTGTCTCTTTAATGCGTGCTCATTGATTTTCTTTCTTTTTTTTTTTTTTTTTTTGCATCATGTGTACGTTACTTACAATGCTATGTAGGCGTCACATGAACATTTATATGTAATAATTTTTCATATATTACACTCCATTTAAAGCTATTATAAAATTTTGGCTCTATCTCTGTGCTATACAATATACCCTTGTAGCTCATATATGTCATATGTCATAGGCTCTGCAACTTAATCTACCATATCTGCTTTGCCCCTCCTCACTTTCCTCTCCCTATTGGTTTGTAACTTCTAATTGTGTCTTTGTATCAGTGTGCCTGTTTCTACCTGGTTATATTGTCCTCTTGTTCTGTTTTTGATTTCACCTGTAAATGGTAACATGCAGCCTCTGTCTTCCTCTGTGATGTATTTCCCTGAGCATAATAGCCTTCATATGGATCCTCTTGCTGCAAATGGCAGAATTTCATTCCTTTTCATGACTAATATTCCTTTGTGTGTGTATATACATATATATATATACCAGATCTTCTTTATCCATCCATTTGCAGATGGACACTGAGGATAGGCCATATCTTGGTGATGGTAAAAAATGCTGCTGTGAACATTGGGTTACATATATTTATTCTTATAAGCTGGTTTGGGGGGAGGTGTGGTATATACCCAGAAGTGATAGATGCCCAGGAGAGGGATTGCTGGATCAAAGGGTAATTCTACTTTCAGTTTGCTGAGGAATCTCCATATGGTTTTCCACAGAGATTGAACCAATTTACATTCCCACCAACCACCGTTCCCTTTCCTCCACACCTTCTCCAGAATTTATGGTTTGTAGACTTCATTCCGGCTGGTGTCAGGTGGTGCCTCCTAGTGGTTTTGATTTGCATTTCTCTACTAATGAATGATGCTGAACATTGTTGCATGTGTTTTTGGACCTTCTGTATGTCTTGTTTTGGAGAAATGTTTGTTTAGATCACCTGCCCAATTTTTGCTGGGGTTGTTTCTCCTTTTTTTCTTTTTTCTATTGCGTTGTAGAAGTTGTTTATAAATTTTGGAGATTAATGCCTTTTCAGTCGCTTCACTGGCAGATAGTATCTGATATTCTGTGGGTTGCCTTTTCATATTCCTTAGGGCTTCCTTTGCCATGCAGAAACTTTTAAGCTTAATTAAGTCTCATTTTTTTTAATTTTTGGTTTTATTGTCATTACTCTAGGAGGTGGATCTGAGAAGATATTACTGTGGTTTATAACAAAGCATGTTAGGTTTATAGTTTCCTCTAAGTGTTCTATAGTGGATCTGGTCTTATAGTTAGTTCCTTAATCCATTTTGAGGGTTTTCATTTGTTTGTTTGTTTACAGTGTTAGGAAGTGTTCTAAATTCATGCCTTTATATGTGACTGTGCTGTTTCTTCAGCACCACTTAGTGAACGGTCTGTCTTTCCTCCACTGTATATTCTTGCCTCCTTTGTCATGGATTAGCTGATTGTAGGTGTGTGGGTTTAATTCTGGGTTTTATATGCTGTTTCACTGATCTAAATTTCTGTATTTGTGCCAGCCCCATAAGGCTTTGATGACCATAGCTGCATGGTATACTCTGAAGTCAGGGAGCCTCATTCCTCAAGCTCTATTTTTCTTTCTCAGGATGGCTTTGTCTACTCAGCGTCTTTTGAACTTCCAAACAAACGTTCAGATATTGTGTTCCATCTCTGTGAAAGTGCCCTTGGTACTTTGATGGGGATTGCATTGAATCTGTAGATTTCCTTGGGTAGTATAGCCATTTTGATAGTATTTATTCTTCCAATCCAAGAGCATGGTATATCTTTCCATCTGGTTTTGTCATTGTTGATTTCTTTTATCACTGCCTTAAGTCTTCATAGTTCAGGATTTTTGTCTCTTTAGGTATGATTCTTCCTAAGTACTGTTTGTTTGTTTGTTGTTTTTGCTTTGTGCCTTTCCTAGGGCCTCTCCAGTGGCATGTGGAGGTTCCCAGTCTGGGGGCTCTAATTGGAGCTGTAGCCACCACCTACACCAGAGCCACAGTAATGCCTGATCCAAGATGTGTCTGTGAACTATGCCAAGGCTCAAAGTAACAACAAAATCCCTAGGCCACTGAGCAAAGCCAGTGATCAAACTTACACCTCATGGTTCCTAGTCAGATTCATTAACCACTGAGCCACAACCGGAACTCCTCTTCCAAAGTATTTTATTCTTTTTGATGCAATGGTAAATGGGAATGTTTCCCTCATTTCTTTTTCTGATTTTTCATTGTTAGCATACAGAAATGCAGTTGATTTCTGTGTATTAATTTTGTATCCTGCAACTGTGCCAAAGTCCTTGATGAGCTTGAACCGTTTTCTGATAGCATCTTTAGGATGGTCTAGGTATAGCATCATGTCATCTGCATACCGGGATAGTTTTACTTCTTCCTTTCCAGTTTGGATTCCCTTTGTTTCTTTTTTTCTCTGATTGCCCATGCCTTGGACTTCCAAGAGTGTTGAATCATAGTGGTGAGAGTGGACATCCTCATCTTATTCATGATCTCTGTTGAAATTCATTTGGCTTTTCACCATTAAGAATGGAGTTAGGGGAGTTCCCGTCGTGGCACAGTGTTTAACGAATCCGACTAGGAACCATAGGGTTTGGGTTTGATCCCTGCCCTTGCTAAGTGGGTTAATGATCCGGTGTTGCCGTGAGCTGTGGTGTAGGTTGCAGATGCGGCTCGGAACCCACGTTGCTGTGGCTCTGGCATAGGCCAGCGGCTACAGCTCCGATTCAACCCCTAGCCTGGGAACCTCCATATGCCTCGGGAGCGGCCCAAAGAAATAGCAAAAGGACAAAAAAGAAAAAAAAAAAAGAAAAAAGAAAAAAGAATGGTGTTAGATCTGGGTTTGCCATCTATGGCCTTATAATGTTGAGGCAGGTTCCCTTTAAGTCCACTCTGTGAAGTGTTCCTCTCAGTAATAGGTGTTGGATTTTATCAAAGGCTTTTTCTGCTTCTATTGAGAGGATTGCATGGTTTTTCTTTTTCAGTTTGCTAATGCGGTGTATCACACTGCTTGTTTGGTTTGTATGGAAGACTCCTTGCATTCTTGGAATAAGACCCTCTTGGTCATGATGTACAATCCTTGTAATGTATTGTTGGACGCAGTTTGCTAGTATTTTGTGAGGATTTTTTCTTTGACGTTCGTCAGTGAAATTAGCCAGTGATGTTCTTATTTTTACGATATCTTCATCTGGTTTTGGTATCAGGGTGATGGTGGCCACATAGAATGACTTTGGGCATATCCCCTCCTCTGCAATTTTTTAGGAAGAATTTCAGAACATGGGTGTTAGCTCTTGTCTCACTGTTTGATAGAATTTGCCCGTGAAGCCATGTGTTCCTGGACTTTTGTTTGTTGGAAGTTTTTAAGTCATGGTTTGGAATTCAGTACTTGTGACCAGTCTGTTCATCTTCTCTCTTTTGTCTTCATTTAGTCTTGGAAGGTTGTACTTTTCTAAGAAATTGTCCACTTCTTCTAGGTTTTCCATTTTATTGGCACATATTACAGGTAGTAATCTCCTCTGATCCTTTGTACTTCTGTGAGGTCCATTTTATCTTCTCCTTTTTCATTTCTAATATTACTGATTTGAGTCCTTTCTCTCTTTTTTTTCATGATAAGTCTGGCTAAGGGATTTTCAAGTTTGTGGAATGTTTCAAAGAACCAGTTCTTAGTTTCATTGATCTTTTCTATGGTTTCCTTCGTTTCTATTGCCTCAATTTCTCTTCTGCTCTTTATGCTTTCTTTCCTTCTCCTACCTTTAGGTCTTCTCTGTTCTTCTTGCTCTAGTTGCTTCAGATGTAAAGTTAGCTGCTTTATTTGAGATTTTCCCTGTTTCCTGAGGTAGGCTTGTATTGTTATACACTTTCCCCTTAGCACGGCTTTTGCTGCATCTCATAGGTTTGGAGTGTCATATCTTTGTTGTCATTTGCTTCTGGGTACTATGCAATTTCCTCTTTGATGTCTTAAGTGACCCATTAGTTGTTTAGTAGCATGCTGTGTTGTCTCCACATGTTTGAGTTTTTGCATGCTTGTCTTGTTGATTTCCAGTGGTATCACACTGTGGTCAGAAAAGGTGCTCGTTGTGCTTTCAATTTTCTTAAAATTACCAAGGCTTGAATTGTGGCACAGAGTGTGCCAATCCTGGAAAATGTTCCCTATGTGAACTTGAGAAGAATGTGTATTCTGTTGCTTTTGGATGGAATGTCCTATCACTATCTATTACGTCCTGGTGGTCTAAAGCTTCATTTAGGGCCTGTGTTTCCTTGTGGGTTTCTTACCTGGGTGACCTGTCCATTGCTGTAAGTGGAGTGTTGAAGTCCCCTGCTATTATTGGGTCCTTTTCAATTTCTCCTGTAGAGGTTGTTAGCAGCTGCCTTCTATATTGAGGTGATCCTATATTGGCTGCATATGTATTTACAATGGTTATATTTTCTTCTTGGCTTGATCTGTGATAGTTACCCTTCTTTGTCTTTTACAATATATTTTATTTTAAGGTCTACTTCATCTGATATGGGTATTGCTACTCCAGCTTTTTTTTTTTTTCTGATTCCTGTTTGCATAGGATACTTCCTTCCAGCCTCTCACTTTCAATTTGTATGTGTTCCCAGATGTGAAGTGGGTCTCCTGCAGAGAGCATGTGTATGGATCTTGCTTTTGTATCCATTCAGCCAGGCTATGTCTTTTGGTTGGGACATTCATTCCACTTACATTTAAGGAGGTCATGGATATGTGTGGTCTCACTGCCATTTTATTAACTCTTTTGGATTTGGTTTTGTCACTCTTTTTCTCTTCCCTGTTTCTTTGGTTCTCTCCTCTTGTGCCCGGATGACTGTCTTTAGTGTTGTATCTGAGTTGTGCTTTTATTTGTGAGTGTATCAATGGTAGGTTTTTGGTTTCCCATTGCTCTGAAGCTTTGATATAGGTTTCCATATACTTTCATGATTGTTTAAGGTGTTGGTCTCTTAACTGCAAGTGCATCTTCATTGTACTGCATTTGTGCCCTCCTCTTCTCCTGATTTCTGCTTTTGGCAGCAAATTTGTGTGTGAATGATTTCCCACCTCTACTGAGTATATGCCTTTACTGGTGAGCCTTGCCATTTTTGGTATTTTGTTTCTAGATGTGACCTTTTCTTTTCTGCCTAGAGAAGTTCCTTTAGGATTTGTCATAAAGCTGTCTCAGTGTTGTTGAAGCCTCTTAGATTTGCTTGTCTAAACCGTTTTACTTCTGCTTCAAATCTGAATGAGAATATTGCTGGGCAAAATAATCAGTGTTGACGGTTTTCCTCCTTTCATCACTTTGAGTGTATCATGCCACTCCCTTCTGGCCTGCAGGGTTTTATGCTGCAAATTCTCCTGATTACCATATTGGGGTTCCTTTGTGTGTTATTTGTTTCTTTTCCCTCTGCTTTCAATACTATCTCTGTCTTCAATTTGGGTCAGTTTGCCTAATGGGTGTCTTGGGGTATTCCCCCTTGGGTTTAGTTTATATGGTACTCATGGTGCTTCCAGGATTTAAGTGAGTGGTGCAATTCCCATGTTAGGGAAGTTATGGGCTATTATCTCTTCAAACACATTTCCTGTCCCTTTCTCTCTCTCATCTCCTTCAGGCACCCATATACTATGGGTGTTGGTGTGTTTAATGATGTCCCTGAGACCATTCTTTATTTATTTCCGCTGGTCTGAACCATTCTTCATCATTCTTCTGTCGTGATGGTGCCGTTGGTTGCTGCTAATGAATTTAATCTTTCAGTTATTGCATTTTGCCTCTGTGCTTGCTTAAGTGTCAAGTGGTGTATTGCTTTGCTCCAAGTGTGCTGTAAATGACCAGTTTTTGCCTCCAGTTTATTTCCAATGTCTCCCATCATCTTCAGCATCACCAGTCTAAAGGCCTTTTTCCTGGAGGCTGAGAATCTCCAGATCAATTTGCTTTTTCTTCTGGGAGGGATTTCTTGCTCCTGTATCAGATTTCTAGTTCACTGCAATTTTATAGGTTTTTGGTGTGATGTCCTATTTGCTGGCAATAGAGTTGTAGCCTCTCTTGTTTCTGATGTCTTCTCCCCTTGTGGTTGAAGTTGGCATTGGGGCTTGATCTAGGCTTCCTGATGGAAGGCACAGGTGTCTGCCGACTGGTAGATGGGGCTGATTGCTATCCCTCAGGAGGGTGGGGGTGTGTCTCCGCATGAGATTGGAGGTGGCTGTTTGCTGGGGGGGGGGGCTTTTAAGGCAGCCTGTTTACTGATGGGTGGGGCTGCAATCCAAGCTGGATTTTCTTTCACCTGGGGCCAGATTTTTCTTTCACCTGGGGCCATCTCAGTGATGATGGGTGGGGCCAGATTTTCCCAAACCTGTCACCTCTAGAGGAACACATACTGAGGATGACTATTCCTGAGATATTTGCCTCCAATGTCATTCCCCACAATGAGCCACAACCACTTCTAGTTTTCCCAGAAGGTCCTCCAGGAACTGCTGTCAGGTCCAACTCACATTCCTATGGAGCAACTGCTTTGCCCTGGGACACAGTGTGCCCATGAGAGACTGTGTGGGCCACTCAAGAATGTGGTCTATATTTCCCCTAGACTTATAGAGGTCCAGTGCACTTGCCCCACTTATCTTCAATGTCAGATGCTCCAGGGGCTCTTTCTCCCATTGTCGCATGCCTAGGCATGGGTACCTGATGCTGTACTCACATCTCTAACACTTGTGGGTGAGTCTCTATAATATAGTTACTTTCCAGTCTGTGGGTTAACCTCCAGTGTGTGTGGGGTGGTTTATATCATGTACTTGCTCCCCCTACCATCTTGATGCGGCCTCTTATATGTCATCAGGAGTAGGACATATTTTTGAATGTTTCCAGTCCATGGGTTTGAAGGTTGTACAGCATTTGTTTATCATGTTTTTCTTTTTTTTTTTTTTTTGCACCCAAATCATTCTCTATGCCAAAGCTAGAACATGACACTTAAGGCTTTTAAACTATAATTCAAAGCTAATCAAAATGATATGGATCATGTAGAGAGGATTACTCATATACCAATCAAATAGAAAAAGCCATAAACATGGCTTAGAAATAAACATATGCTTACATGGTTAGAAAAATTTTTGATAAGGGAGCCAAAAATACTCTTGAGGAAATGGCTACTTCAAATGTTTTTGAACATATGAATGTTTCAAAGAATGAAAAACCTAGCAATTGTAGCAGATTATGTATGCTTATGAATATGAATTTTGTATAAGCTTTGTATGTTCCAACATAAGGGGAATCAATATCCAGAATGGTAGCTGAAATAACCTCAATGTTTGTGGACGTATAATCACAAGTTGTACATGTAACACCTGCCAGAGAAGTAATCTTAAAAAAGAGTAATGCATTTAAATGAATGAAAGTGAAAACAAGGACCTTTATTTTAAAAAATAAAAGGTCATAAGCAATGATGAGGAAGGATTTATTTCAAGGATACAACAATTCTTCCATATCCACAAATCATTGGTATGGTAATCCACAGCAACAAACAAAAAATAAAAATGATGTGACCACCTCCATAGGTGCAGTAAAATCTTTTGACAAAATTCAACATCAATTCCTGACCTAAAAAAATCAACTCTCCAGAGAGTGTGTATAGAGCAGAACTACCTCAATATAATAAATCTTGTTTTGGGAACCCCACAGCTAACATGATTCTCAATGGGGGAAAAGTAAAAGCACTTCCACTAAGGTCAAGAACAAGACAATGATGTCCATTTTCACCAACTCTATGCAACATAGCTCTGGGAGTCCTAGCTGTGGCATTCAGAGAGGAAAAGCAATAAAAGAAATCCCAGTTGGAAAATAAGTACAGTTATTGCTGTTTGCAGATGCCATGATTCTACACATGAAAAACCCTAAAGACATTACCAGGGAACAGTTAGAACTCAACAATGAACTTGGTACAGTTGCAGGATAGAAAATCAATACAGAGAAATCTACCACATGTCTATCTAAGGACAATGAAAGATTAGAAAGGGAAATCAGGGAAACCATAGCATTTACTATCACATCAAAAGATCAACCACCTGGGAATTAAGCTACCTAAAGACACAAAGACCTGTACTCTGAAAACTCTAACATAACGTTGAAGGAAACCAAAGATGACACCAATATATGGGAAGATATACTTATACCATGGTCTTAGATTGGAAGCATGGAAAAGGTCAAAATGAGAACACTACCTAAGGCAAGCTTCAATTCAATCACTAGCAAATTGCACGTGACATTCTCTACAGAACTAGAATAAAATATCACAAAAGTTGCCTGGAAACACACAAGATCCTAACTAGCCAGAGCAGTATGGAAAAACAAACAAACAAACAAACAAACAAACAAAAACCCACCAGAACTGGCTGAATCAGGCTCCCTCACTTCAGAGTATACTGCAAAGCTACAGTAATCACAACAGTGTGGTACCAGCACACAAACAGAAACATAGATCAATGAGCTAGCCTAGAAAACCCAGAAAGAAACCCAAGCAGCTGTGGTCCACTAATCTATCCCAAAGGAGGCAAGAACACACAGTGGAGGGAGGACAGTCTCTTCAATAAATGGTGCAGGGAAGACTGGACAACCACATTTCAGAGAATGAAATTAGAACGTCTTCTAACACCACACACAAAACTAACCTCAGGATTGACTGAAGACCTACTTGTAAGGCCAGAGACTTTAAAACTCCTAGAGGACAGCATAGGCACAATGCCCTTTGACATCAATCACGGCAAGATCTTGTTCCATCCCCCACATCAGATCATTACAACAAAGACCAAAACACACCAATGGGACTGAATTAAGCTCAAAAGCTTTTGGACTGCAAGGGAAATCATTTTTAAAAATGTGATGAGTACCATGTGACACAGCCCTCCCTCTCCTGGGCGTATCTCTGGACACAACTCCAATTCAAACAGGCAAATGCTCCCATATGTTCCCCACAGTATTATTCATGATAGCCAAGACATGGAAAAAAACTAAACGCCTATTGACCCAAGATTGGATGAAGATTTGTGGTAAATACACACAAAGGAATACCACTCAGCCATAAAAAGGACAGAATAATGCCATCTGCAGTGACATGGATGGAACTAGATACTCTCATACTAAGGGATATAAGTCAGAACAAGGAAGACCAACATTGTATATTGTCACTAAAATGTGGACTCTTAACTATGACAGAAATGATCTCTCTGCAAAGCAGAAACAGATCATGTGTTTGTGGGGCGAGTGTACTGACAGGAATTTGGAGTTGGTGGATGCAGAGTGCTTCATTTAGAATGGAGGGGTGATGGGGTCCTACTGATGGCAAAGGGAATTTCATCTGGTATCTTGGGAGAGAACCTGATGGAAAATGAAAAAAAAAATGTGTGTTTGTGTGGCTGTGTCTCCTTGCTGTAGAGTAGGAATTGAAGAAAAGTTGTAAATCTCCTACAATTTATTTTTTTCCAATTTGCCAAATGCAGTGAAAGCAATGTTTAAAGAGACATTTGTAGCAGAGAAGGCAGGTGCAAGAAAAGAAAGATCTGGGAGTTCCTATTGTGGCTAGGTTCCCATTAAGGACCCTCATCATGTCTTTGAGGATACAGCTGTGATTCCTGGCCTTGCTTGGTTGGCTAAGGACCCAGCATTGCCTCAAGTTATGACACAGGTGGCAGATACATCTCAGAACCAGAACTGCCATGGCTGTGGTGTAAGCTTGAACCTGAAGTACTAATATGACCCCTAGGTCTTGAATTTCCACATGCCAGAGGTGCAGATGTAAAAAGGAAAAATGAGAAAGATATAAAATTAATCACTTGAATACCTAATAGGAAAGAAAAGTAGAGCAAAAAAAATACAGAGAGAAAAGGAAAGAACATTAATTCAGTAATCAATAAATTGAAATCAGGAGCTTTATAGAGAATAATCAGCAAAACAAATGATATTTCTTTCAAAGATAAATAAAGTCTTTAGGCCCATAGGTTGGACATGAAACAAACAAACAAATGCAAAAACCAATGAGAATCCAAATACTAATATCACCATTGTAATAGGAGACACATCTGCAGATTGCATGGGTATGAAAAAATAGTAAATGAATATATGAACAACTTTATGCTCACAAGTTAACAGCTGATATGGGACAGGTCAATTTCTTGACAGCCAAAATCTGTCACAGAAGAAGAAATAGACATGATGTATAAGTCTATTTCAATTAAAGAAATTAAATCAATAATTAAAAATAATCCAAAGTTGTCCCCAAGGCTGCATGAGATTACCAGAAAATTCCACCAAACATTTAAAGTAGAAGTGATACACATTTTGTACAATCTCAATCAGAATATAAAGCACAGAGTGTAACTGCTGTGTTTTTCTATCAGTCCAGCACTTTCCTGCCACCAAAAGCCAAAAATTAGATTCTTGGAAAGGAAAATGAGAGAAAAATAACTCTCATACACCCAGATGAAACATCCTCTGTGACAAATTAGCAATCATCCTAGGTACGCCTCTTCAAATTTCGGAGGTGAAGTAATATAAGCACTTCAACAGATTGAAAAGGAAACTTCATATGATCAGATCAGTGTAGAAAAGACATGTCACCAACCCAACACCTATTGATTATAAAACATTAGCTGAACTAGGAATAAAGGCAAGTTCCTTAAGGTCAACAATGTCTAGAACAAAACACCTCTAGCTAACATATTTAATAAGGAGAAGCTGAAAAGCTGCCCATGAAGCAAATCACCCCCCTCACCATTTCCACTGAACACTGCACCAGAAATCCCAGCTAAGGCAAGAGTACAAGAAAATTAAATTAAACTATGAGGCAGAACACACAAAACATTCTTTTTCTGCAGATGTCCTAACTGTCTTGGTAGGAAATGCCAAAGATTGATCAGTAAATACTTCTGGAAGTAATCTGTAATTATAATAAACTGGCAGGATTCAAGGTTCTTATAGGTTAATTAGTTTCCAGCCATGGAGAAGAGGAAGTTGAACGTGCAGCCAAAGTAAATTTACATGCTCAACCCTCTAAACACTGAACGTAAGTATAAGTGTAACAAAATAGCCACAAATCTATATGAGGAAACGTTGAACATCTGATGAAAGAAATGAGTGGAAAGTAAAAGAAATTAAAGGAAATTAAAATAAGTGCATGAGTAGGCTTTATTAGAAAGACCAAAGCTGACCAAGAAGTCACTTCTTCCCAAAGCGACCTCCAGATTCCATACAATTCAAATCAAGGTGGCAGCAAGTTAGTTTATGAACATTAACATCCTTATTACTCAAAATGTTAGACAGTGTGGTGAAAGATCCAGAGTAGCTAACGCAGTGCTGAGAAAGGGCAAAGCTGGAGGACTGATGTATTGGACGTCACACAACAGTGTGGCACCTATGAAAGAAGAGACACATTTGTTGATAAAGCACCACAGAGCCCAGAAGAAGCCCTCCTCAAACCCAGTCAACTGCTCTTTGTCACAGGAACAGAAATTACCCAGAGATGAAAAGGCAGTCTCTTCAGAATGTGGTGATGGAACAACAAAAACTTCTAGGCAATATTTTACATTTTCCACACACACACAAAAATAAAGTGGACCACAGACCTCAATTTTAAGAGGTAAAACCTTATAACTTCCATAAGAGAACAAATAAGAAATGCTAAATGACTGTGTTTGTACTGATAGTTTTTCACATCAAGCACCACAGGCATGATCCATGAAAGAAATTTGTGGGCAAGTTTGATTTCATTTATGAAAAAAAGAAACAAAACAAACAAATTTAACACTTCTCCTCTGTGACATACAGTGTCAAAAGTCCAAGAAGGCTTGCTTCCTATACCTGGAGAAAATATTTTAAAAAGATGTATCTAAAAAGAACCTTTTCAAAAACACAGAAAAAAAATCCCTTAAAAAACAACAATAAGAAGAAAAAGAAACTGATTAAAAGTGAAGACAAAGACCTTAACCCACACCAAGGAAATGAAGACACACAATAGTATAAAAGCATATGAAGAGAGGCCCCACATGATATGTTGTCAGAGAAATGCAAACTTTATCAACTAGGAGCTTCAGAGGGACCAAAATGTGGGACACTAACACCAAAGGGTGGTGAGGATGAGTAGCAAAGGAAACATTCCTGCATGGCAGGTGGGGATGCAAAACAGCCCAGCCACATTGTAAGGCAGTTTGCTACTGTGCTGCAAAGATAAACCCATTCTGACCATATGGTCCAACATCCATGCTCTTGGAGTTTACCCAAGAGTAGAAGATACATACACTTACACACACCCAAACATGGCACATGATATTTAGAGCAGCTTTGCTCCTAATGGACAAACCCTGAAAGCAAGCAAGAGTCTTTCAGCAGGTTAATCGGTAACGCAATTTTGTCACATCCAGACAATGGCGTATTGGTTGGTGCTAAAAAGAGATGGGTTACCAATGCAAGAAAGGATATGGAGGAAACGTAAATCATGTTACTAAGTGAACAAAGCCCCTCAGAGAAGACTGCATAAACTCTGTGATTCCTACTAAGCACATTCTGGTAAGAGGAAACCTAAGGAGACGGTGACAGGATGAGCTAAGCATGGGAGGGTAGAGGGAGGAAGACTAAGGAGAGAGGGCATGGAAATGAATGAAGCCCAGAAGGTTTTCATGGTAGGGCATCTTTACAATACCAGACTTTACCATAGTGATTACACCTGTCACGATACATATGGCCAACCCCAAAAGAATGTACAATACCCAGAGCAAACTGAACTATAGGTGATAAGGATGTGTCAGTGTAGGTGAATCCACCATAATAAAGGTAGCTGTCTGGTGGGAGACGTTACAATCTGAGGGGCTAAGCAACAGGTCAAGGGAGACACAAAAGGGAAACATCTATGTGCTTCTTACTTTTACGGTGAACCTAAAACTATGATACAAAAATTATGTCATTAAGCAAAAAAAAAAAAAATGCAACAAGAAAAAAATACATTATCCCAAAGAAATCCATGGTTTTAGATTTAAAAAACAAATGTAATAAAATACAAAGTTTTTATCTTATAATAATGGGGATTGGGTGCTTGAAATGGATCTCACTATGCTAACATGAACATGTGGGTAGGAGTGAACACTTTTCAAGACTTCAGGAGAGAATAAATTCTCTCTTTGCAGTGGTTCGAAGCCATTCATATTCCTTGGGTCATAGCTGTTTCCTTCCTCTTTAAAATCATGCAGGTGCCTTCAAAAGCCTAAGTGAAGTTATCAACTAGAACTCTGCTTCTGTCATTATATTTCCTTATTGACTCTAACTCTCTTACCACCACCTTTTGTTGAAGGAAAGGGAACCTTCCTGCACTCTTGCTGGGAAGGTAAGCTGTTACAACTACTATGGAGAGCAATATGGAGGTACCTTCGAAATCCATACATAGAACTGCCATGTGACCCAGCAATCCCATGCTTGGCCATATATCCAGACAAAACCTTCCTTGAAAGAGACAGGTGCACCCACATGGTCATGGCAGCCTTATTCACAGCAGCTGAGACGTGGAGTCCACACTAATGTCCACTGATAGATGATTGGATTAGGAACATGTGGTATAGATACACAATGGCATATGACTTAGCCATTAAAAAAATGAAATGATGCAATTGGCAGCATCATTAGTGGAACTAGAGACTCTCATCCTGAGTGAAGTAAGTCAGAAAGAGAAAGACAAATACCATGTGATATTTCCTACATCTGGGATATAACATATGGCACAAAGGTACCTTTCGACAGAAGAGGAAATCATGGACTTGGAGAATAGGTTGTGGTTGTCAAGGGGGAAGGGGAGGGACTGGGAGCTTGGAGGTAAAAAGATGCCAAATGTTGCCTTCGGGACAGATTAGCAATGGGATCCTGCTATGTAGCACTGGGAATTCTGTCTAGTCACTTACAATGTAACCTGTAATGTGAGAAAAAAGAATGTATACATGTCTGTGTAACTGGGTCACCAAGAGGTACAGTAGAATAAATAAATAAATAAATAAATAAATAAATAAATAAATAAATAAATAAATAATTAAACAATAGAAAAGGACTTCAAAATCCTAGAATGTGGGGAAGGAAAGTAAGGATATTGGACTCCATTTTCTTTAACGAGTTTGGCTATCAAACTACCACAAGCAGATATAGGAAGGGCTTAAAAATTACTTGAAAAACAGGGCACCCACAAATGACCACAAAACATTACATACACAAATGTTGGGGGAGGGGAAGGCACAGGCATATACTAAAAGCAAAACATCAAGCCAGAAAAAATAACTGAATGAAGGAGAGACATAAAGTGAACTGGAAAACAAGGTTGATAATGGCAATCAGTATATACATATCAATAATCCCCTTAAGTGTCCATACACTGGATGTGCCAATCAAAATAACTAGAGTGGCAACTTGGCTGAAAAAGCAAGCACCTAAGATATGCTGTCCAAAGGAAACTCACCTTAGGGCAATGGACACACATAAAGTGAAAGTGTGGAATATCTTTCCATTTCTTTACAACATTTTCTTTTAATTTCCTTGATTAATGCTATATACTTCCTGGCATTTAAGTCACTTTCCTCCTTGGTCAGGTATATGACAAAGGTATTAGATATTGGGGGGTACAATTATAAAACATATTGTATTTTGTATTCTTTTTCTAATAGTTCATTTTGAGGGTACAGATATGCAACTGATTTCTGAATGTGAATATTTGCTCCTACTCCATTGCTGAATTTGTTGATCAGTTCAAGTAGTTTTGGGGTTGAGTCTTTTGGAATGTCTATATACAGTGACATGTCATCTGCCTACACTGACAGTTTTACCTCTTCCTTTCCTATTTGGAAGATTTTATTTTTTGTCTGTCTGATTGCTGTGGCTAAGAGCCAGGTAGTCTGTTGAATAACAGGGATCAGTGTGGGCATCCCTGTCTTGCTCCAGATTTTAGGGGGAAGACGTTCAGCTTTTCTCCATGGAGGGTTATATGTGCCAAGGGTTTGTCATACATGGCTTTGAGTATGTTAAGGAATGTTCCCTCTATAGGTGCTTTGGGATGAGTATAGATCATGAATGGATGTGGGACTGTGTCAAATGCTTTCTCTGCATCTACTGACATGATCATGTGTTTTTTGACATTTCCGTTGTTATATGTGGCGTATGACATGGTTTTATTTACTTATGTGGAACCACCCCAGGGCTCCTGAGATGAATCCCACCTGATCACGTAGTATGAACTTTTTAAATATATTTTTCAATGCAGATGGCTGAAATTTGGGGTGACACAAATTAATATTGCAAAACTGGCCATACTACCCAAAGCAATCTGCAGAGTCAATGCACTCCCTATCAAACTAACCACGACATTTTTCACAACACTACAAAAAAAAATCAAAAACTTATGTGGAACCACAGACGACTAAGAATTGCCAAAGCAATTCTGAGGAACCAAAACCAAGGAATAACGTTCCCAGACATCAGGCAACTTTGCAAAGCCAACGTCATCAAAACAGTGTGGGTGTGGTACCAAAACAGAAACACAGAACAATGGAACACAGTAGAAAACCCAGAAATCAACCCAGACACCTAGGGTCAATTAATCTCTCACAAAGGAGGCAAAAACATAAAATGGGCAAAACACAGTCTTTTCCGCAAGTATTGCTGCCAAGCCTGGACAGCTGCATGGAAATCAATGATCCAAGAACACACCCTCACACCATGCTCCACAATCTAATCAAAATGCCTGAAATACTTAGCTCTAAGACAAGACACCAACAAACTCCTGCAAGAGAACACAGGCAAAACATTCTCCGACATCAACCTTATGAACATTTTCTCAGGTCAGTCTCCCAAAGACACAGAAATTAAAGCAAACATAAACCAAAGGGACCTAAAACAATAACAGGTTTTGCACAGCAAAGAAAAGCAAAAGTAAACCAAGAAGACAACTTCACTGAAAGGGAGAAAATAGACTCAGATGATACAAATGACAAGGGCGTAATGTCTAGAATATTCAAACAACTTATAACACTCACCAGCAAGAAACACCAACAACCCAATGGGAAAATGGGCAAAAGATCTGGACAGATATTATTCCAAGGAAGATGTAGAGATGGACAATGAGCACCTGAAACAATGGTTGACATGCCTGTTTAGTAGAGAACGGCTAATCAAAGCTACCATGAGTTACCACCTCACACCCGTCCAAATGGCCGTCACTCATAAGTCCACAAATGACCATTTCTGGAGGGAGTGTAGAGAAAAGGGGACTTTCCTGCACTCTTGGTGGGAATGTAAGCTGCTACAACCATTATGGAAAACAGCCTGGACATAACTTAAAAATCTACACACAGAACTACCACATGACCCTGCAATCCCACTCGTGGGTGTATATCCAGACAAAAGTTTCCTTAAAAAGGACGCATGCACCCACATGTTCACTTCAGCCCTATTCACAATGCATAAGACATGGGAACAACCCAAATGTCCATCGAGAGGTGATTGGATTAGGAAGATGTGGTAAAGATACACAACGGAATTCTCCTCAGCCATAACAAAGACTGACATAAGGCCATTTGCAGCAACATGGATGGAACCAGACACTCTCATCCTGAGTGAAGTAAGTCAGAAAGAGAAAGACAAGTACCATGTGATTACCATTTAATGTGGAATCTAATATAAGTCACAAATGAAGCTTTCCACAGAAAAGAAAATCATGGACATATAGAATATACATATGGTTGCCAAGGGGGAGGGGGAGGAAGATGGGTGGTTGGGGAGTTTGGGATTAATAGATGCAAATTCCTACCTTTGCAATGGAAGAGCAATGAGATCCTTCTGTGTATCACTGGGACAGAGTCTAGTCCCTTATGATGAATTATGATAATGTGAGAAAATATAATATGTACGTATATGTGTTACTGGGTCAATATGCTGTGCAGTAGAAAAAAGTGTCTTGGGGAAATAGCAATTACTTAGACTTCAGGAATGGGAAAGACATTTCATGCCAATGGACAAGACATGAAAGCAAGAGTCGCAATACTCAAATCAGACCAAATCAGACTAGATATATAAATATATTTGGTCTTTTTGCTTTTTCTTGGGCTGCTCCCACTGCATTGGAGGTTCCCAGGCTAGAGGTCTATTTGGAGTGGTAGCTGCAGCCTCTGCCAGAGCCACATCATGTGGGATCTGAGCCATGTCTGTGAACTACACCAGAGCTCACTGCAACCCTGGATGCTTAACCCTGTAAGCAAGGCCACAGACCAAACCCACCACCTCATGGCATGCTTCCTCTTCAGATCCATTAGCCTCTGAGCCATGATGGGAACTCCCATAAGACCACATGCACTTTAAATGAAAGCCATAAAGAAAGGCAAAGAAGGACATTACTCAATGATAAAGGAATCCTTCCAAGAAGGGGCTATTTCAGTTGTCAACATATATGCCCCTAATGTGGGAGCACAGAGGTACACACAATACTACAACAGACATAAAAGGAGAAATCCATAGGACTGCAATGATAGTGGGAAACGTTCACACCCAACTCAAATCAAAGGACAGGTCCTGTAACAGAAAATCAGCAAGGCAATAGAGATCCTAAAGGATTCAATAGAAAACTTAGACTTCACTGATATTTTCAGCACATTGCATCCTGCCAAATATCAGAATAGACATTCTTTACATGTGCAAATATAACACTGGCAAAGATGGACCCTGTGCTGGGCATGAAACTAACCTCAGCTAAAAGGAAAGTATAGAAATTATTTCAGCTATCTTCTCTGACCACAGAAATCAACAAAGGAAAAATAATGGCAAAAAACAGACTACGTGAAAACTGAAAAACATGGCAATAGAAAAAAAAAGCCAGTGGGTCAATGAGGAAATCACAAAGCAAATGGAACAATACCTGAAGACAAATGATAGTGAAGACACAACTTTTCAAATTTATGGGATGCTTCAACAGGAGTGCTTAGAGGGAAATTGCAGTGATAGAGGGTTTCCTCAAAAAGGAAGAAAAATCTCACCTAATCAAATTGGGCCCCACCTAAATGAATTAGAAAAAGAAGAACAAACAATAGGTAAAGTCAGCATGAGGAGGGAAATCACAAATATCGAGTGGAAATCAATAAAATAGAGATTCAAATATAATAAAAAGTCAATGAATGGGAAAGGTGGTTCTTTCCATAGATATTAAAAACTAAATGAATTGTTCAAGCTCCGTACAGGCTCACCAAGAAGTGGAGAGGTAAATCCCAAATAACCAAAATAACAATATGAAGAAGAAGAAGAAATACCAATGGAAAAAAGCATAAACAACAAAAATAAGAGAATACCATGAACAATTACATGCCAATAAATCTGACAACCTAGAAGAAATGGACAACTCTCTAGAGATTAGAACCCTTCCAAATGGAATTGAGAAGTAGCACTATGCAGAAACGGAACCAATTTTGGAAATGTTAATCTCATATCCTGGTATTTTGCTGAATTCATTGATCAGTTCGAGGACTTTTGTGTCGCCTCCTTAGGGTTTTCTAGATATTGTACCATGTATTTGCATGAAGTGACAATTTTACCTTTTTCTTCCAAGTTCTTGCTATTTATTTCTTTTGTTTGTTGAATGGATGTAGCTAGTAATTCCAATAGTATGTTGAATAAAAACTATGAGAGTGGGCATCCTTGTCTTACTCCAGATTCTAGAAGGAAGGCTTTCATCTTTAATCCATTGAGTATTTCACTGGCTGGGAGTTTGTTATAAATGCCTTTTTTAATGTTGAGATATGTTCCCTCTATACCCTGGTCGATACGCAATTTTTGTTTGTTTTTTGGTTTTTTGTTTATTGTTGTCTCTTTACCTTTTCTAGGGCTGAACCTGTGGCATATGGAGGTTCCCAGGCCAGGGGTCTAATGGGAGCTGTTGCTGCCAGACTATTGCAGAGCCACAGCAACATGGGATCCCAGCCACATCTGTGTCCTACACCACAGCTCAGCACAATGCCTGATCCCCAACCCACTGAGCAAGGCCAGGGATCAAAGCCACAACCACGTGGATGCTAGTCAGATTTGTCAACCTTTGCACCATGGCAGGAACTTCAAGTGTGTTTTTTGTCAAGAATAGACGTTGCATTTTGTCAAAGGGTTTTTCTGAATCTCTTGAGGTAATCATGTGTTTTTTGATGTATCTTGGGTGCACTTTCTCCCCTCTGTTCTCTCCAGAGTTCCTATAGCTGGCATGACCTAGGCTGGGACATCATGTTGGCAGCAGCTGTGGAGGTAGCTGGGTAGTAAAAAGGAGCCAGTGGCTGAGAGGTGGCCTTAGTACCCACAAAGGCTATATTAGGACAAGGTGTGTGAAAGATGATGACCACACAGCACTTGTTGTTGCCAAGTGAAAACTGACCCAGGAAGGTAATAGAGGGAGCAATCCAGGCAGAGAAAATGGTACACCTATCGATTGATTTTCATTCAGGATTGCTGATTTATTGTTTAAACCCGTTAGCTTTTCTGCTTCCAACTCCTGAACATGAATGTGAGTTATCTTTACATTTATTGAGGTGTTCTCTAGTTTGTGCCAGCTATGTTTCATAGGTTTTCTGCTGTGGACTTGCATTTTGCTAATTAGGAAACAGGGTTCTACATTTAAATATTATTTTAAATATATTTGAAAATTTCATTTTGCAAATGTTTGACACTAGTGTGTAAACTACAATTTATTTTTGCAAGTGTAATTTATGTGTTGCAATATTGATAAATCATTTATTAGTTCTACAGATTCTTTGTGATTTCTTGAAGATTTTATGCTAAGTTATACTGTTTGCTGCAAACAGATGTGTTCACTTCTGTTCTGGTGGCTCTAGTTTTTTGTTGTTGCCTGATTGCATTTTTACACTTGTAGTGCGTGTGAATGTGGGTGTGTGTGTTTAAATTTTTCAATCCTTCTACATATACTGCATTGTATCTGATGCTTTGGTTAGGAATTATTGCACCTACCTGAATAAGTGAAATATTTCTTTTATAGATATATTAACTGGAATTGAAATCAAGGTAATCACTTGACATGACTGGAAAGCTATTGTTCTTTTCCACAATAAATTTTCTTGGAAGAATTAAATATTTCTTAAGTGTTTCCTAGAACTCATTTATGAGAACACTTGGTCCAGCTTATTTTATTTTTAAGTAGTTTTTATTTCATACTTAATCCATAAGGCAAATGAGACTGACGATATAGGCTTTTTTTTAATTTTTAAATTTTATTTGTATTGGAGTATAATTGATTCACTGTGTTGTGTTAATTTCTTCTCTGCAGCATAATGACCCACTCATATATCTATATACATCCTTTTCCTCATACCCTCTTCCATCATGTTCCAGGCGAGAGATTGGATATAGTGTCCTGTGCTCCACAGTAGAACCTCATTGCTTGTCCATTCTAAATGTAAGAGTTTGCTTCTACTATGCCCCCAACGCCCCATCCATCCCACTCCCTCCCCATTGGCAACCACAATTCTGTTCCCTATGGGCATAACCTGTTTCTATTTAGTAGATAAGTTCATTTGGGCCATATTTTATATTCCACATGTAAATGGTATCTAATGGCATTTGTCTGCCTCTTTCAGACTTATTGCACTTACTATGAGGGTCTCTATTTGCATCCATATAGTGCTGGAATGGCATTAGTTCATTCTTTTTCTGTTTTCCTTTTCTTTTTTTTTTTGGCGGAGTAGTATTCCATTATATATAGGTGCCACATATTCTTAATCCATTTATCTGTTGATGGACATTTTGGTTATTCTGCAACTTGGTTATTGTACATAGTGTTGTTTTGAACACATCTGTGCATGCATCTTTTTGAATTATAGTTTTGTCCAGATATACGACCAGGAGAGGGATTGCAGGATCCTATGGTAGTACTATGTTTAGGTTTCTGAGGAGTTTCTATATAGTTTTCCCTTGTGATTGAACCAATCTACATTCCCAGCAAAGGTATAGAAAGGTTCCCCTTTCTCCACACCCTCTCCAGCCTTTGTTATGTGTTGACTTGTCAATGATGGCCATTCTGCCCAGAGAATATACCTCATTCTGGACCTCATCGTAGTTTAGATTTCCACTTGTCTAACGATTAGTGATGTTGAAAGTCTTTTCATGTGCCTGCTGGCCATCCCTACATCTTCTTTGGAGTAATGTCTATTTAGGTCTTCTGCCTATTTTTGAGTGGTTTGTTCATTTCGTCGTTATCATTGAGTTGTACAGGTTGTTCACATATTTTGGTTATTAGGCCCTTGTTAGTTACATCTTCTGCATAGATGTTTCTCCCAATTTGTAGCTTGTCTTTTCATTTTTTTTAAGTTTTCCTTTGCTGTGAAAAATTGTTGAATTAATTAGGTCTCATTGGTCTATTTTTGTTTTTATTTTTGTTACCGTAGGAGATGCCTCGAACAAAATGTTGCTGTGATTTATGTCAAAGAATGTTCTGCCAATGTTTCCCTCTCAACTAGATTTTTCTAGCATCTGGCTTTACATTAATGTCTTTAACTGATTTTAATTATTCTTGTGGATAGGGTTGGAGAATCTTCTGATTTCAGGTTTTCGTTTGTGTGTTTCTTAGGGTTGCACCTGTGACATATGGAAGTTCCCAGGCTAGGGGTCCGATCAGAACTGCAGCTGCCAGTGTATAGCCCGGACACAGCACCAGGGGATTCGAGCTGAGTCTGAAACCTTCACCACAGTTCATGGCTGTGCTAGATCCTTAAACTTCTGAGTGGGGCCAGTGATGAACTCACATCCTCAGGGATCCAAGTTGGTTCCTTAGCACTGAGGCCCAGCAGGAATGCCTATTTTCACTCTTTTGCATGTACCCAACTACCCAGTTTTGCCAGCACCATTTGTGAAGAGACCATCTTTCCTCCATTGTATGATTTTTTCCCACCATGTCATGGGTTAGTTGACCAGAGGTGCATGTGTTTATTTCTGGGATATCTATCCCATTGCACCGATCAATGTTACATTCTTTGTGCCATTACAATCCTGTTTTGATTAGTGTAGCTTTGTAGGAGGGTTTGGTTTCAAGGAGCCTGATTCTACCATCCCTCCACCCCCTTTTGCCCCCCAAAATACCTTAGGCTCTTTGGGGTCTTTTGTGTTTCCATATGGATTTTAACATATGTGGTTCTAGTTCAGTGAAGGCTGCTGTTGGTAATTTGATAGGGAATTCACTGGATCTGTGGATTGCCATGGGTAGCATAGTCATTTTGACAATACGGAGTCATCCACATTGCTTCAGGAGAGTGGTGTATCTTTCTAATTGTTATTGCCATTACTCATTTCAGCCACTGACATCTTGTAGTTTGCAGATGTCAAGATTTTTTCTCTTTAGGAAGGTGTATTCCCAGGTGATTTTTTCTTGCTATGAAGGTAAAGGAAATGTTTTCCCTATACTACATGTCTGATCTTTTCTTAGGATGTAAAAAAGCAACCAATTTCTTTCTATTAATTTTTAACCTGCAAGATTGCCAAGATGGTTGATGAAATCTATGAGTTTCCTGAAACTGCCCTTTTGATTTTCTACGTATAGAATCATGTCATTTACACACAGTGGTAGGTTTACTTCTTCCTTCTCAATTTGGGTGGTTTTCCTCATTTTTCTTCCCTGATTTCCATGGCTAGGATCCAAAACTATGATTGACTGTAAGTGGCAGAGTGGACACCCTTGTGTTGTTCCTTATTTTACTGGAAGTGCTTTCAGCATTTCACCTTTGAGAATGATACTAGCTGTGGGTTTCTCATATACCTGTTTCACTAGGTTGAGGAATGTTGCCTCTATGACAACTTTCTGGACAGTTTCTGTCAGGAATTGGTATGAAATTCTGTCAAAAGCTTTTTCTGCATCTACTGAGGTCATCATATATGTTTTTTTATTTTTCTGTTTGTTGATATGGTGTATCATACTGATTGATCTGGAGATATTGAAGAATCCTTGCACCTGTGGGATAAATCCCACTTGATCATGGTGTCTGATCCTTTACATATACGGTTGGATTCGATTGTGAACACTTAGTAAAGGAATCTTATATCTATGTTCATCAGGGATTTGGGGCCTGTGATTATTTTGCTGTTGTTGTTGTTGTTGTGCATTTTCCTGGTTTGGTATGAGTGCTGGTGGCCTCATGGCATGAGTTTGGGTATATCTGTTTCTCTGCAGTTTTTCTGGAAGTGCACCAGAAGAATGGGTGTCAAGTCTTCTCTGAGTTTGACAGAATTTTCCTGTGAAGACCTTAGGCCCTGAACACTTTGGGGGAGGAAGGTTGTCAAACACAATTTAAATGTGAGTACTTATGTTTGATTTATTCACACATTCTCTTCCTTCCTGGTTCAGTGTTTGGAGTCTGTACCTTGGTAGATTATGATAAAAGCTTCTGTATGTGTAAGAATAATTGTTGATTGCTGGCCTCCTTTTCAAATGCACTTTCAAGTGTCCAAGTTATCCTCTCCTTTCTCAGGATTTCTAGTTTTGATTTCACACTTGTCAATGGGTGCCTTCCTATGTTTATTGTTCTGTTGCCTTTCCTGGTTCACTTCTTTCCTGGTTCACTTCTTTTGCCTTTACTGGTTCACTTCTTTCCTGGTTAACTTATTTTCTTCTTCCTAATTGTGGCTTTTTATTTTTGGCCTAGAGAAATTCCCTTAGAATTTGCTGTAGATATGGTTTGGAGGGGCTGAATTCCCTTAGCTCTGGTCTAGAAATCTTTTGACCTTTCAAATCTGAGTGAGAGCCTTGCTAGGTGGAGTCTATTGGTTCAGCAATCCCTCTTTTCATCATTTTAAATATGTCATGCTGCTCCCTTCTGGCTTGTAGAGTTTCTGCTGGAAAATGAGCTGTTATCTTTACGGGGGGGGGGTTCCTTTGTATGTTAATTGTTGGTTTGTCCTTGTGGTTCTTTATAATTTTCTTCTTTTTATTTAATTATTGTCCTGCAGTGGTTCATGGTTCAGGAAAAGCTTTTGCTGCAGTGGATCCTGCAACACCTTCTGCTACCAGGTAGCTCTCAAGACCACTTCCTGCAGCTGGCAAGGTCAGCAGCTGCTCCTGCAGTCCCTGTCTTTGTTTCAGATGCTCTTGGGTCTGCCCTCCATAGCTCCATGGCAGGCACTCTTCCACTGTTACTCCTTTTGTTGAGCATCATATGGATCATTTGTTGCAGCCCCATGGGTGGGCCTTGCTCACAGATGTGGCTAGTCAGAAACTGCGCACAAATGGCTACTGGAGCCTGAAAGAGGACAGTCACAGGAAACCAGAATACAGGGATGTATGCCATTCCTTCCCTCCAGCACCCCAAACAACGGCACCTGGACTTCTAGCCCAGGTGGTTTTCCTCAGCTTACACCCTCAAATGTCATCTCCCTAGAGTTTATCTGCTTCAGACTGTTTCCAGGAAGCCCTGCCAGCTTTCCCCCACATAGCCAGCACCTGCTATTTCATTGAGTGTGGTCTCCAGAGCTGAGTTTTCAGGTCCCTACTTCTGCTTCCACCAGCACTGGGTTGCAACATGCCAGGAGGTAGAACTGACACTTTCTCGAGGAGTGTTCATCTTGATTACTGCACCCCAATTCCTGCCATGTTCTCCTCCTACAGTTTAGGTGTCCTCCTTGTCCTGGCTGTCCTTCTCTCTTGGACAGAGAACACTATGCTCCAGGAGATTTGCATCTTTCCAGCTCCATCCTTGCAGTGTGGGTCCCATCCTGAGTCCTTCTCTCTTGGACAGAGAACACTATGCTCCAGGAGATTTGCATCTTTCCAGCTCCATCCTTGCAGTGTGGGTCCCATCCTGAGTCCTTTCCCATGTTCTCTCATTTTCTGCTTCCTTTTATTCCATCCTCTTGTCAAATGTCTCATGCTCTCAGAGTGCTGGAACCTTAGGTAAGCATTCAGCCAATTTTCTGTGTTAATAACTCCACCTGTCAGTGGCTTCCCAGTGTATGTCTGGAAGTGGGTGTCCCTCCCCTAAGGCTACCCCTCAGTCTTCTCTCCAGTCTTGGTTCATTTTGTTCCTGCTTTATTTGTAATATTGATACTTCCTCTCATTCAAAGTGCATCCTGATTATATACTCTGAAAATATCTGTGGCTGGAAGTTGTGCAACTGAAGTGCAGCAGAATTTCTGCTGTACAAAGCAGCATGTGGACCAGGGAGATAGAGAGTGTTGGAAAGAAAAGGGTTGGAATTGACAGAGATGTGAGAGTCAGCATTGTCCACACGTACGCAAGAGTAATGTCTATCTGGTGTGGTGGAATTGAGGGTTCTAGGGGGACAAAGTGGATGGGGGTGCCATTGTTATCTCTTTCACTACCTCTTAGAAAGTACAACCATCATTACTCTTTGCCCCCAACCCAGTCCTTCTTCTGGCAGATGCAGATGTGGTTCTAAAAGGGCAATTGTGGGGAGAATCACAGCTGGTGCACAAGGGTCAGAATAGGGATTATCATTTGTTTCCTCCTGAGAATGGCTTCAAGGAGGGCAAGCAAGGTCATGATCATCTGTCTCAGGGGGTGTTGTTCCAGGCAGTCCTCCCTTCTCATGCTTTCATATTGTGCTAGCCTCACTGTATCGGGAATATCTGTCCTCACTGCTCTCTCTAAGGACTCCTCTTTTGACTTGGGTCCCACTGACTTACATATGTTGGGCCCTATACTTCTGGGGTCACTGGCCGTGATCGAGTTCCATTCCTTCTTATTCATTTTGGATCCATGTTTCACCATAAGCCCTGACTGTCTGATTATTGTGGGTGTTTGAAGAGCCTCTCATGTGGAATGTGCATCTAAGCCTTGCAGGGTAGCGGGGAAGCTGACTTGTACCTGTGGGAGACAACCCTGGGAATTCCCAGTGGAGACAGAGCTCCTAAACAAATGAGAAACTCTCTTTTAGGCCTACCCTGGGGGTAAGGCAGGATTCTCAGGATCAGGGATTTCTTCATCTAAATGGACTGAACATTCTTACTTTAGCAAAAGCTCTATTTGAGTGGGGACTCAGGCACCTGGTCCAAAAAGTAAATGGTGCTCCACTCCAGCAGGAATGGCCTTTCCAACCCTCACCCTGATGGGCAGAAAGTAATCTGCCTGGTACCCTCTGAATGGTCTCCTGCAAAGACGTCTGTGATTGACCACTAGCTTTCCTAATGTGTGAGGAAATGAGGGCTGCCAGTGGAAAGGGTTCAGCTATTCCTGTGTGTCTCTAGGGGAGATGCTGTGCCCTTAGTGCACCCTGGCCAGGAAAGGGACTGAAGAACTGTGGAGGGATGCATGCCCAGGCCTGACCCCTTTGTTCTGGAATGGGTAAGATGGGCAACCAGAATTTAGGCATTGTGCCGTTATTGAAGGAGAGTTGTGATAGTGGTTTGTGCAGGCTTTGGGATCAGCAAGGGACCGTGTCTGAGACAGTCATTCTCTCACCATTTCCTACTGACTGGCTCTGGTAGGGATCTAAAGATTTATGCATGTCTACAGTTTGGTGTCAGAACTCAGGCTTTATTGAGAAAGAGTTACAAGTGTATATTTTTGAGAGTTTCATGGAACAATTGTGGAAATAGCAGTTGGGCTACTGAGGGGGAAGGGAGGAAAGAACTTATGTTCTTTTTATAAAGTGCACTCTGATATACAGATCCCATCAGTTTTCATAAAGTTTGAACTTTGTCAGTTGGCCTTTTCATTAATTGCATCATATTTATTTAGTTAGTTAGTTAGTTATTCATTTTTGTCTTTTTAGGACTGCTCCCACAGCATATGTAGGTTCCCAGGCTAGGGTTAGAACTGTAGTTGTAGCTGCTGGCCTACACCCCAGTCACAGCAGTGTCGGATACAATCATCTCAGATCTACACAACTCAGGGCAAATGTAGATCCTTTAGCCTTTGATCGAGTCCAGGGACTGAACCTGTATCCTCAGGGTTTCCAGTCAGATTCACTAATGCTGAGCTACAATAGGAATTTGATGTGGCCTGTTTTTCTTGTTCCACAATGGCCCGCCACCTCTTCTACTTCCACCCATTCCACCAATACCACCACCAACCTCTCCCTACCCAGATCCTCAAAACACTTCCCCAGAGTTCTTCTTTGCAGATTTTCCAGCCCCCAACCCTCTAGACACTCCCATAGGGAAAAAAGGGGATTTCATTTCTCTCTTTATCCTCTCTATTGTTTTTGAGAGTTGTATCAGCTCTCTCACCAACCCAGCAATGGAACCCTTTCTTTACTGTGCTCAAGCACTTGCTACCCTATTTTTCCTTCCCATGATTCAATTCTCTCTCGTCCATTTTTCTGCTTTTTTCTCCTGTTTCCTTATCATAAGCCTTCTCATACTCTATATGTGGAAGTTCCCAAAGACAATTGCCATAGCCTCCTTAGCAGCATCCCTGATATGCATCCATCTTACTGTGGAGTCTCTACTTACCCCTCCTCATAAATCTCTTGACTTCCCATTTTGCAATGCAGACAACTCTCTTCTGTATATTTAAGATCCGTTCTAGGCTGGCATGCCTGTTGTGTTCAGACACCAGCAGAAAATGACTTCATATATTTCTTGAGGGTTTACCTCATAGCAGGTCTGGTTTAATCTGTTTTACAGCAGCGCTGCAAGGAAGTAATTCTTTCTGCCCCCATCCTACACGTAAGGAAACACACTCTACAGTTGTCAAGTGACTTTCCCCAGGTCCCACACTCACTGAAGAGCTGCATCTGGTCAGAGTCATAGTCAATATTTGCGCTGCTCTCACAATCTAGGCAGACCCTATGCCCACATACATATTGATTTCTGACATCCAGGGAATCAACATCATCACTCGCTGGCTGAACCAGTCTGGAGTCTTCACGGTTGTGTTCAATATTCAGTCAACTTCTTCCACCTGGTGAAGGTTCCTGTGTCTCCAAACAACTCAAGAAGAGGGCTCAGGATATCCTCTCTAGCCCCTGAGAAGGAACTGGAAATATTTCCCTTTGCTTTTTTTTTCCTGCTAAACTATTATGTGAAGAGTTTGACTGCTTTCCTGAGTTTCTGCATTGTCTGAGTTTTCTGATGAGATCACATTTTGGAAAACACAGAAGGCCTAGAAGGCTAGTGTTTTTTCTCCAAATTATACATGGTGTATGGAGTGGTTGGGTTGGCTCCCCAGGAAGGTCCTGTAACCTTCTTCTTGGTTTCAATACCTGGCTGTATGTTTCCCAGCATAATATGACTTTCTCTGCACATAAAACACAACTCTCTGTTGTAGTCATAGGACAGCTGGAGATGGCCTAACTAGAAGTGGATCATCTTCACTGTAACTTATTTAGAGAAGACATTTAGGTCTGTCAGTGTGACAATTCTTCAAGGGAAACCACATTAAAATGGAGTCCAAAGGCCTGGTGTTCTCAAGCAGTGACAGTCTACGGAATTACTGGAAGAACATCTATTACATACACCAACACAAAGACAATCGATGAGGAAGACTCTTCTACTGTACGTGGTAACAAGAAACAACATGCCTTACACCCTATTCACTTCTTTATTGATATAACAAATGAAGTTTGACTTCCTGCTTGCTGCATAGGAGACAATTTGGCTTACTTTTTGTTGCAAATGTTGCCATATGTTCCCCATGTGTAGTGCTGCATGCTCTGTGCTATAGAGCTGCAGCGTGTCTCCCTGAGATGGTTAGGCTTTGTAGGATGGCTGCTGGAGAGAGGGTATCTAGACTGATGGTTCTGGGTACTTCAGATAGGTGGTTATGCTTCCTGGCTTGAATAGTGTGTGGGTGGCCATTAGGGATTCTGGGTTAGATGTCACAGAGGTTGCAGCAGGTATTGTAGAAGCCATGGTTTGATTATCTGACTGGCTGCAGCAGAGGTGTGGTTTAAGCATCCCTGGCCAGTTAATGCAGCAGGTGTGGTTTCTACGCCTGTTCCCATAATGGAGGTCATGATCAGACCTCTTTTCCAGAAATTTGCCTGTTGTGTACTTTGGCTTCTTGTCTGTGGCTGCTTAGTTATGGCGTTGGGGCCTGGCAAGTTACTGCAGAAGTTCTGCTTTTGTTTACTAGGCTGGTGTTTGCAGATATGGTGAGATAAACTGTCTTGTTAGTTGAAATGAGTACAGTTAATTTTTCCTTCCAAATTCTTCAGAGGTTGCTTGGTGAATATCTACGGGGCTGGGACAGAGTTTGTGGTTAGTTTACATGGCTGCTGGCTGTGGAAATTATGCTCAGAAGTCTTCTCTGGTTTCTGCAGAGACTGTGGCTTGGCTGGCTGAATGGTTATAGTAGAAGTTCTGGTTTGACTTCCTGATCAAGCTAGTGGAAGTTATGATCAGGCCGGCTGGCTGGTTACTATAGAGACTGAGGTCCAACCTTCCAGTCCAATTACTACGAAAATATGGTCAGCCTTCATCATGTGATGACTACAGAGGTTTTGGTTTTGGTGCTTACCCTGGTAGCTGCACAGGTAGAGATTAGTCTTGCTGGACCAGTGGCTATAAAGAGATTGTGTTGGGATTTCCTGAAGGAATATGGAAGAAGTAATTGTTACACTGTAATCTTGTGAAGAATTTGCAGTTTGGCTTTATGCATGGTTGCTGCGTTGAGTGTGGTTGTCTCTCTGCCTAGTTGCTGAGGAGGTGGTTGTTTCCAAGCCAGCTACCACAAAGGTCTGAGGATTACTGAACTGCTTTCATGAAGGTTTCACTTAGGGATACTCGACTGGGTCTTGAAAATGTGAAAAATAGGCTTCATAGCTCTCTGCTGCAGAAGTAGAGTTGGCCTTTCTGGGCTGAGTGTTGAACTTATTTACTTGATGATTCACAGCTCTTGGCTTGGCGTCAAGGGCTGATTTCTTCAAAGGCAGAAATTAGGCTTCCTAGGATGATGGGTGGGGGTGTTTGGATGTGCCTCCCAGGATAGTTGCAGAAATTCACAATTAGGTTTTGTGGTGGCTGCCTAGATTTTGATGTGTTGTTCTAGCATGGCTATCACTCATTTGGAGAGAGCATCCTGAGGCAAGTGCTCAGTGGTGTTGTCTCGCTTCCTGGCAGGTTCCTTCCAAGACTGCAGTATTCTTTACTTACTGGATGCTATGATGTTTGTGTTCAGGCTTCCTGAGGGGATAATCCAGATACTGTGGTGGTTCAGAATGCTTTGTTTTTTTTTTTTTTTTTTTTTTTTGGAAATAGAGGTTCTAGTTGGGCTCCCAAGACTGTTTCATAGAGCTGTTGAAGGCAGGTTTCCACCACATGGAAATACCGTAAATTCAGGATCTGTGGTATTTCTGCCTGATCTAATTATGGTAAAATTTTTGGTTTGCATTCATTGTTTCCAAAGAGTATAGATTGTTTTCTGGATTGGCTACACAGAAATGCAGATTATATTAGACCGAAGAAATTTTCACATATGGACATCTGGGGAAGTCATTCTGGCTTGTACGTGATTCAGTTTAACCATGATGGAGACTAGGAGAGCCAGTCGTATAGCCCACTAAACATGTACTTCACACCGACCAGGGTTCTTGGCTTCCTGGTAAATAGAAGCTGATGAGAAGTGAGGCAACAGAAGTTCAGGGAAGGCTTTATTGAGCCCTTCAGGAGAAGTAGGAAACTAATAATGTAACAAGTTCTTTTTGTTGCTCCTTGGTGTGGGGCAAGCTTATTTCTTCTCTGGTGGGATAAGGGTAAATTTGGTGTAAGGTTTGGGTCAGTGGGGTGGTTTAGATTTTCTCTGCACTTCCTCAGTGGTATTGTCCACTATGTATGCCACATACCCTGTTTTTGCACCTGACACCCCGATTTTGCTGGAGGGTTACTTTTTTATTTTATTTTATTATTTTATTTTATTTTATTTTATTTATTTTATTTTATTTTATTATGTTTTTTATTTTAATTTTTATTTCATTTTATTTTATTTGTCTTTATGAATCTTCTCATTCGTCTTTTTCCCAACTGCCCATGCATGCAGTTATCTGTAGTCCCTTACTGCTTCTTTTTATTTCTTTGTTCAAGGAGACATTGTTCAAGAGGCAAGCAGCACAACAAAGATCCCAGGTCCTAGCCTGCCTCTTCCCCCCCCAGGTCATTGTATACCCCTTATTCTTATCTTTGTCCTTAAAGTTTGGACCTGTGGAGTAGGTGTGTCTTATGGTCTCTATACACTGATGGGATAAGTCCCCAATTTCGACTGCTGGAAACAGGCTTAGGCCACCAGTAGGGTAAAGTAGGGAGTGTATTTCAATAGGCCCTCATATCTTGTTAAATTTTCTCCAAAGGATCAGGTGATGTCCTTTGACTCTAGCAAAGCCTGTGGATGATGAGGGGTGACTGCATCTCTGTGTTGTGCAGGTGGAGCTTGCAAGCATCCCACAGGCAGAAGGACATGCCAGGTTCCCTGAGTCGAGTTATGGTGAAAGGTTAGCCCCTGGTCTCTAATCTGGTCCCAGCTTTGGCTCAGGACTCCTGGTGCCTTCCCTGACCTCTGTGATTGCAGGGAGTTAAGAATTTATCCACACTGGGAAGTCCCCATGCTGTCACTCTCTTCAGCTCGGCCTTTAGAGTCTGAACATCCCACTGGAGGTCCCTATTCCTTTGAAGGTGGTCACTTTGCCTTCCCTTTGGAGCCCTATGTATTGCTTGACTCTCAGGGCATAATTTGGAACCATATATGGCAGGGCCAGCCACCCTAAGCAAGCCACAGTTTTGCCTCTCTCTGGTTGGAGACAGTAATGCACTAACTGCTGTATTCCATCTATGTCCAGGGCCCATGCGCTTTGGTTAACACAACGCCTCTAGATTGAACCCACTGCTGTGAGACCTGAGATTTTGTTTGCAGAGATTTTGCTTTATATTAATTTTTCATGATTGTTATTTTTCCTATTATCACTGGTTTCCAGCATTCTGCCAGTTTTCTCCTGTAGAGCAAAGGGACCAAGTCTGTCCCTCTTTATTTCTTCTTCTCTCTCTCTCTCTCTCTCTCACACACACACACACACCGACACACACACAATCACACCCCCCCAAACTATTATTCTCACATTACCTCCATCATGTTCCATCGCCCCTGACTAGATAGAGTTCCCTGTGCTAAACAGCAGAATCTCATTACTAATCCACTCCAAATGCAAAAGTTTGCACTTCTTAACCCCAGACTTCAAGTCTGTCCCACTCCTCGCCCCTCCCCCTTGACTGTCTTATTCTCCAAGTGCATGCATTTCTTTCCTCTAGAATGTTTCATTGGTGCCATTTATTCATTTCCAGATCTGTGCTGTCTTATGGCATTTGTCTCTTCCTTTCTGATGTACTTCACTTAGTATATGCATCTCTAGCTCCATCCATGTTGTTGCAAATGGCATTATTTTGTTCTCATGAACTCTAGTTTTCCACTGTGAATATGTACCATATCTTTTTAATGTACCCTTCTGTCAATGGAATTTAGGTTGTTTCTATGTCTTGCATATTGTGAATAGTGCTGAAATGAACTTTCCAGTCCATGTATATCTTTCAAGGAAAGAGTTATCTGGATATATGCCCAAGATGGTATCGTTGGGGCATAGGGTAGTTCTATATTTAGTTTTCTAAAGTACAACCATACTGATCTGCATAGTGGTTGTAGTGGTTGTCCCAATTTACTTTCCAACTAACAGTGCAGCTGGGCTCACTTTTCTCCACACCCTCTCCAGAACTTTTAATTTATTGACTTGCTAATGATGGCCATTCTGACAGGTGTGAGGTGGTACTTCACAGTAATTTTGAGTTGCATTTCTCTAAAAATTAGTGAGGTTGAGCATTTATTCATGTGCCTGTCAGCCATCTGCAGGTATCCTTTGGATAAATATCTTTTAAGGTCTTTTGCCCATTCTTCAACTGGCTGGTAGGTTTTTTGCTGTTGAGTTTTATAAGTCATTTATTTTAGAGATTAAGCCCCTTCAGTGGCATCATTTGAAACTATATTTTCTCTCATTCCAATGGTTGTCTTTTTTCATTGTTCCCTTTGCTGTGCAAAAGCCTGTCAATTTGATTGAGTCCTTTCTTTATTTTTGCTTTTACTTCTGTTGCCTTTGGAGACTGATGTTGAGAAAAAATCATTTTTATTGTTGATGTCAGAGTATGTTTTGCCTCTCTTCTCTTCTAGTCATTTGAGGTGTCCTAACTTATGTTTACATTTTTAAGTGATTTTGAGTTTACTTTTGTATATGGTGTGAGGGTGTATTTCAGTTTCATTGACTTACCAGCAGCTGTCCTGTTTTATCAGCATCCCTTTCTGAAAAGACTGTCTTATTCCCATTTTATATTCTTGCCTCCTTTGTCAAAGATTAATTGAATGCAGGGTTGTGAGTTTATTCCAGGGTTCTCTACGTTGTCCCATTGGACTGTATGTCTGTTTTGGTACCAGTAGTACAGTGTCTTGACTACTGTGGCTCAGAAAAATTGCCTGATGTCTGGGAGAGTTATTCTTCGTACTTTATTTTCCCCTTAGTGTTCCATTGCGTATCTGGGTCTTTTATGGTTCCATATAAATTTTTGGATTGTTTGTCCTCGTTCTGTTAAAATAACAGGGGTCTTCTGTTAGCGATGTCATTGAATCTCTAGATTTTATTCCATACTATTGCTTTTTTAATAATATTAGTTCTTCCAAACAGGGATCATGGGATATCTGTCCCTTTATTTGAATCCTCTTTAATTTCTTTAAGTTTTATGGTTCAGCTTATTAATCTTTCAGCTCCTTGGTCAAGCTTATTTCTAGGTCTTTAAATTTTGGGGGTGCAATTTTCAAAATATTCTATTTTTTATTTTTTTAATTTTCTTACTTATTTTGAGTGCAATCAAGTGCAACCAAAATCTGAGTGTCAATTTTGTATCCTGCTACTTTGCCAAATTTGTGGGTCAGTTTGAGTAGTTTTGGTGTGGCCTCCTTAGGATTTTCTATACATTGTGTCATGTCATCTGCATGTAGGGAATATTTTGCCTCTTCTCTTCCAATTTGGATGCCTTTGACTTTTTTGTTTGTCTAATTGCTGTGCCTAGTGTTTCCAATATTATGATGCATAAAAGTGGCCAGAATGGGCCTTCTTCTCTTGTATCAGTGTTTATTGGATAGGCTTTCAGCTCTTTTCCTTTGAGTATTAAGTTTGCTGTGGGTTTGTCCTAAATGGCTTTTGTTGTGTTAAGATATATTTCTCAGATCCCCACTTTGGTAAGAGGTTTGATCGTGAGTGGATGTTGGACTTTGTGGAATGCTGTTGCTGCATCTATTGAGAGGATCATGTGGGTTTTTAGTTTTCATATGTTCGTGTACTGTGTGATGTCCTCTGCTTTGTGTATTTTCAACCCTCCTTGCAAACCTGAGACAAAATCCCCTTGGTCATTGTGTATGATTCTTTTCTGGTCAATGCTTATTTGTCCAAAGGCGTCTGGGTTTCTTTCTGTGTTCTCCATTGTGTTCCATTGTTCTGTCTCGCTGTTTTGTTACCATTACCACACTTTCTTGATGACTGCATCTTTGTAAGATGGCTTAAGGTGTCGGAACATTTCACCGTTTTGCCTCCTGCTTATTTGTTTTTTTTGTTTGTTTGTTTGTTTGTTTTTTTCTTTTTTCTCTCAGGATTGCTTTGGGAATGCTGGATCTATTTTGTTCCATGTACATTTTTGGATTGTTTGCTTTCTTTCTGTGAAAAATGTCGTGGGTAATTTGGTTTGGATTGCATTGAATCTGTAGATTGCTTTGGGTAGAATGGCCATTTTAACAGCATTAATTTTTCCCATTCAGGGGCGTGGAATATCTTTCCATTTCTCTACGTTTTCTTTAATTTCCTTCATTAATGTTTTATAGTTGTCAATCTATAAGTCCTTTACCTCCTAGGTCAGGTTTATTCCCAGGTATTTGATTTTTACCATGCCATTTTTAAAGGTGTAGTATTTTTTTATGCCATTCCTAAGTTTCTTCTTTAGTATACAGAAATGCAACTGATTTCTGAAGGTGAGTCTTATATCCTCCTACTCTTCTGACATTGTGGATCCATTCAAACAGTTTTGAGGTTGACTATTTGGAATTTTCAAAATGTAGTATCATGACATCTGCATAGCATGACCGTTTTACACCTCTTCTCTTCTTATTTGTAGGCCCTTAATTACTTTTGTTTGTCTGATTGCTGTGGCTAGGTCTTTCAATAATATGTTGAAGAGCTGTCTTGTTCCAGATTTTAGTGGGAAGGATTTCAGCTTTTCTCCTTTGAGTACAATATTTGCTGAGGGTGTGTTATATATGGCTTTGAATGTGTTCAGGAATGGTCCCTCTATCCAGTTTGGTGAGAGTTTTCTATTGTGAATGGATTTGGGACTCTGTCACATGATTTTTCTGAATCTTTGAGACCATCATATGGTTTTTGATGTTTCTATTTTTAATGTGGTGTATGATGTTGATTGATGTACCCAGGTTGAGCCATCTTTGTGAACATGGAATGACTCCCACCTGGTGGTGGTGTATGAACTTTTTGATATGTAGTTGGTTTGGGATGGCTGAAATTTTGTTGAGAGTTTTTGCATCTATATTCATCAATGATATTGGCCTATAGTTTTCTCCTTTGGTGGTATGTTTGTCTGGATTTGGAATTAGGGGGATGCTAGCATCCTAGAATGTTTTTGGGATGGTTCCTTCTTATTCATATTTTGGTAAAAACTTAAGGAGGGTGGGCATCATTTCCCGTGTGTATGTTTGTTAGATTTTGCCTGTGAAGCCATCTGGTCCTGGACTTTTATTTGTAGGGAGTTTTTTTTTTTTTTTCTTTTTTTTGACACAGTTAACTTCATTTCTAGGGATCCGTATATTCAGTTGATCTATTTCTTCTTGATTCTGATTTTTCAGGCTGAAAGACTCCAGAACATTGTCCATTTCATCTACATTGTCAAATTTGTTGGCACATAATTGTTGGTAGCTTTCTCATATGGTTTTTTCTTTTTCTGTAGTATCCATGATGATATCTCTTTATTCATTCCTTATTTTGTTTATTTGAGTCTTTTTCTCTCCTCTTCCTGGTGAGCCTAGCCAGAGGTGTGTCAATGTTGTTTACCTTTTAAAGAACCAGCTCTTGGTTTGGTTGATTTTGTGTATTGTTTCTTTGATTTATTGATTACTCTTTCATCTTTATGATTTCCTTCCTTCTGCTGACTTGATTTTTTGTTGATTCTTCTTTTTCTGATTCACTTAGGTGGTGGGTTAAGTTGTCGATTTGAGACTTTTCCTTTTTGCAAGAGGAAGACCTGTATAAGAATGAACTTTCTTCTGAGCACTGCTTTGGTGGCATCCAATAGAATTTGAGTGGTTGTGTCTTCATTTTCATTTGTCTCCAGGTAACTTTTACTTTTCTCCTTGATTTCCTCATTGACCCATTGGTTTTTTCATAGCATGTTGTTTTTTCTCCATGTAGTAGGTTTTTTACTCATTTCCTTCGCTCTGGTTGATTTCTAGTTTCATGCACTGTGGTCAGTGAAGATACTTGCAATAACTTCTATACGCTTGTATTTGTTGGGCTTAGCTTCATGCCCCAACATGTGATCAATTCTTCAGATTATTACTTACACACATAGGAGAACGTGTATTCTGATTTTTTTGGGTGTAATGTCCTGAAAATGTCGATTAAGTCTATGTTTTCCATTGTGTCCTCTAGGATCTCTGTTGCCTTATGGATTTTCTATCTAGAAGCTTGGTCCATTGATGTGAGTGGGGTGTTAAAGTCTCCTACTGAGATTGTAGTCCCATCAGTTTTTCCTTTCATATCTGTTAATGTTTCTTTCAGGTATCTGGGTGCTTCTATATTTGGGGCATACTTGTTGCTGTTTATAACATCCTCTTCTCGAACAGAGCCTTTAACTATTAAATAGTGTCCTCCTTTGTCTTTCTTTACGGCCTTTGTTTAAACGTCTCTTTTATCTGATGTGAGTATTGCAACTCCTGCTTTCCTCTCTTGTCCACTGGCATGAAATATCTTTTGCGCTCCCCTCACTCTATATGTGTCCTCTGTCCTAATGTGAGTTTCCTGTATGTGGCATATTGAGGGGTTTTGCTCTTTTATCCCATCAGCCACTCTGTGTCCTTTCATTGGAGTGCTCTGTCCATTGGCATTTTATCTGATGATCGATAGATGTTTATTTATTGCCACTTTAAAACTCTTAGTCCAGATGATTCTATTATTCTTCATTCTTTCTTTCTCTTTTTTTTTTTTGGTTGGATGGTCTCCATTTATTTTATGCCTGAGTACCTTCTCTTTTCATTTTTGTTCAATGTAATTTTCCATTTTTATTTGTGGTTGCCCTATTTTTTAAGTATGTTTACCCCATCCTATCACTGTGTGCTTTAGCCTGATAGTTTGATTGCCCTCTAATTGCAGTTTCATTCCTCATCATTTCCCCCAATTTTTTTTTTTTTAATTTACACAAGTGTTTTTTGTATTGCAGTAATCTTTCAGCTTAAGTTCATTGGAAAAATACTTTATTTCCCCTTCTATTTTAAATGGTATTCTTGCTGGATAGAGTATTCCATGATGCATATATTTTTTTCCTTTCAGTTCTATAAATATCTCTTGCCATTCCCTCCTGGCCTGTAGAGTTTCTGTGAAGAAATCAGCTGATAGCCTTATGGGGGTTCGCTTTTAATTGACATTTTGCTTTTCTCTCGCTGCCTTTAGAATCCTCTCTTTATCTTTAATTTTTGCCATTGTTATTATATGTCTTGGTGTGGTTCTATTTGGGTTCAAGTTGTTGGGGCCTTCTGTGCTTCTTGTTCCTTGAAGTCAGAATCCTTTAGATTTGGAAAGCTTCCAGGGGTAATTTCTTGAACTATGCTTTCAACCCCCTCCTTTTTCTTCTCCTTCTGGAATTCCTACTACGCAAAGATTGGCCCACTTTCTATTATACCGTAAGTCTCATATGGCTTTCATCTTTTTCCATTTGGTTTTCCTTCTGCTCTCCTGTTTGGCTGATTGCCATTGTTCTATCTTCCACATCCCTAATTCATTCCTCTGTGTTAATCATTCTGGTCCTTACTGCCCTTAGCTCTGTTCGTATCTCTGCAAATGAATTTTTTGGTTTTGCTTGGCTCCTCCTTATGTTTTCTAGTAGCATTCTGAGGGCGTCTGCATTCCTGTTCATATCTTGTCTTCATTCCTTCGGTATTTTCACTGTCTCCCTTTTGAACTCCAAGTCTGTCAGACTGCTTCAGTCTTGAAGATTTTAGGTGAATTTACCCATTGCATAAACTGGGCATGTTTTCTGAGCTTCTTCATCTTGCTTGTGTTTTCCATTTTCTGTGAATTTGGGGAAGCCAGAGTGTACTTTGGCACAATCCAGGCTGCACCGTGGTAGTGTAGCACTTCAGCAGGGCATGCATGGTTTGCTGGGTCACACTGCTGAGCCTAGGTTCTTCCCATGGCCAGGCATGGTTGGCCTTTGTGCACCATTGTGGTCATTCACTTCTTGCAGCCAGGATGTGCTTGCTGGGGTGCTCTGCAGTGGTGGGGCCCTTCCTGAGGTCAGGTGGGGCTGAGTGGTATGGGATGTGGTTGAGGCACAGCCCTGCAGTTGGGCAGGGCTTTCCCTGGTGCTCTGTGGCAGCAGAGTGCCTCCTGTGGGCATGCGGTGCTTTTCAGTGTGCTCAGCTCATCATTTGCCAAGGGTGGGTGGGGCTGGCCTCCTTGCTCTGTGGCACAAAGTTGCTTCCTGAATGTGGGCAGAACTAGGCAGTTCACTCCATGGCAGAGGGACCTTCCTGAGGGTGGATGGGCCTGTCATGTGTGCACCATGGTGGAGGTGAACTTCCCACATGTGCCTGGGGATTGCTGGGGCATGCCATTCAGCAGAGCACTTCCCAAAGGGGGGCAGTCCTGGCCTGGTTGCTCCATGGAAGGTGGGTACTTCCCAATGGCTGGTGGGCCTGGCCAGGGCTTGCCATATTGGAGTTGCCCTCCCTGCACATGGACGGGGCTTGCCCTGGTGCTCCATGGCAGTGGGGGGCTTCCTGAGTGTGGGCAGTGCTGGCCAGCTCGCTCTGCAGTGGAGAGAGCTTCCCCAGTGTGGGTGGGGCTGGCAGGTGCCCACGGAGGTGGAGGTGCATTTCCCATGGCTAGCTGGGGCTTTCTGGGGCAACCTGTAGCAGTGGAGCACTTCCCAAGGGTGGACAGGGCAGGCCGAGTTGCCCCATGGCAGCAGGGCACCTCCCAAGGGTAGGCAGGGCTGGCCAGTTTCCACTGTGGTCGTGGTGCATTTCCCAATGTGGTGAGGAGTTTCCCAGGGCATGTCAGGGCAGTGGGGCACTTCGCATGGCTGGGCATAATTCCAGACATAAGTTCTTCCAATACGTTTTCAATAATCTTTTCTTTTACTTCTCCTTCTGGAATTCCTACTATGCACAGATTGGCCCACTTTATGTTATCCCATAGGTCTCTTATATTGCTTTCAGGGTTTTTTCATTTGGTTTTCTGTCTGCTGTCCTGTTTGGGTGATTTGCATTGTTCTATCTTTCACATCACTAATACGTTCCCCAGCATTATTCCTTCCAGCCCTTACTGCCCTTAGCTCACATTGCTGGTCTGCAAATGAATTTTCTAGATTTTCTTGGCTCCTCCTTATGTTTTCTATTTCTTTTCTGAGGGAGTCTGTGTTACAGTGCTTATCTTCTCTGAATCTCTTTCGTATGGTCACTCTGTGCCTTTTGAACTCACAGTCCGTCAGACTGTTTGAGTGTTGAAGGTTTTAGGTGAATTCTCCTGTTGCATAAACTGGGAATGTTTGCTGAGCTTCTTCATCTTGCTTGTGTTTTCCTTTTTGTGTGAATTTGGGGAAGCCAAAGTGTAGTTTGGCACAGTCCAGGGCACATGGTGGTGGTTGGGCTCTTCCTGAGGGCATGCATGGCTGGCTAGGTCTCACCGCCATGGCTAGGTGCTTCCTGTGGGCAGTCAGTGTGGCTAGGTTGTGCTGCTCTGGTGGGGAGCTTCCGTAGGCTTGCCAGAGTGTTCTGCCTTGGCAGTGCACTTCTTGAAGCCAGGTAGGGCTTGATGGGTTGTGCCACAAGATTGGAGGGCTTCCTGAGGGCATGCAGGGCTGGCCAGTGCCTGTCATGGTGGAAGTGCACTACTCCCAACAATGGTGCAATGTCTCTCCTAGTGTGGTGTACGTCCCATTGTTGGTGCCCTTCCTGCAGCCAGGGGCAGCTGCCTGTGGTTCTCTCCAGCAGTGGAGGGCTTCCCAAGGGTGGGGAGGGCTGGCCGGTGCATGCCTTGGAGGACGTTCACTCCCCATGGCCGGGAGGGTCTTGCCCTAGTGGTCAACAGCAGTAGGGGGCTTCCCGAGGGTGGCGGTGCTGTCTCTCTCACGCTGTGTCAGCAGAGCCCTTCCCAAGGGTGGGCAGGGCTGGCCTGTTCCTGCTGCTGTGGTGGTGAACTTCCTGATTTGGGGAGGAGGTTGCTGGGGTGCACCAGGGCAGTGGGCACTTCCTGTGGGTGGACCACCAAGGAGGTGGTTGCCTTCCCATGGGTAGTGGGCCCAGTCCACTGCAGAAGGAATGTGGCTTCTCCCCGGGCATGCCCGTGGTGGAAGAGGGGGATGTGCTGGGAATGCCCTCTGTGCTCTACTAGCTGTTGTGCAAGTGAAAATGCTGTGGAGCAAGGCGTATTCTCTGGTGGCCCACACATCCTGCTCTCCCCTCCCCAACAATGGTGCAATGTCTCTCCTGCAGGCCCAGACCTTCTCCTGGGTTCCCTCTCTTGTGGCTTTCCAGTCCCCAGCCCTTAGCACTTTGCAACCCTTCACCCCTGGGGCACCACTTCCTCATCTCTTATGCTGTCTCCACACCACCAATCCCAGCCTGCTCCCAGGGACTCACCTCCAAAGCTTAGGGCTTGGCACCCAGTCCCCACCACAGCGTCTCAGTCTTTGGGACCTGTGACAGCGGTTCTGATGATCTGTGTGGCTCTCACACTGCCTCTCAGTCCTCTGACCTGCTGATGCACTTTTCGTGGCATCTTGGAGATCCCTTGGACTCAGCTGATCTTTCCGCAGGTTCGGTGAGTTTCCAGGGTGTGGGTTCCCTTTCTCCTTCACAGCTCCCTCTCAGGAGTGCTAGTCCAGTCCTGATGCCCCTTTTCTCTCTCTCTCCTCTTTTCTGTTGCTTTATGCAGTTGTGTCAAGAGATTCTTCCCATTTTTGGAGGTTTCAGTTCTTCTGCCAGCGTTCAGTTGCTGTTCTGTGTGAGTCATTTTACATGTAGATGTGTATTTTTTGTTGCATCTGTGGGAGAGGTGAACAAATCCCCCTACTCTCTCACCATCTGGGCTCTCTAAAATTGCGTCCTTCTTTATCTTTCTCTATGGCCTTTGTTTGTTTCAAAGTCTATTTTTTCTACTATGTGTATCACAACTCCTGCTTTCCTGTCTTGACCATTGAAATATCATGTCCCATTCTCTCACTTTCAGTCTATATGTGTTCTTTGCTCTAAAGGGAGTCTCTTGCAGACAGCAGGTTGTATATTTTTGCTTTTTGATCCAATCTGCTGCTCTGTGTCTATTGATCAGAGTACTCAGTCCCTTGACCCTTAAGGTAATTATTGAGAAACATGTATTTATTCCCATGTTAAACCTTGCTTTTCAGTTGATTTGGTGTATTACCTTGGTTCTTTTTTTTCTTTTTCTTTTTTTTTTTTGATGATTTCCATTTATTATATGCTTGGATATATTTCTTTTTAGTTTTCATGAATGTAATATTTGCTTAGATTTGTGGTTTTCCTGTTTTTCAACTAAGTTAACCACTTCCTATATCTGCTTGCTTTAGCCTGGTAGTCATATAGGCTGCAACACGATATTTAAAAATAGGTGTCTATATTTTCATACTTCCTTACCTACATTCTATGCTTTTGAATTTCTTCTTTAAGATCTTCGAGTTTGTCCTTTTGTTGTTCCTTGTGTTTCTCATCACTTTTTGAGTAGATTTTTGTTTGTTTGTATGTGTTGGTGATGTATGCTGGCTTATTTAAGTGGCTGCTTTCCAATCTGTATATCTTCTGTCTTATTTCTTTTTCTCCTCCTCTTCCTCCTCTTTCTCCTTCTTCTTCTTCTTCTTCTAGCCATTTCAGTATTTTTTTAGAATGGGTTTAGTATGGATGTACTCTTTTAGCTTTTTTTGCCAGAGAAATTCTGTTTCCATTTCCAGTTCAAATGATACTCAATAAATGAATAAAACATAAATAAATGTATAAATAAATAAATGAATAAATAAATAAATGATAGTCTTGCTGGGAAGAGTATTCTAGGCTACAGAGTTTTTCGTTTTGGAACTTTGTATATAGCTTTCCAATTTCTTCAGGCCTGTAGTGTTTCTGTAGAGGAATTAGATGATTTGGGGGTTCTCTTATATTTAAGGCATTGTATTTCTCTTGCTGCCTTTAGAATCCTCTCTTTATCTTTGGCCATTTCCATTATAGTAGGTCTAGGTGTGGGCATATTTGTGTTCAGCCTGTTTTGTGCCTTCTGTGATTACTGTATTTTGATACCTGTTTCCTTTAGTTTGGGAAAATTTTGAGATATAATTTCTTCCAATATATTTCCAATCCACTTTTCTTTTTCTTCTGCTTCTTGAATTGCTGTAATGCATAGATGGACCCCTGTTATGCTACCCCATAGATCTCTTATGTTGCTTTCATGTGTTTTCATGTAGTTTTCTGCCTGCTGTCCTGATTGGGTGATTTCCATTATGCTATCTTCCATGTCACTAATTCATTCCTCTGCACTCTTCACTCTGCCCTTTAGTGCCTTTAGCCCAGTTTGGCTATCTGCAAAAGACTTTTCTAATTTTTCCCTATTTTCCCCTAAATTTCCTCATTCCTCTCGAAAGTAATCGACATGACTGTTTGTAATGTGCTCGTAAATCCCTGATATTCAGCCTTCATTCCTTCAGTATATATTCACTCTACCCCTTTTGAACTCAGTATCTTTTGGCCTACAGAGGTCTGTTGCATTGTTTCTGCTTCACATGAAATCTCCTGTACCTTACGTGGGAATTGTTCCTGGGCTTCTTCACCGTGTCTATGATTTTCTTTTTCTGTGAGTTTGGGGAAGTCAAACTCTAGTCTTGGAGGGTTACTTCTAGGCAAGAGCAACCCTTTGTATTTTATGGGGTGTTACCATTTATTTGGGGCATGGAGGATTGTATTCTTGCTGGCTCAATCTTGGGAGTGAGCAGGCCATTATCCCGAGGGTGCAGAGTGTATTTCCAGGGAGAGGGAGGCAGTGGGTAGGGCTGGTAGTCAGTGCCTTCTTCCTGGGGTCTTAGCAGCAGCAAGTACATGCAGGGAGGTGGCACAGGCTACTCCTTGTTTCAAAGCCTTGGGAGTGATAATGAGCTTTTTGCAGAATCATGAGTTGCCCAGAGCATTTGGTAGTGGCAGTGGCAGTGACAGTGGCATGGTTTGTGCATTCTCAGAGAACTTGGAGCAGAAACAGGTAATGTTTGGTCACAATGACCTCTTCTGAGGTGCCCTCTGAGGTGCTTAGGGTCACAAGGGTGCCTGTTCCTAGACCCCTAGTGGTAGCAGGCAATTCACACCTCTGGAGTGGGAGATAACCATGGTGGTTTGCCCCCCAACTGAGGACCCTTATAAGAAGCAGCGTGTCCCTCTTAGCCCACACAGGAGGTGGTGCACCACTGCTCCTAGTTACAGGGTCTTGGCAAAGGACAGTGTTCAACCTTCTGGGTGCTTCTTCCCTGCAACTGTCAGAGCATTTGGCACTGACAGTTGCAGGGCGGTTATATGCCCAGGGTGTTGATACCAATACTGGGTGGGGCTCAGTTGTAGTGCCCGCTCTGATTTCTGACCTCTGAGGTGACTGTGGTCAGAGATTGGACCTGATCTCACACCTCTACTGGTGGCAGGCCTTGAGTCCCTGTGGTTTCTGAGATGACTGCTTTGGTTTGTCCCTGCTGCCTATAGATCACTCAAGAGACACCACATCTCACTTACCCACCTGATGCCCATAGCCCCCACCAGAAGGATCTGGACACCTATATCTAGCACAAGAAGTGCCCAGGCTGCTGTAGCACGAGCAAGTGGCTTCTTGCCACCTGTAGCCTGCACCAGGGGCACCCTGCCCTCTGAAAGCCTGTGCACGGGTGAGCAGGGAGATTCCTTTGGCATCTGCCCCTCCTCCTTTTCCCCTCTGCAACAGTGGCACATTGCTTTATAAGACAAAGTGGGGTCCTTTCTACTCCAAGGATGGTTCTGAGGTGCCTCTTTGTATGATTGAAAATAATTCTTCTGAATGTACTCCAGAAAGACAGTAAAAGAGAAACATAAGAAGCTGCTAAGTCAAAGAGATTCTATATCTTCAAGGGACCTGTTCACCTGGCTGAGGTTTGGTGTTAAAGGCCAGCATTTGTATTTAAGGCTGTCTCTGTGTAAAACAAGAAAGTAAACTCTACGTGTGAATCGGGACATATAAAGGGGTGGAGATAAAGGCAAAAATAACCTAGAACAGTTTGAGGATTTTAGAGAGAAAATGACACCCCCATTTTTCTTCTTCTTCTTTTCTTTTTCTGTAAATGGTTCACTGATGAACTACCACCCTGTGGTGACCGTGATGCAATCTGATGATGTCATGTGGACATTGTTGTGGCAGTTATGGTGAAAATTATGGTCATGTTTCCTGGATAAGCTAAGATATGCTATCGTTTGGAGTGTGAAATGTACTTTTTAAGTAATTGTTTACCTTTTTTTTTTTTTGTCTTTTTAGGGCCACCCCTGTGGCACATGGGTGATCCCAGTCAGCGTCAAAGCAGAGCTCTGTCTGCTGGCCTACATCCACCATAGCAATGCTGGGACTGAGCCACATCTTTAACTCACATCACAGCTCATAGCAACACTGGGGCTTTAAACCACAGAGCGAGGGCAGAGGGTGAAGCTGCTTCCTCATGGACACTAGTTAGGTGTGTTAACCTCTTTGCCATCATGGGAACTCAATGGAATTTATTGATTTATTTTTTCTTTGCAATGAAGACAATCTTGTCAACTAATATCCAGGTTCCATTTGAAGTAACAGATAGGCTATAATGTCGCTGAGAAACCACTAAGTAAATACTATGTATTTTCCCTTTCCAAATTGACTTTTATTTGCCCCTTTCTCCACACCATCATAATTGAGACCCCCATTCAATACAACCTGGAGTATTTCAGAAATCTCTTGACAGCTATTCTCTATTTCCTTAGTTCCATTTTCCTTTTTGAAACAGTTACAGCTAGGGGACATGTCAAATACTCCTCTCTAATTATCAAACATTTCAAATATTAAAAAACGTCAAAATAATCTGCCATTGAAAACAATTAAAACGACAAAAGGACAACCTGCAATGGGAGACAATTATTTCAGATGATGCAACTAATAAGGTCGCAATCTCTAAAATCTACAACAACCTATACACCTCAGCAACAAAACAGCCAATTACTCAGTGGAAACATGGGAAAGAGACCTGCATAGACATTTCTCCAAAGAGAATATACAGAGGGCCAACAAGCACATAAAGAAATTCTCAACATCACTGTTTATTAGAGAAATGCAAATCTACACTACTATGAGGTTTCACTTCACACCGGGCAGAATGGCCATCATTAACAAGTCCATACATGAGAAAAAGCTAGAGAGGGTATGGAGAAAAGAAAACTCTCTTACGCTGTTGGAGGAATGTAAATTGTTACAACCACTATGGAAACCACTATGGAAATACTTCAGAAAACTAAATATAGAACTACATGACACCCAGCAATCCCACTCTGGGCAGACCTGGGGAAAGAAAAAAAAAACTTTCCATAAAATAGTTACATGTGCATGTGCGCCCATTGCAGCACTATTCCCAAGAGCCAAGACATGGAAATAACCTAAATGACCGTTGGAAAGAATGGATTAAGGGATGTTGTATATATACACAATGCAACACCACTCAGCCGTAAGAAAAGAACAGAATAATGCCATTTGCAGCAACACGGCTGGAACTAGAGACTTTCCTACTAGGTGAAGTAAGCCAGAAGGAGGAAGGCAAGCACAATATGACATCACTTATGTGTGGAATGTGATATATGGCACAACTGAAACATTCCACAGGAAAGACACCCATGGATTTGGAGAACAGGGTTTTGGTTGCCAAGGGGGAGGGTGCAGGATTGTGATGGACTGGGATTCGGGGGTTGAAAATGCAAACTATTACATGTTGAGTGGGTATGCAATGAGTTCATGCTGTATATCAATGGGAACTATCTCTAGTCACTTTTGATGCAGCATAATGTGAAACAAAGGATATGTATGTGTGTGGGTGTGGGTCTTGGGTGGGTGGGTGTGGGACTGGGCCACTTTGCGGCACAGTATGAAAGTGATCGAACACAGTAAACCAGCTATGATGGAAAAATCATTTTAGAAAAATAAATGCAGCATCCTTTTACTCTTAACTGTGTCCAAAATAAAAAAATGTAATTGTAATATATCATGTAAGGATAACCTGACCCACTTGCTGTAGAGTGCGAAAATAAAAAAAAAAAAAGAAAAAGAAAAAAAGAACTTGAAAAATTAAAAAAAGAGATCCAGGTGAATAAGAAAAAAAAGAAGATGAAGCTATCAGGATGAACATACAAGTTTATTGCTGAAATAACAAAATTGCAGGAATTTGGTGACATTTGCCAGCATAAATGTTCATCTTCACTCTCCTGCATAACCTATAGTCCTTTGATAGGTCAGTGGTAATTAGGGTGATGTTCAGATACGGAAGAGGACTGAGGATTTGGCCTTGAAAGCAAGGCAGCAGATGTGTCAGTGGCCATTGGCATTGGGAACCATGGATGGGCTGCTGGTTGCGGGTTAGACAGAGGGCCCTCAGTTGGTGATATATTCTGGTATCTGGTTGGCAAAGGAGAAGGCTCCACCCTCAGTCCAAAATAACCACTTGGGAAGTTAGAAATACCACGGTACTGAGAAATGGAAGTGGTAGTTGTAATGAAATTCACGATGTGGCCACTTGCTGGAGAGTAGCTGCTTTGTGAGTGCATGTGAAACGTGGTCAACTGATTAAAAATAGCATGTGGAGCCATGGCAATTTGTCCTGGTGGCCTGACTGATGGTGATGATGGAGAAGAAAGACCGCTTCTAGTTGGGGTAGTTGTATTAGAAATTCTCTGGCTCATAGAAGGCCATCTTATTAAAGGCACATTTAGATTTGTAGAGGTTGAAATTGCATCTTCTCCACGAGTTTGTGCAGCCACATCAGAATTATGGTTATCCACATCACCCCCTGTTCTAGAGCGCTTCTTGCTGCAACCTTGAAGTAGAGAAGCCGATACTGGAGAAGCATTTTTCATCCTGACTCTTCTTTTCATCCTCACCAACAGATGGGGACAGCCTCGTTTAAAATTTGGATTATGGTAGAACTGCAGCTAAAACCAAAAGAGAAAGGTATTTAGTGACCTTTTAAACAAAGATACGAGGACAAAGAATCCATAAAAATCTGACTTGTTTCATCACACAGAGTTAATGTCAGGAAATAATACTCATCTATTACTAACATTTTCAAAAATTTATGTAGTGGGAACAGGCAATTATGGTCCTTAAATAAAAATGCCTGGTGCATTTACAGTAACAGTATGAGGTTCAGGGGCTTGTATTGGGTGAGGTTCATCGAGAAGGCTCCAGGTGGCTAGGAAATTTCTCTATCACCCCAAATATTTTATGACCAAGTGGCCTTCAACTTAAAAGCGTAGCAGTACTTCATCCCACTTTCAAGGTCTACTATGACCCTATATGTATGAACATATTTGCAGATGTCCCTCTGTAAATAGTAACTGGACATTTCATAATACCTTGTTCCAAGCAGAGACTTCATTATCTTCTGCCAGAATGTTGGCTAGTGAGGCAGGTCTTTGAAAATTCCTTTGCAATTTAGTAAATCCATAAAGGTTAAGCTGTCGAACTAAGCTTTTCATACTCTCAATTTCAAAAATTCTGAAGGGAGCCTTTCTCCCCAGAACTTCTTTCTTGAAGCATTCTTCATTAATCACGATCGAGGTTCCATTTTCATCCCACCAAATGGACTTAAATCGATCACTTTCAACAATTTCCCAAAGTTTTCTGGGAAAGGGCAGAGGAGGAAAATCATTATCTCCATCTGGTTCAGAGGCACACAATGTGTGGCATGGCTCTTTCATCAGGGAGCCCTCAGACAAAGCCTGGAAAGCTTTTTCTTCAATCTGAGACTTCAAGTCCAAGTCCCCAGTGATTGAGTTATCACACCATGGAGATGTAATGGAGGATTCTGAACCAGTTGGTGCATCTTTAGGAGACACACCTTGAATTTCTGAAGGAGCTTGTGCCATCTCAGATAAATTTCTCTTCAGCTACTTTTCTCACCTGCATGGCTTTTGGACTCTGCAGTTTTAAATGCTGCTTTGGTAAGCCTCACAGATAAACTATCCAATCCATCACAATGGTTGCCAGCCTGAGTAGCTGTGACATCACAAGACACAAGTCTCCTAGCAATCTGAGCATCACCTTCAGTCAGGGTTTACTTCTCTATGAAATTAGCCCAGTTAATATAAAATACGAGCTCTGTACTTAAACAGTAACCCAAAGAGAAAAAAAAAATGAGGTCAGCAAATGAGATCCCATTCCAATGGAATCTTTTTAATAAAAAAATCACATAAATAAATAAATCCATTTCATCCCTGAAGTAAACGCAATTTCTCTCTTGTGCACATATGCACTTGTGCCTGTTATATAAGGCCTTGTAAATGGAGGAAAAAAATAAAAAACGGCAAAGTGAAACAAAAGTAATCCAGTGTTCTATGGTGTCTAGCTTGTTACAAAAGTGTTCTGATCTCTGCTGTGCTATGGGTTCAATCCCTGGCCTGGGAATTTCTGCATGCCCCAGGTACAGTCCAAAAAATGAAAAGACAAAAAGAAAAGAAAAAAAAGAAATAAATACACAAGCAAAAACAAAGCAAAACAAAACAAAACAAAACAAAAACCACGACCTTTATCACTAACCAAGGCATAGAATGGCCCTGGGCAACAAGCAAAATATCTATAGCCATAGAGGCAAAATAAGGTTGATGGTTGCATGTGTTAGGAGAGGAAATTTGGGGAAGTACCATCCAAAGGGTATGAGATTTCCTTGTCGATTGATGACAATGAGAACTGGGGAATTGATGGGTGTACCACATTCTGAAGATTATGTATGCCATTGAACTGAATACTCTAAACCTTCTACCATAATGTTTTCCCATTGTTAAAAACTGACAGTGATCTGGTATCACTGATTTTATTATATCGAGTTTTCTGTGTATTCTACGTAAGTAGTCTGTGTGTTAAACAATATTCCAAACATTTTCCATTAGGTTTCCTGAGGGAGGAATGCACAAGGCCAAATAGTACACAAGAGGGATTTATTAGGGTCTCTGAGGGGGCTGGGTGGAGCTCACGATGGCATCAGCCTTGACTGCAAGGAGGTGTTAGGCTTATAAAGCATCTGTGGTGGGAGTCTGTGGTTGGAGTCCACGGTGGGACCTTGTGGCAGGGAAAATGGAGAAGAAAGGGAAGGTCAAGGGAGGTGTAGGGGCTCAAGACCCATGACAGAGCACAGTTAATCCTTGTAGGCAGTTAGTCTGTGCAGGCAGTTGCTTCCCACAGGTCCTCGTTTCTTGCTGCCCAACTTGCACATCCACATTCTGGGAGGGGTGTTCACAGCAAGTCTCTCAGATGAGCAGCAATAGTTGAGGTGTATGGCGGTCTGTCTCCATCCTCCTGGGATCCTCTCATTCAAGCCTTCCATTATATGGGATAGGGATGAATGTCTACTCTTCTCTATCTGCTTCCTGCTGGCCTGGGGTGGGGAGTACTTGTGGATGGACATGGTACATGCTACCATAGAGGATGGGAAGAATAGAAAAATAAGATTAAACATGGGTTGATACCAGTATTGTGGAAGGAGGAGTGTAGTTTCATCTGAGTAGGTTTTAACACGTGATGTGGTATTAACATGTAAATCACAGGAGCTATTGGTCATAATACATGTTGTCTCCTTTCTGTTGCTATAAGAGAAGACCATGAAAATATAAGGTTGCTGCTGCCAGCTGATGCTGCTTTGAGAACAGCTGGTGTCATCACGTCTGACAGGGCACATAAACCCTAAGTTCTTGGCAATACAAGGGATTGCCTAAAATTACTTCCATAAGATTTCCTAGTCTTCCCAGACCCACAGCTACTCCATTCTGCCTTTTCTCCCTTTTGGCCCAGCAGATGCCATGGTCAATGATCTCTGTATTTCTAGATGAGAGAAGATGCAAGAATTGGGCCCATAGAGATCCTCACCTGAAATCAGTTTGAAGGCCTGTGCCTCACCCCTGGTCTCCTCGCTGAGCTCTTCTCAGCAGGTGCTGCAGGTCAACAGCTGCTGTGCCTCAAGTTTTCCTGCACAGAGAGCCTCTAGGCAAGTGCTAACTTGAGGTCACAGTTGGCCATACTCCCCCATGGCCGTACATTTGACCATAGTTTGGGGAGGCATTTCATGACCATTTCATCTCACAGTACCAGCAATGAACATTGCTAGGTCTGGCAATGATGTCACAGATAGGCCACTCAATGTGCTAGTCCTGGACAAAGCCATACTAGGAGTAGCCAAATGTCTCTGGACCACCCATCTTCCTAGTTTTTATGGTCCAGGAAAATATTCCCTCTTGCTGCATGTTCCCATATCTAGAGACCACTGATCTCATATGGAACCATATATCATTTTCAGTGACTCAGTTACACTTCTGGAAATGCAAGAGATAGCAATTTTGTGGAGACAGTGAATAAAACATAAACCTAGAGACTCTCATGCTGAGAGAAGGAAGTCAGAAAGAGAAAGACAAAGACCACATGATAACACTTATATCTGGTGTCTATTTTAGAGCACAAGTGAAGCTTTCCACAGAAGAGAAAAACATGGATTTTGAGAATAGACTTGTGGTTTCCAGGGGGAGGGGGACTGGGACAGAGTGGGATTGAGTGGGAGCTTGGAGTTCATTGACGCAGTCTCTTGCCTTCGGAATGGATAAGCAGTGAGATGCTGTGTAGCCCTGGGAACTATGTCTCCTCACTTGTGATGGAGCAAGATAATATGAGAAAATAATGTAAACATGTCTGTGTACCTGGCTCACCATGCTGTGCAGTAGAAAATATAACAATATATTGGTGGCAGTAAAAACAAAATAACCTATTCTGATAAGGAGTGGAAAAATATATGAAAATATTTGTGGTCTCAAAAATTATGTGGAAAGCAGTATTCATAAAGTCATAAATGAAAATTGAAAAGCTTCACACAAAACAGCCCTGTTTTATCGCTGTTCAGCTGGATTAGTCCGTTCCTTTTCTTTAAAGGAAATTTCATTCTGGCTTGTCCACTCAGCTGTACTCCCCAGTGTTCTTAGGCTGGTTATCCCTTGACAGTTTAAACATTCCCAACACAAGGGAGCCTTTAAATTTCAATTAATGTAGCCCAGGAGAGTTATGTCACTTGGCTAAAGTCTTACCTGCTGATTGAGCTTGAGTAACAGTTGAAGGAAACATAATTGTGCCCTTGTGAGAGCAGGTATTAGTTGGCCAGGTGAGGGGATCCCACCTAGGAACATCACTGAGAAGAGCCTTGGAGGGGAGAAACCCACCAAGGTAGATGAGAAGGTCAACAAATGACCATGTGGTCGTGGGGGGGGGAATCTTGGGATAGTGGTCTCCTTCTGATGGTGTCTTCTTTTTGTCCAGGCATTGGTGTTTCTCTTATTAGGGCCTTGTTTTAGGGTGAGTTTGATGTCAGTAGTTCTCTCTGTAGACCAGTGCAATGTGGATGTCCTTCCTAAGAGGGAAATAGAGATTTTAAGAGTTATTTTATTCACTTTGCTTGTGCATATGGTACTTAAGTATTCCTGACAAGAAACATTCCATCTAGGCTGGAGACAACCCTTTAAATGATACTTTCCCAGAATGTATAACCCCCTGGTTATCGTGGGGCATCAGATATTCTCCCAGAGACAGATTGCAGCACTCAGCTTCCCATGCTGAGACTATGTTCTTAGTAACCCCCTTAAACATTGAAATATTGTAACACAGCCTCAAAGAACTATTTGGGAAGTGAGTTTTAGAAAGTGAACCCTAACCTCAAAACACAGAACTAGAGTATGAGTCACAAGATTTTCTCTAAAATGACCCTCATTTTCACCAAATATTGTCAACCTAGAACTATAGAAGGAGTACCCCAAAGGGGAAACATATTTTCAAAGCATTTCTTTTCATTAATGGGTTTTCTGGGGAGCCAGGAAGAACCAAGCTGCCTCTTGGATTTCCCACAGTCATGGCTCTTGAATTCACAGCTGTTGCTTACCTATCTTCCCTCCTGTGATTTAGGGGCACACTTTTCCCATGCTACAAGGTCATCAGGTTGGCAAATGTCTGAGAATGAGGGAGTAAGTTGTGAGCTGTATCTTTATAGATTGGGTTCATACCTTTCATCTGACAATTTCGCCCCTGTAACACTGTAATTTACACTTAGGAAATTTGCAAATACACACACACACACGCAGAGAGAGAGAGAGAATGCATATTTTAAACACCTGGCCAAACAGAATCTCACTTTATTGTAAAACATTACCTAGTCACTCAACCAACGTAACAAAGGATTTCAAAAGCAAATACAAATTAAAGGCCAATCGATTCATGTAACCTGTTATCAAGAGTATGAACAAGGTAAGGTTAAGAAGGTTCAGAAACCTTTCTTTTAGCAGAGAGACAGAAACCTAATTCAAGTTTTACACGAGCTTACCTTTAAAGTTAGTTTATTTTTTAACTTTAAACTCCCAGTCAGTCCCGACCAAGCTTGAAAATCCTGTCTAGTGTCCACTTCGCAGAAATCTTCCATCACTTTCTGTATCCGTATTATTCTGTCTGCTACCTTTCCATTCAAAGTAACAAGCTACACGACAGACTTACTTTCTGTTCCCTTAATAGAATGCAATTCCATTCCTCCTTCCTTCTTTACTGAAAACACAATGTCTACTTTTCTGGATGGACTTTTTATCATTTCTAAAAGTATGTGTTTCCTGGTACAGAACATCACAGCATAGCACCAAAACACCGATAATAGTCTTAAGTGATGTTGCGGTCCCTTCTTAGTAACTGAAGCCTCAGCATCCGATTTGACTTTTATCAAACCTAGGTGCAATAAGAAAGGCTTCTGCCAATGACTCTGAAGACATGCCCATTTAAGTTAGATCTTTCAGTTTGAATGGGAGCAAGCTGCTGAGCTATGGAATGGGTGGAGGTATCCCACACCCAGGGCAAAAGAACGGAGGCAGGGAGAGGTAGCTTATCATGTTCTAGATGAGCAAGGGGGAGGAGAGAGGGCCCGGAAAGAGAGACAGGAGTGAGAAGTCTGAGGGAGGGTCTGAAATTAGATAAAATATCTCTGCCAAGAATTGGGGCTGGGCACTTGGTTAATATCAGGAAAGAACAGCTAAAGGGTGTCCCTGCTGAGGTGCAGGTTAGAAGGGGCTATGGTAAGGGTTTGGAGATGAGACCACCAACATGCACAATAGAGACTTGAGAGGGGTGTTTGTGACCTGTTAATTCACGTTGTGCTGAGTAAGTGGCCCCTGTGTTGATAAGAAAGGATACCAGCTTGCCTACAACTAGCAGAGTTACCTGGTGCTTCACCCGAGTAGTAGTTGTGGGTCCAGGATCCAGGGGTTTCCAGGGCACCCTCAGTCTTCTGTGATCCTGCCAATGTGGCTTGGCCTGTTGAGGCCCAAGGATTCTGGTCTCCCTGCAGGGAGGGGTGTGGCCCTCCCCTGAGAGGTTTCCAGTGGCCTCTCTTATCACACCTGCAGCATGGGCCTGGAGTGCCTTAGAGCCATTGTCCAGGGAGGGGGCTGATATTTGGGGGAGCCCTGAATGGCAGTTGCCTGCATTTTGTATTTAGCCCGATCTCTTTTTAAGTGTTGGCTTTCAGCCTCTTTATGCTGATTATTAAAGACCTTGAAGGTGAGGGTGAGGACATCCTGCTGAGGGGTTTGAGGCCCATCCTCCCACTTTTGTAATCTGTGCCTTATGTCAGGGACAGACTGAGAGATGAAGGGAGTGTGGAAGGAAAGATTCCCTCCAAATGGGAAAGGTCTAACTATGTATCTTTTTGAAGTGCCTCTGTTAATCAGGAAGGAGAGCAGGTTTTTCATGTGGGCTTTGATGAATTTCTTCTTGTTTTTTTTGTTAAGACCTGCTTCACATAGTCCTCCTATGAGACAAGTTACCATGTGACTCTGGTGTCTGAAGGCCTGGGAATCGACTGGAGAGTCCCAGTTTGGATCCTGTCTTGGGACTGCTACCGCCCGCACTCTGTGGTTCTTGTTTTGCCAGCAGAGGTCCTCTGTGTGGGCATGAGTGGCTAACCAGACCGTTTCCTTTTCCTCAAGGTCGAGGAGGAAGGATAAGGTGACATCAACACCATGGCAGGTAAGGTCACGGGACTGAGTGATTTGTTCAAATTCCTTAAATGTAGATGGAGGGATCAGAAGAGAAGGAGTCTCATCTTTTTTGTTTTTCAATTTAAGTGGGAGGGGTTGGACATGGAAATGGGGACATGGACCTGGGCAATCCCTCCAGTGCTGGAAACTCCCCTTCAAGGGACCAAAGGAGCTGGTTGGAGGAGTTTGGAGAAGGAGGAAACTGGGTACAGAACTGTGAATGAGGAGGAGAGAGAGAGAGAGAGAGAGAGGGGTCAGTATCTGGGTTAGGATGGGGAGAAGCTGAGGACGGCTTGGGTCAGAGAGTGGAGGATTTTGAGTTGGGGGAAAGCTGGAGGCATGGAGAGATTTGTATTGTGGAGAATAATGATCTGCAGAATCAAAGCAGGAGCTGTCAGAATGAGCGGGACTATGACAAGAATGGTGGAGAAGAATTTGAAATGTGAAGCAAGGAGAACAGAGGGAGGGGTATGGGCTGAGGGTAAAGACATAAGGCCTTTCATGCCACTCGTCATTACAGTGACAAATGTTATTGAGGTCACTCAAGCTATTTACATTGAATGTGGACTTGTGGTTGCCAAGGGGGAGAGGGAGAGGGAGGGAGTGGGATGGATGGGGTGCTTGGGGTTAATAGATGCCTTCTAGTGCCTTTGGATTGGATTAGCAATGGGATCTTGCTGTGTAGCCCTAGGAACTCTGTCTGGTCCCTCAGGGCGGAGCATGATAAAGGGAGAAAATAGAATGCATACATGTATGTGGAAGGGGCTCACCACGCTGTACAGTGATGAAGCAGAACATGAACAGAACACGGTGGACCAGCTATAATGGAAAAACAAATACAACATCACTATAGAAAAAAATTGAAAGTGGCATTTTGGGAGCATTGAGAGCCATTAGCTAATGTTTATCCTGTGCACACGGAGTTACAGAAGAAGTAAAGATGCTTGGACCTAACATTTCCTCTTAGGAATACCTAAATTCCGTAAGAGGCAACCAAGAGGTGTGTTCTGTGGAGGAGTGGAGGGCTTCTTTGCCATGATGAGGACTAAGAGGGGACGTGGGCTAAGGAAGGGGCCACCTTAGGGAGTGCCACTTCTTAGGCTGAGTGTCTCTAAAGTCTGGATAGTGGACGCTGAGGGACAGAGAGGGAGGTTTTTCGCTGATCCAGGCACCTCTGCACCAGTCCTCTCCTGCTCAGCCAGGCAGGAACTCCTAACAGGGAATTCCACCTTTCCATGACTGCCTCTGCATCCAGCACTTGCCTTCTTATATTTGGGTGAGAAAATGTCACTTTTCTTGGACTCCTGTCAGCATGGCTCTTGGGCCCCAGTTCCTCTGGCACATCAGAGTACAACCTTCTGCAACAAAGCATCACACTAGGTCTGTAGAATGCATAGACACTTGGCCCCATCCCTCTCATCAGGGATCCAAACCTGGGTGGGTTCCAGAGGTTAAGCCAGGAAGAGCTGCCCCTGCCTGCTGCTCTCTGGCTTTCAAACCCAGGAGTTTGGGGCACCACTGATCTGATTCCCATTCTCGTATCATGCCCGCTTGGGGTTTAGCACCATATGTGAAGTTTGCTGAGGGAGGAGTGGGCAAGGGCATTTGATAAACAGGAGAGATTTATTAATGGCTCAGGAGGGCACCAGCCTTGACTGTGAGGAGGGGCTAGGCTTATAAAGGATCTGTGGCAGGAATCAGTGGTGGGAGTTCATGGCAGGAACCTTGATGGGAACAATGAAGAAAGAGGAGGGGAAGGTCAAGGGAGGAGTAGGGGGTCAAGTCCCATGACAGAGAGCAGTTCATCACTATAGAAGTTAACGTATGCCTCCAGGTGTTTTCCTCAGTCCGTTGGTTCTTGCTGCTCAAACGGAGCATCCAATTCTGGGAGAGGTTGTCCATAGCAGGTCTCCAAGTTGAACAGCCATATATGGGCTCAATGGGGGTCTGTCTCCACGCTGCTGGGAACCTGACATTTTCATAGTCACATTAGCACAGCAAATATGATTCTTGTTGGTATGTCTATCAATATATGCTAAGCATTCATGAAGTAGCGATTTTGCGTTTATGTAAGGCCCATACCATTAAGGAAATCCAACAAGTAGGAGATAAGTCATAACAAGAGAGTTTATAAGAAAAACGACTTATATGAGTGTAAGAGGAAACTTGCCATTCTTGAAAGAGCCAAAGGATATAATCCAAGATTACATGGAATCGTAGTCTTTTTTTTTTCTTTTGTTAGAACAGGAAATAGGCGGAGGGGTTTTGGTGAGGAAATAAGTAGGGCATAGAGTCAGGAGCATTGAGGTTTCCCATAGGTTTTGTGACCAGGAAATGGCCAGGGGATGTGTGAGAAGGCTAGGCCTTCCTGGCATTATGGGGTTGCAGGTTTCCTAGGGGCTTGTGGCTGAGGTAACCAGTGTCAGGCTTAGCCTCAGGCTGTAAAATGTGCATATGAGGAAAGGGTGAGACTGTTCCAAGATAGGGTCATGGAGGGGTAGGTGGAGAGGGTGAGAATTTGCCAAGGTATGGTGTGCGGTGGAACTTACAAAGCTAAAAGGTAGTCAGGGCCATCATTGTTCCAGAGAGTTGGTTCTTATTTGGAAAATATAAGGGTCTCAGCAGTTTGGGTGCATTGATCTGGTTTTCTGAACATTATTGTGTAGGAGTCCAGAAACAAAGGAGTAGCAACATAAAATAGGACCTAGATTTTATGAAGTGGTCTTAATATGGGATAACAAGCTGTTCCTTTGCACAAAGAGACCTCATGTTTGGTAAGAATTTCTGTGGCTTCATGGCTGAAAGAAGTGTTACAAAAATGTTGTGAGTGGTTTCCCATTCCAGCTTTGGTAAATATTTAATATGTGTCAAAAATACATGATGCTTTCCATATTTATCACATTTAAGGATGGAATATTTTCACAACTAGAAAGAGTGTCTAGTTTGGCACTATGTCTTAGTGTAATGCAGTTCTTAAGTCAGAATGCTTTGTATTAACAAATGGTCGTGAATTTTCCTTTCAGTAAACATTTCATGAAGATAGACACTCCACGAAATGTAGTTTCATGAAATTTGACAGTGATTTCTCCTGATTTTTTTTTTTTTTTTTTTTTGGAGAATGTTAGTGTCTATTTTCTTCACAGGACATGCCCTTAGATTTACACATGCAGATTTTGTGGGGGATTGGCTGATAAAATATTATGTATATGTGAAAAAAATAGGAGTTCATGTTAAGAATTTAAAATGTCTCATTAAACCGTGGCTGAGAATTTTGGGGTGCTAGAATGGCTGGATCATATATGAAAGAAGTCACCTTTGGGGCTATCAGGGGAAGACAGCCTAATTCAGGTGTCTCTGAGCTCCAAATTGCAAACTGTACCTTGAATCACAACCATAGGAGAGAGTGCAAAGTTTTATCTTGAAAAGATGCCTATAATACGTTGTATGAACTTACCTGTATAACGAATGAGATTTAGTTTGGGCTTTGCATCTCTTTACTATTTAGCATTGATGCACACTGCTTTCCTTCCTCTTAGTCATGAGATGCTCGACTAAATTGGATGGTAATATTGTCTTTAATCATATATATGTGTGTACACATACACACACACATATATTTCTCAAAGGAATTTATCACATCTGTAGTTGTATAATGATCATAACAATCTGAATCCACAGGATTTCCATCCCAAAGCCCAAGCACATCCCACCACCCACCAAACTGTCTCCTCCAGAGACCACAATTTTTTTCAATGTCTGTGAGTCAGCATCTCTTCTGCAGAGAAGTTCAGTCTATCCTTTTTTCAGATTCCACAGATCAGTGAAAGCATTTGTTGTTGGTGTCTCATTGTATGGCTGACTTCACTTAGCATGATCGTTTCTAGGTCCATCCATGTTGCAAAAAAATGCCAGTATTTTCCTCCTTTTAAAGGCTGAGTAATATTCCATTGTGTATATGTACCACATCTTCTTGATCCACTTCTCTGTTGATGGACATTTAGGTTGTTTCCATGTCTTGGCTATTGAAAATAGTGCTGCAATGAACATTGGAGTGCATATGTCTTTGTGAGTCATGGCTTTTTTGGGTAGATGCCCAGGAGTGGGATTGCTGGATCCAATGGGAGTTCTGTGTTTACTTTTCTGAGCACTCTCCATACTGCTTCCCACAGTGGTTGCACCAATTGACAATCCCACCAACAGTGTACTAGGGTTCCTTTTTCACCGCACCCTCTCCAACACTGATTGTTTGTAGATTTTGGATGATGGGCATTCTGGCTGGTGTAAGGTGGTACCTCAGAGAGGTTTCGATTTGCATCTCTCTAATAATGAGTGATGTCGAACATCCTTTCATGTGTTTCTTGGCCATCTGTATGTCTTCTTTGGAGAACTGTCTGTTTAGATCTTCTTCCCGTTTTTCGATGGGGTTGTTTGTTTTGTGGGTGTGGAGCTGCAGAAGGTGTTTATAAATTTTGGGCATGAATGCCTTGTCAGTCCCTTCACTTCCAAAGATTTTCTCCCATTCTGTGGGTTGTCTTTTTTGTTTTGTTTAGGGTTTCCTTTGCTGTGCAGAAGCGTTGAAGTTTGATTAGGTCCCATTTGTACCTTTTTGTTTGTGTTGTCAATACTGTGAGAGGTGGATCCGAGAAGATGTTGCTACCGTTTATATCAGAGTGTTTGGCCTATGTTTTCCTCCAGGAGTCTGATAGTGTCTGGTCTTATATCTGCGTCTTTCATCCATGTGGAGTTCATTTTTGTGTATGGTGTTAGGGAGTGTTCTCTTTTCATCCTTTTCCATGTGGCTGTCCTGTTTTCCCAGCACCACTTACGGAACCAGCTGTCCTTTCTCCATTGTATATTCTTGCCTCCTTTGTCATAGATGAGTTGGCTGTAGGTGTGTGGGTTTACCTCTGGGCTTTCTCCCCTGTTCCAGTGATCTCTATTTCTGTCTTTGTGACAGTACTATGCGGTTTTGATGATTGTTGCTTTGTAGTAGAGTCTGAAGTCCGGGAGCCTGATTCCTCCAGCTCCATTTTTCTTTTTCAGGATGTCTTTGGCTAGTGTGGGTCTTTTGTGCTTCCAAAGAAACTTTAAAACATTTTGGTCGAGTTCTGTGAAAACACTCCTTGGTGATTTGATAGGGGTTGCATTGAATCTGTAGATTGCCTTGGGTAGTATAGTCATTTTGATAATATTAACTCTTCCAATCCATGAGCATGGTATATCTTTCCATCTATTGGTGTCATCTTTGATTTCTTTCATCAGTGGCTTATAGTTTTCAGAGTACAGGTCTTTTGTCCCTTTAGGTAGGTTTACTCCTAGGTTTTTTTTTTTTTTTTGGATACAATGGTAAACGGGATTGCTTCCCTAATTTCTCTTTCTGCTCTTTCATTGTTAGTGTACAGAAATGCCATTGATTTCTGTGTATTGATTTTGTATCCTGCGACTTTGCCAATTTGGTGGATGAGCTCTAACAGTTTTCTGGTAGAGTCTTGAGGATTCTCTAGGTATAGTATCATGTCATCTGCAAATAGGGAAAGTTTCACTTCTTCCTTTCCAATTTGGATTCCTTTTATTTCTTTTACTTCTCTGATGGCTGTGGCTAGGCCTTCCCGAACAATGTTGAAGAGTAGTGGCGAGAGCGGACATCCTTGTCTTGTTCCTGATCTCCACGGGAATTCTTGCAGCTTTTCGCCATTGAGAATGATGTTTGCTGTGGGTTTGTCATATATGGCCTTTATCATGTTGAGGTAGGTTCCTGTTATGCCCACTTTCTGAAGGGTTTTTTTTTATCAGAAATGGGTGTTGGATTTTGTCAAAGGCTTTATTTCCACATCTATTGGGAGGATCATATGGTTTTTCTTCTTCCGTTTGTGAATGTGGTGTATCACCTGATGGATTTGAGGATATTGAGGAGCCCTTGCATCCCTGGGATAAATCCCACTTGATCATGATGTCCAATCCTTTGAATGTATTGTTGGATGCGGTTTGCTAGTATGTTGTGGAGGATTTTGCATTGATGTTCATCAGTGAAATTGGCGTGTAGTTGTCTTTTTTTGTGGTGTCTTTGTCTGGTTGTGGTATCAGGGTGATAGTGGCCTGATAGAATGAGTTTGGGAGTATCCCTTCTTCTGGAATTTTTGGAAATAGATTCAGAAGGAGAGGTGTTAGCTCTTCTCTAAATGTTTGATAGAATTTGTCTGTGAAGCCATCTGGCCCTGGACTTTGGTTGGTTGGAAGTTTTTAAATCACCGTTTCAATTTCAGTTCTTGCGATTGGTCCAATTGTCTTTTCTACTTCATCTTGGTTTAGTCTTGGAAGATCGTACTTATGTAAGAATTTTCCCATTTCTTCTAGTTTTTCCATTTTATTGGCATATAGTTGCAGATAGTAGTCTCTTAGGATCCTTTGTATTTCTGTGATGTCCGTGTTACTTCTCCGTTTTCATTTCTAATTTGATTGATTTGAGTCCTCTCTTTTTTTTGCTTGATAAGTCTGGCTAGGGGTTTATCAATTTTGTTGATCTTTTCAAAGAGCCAGCTTTTCGTTTCATTCATCTTTTCGATGGGTTTCTTTGTTTCTATGTCATTGATTTCTGCTCTGCTCTTTATGATTTCCTTCCCTCTACTAACTTTAGGTCTTGTCTGTTCTTCTTGCTCTAGCTGCTTCAGATGTAGAGCTATCTTGTTTATTTGAGCTTTTCCTTGTTTCCTGAGGTGGGCTTGTTTGGATATAAACTTTCCTCTTAGAACGGCTTTTGCTGCATCCCAAGGGTTTTGGAGTGTTGTATCTTGTTGTCATTTGCTGCCAGGTAATTTTTAATTTCCTCTTCGATTGCTTCAGTGATCCATTGCTTGTTGAGTAGCATGTTGTTTCGCCTCCATGTGTTTTCGTTTTTTGCAGTTTTTTGCTTGTTGTTGATTTCCGGCTGTATAGCGTTGTTGTCGGAAAGGATGCTTGATGTGATTTCGATTTTCTTGAAGTTACCGCGGTTGGATTTGTAGCCCAGGATGTGATCCATCTTAGAGACTGTTCCATGTGCACTTGAGAAGAATGTGTATTCCGTTGCTTTTGGATAAAATGTCCTATCAATATCTCTTAAGTCCATCTGGTTTAATGCATTATTCAGGACTTGTGTTTCCTTATTGATTTTCTGTCTGGTTGATCTGTGCATTGCTGTAAGTGGGGTGTTCAAGTCCCCCACGATGATTGTGTTATTGTCAATTTGTCCTTTTAAGGTTGTTAGCAGTTGCATTATATATAGTGGTGAACCTGCGTTGGATGCATAGATATTTAAAATTGTTATATCATCTTCATGGATTGATCCTTTGGTCATTATGTAATTGGCCTTCTTTGTCCCTGAAAGTATTCTTCATTTTAAAGTCTGATATGAGTCTTGCTCCTCCAGCTTTCTGTTGATCCCTGTTTGCATGAAATAGTTTCTTCCATCCTCTCCCTTTCAATTTGTATGTGTCCCTATGGGTCTCTTGAAGACAGCATATGTACGGGTCTTGTTTTTGTATCCATTCAGCCCGTCTACGTCTTTTGGCTGGGGGATTTAGTCCATTCACATTACAGGTGATTATTGATATGTATGTTCTTATTGCCTTTTTATTTATTACTATGGATTTGTTTTTGCTGCTCTTTTTTCTTCCAATCTTCTCTTGTTCTTTTCCACCTATAGAATTTCCTCTAGTGTTTGTTGTAAGGCTGGTTTCATGTCGCTGAATTCTCTCAGCTTTGGCTTATCTGTGAAGGTTTTGCTATCTTCTTCAAATCTGAGCGAGAGCCTTGATGGGTAGAGGAATCTTGGTTGGAGGATTTTTCCTTTCATCATGTTAAGTCTATCGTGCCACTCCCTTCTGGGCCTGCAGAGTTTCTGTTGAAAACTCTGCCGACACCCTTGTTGGGTTTCCCTGTATGTTATTTGTTTCTTTTCCCTAGCTGCTGTCAAGATTTTCTCTTTGTCTTTAATTTGGGTCAGTTTGATTGATATGTGTCTTGGGGTGTGCCTCCTTGTGTTTATTTTATATAGTACTCGTTGTGCTTCCTGGATTTGAGTGAGCGATTCCTTCCCCATGTTAGCAGAGGTTTTGGCTATTATCTCTTGGAATATTTTTTTCTGTCGCCTTCTCTCTCTCTTCTCCTTCTGGCACCCCTCTAATAGGGATGTTGGTGCCTCTAATGTTGTCCCAGAGTTCTCTGAGACTCTCTTCGTTTGTTTTCAATCTTTTTTCTCTTTTCTGTTCTACATCCGTAATTTCCAATGATCTGTCCTCCACCTCTCTTATTCATTCTTCGGCCTCCAGGATTCTGCTGTTAGCTGCTTCGAGTGAATTTTTTTATTTCAGGCATTGTATTTTGCATCTCTTCTTGTTTAAGATGTTGCAACAGAAGAAATGGTGGGGGAAAAACTGTAATTGTAATGTATACATGTAAGGATAATCAGACCCCCTTGCTGTACAGTGGGAAAATAAAATTTAATAAAAAAAAAAAGAAAAGAAAAAAAAAAAAAAGATTTATTTCTTGCATCTCTTTGGACAGTGGTTCCTGTAAGTTATCCATCTTGACCTCCAGTTTATTTCCAATGTCTTGCATCATCTCTAGCATCAACACTCTATAGTCTTTTTCCTGGAGGCTGAGATTCTCCTCATGGCCTAGCTGATTTTCTGGGGTTTTTCCTTTCTCCCTCATCTGAGTTGTAGTTCTCTGTCTTTTCATGTTTATAGGTTTTTGGTGTGGTGACCTTCTTACAGATAACAGAGTTGTAGCCTCTCTTACTTCTATGTCTGCCCCCCTGTGGCTGGAGTCAGTTTGGGTGCTTGCTGTAGGCTTTCTGATGGAAGGGGCTGATGCCTGCCCCCTGGTAGGTGGAGCCGATTCTAATCCCTCCGGTGGGTGGGGCTTAGTCTCTGGATGGGATTAGAGGCAGCTGTGTGCCTGAGGGGTCTTTAGGTAGGCTGTTTACTGAGGGGCAGGGCTGTGATCCCACCTGCGTTGTTGTTTGTCCTGGGGCCTCTCAGCAGCTGACTGACTGGTGGGGCCTGGCATTTTCCCCAAATGGCCACCTCCAGAGAAACGTGTGGCTACTGAATATTCCCAAGAGCTTTGCTTTCAATGTCCTTCCCTCACAATAAGCCACGTTCACCCCTGATTTCCCAGGATGTCCTCCAAGGACTGTGGTCAATGTTGACCCAGACTCCCATGGAGACTCTGCTTTGCCCTGGGACCCAGTGCATGTGGAAGTTTGTGTGCGCCTTTGAAGAATGGGGTCTCTGTTTCCCGCAGTTCTGTGGAGCTCCTGCACACAAGCCCCACTGGCCTTCAATGCCAGATACTCCAGGGGCTCTTTCTCCCCGTGCCAGATCCCCACATGGCAGAGTTTGATGTGGGGCTCAGAACTCTCCCTCCTGTAGGTGAGTCTCTGTGGGCCGGTTAGTTTCCAGTCTGTGGACCTTCCACCCCCCCCTGGGAGGTATGGGGTTGTTTATATCATGAAATTGCCCTTCCTACCTCTTGATGTGGCCTCCTCTTTTTCTTCTGGAGTAGGACGTCTTTTTTAAGGTTTCCAGCCCATTTGGGTGAAGAATGCTCAGTCTTTAGTTGTGAACTTTGTTGTTTTTAGGAGATAACTTTGTTGTTTTTAGGAGATAAGTTGAACACCAGTCCTTCTATTCCGCCATCTTCCATATAGGTTCTGTCTTTAGTTATATTTATCCAGATGTGTACAGTTTAACTTGCAGAGAGATTGTGGATGGGAAGGGGATTCTACAAATGAAGAGGTAACTTAGCAAGGTGAAAAGAGGAGGCCAGGAGAGTGATGACACAGTGACAGGTGTAAAGATCCTCATTTCAGAACCAGGCTCGGGAAGTTTCAGGGTGAGGGTAAAATCACTTTTGCTGTACTCTATACCCATGGAGCAGCCGATAAAGAAGTAAACAAAGAGTTTGGTTAGGTCCCTTTGGGTTAATTCTGCTCTTATTTCTGTTGCCTTGGGAGAAAGAGCTGAGAAAATATTCATGAGGTTGATGTCAGAGAGTGTTTTGCCTATATTCCCTTCTAGGAGTTTGATGGTGTCCTGTCTTCTATTTCAGTCTGTCAGCCACTTGGAGTTTATTTTGGTGCATGGTGTGAGGGTGTGTTCTCGTTTCACTGATTTGCATGCAGCTGTCCCGGTTTCCCAGCAATGCTTGCTGAATACACTTTCTTTTTCCCATTTTATGTTCTTGTCACCCTTGTCAAAGATGAATTGCCCATAGGTGTCAGGGTTCATTTCCAGGTTCTCTATTCTGTTCCATGGGTCTGTCTCTCTGTTTTGATACTAATACCACACTATTTTGATGACTGTGGCTTTGCAATATTGCTTGAAGTCTGGAAGAGTTATGCCTCCTGCTAGGGTATTGTTTCTCAGGATTGTTTTGGCAATTCTGGGTCTTTTGTGGATCCATATAAACGTTTTGATGGTTTGTTCTAGTTCTGCGAAAAATGTCATGTTTAATCTGCTAGGGATTGCATTGAACCTGTAGATTGGTTTGTGTAACATGGCCATTTTTACCATATTGTTTTTTCCATTCTATGAACATGGATTACCTTCCGTTTCCATACATCTTCTTTGATTTTTTTGATTAAAGTTTTATAGTTCTCAGCATATAATCCTTTACCTCCTTGGTTAGGTGTATTTCGAGGTATTTGTTTTTGTGAGGTGCAATTTGAAAAGGTACTGCATTTTGGTATTCTTTTTCTAATATTTCATTGCTGGTATAGAAAAATGCGGCTGACTTCTGAATGTTCATCTTATAGCCTGCTACTTTGCTGAATTTATTAATCAGTTCAAGTAATTTTTGTTTTGAGTCCTTAGGGTTTTCTATGCATAGGCTCATATCATCTGCATACAGTGACAGTTTTATCTCTTCTCTTCTCATGTGGATGCTTTTTTGTCTTCTGTTTGTCTAATTGCTGTGGCTAGGACTTCCTGCACTATGTTGAATAGCAGTGGTGAGAGAGGGGATCTCTGTCTTGTTCCAGATTTGAATGAGAAGGCTTTCAGTTTTTCCCCCCTTGTGTATGATATTTGCTGTGGGTTTGTCCTAAATGGTTTTGATCATGTTCAGAAATGTTCCCTCTCTACAGACTTTGGTGAGGGCCTTGATCATGAAGGGATGTTGGACTTTTTCAAATGCTTTTTCTGTATCCATTGAGATGATCATATGATTTTTGATTTTGTTAGTGTGGTGTATGACGTTAAGTTCATTTGTTTATGTGGAATCATCCTTGTGAACCTGGGATGAAGCCTACCTGGCATGGCGTATGATTTTTTTGATATGTTGTTGGATTCGGTTGCCTCAGCTTTTGTTGAGAATTTTTGCATCAATATTCCTCCAAGATATTGGCCGATAGTTTTGTTTTTCAGTGGTATCTTTGTCTGGTTCTGGAGTTAGGGTGATGGTGGCATCATAGAACGTCTATGGGAGTATTCCTTCTTCTTCAAACTTTTGAAAGAGTTTAAAGAGTATGGGCACCAGATCCCCTTTATGTATTTGGCTGAATTCACCTGTGAACCCATCTAGTCCTGGGCAATTTTTAGGGAGTGTTTTTATGACATCTTCAATTTCATTTCTAGTGAGTGGTCTGTTCAGTTGGTCTGTTTTCCTTGATTCAATTATGGCAGGCTGTAAGATTCTAGACAGTTCTCAATCTCTTCCAGATTGTCAAATTTGTTGGCATGTAGTTGTTCAGAGTATTCTCTTATGGTTTTCGTATTTCTGCTGTATCTGTTGTGATTTCTCCTTTTTCATTTCTATTTTGATTATATGGATTCTTTTTTTTTTTTAATTTTTAGTTGAATTTTTTTTTTTAATTTTCCCACTGTACAGCAAGGGGGTCAGGTTATCCTTACATGTATACGTTACAATTACAGTTTTCCCCCCACCATTTCTTCTGTTGCAACATGAGTATCTAGACATAGTTCTCAATGCTATTCAGCAGGATCTCCTTGTAAATCTATTCTAGGTTGTGTCTGAGAAGCCCAAGCTCCCGATCCCTCCCACTCCCTCCCCCTCCCATCAGGCAACCACAAGTCTCTTCTCCAAGTCCATGATTTTCTCTTTTGAGGAGATGTTCATTTGTGCTGGATATTAGATTCCAGTTATAAGTGATATCATATGGTATTTGTCTTTGTCTTTCTGGCTCATTTCACTCAGGATGAGATTCTCTAGTTCCATCCATGTTGCTGCAAATGGCATTATGTCATCCTTTTTTATGGCTGAGTAGTATTCCATTGTGTATATAGACCACCTCTTCCGAATCCAATCCTCTGTCGATGGACATTTGGGTTGTTTCCATGTCCTGGCTATTGTGAATAGTGCTGCAATGAACATCCGGGTGCATGTGTCTCTTTTAAGTAGAGCTTTGTCCGGATAAATGCCCAAGAGTGGGATTGCAGGGTCATATGGAAGTTCTATGTGTAGATTTCTAAGGTATCTCCAAACTGTTCTCCCGAGTGGCTGTACCAGTTTACATTCCCACCAGCAGTGCAGGAGGGTTCCCTTTTCTGCACAGCCCCTCCAGCACTTGTTATTTGTGGATTTATGAATGATGGCCATTCTGACTGGTGTGAGGTGGTATCTCATGGTAGTTTTGATTTGCATTTCTCTTATAATCAGCGATGTTGAGCATTTTTTCATGTGTTTGCTGGCCATCTGTGTATCTTCTTTGGAGAAATGTCTATTCATGTCTTTTGCCCATTTTTCCATTGATTGAGTGGTTTTTTTGCTGTTGAGTTGTATAAGTTGCTTATATATTCTAGAGATTAAGCCCTTGTCAGTTGCATCATGTGAAACTATTTTCTCCCATTCTGTAAGTTGTCTTTTTCTTTTCTTTTGGGTTTCCTTTGCTGTGCAAAAGCTTTTCAGTTTGATGAGGTCCCATGGGTTTATTTTTGCTCTAATTTCTATTGCTTTGGGAGACTGACCTGAGAAAATATTCATGAGGTTGATGTCAGAGAGTGTTTTGCCTATGTTTTCTTCTAGGAGTTTGATGGTGTCCTGTTGTATATTTAAGTCTTTCAGCCCTTTTGAGTTTATTTTTGTGCCTGGTGTGAGGGTGTGTTCTAGTTTCATTGCTTTGCATGCAGCTGTCCCGATTTCCCAGCAATGCTTGCTGAATAGACTTTCTTTTTCCCATTTTATGTTCTTGCCTCCCTTGTCAAAGATTAGTTGACCATAGGTGTCAGGGTTTATTTCCGGATTCTCTATTCTGTTCCATTGGTCTGTCTGTCTGTTTTGATCCCAGTACCACACTGTTTTGATGACTGTGGCTTTGTAGTATTTCTTGAAGTCTGGGAGAGTTATGCCTCCTGCTTGGTTTTTGTTTCTCAGGATTGCTTTGGCGATTCTGGGTCTTTTGTTGTTCCATATAAACGTTTGGATTGTTTGTTCTAGTTCTCTGAAAAATGTCCTGCGGAATTTGATAGGGATTGCATTGAATCTGTAGATTGCTTTGGGTAGGATGGCCATTTTCACAATATTGATTTTTCCAATCCAGGATCATGGAATATCTTTCCATTTCTTTACATCTTCTTTGATTTCTTTGATTAAGGTTTTATAGTTCTCAGCATATAGGTCCTTTACCTCTTTGGTCAGGTGTATTCCGAGGTATTTGATTTTGTGAGGTACAATTTTAAAAGGTATCGTATTTTTGTATTCCTTTTCTAATGTTTCATTGCTGGTGTACTGAAATGCAACTGACTTCTGAATGTTAATCTTATATCCTGCCACTTTGCTGAATTGATTAATCAGTTCAAGTATTTTTGGGGTTGTATCCTTAGGGTTTTCTAGGTATAGTATCATGTCATGTGCATACAGTGACAGTTTGATCTCTTCTCTTCCTATATGGATGCCTTTGATTTCTTTTGTTTGTCTAATTGCTGTGGCTAGGACTTCCAAAACGATGTTGAAGAGCAGTGGTGAGAGTGGGCATCCCTGTCTTGTTCCAGATTTGAGTGAGAAGGCTTTCAGTTTTTCCCCATTGAGGATTATATTTGCTGTGGGTTTATCATAAATGGCTTTGATTATATTCAGGAATGTTCCCTCTATACCCACTTTGGCGAGGGTCTTGATCATGAATGGATGTTGGACTTTGTCAAATGCTTTTTCTGCGTCTATTGAGATGATCATATGATTTTTGACTTTTTTTTTGTTAATGTGGTGTATGATGCTGATTGATTTGCGTATGTTGAACCATCCATGTGAACCTGGGATGAACCCAACCTGGTCATGGTGTATAATTTTTTTGGTATGTTCTTGGATTCGGTTGGCTAAGATTTTGTTGAGAATGTTTGCATCTATATTCATCAATGATATTGGGCGATAGTTTTCTTTTTTGGTGGTATCTCTGCCGGGTTTTGGAATGAGGGTGATGGTGGCCTCATAGAATGTCTTTGGGAGTATTCCTTCTTCTTCAACCTTTTGAAAGAGTTTAAGGAGGATGGGCACCAGTTCCTCTTTATATGTTTGATAAAATTCACCTGTGAAGCCATCTTGTCCTGGGCTTTTATTTGTAGGGAGTGATTTTATGACCTCTTCAATTTCATTTCTAGTGATTGGTCTGTTCAGTTGGTCTGTTTCTGCTTGATTCAGTTTTGGCAGGCTGTAAGATTCTAGAAAATTGTCCATTTCTTCCACATTGTCAAACTTGTTGCCATACAGTTGTTCATAGTATTCTCTTATGGTTTTCTGTATTTCTGCTGTATCCGTTGTGATTTCTCCCTTTTCATTTATAATTTTGGTGATTTGGGTTCTTTCTCTCCTCTTTTTAGTGAGTCTGGCCAGGGGTTTATCAATTTTCTTCACCTTTTCAAAGAACCAGCTCTTGGTTTTATTAATTTTCTCTATTGTTTTTTGAGTCTCTATTTTATTGATTTCTTCTTTGATCTTTAAAATTTCCTTCCTTCTGCTGACTTGAGGACTTTTTTGTTCTTCTTTTTCTAATTCGTTTAGGTGGAGGGTTAAGTTGTCAATTTGGGATCTTTCTTCTTTTTTGAGAAAGGCCTGTATTGCTATAAATTTCCTTCTGAGCACTGTTTTCGCAGCATCCCATCGATTTGGAGAGGTTGTGTCTTCATTATCCTTTGTTTCAAGGTAGTTTTTAATTTCCTTCTTGATTTCCTCATTGACCCATTGGTTTTTTAGTAGCATGTTGTTTAGTCTCCATGGAGTAGGTTTTTTCTGTTTGCTTTTCCCGTGGTTGATTTCTAATTTCATGGCATTGTGGTCAGAGAAGATACTTGAGATAATTTCTACACTCCTAAATTTATTGAGATTCACTTTGTGTCCCAATATGTGGTCGATTCTTGAGAATGTTCCATGAGCATTTGAGAAGAATGTGTATTCTGCTTTTTTTGGATGTAGTGTCCTGAAGATATCAATGAAGTCTACCTTTTCTATTGTTTCCTTTAGGATGTCTGTTGCTTTATTGGTTTTCTGTCTAGAGGATCTGTCCATTGATGTGAGGGGGCTATTTAGGTCTCCTACTATGATTATATTCCCATCAATATCTCCCTTTATGTCTGTTAGTATTTGTTGTATGTATCTGGGTGCTCCTATATTTGGGGCATATATGTTGATGATAGTAACATCCTCTCCTTGGGTGGATCCCTTAATTATTAACTAGTGTCCTTCTTTGTCTTTCTTTATGTCTTTTGTTTTAAAGTCTATTTGGTCTGATATGAGTGTTGCAACTCCTGCTTTTCTGTCATGTGTATTGGCGTGAGATATTTTCCCCCACCATTTCACTTCCAATCTGTATGTATCCTTTGCCCTAAGGTGAGTTTCTTGTAGGCAGCCTATTGAATGTTTTTGCCTTTTTATCCACTCAGCCACTCTGTTACTTTTGATTGGGGCATTCAGTCCATTGACATTTAAGGTGATAATTGATAGATGGTAATTTATTGCCTTTTTAAACCTCATGTTCAGTTGATTATACGGTTCTCCATTCTTCCTTTCTTTTTTGGTTGGATGGTCTCCAGTTATTATCTGCTTGAGTGTTTTTTTTTTTTTTTCATTTTTTTGCGAATGCACTGTTTGGTTTTGGCTTGTGGTTGCCCTTTTTTTTTTCAAGTATGCTAACCCCTTCCTATAATTGTGTGCTTTAGCCTGATGGTCCTGTTAGTTCAAACACTTCATTACCATAAAAAATTAAGAAGAGAAACAAAGGGTCTCTTTATTTCCTCACATCCCTTGCCCACATTTTCTGATTTTGATGACTCTTTTTATTTTTTCTTTTTAATTTTATTTTGTTTGAAGCCTGTTCATGATTTAATCTGTATGGTGGCTTATTTGAGTGACTTCTCTCTGGTTGTGGTTTCCTCCATCCTAGTTCTTCTTCCTCTTTTTTTTCTTTTTTCTCCCTTTCTTTCCTTCCTTTCTTTTTGGTTTAGAGACGCCCTTTCAGTATTTCTTGTAGCCTGGGTTTTGTACTGCTATATTCTTTTAGCTTTTGTTTGTTGGAAGAAAAATTTATTTCCCCTTCTATTTTAAATGATATTCTTGCTGGATAGTTAATTTCTTCAAATATATTTTCCACTCCCTTATCTTTTTCTACTCCTTGTGGAATTCCTATTATGTGTAGATTGGCCTGCTCTATATAATCTCATAGGCATCTTATATTGTTTTCCTGTTTTTTCATTTGGTTTTCTGTCTGCTGTCCTGATTGGGTGATGTCCATTATTCTATCTTACACATCACTGATTCGTTCTTCTGCATTATTCCTTCTGGTTTTTACTGCCCTTAGTTCAGTTTGCATCTCTCAAACGAATGTTCTAGGTATTCTTGGTTCCTCCTTATATTTTCTAGTTTCTTTCTGAGGGTGTCTGCATTACTGTTCCTATCTTCTCTTATTTCCTTCAGTATTTTCACTATTTCTCTTTCGAACTCCAGGTCTGTCATGCTGCAGAGGCTTGTTTCCTTGTTGACTGCTTTAGGTGAGTTCTCCTGTGGGTTTCCCTAGGGTTGATTTCTCAGCTTCTCATCTTGCTTGTTGTTTTCTTTTTCCTGGTGGAGTTGTACTCTCCGTGGCCAGTCAGTGTTTGCCTTGTCACTGCCATGGAATGTTTCCTGAGGGCTGGCATTGTTGGCCAGTCTTCTTTGAGGCAATGTGGCTTTTCTGCAGTGTTGGTGGGGCTAACAGGGTCTCTCTGAAGCAAATGAGGACTTCCTGAGTGCAGACAGGACTGGGAGGTCCACACCACGGTGGGAGCAGATTTCACTCGGCCAGGCAGAGCTTTCTCTGGTGTTTTTGGGCTGTGGGGCTCTTGCAGGGTGCTGGTGGTGCTGGGCAGCTGTTCTGCAGGAGTGCAACACCCCCCAAGGGCTGCATCAGCTCTCTGGGTCACTGAGAACTGAAGAAGCTCTTCCCCAGGGCAGCCTGACTCGGAAGCACTGTCTGAGAAAGTAGGCAGATCTTTTCATGGTCCAGCCAATCTTGTTCTAGCTTTTCTGAGCTGTGGGGAATCTTGCAGCTGGGCAGATGTTCTTTTGGAGAGGAGCACCCTCCAAGGGCTGGAGCAGCTAGCGGGACCACTGTGAACCCACGAGGCTCTTCCCCAGGGCAGCCCAAGTTGGAAGGACTGTCCAAGAATTAGGCAGAGCTTTTCACAGCCTGGCCAACTTGTTCTAGCATTTTCTGAGCTGTAGGGGCACCTGCAGGTGGCTGGTAGTGCTGGGAAGCTATTCCATGGGAGTGCGGCACCCCCCAAGGGCTGGAGTGGCTACTTGGCTGCTGTGAACCCAAGAGTCTCTTCCCCAGGGTAGCCCAACTTGGGAGGTCTTTCTGAGAATTCAGCAGATCTTTTCATGGCCTTGCCAAGCTTGTTCTAGTTTTTCTGGGCTCAGGCCTTTTCCCAGGTGCTGGCAGTGTTTGTTCCTGCTCCATGGGGGTAGACCCACCAAAGGGCAAGCAGGCCATGGCAGGGACAGCCCCTGTGGCATTAGGCTTTCAGCAATTGTTGAGGCCAATCCTCCTGGATGGCAGGCAGCCCCAGGTCCTGTGTGTGCATAAGGAGTTGTGAGTGGGGGGGATGAAATTGGAAACCCAGCTTTCTGATAGTTAGAGGACCAGTAAGCTTGCTGTGGCATGGGGAGTATTCTATGGGGGCCCAACCCTTCTTCTCTCCCCTGCTCAACACTGATGCAGACTTAGCTCTTCTCCCAGGTTCCATTTGATGTGGTTTTCCACTTCCCCACCTTTAGCGTATTGCTCTCTCCCCCTGTGATGCTCTGTTTTCTACTCTCCGAGGCAGTCTCTGACCGTCAAATTTGACAGACTGGTTTCTAGATCTCCAAAGCAGTCTACACTCCACCCTGTCCCCGCAGCCCTTTCACAGCGACTAACCTTCAGAGCCAAGGTCTTGGTGCCCAGCCCCCCCCCCCAGGCATCTCAAATTTTGGTGACTGTGCCTGTAGTTCAGATGATCTGTTCCGTTCTCACTCTGCTTTTCAGAACTCTGAGTTAGTGCTACACTCTTTTCTGCATCTGGAGACTCCTCTGGTTTGGTTGATCTTTCAGTCGAGTAGGTGACTTTCCAGGTTGTGGGAACACTTTCTCCTTCACAGTCCCCTTTCAGGAGTGCTGGTCCAGCTTGGAATCACCTTCTCTCACTCTCCTCTTACCTCTTGCTTCATCAATTAATGTCACGAGATTCTTGCCATTATTAGAGTTCAGGTTCTTCTGCCAGCGATTGGTTGCTGTTCTGTGTGAGTCATTTACCCTGTAGATTTTTGTGTGTGTGTGTTTGTGGGAGAGGGTGAGAATGTCCCCCTACACTTCTGCCATTTTGCCTCCCTCCCTATGTCCATTTTAGTTTTGATTTGCATTCTTTGATAATTAGTGAAGCTGAGCCTATTATTTTTCATGGGCCTATTATTATCTTTGGAGAAATGTCTCTCCAGTTCTTCTGCCAATTGTTCAATTGGTTGTTGTATTTTTGAAATTATTTCCTCATATTTCATAATTCTCTTTTTGCTTTTTTCATTGTTTCCTTAGCTGTAAAAAAAAAAAAAAAAAAAAAAAAGCTTGTAATTTTGACTTGGTCCTATTGTGTTTATTTATTTACTGCATTTATTTCATCATCTTGTGAGACTGATCTAGGAATGCAGTAATACAGTGGATGTCTGATGCAGGTTTAAGTCTTTAAGCCAGTTTGAGTTTAATCCTGTGCATGGTGTGAGTCTGTGTTCTAGGTTCATTTATTTACATGCAACTAAACAGTTTTCAAAGGACCAGTTGCTGAAAAGATCCTCATTTTCCCAATTTGTATTCTTGCCTCCTTTGTCAAAAATCAATTGACCAGAGGTGTTTTGATTTATTTCTGCATCATCTGTTCTCTTCCTTTCATCTGTACGTATGTTTTTGAACCAGCATCAAACTATCTTGATTCCTGTAGCTTAGTAATATTACTTGAAGTCTGGGAGAGGTATTCCTCCTGGTTTTTTTTTTTTTTTTTTTTTTTTTTTTTTTTTTACCTGAGCATTGCTTTGGCAGTTCTGTGTACTTTATGTTCCATGTAAATGTTGGGATTGTGATTTGCGTTCTGTGAAAAATGGCACAGGTCATTTGATAGGGTTTACATTGAATTTGTCAACTGCTTTTGGCGGTGTGGCCATTTTAATGATACTGAGTCTTGCGCTCTAGAAGCATGGAATATCTTTTCATTTCTTTGATTCCACTTTAATTTACTTAAGTTATGTTTTATTGTTCTCAGCCTATAAGTCTTTCACCTCCTTGGTCAGGTTAATTCGCAGGGATTTATTTTGGGGCATGAGATTCAAAAAGCTATTGTATTTTACATTCCTTCTGTAAAATTTCATGGTCTGCCTGTGGAAATGCAACCCGTTTCTGATTGTTAATGTTGTATCCTGCTTCTTTGCTGAATTCATTGAACACTTTGAACACCCAGTAGTTTTTGCATGGCATCTTTAAGTTTTCTATACATTGTATTTTATCATGACATCTGCATGGGCAGTAATTTTTTCTCTTTTCTTCCTCTTTTCTTTTCTTTTTTTTTTTAATCAGATGGTGATGGCTAGGATTTCCAATGCTTTTTCTTTTTTGGCATTTTCTAGGGGCACACCCATGGTTACCAGGCCTGCAGTTAAATCACATCTGCAGATGCTGACCTATACCACAGCCATAGCATTGCAGGATCTGAACCATGTCTGCAACCTACACCACAGCTCATGCCAATGCTGGATCCTTAGCACACTGAGTGAGGCCAGGGATCAAACCTGCATCCTCATGGATGCTAGTCTGATTCATTCAATTCTAAGCCAGGATGGGAACTCCCTTCCAATACTATGTTGAGTAAAAGTGGTGAGAGTGGGCACCCGTGTCGTATTCCAGAGTTTTGTGCGAAGGCTTTCAGCTTTTCTCTATTGAGTATCATATTGGTGGTGGATCTGTCATAAATCCTTTTATTATGCAATGTTCCCTCTCTACCCAATTTGGTAAGAGTATTTATCATGAGTGGATGTTGGACTTTGTCCATTGTTTTTTGTGCATCTACCGAGGTGATCATGTGGGTTTTGACGTATCTTTTGTTAATGTGGTGTATGACATTAATTGATTTGCATAGGTTGAACCCTGCTTGTGAACTTGGGATGCATCCCCCTTGGTCATGGTGTATGTGTTTTTTTTAAATATATTGCTGGATTTGGTTGGCCAAAATTTTGTAGGAACTTTGGGTACCTATATTCATCAAAGGTATTGGCCTATACTTTCCTTTATTGGTAGTATCTTTTTCTGGGTTTGCTATTAGGGTGATTGTGGCTTCATAGAATGTCTTTGGGAGTGTTCCTTCTTCCTCCATCTTTTGGAAAAATTTAAAAAGGGTGGGTATACATTCTCCTTTGGATGTTTGGTAGAATTTGCGTGTGAAGCCATGTGGTCCTGGACATTTGTTTCTGGGGAGTGTTTTTGTGACACATTCAACTTCACTTCTTGTGTTCAGTTTGTTCTGTTGATCCAGTTCTTCTTGATTTAGTTTTGGCAGGCTGTATAGCTCTAGAAAATTGTCCATTTCTTCTAGGTTGTCAAATATGTGGGTAAATAATTGTTCGTAGTCAGGTTTTTGTTGTTTTTGTTGTAGTTTTCTTTAGGATCTGTCATGACTTCCTGTTTTTCATTTCTTATGTTGAGGACTTGAGTTCTTGCTCCCCTCTACTTAGTGATTCTGGCCAGAAGCTTGTCAATTTTGTGTACCCTTCCAAAGACCCAGCTCCTGGTTTTTTATTGATTTATTCTATTTTTTTGAATCCTTATTTTACTGATTACCTATTTTGTTCTCTCGACCAATCCCTTTATTCCATTGAGTGCCTCTAAGGTTTTTATGACTTCCTTCCCTCTGCCGACTTTAGTTTTTTATTTTCACATCTTTTTCTAATTTTTTAGGTGTTGAGTTTAACCTGTTTACTTGAGATATTTTTTTTCCTTTTGAGGGAGGCCTGTATCACCATGAACTTCCTTCTACAGCATCCCATGGAATTTCAAAGGCTGTGTTTTCATTATAATTTCTCTTGAGGGATATTTAACCTTCCCTTTGGATTTTCCCATTGGCCCATCCATTAGTTTTTTAGTAGCATATTTTTTCACCTCTATATAGTCAGATTTTTCTCATTTCTTTTCCTCTGGTATATTTCTAGTTTCACACCATTTTTTAGAGAAGATACTTAAACTAATTTCTACATTCTTAAATTAATTTTGTGCCCCAATATGTGGTCAATCCTTGAGGATGTTTCACGTGCACTTAACAAGAATGCATAAACTTATTTATTAATGCATTGTCTTTAAAATGTCAATGAAGGCTAATTTTTCCATTGTGTTCTTTAGGATCTCTGTTGGCTTATTGAGTTTGGGTCTGGAGGTTCTCTTCATTGACATGAGTCGGGTGTTAAAGTCTACTTCATGTTTGTCCTTTTGCTGCCTCTTGACTGTATCATTACTTTTACAAAAGATTTTTTTAATCTCTCTATAGTCTTATTTAAGTGACTCTTTTCCAATTGTGTTTTCCTTCATCCTATTTCGTTTTACTTCCTGTTTCTATTGAGAAGAGTGCTTTCAGTATTGCTTTTAGAATGGGTTTTGTAATGGGTTTTGTAATGCTGTCCTCTTTTGTTTTATTTTCTGGAGACATTCTGTATTTCTCCTTCTACTTTTTCAGCGGCAGCAGCAGGATGTGTCTATCCTCAGGAACCTGAGGGTGGTCAATGGCAGTGCCCTCCCACGTGCCATGCTCTGAGGAAGCGGGGACCTCAGTTCATGGACCCCAAATGGTGGCATGCCATGGTCACTTCTGGGTCTGAGGTGACTGCTCCGCTTTCCACCTGCTGCCTGTGGACCATGCAAAAGACACCACATTACACTTAGGACCCCATTGCTGTTAGCCTACACAAGTGTGGCTTGGCCACCTTAGACTGGACAAGAGATGTCCCATCACCCTTAGCGCTTGTGAGGGGTACCTGGGCACCCATAAGCTGTGCCAGGTGTGCCATGTCCTCTGAGAATCTGGGTGTGCACAGGGAAAGATATTCCTCTGGTGGTCCTCCACTCACCTAATCAACAATGTGCTTACTTCTCCTGTGGGCTCAGACCTCCTCCCAGTTTCCCTAAGATGTGGCACTCCACTCACCTGCCCATAGCACACCAATCTCTAGCCCCTCAGGCTGCCTCCAAAATACCAACCTTCATCTTCTTCATAGACCTAACTGGAGATTCCCTGGCAAGTCCCCACCTGAGCATCTCAGGCAGCAGTGTCTAAGGGTGGTGAGACTGAGGATTGTGTGGCCCTCCTCGGTCCAGATATTGTACTTTTCTATGAGTCCTTGAGAAGCTTGGCTGATCTCCCTGTTGGTTAGGTGGCTTCGCAGGGTGTGGGTTCCTTTGCTCTTTCACAACTCCTTCTCAGGGCAGTGCCAGTCCCATCCTGATTCTTCTCTTTCTCTCTCTCTTTTTTTCTTTTGGTTCTACCTAGTTATGTTGGAGGGTTTCCTGAGGTTTTGAAAGCTTAAGGCCTTCTACCAGAATTCAGTAGATGTCCTGTGCAAATCATTCCATGAGTCAATTTTTTGTTTTGTTTTTGATATGGTTGTGTGTGAAGGTGAGCACCAAGTCTTCCTCTTCTGCCCTGTTGCTCCCTCCCCCAGGCACATGCTCTTGGTGATCACTTATCTCTTCTCCATCTATAGAAAACCTTCTCTTAGAATTAGTTTTTTTTTTTCTTTGAAGTCTTCACCCGTGGCCTGTGGAAGTTCCCAGGCTCTGGGTTGAATTGGAGCTGCAGCTATTGGCCGAAACCACAGCCATTGCAATGCCGGATCCAAGCTGCTTCTGTGACTTACAACAGAGACATGCTTAACATCACTGTGTCCTTACCCTACTGAGGCAGGCTGGGATTGAATGCACATCCTCACAGAGACAATGTTGTGCCTTAATCTGCTGAGCCACAATAGGAACTCTGACCTTGAAATTACTTTTAAATGTAATCAAAATATATGACGTTTAGTCTTAGCTTCTCATTTTTTTTTTTTTGGTAGTTAATCATGCTTTTTTTTATTTGGTAGATAAGAAATGGGGCGTCTGTATCCGAAATGGGAGTCAACATTCCCAGAGAATTTTAAGTTCTATGAAATCCAAATATCAATCATAAAACATGGAAAAATATGTCTACATTCAATAAAATAACTATGTAAATTCCCAAAGTGGTCAGCAAGATTAAATCGAGTGCTCAGTTTTTTGGCCAGAGTCATGGTCTGAGAAGTGTGCAGAGAGAACTACGACTTTCCACTTCAGCTGGGCTCTGGGCAGAACTTCAGGACCATCATCTCAATGTTCCCAGGTTGCTTATGCATTACCGAAGTGTGATTGTGTGGTTGTTCATAAAAAACTTTCCTGAAGAATACTCTGTCAAATTAATTCAAAACCCCCTTTAACTAGATATAGAATTCTATTCTACTCATTCATCCACATTTACCTTTTGGATTTTCTATGAATATTGAATTGTAGAGTATCTTGCTTATAGCTGTTTGGATTGGATGCTAAAGTGTACTGTATTAATTTAGAGGAAGAATTTGGACTGCCATGACAGCATTCGAAGGGCCTGTTGAGAAAGAGCTGATTGAGTATCCTCTCTGGAAGAAGGAGTGGTTCTTGGCTCCAAACCTCATAAAAATGTTCCATTTAGCATTCTGTTCTCAACTGTTCTCCACACTAGTGAGGCCGCTTCTGCCCTGTATTTTTTTGCTATTTATTGAAAAAATGATGGCAGATTTTCTGTGTCATTTACCATTGGCTTCATTACTGTTGCAGTTCTATTGGATCAAGTTACCCTTATGTTTTTCCATAAAGACTAGAACAGAAATATGACTGCATTACTTTTTGGGCACATTCCACTTTGGGGCCCTATAGTGAGGTAATCACTCATAGATATTTGCCATCAATTCACTCTCATACACACAGTAATTGAATAAATATAATAGGCTGAGAAATTTAAGGGGGCAATCATTAATGTTTCCTTAGTGAAATGCTTCCCTTTTTAGGTTTAATTTTCATAATTTGAATTTTTATGGTCTTTTTAGCACCACACCCATGGCATATGGTGTTAGTCAAGCTCAGGATCGAATCAGAGCTATACCTGCTGATCTACACCACAGCTGCTACAATGTGAGAGTTGAGTTACATCTGCCACCTACAACACAGGTCATGGCAAAGCCAGATCCTTAACCCACTGATTGAATCTAGGGCTCATACCTGGGACCTATGGAATAGAGTCTGTTTCTTTTCTGCCGAGCCACAATGGGAGCTCCTAATTTCCATAATTGGAAGATATTACTATAAGTTATCAATTATAAGACAAAGATAGTTTTGAAAAATACAAATGAAGAAGTCAAGTTCTCTTTGTTTTATTGAATTGCAGTATTCACTTTGTTTTCTAATTCAACCCATTACAAACATCATTTAAAATAGTAATTAGAAATAAATCTATGCTACTGAGTGAGGACGCAATGAGATTGAGAGAAGAGAAACACTTCGGAAAACAATCTCATAACTTTTCCCATAATTTGCAGTTATATATATTATTTCTTCCAGTTTTACTGAGATATAGTTGGCAAATAACTTTGTATAAGTTTAAGGTACACAACATAATGACGTGGCCTATGGGTTTTAGTTAACCTCAATCATCACATATCCATATAGATTGTTAAAAATAGAGATAGAAATAAAATATGTTCCCTGTGATGAGAACTCTCAGAACACACTCTGATAACTTTCATCCACATATATAACTATTGCAATGTTATATATAGTATTATGTACTTATCATCTAACTAAACGATTATACTTTCCGAAGGCCTTCAGCTAAGTGCCCATCCCCACCTCTCTTAACCACAAATTTATCCTCTTCTTTCTATGGTATATTTGTCTGTTTTTTGAAATATAATTGACCTACAGCACTGTTTCAGTTCCTCATATTCAACTTTATGTATTTCTATATATTACAAAATGATAACTATGGGAACACTTGTTACTGTCACTACACAAAAGGTTTGCAGTAATTGACTATATTCCCCACAGTGAACATTTCACACCTATGACTCATGTATTTCACAGCTGGAAGGCTTCATCTCTTAAAATCTCCCTCACCTATTTCTTTGCTCACTTTAACTGTGTCCCGTCTCACAACCCCCTTTTTGTTCTCTGTATTCATAACACCATTTCTGCTTTGTTATGTTTGCTCATTTGTTTTGTTTTTTAGATTCCACATAGAAGTGATTTCTTAATCAATATTTTTCTTTCTCTGTATGATTTATTTCACCAGGCATGATACCTTCTAATCTGTCCTTGTGGCAAATGATAAGATTACATTTATTTTGACGCCTGAGTAATGTTCAATTTCATGTACGAGTCACAGTTTCTTGATCCATATCTCCATGGATGAACTCATAGTTTGGTCTGTGTCTTCTCTGTTGTAAATAGTGTTATTGGGGTCCATATATATATCCTCTAATTAATGTTCTTGTGATCTTTGCATAAATAACTCAAATTGAGTTGATGCTGAGCAATTAGTGCTGCTGTTATTTAGTTTTCTAAGGAACCACCAAACTTTTTTCCAGAGTAGCTGTATATTCCTACCAATGGGGTAGCAGGTTCCTTTGTCTCCATATCTCACCAACCTTTATTCTCTTTTGAGGACAGCAATTCTGAAAGATGTTAGGTTTTATCTCATTTTGATATGCATTTCTTATATGATTGGCAGCATTGAACATTGTTTCTTGTACTCTTGGTCTCCTGTGTGACATATTTGAAAATGGTTCAGGATTTCTACCCACTTTTTAATCAGAACACAAGTTGTATGTGTTCCTTGTATGTTATGGATAGTAAAACTTTCATCAGATGTATTTTTTTCAAGTATGTCCTTCATTCACTAGGTAATCTTTCCATTTGGTTGATAGACTCCTTCACTCTGCAAAAGCCTTCAGTTTTGTTTTGTATTTTGCATGCTGTGAGGGTTTTCATTTTTGGCCTTCAAAGTCCATTTAACTGACACTTCTATTCCTTATTATTTACAGGTATTATTTTGATTTGTACTTATTTATTCAATTCTATTTTTGTCTTTTTAGGGCCAACCTGGAGCATATGGTGGTTCCCAGACTATGAGGCACCCTGGAGATGTAATCACTGTCCTATACCACAGCCAAAACAATGCCAGATCCAAGAGGTGTCTGAGACCTACACCACAGCTCTCAGGAATGGCAGATCCTTCACCCACTGTGGGAGGCCAGGGACCAAACCTGTGTCCTCATGGATACTAGTCAGGTTCATTTCCAGTGAGCCACAATGAAAACTCCTTATATTTGCATTTAAACAACCAGTAGTTGATGCAGTTGCCTGCTCTGAATATGGCTAAAGCCTCATGTGTTTACTCTTTTCCTGAAAGATCTTTTTCTAGTCTCGTTTTTGGTCACTTTCTACTGTTTTGGGGTTTCTTGTATTGGTTTGGGGAGACATTTGACTGTTTAATACAGATATTTTCTTCAATCTGTTATTTGATCTTTGACCTTATCTATGGTTTTATTTTTGGGAGAGTAGTATTTATTTTCTCCAAAGCCTCGTTAAAAATTTGTGTTAAATAATTTATTGAATTGTGAGATATGAAACAGCTAAACTTTCAATTATTGATCCCTGTTGTTTTAAAATTCTATGAAGGTACTTTATTTTGTTCACAAGACCTTTCTACTCAGAGTTCCAATATCTTAAATTACTGATACTAATACACGTAAAAACTGTTTATTTTGCCTCTTCACTCTGGATTTTATCGGTAATCTGATGGTTTCACCCACCCACAGGTAAATGGGAAAAGGAGCTGTTGCTTTATTTTATCAAGTTAAATCTATACACAAAGTTGAGGAAAAAATAACATGCTTTTAAAGAGTAAATTTTTATATCTATTAATCAAATGTAAGCTCGCACTTACTGGAATTAATGTATTTCAAATTTGTATATGCAATTCATTTAAGTTTTTACAGTATTTGGGGGGTTTTATTTATATTTATATTTTTTAAATATTTGGTAAATATTATATCCAAAACATTTTAACTTTTTTTCATATGCAGGGAAACTAATTGTTGAAAATTTTTGCAGGTCTTATGTCTATCTTTTGGTTATTGATACTTAACATGTTAAAGTTAAATGTAGATTAACTGTATCATACACAGAGATTAGATATTAAAATTTACATAGACTCGTGCATTTTGACCTCATCGGAAGGAGGTTTTTTGTTTCATGTGAGATAATTTGAAAAAGTATTCTCAAACCTGTTAGCTTTTATTCACTAATTAAGATTTTTAAACAGATTTTTAATTTTATGTATAAATATTGAGAAAGCTAGATGTCAAAGTAAAATTATTGAATTAAGTATATAGCTTGAAGTGCATACATTTCAACCAATTTTTTCAAAATTTCTACGTTTTCATGTTTGAGGTATCATTTTTACTGCCCTGTATTGAATATTCACTGTGATTATTACATTTTAGGACTCATTTCTATTGTTGTTACTTTTGGATATCTCTGTTTTTATCCTTCCTTCTCTTTTGTCTTAAATGAGTTGCATGTATCAAATGTGTTTATTATTTTTGAAAGTAAAAAAATCAAAACTTTACTGGTTAAGATGTAAACTGCTATCTTTATAGGTATGGCTGCTCTTAGAATTTTATACCATGTCTAATTATGCATAATATCTTATTCCTCTTCCCAAATCATAAAAAAACTCTTACAATCTTTCCTTATCATCTGCCTTTACCTAATGACCTTTACCTAATGACCTTTAGCAAATGGAGACAATACTCTGCTGTTTTCTGTGGCCAGAAAGGTTTCATTGTGAAATAAGGTTGTGTTTTGTTAAAAGCTGTTTCTCTGTCTATTGAGAGGATCATGCGGCTTTTATCCTGAACTCTATTACTACAGGAGATTACATTCATTCTTCTATATTGGACTTACTTTGGGGTTTTTTGTATTTTTTATATTGTATTTTTATTTGTTTTCTAGGGTTTGCAGTATTTTTTGATGGCATGCTTAAGGAATACTGATCTGTATTTCCTTATAGTTTGTTTCTGCGTCAATCATACCATAGCATCATAAATGGATTTAATTCATGGCTTCCAGTATTTGGCTATAAAATGTAAAATGTATACCAATTGAAAATAAATTTATGAATGCTTGGCTTTTTTTTTTTTTAAACTCGTGTGTTAGAATTAAGAGTGCTGAATTGTGTTTCAGAAAACTCAGATCCCAGTTGAGGACACCACCATCTTTAATATTGACTTAAAGTCTCCAATTAATATATTCTTACAGCTTAATCTTCTCTCCAAAAACTCTGCAAGGTTTTAGAAATGTACATAAAATTGTAGAGGTATATAAAATTATATATACATAAATTATATATATATATATATTTCTAAAATATCATATATATACACACACATATATATACATATGTTTGTAATCTATGTATGTGTTTTATATATATGTATATATGTGTGTGTGTGTGTATATATGCACATATATGCATGTGAAGCCTATGGAATTTTCCAGGATAAGTATCAAATCAGAGCTACAACTGCCAGCCTCCACCACATCTACAGCAATTCCATTCCAACTTGTGTCTGCAGCCTGCACAATAGCTCACAGCAAGATCAGATCCTTAACCAAATGAGCATGGCCTGGTTCAAATTTGCATCCCCATGGACACTAGTCAGGTTTCTTACTGCTGAGTCACAACAGGAATGCCTAGAAATTGAAATTTTCAAAGTCACATTTTAAAGTAGTATGACTATTTCATTTCTGGGAAAATGTCTTCTTGAGAGTTTTTTTCTTAATGTAAAAGAAAGAGGAAATTCCTCAGAAATAGTTTATAATGACATGTTATAAAAATTATAAATGGTTTGAAATATGGTGTTAACAGAAATTATCCATTAGGATCAATGTTAAACATCCTGGCTCTTCAAAGTTCTCAGATATCTTTTTCTTGCACCTTATCTTCATTTCCCCCCCTTGGAAATTAAGAAAAAACAATCTAATGTATGTGTTTATCTTTATACCCTCTAGACACAAATGCAGACTCAGAGCCTTCTTCATTTTTCCAAAGATGTAGATGTCTCTAAAATTTTCTTCAATAAAAGGTTTTTGATTATATAATGGAAAATATAGAGCAGGTGAAAGAGATCATTTTATGGTGGAGGCAAAAATGACATGGAGATAACATAGCATAATATGTATTTAAGGACAAAATTGTTCTAATTATACAGCTATATGTCCTCTCATTTAATTTAGCATATATTTAATTCCACATAAAACATAGGTGACAGGACAGACTCAATGCACGTAGAAATGTTGGGTTATCTGGTAAGAGAGTGTTAGACGAATGTAGAAAGATACCAGAAGGCTCAATGATATGGAAATATTTTCCTTTTACAGATAGATGGTGTTTACACTTACTATTATTTTTACTTTATACTCATGACATATATTCTTTTATTAGTAACTGAAATTGTATTTATGTCAGGAAATGAGCTCAACTGATTTGAGTTGGAAATCAGTTGAGATGTTTTTGTCTTCCAATTTATATTAGTTTGTCATTTTTCTGTTACTCAGTGTATAGAAAATTAGAAGTCATGTTTTCTGATATAATATTTTTAAAATTTTCACAAGTGTTTATAGCATTTCTTTATATAATGATTTTTGTTTTTTTCCATTATAGCTGGCTTGCGGCAATCTGTCAGTTTTCTACTGTACAGCATGGTGACCCAGTTACACATCTAGGTATACATTCCTTTTTCTCACATTATCCTGCTCTGACATAAGAGACTAGACCTAGTTCCCTGTGCTACACAGCAGCTGCCAAGGGGAAGCAGGGAAGTGGGGTGGGTTTTCTAGCCATTTTTAATTCGTTTTGTTTTTACTATGAATTTTTTAGGTCTTATTTTTTTCTATGCCTTGCTCTTTCTTTGTATTTCTAGTAAGTGGTGTGTGACTGATAAAACTGGTGATTTTAGCCTGTTACCAGTAACTTAATTACCCAAAAGTGTGCACTTCATCTTTTCTTTGTTTTGATGTTTACGCACACACACACGCACACACATGCATGCCTGACATACAGTCTTTAGTCTGAGAATTCATGGTTTAAATACTTTAAAATTGTTTCGTCATTTAAAAAACACTGTATTTTCGAGAAATGACTGGACGTTTCATCTCCTAAATCTCTAGAATTGTAGACTTCCTCATTTTTCATTCTTGAGGGTTCTAAAATCTCTAATGTTTAGCCATGCACTAGTTTCGCCAACTTTATGGGACATACTTCCAGTTTTCTGATTATTTTCAATGTATTCAAAATCATTAATTATGTATTTTTTCTAGCGTTTCTCTTTTTTCGTTTAAGGATTTGTTCATTAGTACTGAGGAAATTACCTTTTCATTTTGTAAACCCTTTTATCTTTTAGAAGCACTAACTTTATTTTGTGTTTTGCCTCAAATAAAATGTTTGGAGAAAATTTCTTTCACTAGTGGTATCTTCTTTTTGTAAGTAATAGGGTATGTCCATAGAAATTTGGAACTTCTCTGAGGTCACCTTGAAGGTAAATTCCTCCAGAGAGTGTTTGTATTTGCTTTTATCACTTACTGGATTTCTTTATGTCTTATTGAGTTTTGAAGAACCACATTTAAGCATAGATATTACAATGAAGTAAAGTTCATCAGTAGAAGAACAATAAATCAAAATCATTTTTAATCTTTGAAATACTAAACTCATATCGGTTCACCTCATGGGAAAATATTTACAAACCTTTATAAGAAAACAATTAATCATTGAAATCGCATAAAAACACAAATTATTTTTAGAAAAGTAATTGAAATATATATTTAAAGAATAACAGAGACAAGGAAAAAGCTGGATGGTTATAAGCAAACTAAAAATAGTAAGTACTGCAAGGACAATGAACTAGTCACAATAGCCAAGACATGGAAACAACACAAATGTCCATCAATGGATGACTGGATTAGGAAGCAGTGGTATAGATACACGATGGAATACTACCCATCCATAAAAAGGGGACAAAATAATGCCATTTGCAGCACCACAGATGGAACTAGAGTCTACCATACAGAGTGAAATGTCAGAAAGAGAAAGACAAATACCGTATGATACCACTGATATCTACAATCTAATATACAGCACAAGTGAAACTTTCTACTGACAGGAAAATCACAGACTTGGAGAATAGCCTTGTGGTTGCCATGGGTGGTGAGTGGGATGGATTGGGAGCTTGGGGTTAATAGATGCAAACTATTGTTTTTGGAATGGATCAGCAATGAGATCCTGCTATGAGGCACTGAGAACTCAGTCTAGTCACTTATGATGGAGCATGATAACAGGAGAAAAAAAGAATGTATACATGTATGTGTAACTTGGTCACCATGTTGTACAGTAGGGAAAAATTGTACTGGGGAAATAAGCAACATTAGAACAAAAAAGAAAAGAAAAGAATAAAATGATAAAAATCGTAAATAAATTTGAGGAGGCTGTTAGTTTGTTCAAGGGTGATCATTATTTTTTGTACCTTTCAAATGAGTTTATGTATTATTTTTTAGAATTAAAGAAGCAGGACAAAATAAATGAAAATATGATTAAATCCAAAATTACATGATAGGCAAATAATTTGGTGTTTATTGACTAAATTAAAATATAATTTTCAAAGTAGAGATGCATGAAATAAAGATCTTTCAAATGTTTTTACATCTCTGTTATCAAGAAATATTAACCCTGGATATTACTTCATTCCAACAGGTGTGTACAGACCATTAAAAATTACTATAAATTGTTCACAAAACTTAAACAGGAGAAGAAAGAGCGTTGAAGTTAGCATCAGAAGAGGAAAGATGATGCTGAAAAGGGAGATTGCAATGTCAAGCCATGGTGTTTTATGCATTGCCAGGCTTTCAGTTGCATCAGCAATCCATGGCCTTACTGGTTCTAGTCCACAATTAATTTCTTAGTTGTATATAACACTTACTGTAAGAGAGTATCCTTTGGGGAGAGGTAAATTTGGTTATTTTAAACTAGTGCTGGAAGTGATAGACTGGGTATAAAAATACAATAGTAGAAATTCAGAAATTGAAATATTTATTCCTACCATGAGTGCACTAAAATTTTATGTGGTTGATTTTTGTGATTTTTTTTTGGGGGGGGAGTTCAGATAAAAAATAGATGAAGCTGGAATTTAGAGAAAATTAACACTAAACATTGGAAATACTTTATTTGATCAATTCTTAAAGGAGAAATAAAATTTGATATACTATTTTAACTATCCAGCAGAAAAAAAGTAATATTCCATCTCAAATATTTTTAGTATGGTATGATTTTTCGATTAAGAGTTCTTCCGGTAATAAAGTAGAAAGTATGAAAGATTGAAACATTCAAAATAGCCTAAGACTAAAATTTTATTGTGTACCATTTTTTCTCTATTGAATATAATGGCCGTTACATGTATCTACATGTGGATGGACTGGAATAGAACTATACACATATAAATTGACCAGTGTCAAATTCTGGTTAGTTAAAGTGTGCTATATTTACATCAGATTACATGAGAGCGCTCAATTAGGGGACATGTGTAAAGTACACACAGGCCACCTTTTCAATGCCTTTCCAATTTCCTAGAATTCTGCCATTTCAAAATAGAAAGACTAAGAAAAAATTAACAGATATGTGCACATGTTCTTTTAAGTTTTACTACTTAAAAAGAAAAAAAATTAAACAAGTGAAGGGTAGAATAATGATAGACAGTAATTAGCTCTACAGATAAAACACATCAGACTTTCATTTAGCATTAAGAAAGAAGTGCTCAATATAGAATTTTAAGGAAGGGTCATTGCTTATTTTCAAAGTTAATTGAAACATATTGAGTAACACTTCATTCAATGATATAAAGAGAGAAGTTGTAGTAAATTGTCACAATCCTGTTTGACATCATGTGGTATCTGAAATGATTTGTAAATAAAAGGAAAAACAGTTACAATATCATTCTTTATAATTCCTTTTTTTTTTTTGAACACAGAAATGTTAGTTAGGAAAAGTCACAGATGTGAAATGTATATTTAAGATAAACTATTACCATTTTAGGGCCAAAGAGGGACTTTCTCAAAGAAATAGATCATAAGAGGCCATAAATTAAATTAAAACCAATTAGGTACCCGTTTTCACATATCCTCTATCATTTAAGTTTATTAAACATTTAGTGATAAACTTAGGGTTCTAAGCAAACCCAACACTAGGGAACCATGAGAAAAGGGTGAGATAAGTAGTTATGTTTTGGAGTAGACTAATCTCATATGGGTACTCCTGTGAGAAAGCATTTTCAGGAAACTATAGCATATGTAAAGTAAGGATATCAAGGTAAATTTGTATTTGGGAATTTAATAGGTAGAGCTTAATCTGCAACTTTCCCTTTTAATTATACTTAGTCATTGTGCTTAGGAGTGTAGAAGCTTTATAGCAATAGAAGGAGAGCAATTGTACTAAAGGATCTCATTGCTCATCCATTACAAATGCAAGAATTTGCATTTATTAACCCCAAGCTCCACATCCATCCACTCCCATCACAACCCCTGACAACCAAAATCTATTCTCCAAGTCCATGATTTTCTTATCTGTGGAAAGTTTCATTTGTTCCATATATTAGATGCCATATTTAAGTGATATTATATGGTATTTGTCTTTCTCTTTCTGACTTACTTCACTCAGAATGAGAGTCTCTATTTCCATCCATGTTGCCACAAATAGCATTATCACATTCTTTTTATGGCTGAGTAGTATTCCATAGTGTGTATGTACCACCTCTGCCTAATCCAATCATCTGTTGATGGATATTTGTATCATTTCTGGGAATAGATCTGCAATGAACATGTGGGTGCATGTGTTTTTTTAAGGAAAGTTCTGTCCAGATATCTGCACAAGAGTAAGATTGCTGGCTCATGTGCTGCTTCTACATATAGTTGTCTAAAGTACCTCCATACTGTTCTCCATAGTGGTTGTACCAGTATACATTCCCATGAAGAGTGCAGGAGGGTTCACTTTTCCCCACAACACCTCCAGCACTTGTTCTTTGTGGACTTATAAGTGATGGCCATTCTGTCTGGTGTGAGGTGGTATCTCACGGTTCTTTTCATTTGCATTTCTCAAATAATCAGGGATGCTGACCATTTTTTAATGAGCTTGTTGTCCACTGTATGTCTTCCCTGGAGAAATGTGTCTTCAGGACTTTGCCCATTTTGGTGTTGGGTTGTTAGCTTTTTTGCTGTTGAGCTGTATAAGTTGCTTATATATTCTAGAGACTAAGCCCTTATCCATTGCATCATTTGCAACTGTTTTCTTCCATTCTATAAGCTGTCTTTTTGGTCTCTATTAAGTTTCCTTTGCTGTGCAAAAGCTTGTCAGTATGATTTGATACCACTGGTTTATCTTTGCTTTTATTTCTGTGGATTTGGGAGACTGACCTGAGAAAATATTCATAAGGTTGATGTCAGAGAATGTTTTGCCGATGTTCTCGTCTAGGAGTTGGATGGTGTGCTGACTTATATTTAAGTCTTTCAGCATTTTGAGTTTATTTTGGTGCATTGTGTGAGGGTGTGTTCTAGTTTCATCGACTTGCATGTAGCTCTCCATGTTTCCCAGCTATGCTTGCTGAATAGACTTTCTTTTTCCCATTTTATGGTCTTGCCTCCTTTGTAAATGATTAATTTACACATGCGTGTCTGAGTTTATTTCGGTGTTCTCTATTCTGGTCCTTTGGTCTGCCTGTCTGTTTTGGTACCAGTACCACACTGTCTGGATGTTTGTGGCTTTGTAATAGTGCCTGAGGCCTGGGAGACAGATGTCTCCTGCTTGGTTTTTGTTCCTCAGCATTGCTTTGGCAATTCTGGGTCTTTGGTGGTTCCATATGAATTTTTGGATTGCTTGTTCTAGTTCTGTGAAAGATGTCATGAGTAATTTGATAGAAATTTCATTGAATCTTTAGATTGCTTTTGGGTAGTATTCCCATCTTTACAATATCAATATTTCCAACACAGGCGCATGGAGTATATTTCTATTTCTTTGCATCTTCTTTAATTTCCGTGATTAATATTTCTAATATTTTTAATATTTCTTAGCATATAAGTCTTTTACCTCCTTGGTCCCATGTATTCCCAGGTATTTGATTTTTTGTCCTGCCATTTTAGAAGGTATTGCTTTTTGTGTATTCCTTTTCTAAAATTCCATTTTCAGTAGAGAGAAACATGACTTATATCTGAATGGTCACCTGATATCCTGGTACTTTGCTGAATTTGTTGATCAGTTCATGCAGTTTATGTGTTGAGTCCTTAGGGTTTACTATATATAGTATCATGGCATCTGCATAAGTGGCAGTTTTACCGCTTCTCTTCCTATTTGGATGCCTTTTATTTCTTTTGTTTATCTGGTTGCTGTGGCTAGGACTTCCAGCACTATGTTGAATAACAGTGGTGAGAATGGGCATCCCTGTCTTCTTCCAGATTTTAGTGGAAAGTCTTTTAGCTTTCCTCTACTGAGTATTACCTCACTGTGTGTTTAATTATGTTAAGGTATGTTCCCTCTATACACACTTTGGTAAGGTATGTTCCCTCTATACCCATTTTGATCACAAATGGACGTTGGACTTTGTCAAATGCTTTCTCTCCATCTATTGAGATGATCGTGTGGACATTCTCTGATTCCACCATCACCCTAAATACCAAAACCAGAAAAAGATTCCACTGAAAAAGAAAACTATAGGCCAATATCTTTGATGAACATAGAGGCATAAATTGTCCATACAATTTTGGCCATCCTAATCCAACAACATATACACAGAGAAAGTAAAATACATGATGTTCATTTTGCCTGAGATGTTTCTTCTCTAAACAATTAGAGCTTTGATCAAAATGTGTTGGAGACCACTGAACAGCTGAACTGTGCAGAAGGCAGATATCTGTGGGATGCAGAGGTTTAAAGTAGAGGGTCTCCTTCAACGACAGGATATTCATGTTATTCTGTAAACAACTGCACTAAGAAGAAAATCGTATCTTTGCCTATGGCCACTCCTGACCAATAATCTTGTAATCTACCTTTATCCCGCTAAAACTAATCTCTTTGCCTTCCTTAATAAAAGTCCTATGGGCTAAATCCTAGGCCCCACTGGTTCTGTGGAACAGAGTGTCACCTCATCTCCCACTTTCTAAATGTAAAGTAGTATTGTGTGTTTTGAAGAGGCAACCCTCTTCCAGGTTTCCCCATTGCCATGCAGTGCTGGCCACAGCAGAACATTTTAAGAATCCTGTGAAAATTTTCTGGGTTATATTTATCTAGGTTATTGAAATTTTAGGTTCACAATATTCCACTGTTTTGTCGATCCCAGGGAGTTATTCTAGTTTATCATGGTGATTCTTTAATGTCCTATTGAATTTCCTTGGCTAGAATTGTTGACAATTTTTGAATCTATGTTTACTAGCATATTGGCCTGTAGGTTTTAGTTCTTCTTCTATTCTTTTTCGGTTTTGGTATGAAAGCAATGCTGCTTTTACAACATGAGATGGAGAGTGTTTCCTCATTTTTAGTTATGTGGAAGTGTTGGAGAAGGACTGCTAGTGATTCTCCATTAAATACTTTGTTGGATTCATCAAAGTGCTTCTCTTTCTTCAGAGAGTGTTGGATACGGATTCCATGTCCTAAATAATTTTTGGTTATGTTCAAATATGGTTATTTCTTCCTAATTCTGTTCTGGTACATTGTGTGTTGAGGGAGGAGGATGAAGATGGTACAAGAGTCAGATGTTGCACTCACATTCTCCCACAACCACTAAATATAAACACATCTACATGTAGAACCATTCACACAGATCATCTAGTGAACCCTGACAGAAGACATTAAACCTCCACAAAGGCAAGAACCCCTTGAAAATTGGGGTAGAACAAATTTAGAAAAAAAAAATAGAGAAAGGGAATGAGGACAGAAAAAGGATTCCTGAGAGGGAGTTGAGAATCAGAAAAGGAACCCACACCTGCAAGTCACCTAACCAACTGGGAAATCAACCAAAATATAGGGACCTCATGGTGCCAGAGCAAAGCACCACAGCTGTACTGAGGAGGGCAAACATAGTGAGATCCACACAGATCATCTGCACCACCACCCCAAACACCACAGCTTGAGATGGTCAGGTGGGGTGTGTGTGTTCTGAGACTCAGCTTCTGAAGGTCAGTTCCAGAGAGAGGACAAGGTTGGTTGTGTGGAGACACCTGGAGGTGTCAGAGAGCAGTGCACCATGGGCAGGTGAGTCAAACACCACAGCTGAAGGAGCCTGGGAGGAAGTCTGGACCCTAAGAAGAATCAAGGCCCCTCTGTTTGGGATGGCAAAAGGAGGAGGGGTGAATCACCATAAAAAATGCTTTCCTAGCACACATATGGAATCCCAGAGGGTTGGGTAACTCTGGGGCAGGCTATGGTTGGCAAGAGAACACTTACACGGGTTAGGGGACACAAGATGTTTCTTGAGTTGGCGAAAGGGTGGTGTGGGAGCTAAGCACAATGTGGTGGCTCTTATATGAGCTATAGGTGATAGTGACAAACAACAGTCATCATTTCAGAAGCCATAGAGGCATGGCTGGTTGCTTCTTAGCATCACTGAGCAGGCTCCACCTGTGGCTACAGTCACCTCAGAGGTTGGCAAAAAGGGCGAACTGCAACCGGGCACCACACTTCGTTGCTCTCACTCCCCTGGGAACAAGCATGCCCTGCTGCTGCCACTGCTAAATGCTCCAGTCAGTGCTCACACATGCTCAATCAGTGTCACTGCCCAGGTTCTTGCAACTAGGAGCAGCCTGTGTGGCACCTCTTACCTGGGCTAAGCCATATGGGTTGCTGCTTGCATGAACTAAAGCTGCCATGGTCAACCACCACGATTACCTCTGATCACATGTAGGTGTGACCTGACTCCACTTGGGCCTCATGAACAGCCACCACGTGCAGCCACAATCACCACAGAGGGTGCCTCATAGAGGGTACTGTGATTAGAAAACAACCGTTTTTGCCATCACTCTAATGGGAACTCACACACCCTGACACTGTAAATGCCAAATGCTCTGGGCACCGCCTAAATCTGCCTGAGACTCAAAACCACTTCCCAGGGCCCTGCAACTGGAAGTTGTTGATGCCATCCTGCTGCAGGTGCTTGCTATTGTCAAGAGCCTAGCAACCAGGCGCTGACCACTATCCCTCCTCATTGCCTCCTTCGCCCTGGAAACATCCTCTGCACACTGGGGATAACAGCCGGCTCACACTGAAGAGTCACCAAATGTCTAAACACTCTTGTGCAAAATAGATAGCAACACCTAACAAATTATCAAGGGAAGCTCTTGCATAGGCAGAGCCCTCCTAGACAAGAGTTTGATTTCCCTAAACTCACAGAAAAAGGAAAATGTAAGCAAAGTGAAGACACTCAGGAACAGTTCCCAGTTAAAAGAACAGGATAATTCACTTGGAGAAAAAAACCGAAGTCTGCAGTCTAAGAGTCACTGAGTTCAAAAGGGAGGTAGTGAAAATATTGAGGGAATTAATGTTGAATATGAAGGAACTGAGAGTGGATCTATAGGGTAAGACAGAAAAAGGAAAATGTAAGCAAAGTGAAGACGCTCAGGAACAGTTCCCAGTTAAAAGAACAGGATAATTCACTTGGAGAAAAAAACCGAAGTCTGCAGTCTAAGAGTCACTGAGTTCAAAAGGGAGGTAGTGAAAATATTGAGGGAATTAATGGTGAATAGGAAGGAACTGAGAGTGGATCTATAGGGTAACGCAGATTATTTTAGAAACCAACTAGAAAATATATGGAGAATAAAAGAATCATTAGAAAATTCAACGTCAGAGTTGCAAAGTCAGTGAAAAACAAAAAGAGCCAAATGAATAATGCCGAGAAACAAAATAGGGTCTTGGACAATAGAACAATAGAAGTCACTAAGTCAGGAGACCAAGCATAAAGCCATAAAGCATAAAATAAAAGCAATAGATCTGTGGCATAATACAAAGCAGACCAATCTATGTCTACCACAGATTCCAGAAGAGGAAGACCAAGAGAAGTGGACTTGAAATATATTTGAAGAAATAATGGCTAAAATCTTTCCAAATTAAAAGCAAACACATACCAAGATGCAGGAAGCACAGAGGATCCCAAACATGTTAAAACCAGACAAGTCCGCACTAAGACAAACTATGTTAAAAATGGGAAAAATGTAAAAATAGAGAAAGGATATAAAGGCAGCAAGAGAAAATGACAATAAGGAAGATTTCATTATAGGAAACCACAAAGGCTCTCATCTGATCTCTCCTTAGAAACACCACAGGTCAGAAGAGAGTGGCAATTTACACTCAAAGTTCTAAAAAGGAAAATTCTGCAGCCTAGAATAATCTACCCAGCAAGAATATCCTTTAAAAGGGAAGGAGAAATGAAGAATTCCTTCCACAAACAAAAGAGAAATTAGTACGCAGTAGTAAACCATTCTAAAGGCAATACTGAAAGTTCTTCTCTAAATAAAAAAGAAGGGAGAAGAAATACGCTGGAGGAAGTCACAATTGGATAGCAATCGCTTAAATGAGTGGATATACAGTTTTAAAAGGAAAAAAATCCTATTTTAAACCGACAAATCACCCAAGAACAGCAAAATGACAAACATGATGATTAATAAAAAAATAAAATCATAGAATGTGAGGAAGGAAAGTAAGAAACTCTAGATGCTATTTTTAAAAAATATTATATGACTATCTGACTAAAGTCATCATATGTAGGAAATGCTTAACATACTTGAAAAACAGGGTAAATGCCAATCATGCCTAAGTATTATATTCAAAAATCTAACAGGAAACTACACAAGCATAAAACAAATGAAAATCATAGAGCCCTCCCCCCCAAAAAAAGGAGGAACTATGGAGAAAAATAGAATAAACTGGAAAACAAGGTTTTTAAATGGCAATGAGCCAGGATTAGGATGTAATTCCCTGTGGACAAGAATGTGTTAACAAAGCTGTTTTACATCCTTCTCTGGTGTCCTCTGAGGTGATTTCTGGGAATTCTACAATGGTGCAGGTTATCAGATTGATTAGCATGCAAAAGCAAATAAACCAACCAAAAAAAGGGGGGGGATATACTACAAACCGATCTGATCTGCAAGAACTATGAATGGAAGACAGCTTCACAATTGGTGGGTCATAGAGATAACATCTAAATGAATCAATTATAATGTGAGAAAGTAGAAACAATGAATATCTCAAAAGGAAGAGATAAAAACATATATGGAAGGTATCCCGTAGAGAACAAAAGAGATAAAAATAAAGCATATATAACCTAAATATAATGTAAATAAGTAGATACAGTAAAAATTTTCAGATGATGTAATTAAACCCCCAAAGTTGTGATTAATAAATGTCCTTTCCTCACCTAATCCATAGAAAGATCAACCAAATCAGAGGGATCTCCAAATACAGAGAAGAGTGCAGCAATAAGTCTGAGATCTGAAGATCAGTGTGAAAACTGAACAGATCATCCAAACTACTGGCAGAGTCACCAAACATGGGGATGCTGGGGTGGGGGCTGGGCAATAAGACCTCGGCTCCAGAGGTTATTCCCTGGGAACAGGCTGGGATGGGTGGTGCAGCCATATTGCTTTGGGGACTGGGAATCATTCAGTAGGGTGGGTAGGGCAGAGACCACCCCGGGGGACTAGGAAGCAGTCTGTTGGTTTGGAAGCAGAAACTGTTTGAGGAATTAGGAACCAATTGGTCAGGTTGGCAGGGAAGAGACGAACCTGGGAGTCCAGGAAGTGGTCTGTCATATCGGCGGGTCAGAGACTGCCTGGGAGTCTAGAAAGTGGAGCATTGCGGGTGGAGGGAGCAATATGTTAAGGGCTGGAGAGTGGAAAGCCACATCAAAGGGAACCTGGGAGAAGAGCTGGATCTGCAGGAGAGACAAGGCACCAGTTTTGGGAAGGGTAGAGGAGGAGGTGTGGGCTGACATAGAATACACCCCACACCACAGCGAGGTCACTTGCCTGCCAGCTATCAGAAATCTGTGCTTCCCACTGCATCCCCTCTCCCCCTATGCCATGCTAGAGTGCCAGACCTGAGACTGCCTGCCATCCTGGAGGGATGTCCTCAGCATTTGTGGGAAGCTGACCCTGCCCTGGCCTGCCTGACCTCTGGAGGTACTACACTCCTGAGGAGCAGCTCCCCGGACTGCCAGCCCTCTGGAAAAGGACCTCAGCCCAGAAAAGCTAGAACAAGTTGGCCCAGCCATGCAAAATCTGCCTCCATTCTAAGGTGGTCCTGCCAATCCCAGCTGCCCTGGGGAAGAGCCCATTGGGTTCTCAGCATCCTGGCTAGCCGTTCCCACCCTTGGGGGGTTCTGCACTCCTGTGCTACAGCTTCCCAGTACTCTCAGGCCCCTGCAGGAGCCCCCACCGTCCAGAAAGCTAGAACAACCTTGGCCTGGCTGTGCACAATCTGCCTCCATTCTGAGATGGTCCTCCCAATTCAGCTGCCCTGGGGAAGTGCCCCTTGGTTCTTCAGTGGCCCAGCTAGCCACACCCACATTCAGGGGGTGCTGCACTCCTGAGGAAGAACTGGCCCACACTGGCAGCCCCCTGCAAGAGCCCCCACAGCCCAGAAAAGCTAGAAAAGCTCAGCCCAGCCATGCAAAATCTTCCTCCATTCCGAGGAGGTCCTGCTAATTCAGCTGACCTGGGGAAGAGCCCCTTGGTTTCTCAGCAGCCCAGCTAGCTGATCTCACCCTTGGGGGTTCTGCACTCCTGTGGAACTGCTACCGAACACTGCCAGCCACCTGCAAGAGCCCCTATAGCCCACAAAATCTAGACCAAGCTCGTCTTGGATGTGCAAAATCTGCCTCTATTCTGAGGTGGTCCTGCCAATTCAGTGGACCTGGGTAAGAGCCCCTTGGGTTCTTAGCAGCCCAGCAAACTGCTCCCACCCTCATGGGTGCCGTACCATTTTGGAACAGCCGCTCAGCACCACCAGCTGCCTGGAAGAGCCCACAGCCCAAAAACATCAGAGGGACCTACCCAGCCATGTGAAATCTGCTTCCATTGTGGTGCAGAGCTCCAAGTCAGGTCTGCCATCAGGAAGTCCTCCTTTGCTTCAGAGAGACCCTGTCAGCTCTGCCCAACCTGAGGAAAAGCCATGTGGCTTCAAACACCAACCATGCCAGCCCTTGGAAAGCATTCCAAAGCAGTGCCAAAGCAAACCCTGTCCAGCCAAGGGGAGTCAAACTGTACCTAGAAAATGAAAACAAAAAGCAAGATGAAAAAGCTGAGAAACGACCTGCAGTTAAACCAACAGGAGAACTCACCTAAAGCAATCAACAAGGAAATAAACCTCTGCAGTCTTACAAACTTGTATTTCAAAAGAGAAATAGTGAAAATACTGAAGGAATGAAGACAAGATATGAACCAGTAATGCAGATGTCCTCAGAATGGAACTAGAAAATATAAGGAGGAGTCAAGAAAACTACAAACTTCGTTGGCAGAGATACAGACTGAACTAAGGGCAGTGAAAACCAGGATGAACAATGCAGAAGAACAAATTAGTGATGTGGGAGATAGAATAATGGAAATCCCACAATCAGGTCAGTGGACAGAAAAAAAATCAAAAAAGAGGAAAGCCAATACAAGAGACTTATGGGAAAATATAAAGTGGGCCAATCTACACATCATAGGAATTCCACAAGGAGTAGAAAAAGATAAGGGGATGGAATATATATTTGAAGAAATTATCGCTGGAAAATTCCCAAACCTAAAGGATACTGAATTCAAGATACAGGAAACAGACAGGGCTGCAAAATAGTTGAACCCAAATAGGCCCACACCAAGACACAATTTAGGAAAAATGGCAAAAGTTAGTAATAAAGAGAGGATCCTAAAGGCAGTAAGGGAAAAGCAGAATGTTACCTATGGGGGGGGGCAATATTTTCACAGACATCAAGCAATATTGCAAAGCCACAGTCATCAAAATAGTGTGGTATTAGTATCAAAACAGACAGACAGACCCATGGAACAGAATAGAGAACCCGGAAATAAACCCTGACACCTATGGGCAATTCATCTTTGACAAGGGTGACAAGAACATCAAATGGGAAAAAGAAAGTCTATTCAGCAAGCATTGCTGGCAAAGCTGGACAGCTGCATGCAAATCAGTGAAATGAGAACACACCCTCACACCATGCACCAAAACAAACTCCAAGTGGCTGACAGACTGAAATAGAAGACAGGACACCATCAAACTCCTAGAAGAGAATATAGGCAAAACACTCTCTGACATCAACCTCATGAATATTTTCTCAGCTCATTCTCCCAAGGCAACAGAAATAAGAGCAGAATTAACCCAAAGGGACCTAACCAAACTCTTTGTTTACTTCTTTATTGGCTGCTCCATGGGTTTAGAGTACAGGAAAAGTGATTTTACCTCACTCTGAAACTTCCCGAGCCTGGTACCGAAACAAGGATCTTTACACCTGTCACTGTGTCATCACTCTCCTGGCCTCCTCTTTTCACCTTGCTAAGTTACCTCTTCATTTGTAGAATCCCCTTCCCATCCATAGTCTCTCTGCAAGTTAAACTGTACACATCTGGATAAATATAACTAAAGACAGAACCTATATGGAAGATGGCGGAATAGAAGGACTGGTGTTCACCTTATCTCCTAAAAACAACAAAGTTCACAACTAAAGACTGAGCATTCTTCACCCAAATGGGCTGGAAACCTTAAAAAAGACGTCCTACTCCAGAAGAAAAAGAGGAGGCCACATCAAGAGGTAGGAGGGGCAATTTCATGATATAAACAACCCCATACCTCCCGGGGGGGGGGGTGGAAGCTCCACAGACTGGAAACTAACCGGCCCACAGAGACTCACCTACAGGAGAGAGAGTTCTGAGCCCCACATCAAACTCTGCCATGTGGGGATCTGGCACGGGGAGAAAGAGCCCCTGGAGTATCTGGCATTGAAGGCCAGTGGGGCTTGTGTGCAGGAGCTCCACAGAACTGCGGGAAACAGACACCCCATTCTTCAAAGGCACACACAAACTTCCACATGCACTGGGTCCCAGGGCAAAGCAGAGTCTCCATGGGAGTCTGGGTCAACATTGACCACAGTCCTTGGAGGACATCCTGGGAAATCAGGGGTGAACGTGGCTTATTGTGAGGGAAGGACATTGAAAGCAAAGCTCTTGGGAATATTCAGCAGCCACACGTTTCTCTGGAGGTGGCCATTTGGGGAAAATGCCAGGCCCCACCAGTCAGTCAGCTGCTGAGAGGCCCCAGGACAAACAACAACCCAGGTGGGATCACAGCCCTGCCCCTCAGTAAACAGCCTACCTAAAGACCCCTCAGGCACACAGCTGCCTCTAATCCCATCCAGAGACTAAGCCCCACCCACCAGAGGGGTTAGAATCGGCTCCACCTACCAGGGGGCAGGCATCAGCCCCTTCCATCAGAAAGCCTACAGCAAGCACCCAAACTGACTCCAGCCACAGGGGGGCAGACATAGAAGTAAGAGAGGCTACAACTCTGTTATCTGTAAGAAGGTCACCACACCAAAAACCTATAAACATGAAAAGACAGAGAACTATAACTCAGATGAGGGAGAAAGGGAAAACCCCAGAAAATCAGCTAGGCCATGAGGAGAATCTCAACCTCCAGGAAAAAGACTTTATAGAGTGTTGATGCGGAAGATAATGCAAGACATTGGAAATAAACTGGAGGTCAAGATGGATTACTTACAGGAACCACTGTCCAAAGAGATGCAAGATATAAATCTTAAACAAGAAGAGATGCAAAATACAATGCCTGAAATAAAAAAATTCACTCGAAGCCGCTAACAGCAGAATCCTGGAGGCCGAAGTATGAATAAGAGAGGTGGAGGACAGATCATTGGAAATTACGGATGTAGAACAGAAAAGAGAAAAAAGATTGAAAACAAACGAAGAGAGTCTCAGAGAACTCTGGGACAACATTAGAGGCACCAACATCCCTATTAGAGGGGTGCCAGAGGAGAAGAGAGAGAGAAGGCGACAGAAAAAAATATTCCAAGAGAGATAATGACCAAAACCTCCGCTAACATGGGGAAGGAATCGCTCACTCAAATCCAGGAAGCACAACGAGTACTATATAAAATAAACACAAGGAGGCACACCCCAAGACACATATCAATCAAACTGACCCAAATTAAAGACAAAGAGAAAATCTTGACAGCAGCTAGGGAAAAGAAACAAATAACATACAGGGAAACCCAACAAGGGTATCGGCAGAGTTTTCAACAGAAATTCTGCAGGCCCAGAAGGGAGTGGCACGATAGACTTAACATGATGAAAGGAAGAAACCTCCAACCAAGATTCCTCTACCCATCAAGGCTCTCGCTCAGATTTGAAGGAGAAGGCAAAACCTTCACAGATAAGCCAAAGCTGAGAGATTCAGTGACACGAAACCAGCCTTACAACAAACACTAGAGATAATTCTATAGGCGGAAAAGAACAAGAGAAGACGGGAAGAAAAAAGAGCAGCAAAAACAAATCCAAAGTAATTAATAAAAAGGCAATAAGAACATACATATCAATAATCACCATAATGTGATTATTGATATGTGATTAATGTCCATAATGTGAATGGACTCAGTCCCCCAGCCAAAAGACGTAGACGGGCTGAAAGGATACAAAAATAAGACCCATATATATGCTGTCTTCAAGAGACCCATAGGGACACATACAAATTGAAAGGGAGAGGATGGAAGAAACTATTTCATGCAAACAGGGATCAACAGAAAGCTGGCGGAGCAAGACTCATATCAGACTTTAAAATGAAGAATACTTTCAGGGACAAAGAAGGCCAATTACATAATGATCAAAGGATCAATCCAAGAAAATGATACAACAATTTTAAATATCTATGCATCCAACGCAGGTTCACCACTATATATAACGCAACCGCTAACAACCTTAAAAGGACAAATTGACAATAACACAATCATCGTGGGGGACTTGAACACCCCACTTACAGCAATGCACAGATCAACCAGACAGAAAATCAATAAGGAAACACAAGTCCTGAATGATGCATTAAACCAGATGGACTTAAGAGATATTTATAGGACATTTTATCCAAAAGCAATGGAATACACATTCTTCTCAAGTGCACATGGAACAGTCTCTAAGATGGATCACATCCTGGGCTACAAATCCAACCTCGGTAACTTCAAGAAAATCGAAATCACATCAAGCATCCTTTCCTACAACAACGCTATACGGCCGGAAATCAACAACAAGCAAAAAACTGCAAAAAACGAAAACACATGGAGGCGAAACAACATGCTACTCAACAAGCAATGGATCACTGAAGCAATCGAAGAGTAAATTAAAAATTACCTGGCGGCAAATGACAACAAGATACAACACTCCAAAACCCTTGGGATGCAGCAAAAGCCGTTCTAAGAGGAAAGTTTATATCCAAACAAGCCCTCCTCAAGAAACAAGAAAAAGCTCAAATAAACAATACAGCTTCACATCCGAATCAGCTAGAGCAAGAAGAACAGACAAGAGCTAGAGTTCGTAGAAGGAAGGCAATCATAAAGAGCAGAGCAGAAATCAATGAATGGAAACAAAGAAACCCAATGAAAATATGAATGAAACGAAAAGCTGGTTCTTTGAAAAGATCAACAAAATTGATAAACCCATAGTCAGACTTATCAAGCAAAAAAGAGAGAGGATTCAAATCAATCAAATTAGAAATGAAAAAGGAGAAGTAACACGGACATCGCAGAAATACAAAGCATCCTAAGAGACTACTATATGCAACTATATGCCAATAAAATGGAAAACCTAGGAGAAATGGATAAATTCTTAGAAAGGAACGATCTTCCAAGACTAAACCAAGATGAAGTAGAAAAGACAAATGGACCAATCGCAAGAACTGAAATTGAAATGGTGATTTAAAAACTTCCAACCAACCAAAGTCCAGGGCCAGATGGCTTCACAGACGAATTCTATCAAACATTTAGAGAAGAGCTAACACCTCTCCTTCTGAATCTATTTCCAAAAATTCCAGAAGAAGGGATACTCCCAAACTCATTCTATCAGGCCACTATCACCCTGATACCACAACCAGACAAAGACACCACAAAAAAAGACAACTACACGCCAATTTCACTGATGAACATCAATGCAAAAATCCTCCACAACATACTAGCAAACCGCATCCAACAATACATTCAAAGGATTGGACATCATGATCAAGTGGGATTTATCCCAGGGATGCGAGGGCTCCTCAATATCCTCAATTCCATCAGTGTGATACACCACATTCACAAACTGAAGAAGAAAAACCATATGATCCTCCCAATAGATGTGGAAATAAAGCCTTTGACAAAATCCAACACCCATTTCTGGTAAAAAAAAAAAAAAAACACTTCTGAGAGTGGGCATAACGGGAACCTACCTCAACATGATAAAGACCATATATGACAAACCCACAGCAAACATCATTCTCAATGGCGAAAAGCTGAAAGAATTCCCGTGGAGATCAGGAACAAGACAAGGATGTCCGCTCTCACCACTACTCTTCAACATTGTTCTGGAAGGCCTAGCCACAGCCATCAGAGAAGTAAAAGAAATAAAAGGAATCCAAATTGGAAAGGAAGAAGTGAAACTATCCCTATTTGCAGATGACATGATACTATACCTAGAGAATCCTCAAGACTCTACCAGAAAACTGTTAGAGCTCATCCACCAAATTGGCAAAGTCGCAGGATACAAAATCAATACACAGAAATCAATGGCATTTCTATACACTAACAATGAAAGAGCAGAAAGAGAAATTAAGGAAGCAATCCCGTTTACCATTGTATCCAAAAGAAAAAAAAAATACCTAGGAGTAAACCCACCTAAAGAGACAAAAGATCTGTACTCTGAAAACTATAAGCCACTGATGAAAGAAATCAAAGATGACACCAATAGATGGAAAGATATACCATGCTCGTGGATTGGAAGAGTTAATATTATCAAAATCACCATACTACCTAAGGCAATCTACAGATTCAATGCAATCCCTATCAAATCACCAAGGAGTGTTTTCACAGAACTCGACCAAAATGTTTTAAAGTTTCTTTGGAAGCACAAAAGACCCACACTAGCCAAAGACATCCTGAAAAAGAAAAATGGAGCTGGAGGAATCAGGCTCCCAGACTTCAGACTCTACTACAAAGCAACAATCATCAAAACCACATGGTACTGTCACAAAGACAGAAATAGAGATCACTGGAACAGGGGAGAAAGCCCAGAGGAAAACCCACACACCTACAGCCAACTCATCTATGACAAAGGAGGCAAGAATATACAATGGAGAAAGGACAGCTGGTTCCGTAAGTGGTGCTGGGAAAACAGGACAGCCACATGGAAAAGGATGAGAAGAGAACACTCCCTAACACCATACACAAAAATGAACTCCACATGGATGAAAGACGCAGATATAAGACCAGACACTATCAGACTCCTGGAGGAAAACATAGGCCAAACACTCTGATATAAACGGTAGCAACATCTTCTCGGATCCACCTCTCACAGTATTGACAACACAAACAAAAAGGTACAAATGGGACCTAATCAAACTTCAACGCTTCTGCACAGCAAAGGAAACCCTAAACAAAACAAAAAAGACAACCCACAGAATGGGAGAAAATCTTTGGAAGTGAAGGGACTGACAAGGCATTCATGCCCAAAATTTATAAACACCTTCTGCAGCTCCACACCCACAAAACAAACAACCCCATCGAAAAACGGGAAGAAGATCTAAACCGACAGTTCTCCAAAGAAGACATACAGATGGCCAAGAAACACATGAAAGGATGTTCGACATCACTCATTATTAGAGAGATGCAAATCGAAACCTCTTTGAGGTACCACCATACACCAGCCAGAATGCCCATCATCCAAAATCTACAAACAATCAGTGCTGGAGAGGGTGTGGAGAAAAAGGAACCCTAGTACACTGTTGGTGGGATTGTCAATTGGTGCAACCACTGTGGGAAGCAGTATGGAGAGTGCTCAGAAAAGTAAACACAGAACTCCCATTGGATCCAGCAATCCCACTCCTGGGCATCTACCCAAAAAAGCCATGACTCACAAAGACATATGCACTCCAATGTTCACGGCAGCACCATTTTCAATAGCCAAGACATGGAAACAACCTAAATGTCCATCAACAGAGAATCGGATCAAGAAGATGTGGTTTGTATACACAATGGAATATTACTCAGCCTTTACAAATAGCAAACTACTGGCATTTTTTTTTTGCAACATGGATGGACCTAGAAACGATCATGCTAAGTGAAGTCAGCCATACAATGAGACACCAACAACAAATGCTTTCACTGATCTGTGGAATCTGAGAAAAGGACAGACTGAACTTCTCTGCAGAACAGATGCTGACTCACAGACATTGAAAAAAATTGTGGTCTCTGGAGGAGACAGTTGGTGGGTGGTGGGATGTGTTTGGGCATTGGGATGGAAATCTGTGAAATCAGATTGTTATGATCATTATACAACTACAGATGTGATAAGTTCCTTTGAGAAATATCTATATGTGTGTATGTGTACACACATATATAAGATTAAAGACAATATTACCATCCAATTTAGGAAAGCTTCTCATGACTAAGAGAAAGGAAACCACTGTGCATCAATGCTAAATAATAAAGAGATGCAAAGCCCAAACTAAATCTCATTCGTTATACAGGTAAGTTCATACAACATATTGTAGGCATCGTTTCAAGACAAAACTTTTCACTCTCTCCTATGATTGTGATTCAAGGTAGAGTTTGCAATTTGGAGCTCAGAGACACCTGAATTAGGCTGTCTTCCCCTGATAGCCCCAAAGGTGACTTCTTTCATATATGATCCAGCCATTCTAGCACCCCAAAATTCTCAGCCACGGTTTAATGAGACATTTTAAATTCTTAACATGAACTCCTATTTTTTTCACATATACATAATATTTTATCAGCCAATCCCCCACAAAATCTGCATGTGTAAATCTAAGGGGATGTCCTGTAAAGAAAATAGACACTAAAATTCTCCAAATAAAAAATCAGGAGAAATCACTGTCAAATTTCATGAAACTACATTTCGTGGAGTGTCTGTCTTCACGAAATGTTTAATGAAATGAAAATTCATGACCATTTGTTAATACAAAGCATTCTGACTTAAGAACTGCATTACACTAAGACGTACTGCCAAACTGGACACTCTTTCTAGTTGTGAAAATTTTCCGTCCTTAAATGTGATAAATATAGACACATATTAACACATATTAAATATTTACCAAAGCTGGAATGGGAAACCACTCACAACATTTTTGTAACACTTCTTTCAGCCATGAAGCCACAGAAATTCTTACCAAAAATGAGGTCTCATTGTGCAAAGGAGCAGCTTGTTATCCCATATTAAGACCATTTCATAAAATCTAGGTCCTATTTTATGTTGATACTCCTATGTTTCTGGACTCCTACACAATAATATTCAGAAAACCAGATCAATGCACCCAAACTGCTGAGACCCTTATATTTTCCAAATAAGAACCAACTCTCTGGAACAATGATGGCCCTGACTACCTTTTGGCTTTGTTAGTTCACCCCACACCATACCTTGGCAAATTCTCACCCTCTCCACCCACCCCTCCATGACCCTATCTTGGAACAGTCTCACCCTTTCCTCATATGCACCTTTTATAGCCTGAGGCTAAGCCTGACACTGGTTACCTCAGCCACAAGCCCCTAGGAAACCTGCAACCCCATAATGCCAGGAAGGCCTAGCCTTCTCACACATCCCCTGGCCATTTCCTGGTCACAAAACCTATGGAAAACCTCAATGCTCCTGACTCTATGCCCTACTTATTTCCTCACCAAAACCCCTCCGCCTATTTCCTGTTCTAACAAAAGAATAAAAAAAGACTACGATTCCATGTAATCTTGGATTATATCCTTTGGCTCTTTCAAGAATGGCAAGTTTCCTCTTACACACATATAAGTCGTTTTTCTTATAAACTCTCTTGTTATGACTTATCTCCTACTTGTTGGATTTCCTTAATGGTAGGGGCCCCACATAAACGTGAAATCTCTACTTCATGAATACTTAGCATATATTGATAGACATACCAACAAGAATCATAGTTGCTGTGCTAATATGACTATGAAAATGTGAGGTTCCCAGCAGCGTGGAGACAGACCCCCTTTGCCCCCATATATGGCTGTTCAACTTGGAGATCTGCTATGGACAACCTATCCCAGAATTGGTTGCTCAGTTTGTGCAGCAAGAACCAACGGACTGAGGAAAACACCTGGAGGCATATGTTAACTTCTATAGTGATGAACTGCTCTCTGTCATGGGACTTGACCTCCTACTCCTCCCTTGACCTTCCCCTCCTCTTTCTTCATTGTTCCCATCAAAGATTCTGGCGTGAACTCCCACCGCAGATTCCTGCCACAGATCCTTTATAAGCCTAGCCCCTCCTCACAGTCAAGGCTGGTGCCCTCCTGAGCCATAAATATCAAATGCCCTTGCCCACTCCTCCCTCAGCAAACTTCACATATGGTGCTAAACCCCAAGCGGGCATGATACGAGAATGGGAATCAGATCAGTGGTGCCCCAAACTCCTGGGTTTGAAAGCCAGAGAGCAGCAGGCAGGGGCAGCTCTTCCTGGCTTAACCTCTGGAACCCACCCAGGTTTGGGCCCCTGATCCAGGCACCTCTGCACAAGTTCTCTCCTGCTCAGCCAGGGAGGAACCCCCAACGGGGAATTCCACCTTTCCATGACTGATTCTGCATCCAGCACTTGCCTTCTTATACTTGGATGAGAAAATATCACTTTTCTGGGTCTCCTGTCAGCATGGCTCTTGGGCCCCAGTTCCTCTGGCACATCAGAGTACAACCTTCTGCAACAAAGCATCACACTAGGTTTGTAGAATACTTAGACACTTGGCGCATTCCTCTAATCTGGGGACACCCACATCAGCGAAAAACCTCCCTCTCTGTCCCTCAGCGTCCACTATCCAGACTTTAAAGACACTCAGCCTAAGAAGTGGCACTCCCTAAGGCGGCCCCTTCCTTAGCCCACATCCCCTCTTAGTCCTCATCATGGCGAAGAAGCCCTCCACTCCTCCACAGAACACACCTCTTGGTTGCCTCTTATGGAATTTAGGTATTCCTAAGAGGAAATGTTAGGTACAAGTATCTTTACTTCTTCTGTAACTCCGTGTGCACAGGATAAACATTAGCTAATGGCTCTCAATGCTCCCAAAATGCCACTTTCAATTTTTTTATATAGTGATGTTGTATTAGTTTTTCCATTATAGCTGGTCCACCGTGTTCTGTTCACGTTCTGCTTCATCACTGTACAGCGTGGTGAGCCCCATCCACATACATGTATGCATTCTTTTTTCTCCCTTTATCATGCTCCACCGTGAGGGACCAGACAGATTTCCTAGGGCTACACAGCAAGATCCCTTTGCTAATCCAATCCAAAGGCACTAGAAGGCATCTATTAACCCCAAGCACCCCATCCATCCCACTCCCTCCCTCTCCCTCTCCCCCTTGGCAACCACAAGTCCACATTCAATGTAAATAGCTTGAGTGACCTCAAAAACATTTGTCACTGTAATGACGAGTGGAATGAAAGGCGCTGTCAGCCCACAGGCCTCCCTCTGTTCTCCCTGTTTCACATTTCAAATTCTTCTCCATCATTCATGTCATATTCCCTCTCATTCTGACAGCTCCTGCTTTGATCCTGCAGACCATTATTCTCCACAATACAAATCTCTCCATGCCTCCAGCTCTCCCCCAACACAAAATCCTCCACACCCCTACCCAAGCTGTCCTCAGCTTCTCCCCATCCTAACCCAGATACTGACGCCTCTTTCTCTCCTCCTCATACACAGTTCTGTACCCAGCTTCCTCCTTCTCCAAACACCTCCCAACCAGCTCCTTTGGTCCCTTGAGGGGGAGTTGCCAGCACTGGAGGGATTGTCCAGGTCCATGTCCCTATTTCCATGTCTAACCCCTCCCACTTAAATTGAAAAACAAAAAAGATGAGACTCCTTCTCTTCTGATCCCTCCATCTATATTAAGGAATTTGAACAAATCACTCAGTCCCGTGACCTTACCTGCCATGGTGTTGATGTCACCTTATCCTTCCTCCTCGACCTTGTGGAAATGGAAATGGTCTGGTTAGCCACTCAGGCCCACACAGATGACCTCTGCTGGCAAAACAAGAACCAAAGAGTGCGGGCGGTAGCAGTCCCAAGACAGGATCCAAACTGGGACTCTCCAGTTGATTCCCAGGCCTTTAGACACCAGAGTCACATGGTAACTTGTCTCATAGGAGGACTATGTGAAGCAGGTCTTAACTAAGAAAAGAAGAAGAAATTAGACAGAGCCCACATGAAAAATCTTCTTTCCTTCCTGATTAACAGAGGCACTTCAAAAAGATACACAGTTAGACCTTTCCCATTTGGAGGGAATCTTTCCTTCCACACTCCCTTCATCTCTCAGTCTGTCCCTGACATAAGGCACAGATTACAAAAGTGGGAGGATGGGCCTCAAACCCCTCAGCAGGATGTCCTCACCCTCACCTTCAAGGTCTTTAATAATCAGCATAAAGAGGCTGAAAGCCAACACTTAAAAAGAGATCGGGCTAAATACAAAATGCAGGCAACTGCCATTCAGGGCTCCCCCAAATATCAGCTCTCTCCCCTGGACAATGGCTCTAAGGCACTCCAGGCCCCTGCTGCAGGTGTGATAAGAGAGGCCACTGGAAACCTCTCAGGGGAGGGCCACACCCCTCCCTGCAGAGAGACCGGAATCCTTGGACCTCAACAGGCCAAGCCACCTTGGCAGGATCACAGAAGACTGAGGGTGCCCTGGAAACCCCTGCATCCCAGACCCACAACTACTACTCGGGTGAAGCACCAGGTAACTCTGCTAGTTGTAGGTAAGCTGGTATCCTTTCTTATCAACACAGGGGCCACTTACTCAGCACAACCTGAATTAACAGGTCACAAACACCCCTCTCAAGTCTCTATTGTGCATGTTGGTGGTCTCATCTCCAAACCCTTACCAAAACCCCTTCCAAACTGCACCCCATCAGGGACACCCTTTAGCTGTTCTTTCCTGATATTAACCAAGTGCCCAGCCCCAACTCTTGGCAGAGATATTTTATCTAATTTCAGAGCCTCCCTCAGACTTCTCACTCCTGTCTCTCTTTCCGAGTCCTCTCTCCTCCCCCTTGCTCATCTAGAACATGATAAGCTACCTCTCCCAGCCTCCGTTCTTTTGCCCTGGTTATGGGACACCTCCACCCATTCCATAGCTCAGCAGCTTGCTCCCGTTCAAACTGAGTTAAAAGACCAGTCCACAAACCTCTGCCAACCTCAATACAGGCCCGTAACCGAAGTCACTAATGGAATCGTAGGCATAACCAGGGTCCATGTCCCCTTCCCATGTCTGACCTGTACACTAAACTAATCCAGACCCGGGGACCAGTGAAGGGCATGCCATTCTTTCAGTCCCTTTTATCAGCCAGCCTTCCCCTGACAGACACATCTACACATATTAGGACAGGGCCCACAAACTCCATGCCTGGACTAATTGACAGGGCCTTTAAGACTCAGGGAAGAGGCTCCTCAGTTCTGAGGGAAAAGTTTTCTGCCCTCAAGGAAACAAAGTCATCCCAAGAGAAATTTGCCTGTGTCCTTGAGATGCAGGTGTTCTGCCTGGACATCTGGAAGCCTTAGCTCCACCATCTTTCTGAAATAGAAATTTCAGGAATAGGGGTACATTTTGCAAGTTGAATTCTCAGGGTCAAGGAGAAATCGTTTGTCTTTTGTTCTAAACATTATTAAAAGATGTTTAGCCACCTAGACAAGTGACCTTGATTTGTTCCATCTGTCAGGGATCCAGTTTGAAGCCAGTGTCTCTTGCAGCTGATGGGTTTCACACAGGTGTACCTTATTCATGGCTGAGACTTTGGAATGGGAAATCTGAGCTTCCTGTTTTGTATGTATCATTGTTTGTGTTGTGCATGTATGGCCTTGCCAAAATTACTTCATCAAAAAGCTCTACTTAATTGGCTTGAAGGAAATTAAGCTCTTATATGAACTCTCAAAATACATAAGGTAAGGTAATTTTAGATTCACATGAACTGGAAAATATTCCGTGTTAAATTAACATCTGATATTAAAGTTAAAGTAGGTTGATCTAACTTAAATGGGCATGTCTTCAGAGTCATTGGCAGAAGCTTTTCTTATTGCACCTAGGTTTGATAAAAGTCAAATCGGATGCTGAGGCTTCAGTTACTAAGAAGGGACAGCAACATCACTTAAGACTATTATCGGTGTTTTGGTGCTATGCTGTGATGTTCTGTACCAGGAAACACATACTTTTAGAAGTGATAAAAAGTCCACCCAGACAAGTAGACATTGTGTTTTCAGTAAAGAAGGAAGGAGGAATGGAATTGCATTTTATTAAGGGAACAGAAAGTAAGTCTGTCGTGTAGCTTGTTATTTTGAATGGAAAGCTAGCAGACAGAATAATACGGATACAGAAAGTGATGGAAGATTTCTGCGAAGTGGACACTAGACAGGATTTCCAAGCTTGGTCGGGACTGACTGGGAGTTTAAAGTTAAAAAACAAACAAACTTTAAATGTAAGCTCGTGTAAAACTTGAATTAGGTTTCTGTCTCTCTGCTAAAAGAAAGGTTTCTGAACCTTCTTAACCTTACCTTGTTCATACTCTTGATAACAGGTTACATGAATCGATTGGCCTTTAATTTGTATTTGCTTTTGAAATCCTTTGTTAGGTTGGTTGAGTGACTAGGTAATGTTTTACAATAAAGTGAGATTCTACTTGGCCAGGTGTTTAAAATTTGCATTCTCTCTCTCTCTCTCTGTGTGTGTGTGTGTGTGTATTTGCAAATTTCCTAAGTGTAAATTACAGTGTTACAGGGGAGAAATTGTCGGATGAAAGGTATGAACCCAATCTATAAAGATATAGCTCACAACTTACTCCCTCATTCTCAGACATTTGCCATCCTGATGACCTTGTAGCATGGGAAAAGTGTGCCCCTAAATCAGAGGAGGGAAGATAGGTAAGCAACAGCTGTGAATTCAAGAGCCATGACTGTGGGAAATCCAAGAGGCAGCTTGCTTCTTCCTGGCTCCCCAGAAAACCCATTAATGAAAAGAAATGCTTTGAAAATATGTTCTCCATTTGGGGTATTCCTTCTACAGTTTTGGGTTGACAATATCTGGTGAAAATGAGGATCATTTTAGAGACAATCTTGTGACTCATACTCTAGTTCTGTGTTTTGAGGTTAGGGTTCACTTTCTAAAACTCACTTCCCAAATAGTTCTTTGAGGCTGTGTTACAATATTTCAATGTTTAAGGGGGTTACTAAGAACATAGTCTCAGCATGGGAAGCTGAGTGCTGCAATCTGTCTCTGGGAGAATATCTGATGCCCCACGATAACCAGGGGGTTATACATTCTGGGAAAGTATCATTTAAAGGGTTGTCTCCAGCCTAGATGGAAGGTCTCTTGTCAGGAATACTTAAGTACCATATGCACAAGCAAAGTGAATAAAATAACTCTTAAAATCTCTATTTCCCTCTTAAGAAGGACATCCACATTGCACTGGTCTACAGAGGGAATTACTGACATCAAACTCACCCTAAAACAAGGCCCTAATAACAGAAACACCAATGCCTGGACAAAAAGAAGTCACCATCAGAAGGACACCACTATCCCAAGATTGCCCCCCCATGACCACATGGTCATTTGTTGACCTTCTCATCTACCTTGGTGGGTTTCTCCTCTCCAAGGCTCTTCTCAGTGATGTTCCTAGGTGGGATCCCCTCACCTGGCCAACTAATACCTGCTCTCACAAGGGCACAATTATGTTTCCTTCAACTGTTACTCAAGCTCAATCAGCAGGTAAGACTTTAGCCAAGTGACATAACTCTCCTGGGCTACATTAATCGAAATTTAACGGCTCCCTTGTGTTGGGAATGTTTAAACTGTCAAGGGATAACCAGCCTTAGAACACTGGGGAGTACAGCTGAGTGGACAAGCCAGAATGAAATTTCCTTTAAAGAAAAGGAACGGACTAATCCAGCTGAACAGCGATAAAACAGGGCTGTTTTGCGTGAAGCTTTTCAATTTTCATTTATGACTTTATGAATACTGCTTTCCACATAATTTTTAAGAGACCACAAATATTTTCTTATATTTTTCCACTCCTTATCAGAATAGGTTAATTTGTTTTTATTGCCACCAATATATTGTTATATTTTCTTCTGCACAGCATGGTGAGCCAGGTACATAGACATGTTTATATTATTTGCTCCATCACAAGTGAGGAGACATACTTCCCAGGGCTACACAGCAGGATCTCACTGCTTATCCATTCCGAAGGCAAGAGACTGCGTCAATGAACTCCAAGCTCCCACTCAATCCCAATCTGTCCCAGTCCCCCTCCCACTGGAAACCACAAGTCTATTCTCAAATTCCATGTTTTTCTCTTCTGTGGAAAGCTTCACTTGTGCTCTAAAATAGACACCAGATATAAGTGTTATCATGTGGTCTTTGTCTTTCTCTTTCTGACTTCCTTCTCTCAGCATGAGAGTCTCTAGGTTTATGTTTTATTCACTGTGTCCACAAAATTGCTGTCTCTTGCATTTCCAGAAGTGTAACTGAGTCACTGAAAATGATATATAGTTCCATATGAGATCAGTGGTCTCTAGATATGGGAACATGCAACAAGAGGGAATATTTTCCTGGACCATAATAGACGAGGAAGATGGGTGGTCCAGAGACTTTTGGCTACTCCTAGTATGGCTTTGTCCAGGACTAGCACATTTAATGGCCTATCTGTGACATCATTGCCAGACCTAGCAATGTTCATTGCTGGCACTGTGAGATGAAATGGTCATGAAATGCCTCCCCAAACTATGGTCAAATGTACGACCATTGGGGAGTATGGCCAACTGTGACCTCAAGTTAGCACTTGCCTAGAGGCTCTCCGTGCAGGAAAACTTGAGGCACAGCAGCTGTTGACCTGCAGCACCTGCTGAGCAGAGCTCAGGGAGGTGAGCAGCGGTGAGGCACAGGCCTTCAGACCGATTTCAGGTGAGGATCTCTATGGGCCCAAATTCTTGCATCTTCTCTCATCTAGAAATACAGAGGTCATTGACCATGGCAACTGCATGGGCCAATAGGGAGAAAAGGCAGAATGGAGTAGCTGTGGGTCAGACATCCATGGAAGACTAGGAAATCTTATGGAAGTAATTTCAGGCAAGCCTTTGTATTGCCAAGAACTTAGGGTTTATGTGCCCTGTCAGACGTGATGACACCAGCTGTTCTCAAAGCAGCATCAGCTGGCAGCGACAACCTTATATTTTCACGGTCTTCTCTTATAGCAACAGAAAGGAGACAACATGTTTTATGACCAATAGCTCCTGTGATTTACGTGTTAATACCACATCACGTGTTAAAACCTACTCAGATGAAACTACACTCCTCCTTCAACAATACTGGTGTCAACCCATGTTTAATCTTATTTTTCCTTTCTTCCCATCCTCTATGGTAGCATATACCATGTCCATCCACAAGTACTCCTCACCCCAGGCCAGCAGGAAGCAGATAGAGAAGAGTAGACATTCATCCCTATCCCATATAATGGAAGGCTTGAATGAGAGAATCCCAGGAGGATGGAGACAGACCGCCATACACCCCAACTATTGCTGCTCACCTGAGAGACTTGCTGTGGACACCCCTCCCAGAATGTGGATGTGCAAGTTGGGCAGCAAGAAACGAGGACCTGTGGGAAGCAACTGCCTGCACAGACTAACTGCCTACATGGATTAACTGTGCTCTGTCATGGGACTTGAGTCCCTACACCTCCCTTGACCTTCCCTTTCTTCTCCATTTTCCCTGCCGCAAGGTCCCACTGTGGACTCCAACCACAGACTCCCACCACAGATGCTTTATAAGCCTAACACCTCCTTGCAGTCAAGGCTGATGCCATCGTGGGCTCTGCCCAGCCCCCTCAGAGACCCTAATAAATTCCTCTTGTGCACTATTTGGCCTTGTGCATTCCTCCCTCAGCAACCTAACGGAAAATGTTTGGAATATTGTTTAACACACAGACTACTTGCGTAGGATACACAGAAAACTCGATATAATAAAATCAGTGATACCAGATCATTGTCAGTTTTTAACAATGTGACAACATTATGGTATAAGTTTTAGAGTATTCAGTTCAAGGGCATATATAATCTTCAGAATGTGGTGCACCCATCAATTCCTCAGTCCACATTGTATCAATCCACAAGGAAATCTCATACCCTTTGGATGGTACTTCCCCACATTTCCTCTCCTAACACAAGCAACCATCAATCTTTTTTTTTGTCTCTATGGCTATAGATATTTTGCCTGGTGCCCAGGGCCCTTCCATGTCTTGGTTAGTGATAAAGGTCATGGTTTGTTGTGTTTTGTTTTGTTTTTGATTGTGTATTTGTTTTTTTTTTCTTTTCTTTTTGTCTTTTTATTTTTTGGACTGTACCTGGGGCATGCAGAAGTTCCCAGGCCAGGGATTGAACCCATAGCACAGCAGAGATCAGAACACTTTTGTAACAAGCTAGCCAACATAGAACACTGGCTATGTTTTTCTGAATATAAATACTGCACAGATTCTAGTTATACACTCTCAAGAGCTGCATAGCTTTTGTTTCACTTTGCCGTTGTTTTTTTTTTTTTTTCTTCCATTTACAAGGCCTTACATGACAGGCACAAGTGCATATGTGCACAAGAGAGAACTTGCGTTTACTTCAGGGATGAAATGGATTTATTTATTTATGTGATTTTTTTATTAAAAAGATTCCATTGGAGTGGGGTCTCATTTGCTGATCTCATTTTTTTTTTCTCTCTTTGGGTTACTGTTCAAGTACGGAGCTCATATTTTATATTAACTGGGCTAATTTCATAGAGAAGTAAACCCTGACTGAAGGTGATGCTCAGATTGCTAGGAGACTAGTGTCTTGTGATGTCACAGCTACTCAGGCTGGCAACCATTGTGATGGATTGGATAGTTTATCTGTGTAGGCTTACCAAAGCAGCATTTAAAACTGCAGAGTTCAAAAGCCATGCAGGTGAGAAAAGTAGCTGAAGAGAAACAAATCTGAGATGGCACATGCTCCTACAGAAATTCAAGGTGTTTCTCCTAAAGATGAATCAACTGGTTCAGAATCCTCCATTACATCTCCATGGTGTGATAACTCAATCACTGGGGACTTGGACTTGAGGTCTCAGAGTGAAGAAAAAGCTTTCCAGGCTTTGTCTGAGGGCTCCCTGATGAAAGAGCCATGCCACACATTGTGTGCCTCTGAACCAGATGGAGATAATGATTTTCCTCCTCTGCCCTTTCCCAGAAAACTTTGGGAAATTGTTGAAAGTGATCGATTTAAGTCCATTTGGTGGGATGAAAATGGAACCTCGATCGTGATCAATGAAGAACGCTTCAAGAAAGAAGTTCTGGAGAGAAAGGCTCCCTTCAGAATTTTTGAAACTGAGAGTATGAAAAGCTTAGTTCGACAGCTTAACCTTTATGGATTTACTAAATTGCGAAGGAATTTTCAAAGACCTGCCTCACTAGCCAACATTCTGGCAGAAGATAATGAAGTCTCTGCTTGGAACAAGGTATTATGAAATGTCCAGTTACTATTTACAGAGGGACATCTGCAAATATGTTCATACATATAGGGTCATAGTAGACCTTGAAAGTGGGATGAAGTACTGCTATGCTTTTCAACTGAAGGCCACTTGGTCATAAAATATTTGGGGTGATAGAGAAATTTCCTAGCCACCTGGAGCCTTCTCGATGAACCTCACCCAATACAAGCCCCTGAACCTCATACTGTTACTGTAAATGCACCAGGCATTTTTATTTAAGGACCATAATTGCCTGTTCCCACTACATAAATTTTTGAAAATGTTAGTAATAGATGAGTATTATTTCCTCACATTAACTCTGTGTGATGAAACAAGTCAGATTTGTATGGATTCTTTGTCCTCGTATCTTTGTTTAAAAGGTCACTAAATACCTTTCTCTTTTGGTTTTAGCTGCAGTTCTACCATAATCCAAATTTTAAACGAGGCTGTCCCCATCTGTTGGTGAGGATGAAAAGAAGAGTCAGGGTGAAAAATGCTTCTCCAGTATCGGCTTCTCTACTTCAAGGTTGCAGCAAGAAGCGCTCTAGAACAGGGGGTGATGTGGATAACCATAATTCTGATGTGGCTGCAGAAACTCGTGGAGAAGATGCATTTTCAGCCTCTACAAACCTAAATGTGCCTTTAATAAGATGGCCTTCTATGAGCCAGAGAATTTCTAATACAACTACCCCAACTAGAAGTGGTCTTTCTTCTCCATCATCACCATCAGTCAGGCCACCAGGACAAATTGTCATGGCTCAACATGCTATTTTTAGTCAGTTGACCACGTTTCACATGCACTCACAAAGCAGCTACTCTCCAGCAAGTGGCCACATCGTGAATTTCATTACAACTACCACTTCCATTTCTCAGTACCACCTTATTTCTAACTTCCCAAGTGGTTATTTTGGACTGAGGGTGGAGCCTTCTCCTTTGCCAACCAGATACCAGAATATATCACCAACTGCGTGCCCTGTATCTAACCCCCAACCAGCAGCCCATCCATGGTTCCCAATGCCAATGGCCACTGACACATCTGCTGCCTCGCTTTCAAGGCCAAATCCTCAGTCCTTTTCCATATCTGAACATCACCCTAATTACCACTGACCTATCAAAGGACTATAGGTTATGCAGGAGAGTGAAGATGAAAATTTATGCTGGCAAATGTCACCAAATTCCTGCAATTCTGATATTTCAGCAATAAACTTATATGTTCATCTTCATAGTTTCATCTTCTTTTTTTTCTTATTCACCTGGATCTCTTTCTTTAATTTTTCCGATTCTTTTGTTCTTTTTCTTTTTTTTATTATTTTCCCACTCTACAGCAGGTGGGTCAGGTTATCCTTACATGTATATATTACAATTACATTTTTTTTTATTTTGGACACAGTTAAGAGTAAAGGGATGTTGCATTTCTTTGTCTAAAATGATTTTTCCATCATAGCTTGTTTACTGTGTTCGATCACTTTCATACTGTGCCACAAATTGGCCCAGTCCCACACCCACCCACCCAAGACCCTCACCCACACATATACATATCCTTTGTTTCACATTATGCTGCATCAAAAGTGACTAGAGATAGATCCCATTGCTATACAGCATGACCTCATTGCATACCTGCTCCACATGCAATAGTTTGCATTTTCAACCCCCGAATCCCAGTCCATCACAATCCTGCACCCTCCCCCTTGGCAACCAAAACCCTGTTGTCCAAATGCATGGGTGTCTTTCCTGTGGAAAGTTTCAGTTGTGCCATATGTCACATTCCACACATAAGTGATGTCATATTGTGCTTGCCTTCCTCCTTCTGGCTTACTTCACTTAGTAGGAGAGTCTCCAGTTCCAGCCGTGTTGCTGCAAATGGCATTATTCTGTTCTTTTCTTACGGCTGAGTGGTGTTGCATTGTGTATATATACAACATCCCTTAATCCATTCTTTCCAATGGTCATTTAGGTTATTTCCATGTCTTTCCTCTTGTGAATAGTGCTGCATTGGACATAAACGCGCACATAAAGTTTTCATGGAAATTTTTTTTCCCCCCAGGTTTATGCCCAAGAGTGGGATTGCTGCGTGACATGCTAGTTCTATATTTAGTTTTCTGAAGTGTTTCCATAGCGGTTGTAACAATTTACACTCCTCCCACAGTGTAAGAGAGTTTTCTTTTCTCCATACCCTCTCTAGCCTTTTCTCATGTGTGGACTTGTTAATGTCGGCCATTCTATCCAGTGTGAAGTGATTCCTCATAGTAGTGTAGATTTGCATTTCTCTAATAAACAGTGATGTTGAGAATTTCTTTATGTGCTTGTTGGCCCTCTGTATATTCTCTTTGGAGAAATGTCTATGCAGGTCTCTTTCCCATGTTTCCACTGAGTAATTGGCTGTTTTGTTGTTGAGGTGTATAGGTTGGTTGTAGATTTTAGAGATTGAGCCCTTATTAGTTGCATCATCTGAAATAATTGTCTCCCATTGCAGGTTGTCCTTTTGTCGTTTTAATTGTTTTCAATGGCAGATTATTTTGCCGTTTTTTAATATTTGAAATGTTTGATAATTAGAGAGGAGCATTTGACATGTCCCCTAGCTGTAACTGTTTCAAAAAGGAAAATGGAACTAAGGAAATAGAGAATAGCTGCCAAGAGATTTCTGAAATAGTCCAAGTTGTATTGAATGGGGGTCTCAATTATGAGGGTGTGGAAAAAGGGGCAAATAAAAGTCAATTTGGAAAGGGAAAATACATAGTATTTACGTAGTGTTTTCTCAGCTGCATTATAGTCTATCTGTTACTTCAAATGGAACTTGGATATTAGTTGACAAGATTGTCTTCATTGCAAAGAAAAAATAAATCAATAAATTCCATTGAGTTCCCATGATGGCAAAGAGGTTAACACACCTAACTAGTGTCCATGAGGAAGCAGCTTCACCCCCTGCCCTCGCTCTGTGGTTTAAAGCCCCAGAGTTGCCCTGAGCTGTGATGTGAGTTAAAGATGTGGCTCAGTCTCAGCATTGCTACGGCAATGTAAGGCAGCAGACAGAGCTCTGCTTTGACCCTGACTGGGATTGCCCATATGCCACAGGGGTGGCCCTCAAAAGACAAAAAAAAAAAGGTATACAATTACTTAAAAAGTACATTTCACACTCCAAACGATAACATATTTTAGCTTATCCAGGAACCATGACCATAATTTACACCATAAGTGCAACAACAATGTCCACATGACATCATCAGAGATTGCATCACTGTCACCACAGGGTGGTAGTTCATCAGTGAAACATCTACAAAAAAAAGTAGTAGAAAAAAAATGTGGGTGTCATTTTCTCTAAAATCCTCAAACTGATCTAGGTTATTTTTGCCTTTATCTCCACCCCTTTATATGTCCCGATTCACACATAGAGGTTGCTTTCTTGTTTTACACAAAGACAGGCTTAAATACAAATGCTGGCCTTTAACACCAAACCTCAGCCAGGTGAACAGGTCCCTTGAAGATATAGAATCTGTTTGACTTAGCAGCTTCTTATGTTTCTCTTTTACTGTCTATCTGGAGTACATTCAGAAGAATTATTTTCAATCATACCAAGAGTCACCTCAGAGCCATCCTTGGAGTAGAAAGGACCCCACTTTGTCTTAAAAAGCAAGGTGCCATTGTTGCAGAGGGGAAAAGGAGGAGGGGCAGATGCCAAAGGAATCTCCCTGCTCACACGTGCACAGGCTTTCAGAGGGCAGGGTGCACCTGGTGCAGGCCACAGGTGGCAAGAAGCCACTTGCTTGTGCTACAGCAGCCTGGACACTTCTTGTGCTGGCTATAGGTGTCCAGATCCTTCTGGTGGGGGCTAAGGGCATCAAGTGGGTAAGTGAGATGTGGTGCCTCCTGAGTGATCTACAGGCAGTGGGGACAACCCAAAGCAGTCATCTCAGAAACCACAGGGAGTCAAGGCCTGCCACCGGTAGGGGTGTGTGATCAGGTCCAAATCTCTGACCACAGTCACCTCAGAGGTCAGAAATCAGAGCGGGCACTACAACTGAGCACCACTCAGTATTGCTGTCAACACCCTGGCCATATAACCGCCCTGCAACTGTCAGTGCCAAATGCTCTGACAGTTGCACGGAAGAAGCACCCAGAAGGTTGAACACTGTCCTTTGCCAAGACCCTGTAACTAGGAGCAGTGTTGCACCACCTCCTGTGTGGGCTAAGAGGGACAGGCTGCTTCTTATAAGGGTCCTCAGTTGGGGGGGCAAACCACCAGAGGTGTGCATGGCCTGCTACCACTAGGGGTCCAGGAACAGGCACCCCTTGTGGCCCTAATCACCACAGAGGGCACCTCAGAAGAGGTCATTGTGACCAAACACTACCTGTTTCTGCTCCAAGTTCTCTGGGAATTCACAAACCATGCCACTGCCACTGCCACTGCCACTGCCACTCCCAAATGCTCTGGGCACCTCATGATTCTGCAAAAAGCTCATCATCACTCCCAAGGCCTTGAAACAAGGAGTAGCTTGTGCCACCTCCCTGCATGTACTTGCTGCTGCTAAGACCCCAGCAAGAAGGCACTATCAGCCCTACCCACTACCTCCCTCTCCCTGGAAATACACTCTGCACCCTCGGTATAATGGCCTGCTCACTCCCAAGATTGAGCCAGCAAGAATGCAATCCTCCATGCCCCAAATAAATGGTAACACCCCACAAAATACAAAGGGTTGCTCTTGCCTAGAAGAAACCCCCCAAGACTAGAGTTTTGCTTCCCCAAACTCACAGAAAAAGAAAATCATAGACACGATGAAGAAGCCCAGGAACAATTCCCACATAAGGTACAGGAGATTTCATGTGAGGCAGAAACAATGCAACAGACCTCCGTAGGCCAAAAAACCTGAGTTCAAAAGGGGTAGAGTGAATATATACTGAAGGAATGAAGGCTGAATATCAGGGATTTACGAGCAGATTAAAAATATTCATGTTGATTACTTTCGAGAGGAATGAGGAAATTTAGGGGAAAATAGGGAAAAATTAGAAAAGTCTTTTGCAGATAGCCAAACTGGGCTAAAGGCACTGAAGGGCAGAGTGAAGTTGCAGAGGAATGAATTAGTGACATGGAAGATAGCATAATGGAAATCACCCAATCAGGACAGCAGGCAGAAAACCACATGAAAACACATGAAAGCAACATAAGAGATCTATGGGGTAGCATAACAGGGGTCCATCTATGCATTACAGCAATTCAAGAGGCAGAAGAAAAAGAAAAGTGGATTGGAAATATATTGGAAGAAATTATGTCTCAAAATTTTCCCAAACTAAAGGAAACAGGTATCAAAATACAGTAATCACAGAAGGCACAAAACAGGCTGAACACAAATATGCCCACACCTAGACCTAGTATAATGAAAATGGCCAAAGATAAAGAGAGGATTCTAAAGGCAGCAAGAGAAATACAACACATTAACTATAAGAGAACCCGCAAATAACCTAATTCCTCTAGAGAAACACTACAGGCCTGAAGAAATTGGCAAGCTACATACAAATTCCAAAAGGAAAACTCTGAAGCCTAGAATACTCTTCCCAGCAAGACTAACATTTATTTATTTATTCATTTATGTATGTTTTATTTATTTATTGAGTATCATTTGAACTGGAAAGGGAAACAGAGAATTTCTCCAACAAACAAAAGCTAAACGAGTACACCAATACTAAACCCATTCTAAAAAAATACAGATATGGCTAAAAGAAGAAGAAGAAGAAGGAGAAAAAAGAAGACAGAACATATACAGATTGGAAAGCAGTCACTTAAATCAGCCAGCATACATCATCAAAACATACAAACAAACAAAAATCTACTCGAAAAGTGATGAGAAACACAAGGAACACCAAAAGGACAAACTCGAAGATCTCAAAGAAGAAATTCAAAAGCATAGAGTGTAGGTAAGGAAGTATGAAAATATAGACACCTATTTTTAAATATCGTGTTGCAGCCTATATGACTACCAGGCTAAAGCAAGCAGATGTAGGAAGTGGTTAACCTACTTGAAAAACAGGGAAACCACAAATCAAACCAAACATTACATTCATGAAAACTAAAAAGAAATGTATCCAAGCATAAAATAAATGGAAATCATCAAAAAAAATGAAAGAGAAAAAAAAAAAAAAACCAAGGTAATAGAACGAATCAACTGAAAAGCAAGGTTTAACATGGGAATAAATACATGTTTCTCAATAATTACCTTAAGGGTCAATGGACTGAATACTCTGATCAATAGACACAGAGCAGCAGATTGGATCAAAAAGTAAAAACATACAACCTGCTGTCTGCAAGAGACTCCCTTTAGAGCAAAGAACACGTATAGACTGAAAGTGAGAGAACGGGACATGATATTTCAAAGGTCAAGACAGGAAAACAGGAGTTGTGATATGCATAGTAGAAAAACTAGACTTTGAAACAAACAAAGGCCATAGAGAAAGATAAAGAAGGACACAATTTTAGAGAGCCCAGATGGTGAGAGAGTAGGGGGATTTGTTCACCTCTCCCACAGATGCAACAAAAAATACACATCTACATGTAAAATGACTCACACAGAACAGCAACTGAACGCTGGCAGAAGAACTGAAACCTCCAAAAATGGGAAGAATCTCTTGACACAACTGCATAAAGCAACAGAAAAGAGGAGAGAGAGAGAAGGGGCATCAGGACTGGACTCCTGAGAGGGAATGGTGAAAGAGAAAGGGAACCCACACCCTGGAAACTCACCGAACCTGCGACAAGATCAGCTGAGTCCAAGAGATCTCCAAGATGCCACAAAAAGTGCATCAGCAGGTCAGAGGACTGAGAGGCAGTGTGAGAGCCACACAGATCATCAGAACTGCTGGCACAGGTCACAAAGACTGAGACGCTTTGGTGGGGACTGGGTGCCAAGCCCTAGGCTTTGGAGTTGAGTCCCTGGGAGCAGGCTGGGATTGGTGGTGTGGAGACAGCATAAGAGATGAGGAAGTGGTGCCCCAGGGGTGAAGGGTTGCAAAGTGCTAAGGGCTGGGGACTGGAAAGCCACAAGAGAGGGAACCCAGGAGAAGGTCTGGGCCTGCAGGAGAGACATTGCACCGTTGTTGGGGAGGGGAGAGCAGGATGTGTGGGCCACCAGAGAATACTCCTTGCTCCACAGCATTTTCACTTGCACAACAGCTAGTAGAGCACAGAGGGCATTCCCAGCACATCCCCCGCTTCCACCACGGGCATGCCCGGGGAGAAGTCATATTCCTTCTGCAGTAGTCTGGGCCCACTACCCATGGGAAGGCAACCACCTCCTTGGTGGTCCACCCACAGGAAGTGCCCACTGCCCTGGTGCACCCCAGCAACCTCCTCCCCAAATCAGGAAGTTCACCACCACAGCAGCAGGAACAGGCCAGCCCTGCCCACCCTTGGGAAGGGCTCTGCTGACACAGCATGAGAGAGCCAGCACCGCCACCCTCGGGAAGCCCCTACTGCTGTTGACCACTAGGGCAAGACGCTCCCGGCCATGGGGAGTGAACGTCCTCCACGGCATGCACCGGCCAGGCCTCCACAACCTTGGGAAGCCCTCCACTGCTGGAGAGAACCACAGGCAGCTGCCCCTGGCTGCAGGAAGGGCACCAACAATGGGACGTACACCACACTAGGAGAGACATTGCACCATTGTTGGGAGTAGTGCACGTCCACCATGACAGGCACTGGCCAGCCCTGCATGCCCTCAGGAAGCCCTCCAATCTTGTGGCACAACCCATCAAGCCCTACCTGGCTTCAAGAAGTGCACTGCCAAGGCAGAACACTCTGGCCAGCCCCACCCAGCCTACGGAAGCTCCCCACCATAGCAGCACAACCCAGCCACACTGACTGCCCACAGGAAGCACCTAGCCACGGCGGTGGGACCCGGCCAGCCATGCATGCCCTCAGGAAGAGCCCAACCACCACCATGTGCCCTGACTGTGCCAAACTACACTTTGGCTTCCCCAAATTCACACTAAAAGGAAAACACAAGCAAGATGAGGAAGCTCAGCAAACATTCCCAGTTTATGCAACAGGAGAATTCACCTAAAACCTTCAACACTCAAACAGTCTGACAGACTTTGAGTTCAAACGACACAGAGTGACCATACGAAAGAGATTCAGAGAAGATAAGCACTGTAACACAGACTCCCTCAGAAAAGAAATAGAAAACATAAGGAGGAGCCAAGAAAATCTAGAAAATTCATTTGCAGACCTACAATGTGAGCTAAGGGCAGTAAGGGCTGGAAGGAATAATGCAGGGGAACGTATCAGTGATGTGGAAGATAGAAGAAAGCAAATCACCCAAACAGGACAGCAGACAGAAAACCAAATGAAAAAACCCTGAAAGCAATATAAGAGACCTATGGGATAACATAAAGTGGGCCAATCTGTGCATAGTAGGAATTCCAGAAGGAGAAGTAAAAGAAAAGATTATTGAAAACGTATTGGAAGAACTTATGTCTGGAATTATGCCCAGCCATGCGAAGTGCCCCACTGCCCTGACATGCCCTGGGAAACTCCTCACCACATTGGGAAATGCACCACGACCACAGTGGAAACTGGCCAGCCCTGCCTACCCTTGGGAGGTGCCCTGCTGCCATGGGGCAACTCGGCCTGCCCTGTCCACCCTTGGGAAGTGCTCCACTGCTACAGGTTGCCCCAGAAAGCCCCAGCTAGCCATGGGAAATGCACCTCCACCTCCGTGGGCACCTGCCAGCCCCACCCACACTGGGGAAGCTCTCTCCACTGCAGAGCGAGCTGGCCAGCACTGCCCACACTCAGGAAGGACCCCACTGCCATGGAGCACCAGGGCAAGCCCCGTCCATGTGCAGGGAGGGCAACTCCAATGTGGCAAGCACTGGCCAGCTCCACCAGCCTTTGGGAAGAACCCACCTGCCATGGGGAAACCAGGCCAGGACTGCCCCCCTTTGGGAAGTGCTCTGCTGAATGGCATGCCCCAGCAATCCCCAGGCACATGTGGGAAGTTCACCTCCACCATGGTGCTCACCTGCCAGGCCCATCCACCCTCGGGCAGGGCCCTCTGCCACGGAGTGAACTGCCTGGTCCTGCCCACCTTCAGGAAGCAACTTTCTGCCACAGAGCAAGGAGGCCAGCCCCACCCACCCTTGGCAACTGATAAGCTGAGCAAACTGAAAAGCACTGCATGCCCACAGGAGGCACTCTGCTGCTGCTGAGCACCTGGGAAAGCCCTGCCCAACTGCAGGGCTGTGCCTCAACCACATCCCATATCATCCAGCCCCAACTGCCCTTAGGATGGTGCACAATGCCCAACCATGCCTGGCCATGGGAAGAACCTAGGCTCAGCAGTGTGACCCAGCAAGACATGCATGCCCTGCTGAAGTGCCCCACCAACGCGGTGCAGCCTCAACTGTGCCAAACTACATTTTGGCTTCCCCAAATTCACAGAAAATGGAAAACACAAGCAAGATGAGGAAGCTCAGAAAACATTCCCAGTTTACACAATTGGAGAATTCACTTAAAATCTTTAACACTGAAGCAGTCTGACAGACTTGGAGTTCAAAAGGGAGACAGTGAAAAGACTGAAGGAATGAATACAAGATATGAACAGGAATGCAGACGCCCTCAGAATGCTATGAGAAAACATAAGGAGGAGCCAAGCAAATCCAAAAAATTCATTTACAGAGATACAAACGGAGCTAAGGGCAGTGAAGACCAAAATGAATAACGCTGAGGAATGAATTAGGGATGTGGAAGATAGAACAATGGCAATCAGCCAAACAGGAGAGCAGAAGGAAAACCAAATGAAAAAAGATGAAAGCCATATGAGACTTACGGTATAATAGAAAATGGGCCAATCTTTGCGTAGTAGGAATTCCAGAAGGAGAAGAACAACAAGAGGGGGTTGAAAATATAGTTCAAAAAATTACCCCTGGAAGCTTTCTAAATCTAAAGGATTCTGACTTCAAGGTACAAGAAGCACAGAATGCCCCAACAACTTGAACCCAAATATAACCACACCAAGACATATAATAACAAAGGCAAAAATTAAAGATAGAGAGGATTCTAAAGGCAGAGAGAGAAAAGCAAAGTGTCAATTAAAAGGGAAGCCCCATAAGGCTATCAGCTGATTTCTTCACAGAAACTCTACAGGCCAGGAGGGAATGGCAAGAGATATTTAAAGGACTGAAAGGAAAAAAAAAAAAATGCAACGTGGAATACTCTATCCAGAAAGAATACCATTTAAAATAGAAGGGCAAATAAAGTATTTCTCCAACAAACAAAAGCTGAAAGACTACAGCAATACAAAAATCACTTCTGTAAATTAAAAAAAATTGGGGGGAAATGATGAGGAACGAAACTGCAATTAGAGAGCACTCAAACTATCAGGCTAAAGCACACAGTGATAGTAGGGGATAAACATACTTAAAAAACAGAGCAACCACAAATAAAAATGGAAAATTACATTGAACAAAAATGAAAAGAGAAGTACTCAGGAATAAAATAAATGGAGACCAGCCAACCAAAAAAAAAAAGAAAAAAAAAAGGAGAAAGAAAGAATGAAGTATAATAGAATCATCTGGACTAAGAGTTTTAAAGTGGCAATAAATAAACATCTATCGATCATCAGATAAAATGCCAATGGACAGAGCACTCCAATGAAAGGACACAGAGTGGCTGATGGGATAAAAGAGCAAAACCCCTCAATATGCCACATGCAGGAGACTCACATTAGGACAGAGGACACATATAGATTGAAAGTGAGGGGAGCGGAAAACATACTTGATGCCAGTGGACCAGAGAGGAAAGCAGGAGTTGCAATACTCACATCAGATAAAAGAGACGTTTAAACAAAGGCTGTAAAGAAAGACAAAGAAGGACACTATTTCATAGTTAAAGGCTCTGTTCGAGAAGAGGATGTTATAAACAGCAACATGTATGCCCCAAATACAGAAGCACCCAGATATCTGAAAGAAACATTAACAGATATGAAAGGAAAAACTGATGGGACTACAATCTCAGTAGGAGACTTTAACACCCCACTCACATCAATGGACCAAGCTTCTAGACAGAAAATCCATAAGGCAACAGAGATCCTAAAGGACACAATGGAAACATAGACTTAATCGACATTTTCAGGACATTACACCCCAAAAAAATCAGAATACATGTTCTCCTAAGTGTGTAAGTAATAATCTCAAAAATTGATCACATATTGGGGCACGAAGCTAAGCTCAACAAATAGAAGAGTATAGAAATTATTGCAAGTATCTTCACTGACCACAGTGCATGAAACTAGAAATCAACCAGAGCGAAGGAAATGAGAAAAAAACCTACTACATGGTGAAAAAACAACATGCTCTGAAAAAACCAATGGGCCAATGAGGAAATCAAGAAGAAAAGTAAAAGTTACCTGGAGACAAATGAAAATGAAGACACAAGCACTCAAATTCTGTTGGATGCCACCAAAGCAGTGCTCAGAATAAAGTTCATCGTTACGCAGGACTTCCTTTTACAAAAAGGAAAAGTCTCAAATTGACAACTTAACCCACCACCTAAGTGAATCAGAAAAAGAAGAATCAACAAAAAATCAAGTCAGCAGAAGGAAGGAAATCATAAAGATGAAAGAGTAATCAATAAATCAAAGAAACAATACACAAAATCAACCAAACCAAGAGATGGTTCTTTAAAAGGTAAACAACATTGACACACCTCTGGCTAGGCTCACCAGGAAGAGGAGAGAGGAACAACCCAAATAAACAAAATAAGAAATGAATAAAGAAAAATCACAATGGATAGTACAGAAAAACAAAAAACCATATGAGAAAGCTAGCAACAATTATATGCCAACAAATCTGACAATGTAGAAGAAATGGACAATGTTCTGGAGTCTTTCAGCCTGAAAAATCAGAATCAAGAAGAAATAGATCAACTGAATATATGGATCTCTAGTAATAATGTTAACTGTATCAAAAAAAAAAAAACTCCCTACAAAAAATAGTCCAGGACCAGAAGGCTTCACAGGCAAAATCTAACAAACATACACACGGGAAATGATGCCCACCCTCCTTAAGTTTTTATCAAAATGTGGAGTAAGAAGGAACCATCCCAAAGATATTCGAGGATGCCAGCATTCCCCTAATTCCAAAACCAGACAAACATACCACCAAAGGAGAAAACTATAGGCCAATATCATTGATGAATACAGATGCAAAAACTCTCAACAAAATTTCAGCCAACCCAAACCAACTACATATCAAAAAGTTCATACACCACGACCAGGTAGGTGTCATCCCAGGTTCACAAAGATGGTTCAACATGCGTACATCAATCAATATCATACACCACAGTAAAAATAGAAACATCAAAAACCATATGATGGTCTCAAAAGATGCAGAAGAAGCGTGTGACAGAGTTCAAAATCCATACACAAAATAAAACTCTCACCAAGCTGGATAGAGGGAACATTCCTGAACACATTCAAAGTCATATATAACACACCCTCAGCAAATATTGTACTCAATGGAGAAAAGCTGAAATCCTTCCCACTAAAATTTGGAACAAGACAGAGATGCCCATTCTTGCCACAGCTCTTCAATATATTATTGAAAGTCCTAGCCACAGCAATCAGACAAACAAAAGTAATTAAGGGCCTACAAATAAGAAGAGAAGAGGTGTAAAACGGTTATGCTATGCAGATGACATGATACTACATTTTGAAAATTCCAAATATTCAACCTCAAAACTGTTTGAACGGATTCACAAAGTCAGAAAAGTAGGAGGATATAAGACTCACCTTCAGAAATCAGTTGCATTTCTGTATACTAATGAGGAAATTTAGGAAAGGCATAAAAAATACTACACCTTTAAAAATGGCATGGTAAAAATCAAATACCTTGGAATAAACCTGACCTAGGAGGTAAAGGACTTATAGACTGACAACTATAAAACATTAATGAAGGAAATTAAAGAAGACGTAGAGAAATTGAAAGATATTCCATGCTCCTGAATGGGAAAAATTAATGCTGTAAAAATGGCCATTCTACCCAAAGCAATCTACAGATCAATGCAATCCAAATCAAATTACCCACGACATTTTTCACAGAAAGAAAGCAAACAATCCAAAAATGTACATGGAACAAAATAGACCCAGCTTTCCCAAAGCAATCTTGAGAGTAAAAGAAAAAAACAAATAAGCAGGAGGCAAAACGGTGAAATGCTCCTAGACCTCAAGCCATCTTACAAAGATGCAGTCTTCAAGAAAGTGTGGTAATGGTAACAAAACAGCGAGACAGAACAATGGAACACAATGGAGAACACAGAAAGAAACCCAGACACCTTTGGACAAATAAGCATTGACCAGAAAAGAATCATACACAATGACCAAGTGGATTTTGTCTCAGGTTTGCAAGGAGGGTTGAAAATACTCACAGCAGAAAACATCACACAGTACACGAACATATGAAAACTAAAAACCCACATGATCCTCTCAATAGATGCAGCAACAGCATTCCATAAAGTCCAACATCCACTCACGATCAAACCTCTTACCAAAGTGGGGATCTGAGAAATATATCTTAACACAACAAAAGCCATTTAGGACAAACCCACAGCAAACTTAATACTCAAAGGAAAAGAGCTGAAAGCCTTTCCACTAAACTCTGATACAAGACAAGAAGGCCCATTCTTGCCAATTTTATGCAACATAGTATTGGAAACATTAGGCACAACAATTAGACAAACAAAAAAAGTCAAAGGCATCCAAATTGGAACAGAAGAGGTAAAATATTCCCTACGTGCAGATGACATGACACAATGTATAGAAAATCCTAAGGAGGCCACACCAAAACTACTCAAACTGACCCACAAATTTGGCAAAGTAGCAGGATAAAAAACTGACACTCAGAAATTGGTTGCACTTGAGTGTACTCACAATAAATAAAAAAATTTAAAAAATAAAAAATAGAATATTTTGAAAATTACACCCCCAAAATTTAAAGACCTAGAAATAAGCTTGACCAAGGAGCTGAAAGATTATAAGCTGAACCATAAAACTTAAAGAAATTAAAGAGGATTCAAATAAAGGGACAGATATCCCATGATCCATGTTTGGAAGAATTAATATTATTAAAAAAGCAATAGTATGCCATAAAATCTACAGATTCAATGACGTCATTATCAGAAGACCTCCGTTATTTTAACAGGACGAGGACAAACAATCCAAAAATGTATATGGAACCATAAAAGACCCAGATACGCAATGGAACACTAAGGGGGAAAATAAAGTACGAGGAATAACTCTCCCAGACATCAGGCAATTTTTCTGAGCCACAGTAATCAAGACACTGTGGTAGTGGCACCAAAACAGACATACAGACCAACAGGACAACGTGGAGAACCCAGGAATAAACTCACTACCCTGCATTCAATCAATCTTTGACAAAGGAGGCAAGAATATAAAATGGGAATAAGACAGTCTTTTCAGAAAGGGATGCTGATAAAACAGGACAGCTGCTGGTAAGTCAATGAAACTGAAATACACCCTCACACCATGTACAAAAGTAAACTCAAAATCACTTAAAAATGTAAACATAAGATAGGACACCTCAAATGACTAGAAGAGAAGAGAGGCAAAACATACTCTGACATCAACAATAAAAATGATTTTTTCTCAACATCAGTCTCCAAAGGCAACAGAAATAAAAGCAAAAATAAAGAAAGGACTCAATCAAATTGACAGGTTTTTGCACAGCAAACGGAACAATGAAAAAAGACAACCATTGGAATGAGAGAAAATATATTTTCAAATGAAGCCACTGAAGGGGCTTAATCTCTGAAATAAATGGCTTATAAAACTCAACAGCAAAAACCTACCAGCCAGTTGAACAATGGGAAAAAGACCCGGAAAGATATTTATCCAAAGGATACCTGCAAATGGCTGACAGGCACATGAAAAAATGCTCGACCTCACAATTTTTAGAGAAATGCAACTCAAAATTACTGTGAAGTACCACCTCACACCTGTCAGAATGGCCATCATTAGCAAGTCAATAAATAAAAAGTTCTAGAGATGGTGTGGAGAAAATGAGCTGAGCTGCACTGTTAGCTGGAACGTAAATTGGGACAACCACTACAACCACTATGCTGATCAGTATGGTTGTACATTAGAAAACTAAGTATAGAATTACCCTATGGCCCAACAATACCACTCTGGGGCATATACCCAGATAACTCTTTCCTTGAAAGATATACATGGACTGGAAAGTTCATTTTAGCACTATTCACAACATCCAAGGTATGGAAACAACCTAAATTTCCATTGACTGAAGGGTACATTAAGATGTGGTACATATTCACAGTGGAGAACTAGAGTTCATGAGAACAAAATAATGCCATTTGCAACAACATGGATGGAACTAGAGATGCATATACTAAGTGAAGTACATCAGAAAGGAAGAGACAAATGCCATAAGACAGCACAGATCTGGAAATGAATAAATGGCACCAATGAAACATTCTAGAGGAAAGAAATGCATGCACTCGGAGAATAAGACAGTCAAGGGAGAGGGGTGAGGAGTGGGACAGACTTGAAGTCTGGGGTTAAGCAGTGCAAACTTTTGCATTTGGAGTGGATAATTAATGAGATCCTGCTGTTTAGCACAGGGAACTCTATCTAGTCAGGCGTGATAGAACATGATGGAGGTAATGTGAGAACAATAGTTTGGGGGTGTGTGATTTTGTGTTATTGTGTGTATGTGTGTGCATGTGCGCGTGTGTGTGTGTGTGTGTGTGTGTGTGAGAGAGAGAGAGAGAGAGAACAAGAAATGAAGAGGGACAGACTGGGTCCCTTTGCTCTACAGGAGAAAACCGGCAGAACACTGGAAACCAATGATAATGGGAATAATAACAATCATGAAAAATTAAAGTAAAGCAAAATCTCTGCAAACAAGTCTCAGGTCTCACAGCAGTGGTTTCAATCTAGAGGCGTTGTGTTAACCAAAGCGCATGGGCCCTGGCCATAGATGGAATACAGCAGTTAGTGCATTACTGTCTCCAACCAGAGAGAGGCAACACTGTGGCTTGCTTAGGGTGGCTGCTCCTCCCATATATAATTTGGAACCCTGAGAGTTCCAAATTATGCCCTGAGAGCCAAGCCCTACATAGGGCTCCAAAGGGAAGGCAAAGTGACCCCCTTCAATGGAATAGGGACTTTCAGTGGGATGTTCAGGCTTTAAAGGCCAAGGTGAAGAGAGTGACAGCATGGGGACTTCCCAATGTGGATAAATCCTTAATTCTCTGCAATCACAGAGGTCAGGGAAGGCATTAGGAGTCCTGAGCCAAAGCTGGGTCCAAATTAGGGACCAGGGGCTAACCTTTCACCATAACTCAACTCAGGGACCCTGGCATGTCGTGCTGCCTGTGGGATGTTTGCAAGCTCCCCCTGGACAACACAGAGATGCTGTCACCCCTCATCAGCCACTGGCTCTGCTAGAGTCAAAGGACATCACTGGATCCTTTGGAGAAAGGTTAACAAGGTATGAGGGCCTATTGAAAGACACTCCCCTCTTTACCCTACTGATGGGCGAAGCCCTGCACACAGCAACCCTGCTTCCAGCAGGCGAAAGTGGGGACTTATCCCGTCAGTGTATAGAGACCATAAGACACACCTACTCCAAAGGTCCAAACTTCAAGAACAAAGTTAAGAATAAGGGGTGTACAATGACCTGGGGGGGATGAGGCAGGCTAGGACTTGGGATCCTTTGTTGTGCTGCTTGCCTCTTGAACAATGTCTCCTTGAACAATGAAATAAAAAGAAACAATAAGGGACTACAGATAACTGCATGCATGGGCAGTTGGGAAAAAGATGAATGAGAAGATTCATAAAGGCAAATAAAATAAAATGAAATAAAAATTAAAATAACATAAAACTTAATAAAATAAAAAATAAAATAAAAGAAAAAAAATAAAAGAAATCAACCCTCCATCAAAATCGGGGTGTCAGATGCAAAAACAGTTTATGTGGCATACATAGTGGACAATACCACTGAGGAAGTGCACAGAAAATCTAAACCACCCCACTGACCCAAACCTTACACCACACTTACCCCTATCCCGCCAGCGAAGAAACAAGCTTGCCCCTCCTCACGGAGCAAGAAAAGGAACTTGTTACATTATTAGTCTCCTTTTTCTCCTCAAGGGCTCAATAAAGCCTTCCCTGAATGTCTGGTGCCTCACTTCTCATCAACGTCTATTTACCAGGGAGCCAAGAACCCTGGTCAGTGTGAAGTACATGTTTAGTGGGCTATACGAGTGGCTCTCCTAGTCTCCATCATGGTTAAACTGAATCACATACAAGCCAGAATGATTTCCCCAGATGTCCTTATGTGAAAATTTCTTCTGTCCAATATAATCTGCATTTGTGTGTAGCCAATCCAGAAACCAATCTATACTCTTTGGAAACAAGGAATGCAAACCAAAAACTTTACAGTAATTAGATCAGGCAGAAATACCACGAACCCTGAATTTATGGTATTTCCCTATTGTGGAAACCTGCCTTCAACACCTCTATGAAACAGTCTCGGGAGCCCAACTACAACGTCTAATTCAAAAAAAAAAAAAAAAAAAAGAATTCTGAACCACCACAATATCTGGATAATCCCCTCAGGAAGCCTGAACACAAACATCATAGCATCCAGTAAGTAAAGCAGTCTTGGAAGGAACCTGCCAGGAAGCGAGACATCACCACTGACCACTTACCTCAGGATGCAGTTCAGTAATCCTAAGACCTTTGTGGTAGCTGGCTTGGAAACAACCACCTCCTCAGCAACTAGGCAGAGAGACAACCACACTCAACACAGCAACCATGCATAAAGCCAAACTGCAAATTCTTCACAAGATTACAGTGTAACAATTACTTCTGCCATATTCTTTCAGGAAATCCCAACACAATCTCTTTATAGCCACTGGACCAGCAAGATTAATCACCACCTGTGCAGCCACCAGGGTAAGCACCAAAACCAAAACCTCTGTAGTCATCACATGATGAAGGCTGACCATATTTTGGTAGTAATTGGACCGGGAGGTTGGACCTCAGTCTCTATAGTAACCAGCCAGCCGGCCTGATCACAAATTCCACTAGCCTGATCAGGAAGTCAAACCAGAACTTCTACTATAACCATTCAGCCAGCCAAGCCATAGTCTCTGCAGAAACCAGAGAAGACATCTGAGCATAATTTCCACAGCCACCAGCCATGTAAACTAACCACAAACTCTGTCCCAGCCACGTAGATATTCACCAAGCGACCTCTGCAGAATTTGGAAGGAAAAGTTCACTGTACTCATTTCACCTAACAAGACAGGTTATCTCACCATATCTGCAAACACCAGCCTAATAAACAAAAGCACAACTTCTGCAGTACACCACAGTTTACAGCAATGCCACTGAGCGAGGCCAGGGATCAAACCCCACCCTCGTTTCCCAGTCAGATTCATTTCTGCTGAGCCACAAGGGGAACTTCCTCAAGTTTGCTTTCTACAGATTTCTGCAGTCCAGTGGTCTCCAACTTATACCCTGCTCTTAGAGGGGAAGAATCAATACAGTCAAAATGAGACTACTACCTATAGTAAGCTTCAGTGTAATCCCTATCTAACAGCAAGTTACATTCTTCACAGAACTAGGAAAAAATTACAAAATTTGCGTAGAAACACACAAGATCTCAAATAGCCAATGTAGCATAGAAAAAAAAAAAATGGAGCTAGCAGAATCAGGCTGCCTGATTTCTGAGTATACTGCTGAGACACAATAATCAAACCAGTACGGCACAAGCTCACAAACAGAAATATAGATCAATGGACTAGGTTCGAAAACCCAGAAAGAAACCCAAGAAGCTACGATCCACAAAGGAGTCAAAACATAGATTGGAGGAAAGGCAGTGTCTTCAATAAATGGTGCTAGGAAATCTGGGCAACAATTTAAGAGAATGAGATTACAACATCTTCGAAAACCACACATAAAAGTAAACACAGGATGGATTAGAGACCTAAATATAAGGCCAGATACCATAAAACTGCTAGAGGAAAGCATAGGCCAAATGGTCTTTGGCATCAATCATGGCAACGTCTTGTTTTACCCACCACCTAAAATCATGACAATAAAGGCAAAAATAAAATGGGTGTGTTGTATGGCTTGCCTCTTTGCACTACAGTAGAAACTGAAGAAATATTGTAAAAAACCTACATTTATATTTTTACTTGCTATATGTGGTGTAATCAATACATCAAGAGACATTTACAGCATTGAATGCAGGTATAAGAAAAGAAAAATCTGGGAGTTCCTATTGTGGCTAGGTTCACATTAAGGCCCCCGTGGTGTTTTTGAGGATGCAGGCTTGATTTCCAGCCTTGCTTAGTTGGTTAATGACCCAGCATTGACATAAGTTTTGAGAGAGGTGGCATAATCAAGTTCAGACCCAGAGCTGCAACGGCTGTGGTGTGAGCTTATAACCAAAGCACTGATACAACCCCTAAGACTTGAACTTCCATATGCCAGAGGTGCAGATGTAAAAAGGAAAGCAGAGAATGATCTAAAATCACTCATAGTGTCCCTATTAAGAAACTAAAAAGAGAGGAAAAAAATACAGAGAGAATAGGAAAGAACATTTGAGCAGTTATCAATAAAGGGAAATCAGGAGGTTTCTAGAGAATAATCAGCCAAACAAATGATATTTCTTTGAAAGATTAATAAAATATTTAAGACTGTAAGCTGGATATGAAAAAACATGATGAGACCCTAAATATTAACATCACAATTGTAATAGGAAACTCAGCTACAGATTGCATGGACATGAAAAGAACAATAAAGTAATACGTGAACAACTTTATGCTCACATATTTAACAGCCTATAAGAGACAGATCAGTTCCTTGATAGAAAAAAATCTGTCACACAGGAAGAAATAGATAGGCTGCCTAAGCCTGTATCTATTAAACAAATTAAATTAATAATTAATCATGATCCAAATGAAGAAGTCCCCAAGGCTTCAAGAGATTACCAGAAAATTCCACCAAACATTTGAAGTAGAAATGATAAACTTTCCACTATATCTATCAGAATATAAAGCACAGAGTGTAACTGCTGTGTTTTCCTATTAGTCCAGCACTGTCCTGCTACAGAAAGCTGAAAAGATCCTTGGAAATGAAAACAACACAAAAATGCCTCTCATAAACCCAGATGAAAAGTCCTCTGTGACAAATTAGCTATCATCCTAGGTATGCCTATTCAAATTTCTGAGGTGAAATAAAACCACTTCAACAGATTGAGAGGAAATTTCATATGATCAGATCAGTGTAGAAAAGACATGTCACCAACCCAACACCTATTGATTATAAAAGACTATCTGAACTAGGAATAAACTTAAATTCATAATGTCATAAATGTCTAGCACAAAACACCCATAGCTACCATATTCAAGAATGAGAAGCTTAAAAGTTGCCCATGAAGCAAATCACCATCTCTCGCCATTTCCACTTAATACTGCAGCAGAAATCCCAGCTAAGGCAAGAGAAAATGAAATTAAATGTATGAAACAGAGCAAATGAAATACTCTTTTTCTGCAGATGGCCTAACTGTCTTGGTAGGAAAAGCCAAAGATTGATCAGTAAATACTTCTGGAAGTAATCTGTAATTATAATAAACTGGCAGGATTCAGGGTTCTTATAGGTTAATTAGTTTCCAGCCATGGAAGAGGAAGTTGAACGTGCAGCCAAAGTTTATTCATATGCTCAACCCTCTAAATACTGAAAGTAAGTATAAGTGTAACAAAATAGCCACAAATCTATATGAGGAAACGATGAACATCTGATGCAAGAAATGAGTGGAAAGTAAAAGAAATTAAAGGAAATTAAAATAAGTGCATGAGTAGGCTTTATTAGAAAGACCAAAGCTGACCAAGAAGTCACTTCTTCCCAAAGCGACCTCCAGATTCCATACAATTCAAATCAAGGTGGCAGCAAGTTAGTTTATGAACATTAACATCCTTATTATTCAAAATGTTAGACAGTGTGGTAAAAGACCCAGAGTAGCTACCGCAGTGCTGAAAAAGGTCAAAGCTGGAGGACTGATGTATTAGACTTCACATGACAGTGTGGCACTTATGAAAGAAGAGACACATTTGTTGATAAAACACCACGGAGCCCAGAAAAATAATTGCTCAAACCCAGTCAACTGCTCTTTGACACAGGAACAGAAGTTACCCAAGGTGAAAAGGCCGTCTCTTCAGGATGTGGTGATGGAACAACAAAAATTTCTAGGCAAAATTTTAACATAATCCACAAAAAAAAAAGAAAAAAAAGGTGGACCACAGACCTCAATTTTAAGAGGTAAAACCACAAAATTTCTATAAGGTAACAATAAGAAATGCTAAATGACTCTGTTTGTAGCATTTTTTTTTTTACATTGAGCACCACAGGCATGATCCATGAAAGAAATTCGTAGTCAGATTTGATTTCATTTTAGAAAAAAATCAATGGAAAAAAAAATTCTCTCCATGACATGCAATGTCCACAGACTAAGAAGGCAAGCTTCTTATACTTGGAGAAAATACTTGCAAAAGACATATCTAAAAAGAACCTTATCAAAAATATACCCAAAAAAGGCCCTTAAATCCCAACAAGAAGGAAAAAAGAAATTGATTGAAATTGCCAAAGACAACAGACACCTCAGAAAAGAAGATACACAGATGGTAGAAGGCATAGGTAGAGAGGCTACACATGATATGTTGTCAGAGAAATGCAATCTTAAGCAACTAGGGACTATAAGAATGATCAAAATATTGGGCACTAACACCAAGGGGTGGTGATGATGTGAAGCAAAAGAAACACTCCTGCATAGCAGGTGGGGATGCAAAACAGCCCAGCCACATTGTAAGTTTTCAGTTTGCTACTGTGCTGCAAAGATAAACCCATTCTGACCATATGGTCCAACATCCATGCTCTTGGAGTTTACCTAAGAGTAGAAGATACATACAGAGACACACACCCAAACATGGCACATGATATTTAGAGCAGCTTTGCTCCTAATGGACAAACCCTGAAAGCCAGCAAGAGTCTTTCAGCAGGTTAATGGGTAACTCAATTTTGTCACATCCAGACAATGGCGTATCGGTTGGTGCTAAAAAGAGATGGGTTACCAATGCAAGAAAGGATATGGAGGAAACATAAATCATGTTACTAAGTGAACAAAGCCCCTCAGAGAAGACTGCATAAACTCTGTGATTCCTACTAAGCACATTCTGGTAAGAGGAAACCTAAGGAGACGGTGACAGGATGAGCTAAGGGTGGGAGGGTAGAGGGAGGAGGGCTAAGGAGAGAAGGCATGGAAATGAATGAAGCCCAGAAGGTTTTCATGGTAGGGAAACTCCACTATACCAGACTTTACCATAGTGATTACACCTGTCACGAAACATATGGCCAACCCCAAAAGAATGTACAATTCCCAGAGCAAACTGGACTATAGGTGATAAGGATGTGTCAGTGTAGGTGAGTCAACTGTAGGAAAGGTAGCTCTCTGGTGGGAGATGTTACAATCCGAGGGGCTAAGCAACAGGTCAAGGGAGACACAAAAGGGAAACATCTATGTACTTCTTACTTTTACGGTGAACCTAAAACTCTGATTCAAAAATTCGGTCATTATGCAAAAACAAAACAAATGAAATACACATTTTTAGATTTATAAAAATTAACAAAACAAAATACCAGTTTATTATCATAAAATATTATCATATAATAATGAGTATCCGGGGCCTGAAATGGTCTCACTGTGCTAACATCAACCTGTGGGTACAAGTGAACACTTTTCAAGACTTCAGGAGAGAATAAATTCTCTCTTTTCTGTGGTTAGAAGCCATCCATGTCCCTTGGGTCATGGCCATTTCCTCCAGCTTTAAAGGCATCCAGGTGCCTGCAAAGGCCTAAGTGATGCTATCATTTAGAGCTCTGCTTCTGTCATCACATTTCCTCATCAACTCTAACTCTCTTACCACGTCCCTGTATAAGGACACTTTGTGACTCCACTGAGCCCTCTGGGTTATCTAAGACAGTATTCCGCATTTCAAGAGCTTTACCTGAATCCTACCTGCAAAGTCTATGTTGCTGTGTAACATACCATAGTCACAGTGTCCAGGGATTAGACCGGGTGGGTGTGCGGTAGTAGATATTATTCATGTGGCTGGGATACATGACAGCACCTACACCAAATTGCAGAAAAGTAAAGGTTCCCAGCAAGACGTGGCAAGAGAGAAAAAATAACCTATAGGCACTGATCCCAAACACATTCTCTTTATCAGCAGGAGGCCAGAGTTATCCCATGATGCCTTGGTCTATACCTTCCTGTCTCCTGGGTGTAAGATATCCTTCATATTCCCAGTGCAGTCTTATGTGAAATGTGGAATTCAGAGAGGAAACTCCTTGTCTCAATATGATTCCAAACCAATCCTCGAGAAATTATGGCGACCCCCTTCATGTTTTCTGCGACACCTGGCTCGCAGGGAGTTCCACAACCCACCAGAACATGGAGCCCAGTCATTTGCAGCTAGTTACATGGAGAATTAAACCCTGTTGGCTGTGCCCTTCCCCCCCCCAACTTCAATGGGGTAACACTGACTCCCGACAGCCAGGTTCTCAGCAGGGAGGTGGGGCATGACCTCCCTGAAATTACACACAAACTTTGATGAGCACTGTCCTGGCCTGCCAGCAGATCCCCTGAGAGGGTGTTGACCCACACACCAGAAGTCCAGAGAGGAGATTCCTTATTTCTCTGTCTGTGTAAAACAGAACTGCCTGTTCTACATACTGCCACATTAGTCCTGACAAGGCACTCAAATAATCAGTTATTATTTGTTTAGAATACATAGGCACTTTTCTGGGCAGCTGCCCTCTAGTCTCAATTCTGGAAGTTAGGGTAAAGCGGAGTCACACGTAGAACTTGGTCTAAACCAAAGCAATGGATGAGCAACACTGTTCGCATTTCTACCAACCTCCAGCTCGGTTTTCCTCTTGGCCACACAGTAGGATCACATTTCCCAGTGACATGTGCTGCTTGGCAGAGCCATGTGACCAGGCTGCAGACAATTAGGGCTTAGGCAGAGGTAACACACACCCCTTGTCCCTTCATCTCCTGAGGAACCCTCCATGCCTTCTCATGCACCCTGCCTGTTGTCTCAAAACAAACAACCTAGCAGAGGATGGCTTCTCTGTTCTGAATATCTGTGCCCCTCCCCCCAAGTTCATATGTTGAAATCCCAAAGCCTAACATGATAGTGTTAGGGGATGGGGCCCTCACAATGGGATCAGGCCCTTTTAAAAGACATTGACCCCTTCCTCCTGTCTCCATGTGTGCACAGCAAGGAGTAACTGGCTCTTAACATAGAGAGGGCTCTCACTGAACATGACCATGCTGGAGACTTGGTCTTTGACTTCCAGCCTCCAGGACCAGGAGAAAATATGCCCCATGCTTTGTGACCTACTCAATCTAGGATATTTGCTGAAAGCCTGAAAACTTGGGAGTCCAACCATGGAATTAGCCTGGGACCCCAAGTGACTCTTTAGATTACAGAGTCTCCAAAGCCCCCTTCCCCACTCCCACAGCCCATGCCCAACTGACATGAACAAGAAACACATATCCTGTTAAGCCACTACTTGGAGGCTGTTGTTAGAACATTCAGCCAGCCAGCACTGTGGAAAAAGGGAGAAATTATCAGAATCTGTGAACAGTCTTACTAACATAATTGGGGTTTGGTATGTGATCGTCCTGAGTGATTTCACAGCATGTGAGCTGAGCACAGATGCTGTAGGCAGAGGACTGGATGCCTCATCCTACCTCATCCTGGGTCTTCAGGGGGAAGGAGTGAAAAGGAACACTCTCCATGGTTCTCTTAGTGACAGCACTTACTTTCCTGCCTCTATTTAGCACAGCTATCTGCCCTATTGGCCTCTGAGTTCCCCGACAAAAAAGCATGCTCTTCCCTCTAATTGCTTTTTAAGACAGAACCCTCACATAGAGCAGGATTTCTTTAACCTTTTTGGAAACCAACCAGGTCCATCTCAGAAAGGGTTACCCTATAAAAACCAGAATTTGAAAAAGTCAAAGACGATTTCCCTGGTATAGTAGTGGGTTAAGGATGTAGCATTGTCACTGCTCTGGCTCAGGTCACAGGTTTAATCTGTGGCAAAGATTTGATCCATGGCACAAACAATTCTATTCAATCAACTACAGTGGGATGTAATTTGGCTGAGATGGCTTCTGAATCATAGCATCCGCAGAGCCAAAAGAAAGAATGAAAAAGAAGAAACACACAAGGTAGCCAAGTGGCAGTCAAGGAACAATTGGAAGGGGGCAGACTGGAGAGAGGAAGGGGCACATAGATGTGGTGGCGCTTGCAAGGCCCAAACTGTATGAAAACTAGGGCTCAAGGCCATGGTGCCCTGGGATCTTTCCTCCCCAGGATAGCTCTTTTCACACAGGAACCTGCTTTGAAGGGAGAAAGGCAGCTCCGTAGGCCACAGGGTCTATGACACCTCCCTGAAAACACTCACATGCTCTGCTCTGGCTTTCTACCAGCCAAGATGACTTTTCATCTATAGGCTGGTTTCCCAAGAGTGACTCTGTCCCCGACGAAGCAAGAGTCCTGGACAGAGGCAAGATCTTGGCAAGACGGTGTCCTCTGGCAAAGGAGAAAGTGTCTGAAAACAAACCAACCAAGGCAACTCAAAAGAGCAGCAAATGAAGGACCATTTCCCTAGTATCCATTTGCTCCTTTAGAGCCAAACTGCACTGCACCTGAAAATCTGTCTCCAGCACCATCACTTGCCTTCTTCTAGAACGTTCTGAATTGATCCTATTTCTCCAGGAAGGGTAAGATCTGCTTGTCCAAAGAACAAGGGACTCAAGTCACATTTCTATTTCACCTCAACTTTCAAGAATGCGGAAAAAGAGCTATAATACAGAATAGAGGAAGTCCCTGGTGGCCTAGCAAGTTAAGGGTCCAGGGTTGTCACTGTTGTGGGTTGGGTCACTGCTCTGGCAGGAGTTGGATCCTTGGGCCAGGAAATTCTACCTGCTGTGGGTCAGGCTAAATAAACACAGAAATACTGGGAGCAAGTAATGGAGGGCTTCCTCTGTGGTAGGATAAACCCCAATCACTTATTAACAGCCCCAAACTTGGCCAACCTTACCAGCCAATGGCCTCACACAACCCGTTCCTCTACCTCAAAGGCCTTTGGTATCACTCTGTCATTGGCTTGCTTCTGGAAACAATTTCCCAATTTTCATTTATTTTAGGAGTTTGAAATGAGCCCAGGCATCTTCTTTCACTCCAGGTAGAGAAGGGAAGAATCCAAGCACCACTGAAACCTAAAAAAGAGCACAGGAAAGGGAGGGCCAACACAAAGGTGTGCTTAGTTTCTTGGCAAAACAATTAAGGAAGAGTTCCTAGCTGACATGGACTAGCTTGTGTGGAAACCAAGCTTCCTTTGAACTGGCCAGGCATTTGGAGATCATGCCACAAACTAAGGTGGCAGCTCAGGATGGTGGAAGAGCCAGCTTATCTCTACCTCCTACCCACACCCTCCTTGAGATAGATCCACAAGGTTTTGCTGACAATGATTAAAGCAGCCCATGTCCCCAAAGTGGCAAGCAAGGGTGGTATTTTCACTGGTCCACAAAAGGGATGATGTCCATTCCCACTGAGGAAAAGGGTGTCAACTCTGCCTCCCAAATCAATGGAAGGCAAGCAAAAGTTTCTCCTCATGACAAGGTAAAAATTAGCCTTTTTTGAAAATTAGAAATTTTCAAAAACAATTGAAATAATTCAAAAAGAGAATGGTAAATGCCATATGAAATCATTTATATGGAGACCCTAAAATATGGCACACATGAAGTTATCTACAGAACAGAAATATCTCCTGGACATAAAGAAAATGGAAGGGAGAGGCAGTGGAATGGACAGGGAATTTGGGGTATGTGGATGTAAAGTATTATATTTAGGACAGATAAGCCATGAGAGCCTGCTGTACAGCACAGGGAACTATATCCAATCGCTTTTGGTAGAGTTTGATAGAAGGTAATATGAGAAAAGGAATGGAGATACATGTATATATATGTAAATATATATATATATATTTGTGTATATGTATATATATTTGTGTGTGTGTGTATATATATATGTGTATATATATATATATATGTGTATATATATATGTGTGTATATATATATAAATATATATCCATAGCCATGATTGACTTATTTTGTTGTACAGCAGAAATAGTCAGAATAATGTAAATCAACAATAACATACACATTGTAAAAACTATATCAGCACATTTCAAAAGGATGCTGCTTCAGACGCCAGCAGGAAGTCTAACACAACTTGGTAAGAAAACCTCACCTCAAGATGCCCACAAGCAAATCAAAAGCTCTCCCAACATCCCAAGTGCCAAAATCACGCCTCCTCACAATTCCGCAATGGGTTCCATGTATGCGATCCTGAGCTCAGCAGAGGGAACTCAGGCACACATGCTGTTCACACAGAATAGTAGGTATGAAGCAGAGGGGAAAAATACACCAAACAAATTATTTGAGTTTTCCTGCCCCCAAGAATAAAAAAGGGGATGATCCAAGCCACAGGCCTGGTGGAATATAGATCAAGTGAACATGTATACAAGAATTCTACACTACGTTCTACACAGGCATTGTACAGAAGGCAATACAGTACTACAGGAATGGAGAAAGCTGGAGACCTGGTAAGTCCAGTCCAAGGAAAGCATATGCATCAAAAGAGAGCTCATAAAGAGTCTAGAAGATAATGCTACTTCACATACAAAACAGCAACACAAAACTCAAAGGATATGATGAATCAATGAAAAAACTTCACCCATGATGGCAGTAATCTGTCTAGTGTCCAAACACAAACACATCGGAATCTGCCATTTACCTATTAATGAATTCAACATAGATGTTTTGAAGCAACTCTATGAGCAAAAACGTAGAAAGGTAATGAAATTTGGATAACCCCGCATGGAAAAATAGGAGAAACTAACCAAGACAAAGCATGAAGAGAATCACAGGATGAATGAAGTTAAGAATGCAACACAGAGCACCACAGGAACAAAGCAGGTGAAATTTGGAAAAGAAAGAAACAGATTCAGTTCATTAAAAGGAAGACATATGAAACATTTGATCAAGAACAAAACAAAAAAGAATGAAGAGTCAGAAAAAACTTATATTATCAGTAGTTTTTCACCTAAAGTAATGATATCTACATCAATGGAGTCCCACAAGGAGAAGCGAGAGGAAAGTGGGCAAATAACTGAGAACTTCCCAAACCTGGTGAAAACCTGGCACTTCCAAATTCATGATGATACTTGCTTTAACTCAAAATGAACTTTCCCATACACAACAACAACGAAGTGGTTTAAAACCAAAGCTTATTTGCTCTCGCTTTCTTTGGCATGAACAGGGTGTTATTCCCAGGATGCTCTGTTTGCTGTCGGGGAGAAGGAGGCAATGGGTCGGGCCAGCAGCCAGTGCCTGTACATGGAGCTCTCAACAGCAGCAAGGACCTGCAGGAAGGTGGCACAGGCTGCTCCTAGTTGCAGGGCCCTGGGAAGCAGTAATAAGCTCTAGGCAGATGGAATGGCTTAGCAATGAGATCCTGCAGTGTAGCACTGACAACAATGTCTAGTCACATATGATGGGGCATGATAATGGGAGAAAGAAGAATTATACCTGTATATGTAACAGGGTCACCATGCTGTACAGTAGGGGAAATTTGCAGTGGGGAAATAGCAATAAAAAAGGGTAAACAGAACCCTAAGAGCAACCAAAGGATAAAAGTCTAACCTGTGAAGAAGCCCTACTTCGGCCATCAGCTGATTTCTAAGCAGAAACCTCACGTGCCAGGACCTTATGAGAGGATGTACTTCGACTAAGATTACTTTACCCAGAAAAATGATCAGAGAAGACGAAGAAACAAAGGTTTTTAGCAGAAAACCAAAACTGAGGGTCATCCCCAGTAGGCCTCCATTATATGAAATGTTGGAATTAGTTCTTCAAACTGAAATGAAAAGACAAAACACACAGATATTGAAAGCATGAAAATACATAATGCACTACTACAGGTAAATATGTAGACGCAATCGGGAATGTTATCCTATAATATGTTTATGAGTTAACCATTTAACTACGGTATGAAAGTTAAAGGAAATTCGTGTGAAAAATAACGATACTTACTCTAATATATGAGCAAATTCTCAATGTGCATGTAGAAAACTGTGGACAGTAGGAGGGAAATAGATTCTGTATGCAATCAAATAACATTGTTATCACTGTAAAATAAATGTTTATAACTAAAAGATATTTACTATGTCTCAGGTGAACCCAGCACAAAAAGACAGAGTGAAGGGAAGCCCCATCATGGCTCAGTGGTTAGCAAATCTGACTGGGAACCACGAGGTTGCAGGTTGAATCCCTGGCCTTGCTCAGTGGATTATGCATCCAGTGTTGCCACAAAGGCAAAGGCAAAGGCAAGCAGTAGAAAGGGAGGAAAAAAAGGGAAAGAATTCAATTTAAAAAATAACAGTGGTAACTTTGAACTAGGAACAGTAACTCCAAATGTAAGAGGATGAAATTGGCTTATTAAAATTCACAGGGTAGACAAATAAATGTTTAAAAACATCCTCATCTATATTCTGAAATATAGATTAACACTTCAGGTTTAAGAACGTGAGCAGGCGCAGCGGAATACAAAAATAGTTATAAATACTTCGGGAGTACAACAGAAATTGGGAATAGCTGTCCCTTGTTCATGCCAAACTCAGAAGGGCAAAATTTACAGGAAGAAGGTCAAGGTCATCACATGAAGAAGGGATCAATTCATCACGGAGATACAACTATTATAAGCAAACATGCACCCACAATCAGAGGAGCTGAATGTGTTAAAGAGTGACAGGTCAGATGTAAGACAAAGACAAGAGAAGAAGTGTAGGGGAGCTAAAGAAGCCCACACTCAGCAATAGAAAGATCATCCAGAAGGAAACAGTTAGGACATATTGCATTCACACCATACTTTAGATCACAGCGACCTAACAAAGATATATCTTAAACATTAAAGAGAAGGATTGAGATTGTGGAGAAGTAAGATATCATGCTCACCTTCTCCCACAAAATGCATTATAAGAAGGATGGAAAAACACATCTAAATGGAGAATGATTGACACAGACCACCTAACGTATGCTGGCAGAAGAACTGAAACTTCCCAAGGGGTAAGAAACCCTCCACATACCTGGGTAGAGGGTTAAAGGTGGGGGGGGTTGGGAGCAGGATGGGACAAGCACTTCTGAGAGGGATCTGTGTAAGAGAAAAGAAACCCACAATCTGGGAAGTCACCTAGAGGATGGGATGATTAGCTGAGATGGGTGGACCACAAAGTCAATGAGAAAACCACAGAAATTGGACTGAGAAGGGCAAAGGAGAGTGAGAGAAATACAGATCTTCTGCAGAACAACCCAGACACCACAGCCTGAGACACTCGGGCAGAGACTGGGTGCTGAGACTCAGGATTTGGAGGTCAGTTCCAGGGAGAGGACTAGTACAGGCTGGGCGGAGAGAGTCTGTGGGGCTAGGGGCAGGGTGCCAAATGATGGAGAGCTAAGCACCACAGCTGAGGGAACCCAGGAAGAGGTCTGTGCCTGTGGGAGAAGCAAGGCACGGTTGTTGGGAAGGGGGAGGAGGAGGGGCAGGCCACCATCAGAATCTCATTTCTTGCACACACATGGCATCTCAGAGAGTGGGATACATTGCCAAAGGCTGTGGCTGTTCAGAGAACAGTTGCTTGCACTATGGGAGGCGGGATGGTTCTTGCGTGAGCTCCTGGTGGCCACAAAAGTATTGTGTGGGCTAAGGTCACCTGGGTCTCTGCATGATATGGCTCCTCGTGTGTGTTCCACAGGTTATGGGAAGAAGGCACAGCAGTCATCCCAGCAACCACGGTGGAACTTTGCCCATCACCACTATGGGTCTCTGAAATGTGTCTGCCTGTGACCCCAGTTACCTCAGAGGTCAGCCAAAATGAGGACACTGCACCCAAACACCACTCTTTGATGCTCTCACTCTCCTGGGATCATGCAGGCCCTGCTGCTGCCACTGCCAATAGCACTGGTTAGCGCCCATACGTGTCTGATCACTCTCACTTCCCAGGATCCTGCAACCAATAGCCAATTGTGAGGCCATACCTGCATGGTCTAAGCTGGAGAGGGTGCTTCTTGCAAGAAGTTGGCAGGGTCACACCACTGCAGTTATCCTTGACTCCAGAAGTGGGCATGGCCCACCACTAATAGGGGCCCATGAAAAGACACTACATGCAGCCCCAATCACTTCAGAGGGCACTGCAGAGGAGCACACTGCAACCAAATGATACCCATTCTTGCTCACTCTACCGGGAACAGAACACCCTGCCACTGCCACTGCCACTGCCAATTGCTCCAGGCACTTCCTCAATTTGCCTGAAGCTAATTACCACTTCCCAGGGCCTTCAATCAAGGAGCATCCTGCTCCACCTTCCAGCAGGGCTTTACTAATGTCAAGAGCCCAGCAAACAGACACTGACCATTAGACTTGCCCATTGCCAGCTTCTCCCTTCAAACACACTCAGCACGCTGGACGTAACAACCTGCATACACCAAAGATAGTGACAGCAAATCTCCAAACTCACACACCAAAATTAAATACTCACCTCCCATCAAAATACGATGGGGTGCTCTTGCCTAGACAGAGCCCTCCCACACTACAGTAGTTGGTTTAACTTAACTCACCGAAAAAAAAAAAAAATGAAAACAATAAGCAAAATGAAGAAGCTCAGGAACCATCCCCACTTAAAAGAGCAGGATAATTCCCTTCAAGCAGCAAATATGGAACAGACATTAGCAATCTAATAGACACTGTGTGCAAAGGGGAGATAGTGAAAATATGGAAGGAAATATGAGTGATTATGAAGAGGTTATGAGCAGAGGTAAACAGCAATTCATATTAGTTTTGATAGGGAATAGAAAAAATAAGGTAAAATCAATAACCAGAAATTGCATTTAGAGAGATTTAGGCTCAGTTAAAGGCACTAAGGAGAAGAATGTATAATGTGGAAAAAGAAAACAATGACATGGAAGAGAGACTAATGGGAATCACGCAATCAGGAAGGCAGGCAGAAAACTGAATGAAAAACATAGGGAAGCAGTAGATCTAAGGGACAGTATAAAGCAGTCCACTCTCTTCATCATAGGGATTCCAGAAAGAGAAGAAAAGGCAAAGGGGATTAAGACACATTTCAACAAATGTTGGCTAAAATTTTCCAAATCTAGAGAAACAACATGTCAAGACACAGGAAGCACAGAGGGCCTGAAACATGTTGAACTCAAAAAGGCCCACACAAAGAGATATTTTGATAAAAGAGCAAAAGTTAAAACAAGAGAAAAACGCAGAATTCATTATAACAGAACCCCGATAAGGATCTCAGCTGATTTCACTACAGACCAGAAGAGAATGAAAAGATATATCCAAAGTTCCAAAAGGAAAATTTTGGCAGCCTAGCATACACTACCCGGAAAAATATCATTTAGGTAAAAGGGAAATAGAGAATTTCCCCAACAAATGGATGCTGAAATACTACAGAAATACCAACCTTATTCTACAGGTAATATTGAAGTGGTTTCTATGAAGAAAAAGTGAGAAGAAATAGGATAGAGGAATCACAGTTGGAAATAAATGACTATACCATTCTAAAAAAAAAAAAATGTAGAATAGACCACACAGACAAGGAAGAGCAAAAGGACAATTATGAAGTGGTTAAAAAATAACTTCAAAAGGGAAATAAAGTGTTTCTTCAACAAGAAAAAGCTGAAAGATTACAGCAATACGAAAACCATTCTAAAAGACATACTGAAAGGACATCTCTAAATTAAAAAAAGAAGAGGAAAATCTATGATGTAGGAAACCACAATTGGAAAGCTGTGACTTAAATAAGCCAGCACAGAACTCTAACCACGGAGATATTAAAGAAAAAGGGATAAAATAAGCCAGCAAATTCATACAATATGGACAAGGATAGTAAGAAAAATTACATTCGTTATATACACTTTTTAAGGATGTGTTAGAGGCTAAATGATTACCAGGCTAAAGCAAAGAGATGTAGGAAGTGGTTAACATACGAAAAAACAGGGCAACCATAAATCAAAACCAAACCTTACATTCACAAAAGCTAAAAAGAAAAGAATTCAGGCATAAAATAAGGGGAAATCTACCCACAAAAAAAAAGAAAGGAAGGAAGAAAAGAGAAACATAGAATCAACCAGAAAAAAAGGATTAAAATGGAAATACATATCAATAACCACCTTAAATGTCCATGGAATGAAGGTTCCAATCAAAAGACACAGAATGACTGATTGGATAAAACAGCAAAAACCTTCAACATGCTGCCTACAAGAGACTCACCTTAGGACAAAGGACACATATAGATTGAAAGTGAGGGCATGGGAAAAGATATTTCAAAACAAAGGACAAGATATTAAAGCAAGAGTGGCAATACTCCTATCAGACAAAATAGACTGTAAGACAAAGCTGATGAAGACAGAAAAAAGGACACTATTTAATGGTGAAAGGATCTGTACAAGAAGAGGGTGTTACAGTCATCAACATATATGCCCCATTAAAGGAGCACCCAGATGCCTACAAATTCCAACAGACATAAAAGGAGAAATTGATGGGAAGACAATCAGAGGAGAAGACATTAACACCCCAATCACATCAATGGACAGATCCTCTGGAAAGAAAATAAATAAAAGCAACTGAAATTCTAAAGGAAACCATAGGAAAGAGAGTCTTAATCGACATTTTCAGGACATCACATCCAAAACTATCCCAATGTAACTTGTTCCCAAGTGCACATGGAACATTCTCAAGAAGTGAATACATACTGGGGCAGAACGCTAATCTCAACAAATATAAGAGTATAGAAATTACTTCAAGTATGTTCTCTGACCACATAGGCATGAAACTAGAAATCAACCACAGGGGGGAAAATGAGGAAAAATCTACTACATGGACACTAAACCACATGTGATGAAAAAAACAATGGGTGAATGAGGAAGTCAAGAAGGAAATGAAAAAATAACTAAAGGCAAATGATAAGGGAGACAGATTTCCTCAAAATCTGTGTGATGCTACAAAAGCAGTGCTCAGAGGGAAGTTCATAGCAGTACAGGCCTTCCTCAAAAAAGAAGAAAAATTTAAAATTGACAACTTAACCCACCAGCGAAATGACTTAGAAAAAGAACAAGCAAAACCTAAAAGTCAACAGAAGGAAGGAAATCATGATGATCACAGCAGAAATCAACAAAATAGAGATTCAAAATCAATAGACAAAACAATTAAATCTAGAGCTGGTTCTTTGAAAAGGTAAACTCATTAGACAACCCCCTGGCTAGACTCAACAAGAAGAGGAGTGAGAAAACCCAAAGAAACACACTAAGAAATGAAAAAAAGAAGTCACAATGGATACTACTGAAGTACAACAAAACCATGAGAGAATACTATCAACAATTGTATGCCACGAAATTTAACAACCCAGGAGAAATGGACATCTTTCTAGAGACTGAATATTGTCAAGATAGCTTGCCAAAAATGAATTAAAAAAATAGATCAACTGAACAGACTGTTCACTAGAAATTCATTTGAATATGTCATAAAAAGACTCCCTGCAAATAAAAGTTCAGGAACAGATGGCGTTGCAGGAGAATCCTACCAAACACACAAAGAGGAACCGATGCTCATCCTCCTTAAAATTTTTCAGAAGTTTTAACGAGAAGGAACACTCCCGAAGACATTCTATGTTGCCACCATCACCCTAATTCCAAAACCAAAGATACCACCAAAATAAAAAAAGAAAACAATCAGCCAATAATTTTGATGACTTTAGGCACAAACAAATCTCAGCAATATTTTAGCCATCAGAATCCAACAACATATGAAACAGATCATATACCACGACTAGGTGGGATTCATCCCAGGTTCTCAAGGATGGTGCAACAAAAGTAAATCAATGAACATCATACACGACAGAAACAATAGAAAAATTTTTAAAAGTTCATGATATGGCATCAAATGCAGAGAAAGCATCCGACAAAGTCCAACACCCATTTGTGATCAGAACTCTTACCAAGTGGGTATAGAGAGAACATTCCCGTAAATAATTAAAGTCATTTATGACGAACTCATTGCCAATATAATACTCAGTGGAGAAAAGCTGAGAGCCTTCCCACTAAAATCTGGAACAACACAAGGATGCCCACTCTCACCACTGTTATTCAACATAGTATGGTAATTCTAGCCACAGTAATCACACAGAAGAAATAAAAGGCATCCAAATAGGAAGAGAAGAGGCAAAACTGTCACTCTATGCAGATGGCCTTTTACAATCTATAGAAAAACCTAAGGACTCCACCCAAAAACTACTTGAACAGATCAACAAATTCAGCAAAGAAGCAGCATATAAGATTTGCATTCAGAAATCGGTCACAATTCTGTATATTCACAGTGTAATACTGAGAAGGAATACAAAAATAGAACACCTTGTAAAATTGCACCCCAACAAATCAAATACCTGGGCATACACCTGACAAAGGAGGTAGAGGATATATATGCTGAGAACTAAAAAACATTAGTGAAGGAAATTAAAGAAGATGTAAAGAAATGGAAAGGTATTCCTTCCCCCAGGGCTGGAAAAATTAATATTGTAAAGATAGCCATACTACCCAAGGCAATCTACAGATTCAATGCAATCCCTATCAAATTACCCATGACATTTTCCACAGAACCCGAAAAAACAATCCAAAACAGACAGACAGACCAGTGGAATAGAAGAGAGAATCCCCCCCCCCCCGCCAAAAAAAGAGAAACCTATGGTCAAATAATCATTGACCAAGGAGGCAAGTATATAAAATGGGGAAAAGACAGTCTATTCAGGAAGTATTGCTGGCAAACCTGGAGAGCTACATGCAATTCAGCGGAACTAGAACACACCCTCACACCATGCAGCAAAATAAACTCAAAATGGCTGACAGGCCTACATGTAAGACAAGGCACCCCCAAACTCCTGGAAGAGAACCTAGGCAAAATATTCTCTGACACCAGCCTTACAAAGGTTTTCTCAGGTCAGTCTCCCAACGTAATAGAAATAAAAGCAACAACCAACCCATGGGACAAAATCACACTGACAAGATTTTGCCCAGCAAAGGAAACCAAAAAGAAACCAAAAAGACAACTTACAGAATGGAAGCAAGTAGTTTCAAAGGATGCAACTGACAAGGGCTTAATCTCTAGAATATACAAGCAACATATATAACTCAAGTGCCAAAAACCAAGAACCCAAGGGAAAACTTGGCAGAAGAAATGGATATCCATTTCTCCAAGGAAGATGTACAGATGACCTACAAGCACTTGCAACAATGCTCAACATCCATGATTAGTAGAGAAATGCAAATCAAAACTACCACAAGATACCACCTCATGCTAGTAAGAATGGCCATCATGAGTAAGCCGAAATATAGCAAATGCTGGCGAGGATGTGGAGAAAAAGGTAACCTTCCTGTTCTCTTGGTGGGAATGTAGGATGGTACAACCATCATGGAAAATATTATGGAGGGACTTTAGAACTCTATACATAGAACTACCATATGACCCAGCAATCCCACTCCTGGGCATATATCCAGACAAAACGTTCCTTAAAATATACATATGCACCCGCATGTACACTGCAGCTCCATTCATAAAAGCCAAGACATAGAAACATCACAAATGACCACTAATGGATGACTGGATTAGGATTATTTGGTATATACAGACAATGGAATACTACTCAGCCACAAAAAAGAACAGAAGTATGCCATTTACAGCAATAGAGATGGAACAAGAGACTCTCCTTCTGAGTGAAGTAAAGTCAAAAAGAGAAAGACACATTCTATATGATATTACTTATATCTGGAATCTAATATATAGCACACAAAAGAAAATCATGGACTGGAGAATAGACTTGTGGTTGCCAAGGGGGAGTGGAGAGAGTGGGATAGATTGGGGGCTTGGGGTTAATCGATGCAAGTTCTTGGTTTTGGAATGGACTAGAAATGAGATCCTGCTGTGTAGCACTGGGACTATGTCTAGTCACTTATGATGTGGCATGATAATGTGAGAAAATACAATGTGTACATGTAGATGTAACTGGCTCACCATGATGTACAGTAGAAAACAAAATTACATTGGGAAAATAACAATCAATAAACGAAGAAAGAGTGGGAATGGTAAATGACATTTCATGCCAATGGAAAAGACAGGAAAGCCGGAGTTGCAATACTCAAACCAGACCAAATCCACTTTTTTTTTTTTGTCTTTTTGCATTTCTAGGGCCATTCCTACAGCATATGGAGGTTCCCAGCCTAGGGGTCTAATCAGAGATGCAGGTGCCAAGCTATCACAGACTGTCAACAACGCAGTATCCTACCCCTGTCTGTGACATACACCACGGCTCACAACAAAGCCAGGCCAGGAATCAAACATGCAACCTCATTGTTCCTGGTCAGATTCATTAACCACTGAGCCATGACAGGTCCTCCCATAAGACCATATGCACTTTAAATGAAAGCTATAAACAAGGACAAAGAAGGACAGTATTCAATGACAAAGGAATCCTTCCAAGAAGAGGATATTTCAGTTGTCAACCTATGTGCCCCTAATGTAGGAACACACAGATGCATACAAAACTACAACAGACATAAAAGGAGGAGTTGACAGGACTACAATAATACGAGGGGACTTTCACACCTGACCCAAATCAAAGGACAGATTCCCTAACAGAAAATCAACAAGGCAATAGAGATCCTAAAGGACACAATAGAAATCTTAGACTTCACTGACACTTTCAGCACATTACATTCCACCGAATATCAGAATAGATATTCTTTACATGTGCAAACACAACACTGGCAAGGATTGACCCCATGCTGGGGCACAAAACTAACTCAGCAAGATGAAAAGTATGGAAATTATTTCAACTATCTTCCCTGACCACTGTGGCATGGAAAAGGAAATCAACACAGGAAAAAAAGATGGCGAAAAAAACCCCTGAATGCATGAAAAGTAATCAACACGGTACAAACAACAAACAAACAAACAAACAAAAACAAAGATCAGTAAGGAAATCACAAAGCAAATGAAAAAATACCTCAACACAAATGCTAGTGAAGGCACAACGTTTCAAATCTACAGGATGCTTCAAAAGGAGTGCTTAGAGCGAAATTCCTAGCGATAGAGGGCTTCCCCAAGAAGGAAGAAAAATCTCAACTAATCAGCTTGGCCCCTCACCTAAATGAAGTAGAAAAAAGAAAATCTGAAGTTAGCTCAAGGGGGTAAATCAAAAACAGAGAGGAAATCAATTAAATAGAGATTCAAAAAACAAGAAAAAATCATTAAAAAGAAAGCTGACCAAACTCTGTCCAGATCCACAAAGGACAGGAGAGGTAAAACCCAAAGAAACAAAATAAATGAAAAAGAAGAAATACCAATGGAAAATTGCAGAAATAATAATAGAAAAAAAAAGAGTATACCATGACCAGTTGCATGCCAATAAATCTGACAACCTAGAAGAAATGGACAACTTCCTGGAGAATTAGAACACACCAAGATGGAATAAAGAAGAAAGAGTGTTCAGAAAGGCAACCTATTTTGGAATGTTAATCGTATATCCTGTTATTTTGCTGAATTCACTGATTAATTTGAAGAGTATTTGTACAGCCTCCTTAGGGTTTGCTGTATGGTGTACCATATACCTGCATGGAGACAATTTTACCTCTTTTCTAAATATTGTCATATATCTGCATGAAGTGAAATTTTTACTTTTTTTCTTCCAAATTATTACAGTTATTTTTTTGTTGGATGGATTTCTGTGGCTCGAACTTCCAAAACTATGTGGAATAAAAATGATGAGAGTGAGGACTAAGAACCAGTAGAGGAGATGGGATTAAGATGGTGGAAGGGAAGGACTGGAGCTCAACCTCTACCCTAAAAGCACCAAAATTCATAAGTAAAGGCTGAGCATTCTTCACCCGAATGGACCAGAAACCTTAAAGAAGATAACCTACTCCGGAGGAAAAGAGGAGGACACTTTGAGGTAGGAGTGGTGATTTTGGGATATAAAAAAACCCCACACCTCCTGGGTGGGAAGCCCCACAGACTGGAAACTAACTGGTCCACAGAGACTCACCTCCAGGGGTGAGAGTTCTGAGCCCCACATCAAACTCTCCCATGTGGGGATCTGGCACTGGGAGAAAGAGCCCCTGGAGCATCTGGCATTGAAGGGCAGTGGGGCTTGTGCACAGGAGCTCCACAGGACTGGGGGAAATGGAGACCCCATTCATAAAAGGCACACACAGAGGTTAATGTGCACTGGGTCCCAGGGCAAAGCAAAGTCTCCATAGGAACCTGGGTCAAACCTGCCTGCAGTTCTTGGAGGACATCCTGGGAAAACAGGGGTGAACGTGGCTTGTTGTGAGGGAAGGACATTGAAAGCAAAGCTCTCAGGAATATTCAGCAGCCATACCTTTCTCTGGAGGTGGCCATTTGGGGAAAACCTGGCCCCATCCATCAGTCAGTGCTGAGAAGCCCCAGGGCAAACACCAATCCAGGTGGGATCATAGCCCTGCCCCTCAGTAAACAGCCTACCTAAAGACCCCTCAGGCACACAGCTGCCTCTAATCCCATCAAGAGACTAAGTCCCACCCACCAGAGGGATAAGAATCAGCTCCACCTACAAGTGGGTAGGCATCAGCCCCTCCCATCAGGAAGCCTACAGCAAGCTCCCATACCGACTTCAGCCACAAGGGGGGCAGACACCAGAAGCTAGAGCAGCTGCAACTCTATTATCTGTAAAAAGTCACCACACCAAAAACCTATAAAAATGAAAAGACAGAGAACAATATCTCTGATGAGGGAGATAGGGCAACCTCAGAAAATCACCTCAGTGATGAGGAGATTCTCAGCCTCCAGGAGAAAGACTTTATAGAGTGTTGATGCGGAAGATGATGCAAGACATTGGAACTAAACTGGAGGCCAAGATGGATAACTTACAGGACACACGGAGAAAAGAGATACAAGACATCAACATAAACCAGAGGAGATGCAAAATGCATAACTGAAATAAGAAATTCACTAGAAGCAGCTAACAGCAGAATACAGGAGGCAGAAGGTCAAATAAGGGAGGTGGAGGACAGATTAGTAGAAAGTAAGATTGCAGAACAGAAAAGAGAGCCAAAGGTTGAAAAGAAATGAAGAGGGTCTCAGAGAACCCTGGGACAATGTTCAACACACCAACATCCGTATTAGAGGGGTGCCAGAAGGAGAAGAGAGAGAGAAGGGGACAGAAAAAATATTCCAAGAGATAATAGCTGAAAACTTCCCTAACATGGGAAACGAACCACTCACTCAAATCCAGGAAGCACAACGAGTACACCTTATAAAATAAACCCAGGGAGGAATACCCCGAGGTGCATATTAATCAAACTGACCAAAATTAAAGACAAAGAGATAATCTTGAAAGCAGCTAGGGAAAAGAAACCAATAACATACAAGGGTATCCCAATAAGGTTATTGGCAGATTTTTCAGCAGAAACTCTTCAGGCCAGAAGGGAGTGGCATGATTTACTTCACGTGATGAAAGGATAAAACCTCCAACCAAGATTCCTCTACCCAGCAGAGCTCTCATTCAGATTTGAAGGAGAAATCAAAAGTTTTGTAGATAAGCAAAAGCTAAGGCAATTCAGCACCACTAAACCAGCCTTACAACCAATACTAAAGGAACTTCTCTAGGCAGAAAAGAATGGATGGCAACAGGAAACAGAAATCCCACAAATGACAAGGCTCACTAGGGAAGGTATGTATACAGGAAAGATACATACAAAATCGTCCATGCACAATGATACCACCAAAATCAGAAATCATGAGACGAGCAGGGTACAAATGAGGGACACTGGAGATGAACTTGCAATGAAGAGAACAACAACTTAAAACAACCTTATATACATATAGACTCATATCAAAACCTCAGAATAACTGCAAACCAAAAATCTACAATTGACACACAAAGAAACATCAACATAAGTACAACACTAAAGAGAGTCATCAAACCACAAGAGGAGAGAACAAGAGGAGAGTGAGTGAAATAAAAAAACAGCAATAAAAACAAATCCAAAGCAATTAATAAAATGGAAACACGAGCATACATGTCAATAATTACCTTCAATGTCAATGGACTAAACACCCCAGCCAAAAGGCATAGACTGGCTGGATGGATACAAAAACAAGTCCCATATATATGCTGTCTTCAAGAGACCCACTTCACTTCTAGGGACACACACAAATGGAAAGTGAGAGGATGGAAGAAAATTTTTCATGCAAATGGGGATCAAAAGAAGGCTGGAGTAGCAATACGCATATCAGACAAAACAGACTTTAAAATGAAGAATATTTTAAGGGCCAAAGAAGGTCGTTACATAATGATCAAAGGATCAATCCAAGAAGAAGCTATAACAATTTTAAATACCTACGCACCCAACATAGGTTCCCCACATTATATAAGGCAACTGCTAACAACCTTAAAAGGACAGATCAATGATAACACAATAATAGTGGGGGATTTTTAACACCCCACTCACAGCAATGGACAGATCAACCAGATGGAAAGCCAATAAGGAAACACAGGCCCTGAATGAAGCATTAGACCAGAGGGACTTCATAGTTATTTGTAGGACATTCCATCCAAAAGCAACGGAATACACGTTCTTCTCAAGTGCACATGGAACATTCTCTAAGATTGATCATATCCTGGGCTACAAATCCAACCTCAGCAACTTGAAGAAAATTGAAATCATATCAAGCATCTTTTCCAACCACAACGCTATATGACTGGAAGGCAACAACAAGAAAAACTCCGCAAAAAACACAAACATGGGCAGACTCAACAACATGCTACTCAACAACCAAGGGATCACTGAAGAACTCTAAGAGGAAATTAAAAAATACCTAGAAGCAAATGGCAACGAAGATACAACACCCCAAAACCTATGGCATGCAGCTTCCAAGCCCTCAAAAGACCTAGATTGTTGCAAGTGAAAATTTATCCAGGACAGTGATGGAGCAAACATTCCAGGCAGAGAAAAATATGCACCTAATGATTGATTTTCATTCAGTAAAATCCACTCATTTATTTTTTAAACCCATTAGTTTTCCTGCTTCCAATTTCTGAACATGAATTGAGTTATTTCTCCATTTATGGAGGTGTCCTCTAGTTTGACCCAGCTATGTTTCATAGTTTCTTTCTTTTTTTTTTTTTTTTTTTTGGCTGAGGACGTGCATCTTGCTAATTATGTAATAGTACTCTACACTTAAGTAGTATTTTAAATATATTTGAAACTTTCATTTCGCAAATGTTTGATGCTAATGTGCAGACCATAACTTATTTCCACGAATGTAATTTTCGTGTTGTGACATTCCTAAATCATTTATTAGTTCTACAGATTCTTTGTGATTTCTTGAAGAATTTCTACTAAGTTATAATGTTTTCTGTAAATAGATTTTTTCACTTCTTCAGTTCTGATGGCTGTAACTTTTTTGTTGTTGCCTCATTGCATTTTACAGATGCTTAGATCATCTGACTCGCTGCTGCAGAGGTGTGGCTTAAGCATCCCTGGCCAGTTAATGCAGCAGTTGTGGTTTCTATGCCTGTTGCCAAAAAGGAGGTTGTGATCAGGCCTCTTTTCCAGAAACACGCAGGTTTTGTGCTTTGGCTTTTTGCCTGTGGTTGCTCAGATATAGTGTGGTGGCCTGGTGAGTTACTGCAGAAGTTGTGCTTTTGTTTGCTGGGCTGGTGTTTGCAGATATGGTGAGATAACCTGTCTTGTTAGGTGAAATGAGTACAGTGAACTTTTCCTTCCAAATTCTGCAGAGGTCGCTTGGTGAATATCTACGTGGAGGAGACAGAGTTTGTGGTTAGTTTACATGGCTGGTGGCTGTGGAAATTATGCTCAGATGTCTTCTCTGGCTTCTGCAGAGACTATGGCTTGGCTGGCTGAATGGTTATAGTAGAAGTTCTGGTTTGACTTCCTGATCAGGCTAGTGGAATTTGTGATCAGGCCGGCTGGCTGGTTACTATAGAGACTGAGGTCCAACCTCCCGGTCCAATTACTATCAAAATATGGTCAGCCTTCATCATGTGATGACTACAGAGGTTTTGGTTTTGGTGCTTACCCTGGTGGCTGCACAGGTGGTGATTAATCTTGCTGGTCCAGTGGCTATAAAGAGATTGTGTTGGGATTTCCTGAAAGAATATGGCAGAAGTAATTGTTACACTGTAATCTTGTGAAGAATTTGCAGTTTGGCTTTATGCATGGTTGCTGCGTTGAGTGTGGTTGTCTCTGCCTAGTTGCTGAGGAGGTGGTTGTTTCCAAGCCAGCTACCACAAAGGTCTGAGGATTACTGAAGTGCTTTCATGAAGGTTTCACTTAGGGACACTCGACTGGGTGTTGAAAATGTGAAAAATAGGCTTCATAGCTCTCTGCTGCAGAAGTAGAGTTGGCCTTTCTGGGCTGAGTGTTGAACTTATTACTTAATGATTCATAGCTCCCGGCCTGGCATCAAGGGCTGATTTCTTCAAAGGCAGGAATTAGGCTTCCTAGGATGATGGGTGGGGGTGTTTGGATGTGCCTCCCAGGATAGTTGCAGAAATTCACAATTAGGTTTTTGGGTGGCTGCCTAGATTTTGATGTGTTGTTCTTGCATGGCTATCACTCATTTGGAGAGTGCATCCTGAGGCAAGTGCTCAGTGGTGTTGTCTCGCTTCCTGGCAGGTTCCTTCCAAGACTGCAGTATGCTTTACTTACTGGATGCTATGATGTTTGTGTTCAGACTTCCTGAGGGGATTATCCAGATATGGTGGTTCAGAATTCTTGGTTTTTTTTTTTTTTTGAAAGAGATGTTGTCGTTCGGTTCTCAAGACTGTTTCATAGAGGTGTTGAAGGCAGGTTTCCACAACGGGGAAATACCGTAAATTCAGGGTTCGTGGTATTTCTGCCTGATCTAATTACTGTAAAGTTTTTGGTTTGCATTCCTTGTTTCCAAAGAGTATAGATTGGTTTCTGGAGTGGCTACACAGAAAAGCAGATTATAGAAGGAATTTTCACATACAGATGTATAGGGAAGTCCTTCTGGCTTATACATGATTCAGTTTAAACATTATGGTGACTAAGCCAGCCAGTCTTAGAGCCTGCTAAACATGCATTTATATGCTGACCAGGATTCTTGGCCCCCTAGTAAATGGAAATTAATGAGATGTGAGCCAAGATGTTCAGGCAAGGCTTTATTGGGCCCTGCAGCAGCACAAAGGAACACATACAAGCAACAAGTACCTTTTCTTGCTCCGTGAGGAGGGGCAAGCTAGTTTCTTCTCTGGAGGGATAAGGGTAAGCATGTGGGTCAGATTTGGGTCTGATGTGTGGCTGAGATTTTTCTGGGCACTTCCTCAGTGGTACTGTCCACTCTGTGTGTGATATACCCTGTTTCTGCCCCTGACACTCTGAATTTTTTGCTGGGGGTTGTTTTAGTTTAGTTTAGTTATCTTAGTTTATTATTTTATTCTATTTATTTCATTTTATTTTTCATTTGACTAGTTCATTTCATTTCATTGGTCTTTTTGAATCTTCTTGTTTATAATTGTTCCCAACTGCCCATGCATGTCGTTACTTGTCGTCCCTTGTATTTCCTTTTTATTTCTTTGCTCAAGGAGACATTTTTCATGAGGCAAGCAGTGCAACGAAGGATCCCAGGTCCTAGCCTGTCTCATGCCCTGCCCCAATCATTCTACACCCCTTATTCTTAAGTGTGTTCTAGAAGATTGGAACTCCTGGAGTAGGTTGGTTTTATGGTCTCTATACACTGATGGGATAAGTCTCCACTTTTGCCTGCTGGAAGCAGGGTTGCTGTGAGTAGGGTTTGGCCCACTGGTAGAGTAAAGTTGGAGGTGTCTTTTAATAGGCCCTCCTATCTTGTTAACCTTTCTCCAAAGGGTCCAGTGATGTCCTTTGACTCTAGCTGATCCTGTGCCTGATGAGGGGTGACTGCATGTCTCTGTTGTCCAGGGGGAGCTTGTAAGCCTCCCACAGGCAGCAGGGCATCCCAGGGTCCCTGAGTCCTGTTATGGTGAAAAGTTAGCCCCTCACCTCTGATCTGGTCCCAGCTTTGGCTCAGGATTCCTGGTGCCTTCCCTGACCTCTGTGAGTGCATGGAATAAAGGGCTTGTCCCCATTGGGAGGTCCCCGTGATGGCAGTCTCTTCAGCTCAGCCTTTAGCATCCAAAAGCCCCACTGGGCATCCCTATTCCATTGAAGGGGGTCACTTTGCATTCCCTTTGGGTCCCTATGTAGGGCTTGGCTCTCAGGGCATAATTTGGAACCATAAATGGCAGGGCCAGCCACTCCAAGGAAGCCACAATGCTTCCTCTCTCTGGTTGGAGACAGTAATGCAGTAACTGCTGTTTTCCATCTATGGCCAGGGCTCATGCCCTTTGGTTAACACAATGCCTACATATTGAACGCACTGCTGTGAGATCTGAGTCTTGTTTGTGGAGGTTTTGTTTTGTTTTGTTTTGATTTTTAATGATTGTTATTATTCCCATTATCAATGGTTTCCACTGTTCTGTCAATTATTTACTGCACACCAAAGGGACCCAGTCTCTCTCTCTCTCTCTTCCTTGCTCACACACACAAATTCACAACCCCCAAATACTATTTGTCTCACATTACCTCCATCATGTTCCACCACCCCTGACTAGATAGAGTTCCCTGGGCTAAACAGCAGGATCCCATTCCTTATCCACTCCAAATGCAAGAGTTTGCATCTCTCAACCCCAGACTTCAAGTCTGTCCCACTCCTTCCCCCTCCCCCTTGACAACCCCAAGTCTGTTCTCCAAGTGCATTCATTTCTTTCCTCTAGAATGTTTCATTGGTGCCATTTATTCATTTCCAGATTGGTGATATCAAATGGTATTTGTTGCTTCCTTTCTGACCTACTTCACCTAGTATGAGCATCTCTAGTTCCACCCTTGGTGCTGCAAATGGCATTACTTTGTTCTTCTGGACTCAGTAGTTTCCCATTGTGAATATGTACCACATCTTTTTAATGTACTCTTCAGTCAATGGAAATTTAGGTTGTTTCTATGTCTTGCATATTGTGAATAGTGCTAAAATGACCTTTCCAGTCCATGTATATCTTTCAAGGAAAGAGTTATCTGGGTATATGCCCCAGAGTGGTATTGTTGGGCCATAGGGTAGTTCTATATTTAGTTTTCTAATGTACAACCATACTGATCAGCATAGTGGTTGTAGTGGTTGTCCCAATTTACTTTCCAGCTAACAGTGCAGCTGGGCTCACTTTTCTCCACACCCTCTCCAGAACTTTTTATTTATTGACTTGCTAATGCTGGCCATTCTGACAGGTGTGAGGTGGTACTTCATAGTAATTTTGAGTTGCATTTCTCTAAAAATTAGTGAGGTTGAGCATTTTTTCATGTGCCTGTCGGCCATCTGCAGGTATCCTTTGGATAAATATCTTTTAAGGTCTTTTGCCCATTCTTCAAATGGCTGCTAGGTTTTTTGCTGTTGAGTTTTCTAAGTCATTTATTTCAGAGATTAAGCCCTCTCAGTGGCATCATTGGAAAGTGTTTTCTCTCATTCCAATGGTTGTCTTGTTTCATTGTTTCCTTTGCTGTGCAAAAGCTTGTCAATTTGATTGAGTCCTTTGTTTACTTTTGCTTTTATTTCTGTTTCCTTGGGAGACTGCCCTTGAGGAAACATTTTTTATTGTTGATGTCAGAGTATGTTTTGCCTGTGGTTCTTCTTGGAGTCTGATGGTGTCCTACCTTATGTTTAAATCTTTAAGCCACTTGAAGTTTATTTTTGTACATGGTGTGAGGGTGTATTCCAGTTTCATTGATTTGCATGCATCTGTCCAGTTTCCCCAGCCCCAGCTGGTGAAAACAAGCTGTCTTTTTCCTACTTTACATTCTTGCCACCTTTGTCAAAGATTAATTGAATGCGGGGTTGTGACTTTATTCCTGCGGTCCCTATGTTGTCCCATTGGTCTGTAGGTCTGTTTTGGTACCAGTACCACAGTGTCTTGATTACTGTGGCTCTGAAAAATTGCCTGATGTCTAGGAGAGTTATGCCTCCTACTTTGTTTTTATTTATTTGTTTATTTTTTGCCCCCCTCAGGATTGCTCTGGCAATTCTGGGTTTTACATGGTTCCATATCAATTTTTGAATTTTCCCTTTGTCCTAGTTCTGTTACAATGTCAGGTGTCTTCTGCTAGCGATCTCATTGAATCCGTAGATTTCATTGCACACTATTGCTTTTTAATAATATTAATTCTTCCAAACCTGGATCATGGACTCTCTGTCCCTTTATTTGAATCTTCTTTAATTTCTTACAGTTCAGCTTATAATCTTTCACCTCCTTGGTCCAGTTTATTCCTCGGTCTTTAAATTTTCGGGGTGCATTTTTCAAAATATGCTATTTTTTATTCTTTTGCCAAGAGTTTATTGTGAGTAGCCCAAAGGGCAACCAATTACCGAGTGCTAATTTTGTATCCTGCTATTTTGCCAAATTGGTGGGTCACTTTGGGTAGTTTTGGTGTGGCCGCCTTAGGATTTCCTATAGATTGCATCTTGTCATCAGCACGTAGTGAATACTTTGCCTCTTCTCTGCCAGTTTGGACACGTTTGATGTATTTCGTTTGTCTCATTGCTGTGCCTAGCACTTCCAATAGTAGGTTGAATAAAAGTGGTGAGAATGGGCCTTCTTGCCTCGTTTCAGAGTTTAGTGCAGAGGCTTTCAGCTTTTTTCGTTTGAGGAGTATGTTGGCTGTGGGTTTGTCATAAATGGCTTTTATCATGTTAAGATATATTTCTCAAATACCCACTTTGGTAAGAGGTTTGGTCATGAATGGATGTTGGACGTTGTCGAATGCTTTTGCTACATCTATTGAGAGGATCATGTGGGTTTTTACCTTTCGTATGTTCATGTACTGTGTGACATTGTTTGATTTGAGTAGTTTGAACCCTCCTTGCAAACCCGGGACAAAATCCACTTGGTCGTTGTGTATGATCCTATTTTGCATGTTGTTGGACTTGGCTGAAAAAATTTTGTTGGGAATTTTTACTTCTATTTCATCACAGATATTGGCATAAAATTTACTTTTTGGGTAGTGTCTTTGGCATTGGTGTTAGGGTGATGCTGGGTTCATGGACAATCTTTGGGAATGTTTCTTCTTTGTCATGCTTGTGGAAAGGTGTAAGGAGGATAGGACTGTTTCCCCTTGTATGTTTGGAATATTTCACCATTGTTCCTATGTGATGCTAGGCTTTTGTTTGCAGGGAGTGTTTTTATTACATATTCAATTTCATTTCTAGTGACCTGTCTGTTCAGTTGATCATCTATTTCTTCTGGATTCATTTGTTGCATGTTTTAACTCTCTAGAAAGTTGTCCATTTCTAGGAGGTTTTAAAATTTGTTGGCAATTAAGTATTTATGATATATGCTTAGTTTTTTTGGGGGGGTGTTTTTGCAGTATCCATTGGGATTTCTTCTTTTTCATTTCTTACATTTTATTTTCTTCAAACCTAGGATTTTTATGTTTGTTTTTGCTTTTGTTTGGTTTTGTTTTTTTGTCTTTTTGACTTTCCTAGGGCTGCACCCCTGTCATATGGAGGTTCCCAGGCTAGGGGACTAAATGTAGCTGTAACTGGCGGCCTACACCAGAGCCACAGCAATACGGGATCCCAGCCACATCTGCAACCTACACCACAGCTCATGGCAATGCCGGATCCTTAACCCACTGAGCAAGGCCAGGGATCAAACCCGCAACCTCATGGTTCCCAGTCAGATTCGTTAACCACTGAGCCATGACAGGAACTCTGATTGCTTATGTTTTTTAAATCACTTTTTTTCTTTCCTCGTCCGGTGAGTCTGGCCAGCATTTTGTCTTTTTACTTATTCTTTGCTTTTGCTTTTTTTTTCTTTTTTATTTTACCTTTTATGTTGTTTTTTATTTTTTAACTTTTCAACAAAACAGTTCTTAGTTTTACTGATTTTTTTCTTTTTATCTCTATTTATTATTATTATTATTTTTAATATTTATTTCAGAAACAGTTTTTTTAACAGAATTTGTTAAATTATCTTAGATTATCTTGTCCGTAAAAGGTCTCTTTTTCACTATTTTATTATACTTTATATTTATATAATGATATAAACATTTTTTTCCATTAGAACTGGTTTATAGCATTCTTTCGATTTTGTACTCTATAGCATGGTAACCCAGATACACATACATGTATACATTCTCTTTCTTACACAATCATGCTTCATCCTAAGTGCCTAGACATAGTCCTCAGTGCTACCCAGCATGGTCTCATTGTTCATCCATCCCAAGGCAGTTGTCTGACTCTATGAACCACAAGCTCCCAAACCATCCCACTCCCGCTCCCTCTGCTTGGTAAGCACGAATTTATCCTCTAGGTGTATGATCCTCTTTTCTGTGGAAATGATCATCTGTGCTGTGTAGTAGATACCAATTATAAGTGACATCATGTAGTATTTGTCTTCCTCTTTCTGCCTTACTTCACTCAGGATGAGAGTCTCTAATTCCACCCCATCTTGCTGCAAATGGCATTATTTCATTCTTTTTAAGGGGAGTAGTGTTGCCCTGTGTACACATATCCATATTATCCCAGTCCAGTAATCTGTCGATGGCCTTTTTTGATATTTCCCTGTATTGGCTATTGTGAGTCGCGATGCAGTGAACATGCAGGTGCAGGTGACTTTTCTAAGGAAATTTTGTCTGGATATATCCACAAGAGTTGGATTGCCAGATCATGTGGCAGTTCTCTGTATAGATTTCAAAGGTACCACCACACGGTTCTGCACAGCGGTTGTACCAGCTTCCATTCCCACCAACAGTACAGGAGGGTTCCCTTTTTCCCACAACCCCACTAGCGCTTGTTACTTGTGGATGTATCAGTGATGGCCATTCCGATTGGTGTGTGGTGGTATCTTGCGGGAGTTTGGATTTGCATTTCTCTATTAATCAGGGATGTTGAGCATTTTTTTAATGTGCTTGTTGGCCATCTGCATATCTTCCTTGCCAAGAAGTCTATGCAGGGCTTCTGCCCATTTTTCCATGGAGTTGTTTGTTTGTTTGCTGTTGAGCTGTATACGTTGTTTGTATATTTAAGAGATGAGGCCCCTGTAAGTTTCATCATTTCAAACTGCACTATCCCATTCTGTAAGTTGACTTTTTGTTTTTGTTAGTTTCCTTTGCTGTGCAAAATGTTGTCCGTGTGATTAGGTCCCATTGGTTTATTTTTGCTTTTATTTCTGTTGCTTTGGGAGACTGACCTGAGGAAATATTCATGCGCTTGATGTCAGATAATGTTTTGCGTATATACTCCTCCAGGGGATTGAAGGTGTCTTGTCTTATACTTAGGACATTCATCCATTTCGAGTTTATTTTTGTGCACGGTGTGAGGGTTCATTGATTTGTGTAGCTGTCCAGGATTCCCAGCAATTCTGGCTGAAAAGATTCTCTCCTTCCCATTTTATGTTCTGGCCTACAATGTCAAAGATTAAATGATCATAGGCATCAGTGTTCATTTCTGGGCTCTCTGGTCTGTTCCATTAGTCTCTCTGTCTGTTGTGGCACCAGCAACACACTGTCTTGATGACTGTGGCTTTGTAATGTTGCTTGAGGTCTGGGAGCGTCAATGCCTCCTACTTGGCTTTTTCTCCTCCAGATTGCTTTTGAAATTTTGGATCTTTTGTGGTTCCATATAAATTTTTGGATTGTTTGTTCTAGTTTTTGTAAAAATCATCATTGCTATTTTGATAGGGATTGAAGTGAATACTTAGATAGCTCTGCTTAGAAAGGACATTTTTACAATGTTAATTTTTCCAACCCAGGATCATGGAATATCTTTCCATTTCTCTACATCTTCTTTAACTTCCTTAATTATCATTTTATAATTCTTGTTATATAGGTCGTTAGCCTCCTCAAAAAGGCCTATCACTAGGTATTTTATTTTTGGGGGGTGCAATTTTAAAAGTTATTGTATACTTGTATTCCTTCTCTAAGATTTCATTCTTAGTATACAGAAACGTGACTGATTTATGAATGTGACTCTTATATCCTGCTCCTTTGCTGACTGTGTTGATCCATTCAAATAGCTTTTGTGCTGAGTCTTTGGGGTTTTCTCTATATAGTGTCCTGTCATCTGCATACAGTGACACGTTTAGCTCTTCTCTTCCTACTTGGAGTCCATTTATTTCTTTTGTTTGTCTGACTGCTGTGGCTAGGCCTTCCAATAATATGTCGAATAGGAGTGTTGAGAGTGGGCATCCCTTTCTTGTTCCAGACTTTGGTGGGAGGATTGTCCAATTGTCTCCATTGAGGATTGTATTTGCTGTGTGTTTGTCATAAATGGCTTTGCTTATGTTCAGGAATGTTCCCTCAATACCCACTTTGGTGAGTGTTTCTATCATGAGTGGATGCTGGACTTTGTCAAATGGTTTTTCTGCATCTATTGAGATGTTCATATGGTTTTTGACTTTTCTTTTGTTAATACGGTGTACGATGTTGCTTCCTGTTTGTATACTGAACCATCCTTGTGAACCTGGGAGGCATCCCACCTTGTTGTGGTGGATGATCTTTTTGATGAGTTTTTGGATTCAGTTGACTAAGCATTTTTTAGAATTTTTGCATCTATACTCTTCAAAGATATTGGCCAATAGTCATCTTTTTGGGTGGTATCTTTGTCTGGTTTTGGAATTAAGGTGATGGTAGCATCATAGAATATCTTTTGGAATGTTCCGTCTTCTTTGAACTTTTGAAAAAGCATAAGGAGGATGGGCATCGATTCCTCTTTATGTTTGACAGATTTCACCTGTGAAGCCATCTGGCCATGGACTTTTATGATTCCAATTTTGTTTTGTTTTGTTTTGGTTTGGTTTGTTTTGGTTTGGTTTGGTTTGTTTGGGCGGTCCATTTATTTTAAGTTTGAGTAGTTCTCTTTTCAGTTTTTGTGAAAGTAAAGTTCTGTTTCGATTTGTGGCTGCCCTGTTTTTTAAGTGTGATAACCACTTGTTATAACTGTGTACTCTAGGTGAATGGTGATGTAGGCTCACCCACTTCATTACAATAATAAAATTTAAAAAGCAGAATAAAAAGAGTCTCTATATTTCCTTACTCCCCTTGCCCACACTGTAGGATTTTTATGCCTTTTTTTTTTTTTTTAACCTCTTCACCATTAGATCTGTATCCTGCCTTATTTATGTGACTGGTCTCTAATCCTGCTTTCCTCCATCCTTGTTCTTCCTCTTTTTTTATTTTTTAAATTTAGAGAAAACTTTCTTTCTTTTAGCGTGCATTTTGTACTTCTGTACTCTTTTAGATTTTGTTATTGTTGTTGTTGTTGGAGAAACTCTTTGTTTCCCCTTCTATTTAAACTCATATTCTTGATGGATAAATTATTCCACATTGCAGATTTCTTTTTCGTTTCAGCATTTTAAATATCTCTTGCCACTCCCACCTAGCTTGTAGTGTTTCCGAATAGATATCAGCTATTCGCCTTTGGGGGATTCCCTTATAATGGACATTTTGCTTTTCTCTTGCCACCCTTAGAATCCTCTCTTTAACTTTGGCCATTTTTATTATACTATGTCTTGGTGTGTGTCCATTTGGGTTCAACGTGTTTGGGGACATCTGTTTCCTGTATCTTGAAATCAGTATCCTTTAGAATTTGAAACTTTCTGGAGATAATTACCTCAAATACATGTTCAATCCCCTTTTCTTTTTCTTCTCCTCTGGAATTCCTATTATGTGTAGATTGTCCTGCGTTATAGTATCCCAAGGGTCTCATATTGCTTTCATGTTTATTCATTGGGTTTTCTGTCTGCTGTCCTCTTTGGGCGATTTCCTTTATTCAATGATCCATGTCACTAATTTGCTCCTCTGCATTATTCATTCTGACCTTTACTGCCCTTGGCTCGGTTTGTTTCACTGCAAGTGAATTTTCTACATTTGCATGGCTGCTCCTTATATTTTTAGCCCCTTTCTGAGGGAGTCCGCATTACTGTTCATATGTTCTCTTAATTCCTTCAGTAGTTTCACTATCTCCCATTTGAACTCAAAATGTGTCAGATTTCAGAGGTCTGTTTCATTGTTGACTGCTTTAGGTGAATTCTCCTGTTGCTTTAACTGGGAATGTTTTCTGAGCTTCTTCCTCTTGCTCGTGTTTTCCATTCCAATTTCTGTAAGTTTGGAGAAGCCCACATGTATTTTGACAGAGTCTGGGGGGCACCGTTGTAGTGGTGCACTTCTGGAGGGCATGCAGGTCTGGCCAGGGCACACCACTGTGGGTATGTCCTTCCTGTGGCCAGGAGGATCTGGCTGGGGAATGCCTTAGCCGGGTGGGGCTCACTGTGGTATTCTGCAGCAGTGGGGCACGTGTGAGTGTGGGCAGCCATGGCTTCTTTCTGCCATGGTGGATGAGCATGCCCCAGAGCCAAGCAGGGCATTACCTGGTGATCCCTAGCAGCCATGTGTTTCCTGATAGTTGGGGTTGCTGGCTGGCTCACTCTGCCTCAGCAGGGCACTTCCCGAGCCTGGGCAGGCAGTTCTTGCCTGTGTGCAACAGCAGCAGGCCACTTCCCAAGTGAGGGCAGGTCTTTCTGGGTCACTCCACAGTGTAGGCCCCTTCCTGAGTTTGGGTGGGGCTGCCTGGTGTGCACCTCGGTGGAGGTGCATTTCCTGCCTCTGGGTGGGGCTTCCTGGGGCATGCTGTGGCAGCAGAGCACTTCCCAAGCCTGGGCAGTGATGGCCTGGTCGCTCCATGGTAGAGAGGTGTTTCCGTCGACCTGGTGTGGCTCGCTGGTGCTTGCCATGGTGGAGGTGCACTCTGCACATGTTCAGGGCTTTCCTGAGTGCTCTGTGGCAGCAGGGAGCTTCCTGAGTGAGTGCAGGTGTGGCTGGTGCTTGCTGTGATGGAGTTGACCTTCCTGTGGCTTGACAGGGCTTGCTGGACATGCCACATCAGCAGAGCAGTTCGCAAAGATGGTGGGGCCAGTGTGTCCCCTCTGCAGCAGTGGGGTGCTTCCCAAGGGTGGTTGGGATAGCCCCTTCCTGCTGCAGTGGTGGTGCACATCCTGATGTGGGGAAGGGCTTACAGGGTGCCCAGGGGCAGTGGGGTGCTTTGCATGGGTGGGAAGGCCTGCCTGGGAATGCCATGGCAGTGGTTGGCTCTCCACAGGGGGTGGCACCAATCTGTCATGGATGATACTTTGCTTCTGGCCGAGCGGGTGTGGGGTGGATTAGTGGAGATGTGCTGGTAACGCTCTGCTCTCTATTAGCCAGTGGGCAATTGCACACACTGTGGTTCGAGGAGTCTTCTATGTTGACTCTCCCCTCCTGCTCTCCCCTCGCCAACAATGGCACCTTCTCTCTCCTGTGGGTCCAGATCCTCTGCCAGGTTCCCTCTATTTGGGCTTTCCAATCCCCAGCCATTCACTTATTGCTCCCTCCACCCAAGGTAAACTGCTTATCTAATCCCTTAGGCTCTCTCCATGCCTCCCACACCAGCATGCTCCCAGGGACTGACCTCTGGAGCCTAGGACTTGGTGCCCAGCCCCCACCGGAGCATCTCTATCTTTGGTGTCTCTGTGTGTGGTTCAGATGGTCTGTGCAGCTCTCACTCTGCTTCCCAGGTCTCAGACATGCTGCTGTGTTTTTCTTGGAGTCTTGGAGATCCCTCCGACTTGGCTGACCTTTCCATTGGTTAGGCGATTTTCCAGGGTATGTGTTCCCTTTCTCCTTCAGAACTCCCTCTCAGGAGTGCTAGTCCAGTCCTGATTCCCCTTCCCTCTCTCTCTTTGTTTCCTGTTGTCCTACCCAGTTATGTCAAGAGGTTCTTACCGTTTTGGGAGGTCTCAGTTCTTCTGCCAGCGTTCCGTGGCTGCTCTGTTTGAGTTGTTTTAAGTGTAGTTGTGTTTATTTGTATTGTGATGATGGAAAGGGCAAGTGTGTCCCTGTGCTCTCCCACCATCTTGCCTCCCTGAAATTGCATCCTTCTGTATCTTTCTTTGTGGCCTTCCCTTCAAAGTCTACTTTGTTTGCCATGGTTAGCACAACTCCTGTTTTCCTCTCTTGGCCGTTGACATGAAATATCTTTTCCCATTCCCTCATGTCAATCTGCTTGAGGTCATTGCTCTGAAGTGAGTCATTGTAGACAGCAGCTTGTATGTTTTTGCTTTTTTATCCAATCTGACACTCTGTGTCTATTGATCAGAGTATTCAGTCCATTGGCATTTAAGGTAATTCTTGAGAAAGATGTATTTATTGCCACTTTCCCCGTGTTTTTCAGTTGATGCTCTGTATCTCCTTTGTTCCTTTTCTGTTGTTTGGTTTGGGTTGGATGATTTCCATTTATTGTATGCTTGTATACTTTTCTTTTTGGTTTTTTTGTGAATGTAATGTTTGGTTTTGAGTTGTGGTTTCCCTGTTTTTTAAGCATGCTAAACTCTCCCTATATCTGCTAGCTTTAGCCTGGTATTCATATAGGCTTGAACACATTTTATTTAAAAATAGGAGTCTATATTTTCTTCCTTTCCTTACCTACCTTCTATGAATTTGAAGTTCTTTATTAATATCTTCATGTGTGTCCTTTAGTTGTCCCTTGAGTTTATGGTCACTATTACAGTAGGTATGTATGTAGTTATGTATTTATTAATTTATTAGTTCTGTATTCTGACTTATTTAAGTGATTACTTTCCCCTTGGGATTTCTTCCACCCTATTTCTTACTACTTATGTTATGCTATTTTATTTTATATTTTATTTTATTTTATATTTTATTTTACTTTATATTTTATTTTTCTATGTTAATTTACTTTTCTTAGGGAAGCCCTTGCATTGTTTCCTTAAGAATGGCTTTAATGTTGATGTACTCTGTTAGGTTTTGTTTGTTGAAGAAATTCTCTATTTCCCCTTCTATTTTAAATGATATTCAAAAATAAATACATACACAAAGTAGTGATACATTTGCTGTGTAGAGTATTCTAGGCTGCAGATTTTTCCTTTTGGAAAGTTGAGTATATCTTGCTACTTTCGTCAGGCCTGTAGTGGTTCTGTAGAGAAATCCAGTGTTTAGGGAGGCCCCTTATAATTAAGGATTTGTATTTCCCTTGCTACCTTTAGAATGCTCTCTCCATCTTCGCCTTTTGCCATTTTTATTGCAACATGTCTTGGTGTGGGCATATTTGGGTTCAAAGTGTTGGGGGCCTTCTGCGATTACTGCATCTCGATATCTGTTTCCTAGAGTTTGGAAAGTTTGAGGCATAATTACTTCCAATATATCTTCAATCATCTCTTCTTTTTCTTCTCCTTCTTGAATGCCTTTTATGCATAGATTGGCATGCTTTATATTATCGCATAGATCTCTTATATTGCTTTTGTGTTTTTTCATTTGTCTTTCTGTCTGCTGTGCTGATTGGGTAATTTCCATTATTCTATCTTCCAAGTCACTAATTCATTCCTCTGCACTAGTCATCCTGCTCTTTAACTCAGTTTGGGTCTCTGCAAATGAATTTTCTATTTTTTTTCTATTTTTCCTTATATGTTGTAGTTCTCTCTAAAGTAATCTGCACTAATGTTTTATCTGCTCTTAACTCCTTGATAATCAGCCTTCATTTTTTCAGTATTTCCACTACTTCCCTTTTGAACTCAATGCCTCTCAGCCTCCAAAGTTCTGTTTCCTTGTTTGCCGCTTCCCATGAATTCTCCTGTCCCTTGCCTGGGAGTTATTCCTGAGCTTCTTCACCTTGCCCATGTTTTTCTTTTCCTGTCAGTTTGGGGAAGCCAAAATAGACTTGGAGGCTTACAGCTATGCAAGGGTAACTCCTTGTATTCTTTGGGTGGTTACCCTGTATTTTTGGGCATGGGTGTTTGTATATTTGCTGCTTCTTTCTTTGGTGTGAGCAGGCTATCATGCCAAGGGTGCTGAGTGTATTTGCAGGGAGAAGGCAGCAAGGGATAGTGCTGGTTATTGACGGGATCTTAGCAGCAGCAAGGACTTGCAGGAAGGTGATGCAGGTAACTCCTAGTTTCAAGGCTGAGGAGGTGATGATGAGCTTCATGCAAAATTATAAGCTGCCTGGAGCATTTGGTAGTGGCAGCAGTAGGGTGTGTGTGTATTCCCAGAGTAGTGAGAGAAAAAACAGGCAGTGTTTGGTCACAATGACCTCAGTGGTGCCCTCGGAGATGATTAGGACCACAAGTGGTAGCAGGCCATGCCCACCTCTGGAGTCAGAGGTAACCATGGTGGTTTGCCTCACAACTGTAGATGCTGGGAAGAAGCACCCTGTCCCTCTTAGCCCACACAGGAGGTGCTGCACCTGCTGCTCCTAGTTGCAGGGCCTTGGCAAAGGACAGTTTCCAAGCATCTGGGTGCTATCTGGAGCATCTGGCAGTGACAGCTGCAGGGCCAGTATGATCCTAGGGGTGTGAGAGCAACAGTTGTTGGTGCTCAATTGCGGCACCATCTCTGTTTTCTGACCTCTTAGGTGACTGTGGTCACAGGCTGTGACCTGCGGCTTCTGAGAGGAATACTTTGGTTTGACCCTGGTGCCTGTAGAGTACACAAGAGGCACCACATTTCACTTAGCCCCTGCTGTACTAAGCCTGCACCAGAGGTGCCTGGCTGCCTCTAGCCTGCCCAAGATGAATCCAGGGTGCTGTAGCCCAAGCAAGTGGCTTCTTGCCACCCATAGCCTGCATCAGGAGCAACCTGCCCTCGGAGAGCCTGTGCACATGTGAGCAGGGAGATTTCTTTGGGGCTCACCCCTCCTCCCCTTGCCCTCCCCAACAATAGTGCCTTGCTTTTGTAGACAAAGAGAAGTACTTTCTTTTTTTTATTTATTTTATTTTCCCACTGTACAGCAAGGGGGTCAGGTTATCTTTACATGTATATATTACAATTACAGTTTTTCCCCCACCCTTTGTTCTGTTGCAACATGAGTATCTAGACATAGTTCTCAATGCTATTCAGCAGGATCTCCTTGTAAATCTATTCTAAGTTCTGTCTGATAAGCCCAAGCTCCGGATCCCTCCCACTCCTTCCCCCTCCCAACAGGCAACCACAAGAAATACTTTCAACTCCAAGAAACATTGTAACATGACTGCTGGTAGGACTGAAAACAATTTTTCCGAATGTGGCTCCAGAAAGGTGGCGAAACAGAAACATGAAGCTGCCAAGTCAGACAGATTCTACATCTTCAACGGATTTGTTAATCATGCTAAGGTTTGGCATTAAAGACCAGCATAATTATTTAAGCCTCTCTTTGTGGAAAGCAAGAACGCAACCTATAAGTGTGCACCAGGAAATATAAAGGGGAGGAAATAAAGGCACACCTAACCCGGAGAGTTTGAGCATTTTAAAGCAATAATGATACCCCCTCGTTTTTGTTTTGTTTGTTTGGTAAATGTTTCATTCGAAACTACCACCATGTGCTGATGGTGATGCAATCGCTGATTATGTCATTGGTCTTCATTATTGCAGTTATGGTGCACTTATGGACATGGGTCCTGGGGAAGCTAAACTATGCTGTAGTTTGGAGGATGAAATGTATTTTCCAACTTATGCTTATCTTTTTCTTTTTGTCTTTATAGGGCCATACATTTGGCATATGGAGGATCCCAGGCTAGGGGTCAAACCAGAGCTGTGTCTGCTGGCCTAAAACAGCCATAGCAATGCTGGAACTGAGCAACATCTGCACTTTGATCACAGCTCATGGCAACTCTGCCTCTTTAAAACCCCCTGAGTGAGGGCAGGGGTTGAAGCCACTTCCTCATCAGCACTAGTTCGGTTTGTTAACTTCTTAGCCATGGTGGGAACCCCATGAAATTTATTTTATTTTTTTTTTTGTAATGAAGACAATCTTGTCAGGTAAGATCCAAGTTCCCTTTGAAATAACAGAGTATAATGCAGCTGAGAAAATGCTACATAAAGAATATGTATTTTCCCTTTCAAAATTGAACTTCATCTGCCCCTCTTTCCCTACCATCTTAATTTAGGCATCCATTCAATACAACCTGGACTATTTCAGAAATCACTTAACTCCCACTGTCTTTTTCCTTAGTTGCATTTTCTTTTTTGAAACCGTTATCATCAAGGAGGCATGTCAAATATTCCTGTCTAACTACCAAAATTTTCAAATATGGAAAAACCACAAAACAATCTGGCATTGAAAACCACTAAAAAGACAAAAGGACAACTAACAATGGGAGAAAATTGTTTCTGACCATGCAACTAAGAAGGGATTAGTCTCTAAAATATACAAACACCTTATACAATTCAACCACAAAAAAGCCAACAACCCAATGGAATAGGGGCAAAAGACCTGCATAGACATTCCACAAAAGAATATATATACAGGTGGTCAGAAAGCACATAAAAAATTCTAAACATCATTGTTTCTTAGGGAAGTGAAAATACAAATTACTATGAGGTACCTTTCTCACCTGTCAGAATGGCCATCCTTAACAAGTCCACACATAAAAAAAATGCTGGAGAGGGTGTGGAGAAAAGGAAACTCTCCTACACTGATGAAAGGAATGTCAATTGTTACAACCATTAAGGAAACCACCATGGAAATACTTCAGAAAAGTAAGTATAGAACTAGTACCTGACCGACCCAGAAATCCCACTCTTCGGCATACAGCTGAAAAAAAACTTCCCTTGAAAAAGACACAAGCACATGTATGTTCATTGCATCACTGTCCACAAGAGCCAAGACAGGGAAATAACCTAAATGTCCATTGAGAAGATTGGACTAAGATGTGGTGTGTATGTGTTCCATATACACACACATACACACAATGGAACCCCGACTCAGCCATAAAATGAACAAAGTAATGCCATTTGCAGCAACATGGCTGGGATTAGAGAAGATCATGCTAAGTGAAGTTACTCAGAAAGAGGAAGGCGAATACAATACGATATCACATATGTGTGGACTGTAACAGATGGCACAAGTGGAACTTTCCACCTGAACGAAACTCATGAATGTGGACAACAGTGTTTGGGTTGCCAAAGGGGAGGCGGCAGGATTGTGATGGACTGGAAATCGGGGGTTAGAAAAGGTGCAACGTATTGCATGTGGAGTGGGTATGCAATGAGATCATGCTGTAAATCAATGGGAACTACATCTAGTCACTTTTGATGGAGCACAACGGAGGGTTATGTGAAAAAACAGGATGCGTACGTGTATGGGTGTGGGTCTTGGGTGGTTGGGGTGGTGTGTGCCTGGGTCACTTTGCTCGACAGTAGAAACTTGACAGAACATGGGAAACAAGCTATGATAGAAAAAATAAACATCATTTTAGAAAAAGAAACACAGCCCTTAATTGTTTCATAAATGAAGTAATTGCAACTATGAAGATGAACATATATGTTTATTTTTGAAATAAAGGAATTGCAGGAAATTGTTGACATTTGCAAGCATAAATGTTCATCTTCACTATCCTGCAGAATGTATAGACCGTTGATAGGTCAAAATTAGGATGGTGTTCAAATAATGAAGAGGATGGAGGTGTTGGCCTTGACAGAGAGGCAGCAGAGGTATCAGTGGCCATTGGCAATGGGAACCACGGATGGTTGGTTGGTTGAGGGTTAGACAAAGGGCCCTCTCTTGGTGGTATATTCTGATATCTGGTTGGAAAAGGGGACGACTTCACCGTCATTCCAAAATAACCACTCGGGAAGGGAGAAATAAGGTGGTACTGAGACATGGAAGTGGTAGTTGTAATGAAATTCACAAGGTGGCCACTTGCTGGAGAGTAGCTTCTTTTGTGAGTGCGTATGAAACGTGGTCAACTGATTTAAAGTAGCATGTTGAGCCACGACAGTTTGTCCTTTGGTCTGGCTGATGCTGATGATGTAGAAGAAACGTCACTTCTCACGGGGGTAGTTGTATTAGAAATTCTCTGGCTGGTAGAAGGCCTTCTTACTAAAGGCACATGTAAATTTGTGGAGGTTGAAAATGCATTTTCTCCACGAGTTTCTGCTTCAAAATCAGAATTATGATTATCCACCTTACGCCCTGTTCTAGAGTGTTTCTTGCTGCAACCTTGAAGTAGAGAAGCCAATACTGGAGAAGCATTTTTATACGTGACTCTTCTTTTCCTCCTTACCAACAGTTGAGGACAGCCTCATTTAAAGTTTGGATTATGGTAGAACTGCAGCTAAAACCAAGGAGAAATTTATTTAATGGTATTTGAAACAAGGACATGAGGAGACAGAAACCATAATATCTGACTCTTTGCATCATATGGAGTTAATATCATGAGACAATACACGTCCATTGCTAATATTTTCAAAAATGTTCTTAGTGGTCACAGCCAACTATTGTCCTCAAGGAAAAGTGTCTGGTATATCTACATTAATAGTATTAGGCTCTGTGGCCTGCATTTTTTGAGGTTCATTGACAAGCCTCAAGGAGGCTAGGACAATGATTTATCATCCCAAATATTTTATGACCAAGCCATCCTCAATTTAAAAATGTTGAACATGGATGTTCCTGTCGTGGCACAGTGGTTAACGCATCCGCCTTGGAACCATGGGTTTGCGGGTTTGATTCCTGGCCTTGCTCAGTGGGTTAAGGATCTGGTGTTGCCATGAGCTATGGTGTACTTTGTAGATGTGGCTTGGATCCCACGTTGCTGTTACTCTGGCGTAGGACGGGGGCTATAGCTCCAATTCAACCCCTAGCCTGGGAACCACCATATGCCATGGGAGTGGCTCAGGAAATGGCAAAAAGACAAAAAATAATCATCATAATAAAAATGGAACAGTACTTCATCCCACTTTCAAGGTCTACTTTGACCCTATATGGATGGACATATTTGCACATGTCCAAAGAGAATTTTATACACTCCCTCTATAAGTAGTAACTGGAAATTTCTTAATGCCTTGTTCCGAGCAGAGACTTCATTTTCTTCTGCCAGAAAGTCAGCTAGTGAGGCACATCTTTGAAAATTCCTTTGCAGCTTATTAAATGCATAGGGGTTAAGCTGTCGAACTCAGCTTTTCATACTCTCAGTTTCAAATATTCTGAAGGGAGACTTTCTCTCCAGAACTTCTTTCTTGACGCATTCTTCATTAATCACTATCAAGGTTCCATTTGCTTCCCACCAAGTGGACTTAAAGTGATCACTTTCAGCAGTTTTCCAAAGTTTTCTGGGAAAGGGCAGAGGAAGAAAATCATCGTCTTCATCTGGTTCAATGGCACACAATGTGCGACATGGCTTTTTTATCAGGGAGCCTTCAGACAAAGCCCGAAAAGCCGTTTCTTCAATCTGAGACCTCAAGTCCAAGTCCCCAGTGATTGAGTTATCACACCATGGAGGTGTAATGGAGGATTCTGAACCAGTTGGTGCATCTTTAGGAGACACAGGTTGCATTTCTGAAGGAGCATGTGCCATCTCAGATTAGTTTCTCTGCAGCTACTCTTCTCAACAGCATGCTTTTTGAACTCTGCAGTTTTAAATGCTGCTTTGGTAAGCTTACAGAGATAAAATCGCCCATGCATCACAATGGTTGCTAAGCTAAGTAGCTGTCAGATGACAGGTCTCCTAGCATTCTGAGCATAACCTTCAGTCAGTGCTTATTTTCCTATGAAATTGGTCCAGTTAACATAAAATATGAGCTCCTTACTTAAACAGTAACCCCCCCTAACAAAAGTGCGATCAGCAAATTCCCATTCCAATGGAATCTTTTTAATAAGTAAGAAAACCCATCACATAAATAAATCCATTTCATCCCAGAAGTAAACATAAATTCCCTATTATAAACATACACATTTGGTGCCTGTTATTAAGGCCTGGAAAATGGGACCAAAAAAACCAGTAAAGTGAAACATATGGTATGTATCACTTCCCAGTTTATAACTAGAATCTATGCCGCATCTGTATTCAGAAAAATCTTAGCCAGGATTTCCCTGGCAGCTAGCTTGTTAAGAATCTGTTGTTGTCACCGCTGTGATCTGGGTTCAATCCCTGGCCTGGGAAATTCTGCATGCCCCAGGTGCAGTCCATAAAATAAAAATTAAAAAAAAAAGAAATAAAGGAAACAAACACACACACACAAAAACACAACCTTTATCACTGAGCAAGACACGGAAGGTCCCTGGGCACCAAGCAAAATATCTATAGCCATCGAGATATAGAAAGAGGGATAAATGCTGTGGTTAGGAGAGGAAATTTTGGGAAGCACCATCCAAAGGGATATGAGATTTCCTTGTGGATTGAGGCCAATATTTCACAACTGGAGAAGTGATGGGTGTACAACATTCTGAAGATAATATAAGCCATTGCATTGAATACGTTAAAATTCATACACAATGTTTTCACATTGTTAAAAACTGACAGTGATTTGCTATCACTAATTTTAGCACATAGAGTTTTCTGTGTATCCTACGTAAGTAGTCTGTGTGTTAAACAATATTCCTAATATTTTCTCCTTTGGATGGCTGAGAGAGGAATTCACAAGGCCAATTGGTATTCACTAGGGCATCAGAAAGTGAGGGTCTGAGCTCTAGATGGCATCAGCCTTAACTGCAAGGAGGTGTTAGGCTTACAAAGCACCTGTGGTGGGAATCCGTGGATGAAGTCCATGCTGGGAACCGGTTGCAGGGACAATGAAGAAGGAGGGGAAGGTCAAAGGAAGTGTAACGGCTCGAGTCCCATGATGTAGAGCAGTTACTCCCTGTAAGAGGTTAAGCTCTGCAGGCAGTTGTTTCCCACAGGTCATTGTTTCTTGCTGCCCAACTTGAGCATCCACATACTGGGAGGGGGTGTCCACAGCAAGTCTCTCAGGTGAACTGCAGCGGTTGGGGTGTATGGGGGTCTGTCTCCATCCTCCTGGAAACCTGTCATTCAAGCCTTCCATTATAGGGGATAGGGGTGACCATCTACTCTTCTCTATCTGCTTCCTGCTGGCCTGGGGTGACAAGTACTGGGTGGATGGACATGGTACAAGCTACCGTAGAGGTTGGGAAGTAAAGAAAAATGAGTTTAAATAGGAGTTTAGGATGTAGGTTGATACCAGTATTGTTGAAGGAGGGCTTCCTTTTTATCTGAGGAGGTTTTAACACTTGGTGTGGTATTAACCCATAAATCACAGGAGCTATTGGTCATAACGCATGTTGTCTCCTTTCTGTTGCTGTATGAGGAGACCTTGAAAGTGTAAGGTTGCCGCTGCCAGCTGATGCAGCTTTGAGAAGCATCGGTGGCATCATGTCTGACAGGGCACATAAACCCTAAGATCTTAGCCAGGCAAGGCTTGCCTAAAATTACTCCTGAAATATTTTCTCGTCTTCCTTGGATGTCTGGCCCACAGCTACTCCATTCTGCCTCTTCTCCCTACTGGCCCATGCAGATGCCATGGTTAATGATCTCTGTATTTCTAGATGAGAGAAGAGGCAAGAATTTGGGGCCATAGAAATGCTCACCTGAAATCGAACTGTCTGAAGGCATGTACCTCTCTTCTGGTCGCCTCCCTGAGCTCTGCTCAGCAGGTGCTGCAGGGAAACAGCTGCTGTGGCTCAAGTTTTACTCCAAGGAGAGCCTGAAGGCAAGTGCTATACTTGAGGTCACAGTTGGCTATAAGCCCCCATGGTCATTGACAGTTTTGACAGGCATTTTAGGACCATTTCATCCCACAGTGCTAGGAATGAACATCCCTCATTCTGGCCAAGAATTCACAGATAGGCCACTCAATGTGCTAATACTGGACAAGGCCATGTTAGGAGTAGCCAAAAGTCTCTGGACCACCTGACTTGCCAGTCTATTATGGTCCAGGAAAATATTCCTTCTTATTGCATTTTCCCATACTTAGAGGTCACCGATCTCATATGGAACTGTCTATCATTTTCAGTGATTCAGGCACACATTGGAAATGCAGGAAGTAGCAATTTTCTGAAAACAGTGAATAAAAATCACACAGAGACACTCATGCTGAGAGAAGGAATTCAGAAAGAGAAAGACAAATACCATATGATATCACTGATATCTGCAAGCTACTATACAGCAGAAATGAAGCTTTCCACAGAAAAGAAAAACATGGACTTTGAGAATAGATGTATGATTCAAGGGGGTGCAGGAGGCAGAAGGGAGGGAGTGGGAGTGAGTGGGAGCTTGGGGTTAATTGATGTAGACTATTGCCTTTGGAATGGATGAGCAGTGAGATCCTGCAGTGTAGCACTGGGAACTATGTCTATTTGCTTACGATGGAGCATGACAATGTGAGAAAATAGGGTACACCTGTGTGTATAACTGGCTCACAATGCTGTATAGTAGAAAATATAATGATGTATTGGGGAAATAAAATAAAAGTGAAACCTCTTCTGATAAGGAGTGAAAAAATAAAATTAAAAAAATATATAGAAAGAAGAATTGGTAATGTCATAAATAAAAATTATTTCCTAAGTGTTTTGTACCTTTAGTGTCCTCCTTTCCTTTTTACTACCTTTCTTTGCATTTCAATGTTTTTCCCTCTTTATTTTTCATCTTTATTATACTACAATTTATATATATTGTGTTGTGACAATTTCTGCTATATAGCATATTGACATATATATACGCATGTGTGTGAGAATATAGACATGTATATATGTAAGTATGCATATATTTATGCATATTCTTTTTGCATTTATCTTCCATCATATGCCATCCTATGAGGTTGAGTATAGTTTCCTGTTCTATTCAGTAGGGACTCCTTGCTTATGATTTCTAAATGTAAATGTTTGCAACTACTAACCCCACTCTCCTTGTCAGTTCCACCCACCCCTTCGCACGTTGGCTACCACAAATTATTTCTCCATGGCTGCGATCAGTTTCTCCTTTTAGACAGGCTCATTGTGCCACATTTTAGATCCCATGTATAAGTGGTATCATGTGGCATTGTTCTTTCTTTTTATGACTTACTTCAATTAGTATGAGAATATCTATTTACATCTAGGTGGAGGCAAATAACATTATCTTGGTTTTTATAGTAATGTGTAATTGATTTATAATATTTCTTTAATTTCTGTTTTACACCAAATTGGCCGAGTCATACAGAGTCCCCTGTGCTGTAGAGGATGACCGAATGGCTTATCCATTAGAAATGTAAGCGTTTGCATCCACCAACCCCAAACTCCCTCTCCACATTTCTCCCTCCCTTAGACATCCAGACTGTGCTCTCCATGGCCATACTCTTTTACTGTTCTGCAGATAGTTTCATCTGTGCCATATTTTAGATTCAACATAGAAGTGATTTTGTGTGGCTTTATTGTCTTTCTCCTACTTAATTTACCTAATATGAGAATCTCTATGTTGCTGCAAATGGTATGATAAATGAAGATTCTTTTTTATGGCTGATTAGTATTCTGTCGTGTATATATACATCTTCTTAACCCATTCATGTCTTCGCTATTGTGGATAGTGCTGCTGTGAGCATAGGGGTGCATGAATTTTTCTCAAAGTGAGTTTTGTCTAGATGGATGCCCACGATTAGGATTGTTGGATTGAATGTTAGTTCTATATTTAGTTGAAAGTCCAGGGTGGTAGAACTGATCATTTGTGGAGGGCTCTTTCCATTTGAAATGCTTCACACTGATTGCTATTTTCCCGTCAAAGCTCCAAAGTTCTTCTTCTGTCCTGTCTGCTCACCTCGCTGTTGTTGGGGAACTGCCCAGTGTCCAGGAGTTCTTCCCCATTCCTCTTCACTCTTTTTTTCTTCTTTGTTTTGTCCTCCCCAGTTTTGTGAAGTTATTCTTGATCATTGGAATCCTGGGACCTTCCATCACCATTTAGCAAATATTTTGTGCAATTCTTCCACATACAAAAGAATTTTTCAATGTATTTGTGGGAGTATGTGAGCCTCATGTCTATTGCTCTGCTGCTATCCTTTTTCTTCTTTTCTTTTTGAAAGGGGAGTTTTGCTATATGTAATATTCTTGGTTAACATATTTTTCTATTAGTGCTTGAATCAATCACCCTACTCCCTGTAGCACTGATAATCTTATATTCCCCCTGATGAGTGATGGATTCATTTTTTCTTGCCTCTTTTAAGATAATCTCTTTAATTTCCCCATTCTGACAACACTGTGTTTGGATGAGATCTCTTTGGATGTATCCTACTTGTAGCACACTTAGACCAGGAAGTGTGCATGTCATTTTCTTTCTTCAGATTTGGGGTGTTTTCAGCTTAGACTTCCCCAAATAAGCTTTATGACATTATTCTCTTTCCTTCTGGGATTCCAGTGATAAATATATGATAGAGAGATGATAAATAGATAGATAGATAGATGATAGACAGACAGACAGATAGAGAGATGATATATAGATAGATAGATAGATAAATAGATAGATAGATAGATAGATAATAGATAACAGATAGATAAATAGATGATAGATCCACTTGACAAAGTTCCATCAGCCTTTTGGATCCCTTTCAATTTCTTCACTTGTTTTTTGCTTTGCACCTCTGATTTTATTACTTCAAATGAGCTGTCTCAAGTTCACTCATTCTTCTACCTGATCAAAACTGCAGTTGACCCCTCTGGTCAATTTATCAATTCAGTTATATTTTTTAGCTCTTGGATTTTTTATGACTTTGTTAATATTCTCATTTTGTATTTGCACCACTGTCCTGGTTTGATTTCACTGTCAACCTGTGTCCTCCATTAGCTCAGTGAGTATTTTAGGGCAGTTGTGTTAAAAAATTGTGTGAGGTAATTTGGGGATTGAATTCTGTTAGGTTTCCAGAATCTCATTTTGGAAACCTTGGTGCACAGTGGAGTCTTGTGATGTTTTCATGGCATTTCAAAACCAGACACCTTCTCCTAACTTTGTGCAAATGAAGCCTGTACCAACCTCCCCAGCTAAAGGTACTACGATCTCTCTTCTGCTGTCTTGATCTTCTTGATGTCTGCTTGTGAGTGCACATGGGGTGGTGCTTGTCTCCATTTTCAGTTGTCTTCACAACTAAGACTGCCACCTGCCCAGTGGCCTTGTCAATCCTTCCAGTCAGGTGAGATAGAAATCAATCTCTGGCTAGCCCCCAAACAAATCAGAAGGTTGGATCCACCTTGTTGTTTCCATTCTGCTGGAAGGCCCGGGCATGAAGAGTTTTCTCCCGATGGTACCATGCTCTGTATGACCTAGGGATTGGACACAGACAAGCACATGAAATAGGTTGAATTTTCTACCCCTGTGGCCTGGGTACTCAACTGATCTCTTTAGTTCTCTTGAAATTGTCCTTGTTCCTACATTTTTGGTAACTCGCTTCCTTGGTGGGGGAACAAAAGTCCATACAATGACTAAACGATCAGGAAAGGAAAGTCGTGGTGGTAGGAAAGTAATTCAGAGATATTTTTGAATATATTTAATGTTACATGTAAAATGTCACTTGCAGGCACAGATTATAAAACAAACTTAACACTAGAAATAGATTAGTTGTTCAACTGGTGTTTCATACGTAACCCCACACAAATAAAATGGAAAAAATTATACAACTATCCTAAATTTAAAAAGCACTAAATTATAGGAAATGAGTGGATTTGATAAAACTACACTCACATAATATTTTAGAGTTCAAGACCCATGTAAATGGAAGCAATCAAAATGATGTAATAGTAACTGATTAGAGAGCATGTATATATCTCAGCAGATAATATGCTTTCTCTTGCATCCTTTGCTAAGTCTGGGGTTGTTGGAAGAAGCCTGCCAAACAACCCTACTTCTTTCCCTTCCTGAAACATATGTGTAAATGCAAATAAGTTTAAGAAAATTGTCAATAAAACATTTTAGGCGATTTCAAATTTGTCAGAACATTACTATAGTAAAGTATTTACAATCACATATGCCTGTTATAATTACCATTACTATTGACTAATTTAGTAAGTAGCATAAAACAGTAGCTAATAAGCTATTTGCTTAAAGTGTATATTAACAATAAACGAGGTCAATAACTGTTTCAAGTCTTGACTATGAATACTAAGAAAGATTTGGTAGATTGGCAATGAAAACAACAGGCTAACTTACACTATTTTTCTCTGTCTACAGGTGCTAAGGCAAGAGATAGCAGTATTACATATTTCACTAGCACAGTCTCCCTCAGAATTTAGTTTCAAAAGTTCTTATAATAACAACCATCATTGAGATAATTAAATTCTTACTCAGTAGTTGGTAGGTATCTATGAAATCTATGAGCTGCAATTTTCTACAAAAAGATGTTGAAATGATAATTTTTGGCCTCAAGGTGTCTATTCTGTGTAAGCTTTAATCAAATAAAATGTGGTCTACCTGTCATGTGCATGTATATATTGTAATAAGCATGAGATTTCAATTTTATAACACACTTGCTCAGAATTTTTTTTCATTTTAAAACTACTGATTAATTATGACCGTAAAGAAAACTCTAAAATACTAAAAAGTATAATGAATATTTGTTGTTTTTATTTTATGTACAAATTAGTTCATGAAATGGCTGTACAACAGCTACAAACTGATATGGCAAATCTGCATGCACACACACACACGGACAGTTGAAAATGGTAAACTACAGGGATAAATTTGTGAGATTATTTTTTTCTTTTGCATCAATCTCATAGACTTGACTGTGAAGAAAAAGAACAGCAATGTATTGTGTGCCTAAAATATATGAAGATGTAACATTCCTGACAAGAGTATGAAGGCCGAGGAGACAATAAATGTACAGATATGGGTTATTTCACAATACGTGAAGAGACACATTATCTCCTTAACATAGTTTGTCATAAACTAAGTTGTACATACCAAGACTTAAAGAAATAACTAGTACAATGAAAAAAAAGAATTACCACTAATAAACCTGAGAAAGTAAGTAGAAAATAACTTACCAGATTAATTTAAAATTAAGTAGGTATTAAAGAAAATGGGAATAAAGAATGGATTGAGAAAGTGAAAATTATTTAATAAAACATTAACTGTTGTAAATGGTTTGCTTCTCTGTAGTACAGGGTATTCTACTCAATATTGTGTAGAAACCTATATGGGCAAAAAAAAAAAAAAAATCCAAGGGGAAAAAAACGGATGTAAGCATAGGTATAACTGATTCATTTTACTGTGCACCTGAAACAGTACATTGTAAATTAACTATGCTTCTAAATAAAATTAAAATTAAGAAAATGTAAATAGCCCAAATGTCCCAATGAAAGGGAAAAATCTTTCTGGATTTGATATTTTAAAAATAAGATCTTTGTGTATGTTTTAGAGCATGTTCTACTTTCCTTCCTTCACATGAATCTTGCCAGTTTCCCCAGCACCCTTTATGGAAGAGACTATATTTCTTCCACTGTATGTTCCTTCCTCCTGTGTCATAGATTAGTTGACTATAGTTGTTTGGGTTTATGTCTTGGCATTATATTCTGTTCCATTAATCTGTTTCTGTTTTTGTGCCAGTACCATATATTTTCAGATAACTGTGGCTTTGCATATTGTCCAAAGTCAAGGAGCCTGATTCTTCAATTTCAAATGTTCTTCTTCAATGCTGCTTTGCCAATCTGCAGTCTCTTGTATTTCCATGGAAATTTTAAGATGTTCTTTTCTAGTTCTGTAAAGAATGTCCTTGGTAGTTTGAAAAGTATTGCATTCAATCTGTAGGTTGCCTGGGGTAAAAGAGTCATTTTGACCATGTTGATTCTTTCAATCCAACAGCATGGTATATCTTTGCATCTCTTTGTGGCATCTTTGATTTCTTTCATCAGCATCTTATGCTAGTTGAAGTATAGAATTTGTCCCTTTAGGCCGGTTTATTCCTAGGTATTTTAATTTTTTGATGTGATGGTTAATAGGACAGTCCCTCTGATTTTTCCATCTGATCTTCCATTGTCAGTATACAAACATGCAAGTCATTTCTGTGTATTAACTATACATCCTACTACTTTGCTAAATTCACTGATGGGCTCTATTAGTTTTCTGGTGCTGTCTTTAGGGTTTTCTTGGTATAGTGTCTTGCCATTTGCAAATAGTGATAGTGGTACTTCTTCTTTTCCAATTTGGATTCCCTTTTAATTATTTTTCTTCTCTGATTGCCATGGCTAGGACTTGCCGAACTATGTGGAATAGCATTGGGGAAAGTGGACATCCTTGTCTTGTTCCTGATCTTAGTGGAAACATTTTCAGTGTTTCACCATTTGAGAATGAGGTTAGCTATTAGTTGCAATATATGGCTTTTATTATGTGGAGGTAGGTTCCCTCTATGCCCACTTTCTGGTGAGGTTTCTTTTTTTTAATAAGAAAAATGTGTTGAATTTCATCAGAAGGATTTTCTGCATCTACTGAGATGATTGTGGTTTTTATTTTTCAGTTGTTGATGTGGTGTATCACACTGATTGATTTGCAGATATTGGAGTACCTTTGCATCCCTAGGATAAATCCCACTTGGTCATGGCATATGATCCTTTTACTGTGTATTTGAATTCTATTCGGTAAAAATTTGGTGAGGATTTTGATATCTAGGTTTATCAGTGATGTGGCTGTGTGATTTTCTCTTTTAGGTGATACCTTTGTCTGGCTTTGGTATCATGGTGATGTTGGCTTCCAAGCGTGAGCTTCAGGTTCTTTTTTTCCTCTGCTATTTTTTGAAGGGTTTAAGGAAGCATAAGCATTAACTCTCCTCTAAATATTGGATTGAATTAGCCTGTGGAGCTATTAGGTCCCAGACATTTGGTTTTTGGTGGGGGGGGGAATTTTAGTCACATTTTCAATTTTGGTACTTGGGATTGGTCTCTTCATATTTTCTATATCTTCCTGGTTCAGTCTTGTAAGAAGATTGTAAGAATCCACCTATTTTATTGGCATATAGTTGGTTCTAGTAGTCTCGGGATCTTTTGAATTTCTGTGGAGTCTGTTGTAATATCTCCTTTTTCATTTCAAATTTTACTGATTTGACCCCTCTCTCATTCTTTCTGGATGGGCCTAGCTAGAAGTTGATCAATTTTATTGATCTTTTCAAAGAGCCAGCTCTTGGTTTCATTGATCATATCTATTACTTTGTCTTTATTTCACTTACTTCAGCTCTGATATTTGTGATTTCTTTCCTTCAGCTTATTTTGGGCTTTGTCTGTTCTTCCTTCTCTAGCTGTTTTAGGTGTAAGTTTATGTTGTTTATTTGAGCTTTTTCTTCTTTCCTAAGTTGTATGGCTATAAAATCCCCCCCCCAGAACTGCTTTTGATGTGTCCAGGAATTTGTTAGTGAGGATAGGGTGAAAACTGGAACCAATTAGCATTGCTTGTGTATACAGGACAATGGACAGTATATAGATACAATAGAATATTAATTATATTTAAATACAAACAAATGCAACAAAATGGGTGAACCTTGAAAATATAATGGTATGCATAATAATGCACACCCTAAAGGACAAATTTTTATTACTACATAAATCTCAGATAATTAGAATGTATTTATATGTTACCAGATACAGAGGGTAAATGATAAAGGGAGATATTATCTGGTTACTAAGTTGCTGTTTAGAGTAGCCTTTTAAAAGCAAGAAAATGAATTGTGTGTGATTATTGCACAGCAATATAAATGTACCCAAGCCTCTGCATTATACAGTTGAATGTCATCTAAATAGTAATATGTCATATATATTTTACAGCTAAAATGCAATCCCCAAAATTATTGTTATATTAAAGTACAGTCAATTCACAATGTTTCTTCAATTTCTGTCAAACAATAATGTGACCCAATCACACACATTTCCCTGTGCTGTACTGTAGGGCCCCATTCCCTATAGATTCTACATGTAAATTTCCAAACCCAAACTTCAAACTGCAAAAAATTCCTACAAATCAAAAACAACAACATATGATCAAAGTATATGTTTTCTTCATGAAACATACACTAGGTATAAAAGCGTGGATGCAGTAGAAAAACATAAGTTAGTAGTGAAATGCAACACATGTCCTCCTAGTGCTAGTCATTAAATAGCTGGATGTTATAATAATATCAGAGTACATTTCAGAGAAAAACATAAATATGCATATAAGTGATGTCAATTCCTAATGTAAGAGAAAAACTGATGCCCCAAAAGCAATTCTGCTAAGAGAAAGCTCCAGACTTTATGGTGTTAGACTTTCTGTGATAGAAATGCTCTCCCACTTCTGTTGTTTACAATCCCTCAAAAAGTTATACTGTCCACATCTGTAACAGAATTACGGTATGAAAATTTCTCTAAAAAAAAAAAACCTGAAGAAATTGTGTAAATAGATAACAAATCAAGAGCGTATTGAACTTTTGGCACATAGAGACATGATCATCATATCACCATAGTATCTCTTACATAGACTGGATAGAACTCAATGAATAAATGTACCTGGCATCAAGATGAGTCTGAAGGAAATAACTTCATTGACAAAAGGCAATACTTTGCTGGTGCCTGAAAGAATGATCTTGAAAGCAGGATTTGGGAAGATAGAATTTAAAATTGTTTGAACATCTAAGTGTTGATGTGCCTGCTGCCAAAGAAAAAGCGGAGAAGAGGACCTCATTATTTTAAAATTTTTGATTGATTTTTTTCATTACAATGGAGTGATATTTACTGTCAATCATTTAGAAAATACAGTTTGCAAAAAGAAAGTTAAGCATTGACTAGTTCTCTCCATCAGCTGAAAAGAATAGCAGCAAGAATTATTTTATCAACTTCTAAAATAAACAGGTCATCAAATAGTAAATGAAGGAAAGTTCCTTTTCTAAAATATAAAAGCTTCAACTAATAGACGAGTATCAGAACTAATATATCAGCAATTTTTCTTTCTGTTTGTTTTCCTTAGCACCACTCTTTGTGGCATAATGGAAGTTCCCAGGCTAGGAGTCTAATCAGAGCTGGAGCTGCTGATCTAAACCACAGCCACAGAGACACCACATCTGAGCCATGTCTGTGACACACACAGAAGCTCAGAGGCAATGCTGTATACTTTACAAACTGAGCAGGTTCAGGGATTAATCCCACATCCTCATGGATACGAGGCATGTCCCTTACCAATGAGCCATGATGGGAACTCCCAATACATTTGCAATTTTGATGATTTAATAAATCCAGACAAGGATTATTAAAGGCTGCTAAAACCAGTAGCTAAAACTCTGAAAAGAAACTTCATAATTATGAGAGACGCTATTTGGGTCTTGCTGCAGCAAGTGTGGAAATGAGAATAGGGAGGTGGACAAGGAGATGCCATCTTGTCATCACCATCCATCTTGGTGAACCTAAGGTGAGCCAGATGAGGGCCTTGAGAAAAACAAAGGCATTCGAACTTGAGAAAGTCTGGGGCCGGATTTTTCTAAAGATATTCAAAAACAGGTAGATTGTGCTAGAGGTTAATCATCAAAGTAACAATGTAAGACATTCTGCTCAGCTATAATCCCTCTGTGTCCTGCATGTAATTAAGTTACAATAGCATGTTATACATGTAAACAAGCACTATAAAAGTGTCTCCCCTTTCTGTTAGGGGTCTATGATTGGGAAGCTATTCTCCAAGAATATGTCCATGTTAATAAAGCTGTTCTCCATCTTCCTCGAGTGGAGGCCACAGTGAGATTCCCTCAGAGAGACTGATGTTTTGAGCCACCATCATCCTTGGTTGGCACCCCAGCTTGCAGTATCAGGGCTGCCCAGTGCTGAATATAGGTGCACCTCCCTGATTTCAGGGAACTCAGGATCAGTGGGCCCTGCAGCCTCTGGACAGGTTGACTGACAAGATGGACCCAGTGTGGACTGTGGATTATCCAGGTAAGGATCCGGGGACAGGTCCTGCTCACAGGGCAGAAAATAAGACTGATCAACCCCCTGAGGGATGAGTGCACTGAGGGAAAGGATCATGAGTCAGGAACAGATTCTCCCAGTCAGAAGCTGTTGCTGACCACAGTAGTATACCTAGGGGGCTCCGGATCAGAGGGTGGGCCTGATCAGAACACCTACTCTCTCCCAGTTGGAAGTTGTACCTGACCAGAGCAGTAGCCAGGAACTGCTGGGGGAGCAGGAGGGACAGTGATAACCTCTGAGTGTGCCTTTGAGAGTGAATAGGACCAGATTTGCTTAACATCAGATTTGTTTGTGGATCCATGGCTCGAGTGGCTACAGAATCTGAGTGGGTCCTAACCTGCATTTCCGTGGTGACCTCATGAGGCTTCAAGGCTGTGCCAGGCTCTGAGGGACTCCTTCCCTTCCTGTGAGTCTGGTCCAGTTCCAGGGTTTATACAGACCAGCCATATGCCAAGAGGCACATAAACTCTCAAGAGGGGCATAGTTAGGTGGACATCTGAAAGGCCACCTTGTGAGAAGGGGGCACTCTCCCTTGTTTCCTCTGTGTCACGCACACAGTGTGGCCACACAGGGCAGGACTTATCTTGGAGCTACCTAATCTGATCCTGTTCCTGGACCACCGAGTGTGCTGCTTAGGAAAGGGATGTATGAGTCAGGGAAGGTTGTGCCCATAGAAACTGGGAGGGGCACTCTTTAAAGGGTTAAGCCAGGAAACGTTGACTTTACCAGTTTACAAACTATGCACTAAGGATTTTTGGGACTCTCTCACTTGTCCCCTCTGCTGTGATACCCCTCCTTTTGATCTAAGTTGGGAGACACCCCCTGCACAGTATTTATGGGATGGCTGGCACATTTGACTGCTGGTACATGTTTGCACTCATTCTCCAGTGATCCCACGAAGGTGGCATCAAAGGACAGAAGAAAGAAGAATATGTATGAGGAATCTTACAGTGGTTGGATGTTTTGGGTCACATCAGTCAAAACCAGTTTCTAGTTTGAGACACTTAGCAGGTAAGGCATTATATATTCCAGTGGTAGCAGAGGCCACCTGTGAGCTCCACTGCTTCCAGGAGTGGAGGAGACAAAGGTACTTGGGATATAAGTAAGTGAAGAGGAAACCTAGATGGGAAGTGGAGTGCTGAAGTTGACAGCGTTAGAAGGCATGATTAGAAATTTCAAAATGTGACTCTATGGTTTTCCATTCTTCCATTCTTCCTTTCTTTTTTTTCTTTTTTTTTTGGGGGGTTGGATGGTCTCCTGTTATTATCTGCTTGAGTGTATTTTTTTTTCATTTTTTGCAAATGCAATATTTTGTTTTGGCTTGTGGTTGCCCTGTTTTTTAAGTATGCTAACCCCTTCCCATAATTGTGTGTTTTTACCTGATGGTCCTGTAAGTTCAAACACTTCATTACTATATTAAAATTAAGAAGAGAAACATAAAAACAAACAATAAGGGTTATTTACTTCCTAACATCCATGCCCACATTTTATGGTTTTGATGACTCTTTTTTATTTTTTTCTTTTTAATTTTATTTTATTTGAAGCATGTTCATGATTAAATCTGTATGCTGGCTTATTTGAGTGACTGCTCTCTGATTGCAGTTTCCTCAGTCCTAGTTCTTCCTCTTCTTCTTCTTTTTTTTCTTTTTGTTTTTTCTTCCCTTTCCTTCCTTTCTTTTTGGTTTAGCGAAGCCCTTTCAATATTTCCTTTAACCTGGGTTTTGTGTTGCTGTATTCTTTACGTTTTTGTTTGCGGGGAAAAATTTTTATTTCCCCTTCTATTTTAAATGATATTCTTGCTGGATAGAGTATTCTAGGTTGCATATTTTTTCCTTTGAGCACTTTAAATATCTCTTGCCATTCCCTCCTGGCCTGTAGTGTTTCTGTAGAGAAATCAGCTGATATGCTGATGGGGGTTCCCTTGTACGTAACATTCTGGTTTTCTCTTGCTGCCTTCAGGATCCTCTCTTTATTACTAACTTTTGCCACTTTTATTATGATGTGTCTTGGTGTGGGTCTGTTTGGGTTCAGTTTGTTTGGGGCCCTCTGTGCTTTTTGTATCTTGAATCCAGTATCCTTTAGATTTGGGAAGTTTCCAGCGATAATTTCTTCAAATATATTTTCCATCCCCTTATCTTTTTCTACTCCTTCTGGAATTCTTATTACGCATAGATTGGCCCGCTTTATATTATCCCATAGGTCTCTATATTATCCCATAGGTCTCTTTCGAGTTTTTTGATTCGGTTTTCTGTCTGTTGAATGGATGGAGTGATTTCCATTATTCTAACCTCCATATCACTGATTCGTTCTTCTGCATTATTCATTCTGGTTTTTACTGCCCCTAGTTCAGTTTGCATCTCTGCAAATGAATGTTCTAGTTTTTCTTGGCTCCTCCTTATATTTTCTAGTTCCTTTCTGATGGTGTCTGCATTACTGTTTCTATCTTCTCTTAATTCCTTCAGTATTTTCAGTATTTCTCTTTTGAATTCCAGGTCTGTCAGACTGTAGAGATCTGTTTCATTGTTGACTGTTTTAGGTGAGTTCTCCTGTTGGTTTGACTGGGGGTGGTTTCTCAGCTTCTTCATCCTGCTTGTTGTCTTCTTTCTCCTGAGGGAGTTGTACTCTCCGTGATCGGGCAGTGTTTGCCTTGTCACTGCCGTGGAATATTTCCTGAGGGCTGGCGTTGTTGGTCAATCTTTTTTGAGGCAGTGTGGCTTTTCTGGGTTGTTGATGGGGCTAACAGTGTTTCTTTGAAGCAAAGGAGGACTTCCTGAGGGCAGACAGGACTGGGAGGTCCACACCACGATGGTAGCAGATTTCACTTGGTCATGCAGAGCTTGCTCTGGTGTTTTGAGGCTGTGGGGTTCTTGCAGGGGGTTAGCAGTGTTAGGCAGCTGCTCCTCAGGAGTGCAGCACCCCCTGAGGGCTGGAGCAGCTATCTGGGTCACTGAGAACCTAAGAGGCTCTTGCCTAGGGCAGCCCAACTCAGAAGGACAGCCTGAGAATGCAGGTGGATCTTTTCACAATCTGGCCGAGCTTGTTGCAGCTTTTCTGGGCTGCAGGGGCTCTTCCAGGGGGCTGGTGGTGCTGAGCAGTTACTTCTTGGGAGTGGGGCACCCCCTGGTGGTGTGGGCGGGTAGCAGGGCCGTTGGAGACCCAAGAGGCTCCTCCTCAGGGCATCCCAACTCAGAAAAACCATCTGAGATCTTTTCCCAACTCGGCCAGGCTTATTGCAACTTTTCTGGGCTGCAGGGGGTCCTTCATGGAGCTTGCAGTCCTATGCAGCTGGTCCACTTGGGCACCCCCTTGGGGTTTGGGCGGGTAGCAGGGCCGTTGGAGACCCAAGAGGCTCCTCCTCAGGGCAGCCTGACTCAGAAAAACCATCTGAGATCTTTTCCCGACACGGCCAGGCTGGTTGCAGCTTTTCTGGGCTGCAGGGGGTCCTACCTGGAGCTGAGAGACCTACGCAGCTGATCGACTAGAGAAGCCCCTGGGGGCTTGGGTGGGAGCAGGGCCGTTGGAAGCCCAAGAGGCTCCTCCCCAGGCAGCCCGACTCAGAAAAACCATCCGAGAATTATGTCAGTCTATTCACAGACTGGCTAAGCTTGTTCTAGATTTTCTGGGCTGCAGGCCTTTTCTCGGGGGCTGGTGGTGTGTGGTGTTTGGTTCAAATGACAATAAATAATCATCTATCATTTATCACCTTAAATGTCAATGGACTGAATGCCCCAATCAAAAGACAAAGAGTGGCTGAGTGGATAAAAAGACAAAAACCTTCAATATGCTGCCTACAAGAAACTCACCTTACGACAAAAGATACATATAGATTGAAAGTGAAAGGGTGGGGAAAAATATTTCATGGCAATAGACATGACAGAAAAGCAGGAGTTGCAACACTCAGATCAGACCAAATAGACTTTAAAACAAAAGACATAAAGAAAGACAAAGAAGGACACTAGTTAATGATTAAGGGATCCATCAAAGGAGAGGATGTTACTATCATTAACATATATGCCCCAAATATAGGAGCACCCAGATGCATACAACAAATATTAACAGACACAAAGGGAGATATTGATGAGAATACAATCATAGTAGGAGACCTTAATACCCCCCTCACATCAATGCACAGATCCTCTAGACAGAAAACCAATAAAGCAACAGAGATCCTAAAGGAAACAATAGAAAAGGTAGACTTCATTGATATCTTCAGGACACTACATCCAAAAAAAGCAGAATACACATTCTTCTCAAATGCTCATGGAACACTCTCAAGAATCCACCACATATTGGGACACAAAGCGAATCTCAATAAATTTAGGAGCGTAGAAATTATCTCAAATGTCTTCTCTGACCACAATGCCATGAAATTAGAAATCAACCATGGGAAAAGCAAAGAGAAAAAACCTACTCCATGGAGACTAAACAACATGCTACTAAAAAACCAATGGGACAATGAGGAAATCAAGAAGGAAATTAAAAACTACCTTGAAACAAATGATAATGAAGACACAACCTCTCAAAATCTATGGGATGCTGTGAAAGCAGTGCTCAGAGGGAAATTTATAGCAATTCAGGCCTTTCTCAAAAAAGAAGAAAGATCCCAAATTGACAACTTAACCCTTCACCTAAAAGAATTAGAAAAAGAAGAACAAAAAAGTCCTCAAGTCAGCAGAAGGAAGGAAATTTTAAAGATCAAAGAAGAAATCAATAAAATAGAGACTCAAAAAACAATAGAGAAAAGTAATAAAACCAAAAGCTGGTTCTTTGAAAAGGTGAACACAATGGACAAACCCCTGGCCAGACTCACTAAAAAGAGGAGAGAAAGAGCCCAAATAACCAAAATCATAAAAGAAAAAGGAGAAATCACAACGGATACAGCAGAAATACAAAAAACCATAAGAGAATACTATGAACAACTGTATGGCAACAAGTTTGAAAATCTGGAAGAAATGGACAATTTTCTAGAATCTTACAGCCTGCCAAAACTGAATCAAGCAGAAACAGACCAACTGAACAGACCGATCACTAGAAATGAAATTGAAGAGGTCGTAAAATCACTCCCTACAAATAAAAGTCCAGGACCAGATGGCTTCACAGGTGAATTTTATCAAACATATAAAGAGGAACTGGTGCCCATCCTCCTTAAACTCTTTCAAAGGTTGAAGAAGAAGGAATACTCCCAAAAACATTCTATGAGGCCACCATCACCCTCATTCCAAAACCAGACAGAGATACCACCAAAAAAGAAAACTATCGCCCAATATCATTGATGAATATAGATGCAAAAATTCTCAACAAAATCTTAGCCAACCGAATCCAACAACATACCAAAAAAATTATACAACATGACCAGGTTGGGTTCATCCCAGGTTCACAAGGATGGTTCAACATATGCAAATCAATCAGCATCATACACCACATTAACAAAAAAAAAAGTCAAAAATCATATGATCATCTCAATAGACACAGAAAAAGCATTTGACAAAGTTCAACATCCATTCATGATCAAGACCCTCGCCAAAGTGGGTATAGAGGGAACATTCCTGAATATAATCAAAGCCATTTATGAGAAACCCACAGCAAATATAATCCTCAATGGGGAAAAACTGAAAGCCTTCTCACTCAAATCTGGAACAAGACAGGGATGCCCACTCTCACCACTGCTCTTCAACAGAGTTTTGGAAGTCCCAGCCACAGCAATTAGACAAACAAAAGAAATCAAAGGCATCCATATAGGAAGAGAAGAGATCAAACTGTCACTGTATGCAGATGACATGATACTATACCTAGAAAACCCTAAGGACTCAACCCCAAAACTCCTTGAACTGATTAATAAATTCAGCAAAGTGGCAGGATATAAGATTAACATTCAGAAGTCCGTTGCATTTCTGTATACCAGCAATGAAACATTAGAAAAGGAATACAAAAATATGATACCTTTTGAAATTGCACCTCACAAAATTAAATACCTCGGAATACACCCTATCAAGGAGGTAAAGGACCTATATGCCGAGAACTATAAAACGTTAATCAAAGAAATCAAAGAAGATGTAAAGAAATGAAAAGATATTCCATGCTCCTGGATTGGGAAAATCAATATTGTGAAAATGGCCATCCTACCCAAAGCAATCTACAGATTCAAGGCAATCCCTATCAAATTACCCATGACATTGTTCACAGAACTAGAACTAACAATCCAAACATTTATATGGAACCACAAAAGACCCAGAATCGCCATAGCAATCCTGAGAAACAAAAACCAAGAAGGAGGCATAACTCTCCCAGACTTCAAGAAATACTACAAAGCCACAGTCATCAAAACAGTGTGTGGTACTGGTATCAAAACAGACAGACAGACCAATGGAACAGAATAGAGAACCCAGAAATAAACCCTGACACCTATGGTCAATTAATCTTTGACAAGGGAGGCAAGAACATCAAATGGGAAAAAGAAAGTCTATTCAGCAAGCATTGCTGGGAAACCTGGACAGCAGCATGCAAAGCAATGAAACTAGAACACACCCTCACACCATGCACAAAAATAAACTCAAAAGGGCTGAAAGACTTAAATATACGACAAGACACCATCAAACTCCTAGAAGAAAACTTAGGCAAAACACTCTCTGACATCAACATTATGAATATTTTCTCAGGTCAGTCTCCCAAAGCAATAGAAATTAGAGCAAAAATAAACCCATGGGACCTCATCAAACTGAAAAGCTTTTGCACAGCAAAGGAAACCCAAAAGAAAACAAAAAGACAACTAACAGAATGGGAGAAAATAGCTTCAAATGATGCAACCGACAAGGGCTTAATCTCTAGAATATATAAACAACTTATACAACTCAAGAGCAAAAAAAACCCAATCAATCAATGGATACATGGCAAAAGACCTGAGTAGACATTTCTCCAAAGAAGATATACAGATGGCCAACAAACATATGAAAAAATGCTCAACATCGCTGACTATAAGGGAAATGCAAATCAAAACTACCATGAGATACCACCTCACACCAGTCAGAATGGCCATCATTCATAAATCCACAAATAACAAGTGCTGGAGGGGCTGTGGAGAAAAGGGAACCCTCCTGCACTGTTGGTGGGAATGTAAACTGGTACAGCCACTATGGAGAACAGTTTGGAGATACCTTATAAATCTATACATAGAACTTCCACATGACCATGCAATCCCACTCTTGGGCATCTATCCAGACAAAACTCTACTTAAAAGAGACACGTGAACCCGCATGTTCATTGCAGCACTATTCACAATAGCCAGGACATGGAAACAACCCAAATGTCCATCCACAGAGGATTGGATTCCGAAGATGTGGTGTATATATACACAATGGAATACTACTCAGCCATAAAAAAGAATGACATAATGCCATTTGTAGCAACATGGATGGAGCTAGAGAATCTCATCCTGAGTGAAATGAGCCAGAAAGACAAAGGCAAATACCATATGATATCACTTATAACTGGAATCTAATATCTAGCACAAATGAACATCTCCTCAGAAAAGAAAATCATGGACTTGGGGAAGAGACTTGTGGCTGCCTGATGGGAGAGGGAGGGAGTGGGAGGGATCGGGAGCTTGGGCTTATCAGACACAACTTAGAATAGATTTACAAGGAGATCCTGCTGAATAGCATTGAGAACTATGTCTAGATACTCATGTTGCAACAGAAGAAAGGGTGGGGGAAAAATATAATTGTAACGTATACATGTAAGGATAACCTGACCCCCTTGCTGTACAGTGGGAAAATAAAAAAAAAAAGAAGAAAAAAAAAAGACATTTCAAAAAGGACTCGGAGAAATTATGAGGTCAAACTCAGTCCAGGAAAGTTGAGAACGATATGTGAGCTGGAGTGGCCTACTTTTTGAGTCATCTGCCCGCCAGAATGGATCTTTATATTGCTAGCAGTCTACCAGGTTGTGGATGGCTGCCCTGAGCCATTAAGTCCAATTCCTTTAGATAGAGCCCTGGCTTCTAATTGCTCAAAACACTCCACTGAGGGCACACATCTGCTATAACACTGCCAGGGGAAGTAATATTCTGGTAGCCCAGGTTCTCTCTGAATTGGCAAAAAGCCTCTGACAAAAATTCTTCAACAAGGGCAAGAACAAGAAATCCTCATTCCACCTCCATATCAGCCAAGAGCTGGAGCACAAGCTCCAGGCTCACAGGAAGGAGTCCGGACTGTTAGTCCAGAACTGACCCCTCGGGGTGGAGCACCAACAGCCCCGCCACAGCTGATTTATCCATCCTTACCCCACTGGTAAAGAGACCGGAGAAGAGACAAATGGGCACAGGCAGCTGTGATGTACACATAGCCCACAGAGTGGACTTCAAATGCCTTTGAAAGAGGTGCAAGCACTGCCTCTGGTGGGTGAAGATGGTCATATACAGCCAGGTCTGGCTGCCCTGTATTATCCACCCTTCTCTACCAAATATTTACTTTATTGGAAACAGAACAATGCAAAATATCCTGAGAAAACCCAAGCTGTGATTGACCTAATGACATCGATATTTCAGACATGCTAACCCATCTGGGAGACATCTCCCAGCAGCTGATTCCTTTTTTCAGCACAGAGGAATGCTATGGGATCCTTACAGAGGCATGTAAGCAGTAACAGTAGAGCACCCCTATTGGGATTCAGAAATGTTGAAAGATGGGCCAAAGAGGACACACCCTATAACACAGAGAACCAGGCCAGGACTTCAACACAGATGGAAGTAGGAAGGCCTTGGAGTGATATAAAACAGTTTTCATAGAGGGCTTCAAGAGAGGGGCCTGAAAGCCAACCAAAATCCCCAAAATCACTGTAGTGGTGCAAAAGCCTGGTGAAACCTCTACTTAATTTTATCAAAGACTCTGTGAGGCTTTTCAAATCTACAGCCCTATTGACACAGAGAACACAGAAAATCAAAGAATCATAAATGTGCCTTGTGTAGTCCAATCCTTCCTTGATTTTTGGAGAAAACCCCAAAGTTGGAGGGATTTCCAGGAACAAACAGTTCTTAGCTCTTTGAGTTGGCCAATAAGGTTATTGCCAATAGAGACCAGGAGGTGCAAAGAGAGGCAGACAAAATTGTTTGACAAAAAAATAGCTCTATTGGCAGCCAAACCTGGCTGCTCTGATCTAGAATGATGTCCAGCATCTCGCAAAGGCAGGTCCAGTCCATTAGGTAGACCACCTTTACGGAAGAATTAGTGTGCCCATTGCAAAAGCTTTGGACATTGGGAAAGCAAGTGCCCCCCAAAGGATCCCCAGTAAGATTGGCTTACTGGGTCTGACTCAGACTCGGGGGAAATCAGACCTCAAGGGCAGTACTAGGAGACTCTTTACAATGGAACCATCTGATATCAGAACCATTGGAATGGCAGGAATGGGCTTGGAATAGGGAGGCCAAGTCTCCTTCAAACTAGGTCATGGGAGAACATGTTTAGAGTTAAAATAGGGAACCAACTTGTAGCCTTCTTGGTGAACACAGGGGCAGAATGCTCAGTGGTAACCGAGACCATGGCACCTCTGATACAAATGACTACAACTATAGTGGGTGCTATGGGGGACCAGGTGCATCAGGCCTTGTGTGGACCACAAAATTGCAAGCTGGGAGGACATCCAGTCACACATGAGTTTTTATAAGTGCCTGAATGTTCCATCCCATGTTGGGCTGAGACCTACTCACCAAATGAGGGGCCAAGATTTCCTTTTCTCCCCACCAGGAGCCTAGATTGCTGATCAGAAAAGATCAATATATACTCATTCGCCATTCCTAGCGAAAAAGAATAGAGGATTTTTGCTCATGTGGGGAAAGAGGCTCCAGGCCAACTCAAGGATTTTTTTCCCTTGGTATGGGCAGAATGGATTTCCCCAGGACTTGCCAAAAACCACCCCCCATACTAGTGGACTTAAAACTGGGAAAACACCTGTGAGGAAGCAGCAGTGTCCCATTCCCAGAGGAGCAAAGCTGGGGATCCAAGGACTTATTAGCCAACTGAGAGAAGCAGGTACACTGATTGAACACCAGTCTCCAAGGAACACTCTCATCCTCCCTGTCAAGTAGGAGGAAGGGAAAGCTTACCCTTACTGCTGCAACAGGATCTGTGGGCTGCTAATGAGGTAGTTGTGATGCTTCATCCCAATGCCCCTAACTGATACTCTTTGCCTGGATTAATGACCGCATACACAGCTTGGTTCACTTGCCTAGACTTAAAGGAAGCCTTCTTTGGTTTACAAGTAGCATCTCAAAGCCAGAACTTGTTTGCTTTCGAGTGGGAGGATCCAAACACAGGAAGAAAAGTCCAATTAACTTATGCTAGGCTCTCACGAGGATTTAAAAATTCCCCTGCCCTGTTTGGAGAGGTGCTGGCTGTGGATTTAATAGCCTTTCTGATAGAGGAGATGAATTGCTAGATCCTCTGGTACATGGACAATCTCCTACTGGCAGCTGCACAACAAGACCAATGTTGGAGGGGGACACTGGCTTTATTGGGCTTGCTGGAACAGGCTGATTATAAGGTTTCCTGGAAAAAGGCACCATTCTGCCAACAATGGTATGTTATTTGGGATTTAACATCACAGCTGGGAGGAGGACTTTGGGAATTTAATGGTGTCAGGCCATCTGCCATGTTGAGAGACCGACAACCAACAGGAAAGAGCAGGAATTCCTTGGGGTTGGTGAGTTTTCCTGCATCTGGATACCAGTGTTCTCACAAATTGTTAAGCCACTCAATGAGGATACTGCTGGGTCTGGGCAAACACTACTTCAGAGGGGTCTAAATAAGAATAGGTGTTCTTAAAGCTCAAAAACTGGTCATGCAAGCTCCTGCACTAGGACTTCCTGATGTGACTAAAGACTTTAATTTGCTTGTCGTGAAAAGGAGAAAAGGAACAAGTGGCTTTGGGGGTCCTAACCCAGACTGTAAGGTCCTGGCAGAGACTGGTGGCCTACTTGTCTAAAAGACTGGACACCATGGCCTCGGGATAGCCCTCAGGCATCCAGACCATGGCTGTCATTAATGGTAAAAGAAGCTGAAAATCTGACCTTGGAATATATGATTCATGTTAAAGTTCCGCATTCTGTCCTGGCTTACTCACAGGGCCTGGAGCCAAATGGCTTTCATATCACGAGTCCTCCAATGCCAGGGACTATTGTGTGAAAATCTCCATGTTTGGATAGAACCTATTAACCCAGCCACTTTCCTCCTCTTGGGGTCAGGCCTGCCTGACCATGATTGTGAAGAAATTTTGGAGGAAAGTTAGGCCAGTTGGCCCAATCTTCAGGACCCTCCACTGACTGATGTGGAGGTAACATACAACACAGATGGTACCAGCTTTGTGGCTGAAGGGCGAAGACAATCAGGGTTTGCCCTCAAAACAAATAACAGAGGGAAATATAGCTGAGGCATTACAAATGGGATGGCCAGGGCAAGGAGCAGAGTTATGGGCCTTAATCCAAGCTCTATAACTGGCAAAAGGAAAGAAGGCCAACGTTTACATGGACACTAGGTATGCATTTACTACTTTGCATGTTCATGGGGCAATCTATAAAGAAAGATATCTGTTAACACTGAGGGCAAAGGAATAAAAAATAACTAAGAAATCTGAATGCTCTTGGAAGCTGTTTGAGACTCAGAAAACGTGGCAGTAATGCACTGCAGAGGACACCAAGTAGGCTAGCCAGCAGAGGCCAAAGGAAACTGGCTGGCTGACAATCACCCAAGGAGAGAACTACACAGGAACCAAAGGTAACTAAGGTTCCAGTGATGCCTTCACTCCCAGCACAGCCTGTATGTAGTAATGAAGAGCTCGAATGGCTAAAACCTGAAAGGGGCATCCAGTGAGGTGATGGATGGTGAGTGTTGCCAGAAGGATGAATATCTGTGCCTTCCTCTCTGGCATTTAAAAGAGTACAAGATTTTTGTCAGTCAACCCACCTCAGTAAGACCAAGGCTTATGATATATTAACTAGGAATTGCATTATTCCCCAGTAACCGCTCTGGGTGCTCAGGTCAACAATGTGTCACTTGCACTGAGAATAATGCAGCACCAAAGACTCAATTGCCTCCTGGAATTTACAAGTAAAAGGCACCCTCTTCTTGGAAAGTTTGGAAGTTGATTTTTCTGGAGTGACACCTTGCCAGGGCTATAAATATCTACTTGTCCTACCATGTACCTATTCAGGGTGGGTGGAGGTATACCTGGCAAGGACTGAAAAGGCAGGAGAAGTGGCTTGAGGTATATGGAGAGAGTTGTGCCCCTCATCATTGGATCTGACAATGGGACAGATTTTGTGGCAGAGATAATTCAACTTCTAAGTAAGCTATTGGGCATTAGATGGAAATTACAAGAAGCCTCTTAACCACATAGCTCAGGAACAATAAAAAGAAAAAATGAACAGAACAGTTAAAACAGCATTGGCCAAATTAACACATGAAACAGGACTGAGCTGCGTAGATCTTCTGCCAATAACACCTCAGGAAAATCAGAATGACATTGTGATTGCCAGACTATTCCCCTTATGAGATTCTGTTCAGGTGCCCTCCTCCTTTGAAAAGATATTTGAGAGGGGACCTCTTGGTCTCTAAGGAATTGGGTATGTCACAGCAGATGGACCAGTTGGGAAAGGCGATGGAAGAAATAACCAGCTTCACCCAGGAAAGGCTCCCTATCCTGCTGGGAGTGGGGGTTCACTCTTATAAGCCAGGAAATATGGTGTGGGTAAAATATTTAAAAAAAAACCATTCAACCTTTCTGGGCTGGTCCATACACTGTGGTACTAGACATCCCCGCTGCAATTAAGGTCAGAGGCATTCTTCCTTGGATTCAGCACACTAGCGTAAAGATTGCTGCTGACAAAGATGCCTTGAGGGAGGTAGAGAGAGAGATCCAGACTGACAACTGAGGCTCAGCCTTACAAAAAAAATAAAAAGGAGGAAAATGACTTCAGCTCAGAGCATTTTGTGGCTACTGGAGACAATCCTGCTCTGCTATGACATCTGAACAAAGCAATGACCCAGGACAATGTCTTCATGACATGGACCCATTCCCATGCAAACTATCTCAACCAATCCAGCTTCTGGGTATGTAGAGCCCTGCCAATGCCTGTAATGGATGGACTGCCTTGGTGGGTATCACCTTTCTGCCAGCGTGACTTGACCTTTTGTACCAGCAAAATTCTCATATTGCTAGTTTGAGTATGCATAATGTTACTTCCTAGTCTTGCTGTCAGGGTGCTACCTTTGACTCTACTGAGGGACAAAATGTTATCTTCAACTACACAACTGCTAGGGAAAGAGCCTTCCAGTATTATATGGCATATTATAGGACTGCCAAAAAAAACTCAAAGGAACGCAGTAGGTATTTTGATCAATTTTATCAGATTTGGAATGAGTATATGTGGGTTGCCTCAGAAAAGTGATGATGAAAAGAATCAGCAACTATTTGTTGGGAGCAAAATGAACATAGAAGAGGATTTAATGATAATCTGATAAACCCAAAGGATTGAAAACATATGGGTTACTTACCACAGAACACTGCACCCACACTATTCCAGTGACTTATAACCCAGAGACAATCTCTCTATGACCAGGGACAGGCTGGAGAAATAATTCTGGAATCCATTGGATTACCCCCAATGGGACCCACTGGATATGTGCGACAAACTTGTGGCTGTGGTTGCCACCAGGATGGGAAAGAAGGTGTACTTCAGGATATGCTTTCACCCATGGAAATATTTTATCATCTCTAGATCAACCCCTTATTAATATCCCTTACTTGCATGCTTGTTGGGCATGATCTGTCTTTGCAATTCTGTAGGATTACTTGGCAGCTGTATGTGTCCCATCACCAGGAATGACAGATATCATGCTGAGGGTAGAAGTTTTAACTTACTTTACCAAGCAAGCTTTAATCGATGATGAAATGAAAGCTATATAGGCATTTAATACTGAACAAGTCCTGATGAAAAAGGCTGTCCTTCAAAATGGAATGACACTAGACCTAACAGCTGCCCAAGAAGGGACATGTGCCATCATAAAAGCAGAATGTTTGTATATATTCCTGATCTCTCTGATAATGTAACTGTTGTGTTAAATGACATCAGGAATCAAGTTAGGGCAATGTCTAATAATAATTTTCCTCTGTGGACTTCTGTTTGGTCTTGGGTAAAAGGGGACTTGTGGAAAAATGTAATGCTTATCATATTTATTCCACTACTATTGCTATACCTTGGCCCTTGTAATTTTAACTGTGCTACTCAGCTTGATGCATCCCATCTAGGATTTATGTTCCAAGTCCACCCCTCGAGGTTCAGCATTTGCCAGTGACTGATGCACATCGAGGAAGATGAGCATCCAGAGGGGGAAATGTAGGGGTGTGGAAAAGGGAATAGGGAGCCTGACAAGAGTGAATACATCTCGCTGCCACCATCCATCTGGGTGAACTTAAGGGGACCCACATGAGGGCTCTGAGAAAAACAGAGTCATTAGGACTTGAGAAACTCTGAGTCTTGATTGTTCTCAAGTATTCAAAAAATAGCTAGATTGTTCTTGAGATTAATCATCAAAGTAACAATGTAAGACATTCTGCACAGCTATATATCTTTCTGTATACTGCACATAATTAAAAGTTAATATAGCATGTTAGACACATAAGCAAGAAATATAAATGTATCTCTCCCTTTCTGATTGGGGTCTATGATTGGAAAGCATTTGGTGTTAGTAAAACTGTTCTCCATCTTCAAGTGTACTCTGAGGTGATTTCTGGAAATTCTACAACAGTGCAGGTAATTAGATCAATTAGCCTGCAAAAATCAATAAACAAACCAAAAAAAAAAAAAAAGGATAGAAGATACTGCAAGAAGATCTGAGGTGCAACAAATATGAATGGAAGACATCTTTGCAAGTAGTGGGTCAGAGAGATAACATCCAAATGAATCAATTATAATGTCAGAAAATAGATACAATGAGCATTTGAAAAGGAAGAGATTAAAAAAAGGACACTATAGGCACCCTGTTGAGAAAAGAAGAGGGAATAATAAAGCATATATATATCTAAATATCAAGTAATAAAAGGGAGGAAATATAGTGATCATTTGCAGATCATGTAATTACCCTCCCAAAGTTGTAAAAAAAAGTCCTTTCCAAATAATCCATGCTAAGGATGAATGTGAGCAAAAGAAGAATCTTACAACAGTAGGTTCATCAAATTATGATGATAATGATGGTCATGAGAGCATAATGGACCTTAAGCAAATAATTATAGAGAAGACATGTATCCTGGGCTTAAGAGGAGAGATATGAGAAATGAAACCCATTCTTCCCCAAGCCATCTATACATCAAATGCAATATGAATGCAGATTGCATCTTTCTGACCACCACACTCACTCCCTACTCCTCAGAAAATGTAAGCTGTCCTCTCAAGTTTAGGTTTGGAAAGCACTTATGGAATCGTGAACATAGAGAAAAATCTTGGAGTTTAGAAGTGGGCTTTCAATAGTCTAAAATGTAGCATGTCAAGCTAAAGAGAGGCCCAGAGTAAAAGGGCCTTCAGGCAAGTGTACTTGTTTGTCCTCACATAGCCTATGCCCCATATTTCTGAATAACTCAGAAAATGGTCCACTGTTGCCACTTAAAATCACTGTATTTATGTGGACTCAACCACTGTTAAATACTTTGGTCTATGCAGAGTGTCATCTAAAAAATTACACAACCTGAAAGTTGAGAGTTATGTATGATTTGGGGTGAAATTAGGACTTAGACCCAGGAGACAGCATCTCAAGTCACCCTGAGAAACAGCTCTGAGGTGGTGAGGGGGGAGCCAGGATCTATAGGAGTTTTTGGAAGAAAGGGCAGGTAGCAGGAATCAAAGAGCCCTGGGCTCACTGAAGCCATTCCTTTGATTTGCACCTCAGCTAAGATGATCAATATCCTGAGATTTGATAGCCTGAAAGGCCCACTGGCTCTCAGCTCACTTGGAGGTGACTGAATTCACAGATGACTGGGACATTCTTTATTCTTACCTGCAGATGGGCTGAAATACCACCCAAAGGAGGGAAGGGGAAATATCAGAATATGATAAAGGTTAGGGGTGGTGCATGCAGCACACATACATTTTATAAATTTTGTTGCTGCTCTGCTGAAGGAGACTAGCAAGGAGCAGACATCAGCATTAAAGATTTTAGTGTTTTCTAGATATGAGGAGATGCAAGAATTGGGCACATAAAAGCTCCTAAAAATATCTGATTGTCTGAAAAGCCTGTTCTTCCAGGTTTCCTAGAGCACAGAGTGCCTCACTCCCAGTCTCCACCCTGAACTCCCTTCAGGGTGTGCTGCAAGGTGGTAGTTGTAGTGGCTCCTGTTTTACTCCATGTACAGCCTGAAGGCAAGTGCCAAACTTCAGTTCACAAGGGAGAGAATGAGAAAAATTAGAAGTGGCTGATTACTTGTTTATTTGCTGCTCCATGGGTTTAGAGTACAGGAAAAGTGATTTTGCCCTCACCCTGAAACTTCCTGAGCCTGGTACTGAAATGAGGATCTCTACACCTGTCACTGTGTCATCACTACCCTGGTCTCCTCTTTTCACCTTGCTAAGTTACTACTTCTCTTGTAGAATCCCATTCCCATCCACATTCTGTCTGCGAGTTAAATTTTACATGTATTGGATAAATATATCTGAAGACAACATTTCCACCCAATTTAGGAAAGCTTCCCACAACTAAGATAAAGAAAACCCCTGTACAACAATGCTAACTCTTAAAGAGATGCAGAGACCAAAATAAATTTATTCTTCATATGGGTAAGTACATAAAACATACTATATGCATCTTTTCAGGATAAAACTCTTCACTCTCTCCTATGATTATGATTCATGGTGTGATTTGCAATTTGGATCTAGGAGTCAACTGAATTAGGCCATCTTCCCCTGATATCCACAAAGGTGCCTTCTTTCATATATGATCCTGCCATTCTAGCACCCCAAAATTCTCAGCCACAATTTAATGAGACTTTTTTACCTCTTAACATGAACTACTATTTTTTCACATATACTAAACATTGTACCAATAAATCCCCCACAAAGTCTGCATTTGGAAATCTACGGAAATGTCTTGAAAAGTAGAGATATCTTTAACATTTTCCAAAAAAATTGGAAAAAAAACAACTGTCAAATTTCATGAAGCTACCTTCCATGGTGTATGTTATATCATCACAAAATATTTAATGAAAAGAAATTTTATTACCTTTTGTTAATAAGCAGCATTCTGAATTAAGAACTGCATTACAGGAGTTCCCGTCATGGCGCAGTGGTTAATGAATCTGACTAGGAACCATGACGTTGCGGGTTCGGTCCCTGCCCTTGCTCAGTGGGTTAAATATCTGGCATTGCCGTGATCTGTGGTGTAGGTTGCAGACACGGCTCAGATCCCGTGTTGTTGTGGCTCTGGCGTAGACCAGTGGCTACAGCTTCAATTCGACCCCTAGCCTGGGATCCTCCATATGCCGCGGGAGCGGCCCAAAGAAATAGCAAAAAGACAAAAAAAAAAAAAAAAAGAACTGCTTTACACTAAGACATACTGCCAAATTTGACACTCTTTCTAGTTGTGAAAAAAATGCCTCCTAAAATGTGATAAATATAGAATGCATTATGTATTTCTTGAACACATATTAAATATTATTTACCAAGGTCATAACAGTAATCCAGTCACACCTTTATTTTAACACTTCTTTCAGCCAAGAACCAACAAAAGTTCTTACCGAAAATGAAGTCTCATCTTGCAAAGGAGAAACCTGTTTCTCAATATTAAGACTGTTTCACAAAATCTAGGTCCTATTTTATATTTATACTCCTATGTTCATAGATTCTTATGCAATGATATTCAGAGAGCCAGATGAAACCACCCAACTGCCCACCCCGTTATCATTTCCAACCAGGAATGGACTGTCTGGAACAATGATGGCCCTGACTACATTTGACTTAACCTTCAGCACACAATCTATGTTGCAACATTCTCACCCTCTCCCCCTACCCCTGCATGATGATATCTAGGAACGTACTCACCCTTTCCTCCTATGACTCCTATGTAGCCGGATGCTAAGTGTGACACTGGTTACTTCAGGCACAAGCCCCTATAAAACCTACCACCCCATAATGATATGAAGGCCTCACTTTCTCTCAGATCCCCTGGCCATTTGCTGGTCAACAAGCATATGTGAAACCTCAGTGCTCCTGACTCTTTGCCTTTGTTATTTCCGCTCCAACACCCCACAGTCTCCTTCCTTTATATTCTAAAAAATATAAAAAAGATTATTAATCCTTATTGTTTTTTTAAGATATTCTGTGGCTCCTTCAACAATAGCAATTTTCCTTTTACCCATATATAAATAAATTTTACATATAAACTCTCTTGTTATGATTTATCTCCCAATTGTTAGGTTTTCCCTAATGATAGAGGCCCTAAGTTCACTCAAAATCTTTACTTCATGAATATTTACCATATAGTTACAGACATATTAAAAGAATCATATATGCTGTGCTAATATGACTGTGAAAATGGCAGGTTCTCCTCAGGATGAAGACATACCCCCATAGCCCAAATATAGGGCTGTTCACCATGCAGATGTGCTATGGACACCCTCTCTGAGAACTGAATGCTCAAGTTGGACAGCAAGAAACAGTGGCCTGAGGAAAACAACTGCCTGCATAGGTTAATCTCCTATGGGGATTACCTGCTCTCTGTCATGGGACTCAACCACCTACACCTCCCTTGACCTTCCCCTCCTCTTTCTTCATTGTTCCCATCAAAGTTCCTGCCATGAACTCCTACCACAGATTCCTGCCACAGATCCTTTATAAGCCTGGAATTTCCTCACAGTCAAGGCTGGTGCCCTCCTGAGCCATTAATAAATCTCTCCTGTTTATCAAATGCACTTGCCCACTCCTCCCTCAGCAAACTTCACATATGGTGCTAAAACCCAAGAGGGAATGGTGAGGGAATGGGAAGATCAGTGGTGCTCAAAACTCCTGGGTTTGAAACCCAGAGAGCAGCAGGCAGGGGCAGTTCTTCCTGGCTTAACCTCTGGACCCCACTGAGGTTTGGGTCCCTGATCCAGGCACCTCTAAACAAATCCTCTCCTGCTCAAGCAGGGAGGAACCCCTAACGGGGAATTCCACCTTTCCATGACTGACTCTGCATCCAACACTTGACTTCTTATACTTGGGTGAGTAATTGCCACTTTTCTGGGTCTCCTGTCAGCATGGCTCTTGGGCCCCAGTTCCTCTGGCACATCAGAGTACAACCTTCTGCAACAAATCATCACACTAGGTCTGTAGAATGCATAGACACTTGGCCCCATCCCTCTCATCTGGGGACATCCACATCAGAGCAAAACCGCTCTCTCTGTCCCTCAGCATCCACTATCCAGACTTTAGAGACAATCAGCCTAATAAGCAGCTTTGGGAGTTGGCCCTTTCCTTACCCCACATCCCCTCTTAGTCTTCATCATGTGGAATATGCCCTCCACTCCTCCACAGAACACACCTCTTGGCTGCCTCTTCTGAAATTCAGAATCTCCCCAAAAGGAGATGTTAGGTCCAAGCATTTTTAATTCTTTTTAACTCAGCATGCACAGGATATACATTTCATAATGGCTCTCCATGGACCCAAAAGCCCACTTTCAGGTTTTTATGTAATGATATTTGTTTCCATTATAGCTGGTTCACTGTGGTCTGTCAATTTTCTTCTTCATCGCTGTACAGCATGGTGACCAGTTATACATACATGTATATATACTTTTATCTCACATTAACATGCTCTATCATAAGTGACTAGGCAAAATTCCCAGTGATACACAGCAGGATCTCATTACTAATCAATTCCAAAAGCAATAGTATGCATCTATTAACACCAAGCTCCTCATCCATCCTACTCCCTCCCCGTCCCACTCCCCCTTGGCAACCACAAGTCTACCTTCAATTTCAATGTCTTCAGTGACCTCAATAACTTTTGTCCCTGTAATGACAAGTGGTATGAAATTCCCTATGCTCAGGCAGTCTTTACCCTCAGCTCACACCCCTCTCTCTGTTCTTCTTGCTCCACATTTCAAATTCTTCTCCATCATGCATGTCATATTCCCTCTCATTCTGACAGCTCCTGCTTTGATTCTGCAGATCATTATTCTCCCCAATACAAATATCTCCATGCCTCCAGCTCTCCCACCAACTCAAAATCCTCCTCCCCCCACCAAACTTTCATCAGCTTCTCCCAATCCTAAACCAGATACAGACCCCAATTTCTCTACTCCTCGTACACATTCATGGGTCCAAATTCCTGCCTCCCAAAACACCTCCCAACTAGCTCATTTTGTCCCATTAGGGGATACTGCAGGAACTGAAGGGATTGTCTGGGTCCATGTCCCTAATTCCTTGTCCAATCCCTCTTAAGTTGTAAAAAAGATTAGACTCCTTCTCTTCTGACCCCTCCACCTATGTTAGGAATTTGACCAAATCACTCAGTCCCATGACCTTACCTTCAATGATGTTGATATCACCTTATCCTACATCCTCTACCCCAAGGAAAAGGAAAGGGCCTGGTTGGCCACTCAGGCCCACACAGATGACCTCCACTGACAAAATAAGACCCAAAGAGTGAGGGCAATACCAGTCCTGAGACAGGCTCCAAACAGACTCTCTGGTCGATTCCCCAGGCTTCAAACTGCAGAGTCACTTGGTAAATTGTCTCAGAGCAGGACTCTGGGAAGCAGCTCTTATCTACCAAGGAAAGAAAGAAAACAAAAAGAAATTAGCCAAGGCCCTCATGAAAATCCTGCCTTACTTCTTTCTTTATTAACAGAGGCACTCCAAATATACACAAAGTTAAACTTTTCCTGTTAGGAAGAAATATTTTCTTAAATCTTCCCTTCATCTCTGTGTCTGCACCTGACATAAGGCACAGATTACAAAAGTGGGAGGATTGCCCTCAAACCCCTCAGCAGGATGTCTTCACCCTCCCCTTCAAGGTCTTTAATAATCAGGATAAAGAGGCTGAGAACCAACACTTAAAAAGAGATCAGGGTAAATACGAAATGCTGGCAATGGCCACTCAGGGCTCCCACAAATACAGGCTCCCTCAGCTGGACAATGGCTCCAAGACACTCCAGGCCCATGCTGCAGGTGTGACAAGAGAGGCCACTCGAAACCTCTCAGGGGAGGGCCACGTGCCTCCCTGAATAAACTCCAGAAGCATCAAACTTTGACAGGCCAAGCCACTTTGTTATGATCACAGAAGACTGAGGGTCTATCAGCTCTGGAAACAGCTGGACCCCTCTGGAACCCACAACTACCACTCCATTGGAGAATCAGGTAATGCTTCTGGTTGGAGGTAAGTTTTCTTTTTTAACTAGGGGCCACTTATTCATCACGACCTGAATTAACAGGTCACAAACACCCCTCTCATGTCTCTATTTTGCATGTTGGTGGTCTAATCTCCAAACTCTTATCAACACCCCCTCTAAACTGCACCTCTTCAGGAATACCCTTTAGCTGTTCTTTCCTGATATTAACCAGGTGTCCAGCCCCAATTCTTGGCAGAGACATTTTACCTAAAATCAGAGCCTCCTTCACACTTCTCATTCCTTTCTCTCTTGCCGAGCCCTCTCTCCTCCTCACCCTTGCTCACACAGAACATGATAAGCTACCTCTCCCAGCCTCCATTCTTTTGCCATGGGTGTGGGACACCTCCACCCATTCCATAGCTCAGCAGCATGCTCCCATTCAAACTGAGTTAAAAGAATGGTTCACAACCCCCTGAAAACCACAATACAGGCCCCTGAGGGAAGTTGCTAATGGAATCTTAGGCATAACCAGGATTCAGGTTCCCCACCCCATGTCTGATCCATACACTAAACTAATCCAGACCCTGGGGCCAGTGAAGGACATGCCATTCTTGCAGTCCATTTTATAAACCAGGCTTCTCCTGACAGAAAAAAAATATACAAATATTAGGACAGGGCCCACAAACTCCATGCCTGCACTTACATGACATGGAACTTTAAGATGCAGGAAAGAGGCTTGTAAGTACTGAGGGAAATGTTTTCTTCCCTTATGGAAACAAAGTCATCCCAGGAGGAATTTGCCTGTGTCTTCAAGATGCAGTTGTTCTACCTGGACTTCTGGAAGCCTTAGCTCCACCATCTTTTTGGAATTGAAATTTCAGGAATAAGGGTACGTGGTGAAAGTTGATTCTCAAGGACAAAGAGAAATGCTATATTTTTTACAAACTTTGTTAAAAAGGGGTTTGGGGGGCGTATCAAGATGGCAGAGGAGTAAGGGGTTCTGCACACCCTTACCCACAAACACATCAAAAAAATCTAAAAACACATCTACATGTAAAACTACTGGCACAGGTCATCAACTGAATGCTAGCAGAAGAACTGAAACCTCCAAAAAGGGCAAGAAACTCTTGGCATCACTGGGTAGAACAGAAGGAAAAAGAGAGAGAAAAGGAATCAGGACAAGACTAGCATCCCCAAGAGGGGATTCTGAATGAGAAAAGGAATTCACCTCTTGAGAAGCCACCTAACTGACAAAAGTTCAGCTGAGACAGCAGGACCTCAAAGTGGCCAAGGAAAACATAGGAGCTGGACTGAGAACAGAAAAGCAGGGTGAGAGCCACACAGATCATCTGAACCAATGGCCTAGACCCCACAGACTGAGAGGCTTAGGTGGGGGCTGGAGACTCAGGCTCTGAAAGTGGAAGGGACAGACTGCAGTGGATGTATCAGAGGCCAGAAGGATATGTGGCTGGTCACCACTGGAGACTTGTGAGTGGACTCCACCAGTGACCCCACTCACCACAGGAGGTGCCAAAAAAAGAGGGCATTGCAACCAAGCACCATATGCTCTTGCTCTCACTCCTCTGGGAACACACCCATCCTGAAGCTGTGACTTCCAAATGCTCTGGGTGGCCCCCAGACACTCGGTCACTGTCCCTTCCCAAGACCCTACAATCAGGAGCAACTAGTGCAGCACCTCATACGTGGGCTAATTGGGACAGGGTGCTTCTTAGCCCAGGTCTGCAGGCAGCAGGTGGAAAACCACCACAGTTATCCCTGATTCCAGAGATGAGCATGGCCCATTACCATTGGAAATATCTGAACAAAAATCACTTGTAGTCCCATTCACCTACAGGGCACCACACAGGAGGGTGACTGAATGCCAAATGTTGGTGCTCTCACACACCCAGGAACACACCTGCCTTGATGTTGCCACTGTCAAATGTTCTGGGCAGTACCCACATGCCTGATCTCTGTCACATCCCAGGATCCTGCAACTAGGAGCACACTTTTCAACACCTCCTATGTGGGATAAGTGAGACAGGTTTCTTCATGCATGCTGTACATGTGGCACGGCCAAACCACTGCAGTTATCACTGACTCTAGAGATGGCCACTGCTCCCAATAGGCATCCCTGAACAGGGACCACCTGTGATTCCAATCACCTCAGAGGAGGGCATTGCAATCAAACAAAAGCTGTGGTCACTCTCACTCCCCTGGGAACTCACACACCCTTCTGTTGCTACTACCAAATGCTCTGGTCACCTTGAAGATCTGCCCAGAACTTATTACAACTTTGCAGGGCCCTGCAGCTAGGAATAGCCTGTGCAAACTTCCTGCAGGTCCTTGATGCCATTGCCAAAAAGGCAATGATTGCTGGCCCTACCCATTGCCTCCTCCTCCCTGAAAACACACTGAGCATCCTGGAGAAAACAGTCTGCTCACACCAAAGAAATAATATTCAAACTCCCACACCAAAAATAAATAGTAACCCCCCCAAAATACAAAGGGGTGCTCTTGCATAGATGTAGCCATACAGGACAAAAGTTTGGCTTCCCCAAACTCACAGAAAAAGAGAAACATGAGCAAGACGAAGAAGCACAGAAACCATGCCCAGTTAAAGGAGCAGGATAATTCACCTAAAGCAGTCAACAATTAAACAGACCTCTACAGTCTGACAGACATTGAGATCAGAAGGCAGATAGTGAACATACTGAAGGAATTAAGAGTGGATGTGAAGAGCAATGCAGATTCCTTTAGAAAGGAACTAGAAAACATAAGGAGAAGCCATGAAAAACAAGAAATTTATTTGCAGAAATACAAATTGACCTTAAGGCAATAAAGAGCAGAATGAATAATGCACAGGAATGATTTAGTGATGTGAAGAGAACATAATGTAATTCTTCCAAACAGACAGCAGACACAAAACCAAATGAAGAAACATAAAAGCAATATGAGACCTATGGGGCAATATAAAGTGAGTCAATCTACAAATAATAGGCATTCCAGAAGGAGAAGAATAAAAGGGGATTGAAAGTATATTTGAAGAACTTATGGCTGAAAACTCTCCAAATCAAAAGCATACTGATATCAAGAAACAGGAAGGCCCAAAACAAGCTGATCCCAAACAAGCCTACACAAAGACGAATTATAATAAAAATTCCAAAATGTAAAGGTAATAACAGACATCCATATAGGAAGAGAAGTAATATAACTGTCACTGTATGCTGACGACATGAGCCTATACATAGAAAACCCTAAGGACTCAACACCAAAACTCCTTGAACTGATTAATAGATTCAGCAAAGTAGCAGGATATAAGATTAACATGCAGAAGTCAGTCGCATTTCAGTATAACAACAAAGAAATATTAGAAAAAGAATACAAAAAACAATACCTTTTAAAATTGCACCTCACAAAATCAAATGCCTCAGAATACACCTGACCAAGGAGGTAAAGGACCTATATGCCGAGGACTATAAAACTTTCATCAAAGAAATCAAAGAAGTTTTAAAGAAATGAAAAGATATTCCATGTTCCTGGATTGGGAAAATCAATATTGTAAAAATGGCCATACTACCCAAAGCAATCTACACATTCAATGCAATCCCTATCAAATTCCCCAGGACATTTTTCACAGAACTAGAACAAACAATCCAAACATTTATATGGAACAACAAAAGACCCACAATCGCCAAAGCAATCCTGAGAAACAAAAACCAAGCAGGAGGCATCACTCTCCCAGACTTCAAGAAATACTACAAAGCCACAGTCATCAAAACAGTGTGTGGTACTGGTATCAAAAGAGACAGACGGACCAATGGAACAGAATAGAGAACCCAGAAATAAACCCTGACACCTATGGTCAATTAATCTTTGACAAGGGAGGCAAGAACATCAAATGAGAAAAAGAAAGTCTATTCAGCAAGCATTGCTGGGAAACCTGGACAACTGCATGCAAGGAAATGAAACTAGAACACACCCTCACACCATGCACAAAAATAAACTCCAAATGGCTGAAAGACTTAAATATATGACAGGACACCATCAAACTCCTAGAAGAAAACATAGGCAAAACACTCTCTGACATCAACCTCATGAGTATTTTCTCAGGTCAGTCTCCCAAAGCAATAGAAATTCGAGCAAAAATAAACCCATGGGACCTCATCAAACTGAAAAGCTTTTGCTCAGCAAAGCAAACCCAGAAGAAAACGAAAGGACAACTTTCAGAATGGGAGAACATAGTGTCAAATGATGCAACCGACAAGGGCTTAATCTCTAGAATATATAAGCCACTTATACAACCTAACAGCAAAAAACACAATCAATCAATGGATACATGGGCAAAAGACCTGAATAGACATTTCTCCAAGGAAGATATACATATGGCCAGCAAACACATGAAAAAAGGCTTAACATCATTGATTATAAGAGAAATGCAAATCAAAACTACCATGAGATACCACCTCACACCAGTCAGAATGGCCATCATTAATAAATCCACAAATAACAAGTGCTGGAGGGGGTGTGGAGAAAAGGGAACCCTCCTGCACTGTTGGTGGGAATGTAAACTGGTACAGCCACTATGGAGAACATTTTGGAGACACCTTAGAAATCTATACACAGAACTTCCATATCACCCCACAATCCCACTCTTGGGCATACATCCGGACAAAACTCTACCTAAAAGAGACACATGCATCCGCATGTTCATTGCAGCACTATTCACAATAGCCAGGACATGGAAACAACCTAAATGTCCATCCACAGATGATTGGATTTGGAAGAGGTGGTATAGATACACAAGGGAATACTACTCGGCCATAAAAAAGAATGACATAATGCCAGTTGAAGCAACATGGATGGAACTAGAGAATCTCATCCTGAGTGAAATGAGCCAGAAAGACAAAGGCAAATACCATATGATATCACTTATACCTGGAATCTAATATCCAGCACAAATGAACATCTCCTCAGAAGAGAAAATCATGGACTTGGAGAAGAGACTTGTGGCTGCCTGATGGGAGAGGGAGGGATTGGGAGCTTGGACTTATCAGACACAACTTAGAATAGATTTACAAGGAGATCCTGCTGAATAGCATTGAGAACTATGTCTAGATACTCATGTTGCAACGGAACAAAGGGTGGGGGAAAACTGTAATTGTAATGTATACATGTAAGGATAACTTGACCGCTTGCTGTACAGTGGGAAAATAAAATAAAATAAAAGGAAATATAAATAAAATGAAAAAGATGAAAGAACCAGCAAAACCTAAATTTGACTGAAGAAAGGAAATAATAAAAGCCAAAGAAGAAATCAATTAAATAGAGTTTCAAAAATGATAGGAACAATCAATCAAATAAAATGCTGGTTCTTTGAAAAGGTCAACATATAGGCAAACCTCTGGCTAGTCTCACCAAAAAGATGAGAGAAATAACCCAAATAAACGAAATCAGAAATGGAAAATGTAAGTCCAATGTATAGTAAAGAAATACAAAAAAAAAAAAAAAATGAGAGAATATTATGAGCAATTGTCTGTTGACAAATTTGACAACCTGGAAGAAATGGACAACTTTCTAGAGTCTTACATCCTGCCAAAAGTGAACTGAAAAGAAATAGATCAACTGAACAGAGCAATCACTAGAGACAAAATTGAACATGTTATAAAAACACTACCTACAAAAGAAATCCAGGACCAGATGGCTTCCCAGGAAAATTACACCAAACACACAAAGAGGAAATTATACACATCCTCCTTAAAATTTTTGAAAAATTGAAGAAGAAGGAACACTTCCAAAGACATTCTATGATGCCAACAGCAGCTTAATTACCAAGACAGACAAAAATACCACCAAAAAAGAAAACTACAGGCCTATAAATTTGATGAATGTAGATGCAAAAAATTCTCAACAAAAGTTTAACCATCCAAATGCACAAAACATATCAGAAAGGTCACACACCATGACCAGGTGCGATTCACCCCAGGTGCACAGGGATGGTTCAACATATCAATCAGTGTCAAATCAATCAGCCATACACCACATTAACAAAAGAAAAGTCAAAAACAACATGATCATCTCAATAGATGCAGAAAAAGCATTTGACACAGTCCAACAGCCCTTCATGATAAAAACTCTTACCTAAGTAGGTATAGAGGGAACACTCCTTAACATAATTAAAGCCATTTATGACAAACCCACGGCCCATATATAATACTCAATGCAGAAAAGCTGAAAACTTTTCCACCAAAATCTAGAACAAGACAAGGATGTCCACTATCACCACTGTTATTCAACATTTTACTGGAAGGGCTAGCCACATCAATCAGACAAACCAAAGAAATGAAAGGCATCCAAGTAGAAAGAGAAGCGATAAAACTGACACTGGATGCAAATGTGATGATACTATGTGTAGAAAACCCAAAAGACAACACAAAAACTACTTTGAACTGATCAACAAAGTCAGCAACGTAGCAGGGTATATGATCCATATTCAGAAATCAGTCACATTTCTGTATACTAATAATGAAACTTTAGAAGAGGAATACAAAAACACAATACCTTTTATAATTGCACTCCAAGAAACCAAATACCTGGGAATACACCTGAACAAGGATGTAAAGCACTTATATGCTGAGAACTATAAAACATTAAACAAGGAAACTAAAAGAGATGTAAAGAAATGGAAAGACATTCCGTGATCCTGGGTTGGAGAAATTAATTTTGTACAAATGGATACACTACCACCCAAAGCAATCTTCAGATTCAATACAATCCCTATCAATTGACCTATGACATTTTCACAGAACGAGAACAAACAATCCAAAACTTTGTATGGAACCACAGAAAGCCCAGAATTGCCAAAGCAGTTCTGAAGAACAAAAACCAAGCGGGAGGCATAACTTTCCCAGAATTCATGCAATATTACAAAGCCTCAGTCATCAAGACAGTGTGGTCCTGGTACCAAAACAGACATATAGACCAATGCAACAGACTAGAGAACCAAGAAATTAACCCAGACACCTATGGTCCAACTAATATTTGACGAAGGATGCGAGAACATAAAATGGGAAAAATACAGTCTTTTCAGCAAGCATTGCTGGGAAGCCTGAACAGCTGCATGTAAATCAATGAAACTAGAACATGCCCTCACACTACATAAGAAAATAAGCTGAAAAAAGGCGTAAAGACTTAAATATAAGAAAATCAACCATCAAAATCCTGGAAGAGAACATAGGCAAATGCTCTCTGACATCAACCTCATGGATATGTTCTCAGGTCAGTGTCCCAAAGCAATGGAATTAAGAGCAGAAATAAGTCAATAGGACCTAATCAAACTTACAAGTTTGGCACAGAAAGGAAACCAAAAAGAAAACAAAAAGACAACTTGCGGAATGGGAGAAAATAGACACAAATGATGCCACTGATGAGTCTTAATGTCTAGAATATACAAGCAACGTACACCACTAAACAGCAAAAACAACAACTCAATGGAAAAATTGGCAAAAGACCTGAATAGACATTTTCCCAACGTAGATGTATAAATGGCCAACAAGCACATGAAAAAATGCTCAACATCACTGATTATTAGAGACATGAAAATGAGAACACCCATGAGACACCACCTCTCACCAGTCTGAATGGCTGTCACTAATACATCCACAAATAACAAATGCTGGATGAGGCATGGGGAAAAGGGAACCCTCCTGCACTGTTGGTGGGAATGTGAACTGGTAAAACCACTATGGAGAACAGTATGGAGGTATCTTAGAAGTCTTACATAGAACTACCATATGACCCAGCAATCCCATGTTTGCACATACATCCAGACAAAACTCTACTTAAAAAACACAGGCACTCAAATGTACATTGCATCTCTATTCACAATAGCCAAGGCATGGAAACAACCCAAATGTCCATTGACAGATGACTTGCTTAGGAAGATATGGTAGATATACAAAATGGAACACTACTCAGTCATAAAAAAGAACAAAATAATGCCATTTGTGGCAACATGGATGGAACTAGAGACTCTCATGCAGAGTGAAGTAAGTCAGAAAGAGAAAGACAGATACCGTGTGATATCATTTATATCTGGAACCTAATATAAGGCACAAATGTACTTCACGAACTTGCAGAATAGTTTTGTTATTGCCATGGGGGAGGGATTGGGTAGGTTGGGAGCTTGGGGTTAATAAATATAAACTTTGCCTCTGGAATTGATGAGTAAAGAGATCCTGCTCTGCAGCACTGGCACCTATGTCTAGTCATTTGTGATGGAGCATGACAATATGTGAAAATAGAATTTGTACATGTATGCGTAACTGGGTCAAAATTATGTACCATAGAAAAATTTATTTTGGGGGAAGAACTATTAAAATTATCATTACCATCATCAATTAAAGACTATGTAAGGGGTTTAAACATCTACACAAGTGATCTTGTTTTGTTCCATCTGTCAGAATCCCAATTTGAATCCACTGTCTCTCATTGCAATTTGAATCCACAGTTGTGGGTTCTTCATGGCTGAAGCTTTGGAATGGGAAATCTGAGGTTCCTGTTTTGTGTATTTTGTGTGTGTTGTGCATGTACCACTTTGCCAAAATTACTTCATCAAAAATCTGTAATTCTCAAAATACATAAGGTAAGTTAATTTTGGATTCGCATGAACAGGAAAATATTCAGTATTGAATTAACATTTGATGTTAAAGTTAAAATTTGTTGATTTAACTTATGTGCACAGGTCTTCAGAGTCATCAACATAAGTATAATCACATATTGTACCTAGGTTTGATAAAAGTCAAATCAGATACTGAGACTTCAGTTACGAAGAAGAGACTACAACATCACTTAAGACTATGATTGGTATTTTGGTGCTGTGCTGAGATATTCTGTGCCAGGAAGCATGTTCTTTTAGAAATGATAAAAAGTCCATCCAGGAAAGTTTGATGGGTTTTTCAGTAAAGAAGGGAGGAGGAATGGAATTGCATTTTACCAGGGGAACAGAAAGTAAGTCTGTCTTATAGCTTATTATCTTGAATGGAACGGTAGCAGACAGAATAATATGGATGCAGAAAGTGATGGTAGTTTTATGGGAAGTGGACAGTGAGAAAGGACTTTTGTGCTTGGTCAGAATTGACTGCATTGGGAATTCACATTAATGAAGTAAAATAATTTTAAAGGTAAGCTAGTGCAAAACTTGAATTTAGTTTCTGTCTCTCTGTTAAAAGAAGGTTTTACTAACTTTCTTAATCTTAGCTTTTGATAACAGGTTACATGAATTTGCTGGTCTTTAATTTGCATTTGCTTTTGAAATCCTTTGTTACTTTGGTTGAATGAATAAGTAATATTAAACAATAAAGTATGACTCTATTTGACCAGGTGTTTTAAATTTTTCTTCTGTGTGTGTTTGTGTTTATATATATAAATATATATGTTATTTTTTTGCAAACTTATGAAGTGTAACTTACAGGGGACAATTTGTGCAATGAAATGTATGAACAAAATCAATAGGATTATGGCTCAAAAATTAACCCCTCATGGTCAGACTTGCCATCCTGATGCTCTTGTGTGCATGCTAACAGTCTGCCCCTAAAGCAGGGAAGTTAATATAGGTAAACAATAGGAGTTCCCACTGTGGAGCAGTGGTTAATGAATCTGACTAGGAACCATGAGGTTGCACATTCAGTCCCTGGCCTTGCTCAGTGGGTTGAGAATCCGGCATTGCTTTGAGCTATGGTGTAGGTTGCAGATGCGGCTCGGACCCCATATTGCTGTGGCTCTGGCATAGGCTGGTGGCTATAGCTCCAATTAGACCCCTGGCCTGAGAACCACCATATGCCATGGGAACAGCTCTAGAAAAGGCAAAAAGATTAAAAAAAGGTAAACAATACCTATGAATTAAAGAGCCAGGATTATGGGAACTACAAGAGGTGACTTGGTTCTTCCTGGCTCCTAGGCAAACCCAATAATGAAGAAGAAATACTTAGGAAATGTGTTTCCCATTTTGGGGTATAACTTCTACAATTCTAAAGCGACCATATTTGCTGAAAAATGAAGATCCGTTTAGAGCAAAACCTTGTGATTCATATTCTAGTTCTGTGTTTCGAGGTTAGGGTTCACTTTCTAAAACTAACTTCCCAAAGAGTTCTTTGACGCTATGTGACAATATTTCAAAGTTTAGCTGGATTAATCAGAAAATATTCTAAGCTTGGGAAACTGATTGCTGTAATCTGCCTCTGGGAGAATATCAGATGCCCCATGATAACCAGGGGGCTAGACACTCTGGAAAAGTATCATTTAAAGGGTTGTCTCCAGGCTAGATGAAAGTTCCTTTATCAGGAATTCTTAAGCCACATATGCACTAATAATGTGAATAAAATAACTCTGAAATTGATATTTCTCACGTAGGAAGGGCCTCTACATTGCATTGGTCTACAGAGAGAACTACTGACTTCAAAGTCACCTTATAACAAGGCCCTAATAACAAAACACCCAGGGCTGGACAAAATGAAAACACCATCAGAAGTGTACCACTATCCCAAGATTGCCACACCTGACCCATGTTGTTGTTTGTTTTCCTACTGATTTAAATTGATGTGTTTCTTCCCACCAGAGCTCTAATTATTTATGATCCTTGTTGAGATCACCTCACCTGGTAATATAATACCTGCCCTCACAAGGGCAGAAATATGATTTCATCTAATGCTAATAAAGCTCAATAAATAAAAATTGAAACTTTAGCCAATTGACATAACTTCTAATTTAATTTATTCATTATATTATTAAATCTATACTAATCTAAATATTAAGATTCCTTGTATTGGGAACACTTAAACCATCTAGGGAAAAACAGGGTAAGAACACTGGGCAAACCAGTATAAAACTTCCTTTAAAGGTAAGAGACAGACCAATCCACCTCAACAGGATAATACTGGTCTGTTCTGGGTGAAGCTTTTCAATTTTTACTTATGACATTACCAATTCTTCTTTCTATATAATATTTTAATGGACCACAAATATCTTATATTATTTTTTGACTCCTTATCCAAAGAGGTTTTATGTTTATTTTAATTCCCCAATACATTATTATATTTTCTACTATACAGCATTGTGAGCCAGTTATACACACAGGTGTACCCTATTTTCTCACATTGTCATGCTCCATCGTAAGCAAATAGACATAGTTCCCAGTGCTACACTGAAGGATCTCACTGCTCATCCATTCCAAAAGCAATAGTCTACATCAATTAACCCCAAGCTCCCACTCACTCCCACTCCCTCCCTTCTGCCTCCTGCACCCCCTTGAATCATACATCCATTCTCAAAGTCCATGTTTTTCTTTTCTGTGGAAAGCTTCATTTCTGCTGTATAGTAGCTTGCAGATATCAGTGATATCATATGGTATTTGTCTTTCTCTTTGTGAATTCCTTCTCTCAGCATGAGTGTCTCTGTGTGATTTTTATTCACTGTTTTCAGAAAATTGCTATTTCCTGCATTTCCAATGTGTGCCTGAATCACTGAAAATGATAGACAGTTCCATATGAGATCGGTGACATCTAAGTATGGGAAAATGCAACAAGAGGGAATATTTTCCTGGACCATAATAGACTGGCAAGTCAGGTGGTCCAGAGACTTTTGGCTACTCCTAACATGGCCTTGTCCAGTATTAGCACATTGAGTGGCCTATCTGTGAACTCTTGGCCAGAATGAGGGATGTTCATTCCTAGCACTGTGGGATGATATGGTCATAAAATGCCTGTCAAAACTGTCAATGACCATGGGGGCTTATAGCCAACTGTGACCTCAAGTATAGCACTTGCCTTCAGGCTCTTCTTGGAGTAAAACTTGAGCTACAGCAGCTGTTTCCCTGCAGCACCTGCTGAGCAGAGCTCAGGGAGGAGACCAGAAGTGAGGTACATGCCTTCAGACAGTTCAATTTCAGGTGAGCATTTCTATGGCCCCAAATTCTTGCCTCTTCTCTCATCTAGAAATACAGAGATCGTTAACCATGGCATCTGCATGGGCCAGTAGGGAGAAAAGGCAGAATGGAGTAGCTGTGGGCCAGACATCCAAGGAAGACGAGAAAATATTTCAGGAGTAATTTTAGGCAAGCCTTGCCTGGCTAAGATCTTAGGGTTTATGTGCCCTGTCAGACATGATGCGACCGACGCTTCTCAAAGCATCATCAGCTGGCAGCGGCAACCTTACACTTTCAAGGTCTCCTCATACAGCAACAGAAAGGAGACAACATGTGTTATGACCAATAGCTCCTGTGATTTATGGGTTAATACCACACCAAGTGTTAAAACCTCCTCAGATAAAATGGAAGTCCTCCTTCAACAATACTGGTATCAACCTACATCCTAAACTCCTATTTAAACTCATTTTTCTTTTCTTCCCAAACTCTATGGTAGCCTGTACCATGTCCATCCACCCAGTACTTGTCACCCCAGGCCAGCAGGAAGCAGATAGAGAAGAGTAGATGGTCACCCCTATCCCCTATAATGGAAGGCTTGAATGACAGGTTTCCAGGAGGATGGAGACAGACCCCCATACACCCCAACCGCTGCAGTTCACCTGAGAGACTTGCTGTGGACACCCCCTCCCAGTATGTGGATGCTCAAGTTGGGCAGCAAGAAACAATGACCTGTGGGAAACAACTGCCTGCAGAGCTTAACCTCTTACAGGGAGTAACTGCTCTACATCATGGGACTCGAGCCGTTACACTTCCTTTGACCTTCTCCTCCTTCTTCATTGTCCCTGCAACCGGTTCCCAGCATGGACTTCATCCACGGATTCCCACCACAGGTGCTTTGTAAGCCTAACACCTCCTTGCAGTTAAGGCTGATGCCATCTAGAGCTCAGACCCTCACTTTCTGATGCCCTAGTGAATACCAATTGGCCTTGTGAATTCCTCTCTCAGCCATCCAAATGAGAAAATATTAGGAATATTGTTTAACACACAGACTACTTACGTAGGATACACAGAAAACTCTATGTGCTAAAATTAGTGATAGCAAATCACTGTCAGTTTTTAACAATGTGAAAACATTGTGTATGAATTTTAATGTATTCAATGCAATGGCTTATATTATCTTCAGAATGTTGTACACCCATCACTTCTCCAGTTGTGAAATATTGGCCTCAATCCACAAGGAAATCTCATATCCCTTTGGATGGTGCTTCCCAAAATTTCCTCTCCTAACCACAGCGTTTATCCCTCTTTCTATATCTCCATGGCTATAGATATTTTGCTTGGTGCCCAGGGACCTTCCATGCCTTGCTCAGTGATAAAGGTTGTGTTTTTGTGTGTGTGTGTTTGTTTCCTTTATTTCTTTTTTTTAATTTTTATTTTATGGACTGCACCTGGGGCATGCAGAATTTCCCAGGCCAGGGATTGAACCCAGATCACAGCGGTGACAACAACAGATTCTTAACAAGCTAGCTGCTAGGGAAATCCTGGCTAAGATTTTTCTGAATACAGATGCGGCATAGATTATAGTTATAAACTGGGAAGTGATACATACCATATGTTTCACTTTACTGGTTTTTTTGGTCCCATTTTCCAGGCCTTAATAACAGGCACCAAATGTGTATGTTTATAATAGGGAATTTATGTTTACTTCTGGGATGAAATGGATTTATTTATGTGATGGGTTTTCTTATTTATTAAAAAGATTCCATTGGAGTGGGATTTTGCTGACCTCACTTTTGTTAGGGGGGATTACTGTTTAAGTAAGGAGCTCATATTTTATGTTAACTGGACCAATTTCATAGGAAAGTAAGCACTGACTGAAGGTTATGCTCCGATTGCTAGGAGACCTGTCATCTGACAGCTACTTAGCTTAGCAACCATTGTGATGCATGGGCGATTTTATCTCTGTAGGCTTACCAAAGCAGCATTTAAAACTGCAGAGTTCAAAAGGCATGCTGTTGAGAAGAGTAGCTGCAGAGAAACTAATCTGAGATGGCACATGCTCCTTCAGAAATTCAACCTGTGTCTCCTAAAGATGCACCAACTGGTTCAGAATCCTCCATTACATCTCCATGGTGTGATAACTCAATCACTGGGGACTTGGACTTGAAGTCTCAGATTGAAGAAAAGGCTTTTCGGGCTTTGTCTGAAGGCTCCCTGATAAAAAAGCCATGTCGCACATTGTGTGCCTCTGAACCAGATGAAGACGATGATTTTCTTCCTCTGCCCTTTCCCAGAAAACTTTGGAAAACTGCTGAAAGTGATCACTTTAAGTCCACTTGGTGGGAAGCAAATGGAACCTTGATAGTGATTAATGAAGAACGCGTCAAGAAAGAAGTTCTGGAGAGAAAGGGTCCGTTCAGAATATTTGAAACTGAGAGTATGAAAAGCTTAGTTTGACAGCTTAACCCCTATGCATTTAATAATTTGCAAAGGAATTTTCAAAGATGTGCCTCACTAGCTGACTTTCTGGCAGAAGAAAATGAAGTCTGTGCTTGGATCATGGCATTAAGAAATTTCCAGTTACTACTTATAGAGGGAGTGTATAAGATTTTCTTTGGACATGTGCAAATATGTTCATCCATATAGGGTCAAAGTAGACCTTGAAAGTGGGGTGAAGTACTGTTCCATTTTTATTATGATGATTATTTTTTGTCTTTTTGCCATTTCCTGAGCCACTCCCATGGCATATGGTGGTTCCCAGGCTAGGGGTTGAATTGGAGCTATAGCCCCCGTCCTACGCCAGAGTCACAGCAACGTGGGATCCAAGCCACATCTACAAAGTACACCATAGCTCACGGCAACACCAGATCCTTAACCCACTGAGCAAGGCCAGGAATCAAACCCGCAAACCCATGGTTCCAAGGCAGATGCGTTAACCACTGTGCCACGACAGGAACATCCATGCTCAACATTTTTAAATTGAGGATGGCTTGGTCATAAAATATTTGGGATGATAAATCATTGTCCTAGCCTCCTTGAGGCTTGTCAATGAACCTCAAAAAATGCAGGTCACAGAGCCTAATACTATTAATGTAAATATACCAGACATTTTTCCTTGAGGGCAATAGTTGGCTGTGACCACTAAGAACATTTTTGAAAATATTAGCAATGGACGTGTATTGTCTCATGATATTAACTCCATATGATGCAAAGAGTCAGATATTATGGTTTCTGTCTCCTCATGTCCTTGTTTCAAATACCATTAAATAAATTTCTCCTTGGTTTTAGCTGCAGTTCTACCATAATCCAAACTTTAAATGAGGCTGTCCTCAACTGTTGGTAAGGAGGAAAAGAAGAGTCACGTATAAAAATGTTTCTCCAGTATCGGCTTCTTTACTTCAAGGTTGCAGCAAGAATCACTCTAGAACAGGGCGTAAGGTGGATAATCATAATTCTGATTTTGAAGCAGAAACTCGTGGAGAAAATGCATTTTCAACCTCCACAAATTTACATGTGCCTTTAGTAAGAAGGCCTTCTACCAGCCAGAGAATTTCTAATACAACTACCCCCGTGAGAAGTGACGTTTCTTCTACATCATCAGCATCAGCCAGACCACAGGACAAACTGTTGTGGCTCAACATGCTACTTTAAATCAGTTGACCACGTTTCATACGCAGTCACAAAGCAGCTACTCTCCAGCAAGTGGCCACCTTGTGAATTTCATTACAACTACCACTTCCATGTCTCAGTACCACCTTATTTCTCCCTTCCCGAGTGGTTATTTTGGAATGACGGTGAAGTCGTCCCCTTTTCCAACCAGATATCAGAATATACCACCAAGAGAGGGCCCTTTGTCTAACCCTCAACCAACCAACCATCCGTGGTTCCCATTGCCAATGGCCACTGATACCTCTGCTGCCTCTCTCTCAAGGCCAACACCTCCATCCTCTTCATTATTTGAACACCATCCTAATTTTGACCTATCAACGGTCTATACATTCTGCAGGATAGTGAAGATGAACATTTATGCTTGCAAATGTCAACAATTTCCTGCAATTCCTTTATTTCAAAAATAAACATATATGTTCATCTTCATAGTTGCAATTACTTCATTTATGAAACAATTAAGGGCTGTGTTTCTTTTTCTAAAATGATGTTTATTTTTTCTATCATAGCTTGTTTCCCATGTTCTGTCAAGTTTCTACTGTTGAGCAAAGTGACCCAGGCACACACTACCCCAACCACCCAAGACCCACACCCATACACGTACGCATCCTGTTTTTTCACATAACCCTCCGTTGTGCTCCATCAAAAGTGACTAGATGTAGTTCCCATTGATTTACAGCATGAGCTCATTGCATACCCACTCCACATGCAATACTTTGCACCTTTTCTAACCCCCGATTTCCAGTCCATCACAATCCTGCCGCCTCCCCTTTGGCAACCCAAACACTGTTGTCCACATTCATGAGTTTCGTTAAGGTGGAAAGTTCCACTTGTGCCATCTGTTACAGTCCACACATATGTGATATCGTATTGTATTCGCCTTCCTCTTTCTGAGTAACTTCACTTAGCATGATCTTCTCTAATCCCAGCCATGTTGCTGCAAATGGCATTACTTTGTTCATTTTATGGCTGAGTCGGGGTTCCATTGTGTGTATGTGTGTGTATATGGAACACATACACACCACATCTTAGTCCAATCTTCTCAATGGACATTTAGGTTATTTCCCTGTCTTGGCTCTTGTGGACAGTGATGCAATGAACATACATGTGCTTGTGTCTTTTTCAAGGGAAGTTTTTTTCCAGCTGCATGCCCAAGAGTGGGATTTCTGGGTCGGTCAGGTACTAGTTCTATACTTACTTTTCTGAAGTATTTCCATGGTGGTTTCCTTAATGGTTGTAACAATTGACATTCCTTTCATCAGTGTAGGAGAGTTTCCTTTTCTCCACACCCTCTCCAGCATTTTTTTATATGTGGACTTGTTAAGGATGGCCATTCTGACAGGTGAGAAAGGTACCTCATAGTAGTTTGTATTTTCACTTCCCTAAGAAACAATGATGTTTAGAATTTTTTATGTGCTTTCTGACCATCTGTATATATATTCTTTCGTGGAATGTCTATGCAGGTCTTTTGCCCCCTATTCCATTGGGTTGTTGGCTTTTTTGTGGTTGAATTGTATAAGGTGTTTGTATATTTTAGAGATTAATCCCTTTTTAGTTGCATGGTCGGAAACAATTTTCTCCCATTGTTAGTTGTCCTTTTGTCTTTTTAGTGGTTTTCAATGCCAGATTGTTTTGTGGTTTTTCCATATTTGAAAATTTTGGTAGTTAGACAGGAATATTTGACATGCCTCCTTGATGATAACGGTTTCAAAAAAGAAAATGCAACTAAGGAAAAAGACAGTGGGAGTTAAGTGATTTCTGAAATAGTCCAGGTTGTATTGAATGGATGCCTAAATTAAGATGGTAGGGAAAGAGGGGCAGATGAAGTTCAGTTTTGAAAGGGAAAATACATATTCTTTATGTAGCATTTTCTCAGCTGCATTATACTCTGTTATTTCAAAGTGAACTTGGATCTTACCTGACAAGATTGTCTTCATTACAAAAATAAATAAATAAATTTCATGGGGTTCCCACCATGGCTAAGAAGTGAACGAACTGAACTAGTGCTGATGAGGAAGTGGCTTCAACCCCTGGCCTCACTCAGGGGGTTTTAAAGACGCAGAGTTGCCATGAGCTGTGATCAAAGTGCAGATGTTGCTCAGTTCCAGCATTGCTATGGCTGTTTTAGGCCAGCAGACACAGCTCTGGTTTGACCCCTAGCCTGGGATCCTCCATATGCCAAATGTATGGCCCTATAAAGACAAAAAGAAAAAGATAAGCATAAGTTAGAAAATACATTTCATCCTCCAAACTACAGCATAGTTTAGCTTCCCCAGGACCCATGTCCATAAGTGCACCATAACTGCAATAATGAAGGCCAATGACATAATCAGCGATTGCATCACCATCAGCACATGGTGGTAGTTTCGAATGAAACATTTACCAAACAAACAAACAAACAAACAAAAAACGAGGGGGTATCATTATTGTTTTAAAATGCTCAAACTCTCTGGGTTAGGTGTGCCTTTATTTCCTCCCCTTTATATTTCCTGGTGCACACTTATAGGTTGCGTTCTTGCTTTCCACAAAGAGAGGCTTAAATAATTATGCTGGTCTTTAATGCCAAACCTTAGCATGGCTAACAAATCCGTTGAAGATGCAGAATCTGTCTGACTTGGCAGCTTCATGTTTCTGTTTCGCCACCTTTCTGGAGCCACATTCAGAAAAATTGTTTTCAGTCCTACCAGCAGTCATGTTACAATGTTTCTTGGAGTTGAAAGTACTTCTTGTGGTTGCCTGTTGGGGGGGGGGGGGAGGGATCCGGAGCTTGGGCTTATCAGACAGAACTTAGAATAGATTTACAAGGAGATCCTGCTGAATAGCATTGAGAACTATGTCTAGATACTCATGTTGCAACAGAACAACGGGTGGGGGTAAAACTGTAATTGTAATATATACATGTAAGGATAACCTGATCCCCTTGCTGTACAGTGGGAAAATAAAATAAATAAAAAATAAAAAAATAAAAAAAAGAAAGTACTTCTCTTTGTCTACAAAAGCAAGGCACTATTGTTGGGGAGGGCAAGGGGAGGAGGGGTGAGCCCCAAAGAAATCTCCCTGCTCACATGTGCACAGGCTCTCCGAGGGCAGGTTGCTCCTGATGCAGGCTATGGGTGGCAAGAAGCCACTTGCTTGGGCTACAGCACCCTGGATTCATCTTGGGCAGGCTAGAGGCAGCCAGGCACCTCTGGTGCAGGCTTAGTACAGCAGGGGCTAAGTGAAATGTGGTGCCTCTTGTGTACTCTACAGGCACCAGGGTAAAACCAAAGTATTCCTCTCAGAAGCCACAGGTCACAGCCTGTGACCACAGTCACCTAAGAGGTCAGAAAACAGAGATGGTGCTGCAATTGAGCACCAACAACTGTTGCTCTCACACCCCTAGGATCATACTGGCCCTGCAGCTGTCACTGCCAGATGCTCCAGATAGCACCCAGATGCTTGGAAACTGTCCTTTGCCAAGGCCCTGCAACTAGGAGCAGCAGGTGCAGCACCTCCTGTGTGGGCTAAGAGGGACAGGGTGCTTCTTCCCAGCATCTACAGTTGTAAGGCAAACCACCATGGTTACCTCTGACTCCAGAGGTGGGCATGGCCTACTACCACTTGTGGCCCTAATCATCTCCGAGGGCACCACCGAGGTCATTGTGACCAAACACTGCCTGTTTTTGCTCTCACTACTCTGGGAATACACACACATCCTACTGCTGCCACTACCAAATGGTCCAGGTAGCTTATCATTGTGCATGAAGCTCATTATCACCCCCTCAACCTTGAAAGTAGGAGTTACCTGCATCACCTTCCTGCAAGTCCTTGCTGCTGCTAAGATCCCATCAATAACCAGCACTATCCCTTGCTGCCTTCTCCCTGCAAATACACTCAGCACCCTTGGCATGATAGCCTGCTCACACCAAAGAAAGAAGCAGCAAATATACAAACACCCATGCCCAAAAATACAGGGTAACCACCCAAAGAATACAAGGAGTTACCCTTGCATAGCTGTAAGCCTCCAAGTGTATTTTGGCTTCCCCAAACTGACAGGAAAAGAAAAACATGGGCAAGGTGAAGAAGCTCAGGAATAACTCTCAGGCAAGGGACGGGAGAATTCATGGGAAGCAGCAAACAAGGAAACAGAACTTTGGAGGCTGAGAGGCATTGAGTTCAAAAGGGAAGTAGTGGAAATACTGAAAAAATGAAGGCTGATTATCAAGGAGTTAAGAGCAGATAAAAACATTAGTGCAGATTACTTTAGAGGGAACTACAACATATAAGGAAAAATAGAAAAAAAATAGAAAATTCATTTGCAGAGACCCAAACTGAGTTAAAGAGCAGGATGACTAGTGCAGAGGAATGAATTAGTGACTTGGAAGATAGAATGATGGAAATTACCCAATCAGCACAGCAGACAGAAAGACAAATGAAAAAACACAAAAGCAATATAAGAGATCTATGCGATAATATAAAGCATGCCAATCTATGCATAAAAGGCATTCAAGAAGGAGAAGAAAAAGAAGAGATGATTGAAGATATATTGGAAGTAATTATGCCTCAAACTTTCCAAACTCTAGGAAAGAGATATCGAGATGCAGTAATCGCAGAAGGCCCCCAACACTTTGAACCCAAATATGCCCGCACCAAGACATGTTGCAATAAAAATGGCAAAAGGCGAAGATGGAGAGAGCATTCTAAAGGTAGCAAGAGAGATACAAATCCTTAATTATAAGGGACCTCCCTAAACACCGGATTTCTCTACAGAACCACTACAGGCCTGACGAAAGTAGCAAGATATACTCAACTTTCCAAAAGGAGAAATCTGCAGCCTAGAATACTCTACACAGCAAATGTATCACTACTTTGTGTATGTATTTATTTTTGAATATCATTTAAAATAGAAGGGGAAATAGAGAATTTCTTCAACAAACAAAACCTAACAGAGTACATCAACATTAAAGCCATTCTTAAGGAAACAATGCAAGGGCTTCCCTAAGAAAAGTAAATTAACATAGAAAAATAAAATATAAAGTAAAATAAAATATAAAATAAAATAAAATATAAAATAAAATAGCATAAGTAGTAAGAAATAGGGTGGAAGAAATCCCAAGGGGAAAGTAATCACTTAAATAAGTCAGAATACAGAACTAATAAATTAATAAATACATAACTACATACATACCTACTGTAATAGTGACCATAAACTCAAGGGACAACTAAAGGACACACATGAAGATATTAATAAAGAACTTCAAATTCATAGAAGGTAGGTAAGGAAAGGAAGAAAATATAGACTCCTATTTTTAAATAAAATGTGTTCAAGCCTATATGAATACCAGTCTAAAGCTAGCAGATATAGGGAGAGTTTAGCATACTTAAAAAACAGGGAAACCACAACACAAAACCAAACATTACATTCACATAAAACCAAAAAAAAAAAGTACACAAACATACAATAAATGGAAATCATCCAACCCAAACCAAACAACAGAAAAGGAACAAAGGAGATACAGAGCATCAACTGAAAAACACGGGGAAAGTGGCAATAAATACATCTTTCTCAAGAATTACCTTAAATGCCAATGGACTGAATACTCTGATCAATAGACACAGAGTGTCAGATTGGATAAAAAAGCAAAAACATACAAGCTGCTGTCTACAATGACTCACTTCAGAGCAATGACCTCAAGCAGACTGACATGAGGGAATGGGAAAAGATATTTCATGTCAACGGCCAAGAGAGGAAGACAGGAGTTGTGCTAACCATGGCAAACAAAGTAGGCTTTGAAGGGAAGGCCACAAAGAAAGATACAGAAGGATGCAATTTCAGGGAGGCAAGATGGTGGGAGAGTACTGGGACACACTTGCCCTTTCCATCATCACAATACAAATAAACACAACTACACTTAAAACAACTCAAACAGAGCAGCCACGGAACGCTGGCAGAAGAACTGAGACCTCCCAAAACGGTAAGAATCTCTTGACATAACTGGATAGGACAACAGGAAACAAAGAGAGAGAGGGAAGGGGAATCAGGACTGGACTAGCACTCCTGAGAGGGAGCTCTGAAGGAGAAAGGGAACACATACCCTGGAAAATCGCCTAACCAATGGAAAGGTCAGCCAAGTCGGAGGGATCTCCAAGACTCCAAGAAAAACACAGCAGCATGTCTGAAACCTGGGAAGTAGAGTGAGAGCTGCACAGACCATCTGAGCCACACACAGAGACACCAAAGTTAGAGATGCTCCGGTGGGGGCTGGGCACCAAGTCCTAGGCTCCAGAGGTCAGTCCCTGGGAGCATGCTGGTGTGGGAGGCATGGAGAGAGCCTAAGGGATTAGATAAGCAGTTTACCTTGGGTGGAGGGAGCAATATGTGAATGGCTGGGGATTGGAAAGCCCAAATAGAGGGAACCTGGCAGAGGATCTGGACCCACAGGAGAGAGAAGGTGCCATTGTTGGCGAGGGGAGAGCAGGAGGGGAGGGTCAACATAGAAGACTCCTCGAACCACAGTGTGTGCAATTGCCCACTGGCTAATAGAGAGCAGAGCGTTACCAGCACATCTCCACTAATCCACCCCACACCCGCCCAGCCAGAAGCAAACTGTCATCCATTGCAGATTGGTGCCACCCCCTGTGGAGAGCCAACCACTGCCATGGCATTCCCAGGCAGGCCTGCCCACCCATGCAAAGCACCCCACTGCCCCTGGGCACCCTGTAAGCCCTTCCCCACATCAGGATGTGCACCACCACTGCAGCAGGAAGGGGCTATCCCAACCACCCTTGGGAAGCACCCCACTGCTGCAGAGGGGACACACTGGCCCCACCATCTTTGCGAACTGCTCTGCTGATGTGGCATGTCCAGCAAGCCCTGTCAAGCCACAGGAAGGTCAACTCCATCACAGCAAGCACCAGCCACACCTGCCCTCACTCAGGAAGCTCCCCGCTGCCACAGAGCACCCGGGAAAGCCCTGAACATGTGCAGAGTGCACCTCCACCATGGCAAGCACCAGCGAGCCACATCAGGTCTAGGGAAACACCTCTCTACCATGGAGCGACACCTCCATAAATGGAGAAATAACTCAATTCATGTTCAGAAATTGGAAGCAGGAAAACTACTGGGTTTAAAAAATAAATGAGTGGATCTTACTGAATGAAAATCATTCATTAGGTGCATGTTTTTCTCTGCCTGGAATGTTTGCTCCATCACTGTCCTGGATAAATTTTCACTTGCAACAATCTAGGTCTTTTGAGGGCTTGGAAGCTGCATGCCATAGGTTTTGGGGTGTTGTATCTTCGTTGCCATTTGCTTCTAGGTATTTTTTAATTTCCTCTTAGAGTTCTTCAGTGATCCCTTGGTTGTTGAGTAGCATGTTGTTGAGTCTGCCCGTGTTTGTGTTCTTTGGCGGAGTTTTTCTTGTTGTTGCCTTCCAGTCATATAGCGTTGTGGTTGGAAAAGATGCATGATATGATTTCAATTTTCTTAAAGTTGCTGAGGTTGTATTTGTAGCCCAGGATATGATCAATCTTAGAGAATGTTCCATGTGCACTTGAGAAGAACGTGTATTCCGTTGCTTTTGGATGGAATGTCCTATAAATAACTATGAAGTCCCTCTGGTCTAATGCGTCATTTAGGGCCTGTGTTTCCTTATTGGCTTTCCATCTGGTTGATATGTCCATTGCTGTGAGTGGGGTGTTAAAAATCCCCCACTATTATTGTGTTATCATTGATCTGTCCTTTTAAGGTTGTTAGCAGTTGCCTTATATAATGTGGGGAACCTATGTTGGGTGCGTAGGTATTTAAAATTGTTATAGCTTCTTCTTGGATTGATCCTTTGATCATTATGTAACGACCTTCTTTGGCCCTTAAAATATTCTTCATTTTAAAGTCTTTTTTTTCTGATATGCGTATTGCTACTCCAGCCTTCTTTTGATCCGCGTTTGCATGAAAAATTTTCTTCCATCCTCTCACTTTCCATTTGTGTGTGTCCCTAGAAGTGAAGTGGGTCTCTTGAAGACAGCATATATATGGGACTTGTTTTTGTATCCATCCAGCCAGTCTATGCCTTTTGGCTGGGGTGTTTAGTCCATTGACATTGAAGGTAATTATTGACATGTATGCTCTTGTTTCCATTTTATTAATTGCTTTGGATTTGTTTTTATTGCTGTTTTTTTATTTCACTCACTCTCCTCTTGTTCTCTCCTCTTGTGGTTTGATGACTCTCTTTAGTGTTGTACTTATGTTGATGTTTCTTTGTGTGTCAATTGTAGATTTTTGGTTTGCAGTTATTCTGAGGTTTTGATATGAGTCTGTATGTATATAAGGTTGTTTTAAGTTGTTGTTCTCTTCATTGCAAGTTCATCTCCAGTGTCCCTCGTTTGTACCCTGCTCGTCTCATGATTTCTGATTGTGGTGGTATCATTGTGCATGGACGATTTTGTATGTATCTTTCCTGTATACATACCTTCCCTAGTGAGCCTTGTCATTTGTGGGATTTCTGCTTCCTGTTGCCATCCTTTCTTTTGTGCCTAGAGAAGTTCCTTTAGTATTGGTTGTAAGGCTGGTTTAGTGGTGCTGAATTGCCTTAGCTTTTGCTTATCTACAAAACTTTTGATTTCTCCTTCAAATCTGTATGAGAGTCCTGCTGGGTAGAGGAATCTTGGTTGGAGGTTTTATCCTTTCATCACGTGAAGTAAATCATGCCACTCCCTTCTGGCCTGAAGAGTTTCTGCTGAAAAATCTGCCAATAACCTTATTGGGATTCCCTTGTATGTTATTGGTTTCTTTTCCCTAGCTGCTTTCAAGATTTTCTCTTTGTCTTTAATTTTGGTCAGTTTGATTAATATGCACCTCGCGGTATTCCTCCCTGGGTTTATTTTATAAGGTGTACTCGTTGTGCTTCCTGGATTTGAGTGAGTGGTTCGTTTCCCATGTTAGGGAAGTTTTCAGCTATTATCTCTTGGAATATTTTTTCTGTCCCCTTCTCTCTCTCTTCTCCTTCTGGCACCACTCTTATACGGATGTTGGTGTGTTTAACATTGTCCCAGGGTTCTCTGAGACCCTCTTCATTTCTTTTCAACCTTTGGCTCTCTTTTCTGTTCTGCAATCTTACTTTCTACTAATCTGTCCTCCACCTCCCTTATTGGACCTTCTGCCTCCTGTATTCTGCTGTTAGCTGCTTCTAGTGAATTTCTTATTTCAGTTATGCATTTTGCATCTCCTCTGGTTTATGTTGATGTCTTGCATCTCTTTTCTCCGTGTGTCCTGTAAGTTATCCATCTTGGCCTCCAGTTTATCTCCAATGTCTTGCATCATCTTCCGCATCAACACTCTATAAAGTCTTTCTCCTGGAGGCTGAGAATCTCCTCATAGTTGAGCTGATTTTCTGAGGTTGCCCTATCTCCCTCATCAGAGATATTGTTCTCTGTCTTTTCATTTTTATAGGTTTTTGGTGTGGTGACTTTTTACAGATAATAGAGTTGCAGCTGCTCTAGCTTCTGGTGTCTGCCCCCCTTTTGGCTGAAGTCAGTATGGGAGCTTGCAGTAGGCTTCCTGATGGGAGGGGCTGATACCTACCCACTTGTAGGTGGAGCTGATTCTTATCCCTCTGGTGGGTGGGACTTAGTCTCTTGATGGGATTAGAGGCAGCTGTGTGCCTGAGGGGTCTTTAGGTAGGCTGTTTACTGAGGGGCAGGGCTATGATCCCACCTGGATTGGTGTTTGCCCTGGGGCTTCTCAGCACTGACTGATGGATGGGGCCAGGTTTTCCCCAAATGGCCACCTCCAGAGAAAGGTATGGCTGCTGAATATTCCTGAGAGCTTTGCTTTCAATGTCCTTCCCTCACAACAAGCCACGTTCACCCCTGTTTTCCCAGGATGTCCTCCAAGAACTGCAGGCAGGTTTGACCCAGGTTCCTATGGAGACTTTGCTTTGCCCTGGGACCCAGTGCACATTAACCTCTGTGTGTGCCTTTTATGAATGGGGTCTCCATTTCCCCCAGTCCTGTGGAGCTCCTGCGCACAAGCCCCACTGCCCTTCAATGCCAGATGCTCCAGGGGCTCTTTCTCCCAGTGCCAGATCCCCACATGGGAGAGTTTGAGGTGGGGCTCAGAACTCTCACCCCTGGAGGTGAGTCTCTGTGGACCAGTTAGTTTCCAGTCTGTGGGGCTTCCCACCCAAGAGGTGTGGGTTTTTTTTATATCCCAAAATCACCACTCCTACCTTGAAGGGTCCTCCTCTTTTTCCTCCGGAGTAGGTTATCTTCTTTAAGGTTTCTGGTCCATTCGGGTGAAGAATGCTCAGCCTTTAGTTGTGAATTTTGGTGCTTTTAGGATAGAGGTTGAGCTCCAGTCCTTCCCTTCCACCATCTTAATCCCATCTCCTCTACTGGTTCTTAGTCCTCACTCTCATCATTTTTATTCCACATAGTTTTGGAAATTTGAGCCACAGAAATCCATCCATCAAAAAAAAAAAAACTGTAATAATTTGGAAGAAAAAAAGTAAAAATGTCACTTCATGCAGATATATGACAGTATTTAGAAAAGAGGTAAAATTGTCTCCATGCAGGTATATGGTACACTATACAGCAAACCCTAAGGAGGCTGCACAAATACTCTTCAAATTAATCAGTGTATTCAGCAAAATAACAGGATATACGATTAACATTCCAAAATAGGTTGCCTTTCTGAACACTCTTTCTTCTTTATTCCATCTTGGTGTGTTCTAATTCTCCGGGAAGTTGTCCATTTCTACTAGGTTGTCAGATTTATTGGTATGCAACTGGTCATGGTATATTCTTTTATTTTTTCTATTATTATTTCTGCAATTTTCCATTGGTATTTCTTCTTTTTCATTTATTTTGTTTCTTTGGGTTTTACCTCTCCTGTCCTTTGTGGATCTGGACAGAGTTTGGTCAGCTTTCTTTTTAATGATTTTTTCTTGTTTTTGGAATCGCTATTTAATTGATTTCCTCTCTGTTTGTGATTTATCCCCTTCTGTTGACTTTAGAATTTCTTTTTTCTACTTCATTTAGGTGAGGGGCCAAGCTGATTATTTGAGATTTTTCTTCCTTCTTGGGGAAGCCCTCTATCGCTAGGAATTTCGCTCTAAGCACTCCTTTTGAAGCATCCTGTAGAGTTGAAACATTGTGCCTTCACTAGCATTTGTGTTGAGGTATTTTTTCATTTGCTTTGTGACTTCCTTACTGATCTTTGTTTTTGCTTGTTTGTTTGTTTGTTTGTTGTTTGTACCGTGTTGATTACTTTTCATGCATTCAGGGGTTTTTTTTGCCATCTTTTTTTCCTGTGTTGATTTCCTTTTCCATGCCACAGTGGTCAGGGAAGATAGTTGAAATAATTTCCATACTTTTCATCTTGCTGAGTTAGTTTTGTGCCCCAGCATGGGGTCAATCCTTGCCAGTGTTGTGTTTGCACATGTAAAGAATATCTATTCTGATATTCGGTGGAATGTAATGTGCTGAAAGTGTCAGTGAAGTCTAAGATTTCTATTGTGTCCTTTAGGATCTCTATTGCCTTGTTGATTTTCTGTTAGGGAATCTGTCCTTTGATTTGGGTCAGGTGTGAAAGTCCCCTCGTATTATTGTAGTCCTGTCAACTCCTCCTTTTATGTCTGTTGTAGTTTTGTATGTATCTGTGAGTTCCTACATTAGGGGCACATAGGTTGACAACTGAAATATCCTCTTCTTGGAAGGATTCCTTTGTCATTGAATACTGTCCTTCTTTGTCCTTGTTTATAGCTTTCATTTAAAGTGCATATGGTCTTATGGGAGGACCTGTCATGGCTCAGTGGTTAATGAATCTGACCAGGAACAATGAGGTTGCATGTTTGATTCCTGGCCTGGCTTTGTTGTGAGCCGTGGTGTATGTCACAGACAGGGGTAGTATACTGCGTTGTTGACGGTCTGTGATAGCTTGGCACCTGCATCTCTGATTAGACCCCTAGGCTGGCAACCTCCATATGCTGCAGGAATGGCCCTAGAAATGCAAAAAGACAAAAAAAAAAGTGGATTTGGTCTGCTTTGAGTATTGCAACTCCGGCTTTCCTGTCTTTTCCATTGGCATGAAATGTCATTTCCCATTCCCACTCTTTCTTTGTTTGTTGATTGTTATTTTCCCAATGTCGTTTTGTTTTCTACTGTACATCATGGTGAGCCAGTTACATCTACATGTACACATTGTATTTTCTCACATTATCATGCCACATCATAAGTGACTAGACATAGTCCCAGTGCTACACAGCAGGATCTCATTTCTAGTCCATTCCAAAACCAAGAACTTGCATCGATTAACCCCAAGCTCCCAATCTATCCCACTCTCTCCACTCCCCCTTGGCAACCACAAGTCTATTCTCCAGTCCATGATTTTCTTTTGTGTGCTATATATTAGATTCCAGATATAAGTAATGTCATATAGAATGTGTCTTTCTCTTTTTGACTTTACTTCACTCAGAAGGAGAGTCTCTTGTTCCATCTCTATTGCTGTAAATGGCATACTTCTCTTCTTTTTTTGTGGCTGAGTAGTATTCCATTGTCTGTATATACCAAATAATCCTAATCCAGTCATCCATTAGTGGTCATTTGTGATGTTTCTATGTCTTGGCTATTATGAATGGAGCTGCAGTGTACATGCGGGTGCATATGTATATTTTAAGGAACGTTGTGTCTGGATATATGCCCAAGAGTGGGATTGCTGGGTCATATGGTAGTTCTATGTATAGAGTTCTAAAGTCCCTCCATAATATTTTCCATGATGGTTGTACCATCCTACATTCCCACCAAGAGAACAGGAAGGTTGCCTTTTTCTCCACATCCTCGCCAGCATTTGCTATATTTCGGCTTACTCATGATGGCCATTCTTACTAGCATGAGGTGGTATCTTGTGGTAGTTTTGATTTGCATTTCTCTACTAATCATGGATGTTGAGCATTGTTGCAAGTGCTTGTAGGTCATCTGAACATCTTTCTTGGAGAAATGGATATCCATTTCTTCTGCCAAGTTTTCCCTTGGGTTCTTGGTTTTTGGCACTTGAGTTTTATATGTTGCTTGTATATTCTAGAGATTAAGCCCTTGTCAGTTGCATCCTTTGAAACTAGTTGCTTCCATTCTGTAAGTTGTCTTTTTGGTTTCTTTTTGGTTTCCTTTGCTGGGCAAAATCTTGTCAGTGTGATTTTGTCCCATGGGTTGGTTGTTGCTTTTATTTCTATTGCTTTGGGAGACTGACTTGAGAAAAACTTGTAAGGCTGATGTCAGAGAATATTTTGCCTAGGTTCTCTTCCAGGAGTTTGGGGGTGCCTTGTCTTACATGTAGGTCTGTCAGCCATTTTGAGTTTATTTTGCTGCATGGTGTGAGGGTGTGTTCTAATTCCGCTGAATTGCATGTAGCTCTCCAGGTTTGCCAGCAATACTTCCTGAATAGACTGTCTTTTCCCCATTTTATATTCTTGCCTCCTTGGTCAATGATTATTTGACCATAGGTATCTCTTTTTTTGGCGGGGGTGATTCTCTCTTCTATTCCACTGGTCTGTCTGTCTGTTTTGGATTGTTTTTTCGGGTTCTGTGGAAAATGTCATGGGTAATTTGATAGGGATTGCATTGAATCTGTAGATTGCCTTGGGTAGTATGGCTGTCTTTACAATATTAATTTTTCCAGCCCTGGGGGAAGGAATACCTTTCCATTTCTTTACATCTTCTTTAATTTCCTTCACTAATGTTTTTTAGTTCTCAGCATATATATCCTCTACCTCCTTTGTCAGGTGTATGCCCAGGTATTTGATTTGTTGGGGTGCAATTTTACAAGGTGTTCTATTTTTGTATTCCTTCTGAGTATTACACTGTGAATATACAGAATTGTGACCGATTTCTGAATGCAAATCTTATATGCTGCTTCTTTGCTGAATTTGTTGATCTGTTCAAGTAGTTTTTGGGTGGAGTCCTTAGGTTTTTCTATAGATTGTAAAAGGCCATCTGCATAGAGTGACAGCTTTGCCTCTTCTCTTCCTATTTGGATGCCTTTTATTTCTTCTGTGTGATTACTGTGGCTAGAATTACCATACTATGTTGAATAACAGTGGTGAGAATGGGCATCCTTGTGTTGTTCCAGATTTTAGTGGGAAGGCTCTCAGCTTTTCTCCACTGAGTATTATATTGGCAATGAGTTCGTCATAAATGACTTTAATTATTTACGGGAATGTTCTCTCTATACCCACTTGGTAAGAGTTCTGATCACAAATGGATGTTGGACTTTGTCGGATGCTTTCTCTGCATTTGATGCCATATCATGAACTTTTTAAAATTTTTCTATTGTTTCTGTCGTGTATGATGTTCATTGATTTACTTTTGTTGCACCATCCTTGAGAACCTGGGATGAATCCCACCTAGTCGTGGTATATGATCTGTTTCATATGTTGTTGGATTCTGATGGCTAAAATATTGCTGAGATTTGTTTGTGCCTAAAGTCATCAAAATTATTGGCTGATTGTTTTCTTTTTTTATTTTGGTGGTATCTTTGGTTTTGGAATTAGGGTGATGGTGGCAACATAGAATGTCTTCGGGAGTGTTCCTTCTCGTTAAAACTTCTGAAAAATTTTAAGGAGGATGAGCATCGGTTCCTCTTTGTGTGTTTGGTAGGATTCTCCTGCAACGCCATCTGTTCCTGAACTTTTATTTGCAGGGAGTCTTTTTATGACATATTCAAATGAATTTCTAGTGAACAGTCTGTTCAGTTGATCTATTTTTTTAATTCATTTTTGGCAAGCTATCTTGACAATATTCAGTCTCTAGAAAGATGTCCATTTCTCCTGGGTTGTTAAATTTCGTGGCATACAATTGTTGATAGTATTCTCTCATGGTTTTGTTGTACTTCAGTAGTATCCATTGTGACTTCTTTTTTTCATTTCTTAGTGTGTTTCTTTGGGTTTTCTCACTCCTCTTCTTGTTGAGTCTAGCCAGGGGGTTGTCTAATGAGTTTACCTTTTCAAAGAACCAGCTCTAGATTTAATTGTTTTGTCTATTGATTTTGAATCTCTATTTTATTGATTTCCTTTGTGATCATCATGATTTCCTTCCTTTGTTGACTTTTAGGTTTTGCTTGTTCTTTTTCTAAGTCATTTCGCTGGTGGGTTAAGTTGTCAATTTTAAATTTTTCTTCTTTTTCGAGGAAGGCCTGTACTGCTATGAACTTCCCTCTGAGCACTGCTTTTGTGGCATCACAAAGATTTTGAGGAAATCTGTCTCCCTTATCATTTGCCTTTAGTTATTTTTTTATTTCCTTCTTGACTTCCTCATTGACCCATTGTTTTTTTTCATCACATGTGGTTTAGTGTCCATGTAGTAGATTTTTCCTCATTTTCCCCCCTGTGGTTGATTTCTAGTTTCATGCCATTGAGGTCAGAGAACATACTTGAAGTAATTTCTATACTCTTATATTTGTTGAGATTAGCGTTCTGCCCCAGTATGTGTTCACTTCTTGAGAATGTTCCATGTGCACTTGGGAACAAGTTACATTGGGATAGTTTTGGATGTGATGTCCTGAAAATGTCGATTAAGTCTCTCTTTCCTATGGTTTCCTTTAGAATTTCAGTTGCTTTTATTTATTTTCTTTCCAGAGGATCTGTCCATTGATGTGATTGGGGTGTTAATGTCTCCTCCTCTGATTGTCTTCCAATCAATTTCTCCTTTTATGTCTGTTGGAATTTGTAGGCATCTGGGTGCTCCTTTAATGGGGCATATGTGTTGATGACTGTAACACCCTCTTCTTGTACAGATCCTTTCACCATTAAATAGTGTCCTTTTTTCTGTCTTCATCAGCTTTGTCTTACAGTCTATTTTGTCTGATAGGAGTATTGCCACTCTTGCTTTAACATCTTGTCCTTTGTTTTGAAATATCTTTTCCCATGCCCTCACTTTCAATCTATATGTGTCCTTTGTCCTAAGGTGAGTCTCTTGTAGGCAGCATGTTGAAGGTTTTTGCTGTTTTATCCAATCAGTCATTCTATGTCTTTTGATTGGAACCTTCATTCCATGGACATTTAAGGTGGTTATTGATATGTATTTCCATTTTAATCCTTTTTTTCTGGTTGATTCTGTGTTTCTCTTTTCTTCCTTTCTTTTTTTTGTGGGTAGATTTCCCCTTATTTTATGCCTGAATTCTTTTCTTTTTAGCTTTTGTGAATGTAAGGTTTGGTTTTGATTTATGATTGCCCTGTTTTTTCGTATGTTAACCACTTCCTACATCTCTTTGCTTTAGCCTGGTAATCATTTAGCCTCTAACACATCCTTAAAAAGTGTGTATAACGAATGTAATTTTTCATACTTTCCTTGTCCACATTGTATGAATTTGCTGGCTTATTTTATCCCTTTTTCTTTAATATCTCCGTGGTTAGAGCTCTGTGCTGGCTTATTTAAGTCACAGCTTTCCAATTGTGGTTTCCAACATCATAGATTTTCCTCTTTTTTTTTTTTAATTTAGAGATGTCCTTTCAGTATGTCTTTTAGAATGGTTTCCGTATTGCTGTAATCTTTCAGCTTTTTCTTGTTGAAGAAACACTTTATTTCCCTTTTGAAGTTATTTTTTAACCACTTCATAATTGTCCTTTTGCTCTTCCTTGTCTGTGTGGTCTATTCTACATATTTTTTTTTTTTTTTAGAATGGTATAGTCATTTATTTCCAACTGTGATTCCTCTATCCTATTTCTTCTCACTTTTTTTTCATAGAAACCACTTCAATATTACCTGTAGAATAAGGTTGGTATTTCTGTAGTATTTCAGCATCCATTTGTTGGGGAAATTCTCTATTTCCCTTTTACCTAAATGATATTTTTCCGGGTAGTGTATGCTAGGCTGCCAAAATTTTCCTTTTGGAACTTTGGATATATCTTTTCATTCTCTTCTGGTCTGTAGTGAAATCAGCTGAGATCCTTATCGGGGTTCTGTTATAATGAATTCTGCGTTTTTCTCTTGTTTTAACTTTTGCTCTTTTATCAAAATATCTCTTTGTGTGGGCCTTTTTGAGTTCAACATGTTTCAGGCCCTCTGTGCTTCCTGTGTCTTGACATGTTGTTTCTCTAGATTTGGAAAATTTTAGCCAACATTTGTTGAAATGTGTCTTAATCCCCTTTGCCTTTTCTTCTCTTTCTGGAATCCCTATGATGAAGAGAGTGGACTGCTTTATACTGTCCCTTAGATCTACTGCTTCCCTATGTTTTTCATTCAGTTTTCTGCCTGCCTTCCTGATTGCGTGATTCCCATTAGTCTCTCTTCCATGTCATTGTTTTCTTTTTCCACATTATACATTCTTCTCCTTAGTGCCTTTAACTGAGCCTAAATCTCTCTAAATGCAATTTCTGGTTATTGATTTTACCTTATTTTTTCTATTCCCTATCAAAACTAATATGAATTGCTGTTTACCTCTGCTCATAACCTCTTCATAATCACTCATATTTCCTTCCATATTTTCACTATCTCCCCTTTGCACACAGTGTCTATTAGATTGCTAATGTCTGTTCCATATTTGCTGCTTGAAGGGAATTATCCTGCTCTTTTAAGTGGGGATGGTTCCTGAGCTTCTTCATTTTGCTTATTGTTTTCATTTTTTTTTTTTCGGTGAGTTAAGTTAAACCAACTACTGTAGTGTGGGAGGGCTCTGTCTAGGCAAGAGCACCCCATCGTATTTTGATGGGAGGTGAGTATTTAATTTTGGTGTGTGAGTTTGGAGATTTGCTGTCACTATCTTTGGTGTATGCAGGTTGTTACGTCCAGCGTGCTGAGTGTGTTTGAAGGGAGAAGCTGGCAATGGGCAAGTCTAATGGTCAGTGTCTGTTTGCTGGGCTCTTGACATTAGTAAGGCCCTGCTGGAAGGTGGAGCAGGATGCTCCTTGATTGAAGGCCCTGGGAAGTGGTAATTAGCTTCAGGCAAATTGAGGAAGTGCCTGGAGCAATTGGCAGTGGCAGTGGCAGTGGCAGGGCGTTCTGTTCCCGGTGGAGTGAGCAAGAATGGGTATCATTTGGTTGCAGTGTGCTCCTCTGCAGTGCCCTCTGAAGTGTTTGGGGCTGCATGTAGTGTCTTTTCTTGGGCCCCTAGTAGTGGTGGGCCATGCCCACTTCTGGAGTCAAGGATAACTGCAGTGGTGTGACCCTGCCAACTTCTTGCAAGAAGCACCCTCTCCAGCCGAGATCATGCAGGTATTGCCTCACAATTGGCTATTGGTTGCAGGACCCTGGGAAGTGAGAGTGATCAGACACCCATGGGCGCTAACCAGTGCTATTGGCAGTGGCAGCAGCAGGGCCTGCATGGTCCCAGGAGAGTGAGAGCATCAAAGAGTGGTGTTTGGGTGCAGTGCCCTCTTTTGGCTGACCTCCGAGGTGACTGGGGTCACAGGCAGACACGTTTCAGAGACCCATAGTGGTGGTGGGCAAAGTTCTACTCTGGTTGCTGGGATGACTGCTGTGCCTTCTTCCCATAACCTGTGGAACACACATGAGGAGCCATATCATGCAGAGACCCAGGTGTCCTTAGCCCACACAATACTTTTGTGGCCACCAGGAGCTCACGCAAGAACCACCCCGCATGCCATAGTCCAAGCAACTGTTCTCTCACCAGCCACAGCCTTTGGCAATGTATCCCATTCTCTGAGATCCCATGTGTGTGCAAGGAATGAGATTCTGATGGTGGCCTGCCCCTCCTCCTCTCCCTTCCCAACAACCGTGCCGTGCTTCTCCCACAGGCACAGACCTCTTCCTGGGTTCCCTCACCTGTGGTGCTTTGCTCTCCATCATTTGGCACCCTGCCTCTAGCCCCACAGACTCTCTCCGCCCAGCCTGTACTAGTCCTCTCCCTGGAACTGACCTCCAAATCCTGAGTCTCAGCACCCAGTCTCTGCCCGAGTGTCTCAGGCTGTGGTGTCTGGGTTGTTCTGCAGAAGGATCTGTGTATCTCTCACTCTCCTTTGCCCTTCTCAGTCCAGTTGCTGTGGTTTTCTCATCGACTTTGTGGTCCATGCATCTCGGCTAATCACCCCATCCTCTAGGTGACTTCCCAGATTGTGGGTTTCTTTTCTCTTACACAGATCCCTCTCAGAAGTGCTTGTCCCATCCTGCTCCCAACACCCCCTCTCCCTTTAACCCTCTACCCAGGTATGTGGAGGGCTTCTGACCCCTTGGGAAGTTTCAGTTCTTCTGCCAGCATTCATTAGGTGGTCTGTGTCAATCATTCTCAATTTAGATGTGTTTTTCCATCCTTCTTATAATGCATTTTGTGGGAGAAGGTGAGCATGATGTCTTACTCCTCCACAATCTCAATCCTTCTCTTTAATGTTTAAGATATATCTTTGTTAGGTCGCTGTGATCTAAAGTATGGTGTGAATGCAATATGTCCTAACTGTTTCCTTCTGGATGATCTTTCTATTGCTGAGTGTGGGCTTCTTTAGCTCCCCTACACTTCTTCTCTTGTCTTTGTCTTACATCTGACCTGTCACTCTTTAACATATTCAGCTCCTCTGATTGTGGGTGCATGTTTGCTTATAATAGTTGTATCTCCGTGATGAATTGATCCCTTCTTCATGTGATGACCTTGACCTTCTTCCTGTAAATTTTGCCCTTCTGAGTTTGGCATGAACAAGGGACAGCTATTCCCAATTTCTGTTGTACTCCCGAAGTATTTATAACTATTTTTGTATTCCGCTGCACTTGCCCATGTTCTTAAACCTGAAGTGTTAATCTATATTTCAGAATATAGATGAGGATGTTTTTAAACATTTATTTGTCTACCCTGTGAATTTTAATAAGCCAATTTCATCCTCTTACATTTGGAGTTACTGTTCCTAGTTCAAAGTTACCACTGTTATTTTTTAAATTGAATTCTTTCCCTTTTTTTCCTCCCTTTCTACTGCTTGCCTTTGCCTTTGCCTTTGTGGCAACACTGGATGCATAATCCACTGAGCAAGGCCAGGGATTCAACCTGCAACCTCGTGGTTCCCAGTCAGATTTGCTAACCACTGAGCCATGATGGGGCCTCCCTTCACTCTGTCTTTTTGTGCTGGGTTCACCTGAGACATAGTAAATATCTTTTAGTTATAAACATTTATTTTACAGTGATAACAATGTTATTTGATTGCATACAGAATCTATTTCCTTCCTACTGTCCACAGTTTTCTACATGCACATTGAGAATTTGCTCATATATTAGAGTAGCTATAGTTATTTTTCACACGAATTTCCTTTAACTTTCATACCGTAGTTAAATGGTTAACTCATAAACATATTATAGGATAACATTCCCGATTGCGTCTACATATTTACCTGTAGTAGTGCGTTACGTATTTTCATGCTTTCAATATCTGTGTGTTTTGTCTTTTCATTTCAGTTTGAAGAACTAATTCCAACATTTCATATAATGGAGGCCTACTGGGGATGACCCTCAGTTTTGGTTTTCTGCTAAAAACCTTTGTTTCTTCGTCTTCTCTGATCATTTTTCTGGGTAAAGTAATCTTAGTTGAAGTACATCCTCTCATAAGGTCCTGGCACGTGAGGTTTCTGCTTAGAAATCAGCTGATGGCCGAAGTAGGGCTTCTTCACAGGTTAGACTTTTATCCTTTGGTTGCTTTTAGGGTTCTGTTTACCCTTTGTTATTGCTATTTCCCCACTGCAAATTTCCCCTACTGTGCAGCATGGTGACCCTGTTACATATACAGGTATAATTCTTCTTTCTCCCATTATCATGCCCCATCATATGTGACTAGACATTGTTGTCAGTGCTACACTGCAGGATCTCATTGCTAAGCCATTCCATCTGCCTAGAGCTTATTACTGCTTCCCAGGGCCCTGCAACTAGGAGCAGCCTGTGCCACCTTCCTGCAGGTCCTTGCTGCTGTTGAGAGCTCCATGTACAGGCACTGGCTGCTGGCCCGACCCATTGCCTCCTTCTCCCCGACAGCAAACAGAGCATCTTGGGAATAACACCCTGTTCATGCCAAAGAAAGCGAGAGCAAATAAGCTTTGGTTTTAAACCACTTCGTTGTTGTCGTGTATGGGAAAGTTCATTTTGAGTTAAAGCAAGTATCATCATGAATTTGGAAGTGCCAGGTTTTCACCAGGTTTGGGAAGTTCTCAGTTATTTGCCCACTTTCCTCTCGCTTCTCCTTGTGGGACTCCATTGATGTAGATATCATTACTTTAGGTGAAAAACTACTGATAATATAAGTTTTTTCTGACTCTTCATTCTTTTTGGTTTTGTTCTTGATCAAATGTTTCATATGTCTTCCTTTTAATGAACTGAATCTGTTTCTTTCTTTTCCAAATTTCACCTGCTTTGTTCCTGTGGTGCTCTGTGTTGCATTCTTAACTTCATTCATCCTGTGATTCTCTTCATGCTTTGTCTTGGTTAGTTTCTCCTATTTTTCCATGCGGGGTTATCCAAATTTCATTACCTTTCTACGTTTTTGCTCATAGAGTTGCTTCAAAACATCTATGTTGAATTCATTAATAGGTAAATGGCAGATTCCGATGTGTTTGTGTTTGGACACTAGACAGATTACTGCCATCATGGGTGAAGTTTTTTCATTGATTCATCATATCCTTTGAGTTTTGTGTTGCTGTTTTGTATGTGAAGTAGCATTATCTTCTAGACTCTTTATGAGCTCTCTTTTGATGCATATGCTTTCCTTGGACTGGACTTACCAGGTCTCCAGCTTTCTCCATTCCTGAAGTACTGTATTGCCTTCTGCACAATGCCTGTGTAGAACATAGTGCAGAATTTTTGTATACATGTTCACTTGATCTATATTCCACCAGGCCTGTGGCTTGGATCATCCCCTTTTTTATTCTTGGGGGCAGGAAAACTCAAATAATTTGTTTGGTGTATTTTTCCCCTCTGCTTCATATCTACTATTCTGTGTGAACAGCATGTGTGCCTGAGTTCCCTCTGCTGAGCTCAGGATCGCATACATGGAACCCATTGCGGAATTGTGAGGAGGAGTGATTTTGGCACTTTGGATGTTGGGAGAGCTTTTGATTTGCTTGTGGGCATCTTGAGGTGAGGTTTTCTTACCAAGTTGTGTTAGACTTCCTGCTGGCGTCTGGAGCAGCATCCTTTTGAAATGTGCTGATATAGTTTTTACAATGTGTATGTTATTGTTGATTTACATTATTCTGACTATTTCTGCTGCACAACAAAATAAGTCAATCATGGCTATGGATATATATTTATATATATATACACATATATAGATATATATATATATACATATATATATACACACACACACACAAATATATATACATATACACAAATATATATATATATATATTTACATATATATACATGTATCTCCATTCCTTTTCTCATATTACCTTCTATCAAACTCTACCAAAAGCGATTGGATATAGTTCCCTGTGCTGTACAGCAGGATCTCATGGCTTATCTGTCCTAAATGTAATACTTTACATCCACAAACCCCAAATTCCCTCTCCATTCCACTGCCTCTCCCTTCCATTTTCTTTATGTCCAGGAGACATTTCTGTTCTGTAGATAACTTCATGTGTGCCATATTTTAGGGTCTCCATATAAATGATTTCATATGGCATTTACCCTTCTCTTTCTGAATTACTTCAATTATTTTTGAAAATGTCTATGTCCTAATAGGCTAATTTTTACCTTGTCATGAGGAGAAACTTTTGCTTGCCTTCCATTGATTTGGGAGGCAGAGTTGACACCCTTTTCCTCAGTGGGAATGGACATCATCCCTTTTGTGGACCAGTGAAAATACCACCCTTGCTTGCCACTTTGGGGACATGGGCTGCTGTAATCATTGTCAGCAAAACCTTGTGGATCTATCTCAAGGAGGGTGTGGGTAGGAGGTAGAGATAAGCTGTCTCTTCCACCATCCTGAGCTGCCACCTTAGTTTGTGGCATGATCTCCAAATGCCTGGCCAGTTCAAAGGAAGCTTGGTTTCCACACAAGCTAGTCCATGTCAGCTAGGAACTCTTCCTTAATTGTTTTGCCAAGAAACTAAGCACACCTTTGTGTTGGCCCTCCCTTTCCTGTGCTCTTTTTTGGGTTTCAGTGGTGCTTGGATTCTTCCCTTTTCTACCTGGAGTGAAAGAAGATGCCTGGGCTCATTTCAAACTCCTAAAATAAATGAAAATTGGGAAATTGTTTCCAGAAGCAAGCCAATGACAGAGTGATACCAAAGGCCTTTGAGGTAGAGGAACGGGTTGTGTGAGGCCATTGGCTGGTAAGGTTGGCCAAGTTTGGGGCTGTTAATAAGTGATTGGGGTTTATCCTACCACAGAGGAAGCCCTCCATTACTTGCTCCCAGTATTTCTGTGTTTATTTAGCCTGACCCACAGCAGGTAGAATTTCCTGGCCCAAGGATCCAACTCCTGCCAGAGCAGTGACCCAACCCACAACAGTGACAACCCTGGACCCTTAACTTGCTAGGCCACCAGGGACTTCCTCTATTCTGTATTATAGCTCTTTTTCCGCATTCTTGAAAGTTGAGGTGAAATAGAAATGTGACTTGAGTCCCTTGTTCTTTGGACAAGCAGATCTTACCCTTCCTGGAGAAATAGGATCAATTCAGAACGTTCTAGAAGAAGGCAAGTGATGGTGCTGGAGACAGATTTTCAGGTGCAGTGCAGTTTGGCTCTAAAGGAGCAAATGGATACTAGGGAAATGGTCCTTCATTTGCTGCTCTTTTGAGTTGCCTTGGTTGGTTTGTTTTCAGACACTTTCTCCTTTGCCAGAGGACACCGTCTTGCCAAGATCTTGCCTCTGTCCAGGACTCTTGCTTCGTCGGGGACAGAGTCACTCTTGGGAAACCAGCCTATAGATGAAAAGTCATCTTGGCTGGTAGAAAGCCAGAGCAGAGCATGTGAGTGTTTTCAGGGAGGTGTCATAGACCCTGTGGCCTACGGAGCTGCCTTTCTCCCTTCAAAGCAGGTTCCTGTGTGAAAAGAGCTATCCTGGGGAGGAAAGATCCCAGGGCACCATGGCCTTGAGCCCTAGTTTTCATACAGTTTGGGCCTTGCAAGCGCCACCACATCTATGTGCCCCTTCCTCTCTCCAGTCTGCCCCCTTCCAATTGTTCCTTGACTGCCACTTGGCTACCTTGTGTGTTTCTTCTTTTTCATTCTTTCTTTTGGCTCTGCGGATGCTATGATTCAGAAGCCATCTCAGCCAAATTACATCCCACTGTAGTTGATTGAATTGAAGTGTTTGTGCCATGGATCAAATCTTTGCCACAGATTAAACCTGTGACTTGAGCCAGAGCAGTGACAATGCTACATCCTTAACCCACTACTATACCAGGGAAATCGTCTTTGACTTTTTCAAATTCTGGTTTTTATAGGGTAACCCTTTCTGAGATGGACCTGGTTGGTTTCCAAAAAGGTTAAAGAAATCCTGCTCTACGTGAGGGTTCTGTCTTAAAAAGGCAATTAGAGGGAAGAGCATGCTTTTTTGTCGGGGAACTCAGAGGCCAATAGGGCAGACAGCTATGCTAAATAGAGGCAGGAAAGTAAGTGCTGTCACTAAGAGAACCATGGAGAGTGTTCCTTTTCACTCCTTCCCCCTGAAGACCCAGGATGAGGTAGGATGAGGCATCCAGTCCTCTGCCTACAGCATCTGTGCTCAGCTCACATGCTGTGAAATCACTCAGGACGATCACATACCAAACCCCAATTATGTTAGTAAGACTGTTCACAGATTCTGATAATTTCTCCCTTTTTCCACAGTGCTGGCTGGCTGAATGTTCTAACAACAGCCTCCAAGTAGTGGCTTAACAGGATATGTGTTTCTTGTTCATGTCAGTTGGGCATGGGCTGTGGGAGTGGGGAAGGGGGCTTTGGAGACTCTGTAATCTAAAGAGTCACTTGGGGTCCCAGGCTAATTCCATGGTTGGACTCCCAAGTTTTCAGGCTTTCAGCAAATATCCTAGATTGAGTAGGTCACAAAGCATGGGGCATATTTTCTCCTGGTCCTGGAGGCTGGAAGTCAAAGACCAAGTCTCCAGCATGGTCATGTTCAGTGAGAGCCCTCTCTATGTTAAGAGCCAGTTACTCCTTGCTGTGCACACATGGAGACAGGAGGAAGGGGTCAATGTCTTTTAAAAGGGCCTGATCCCATTGTGAGGGCCCCATCCCCTAACACTATCATGTTAGGCTTTGGGATTTCAACATATGAACTTGGGGGGAGGGGCACAGATATTCAGAACAGAGAAGCCATCCTCTGCTGGGTTGTTTGTTTTGAGACAACAGGCAGGGTGCAAGAGAAGGCATGGAGGGTTCCTCAGGAGATGAAGGGACAAGGGGTGTGTGTTACCTCTGCCTAAGCCCTAATTGTCTGCAGCCTGGTCACATGGCTCTGCCAAGCAGCACATGTCAGTGGGAAATGTGATCCTACTGTGTGGCCAAGAGGAAAACCGAGCTGGAGGTTGGTAGAAATGCGAACAGTGTTGCTCATCCATTGCTTTGGTTTAGACCAAGTTCTACGTGTGACTCCGCTTTACCCTAACTTCCAGAATTGAGACTAGAAGGCAGCTGCCCAGGCAAGTGCCTATGTATTCTAAACAAGTAACAACTGATTATTTGAGTGCCTTGTCAGGACTAATGTGGCAGTATGTAGTACAGGCAGTTCTGTTTTACACAGACAGAGAAATAAGGAATCTCCTCTCTGGACTTCTGGTGTGTGGGTCAACACCCTCTCAGGGGATCTGCTGGCAGGCCGGGACAGCGCTCATCAAAGTTTGTGTGTAATTTCACGGAGGTCATGCCCCGCCTCCCTGCTGAGAACCTGGCTGTCGGGAGTCAGTGTTACCCCATTGAAGTTGGGGGGGGGAAGGACACATCCAACAGGGTTTAATTCTCCGTGTAACTAGCTGCAAATGACTGGGCTCCATGTTCTGGTGGGCTGTGGAACTCCCTGCAAGCCAGGTGTCGCAGAAAACATGAAGGGGGTCGCCATAATTTCTCGAGGATTGGTTTGGAATCATATTGAGACAAGGAGTTTCCTCTCTGAATTCCACATTTCACATAAGACTGCACTGGGAATATGAAGGATATCTTGCACCCAGGAGGCTGGAAGGTATAGACCAAGGCATCATGGGATAACTCTGGCCTCCTGCTGATAAAGAGAATGTGTTTGGGATCAGTGCCTATAGGTTATTTTTTCTCTCTTGCCACGTCTTGCTGAGAACCTTTACTTTTCTGCAATTTGGTGTAGGTGCTGTCATGTATCCCAGCCACATGAATAATATCTACCACTGCACACCCACCCGGTCTAATCCCTGGACACTGTGAATATGGTATGTTACACAGCAACACAGACTTTGCAGGTAGGATTCAGGTAAAGCTCTTGAAATGCGGAAGACTGTCTTGGATAACCCAGAGGGCTCAGTGGAGTCACAAAGTGTCCTTATACAGGGACGTGGTAAGAGAGTTAGAGTTGATGAGGAAATGTGATGACAGAAGCAGAGCTCTAAATGATAGCATCACTTAGGCCTTTGCAGGCACCTGGATGCCTTTAAAGCTGGAGGAAATGGCCATGACCCAAGGGACATGAATGGCTTCTAACCACAGAAAAGAGAGAATTTATTCTCTCCTGAAGTCTTGAAAAGTGTTCACTTGTACCCACAGGTTGATGTTAGCACAGTGAGACCATTTCAGGCCCCGGATACTCATTATTATATGATAATATTATATGATAATAAACTGGTATTTTGTTTTGTTAATTTTTATAAATCTAAAAATATGTATTTCTTTTGTTTTGTTTTTGCATAATGACCAAATTTTTGAATCAGAGTTTTAGGTTCACCGTAAAAGTAAGAAGCACATAGATGTTTCCCTTTTGTGTCTCCCTTGACCTGTTGCTTAGCCCCTCGGATTCTAACATCTCCCACCAGAGAGCTACCTTTCCTACAGTTGACTCACCTACACTGACATATCCTTATCACCTATAGTCCAGTTTACTCTGGGAATTGTACATTCTTTTGGGGTTAGCCATATGTACTGTGACAGGTGTAATCACTATGGTAAAGTCTGGTATTGTAAAGATTCCCTACCATGAAAACCTCTGGGCTTCATTCATTTCCATGCCCTCTCTCCTTAGCCCTCCTCCCTCTACCCTCCCATGCTTAGCTCATCCTGTGACCGTCTCCTTAGGTTTCCTCTTACCAGAATGTGCTTAGTAGGAATCACAGAGTTTATGCAGTCTTCTCTGAGGGGCTTTGTTCAGTTAGTAACATGATTTATGTTTCCTCCATATCCTTTCTTGCATTGGTAACCCATCTCTTTTTAGCACCAACCGATACGCCATTGTCTGGATGTGACAAAATTGAGTTACCCATTAACCTGCTGAAAGACTCTTGCTTGCTTTCAGGGTTTGTCCATTAGGAGCAAAGCTGCTCTAAATATCATGTGCCATGTTTGGGTGTGTGTCTGTGTATGCATCTTCTACTCTTAGGTAAACTCCAAGAGCATGGATGTTGGACCATATGGTCGGAATGGGTTTATCTTTGCGGCACAGTAGCAAACTGCAAACTTCCAATGTGTCTGGGCTGTTTTGCATCCCCACCTGCCATGCAGGAGTGTTTCTTTCGCTTCACATCGTCACCACCCCTTGGTGTTAGTGCCCAATATTTTGGTCATTCTTATAGTCCCTAGTTGCTTAAGTTTGCATTTCTCTGACAACATATCATGTGTAGCCTCTCTACCTATGCCTTCTACCATCTGTGTATCTTCTTTTCTGAGGTGTCTGTTGTCTTTGGCAATTTCAATCAATTTCTTTTTTCCTTCTTGTTGGGATTTAAGGGCCTTTTTTGGGTATATTTTTGATAAGGTTCTTTTTAGATATGTCTTTTGCAAGTATTTTCTCCAAGTATAAGAAGCTTGCCTTCTTAGTCTGTGGACATTGCATGTCATGGAGAGAATTTTTTTTCCATTGATTTTTTTCTTAAATGAAATCAAATCTGCCTATGAATTTCTTTCATGGATCATGCCTGTGGTGCTCAATGTAAAAAAAATAATTGCTACAAACAGAGTCATTTAGCATTTCTTATTGTTACCTTATAGAAGTTTTGTGGTTTTACCTCTTAAAATTGAGGTCTGTGGTCCACCTTTTTTTCTTATTTTTTTTTGTGGACTATGTAAAAAATTTGCCTAGAAGTGTTTGTTGTTCCGTCACCACATCCTGAAGAGACTGCCTTTTCACCTTGGGTAACTTCTGTTCCTGTGTCAAAGAGCAGTTGACTGGGTTTGAGCAATTATTTTTCTGGGCTCCGTGGTGTTTTATCAACAAATATGTCTCTTCTTTCATAAGTGCCACACCGTCGTGTGAAGTCTAATACATCAGTCCTCCAGCTTTGACCTTTTTGAACACTGCGTTAGCTACTCTGGGTCTTTTACCACACTGTCTAACATTTTGAATAATAAGGATATTAATGTTCATAAACTAACTTGCTGCCACCTTGATTTGAATTGTATGGAATCTGGAGGTCGCTTTGGGAAGAAGTGACTTCTTGGTCAGCTTTGGTCTCCCTAATAAAGCCTACTCATGCACTTATTTTAATTTCCTTTAATTTCTTTTACTTTCCACTCATTTCTTGCATCAGATGTTCATCGTTTCCTCATATAGATTTGTGGCTATTTTGTTACACTTATACTTACTTTCCGTATTTAGAGGGTTGAGCATATGAATAAACTTGGCTGCACGTTCAACTTCCTCTTCCATGGCTGGAAACTAATTAACCTATAAGAACCTTGAATCCTGCCAGTTTATTATAATTACAGATTACTTCCAGAAGTATTTACTGATCAATCGTTGGCTTTTCCTACCAAGACAGTTAGGACATCTGCAGAAAAAGAGTTTTTCATTTGCTCTGCTTCATACATTTAATTTAATTTTCTAGTACTCTTGCCTTAGCTGGGATTTCTGGTGCAGTATTAAGTGGAAATGGCGAGAGATGGTGATTTGCTTCATGGGCAACTTTTAAGCTTCTCATTCTTGAATATGGTAGCTATGGGTGTTATGTGCTAGACATTTATGACATTATGAATTTAAGTTTATTCCTAGTTCAGATAGTCTTTTATAATCAATAGGTGTTGGGTTGGTGACATGTCTTTTCTACACTGATCTGATCATATGAAATTTCCTCTCAATCTGTTGAAGTGGTTTTATTTCACCTCAGAAATTTGAAGAGTCATACCTAGGATGATTGCTAATTTGTCACAGAGGACTTTTCATCTGGGTTTATGAGAGGCATTTTTGTGTTGTTTTCATTTCCATGGATCTTTTCAGCTTTCTGTAGCAGGACAGTGCTGGACTAATAGGAAAACACAGCAGTTACACTCTGTGCTTTATATTCTGATAGATATAGTGGAAAGTTTATTATTTCTACTTTAAATGTTTGGTGGAATTTTCTGGTAATCTCTTGAAGCCTTGGGGACTTCTTCATTTGGATCATGATTAATTATTAATTTAATTTGTTCAATAGATACAGGCTTAGGCAGCCTATCTATTTCTTCCTGTGTGACAGATTTTTTTCTATCAAGGAACTGATCTGTCTCTTATAGGCTGTTAAATATGTGAGCATAAAGTTGTTCACGTATTACTTTATTGTTCTTTTCATGTCCATGCAATCTGTAGCTGAGTTTCCTATTACAATTGTGATGTTAATATTTAGGGTCTCATCATGTTTTTTCATATCCAGCTTACAGTCTTAAATATTTTATTAATCTTTCAAAGGAATATCATTTGTTTCGCTGATTATTCTCTAGAAACCTCCTGATTTCCCTTTATTGCTAACTGCTCGAATGTTCTTTCCTATTCTCTCTGTATTTTTTTCCTCTCTTTTTAGTTTCTTAATAGGGACACTATGAGTGATTTTAGATCATTCTCTGCTTTCCTTTTTACATCTGCACCTCTGGCATATGGAAGTTCAAGTCTTAGGGGTTGTATCAGTGCTTTGGTTATAAGCTCACACCACAGCCGTTGCAGCTCTGGGTCTGAACTTGATTATGCCACCTCTCTCATAACTTATGTCAATGCTGGGTCATTAACCAACTAAGCAAGACTGGAAATCAAGCCTGCATCCTCAAAGACACCACGGGGGCCTTAATGTGAACCTAGCCACAATAGGAACTCCCAGATTTTTCTTTTCTTATACCTGCATTCAATGCTGTAAATGTCTCTTGATGTATTGATTACACCACATATAGCAAGTAAAAATATAAATGTAGGTTTTTTACAATATTTCTTCAGTTTCTACTGTAGTGCAAAGAGGCAAGCCACACAACACACCCATTTTATTTTTGCCTTTATTGTCATGATTTTAGGTGGTGGGTAAAACAAGACGTTGCCATGATTGATGTCAAAGACCATTTTGCCTATGCTTTCCTCTAGCAGTTTTATGGTATCTGGCCTTATATTTAGGTCTCTAATCCATCCTGTGTTTACTTTTATGTGTGGTTTTCGAAGATGTTGTAATCTCATTCTCTTAAATTGTTGCCCAGATTTCCTAGCACCATTTATTGAAGACATTGCCTTTCCTCCAATCTATGTTTTGACTCCTTTGTGGATCGTAGCTTCTTGGGTTTCTTTCTGGGTTTTCGAACCTAGTCCATTGATCTATATTTCTGTTTGTGCGATTGTGCCATACTGGTTTGATTATTGTGTCTCAGCAGTATACTCTGAAATCAGGCAGCCTGATTCTGCTAGCTCCATTTTTTTTTTCTATGCTACATTGGCTATTTGAGATCTTGTGTGTTTCTACGCAAATTTTGTAATTTTTTCCTAGATCTGTGAAGAATGTAACTTGCAGTTAGATAGGGATTACACTGAAGCTTACTATAGGTAGTAGTCTCATTTTGACTGTATTGATTCTTCCCATCTAAGAGCAGGGTATATGTTGGAGACCACTGCACTGCAGAACTCTGTAGAAAGCAAACTTGAGGATGTTCTCCTTGTGGCTCAGCAGAAATGAATCTGACTGGGAAACGAGGGTGGGGTTTGATCCCTGGCCTCGCTCAGTGGGTTAAGCCTCTGGCATTGCTGTGAGCTGTGGTGTACTGCAAAAGTTGTGCTTTTGTTTATTAGGCTGGTGTTTGCAGATATGGTGAGATAACCTGTCTTGTTAGGTGAAATGAGTACAGTGAACTTTTCCTTCCAAATTCTGCAGAGGTCGCTTGGTGAATATCTACGTGGAGGAGACAGAGTTTGTGGTTAGTTTACATGGCTGGTGGCTGTGGAAATTATGCTCAGATGTCTTCTCTGGCTTCTGCAGAGACTACGGCTTGGCTGGCTGAATGGTTATAGTAGAAGTTCTGGTTTGACTTCCTGATCAGGCTAGTGGAAGTTGTGATCAGGCCCGCTGGCTGGTTACTATAGAGACTGAGGTCCAACCTCCCAGTCCAATTACTACCAAAATATGGTCAGCCTTCATCATGTGATGACTACAGAGGTTTTGGTTTTGGTGCTTACCCTGGTGGCTGCACAGGTGGTGATTAATCTTGCTGGTCCAGTGGTTATAAAGAGATTGTGTTGGGATTTCCTGAAAGAATATGGCAGAAGTAATTGTTACACTGTAATCTTGTGAAGAATTTGCAGTTTGGCTTTATGCATGGTTGCTGCGTTGAGTGTGGTTGTCTCTCTGCCTAGTTGCTGAGGAGGTGGTTGTTTCCAAGCCAGCTACCACAAAGGTCTTAGGATTACTGAACTGCATCCTGAGGTAAGTGGTCAGTGGTGATGTCTCGCTTCCTGGCAGGTTCCTTCCAAGACTGCTTTACTTACTGGATGCTATGATGTTTGTGTTCAGGCTTCCTGAGGGGATTATCCAGATATTGTGGTGTTTCAGAATTCTTTTTTTTTTTTTTTTTGAAGTAGACGTTGTAGTTGGGCTCCCGAGACTGTTTCATAGAGGTGTTGAAGGCAGGTTTCCACAATAGGGAAATACCATAAATTCAGGGTTCGTGGTATTTCTGCCTGATCTAATTACTGTAAAGTTTTTGGTTTGCATTCCTTGTTTCCAAAGAGTATAGATTGGTTTCTGGATTGGCTACACACAAATGCAGATTATATTGGACAGAAGAAATTTTCACATAAGGACATCTGGGGAAATCATTCTGGCTTGTATGTGATTCAGTTTAACCATGATGGAGACTAGGAGAGCCACTCGTATAGCCCACTAAACATGTACTTCACACCGACCAGGGTTCTTGGCTCCCTGGTAAATAGAAGTTGATGAGAAGTGAGGCAACAGACATTCAGGGAAGGCTTTATTGAGCCCTTGAGGAGAAAAAGGAGACTAATAATGTGACAAGTTCCTTTTCTTGCTCCTTGATCAGAGGCAAGCTTGTTTCTTCTCTGGCGGGATAGGGGTAAGTGTGGTGTAAGGTTTGGGTCAGTGGGGTGGTTTAGATTTTCTGTGCACTTCCTCAGTGGTATTGTCCACTATGTATGCCACATAAACTGGTTTTGCACCTGACACCCCGATTTTGATGGAGGGTTGATTTCTTTTATTTTTTTTCTTTTCTTTTATTTTTTATTTTATTAAGTTTTATGTTATTTTAATTTTTATTTCATTTTATTTTATTTGCCTTTATGAATCTTCTCATTCATCTTTTTCCCAACTGCACATGCATGCAGTTATCTGTAATCCTTTATTGTTTTTTTTCTTTCATTGTTCAAGGAGACGTTGTTCAAGAGGCAAGCAGCACAACAAAGGATCCCAAGTCCTAGCCTGCCTCATCCCCCCCCCCCCAGGTCATTGTACACCCCTTATTCTTAACTTTGTTCTTGAAGTTTGGACCTGTGGAGTAGGTGTGTCTTATGGTCTCTATACACTGACGGGATAAGTCCCCACTTTTGCCTGCTGGAAGCAGGGTTGCTGTGTGCAGGGCTTCGCCCATCAGTAGGGTAAAGTGTGGAGTGTCTTTCAATAGGCCCTCATACCTTGTTAACCTTTCTCCAAAGGATCCAGTGATGTCCTTTGACTCTAGCAGAGCCAGTGGCTGATGAGGGGTGACAGCATCTCTGTGTTGTCCAGGGGGAGCTTGCAAGCATCCCTCAGGCAGCAGGACATGACAGGGTCCCTGAGTTGAGTTATGGTGAAAGGTTAGCCCCTGGTCCCAAATATGGTCCCATCTTTGGCTCAGGACTCCTAATGCCTTCCCTGACCTCTGTGATTGCAGAGAATTAAGGATTTATCCACATTGGGAAGTCCCCATGCTGCCACTCTCTTCACCTTGGCCTTTAAAGCCTGAACATCCCACTGAAAGTCCCTATTCCATTGAAGGGGGGTCACTTTGCCTTCCCTTTGGAGCCCTATGTAGGGCTTGGCTCTCAGAGTTCCAAATTATATATGGGAGGAGCAGCCACCCTAAGCAAGCCACAGTGTTGCCTCTCTCTGGTTGGAGACAGTAATGCACTAACTGCTGTATTCCATCTATGGCCAGGGCCCATGTGCTTTGGTTAACACAACGCCTCTAGATTGAAACCACTGCTGTGAGACCTGAGACTTGTTTGCAGAGATTTTGCTTTACTTTAATTTTTCATGATTGTTATTATTCCCATTATCATTGGTTTCCAGTGTTCTGCCAGTTTTCTCCTGTAGAGCAAAGGGACCCAGTCTGTCCCTCTTCATTTCTTGTTCTCTCTCTCTCTCTCTCTCTCTCTCTCTCTCACACACACACACACACACACACACACATACGCGCACCTGCACAAACATACACACAATAACACAAAATCACACACCCCCAAACTATTATTCTCACATTACCTCCATCATGTTCTATCAGGCCTGACTAGATAGAGTTCCCTGTGCTAAACAGCAGGATCTCATTGCTTATCCACTCCAAATGCAAAAGTTTGCACTGCTTAACCCCAGACTTCAAGTCTGTCCCACTCCTCACCCCTCTCCCTTGACTGTCTTATTCTCCGAGTGCATGCATTTCTTTCCTCTAGAATGTTTCATTGGTGCCATTTATTCATTTCCAGATCTGTGCTGTCTTATGGCATTTGTCTCTTCCTTTCTGATGTACTTCACTTAGTATATGCATCTCTAGCTCCATCCATGTTGTTGCAAATGGCATTATTTTGTTCTCATGAACTCTAGTTTTCCACTGTGAATATGTACCATATCTTTTTAATGTACCCTTCTGTCAATGGAATTTAGGTTGTTTCTATGTCTTGCATATTGTGAATAGTGCTGAAATGAACTTTCCAGTCCATGTATATCTTTCAAGGAAAGAGTTATCTGGATATATGCCCAAGATGGTATCGTTGGGGCATAGGGTAATTCTATACTTAGTTTTCTAATGTACAGCCATACTGATCTGCATAGTGGTTGTAGTGGTTGTCCCAATTTACGTTCCAGCTAACAGTGCAGCTGGGCTCACTTTTCTCCACACCCTCTCCAGAACTTTTTATTTATTGACTTGCTAATGATGGCCATTCTGACAGGTGTGAGGTGGTACTTCACAGTAATTTTGAGTTGCATTTCTCTAAAAATTGTGAGGTCGAGCATTTTTTCGTGTGCCTGTCAGCCATTTGCAGGTATCCTTTGGATAAATATCTTTTCGGGTCTTTTTCCCATTGTTCAACTGGCTGGTAGGTTTTTGCTGTTGTGTTTTATAAGCCATTTATTTCAGAGATTAAGCCCCTTCAGTGGCATCATTTGAAAATATATTTTCTCTCATTCCAATGGTTGTCTTTTTTCATTGTTCCGTTTGCTGTGCAAAAACCTGTCAATTTGATTGAGTCCCTTCTTTATTTTTGCTTTTATTTCTGTTGCCTTTGGAGACTGATGTTGAGAAAAATCATTTTTATTGTTGATGTCAGAGTATGTTTTGCCTCTCTTCTCTTCTAGTCATTTGAGGTGTCCTATCTTATGTTTACATTTTTAAGTGATTTTGAGTTTACTTTTGTACATGGTGTGAGGGTGTATTTCAGTTTCACTGAATTACCAGCAGCTGTCCTGTTTTATCAGCATCCCTTTCTGAAAAGACTGTCTTATTCCCATTTTATATTCTTGCCTCCTTTGTCAAAGATTGATTGAATGCAGGGTTGTGAGTTTATTCCTGGGTTCTCCACGTTGTCCTGTTGGTCTATATGTCTGTTTTGGTGGCACTACCACAGTGTCTTGTTTACTGTGGCTCAGAAAAATTGCCTGATGTCTGGGAGAGTTATTCCTCGTACTTTATTTTCCCCCTTAGTGTTCCATTGCTTATCTGGGTCTTTTATGGTTCCATATAAATTTTTGGATTGTTTGTCCTCGTCCTGTTAAAATAACAGGGGTCTTCTTTTAGCGATGTCATTGAATCTCTAGATTTTATTCCATACTATTGCTTTTTTAATAATATTAATTCTTCCAAACATGGATCATGGGATATCTGTCCCTTTATTTGAATCCTCTTTAATTTCTTTAAGTTTTATGGTTCATCTTATTAATCTTTCAGCTCCTTGGTCAAGCTTATTTCTAGGTCTTTAAATTTTGGGGGTGCAATTTTCAAAATATTCTATTTTTTATTTTTTTAATTTTCTTACTTATTTTGAGTGCAATCAAGTGCAACCAAAATCTGAGTGTCAATTTTGTATCCTGCTACTTTGCCAAATTTGTGGGTCAGTTTGAGTAGTTTTGGTGTGGCCTCCTTAGGATTTTCTATACATTGTGTCATGTCATCTGCATGTAGGGAATATTTTGCCTCTTCTCTTCCAATTTGGATGCCTTTGACTTTTTTGTTTGTCTAATTGCTGTGCCTAGTGTTTCCAATATTATGATGCATAAAAGTGGCCAGAATGGGCCTTCTTCTCTTGTATCAGTGTTTATTGGATAGGCTTTCAGCTCTTTTCCTTTGAGTATTAAGTTTGCTGTGGGTTTGTCCTAAATGGCTTTTGTTGTGTTAAGACATATTTCTCAGATCCCCACTTTGGTAAGAGGTTTGATCGTGAGTGGATGTTGGACTTTATGGAATGCTGTTGCTGCATCTATTGAGAGGATCATGTGGGGTTTTAGTTTTCATATGTTCGTGTACTGTGTGATGTTTTCTGCTGTGAGTATTTTCAACCCTCCTTGCAAACCTGAGACAAAATCCCCTTGGTCATTGTATATGATACTTTTCTGGTCAATGCTTATTTGTCCAAAGGTGTCTGGGTTTCTTTCTGTGTTCTCCATTTTGTTCCATTGTTCTGTCTCGCTGTTTTGTTACCATTACCACACTTTCTTGATGACTGCATCTTTGTAAGATGGCTTAAGGTCTCGGAACATTTCACCGTTTTGCCTCCTACTTATTTGTTTTTTTTTTTTTTTTTTTTTCTTTTACTCTCAAGATTGATTTGGGAAAGCTGGGTCTATTTTGTTCCATGTACATTTTTGGATTGTTTGCTTTCTTTCTGTGAAAAATGTCGTGGGTAATTTGATTTGGATTGCATTGAATCTGTAGATTGCTTTGGGTAGAATGGCCATTTTAACAGCATTAATTTTTCCCATTCAGGAGCGTGGAATATCTTTCCATTTCTCTACATCTTCTTTAATTTCCTTCATTAATGTTTTATAGTTGTCAATCTATAAGTCCTTTACCTCCTAGGTCAGGTTTATTCCAAGGTATTTGATTTTTACCATGCCATTTTTAAAGGTGTAGTATTTTTATGCCTTTCCTAAATTTCCTCATTAGTATACAGAAATGCAACTGATTTCTGAAGGTGAGTCTTATATCCTCCTAGTTTTCTGACTTTGTGGATCCGTTCAAACAGGTTTGAGGTTGAAATATTTGGAATTTTCAAAATGTAGTATCATGTCATCTGCATAGCATGACCGTTTTACACCTCTTCTCTTCTTATTTGTAGGCCCTTAATTACTTTTGTTTGTCTGTTTGCTGTGGCTAGGACTTTCAATAATATATTGAAGAGCTGTGGCAAGAATGGGCATCTCTGTCTTGTTCCAAATTTTAGTGGGAAGGATTTCAGCTTTTCTCCATTGAGTACAATATTTGCTGAGGGTGTGTTATATATGACTTTGAATGTGTTCAGGAATGTTCCCTCTATCCAGCTTGGTGAGAGTTTTATTTTGTGTATGGATTTTAGACTCTGTCACACGCTTCTTCTGCATCTTTTGAGACCATCATATGGTTTTTGATGTTTCTATTTTTACTGTGGTGTATGATGTTGATTGATGTACGCATGTTGAACCATCTTTGTGAACCTGGGATGACACCTACCTGGTCGTGGTGTATGAACTTTTTGATGTGTAGTTGGTTTGGGTTGGCTGAAATTTTGTTGAGAGTTTTTGCATCTGTATTCATCAATGATATTGGCCTATAATTTTCTACTTTGGTGGTATGTTTGTCTGGTTTTGGAATTAGGGGAATGCTGGCATCCTCGAATATCTTTGGGATGGTTCCTTCTTACTCCGCATTTTGATAAAAACTTAAGGAGGGTGGGCATGATTTCCCGTGTGTATGTTTGTTAGATTTTGCCTGTGAAGCCGTGTGGTCCTGTACTTTTATTTGTAGGGAGTTTTTTTTTTTTTTTGATACAGTTAACTTTATTACTAGGGATCCGTATATTCAGTTGATCTATTTCTTCTTGATTCTGATTTTTCAGGCTGAAAGACTCCAGAACATTGTCCACTTCTTCTACATTGTCAGATTTGTTGGCATATAGTTGTTGCTAACTTTCTCATATGGATTTTTGTTTTTCTGTAGTATCCATTGTGATTTCTCCTTATTCATTTCTTATTTTGTTTATTTGGGTTGTTCCTCTCCCCGTTTCCTGGTGAGCCTAGCCAGAGGTGTGTCAATGTTGTTTACCTTTTAAAGAACCATCTCTTGGATTGGTTGATTTTGTGTATTGTTTCTTTGATTTATTGATTACTCTTTCATCTTTATGATTTCCTTCCTTCTGCTGACTTGATTTTTTGTTGATTCTTCTTTTTCTGATTCACTTAGGTGGTGGGTTAAGTTGTCGGTTTGAGACTTTTCCTTTTTGTAAAAGGAAGTCCTGTGTAACGATGAACTTTCTTCTGAGCACTGCTTTGGTGGCATCCAATAGAATTTGAGTGGTTGTGTCTTCATTTTCATTTGTCTCCAGGTAACTTTTACTTTTCTTCTTGATTTCCTCATTGGCCCATTGGTTTTTTCAGAGCATGTTGTTTTTTCACCATGTAGTAGGTTTTTTTTCTCATTTCCTTCCCTGTGGTTGGTTTCTAGTTTCATGTATTGTGGTCAGTGAAGATACTTGCAATAATTTCTATACTCTTCTATTTGTTGAGCTTAGCTTCGTGCCCCAATATGTGATCAATTTTTGAGATTATTACTTACACACTTAGGAGAACGTGTATTCTGATTTTTTTGGGGTGTAATGTCCTGAAAATGTCGATTAAGTCTATGTTTTCCATTGTGTCCTTTAGGATCTCTGTTGCCTTATGGATTTTCTATCTAGAAGCTTGGTCCATTGATGTGAGTGGGGTGTTAAAGTCTCCCACTGAGATTGTAGTCCCATCAGTTTTTCCTTTTATATCTGTTAATGTTTCCTTCAGCTATCTGGGTGCTTCTATATTTGGGGCATACTTGTTGCTGTTTATAACATCCTCTTCTCGAACAGAGCCTTTAACTATGAAATAGTGTCCTCCTTTGTCTTTCTTTACAGCCTTTGTTTAAATGTCTCTTTTATCTGATGTGAGTATTGCAACTCCTGCTTTCCTCTCTGGTCCACTGGCATCAAATATGTTTTGCGCTCCCCTCACTTTCAATCTATATGTGTCCTCTGTCCTAATGTGAGTCTCCTGCTTGTGGCATATTGAGGGGTTTTGCTCTTTTATCCCATCAGCCACTCTGTGTCCTTTCATTGGAGTGCTCTGTCCATTGGCATTTTATCTGATGATCGATAGATGTTTATTTATTGCCACTTTAAAACTCTTAGTCCAGATGATTCTATTATTCTTCATTCTTTCTTTCTCCTTTTTTTTTTTGGATGGCTGGTCTCCATTTATTTTATGCCTGAGTATCACTGTGTGCCTTAGCCTGATAGGTTGAGTGCTCTCTAATTGCAGTTTCGTTCCTCATCATTTCCCCCTTTATTTTTTTTTTTAATTTACAGAACTGATTTTTGTATTGCTGTAGTCTTTCAGCTTTTGTTTGTTGGAGAAACACTTTATTTCCCCTTCTATTTTAAATGGTATTCTTGCTGGATAGAGTATTCCACGTTGCATAATTTTTTTTTTCCTTTCAGTCCTTTAAATATCTCTTGCCATTCCCTCCTGGCCTGTAGAGTTTCTGTGAAGAAATCAGCTGATAGCCTTATGGGGGTTCGCTTTTAATTGACATTTTGCTTTTCTCTCTCTGCCTTTAGAATCCTCTCTTTATCTTTAATTTTTGCCATTGTTATTATATGTCTTGGTGTGGTTCTATTTGGGTTCAAGTAGTTGGGGCCTTCTGTGCTTCTTGTATCTTGAAGTCAGAATCCTTTAGATTTAGAAAGCTTCCAGGGGTAATTTTTTGAACTATATTTTCAACCCCCTCTTGTTGTTCTTCTCCTTCTGGAATTCCTACTATGCAAAGATTGGCCCATTTTCTATTATACCGTAAGTCTCATATGGGTTTCATCTTTTTCCATTTGGTTTTCCTTCTGCTCTCCTGTTTGGCTGATTGCCATTGTTCTATCTTCCACATCCCTAATTCATTCCTCAGCGTTATTCATTCTGGTCCTCACTGTCCTTAGCTCCATTTGTATCTCTGCAAATGAATTTTTTGGATTTGCTTGGCTCCTCCTTATGTTTTCTCATAGCATTCTGAGGGCGTCTGCATTCCTGTTCATACCTTGTCTTCATTCCTTCAGTCTTTTCACTGTCTCCCTTTTGAACTCCAAGTCTGACAGACAGCTTCAGTGTTGAAGATTTTAGGTGAATTCTCCCATTGTGTAAACTGGGAATGTTTTCTGAGCTTCCTCATCTTGCTTGTGTTTTCCATTTTCTGTGAATTTGGGGAAGCCAAAATGTAGTTTGGCACAGTTGAGGCTGCACCGCATTGGTGGAGCACTTCAGCAGGGCATGCATGGTGTGCTGGGTCACACTGCTGAGCCTAGGTTCTTCCCATTGCCAGGCATGTTTGGGCATTGTGCACCATCCTGAAGGAAGTTGGGGCTGGATGATATGGGATGTGGTTGAGGCACAGCCCTGCAGTTGGGCAGGGCTTTCCCAGGTGCTCAGCGGCAGCAGAGTGCATCCTGCGGGCATGCGGTGCTTTTCGGTGTGCTCAGCTTATCAGTTGCCAAGGGTGGGTGGGGCTGGCCTCCTTGCTCTGTGGCAGAAAGTTGCTTCCTGAGGGTGGGCAGGACCAGGCAGTTCACTCCATGGCAGAGGGCCCTGCCCGAAGGTGGATGGGCCTGGCAGGTGTGCACCATGGTGGAGGTGAACTTCCCACATGTGCCTGGGGATTGCTGGGGCATGCCATTCAGCAGAGCACTTCCCAAAGGGGGGCAGTCCTGGCCTGGTTGCGCCATGGCAGGAGGGTTCTTCCCAAAGGCTAGTGGAGCTGGCCAGGGCTTGCCACATTGGAGTTGCCCTCCCTGCACATGGGCGGGGCTTGCCCTGGTGCTCCATGGCAGTGGGATGCTTCTTGAGTGTGGGCAGTGCTGGCCAGCTCGCTCTGCAGTGGAGAGAGCTTCCCAAGTGTGGGTGGGGCTGGCAGGTGCCCATGGAGGTGGAGGTGCATTTCCCATGGCTAGCTGGGGCTTTCTGGGGCAACCTGTAGCAGTGGAGCACTTCCCAAGGGTGGACAGGGCTGGCCGAGTTGCCCCATGGCAGCAGGGCACTTCCCAAGGGTAGGCAGGGCTGGCCAGTTTCCACTGTGGTCGTGGTGCATTTCCCAATGTGGTGAGGAGTTTCCCAGGGCATGTCAGGGCAGTGGGGCACTTCGCATAGCTGGGCATAATTCCAGACATAAGTTCTTCCAATACGTTTTCAATAATCTTTTCTTTTACTTCTCCTTCTGGAATTCCTACTATGCACAGATTGGCCCACTTTATGTTATCCCATAGGTCTCTTATATTGCTTTCAGGGTTTTTTCATTTGGTGTTCTGTCTGCTGTCCTATTTGGGTGATTTGCTTTCTTCTATCTTCCACATCACTGATAAGTTCCCCTGCATTATTCCTTCCAGCCCTTATTGCCCTTAGCTCATATTGTTGGTCTGCAAATGAACTTTCTAGATTTTCGTGGCTCCTCCTTATGTTTCTATTTCTTTTCTGAGGGAGTCTGTGTTACAGTGCTTATCTTCTCTGAATCTCTTTAGTACTTTCACTCTGCATTTTGAACTCAAAGTCTGTCAGACTGTTTGAGTGTTGAAGGTTTTAGGTGAATTCTCCTGTTGCATAAACTGGGAATGTTTGCTGAGCTTCTTCATCTTGCTTGTGTTTTCCCTTTACTGTGAAATTGGGGAAGCCAAAGTGTAGTTTGGCACAGTCAGGGCACATGGTGGTGGTTGGGCTCTTCCTGAGGGCATGCAAGGCTGGCCGGGTCCCACCACCGTGGCTAGGTGCTTCCTGTGGGCAGTCAGTGTGGCTGGGTTGTGCTGCTATGGTGGGGAGCTTCCGTAGGCTGGGTGGGGCTGGCCAGAGTGTTCTGCCTTGGCAGTTCACTTCCTGAAGCCAGGTAGGGCTTGATGGGTTTTGCCACAAGATTGGAGGGCTTCCTGAGGGCATGCAGGGCTGGCCAGTGCCTGTCATGGTGGAAGTGCACTACTCCTAGGATGGTGGGTCTGGTTGGTGTACGTACCATTGTTGGTGCCCTTCCTGCAGCCAGGGGCAGCTGCCTGTGGTTCTCTCCAGCAGTGGAGGGCTTCCCAAGGGGGGGAAGGGCTGGCCGATGCATGCCTTGGATGACGTTCACTCCCCATGGCCGGGAGGGTCTTGCCCTAGTGGTCAACAGCAGTAGGGGGCTTCCCGAGGGTGGCGGTGCTGGCTCTCTCACGCTGTGTCAGCAGAGCCCTTCCCAAGGGTGGGCAGGGCTGGCCTGTTCCTGCTGCTGTGGTGGTGAACTTCCTGACTTGGGGAGGAGGTTGCTGGGGTGCACCAGGGCAGTGGGACACTTCATGTGGGTGGAACACCAAGGAGGTGGTTGCCTTCCCATGGGTAGTGGGCCCAGTCCACTGCAGAAGGAATGTGGCTTCTCCCTGGGCATGCCCGTGGTGGAAGAGGGGGATGTGCTTGGAATGCCCTCTGTGCTCTACTAGCTGTTGTGCAAGTGAAAATGCTGTGGAGCAAGGCGTATTCTCTGGTGGCCCACACATCCTGCTCTCCCCTCCCCAACAATGGTGCAATGTCTCTCCTGCAGGCCCAGACCTTCTCCTGGGTTCCCTCTCTTGTGACTTTCCAGTCCCCAGCCTTTAGCACTTTGCAACCCTTCACCCCTGGGGCACCACTTCCTCATCTCTTATGCTGTCTCCACACCACCAACCCCAGCCTGCTCCCAGGGACTCACCTCCAAAGCCTAGGGCTTGGCACCCAGTCCCCACCAAAGCGTCTCAGTCTTTGGGACCTGTGCCAGCGGTTCTGATGATCTGTGTGGCTCTCACACTGCCTCTCAGTCCTCTAACCTGCTGATGCACTTTTCGTGGAGATCCCTTGGACTCAGCTGATCTTTCCGCAGGTTCGGTGAGTTTCCAGGGTGTGGGTTCCCTTTCTCTTTCACCATTCCCTCTCAGGAGTCCAGTCCTGATGCCCCTTCTCTCTCTCTCCTCTTTTCTGTTGCTTTATGCAGTTGTGTCAAGAGATTCTTCCCATTTTTGGAGGTTTCAGTTCTTCTGCCAGCGTTCAGTTGCTGTTCTGTGTGAGTCATTTTACATGTAGATGTGTATTTTTTGTTGCATCTGTGGGAGAGGTGAACAAATCCCCCTACTCTTTCACCATCTGGGATCTCTAAAATTGTGTCCTTCTTTATCTTTCTCTATGGCCTTTGTTTGATTCAATATCTATTTTTTCTACTATGTGTATCACAATTCCTGCTTTCCTGTCTTGACCATTGAAATATCATGTCCCATTCTCTCACATTCAGTCTATACGTGTTCTTTGCTCTAAAGGGTGTCTCTTGCAGACAGCAGGTTGTATGTTTTTGCTTTTTGATCCAATCTGCTGCTCTGTGTCTATTGATCAGAGTATTCAGTCCATTGACCCTTAAGGTAATTATTGAGAAACATGTATTTATTCCCATGTTAAACCTTGCTTTTCAGTTGATTCGTTGTATTACCTTGGTTTTTTTTTTTCTCTTTCTGTTTTTTTTTGATGATTTCCATTTATTTTATGCTTGGATACATTTCGTTTTAGTTTTCATGAATGTAATGTTTGGTTTGATTTGTGGTTTCCCTGGTTTTCAAGTAGGTTAACCACTTCCTACATCTGCTTGCTTTAGCCTGGTAGTCATATAGGCTGCAACACGATATTTAAAAATAGGTGTCTATATTTTCATACTTCCTTACCTACACTCTATGCTTTTGAATTTCTTCTTTGAGATCTTCGACTTTGTCCTTTTGGTGTTCCTTGTGTTTCTCATCACTTTTCGAGTAGATTTTTGTTTGTTTGTATGTGTTGGTGATGTATGCTGGCTTATTTAAGTGACTGCTTTCCAATCTGTATATGTTCTGTCTTCTTTTTTCTCCTTCTTCTTCTTCTTCTCCTTCTTCTTCTTCTTCTTTTAGCCATTTCTGTATTTTTTTTAGAATGGGTTTAGTATTGGTGTACTCGTTTAGCTTTTGTTTGTTGGAGAAATTCTCTGTTTCCCTTTCCAGTTCAAATGATACTCAATAAATAAATAAAACATACATAAATGAATAAATAAATAATGATAGTCTTGCTGGGAAGAGTATTCTAGGCTACAGAGTTTTTCCTTTTGGAACTTTGTATATAGCTTACCAATTTTTTCAGGCCTGTAGTGTTTCTGTAGTGGAATTAGGTGATTTGCGGGTTCTCTTGTAGTTAATGTGATGTATTTCTCTTGCTGCCTTTAGAATCCTCTCTTTATCTTTGGCCATTTCCATTATAGTAGGTCTAGGTGTGGGCATATTTGTGTTCAGCCTGTTTTGTGCCTTCTGTGATTACTGTATTTTGATACCTGTTTCCTTTAGTTTGGGAAAATTTTGAGATATAATTTCTTCCAATATATTTCCAATCCACTTTTCTTTTTCTTCTGCTTCTTGAATTGCTGTAATGCATAGATGGACCCCTGTTATGCTACCCCATAGATCTCTTATGTTGCTTTCATGTGTTTTCATGTGGTTTTCTGCCTGCTGTCCTGATTGGGTGATTTCCATTATGCTATCTTCCATGTCACTAATTCATTCCTCTGCACTCTTCACTCTGCCCTTTAGTGCCTTTAGCCCAGTTTGGCTATCTGCAAAAGACTTTTCTAATTTTTCCCTATTTTCCCCTAAATTTCCTCATTCCTCTTGAAAGTAATCGACATGACTGTTTGTAATGTGCTCGTAAGTCCCTGATATTCAGCCTTCATTCCTTCAGTACATATTTATCTACCCCTTTTGAACTCAGGGTCTTTTGGCCTACAGAGGTCTGTTGCATTGTTTCTGCTTCACATGAAATCTCCTGTACCTTACGTGGGAATTGTTCCTGGGCTTCTTCACCGTGTCCATGATTTTCTTTTTCTGTGAGTTTGGGGAAGTCAAACTCTAGTCTTGGAGGGTTACTTCTAGGCAAGAGCAACCCTTTGTATTTTGTGGGGTGTTACCATTTATTTGGGGCATGGAGGATTCCATTCTTGCTGGCTCAATCTTGGGAGTGAGCAGGCCATTATCCCGAGGGTGCGGAGTGTATTTCCAGGGAGAAGGAGGTAGTGGGTAGGGCTGGTAGTGCCTTCTTGCTGGGGTCTTAGCAGCAGCAAGTACATGCAGGGAAGTGGCACAGGCTACTCCTTGTTTCAAGGCCTTGGGAGTGATAATGAGCTTTTTGCAGAATCATGAGGTGCCCAGAGCATTTGGTAGTGGCAGTGGCAGTGGCAGTGGCAGTGGCATGGTTTGTGAGTTCCCAGAGAACTTGGAGCAGAAACAGGTAATGTTTGGTCACAATGACCTCTTCTGAGGTGCCCTCTGTGGTGATTAGGGCCACAAGGGGTGCCTGTTCCTGGACCCCTAGTGGTAGCAGGCCATGCACACCTCTGGTGGTTTGCCCCCCCAACTGAGGACCCTTATAAGAAGCACCCTGTCCCTCTTAGCCCACACAGGAGGTGGTACACCACTGCTCCTAGTTACAGGGTCTTGGCAAAGGACAGTGTTCAACCTTCTGGGTGCTTCTTCCGTGCAACTGTCAGAGCATTTGGCACTGACAGTTGCAGGGCGGTTATATGGCCAGGGTGTTGACAGCAATACTGAGTGGTGCTCAGTTGTAGTGCCCGCTCTGATTTCTGACCTCTGAGGTGACTGTGGTCAGAGATTGGACCTGATCACACACCCCTACCGGTGGCAGGCCTTGACTCCCTGTGGTTTCTGAGATGACTGCTTTGGGTTGTCCCCACTGCCTGTATATAACTCAGGAGGCACCACATCTCACTTACCCACTTGATGCCCATAGCCCCCACCAGAAGGATCTGGACACCTATAGCCAGCACAAGAAGTGTCCAGGCTGCTGTAGCACAAGCAAGTGGCTTCTTGCCACCTGTGGCCTGCACCAGGTGCACCCTGCCCTCTGAAAGCCTGTGCACGTGTGAGCAGGGAGATTCCTTTGGCATCTGCCCCTCCTCCTTTTCCCCTCTGCAACAATGGCACCTTGCTTTTTAAGACAAAGTGGGGTCCTTTCTACTCCAAGGATGGCTCTGAGGTGACTCTTGGTATGATTGAAAATAATTCTTCTGAATGTTCTCCAGAATGACAGTAAAAGAGAAACATAAGAAGCTGCTAAGTCAAATAGATTCTATATCTTTAAGGGACCTGTTCACCTGGCTGAGGTTTGGTGTTAAAGGCCAGCATTTGTATTTAAGCCTGTCTTTGTGTAAAAGAAGAAAGCAACCTCTACGTGTGAATCGGGACATATAAAGGGGTGGAGATAAAGGCAAAAATAACCTAGAACAGTTTGAGGATTTTAGAGAAAATGACACCCACATTTTTTTTCTACTACTTTTTTTTTTTTTGTAGATGTTTCACTGATGAACTACCACCCTGTGGTGACAGTGATACCATCTCTGATGATGTCATGTGGACATTGTTGTTGCTCTTATGGTGTAAATTATTGTCATGGTTCATGGATAAGATAAAATATCTTATCGTTTGGAGTGTGAAATGTACTTTTTAAGTAATTGTATACCTTTTTTTGTGTGTTTTGAGGGCCACCCCTGTGGCATATGGGCAATCCCAGTCAGGGTCAAAGCAGAGCTCTGTCTGCTGCCTTACATTGCTGTAGCAATGCTGGGACTGAGCCACATCTTTAACTTACATCACAGCTCAGGGCAACTCTGGGGCTTTAAACCACAGAGAGAGGGCAGAGGGTGAAGCTGCTTCCTCATGGACACTAGTTAGGTGTGTTAACCTCTTTGCCATCATGGGAACTCAATGGAATTTATTGATTTATTTTTTCTTTGCAATGAAGACAATCTTGTCAACTAATATCCAATTTCCATTTGAAGTAACAGATAGACTATAATGCAGCTGAGAAAACACTACGTAAATACTATGTATTTTCCCTTTCCAAATTGACTTTTATTTGCCCCTTTTTCCACACCCTCATAATTGAGACCCCCATTCAATACAACTTGGACTATTTCAGAAATCTCTTGGCAGCTATTCTCTATTTCCTTAGTTCCATTTTCCTTTTTGAAACAGTTACAGCTAGGGGACATGTCAAATGCTCCTCTCTAATTATCAAACATTTCAAATATTAAAAAACGGCAAAATAATCTGCCATTGAAAACAATTAAAACGACAAAAGGACAACCTGCAATGGGAGACAATTATTTCAGATGATGCAACCAATAAGGGCTCAATCTCTAAAATCTACAACCAACCTATACACCTCAACAACAAAACAGCCAATTACTCAGTGGAAACATGGGAAAGAGACCTGCATAGACATTTCTCCAAAGAGAATATACAGAGGGCCAACAAGCACATAAAGAAATTCTCAACATCACTGTTTATTAGAGAAATGCAAATCTACACTACTATGAGGTATCACTTCACACTGGACAGAATGGCCGTCATTAACAAGTCCACACATGAGAAAACGCTAGAGAGGGTATGGAGAAAAAAAACTCTCTTACACTGTGGGAGGAGTGTAAATTGTTACAACCGCTATGGAAACACTTCAGAAAACTAAATATAGAACTAGCATGTCACGCAGCAATCCCACTCTTGGGCATACACCTGGGGAAAAAAAAGTTTCCATGAAAACTTTATGTGCGCATGTATGTCCAATGCAGCACTATTCACAAGAGGAAAGACATGGAAATAACCTAAGTGACCGTTGGAAAGAATGGATTAAGGGATGTTGTATATATACACAATGCAACACCACTCAGCCGTAAGAAAAGAACAGAATAATGCCATTTGCAGCAACACGGCTGGAACTGGAGACTCTCCTACTAAGTGAAGTAAGCCAGAAGGAGGAAGGCAAGCACAATATGACATCACTTATGTGTGGAATGTGATATATGGCACAACTGAAACTTTCCACAGGAAAGACACACATGGATTTGGACAACAGGGTTTTGGTTGCCAAGGGGGAGTGTGCAGGATTGTGATGGACTGGGATTCGGGGGTTGAAAATGCAAACTATTGCATGTGGAGTGGGTATGCAATGAGGTCATGCTGTATAGCAATGGGAACTATCTCTAGACACTTTTGATGCAGCATAATGTGAAACAAAGGATATGTATGTGTGTGGGTGTGCGTCTTGGGTGGGTGGGTCTGTGACGGGGCCACTTTGCGGCACAGTATGAAAGTGATAGAACACAGTAAACCAGCTATGATGGAAAAATCATTTTAGAAAAAGAAATGCAGCATCCTGTTACTCTTAACTGTGTCAAAAGTAAAGAAATTGAAGCTATGAAGATGAACATACAAGTTTATTGCTGAAATAACAGAATTGCAGGAATTTGGTGACATTTGCCAGCATAAATGTTCATCTTCACTCTCCTGCATAACCTATAGTCCTTTGATAGGTCAGTGGTAATTAGGGTGATGTTCAGATACGGAAGAGGACTGAGGATTTGGCCTTGAAAGCGAGGCAACAGATGTGTCAGTGGCCATTGGCATTGGGAACCATGGATGGGCTGCTGGTTGCGGGTTAGACAGAGGGCCCTCAGTTGGTGATATATTCTGGTATCTGGTTGGCAAAGGAGAAGGCTCCACCCTCAGTCCAAAATAACCACTTGGGAAGTTAGAAATAAGGTGGTACTGAGAAAAGGACGTGGTAGTTGTAATGAAATTCACGATGTGGCCACTTGCTGGAGAGTAGCTGCTTTGTGAGTGCATGTGAAACGTGGTCAACTGACTAAAAATAGCATGTTGAGCCATGACAATTTGTCCTGGTGGCCTGACTGATGGTGATGATGGAGAAGAAAGACCACTTCTAGTTGCGGTAGTTGTATTAGAAATTCTCTGGCTCATAGAAGGCCATCTTATTAAAGGCACATTTAGGTTTGTAGAGGCTGAAAATGCATCTTCTCCATGAGTTTCTGCAGCCACATCAGAATTATGGTTATCCACATTACCCCCTGTTCTAGAGCGCTTCTTGCTGCAGCCTTGAAGTAGAGAAGCCGATACTGGAGAAGCATTTTTCATCCTGACTCTTCTTTTCATCCTCACCAACAGATGGGGACAGCCTCGTTTAAAATTTGGATTATGGTAGAACTGCAGCTAAAACCAAAAGAGAAAGGTATTTAGTGACCTTTTAAACAAAGATACGAGGACAAAGAATCCATACAAATCTGACTTGTTTCATCACACAGAGTTAATGTCAGGAAATAATACTCATCTATTACTAACATTTTCAAAAATTTATGTAGTGGGAACAGGCAATTATGGTCCTTAAATAAAAATGCCTGGTGCATTTACAGTAACAGTATGAGGTTCAGGGGCTTGTATTGGGTGAGGTTCATCGAGAAGGCTCCAGGTGGCTAGGAAATTTCTCTATCACCCCAAATATTTTATGACCAAGTGGCCTTCAACTTAAAACTGTAGCAGTACTTCATCCCACCTTCAAGGTCTACTATGACCCTATATGCATGAACATATTTGCAGATGTCCCTCTAAGTAATAACTGGACATTTCATAATACCTTGTTCCAAGCAGAGACTTCATTATCTTCTGCCAGAATGTTGGCTAGTGAGGCAGGTCTTTGAAAATTCCTTCGCAATTTAGTAAATCCATAAAGGTTAAGCTGTCGAACTAAGCTTTTCATACTCTCAGTTTCAAAAATTCTGAAGGGAGCCTTTCTCTCCAGAACTTCTTTCTTGAAGCGTTCTTCATTAATCACGATCGAGGTTCCATTTTCATCCCACCAAATGGACTTAAATCGATCACTTTCAACAATTTCCCAAAGTTTTCTGGGAAAGGGCAGAGGAGGAAAATCATTATCTCCATCTGGTTCAGAGGCACACAATGTGTGGCATGGCTCTTTCATCAGGGAGCCCTCAGACAAAGCCTGGAAAGCTTTTTCTTCAATCTGAGACCTCAAGTCCAAGTCCCCAGTGATTGAGTTATCACACCATGGAGATGTAGTGGAGGAATCTGAACCAGTTGATTCATCTTTAGGAGACACACCTTGAATTTCTGAAGGAGCATGTGCCATCTCAGATAAATTTCTCTTCAGCTACTTTTCTCACCTGCATGGCTTTTGAACTCTGCAGTTTTAAATGCTGCTTTGGTAAGCCTACACAGATAAACTATCCAATCCATCACAATGGTTGCCAGCCTGAGTAGCTGTGACATCACAAGACTCTAGTCTCCTAGCAATCTGAGCATCACCTTCAGTCAGGGTTTACTTCTCTATGAAATTAGCCCAGTTAATATAAAATATGAGCTCCGTACTTGAACAGTAACCCAAAGAGAGAAAAAAAAATGAGATCAGCAAATGAGATCCTATTCCAATGGAATCTTTTTAATAAAAAATCACATAAATAAATAAATCCATTTGATCCCTGAAGTAAACGCAAGTTCTCTCTTGTGCACATAAGCACTTGTGCCTGTTATGTAAGGCATTGTAAATGGAAGAAAAAAAAAACAATGTCAAATTGAAACAAAAGTTATGCAGCTCTTGAGAGTGTATAACTAGAAGCTGTGCAGTATTTATATTCAGAAAAACATAGCCAGTGTTCTATGGTGGCTAGCTTGTTACAAAAGTGTTCTGATCTCTGCTGTGCTATGGGTTCAATCCCTGGCCTGGGAACTTCTGCATGCCCCACGTACAGTCCAAAAAATAAAAAGACAAAAAGAAAAGAAAAAAGAAACAAATACACAATCAAAAACAAAACAAAACAAAACAAACCATGACCTTTGTCACTAACCAAGACATGGAAGGGCCCTGGGCACCAGGCAAAATATCTATAGCCATAGAGACAAAAAAAGATTGATGGTTGCTTGTGTTAGGAGAGGAAATGTGGGGAAGTACCATCCAAAGGTTATGAGATTTCATTGCGGATTGATACAATGAGAACTGAGGAATGATGGGTGTACCACTTTCTGAAGATTATATATGCCCTTGAACTGAATACTCTAAAACTTATACCATAATGTTTTCACATTGTTAAAAACTGACTGTGATCTGGTATCACTGATTTTATTATATCGAGTTTTCTGTGTATCCTACGCAAGTAGTCTGTGTGTTAAACAATATTCCAAACATTTTCCGTTAGGTTGTTGAGGGAGGAAGGCACAAGACCAAATAGTACACAAGAGGGATTTATTAGGGTCTCTGAGGGGGCTGGGCAGAGCCCACGATGGCATCAGCCTTGACTGCAAGGAGGTGTTAGGCTTATAAAGCATCTGTGGTGGGAGTCTGTGGTTGGAGTCCACAGTGGGACCTTGCGGCAGGGAAAATGGAGAAGAAAGGGAAGGTCAAGGGAGGTGTAGGGACTCAAGTCCCATGACAGAGCACAGTTAATCCTTGTAGGCAGTTAGTCTGTGCAGGCAGTTGCTTCCCACAGGTCCTCGTTTCTTGCTGCCCAACTTGCACTTCCACATTCTGGGAGGGGTGTCCACAGCAAGTCTCTCAGGTGAGCAGCAATAGTTGGGGTGTATGGCAGTCTGTCTCCATCCTCCTGGGATCCTCTCATTCAAGCCTTCCATTATATGGGATAGGGATGAATGTCTACTCTTCTCTCTCTGCTTCCTGCTGGCCTGGGGTGAGGAGTACTTGTGGATGGACATGGTATATGCTACCATAGAGGATGGGAAGCAAGGAAAAATAAGATTAAACATGGGTTGATACCAGTATTGTTGAAGGAGGAGTGTAGTTTCATCTGAGTAGGTTTTAACACGTGATGTGGTATTAACACGTAAATCACAGGAGCTATTGGTCATAATACATGTTGTCTCCTTTCTGTTGCTATAAGAGAAGACCTTGAAAATATAAGGTTGTCGCTCCCAGCTGATGCTGCTTTGAGAACAGCTGGTGTCATCACGTCTGACAGGGCACATAAACCCTAAGTTCTTGGCAATACAAGGGATTGCCTAAAATTACTTCCATAAGATTTCCTAGTCTTCCTTGGATGTCTGACCCACAGCTACTCCATTCTGCCTTTTCTCCCTTTTGGCCCATGCAGTTGCCATGGTCAATGATCTCTGTATTTCTAGATGAGAGAAGATGCAAGAATTTGGGCCCATAGAGATCCTCACCTGAAATCGGTCTGAAGGCCTGTGCCTCACCCCTGGTCACCTCCCTGAGCTCTGCTCAGCCGGTGCTGCAGGTCAACAGCTGCTGTGCCTCAAGTTTTCCTGCACGGAGAGCCTCTAGGCAAGTGCTAACTTGAGGTCACAGTTGGCCATACTCTCCCATGGTCGGACATTTGACCGTAGTTTGGGGAGGCATTTCATGACCATTTCATCTCACAGTGCCAGCAATGAACATTGCTAGGTCTGGCAATGATGTCACAGATAGGCCACTCAATGTGCTAGTCCTGGACAAAGCCATACTAGGAGTAGCCAAAAGTCTCTGGACCACCCATCTTCCTCGTCTATTATGGTCCAGGAAAATATTCCCTCTTGCTGCATGTTCCCATATCTAGAGACCACTGATCTCATATGGAACTATATATCATTTTCAGTGACTCAGTTACACTTCTGGAAATGCAAGAGACAGCAATTTTGTGGAGACAGTGAATAAAACATAAACTTAGAGACTCTCATGCTGAGAGAAGGAAGTCAGAAAGAGAAAGACAAACACCACATGATAACCCTTATATCTGGTGTCTATTTTAGAGCACAAGTGAAGCTTTCCACAGAAGAGAAAAACATGGATTTTGAGAATAGACTTGTGGTTTCCAGGGGGAGGGGGACTGGGACAGAGTGGGATTGAGTGGGAGCTTGGAGTTCATTGAGGCAGTCTCTTGCCTTCGGAATGGATAAGCAGTGAGATCCTGCTGTGTAGCCCTGGGAACTATGTCTCCTTACTTGTGATGGAGCAAGATAATATGAGAAAATAATATAAACATGTCTGTGTACCTGGCTCACCATGCTGTGCAGTAGAAAATATAGCAATATATTGGTGGCAATAAAAAAACAACTTAACCTATTCTGATAAGGAGTGGAAAAACATAAGAAAATATTTGTGGTCTCTTAAAAAAATGTGGAAAGCAGTATTCATAAAGTCATAAATGAAAATTGAAAAGCTTCACACAAAACAGCCCTGTTTTATCGCTGTTCAGCTGGATTAGTCTGTTCCTTCTCTTTAAAGGAAATTTCATTCTGACTTGTCCACTCAGCTGTACTCCCCAGTGTTCTTAGGCTGGTTATCCCTTGACAGTTTAAACATTCCCAACACAAGGGAGCCTTTAAATTTCGATTAATGTAGCCCAGGAGAGTTATGTCACTTGGCTAAAGTCTTACCTGCTGATTGAGCTTGAGTAACAGTTGAAGGAAACATAATTGTGCCCTTGTGAGAGCAGGTATTAGTTGGACAGATGAGGGGATCCCACCTAGGAATATCACTGAGAAGAGCCTTGGAGGGGAGAAACCCGCCAACGTAGATGAGAAGGTCAACAAATGACCATGTGGTCATGGGGGGAGGGCAATGTTGGGATAGTGGCCTCCTTCTGATGGTGACTTCTTTTTGTCCAGGCATTGGTGTTTTTGTTATTAGGGCCTTGTTTTAGGGTGAGTTTGATATCAGTAGTTCTCTCTGTAGACCAGTGCAATGTGGATGTCCTTCTTAAGAGGGAACTAGAGATTTTCAGAGGTATTTTATTCACTTTGCTTGTGCATATGGTACTTAAGTATTCCCGACAAGAGACCTTCCATCTAGGCTGGAGACAACCCTTTAAATGATACTTTCCCAGAATGTATAACCCCCTGGTTATCGTGGGGCATCAGATATTCTCCCAGAGACAGATTGCAGCACTCAGCTTCCCATGCTGAGACTATGTTCTTTGTACCCCCCTTAAACATTGAAATATTGTAACACAGCCTCCAAGAACTATTTGGGAAGTGAGTTTTAGAAAGTGAACCCTAACTTCAAAACATAGAATTAGAGTATGAGTCACAAGATTGTCTCTAAAATGATCCTCATTTTCACCAGATATTGTCAACCCAAAACTGTAGAAGGAATACCCCAAATGGAGAACATATTTTCAAAGCATTTCTTTTCATTAATGGGTTTTCTGGGGAGCCAGGAAGAACCAGGCTGCCTCTTGGATTTCCCACAGTCATGGCTCTTGAATTCACAGCTGTTGCTTACCTATCTTCCCTCCTCTGATTTAGGGGCACACTTTTCCCATGCTGCAAGGTCATCAGGATGGCAAATGTCTGAGAAGGAGGGAGTAAGTTGTGAGCTATATCTTTATAGATTGGGTTCATACCTTTCATCCGACAATTTCTCCCCTGTAACACTGTAATTTACACTTAGGAAATTTGCAAATACACACACACACACGCAGAGCGAGTGAGAGAATGCAAAATTTAAACACCTGGCCAAGTAGAATCTCACTTTATTGTAAAACATTACCTAGTCACTCAACCAAAGTAACAAAGGATTTCAAAAGCAAATACAAATTAAAGGCCAATCGATTCATGTAACCTGTTATCAAGAGTATGAACAAGGTAAGGTTAAGAAGGTTCAGAAACCTTTCTTTTAGCAGAGAGGCAGAAACCTAATTCAAGTTTTACACGAGCTTACCTTTAAAGTTAGTTTATTTTTTAGCTTTAAACTCCCAGTCAGTCCCGACCAAGCTTGAAAATCCTGTCCAGTGTCCACTTCACAGAAATCTTCCATCACTTTCTGTATCCGTATTATTCTGTCTGCTAGCTTTCCATTCAAAATATCAAGCTACACGACAGACTTACTTTCTGTTCCCTTAATAGAATGCAATTCCATTCCTCCTTCCTTCTTTACTGAAAACACAATGTCTACTTGTCTGGGTGGACTTTTTATCACTTCTAAAAGTATGTGTTTCCTGGTACAGAACATCACAGCATAGCACCAAAACACCGAAAATAGTCTTAAGTGATGTTGCTGTCCCTTCTTAGTAACTGAAGCCTCAGCATCCGATTTGACTTTTATCAAACCTAGGTGCAATAAGAAAAGCTTCTGCCAATGACTCTGAAGACATGCCCATTTAAGTTAGATCAACCTACTTTAACTTTAATATCAGATGTTAATTTAACACGGAATATTTTCCAGTTCATGTGAATCTAAAATTACCTTACCTTATGTATTTTGAGAGTTCATATAAGAGTTAATTTCCTTCAAGCCAATTAAGTAGAGCTTTTTGATGAAGTAATTTTGGCAAGGCCACACATGCACAACACAAACAACGATACATACAAAACAGGAAGCTCAGATTTCCCATTCCAAAGTCTCAGCCATGAATAAGGTACACCTGTGTGAAGCCCATCAGCTGCAAGAAACACTGGCTTCAAACTGGATCCCTGACAGATGGAACAAATCAAGGTCACTTGTCTAGGTGGCTAAACATCTTTTAATAATGTTTAGAACAAAAGACATACGATTTCTCCTTGACCCTGAGAATTCAACTTGCAAAATGTACCCCTATTCCTGAAATTTCTATTTCAGAAAGATGGTGGAGCTAAGGCTTCCAGATGTCCAGGCAGAACACCTGCATCTCAAGGACACAGGCAAATTTCTCTTGGGATGACTTTGTTTCCTTGAGGGCAGAAAACTTTTCCCTCAGAACTGAGGAGCCTCTTCCCTGAGTCTTAAAGGCCCTGTCAATTAGTCCAGGCATGGAGTTTGTGGGCCCTGTCCTAATATGTGTAGATGTGTCTGTCAGGGGAAGGCTGGCTGATAAAAGGGACTGAAAGAATGGCATGCCCTTCACTGGTCCCCGGGTCTGGATTAGTTTAGTGTACGGGTCAGACATGGGAAGGGGACATGGACCCTGGTTATGCCTACGATTCCATTAGTGACTTCGGTCAGGGGCCTGTATTGAGGTTGGCAGAGGTTTGCGGACTGGTCTTTTAACTCAGTTTGAACGGGAGCAAGCTGCTGAGCTATGGAATGGGTGGAGGTTTCCCACACCCAGGGCAAAAGAACGGAGGCTGGGAGAGGTAGCTTATCATGTTCTAGATGAGCAAGGGGGAGGAGAGAGGGCTCGGAAAGAGAGACAGGAGTGAGAAGTCTGAGGGAGGCTCTGAAATTAGATAAAATATCTCTGCCAAGAATTGGGGCTGGGCACTTGGTTAATATCAGGAAAGAACAGCTAAAGGGTGTCCCTGATGGGGTGCAGTTTGGAAGGGGTTTTGGTAAGGGTTTGGAGATGAGACCACCAACATGCACAATAGAGACTTGAGAGGGGTGTTTGTGACCTGTTAATTGAGGTTGTGCTGAGTAAGTGGCCCCTGTGTTGATAAGAAAGGATACCAGCTTACCTACAACTAGCAGAGTAACCTGGTGCTTCACCCGAGTAGTAGTTGTGGGTCCGGGATGCAGGGGTTTCCAAGGCACCCTCAGTCTTCTGTGATCCTGCCAAGGTGGCTTGGCCTGTTGAGGTCCAAGGATTCTGGTCTCTCTGCAGGGAGGGGTGTGGCCGTCCCCTGAGAGGTTTCCAGTGGCCTCTCTTATCACACCTGCAGCATGGGCCTGGAGTGTCTTAGAGCCATTGTGCAGGGGAGAGAGCTGATATTTGGGGGAGCCCTGAATGGCAGTTGCCTGCATTTTGTATTTAGCCCGATCTCTTTTTAAGTGTTGGCTTTCAGCCTCTTTATGCTGATTATTAAAGACCTTGAAGGTGAGGGTGAAGACATCCTGCTGAGGAGTTTGAGGCCCATCCTCCCACTTTTGTAATCTGTGCCTTATGTCAGGGACAGACTGAGAGATGAAGGGAGTGTGGAAGGAAAGATACCCTCCAAATGGGAAAGGTCTAACTATGTATCTTTTTGAAGTGCCTCTGTTAATAAGGAAGGAAAGAAGATTTTTCATGTGGGCTCTGTCTAATTTCTTCTTCTTTTTTTAGTTAAGACCTGCTTCACATAGTCCTCCTATGAGACAAGTTACCATGTGACTCTGGTGTCTGAAGGCCTGGGAATCGACTGGAGAGTCCCAGTTTGGATCCTGTCTTGGGACTGCTACCGCCCGCACTCTTTGGTTCTTGGTTTGCCAGCAGAGGTCATCTGTGTGGGCCTGAGTGGGTAACCAGACCCTTTCCTTTTCCACAAGGTCGAGGATGAAGGATAAGGTGACATCAGCACCATGGCAGGTAAGGTCACAGGACTGAGTGATTTGTTCAAATTCCTTAATGTATATGGAGGGATCAGAAGAGAAGGAGTCTCATCTTTTTTGTTTTTCAATTTAAGTGGGAGGGGTTGGACATGGAAATAGGGACATGGACCTGGGCAATCCCTCCAGTGCTCGCAACTCCCCCTCAAGGGACCAAAGGAGCTGGTTGGGAGGTGTTTGGAGAAGGAGGAAGCTGGGTACAGAACTCTGTATGAGGAAGAGAGGAAGAGGGGTCAGTATCTGGATTAGGATTGGGAGAAGCTGAGGACAGCTTGGGTAGGGGAGTGGAGGATTTTGTGTTGGGGGAGAGCTGGAGGCATGGAGAGATTTGTATTGTGGAGAATAATGGTCTGCAGGATCAAAGCAGGAGCTGTCAGAATGAGAGGGACTATGACATGAATGATGGAGAAGAATTTGAAATGTGAAACAGGGAGAACAGATGGAGGTGTGTCGGCTGAGACTAAAGACACAGCGCTTTTCATGCCACTTGTCATTACACTGACAAACGTTATTGAGGTCACTCAAGCTATTTACATTGAATGTGGACTTGTGGTTGCCAAGGGGGAGAGGGAGAGGGAGGGAGTGGGATGGATGGGGTGCTTGGGGTTAGTAGATGCCTTCTAGTGCCTTTGGATTGGATTAGCAATGGGATCTTGCTGTGTAGCCCTAGGAAACCTGTCTGGTGCCTCAGGGTGGAGCATGATAAAGGGAGAAAAAAGAATGCATACATGCATGTGGAAGGGGCTCACCACGCTGTACAGTGATGAAGCAGAACATGAACAGAACACGGTGGACCAGCTATAATGGAAAAACAAATACAACATCACTATAGAAAAAAATTGAAAGTGGCATTTTGGGAGCATTGAGAGCCATTAGCTAATGTTTATCCTGTGCACACGGAGTTACAGAAGAAGTAAAGATGCTTGGACCTAACATTTCCTCTTAGGAATAGCTAAATTCCATAAGAGGCAACCAAGCGGTGTGTTCTGTGGAGGAGTGGAGGGCTTCTTCACCATGATGAGGACGAAGAGGGGATGTGGGGTAAGGAAGGGGCCACCTTAGGGAGTGCCACTTCTTAGGCTGAGTGCCTCTAAAGTCTGGACAGTGGACGCTGAGGGACAGAGAGGGAGGTTTTTCGCTGATGTGGGTGTCCCCAGATGAGAGGGATGGGGCCAAGTGTCTATGCATTCTACAGACCTAGTGTGATGCTTTGTTGCAGAAGGTTGTACTCTGATGTGCCAGAGGAACTGGGGCCCAAGAGCCATGCTGACAGGAGACCCAGAAAAGTGACATTTTCTCACCCAAGTATAAGAAGGCAAGTGCTGGATGCAGAATCAGTCATGGAAAGGTGGAATTCCCCATTAGGGGTTCCTGCCTGACTGAGCAGGAGAGGACTGGTGCAGAGGAGCCTGGATCAGGGACCCAAACCTGGGTGGGTTCCAGAGGTTAAGCCAGGAAGAGCTGCCCCTGCCTGCTGCTCTCTGGCTTTCAAACCCAGGAGTTTGGGGCACCACTGATCTGATTCCCATTCTCGTAACATTCCCGCTTGAGGTTTAGCACCATATGTGAAGTTTGCTGAGGGAGGAGTGGGCAAGGGCATTTGATAAACAGGAGAGATTTATTAATGGCTCAGGAGGGCACCAGCCTTGACTGTGAGGAGGGGCTAGGCTTATAAAGGATCTGTGGCAGGAATCTGCGGTGGGAGTTCACGCCAGGATCTTTGATGGGAACAATGAAGAAAGAGGAGGGGAAGGTCAAGGGAGGAGTAGGGGGTCAAGTCCCATGACAGAGAGCAATTCATCACTATAGAAGTTAACATATGCCTCCAGGTGTTTTCCTCAGTCCGTTGGTTCTTGCTGCTCAAACGGAGCATCCAATTCTGGGAGAGGCTGTCCACAGCAGGTCTCCAAGTTGAACAGCCATATATGGGCTCAATGGGGGTCTGTCTCCACGCTGCTGGGAACCTCACATTTTCATAGTCATATTAGCACAGCAAATATGATTCTTGTTGGTATGTCTATCAATATATGCTAAGCATTCATGAAGTAGAGATTTTGTGTTTATGTAAGGCCCATACCATTAAGGAAATCCAACAAGTAGGAGATAAGTCATAACAAGAGAGTTTATAAGAAAAACGACTTATATGAGTGTAAGAGGAAACTTGCCATTCTTGAAAGAGCCAAAGGATATAATCCAAGATTACATGGAATAGTAATCTTTTTTTTTTTCTTTTGTTAGAACAGGAAATAGGCAGAGGGGTTTTGGTGAGGAAATAAGTAGGGCATAGAGTCAGGAGCATTGAGGTTTCCCATAGGTTTTGTGACCAGGAAATGGCCAGGGGATGTGTGAGAAGGCTAGGCCTTCCTGGCATTATGGGGTTGCAGGTTTCCTAGGGGCTTGTGGCTGAGGTAACCAGTGTCAGGCTTAGCCTCAGGCTATAAAAGATGCATATGAGGAAAGGGTGAGACTGTTCCAAGATAGGGTCATGGAGGGGTAGGTGGAGAGGGTGAGAATTTGCCAAGGTATTGTGTGGGGTGAAACTAACAAACCCATAATGTAGTCAGGGCCATCATTGTTCCAGAGAGTTGGTTCTTATTTGGAAAATATAAGGGTCTCAGCAGTTTGGGTGCATTGATCTGGTTTTCTGAACATTATTGTGTAGGAGTCCAGAAACAAAGGAGTAGCAACATAAAATAGGACCTAGATTTTATGAAATGGTCTTAATATGGGATAACAAGCTGCTCCTTTGCACAAAGAGACCTCATGTTTGGTAAGAATTTCTGTGGCTTCATGGCTGAAAGAAGTGTTACAAAAATGTTGTGAGTGGTTTCCCATTCCAGCTTTGGTAAATATTTAATATGTGTCAAAAATACATGATGCTTTCCATATTTATCACATTTAAGGACGGAATATTTTCACAACTAGAAAGAGTGTCTAGTTTGGCACTATGTCTTAGTGTAATGCAGTTCTTAAGTCAGAATGCTTTGTATTAACAAATGGTCGTGAATTTTCCTTTCAGTAAACATTTCATGAAGATAGACACTCCACGAAATGTAGTTTCATGAAATTTGACAGTGATATCTCCTGATTTTTTTTTTTTTTTTGGAGAATGTTAGTGTCTATTTTCTTCACAGGACATGCCCTTAGATTTACACATGCAGATTTTGTGGGGGATTGGCTGATAAAATATTATGTATATGTGAAAAAAATAGGAGTTCATGTTAAGAATTTAAAATGTCTCATTAAACCGTGGCTGAGAATTTTGGGGTGCTAGAATGGCTGGATCATATATGAAAGAAGTCACCTTTGGGGCTATCAGGGGAAGAGAGCCTAATTCAGGTGTCTCTGAGCTCCAAATTGCAAACTGTACCTTGAATCACAACCATAGGAGAGAGTGCAAAGTTTTATCTTGAAAAGATGCCTATAATATGTTGTATGAACTTACCTGTATAACGAATGAGATTTAGTTTGGGCTGTGCATCTCTTTACTATTTAGCATTGATGCACAGTGCTTTCCTTCCTCTTAGTCATGAGATGCTCGACTAAATTGGATGGTAATATTGTCTTTAATCATATATGTGTGTGTACACATACACACACACATATATTTCTCACATCTGTAGTTGTATAATGATCATAACAATCTGATTTCACAGGATTTCCATCCCAAAGCCCAAGCACATCCCACCACCCACCAAACTGTCTCCTCCAGAGACCACAATTTTTTTCAATGTCTGTGAGTCAGCATCTCTTCTGCAGAGAAGTTCAGTCTGTCCTTTTCTCAGATTCCACAGATCAGTGAAAGCATTTGTTGTTGGTGTCTCATTGTATGGCTGACTTCACTTAGCATGATCGTTTCTAGGTCCATCCATGTTGCAAAAAAAATGCCAGTATTTTGCTCCTTTTAAAGGCTGAGTAATATTCCATTGTGTATATGTACCACATCTTCTTGATCCACTTCTCTGTTGATGGACATTTAGGTTGTTTCCATGTCTTGGCTATTGAAAATAGTGCTGCAATGAACATTGGAGTGCATATGTCTTTGCGAGTCACGGCTTTTTTGGGTAGATGCCCAGGAGTGGGATTGCTGGATCCAATGGGAGTTCTGTGTTTAGTTTTCTGAGGACTCTCCATACTGCTTCCCACAATGGTTGCACCAATTGACAATCCCACCAACAGTGTACTAGGGTTCCTTTTTCTCCACACCCTCTCCAGCACTGATTGTTTGTAGATTTTGGATGATGGGCATTCTGGCTGGTGTAAGGTGGTACCTCAGAGAGGTTTCGATTTGCATCTCTCTAATAATGAGTGATGTTGAACATCCTTTCATGTGTTTCTTGGCCATCTGTATGTCTTCTTTGGAGAACTGTCTGTTTAGATCTTCTTCCCGTTTTTCGATGGGGTTGTTTGTTTTGTGGGTGTGGAGCTGCAGAAGGTGTTTATAAATTTTGGGCATGAATGCCTTGTCAGTCCCTTCACTTCCAAAGATTTTCTCCCATTCTGTGGGTTGTCTTTTTTGTTTTGTTTAGGGTTTCCTTTGCTGTGCAGAAGCGTTGAAGTTTGATTAGGTCCCATTTGTACCTTTTTGTTTGTGTTGTCAATACTGTGAGAGGTGGATCCGAGAAGATGTTGCTACCGTTTATATCAGAGTGTTTGGCCTATGTTCTCCTCCAGGAGTCTGATAGTGTCTGGTCTTATATCTGCATCTTTCATCCATGTGGAGTTCATTTTTGTGTATGGTGTTAGGGAGTGTTCTCATTTCATCCTTTTCCATGTGGCTGTCCTGTTTTCCCAGCACCACTTACGGAACCAGCTGTCCTTTCTCCATTGTATATTCTTGCCTCCTTTGTCATAGATGAGTTGGCTGTAGGTGTGTGGGTTTACCTCTGGGCTTTCTCCCCTGTTCCAGTGATCTCTATTTCTGTCTTTGTGACAGTACTATGCGGTTTTGATGATTGTTGCTTTGTAGTAGAGTCTGAAGTCCGGGAGCCTGATTCCTCCAGCTCCATTTTTCTTTTTCAGGATGTCTTTGGCTAGTGTGGGTCTTTTGTGCTTCCAAAGAAACTTTAAAACATTTTGGTCGAGTTCTGTGAAAACACTCCTTGGTGATTTGATAGGGATTGCATTGAATCTGCAGATTGCCTTAGGTAGTATGGTGATTTTGATAATATTAACACTTCCAATCCACGAGCATGGTATATCTTTCCATCTATTGGTGTCATCTTTGATTTCTTTCATCAGTGGATTATAGTTTTCAGAGTACAGGTCTTTTGTCCCTTTAGGTAGGTTTACTCCTAGATATTTTTTTTTTCTTTTGGATGCGATGGTAAATGGGATTGCTTCCCTAATTTCTCTTTCTTCTCTTTCATTATTAGTGTATAGAAATGCCATTGATTTCTGTGTATTAATTTTGTATCCTGCGACTTTGCCAATTTGGTGGATGAGCTCTAACAGTTTTCTGGTAGAGTCTTGAGGATTCTCTAGGTATAGTATCATGTCATCTGCAAATAGGGATAGTTTCACTTCTTCCTTTCCAATTTGGATTCCTTTTATTTCTTTTACTTCTCTGATTGTTGTGGCTAGGTCTTCCCGAACAATGTTGAAGAGTAGTGGCGAGAGCAGACATCCTTGTCTTGTTCCTGATATCCAGGGGAATTCTTTCAGCCTTTCGCCATTGAGAATGATGTTTGCTGTGGGTTTGTCATATATGGCCTTTATCATGTTGAGGTAGGTTCCTGTTATGCCCACTTTCTGAAGGGTTTTTTTTTATCAGAAATGGGTGTTGGATTTTGTCAAAGGCTTTATTTCCACATCTATTGGGAGGATCATATGGTTTTTCTTCTTCCGTTTGTGAATGTGGTGTATCACCTGATGGATTTGAGGATATTGAGGAGCCCTTGCATCCCTGGGATAAATCCCACTTGATCATGATATCCAATCCTTTGAATGTATTGTTGAATGCGGTTTGCTAGTATGTTGTGGAGGATATTTGCATTGATGTTCATCAGTGAAATTGGCGTGTAGTTGTCTTTTTTTGTGGTGTCTTTGTCTGGTTGTGGTATCAGGGTGATAGTGGCCTGATAGAATGAGTTTGGGAGTATCCCTTCTTCTGGAATTTTTGGAAATAGATTCAGAAGGAGAGGTGTTAGCTCTTCTCTAAATGTTTGATAGAATTTGTCTGTGAAGCCATCTGGCCCTGGACTTTGGTTGGTTGGAAGTTTTTAAATCACTGTTTCAATTTCAGTTCTTGCGATTGGCCCAATTGTCTTTTCTACTTCATCTTGGTTTAGTCTTGGAAGATCGTACTTATGTAAGAATTTGCCCATTTCTTCTAGTTTTTCCATTTTATTGGCATATAGTTGCAGATAGTAGTCTCTTAGGATCCTTTGTATTTCTGTGATGTCCGTGTTACTTCTCCCTTTTCATTTCTAATTTGATTGATTTGAGTCCTCTCTTTTTTTTGCTTGATAAGTCTGGCTAGGGGTTTATCAATTTTGTTGATCTTTTCAAAGAGCCAGCTTTTCGTTTCATTCATCTTTTCGATGGGTTTCTTTGTTTCTATGTCATTGATTTCTGCTCTGCTCTTTATGATTTCCTTCCCTCTACTAACTTTAGGTCTTGTCTGTTCTTCTTGCTCTAGCTGCTTCAGATGTAGAGCTATCTTGTTTATTTGAGCTTTTTCTTGTTTCCTGAGGTGGGCTTGTTTGGATATAAACTTTCCTCTTAGAACGGCTTTTGCTGCATCCCAAGGGTTTTGGAGTGTTGTATCTTGTTGTCATTTGCTGCCAGGTAATTTTTTATTTCCTCTTCGATTGCTTCAGTGATCCATTGCTTGTTGAGTAGCATGTTGTTTCGCCTCCATGTGTTTTCGTTTTTTGCAGTTTTTTGCTTGTTGTTGATTTCCGGCCGTATAGCGTTGTTGTAGGAAAGGATGCTTGATGTGATTTCAATTTTCTTGAAGTTACCGAGGTTGGATTTGTAGCCCAGGATGTGATCCATCTTAGAGACTGTTCCATGTGCACTTGAGAAGAATGTGTATTCCGTTGCTTTTGGATAAAATGTCCTATAAATATCTCTTAAGTCCATCTGGTTTAATGCATCATTCAGGACCTGTGTTTCCTTATTGATTTTCTGTCTGGTTGATCTGTGCATTGCTGTAAGTGGGGTGTTCAAGTCCCCCACGATGATTGTGTTATTGTCAATTTGTCCTTTTAAGGTTGTTAGCGGTTGCGTTATATATAGTGGTGAACCTGCGTTGGATGCATAGATATTTAAAATTGTTATATCATCTTCATGGATTGATCCTTTGGTCATTATGTAATTGGCCTTCTTTGTCCCTGAAAGTATTCTTCATTTTAAAGTCTGATATGAGTCTTGCTCCTCCAGCTTTCTGTTGATTCCTGTTTGCATGAAATAGTTTCTTCCATCCTCTCCCTTTCAATTTGTATGTGTCCCTATGGGTCTCTTGAAGACAGCATATGTACGGGTCTTGTTTTTGTATCCATTCAGCCCGTCTACGTCTTTTGGTTGGGGGATTTAGTCCATTCACATTATAGGTGATTATTGATATGTATGTTCTTATTGCCTTTTTATTTATTACTATGTATTTGTTTTTGCTGCTCTTTTTTCTTCCCGTCTTCTCTTGTTCTTTTCCGCCTATAGAATTTCCCCTAGTGTTTGTTGTAAGGCTGGTTTCGTGTCGCTGAATTCTCTCAGCTTTGGCTTATCTGTGAAGGTTTTGCCTTCTCCTTCAAATCTGAATGAGAGCCTTGATGGGTAGAGGAGTCTTGGTTGATGGATTTTTCCTTTCATCATGTTAAGTCTATCGTGCCACTCCCTTCTGGGCCTGCAGAGTTTCTGTTGAAAACTCTGCCGACACCCTTGTTGGGTTTCCCTGTATGTTATTTGTTTCTTTTCCCTAGCTGCTGTCAAGATTTTCTCTTTGTCTTTAATTTGGGTCAGTTTGATTGATATGTGTCTTGGGGTGTGCCTCCTTGTGTTTATTTTATATAGTACTCGTTGTGCTTCCTGGATTTGAGTGAGCGATTCCTTCCCCAAGTTAGCAGAGGTTTTGGCTATTATCTCTTGGAATATTTTTTTCTGTCGCCTTCTCTCTCTCTTCTCCTTCTGGCACCCCTCTAATAGGGATGTTGGTGCCTCTAATGTTGTCCCAGAGTTCTCTGAGACCCTCTTCGTTTGTTTTCAATCTTTTTTCTCTTTTCTGTTCTACATCCGTAATTTCCAATGATCTGTCCTCCACCTCTCTTATTCATTCTTCGCCTCCAGGATTCTGCTGTTAGCTGCTTCGAGTGAATTTTTTATTTCAGGCGTTGTATTTTGCATCTCTTCTTGTTTAAGATTTATATCTTGCATCTCTTTGGACAGTGGTTCCTGTAAGTAATCCATCTTGACCTCCAGTTTATTTCCAATGTCTTGCATCATCTCCAGCATCAACTGTCTAAAGTCTTTTTCCTGGAGGCTGAGATTCTCCTCATGGCCTAGCTGATTTTCTGGGGTTTTCCCTTTCTCCCTCATCTGAGTTATAGTTCTCTGTCTTTTCATGTTTATAGGTTTTTGGTGTGGTGACCTTCTTACAGATAACAGAGTTGTAGCCTCTCTTACTTCTATGTCTGCCCCCCTGTGGCTGGAGTCAGTTTGGGTGCTTGCTGTAGGCTTTCTGATGGAAGGGGCTGATGCCTGTCCCCTGGTAGGTGGAGCCGATCCTAACCCCTCCGGTGGGTGGGGCTTAGCCTCTGGATGGGATTAGAGGCAGCTGTGTGCCTGAGGGGTCTTTAGGTAGGCTGTTTACTGAGGGGCAGGGCTGTGATCCCACCTGGGTTGTTGTTTGTCCTGGGGCCTCTCAGCAGCTGACTGACTGGTGGGGCCTGGCATTTTCCCCAAATGGCCACCTCCAGAGAAACGTGTGGCTGCTGAATATTCCCAAGAGCTTTGCTTTCAATGTCCTTCCCTCACAATGAGCCACGTTCACCCCTGATTTCCCAGGATGTCCTCCAAGGACTGTGGTCAATGTTGACCCAGACTCCCATGGAGACTCTGCTTTGCCCTGGGACCCAGTGCATGTGGAAGTTTGTGTGTGCCTTTGAAGAATGGGGTCTCTGTTTCCCGCAGTTCTGTGGAGCTCCTGCACACAAGCCCCACTGGCCTTCAATGCCAGATACTCCAGGGGCTCTTTCTCCCCGTGCCAGATCCCCACATGGCAGAGATTGATGTGGGGCTCAGAACTCTCCCTCCTGTAGGTGAGTCTCTGTGGGCCGGTTAGTTTCCAGTCTGTGGAGCTTCCACACCCCCCCCGGGGAGGTATGGGGTTGTTTATATCGTGAAATTGCCCCTCCTACCTCTTCATGTGGCCTCCTCTTTTTCTTCTGGAGTAGGACGTCTTTTTTACGGTTTCCAGCCCATTTGGGTGAAGAATGCTCAGTCTTTAGTTGTGAACTTTGTTGTTTTTAGGAGATAAGTTGAACACCAGTCCTTCTATTCCGCCATCTTCCATATAAGTTCTGTCTTTAGTTATATTTATCCAGATGTGTACAGTTTAACTTGCAGAGAGACTGTGGATGGGAAGGGGACTCTACAAACGAAGAGGTAACTTAGCAAGGTGAAAAGAGGAGGCCAGGAGAGTGATGACACAGTAACTGGTGTAAAGATCCTCATTTCAGTACCAGGCTCAGGAAGTTTCAGGGTGAGAGTAAAATCACTTTTCCTGTACTCTAAACCCATGGAGCAGCCGATAAAGAAGTAAACAAAGAGTTTGGTTAGGTCCCTTTGGGTTAATTCTGCTCTTATTTCTGTTGCCTTGGGAGAATGAGCTGAGAAAATATTCATGAGGTTGATGTCAGAGAGTGTTTTGCCTATATTCCCTTCTAGGAGTTTGATGGTGTCCTGTCTTCTATTTCAGTCTGTCAGCCACTTGGAGTTTATTTTGGTGCATGGTGTGAGGGTGTGTTCTCGTTTCACTGATTTGCATGCAGCTGTCCCGGTTTCCCAGCAATGCTTGCTGAATAGACTTTCTTTTTCCATTTGATGTTCTTGTCTCCCTTGTCAAAGATGAATTGCCCATAGGTGTCAGGGTTTATTTCCAGGTTCTCTATTCTGTTCCATGGGTCTGTCTGTCTGTTTTGATACTAATACCACAGTATTTTGATGACTGTGACTTTGCAATATTGCTTGAAGTCTGGAAGAGTTATGCCTCCTGCTAGGGTATTGTTTCTCAGGACTGTTTTAGCAATTCTGGGTCTTTTGTGGATCCATATAAAAGTTTTGATGGTTTGTTCTAGTTCTGCGAAAAATGTCATGTTTAATCTGCTAGGGATTGCATTGAACCTGTAGATTGGTTTGTGTAACATGGCCATTTTTACCATATTGTTTTTTCCATTCTATGAACATGGATTACCTTCCGTTTCCATACATCTTCTTTGATTTTTTTGATTAAAGTTTTATAGTTCTCAGCATATAATCCTTTACCTCCTTGGTTAGGTGTATTTCGAGGTATTTGTTTTTGTGAGGTGCAATTTGAAAAGGTACTGCATTTTGGTATTCTTTTTCTAATATTTCATTGCTGGTATAGAAAAATGCGGCTGACTTCTGAATGTTCATCTTATAGCCTGCTACTTTGCTGAATTTATTAATCAGTTCAAGTAATTTTTGTTTTGAGTCCTTAGGGTTTTCTATGCATAGGCTCATATCATCTGCATACAGTGACAGTTTTATCTCTTCTCTTCCCATGTGGATGCTTTTTTGTCTTCTGTTTGTCTAATTGCTGTGGCTAGGACTTCCTGCACTATGTTGAATAGCAGTGGTGAGAGAGGGGATCTCTGTCTTGTTCCAGATTTGAATGAGAACCTTTCAGTTTTTCCCCCCTTGTGTATGATATTTGCTGTGGGTTTGTCCTAAATGGTTTTGATCATGTTCAGAAATGTTCCCTCTCTACAGACTTTGGTGAGGGCCTTGATCATGAAGGGATGTTGGACTTTTTCAAATGCTTTTTCTGTATCCATTGAGATGATCATATGATTTTTGATTTTGTTAATGTGGTGTATGACGTTAATTCATTTGTTTATGTGGAATCATCCTCGTGAACCTGGGATGAAGCCTACCTGGCATGGTGTATGATTTTTTTGATGTGTTGTTGGATTCGGTTGGCTCAGCTTTTGTTGAGAATTTTTGCATCAATATTCATCCAAGATATTGGCCGATAGTTTTGTTTTTCAGTGGTATCTTTGTCTGCTTTTGGAATGAGGGTGATGGTGGCATCATAGAATGTCTTTGGGAGTATTCCTTCTTCTTAAACCTTTTGAAAGAGTTTAAAGAGTATGGGCACCAGATCCCCTTTGTGTATTTGGCTGAATTCACCTGTGAACCCATCTAGTCCTGGGCAATTTTTAGGGAGTGTTTTTATGACATCTTCAATTTCATTTCTAGTGAGTGGTCTGTTCAGTTGGTCTGTTTTCCTTGATTCAATTATGGCAGGCTGTAAGATTCTAGACAGTTCTCAATCTCTTCCAGATTGTCAAATTTGTTGGCATGTAGTTGTTCAGAGTATTCTCTTATGGTTTTCGTATTTCTGCTGTATCTGTTGTGATTTCTCCTTTTTCATATCTAATTTTGATTATTTGGTTTCTTTCTCTCCTCTTTTTAGTGAGACTGGTCAGGGGTTTGTCAATTTTTCTTACCTTTTCAAAGAACCAACTCTTGGTTTTATTAATTTTCTCTATTCTTTTTGAATCTCGATTTTATTGATTCCTCTTGGATCCGTATACTTTCCTTCCTTCTGCTGACTTTAGTTTTTTTTGTTCTTTTTCTAACTCGTTTAGGTGGAGGGTTAAGTTGTCAATTTGGGATCTGTCTTCTTTTTTGAGAAAGGCCTGTATTGCTATAAATTTCCCTCTGAGCCCTGCTTTTGCAGCATCCCGTAGATTTTGAGAGGATGTGTCTTTCTTCATTATCATTTGTCTCAAGGTATTTTTTAATTTCCTTCTTGATTTCCTCATTGACCCATTGTTTTTTTAGTAGCATGTTGTTTAGTCTCAATGTAGTAGGTTTTTTCTCTTTCCTCTTCCCATGGTTGATTTCTAATTTCATGGCAATTTGGTCAGAGAAGTTACTTGGAATAATTTCCATGCTCCTAAATTTGTTGAGGTTAGCTTTGTGTCCCAATATGTGGTCGATTCTTGAGAATGTTCCCTGTGAACTTGAGAAGAATGTGTACTCTGATTTTTTTGGATGTAGTGTCCTGAAGATATCAATTAAGTCCAATTTTTCTATTGTTTCCTTTAGGATCTCAGTTCTATATTGTTTTTCTGTCTAGAGGATCTGTCCATTGATGAGAGGGGGGTGTTACGTTCTCCTACTATGATTGTATTCCCATTAATATCTCCTTTACGTCTGTTAATATTTGTTGTATGTATCTGGGTGCTCCTATATTTGGGGCATATATGTTGATGATAGTAACATCCTCTCCTTGGGTGGATCCCTTAATCATTACGTAGTGTCCTTCTTTGTCTTTCTTTATGTCTTTTGTTTTAAAGTCTATTTGGTCTGATGTAAGTGTTGCAACTCCTGCTTTTCCGTCATGTGTATTGGCGTGAGATATTTTCCCCCACCATTTCACTTCCAATCTGTATGTATCCTTTGCCCTAAGGTGAGTTTCTTGTAGGCAGCATATTGAATGTTTTTGCCTTTTTATCGACTCATCCACTCTGTGACTTTTGATTGGGGCATTCAGTCCATTGACATTTAAGGTGATAATTGATAGATGGTAATTTATTGCCTTTTTAAACCTCATGTTCAATTGATTATACGGTTCTCCATTCTTCCTTTCTTTTTTGGTTGGATGGTCTCCAGTTATTATCTGCTTGAGTGTTTTTTTTTTTTTTTTCATTTTTTGCGAATGCACTGTTTGGTTTTGGCTTGTGGTTGCCCTGTTTTTTTTTTTTTTATATATGCTAACCCCTTCCTATAATTGTGTGCTTTAGCCTGATGGTCCTGTTAGTTCAAACACTGCATTACCATATAAAAATTAAGAAGAGAAACAAAGGGTCTCTTTATTTCCTCACATCCCTTGCCCACATTTTCTGATTTTGATGACTCTTTTTATTTTTGCTTTTTAATATTGTTATGTTTTAATCTTGTTCATGATTAAATCTGTATGGTGGCTTATTTGAGTGACTTCTCTCTGGTTGTGGTTTCCTCCATCCTAGTTCTTCGTCCTCTTTTTTTTCTTTTTTCTCCCTTTCTTTCCTTCCTTTCCTTTTGGTTTAGAGAAGCCCTTTCAGTATTTCTTGTAGCCTAGGTTTTGTACTGCTGTATTCTTTTAGCTTTTGTTTGTTGGAAGAAAAATTTATTTCCCCTTCTATTTTAAATGATATTCTTGCTGGATAGTTAATTTCTTCAAATATATTTTCTACTCCCTTATCTTTTTCTACTCCTTGTGCAATTCCTATTATGTGTAGATTGGCCTGCTCTATATAATCTCATAGGCATCTTATATTGCTTTCCTGTTTTTTCATTTGGTTTTCTGTCTGCTGCCCTGATTGGGTGATTACCATTATTCTATCTTACACATCACTGATTCGTTCTTCTGCATTATTCCTTCTGGTTTTTACTGCCTTTAGTTCAGTTTGCATCTCTCAAACGAATGTTCTAGGTATTCTTGGTTCCTCCTTATATTTTCTAGTTTCTTTCTGAGGGTGTCTGCATTACTGTTCCTATCTTCTCTTATTTCCTTCAGTATTTTCACTATTTCTCTTTCGAACTCCAGGTCTGTCATGCTGCAGAGGCTTGTTTCCTTGTTGACTGCTTTAGGTGAGTTCTCCTGTGGGTTTCCCTAGGGTTGATTTCTCAGCTTCTCATCTTGCTTGTTGTTTTCTTTTTCCTGGTGGAGTTGTACTCTCCGTGGCCAGTCAGTGTTTGCCTTGTCACTGCCATGGAATGTTTCCTGAGGGCTGGCATTGTTGGCCAGTCTTCTTTGAGGCAATGTGGCTTTTCTGCAGTGTTGGTGGGGCTAACAGGGTCTCTCTGAAGCAAATGAGGACTTCCTGAGTGCAGACAGGACTGGGAGGTCCACACCACGGTGGGAGCAGATTTCACTCGGCCAGGCAGAGCTTTCTCTGGTGTTTTTGGGCTGTGGGGCTCTTGCAGCGTGCTGGTGGTGCTGGGCAGTTGTTCTGCAGGAGTGCAACACCCCCCAAGGGCTGCATCAGCTCTCTGGGTCACTGAGAACTGAAGAAGCTCTTCCCCAGGGCAGCCTGACTCGGAAGCACTGTCTGAGAAAGTAGGCAGATCTTTTCATGGTCCAGCCACGCTTGTTCTAGCTTTTCTGAGCTGTGGGGAATCTTGCAGCTGGGCAGATGTTCTATTGGAGAGGAGCACCCTCCAAGGGCTGGAGCAGATAGCTGGACCACTGTGAACCCACGAGGCTCTTCCCCAGGGCAGCCCAAGTTGGAAAGACTGTCCAAGAATTAGGCAGAGCTTTTCACAGCCTGGCCAACTTGTTCTAGCATTTTCTGAGCTGCAGGGGCACCTGCAGGGGGCTGGTAGTGCTGGGAAGCTATTCCATGGGAGTGCGGCACCCCCCAAGGGCTGGAGTGGCTACTTGGCTGCTGTGAACCCAAGAGTCTCTTCCCCAGGGTAGCCCAACTTGGGAGGTCTTTCTGAGAATTCAGCAGATCTTTTCATGGCCTTGCCAAGCTTGTTCTAGTTTTTCTGGGCTCAGGCCTTTTCCCAGGTGCTGGCAGTGTTTGTTCCTGCTCCATGGGGGTAGACCCACCAAAGGGCAAGCAGGCCATGGCAGGGACAGCCCCTGTGGCATTAGGCTTTCAGCAATTGTTGAGGCCAATCCTCCTGGATGGCAGGCAGCCCCAGGTCCTGTGTGTGCATAAGGAGTTGTGAGTGGGGGGGATGAAATTGGAAACCCAGCTTTCTGATAGTTAGAGGACCAGTAAGCTTGCTGTGGCATGGGGAGTATTCTATGGGGGCCCAACCCTTCTTCTCTCCCCTGCTCAACACTGATGCAGACTTAGCTCTTCTCCCAGGTTCCATTTGATGTGGTTTTCCACTTCCCCACCTTTAGCGTATTGCTCTCTCCCCCTGTGATGCTCTGTTTTCTACTCTCCGAGGCAGTCTCTGACCGTCAAATTTGACAGACTGGTTTCTAGATCTCCAAAGCAGTCTACACTCCACCCTGCCCCCACAGCCCTTTCACAGTGACTAACCTTCAGAGCCAAGGTCTTAGTGCCCCGCCCTCCCCAGGCATCTCAAATTTTGGTGACTGTGCCTGTAGTTCAGATGATCTGTTCCGTTCTCACTCTGCTTTTCAGAACTCTGAGTTAGTGCTACACTCTTTTCTGCATCTGGAGACTCCTCTGGTTTGGTTGATCTTTCAGTTGAGTAGGTGACTTTCCAGGGTGTGGGAACACTTTCTCCTTCACAGTCCCCTTTCAGAAGTGTTGGTCCAGCTTGGATTCACCTTCTCTCACTCTCCTCTTACCTCTTGCTTTATCAATTAATGTCACGAGATTCTTGCCATTATTAGAGTTCAGGTTCTTCTGCCAGTGATTGGTTGCTGTTCTGTATGAGTCATTTATCCTGTAGATTTTTGTGTGTGTGTGTTTGTGGGAGAGGGTGAGAATGTCCCCCTACACTTCTGCCATTTTGCCTCCCTCCCTATGTCCATTTTAGTTTTGATTTGCATTCTTTGATAATTAGTGAAGCTGAGCCTATTATTTTTCATGGGCCTATTATTATCTTTGGAGAAATGTCTCTCCAGTTCTTCTGCCAATTGTTCAATTGGTTGTTGTATTTTTGAAATTATTTCCTCATATTTCATAATTCTCTTTTTGCTTTTTTCATTGTTTCCTTAGCTGTTAAAAAAAAAAAGTTTGTAATTTTGACTTGGTCCTATTGTGTTTATTTATTTACTGCATTTATTTCATCATCTTGTGAGACTGATCTAGGAATGCAGTAATACAGTGGATGTCTGATGCAGGTTTAAGTCTTTAAGCCAGTTTGAGTTTAATCCTGTGCATGGTGTGAGTCTGTGTTCTAGGTTCATTTATTTACATGCAACTAAACAGTTTTCAAAAGACCAGTTGCTGAAAAGATCCTCATTTTCCCAATTTGTATTCTTGGCTCCTTTGTCAAAATCAATTGACCAGAGGTGTTTTGATTTATTTCTGCATCCTCTGCTCTCTTCCTTTCATCTGTACGTATGTTTTTGAACCAGCATCAAACTATCTTGATTCCTGTAGCTTAGTAATGTTACTTGAAGTCTGGGAGAGGTATTCCTCCTGGTTTTTTTTTTTTTTTTTTACTTGAGCATTGCTTTGGCAGTTCTGTGTACTTTATGGTTCCATGTAAATGTTGGGATTGTGATTTGCGTTCTGTGAAAAATGGCACAGGTCATTTGATAGGGTTTACATTGAATTTGTCGACTGCTTTTGGTGGTGTGGCCATTTTAATGATACTGAGTCTTGCGCTCTAGAAGCATGGAATATCTTTTCATTTCTTTGATTCCACTTTAATTTACTTAAGTTATGTTTTATTGTTCTCAGCCTATAAGTCTTTCACCTCCTTGGTCAGGTTAATTCGCAGGGATTTATTTTGGGGCATGAGATTCAAAAAGCGATTGTATTTTACATTCCTTCTGTAAAATTTCATGGTCTGCCTGTGGAAATGCAACCCGTTTCTGATTGTTAATGTTGTATCCTGCTTCTTTGCTGAATTCATTGAACATTTTGAACACCCAGTAGTTTTTGCATGGCATTTTTAAGTTTTCTATACATTGTATTTTATCATGACATCTGCATGGGCAGTAATTTTTTCTCTTTTCTTCCTCTTTTCTTTTTTTTTAATCAGATGGTGATGGCTAGGATTTCCAATGCTTCTTCTTTTTTGGCATTTTCTAGGGGCACACCCATGGTTACCAGACCTGCAGTTAAATCACATCTGCAGATGCTGACATTTACGACAGCCATAGCATTGCAGGATCTGAACCATGTCGGCAACCTACACCACAGCTCATGCCAATGCTGGATCCTTAGCACACTGAGTGAGGCCAGGGATCAAACCTGCATCCTCATGGATGCTAGTCTGATTCATTCAATTCTAAGCCAGGATGGGAACTCCCTTCCAATATTATGTTGAGTAAAAGTGGTGAGAATGGGCACCCGTGTCGTATTCCAGATTTTTGTGCGAAGGCTTTCAGGTTTTCTCTATTGAGTATCATATTGGTGGTGGCTCTGTCATAAATCCTTTTATTATGCAATGTTCCCTCTCTACCCAATTTGGTAAGAGTATTTATCATGAGTGGAAGTTGGACTTTGTCCATTGTTTTTTGTGCATCTACTGAGGTGATCATGTGGGTTTTGACGTATCTTTTGTTAATGTGGTGTATGACATTAATTGACTTGCATAGGTTGAACCCTGCTTGTGAACTTGGGATGCAGCCCCCTTGGTCATGGTGTATGTCTTTTTTTAAATATATTGCTGGATTTGGTTGGCCAAAATTTTGTAGGAACTTTGGGTACCTATATTCTTCAAAGGTATTGGCCTATACTTTCCTTTATTGGTAGTATCTTTTTCTGGGTTTGCTATTAGGGTGATTGTGGCTTCATAGAATGTCTTTGGGAGTGTTCCTTCCTCCTCCGTCTTTTGGAAAAATTTAAGAAGGGTGGGTATACATTCTCCTTTGTATGTTTGGTAGAATTTGCGTGTGAAGCCATGTGGTCCTGGACTTTTGTTTCTGGGGAGTGTTTTTGTGACACATTCAACTTCACTTCTTGTGTTCAGTTTGTTCTGTTGATCCAATTCTTCTTCATTTAGTTTTGGCAGGCTGTATAGCTCTAGAAAATTGTCCATTTCTTCTAGGTTGTCAAATATGTGGGTAAATAATTGTTCGTAGTCAGGTTTTTGTTGTTTTTGTTGTAGTTTTCCTTAGGATCTGTCATGACTTCCTGTTTTTCATTTCTTATGTTGAGGACTTGAGTTCTTGCTCCCCTCTACTTAGTGATTCTGGCCAGAAGCTTGTCAATTTTGTGTACCCTTCCAAAGACCAGCTCCTGGTTTTTTATTGATTTATTCTATTTTTTTGAATCTTTATTTTACTGATTCCCTATTTTGTTCTCTCGACCAATCCCTTTATTCCATTGAGTGCCTCTAAGGTTTTTATGGCTTCCTTCCCTCTGCCGACTTTAGTTTTTTATTTTCACATCTTTTTCTAATTTTTTAGGTGTTGAGTTTAACCTGTTTAGTTGAGATATTTTTCTCTCCTTTTGAGGGAGGCCTGTATCACCATGAACTTCCTTCTACAGCAGCCCATGGATTTTAAAATGCTGTGTTTTCATTACAATTTCTCTTGAGGGATATTTAATCTTCCCTTTGGATTTTCCCATTGGCCCATCCATTAGTTTTTTAGTAGCATATTTTTCCACCTCTATATAGTCAGATTTTTCTCATTTCTTTTCCTCTGGTATATTTCTAGTTTCACACCATTTTTTAGAGAAGATACTTAAACTAATTTCTACATTCTTACATTAATTTTGTGCCCTAATATATGGTCAATCCTTGAGGATGTTTCACGTGCACTTAACAAGAATGCATAATCTTATTTTAACAATGCATTGTCTTTAAAATGTCAATGAAGGCTAATTTTTCCATTGTGTTCTTTAGGATCTCTGTTGGCTTATTGAGTTTGTGTCTGGAGGTTCTGTCCATTGATATGTGTAGGGTTTTAAAGTCTACTTCATGTTTGTCCTTTTGCTGCCTCTTGACTGTATCATTACTTTTACAAAAGATATTTTTAAATCTCTCTATAGTCTTATTTAAGTGACTCTTTTCCAATTGTGTTTTCCTTAATCCTATTTCGTTTTACTTTCTGTTTTTATTGAGAAGACTGCTTTCAGTATTGCTTTTAGAATGGGTTTTGTAATGCTGTCCTCTTTTGTTTTATTTTCTGGAGACATTCTGTATTTCTCCTTCTACTTTTTCAGTGGAAGCAGCAGGATGTGTCTATCCTCAGGAACCTGAGGTTGGTCAATGGCAGTGCCCTCCCACGTGCCATGCTCTGAAGAAGCGGGGGCCTCAGTTCATGGACCCCAAATGGTGGCATGCCCTGGACACTTCTGGGTCTGAGGTGACTGCTCCGCTTTCCACCTGCTGCCTGTGGACCATGCAACAGACACCACATTACACTTAGGACCCCATTGCTGTTAGCCTACACAAGTGTGGTTTGGCCACCTTAGACTGGACAAGAGATGTCCCATCACCCTTAGCGCTTGTGAGGGGTACCTGGGCACCCATAGGCTGTGCCAGGTGTGCCATGTCCTCTGAGAATCTGGGTGTGCACAGGGAAAGATATTCATCTGGTGGTCCTCCACTCACCTAATCAACAATGTGCTTACTTCTCCTGTGGGCTCAGACCTCCTCCCAGTTTCCCTAAGATGTGGCACTCCACTCACCTGCCCATAGCACACCACTCTCTAGCCCTTCAGGCTGCCTCCAAAATACCAACCTTCATCCTCTTCATAGACCTAACTGGAGACTCCCTGGCAAGTCCCCACCTGAGCATCTCAGGCAGCAGTGTCTAAGGGTGGTGAGACTGAGGATTGTGTGGCCCTCCTCGGTCCAGATATTGTACTTTTCTATGAGTCCTTGAGAGGTTTGGCTGATCTCCCTGTTGGTTATGTGGCTTCGCAGGGTGTGGGTTCCTTTGCTCTTTCACAACTCCTTCTCAGGGCAGTGCCAGTCCCATCCTGATTCTTCTCTTTCTCTCTCTCTTTTTTTCTTTTTGCTCTACCTAGTTATGTTGGAGGGTTTCCTGAGGTTTTGAAAGCTTAAGGCCTTCTACCAGAATTCAGTAGATGTCCTGTGCAAATCATTCCATGAGTCAATTTTTTGTTTTGTTTTTGATATGGTTGTGTGTGAAGGTGAGCACCAAGTCTTCCTCTTCTGCCCTGTTGCTCCCTCCCCCAGGCACATGCTCTTGGTGATCACTTATCTCTTCTCCATCTATACAAAACCTTCTCTTAGAATTAGTTTTTCTTTCTTTGAAGTCTTCACCCGTGGCCTGTGGAAGTTCCCAGGCTCTGGGTTGAATTGGAGCGGCAGCTATTGGCCGAAACCACAGCCATTGCAATGCCGGATCCAAGCTGCTTCTGTGACTTACAACAGAGACATGCTTAACATCACTGTGTCCTTACCCTACTGAGGCAGGCTGGGATTGAATGCACATCCTCACAGAGACAATGTTGTGCCTTAATCTGCTGCGCCACAATAGGAACTCTGACTTTGAAATTACTTTTAAATGGAATCAAAGTATATGACGTTTAGTCTTAGCTTCTCCTTTTTTTTTTTTTTTGGTAGCTAATCATGCTTTTTTTATTTGCTAGATAAAAAATGGGGCGTCTGTATCCGAAATGGAAGTCAACCTTCCCAGAGACATTTTAAGTTCTATGAAATCCAAATATCAATCATAAAACATGGAAAAATATGTCTACATTCAATAAAATAACTATGTAAATTCCCAAAGTGGTCAGCAAGATTAAATCGAGTGCTCAGTTTTTTTGGCCACAGTCATGGTCTGAGAAGTGTGCAGAGAGAACTACGACTTTCCACTTCAGCTGGGCTCTGGGCAGAACTTCAGGACCATCATCTCAATGTTCCAAGGTGGCTTATGCATTACCGAAGTGTGATTGTGTGGTTGTTCATAAAAAAGTTTCCTGAAGAATACTCTGTGAAATTAATTCAAAACCCCCTTTAACTAGATACAGAATTCTATTCTACTTATTCATCCACATTTACCTTTTGGATTTTCTATGAATATTGAATTGTAGAGTATCTTGCTTATAGCTGTTTGGATTCGATGCTAAAATGTACTGTATTAATTTAGAGGAAGAATTTGGACTGCCATGACAGCATTCGAAGGGCCTGTTGAAGAAAGAGCTGATTGAGTATCCTCTCTGGAAGAAGGAGTGGTTCTTGGCTCCAAACCTCATAAAAATGTTCCATTTAGCTTTCTGTTCTCAACACTAGTGAGGCCGCTTCTGCCCTGTATTTTTTTTTTGCTATTTATTGAAAAAATGATGGCAGATTTTCTGTGTCATTTACCATTGGCTTCATTACTGTTGCAGTACTATTGGATCAAGTTACCCTTATGTTTTTCCACAAAGATTAGAACAGAAATATGACTGCATTACTTTTTGGGCACATTCCACTTTGGGGCCCTATATTGAGGTAATCACTCATAGATATTTGCCATCAATTCACTCTCATACACACAGTAATTGAATAAATATAATAGGCTGAGAAATTTACGGGGGCAATCATTAATGTTTCCTTAGTGAAATGCTTCCTTTTTTAGGTTTAATTTTCATAATTTGAATTTTTATGGTCTTTTTAGCACCACACCCATGGCATATGGTGTTAGTCAAGCTCAGGATCGAATCAGAGCTATACCTGCTGATCTACACCACAGCTGCTACAATGTGAGAGTTGAGTTACATCTGCCACCTACAACACAGGTCATGGCAAAGCCAGATCCTTAACCCACTGATTGAATCTAGGGCTCATACCTGGGACCTATGGAATAGAGTCCGTTTCTTTTCTGCCGAGCCACAATGGGAACTCCTAATTTCCATAATTGGAAGTTATTACTATAAGTTATCAATTATAAGACAAAGATAGTTTTGAAAAATACAAATGAAGAAGTCAAGTTCTCTTTGTTTTATTGAATTGCAGTATTCACTTTGTTTTCTAATTCAACCCATTACAAACATCATTTAAAATAGTAATTAGAAAAAATCTATGCTACTGAGTGAGGACGCAATGAGATTGAGAGAAGAGAAACACTTCGGAAAACAATCTCATAACTTTTCTCATAATTTGCAGTTATATATATTATTTCTTACAGTTTTACTGAGATATAGTTGGCAAATAACTTTGTATAAGTTTAAGGTACACAACATAATGACGTGGCCTATGGGTTTTAGTTAACCTCAATCATCTCATATCCCTATAGATTGTTAAAAATAGAGATAGAAATAAAATATGTTCCCTGTGATGAGAACTCTCAGAACACACTCTGATAACTTTCATCCACATATATAACTATTGCAATGTTATATATAGTATTATGTACTTATCATCTAACTAAACTATTATGCTTTCCGAAGGCCTTCAGCTAAGTGCCCATCCCCACCTCTCTTAACCACATATCTATCCTCTTCTTTCTATGGTATATTTGTCTGTTTTTTGAAATATAATTGACCTACAGCACTGTTTCAGTTCCTCATATTCAACATTATGTATTTCTATATATTACAAAATGATAACTATGGGAACTCTTGTTACTGTCACTACACAAAAGGTTTGCAGTAATTGACTATATTCCCCACAGTGAACATTTCACACCTATGACTCATGTATTTCACAGCTGGAAGGCTGCATCTCTTAAAATCTCCCTCACCTATTTCTTTGCTCACTTTAACTGTATCCCGTCTCACAACCCCCTTTTTGTTCTCTGTATTCATAACACCATTTCTGCTTTGTTATGTTTGCTCATTTGTTTTGTTTTTTAGATTCCACATAGAAGTGATTTCTTAATCAATATTTTTCTTTCTCTGTATGATTTATTTCACCAGGCATGATACCTTCTAATCTGTCCTTGTGGCAAATGATAAGATTACATTTATTTTGACGCCTGAGTAATGTTCAATTTCATGTACGAGTCACAGTTTCTTGATCCATATCTCCATGGATGAACTCATAGATTGGTCTGTGTCTTCTCTGTTGTAAATAGTGTTATTGGGGTCCATATATATATCGTCTAATTAATGTTCTTGTGATCTTTGCATAAATAACTCAAATTGAGTTGATGCTGAGCAATTAGTGCTGCTGTTATTTAGTTTTCTAAGGAACCACCAAACTTTTTTCCAGAGTAGCTGTATATTCCTACCAATGGGGTAGCAGGTTCCTTTGTCTCCATATCTCACCAACCTTTATTCTCTTTTGAGGACAGCAATTCTAAAAGATGTTAAGTTTTATCCCATTTTGATATGCATTTCTTATATGATTGGCAGCATTGAACATTGTTTCCTGTACTCTTGGGCTTCTGTGTGACATATTTGAAAATGGTTCAGGATTTCTACCCACTTTTTAATCAGAACACAAGTTGTATGTGTTCCTTGTATGTTATGGATAGTAAAACTTTCATCAGATGTAGTTTTTTCAAGTATGTCTTTCATTCACTACGTAATCTTTCCATTTGGTTGATAGACTCCTTCACTCTGCAAAAGCCTTCAGTTTTGTCTTGTATGTTGCATGCTGTGAGGGTTTTCATTTTTGGTCTTCAAAGTCCATTTAACTGACACTTCTATTCCTTATTATTTACAGGTATTATTTTGATTTGTACTTATTTATTCGATTCTATTTTTGTCTTTTTAGGGCCAACCTGGGGCATATGGTGGTTCCCAGACTATGAGGCACCCTGGAGATGTAATCACTGTCCTATACCACAGCCAAAATAATGCCAGATCCAAGAGGTGTCTGAGACCTACACCACAGCTCTCAGGAATGGCAGATCCTTCACCCACTGTGGGAGGCCAGGGATCAAACCTGTGTCCTCATGGGTACTAGTCAGGTTCATTTCCAGTGAGCCACAATGAAAACTCCTTATATTTACATTTAAACAACCAGTAGTTGATGCACTTGCCTGCTCTGAATATGGTTAAAGCCTCATGTGTTTACTCTTTTCCTGAAAGATCTTTTTCTAGTCTCGTTTTTGGTCACTTTCTACTGTTTTGGGGTTTCTTGTATTGGTTTGGGGAGACATTTGACTGTTTAATACAGATATTTTCTTCAATCTGTTATTTGATCTTTGACCTTATCTATGGTTTTATTTTTGGGAGAGTAGTATTTATTTTCTCCAAAGCCTCGTTAAAAATTTGTGTTAAATAATTTATTGAATTGTGAGATATGAAACAGCTAAACTTTCAATTATTGATCCCTGTTGTTTTAAAATTCTATGAAGGTACTTTATTTTGTTCACAAGACCTTTCTACTCAGAGTTCCAATATCTTAAATTACTGATACTAATACATGTAAAAACTGTTTATTTTGCCTCTTCACTCTGGATTTTATTGGTAATCTCATGGTTTCACCCACCCACAGGTAAATGGGAAAAGGAGCTGTTGCTTTATTTTATCAAGTTAAATCTATACACAAAGTTGAGGAAAAAATAACATGCTTTTAAAGAGTAAATTTTTATATCTATTAATCAAATGTAAGCTCGCACTTACTGGAATTAATGTATTTCAAATTTGTATATGCAATTCATTTAAGTTTTTACAGTATTTGGGGGGTTTTATTTATATTTATATTTTTTAAATATTTGGTAAATATTATATCCAAAACATTTTAACTTTTTTTCATATGCAGGGAAACTAATTGTTGAAAATTTTTGTAGGTCTTATGTCTATCTTTTGGTTATTGATACTTAACATGTTAAAGTTAAATGTAGATTAACTGTATCATACACAGAGATTAGATATTAAAATTTACATAGACTCGTGCATTTTGACCTTATCGGAAGGAGGTTTTTTGTTTCATGTGAGATAATTTGAAAAAGTATTCTCAAACCTGTTAGCTTTTATTCACAAATTAAGATTTTTAAACAGATTTTTAATTTTATGTATAAATATTGAGAAAGCTAGATGTCAAAGTAAAATTATTGAATTAAGTATATAGCTTGAAGTGCATACATTTCAACCAATTTTTTCAAAATTTCTACGTTTTCATGTTTGAGGTATCATTTTTACTGCCCTGTATTGAATATTCACTGTGATTATTACATTTTAGGACTCATTTCTATTGTTGTTACTTTTGGATATCTCTGTTTTTATCCTTCCTTCTCTTTTGTCTTAAATGAGTTGCATGTATCAAATGTGTTTATTATTTTTGAAAGTAAAAAAATCAAAACTTTACTGGTTAAGATGTAAACTGCTATCTTTATAGGTATGGCTGCTCTTAGAATTTTATACCATGTCTAATTATGCATAATATCTTATTCCTCTTCCCAAATCATAAAAAAACTCTTACAATCTTTCCTTATCATCTGCCTTTACCTAATGACCTTTAGCAAATGGAGACAATACTCTGCTGTTTTCTGTGGCCAGAAAGGTTTCATTGTGAAATAAGGTTGTGTTTTGTTAAAAGCTGTTTCTCTGTCTATTGAGAGGATCATGCGGCTTTTATCCTGAACTCTATTACTACAGGAGATTACATTCATTCTTCTATATTGGACTTACTTTGGGGTTTTTTGTATTTTTTATATTGTATTTTTATTTGTTTTCTAGGGTTTGCAGTATTTTTTGATGGCATGCTTAAGGAATACTGATCTGTATTTCCTTATAGTTTGTTTCTGCGTCAATCATACCATAGCATCATAAATGGATTTAATTCATGGCTTCCAGTATTTGGCCATAAAATGTAAAATGTATACCAATTGAAAATAAATTTATGAATGCTTGGCTTTTTTTTTTTTTAAACTCGTGTGTTAGAATTAAGAGTGCAGAATTGTGTTTCAGAAAACTCAGATCCCAGTTGAGGACACCACCATCTTTAATATTGACTTAAAGTCTCCAATTAACATATTCTTACAGCTTAATCTTCTCTCCAAAAACTCTGCAAGGTTTTAGAAATGTACATAAAATTGTAGAGGTATATAAAATTATATATACATAAATTATATATATATTTCTAAAATATCATATATATACACACACATATATATACATATGTTTGTAATCTATGTATGTGTTTTATATATATGTATATATGTGTGTGTGTGTATATATGCACATATATGCATGTGAAGCCTATGGAATTTTCCAGGATAAGTATCAAATCAGAGCTACAACTGCCAGCCTCCACCACATCTACAGCAATTCCATTCCAACTTGTGTCTGCAGCCTGCATAATAGCTCACAGCAAGATCAGATCCTTAACCAAATGAGCATGGCCTGGATCAAATTTGCATCCCCATGGACACTAGTCAGGTTTCTTACTGCTGAGTCACAACAGGAATGCCTAGAAATTGATATTTTCAAAGTCACATTTTAAAGTAGTATGACTATTTCATTTCTGGGAAATGTCTTCTTGAGGGTTTTTTTCTTAATGTAAAAGAAAGAGGAAATTCCTCAGAAATAGTTTATAATGACATGTTATAAAATTATAAATGTTTTGAAATATGGTGTTAACAGAAATTATCCATTAGGATCAATGTTAAACATCCTGGCTCTTCAAAGTTCTCAGATATCTCCTTTCTTGAATCTTATCTTCATTTTTCCCCCTTGGAAATTAAGAAAAAACAATCTAATACATTTCTTACATTTATGTATGTGTTTATCTTTATACCCTTCAGACACAAATGCAGACTCAGAGCCTTCCTTCATTTTTCCAAAGATGTAGATGTCTCTAAAATTTTCTTCAATAAAAGGTTTTTGATTATATAATGGAAAATATAGAGCAGGTGAAAGAGATCATTTTATGGTGGAGGCAAAAATGACATGGAGATAACATAGCATAATATGTATTTAAGGACAAAATTGTTCTAATTATACAGCTATATGTCCTCTCATTTAATTTAGCATATATTTAATTCCACATAAAACATAGGTGACAGGACAGACTCAATAATGCACGTAGAAATGTTCGGTTATCTGGTAAGAGAGTGTTAGACGAATGTAGAAAGATACCAGAAGGCTCAATGATATGGAAATATTTTCCTTTTACAGATAGATGGTGTTTACACTTACTATTATTTTTACTTTATACTCATGACATATATTCTTTTATTAGTAACTGAAATTGTATTTATGTCAGGAAATGAGCTCAACTGATTGGAGTTGGAAATCAGTTGAGATGTTTTTGTCTTCCAATTTATATTAGTTTGTCATTTCTCTGTTACTCAGTGTATAGAAAATTAGAAGTCATGTTTTCTGATATAATATTTTTAAAATTTTCACAAGTGTTTATAGCATTTCTTTATATAATGATTTTTATTTTTATCCATTATAGCTAGCTCGCAGCGATCTGTCAGTTTTCTACTGTACAGCATGGTGACGCAGTTACACATCTAGGTATACATTCTCTTTTCTCACATTATCCTGCTCCGACATAAGTGACTAGACCTAGTTCTCTGTGCTACACAGCAGCTGCCAAGGGGAAGCAGGGCAGTGGGGTGGGTTTTCTAGCCATTTTTAATTCGTTTTGTTTTTACTATGTATTTTTTAGGTCTTATTTTTTTCTATGCCTTGCTTTTTCTTTGTATTTCTAGTAAGTGGTGTGTGACTGATAAAACTGGTGATTTTAGCCTGTTTCCAGTAACTTAATTACCCAAAAGTGTGCACTTCATCTTTTCGTTGTTTTGATGTTTACACACACACACACACGCACACACACGCGCACACACACACACACACACACACACACACACACACACATGTATGCCTGACATACAGTCTTTAGTCTGAGAATTCATGGTTTAAATACTTTAAAATTGTTTCGTCATTTAAAAAACACTGTATTTTCGAGAAATGACTGGACGTTTCATCTCCTAAATCTCTAGAATTGTAGACTTCCTCATTTTTTCATTCTTGTGGGTTCTAAAATCTTTAATGTTTAGCCATGAACTAGTTTCGCCAACTTTATGGGACATACTTCCAGTTTTCTGATTATTTTCAATGTATTCAAAATCATTAATTATGTATTTTTTCTAGCGTTTCTCTTTTTTCGTTTAAGGATTTGTTCATTAGTACTGAGGAAATTACATTTTCATTTTGTAAACCCTTTTATCTTTTAGAAACACTAACTTTATTTTGTGTTTTGCCTCAAATAAAATGTTTGGAGAAAATTTCTTTCACTAGTGGTATCTTCTTTTTGTAAGTAATAGGGTATGTCCATAGAAATTTGGAACTTCTCTGAGGTCACCTTGAAGGTAAATTCCTCCAGAGAGTGTTTGTATTTGCTTTTATCACTTACTGGATTTCTTTATGTCTTATTGAGTTTTGAAGAACCACATTTAAGCATAGATATTACAATGAAGTAAAGTTCATCAGTAGAAGAACAATAAATCAAAATCATTTTTAATCTTTGAAATACTAAACTCATATCGGTTCACCTCATGGGAAAATATTTACAAACCTTTATAAGAAAACAATTAATCATTGAAATCGCATAAAAACACAAATTATTTTTAGAAAAGTAATTGAAATATATATTTAAAGAATAACAGAGACAAGGAAAAAGCTGGATGGTTATAAGCAAACTAAAAATAGTAAGTACTGCAAGGACAATGAACTAGTCACAATAGCCAAGACATGGAAACAACACAAATGTCCATCAATGGATGACTGGATTAGGAAGCAGTGGTATAGGTACACGATGGAATACTACCCATCCATAAAAAGGGGACAAAATAATGCCATTTGCAGCACCACAGATGGAACTAGAGTCTACCATACAGAGTGAAATGTCAGAAAGAGAAAGACAAATATCGTATGATACCACTGATATCTACAATCTAATATACAGCACAAGTGAAACTTTCTACTGACAGGAAAATCACAGACTTGGAGAATAGCCTTGTGGTTGCCATGGGTGGTGAGTGGGATGGATTGGGAGCTTGGGGTTAATAGATGCAAACTATTGTTTTTGGAATGGATCAGCAATGAGATCCTGCTATGAGGCACTGAGAACTCAGTCTAGTCACTTATGATGGAGCATGATAACAGGAGAAAAAAAGAATGTATACATGTATGTGTAACTTGGTCACCATGCTGTACAGTAGGGAAAAATTGTACTGGGGAAATGAGAAACATTAGAACAAAAAAGAAAAGAAAAGAAAAAAATGATAAAAATAGTAAATAAATTTGAGGAGGCTGTTAGTTTGTTCAAGGGTGATCATTATTTTTTGTACCTTTCAAATGAGTTTATGTATTATTTTTTAGAATTAAAGAAGCAGGACAAAATAAATGAAAATATGATTAAATCCAAAATTACATGATAGGCAAATAATTTGGTGTTTATTGACTAAATTAAAATATAATTTTCAAAGTAGAGATGCATGAAATAAAGATCTTTCAAATGTTTTTACATCTCTGTTATCAAGACATATTAACCCTGGATATTACTTCATTCCAACAGGTGTGTACAGACCATTAAAACGTACTATAAATTGTTCACAAAACTTAAACAGGAGAAGAAAGAGCGTTGAAGTTAGCATCAGAAGAGGAAAGATGATGCTGAAAAGGGAGATTGCAATGTCAAGCCATGGTGTTTTATGCATTGCCAGGCTTTCAGTTGCATCAGCAATCCATGGCCTTACTGGTTCTAGTCCACAATTAATTTCTTAGTTGTATATAACACTTACTGTAAGAGAGTATCCTTTGGGGAGAGGTAAATTTGGTTATTTTAAACTAGTGCTGGAAGTGATAGACTGGGTATAAAAATACGATAGTAGAAATTCAGAAGTTGAAATATTTATTCCTACCATGAGTGCACTAAAATTTTATGTGGTTGATATTTGTGATTTTTTTGGGGGGGGAGTTCCGATTATAAATAGATGAAGCTGGAATTTAGAGAAAATTAACACTAAACATTGGAAATAATTTATTTGATCAATTCTTAAAGGAGAAATAAAATTTGATATACTATTTTAACTATCCAGCAGAAAAAAAGTAATATTCCATCTCAAATATTTTTAGTATGGTATGATTTTTTGATTAAGAGTTCTTCAGATAATAAAGTAGAAATTATGAAAGATTGAAACATTCAAAATCGCCTAAGACTAAAATTTTATTGTGTACCATTTTTTCTCTATTGAATATAATGGCCATTACATGTATCTACATGTGGATGGACTGGAATAGAACTATACACATATAAATTGACCAGTGTCAAATTCTGGTTAGTTAAAGTGTGCTATATTTACATCAGATTACATGAAAGCGCTCAATTAGGGGACATGTGTAAAGTACACACAGGCCACCTTTTCAATGCCTTTCCAATTTCCTAGAATTCTGCCATTTCAAAATAGAAAGACTAAGAAAAAATTAACAGATATGTGCACAGGTTCTTTTAAGTTTTACTACTTAAAAAGAAAAAAAAATTAAACAAGTGAAGGGTAGAATAATGATAGACAGTAATTAGCTCTACAGATAAAACACATCAGACTTTCATTTAGCATTAAGAAAGAAGTGCTCAATATAGAGTTTTTAAGGAAGCGTCATTGCTTATTTTCAAAGTTAATTGAAACATATTGAGTAACACTTCATTCAATGATATAAAGAGAGAAGTTGTAGTAAATTGTCACAATCCTGTTTGACATCATGTGGTATCTGAAATGATTTGTAAATAAAAGGAAAAACAGTTACAATATCATTCTTTATAATTCCCTTTTATTTTGAACACGGAAATGTTAGTTAGGAAAAGTCACAGATGTGAAATGTATATTTAGGATAAACTATACCCATTTTAGGGCCAAAGAGGGACTTTCTCAACGAAATAGATCATAAGAGGCCATAAATTAAATTAAAACCAATTAGGTACCCATTTTCACATATCCTCTATCATTTAAGTTTATTAAACATTTAGTGATAAACTTAGGGTTCTAAGCAAACCCAACACTAGGGAACCATGAGAAAAGGGTGAGATAAGTAATTATGTTTTGGAGTAGACTAATCTCATATGGGTACTCCTGTGAGAAAGCATTTTCAGGAAACTATAGCATATGTAAAGCAAAGATATCAAGGTAAATTTGTATTTGGGAATTTAATAGGTAGAGCTTAATCTGCAACTTTCCCTTTTAATTATACTTAGTCATTGTGCTTAGGAGTGTAGAAGCTTTATAGCAATAGAAGGAGAGCAATTGTACTAAAGGATCTCATTGCTCATCCATTACAAATGCAAGAATTTGCATTTATTAACCCCAAGCTCCACATCCATCCACTCCCATCACAACCCCTGACAACCAAAATCTATTCTCCAAGTCCATGATTTTCTTATCTGTGGAAAGTTTCATTTGTTCCATATATTAGATGCCATATTTAAGTGATATTATATGGTATTTGTCTTTCTCTTTCTGACTTACTTCACTCAGAATGAGAGTCTCTATTTCCATCCATGTTGCCACAAATAGCATTATCACATTCTTTTTATGGCTGAGTAGTATTCCATAGTGTGTATGTACCACCTCTTCCTAATCCAATCATCTGTTGATGGATATTTGTATCATTTCTGGGAATAGATCTGCAATGAACATGTGGGTGCATGTGTTTTTTTAGGGAAAGTTCTGTCCAGATATCTGCACAAGAGTAAGATTGCTGGCTCATATGCTGCTTCTACATATAGTTGTCTAAAGTACCTCCATACTGTTCTCCATAGTGGTTGTACCAGCATACATTCCCATGAAGAGTGCAGGAGGGTTCACTTTTCCCCACAACATCTCCAGCACTTGTTCTTTGTGGACTTATAAGTGATGGCCATTCTGTCTGGTGAGAGGTGGTATCTCATGGTTCTTTTCATTTGCATTTCTCTAATAATCAGGGATGCTGACCATTTTTTAATGAGCTTGTTGTCCACATGTATGTCTTCCCTGGAGAAATGTGTCTTCAGGGCTTTGCCCATTTTGGTGTTGGGTTGTTAGCTTTTTTGCTGTTGAGTTGTATAAGTTGCTTATATATTCTAGAGACTAGGCCCTTATCCATTGCATCATTTGAAACTGTTTTCTTCCATTCTATAAGCTGTCTTTTTGGTCTCTATTAGGTTTCCTTTGCTGTGCAAAAGCTTGTCAGTATGATTTGATACCACTGGTTTATCTTTGCTTTTATTTCTGTGGATTTGGGAGACTGACCTGAGAAAATATTCATAAGGTTGATGTCAGAGAATGTTTTGCCGATGTTCTCGTCTAGGAGTTGGATGGTGTGCTGACTTAAATTTAAGTCTTTCAGCATTTTGAGTTTATTTTGGTGCATGGTGTGAGGGTGTGTTCTAGTTTCATCGACTTGCATGTAGCTCTTCATGTTTCCCAGCTATGCTTGCTGAATAGACTTTCTTTTTCCCATTTTATGGTCTTGCCTCCTTTGTAAATGATTAATTTACACATACGTGTCTGAATTTATTTCTGTGTTCTCTATTCTGGTCCTTTGGTCTGCCTGTCTGTTTTGGTACCAGTACCACATTGACTGGATGTTTGTGGCTTTGTAATAGTGCCTGAGGCCTGGGAGACAGATGTCTCCTGCTTGATTTTTGTTCCTCAGCATTGCTTTGGCAATTCTGGGTCTTTGGTGGTTCCATATGAATTTTTGGATTGCTTGTACTAGTTCTGTGAAAGATGTCATGTGTAATTTGATAGAAATTTCATTGAATCTTTAGATTGCTTTGGGTAGTATGCCCATCTTTACAATATCAACATTTCCAACACAGGTGCATGGAGTATATTTCTATTTCTTTGCATCTTCTTTAATTTCCGTGATTAATATTTCTAATATTTTTAATATTTCTTAGCATATAAGTCTTTTACCTCCTTGGTCCCATGCATTCCCAGGTATTTGATTTTTTGTCCTGCCATTTTAGAAGGTATTGCTTTTTGTGTGTTCCTTTTCTAAAATTCCATTTTCAGTAGAGAGAAACATGACTTATATCTGAATGGTCACCTGATATCCTGGCATTTTGCTGAATTTGTTGATCAGTTCATGCAGTTTATGTGTTGAGTCCTTAGGGTTTACTATATATAGTATCATGGCATCTGCATAAGTGGCAGTTTTACCTCTTCTCTTCCTATTTGGATGCCTTTTATTTCTTTTGTTTATCTGGTTGCTGTGGCTAGGACTTTCAGCACTATGTTGAATAACAGTGGTGAGAATGGGCATCCCTGTCTTCTTCCAGATTTTAGTGGAAAGTCTTTTAGCTTTCCTCTACTGAGTATTACCTCACTGTGTGTTTAATTATGTTAAGGAATGTTCACTCTATACACACTTTGGTAAGGTATGTTCCCTCTATACCCATTTTGATCACAAATGGACGTTGGATTTGTCAAATGCTTTCTCTCCATCTATTGAGATGATCGTATGGACATTCTCTGATTCCACCATCACCCTAAATACCAAAACCAGAAAAAGATTCCACGAAAAAGAAAACTATAGGCCAATATCTTTGATGAACATAGAGGCATAAATTGTCCATACAATTATGGCCATCCTAATCCAACAACATATACACAGAGAAAGTAAAATACATGATGTTCATTTTGCCTGAGATGTTTCTTCTCTAAACAATTAGAGCTTGATCAAAATGTGTTGGAGACCACTGAATAGCTGAACTGTGCAGAAGGCAGATATCTGTGGGATGCAGAGGTTTAAAGTAGAGGGTCTCCTTCAACGACAGGATATTCATGTTATTCTGTAAACAACTGCACTATGTCCAAAGACTACCCCTTTTGATATCACTAAGAAGAAAATATAATCTTTGCCTATGGCCATTCCTGACCAATAATCTAGTAATCTTCCTTTATCCCTCTAATACTAATCTCTTTGCCTTCCTTAATAAAAGTCCTATGGGCTAAATCCTAGGCCCCACTGGTTCTGTGGAACAGAGTGTCACCTCATCCCCCACTTTCTAAATGTAACATAGTCTTGTGTGTTTTGAAGAGGCAACCCTCTTCCAGGTTTCCCCATTGCCATGCAGTGCTGGCCACAGCAGAACATTTTAAGAATCCTGTGAAAATTTTCTGGGTTATATTTATCTAGGTTATTGAAATTTTAGGTTCGCAATATTCCACTGTTTTGTCGATCCCAGGGAGTTATTCTAGTTTATCATGGTGATTCTTTAATGTCCTATTGAATTTCCTTGGCTAGAATTGTTGACAATTTTTGAATCTATGTTTACTAGGATATTGGCCTGTAGGTTTTAGTTCTTCTTCTATTCTTTTTCGGTTTTTGTATGAAAGCAATGCGGCTTTTACAACATGAGACGGAGAGTGTTTCCTCATTTTTAGTTATGTGGAAGAGTTGGAGAAGGACTGCTAGTGATTCTCCATTAAATACTTTGTTGGATTCATCAAAGTGCTTCTCTTTCTTCGGAGAGTGTTGGATACGGCTTCCATGTCCTAAATAATTTTTGGTTATGTTCAAATATGGTTATTTCTTCCTAATTCTGTTCTGGTACATTGTGTGTTGAGGGAGGAGGATGAAGATGGTACAAGAGTCAGATGTTGCACTCACATTCTCCCACAACCACTAAATATAAACACATCTACATGTAGAACCATTCAGACAGAACATCTAATGAACCCTGACAGAAGACATTAAACCTCCACAAAGGCAAGAACCCCTTGAAAATTGGGGTAGAACAAATTTAGAAAAAAAATAGAGAAGGGGAATGAGGACGGAAAAAGGATTCCTGAGAGGGAGTTGAGAATCAGAAAAGGAACCCACACCTGCAAGTCACCTAACCAACTGGGAAATCAACCAAAATATAGGGACCTCATGGTACCAGAGGAAAGCACCACAGCTGTACTGAGGAGGGCAAACAGAGTGAGATCCATACAGATCCTCTGCATCACCACCCCAAACACCACAGCTTGAGATGTTCAGGTGGGGTATGTGTGTTCTGAGACTCAGCTTCTGAAGGTCAGTTCCAGAGAGAGGACAATGTTGGTTGTGTGGAGACACCTGGAGGTGTCAGAGAGCAGTGCACCATGGGCAGGTGAGTCAAACACCACAGCTGAAGGAGCCTGGGAGGAGGTCTGGACCTAAAGGAGAATAAAGGCCCCTCTGTTTGGGATGGCAAAAGGAGGAGGGGTGAATCACCATAGAAAATGCTTTCCTAGCACACATATGGAATCCCAGAGGGTTGGGTGCCTCTGGGGCAGGCTATGGTTGGCAAGAGAACACTTACACGGGTTAGGGGACACAAGATGTTTCTTGAGTTGGCGAAAGGGTGGTGTGGGAGCTAAGCACAATGTGGTGGCTCTTACATGAGCTATAGGTGGTGGTGACAAACAACAGTCATCATTTCAGAAGCCATAGAGGCATGGCTGGTAGCTTCTTAGCATCACTGAGCAGGCTTCACCTGTGGCTACAGTCACCTCAGAGGTTGGCAAAAAGGGCGAACTGCAACCGGGCACCACACTTCGTTGCTCTCACTCCCCTGGGAACAAGCATGCCCTGCTGCTGCCACTGCTAAATGCTCCAGTCAGTGCTCACACATGCTCAATCAGTGTCACTGCCCAGGTTCTTGCAACTAGGAGCAGCCTGTGTGGCACCTCTTACCTGGGCTAAGCCATATGGGTTGCTGCTTGCATGAACTAAAGTTGCCATGGTCAACCACCACGATTACCTCTGATCACATGTAGGTGTGACCTGACTCCACTTGGGCCTCATGAACAGCCACCACGTGCAGCCACAATCACCACAGAGGGTGCCTCATAGAGGGTACTGTGATTAGAAAGCAACCATTTTTGCCATCACTCTAATGGGAACTCACACACCCTGACACTGTAAATGCCCAATGCTCTGGGCACCGCCTAAATCTGCCTGAGACTCAAAACCACTTCCCAGGGCCCTGCAACTGGAAGTTGTTGATGCCATCCTGCTGCAGGTGCTTGCTATTGTCAAGAGCCTAGCAACCAGGCGCTGACCACTATCCCTCCTCATTGCCTCCTTCGCCCTGGAAACATCCTCTGCACACTGGGGATAACAGCCTGCTCACACTGAAGAGTCACCAAATGTCTAAACACTCTTGTGCAAAATAGATAGCAACACCTAAAAAATTATCAAGGGAAGCTCTTGCATAGGCAGAGCCCTCCTAGACAAGAGTTTGATTTCCCTAAACTCACAGAAAAAGGAAAATGTAAGCAAAGTGAAGACGCTCAGGAACAGTTCCCAGTTAAAGAAACAGGATAATTCACTTGGAGAATAAAACAGAAGTCTGCAGTCTAAGAGTCACTGAGTTCAAAAGGGAGGTAGTGAAAATATTGAGGGAATTAATGGTGAATAGGAAGGAACTGAGAGTGGATCTATAGGGTAACGCAGATTATTTTAGAAACCAACTAGAAAATATATGGAGAATAAAAGAATCATTAGAAAATTCAACTTCAGAGTTGCAAAGTCAGTGAAAAACAAAAAGAGCCAAATGAATAATGCAGAGAAACAAAATAGGGTCTTGGACAATAGAACAATAGAAGTCACTAAGTCAGGAGACCAAGCATAAAGCCTTAAAGCATAAAATAAAAGCAATAGATCTGTGGCATAATACAAAGCAGACCAATCTATGTCTACCACAGATTCCAGAAGAGGAAGACCAAGAGAAGTGGACTTGAAATATATTTGAAGAAATAATGGCTAAAATCTTTCCAAATTAAAAGCAAACACATACCAAGATGCAGGAAGCACAGAGGATCCCAAACATGTTGAAACCAGACAAGTCCGCACTAAGACAAACTATGTTAAAAATGGGAAAAATGTAAAAATAGAGAAAGGATATAAAGGCAGCAAGAGAAAATGACAATAAGGAAGATTTCATTATAGGAAACCACAAAGGCTCTCATCTGATCTCTCCTTAGAAACACCACAGGTCAGAAGAGAGTGGCAATTTACACTCAAAGTTCTAAAAAGGAAAATTCTGCAGCCTAGAATAATCTACCCAGCAAGAATATCCTTTAAAAGGGAAGGAGAAATGAAGAATTCCTTCCACAAACAAAAGAGAAATTCGTACGCAGTAGTAAACCATTCTAAAGGAAATACTGAAAGTTCTTCTCTAAATAAAAAAGAAGGGAGAAGAAATAGGCTGGAGGAAATCACAATTGGATAGCAATCGCTTAAATGAGTGGATATACAGTTTTAAAAGGAAAAAAGTCCTATTTTAAACAGACAAATCACCCAAGAACAGCAAAATGACAAACATGATGATTAATAAAAAAATAAAATCATAGAATGTGAGGAAGGAAAGTAAGAAACTCTAGATGCTATTTTTTAAAAATATTATATGACTATCTGACTAAAGTCAGCATATATAAGAAATGCTTAACATACTTAAAAACAAATCAAACCCGAGTATTATATTCACAAATCTAAAAAGAAAGTACACAAGCATAAAACAAATGAAAGTCTTACAGCCCCACCCCAAAAAAAGGAGGAACTATGGAGAAAAATAGAATAAACAGGAAAACAAGGTTTTTAAATGGCGATGAACCAGGATTAGGACGTAATTCCCTGTGGACTCGAATGTGTTAACAAAGCTGTTTTACATCCTTCTCTGGTGTCCTCTGAGGTGATTTCTGGGAATTCTACAATGGTGCAGGTGATCAGATAGATTAGCATGCAAAAACAAATAAACAAACCAAAAAAAAGGGGGGGGAGAAGATAATACAAACCGATCTGATCTGCAAGAACTATGAATGGAAGACAGCTTCACAATTGGTGGGTCATAGAGATAACATCTAAATGAATCAATTATAATGTCAGAAAGTAGAAACAATGAATATCTCAAAAGGAAGAGATAAAAACATATATGGAAGGTATCCTGTAGAGAAGAAAAGAGATAAAAATAAAGCATATATAACCTAAATATAATGTAAATAAGTAGATACAGTAAAAATTTTCAGATGATGTAATTAAACCCCCAAAGTTGTGATTAAAAATTGTCCTTTCCTCACCTAATCCATAGAAAGATCAACCAAATCAGAGGGATCTCCAAATACAGAGAAGAGTGCAGCATTAAGTCTGAGATCTGAAGATCAGTGTGAAAACTGAACAGATCATCCAAACTACTGGCAGAGTCACCAAACATGGGGATGCTGGGGTGGGGGCTGGGCAATAAGACCTCGGCTCCAGAGGTTATTCCCTGGGAACAGGCTGGGATGGGTGGTGCAGCCATATTGCTTTGGGGACTGGGAATCATTCAGTAGGGTGGGTAGGGCAGAGACCACCCCGGGGGACTAGGAAGCAGTCTGTTGGTTTGGAAGCAGAAACTGTTTGAGGAATTAGGAACCAATTGGTCAGGTTGGCAGGGAAGAGACGAACCTGGGAGTCCAGGAAGTGGTCTGTCATATCGGCGGGTCAGAGACTGCCTGGGAGTCTAGAAAGTGGAGAATTGCGGGTGGAGGGAGCAATATGTTAAGGGCTGGAGAGTGGAAAGCCACATCAAAGGGAACCTGGGAGAAGAGCTGGATCTGCAGGAGAGACAAGGCACCAGATTTGGGAAGGGTAGAGGAGGAGGTGTGGGCTGACATAGAATACACCCCACACCACAGCGAGGTCACTTGCCTGCCAGCTATCAGAAATCCGTGCTTCCCACTGCATCCCCTCTCCCCCTATGCCATGCTAGAGTGCCAGACCTGAGACTGCCGGCCATCCTGGAGGGATGTCCTCAGCATTTGTGGGAAGCTGACCCTGCCCTGGCCTGCCTGACCTCTGGAGGTACTACACTCCTGAGGAGCAGCTCCCCGGACTGCCAGCCCTCTGGAAAAGGACCTCAGCCCAGAAAAGCTAGAACAAGTTGGCCCAGCCATGCAAAATCTGCCTCCATTCTAAGGTGGTCCTGCCAATCCCAGCTGCCCTGGGGAAGAGCCCATTGGGTTCTCAGCATCCTGGCTAGCCGTTCCCACCCTTGGGGGGTTCTGCACTCCTGTGCTACAGCTTCCCAGTACTCTCAGGCCCCTGCAAGAGCCCCCACCGTCCAGAAAGCTAGAACAACCTTGGCCTGGCTGTGCACAATCTGCCTCCATTCTGAGATGGTCCTCCCAATTCAGCTGCCCTTGGGAAGTGCCCCTTGGTTCTTCAGTGGCCCAGCTAGCCACACCCATATTCAGGGGGTGCTGCACTCCTGAGGAAGAACTGGCCCACACTGGCAGCCCCCTGCAAGAGCCCCCACAGCCCAGAAAAGCTAGAAAAGCTCAGCCCAGCCATGCAAAATCTTCCTCCATTCCGAGGAGGTCCTGCTAATTCAGCTGACCTGGGGAAGAGCCCCTTGGTTTCTCAGCAGCCCAGCTAGCTGATCTCACCCTTGGGGGTTCTGCACTCCTGTGGAACTGCTACCGAACACTGCCAGCCACCTGCAAGAGCCCCTATAGCCCACAAAATCTAGACCAAGCTCGTCTTGGATGTGCAAAATCTGCCTCTATTCTGAGGTGGTCCTGCCAATTCAGCGGACCTGGGAAAGAGCCCCTTGGGTTCTTAGGGGCCCAGCAAACTGCTCCCACCCTCATGGGTGCAGCACCATTGTGGAACAGCCGCTCAGCACCACCAGCTGCCTGGAAGAGCCCACAGCCCAAAAACATCAGAGGGACCTACCCAGCCATGTGAAATCTGCTTCCATTGTGGTGCAGAGCTCCAAGTCAGGTCTGCCATCAGGAAGTGCTCCTTTGCTTCAGAGAGACCCTGTCAGCCCTGCCCAACCTGAGGAAAAGCCATGTGGCTTCAAACACCAACCATGCCAGCCCTTGGAAAGCATTCCAAAGCAGTGCCAAGGCAAACCCTGTCCAGCCACGGGGAGTCAAACTGTACCAAGAAAATGAAAACAAAAAGCAAGATGAAAAAGCTGAGAAACCACCTGCAGTTAAACCAACAGGAGAACTCACCTAAAGCAATCAACAAGGAAATAAACCTCTGCAGTCTTACAAACTTGTATTTCAAAAGAGAAATAGTGAAAATACTGAAGGAATGAAGACAAGATATGAACCAGTAATGCAGATGTCCTCGGAATGGAACTAGAAAATATAAGGAGGAGTCAAGAAAACTACAAACTTCGTTGGCAGAGATACAATCTGAACTAAGGGCAGTGAAAACCAGGATGAACAATGCAGAAGAACAAATTAGTGATGTGGAAGATAGAATAATGGTAATCACACAATCAAGTCAGCGGACAGAAAACCAAATCAAAAAAGAGGAAAGCCAATACAAGAGGCTTATGGGAAAAAATAAAGTGGGCCAATCTACACATCATAGGAATTCCACAAGGAGTAGAAAAAGATAAGGGGATGGAATATATATTTGAAGAAATTATCGCTGGAAAATTCCCAAACCTAAAGGATACTGAATTCAAGATACAGGGCTGCAAAATAGTTGAACCCAAATAGACCCACACCAAGACACATTTTAGGAAAAATGGAAAATGTTAGTAATAAAGACAGGATCCTAAAGGCAGTAATGGAAAAGCAGAATGTTACCTATGGAGGGGGCAATATTTTCACAGACATCAAGGAATATTGAAAAGCCACAGTCATCAAAATAGTGTGGTATTAGTATCAAAACAGACAGACAGACCCATGGAACAGAATAGAGAACCTGGAAATAAACCCTGACACCTATGGGCAATTCATCTTTGACAAGGGAGACAAGAACATCAAATGGAAAAAGAAAGTCTATTCAGCAAGCATTGCTGGGAAACCGGGACAGCTGCATGCAAATCAGTGAAACGAGAACACACCCTCACACCATGCACCAAAATAAACTCCAAGTGGCTGACAGACTGAAATAGAAGACAGGACACCATCAAACTCCTAGAAGGGAATATAGGCAAAACACTCTCTGACATCAACCTCATGAATATTTTCTCAGCTCATTCTCCCAAGGCAACAGAAATAAGAGCAGAATTAACCCAAAGGGACCTAACCAAACTCTTTGTTTACTTCTTTATCGGCTGCTCCATGGGTTTAGAGTACAGGAAAAGTGATTTTACTCTCACCCTGAAACTTCCTGAGCCTGGTACTGAAATGAGGATCTTTACACCAGTTACTGTGTCATCACTCTCCTGGCCTCCTCTTTTCACCTTGCTAAGTTACCTCTTCGTTTGTAGAGTCCCCTTCCCATCCACAGTCTCTCTGCAAGTTAAACTGTACACATCTGGATAAATATAACTAAAGACAGAACTTATATGGAAGATGGCGGAATAGAAGGACTGGTGTTCAACTTATCTCCTAAAAACAACAAAGTTCACAACTAAAGACTGAGCATTCTTCACCCAAATGGGCTGGAAACCGTAAAAAAGACGTCCTACTCCAGAAGAAAAAGAGGAGGCCACATGAAGAGGTAGGAGGGGCAATTTCACGATATAAACAACCCCATACCTCCCCGGGGGGGGGTGTGGAAGCTCCACAGACTGGAAACTAACCGGCCCACAGAGACTCACCTACAGGAGGGAGAGTTCTGAGCCCCACATCAATCTCTGCCATGTGGGGATCTGGCACGGGGAGAAAGAGCCCCTGGAGTATCTGGCATTGAAGGCCAGTGGGGCTTGTGTGCAGGAGCTCCACAGAACTGCGGGAAACAGAGACCCCATTCTTCAAAGGCACACACAAACTTCCACATGCACTGGGTCCCAGGGCAAAGCAGAGTCTCCATGGGAGTCTGGGTCAACATTGACCACAGTCCTTGGAGGACATCCTGGGAAATCAGGGGTGAACGTGGCTCATTGTGAGGGAAGGACATTGAAAGCAAAGCTCTTGGGAATATTCAGCAGCCACACGTTTCTCTGGAGGTGGCCATTTGGGGAAAATGCCAGGCCCCACCAGTCAGTCAGCTGCTGAGAGGCCCCAGGACAAACAACAACCCAGGTGGGATCACAGCCCTGCCCCTCAGTAAACAGCCTACCTAAAGACCCCTCAGGCACACAGCTGCCTCTAATCCCATCCAGAGGCTAAGCCCCACCCACCGGAGGGGTTAGGATCGGCTCCACCTACCAGGGGGCAGGCATCAGCCCCTTCCATCAGAAAGCCTACAGCAAGCACCCAAACTGACTCCAGCCACAGGGGAGCAGACATAGAAGTAAGAGAGGCTACAACTCTGTTATCTGTAAGAAGGTCACCACACCAAAAACCTATAAACATGAAAAGACAGAGAACTATAACTCAGATGAGGGAGAAAGGGAAAACCCCAGAAAATCAGCTAGGCCATGAGGAGAATCTCAGCCTCCAGGAAAAAGACTTTAGACAGTTGATGCTGGAGATGATGCAAGACATTGGAAATAAACTGGAGGTCAAGATGGATTACTTACAGGAACCACTGTCCAAAGAGATGCAAGATATAAATCTTAAACAAGAAGAGATGCAAAATACAACGCCTGAAATAAAAAATTCACTCGAAGCAGCTAACAGCAGAATCCTGGAGGCGAAGAATGAATAAGAGAGGTGGAGGACAGATCATTGGAAATTACGGATGTAGAACAGAAAAGAGAAAAAAGATTGAAAACAAACAAAGAGGGTCTCAGAGAACTCTGGGACAACATTAGAGGCACCAACATCCCTATTAGAGGGGTGCCAGAAGGAGAAGAGAGAGAGAAGGCGACAGAAAAAAATATTCCAAGAGATAATAGCCAAAACCTCTGCTAACTTGGGGAAGGAATCGCTCACTCAAATCCAGGAAGCACAACGAGTACTATATAAAATAAACACAAGGAGGCACACCCCAAGACACATATCAATCAAACTGACCCAAATTAAAGACAAAGAGAAAATCTTGACAGCAGCTAGGGAAAAGAAACAAATAACATACAGGGAAACCCAACAAGGGTGTCGGCAGAGTTTTCAACAGAAACTCTGCAGGCCCAGGAGGGAGTGGCACGATAGACTTAACATGATGAAAGGAAAAATCCATCAACCAAGACTCCTCTACCCATCAAGGCTCTCATTCAGATTTGAAGGAGAAGGCAAAACCTTCACAGATAAGCCAAAGCTGAGAGAATTCAGCGACACGAAACCAGCCTTACAACAAACACTAGAGGAAATTCTATAGGCGGAAAAGAACAAGAGAAGACGGGAAGAAAAAAGAGCAGCAAAAACAAATCCATAGTAATAAATAAAAAGGCAATAAGAACATACATATCAATAATCACCTATAATGTGAATGGACTAAATCCCCCAACCAAAAGACGTAGACGGGCTGAATGGATACAAAAACAAGACCCGTACATATGCTGTCTTCAAGAGACCCATAGGGACACATACAAATTGAAAGGGAGAGGATGGAAGAAACTATTTCATGCAAACAGGAATCAACAGAAAGCTGGAGGAGCAAGACTCATATCAGACTTTAAAATGAAGAATACTTTCAGGGACAAAGAAGGCCAATTACATAATGACCAAAGGATCAATCCATGAAGATGATATAACAATTTTAAATATCTATGCATCCAACGCAGGTTCACCACTATATATAACGCAACCGCTAACAACCTTAAAAGGACAAATTGACAATAACACAATCATCGTGGGGGACTTGAACACCCCACTTACAGCAATGCACAGATCAACCAGACAGAAAATCAATAAGGAAACACAGGTCCTGAATGATGCATTAAACCAGATGGACATAAGAGATATTTATAGGACATTTTATCCAAAAGCAACGGAATACACATTCTTCTCAAGTGCACATGGAACAGTCTCTAAGATGGATCACATCCTGGGCTACAAATCCAACCTCGGTAACTTCAAGAAAATTGAAATCACATCAAGCATCCTTTCCTACAACAACGCTATACGGCCGGAAATCAACAACAAGCAAAAAACTGCAAAAAACGAAAACACATGGAGGCGAAACAACATGCTACTCAACAAGCAATGGATCACTGAAGCAATCGAAGAGGAAATAAAAAATTACCTGGCAGCAAATGACAACAAGATACAACACTCCAAAACCCTTGGGATGCAGCAAAATCCGTTCTAAGAGGAAAGTTTATATCCAAACAAGCCCACCTCAGGAAACAAGAAAAAGCTCAAATAAACAAGATAGCTCTACATCTGAAGCAGCTAGAGCAAGAAGAACAGACAAGACCTAAAGTTAGTAGAGGGAAGGAAATCATAAAGAGCAGAGCAGAAATCAATGACATAGAAACAAAGAAACCCATCGAAAAGATGAATGAAACGAAAAGCTGGCTCTTTGAAAAGATCAACAAAATTGATAAACCCCTAGCCAGACTTATCAAGCAAAAAAAAGAGAGGACTCAAATCAATCAAATTAGAAATGAAAAAGGAGAAGTAACATGGACATCACAGAAATACAAAGGATCCTAAGAGACTACTATATGCAACTATATGCCAATAAAATGGAAAAACTAGAAGAAATGGGCAAATTCTTACATAAGTACGATCTTCCAAGACTAAACCAAGATGAAGTAGAAAAGACAATTGGGCCAATCGCAAGAACTGAAATTGAAACAGTGATTTAAAAACTTCCAACCAACCAAAGTCCAGGGCCAGATGGCTTCACAGACAAATTCTATCAAACATTTAGAGAAGAGCTAACACCTCTCCTTCTGAATCTATTTCCAAAAATTCCAGAAGAAGGGATACTCCCAAACTCATTCTATCAGGCCACTATCACCCTGATACCACAACCAGACAAAGACACCACAAAAAAAGACAACTGCACGCCAATTTCACTGATGAACATCAATGCAAAAATCCTCCACAACATACTAGCAAACCGCATTCAACAATACATTCAAAGGATTGGACATCATGATCAAGTGGGATTTATCCCAGGGATGCAAGGGCTCCTCAATATCCTCAAATCCATCAGGTGATACACCACATTCACAAACGGAAGAAGAAAAACCATATGTTCCTCCCAATAGATGTGGAAATAAAGCCTTTGACAAAATCCAACACCCATTTCTGGTAAGAAACCCTTCAGAAAGTGGGCATAACAGGAACCTACCTCAACATGATAAAGGCCATATATGACAAACCCACAGCAAACATCATTCTCAATGGCGAAAAGCTGCAAGAATTCCCGTGGAGATCAGGAACAAGACAAGGATGTCCGCTCTCACCACTACTCTTCAACATTTTTCGGGAAGACCTAGCCACAGCAATCAGAGAAGTAAAAGAAATAAAAGGAATCCAAATTGGAAAGGAAGAAGTGAAACTATCCCTATTTGCAGATGACATGATACTATACCTAGAGAATCCTCAAGACTCTACCAGAAAACTGTTAGAGCTCATCCACCAAATTGGCAAAGTCGCAGGATACAAAATCAATACACAGAAATCAATGGCATTTCTATACACTAACAATGAAAGAGCAGAAAGAGAAATTAGGGAAGCAATCCCGTTTACCATTGTATCAAAAAAAAAAAAAAAAAAAAAAAACCTAGGAGTAAACCTACCTAAAGGGACAAAAGACCTGTACTCTGAAAACTATAATCCACTGATGAAAGAAATCAAAGATGACACCAATAGATGGAAAGATATACCATGCTCGTGGATTGGAAGTGTTAATATTATCAAAATCACCATACTACCTAAGGCAATCTACAGATTCAATGCAATCCCTATCAAATCACCAAGGAGTGTTTTCACAGAACTCGACCAAAGTGTTTTAAAGTTTCTTTGGAAGCACAAAAGACCCACACTAGCCAAAGACATCCTGAAAAAGAAAAATGGAGCTGGAGGAATCAGGCTCCCGGACTTCAGACTCTACTACAAAGCAACAGTCATCAAAACCGCATAGTGCTGTCACAAAGACAGAAATAGAGATCACTGGAACAGGGGAGAAAGCCCAGAGGTAAACCCACACACCTACAGCCAACTCATCTATGACAAAGGAGGCAAGAATATACAATGGAGAAAGGACAGCTGGTTCCGTAAGTGGTGCTGGGAAAACAGGACAGCCACATGGAAAAGGATGAAATGAGAACACTCCCTAACACCATACACAAAAATGAACTCCACATGGATGAAAGATGCAGATATAAGACCAGACACTATCAGACTCCTGGAGGAAAACATAGGCCAAACACTCTGATATAAACGGTAGCAACATCTTCTCGGATCCACCTCTCACAGTATTGACAACACAAACAAAAAGGTACAAATGGGACCTAATCAAACTTCAACGCTTCTGCACAGCAAAGGAAACCCTAAACAAAACAAAAAAGACAACCCACAGAATGGGAGAAAATCTTTGGAAGTGAAGGGACTGACAAGGCATTCATGCCCAAAATTTATAAACACGTTCTGCAGCTCCACACCCACAAAACAAACAACCCCATCGAAAAACGGGAAGAAGATCTAAACCGACAGTTCTCCAAAGAAGACATATAGATGGCCAAGAAACACATGATAGGATGTTCAACATCACTCATTATTAGAGAGATGCAAATCGAAACTTCTCTGAGGTACCACCTTACACCAGCCAGAATGCCCATCATCCAAAATCTACAAACAATCAGTGCTGGAGAGGGTGTGGAGAAAAAGGAACCCTAGTACACTGTTGGTGGGATTGTCAATTGGTGCAACCATTGTGGGAAGCAGTATGGAGAGTGCTCAGAAAACTAAACCTAGAACTCCCATTAGATCCAGCAATCCCACTCCTGGGCATCTACCTAAAAAGCCGTGACTCGCAAAGACATATGCACTCCAATGTTCATTGCAGCACTATTTTCAATAGCCAAGACATGGAAACAACCTAAATGTCCATCAACAGAGAAGTGGATCAAGAAGATGTGGTACATATACACAATGGAATATTACTCAGCCTTTAAAAGGAGCAAAATACTGGCATTTTTTTGCAACATGGATGGACCTAGAAACGATCATGCTAAGTGAAGTCAGCCATACAATGAGACACCAACAACAAATGCTTTCACTGATCTGTGGAATCTGAACAAAGGATAGACTGAACTTCTCTGCAGAAGAGATGCTGACTCACAGACATTGAAAAAAATTGTGGTTTCTGGAGGAGACAGTTTGGTGGGTGGTGGGATGTGCTTGGGCTTTGGGATGGAAATCCTGTGAAATCAGATTGTTATGATCATTATACAACAACAGATGTGATAAATTCCTTTGAGAAATATATGTGTGTGTGTATGTGTACATACATATATATGATTAAAGACAATATTACCATCCAATTTAGTCGAGCATCTCATGACTAAGAGGAAGGAAAGCACTGTGCATCAATGCTAAATAGTAAAGAGATGCACAGCCCAAACTAAATCTCATTCGTTATACAGGTAAGTTCATACAACATATTATAGGCATCTTTTCAAGATAAAACTTTGCACTCTCTCCTATGGTTGTGATTCAAGGTACAGTTTGCAATTTGGAGCTCAGAGACACCTGAATTAGGCTGTCTTCCCCTAATAGCCACAAAGGTGACTTCTTTCATATATGATCCAGCCATTCTAGCACCCCAAAATTCTCAGCCACAGTTTAATGAGACATTTTAAATTCTTAACATGAACTCCTATGTTTTTCACATATACATAATATTTTATCAGCCAATCCCCCACAAAATCTGCATGTGTAAATCTAAGGGCATGTCCTGTGAAGAAAATAGACACTAACATTCTCCAAAAAAAAAAAAAATCAGGAGAAATCACTGTCAAATTTCATGAAACTACATTTCGTGGAGTGTCTATCTTCATGAAATGTTTACTGAAAGGAAAATTCACGACCATTTGTTAATACAAAGCATTCTGACTTAAGAACTGCATTACACTAAGACATAGTGCCAAACTAGACACTCTTTCTAGTTGTGAAAATATTCCGTCCTTAAATGTGATAAATATGGAAAGCATCATGTATTTTTGACACATATTAAATATTTACCAAAGCTGGAATGGGAAATCACTCACATCATTTTTGTAACACTTCTTTCAGCCATGAAGCCACAGAAATTCTTACCAAACATGAGGTCTCATTGTGCAAAGGAGCAGCTTGTTATCCCATATTAAGACCACTTCATAAAATCTAGGTCTTATTTTATGTTGCTACTCCTTTGTTTCTGGACTCCTACACAATAATGTTCAGAAAACCAGATCAATGCACCCAAACTGCTGAGACCCTTATATTTTCCAAATAAGAACCAACTCTCTGGAACAATGATGGCCCTGACTACATTATGGGTTTGTTAGTTTCACCCCACACAATACCTTGGCAAATTCTCACCCTCTCCACCTACCCCTCCATGACCCTATCTTGGAACAGTCTCACCCTTTCCTCATATGCATCTTTTATAGCCTGAGGCTAAGCCTGACACTGGTTACCTCAGCCACAAGCCCCTAGGAAACCTGCAACCCCATAATGCCAGGAAGGCCTAGCCTTCTCACACATCCCCTGGCCATTTCCTGGTCACAAAACCTATGGGAAACCTCAATGCTCCTGACTCTATGCCCTACTTATTTCCTCACCAAAACCCCTCTGCCTATTTCCTGTTCTAACAAAAGAAAAAAAAAAAGATTACTATTCCATGTAATCTTGGATTATATCCTTTGGCTCTTTCAAGAATGGCAAGTTTCCTCTTACACTCATATAAGTCGTTTTTCTTATAAACTCTCTTGTTATGACTTATCTCCTACTTGTTGGATTTCCTTAATGGTATGGGCCTTACATAAACACAAAATCTCTACTTCATGAATGCTTAGCATATATTGATAGACATACCAACAAGAATCATATTTGCTGTGCTAATATGACTATGAAAATGTGAGGTTCCCAGCAGCGTGGGGACAGACCCCCATTGAGCCCATATATGTCTGTTCAACTTGGAGACCTGCTGTGGACAACCTCTCCCAGAATTGGATGCTCAGTTTGAGCAGCAAGAACCAACGGACTGAGGAAAACACCTGGAGGCATATTTTAACTTCTATAGTGATGAACTGCTCTCTGTCATGGGACTTGACCCCCTACTCCTCCCTTGACCTTCCCCTCCTCTTTCTTCATTGTTCCCATCAAAGATCCTGGCGTGAACTCCCACCGCAGATTCCTGCCACAGATCCTTTATAAGCCTAGCCCCTCCTCACAGTCAAGGCTGGTGCCCTCCTGAGCCATTAATAAATCTCTCCTGTTTATCAAATGCCCTTGCCCACTCCTCCCTCAGCAAACTTCACATATGGTGCTAAACCTCAAGCGGGAATGTTACGAGAATGGGAATCAGATCAGTGGTGCCCCAAACTCCTGGGTTTGAAAGCCAGAGAGCAGCAGGCAGGGGCAGCTCTTCCTGGCTTAACCTCTGGAACCCACCCAGGTTTGGGTCCCTGATCCAGGCTCCTCTGCACCAGTCCTCTCCTGCTCAGTCAGGCAGGAACCCCTAATGGGGAATTCCACCTTTCCATGACTGATTCTGCATCCAGCACTTGCCTTCTTATACTTGGGTGAGAAAATGTCACTTTTCTGGGTCTCCTGTCAGCATGGCTCTTGGGCCCCAGTTCCTCTGGCACATCAGAGTACAACCTTCTGCAACAAAGCATCACACTAGGTCTGTAGAATGCATAGACACTTGGCCCCATCCCTCTCATCTGGGGACACCCACATCAGCGAAAAACCTCCCTCTCTGTCCCTCAGCATCCACTATCCAGACTTTAGAGACACTCAGCCTAAGAAGTGGCACTCCCTAAGGTGGCCCCTTCCTTAGCCCACGTCCCCTCTTAGTCCTCATCATGGCGAAGAAGCCCTCCACTCCTCCACAGAACACACCGCTTGGTTGCCTCTTATGGAATTTAGGTATTCCTAAGAGGAAATGTTAGGTCCAAGCATCTTTACTTCTTCTGTAACTCCGTGTGCACAGGATAAACATTAGCTAATGGCTCTCAATGCTCCCAAAATGCCACTTTCAATTTTTTTCTATAGTGATGTTGTATTTGTTTTTCCATTATAGCTGGTCCACCGTGTTCTGTTCATGTTCTGCTTCATCACTGTACAGCGTGGTGAGCCCCTTCCACATACATGTATGCATTCTTTTTTCTCCCTTTATCATGCTCCACCCTGAGGGACCAGACAGCGTTCCTAGTGCTGCACAGCAAGATCCCATTGCTAATCCAATCCAAAGGCACTAGAAGGCATCTATTAACCCCAAGCACCCCATCCATCCCACTCCCTCCCTCTCCCTCTCCCTCTTGGCAACCACAAGTCCACATTCAATGTAAATAGCTTGAGTGACCTCAATAACGTTTGTCACTGTAATGACGGGTGGCATGAAAGGCGCTGTGTCTTTACTCTCAGACCACACACCTCCCTCTGTTCTCCCTGTTTCACATTTCAAATTCTTCTCCATCATTCATGTCATAGTCCCTCTCATTCTGACAGCTCCTGCTTTGATCCTGCAGACCATTATTCTCCACAATACAAATCTCTCCATGCCTCCAGCTCTCCCCCAACACAAAATCCTCCACTCCCCTACCCAAGCTGTCCTCAGCTTCTCCCAATCCTAATCCAGATACTGACCCCTCTTCCTCTCTTCCTCATACAGAGTTCTGTACCCAGCTTCCTCCTTCTCCAAACACCTTCCAACCAGCTCCTTTGGTCCCTTGAGGGGGAGTTGCCAGCACTGGAGGGATTGCCCTGGTCCCCGTTCCCATTTCCATGTCCAACCCCTCCCACTTAAATTGAAAAACAAAAAAGATGAGACTCCTTCTCTTCTGATCCCTCCATCTACATTTAAGGAATTTGAACAAATCACTCAGTCATGTGACCTTACCTGCCATGGTGTTGATGTCGCCTTATCCTTCATCCTCGACCTTGTGGAAAAGGAAAGGGTCTGGTTAGACACTCAGGCCCACACAGAGGACCTCTGCTGGCAAAACAAGAACCAAAGAGTGCGGGCGGTAGCAGTCCCAAGACAGGATCCAAACTGGGACTCTCCAGTCGATTCCCAGGCCTTCAGACACCAGAGTCACATGGTAACTTGTCTCATAGGAGGACTATGTGAAGCAGGTCTTAACTACAAAAAAGAAAAAGAAATTAGACCGAGCCCACATGAAAAAACTGCTTTCCTTCCTGATTAACAGAGGCACTTCAAAAAGATACACAGTTAGACCTTTCCCATTTGGAGGGAATCTTTCCTTCCACACTCCCTTCATCTCTCAGTCTGTCCCTGACATAAGGCACAGATTACAAAAGTGGGAGGATGGGCCTCAAACCCCTCAGCAGGATGTCTTCACCCTCACCTTCAAGGTCTTTAATAATCAGCATAAAGAGGCTGAAAGCCAACACTTAAAAAGAGATCGGGCTAAATACAAAATGCAGGCAACTGCCATTCAGGGCTCCCCCAAATATCAGCTCTCTCCCCTGGACAATGGCTCTAAGACACTCCAGGCCCATGCTGCAGGTGTGATAAGAGAGGCCACTGGAAACCTCTCAGGGGACGGACACACCCCTCCCCGCAGAGAGACCAGAATCTTTGGACCTCAACAGGCCAAGCCACCTTGGCAGGATCACAGAAGACTGAGGGTGCCTTGGAAACCCCTGCATCCCGGACCCACAACTACTACTCGGGTGAAGCACCAGGTAACTCTGCTAGTTGTAGGTAAGCTGGTATCCTTTCTTATCAACACAGGGGCCACTTACTCAGCACAACCTCAATTAACAGGTCACAAACACCCCTCTCAAGTCTCTATTGTGCATGTTGGTGGTCTCATCTCCAAACCCTTACCAAAACCCCTTCCAAACTGCACCCCATCAGGGACACCCTTTAGCTGTTCTTTCCTGATATTAACCAAGTGCCCAGCCCCAACTCTTGGCAGAGATATTTTATCTAATTTCAGAGCCTCCCTCAGACTTCTCACTCCTGTCTCTCTTTCCGAGCCCTCTCTCCTCCCCCTTGCTCATCTAGAACATGATAAGCTACCTCTCCCAGCCTCCGTTCTTTTGCCCTGGGTGTGGGATACCTCCACCCATTCCATAGCTCAGCAGCTTGCTCCCGTTCAAACTGAGTTAAAAGACCAGTCCGCAAACCTCTGCCAACCTCAATACAGGCCCCTGACCGAAGTCACTAATGGAATCGTAGGCATAACCAGGGTCCATGTCCCCTTCCCATGTCTGACCTGTACACTAAACTAATCCAGACCCGGGGACCAGTGAAGGGCATGCCATTCTTTCAGTCCCTTTTATCAGCCAGCCTTCCCCTGACAGACACATCTACACATATTAGGACAGGGCCCACAAACTCCATGCCTGGACTAATTGACAGGGCCTTTAAGACTCAGGGAAGAGGCTCCTCAGTTCTGAGGGAAAAGTTTTCTGCCCTCAAGGAAACAAAGTCATCCCAAGAGAAATTTGCCTGTGTCCTTGAGATGCAGGTGTTCTGCCTGGACATCTGGAAGCCTTAGCTCCACCATCTTTCTGAAATAGAAATTTCAGGAATAGGGGTACATTTTGCAAGTTGAATTCTCAGGGTCAAGGAGAAATCGTATGTCTTTTGTTCTAAACATTATTAAAAGATGTTTAGCCACCTAGACAAGTGACCTTGATTTGTTCCATCTGTCAGGGACCCAGTTTGAAGCCAGTGTCTCTTGCAGCTGATGGGTTTCACACAGGTGTACCTTATTCATGGCTGAGACTTTGGAATGGGAAATCTGAGCTTCCTGTTTTGTATGTATCGTTGTTTGTGTTGTGCATGTGTGGCCTTGCCAAAATTACTTCATCAAAAAGCTCTACTTAATTGGCTTGAAGGAAATTAACTCTTATATGAACTCTCAAAATACATAAGGTAAGGTAATTTTAGATTCACATGAACTGGAAAATATTCCGTGTTAAATTAACATCTGATATTAAAGTTAAAGTAGGTTGATCTAACTTAAATGGGCATGTCTTCAGAGTCATTGGCAGAAGCTTTTCTTATTGCACCTAGGTTTGATAAAAGTCAAATCGGATGCTGAGGCTTCAGTTACTAAGAAGGGACAGCAACATCACTTAAGACTATTATCGGTGTTTTGGTGCTATGCTGTGATGTTCTGTACCAGGAAACACATACTTTTAGAAGTGATAAAAAGTCCACCCAGACAAGTAGACATTGTGTTTTCAGTAAAGAAGGAAGGAGGAATGGAATTGCATTCTATTAAGGGAACAGAAAGTAAGTCTGTCGTGTAGCTTGATATTTTGAATGGAAAGCTAGCAGACAGAATAATACGGATACAGAAAGTGATGGAAGATTTCTGTGAAGTGGACACTGGACAGGATTTTCAAGCTTGGTCGGGACTGACTGGGAGTTTAAAGCTAAAAAATAAACTAACTTTAAAGGTAAGCTCGTGTAAAACTTGAATTAGGTTTCTGTCTCTCTGCTAAAAGAAAGGTTTCTGAACCTTCTTAACCTTACCTTGTTCATACTCTTGATAACAGGTTACATGAATCGATTGGCCTTTAATTTGTATTTGCTTTTGAAATCCTTTGTTACTTTGGTTGAGTGACTAGGTAATGTTTTACAATAAAGTGAGATTCTACTTGGCCAGGTGTTTAAATTTTGCATTCTCTCTCTCGCTCTGCGTGAGTGTGTGTGTATTTGCAAATTTCCTAAGTGTAAATTACCGTGTTACAGGGGAGAAATTGTCGGATGGAAGGTATGAACCCAATCTATAAAGATATAGCTCACAACTTACTCCCTCCTTCTCAGACATTTGCCATCCTGATGACCTTGTAGCATGGGAAAAGTGTGCCCCTAAATCAGAGGAGGGAAGATAGGTAAGCAACAGCTGTGAATTCAAGAGCCATGACTGTGGGAAATCCAAGAGGCAGCCTGGTTCTTCCTGGCTCCCCAGAAAACCCATTAATGAAAAGAAATGCTTTGAAAATATGTTCTCCATTTGGGGTATTCCTTCTACAGTTTTGGGTTGACAATATCTGGTGAAAATGAGGATCATTTTAGAGACAATCTTGTGACTCATACTCTAGTTCTGTGTTTTGAGGTTAGGGTTCACTTTCTAAAACTCACTTCCCAAATAGTTCTTGGAGGCTGTGTTACAATATTTCAATGTTTAAGGGGGGTACAAAGAACATAGTCTCAGCATGGGAAGCTGAGTGCTGCAATCTGTCTCTGGGAGAATATCTGATGCCCCACGATAACCAGGGGGTTATACATTCTGGGAAAGTATCATTTAAAGGGTTGTCTCCAGCCTAGATGGAAGGTCTCTTGTCGGGAATACTTAAGTACCATATGCACAAGCAAAGTGAATAAAATACCTCTGAAAATCTCTAGTTCCCTCTTAAGAGGGACATCCACATTGCACGGGTCTACAGAGAGAACTACTGACATCAAACTCACCCTAAAACAAGGCCCTAATAACAAAAACACCAATGCCTGGACAAAAAGAAGTCACCATCAGAGGGACACCACTATCACAAGATTGCCCCCCCCCCACAACCACATGGTCATTTGTTGACCTTCTCATCTACGTTGGCGGGTTTCTCCCCTCCAAGGCTCTTCTCAGTGATGTTCCTAGGTGGGATCCCCTCATCTGTCCAACTAATACCTGCTCTCACAAGGGCACAATTATGTTTCCTTCAACTGTTACTCAAGCTCAATCAGCAGGTAAGACTTTAGCCAAGTGACATAACACTCCTGGGCTACATTAATCGAAATTTAAAGGCTCCCTTGTGTTGGGAATGTTTAAACTGTCAAGGGATAACCAGCCTAAGAAAACTGGGGAGTACAGCTGAGTGGACAAGTCAGAATGAAATTTCCTTTAAAGAGAAGGAACAGACTAATCCAGCTGAACAGCGATAAAACAGGGCTGTTTTGTGTGAAGCTTTTCAATTTTCATTTATGACTTTATGAATACTGCTTTCCACATTTTTTTAAGAGACCACAAATATTTCCTTATGTTTTTCCACTCCTTATCAGAATAGGTTAAGTTGTTTTTTTATTGCCACCAATATATTGCTATATTTTCTATTGCACAGCATGGTGAGCCAGGTACACAGACATGTTTATATTATTTTCTCATATTATCTTGCTCCATCACAAGTAAGGAGACATAGTTCCCAGGGCTACACAGCAGGATCTCACTGCTTATCCATTCCGAAGGCAAGAGACTGCCTCAATGAACTCCAAGCTCCCACTCAATCCCACTCTGTCCCAGTCCCCCTCCCCCTGGAAACCACAAGTCTATTCTCAAAATCCATGTTTTTCTCTTCTGTGGAAAGCTTCACTTGTGCTCTAAAATAGACACCAGATATAAGGGTTATCATGTGGTGTTTGTCTTTCTCTTTCTGACTTCCTTCTCTCAGCATGAGAGTCTCTAGGTTTATGTTTTATTCACTGTCTCCACAAAATTGCTATTTCTTGCATTTCCAGAAGTGTAACTGAGTCACTGAAAATGATATATAGTTCCATATGAGATCAGTGGTCTCTAGATATGGGAACATGCAGCAAGAGGGAATATTTTCCTGGACCATAATAGACGAGGAAGATGGGTGGTCCAGAGACTTTTGGCTACTCCTAGTATGGCTTTGTCCAGGACTAGCACATTGAGTGGCCTATCTGTGACATCATTGCCAGACCTAGCAATGTTCATTGCTGGCACTGTGAGATGAAATGGTCATGAAATGCCTCCCCAAACTATGGTCAAATGTACGACCATGGGGGAGTATGGCCAACTGTGACCTCAAGTTAGCACTTGCCTAGAGGCTCTCCGTGCAGGAAAACTTGAGGCACAGCAGCTGTTGACCTGCAGCACCGGCTGAGCAGAGCTCAGGGAGGTGACCAGGGGTGAGGCACAGGCCTTCAGACCGATTTCAGGTGAGGATCTCTATGGGCCCAAATTCTTGCATCTTCTCTCATCTAGAAATACAGAGATCATTGACCATGGCAACTGCATGGGCCAAAAGGGAGAAAAGGCAGAATGGAGTAGCTGTGGGTCAGACATCCAAGGAAGACTAGGAAATCTTATGGAAGTAATTTTAGGCAATCCCTTGTATTGCCAAGAACTTAGGGTTTATGTGCCCTGTCAGACGTGATGACACCAGCTGTTCTCAAAGCAGCATCAGCTGGCAGCGACAACCTTATATTTTCAAGGTCTTCTCTTATAGCAACAGAAAGGAGACAACATGTATTATGACCAATAGCTCCTGTGATTTACGTGTTAATATCACATCACGTGTTAAAACCTACTCAGATGAAACTACACTCCTCCTTCAACAATACTGGTATCAACCCATGTTTAATCTTATTTTTCCTTGCTTCCCATCCTCTATGGTAGCATATACCATGTCCATCCACAAGTACTCCTCACCCCAGGCCAGAGAGAGAAGAGTAGACATTCATCCCTATCCCATATAATGGAAGGCTTGAATGAGAGGATCCCAGGAGGATGGAGACAGACTGCCATACACCCCAACTATTGCTGCTCACCTGAGAGACTTGCTGTGGACACCCCTCCCAGAATGTGGAAGTGCAAGTTGGGCAGCAAGAAACGAGGACCTGTGGGAAGCAACTGCCTGCACAGACTAACTGCCTACAAGGATTAACTGTGCTCTGTCATGGGACTTGAGTCCCTACACCTCCCTTGACCTTCCCTTTCTTCTCCATTTTCCCTGCCGCAAGGTCCCACTGTGGACTCCAACCACAGACTCCCACCACAGATGCTTTATAAGCCTAACACCTCCTTGCAGTCAAGGCTGATGCCATCGTGGGCTCTGCCCAGCCCCCTCAGAGACCCTAATAAATCCCTCTTGTGTACTATTTGGTCTTGTGCCTTCCTCCCTCAACAACCTAACGGAAAATGTTTGGAATATTGTTTAACACACAGACTACTTGCGTAGGATACACAGAAAACTCGATATAATAAAATCAGTGATACCAGATCACAGTCAGTTTTTAACAATGTGAAAACATTATGGTATAAGTTTTAAAGTATTCAGTTCAATGGCATATATAATCTTCAGAATGTGGTACACCCATCAATTCCTCAGTTCTCATTGTATCAATCCGCAATGAAATCTCATAACCTTTGGATGGTACTTCCCCACATTTCCTCTCCTAACACAAGCAACCATCAATCTTTTTTTGTCTCTATGGCTATAGATATTTTGCCTGGTGCCCAGGGCCCTTCCATGTCTTGGTTAGTGACAAAGGTCATGGTTTGTTTTGTTTTGTTTTGTTTTTGATTGTGTATTTGTTTCTTTTTTCTTTTCTTTTTGTCTTTTTATTTTTTGGACTGTACGTGGGGCATGCAGAAGTTCCCAGGCCAGGGATTGAACCCATAGCACAGCAGAGATCAGAACACTTTTGTTACAAGCTAGCCACCATAGAACACTGGCTATGTTTTTCTGAATATAAATACTGCACAGATTCTAGTTATCCACTCTCAAGAGCTGCATAACTTTTGTTTCACTTTGCCGTTGTTTTTTTTTTTTTTCTTCCATTTACAATGTCTTACATAACAGGCACAATTGCTTACGTGCACAAGAGAGAACTTGCGTTTACTTCAGGGATGAAATTGATTTATATATTTATGTGTTTTTTTATTAAAAAGATTCCATTGGAATAGGATCTCATTTGCTGATCTCATTTTTTTTTCTCTCTTTGGGTTACTGTTCAAATACGGAGCTCATATTTTATATTAACTGGGCTAATTTCATAGAGAAGTAAACCCTGACTGAAGGTGATGCTCAGATTGCTAGGAGACTAGAGTCTTGTGATGTCACAGCTACTCAGGCTGGCAACCATTGTGATGGATTGGATAGTTTATCTGTGTAGGCTTACCAAAGCAGCATTTAAAACTGCAGAGTTCAAAAGCCATGCAGGTGAGAAAAGTAGCTGAAGAGAAATTTATCTGAGATGGCACATGCTCCTTCAGAAATTCAACATGTGTCTCCTAAAGATGCACCAACTGGTTCAGATTCCTCCACTACATCTCCATGGTGTGATAACTCAATCACTGGGGACTTGGACTTGAGGTCTCAGATTGAAGAAAAAGCTTTCCAGGCTTTGTCTGAGGGCTCCCTGATGAAAGAGCCATGCCACACATTGTGTGCCTCTGAACCAGATGGAGATAATGATTTTCCTCCTCTGCCCTTTCCCAGAAAACTTTGGGAAATTGTTGAAAGTGATCGATTTAAGTCCATTTGGTGGGATGAAAATGGAACCTCGATCGTGATTAATGAAGAACGCTTCAAGAAAGAAGTTCTGGAGAGAAAGGCTCCCTTCAGAATTTTTGAAACTGAGAGTATGAAAAGCTTAGTTCGACAGCTTAACCTTTATGGATTTACTAAATTGCGAAGGAATTTTCAAAGACCTGCCTCACTAGCCAACATTCTGGCAGAAGATAATGAAGTCTCTGCTTGGAACAAGGTATTATGAAATGTCCAGTTATTATTTACAGAGGGACATCTGCAAATATGTTCATACATATAGGGTCATAGTAGACCTTGAAGGTGGGATGAAGTACTGCTACGCTTTTAAATTGAAGGCCACTTGGTCATAGAATATTTGGGGTGATAGAGAAATTTCCTAGCCACCTGGAGCCTTCTCGATGAACCTCACCCAATACAAGCCCCTGAACCTCATACTGTTACTGTAAATGCACCAGGCATTTTTATTTAAGGACCATAATTGCCTGTTCCCACTACATAAATTTTTGAAAATGTTAGTAATAGATGAGTATTATTTCCTCACATTAACTCTGTGTGATGAAACAAGTCAGATTTGTATGGATTCTTTGTCCTCGTATCTTTGTTTAAAAGGTCACTAAATACCTTTCTCTTTTGGTTTTAGCTGCAGTTCTACCATAATCCAAATTTTAAACGAGGCTGTCCCCATCTGTTGGTGAGGATGAAAAGAAGAGTCAGGATGAAAAATGCTTCTCCAGTATCGGCTTCTCTACTTCAAGGCTGCAGCAAGAAGCGCTCTAGAACAGGGGGTGATGTGGATAACCATAATTCTGATGTGGCTGCAGAAACTCGTGGAGAAGATGCAATTTCAACCTCTACAAATCTAAATGTGCCTTTAATAAGATGGCCTTCTATGAGCCAGAGAATTTCTAATACAACTACCCCAACTAGAAGCGGTCTTTCTTCTCCATCATCACCATCAGCCAGGCCACCAGGACAAATTGCCATGGCTCAACATGCTATTTTTAATCAGTTGACCACGTTTCACATGCACTCACAAAGCAGCTACTCTCCAGCAAGTGGCCACATCGTGAATTTCATTACAACTACCACTTCCATTTCTCAGTACCACCTTATTTCTAACTTCCCAAGTGGTTATTTTGGACTGAGGGTGGAGCCTTCTCCTTTGCCAACCAGATACCAGAATATATCACCAACTGAGGGCCCTCTGTCTAACCCGCAACCAGCAGCCCATCCATGGTTCCCAATGCCAATGGCCACTGACACATCTGCTGCCTCGCTTTCTAGGCCAAACCCTCAGTCCTCTTCCATATCTGAACATCACCCTAATTACCACTGACCTATCAAAGGACTATAGGTTATGCAGGAGAGTGAAGATGAAATTTTATGCTGGCAAAGTCACCTGCAATTTTGTTATTTCAGCAATAAACTTGTATGTTCATCTTCATAGCTTCAATTTCTTTACTTTTGACACAGTTAAGAGTAAAAGGATGCTGCATTTCTTTTTCTAAAATGATTTTTCCATCATAGTTGGTTTACTGTGTTCTATCACTTTCATACTGTGCCGCAAAGTGGCCCCGTCACAGACCCACCCACCCAAGACGCACACCCACACACATACATATCCTTTGTTTCACATTATGCTGCATCAAAAGTGACTAGAGATAGTTCCCATTGCTATACAGCATAACCTCATTGCATACCCGCTCCACATGCAATAGTTTGCATTTTCAACCCCCGAATCCCAGTCCATCACAATCCTGCACACTCCCCCTTGGCAACCAAAACCCTGTTGTCCAAATCCATGTGTGTCTTTCCTGTGGAAAGTTTCAGTTGTGCCATATATCACATTCCACACATAAGTGATGTCATATTGTGCTTGCCTTCCTCCTTCTGGCTTACTTCACTTAGTAGGAGAGTCTCCAGTTCCAGCCGTGTTGCTGCAAATGGCATTATTCTGTTCTTTTCTTACGGCTGAGTGGTGTTGCATTGTGTATATATACAACATCCCTTAATCCATTCTTTCCAACGGTCACTTAGGTTATTTCCATGTCTTTCCTCTTGTGAATAGTGCTGCATTGGACATACATGCGCACATATAGTTTTCATGGAAACTTTTTTTTCCCCAGGTGTATGCCCAAGAGTGGGATTGCTGCGTGACATGCTAGTTCTATATTTAGTTTTCTGAAGTGTTTCCATAGCGGTTGTAACAGTTTACATTCCTCCACAGTGTAAGAGAGTTTTCTTTTCTCCATACCCTCTCTAGCGTTTTCTCATGTGTGGACTTGTTAATGTCGGCCATTCTGTCCAGTGTGAAGTGATACCTCATAGTAGTGTAGATTTGCATTTCTCTAATAAACAGTGATGTTGAGAATTTCTTTATGTGCTTGTTGGCCCTCTGTATATTCTCTTTGGAGAATATCTATGCAGGTCTCTTTCCCATGTTTCCACTGAGTAATTGGCTATTTTGTTTTTGAGGTGGATAGGTTGGTTGTAGATTTTAGAGATTGAGCCCTTATTGGTTGCATCATCTGAAATAATTGTCTCCCATTGCAGGTTGTCCTTTTGTCGTTTTAATTGTTTTCAATGGCAGATTATTTTGCCGTTTTTTAATATTTGAAATGTTTGATAATTAGAGAGGAGCATTTGACATGTCCCCTAGCTGTAACTGTTTCAAAAAGGAAAATGGAACTAAGGAAATAGAGAATAGCTGCCAAGAGATTTCTGAAATAGTCCAAGTTGTATTGAATGGGGGTCTCAATTATGAGGGTGTGGAAAAAGGGGCAAATAAAAGTCAATTTGGAAAGGGAAAATACATAGTATTTACGTAGTGTTTTCTCAGCTGCATTATAGTCTATCTGTTACTTCAAATGGAAATTGGATATTAGTTGACAAGATTGTCTTCATTGCAAAGAAAAAATAAATCAATAAATTCCATTGAGTTCCCATGATGGCAAAGAGGTTAACACACCTAACTAGTGTCCATGAGGAAGCAGCTTCACCCTCTGCCCTCGCTCTGTGGTTTAAAGCCCCAGAGTTGCCCTGAGCTGTGATGTAAGTTAAAGATGTGGCTCAGTCCCAGCATTGCTATGGCAGTGTAAGGCAGCAGACAGAGCTCTGCTTTGACCCTGACTGGGATCGCCCATATGCCACAGATGTGGCCTTCAAAAGACAAAAAAAAAATAGATAAACAATTACTTAAAAAGTACATTTCACACTCCAAACGATAGCATATTTTATCTTATCCATGAACCATGACCATAATTTACACCATAAGTGCAACAACAATATCCACATGACATCATCAGAGATTGCATCACTGTCACCACAGGGTGGCATTTTATCAGTGAAACATCTACAAAAAAAAAGTAGTAGAAAAAAAAATGGGTGTGATTTTCTCTAAAATCCTCAAACTGTTCTAGGTTATTTTTGCCTTTATCTCCACCCCTTTATATGTCCCGATTCACACGTAGAGGTTGCTTTCTTCTTTTACACAAAGACAGGCTTAAATACAAATGCTGGCCTTTAACACCAAACCTCAGCCAGGTGAACAGGTCCCTTAAAGATATAGAATCTCTTTGACTTAGCAGCTTCTTCTGTTTCTCTTTTACTGTCTTTCTGGGGTACATTCATAGAATTATTTTCAATCATACCAAGAGTCACCTCAGAGCCATCCTTGGAGTAGAAAGGACCCCACTTTGTCTTAAAAAGCAAGGTGCCATTGTTGCAGAGGGGAAAAGGAGGAGGGGCAGATGCCAAAGGAATCTCCCTGCTCACACGTGCACAGGCTTTCAGAGGGCAGGGTGCACCTGGTGCAGGCCACAGGTGGCAAGAAGCCACTTGCTTGTGCTACAGCAGCCTGGACACTTCTTGTGCTGGCTATAGGTGTCCAGATCCTTCTGGTGGGGGCTATGGGCATCAGGTGGGTAAGTGAGATGTGGTGCCTCCTGAGTGATCTACAGGCAGTGGGGACAACCCAAAGCAGTCATCTCAGAAACCACAGGGAGTCAAGGCCTGCCACCGGTAGGGGTGTGTGATCAGGTCCAATCTCTGACCACAGTCACCTCAGAGGTCAGAAATCAGAGCGGGCACTACAACTGAGCACCACCCAGTATTGCTGTCAACACCCTGGCCATATAACCGCCCTGCAACTGTCAGTGCCAAATGCTCTGACAGTTGCACGGAAGAAGCACCCAGAAGGTTGAACACTGTCCTTTGCCAAGACCGTGTAAGTAGGAGCAGTGTTGCACCACTTCCTGTGTGGGCTAAGAGGGACAGGCTGCTTCTTATAAGGGTCCTCAGTTGGGGGGGCAAACCACCAGAAGTGTGCATGGCCTGCTACCACTAGGGGTCCAGGAACAGGCACCCCTTGTGGCCCTAATCACCACAGAGGGCACCTCAGAAGAGGTCATTGTGACCAAACATTACCTGTTTCTGCTCCAAGTTCTCTGGGAACTCACAAACCATGCCACTGCCACTGCCACTGCCACTACCAAATGCTCTGGGCACCTCATGATTCTGCAAAAAGCTCATTATCACTCCCAAGGCTTTGAAACAAGGAGTAGCCTGTGCCACCTCCCTGCATGTACTTGCTGCTGCTAAGACCCCAGCAAGAAGGCACTACCAGCCCTACCCACTGCCTCCCTCTCCCTGGAAATACACTCTGCACCCTCGGGATAATGGCCTGCTCACTCCCAAGATTGAGCCAGCAAGAATGGAATCCTCCATGCCCCAAATAAATGGTAACACCCCACAAAATACAAAGGGTTGCTCTTGCCTAGAAGTAACCCTCCAAGACTAGAGTTTGACTTCCCCAAACTCACAGAAAAAGAAAATCATAGACACGATGAAGAAGCCCAGGAACAATTCCCACGTAAGGTACAGGAGATTTCATGTGAAGCAGAAACAATGCAACAGACCTCCATAGGCCAAAAAACCTGAGTTCAAAAGGGGTAGAGTGAATATATACTGAAGGAATGAAGGCTGAATATCAGGGATTTACAAGCACATTACAAACAGTCATGTCGATTACTTTCGAGAGGAATGAGGAAATTTAGGGGAAAATAGGGAAAAATTAGAAAAGTCTTTTGCAGATAGCCAAACTGGGCTAAAGGCACTAAAGGGCAGAGTGAAGAGTGCAGAGGAATGAATTAGTGACATGGAAGATAGCATAATGGAAATCACCCAATCAGGACAGCAGGCAGAAAACCACATGAAAACACATGAAAGCAACATAAGAGATCTATGGGGTAGCATAACAGGGGTCCATCTATGCATAATAGCAATTCAAGAGGCAGAAGAAAAAGAAAAGTGGATTGGAAATATATTGGAAGAAATTATGTCTCAAAATTTTCCCAAACTAAAGGAAACAGGTATCAAAATACAGTAATCACAGAAGGCACAAAACAGGCTGAACACAAATATGCCCACACCTAGACCTACTATAATGGAAATGGCCAAAGATAAAGAGAGGATTCTAAAGGCAGCAAGAGAAACACAACACATTAACTATAAGAGAACCCGCAAATCACCTAATTCCTCTATAGAAACACTACAGGCCTGAAGAAATTGGCAAGCTATACACAAATTCCAAAAGGAAAAATTCTGAAGCCTAGAATACTCTTCCCAGCAAGACTATCATTTATTTATTTATTCATTTACGTATGTTTTATTTATTTATTGAGTATCATTTGAACTGGAAAGGGAAACAGAGAATTTCTCCAACAAACAAAAGCTAAACGAGTACACCAATACTAAACCCATTCTAAAAAAATACAGAAATGGCTAAAAGAAGAAGAAGAAGAAGAAGAAGAAGAAGAAGAAGAAGAAGAAGAAGAAGAAGAAGAAGAAGAAGGAGAAAAAAGAAGACAGAACATATACAGATTGGAAAGCAGTCACTTAAATCAGCCAGCATACATCACCAAAACAAACAAACAAAGAAAAATCTACTCGAAAAGTGATGAGAAACACAAGGAACACCAAAAGGACAAACTCGAAGATCTCAAAGAAGAAATTCAAAAGCATAGAGTGTAGGTAAGGAAGTATGAAAATATAGACACCTAATTTTAAATATCGTGTTGCAGCCTATAAGACTACCAGGCTAATGCAAGCAGATGTAGGAAGTGGTTAACCTACTTGAAAAACAGGGAAACCACAAATCAAACCAAACATTACATTCATGAAAACTAAAAAGAAATGTATCCAAGCATAAAATAAAAGGAAATCATCAAAAAAAAAAGAAAGAGAAAAAAAAAAAAACCAAGGTAATACAACGAATCAACTGAAAAGCAAGGTTTAACATGGGAATAAATACATATTTCTCAATAATTACCTTAAGGGTCAATGGACTGAGTACTCTGATCAATAGACACAGAGCAGCAGATTGGATCAAAAAGCAAAAACATACAACCTGCTGTCTGCAAGAGACTCCCTTTAGAGCAAAGAACACGTATAGACTGAATGTGAGAGAATGGGACATCATATTTCAATGGTCAAGACAGGAAAGCAGGAGTTGTGATACGCATAGTAGAAAAAATAGACATTGAAACAAACAAAGGCCATAGAGAAAGATAAAGAAGGACACAATTTCAGAGAGCCCAGATGGTGAGAGAGTAGGGGGATTTGTTCACCTCTCCCACAGATGCAACAAAAAATACACATCTACATGTAAAATGACTCACACAGAACAGCAACTGAACGCGGGCAGAAGAACTGAAACCTCCAAAAATGGGAAGAATCTCTTGACACAACTGCATAAAGCAACAGAAAAGAGGAGAGAGAGAGAAGGGGCATCAGGACTGGACTCCTGAGAGGGAATGGTGAAAGAGAAAGGGAACCCACACCCTGGAAACTCACCGAACCTGCGGAAAGATCAGCTGAGTCCAAGGGATCTCCAAGATGCCACGAAAAGTGTATCAGCAGGTTAGAGGACTGAGAGGCAGTGTGAGAGCCACACAGATCATCAGAACCGCTGGCACAGGTCCCAAAGACTGAGACGCTTTGGTGGGGACTGGGTGCCAAGCCCTAGGCTTTGGAGGTGAGTCCCTGGGAGCAGGCTGGGGTTGGTGGTGTGGAGACAGCATAAGAGATGAGGAAGTGGTGCCCCAGGGGTGAAGGGTTGCAAAGAGCTAAGGGCTGGGGACTGGAAAGCCACAAGAGAGGGAACCCAGGAGAAGGTCTGGGCCTGCAGGAGAGACATTGCACCATTGTTGGGGAGGGGAGAGCAGGATGTGTGGGCCACCAGAGAATACGCCTTGCTCCACAGCATTTTCACTTGCACAACAGCTAGTAGAGCACAGAGGGCATTCCAAGCACATCCCCCGCTTCCACCACGGGCATGCCCGGGGAGAAGCCACATTCCTTCTGCAGTGGACTGGGCCCACTACCCATGGGAAGGCAACCACCTCCTTGGTGTTCCACCCACAGGAAGTGCCCCACTGCCCTGGTGCACCCCAGCAGCCTCCTCCCCAAGTCAGGAAGTTCACCACCACAGCAGCAGGAACAGGCCAGCCCTGCCCACCCTTGGGAAGGGCTCTGCTGACACAGCGTGAGAGAGACAGCACCGCCACCCTCGGCAAGCCCCCTACTGCTGTTGACCACTAGGGCCAAACCCTCCCGGCCATGGGGAGTGAGCGTCCTCCACGGCATGCACCGGCCAGCCCTCCCCACCCTTGGGAAGCCCTCCACTGCTGGAGAGAACCACAGGCAGCTGCCCCTGGCTGCAGGAAGGGCACCAACAATGGGACGTACACCACACTAGGAGAGACATTGCACCATTGTTGGGAGTAGTGCACTTCCACCATGACAGGCACTGGCCAGCCCTGCATGCCCTCAGGAAGCCCTCCAATCTTGTGGCACAACCCATCAAGCCCTACCTGGCTTCAAGAAGTGAACTGCCAAGTCAGAACACTCTGGCCAGCCCCACCCAGCCTACGGAAGCTCCCCACCATAGCAGCACAACCCAGCCACACTGACTGCCCACAGGAAGCACCTAGCCATGGCGGTGGGACCCGGACAGCCATGCATGCCCTCAGGAAGAGCCCAACCACCACCATGTGCCCTGACTGTGTCAAACTACACTTTGGCTTCCCCAAATTCACACTAAAAGGAAAACACAAGCAAGAAGAGGAAGCTCAGCAAACATTCCCAGTTTATGCAACAGGAGAATTCACCTAAAACCTTCAACACTCAAACAGTCTGACAGACTTTGAGTTCAAACGACACAGAGTGACAATACTAAAGAGATTCAGAGAAGATAAGCACTGTAACTCAGACTCCATCAGAAAAGAAATAGAAAACATAAGGAGAAGCCAAGAAAATATAGAAAGTTCATTTGCAGACCAACAATGTGAGCTAAGGGCAGTAAGGGCTGGAAGGAATAATGCAGGGGAAAGTATCAGTGATGTGGAAGATAGAAGAAAGCAAATCACCCAAACAGGACAGCAGACAGAAAACCAAATGAAAAAACCCTGAGAGCAATATAAGAGACCTATGGGATAACATAAAGTGGGCCAATCTGTGCATAGTAGGAATTCCAGAAGGAGAAGTAAAAGAAAAGATTATTGAAAACGTATTGGAAGAACTTATGTCTGGAATTATGCCCAGCCATGCGAAGTGCCCCACTGCCCTGACATGCCCTGGGAAACTCCTCACCACATTGGGAAATGCACCACGACCACAGTGGAAACTGGCCAGCCTTGCCTACCCTTGGGAAGTGCCCTGCTGCCATGGGGCAACTCGGCCAGCCCTGTCCACCCTTGGGAAGTGCTCCACTGCTACAGGTTGCCCCAGAAAGCCCCAGGTGGAGTGCACCTCCACCTCCATGGGCACCTGCCAGCCCCACCCACACTGGGGAAGCTCTCTCCACTGCAGAGCGAGCTGGCCAGCACTGCCCACACTCAGGAAGCCCCCCACTGCCATGGAGCACCAGGGCAAGCCCCGCCCATGTGCAAGGAGGGCAACTCCAATGTGGCAAGCCCTGGCCAGGCCCACCAGCCTTTGGGAAGAACCCACCTTCCATGGGGCAACCAGGCCAGGACTGCCCCCCTTTGGGAAGTGCTCTGCTGAATGGCATGCCCCAGCAATCCCCAGGCACATGTGGGAAATTCACCTCCACCATGGTGCACACCTGACAGGCCCATCCACCCTCGGGCAGGGCCCTCTGCCATGGAGTGAACTGCCTGGTTCTGCGCACCCTCAGGAAGCAACTTTCTGCCACAGAGCAAGGAGGCCAGCCCCACCCACCCTTGGCAACTGATAAGCTGAGCACACTGAAAAGCACCGCATGCCCGCAGGATGCACTCTGCTGCCACTGAGCACCAGGGAAAGCCCTGCCCAACTGCAGGGCTGTGCCTCAACCACATCCTATACCATTCAGCCCCACCTGACCTCAGGAAGGGCCCCACTACTGCAGAGCACCCCAGCAAGCACATCCTGGCTGCAAGAAGTGAATGACCACAATGGTGCACAAAGGCCAACCATGCCTGGCCATGGGAAGAACCTAGGCTCAGCAGTGTGACCCAGCACACCATGCATGCCCTGCTGAAGTGCTCCGCCACCACGGTGCAGCCTCAACTGTGCCAAACTACACTCTGGCTTCCCCAAATTCACAGAAAATGGAAAACACAAGCAAGATGAGGAAGCTCAGAAAACATTCCCAGTTTACACAATGGCAGAATTCACCTAAAATCTTCAACACTGAAGCAGTCTGACAGACTTGGAGTTCAAAAGGGAGACAGTGAAAAGACTGAAGGAATGAAGACAAGATATGAACAGGAATGCAGACGCCCTCAGAATGCTATGAGAAAACATAAGGAGGAGCCAAGCAAACCCAAAAAATTCATTTTCAGAGATACAAACGGAGCTAAGGGCAGTGAGGACCAGAATGAATAACGCAGAGGAATGAATTAGGGATGTGGAAGATAGATCAATGGCAATCAGCCAAACAGGAGAGCAGAAGGAAAACCAAATGAAAAAAGATGAAAGCCATATGAGACTTATGGTATAATAGAAAGTGGGCCAATCTTTGCGTAGTAGGAATTCCAGAAGGAGAAGAACAACAAGAGGGGGTTGAAAATATAGTTCAAGAAATTACCCCTGGAAGCTTTCTAAATCTAAAGGATTCTGACTTCAAGGAACAAGAAGCACAGAAGGCCCCAACAACTTGAACCCAAATAGAACCACACCAAGACATATAATAACAATGGCAAAAATTAAAGATAAAGAGAGGATTCTAAAGGCAGCGAGAGAAAAGCAAAATGTCAATTAAAAGCGAACCCCCATAAGGCTATCAGCTGATTTCTTCACAGAAACTCTACAGGCCAGGAGGGAATGGCAAGAGATATTTAAAGGACTGAAAGGAAAAAAAAAATGCAACGTGGAATGCTCTATCCAGCAAGAATACCATTTAAAATAGAAGGGGAAGGAGGGAGGACAGATGGCGGAGGAGTAGGGGGACACGCTCGCCCTCTCCCACAAACACAACAAAAGAAGCACATCTACAGAATAAATTACTTACACAGAACAGCAACCAATCGCTGGCAGAGGAACCTATACTCCAATAAAGGCAAGAAGTTCGTGATATTACTGGGCAGAGCGGGAGAAAATCGGAGAGTGAGAGAAGGGGAATTCGAGTGGGACTGGCCCTCCCGAAAGGGGACTACGGAGGAGAAAGGCTTCCCGCACCCTGGAAAGTCACCTACCGGGGGAAAGATCAAAGAAACCGGAGAAATATCCAGATGCAGGGAAGAGTGTAGCAGTAAGTTGGAGTATTGAAAAGCCGATCAAGAACCCAACGGACCATCTGAACTATGGGCACAGTTACCAAAAATTGAGATGCCTGGGTTGGGGCTGGGCACCGAGACCTCAGCCCCGGAGGTTAGTCCCCATGCTGGGGGGGCAGGGCGGAGCGGAAACTGCTTGGGAGGTCTAGAAACCATTTGATGGGGCAGAGACTGCCTGGGAGACTAGAAAACAAAGCTGTTGCAGAGGAAGGGAACAATACTCTAGGGACGGGGAAGTGGAAAGCCACATCAGAGGGAACCTGGGAGAAGAGCCTGGTCTGCGCCCCTGCTAGGGAGGGGAGAGAAGGGGTGGGTCCCCATAGAATACCCCCCATGCCACAGCAATCTTACAGGCCCGCTAGCTAGCAGAAAGCTGTGCTTCCCAGTGCATTCCCTCCCCCCACCCCCACCACCCCCGCCACCCCCTACACTCTCGCCTAACCTGGGGCTGCCTGCCATCCAGGAGGGCTGGCCTCAACAATTGCCTGAAGCCTACAACAGCAGGGGCTGTCCCTGCACAGGCCTGCTTGCCCTTTGGAGGGGCTACACTTCCACAGAGAAGCACCAAACACCACCAGCCCCCGAGAAAAAGCCTGCAGCCCAGAAAAGCTAGAACAAGCCTAGCCAGGCTGTGAATAGATCTGCCTAATTCTCAGATGGTTTTCCTGAGTCAGGCTACCCTGGGGAGGAGCCTCTTGGGTCTCCAATGGCACTGCTACCCGCCCAAGCCCCAAGGGGGTGCTGAGACCTAGTGGACCATCTGCAAAGGACTGCCAGCTTCAGGCAGGACCCCCTGCAGCCTAGAAAAGCTGCAACAAGCCAGGCAGAGTTGGGAAAAGATCTCAGATGGTTTTTCTGAGTTGGGCTGCCCCTGAGAGGAACCTCTTGGGTCTCTAATGGCCCTGCTATGCGCCCAAGCCCCCAGGGGGTGCTGAGACATAGCGGAACAGCTGCATAGGACTGCCAGCTCCAGGTAGGACTCCCTGCAGCCCAGAAAAGCTGCAACAAGCCTGGCCGAGTCAGGAAAAGATCTCAGACAGTCTTTCTGAGTCGGGCTGCCCTGGGGAGGAGCCTCTTGGGTCTCCAATGGCCCTGCTACCCGACAAAGCCTCGAGGGGGTGCCCCACTCCTGCAGAATAGATGCTCAGCACCACCCCCTGGAAGAGCCCCTGCAGCCTAGAAAAGCTGCAACAAGCTCAGCCAGATTGTGAAAAGACCCACCTACATTCTCAGGCTGTCCTTCTGAGTTGGGCTGCCCTAGGCGAGAGTCTCTTAGGTTCTCAGTGACCCAGATAGCTGCTCCAGCCCCCAGGAGGTGCTGCACTCCTGAGGAACAGCTGCCCAACACCGCCAACCCCCTGCCAGAACACCACAGCCTAAAAACACCAGAGCAAGCTCTGCATGACCAAGTGAAATCTGCTACCATCCTGGTGTGGATCTCCCAGTCCTGTCTGCCCTCAGGAAGTCCTCCTTTGCTTCAAAGAAACACTGTTAGCCTCATTAACACTCCAGAAAAGCCCCACTGCCTCAGAAAAGATTGACCAACAACACCAGCCCTCAGAAAATATTCCACAGCAGTGACAAGGCAAACACTGCCCGATACAGAGAGTACAACTCCCTCAGGAGAAAGAAAACAACAAGAAAGACGAAGAAGCTGAGAAACCACCCCCAGTCAAACCAACAGGAGAACTCACCTAAAACAGTCAGCAATGAAACAGATCTCTGCAGTCAGACAGACCTGGAGTTCAAAAGAGAAATAGTGAAAATACTGAAGGAATTAAGAGAAGATATGAACAGTAATGCGGACACCATCAGAAAGGAACTAGAAAATATAAGGAGGAGCCAAGAAAAACTAGAACATTCATTTGCAGTGATGCAAACTGAACTAAGGGCAGTAAAAACCAGAATGAATAATGCAGAAGAACGAATCAGTGATATGGAAGATAGAATAATGGAAATCACTCCATCCATTCAACAGACAGAAAACCGAATTAAAAAACTGGAAAGCAATATAAGAGATCTATGGGATAATATAAAGCGGGCCAATCTATGCATAATAGGAATTCCAGAAGGAGTAGAAAAAGATAAGGGCATGGAAAATATATTTGAAGAAATTATCGCTGGAAACTTCCCAAATCTAAAGGATACTGGATTCAAGATACAAGAAGCACAGAGGCCCCAAACAAACTGAACCCAAACAGACCCACACCAAGACACATCATAATAAAAATGGCAAAAGTTAGTGATAAAGAGAGGCTCCTAAAGGCAGCAAGAGAAAAACAGAATGTTACCTACAAGGGAACCCCCATAAGAATATAAGCTGATTTCTCTACAGAAACACTACAGGCCAGGAGGGAATGGCAAGAGATATTTAAAGTGCTCAAAGGAAAAAATATGCAACCTAGAATACTCTATCCAGCAAGAATATCATTTAAAATAGAAGGGGAAATTCAATTTTTTTCCAGCAAACAAAAACGTAAAGAATACAGCAACACAAAACCCAGGTTAAAGGAAATATTGAAAGGGCTTCCCTAAACCAAAAAGAAAGGAAGGAAAGGGAAGAAAAAAGAAAAGAAAAGAAAAAAAAAGAAGAAGAAGAAGAAGAGGAAGAACTAGGACTGAGGAAACCGCAATCAGAGAGCAGTCACTCAAATAAGCCAGCATACAGATTTAATCATGAACATGCTTCAAACAAAATAAAATTAAAAAGAAAAAAATAAAAAAGGGTCGTTAAAACCATAAAATGTGGGCAAGGGATGTTAGGAAATAAATAACCCTTATTGTTTGTTTGTATGTTTCTCTTCTTAATTTTAATAGAGTAATGAAGTGTTTGAACTAACAGGACCATCAGGCTAAAACACACAATTATGGGAAGGGTTTAGCATACTTAAAAAACAGGGCAACCACAAGCCAAAAGCAAATATTGCATTTGCAAAACATGAAAAAAAATACACTCAAGCAGATAAGATAACAACAAGAGACCATCCAACCAAAAAAAAAAAAAAAAAAAAAAAACAAAAAAAAGAAAGGAAGAATGGAAGAATGGAGAACCATAGAATCAACTGGAACACGAGGTTCAATTGGCAATAAATAATCATCTATCAATTATCACCTTAAATGTCAATGGACTGAATGCCCCAATCAAAAGACACAGAGTGGCTGAGTGGATAAAAAGGCAAAAACCTTCAATATGCTGCCTACAAGAAACTCACCTTAGGACAAAAGATACATATAGATTGAAAGTGAAAGGGTGGGGAAAAATATTTCACTCCAATAAACAAGACAGAAAAGCAGGAGTTGCAACACTCATATCAGACCAAATAGACTTTAAAACAAAAGACATAAAGAAAGACAAAGAAGGACACTAGTTAATGATTAAGGGATCCATCCAAGGAGAGGATGTTACTATCATCAACATATATGCCCCAAATATAGGAGCACCCAGATACATACAGTAAATATTAACAGACATAAAGGGAGATATTGATGAGAATACAATCATAGTAGGAGACATTAATACCCCCCTCACATCAATGGACAGATCCTCTAGACAGAAAACCAATAAAGCAACAGAGATCCTAAAGGAAACAAGAGAAAAGGTAGACTTCATTGATATCTTCAGGACACTACATCCAAAAAAAAGCAGAATACACATTCTTCTCAAATGCTCATGGAACACTCTCAAGAATCCACCACATATTGGGACACAAAGCGAATCTCAATAAATTTAGGAGCGTAGAAATTATCTCAAGTATCTTCTCTGACCACAATGCCATGAAATTAGAAATCAACCATGAGAAAAGCAAAGAGAAAAAACCTACTCCATGGAGACTAAACAACATGCTACTAAAACACCAATGGGTCAATGAGGACATCAAGAAGGAAATTAAAAACTACCTTGAAACAAATGATAATGAAGACAAAACCTCTCAAAATCTATGGGATGCTGCGAAAGCAGTGCTCAGAGGGAAATTTATAGCAATACAGGCCTTTTTCAAAAAAGAAGACAGATCCCAAATTGACAACTTAACCCTCCACCTAAATGAATTAGAAAAAGAAGAACAAAAATGTCCTCAAGTCAGCAGAAGGAAGGAAATTATAAAGATCAAAGAAGAAATCAATGAAATAGAGACACAAAAATCAATAGAGAAAATTAATAAAACCAAGAGCTGGTTCTTTGAAAAGGTGAACAAAATTGACAAACCCCTGGCCAGACTCCCTAAAAAGAGGAGAGAAAGAACCCAAATAACCAAAATCATAAATGAAAAAGGAGAAATCACAACGGATACAGCAGAAATACAAAAAACCATAAGAGAATACTATGAACAACTATACGGCAACAAGTATGACAATCTGGAAGAAATGGACAATTTTCTAGAATCTTACAGCCTGCCAAAACTGAATCAAGTAGAAACAGACCAACTGAACAGACCAATCACTAGAAATGAAATTGAAGAGGTCATGAAATCACTCCCTACAAATAAAAGTCCAGGACCAGATGGCTTCACAGGTGAATTTTATCAAACATATAAAGAGGAATTGGTGCCCATCCTCCTTAAACTCTTTCAAAATGTTGAAGAAGAAGGAATACTCCCATAGACATTCTATGAGGCCACATCACCCTCATTCCAAAACCAGACAGGGATACCACCAAAAAAGAAAACTATCGCCCAATATCATTGATGAATATAGATGCAAATCCTCAACAAATCTTAGCCAACCGAATCCAACAACATACCAAAAAAAATTATACACCATGACCAGGTTGGGTTCATCCCAGGTTCACAAGGATGGTTCAACATACGCACATCAATCAGCATCATACACCACATTAACAAAAAAAAAGTCAAAAATCATATGAATCAACATTCATATGATAACATTTGATAAAGTTCAACATCCATTCATGATCAAGAACCTCGCAAAAGTGGTATACAGGGAACATTCCTGAATATAATCAAAGCCATTTATGAGAAACCCACAGCAAATATAATCCTCAATGGGGAAAAACTGAAAGCCTTCTCACTCCAATCTGGAAGCAGACAGGGATGCCCACTCTCACCACTGCTCTTCAGCATCGTTTTGGAAGTCCTAGCCACAGCAATTAGACAAATAAAAGAAATCAAAGGCATCCATATAGGAAGAGAAGAGATCAAACTGTCACTGTATGCAGATGACATGATACTATACCTAGAAAACCCTAAGCACTCAACCCATAAACTCCTTGAACTGATTAATACATTCTGCAAAAGAGCAGGATATAAGATGAACATTCAGAAGTCAGTTGCATTTCTGTATACCCCAGCAATGAAACATTAGAAAAGGAATACAAAAAATACGATACCTTTTAAAATTGTACCTCACAAAATCAAATACCTCAGAATAAACCTGACCAAGGAGGTAAAGGACCTATATGCCGAGAACTATAAAATTTTAATCAAAGAAATCAAAGAAGATGCAAAGAAATGGAAAGATATTCCATGTTCCTGGATTGGGAAAATCCATATTGTAAAAATGGCCATACTACCCAAAGCAATCTACAGATTCAAGGCAATCCCTATCAAATTACCCAGGACATTTTTCACAGAACTAGAACTAACAATCCAAACGTTTATATGGAACCACAAAAGACCCAGAATCGCCAAAGCAATCCTGAGAAACAAAAACCAAGCAGGAGGCATAACTCTCCCAGACTTCAAGAAATACTACAAAGCCACAGTCATCAAAACAGTGTGGTACTGGGATCAAAACAGACAGACAGACCAATGGAACAGAAGAGAGAACCCGGAAATAAACCCTGACACCTATGGTCAATTAATCTTGGACAAGGGAAGCAAGAACATAAAATGGGAAAAAGAAAGTCTATTCAGCAAGCATTGCTGGGAAACCTGGACAGCTGCATGCAAAGCAATGAAACTAGAACACACCCTCACACCATGCAAAAAAGAAACTCCAAATGTCTGAAACACTTAAATATACAACAGGACACCATCAAACTCCTAGAAGAAAACATAGACAAAACACTCTCTGACATCAACCTCATGAGTATTTTCTCAGGTCAGTCTCCCAAAGCAATAGAAATTAGAGCAAAAATAAACCCATGGGACCTCATCAAACTGAAATGCTTTTGCACAGCAAAGGAAACCCAAAAGAAAACAAAAAGACAACTTACAGAATGGGAGAAAATAGTTTCAAATGATGCAACGGACAAGGGCTTAATCTCTAGAACTTATACATCTCAACAGTAAAAAAACCCAATCAATCAATGGAAAAATGGGCAAAAGACCTGAATAGACATTTCTCCAAGGAAGATATATATATGGCCAGCAAACACATGAAAAAAGGCTTAACATCATTGATTATAAGAGAAATGCAAATCAAAACTACCATGAGATACCACCTCACACCAGTCAGAATGGCCATCATTAATAAATCCACAAATAACAAGTGCTGGAGGGGCTGTGCAGAAAAGGGAACCCTCCTGCACTTTTGGTGGGAATGTAAACTGGTACAGCCACTATGGAGAACAGTTTGGAGATACCTTAGTAATCTATACATAGAACTTCCATATGACACCACAATCCCACTCTTGGGCATCTATCCGGACAAAACTCTACTTAAAAGAGACACATGCACCCGCATGTTCATTGCAGCACTATTCACAATAGCCAGGACATGGAAACAACCTAAATGTCCATCGACAGATGATTGGATTCCGAAGATGTGGTGTATATATACACAATGGAATACTACTCAGCCATAAAAAAGAATGACACAATGCCAGTTGAAGCAACATGGATGGAGCTAGAGAATCTCATCCTGAGTGAAATGAGCCAGAAAGACAAAGACAAATACCATATGATATCACTTATAACTGGAATCTAATACCCAGCACAAATGAATATCTCCTCAGAAAAGAAAATCATGGACTTGGAGAAGAGACTTGTTGCTGCGTGATGGGAGGGGGAGGAAGTGGGAGGGATCGGGAGCTTGGGCTTATCAGACACAACTTAGAATAGATTTACAAGGAGATCCTGCTGAATAGCATTGAGAACTATGTCTAGATACTCATGTTGCAACAGAAGAAAGGGTGGGGGAAAATGTAATTGTAATGTATATATGAAAGGATAACCTGACCCCCTTGCTGTACAGTGGGAAAATAAAATAAAATAAAAGGAAATATAAATAAAATGAAAAAGATGAAAGAACCGCAAAACCTAAATTTGACTGAAGAAAGGAAATAATAAAAGCCAAAGAGGAAATCAATTAAATAGAGTTTCAAAAATGATAGACACAATCAATCAAATAAAATGCTGGTTCTTTGAAAAGGTCAACATATAGGCAAACCTCTGGCTAGTCTCACCAAAAAGATGAGAGAAATAACCCAAATAAACGAAATCAGAAATGGAAAAGGTAAGTCCAATGTATAGTAAAGAAATACAAAAAATGAGAGAATATTATGAGCAATTGTCTGTCGACAAATTTGACAAACTGGAAGACAACTTTCTAGAGTCTTACATCCTGCCAAAAGTGAACTGAAAAGAAATAGATCAACTGAACAGAGCAATCACTAGAGACAAAATTGAACATGTTATAAAAACACTACCTACAAAAGAAATCCCGGACCAGATGGCTTCCCAGGAAAATTACACCAAACACACAAAGAGGAAATTATACACATCCTCCTTAAAATTTTTCAAAAATTGAAGAAGAAGGAACACTTCCAAAGACATTCTATGATGCCAACAGCAGCTTAATTACCAAGACAGACAAAAATACCACCAAAAAAGAAAACTACAGGCCTATAAATTTGATGAATGTAGATGCAAAAAATTCTCAACAAAAGTTTAACCATCCAAATGCACAAAACATATCAGAAAGGTCACACACCATGACCAGGTGCGATTCACCCCAGGTGCACAGGGATGGTTCAACATATCAATCAGTGTCAAATCAATCAGCCATACACCACATTAACAAAAGAAAAGTCAAAAACAACATGATCATCTCAATAGATGCAGAAAAAGCATTTGACAAAGTCCAACAGCCCTTCATGATAAAAACTCTTACCTAAGTAGGTATAGAGGGAACACTCCTTAACATAATTAAAGCCATTTATGACAAACCCACGGCCCATATATAATACTCAATGCAGAAAAGCTGAAAACTTTTCCACCAAAATCTAGAACAAGACAAGGATGTCCACTATCACCACTGTTATTCAACATTTTACTGGAAGGGCTAGCCACATCAATCAGACAAATCAAAGAAATGAAAGGCATCCAAGTAGAAAGAGAAGCGATAAAACTGTCACTGGATGCAGATGTCATGATACTATGCGTAGAAAACCCAAAAGACAACACAAAAACTACTTTGAACTGATCAACAAAGTCAGCAAAGTAGCAGGATATATGATCCATATTCAGAAATCAGTCACATTTCTGTATACTAATAATGAAACTTTAGAAGAGGAATACAAAAACACAATACCTTTTATAATTGCACTCCAAGAAACCAAATACCTGGGAATACACCTGAACAAGGATGTAAAGCACTTATATGCTGAGAACTATAAAACATTAAACAAGGAAACTAAAAGAGATGTAAAGAAATGGAAAGACATTCCGTGATCCTGGGTTGGAGAAATTAATTTTGTACAAATGGATACACTACCACCCAAAGCAATCTTCAGATTCAATACAATCCCTATCAAATGACCTATGACATTTTCACAGAACGAGAACAAACAATCCAAAACTTTGTATGGAACCACAGAAAGCCCAGAATTGCCAAAGCAGTTCTGAAGAACAAAAACCAAGCGGGAGGCATAACTTTCCCAGAATTCATGCAATATTACAAAGCCTCAGTCATCAAGACAGTGTGGTCCTGGTACCAAAACAGACATATAGACCAATGCAACAGACTAGAGAACCAAGAAATTAACCCAGACACCTATGGTCCAACTAATATTTGACGAAGGATGCAAGAACATAAAATGGGAAAAATACAGTCTTTTCAGCAAGCATTGCTGGGAAGCCTGAACAGCTGCATGTAAATCAATGAAACTAGAACATGCCCTCACACTACATAAGAAAATAAGCTGAAAAAAGGCGTAAAGACTTAAATATAAGAAAATCAACCATCAAAATCCTGGAAGAGAACATAGGCAAATGCTCTCTGACATCAACCTCATGGATATGTTCTCAGGTCAGTGTCCCAAAGCAATGGAATTAAGAGCAGAAATAAGTCAATAGGACCTAATCAAACTTACAAGTTTGGCACAGAAAAGGAATCCAAAAAGAAAACGAAAAGACAACTTGCGGAATGGGAGAAAATAGACACAAATGATGCCACCGATGAGTCTTAATGTCTAGAATATACAAGCAACGTACACCACTAAACAGCAAAAACAACAACTCAATGGAAAAATTGGCAAAAGACCTGAATAGACATTTTCCCAACGTAGATGTATAAATGGCCAACAAGCACATGAAAAAATGCTCAACATCACTGATTATTAGAGACATGAAAATGAGAACTCCCATGAGACACCACCTCTCACCGGTCTGAATGGCTGTCACTAATACATCCACAAATAACAAATGCTGGATGGGGCATGGGGAAAAGGGAACCCTCCTGCACTGTTGGTGGGAATGTAAACTGGTACAACCACTATGGAGAACAGTATGGAGGTATCTTAGAAGTCTTACATAGAACTGCGATATGACCCAGCAATCCCATGCTTGCACATACATCCAGACAAACCTATACTTAAAAAACACAGGCACTCAAATGTACATTGCATCTCTATTCACAATAGCCAAGGCATGGAAACAACCCAAATGTCCATTGACAGATGACTTGCTTAGGAAGATATGGTAGATATACAAAATGGAACACTACTCAGTCATAAAAAAGAACAAAATAATGCCATTTGTGGCAACATGGATGGAACTAGAGACTCTCATGCAGAGTGAAGTAAGTCAGAAAGAGAAAGACAGATACCGTGTGATATCATTTATATCTGGAACCTAATATAAGGCACAAATGTACTTCACGAACTTGCAGAATAGTTTTGTTATTGCCATGGGGGAGGGATTGGGTAGGTTGGGAGCTTGGGGTTAATAAATATAAACTTTGCCTCTGGAATTGATGAGTAAAGAGATCCTGCTCTGCAGCACTGGCACCTATGTCTAGTCATTTGTGATGGAGCATGACAATATGTGAAAATAGAATTTGTACATGTATGCGTAACTGGGTCAAAATTATGTACCATAGAAAAATTTATTTTGGGGAAAGAACTATTAAAATTATCATTACCATCATCAATTAAAGACTATGTAAGGGGTTTAAACATCTACACAAGTGATCTTGTTTTGTTCCATCTGTCAGAATCCCAATTTGAATCCACTGTCTCTCACTGCAATTTGAATCCACAGTTGTGGGTTCTTCATGGCTGAAGCTTTGGAATGGGAAATCTGAGGTTCCTGTTTTGTGTATTTTGTGTGTGTTGTGCATGTACCACTTTGCCAAAATTACTTCATCAAAAATCTGTAATTCTCAAAATACATAAGGTAAGTTAATTTTGGATTTGCATGAACAGGAAAATATTCAGTATTGAATTAACATTTGATGTTAAAGTTAAAATTTTTTGATTTAACTTATGTGCACAGGTCTTCAGAGTCATCAACATAAGTATAATAACATATTGTACCTAGGTTTGATAAAAGTCAAATCAGATACTGAGACTTAAGTTACGAAGAAGAGACTACAACATCACTTAAGACTATGATTGGTATTTTGGTGCTGTGCTGAGATATTCCTTCTGTACCAGGAAACATGTGCTTTTAGAAATGATAAAAAGTCCATCCAGAAAAGTTTGATGGATTTTTCAGTAAAGAAGGGAGGAGGAATGGAATTGCATTTTACCAGGGGAACAGAAAGTAAGTGTCTTATAGCTTAGTATTTTGAATGGAACGGTAGCAGACAGAATAATATGGATGCAGAAAGTGATGGTAGTTTTATGGGAAGTGGACAGTGAGAAAGGACTTTTGTGCTTGGTCAGAACTGACTGCATTGGGAATTCACGTTAATGAAGTAAACTAATTTTAAAGGTAAGCTAGTGCAAAACTTGAATTTAGTTTCTGTCTCTCTGTTAAAAGAAGGTTTTACTAACTTTCTTAACCTTAACTTTTGATAACAGGTTACATGAATTTGCTGGTCTTTAATTTGCATTTGCTTTTGAAATCCTTTGTTACTTTGGTTGAATGAATAAGTAATGTTAAACAATAAAGTATGACTCTATTTGATCAGGTGTTTTAAATTTTTCTTCTGTGTGTGTTTGTGTTTATATATATAAATATATATGTTATTTTTTTGCAAACTTATGAAGTGTAACTTACAGGGGACAATTTGTGCAATGAAATGTATGAACAAAATCAATAGGATTATGGCTCAAAAATTAACCCCTCATGGTCAGACTTGCCATCCTGATGCCCTTGTGTGCATGCTAACAGTCTGCCCTTAAAGCAGGGAAGTTAATATAGGTAAACAATAGGAGTTCCCATTGTGGAGCAGTGGTTAATGAATCTGACTAGGAACCATGAGGTTGCACATTCAGTCCCTGGCCTTGCTCAGTGGGTTGAGAATCCGGCATTGCTTTGAGCTATGGTGTAGGTTGCAGATGCGGCTCGGACCCCATATTGCTGTGGCTCTGGCATAGGCTGGTGGCTATAGCTCCAATTAGACCCCTGGCCTGAGAACCACCATATGCCATGGGAACAGCTCTAGAAAAGGCAAAAAGATTAAAAAAAGGTAAACAATACCTATGAATTAAAGAGCCAGGATTATGGGAACTACAAGAGGTGACTTGGTTCTTCCTGGCTCCTAGGCAAACCCAATAATGAAGAAGAAATACTTAGGAAATGTGTTTCCCATTTTGGGGTATAACTTCTACAATTCTAAAGCGACCATATTTGCTGAAAAATGAAGATCCGTTTAGAGCAAAACCTTGTGATTCATATTCTAGTTCTGTGTTTCGAGGTTAGGGTTCACTTTCTAAAACTAACTTCCCAAAGAGTTCTTTGATGCTATGTGACAATATTTCAAAGTTTAGCTGGATTAATCAGAAAATATTCTAAGCTTGGGAAACTGATTGCTGTAATCTGCCTCTGGGAGAATATCAGATGCCCCATGATAACCAGGGGGCTAGACACTCTGGAAAAGTATCATTTAAAGGGTTGTCTCCAGGCTAGATGAAAGTTCCCTTATCAGGAATTCTTAAGCCATATATGCTCTAATAATGTGAATAAAATAACTCTGAAATTGGTATTTCTCACGTAGGAAGGGCCTCTACATTGCATTGGTCTACAGAGAGAACTACTGACTTCAAAGTCACCTTATAACAAGGCCCTAATAACAAAACACCCAGGGCTGGACAAAATGAAAACACCATCAGAAGTATACCACTATCCCAAGATTGCCACACCTGACCCATGTTGTTGTTTGTTTTCCTACTGATTTAAATTGATGGGTTTCTCCCCTCCAAGGGTCTTATTATTTATGATCCTTGGTGGGATCACCTCACCTGGCAATATAATACCTGCCCTCACAAGGGCAGAAATATGATTTCATCTATGCTAATAAAGCTCAATAAATAAGAATTGAAACTTTAGCCAATTGACATAACTTCTAATTTAATTTATTAATTATATTATTAAATCTATACTAATCTAAATATTAAGATTCCTTGTATTGGGAACACTTAAACCATCTAGGGAAAAACAGGGTAAGAACACTGGGCAAACCAGTATAAAACTTCCTTTAAAGGTAAGAGACAGACCAATCCACCTCAACAGGGTAATACTGGTCTGTTCTGGGTGAAGCTTTTCAATTTTTACTTATGACATTACCAATTCTTCTTTCTATATAATATTTTAATGGACCACAAATATCTTATATTATTTTTTGACTCCTTATCCAAAGAGGTTTTATGTTTATTTTATTTCCCCAATACATCATTATATTTTCTACTATACAGCATTGTGAGCCAGTTATACACACAGGTGTACCCTATTTTCTCACATTGTCATGCTCCATCGTAAGCAAATAGACATAGTTCCCAGTGCTACACTGCAGGATCTCACTGCTCATCCATTCCAAAGGCAATAGTCTACATCAATTAACCCCAAGCTCCCACTCACTCCCACTCCCTCCCTTCTGCCTCCTGCACCCCCTTGAATCATACATCCATTCTCAAAGTCCATGTTTTTCTTTTCTGTGGAAAGCTTCATTTCCGCTGTATAGTAGCTTGCAGATATCAGTGATATCATATGGTATTTGTCTGTCTCTTTGTGAATTCCTTCTCTCAGCATGAGTGTCTCTGTGTTATTTTTATTCACTGTTTTCAGAAAATTGCTATTTCCTGCATTTCCAATGTGTGCCTGAATCCCTGAAAATGATAGACCGTTCCATGTGAGATCGGTGACCTCTAAGTATGGGAAAGTGCAACAAGAAGGAATATTTTCCTGGACCGTAATAGACTAGCAAGACAGGTGGTCCAGAGACCTTTGGCTACTCCTAACATGGCCTTGTCCAGTATTAGCACATTGAGTGGCCTATCTGTGAACTCTTGGCCAGAATGAGGGATGTTCATTCCTAGCACCGTGGGATGAAATGGTCATGAAATGCCTGTCAAAACTGTCAATGACCATGGGGGCTTATAGCCAACTGTGACCTCAAGTATAGCACTTGCCTTCAGGCTCTCCTTGGAGTAAAACTTGAGCCACAGCAGCTGTTTCCCTGCAGCACCTGCTGAGCAGAGCTCAGGGAGGCGACCAGAAGAGAGGTACATGCCTTCAGACAGTTCGATTTCAGGTGAGCATTTCTATGGCCCCAAATTCTTGCCTCTTCTCTCATCTAGAAATACAGAGATCATTAACCATGGCATCTGCATGGGCCAGTAGGGAGAAGAGGCAGAATGGAGTAGCTGTGGGCCAGACATCCAAGGAAGACGAGAAAATATTTCAGGAGTAATTTTAGGCAAGCCTTGCCTGGTTAAGATCTTAGGGTTTATGTGCCCTGTCAGATATGATGCCACCAACACTTCTCAAAGCAGCATCAGCTGGCAGCGGCAACCTTACATTTTCAAGGTCTCCTCATACAGCAACAGAAAGGAGACAACATGCGTTATGACCAATAGCTCCTGTGATTTATGTGTTAATACCACACCAAGTGTTAAAACCTCCTCAGATAAAACGGAAGCCCTCCTTCAACAATACTGGTATCAACCTACATCCTAAACTCCTATTTAAACTCATTTTTCTTTACTTCCCAACCTCTATGGTAGCTTGTACCATGTCCATCCACCCAGTACTTGTCACCCCAGGCCAGCAGGAAGCAGATAGAGAAGAGTAGATGGTCACCCCTATCCCATATAATGGAAGGCTTGAATGACAGGTTTCCAGGAGGATGGAGACAGACCCCCATACACCCCAACCACTGCTGTTCACCTGAGAGACTTGCTGTGGACACCCCCCCCCCAGTATGTGGATGCTCAAGTTGGGCAGCAAGAAACAATGACCTGTGGGAAACAACTGCCTGCAGAGCTTAACATCTTACAGGGAGTAACTGCTCTATATCATGGGACTCAAGCCGTTACACCTCCCTTGACCTTCCCCTCCTTCTTCATTGTCCCTGCAACAGATTCCCAGCATGGACTTCATCCACGGATTCCCACCACAGGTGCTTTGTAAGCTTAACACCTCCTTGCAGTCAAGGCTGATGCCATCTAGAGCTCAGCCCCTCACTTTCTGATGCCCTAGTGAATACCAATTGGCCTTGTGAATTCCTCTCTCAGCCATCCTAATGAGAAAATATTAGGAATATTGTTTAACACACAGACTACTTACGTAGGATACACAGAAAACTCTATGTGCTAAAATCAGTGATAATAAATCACTGTCAGTTTTTAACAATGTGAAAACATTGTGTATGAATTTTAACGTATTCAATGCAATGGCATATATTATCTTCAGAATGTTGTACACCCATCACTTCTCCAGTTGTGAAATATTGGCCTCAATCCACAAGGAAATCTCATATCCCTTTGGATGGTGCTTCCCAAAATTTCCTCTCCTAACCACAGCATTTATCCCTCTTTCTATATCTCCATGGCTATAGATATTTTGCTTGGTGCCCAGGGACCTTCCGTGTCTTGCTTAGTGATAAAGGTTGTGTTTTTTTGTGTGTGCTTGTTTCCTTTATTTCTTTTTCTTAATTTTTATTTTATGGACTGCACCTGGGGCATGCAGAATTTCCCAGGCCAGGGATTGAACCCAGATCACAGTCGTGACAACAACAGATTATTAACAAGCTAGCTGCCAGGGAAATCCTGGCTAAGATTTTTCTGAATACAGATGCGGCATAGATTCTAGTTATAAACTGGGAAGTGATACATACCATATGTTTCACTTTACTGGTTTTTTTGGTCCCATTTTCCAGGCCTTAATAACAGGCACCAAATGTGTATGTTTATAATAGGGAATTTATGTTTACTTCTGGGATGAAATGGATTTATTTATGTGATGGGTTTTCTTATTTATTAAAAAGATTCCATTGGAATGGGATTTTGCTGACCTCACTTTTATTAGGGGGGGTTACTGTTTAAGTAAGGAGCTCATATTTTATGTTAACTGGACCAATTTCATAGGAAAGTAAGCACTGACTGAAGGTTATGCTCCGATTGCTAGGAGACCTGTCATCTGACAGCTACTTAGCTTAGCAACCATTGTGATGCATGGGCGATTTTATCTCTGTAAGCTTACCAAAGCAGCATTTAAAAGTGCAGAGTTCAAAAAGCATGCTGTTGAGAAAAGTAGCTGCAGAGAAACTAATCTGAGATGGCACAAGCTCCTTCAGAAATTCAACCTGTGTCTCCTTAAGATGCACCAACTGGTTCAGAATCCTCCATTACATCTCCATGGTGTGATAACTCAATCACTGGGGACTTGGACTTGAGGTCTCAGATTGAAGAAACAGCTTTTCGGGCTTTGTCTGAAGGCTCCCTGATAAAAAAGCCATGTCGCACATTGTGTGCCTCTGAACCAGATGAAGACGGTGATTTTCTTCCTCTGCCCTTTCCCAGAAAACTTTGGAAAACTGCTGAAAGTGATCACTTTAAGTCCACTTGGTGGGAAGCAAATGGAACCTTGATAGTGATTAATGAAGAACGCGTCAAGAAAGAAGTTCTGGAGAGAAAGGGTCCGTTCAGAATATTTGAAACTGAGAGTATGAAAAGCTTAGTTTGACAGCTTAACCTTTATGCATTTAATAAGTTGCAAAGGAATTTTCAAAGATGTGCCTCACTAGCTGACTTTCTGGCAGAAGAAAATGAAGTCTCTGCTCGGAACAAGGCATTAAGAAATTTCCAGTTACTACTTATAGAGGGAGTGTATAAAATTCTCTTTGGACATGTGCAAATATGTCCATCCATATAGGGTCAAAGTAGACCTTGAAAGTGGGATGAAGTACTGTTCCATTTTTATTATGATGATTATTTTTTGTCTTTTTGCCATTTCCTGAGCCACTCCCATGGCATATGGTGGTTCCCAGGCTAGGGGTTGAATTGGAGCTATAGCCCCCGTCCTACGCCAGAGTCACAGCAACGTGGGATCCAAGCCACATCTACAAAGTACACCATAGCTCATGGCAACACCAGATCCTTAACCCACTGAGCAAGGCCAGGAATCAAACCCGCAAACCCATGGTTCCAAGGCGGATGCGTTAACCACTGTGCCACGACAGGAACATCCATGCTCAACATTTTTAAATTGAGGATGGCTTGGTCATAAAATATTTGGGATGATAAATCATTGTCCTAGCCTCCTTGAGGCTTGTCAATGAACCTCAAAAAATGCAGGCCACAGAGCCTAATACTATTACTGTAAATATACCAGACATTTTTCCTTGAGGGCAATAGTTGGCTGTGACCACTAAGAACATTTTTGAAAATATTAGCAGTGGACGTGTATTGTCTCATGATATTAACTCCATATGATGCAAAGAGTCAGATATTATGGCTTCTGTCTCCTCGTCTCCTTGTTTCAAATACCATTAAATAAATTTCTCCTTGGTTTTAGCTGCAGTTCTACCATAATCCAAACTTTAAATGAGGCTGTCCTCAACTGTTGGTAAGGAGGAAAAGAAGAGTCACGTATAAAAATGCTTCTCCAGTATTGGCTTCTCTACGTCAAGGTTGCAGCAAGAAGCACTCTAGAACAGGGCATAAGGTGGATAACCATAATTCTGATTTTGAAGCAGAAACTCGTGGAGAAAATGCATTTTCAACCTCCACAAATTTACATGTGCCTTTAGTAAGAAGGCCTTCTACCAGCCAGAGAATTTCTAATACAACTACCCCCATGAGAAGTGACGTTTCTTCTACATCATCAGCATCAGCAGACCACAGGACAAACTGTCGTGGCTCAACATGCTACTTTAAATCAGTTGACCACGTTTCATACGCACTCACAAAAGAAGCTACTCTCCAGCAAGTGGCCACCTTGTGAATTTCATTACAACTACCACTTCCATGTCTCAGTACCACCTTATTTCTCCCTTCCCGAGTGGTTATTTTGGAATGACGGTGAAGCCGTCCCCTTTTCCAACCAGATATCTGAATATAGCACCAAGAGAGGGCCCTTAGTCTAACCCTCAACCAGCCAACCATCCGTGGTTCCCAATGCCAATGGCCACTGATACCTCTGCTGCCTCTCTCTCAAGGCCAATACCTCCATCCTCTTCATTATTTGAACACCATCCTTATTTTGACCTAACAACGGTCTATAGATTCTGCAGGATAGTGAAGATGAACATTTATGCTTGCAAATGTCAACAATTTCCTGCAATTCCTTTATTTCAAAAATAAATTTATATGTTCATGTTCATAGTTGCAATTTCTTCATTTATGAAACAATTAAGGGCTGTGTTTCTTTTTCTAAAATGATGTTTATTTTTTCTATCATAGCTTGTTTCCCATGTTCTGTCAAGTTTCTACTGTCGAGCAAAGTGACCCAGGCACACACCACCCCAACCACCCAAGACCCACACCCATACACGTATGTATCCTTTTTATTTTTTCACATAACCCTCCTTTGTGCTCCATCAAAAGTGACTAGATGTAGTTTCCATTGATTTACAGCATGATCTCATTGCATACCCACTCCACATGCAATACTTTGCACCTTTTCTAACTCCCGATTTCCAGTCCATCACAATCCTGCCCCCTCCCCTTTGGCAATCCAGACACTGTTGCCCACGTTTATGAGTTTCGTTCAGGTGGAAATTTCCACTTGTGCCATTTGTTACAGTCCAAACATATGTGATATCGTATTGTATTCGCCTTCCTCTTTCTGAGTAACTTCACTTAGCATGATCTTCTCTAATTCCAGCCATGTTGCTGCAAATGGCATTACTTTGTTCTTTTTTATGGCTGAGTCGGGGTTCCATTGTGTATATGTGTGTATATATGGAACACGCACACCACATCTTAATCCAATCTTCTCAATGGACATTTAGGTTATTTCCCTGTCTTGGCTCTTGTGGACAGTGATGCAATGAACATACATGTGCTTGTGTCTTTTTCAAGGGAAGTTTTTTTTCAGCTGTATGCCCAAGAGTGGGATTTCTGGGTCGGTCAGGTATTAGTTCTATATTTACTTTTCTGAAGTATTTCCATGGTGGTTTCCTTAATGGTTGTAACAATTGACATTCCTTTCATCAGTGTAGGAGAGTTTCCTTTTCTCCACACCCACTCCAGCATTTTTTTTTATGTGTGGACTTGTTAAGGATGGCCATTCTGACAGGTGAGAAAGGTACCTCATAGTAGTTTGTATTTTCATTTCCCTAAGAAACAATGATATTTAGAATTTTTTTATGTGCTTTCTGACTATCAGTATATATATTCTTTCGTGGAATGTCTATGCAGGTCTTTTGCCCCCTATTCCATTGGGTTGTTGGCTTTTTTGTGGTTGAATTGTATAAGGTGTTTGTATATTTTAGAGATTAATCCCTTTTTAGTTGCATGGTCAGAAACAATTTTCTCCCATTGTAAGTTGTCCTTTTGTCTTTTTAGTGGTTTTCAATGCCAGATTGTTTTGTGGTTTTTCCATATTTGAAAATTTTAGTAGTTAGATAGGAATATTTGACATGCTTTCTTGATAATAACGGTTTCAAAAAAGAAAATGCAACTAAGGAAAAAGACAGTGGGAGTTAAGTGATTTCTGAAATAGTCCAGGTTGTATTGAATGGATGCCTAAATTAAGATGGTAGGGAAAGAGGGGCAGATGAAGTTCAATTTTGAAAGGGAAAATACAAATTCTTTATGTAGCATTTTCTCAGCTGCATTATACTCTGTTATTTCAAAGGGAACTTGGATCTTACCTGACAAGATTGTCTTTATTACAAAAAAAAATAAATTTCATGGGGTTCCCACCATGGCTAAGAAGTTAACAAACCGAACTAGTGCTGATGAGGAAGTGGCTTCAACCCCTGGCCTCACTCATGGGGTTTTAAAGAGGCAGAGTTGCCATGAGCTGTGATCAAAGTGCAGATGTTGCTCAGTTCCAGCATTGCTATGGCTGTTTTAGGCCAGCAGACACAGCTCTGGTTTGACCCCTAGCCTGGGATCCTCCATATGCCAAATGTATGGCCCTATAAAGACAAAAAGAAAAAGATAAGCATAAGTTAGAAAATACATTTCATCCTCCAAACTACAGCATAGTTTAGCTTCCCCAGGACCCATGTCCATAAGTGCACCATAACTGCAATTATGAAGGCCAATGACATAATCAGCGATTGCATCACCATCAGCACATGGTGGTAGTTTCAAATGAAACATTTACCAAACAAACAAACAAAAAACGAGGGGGTATCATTATTGCTTTAAAATCCTCAAACTCTCCAGGTTAGGTGTGCCTTTATTTCCTCCCCTTTATATTTCCTGCTGCACACTTATAAGTTGTGTTCTTTTATTCCACAAAGAGAGGCTTAAATAATTATACTGGTCTTTAATGCCAAACCTTAGCATGGCTAACAAATCCGTTGAAGATGTAGAATCTGTCTGACCTGGCAGCTTCATGTTTCAGTTTCGCCATCGACAGATTACTGGACTGGGATAATATGGATATGTGTACACAGGGCAATACTACTCCCCTTAAAAAGAATGAAATAATGCCATTTGCAGCAAGATGGGGTGGAATTAGAGACCCTCATCCTGAGCGAAGTAAGGCAGAAAGAGGAAGACAAATACCACATGATGTCACTTATAATTGGTATCTACTATACAGCACAGATGATCATTTCCACAGAAAAGAGAATCATACACCTAGAGGATAAATTCGTGCTTACCAAGCAGAGGGGGCGGGAGTGGAATGGTTTGGGAGCTTGTGGTTCATAGAGTCAGACAACTGCCTTGGGATGGATGAACAATGAGACCATGCTGGGTAGCACTGAGAACTATGTCTAGGCACTTAGGATGAAGCATGATTGTGTAAGAAAGAGAATGTATACATGTATGTGTAACTGGGTTACCATGCTATAGAGTACAAAATCGAAAGAATGCTATAAACCAGTTCTAATGGAAAAAAATGTTTATATCATTATATAAATATAAAGTAAAATAAAATAGTGAAAAAGAGACCTTTTACGGACAAGATAATCTAAGATAATTTAACAAATTCTGTTAAAAAAACTGTTTCTGAAATAAATATTAAAAATAATAGTAATAATAGAGATAAAAAGAAAAAATCAATAAAACTAAGAAATGTTTTGTTGAAAAGTTAAAAAAATAAAAAAACATAAAAGGTAAAATTAAAAAGAAAAAAAAAAAGAAAAAGCAAAGAATAAGTAAAAAGACAAAATGCTGGCCAGACTCACCGGACGAGGAAAGAAAAAAAGTGATTTAAAAAACATAAGCAATCAGAGTTCCCGTCATGGCTCAGTGGTTAACGAATCTGACTGGGAACCATGAGGTTGCGGGTTTGATCCCTGCCTTGCTCAGTGGGTTAAGGATCCGGCATTGCCATGAGCTGTGGTGTAGGTTGCAGATGTGGCTGGGATCCCGTATTGCTGTGGCTCTGGTGTAGGCCGGCAGCTACAGCTCCATTTAGTCCCCTAGCCTGGGAACCTCCATATGACAGGGGTGCGGCCCTAGGAGAGTCAAAAAGACAAAAAACAAAACCAAACAAAAGCAAAAACAAACATAAAAATCCTAGGTTTGAAGAAAATAAAATGTAAGAAATGAAAAAGAAGAAATCCCAATGGATACTGCAAAAACACCCCCCCAAAAAAACTAAGCATATATCATAAATACTTAATTGCCAACAAATTTTAAAACCTCATAGAAATGGACAACTTTCTAGAGAGTTAAAACATGCAACAAATGAATCCAGAAGAAATAGATGATCAACTGAACAGACAGGTCACTGGAAATGAAATTGAACATGTAATAAAAACACTCCCTGCAAACAAAAGCCTAGCATCACATAGGAACAATGGTGAAATATTCCAAACATACAAGGGGAAACAGTCCTATCCTCCTTACACCTTTCCACAAGCATGACGAAGAAGAAACATTCCCAAAGATTGTCCATGAACCCAGCATCACCCTAACACCAATGCCAAAGACACTACCCAAAAAGTAAATTTTATGCCAATATCTGTGATGAAATAGAAGTAAAAATTCCCAACAAAATTTTTTCAGCCAAGTCCAACAACATGCAAAATAGGATCATACACAACGACCAAGTGGATTTTGTCCCGGGTTTGCAAGGAGGGTTCAAACTACTCAAATCAAACAATGTCACACAGTACATGAACATACAAAAACTAAAAACCCACATGATCCTCTCAATAGATGCAGCAAAAGCATTCGCAACGTCCAACATCCATTCATGACCAAACCTCTTACCAAAGTGGGTATTTGAGAAATATATCTTAACATGATAAAAGCCATTTATGACAAACCCACAGCCAACATACTCCTCAAACGAAAAAAGCTGAAAGCCTCTGCACTAAACTCTGAAATGAGGCAAGAAGGCCCATTCTCACCACTTTTATTCAACCTACTATTGGAAGTGCTAGGCACAGCAATGAGACAAACGAAATACATCAAACGTGTCCAAAGTGGCTGAGAAGAGCCAAAATATTCACTACGTGCTGGTGACAAGATGCAATCTATAGGAAATCCTAAGGCGGCCACACCAAAACTACCCAAAGTGACCCACCAATTTGGCAAAATAGCAGGATACAAAATTAGCACTCGGTAATTGGTTGCCCTTTGGGCTACTCACAATAAACTCTTGGCAAAAGAATAAAAAATAGCATATTTTGAAAAATGCACCCCGAAAATTTAAAGACCGAGGAATAAACTGGACCAAGGAGGTGAAAGATTATAAGCTGAACTGTAAGAAATTAAAGAAGATTCAAATAAAGGGACAGAGAGTCCATGATCCAGGTTTGGAAGAATTAATATTATTAAAAAGCAATAGTGTGCAATGAAATCTACGGATTCAATGAGCTCGCTAGCAGAAGACACCTGACATTGTAACAGAACTAGGACAAAGGGAAAATTCAAAAATTGATATGGAACCATGTAAAACCCAGAATTGCCAGAGCAATCCTGAGGGGGGCAAAAAATAAACAAATAAATAAAAACAAAGTAGGAGGCATAACTCTCCTAGACATCAGGCAATTTTTCAGAGCCACAGTAATCAAGACACTGTGGTACTGGTACCAAAACAGACCTACAGACCAATGGGACAACATAGGGACCGCAGGAATAAAGTCACAACCCCGCATTCCATTAATCTTTGACAAAGGTGGCAAGAATGTAACATAGGAAAAAGACAGCTTTTTTCCACCAGCTGGGGCTGGGGAAACTGGACAGATGCATGCAAATCAGTGAAACTGGAATACACCCTCACACCATGTACAAAAATAAACTTCAAGTGGCTTAAAGATTTAAACATAAGGTAGGACACCATCAGACTCCAAGAAGAACCACAGGCAAAACATACTCTGACATCAACAATAAAAAATGTTTCCTCAAGGGCAGTCTCCCAAGGAAACAGAAATAAAAGCAAAAGTAAACAAAGGACTCAATCAAATTGACAAGCTTTTGAACAGCAAAGGAAACAATGAAACAAGACAACCATTGGAATGAGAGAAAACACTTTCCAATGATGCCACTGAGAGGGCTTAATCTCTGAAATAAATGACTTAGAAAACTCAACAGCAAAAAACCTAGCAGCCATTTGAAGAATGGGCAAAAGACCTTAAAAGATATTTATCCAAAGGATACCTGCAGATGGCCGACAGGCACATGAAAAAATGCTCAACCTCACTAATTTTTAGAGAAATGCAACTCAAAATTACTATGAAGTACCACCTCACACCTGTCAGAATGGCCAGCATTAGCAAGTCAATAAATAAAAAGTTCTAGAGAGGGTGTGGAGAAAAGTGAGCCCAGCTGCACTGTTAGCTGGAAAGTAAATTGGGACAACCACTACAACCACTATGCTGATCAGTATGGTTGTACATTAGAAAACTAAATATAGAACTAACCTATGGCCCAACAATACCACTCTGGGGCATATACCCAGATAACTCTTTCCTTGAAAGATATACATGGACTGGAAAGGTCATTTTAGCACTATTCACAATATGCAAGACATAGAAACAACCTAAATTTCCATTGACTGAAGAGTACATTAAAAAGATGTGGTACATATTCACAATGGGAAACTACTGAGTCCAGAAGAACAAAGTAATGCCATTTGCAGCACCAAGGGTGGAACTAGAGATGCTCATACTAGGTGAAGTAGGTCAGAAAGGAAGCAACAAATACCATTTGATATCACCAATCTGGAAATGAATAAATGGCACCAATGAAACATTCTAGAGGAAAGAAATGAATGCACTTGGAGAACAGACTTGGGGTTGTCAAGGGGGAGGGGGAAGGAGTGGGACAGACTTGAAGTCTGGGGTTGAGAGATGCAAACTCTTGCATTTGGAGTGGATAAGGAATGGGATCCTGCTGTTTAGCCCAGGGAACTCTATCTACTCAGGGGTGGTGGAACATGATGGAGGTAATGTGAGACAAATAGTATTTGGGGGTTGTGAATTTGTGTGTGTGAGCAAGGAAGAGAGAGAGAGAGAGACTGGGTCCCTTTGGTGTGCAGTAAATAATTGACAGAACAGTGGAAACCATTGATAATGGGAATAATAACAATCATTAAAAATCAAAACAAAACAAAACAAAACCTCCACAAACAAGACTCAGATCTCACAGCAGTGGGTTCAATATGTAGGGGTTGTGTTGATTCCAGGGCATGAGCCCTGGCCATAGATGGAAAACAGCAGTTAGTGCATTACTGTCTCCAACCAGAGAGAGGCAGCACTGTGGCTTCCTTGGGGTGGCTGCCCCTGCCATTTATGGTTCCAAATTATGCCCTGAGAGCCAAGCCCTACATAGGGACCCAAAGGGAATGCAAAGTGACCCCCTTCAATGGAATAGGGATGCCCAGTGGGGCTTTTGGATGCTAAAGGCTGAGCTGAAGAGACTGCCAGCACGGGGACCTCCCAATGGGGACAAGCCCTTTATTCCATGCACTCACAGAGGTCAGGGAAGGCACCAGGAATCCTGAGCCAAAGCTGGGACCAGATCAGAGATGAGGGGCTAACTTTTCACCATAACAGGACTCAGGGACCCTGGGATGCCCTGCTGCCTGTGGGAGGCTTACAAGCTCCCCCTGGACAACAGAGACATGCAGTCACCCCTCATCAGGCACAGGCTCAGCTAGAGTCAAAGGACATCACTGGATCCTTTGGAGAAAGGTTAACAAGATAGGAGGGCCTATTAAAAGACACCTCCAACTTTACCCTACCAGTGGGCCAAACCCTACTCACAGCAACCCTGCTTCCAGCAGGCAAAAGTGGAGACTTATCCCATCAGTGTATAGAGACCATAAAACCAACCTACTCCAGGAGTTCCAATCTTCTAGAACACACTTAAGAATAAGGGGTGTAGAATGATTGGGGCAGGGCATGAGACAGGCTAGGACCTGGGATCCTTCGTTGCACTGCTTGCCTCATGAAAAATGTCTCCTTGAGCAAAGAAATAAAAAGGAAATACAAGGGACGACAAGTAACGACATGCATGGGCAGTTGGGAACAATTATAAACAAGAAGATTCAAAAAGACCAATGAAATGAAATGAACTAGTCAAATGAAAAATAAAATGAAATAAATAGAATAAAATAATAAACTAAGATAACTAAACTAAACTAAAACAACCCCCAGCAAAAAATTCAGAGTGTCAGGGGCAGAAACAGGGTATATCACACACAGAGTGGACAGTACCACTGAGGAAGTGCCCAGAAAAATCTCAGCCACACATCAGACCCAAATCTGACCCACATGCTTACCCTTATCCCTCCAGAGAAGAAACTAGCTTGCCCCTCCTCACGGAGCAAGAAAAGGTACTTGTTGCTTGTATGTGTTCCTTTGTGCTGCTGCAGGGCCCAATAAAGCCTTGCCTGAACTTCTTGGCCCACATCTCATTAATTTCCATTTACTAGGGGGCCAAGAATCCTGGTCAGCATATAAATGCATGTTTAGCAGGCTCTAAGACTGGCTGGCTTAGTCACCATAATGTTTAAACTGAATCATGTATAAGCCAGAATGACTTCCCTATACATCTGTATGTGAAAATTCCTTCTATAATCTGCTTTTCTGTGTAGCCACTCCAGAAACCAATCTATACTCTTTGGAAACAAGGAATGCAAACCAAAAACTTTACAGTAATTAGATCAGGCAGAAATACCATGAACCCTGAATTTACGGTATTTCCCCGTTGTGGAAACCTGCCTTCAACACCTCTATGAAACAGTCTTGAGAACCAAACGACAACATCTCCTTCAAAAAAAAAAAAAACCAAGAATTCTGAACCACCATATCTGGATAATCCCCTCAGGAAGTCTGAACACAAACATCATAGCATCCAGTAAGTAAGGCATACTGCAGTCTTGGAAGGAACCTGCCAGGAAGCGAGACAACACCACTGAGCACTTGCCTCAGGATGCCCTCTCCAAATGAGTGATAGCCATGCAAGAACAACACATCAAAATCTAGGCAGCCACCCAAAAACCTAATTGTGAATTTCTGCAACTATCCTGGGAGGCACATCAAAACACCCCCACCCATCATCCTAGGAAGCCTAATTCCTGCCTTTGAAGAAATCAGCCCTTGATGCCAGGCCAGGAGCTGTGAATCATTAAGTAATAAGTTCAACACTCAGCCCAGAAAGGCCAACTCTACTTCTGCAGCAGAGAGCTATGAAGCCTATTTTTCACATTTTCAAGACCCAGTCGAGTGTCCCTAAGTGAAACCTTCATGAAAGCACTTCAGTAATCCTCAGACCTTTGTGGTAGCTGGCTTGGAAACAACCACCTCCTCAGCAACTAGGCAGAGACAACCACACTCAACGCAGCAACCATGCATAAAGCCAAACTGCAAATTCTTCACAAGATTACAGTGTAACAGTTACTTCTGCCATATTCTTTCAGGAAATCCCAACACAATCTCTTTATAGCCACTGGACCAGCAAGATTAATCACCACCTGTGCAGCCACCAGGGTAAGCACCAAAACCAAAACCTCTGTAGTCATCACATGATGAAGGCTGACCATATTTTGGTAGTAATTGGACCGGGAGGTTGGACCTCAGTCTCTATAGTAACCAGCCAGCCGGCCTGATCACAAATTCCACTAGCCTGATCAGGAAGTCAAACCAGAACTTCTACTATAACCATTGAGCCAGCCAAGCCGTAGTCTCTGCAGAAGCCAGAGAAGACATCTGAGCATAATTTCCACAGCCACCAGCCATGTAAACTAACCACAAACTCTGTCTCCTCCACGTAGATATTCACCAAGCGACCTCTGCAGAATTTGGAAGGAAAAGTTCACTGTACTCATTTCACCTAACAAGACAGGTTATCTCACCATATCTGCAAACACCAGCCCAGCAAACAAAAGCACAACTTCTGCAGTAACTCACCAGGCCACCACACCATATCTGAGCAACCACAGGCAAAAAGCCAAAGCACAAAACCTGCGTGTTTCTGGAAAAGAGGCCTGATCACAACCTCCTTTTTGGCAACAGGCATAGAAACCACAACTGCTGCATTAACTGGCCAGGGATGCTTAAGCCACACCTCTGCAGCAGCGAGTCAGATGATCTAAGCATCTGTAAAATGCAATGAGGCAACAACAAAAAAGTTACAGCCATCAGAACTGAAGAAGTGAAAAAATCTATTTACAGAAAACATTATAACTTAGTAGAAATTCGTCAAGAAATCACAAAGAATCTGTAGAACTAATAAATGATTTAGGAATGTCACAACACAGAAATTACACTCATGAAAATAAGTTATGGTCTGCACATTAGCATCAAACATTTGCAAAATGAAAGTTTCAAATATATTTAAAATAGTACTTAAGTGTAGAGTACTATTACATAATTAGCAAAGATGCACGTCCTCAGCCAAAAAAAAAAAAAAAAAAAAGAAAGAAACTATGAAACATAGCTGGGTCAAACTAGAGGACACCTCCATAAATGGAGAAATAACTCAATTCATGTTCAGAAATTGGAAGCAGGAAAACTAATGGGTTTAAAAAATAAATGAGTGGATTTTACTGAATGAAAATCAATCATTAGTTGCATATTTTTCTCTGCCTGGAATGTTTGCTCCATCACTGTCCTGGATAAATTTTCACTTGCAACAATCTAGGTCTTTTGAGGGCTTGGAAGCTGCATGCCATAGGTTTTGGGGTGTTGTATCTTCGTTGCCATTTGCTTCTAGGTATTTTTTAATTTCCTCTTAGAGTTCTTCAGTGATCCCTTGGTTGTTGAGTAGCATGTTGTTGAGTCTGCCCATGTTTGTGTTTTTTGCGGAGTTTTTCTTGTTGTTGCCTTCCAGTCATATAGCGTTGTGGTTGGAAAAGATGCTTGATATGATTTCAATTTTCTTCAAGTTGCTGAGGTTGGATTTGTAGCCCAGGATATGATCAATCTTTGAGAATGTTCCATGTGCACTTGAGAAGAACGTGTATTCCGTTGCTTTTGGATGGAATGTCCTACAAATAACTATGAAGTCCCTCTGGTCTAATGCTTCATTCAGGGCCTGTGTTTCCTTATTGGCTTTCCATCTGGTTGATCTGTCCATTGCTGTGAGTGGGGTGTTAAAAATCCCCCACTATTATTGTGTTATCATTGATCTGTCCTTTTAAGGTTGTTAGAAGTTGCCTTATATAATGTGGGGAACCTATGTTGGGTGCGTAGGTATTTAAAATTGTTATAACTTCTTCTTGGATTGATCCTTTGATCATTATGTAACGACCTTCTTTGGCCCTTAAAATATTCTTCATTTTAAAGTCTGTTTTGTCTGATATGCGTATTGCTACTCCAGCCTTCTTTTGATCCCCATTTGCATGAAATATTTTCTTCCATCCTCTCACTTTCCATTTGTGTGTGTCCCTAGAAGTGAAGTGGGTCTCTTGAAGACAGCATATATATGGGACTTGTTTTTGTATCCATCCAGCCAGTGTATGCCTTTTGGCTGGGGTGTTTAGTCCATTGACATTGAAGGTAATTATTGACATGTATGCTCGTGTTTCCATTTTATTAATTGCTTTGGATTTGTTTTTATTGCTGTTTTTTTATTTCACTCACTCTCCTCTTGTTCTCTCCTCTTGTGGTTTGATGACTCTCTTTAGTGTTGTACTTATGTTGATGTTTCTTTGTGTGTCAATTGTAGATTTTTGGTTTGCAGTTATTCTGAGGTTTTGATATGAGTCTATATGTATATAAGGTTGTTTTAAGTTGTTGTTCTCTTCATTGCAAGTTCATCTCCAGTGTCCCTCATTTGTACCCTGCTCGTCTCATGATTTCTGATTTTGGTGGTATCATTGTGCATGGACGATTTTGTATGTATCTTTCCTGTATACATACCTTCCCTAGTGAGCCTTGTCATTTGTGGGATTTCTGTTTCCTGTTGCCATCCATTCTTTTCTGCCTAGAGAAGTTCCTTTAGTATTGGTTGTAAGGCTGGTTTAGTGGTGCTGAATTGTCTTAGCTTTTGCTTATCTACAAAACTTTTGATTTCTCCTTCAAATCTGAATGAGAGCTCTGCTGGGTAGAGGAATCTTGGTTGGAGGTTTTATCCTTTCATCACGTGAAGTAAATCATGCCACTCCCTTCTGGCCTGAAGAGTTTCTGCTGAAAAATCTGCCATAACCTTATTGGGATACCCTTGTATGTTATTGGTTTCTTTTCCCTAGCTGCTTTCAAGATTATCTCTTTGTCTTTAATTTTGGTCAGTTTGATTAATATGCACCTCGGGGTATTCCTCCCTGGGTTTATTTTATAAGGTGTACTCATTGTGCTTCCTGGATTTGAGTGAGTGGTTCGTTTCCCATGTTAGGGAAGTTTTCAGCTATTATCTCTTGGAAAATTTTTTCTGTCCCCTTCTCTCTCTCTTCTCCTTCTGGCACCCCTCTAATACGGATGTTGGTGTGTTGAACATTGTCCCAGGGTTCTCTGAGACCCTCTTCATTTCTTTTCAACCTTTGGCTCTCTTTTCTGTTCTGCAATCTTACTTTCTACTAATCTGTCCTCCACCTCCCTTATTTGACCTTCTGCCTCCTGTATTCTGCTGTTAGCTGCTTCTAGTGAATTTCTTATTTCAGTTATGCATTTTGCATCTCCTCTGGTTTATGTTGATGTCTTGCATCTCTTTTCTCCGTGTGTCCTGTAAGTTATCCATCTTGGCCTCCAGTTTATTTCCAATGTCTTGCATCATCTTCCGCATCAACACTCTATAAAGTCTTTCTCCTGGAGGCTGAGAATCTCCTCATCACTGAGGTGATTTTCTGAGGTTGCCCTATCTCCCTCATCAGAGATATTGTTCTCTGTCTTTTCATTTTTATAGGTTTTTGGTGTGGTGACTTTTTACAGATAATAGAGTTGCAGCTGCTCTAGCTTCTGGTGTCTGCCCCCCTTGTGGCTGAAGTCAGTATGGGAGCTTGCTGTAGGCTTCCTGATGGGAGGGGCTGATGCTCACCCACTTGTAGGTGGAGCTGATTCTTATCCCTCTGGTGGTTGGGACTTAGTCTCTTGATGGGATTAGAGGCAGCTGTGTGCCTGAGGGGTCTTTAGGTAGGCTGTTTACTGAGGGGCAGGGCTATGATCCCACCTGGATTGGTGTTTGCCCTGGGGCTTCTCAGCACTGACTGATGGATGGGGCCAGGTTTTCCCCAAATGGCCACCTCCAGAGAAAGGTATGGCTGCTGAATATTCCCAAGAGCTTTGCTTTCAATGTCCTTCCCTCACAACAAGCCACATTCACCCCTGTTTTCCCAGGATGTCCTCCAAGAACTGCAGGCAGGTTTGACCCAGGTTCCTATGGAGACTTTGCTTTGCCCTGGGACCCAGTGCACATTAACCTCTGTGTGTGCCTTTTATGAATGGGGTCTCCATTTCCCCCAGTCCTGTGGAGCTCCTGTGCACAAGCCCCACTGCCCTTCAATGCCAGATGCTCCAGGGGCTCTTACTCCCAGTGCCAGATCCCCACATGGGAGAGTTTGATGTGAGGCTCAGAACTCTCACCCCTGGAGGTGAGTCTCTGTGGACCAGTTAGTTTCCAGTCTGTGGGGCTTCCCACCCAGGAGGTGTGGGGTTTTTTTATATCCCAAAATCACCACTCCTACCTCAAAGTGTCCTCCTCTTTTTCCTCCGGAGTAGGTTATCTTCTTTAAGGTTTCTGGTCCATTCGGGTGAAGAATGCTCAGCCTTTACTTATGAATTTTGGTGCTTTTAGGGTAGAGGTTGAGCTCCAGTCCTTCCCTTCCACCATCATAATCCCATCTCCTCTACTGGTTCTTAGTCCTCACTCTCATCATTTTTATTCCACATAGTTTTGGAAGTTCGAGCCACAGAAATCCATCCAACAAAAAAATAACTGTAATAATTTGGAAGAAAAAAAGTATAAATGTCACTTCATGCAGATATATGACAATATTTAGAAAAGAGGTAAAATTGTCTCCATGCAGGTATATGGTACACTATACAGCAAACCCTAAGGAGGCTGCACAAATACTCTTCAAATTAATCAGTGAATTCAGCAAAATAACAGGATATACGATTAACATTCCAAAATAGGTTGCCTTTCTGCACACTCTTTCTTCTTTATTCCATCTTGGTGTGTTCTAATTCTCCAGGAAGTTGTCCATTTCTTCTAGGTTGTCAGATTTATTGGCATGCAACTGGTCATGGTATACTCTTTTTTTTTCTATTATTATTTCTGCAATTTTCCATTGGTATTTCTTCTTTTTCATTTATTTTGTTTCTTTGGGTTTTACCTCTCCTGTCCTTTGTGGATCTGGACAGAGTTTGGTCAGCTTTCTTTTTAATGATTTTTTCTTGTTTTTTGAATCTCTATTTAATTGATTTCCTCTCTGTTTTTGATTTACCCCCTTGAGCTAACTTCAGATTTTCTTTTTTCTACTTCATTTAGGTGAGGGGCCAAGCTGATTAGTTGAGGTTTTTCTTCCTTCTTGGGGAAGCCCTCTATCGCTAGGAATTTCGCTCTAAGCACTCCTTTTGAAGCATCCTGTAGATTTGAAACGTTGTGCCTTCACTAGCATTTGTGTTGAGGTATTTTTTCATTTGCTTTGTGATTTCCTTACTGATCTTTGTTTTTGTTTGTTTGTTTGTTTGTTGTTTGTACCGTGTTGATTACTTTTCATGCATTCAGGGGTTTTTTTCGCCATCTTTTTTTCCTGTGTTGATTTCCTTTTCCATGCCACAGTGGTCAGGGAAGATAGTTGAAATAATTTCCATACTTTTCATCTTGCTGAGTTAGTTTTGTGCCCCAGCATGGGGTCAAACCTTGCCAGTGTTGTGCTTGCACATGTAAAGAATATCTATTCTGATATTCGGTGGAATGTAATGTGCTGAAAGTGTCAGTGAAGTCTAAGATTTCTATTGTGTCCTTTAGGATCTCTATTGCCTTGTTGATTTTCTGTTAGGGAATCTGTCCTTTGATTTGGGTCAGGTGTGAAAGTCCCCTCGTATTATTGTAGTCCTGTCAACTCCTCCTTTTATGTCTGTTGTAGTTTTGTATGTATCTGTGAGTTCCTACATTAGGGGCACATAGGTTGACAACTGAAATATCCTCTTCTTGGAAGGATTCCTTTGTCATTGAATACTGTCCTTCTTTGTCCTTGTTTATAGCTTTCATTTAAAGTGCATATGGTCTTATGGGAGGACCTGTCATGGCTCAGTGGTTAATGAATCTGACCAGGAACAATGAGGTTGCATGTTTGATTCCTGGCCTGGCTTTGTTGTGAGCCGTGGTGTATGTCACAGACAGGGGTAGGATACTGCGTTGTTGACGGTCTGTGATAGCTTGGCACCTGCATCTCTGATTAGACCCCTAGGCTGGCAACCTCCATATGCTGCAGGAATGGCCCTAGAAATGCAAAAAGACAAAAAAAAAGTGCATTTGGTCTGGTTTGAGTATTGCAACTCCGGCTTTCCTGTCTTTTCCATTGGCATGAAATGTCATTTCCCATTCCCACTCTTTCTTTGTTTGTTGATTGTTATTTTCCCAATGTCGTTTTGTTTTCTACTGTACATCATGGTGAGCCAGTTACATCTACATGTACACATTGTATTTTCTCACATTATCATGCCACATCATAAGTGACTAGACATAGTCCCAGTGCTACACAGCAGGATCTCATTTCTAGTCCATTCCAAAACCAAGAACTTGCATCGATTAACCCCAAGCTCCCAATCTATCCCACTCTCTCCACTCCCCCTTGGCAACCACAAGTCTATTCTCCAGTCCATGATTTTCTTTTGTGTGCTATATATTAGATTCCAGATATAAGTAATGTCATATAGAATGTGTCTTTCTCTTTTTGACTTTACTTCACTCAGAAGGAGAGTCTCTTGTTCCATCTCTATTGCTGTAAATGGCATACTTCTCTTCTTTTTTTGTGGCTGAGTAGTATTCCATTGTCTGTATATACCAAATAATCCTAATCCAGTCATCCATTAGTGGTCATTTGTGATGTTTCTATGTCTTGGCTATTATGAATGGAGCTGCAGTGTACATGCGGGTGCATATGTATATTTTAAGGAACGTTGTGTCTGGATATATGCCCAAGAGTGGGATTGCTGGGTCATATGGTAGTTCTATGTATAGAGTTCTAAAGTCCCTCCATAATATTTTCCATGATGGTTGTACCATCCTACATTCCCACCAAGAGAACAGGAAGGTTACCTTTTTCTCCACATCCTCGCCAGCATTTGCTATATTTCGGCTTACTCATGATGGCCATTCTTACTAGCATGAGGTGGTATCTTGTGGTAGTTTTGATTTGCATTTCTCTACTAATCATGGATGTTGAGCATTGTTGCAAGTGCTTGTAGGTCATCTGAACATCTTTCTTGGAGAAATGGATATCCATTTCTTCTGCCAAGTTTTCCCTTGGGTTCTTGGTTTTTGGCACTTGAGTTTTATATGTTGCTTGTATATTCTAGAGATTAAGCCCTTGTCAGTTGCATCCTTTGAAACTAGTTGCTTCCATTCTGTAAGTTGTCTTTTTGGTTTCTTTTTGGTTTCCTTTGCTGGGCAAAATCTTGTCAGTGTGATTTTGTCCCATGGGTTGGTTGTTGCTTTTATTTCTATTGCTTTGGGAGACTGACCTGAGAAAACCTTTGTAAGGCTGGTGTCAGAGAATATTTTGCCTAGGTTCTCTTCCAGGAGTTTGGGGGTGCCTTGCCTTACATGTAGGTCTGTCAGCCATTTTGAGTTTATTTTGCTGCATGGTGTGAGGGTGTGTTCTAGTTCCGCTGAATTGCATGTAGCTCTCCAGGTTTGCAAGCAATACTTCCGAATAGACTGTCTTTTCCCCATTTTATATTCTTGCCTCCTTGGTCAATGATTATTTGACCATAGGTTTCTCTTTTATTGGCGGGGGGGGGGGGATTCTCTCTTCTATTCCACTGGTCTGTCTGTCTGTTTTGGATTGTTTTTTCGGGTTCTGTGGAAAATGTCATGGGTAATTTGATAGGGATTGCATTGAATCTGTAGATTGCCTTGGGTAGTATGGCTGTCTTTACAATATTAATTTTTCCAGCCCTGGGGGAAGGAATACCTTTCCATTTTTTACATCTTCTTTAATTTCCTTCACTAATGTTTTTTAGTTCTCAGCATATATATCCTCTACCTCCTTTGTCAGGTGTATGCCCAGGTATTTGATTTGTTGGGGTGCAATGTTACAAGGTGTTTTATCTTTGTATTCCTTCTGAGTATTACACTGTGAATATACAGAATTGTGACCGATTTCTGAATGCAAATCTTATATGCTGCTTCTTTGCTGAATTTGTTGATCTGTTCAAGTAGTTTTTGGGTGGAGTCCTTAGGTTTTTCTATAGATTGTAAAAGGCCATCTGCATAGAGTGACAGCTTTGCCTCTTCTCTTCCTATTTGGATGCCTTTTATTTCTTCTGTGTGATTACTGTGGCTAGAATTACCATACTATGTTGAATAACAGTGGTGAGAGTGGGCATCCTTGTGTTGTTCCAGATTTTAGTGGGAAGGCTCTCAGCTTTTCTCCACTGAGTATTATATTGGCAATGAGTTCGTCATAAATGACTTTAATTATTTACGGGAATGTTCTTTCTATACCCACTTGGTAAGAGTTCTGATCACAAATGGATGTTGGACTTTGTCGGATGCTTTCTCTGCATTTGATGCCATATCATGAACTTTTAAAAATTTTTCTATTGTTTCTGTCGTGTATGATGTTCATTGATTTACTTTTGTTGCACCATCCTTGAGAACCTGGGATGAATCCCACCTAGTCGTGGTATATGATCTGTTTCATATGTTGTTGGATTCTGATGGCTAAAATATTGCTGAGATTTGTTTGTGCCTAAAGTCATCAAAGTTATTGGCTGATTGTTTTCTTTTTTTATTTTGGTGGTATCTTTGGTTTTGGAATTAGGGTGATGGTGGCAACATAGAATGTCTTCGGGAGTGTTCCTTCTCGTTAAAACTTCTGAAAAATTTTAAGGAGGATGAGCATCGGTTCCTCTTTGTGTGTTTGGTAGGATTCTCCTGCAACGCCATCTGTTCCTGAACTTTTATTTGCAGGGAGTCTTTTTATGACATATTCAAATGAATTTCTAGTGAACAGTCTGTTCAGTTGATCTATTTTTTTAATTCATTTTTGGCAAGCTATCTTGACAATATTCAGTCTCTAGAAAGATGTCCACTTCTCCTGGGTTGTTAAATTTCATGGCATACAATTGTTGATAGTATTCTCTCATGGTTTTGTTGTACTTCAGTAGTATCCATTGTGACTGCTTTTTTTCATTTCTTAGTGTGTTTCTTTGGGTTTTCTCACTCCTCTTCTTGTTGAGTCTAGCCAGGGGGTTGTCTAATGAGTTTACCTTTTCAAAGAACCAGCTCTAGATTTAATTGTTTTGTCTATTGATTTTGAATCTCTATTTTATTGATTTCCTTTTTGATCATCATGATTTCCTTCCTTTGTTGACTTTTAGGTTTTGCTTGTTCTTTTTCTAAGTCATTTCGCTGGTGGGTTAAGTTGTCAATTTTAAATTTTTCTTCTTTTTTGAGGAAGGCCTGTACTGCTATGAACTTCCCTCTGAGCACTGCTTTTATGGCATCACACAGATTTTGAGGAAATCTGTCTCCCTTATCATTTTCCTTTAGTTATTTTTTCATTTCCTTCTTGACTTCCTCATTGACCCATTGTTTTTTTCATCACATGTGGTTTAGTGTCCATGTAGTAGATTTTTCCTCATTTTCCCCCCTGTGGTTTATTTCTAGTTTCATGCCATTGAGGTCAGAGAACATACTTGAAGTATATACACATATATAGATATATATATATATACATATATATATATACACACACACACACAAATATATATACATATACACAAATATATATATATTTTTCCATGCGGGGTTATCCAAATTTCATTACCTTTCTACGTTTTTGCTCATAGAGTTGCTTCAAAACATCTATGTTGAATTCATTAATAGGTAAATGGCAGATTCCGATGTGTTTGTGTTTGGACACTAGACAGATTACTGCCATCATGGGTGAAGTTTTTTCATTGATTCATCATATCCTTTGAGTTTTGTGTTGCTGTTTTGTATGTGAAGTAGCATTATCTTCTAGACTCTTTATGAGCTCTCTTTTGATGCATATGCTTTCCTTGGACTGGACTTACCAGGTCTCCAGCTTTCTCCATTCCTGTAGTACTGTATTGCCTTCTGCACAATGCCTGTGTAGAACGTAGTGCAGAATTTTTGTATACATGTTCACTTGATCTATATTCCACCAGGCCTGTGGCTTGGATCATCCCCTTTTTTATTCTTGGGGGCAGGAAAACTCAAATAATTTGTTTGGTGTATTTTTCCCCTCTGCTTCATACCTACTATTCTGTGTGAACAGCATGTGTGCCTGAGTTCCCTCTGCTGAGCTCAGGATCGCATACATGGAACCCATTGCGGAATTGTGAGGAGGCGTGATTTTGGCACTTGGGATGTTGGGAGAGCTTTTGATTTGCTTGTGGGCATCTTGAGGTGAGGTTTTCTTACCAAGTTGTGTTAGACTTCCTGCTGGCGTCTGGAGCAGCATCCTTTTGAAATGTGCTGATATAGTTTTTAAAATGTGTATATTATTGTTGATTTACATTATTCTGACTATTTCTGCTGTACAACAAAATAAGTCAATCATGGCTATGGATATATATTTATATATATATACACATATATAGATATATATATATACATATATATATACACACACACACACACAAATATATATACATATACACAAATATATATATATATATTTACATATATATACATGTATCTCCATTCCTTTTCTCATATTACCTTCTATCAAACTCTACCAAAAGCGATTGGATATAGTTCCCTGTGCTGTACAGCAGGATCTCATGGCTTATCTGTCCTAAATGTAATACTTTACATCCACAAACCCCAAATTTCCTGTCCATTCCACTGCCTCTCCCTTCCATTTTCTTTATGTCCAGGAGACATTTCTGTTCTGTAGATAACTTCATGTGTGCCATATTTTAGGGTCTCCATATAAATGATTTCATATGGCATTTACCCTTCTCTTTCTGAATTACTTCAATTATTTTTGAAAATGTCTATGTCCTAATAGGCTAATTTTTACCTTGTCATGAGGAGAAACTTTTGCTTGCCTTCCATTGATTTGGGAGGCAGAGTTGACACCCTTTTCCTCAGTGGGAATGGACATCATCCCTTTTGTGGACCAGTGAAAATACCACCCTTGCTTGCCACTTTGGGGACATGGGCTGCTGTAATCATTGTCAGCAAAACCTTGTGGATCTATCTCAAGGAGGGTGTGGGTAGGAGGTAGAGATAAGCTGTCTCTTCCACCATCCTGAGCTGCCACCTTAGTTTGTGGCATGATCTCCAAATGCCTGGCCAGTTCAAAGGAAGCTTGGTTTCCACACAAGCTAGTCCATGTCAGCTAGGAACTCTTCCTTAATTGTTTTGCCAAGAAACTAAGCACACCTTTGTGTTGGCCCTCCCTTTCCTGTGCTCTTTTTTAGGTTTCAGTGGTGCTTGGATTCTTCCCTTCTCTACCTGGAGTGAAAGAAGATGCCTGGGCTCATTTCAAACTCCTAAAATAAATGAAAATTGGGAAATTGTTTCCAGAAGCAAGCCAATGACAGAGTGATACCAAAGGCCTTTGAGTTAAAGGAACGGGTTGTGTGAGGCCATTGGCTGGTAAGGTTGGCCAAGTTTGGGGCTGTTAAGAAGTGATTGGGGTTTATCCTACCACAGAGGAAGCCCTCCGTTACTTGCTCCCAGTATTTCTGTGTTTATTTAGCCTGACCCATAGCAGGTAGAATTTCCTGGCCCAAGGATCCAACTCCTGCCAGAGCAGTGACCCAACCCACAACAGTGACAACCCTGGACCCTTAACTTGCTAGGCCACCAGGGACTTCCTCTATTCTGTATTATAGCTCTTTTTCCGCATTCTTGAAAGTTGAGGTGAAATAGAAATGTGACTTGAGTCCCTTGTTCTTTGGACAAGCAGATTTTACCCTTCCTGGAGAAATAGGATCAATTCAGAACGTTCTAGAAGAAGGCAAGTGATGGTGCTGGAGACAGATTTTCAGGTGCAGTGCAGTTTGGCTCTAAAGGAGCAAATGGATACTAGGGAAATGGTCCTTCATTTGCTGCTCTTTTGAGTTGCCTTGGTTGGTTTGTTTTCAGACACTTTCTCCTTTGCCAGAGGACACCGTCTTGCCAAGATCTTGCCTCTGTCCCGGACTCTTGCTTCGTCGGGGACAGAGTCACTCTTGGGAAACCAGCCTATAGATGAAAAGTCATCTTGGCTGGTAGAAAGCCAGAGCAGAGCATGTGAGTGTTTTCAGGGAGGTGTCATAGACCCTGTGGCCTACGGAGCTGCCTTTCTCCCTTCAAAGCAGGTTCCTGTGTGGAAAGAGCTATCCTGGGGAGGAAAGATCCCAGGGCACCATGGCCTTGAGCCCTAGTTTTCATACAGTTTGGGCCTTGCAAGCGCCACCACATCTATGTGCCCCTTCCTCTCTCCAGTCTGCCCCCTTCCAATTGTTCCTTGACTGCCACTTGGCTACCTTGTGTGTTTCTTCTTTTTCATTCTTTCTTTTGGCTCTGCGGATGCTATGATTCAGAAGCCATCTCAGCCAAATTACATCCCACTGTAGTTGATTGAATTGAAGTGTTTGTGCCATGGATCAAATCTTTGCCACAGATTAAACCTGTGACTTGAGCCAGAGCAGTGACAATGCTACATCCTTAACCCACTACTATACCAGGGAAATCTTCTTTGACTTTTTAAAATTCTGGTATTTATACGGTAACCCTTTCTGAGATGGACCTGGTTGGTTTCCAAAAAGGTTAAAGAAATCCTGCTCTACGTGAGGGTTCTGTCTTAAAAAGGCAATTAGAGGGAAGAGCATGCTTTTTTTGTCGGGGAACTCAGAGGCCAATAGGGCAGACAGCTATGCTAAATAGAGGCAGGAAAGTAAGTGCTGTCACTAAGAGAACCATGGAGAGTGTTCCTTTTCACTCCTTCCCCCTGAAGACCCAGGATGAGGTAGGATGAGGCATCCAGTCCTCTGCCTACAGCATCTGTGCTCAGCTCACATGCTGTGAAATCACTCAGGATGATCACATACCAAACCCCAATTATGTTAGTAAGACTGTTCACAGATTTTGATAATTTCTCCCTTTTTCCACAGTGCTGGCTGGCTGAATGTTCTAACAACAGCCTCCAAGTAGTGGCTTAACAGGATATGTGTTTCTTGTTCATGTCAGTTGGGCGTGGGCTGTGGGAGTGGGGAAGGGGGCTTTGGAGACTCTGTAATCTAAAGAGTCACTTGGGGTCCCAGGCTAATTCCATGGTTGGACTCTCCCAAGTTTTCAGGCTTTCAGCAATTATCCCAGACGGAGTAGGTCACAAAGCATGGGACATATTTTCTCCTGGTACTGGAGGCTGGAAGTCAAAGACCAAGTCTCCAGCATGGTCATGTTCAGTGAGAGCCCTCTCCATGTTAAGAGCCAGTTACCCCTTGCTGTGCACACATGGAGACAGGAGGAAGGGGTCAATGTCTTTTAAAAGGGCCTGATCCCATTGTGAGGGCCCCATCCCCTAACACTATCATGTTAGGCTTTGGGATTTCAACATATGAACTTGGGGGGAGGGGCACAGATATTCAGAACAGAGAAGCCATCCTCTGCTGGGTTGTTTGTTTTGAGACAACAGGCAGGGTGCATGAGAAGGCATGTAGGGTTCCTCAGGAGATGAAGGGACAAGGGGTGTGTGTTACCTCTGCCTAAGCCCTAATTGTCTGCAGCCTGGTCACATGGCTCTGCCAAGCAGCACATGTCAGTGGGAAATGTGATCTTACTGTGTGGCCAAGAGGAAAACCGAGCTGGAGGTTGGTAGAAATGCGAACAGTGTTGCTCATCCATTGCTTTGGTTTAGACCAAGTTCTACGTGTGACTCCACTTTACCCTAACTTCCAGAATTGAGACTAGAGGGCAGCTGCCCAGGCAAGTGCCTATGTATTCTAAACAAGTAACAACTGATTATTTGAGTGCCTTGTCAGGACTAATGTGGCAGTATGTAGTACAGGCAGTTCTGTTTTACACAGACATAGAAATAAGGAATCTCCTCTCTGGACTTCTGGTGTGTGGGTCAACACCCTCTCAGGGGATCTGCTGGCAGGCCGGGACAGCGCTCATCAAAGTTTGTGTTTAATTTCAGGGAGGTCATGCCCCGCCTCCCTGCTGAGAACCTGGCTGTCGGGAGTCAGTGTTACCCCATTGAAGTTGGGGGGGGGAAGGACACATCCAACAGGGTTTAATTCTCCATGTAACTAGCTGCAAATGACTGGGCTCCATGTTCTGGTGGGCTGTGGAACTCCCTGCAAGCCAGGTGTCGCAGAAAACATGAAGGGGGTCGCCATAATTTCTCGAGGATTGGTTTGGAATCATATTGAGATGAGGAGTTTCCTCTCTGAATTCCACATTTCAAATAAGACTGCACTGGGAATATGAAGGATATCTTGCACCCAGGAGGCTGGAAGGTATAGACCAAGGCATCATGGGATAACTCTGGCCTCCTGCTGATAAAGAGAATGTGTTTGGGATCAGTGCCTATAGGTTATTTTTTCTCTCTTGCCACGTCTTGCTGAGAACCTTTACTTTTCTGCAATTTGGTGTAGGTGCTGTCATGTATCCCAGCCACATGAATAATATCTACCACCGCACACCCACCCGGTCTAATCCCTGGACACTGTGACTATGGTATGTTACACAGTAACACAGACTTTGCAGGTAGGATTCAGGTAAAGCTCTTGAAATGCGGAAGACTGTCTTGGATAACCCAGAGGGCTCAGTGGAGTCACAAAGTGTCCTTATACAGGGACGTGGTAAGAGAGTTAGAGTTGATGAGGAAATGTGATGACAGAAGCAGAGCTCTAAATGATAGCATCACTTAGGCCTTTGCAGGCACCTGGATGCCTTTAAAGCTGGAGGAAATGGCCATGACCCAAGGGACATGAATGGCTTCTAACCACAGAAAAGAGAGAATTTATTCTCTCCTGAAGTCTTGAAAAGTGTTCACTTGTACCCACAGGTTGATGTTAGCACAGTGAGACCATTTCAGGCCCCGGATACTCATTATTATATGATAATAAACTGGTATTTTGTTTTGTTAATTTTTATAAATCTAAAAATATGTATTTCTTTTGTTTTGTTTTTGCATAATGACCAAATTTTTGAATCAGAGTTTTAGGTTCACCGTAAAAGTAAGAAGTACATAGATGTTTCCCTTTTGTGTCTCCCTTGACCTGTTGCTTAGCCCCTCGGATTCTAACATCTCCCACCAGAGAGCTACCTTTCCTACAGTTGACTCACCTACACTGACATATCCTTATCACCTATAGTCCAGTTTACTCTGGGAATTGTACATTCTTTTGGGGTTAGCCATATGTACTGTGACAGGTGTAATCACTATGGTAAAGTCTGGTATTGTAAAGATTCCCTACCATGAAAACCTCTGGGCTTCATTCATTTCTATGCCCTCTCTCCTTAGCCCTCCTCCCTCTACCCTCCCATGCTTAGCTCATCCTGTGACTGTCTCCTTAGGTTTCCTCTTACCAGAATGTGCTTAGTAGGAATCACAGAGTTTATGCAGTCTTCTCTGAGGGGCTTTGTTCAGTTAGTAACATGATTTATGTTTCCTCCATATCCTTTCTTGCATTGGTAACCCATCTCTTTTTAGCACCAACCGATACGCCATTGTCTGGATGTGACAAAATTGAGTTACCCATTAACCTGCTGAAAGACTCTTGCTTGCTTTCAGGGTTTGTCCATTAGGAGCAAAGCTGCTCTAAATATCATGTGCCATGTTTGGGTGTGTGTCTGTGTATGCATCTTCTACTCTTAGGTAAACTCCAAGAGCATGGATGTTGGACCATATGGTCGGAATGGGTTTATCTTTGAGGCACAGTAGCAAACTGAAGACTTCCAATGTGTCTGGGCTGTTTTGCATCCCCACCTGCCATGCAGGAGTGTTTCTTTCGCTTCACATCGTCACCACCCCTTGGTGTTAGTGCCCAATATTTTGGTCATTCTTATATTCCCTAGTTGCTTAAGTTTGCATTTCTCTGACAACATATCATGTGTAGCCTCTCTACCTATGCCTTCTACCATCTGTGTATCTTCTTTTCTGAGGTGTCTGTTGTCTTTGGCAATTTCAATCAATTTCTTTTTTCCTTCTTGTTGGGATTTAAGGGCCTTTTTTGGGTATATTTTTGATAAGGTTCTTTTTAGATATGTCTTTTGCAAGTATTTTCTCCAAGTATAAGAAGCTTGCCTTCTTAGTCTGTGGACATTGCATGTCATGGAGAGAATTTTTTTTCCATTGATTTTTTTCTTAAATGAAATCAAATCTGCCTATGAATTTCTTTCATGGATCATGCCTGTGGTGCTCAATGTAAAAAAAATAATTGCTACAAACAGAGTCATTTAGCATTTCTTATTGTTACCGTATAGAAGTTTTGTGGTTTTACCTCTTAAAATTGAGGTCTGTGGTCCACCTTTTTTTCTTATTTTTTTTTGTGGACTATGTAAAAAATTTGCCTAGAAGTGTTTGTTGTTCCGTCACCACATCCTGAAGTGACTGCCTTTTCACCTTGGGTAACTTCTGTTCCTGTGTCAAAGAGCAGTTGACTGGGTTTGAGCAATTATTTTTCTGGGCTCCGTGGTGTTTTATCAACAAATATGTCTCTTCTTTCATAAGTGCCACACTGTCGTGTGAAGTCTAATACATCAGTCCTCCAGCTTTGACCTTTTTCAGCACTGCGGTAGCTACTCTGGGTCTTTTACCACACTGTCTAACATTTTGAATAATAAGGATATTAATGTTCATAAACTAACTTGCTGCCACCTTGATTTGAATTGTATGGAATCTGGAGGTCGCTTTGGGAAGAAGTGACTTCTTGGTCAGCTTTGGTCTCCCTAATAAAGCCTACTCATGCACTTATTTTAATTTCCTTTAATTTCTTTTACTTTCCACTCATTTCTTGCATCAGATGTTCATCGTTTCCTCATATAGATTTGTGGCTATTTTGTTACACTTATACTTACTTTCCGTATTTAGAGGGTTGAGCATATGAATAAACTTGGCTGCACGTTCAACTTCCTCTTCCATGGCTGGAAACTAATTAACCTATAAGAACCTTGAATCCTGCCAGTTTATTATAATTACAGATTACTTCCAGAAGTATTTACTGATCAATCGTTGGCTTTTCCTACCAAGACAGTTAGGACATCTGCAAACAAAGAGTTTTTCATTTGCTCTGCTTCATACATTTAATTTCATTTTCTAGTACTCTTGCCTTAGCTGGGATTTCTGGTGCAGTATTAAGTGGAAATGGCGAGAGATGGTGATTTGCTTCATGGGCAACTTTTAAGCTTCTCATTCTTGAATATGGTAGCTATGGGTGTTATGTGCTAGACATTTATGACATTATGAATTTAAGTTTATTCCTAGTTCAGATAGTCTTTTATAATCAATAGGTGTTGGCTTGGTGACATGTCTTTTCTACACTGATCTGATCATATGAAATTTCCTCTCAATCTGTTGAAGTGGTTTTATTTCACCTCAGAAATTTGAAGAGGCATACCTAGGATGATTGCTAATTTGTCACAGAGGACTTTTTATCTGGGTTTATGAGAGGCATTTTTGTGTTGTTTTCATTTCCAAGGATCTTTTCAGCTTTCTGTAGCAGGACAGTGCTGGACTAATAGGAAAACACAGCAGTTACACTCTGTGCTTTATATTCTGATAGATATAGTGGAAAGTTTATTATTTCTACTTTAAATGTTTGGTGGAATTTTCTGGTAATCTCTTGAAGCCTTGGGGACTTCTTCATTTGGATCATGATTAATTATTAATTTAATTTGTTTAATAGATACAGGCTTAGGCAGCCTATCTATTTCTTCCTGTGTGACAGATTTTTTTCTATCAAGGAACTGATCTGTCTCTTATAGGCTGTTAAATATGTGAGCATAAAGTTGTTCACGTATTACTTTATTGTTCTTTTCATGTCCTTGCAATCTGTAGCTGAGTCTCTTATTACAATTGTGATGTTAATATTTAGGGTCTCATCATGTTTTTTCATATCCAGCTTACAGTCTTAAATATTTTATTAATCTTTCAAAGGAATATCATTTGTTTGGCTGATTATTCTCTAGAAACCTCCTGATTTCCCTTTATTGATAACTGCTCGAATGTTCTTTCCTATTCTCTCTGTATTTTTTTCCTCTCTTTTTAGTTTCTTAATAGGGACACTATGAGTGATTTTAGATCATTCTCTGCTTTCCTTTTTACATCTGCACCTCTGGCATATGGAAGTTCAAGTCTTAGGGGTTGTATCAGTGCTTCAGTTACAAGCTCACACCACAGCCGTGGCAGCTCTGGGTCTGAACTTGATTATGCCACCTCTCTCATAACTTATGTCAATGCTGGGTCATTAACCAACTAAGCAAGACTGGAAATCAAGCCTGCATCCTCAAAGACACCACGGGGGCCTTAATGTGAACCTAGCCACAATAGGAACTCCCAGATTTTTCTTTTCTTATACCTGCATTCAATGCTGTAAATGTCTCTTGATGTATTGATTACACCACATATAGCAAGTAAAAATATAAATGTAGGTTTTTTACAATATTTCTTCAGTTTCTACTGTAGTGCAAAGAGGCAAGCCACACAACACACCCATTTTATTTTTGCCTTTATTGTCATGATTTTAGGTGGTGGGTAAAACAAGACGTTGCCATGATTGATGTCAAAGACCATTTTGCCTATGCTTTCCTCTAGCAGTTTTATGGTATCTGGCCTTATATTTAGGTCTCTAATCCATCCTGTGTTTACTTTTATGTGTGGTTTTCGAAGATGTTGTAATCTCATTCTCTTAAATTGTTGCCCAGATTTCCTAGCACCATTTATTGAAGACATTGCCTTTCCTCCAATCTATGTTTTGACTCCTTTGTGGATCGTAGCTTCTTGGGTTTCTTTCTGGGTTTTCGAACCTAGTCCATTGATCTATATTTCTGTTTGTGCGATTGTGCCATACTGGTTTGATTATTGTGTCTCAGCAGTATACTCTGAAATCAGGCAGCCTGATTCTGCTAGCTCCATTTTTTTTTTCTATGCTACATTGGCTATTTGAGATCTTGTGTGTTTCTACGCAAATTTTGTAATTTTTTCCTAGATCTGTGAAGAATGTAACTTGCAGTTAGATAGGGATTACACTGAAGCTTACTATAGGTAGTAGTCTCATTTTGACTGTATTGATTCTTCCCATCTAAGAGCAGGGTATATGTTGGAGACCACTGGACTGCAGAACTCTGTAGAAAGCAAACTTGAGGATGTTCTCCTTGTGGCTCAGCAGAAATGAATCTGACTGGGAAACGAGGGTGGGGTTTGATCCCTGGCCTCGCTCAGTGGGTTAAGCCTCTGGCATTGCTGTGAGCTGTGGTGTACTGCAAAAGTTGTGCTTTTGTTTATTAGGCTGGTGTTTGCAGATATGGTGAGATAACCTGTCTTGTTAGGTGAAATGAGTACAGTGAACTTTTCCTTCCAAATTCTGCAGAGGTCGCTTGGTGAATATCTACGTGGCTGGGACAGAGTTTGTGGTTAGTTTACATGGCTGGTGGCTGTGGAAATTATGCTCAGATGTCTTCTCTGGCTTCTGCAGAGACTACGGCTTGGCTGGCTGAATGGTTATAGTAGAAGTTCTGGTTTGACTTCCTGATCAGGCTAGTGGAAGTTGTGATCAGGCCCGCTGGCTGGTTACTATAGAGACTGAGGTCCAACCTCCCAGTCCAATTACTACCAAAATATGGTCAGCCTTCATCATGTGATGACTACAGAGGTTTTGGTTTTGGTGCTTACCCTGGTGGCTGCACAGGTGGTGATTAATCTTGCTGGTCCAGTGGTTATAAAGAGATTGTGTTGGGATTTCCTGAAAGAATATGGCAGAAGTAATTGTTACACTGTAATCTTGTGAAGAATTTGCAGTTTGGCTTTATGCATGGTTGCTGCGTTGAGTGTGGTTGTCTCTCTGCCTAGTTGCTGAGGAGGTGGTTGTTTCCAAGCCAGCTACCACAAAGGTCTTAGGATTACTGAACTGCATCCTGAGGTAAGTGGTCAGTGGTGATGTCTCTCTTCCTGGCAGGTTCCTTCCAAGACTGCTTTACTTACTGGATGCTATGATGTTTGTGTTCAGGCTTCCTGAGGGGATTATCCAGATATTGTGGTGTTTCAGAATTCTTTTTTTTTTTTTTTTTGGAAGTAGACGTTGTAGTTGGGCTCCCAAGACTCTTTCATAGAGGTGTTGAAGGCAGGTTTCCACAATAGGGAAATACCATAAATTCAGGGTTCGTGGTATTTCTGCCTGATCTAATTACTGTAAAGTTTTTGGTTTGCATTCCTTGTTTCCAAAGAGTATAGATTGGTTTCTGGATTGGCTACACACAAATGCAGATTATATTGGACAGAAGAAATTTTCACATAAGGACATCTGGGGAAATCATTCTGGCTTGTATGTGATTCAGTTTAACCATGATGGAGACTAGGAGAGCCACTCGTATAGCCCACTAAACATGTACTTCACACCGACCAGGGTTCTTGGCTCCCTGGTAAATAGAAGTTGATGAGAAGTGAGGCACCAGAAATTCAGGGAAGGCTTTATTGAGCCCTTGAGGAGAAAAAGGAGACTAATAATGTGACAAGTTCCTTTTCTTGCTCCTTGATCAGAGGCAAGCTTGTTTCTTCTCTGGCGGGATAGGGGTAAGTGTGGTGTAAGGTTTGGGTCAGTGGGGTGGTTTAGATTTTCTGTGCACTTCCTCAGTGGTATTGTCCACTATGTATGCCACATAAACTGGTTTTGCACCTGACACCCCGATTTTGATGGAGGGTTGATTTCTTTTATTTTTTTTCTTTTCTTTTATTTTTTATTTTATTAAGTTTTATGTTATTTTAATTTTTATTTCATTTTATTTTATTTGCCTTTATGAATCTTCTCATTCATCTTTTTCCCAACTGCCCATGCATGCAGTTATCTGTAATCCTTTATTGTTTTTTTTCTTTCATTGTTCAAGGAGACATTGTTCAAGAGGCAAGCAGCACAACAAAGGATCCCAAGTCCTAGCCTGCCTCATCCCCCCCCCAGGTCATTGTACACCCCTTATTCTTAACTTTGTTCTTGAAGTTTGGACCTGTGGAGTAGGTGTGTCTTATGGTCTCTATACACTGACGGGATAAGTCCCCACTTTTGCCTGCTGGAAGCAGGGTTGCTGTGTGCAGGGCTTCGCCCATCAGTAGGGTAAAGTGTGGAGTGTCTTTCAATAGGCCCTCATACCTTGTTAACCTTTCTCCAAAGGATCCAGTGATGTCCTTTGACTCTAGCAGAGCCAGTGGCTGATGAGGGGTGACAGCATCTCTGTGTTGTCCAGGGGGAGCTTGCAAGCATCCCTCAGGCAGCAGGACATGACAGGGTCGCTGAGTTGAGTTATGGTGAAAGGTTAGCCCCTGGTCCCAAATATGGTCCCATCTTTGGCTCAGGACTCCTAATGCCTTCCCTGACCTCTGTGATTGCAGAGAATTAAGGATTTATCCACATTGGGAAGTCCCCATGCTGTCACTCTCTTCACCTTTGCCTTTAAAGCCTGAACATCCCACTGAAAGTCCCTATTCCATTGAAGGGGGGTCACTTTGCCTTCCCTTTGGAGCCCTATGTAGGGCTTGGCTCTCAGGGCATAATTTGGAACTCTCAGGGTTCCAAATTATATATGGGAGGAGCAGCCACCCTAAGCAAGCCACAGTGTTGCCTCTCTCTGGTTGGAGACAGTAATGCACTAACTGCTGTATTCCATCTATGGCCAGGGCTCATGTGCTTTGGTTAACACAACGCCTCTAGATTGAAACCACTGCTGTGAGACCTGAGACTTGTTTGCAGAGATTTTGCTTTACTTTAATTTTTCATGATTGTTATTATTCCCATTATCATTGGTTTCCAGTGTTCTGCCAGTTTTCTCCTGTAGAGCAAAGGGACCCAGTCTGTCCCTCTTCATTTCTTGTTCTCTCTCTCTCTCTCTCTCTCTCTCACACACACACACACACACACACGCGCACATGCACAAACATACACACAATAACACAAAATCACACCCCCCCAAACTATTATTCTCACATTACCTCCATCATGTTCTATCAGGCCTGACTAGATAGAGTTCCCTGTGCTAAACAGCAGGATCTCATTGCTTATCCACTCCAAATGCAAAAGTTTGCAATGCTTAACCCCAGACTTCAAGTCTGTCCCACTCCTCACCCCTCTCCCTTGACTGTCTTATTCTCCGAGTGCATGCATTTCTTTCCTCTAGAATGTTTCATTGGTGCCATTTATTCATTTCCAGATCTGTGCTGTCTTATGGCATTTGTCTCTTCCTTTCTGATGTACTTCACTTAGTATATGCATCTCTAGCTCCATCCATGTTGTTGCAAATGGCATTATTTTGTTCTCATGAACTCTAGTTTTCCACTGTGAATATGTACCATATCTTTTTAATGTACCCTTCTGTCAATGGAATTTAGGTTGTTTCTATGTCTTGCATATTGTGAATAGTGCTGAAATGAACTTTCCAGTCCATGTATATCTTTCAAGGAAAGAGTTATCTGGATATATGCCCAAGATGGTATCGTTGGGGCATAGGGTAATTCTATACTTAGTTTTCTAATGTACAGCCATACTGATCAGCATAGTGGTTGTAGTGGTTGTCCCAATTTATGTTCCAGCTAACAGTGCAGCTGGGCTCACTTTTCTCCACACCCTCTCCAGAACTTTTTATTTATTGACTTGCTAATGATGGCCATTCTAACAGGTGTGAGGTGGTACTTCACAGTAATTTTGAGTTGCATTTCTCTAAAAATTGTGAGGTCGAGCATTTTTTCGTGTGCCTGTCAGCCATTTGCAGGTATCCTTTGGATAAATATCTTTTCGGGTCTTTTTCCCATTGTTCAACTGGCTGGTAGTTTTTTGCTGTTGTGTTTTATAAGCCATTTATTTCAGAGATTAAGCCCCTTCAGTGGCATCATTTGAAAATATATTTTCTCTCATTCCAATGGTTGTCTTTTTTCATTGTTCCTTTTGCTGTGCAAAAACCTGTCAATTTGATTGAGTCCTTTGTTTACTTTTGCTTTTATTTCTGTTGCCTTTGGAGACTGATGTTGAGAAAAATCATTTTTATTGTTGATGTCAGAGTATGTTTTGCCTCTCTTCTCTTCTAGTCATTTGAGGTGTCCTATCTTATGTTTACATTTTTAAGTGATTTTGAGTTTACTTTTGTACATGGTGTGAGGGTGTATTTCAGTTTCACTGAATTACCAGCAGCTGTCCTGTTTTATCAGCATCCCTTTCTGAAAAGACTGTCTTATTCCCATTTTATATTCTTGCCTCCTTTGTCAAAGATTAATTGAGTGCAGGGTTGTGAGTTTATTCCTGGGTTCTCCACGTTGTCCTGTTGGTCTATATGTCTGTTTTGGTGGCACTACCACAGTGTCTTGTTTACTGTGGCTCAGAAAAATTGCCTGATGTCTGGGAGAGTTATTCCTCGTACTTTATTTTCCCCCTTAGTGTTCCATTGCTTATCTGGGTCTTTTATGGTTCCATATACATTTTTGGATTGTTTGTCCTCGTCCTGTTAAAATAACGGAGGTCTTCTGATAATGACGTCATTGAATCTGTAGATTTTATGGCATACTATTGCTTTTTTAATAATATTAATTCTTCCAAACATGGATCATGGGATATCTGTCCCTTTATTTGAATCCTCTTTAATTTCTTTAAGTTTTATGGTTCAGCTTATAATCTTTCAGCTCCTTGGTCAAGCTTATTTCTAGGTCTTTAAATTTTGGGGGTGCAATTTTCAAAATATTCTATTTTTTATTTTTTTAATTTTCTTACTTATTTTGAGTGCAATCAAGTGCAACCAAAATCTGAGTGTCAATTTTGTATCCTGCTACTTTGCCAAATTTGTGGGTCAGTTTGAGTAGTTTTGGTGTGGCCTCCTTAGGATTTTCTATACATTGTGTCATGTCATGTGCACGTAGGGAATAGTTTACCTCTTCTGTTCCAATTTGGATGCCTTTGACTTTTTTTGTTTGTCTAATTGCTGTGCCTAGTATTTCCAATATTATGATGCATAAAAGTGGCCAGAATGGGCCTTCTTGTCTTGTATCAGAGTTTAGTGGAAAGGCTTTCAGCTCTTTTCCTTTGAGTATTAAGTTTGCTGTGGGTTTGTCCTAAATGGCTTTTGTTGTGTTAAGATATATTTCTCAGATCCCCACTTTGGTAAGAGGTTTGATCGTGAGTGGATGTTGGACTTTATGGAATGCTGTTGCTGCATCTATTGAGAGGATCATGTGGGGTTTTAGTTTTCATATGTTCGTGTACTGTGTGATGTTTTCTGCTGTGAGTATTTTCAACCCTCCTTGCAAACCTGAGACAAAATCCCCTTGGTCATTGTATATGATACTTTTCTGGTCAATGCTTATTTGTCCAAAGGTGTCTGGGTTTCTTTCTGTGTTCTCCATTCTGTTCCATTGTTCTGTCTCGCTGTTTTGTTACCATTACCACACTTTCTTGATGACTGCATCTTTGTAAGATGGCTTAAGGTCTCGGAACATTTCACCGTTTTGCCTCCTGCTTATTTGTTGTTTTTTTTTTTTTTTTTTTTTTTTTTTTTTCTTTTACTCTCAAGATTGCTTTGGGAAAGCTGGGTCTATTTTGTTCCATGTACATTTTTGGATTGTTTGCTTTCTTTCTGTGAAAAATGTCGTGGGTAATTTGATTTGGATTGCATTGAATCTGTAGATTGCTTTGGGTAGAATGGCCATTTTAACAGCATTAATTTTTCCCATTCAGGAGCGTGGAATATCTTTCCATTTCTCTACATCTTCTTTAATTTCCTTCATTAATGTTTTATAGTTGTCAATCTATAAGTCCTTTACCTCCTAGGTCAGGTTTATTCCAAGGTATTTGATTTTTACCATGCCATTTTTAAAGGTGTAGTATTTTTATGCCTTTCCTAAATTTCCTCATTAGTATACAGAAATGCAACTGATTTCTGAAGGTGAGTCTTATATCCTCCTAGTTTTCTGACTTTGTGGATCCGTTCAAACAGGTTTGAGGTTGAAATATTTGGAATTTTCAAAATGTAGTATCATGTCATCTGCATAGCATGACCGTTTTACACCTCTTCTCTTCTTATTTGTAGGCCCTTAATTACTTTTGTTTGTCTGATTGCTGTGGCTAGGACTTTCAATAATATATTGAAGAGCTGTGGCAAGAATGGGCATCTCTGTCTTGTTCCAAATTTTAGTGGGAAGGATTTCAGCTTTTCTCCATTGAGTACAATATTTGCTGAGGGTGTGTTATATATGACTTTGAATGTGTTCAGGAATGTTCCCTCTATCCAGCTTGGTGAGAGTTTTATTTTGTGTATGGATTTTAGACTCTGTCACACGCTTCTTCTGCATCTTTTGAGACCATCATATGGTTTTTGATGTTTCTATTTTTACTGTGGTGTATGATGTTGATTGATGTACGCATGTTGAACCATCTTTGTGAACCTGGGATGACACCTACCTGGTCGTGGTGTATGAACTTTTTGATGTGTAGTTGGTTTGGGTTGGCTGAAATTTTGTTGAGAGTTTTTGCATCTGTATTCATCAATGATATTGGCCTATAATTTTCTACTTTGGTGGTATGTTTGTCTGGTTTTGGAATTAGGGGAATGCTGGCATCCTCGAATATCTTTGGGATGGTTCCTTCTTACTCCGCATTTTGATAAAAACTTAAGGAGGGTGGGCATGATTTCCCGTGTGTATGTTTGTTAGATTTTGCCTGTGAAGCCGTGTGGTCCTGTACTTTTATTTGTAGGGAGTTTTTTTTTTTTTTTTTGATACAGTTAACTTTATTACTAGGGATCCGTATATTCAGTTGATCTATTTCTTCTTGATTCTGATTTTTCAGGCTGAAAGACTCCAGAACATTGTCCACTTCTTCTACATTGTCAGATTTGTTGGCATATAGTTGTTGCTAACTTTCTCATATGGATTTTTGTTTTTCTGTAGTATCCATTGTGATTTCTCCTTATTCATTTCTTATTTTGTTTATTTGGGTTGTTCCTCTCCCTGTTTCCTGGTGAGCCTAGCCAGAGGTGTGTCAATGTTGTTTACCTTTTAAAGAACCATCTCTTGGATTGGTTGATTTTGTGTATTGTTTCTTTGATTTATTGATTACTCTTTCATCTTTATGATTTCCTTCCTTCTGCTGACTTGATTTTTTGTTGATTCTTCTTTTTCTGATTCACTTAGGTGGTGGGTTAAGTTGTCGGTTTGAGACTTTTCCTTTTTGTAAAAGGAAGTCCTGTGTAACGATGAACTTTCTTCTGAGCACTGCTTTGGTGGCATCCAATAGAATTTGAGTGGTTGTGTCTTCATTTTCATTTGTCTCCAGGTAACTTTTACTTTTCTTCTTGATTTCCTCATTGGCCCATTGGTTTTTTCAGAGCATGTTGTTTTTTCACCATGTAGTAGGTTTTTTTTCTTATTTCCTTCCCTGTGGTTGGTTTCTAGTTTCATGCATTGTGGTCAGTGAAGATACTTGCAATAATTTCTATATTCTTCTATTTGTTGAGCTTAGCTTCGTGCCCCAATATGTGATCAATTTTTGAGATTATTACTTACACACTTAGGAGAACGTGTATTCTGATTTTTTTGGGGGTGTAATGTCCTGAAAATGTCGATTAAGTCTATGTTTTCCATTGTGTCCTCTAGGATCTCTGTTGCCTTATGGATTTTCTGTCTAGAAGCTTGGTCCATTGATGTGAGTGGGGTGTTAAAGTCTCCTACTGAGATTGTAGTCCCATCAGTTTTTCCTTTTATATCTGTTAATGTTTCCTTCAGCTATCTGGGTGCTTCTATATTTGGGGCATATATGTTGCTGTTTATAACCTCCTCTTCTCGAACAGAGCCTTTAACTATGAAATAGTGTCCTCCTTTGTCTTTCTTTACAGCCTTTGTTTAAAGGTCTCTTTTATCTGATGTGAGTATTGCAACTCCTGCTTTCCTCTCTGGTCCACTGGCATCAAATATGTTTTGCGCTCCCCTCACTTTCAATCTATATGTGTCCTCTGTCCTAATGTGAGTCTCCTGCTTGTGGCATATTGAGGGGTTTTGCTCTTTTATCCCATCAGCCACTCTGTGTCCTTTCATTGGAGTGCTCTGTCCATTGGCATTTTATCTGATGATCGATAGATGTTTATTTATTGCCACTTTAAAACTCTTAGTCCAGATGATTCTATTATTCTTCATTCTTTCTTTCTCCTTTTTTTTTTTTTTGGATGGCTGGTCTCCATTTATTTTATGCCTGAGTATCACTGTGTGCCTTAGCCTGATAGGTTGAGTGCTCTCTAATTGCAGTTTCGTTCCTCATCATTTCCCCCTTTATTTTTTTTTTTTAATTTACAGAACTGATTTTTGTATTGCTGTAGTCTTTCAGCTTTTGTTTGTTGGAGAAACACTTTATTTCCCCTTCTATTTTAAATGGTATTCTTGCTGGATAGAGTATTCCACGTTGCATAATTTTTTTTTTCCTTTCAGTCCTTTAAATATCTCTTGCCATTCCCTCCTGGCCTGTAGAGTTTCTGTGAAGAAATCAGCTGATAGCCTTATGGGGGTTCGCTTTTAATTGACATTTTGCTTTTCTCTCTCTGCCTTTAGAATCCTCTCTTTATCTTTAATTTTTGCCATTGTTATTATATGTCTTGGTGTGGTTCTATTTGGGTTCAAGTAGTTGGGGCCTTCTGTGCTTCTTGTATCTTGAAGTCAGAATCCTTTAGATTTGGAAAGCTTCCAGGGGTAATTTTTTGAACTATATTTTCAACCCCCTCTTGTTGTTCTTCTCCTTCTGGAATTCCTACTACGCAAAGATTGGCCCATTTTCTATTATACCGTAAGTCTCATATGGCTTTCATCTTTTTCCATTTGGTTTTCCTTCTGCTCTCCTGTTTGGCTGATTGCCATTGTTCTATCTTCCACATCCCTAATTCATTCCTCAGCGTTATTCATTCTGGTCCTCACTGTCCTTAGCTCCATTTGTATCTCTGCAAATGAATTTTTTGGATTTGCTTGGCTCCTCCTTATGTTTTCTCATAGCATTCTGAGGGCGTCTGCATTCCTGTTCATATCTTGTCTTCATTCCTTCAGTCTTTTCACTGTCTCTCTTTTGAACTCTAAGTCTGACAGACAGCTTCAGTGTTGAAGATTTTAGGTGAATTCTCCCATTGTGTAAACTGGGAATGTTTTCTGAGCTTCCTCATCTTGCTTGTGTTTTCCATTTTCTGTGAATTTGGGGAAGCCAAAATGTAGTTTGGCACAGTTGAGGCTGCACCGCATTGGTGGAGCACTTCAGCAGGGCATGCATGGTGTGCTGGGTCACACTGCTGAGCCTAGGTTCTTCCCATTGCCAGGCATGTTTGGGCATTGTGCACCATCCTGAGGGAAGTTGGGGCTGGATGATATGGGATGTGGTTGAGGCACAGCCCTGCAGTTGGGCAGGGCTTTCCCAGGTGCTCAGCAGCAGCAGAGTGCATCCTGCGGGCATGCGGTGCTTTTCGGTGTGCTCAGCTTATCAGTTGCCAAGGGTGGGTGGGGCTGGCCTCCTTGCTCTGTGGCAGAAAGTTGCTTCCTGAGGGTGGGCAGGACCAGGCAGTTCACTCCATGGCAGAGGGCCCTGCTCGAAGGTGGATGGGCCTGGCAGGTGTGCACCATGGTGGAGGTGAACTTCCCACATGTGCCTGGGGATTGCTGGGGCATGCCATTCAGCAGAGCACTTCCCAAAGGGGGGCAGTCCTGGCCTGGTTGCGCCATGGCAGGAGGGTTCTTCCCAAAGGCTAGTGGAGCTGGCCAGGGCTTGCCACATTGGAGTTGCCCTCCCTGCACATGGGCGGGGCTTGCCCTGGTGCTCCATGGCAGTGGGATGCTTCTTGAGTGTGGGCAGTGCTGGCCAGCTCGCTCTGCAGTGGAGAGAGCTTCCCAAGTGTGGGTGGGGCTGGCAGGTGCCCATGGAGGTGGAGGTGCATTTCCCATGGCTAGCTGGGGCTTTCTGGGGCAACCTGTAGCAGTGGAGCACTTCCCAAGGGTGGACAGGGCTGGCCGAGTTGCCCCATGGCAGCAGGGCACTTCCCAAGGGTAGGCAGGGCTGGCCAGTTTCCACTGTGGTCGTGGTGCATTTCCCAATGTGGTGAGGAGTTTCCCAGGGCATGTCAGGGCAGTGGGGCACTTCGCATGGCTGGGCATAATTCCAGACATAAGTTCTTCCAATACGTTTTCAATAATCTTTTCTTTTACTTCTCTTTCTGGAATTCCTACTATGCACAGATTGGCCCACTTTATGTTATCCCATAGGTCTCTTATATTGCTTTCAGGGTTTTTTCATTTGGTGTTCTGTCTGCTGTCCTATTTGGGTGATTTGCTTTCTTCTATCTTCCACATCACTGATAAGTTCCCCTGCATTATTCCTTCCAGCCCTTACTGCCCTTAGCTCATATTGTTGGTCTGCAAATGAACTTTCTAGATTTTCGTGGCTCCTCCTTATGTTTTCTATTTCTTTTCTGAGGGAGTCTGTGTTACAGTGCTTATCTTCTCTGAATCTCTTTAGTACTTTCACTCTGCATTTTGAACTCAAAGTCTGTCAGACTGTTTGAGTGTTGAAGGTTTTAGGTGAATTCTCCTGTTGCATAAACTGGGAATGTTTGCTGAGCTTCTTCATCTTGCTTGTGTTTTCTTTTTTGTGTGAATTTGGGGAAGCCAAAGTGTAGTTTGGCACAGTCAGGGCACATGGTGGTGGTTGGGCTCTTCCTGAGGGCATGCAAGGCTGGCCGGGTCCCACCACCGTGGCTAGGTGCTTCCTGTGGGCAGTCAGTGTGGCTGGGTTGTGCTGCTCTGGTGGGGAGCTTCCGTAGGCTGGGTGGGGCTGGCCAGAGTGTTCTGCCTTGGCAGTGCACTTCTTGAAGCCAGGTAGGGCTTGATGGGTTGTGCCACAAGATTGGAGGGCTTCCTGAGGGCATGCAGGGCTGGCCAGTGCCTGTCATGGTGGAAGTGCACTACTCCTAGGCTGGTGGGTCTGGTTGGTGTACGTACCATTGTTGGTGCCCTTCCGGCAGCCAGGGACAGCTGCCTGTGGTTCTCTCCAGCAGTGGAGGGCTTCCCAAGGGGGGGGAGGGCTGGCCGATGCATGCCTTGGATGACGTTCACTCCCCATGGCCGGGAGGGTCTTGCCCTAGTGGTCAACAGCAGTAGGGGGCTTCCTGAGGGTGGCGGTGCTGGCTCTCTCACGCTGTGTCAGCAGAGCCCTTCCCAAGGGTGGGCAGGGCTGGCCTGTTCCTGCTGCTGTGGTGTTGAACTTCCTGACTTGGGGAGGAGGTTGCTGGGGTGCACCAGGACATTGGGACACTTCCTGTGGGTGGACCACCAAGGAGGTGGTTGCCTTCCCATGGGTAGTGGGCCCAGTCCACTGCAGAAAGAATGTGGCTTCTCCCCGGGCATGCCCGTGGTGGAAGAGGGGGATGTGCTGGGAATGCCCTCTGTGCTCTACTAGCTGTTGTGCAAGTGAAAATGCTGTGGAGCAAGGAGTATTCTCTGGTGGAGCACACATCCTGCTCTCCCCTCCCCAACAATGGTGCAATGTCTCTCCTGCAGGCCCAGACCTTCTCCTGGGTTCCCTCTCTTGTGACTTTCCAGTCCCCAGCCTTTAGCACTTTGCAACCCTTCACCCCTGGGGCACCACTTCCTCATCTCTTATGCTGTCTCCACACCACCAATCCCAGCCTGCTCCCAGGAACTCACCTCCAAAGCCTAGGGCTTGGCACCCAGTCCCCACCAAAGCGTCTCAGTCTTTGGGACCTGTGCCAGCGGTTCTGATGATCTGTGTGGCTCTCATACTGCCTCTCAGTCCTCTAACCTGCTGATGCACTTTTCGTGGAGATCCCTTGGACTCAGCTGATCTTTCCGCAGGTTCGGTGAGTTTCCAGGGTGTGGGTTCCCTTTCTCTTTCACCATTCCCTCTCAGGAGTCCAGTCCTGATGCCCCTTCTCTCTCTCTCCTCTTTTCTGTTGCTTTATGCAGTTGTGTCAAGAGATTCTTCCCATTTTTGGAGGTTTCAGTTCTTCTGCCAGCGTTCAGTTGCTGTTCTGTGTGAGTCATTTTACATGTAGATGTGTATTTTTTGTTGCATCTGTGGGAGAGGTGAACAAATCCCCCTACTCTTTCACCATCTGGGATCTCTAAAATTGTGCCCTTCTTTACCTTTCTCTATGGCCTTTGTTTGTTTCAATGTCTATTTTTTCTACTATGTGTATCACAATTCCTGCTTTCCTGTCTTGACCATTGAAATATCATGTCCCATTCTCTCACATTCAGTCTATACGTGTTCTTTGCTCTAAAGGGTGTCTCTTGCAGACAGCAGGTTGTATGTTTTTGCTTTTTGATTCAATCTGCTGCTCTGTGTCTATTGATCAGAGTATTCAGTCCATTGACCCTTAAGGTAATTATTGAGAAACATGTATTTATTCCCATGTTAAACCTTGCTTTTCAGTTGATTCGTTGTATTACCTTGGTTTTTTTTTTTTTCTCTTTTTTTTTGATGATTTCCATTTATTTTATGCTTGGATACATTTCGTTTTAGTTTTCATGAATGTAATGTTTGGTTTGATTTGTGGTTTCCCTGGTTTTCAAGTAGGTTAACCACTTCCTACATCTGCTTGCTTTAGCCTGGTAGTCATATAGGCTGCAACACGATATTTAAAAATAGGTGTCTATATTTTCATACTTCCTTACCTACACTCTATGCTTTTGAATTTCTTCTTTGAGATCTTCGAGTTTGTCCTTTTGGTGTTCCTTGTGTTTCTCATCACTTTTTGAGTAGATTTTTGTTTGTTTGTATGTGTTGGTGATGTATGCTGGCTTATTTAAGTGACTGCTTTCCAATCTGTATATGTTCTGTCTTCTTTTTTCTCCTTCTTCTTCTTCTTCTCCTTCTTCTTCTTCTTCTTTTAGCCATTTCTGTATTTTTTTAGAATGGGTTTAGTATTGGTGTACTCGTTTAGCTTTTGTTTGTTGGAGAAATTCTCTGTTTCCCTTTCCAGTTCAAATGATACTCAATAAATAAATAAAACATACATAAATGAATAAATAAATAATGATAGTCTTGCTGGGAAGAGTATTCTAGGCTTCAGAGTTTTTCCTTTTGGAACTTTGTATATAGCTTACCAATTTCTTCAGGCCTGTAGTGTTTCTGTAGAGGAATTAGGTGATTTGCGGGTTCTCTTGTAGTTAATGTGATGTATTTCTCTTGCTGCCTTTAGAATCCTCTCTTTATCTTTGCCATTTTCATTATAGTAGGTCTAGGTGTGGGCATATTTGTGTTCAGCCTGTTTTGTGCCTTCTGTGATTACTGTATTTTGATACCTGTTTCCTTTAGTTTGGGAAAATTTTGAGATATAATTTCTTCCAATATATTTCCAATCCACTTTTCTTTTTCTTCTGCTTCTTGAAGTGCTGTAATGCATAGATGGACCCCTGTTATGCTACCCCATAGATCTCTTATGTTGCTTTCATGTGTTTTCATGTGGTTTTCTGCCTGCTGTCCTGATTGGGTGATATCCATTATGCTATCTTCCATGTCACTAATTCATTCCTCTGCACTCTTCACTCTGCCCTTTAGTGCCTTTAGCCCAGTTTGGCTATCTGCAAAAGACTTTTCTAATTTTTCCCTATTTTCCCCTAAATTTCCTCATTCCTCTCGAAAGTAATCGACATGACTGTTTGTAATGTGCTCGTAAATCCCTGATATTCAGCCTTCATTCCTTCAGTATATATTCACTCTACCCCTTTTGAACTCAGGTTTTTTGGCCTACGGAGGTCTGTTGCATTGTTTCTGCTTCACATGAAATCTCCTGTACCTTACGTGGGAATTGTTCCTGGGCTTCTTCACTGTGTCTATGATTTTCTTTTTCTGTGAGTTTGGGGAAGCCAAACTCTAGTCTTGGAGGGTTACTTCTAGGCAAGAGCAACCCTTTGTATTTTGTGGGGTGTTACCATTTATTTGGGGCATGGAGGATTCCATTCTTGCTGGCTCAATCTTGGGAGTGAGCAGGCCATTATCCCGAGGGTGCGGAGTGTATTTCCAGGGAGAGGGAGGTAGTGGGTAGGGCTGGTAGTGCCTTCTTGCTGGGGTCTTAGCAGCAGCAAGTACATGCAGGGAAGTGGCACAGGCTACTCCTTGTTTCAAGGCCTTGGGCGTGATAATGAGCTTTTTGCAGAATCATGAGGTGCCCAGAGCATTTGGTAGTGGCAGTGGCAGTGGCAGTGGCAGTGGCAGTGGCATGGTTTGTGAGTTCCCAGAGAACTTGGAGCAGAAACAGGTAATGTTTGGTCACAATGACCTCTTCTGAGGTGCCCTCTGTGGTGATTAGGGCCACAAGGGGTGCCTGTTCCTGGACCCCTAGTGGTAGCAGGCCATGCACACCTCTGGTGGTTTGCCCCCCCAACTGAGGACCCTTATAAGAAGCACCCTGTCCCTCTTAGCCCACACAGGAGGTGGTACACCACTGCTCCTAGTTACAGGGTCTTGGCAAAGGACAGTGTTCAACCTTCTGGGTGCTTCTTCCGTGCAACTGTCAGAGCATTTGGCACTGACAGTTGCAGGGCGGTTATATGGCCAGGGTGTTGACAGCAATACTGAGTGGTGCTCAGTTGTAGTGCCCGCTCTGATTTCTGACCTCTGAGGTGACTGTGGTCAGAGATTGGACCTGATCACACACCCCTACCGGTGGCAGGCCTTGACTCCCTGTGGTTTCTGAGATGACTGCTTTGGGTTGTCCCCACTGCCTGTAGATAACTCAGGAGGCACCACATCTCACTTACCCACCTGATGCCCATAGCCCCCACCAGAAGGATCTGGACACCTATAGCCAGCACAAGAAGTGTCCAGGCTGCTGTAGCACAAGCAAGTGGCTTCTTGCCACCTGTGGCCTGCACCAGGTGCACCCTGCCCTCTGAAAGCCTGTGCACGTGTGAGCAGGGAGATTCCTTTGGCATCTGCCCCTCCTCCTTTTCCCCTCTGCAACAATGGCACCTTGCTTTTTAAGACAAAGTGGGGTCCTTTCTACTCCAAGGATGGCTCTGAGGTGACTCTTGGTATGATTGAAAATAATTCTTCTGAATGTTCTCCAGAATGACAGTAAAAGAGAAACATAAGAAGCTGCTAAGTCAAATAGATTCTATATCTTTAAGGGACCTGTTCACCTGGCTGAGGTTTGGTGTTAAAGGCCAGCATTTGTATTTAAGCCTGTCTTTGTGTAAAAGAAGAAAGCAACCTCTACGTGTGAATCGGGACATATAAAGGGGTGGAGATAAAGGCAAAAATAACCTAGATCAGTTTGAGGATTTTAGAGAAAATGACACCCACATTTTTTTTCTACTACTTTTTTTTTTTTTTGTAGATGTTTCACTGATGAACTACCACCCTGTGGTGACAGTGATACCATCTCTGATGATGTCATGTGGACATTGTTGTTGCTCTTATGGTGTAAATTATTGTCATGGTTCATGGATAAGATAAAATATCTTATCGTTTGGAGTGTGAAATGTACTTTTTAAGTAATTGTATACCTTTTTTGTGTGTTTTGAGGGCCACCCCTGTGGCATATGGGCAATCCCAGTCAGGGTCAAAGCAGAGGTCTGTCTGCTGCCTTACATTGCCGTAGCAATGCTGGGACTGAGCCACATCTTTAACTTACATCACAGCTCAGGGCAACTCTGGGGCTTTAAACCACAGAGAGAGGGCAGAGGGTGAAGCTGCTTCCTCATGGACACTAGTTAGGTGTGTTAACCTCTTTGCCATCATGGGAACTCAATGGAATTTATTGATTTATTTTTTCTTTGCAATGAAGACAATCTTGTCAACTAATATCCAAGTTCCATTTGAAGTAACAGATAGACTATAATGCAGCTGAGAAAACACTACGTAAATACTATGTATTTTCCCTTTCCAAATTGACTTTTATTTGCCCCTTTTTCCACACCCTCATAATTGAGACCCCCATTCAATACAACTTGGACTATTTCAGAAATCTCTTGACAGCTATTCTCTATTTCCTTAGTTCCATTTTCCTTTTTGAAACAGTTACAGCTAGGGGACATGTCAAATGCTCCTCTCTAATTATCAAACATTTCAAATATTAAAAAACGGCAAAATAATCTGCCATTGAAAACAATTAAAATGACAAAAGGACAACCTGCAATGGGAGACAATTATTTCAGATGATGCAACCAATAAGGGCTCAATCTCTAAAATCTGCAAACAACCTATACACCTCAACAACAAAACAGCCAATTACTCAGTGGAAACATGGGAAAGAGACCTGCATAGACATTTCTCCAAAGAGAATATACAGAGGGCCAACAAGCACATAAAGAAATTCTCAACATCACTGTTTATTAGAGAAATGCAAATATACACTACTATGAGGTATCACTTCACACTGGACAGAATGGCCGACATTAACAAGTCCACACATGAGAAAATGCTAGAGAGGGTATGGAGAAAAGAAAACTCTCTTACACTGTTGGAGGAATGTAAACTGTTACAACCGCTATGGAAACACTTCAGAAAACTAAATATAGAACTAGCATGTCACGCAGCAATCCCACTCTTGGGCATACACCTGGGGAAAAAAAAGTTTCCATGAAAACTATATGTGCGCATGTATGTCCAATGCAGCACTATTCACAAGAGGAAAGACATGGAAATAACCTAAGTGACCGTTGGAAAGAATGGATTAAGGGATGTTGTATATATACACAATGCAACACCACTCAGCCGTAAGAAAAGAACAGAATAATGCCATTTGCAGCAACACGGCTGGAACTGGAGACTCTCCTACTAAGTGAAGTAAGCCAGAAGGAGGAAGGCAAGCACAATATGACATCACTTATGTGTGGAATGTGATATATGGCACAACTGAAACTTTCCACAGGAAAGACACACATGGATTTGGACAACAGGGTTTTGGTTGCCAAGGGGGAGTGTGCAGGATTGTGATGGACTGGGATTCGGGGGTTGAAAATGCAAACTATTGCATGTGGAGTGGGTATGCAATGAGGTCATGCTGTATAGCAATGGGAACTATCTCTAGTCACTTTTGATGCAGCATAATGTGAAACAAAGGATATGTATGTGTGTGGGTGTGCGTCTTGGGTGGGTGGGTCTGTGACGGGGCCACTTTGCTGCACAGTATGAAAGTGATAGAACACAGTAAACCAGCTATGATGGAAAAATCATTTTAGAAAAAGAAATGCAGCATCCTTTTACTCTTAACTGTGTCAAAAGTAAAGAAATTGAAGCTATGAAGATGAACATACAAGTTTATTGCTGAAATAACAGAATTGCAGGAATTTGGTGACATTTGCCAGCATAAATGTTCATCTTCACTCTCCTGCATAACCTATAGTCCTTTGATAGGTCAGTGGTAATTAGGGTGATGTTCAGATACGGAAGAGGACTGAGGATTTGGCCTTGAAAGCGAGGCAGCAGATGTGTCAGTGGCCATTGGCATTAGGAACCATGGATGGGCTGCTGCTTGGGGGTTAGACACAGGGCACTCAGTTGGTGATATATTCTGGTATCTGGTTGGCAAAGGAGAAGGCTCCACCCTCAGTCCAAAATAACCACTTGGGAAGTTAGAAATAAGGTGGTACTGAGAAATGGAAGTGGTAGTTGTAATGAAATTCACGATGTGGCCACTTGCTGGAGAGTAGCTGCTTTGTGAGTGCATGTGAAACGTGGTCAACTGACTAAAAATAGCATGTTGAGCCATGACAATTTGTCCTGGTGGCCTGACTGATGGTGATGATGGAGAAGAAAGACCACTTCTAGTTGGGGTAGTTGTATTAGAAATTCTCTGGCTCATAGAAGGCCATCTTATTAAAGGCACATTTAGGTTTGTAGAGGCTGAAAATGCATCTTCTCCACGAGTTTCTGCAGCCACATCAGAATTATGGTTATCCACATCACCCCCTGTTCTAGAGCGCTTCTTGCTGCAACCTTGAAGTAGAGAAGCCGATACTGGAGAAGCATTTTTCACCCTGACTCTTCTTTTCATCCTCACCAACAGATGGGGACAGCCTCGTTTAAAATTTGGATTATGGTAGAACTGCAGCTAAAACCAAAAGAGAAAGGTATTTAGTGACCTTTTAAACAAAGATACGAGGACAAAGAATCCATACAAATCTGACTTGTTTCATCACACAGAGTTAATGTCAGGAAATAATACTCATCTATTACTAACATTTTCAAAAATTTATGTAGTGGGAACAGGCAATTATGGTCCTTAAATAAAAATGCCTGGTGCATTTACAGTAACAGTATGAGGTTCAGGGGCTTGTATTGGGTGAGGTTCATTGAGAAGGCTCCAGGTGGCTAGGAAATTTCTCTATCACCCCAAATATTTTATGACCAAGTGGCCTTCAATTTAAAAGCGTAGCAGTACTTCATCCCACTTTCAAGGTCTACTATGACCCTATATGTATGAACATATTTGCAGATGTCCCTCTGTAAATAGTAACTGGACATTTCATAATACCTTGTTCCAAGCAGAGACTTCATTATCTTCTGCCAGAATGTTGGCTAGTGAGGCAGGTCTTTGAAAATTCCTTCGCAATTTAGTAAATCCATAAAGGTTAAGCTGTCGAACTAAGCTTTTCATACTCTCAGTTTCAAAAATTCTGAAGGGAGCCTTTCTCTCCAGAACTTCTTTCTTGAAGCGTTCTTCATTAATCACGATCGAGGTTCCATTTTCATCCCACCAAATGGACTTAAATCGATCACTTTCAACAATTTCCCAAAGTTTTCTGGGAAAGGGCAGAGGAGGAAAATCATTATCTCCATCTGGTTCAGAGGCACACAATGTGTGGCATGGCTCTTTCATCAGGGAGCCCTCAGACAAAGCCTGGAAAGCTTTTTCTTCAATCTGAGACCTCAAGTCCAAGTCCCCAGTGATTGAGTTATCACACCATGGAGATGTAATGGAGGATTCTGAACCAATTGATTCATCTTTAGGAGACACACCTTGAATTTCTGAAGGAGCATGTGCCATCTCAGATAAATTTCTCTTCAGCTACTTTTCTCACCTGCATGGCTTTTGAACTCTGCAGTTTTAAATGCTGCTTTGGTAAGCCTACACAGATAAACTATCCAATCCATCACAATGGTTGCCAGCCTGAGTAGCTGTGACATCACAAGACACTAGTCTCCTAGCAATCTGAGCATCACCTTCAGTCAGGGTTTACTTCTCTATGAAATTAGCCCAGTTAATATAAAATATGAGCTCCGTACTTGAACAGTAACCCAAAGAGAGAAAAAAAAAATGAGATCAGCAAATGAGACCCCACTCCAATGGAATCTTTTTAATAAAAAAATCACATAAATAAATAAATCCATTTCATCCCTGAAGTAAACGCAAGTTCTCTCTTGTGCACATATGCACTTGTGCCTGTTATGTAAGGCCTTGTAAATGGAAGAAAAAAAAAAAAAAAACAACGGCAAAGTGAAACAAAAGCTATGCAGCTCTTGAGAGTGTATAACTAGAATCTGTGCAGTATTTATATTCAGAAAAACATAGCCAGTGTTCTATGTTGGCTAGCTTGTTACAAAAGTGTTCTGATCTCTGCCGTGCTATGGGTTCAATCCCTGGCCTGGGAACTTCTGCATGCCCCAGGTACAGTCCAAAAAATAAAAAGACAAAAAGAAAAGAAAAAAAACCAAATACACAATCAAAAACAAAACAAAACAAAACAAACCATGACCTTTATCACTAACCAAGACATGGAAGGGCCCTGGGCACCAGGCAAAATATCTATAGCCATAGAGACAAAAAAAAGATTGATGGTTGCTTGTGTTAGGAGAGGAAATGTGGGGAAGTACCATCCAAAGGGTATGAGATTTCCTTGTGGATTGATACAATGTGGACTGAGGAATTGATGGGTGCACCACATTCTGAAGATTATATATGCCCTTGAACTGAATACTCTAAAACTTATACCATAATGTTGTCACATTGTTAAAAACTGACAATGATCTGGTATCACTGATTTTATTATATCGAGTTTTCTGTGTATCCTACGCAAGTAGTCTGTGTGTTAAACAATATTCCAAACATTTTCCGTTAGGTTGCTGAGGGAGGAATGCACAAGGCCAAATAGTGCACAAGAGGAATTTATTAGGGTCTCTGAGGGGGCTGGGCAGAGCCCACGATGGCATCAGCCTTGACTGCAAGGAGGTGTTAGGCTTATAAAGCATCTGTGGTGGGAGTCTGTGGTTGGAGTCCATGGTGGGACCTTGTGGCAGGGAAAATGGAGAAGAAAGGGAAGGTCAAGGGAGGTGTAGGGACTCAAGTCCCATGACAGAGCACAGTTAATCCTTGTAGGCAGTTAGTCTGTGCAGGCAGTTGCTTCCCACAGGTCCTCGTTTCTTGCTGCCCAACTTGCACATCCACATTCTGGGAGGGGTGTCCACAGCAAGTCTCTCAGGTGAGCAGCAATAGTTGGGGTGTATGGCGGTCTGTCTCCATCCTCCTAGGCTCCTCTCATTCAAGCCTTCCATTATATGGGATAGGGATGAATGTCTACTCTTCTCTATCTGCTTCCTGCTGGCCTGTGGTGAGGAGTACTTGTGGATGGACATGGTATATGCTACCATAGAGGATGGGAAGAAAGGAAAAATAAGATTAAACATGGGTTGATACCAGTATTGTTGAAGGAGGAGTGTAGTTTCATCTGAGTAGGTTTTAACACGTGATGTGGTATTAACACGTAAATCACAGGAGCTATTGGTCATAAAACATGTTGTCTCCTTTCTGTTGCTATAGGAGAAGACCGTGAAAATATAAGGTTGTCGCTGCCAGCTGATGCTGCTTTGAGAACAGCTGGTGTCATCACGTCTGACAGGGCACATAAACCCTACGTTCTTGGCAATACAAAGGCTTGCCTGAAATTACTTCCATAAGATTTCTTAGTCTTCCATGGATGTCTGACCCACAGCTACTCCATTCTGCCTTTTCTCCCTATTGGCCCATGCAGTTGCCATGGTCAATGATCTCTGTATTTCTAGATGAGAGAAGATGCAAGAATTTGGGCCCATAGAGATCCTCACCTGAAATCGGTCTGAAGGCCTGTGCCTCACCGCTGCTCACCTCCCTGAGCTCTGCTCAGCTGGTGCTGCAGGTCAACAGCTGCTGTGCCTCAAGTTTTCCTGCACGGAGAGCCTCTAGGCAAGTGCTAACTTGAGGTCACAGTTGGCCATACTCCCCCATGGTCGTACATTTGACCATAGTTTGGGGAGGCATTTCATGACCATTTCATCTCACAGTGCCAGCAATGAACATTACTAGGTCTGGCAATGATGTCACAGATAGGCCATTAAATGTGCTAGTCCTGGACAAAGCCATACTAGGAGTAGCCAAAAGTCTCTGGACCACCCATCTTCCTCGTCTATTATGGTCCAGGAAAATATTCCCTCTTGTTGCATGTTCCCATATCTAGAGACCACTGATCTCATATGGAACTATATATCATTTTCAGTGACTCAGTTACACTTCTGGAAATGCAAGAGACAGCAATTTTGTGGAGACAGTGAATAAAACATAAACCTAGAGACTCTCATGCTGAGAGAAGGAAGTCAGAAAGAGAAAGACAAAGACCACATGATAACACTTATATCTGGTGTCTATTTTAGAGCACAAGTGAAGCTTTCCACAGAAGAGAAAAACATGGAATTTGAGAATAGACTTGTGGTTTCCAGGGGGAGGGGGACTGGGACAGATTGGGATTGAGTGGGAGCTTGGAGTTCATTGAGGCAGTCTCTTGCCTTCGGAATGGATAAGCAGTGAGATCCTGCTGTGTAGCCCTGGGAACTATGTCTCCTCACTTGTGATGGAGCAAATAATATAAACATGTCTATGTACCTGGCTCACCATGCTGTGCAGTAGAAAATATAACAATATATTGGTGGCAATAAAAACAAATTAACCTATTCTGATAAGGAGTGGAAAAATATAAGAAAATATTTGTGGTCTCTTAAAAATTATGTGGAAAGCAGTATTCATAAAGTCATAAATGAAAATTGAAAAGCTTCACACAAAACAGCCCTGTTTTATCGCTGTTCAGCTGGATTAGTCCGTTCCTTTTCTTTAAAGGAAATTTCATTCTGGCTTGTCCACTCAGCTGTACTCCCCAGTGTTCTAAGGCTGGTTATCCCTTGACAGTTTAAACATTCCCAACACAAGGGAGCCGTTAAATTTCGATTAATGTAGCCCAGGAGAGTTATGTCACTTGGCTAAAGTCTTACCTGCTGATTGAGCTTGAGTAACAGTTGAAGGAAACATAATTGTGCCCTTGTGAGAGCAGGTATTAGTTGGCCAGGTGAGGGGATCCCACCTAGGAACATCACTGAGAAGAGCCTTGGAGAGGAGAAACCCACCAAGGTAGATGAGAAGGTCAACAAATGACCATGTGGTCATGGGGGGGGGGCAATCTTGGGATAGTGGTGTCCTTCTGATGGTGACTTCTTTTTGTCCAGGCATTGGTGTTTCTGTTATTAGGGCCTTGTTTTAGGGTGAGTTTGATGTCAGTAATTCCCTCTGTAGACCAGTGCAATGTGGATGTCCTTCTTAAGAGGGAAATAGAGATTTTAAGAGTTATTTTATTCACTTTGCCTGTGCATATGGTACTTAAGTATTCCTGACAAGAGACCTTCCATCTAGGCTGGAGACAACCCTTTAAATAATACTTTCCCAGAATGTATAACCCCCTGGTTATCGTGGGGCATCAGATATTCTCGCAGAGACAGATTGCAGCACTCAGCATCCCATGCTGAGAGTATGTTCTTAGTACCCCCCTTAAACATTGAAATATTGTAACACAGCCTCCAAGAACTATTTGGGAAGTGAGTTTTAGAAAGTGAACCCTAACCTCAAAACACAGAACTAGAGTATGAGTCACAAGATTGTCTCTAAAATGATCCTCATTTTCACCAGATATTGTCAACCCAAAACTGTAGAAGGAATACCCCAAATGGAGAACATATTTTCAAAGCATTTCTTTTCATTAATGGGTTTTCTGTGGAGCCAGGAAGAAGCAAGCTGCCTCTTGGATTTCCCACAGTCATGGCTCTTGAATTCACAGCTGTTGCTTACCTATCTTCCCTCCTCTGATTTAGGGGCACACTTTTCCCATGCTACAAGGTCATCAGGATGGCAAATGTCTGAGAATGAGGGAGTAAGTTGTGAGCTATATCTTTATAGATTGGGTTCATACCTTCCATCCGACAATTTCTCCCCTGTAACACGGTAATTTACACTTAGGAAATTTGCAAATACACACACACACACGCAGAGAGAGAGAGAGAATGCAAAATTTAAACACCTGGCCAAGTAGAATCTCACTTTATTGTAAAACATTACCTAGTCACTCAACCAACGTAACAAAGGATTTCAAAAGCAAATACAAATTAAAGGCCAATCGATTCATGTAACCTGTTATCAAGAGTATGAACAAGGTAAGGTTAAGAAGGTTCAGAAACCTTTCTTTTAGCAGAGAGACAGAAACCTAATTCAAGTTTTACACGAGCTTACATTTAAAGTTTGTTTGTTTTTTAACTTTAAACTCCCAGTCAGTCCTGACCAAGCTTGGAAATCCTGTCTAGTGTCCACTTCGCAGAAATCTTCCATCACTTTCTGTATCCATATTATTCTGTCTGCTAGCTTTCCATTCAAAATAACAAGCTACACGACAGACTTACTTTATGTTCCCTTAATAAAATGCAATTCCATTCCTCCTTCCTTCTTTACTGAAAACACAATGTCTACTTGTCTGGGTGGACTTTTTATCACTTCTAAAAGTATGTGTTTCCTGGTACAGAACATCACAGCATAGCACCAAAACACCGATAATAGTCTTAAGTGATGTTGCTGTCCCTTCTTAGTAACTGAAGCCTCAGCATCCGATTTGACTTTTATCAAACCTAGGTGCAATAAGAAAAGCTTCTGCCAATGACTCTGAAGACATGCCCATTTAAGTTAGATCAACCTACTTTAACTTTAATATCAGATGTTAATTTAACACGGAATATTTTCCAGTTCATGTGAATCTAAAATTACCTTACCTTATGTATTTTGAGAGTTCATATAAGAGTTAATTTCCTTCAAGCCAATTAAGTAGAGCTTTTTGATGAAGTAATTTTGGCAAGGCCACACATGCACAACACAAACAACGATACATACAAAACAGGAAGCTCAGATTTCCCATTCCAAAGTCTCAGCCATGAATAAGGTACACCTGTGTGAAACCCATCAGCTGCAAGAGACACTGGCTTCAAACTGGGTCCCTGACAGATGGAACAAATCAAGGTCACTTGTCTAGGTGGCTAAACATCTTTTAATAATGTTTAGAACAAAAGGCATACGATTTCTCCTTGACTCTGAGAATTCAACTTGCAAAATGTACCCCTATTCCTGAAATTTCTATTTCAGAAAGATGGTGGAGCTAAGGCTTCCAGATGTCCAGGCAGAACACCTGCATCTCAAAGACACAGGCAAATTTCTCTTGGGATGACTTTGTTTCCTTGAGGGCAGAAAACTTTTCCCTCAGAACTGAGGAGCCTCTTCCCTGAGTCTTAAAGGCCCTGTCAATTAGTCCAGGCATGGAGTTTGTGGGCCCTGTCCTAATATGTGTAGATGTGTCTGTCAGGGGAAGGCTGGCTGATAAAAGGGACTGAAAGAATGGCATGCCCTTCACTGGTCCCCGGGTCTGGATTAGTTTAGTGTACAGGTCAGACATGGGAAGGGGACATGGACCCTGGTTATGCCTACGATTCCATTAGTGACTTCGGTCAGGGGCCTGTATTGAGGTTGGCAGAGGTTTGCAGACTGGTCTTTTAACTCAGTTTGAATGGGAGCAAGCTGCTGAGCTATGGAATAGGTGGAGGTATCCCACACCCGGGGCAAAGGAACGGAGGCTGTGAGAGGTAGCTTATCATGTTGTAGATGAGCAAAGGGGAGGAGAGAGGGCTCGGAAAGAGAGACAGGAGTGAGAAGTCTGAGGGAGGCTCTGAAATTAGATAAAATATCTCTGCCAAGAGTTGGGGCTGGGCACTTGGTTAATATCAGGAAAGAACAGCTAAAGGGTGTCCCTGATGGGGTGCAGTTTGGAAGGGGTTTTGGTAAGGGTTTGGAGATGAGACCACCAACATGCACAATAGAGACTTGAGAGGGGTGTTTGTGACCTGTTAATTGAGGTTGTGCTGAGTAAGTGGCCCCTGTGTTGATAAGAAAGGATACCAGCTTACCTACAACTAGCAGAGTTACCTGGTGCTTCACCCGAGTAGTAGTTGTGGGTCTGGGATGCAGGGGTTTCCAGGGCACCCTCAGTCTTCTGTGATCCTGCCAAGGTGGCTTGGCCTGTTGAGGTCCAATGATTCCGGTCTCTCTGCAGGGAGGGGTGTGGCCCTCCCCTGAGAGGTTTCCAGTGGCCTCTCTTATCACACCTGCAGCAGGGGCCTGGAGTGCCTTAGAGCCATTGTCCAGGGGAGAGAGCTGATATTTGGGGGAGCCCTGAATGGCAGTTGCCTGCATTTTGTATTTAGCCCGATCTCTTTTTAAGTGTTGGCTTTCAGCCTCTTTATGCTGATTATTAAAGACCTTGAAGGTGAGGGTGAGGACATCCTGCTGAGGGGTTTGAGGCCATCCTCCCACTTTTGTAATCTGTGCCTTATGTCAGGGACAGACTGAGAGATGAAGGGAGTGTGGAAGGAAAGATTCCCTCCAAATGGGAAAGGTCTAACTATGTATCTTTTTGAAGTGCCTCTGTTAATCAGGAAGGAGAGCAGGTTTTTCATGTGGGTTTGGTCTAATTTCTTCTTCTTTTTTTAGTTAAGACCTGCTTCACATAGTCCTCCTATGAGACAAGTTACCATGTGACTCTGGTGTCTAAAAGCCTGGGAATCAACTGGAGAGTCCCAGTTTGGATCCTGTCTTGGGACTGCTACCGCCCGCACTCTTTGGTTCTTGTTTTGCCAGCAGAGGTCATCTGTGTGGGCCTGAGTGGCTAACCAGACCCTTTCCTTTTCCTCAAGGTCGAGGAGGAAGGATAAGGTGACATCAACACCATGGCAGGTAAGGTCACAGTACTGAGTGATTTGTTCAAATTCCTTAAATGTATATGGAGGGATCAGAAGAGAAGGAGTCTCATCTTTTTTGTTTTTCAATTTAAGTGGGAGGGGTTGGACATGGAAATAGGGACATGGACCTGGGCAATCCCTCCAGTGCTGGCAACTCCCCCTCAAGGACCAAAGGAGCTGGTTGGGAGGAGTTTGGAGAAGGAGGAAGCTGGGTACAGAAATGTGTATGAGGAGGAGAGAAAGAGGGGTCAGTATCTGGGTTAGGATGGGGAGAAGCTGAGGACAACTTGGGTAGGGGAGTGGATGATTTTGTGTTGGGGGAGAGCTGGAGGCATGGAGAGATTTGTATTGTGGAGAATAATGGTCTGCAGGATCAAAGCAGGAGCTGTCAGAATGAGAGGGAATATGACATGAATGATGGAGAAGAATTTGAAATGTGAAACAGGGAGAACAGAGGGAGGCCTGTGGGCTGACAGCGCCTTTCATTCCACTCGTCATTACAGTGACAAATGTTATGGAGGTCACTCAAGCTATTTACATTGAATGTGGACTTGTGGTTGCCAAGGGGGAGAGGGAGAGGGAGGGAGTGGGATGGATGGGGTGCTTGGGGTTAGTAGATGCCTTCTAGTGCCTTTGGATTGGATTAGCAATGGGATCTTGCTGTGTAGCCCTAGGAAATCTGTCTGGTCCCTCACGGTGGAGCATGATAAAGGGAGAAAAAAGAATGCATACATGTATGTGGAAGGGGCTCACCACGCTGTACAGTGATGAAGCAGAACGTGAACAGAACACGGTGGACCAGCTATAATGGAAAAACAAATACAACATCACTATAGAAAAAAATTGAAAGTGGCATTTTGGGAGCATTGAGAGCCATTAGCTAATGTTTATCCTGTGCACACGGAGTTACAGAAGAACTAAAGATACTTGTACCTAACATTTCCTCTTAGGAATAGCTAAATTCCATAAGAGGCAACCAAGCGGTGTGTTCTGTGGAGGAGTGGAGGGCTTCTTCGCCATGATGAGGACTAAGAGGGGATGTGGGCTAAGGAAGGGGCCGCCTTAGGGAGTGCCACTTCTTAGGCTGAGTGTCTTTAAAATCTGGATAGTGGACGCTGAGGGACAGAGAGGGAGGTTTTTCGCTGATGTGGGTGTCCCCAGATTAGAGGAATGCGCCAAGTGTCTAAGTATTCTACAAACCTAGTGTGATGCTTTGTTGCAGAAGGTTGTACTCTGATGTGCCAGAGGAACTGGGGCCCAAGAGCCATGCTGACAGGAGACCCAGAAAAGTGATATTTTCTCATCCAAGTATAAGAAGGCAAGTGCTGGATGCAGAATCAGTCATGGAAAGGTGGAATTCCCCGTTGGGGGTTCCTCCCTGGCTGAGCAGGAGAGGACTTGTGCAGAGGTGCCTGGATCAGGGACCCAAACCTGGGTGGGTTCCAGAGGTTAAGCCAGGAAGAGCTGCCCCTGCCTGCTGCTCTCTGGCTTTCAAACCCAGGAGTTTGGGGCCCCACTGATCTGATTCCCATTCTCGTATCATGCCCGCTTGGGGTTTAGCACCATATGTGAAGTTTGCTGAGGGAGGAGTGGGCAAGGGCATTTGATAAACAGGAGAGATTTATTAATGGCTCAGGAGGGCACCAGCCTTGACTGTGAGGAGGGGCTAGGCTTATAAAGGATCTGTGGCAGGAATCAGTGGTGGGAGTTCATGGCAGGAACCTTGATGGGAACAATGAAGAAAGAGGAGGGGAAGGTCAAGGGAGGAGTAGGGGGTCAAGTCCCATGACAGAGAGCAGTTCATCACTATAGAAGTTAACATATGCCTCCAGGTGTTTTCCTCAGTCCGTTGGTTCTTGCTGCTCAAACGGAGCATCCAATTCTGGGAGAGGTTGTCCATAGCAGGTCTCCAAGTTGAACAGCCATATATGGGCTCAATGGGGGTCTGTCTCCACGCTGCTGGGAACCTCACATTTTCATAGTCATATTAGCACAGCAAATATGATTCTTGTTGGTATGTCTATCAATATATGCTAAGCATTCATGAAGTAGCGATTTTGCGTTTATGTAAGGCCCATACCATTAAGGAAATCCAACAAGTAGGAGATAAGTCATAACAAGAGAGTTTATAAGAAAAACGACTTATATGAGTGTAAGAGGAAACTTGCCATTCTTGAAAGAGCCAAAGGATATAATCCAAGATTACATGGAATCGTAGTCTTTTTTTTTTCTTTTGTTAGAACAGGAAATAGGCGGAGGGGTTTTGGTGAGGAAATAAGTAGGGCATAGAGTCAGGAGCATTGAGGTTTCCCATAGGTTTTGTGACCAGGAAATGGCCAGGGGATGTGTGAGAAGGCTAGGCCTTCCTGGCATTATGGGGTTGCAGGTTTCCTAGGGGCTTGTGGCTGAGGTAACCAGTGTCAGGCTTAGCCTCAGGCTGTAAAATGTGCATATGAGGAAAGGGTGAGACTGTTCCAAGATAGGGTCATGGAGGGGTAGGTGGAGAGGGTGAGAATTTGCCAAGGTATGGTGTGCGGTGGAACTTACAAAGCTAAAAGGTAGTCAGGGCCATCATTGTTCCAGAGAGTTGGTTCTTATTTGGAAAATATAAGGGTCTCAGCAGTTTGGGTGCATTGATCTGGTTTTCTGAACATTATTGTGTAGGAGTCCAGAAACAAAGGAGTAGCAACATAAAATAGGGCCTAGATTTTATGAAGTGGTCTTAATACGGGATAAAAAGCTGCTCCTTTGCACAAAGAGACCTCATGTTTGGTAAGAATTTCTGTGGCTTCATGGCTGAAAGAAGTGTTACAAAAATGTTGTGAGTGGTTTCCCATTCCAGCTTTGGTAAATATTTAATATGTGTCAAAAATACATGATGCTTTCCATATTTATCACATTTAAGGACGGAATATTTTCACAACTAGAAAGAGTGTCTAGTTTGGCACTATGTCTTAGTGTAATGCAGTTCTTAAGTCAGAATGCTTTGTATTAACAAATGGTCGTGAATTTTCCTTTCAGTAAACATTTCATGAAGATAGACACTCCACAAAATGTAGTTTCATGAAATTTGACAGTGATTTCTCCTGATTTTTTTTTTTTTTTTTTTTGGAGAATGTTAGTGTCTATTTTCTTCACAGGACATGCCCTTAGATTTACACATGCAGATTTTGTGGGGGATTGGCTGATAAAATATTATGTATATGTGAAAAAAATAGGAGTTCATGTTAAGAATTTAAAATGTCTCATTAAACCGTGGCTGAGAATTTTGGGGTGCTAGAATGGCTGGATCATATATGAAAGAAGTCACCTTTGGGGCTATCAGGGGAAGACAGCCTAATTCAGGTGTCTCTGAGCTCCAAATTGCAAACTGTACCTTGAATCACAACCATAGGAGAGAGTGCAAAGTTTTATCTTGAAAAGATGCCTATAATACGTTGTATGAACTTACCTGTATAACGAATGAGATTTAGTTTGGGCTTTGCATCTCTTTACTATTTAGCATTGATGCACAGTGGTTTCCTTCCTCTTAGTCATGAGATGCTCTCCTAAATTGGATGGTAATATTGTCTTTAATCATATATATGTGTGTACACATACACACACTTATATATTACTCAAATGAATTTATCACATCTGTAGTTGTATAATGATCATAATAATCTGAATCCACAGGATTTCCATCCCAAAGCCCAAGCACATCCCACCACCCACCAAACTGTCTCCTCCAGAGACCACAATTTTTTTCAATGTCTGTGAGTCAGCATCTCTTCTGCAGAGAAGTTCAGTCTATCCTTTTTTCAGATTCCACAGATCAGTGAAAGCATTTGTTGTTGGTGTCTCATTGTATGGCTGACTTCACTTAGCATGATCGTTTCTAGGTCCATCCATGTTGCAAAAAAAATGCCAGTGTTTTGCTCCTTTTAAAGGCTGAGTAATATTCCATTGTGTATATGTACCACATCTTCTTGATCCACTTCTCTGTTGATGGACATTTAGGTTGTTTCCATGTCTTGGCTATTGAAAATAGTGCTGCAATGAACATTGGAGTGCATATGTCTTTGCGAGTCACGGCTTTTTTGGGTAGATGCCCAGGAGTGGGATTGCTGGATCCAATGGGAGTTCTGTGTTTAGTTTTCTGAGGACTCTCCATACTGCTTCCCACAATGGTTGCACCAATTGACAATCCCACCAACAGTGTACTAGGGTTCCTTTTTCACCGCACCCTCTCCAACACTGATTGTTTGTAGATTTTGGATGATGGGCATTCTGGCTGGTGTAAGGTGGTACCTCAGAGAGGTTTCGATTTGCATCTCTCTAATAATGAGTGATGTCGAACATCCTTTCATGTGTTTCTTGGCCATCTGTATGTCTTCTTTGGAGAACTGTCGGTTTAGATCTTCTTCCCGTTTTTCGATGGGGTTGTTTGTTTTGTGGGTGTGGAGCTGCAGAAGGTGTTTATAAATTTTGGGCATGAATGCCTTGTCAGTCCCTTCACTTCCAAAGATTTTCTCCCATTCTGTGGGTTGTCTTTTTTGTTTTGTTTAGGGTTTCCTTTGCTGTGCAGAAGCGTTGAAGTTTGATTAGGTCCCATTTGTACCTTTTTGTTTGTGTTGTCAATACTGTGAGAGGTGGATCCGAGAAGATGTTGCTACCGTTTATATCAGAGTGTTTGGCCTATGTTTTCCTCCAGGAGTCTGATAGTGTCTGGTCTTATATCTGCGTCTTTCATCCATGTGGAGTTCATTTTTGTGTATGGTGTTAGGGAGTGTTCTCTTTTCACCCTTTTCCATGCGGCTGTCCAGTTTTCCCAGCACCACTTACGGAACCAGCTGTCCTTTCTCCATTGTATATTCTTGCCTCCTTTGTCATAGATGAGTTGGCTGTAGGTGTGTGGGTTTACCTCTGGGCTTTCTCCCCTGTTCCAGTGATCTCTATTTCTGTCTTTGTGACAGTACTATGCGGTTTTGATGATTGTTGCTATGTAGTAGAGTCTGAAGTCCGGGAGCCTGATTCCTCCAGCTCCATTTTTCTTTTTCAGGATGTCTTTGGCTAGTGTGGGTCTTTTGTGCTTCCAAGGAAACTTTAAAACATTTTGGTCGAGTTCTGTGAAAACACTCCTTGGTGATTTGATAGGGGTTGCATTGAATCTGTAGATTGCCTTAGGTAGTATAGTCATTTTGATAATATTAACTCTTCCAATCCACGAGCATGGTATATCTTTCCATCTATTGGTGTCATCTTTGATTTCTTTCATCCGTGGCTTATAGATTTCAGAGTACAGGTCTTTTGTCCCTTTAGGTAGGTTTACTCCTAGGTTTTTTTTTTTTTTTTTTTTTTTTTTTGATACAATGGTAAACGGGATTGCTTCCCTAATTTCTCTTTCTGCTCTTTCATTGTTAGTGTATAGAAATGCCATTGATTTCTGTGTATTGATTTTGTATCCTGCGACTTTGCCAATTTGGTGGATGAGCTCTAACAGTTTTCTGGTAGAGTCTTGAGGATTCTCTAGGTATAGTATCATGTCATCTGCAAATAGGGATAGTTTCACTTCTTCCTTTCCAATTTGGATTCATTTTTTTTCTTTTACTTCTCTGATGGCTGTGGCTAGGCCTTCCCGAACAATGTTGAAGAGTAGTGGCGAGAGCGGACATCCTAGTCTTGTTCCTGATCTCCACGGGAATTCTTGCAGCTTTTCGCCATTGAGAATGATGTTTGCTGTGGGTTTGTCATATATGGCCTTTATCATGTTGAGGTAGGTTCCTGTTATGCCCACTTTCTGAAGGGTTTTTTTATCAGAAATGGGTGTTGGATTTTGTCAAAGGCTTTATTTCGACATCTATTGGGAGGATCATATGGTTTTTCTTCTTCCGTTTGTGAATGTGGTGTATCACCTGATGGATTTGAGGATATTGAGGAGCCCTTGCATCCCTGGGATAAATCCCACTTGATCATGATGTCCAATCCTTTGAATGTATTGTTGGATGCGGTTTGCTAGTATGTTGTGGAGGATTTTTGCATTGATGTTCATCAGTGAAATTGGCGTGTAGTTGTCTTTTTTTGTGGTGTCTTTGTCTGGTTGTGGTATCAGGGTGATAGTGGCCTGATAGAATGAGTTTGGGAGTATCCCTTCTTCTGGAATTTTTGGAAATAGATTCAGAAGGAGAGGTGTTAGCTCTTCTCTAAATGTTTGATAGAATTCGTCTGTGAAGCCATCTGGCCCTGGACTTTGGTTGGTTGGAAGTTTTTAAATCACCGTTTCAATTTCAGTTCTTGCGATTGGTCCAATTGTCTTTTCTACTTCATCTTGGTTTAGTCTTGGAAGATCGTACTTATGTAAGAATTTGCCCATTTCTTCTAGTTTTTCCATTTTATTGGCATATAGTTGCAGATAGTAGTCTCTTAGGATCCTTTGTATTTCTGTGATGTCCGTGTTACTTCTCCCTTTTCATTTCTAATTTGATTGATTTGAGTCCTCTCTTTTTTTTGCTTGATAAGTCTGGCTAGGGGTTTATCAATTTTGTTGATCTTTTCAAAGAGCCAGCTTTTCGTTTCATTCATCTTTTCGATGGGTTTCTTTGTTTCTATGTCATTGATTTCTGCTCTGCTCTTTATGATTTCCTTCCCTCTACTAACTTTAGGTCTTGTCTGTTCTTCTTGCTCTAGCTGCTTCAGATGTAGAGCTATCTTGTTTATTTGAGCTTTTTCTTGTTTCCTGAGGTGGGCTTGTTTGGATATAAACTTTCCTCTTAGAACGGCTTTTGCTGCATCCCAAGGGTTTTGGAGTGTTGTATCTTGTTGTCATTTGTTGCCAGGTAATTTTTTATTTCCTCTTCGATTGCTTCAGTGATCCATTGCTTGTTGAGTAGCATGTTGTTTCGCCTCCATGTGTTTTCGTTTTTTGCAGTTTTTTGCTTGTTGTTGATTTCCGGCTGTATAGCGTTGTTGTCGGAAAGGATGCTTGATGTGATTTCGATTTTCTTGAAGTTACCGCGGTTGGATTTGTAGCCCAGGATGTGATCCATGTTAGAGACTGTTCCATGTGCACTTGAGAAGAATGTGTATTCCATTGCTTTTGGATAAAATGTCCTATAAATATCTCTTAAGTCCATCTGGTTTAATGCATCATTCAGGACTTGTGTTTCCTTATTGATTTTCTGTCTGGTTGATCTGTGCATTGCTGTAAGTGGGGTGTTCAAGTCCCCCACGATGATTGTGTTATTGTCAATTTGTCCTTTTATGGTTGTTAGCATTTGCGTTATATATAGTGGTGAACCTGCGTTGGATGCATAGATATTTAAAATTGTTATATCATCTTCATGGATTGATCCTTTGGTCATTATGTAATTGGCCTTCTTTGTCCCTGAAAATATTCTTCATTTTAAAGTCTGATATGAGTCTTGCTCCTCCAGCTTTCTGTTGATCCCTGTTTGCATGAAATAGTTTCTTCCATCCTCTCCCTTTCAATTTGTATGTGTCCCTATGGGTCTCTTGAAGACAGCATATGTACGGGTCTTGTTTTTGTATCCATTCAGCCCATCTACGTCTTTTGGCTCGGGGATTTAGTCCATTCACATTACAGGTGATTATTGATATGTATGTTCTTATTGCCTTTTTATTTATTACTATGGATTTGTTTTTGCTGCTCTTTTTTCTTCCCATCTTCTCTTGTTCTTTTCCGCCTATAGAATTTCCTCTAGTGTTTGTTGTAAGGCTGGTTTCATGTCGCTGAATTCTCTCAGCTTTGGCTTATCTGTGAAGGTTTTGTTTTCTCCTTCAAATCTGAGTGAGAGCCTTGATGGGTAGAGGAATCTTGGTTGGAGGATTTTTCCTTTCATCATGTTAAGTCTATCGTGCCACTCCCTTCTGGGCCTGGAGAGTTTCTGTTGAAAACTCTGCCGATACCCTTGTTGGGTTTCCCTGTATGTTATTTGTTTCTTTTCCCTAGCTGCTGTCAAGATTTTCTCTTTGTCTTTAATTTGGGTCAGTTTGATTGATATGTGTCTTGGGGTGTGCCTCCTTGTGTTTATTTTATATAGTACTCGTTGTGCTTCCTGGATTTGAGTGAGCGATTCCTTCCCCAAGTTAGCAGAGGTTTTGGCTATTATCTCTTGGAATATTTTTTTCTGTCGCCTTCTCTCTCTCTTCTCCTTCTGGCACCCCTCTAATAGGGATGTTGGTGCCTCTAATGTTGTCCCAGAGTTCTCTGAGACTCTCTTCGTTTGTTTTCAATCTTTTTTCTCTTTTCTGTTCTACATCCGTAATTTCCAATGATCTGTCCTCCACCTCTCTTATTCATTCTTCGGCCTCCAGGATTCTGCTGTTAGCTGCTTCGAGTGAATTTTTTTATTTCAGGCGTTGTATTTTGCATCTCTTCTTGTTTAAGATTTATATCTTGCATCTCTTTGGGCAGTGGTTCCTGTAAGTTATCCATCTTGACCTCCAGTTTATTTCCAATGTCTTGCATCATCTCCAGCATCAACTGTCTAAAGTCTTTTTCCTGGAGGCTGAGATTCTCCTCATGGCCTAGCTGATTTTCTGGGGTTTTCCCTTTCTCCCTCATCTGAGTTATAGTTCTCTGTCTTTTCATGTTTATAGGTTTTTGGTGTGGTGACCTTCTTACAGATAACAGAGTTGTAGCCTCTCTTACTTCTATGTCTGCCCCCCTGTGGCTGGAGTCAGTTTGGGTGCTTGCTGTAGGCTTTCTGATGGGAGGGGCTGATGCCTGCCCCCTGGTAGGTGAAGCCGATCCTAATCCCTCCGGTGGGTGGGGCTTAGTCTCTGGATGGGATTAGAGGCAGCTGTGTGCCTGAGGGGTCTTTAGGTAGGCTGTTTACTGAGGGGCAGGGCTGTGATCCCACCTGGGTTGTTGTTTGTCCTGGGGCCTCTCAGCAGCTGACTGACTGGTGGGGCCTGGCATTTTCCCCAAATGGCCACCTCCAGAGAAACATGTGGCTGCTGAATATTCCCAAGAGCTTTGCTTTCAATGTCCTTCCCTCACAATAAGCCACGTTCACCCCTGATTTCCCAGGATGTCCTCCAAGGACTGTGGTCAATGTTGACCCAGACTCCCATGGAGACTCTGCTTTGCCCTGGGACCCAGTGCATGTGGAAGTTTGTGTGTGCCTTTGAAGAATGGGGTCTCTGTTTCCCGCAGTTCTGTGGAGCTCCTGCACACAAGCCCCACTGGCCTTCAATGCCAGATACTCCAGGGACTCTTTCTCCCCGTGCCAGATCCCCACATGGCAGAGTTTGATGTGGGGCTCAGAACTCTCCCTCCTGTAGGTGAGTCTCTGTGGGCCGGTTAGTTTCCAGTCTGTGGACCTTCCACCCCCCCCTGGGAGGTATGGGGTTGTTTATATCATGAAATTGCCCCTCCTACCTCTTGATGTGGCCTCCTCTTTTTCTTCTGGAGTAGGACGTCTTTTTTACGGTTTCCAGCCCATTTGGGTGAAGAATGCTCAGTCTTTAGTTGTGAACTTTGTTGTTTTTAGGAGATAAGTTGAACACCAGTCCTTCTATTCCGCCATCTTCCATATAGGTTCTGTCTTTAGTTATATTTATCCAGATGTGTACAGTTTAACTTGCAGAGAGATTGTGGATGGGAAGGGGATTCTACAAATGAAGAGGTAACTTAGCAAGGTGAAAAGAGGAGGCCAGGAGAGTGATGACACAGTGACAGGTGTAAAGATCCTCATTTCAGTACCAGGCTCGGGAAGTTTCAGGGTGAGGGTAAAATCACTTTTCCTGTACTCTATACCCATGGAGCAGCCGATAAAGAAGTAAACAAAGAGTTTGGTTAGGTCCCTTTGGGTTAATTCTGCTCTTATTTCTGTTGCCTTGGGAGAATGAGCTGAGAAAATATTCATGAGGTTGATGTCAGAGAGTGTTTTGCCTATATTCCCTTCTAGGAGTTTGATGGTGTCCTGTCTTCTATTTCAGTCTGTCAGCCACTTGGTGTTTATTTTGGTGCATGGTGTGAGGGTGTGTTCTCGTTTCACTGATTTGCATGCAGCTGTCCCGGTTTCCCAGCAATGCTTGCTGAATACACTTTCTTTTTCCCATTTGATGTTCTTGTCACCCTTGTCAAAGATGAATTGCCCATAGGTGTCAGGGTTCATTTCCAGGTTCTCTATTCTGTTCCATGTGTCTGTCTCTCTGTTTTGATACTAATATCACACTATTTTGATGACTGTGGCTTTGCAATATTGCTTGAAGTCTGGAAGAGTTATGCCTCCTGCTAGGGTATTGTTTCTCAGGTTTGTTTTGGCAATTCTGGGTCTTTTGTGGATCCATATAAACGTTTTGATGGTTTGTTCTAGTTCTGCGAAAAATGTCATGTTTAATCTGCTAGGGATTGCATTGAACCTGTAGATTGGTTTGTGTAACATGGCCATTTTTACCATATTGTTTTTTCCATTCTATGAACATGTATTACCTTCCGTTTCCATACATCTTCTTTGATTTTTTTGATTAAAGTTTTATAGTTCTCAGCATATAATCCTTTACCTCCTTGGTTAGGTGTATTTCGAGGTATTTGTTTTTGTGAGGTGCAATTTGAAAAGGTACTGCATTTTGGTATTCTTTTTCTAATATTTCATTGCTGGTATAGAAAAATGCGGCTGACTTCTGAATGTTCATCTTATAGCCTGCTACTTTGCTGAATTTATTAATCAGTTCAAGTAATTTTTGTTTTGAGTCCTTAGGGTTTTCTATGCATAGGCTCATATCATCTGCATACAGTGACAGTTTTATCTCTTCTCTTCTCATGTGGATGCTTTTTTGTCTTCTGTTTGTCTAATTGCTGTGACTAGGACTTCCTGCACTATGTTGAATAGCAGTGGTGAGAGAGGGGATCCTTGTCTTGTTCCAGATTTGAATGAGAAGGCTTTCAGTTTTTCCCCCCTTGTGTATGATATTTGCTGTGGGTTTGTCCTAAATGGTTTTGAGCATGTTCAGAAATGTTCCCTCTCTACAGACTTTGGTGAGGGCCTTGATCATGAAGGGATGTTGGACTTTTTCAAATGCTTTTTCTGTATCCATTGAGATGATCATATGATTTTTGATTTTGTTAGTGTGGTGTATGACGTTAAGTTCATTTGTTTATGTGGAATCATCCTTGTGAACCTGGGATGAAGCCTACCTGGCATGGCGTATGATTTTTTTGATATGTTGTTGGATTCGGTTGCCTCAGCTTTTGTTGAGAATTTTTGCATCAATATTCTTCCAAGATATTGGCCGATAGTTTTGTTTTTCAGTGGTATCTTTGTCTGGTTCTGGAGTTAGGGTGATGGTGGCATCATAGAATGTCTTTGGGAGTATTCCTTCTTCTTCAACCTTTTGAAAGAGTTTGACGAGTATGGGCACCAGATCCCCTTTATGTATTTGGCTGAATTCCCCTGTGAAGCCATCTGGTCCTGGGCAATTTTTAGGGAGTGTTTTTATGACATCTTCAATTTCATTTCTAGTGAGTGGTCTGTTCAGTTGGTCTGTTTTCCTTGATTCAATTATGGCAGGCTGTAAGATTCTAGACAGTTCTCAATCTCTTCCAGATTGTCAAATTTGTTGGCATGTAGTTGTTCAGAGTATTCTCTTATGGTTTTCGTATTTCTGCTGTATCTGTTGTGATTTCTCCTTTTTCATTTCTATTTTGATTATATGGATTCTTTTTTTTTTTTAATTTTTAGTTGAATTTTTTTTTTTAATTTTCCCACTGTACAGCAAGGGGGTCAGGTTATCCTTACATGTACACGTTACAATTACAGTTTTCCCCCCACCATTTCTTCTGTTGCAACATGAGTATCTAGACATAGTTCTCAATGCTATTCAGCAGGATCTCCTTGTAAATCTATTCTAGGTTGTGTCTGAGAAGCCCAAGCTCCCGATCCCTCCCACTCCCTCCCCCTCCCATCAGGCAACCACAAGTCTCTTCTCCAAGTCCATGATTTTCTCTTTTGAGGAGATGTTCATTTGTGCTGGATATTAGATTCCAGTTATAAGTGATATCATATGGTATTTGTCTTTGTCTTTCTGGCTCATTTCACTCAGGATGAGATTCTCTAGTTCCATCCATGTTGCTGCAAATGGCATTATGTCATCCTTTTTTATGGCTGAGTAGTATTCCATTGTGTATATAGACCACCTCTTCCGAATCCAATCCTCTGTCGATGGACATTTGGGTTGTTTCCATGTCCTGGCTATTGTGAATAGTGCTGCAATGAACATGCGGGTGCATGTGTCTCTTTTAAGTAGAGCTTTGTCCGGATAGATGCCCAAGAGTGGGATTGCAGGGTCATATGGAAGTTCTATGTGTAGATTTCTAAGGTATCTCCAAACTGTTCTCCCGAGTGGCTGTACCAGTTTACATTCCCACCAGCAGTGCAGGAGGGTTCCCTTTTCTGCACAGTCCCTCCAGCACTTGTTATTTGTGGATTTATTAATGATGGCCATTCTGACTGGTGTGAGGTGGTATCTCATGGTAGTTTTGATTTGCATTTCTCTTATAATCAGCGATGTTGAGCATTTTTTCATGTGTTTGCTGGCCATCTGTGTATCTTCTTTGGAGAAATGTCTATTCATGTCTTTTGCCCATTTTTCCATTGATTGAGTGGTTTTTTTGCTGTTGAGTTGTATAAGTTGCTTATATATTCTAGAGATTAAGCCCTTGTCAGTTGCATCATGTGAAACTATTTTCTCCCATTCTGTAAGTTGTCTTTTTGTTTTCTTTTGGGTTTCCTTTGCTGTGCAAAAGCTTTTCAGTTTGATGAGGTCCCATGGGTTTATTTTTGCTCTAATTTCTATTGCTTTGGGAGACTGACCTGAGAAAATATTCATGAGGTTGATGTCAGAGAGTGTTTTGCCTATGTTTTCTTCTAGGAGTTTGATGGTGTCCTGTCGTATATTTAAGTCTTTCAGCCCTTTTGAGTTTATTTTTGTGCCTGGTGTGAGGGTGTGTTCTAGTTTCATTGCTTTGCATGCAGCTGTCCCGATTTCCCAGCAATGCTTGCTGAATAGACTTTCTTTTTCCCATTTGATGTTCTTGCCTCCCTTGTCAAAGATTAGTTGACCATAGGTGTCAGGGTTTCTTTCCAGATTCTCTCTTCTGTTCCATTGGTCTGTCTGTCTGTTTTGATCCCAGTACCACACTGTTTTGATGACTGTGGCTTTGTAGTATTTCTTGAAGTCTGGGAGAGTTATGCCTCCTGCTTGGTTTTTGTTTCTCAGGATTGCTTTGGCGATTCTGGGTCTTTTGTGGTTCCATATAAATGTTTGGATTGCTTGTTCTAGTTCTGTGAACAATGTCATGGGTAATTTGATAGGGATTGCATTGAATCTGTAGATTGCTTTGGGTAGGATGGCCATTTTCACAATATTGATTTTTCCAATCCAGGAACATGGAATATCTTTCCATTTCTTTACATCTTCTTTGATTTCTTTGATGAAAGTTTTATAGTTCTCGGCATATAGGTCCTTTACCTCTTTGGTCAGGTGTATTCCGAGGTATTTGATTTTGTGAGGTACAATTTTAAAAGGTATCGTATTTTTGTATTCCTTTTCTAATGTTTCATTGCTGGTATACAGAAATGCAACTGACTTCTGAATGTTAATCTTATATCCTGCCACTTTGCTGAATTTATTAATCAGTTCAAGGAGTTTTGGGGTTGAGTCCTTAGGGTTTTCTAGGTATAGAATCATGTCATCTGCATACAGTGTCAGTTTGATCATTTCTCTTCCTATATGGATGCCTTTGATTTCTTTTGTTTGTCTAATTGCTGTGGCTAGGACTTCCAAAACGATGTTGAAGAGCAGTGGTGAGAGTGGGCATCCCTGTCTTGTTCCAGATTGGAGTGAGAAGGCTTTCAGTTTTTCCCCATTGAGGATGATATTTGCTGTGGGTTTATCATAAATGGCTTTGATTATATTCAGGAATGTTCCCTCTATACCCACTTTGGCGAGGGTCTTGATCATGAATGGATGTTGGACTTTGTCAAATGCTTTTTCTGCGTCTATTGAGATGATCATATGATTTTTGACTTTTTTTTTGTTAATGTGGTGTATGATGCTGATTGATTTGCGTATGTTGAACCATCCATGTGAAGCTGGGATGAACCCAACCTGGTCATGGTGTATAATTTTTTTGGTATGTTGTTGGATTCGGTTGGCTAAGATTTTGTTGAGAATGTTTGCATCTATATTCATCAATGATATTGGGCGATAGTTTTCTTTTTTGGTGGTATCTCTGCCGGGTTTTGGAATGAGGGTGATGGTGGCCTCATAGAATGTCTTTGGGAGTATTCCTTCTTCTTCAACCTTTTGAAAGAGTTTAAGGAGGATGGGCACCAATTCCTCTTTATATGTTTGATAAAATTCACCTGTGAAGCCATCTGGTCCTGGGCTTTTATTTGTAGGGAGTGATTTTATGACCTCTTCAATTTCATTTCTAGTGATTGGTCTGTTCAGTTGGTCTGTTTCTGCTTGATTCAGTTTTGGCAGGCTGTAAGATTCTAGAAAATTGTCCATTTCTTCCAGATTGTCAAACTTGTTGCCATACAGTTGTTCATAGTATTCTCTTATGGTTTTCTGTATTTCTGCTGTATCCGTTGTGATTTCTCCCTTTTCATTTATAATTTTGGTGATTTGGGTTCTTTCTCTCCTCTTTTTAGTGAGTCTGGCCAGGGGTTTATCAATTTTCTTCACCTTTTCAAAGAACCAGCTCTTGGTTTTATTAATTTTCTCTATTGTTTTTTGAGTCTCTATTTTATTGATTTCTTCTTTGATCTTTAAAATTTCCTTCCTTCTGCTGACTTGAGGACTTTTTTGTTCTTCTTTTTCTAATTCGTTTAGGTGGAGGGTTAAGTTGTCAATTTGGGATCTTTCTTCTTTTTTGAGAAAGGCCTGTATTGCTATAAATTTCCTTCTGAGCACTGTTTTCGCAGCATCCCATCGATTTGGAGAGGTTGTGTCTTCATTATCCTTTGTTTCAAGGTAGTTTTTAATTTCCTTCTTGATTTCCTCATTGACCCATTGGTTTTTTAGTAGCATGTTGTTTAGTCTCCATGGAGTAGGTTTTTTCTGTTTGCTTTTCCCGTGGTTGATTTCTAATTTCATGGCATTGTGGTCAGAGAAGATACTTGAGATAATTTCTACACTCCTAAATTTATTGAGATTCGCTTTGTGTCCCAATATGTGGTCGATTCTTGAGAATGTTCCATGAGCATTTGAGAAGAATGTGTATTCTGCTTTTTTTGGATGTAGTGTCCTGAAGATATCAATGAAGTCTACCTTTTCTATTGTTTCCTTTAGGATGTCTGTTGCTTTATTGGTTTTCTGTCTAGAGGATCTGTCCATTGATGTGAGGGGGGTATTTAGGTCTCCTACTATGATTATATTCCCATCAATATCTCCCTTTATGTCTGTTAGTATTTGTTGTATGTATCTGGGTGCTCCTATATTTGGGGCATATATGTTGATGATAGTAACATCCTCTCCTTGGGTGGATCCCTTAATTATTAACTAGTGTCCTTCTTTGTCTTTCTTTATGTCTTTTGTTTTAAAGTCTATTTGGTCTGATATGAGTGTTGCAACTCCTGCTTTTCTGTCATGTGTATTGGCGTGAGATATTTTCCCCCACCATTTCACTTCCAATCTGTATGTATCCTTTGTCCTAAGGTGAGTTTCTTGTAGGCAGCCTATTGAATGTTTTTGCCTTTTTATCCACTCAGCCACTCTGTTACTTTTGATTGGGGCATTCAGTCCATTGACGTTTAAGGTGATAATTGATAGATGGTAATTTATTGCCTTTTTAAACCTCATGTTCAGTTGATTATACGGTTCTCCATTCTTCCTTTCTTTTTTGGTTGGATGGTCTCCAGTTATTATCTGCTTGAGTGTTTTTTTTTTTTTTTTTTTCATTTTTTTGCGAATGCACTGTTTGGTTTTGGCTTGTGGTTGCCCTGTTTTTTTTCAAGTATGCTAACCCCTTCCTATAATTGTGTGCTTTAGCCTGATGGTCCTGTTAGGTCAAACACTTCATTACCATAAAAAATTAAGAAGAGAAACAAAGGGTCTCTTTATTTCCTCACATCCCTTGCCCACATTTTCTGATTTTGATGACTCTTTTTATTTTTTCTTTTTAATTTTATTTTGTTTGAAGCCTGTTCATGATTTAATCTGTATGGTGGCTTATTTGAGTGACTTCTCTCTGGTTGTGGTTTCCTCCATCCTAGTTCTTCCTCCTCTTTTTTTTCTTTTTTCTCCCTTTCTTTCCTTCCTTTCTTTTTGGTTTAGAGAAGCCCTTTCAGTATTTCTTGTAGCCTGGGTTTTGTACTGCTATATTCTTTTAGCTTTTGTTTGTTGGAAGAAAAATTTATTTCCCCTTCTATTTTAAATGATATTCTTGCTGGATAGTTAATTTCTTCAAATATATTTTCCACTCCCTTATCTTTTTCTACTCCTTGTGCAATTCCTATTATGTGTAGATTGGCCTGCTCTTTATAATCTCATAGGCATCTTATATTGCTTTCCTGTTTTTTCATTTGGTTTTCTGTCTGCTGTCCTGATTGGGTGATGTCCATTATTCTATCTTACACATCACTGATTCGTTCTTCTGCATTATTCCTTCTGGTTTTTACTGCCCTTAGTTCAGTTTGCATCTCTCAAACGAATGTTCTAGGTATTCTTGGTTCCTCCTTATATTTTCTAGTTTCTTTCTGAGGGTGTCTGCATTACTGTTCCTATCTTCTCTTATTTCCTTCAGTATTTTCACTATTTCTCTTTCGAACTCCAGGTCTGTCATGCTGCAGAGGCTTGTTTCCTTGTTGACTGCTTTAGGTGAGTTCTCCTGTGGGTTTCCCTAGGGTTGATTTCTCAGCTTCTCATCTTGCTTGTTGTTTTCTTTTTCCTGGTGGAGTTGTACTCTCCGTGGCCAGTCAGTGTTTGCCTTGTCACTGCCATGGAATGTTTCCTGAGGGCTGGCATTGTTGGCCAGTCTTCTTTGAGGCAATGTGGCTTTTCTGCAGTGTTGGTGGGGCTAACAGGGTCTCTCTGAAGCAAATGAGGACTTCCTGAGTGCAGACAGGACTGGGAGGTCAACACCACGGTGGGAGCAGATTTCACTCGGCCAGGCAGAGCTTTCTCTGGTGTTTTTGGGCTGTGGGGCTCTTGCAGGGTGCTGGTGGTGCTGGGCAGCTGTTCTGCAGGAGTGCAACACCCCCCAAGGGCTGCATCAGCTCTCTGGGTCACTGAGAACTGAAGAAGCTCTTCCCCAGGGCAGCCTGACTCGGAAGAACTGTCTGAGAAAGTAGGCAGATCTTTTCATGGTCCAGCCAATCTTGTTCTAGCTTTTCTGAGCTGTGGGGAATCTTGCAGCTGGGCAGATGTTCTATTGGAGAGGAGCACCCTCCAAGGGCTGGAGCAGCTAGCTGGACCACTGTGAACCCACGAGGCTCTTCCCCAGGGCAGCCCAAGTTGGAAGGACTGTCCAAGAATTAGGCAGAGCTTTTCACAGCCTGGCCAACTTGTTCTAGCATTTTCTGAGCTGCAGGGGCACCTGCAGGTGGCTGGTAGTGCTGGGAAGCTATTCCATGGGAGTGCGGCACCCCCCAAGGGCTGGAGTGTCTACTTGGCTGCTGTGAACCCAAGAGTCTCTTCCCCAGGGTAGCCCAACTTGGGAGGTCTTTCTGAGAATTCAGCAGATCTTTTCATGGCCTTGCCAAGCTTGTTCTAGTTTTTCTGGGCTCAGGCCTTTTCCCAGGTGCTGGCAGTGTTTGTTCCTGCTCCATGGGGGTAGACCCACCAAAGGGCAAGCAGGCCATGGCAGGGACAGCCCCTGTGGCATTAGGCTTTCAGCAATTGTTGAGGCCAATCCTCCTGGATGGCAGGCAGCCCCAGGTCCTGTGTGTGCATAAGGAGTTGTGAGTGGGGGGGATGAAATTGGAAACCCAGCTTTCTGATAGTTAGAGGACCAGTAAGCTTGCTGTGGCATGGGGAGTATTCTATGGGGGCCCAACCCTTCTTCTCTCCCCTGCTCAACACTGATGCAGACTTAGCTCTTCTCCCAGGTTCCATTTGATGTGGTTTTCCACTTCCCCACCTTTAGCGTATTGCTCTCTCCCCCTGTGATGCTCTGTTTTCTACTCTCCGAGGCAGTCTCTGACCGTCAAATTTGACAGACTGGTTTCTAGATCTCCAAAGCAGTCTACACCCCACCCTGTCCCCGCAGCCCTTTCACAGCGACTAACCTTCAGAGCCAAGGTCTTGGTGCCCAGCCCTCCCCCCCAGGCATCTCAAATTTTGGTGACTGTGCCTGTAGTTCAGATGATCTGTTCCGTTCTCACTCTGCTTTTCAGAACTCTGAGTTAGTGCTACACTCTTTTCTGCATCTGGAGACTCCTCTGGTTTGGTTGATCTTTCAGTCGAGTAGGTGACTTTCCAGGGTGTGGGAACACTTTCTCCTTCACAGTCCCCTTTCAGGAGTGCTGGTCCAGCTTGGAATCACCTTCTCTCACTCTCCTCTTACCTCTTGCTTCATCAATTAATGTCACGAGATTCTTGCCATTATTAGAGTTCAGGTTCTTCTGCCAGCGATTGGTTGCTGTTCTGTGTGAGTCATTTACCCTGTAGATTTTTGTGTGTGTGTGTTTGTGGGAGAGGGTGAGAATGTCCCCCTACACTTCTGCCATTTTGCCTCCCTCCCTATGTCCATTTTAGTTTTGATTTGCATTCTTTGATAATTAGTGAAGCTGAGCCTATTATTTTTCATGGGCCTATTATTATCTTTGGAGAAATGTCTCTCCAGTTCTTCTGCCAATTGTTCAATTGGTTGTTGTATTTTTGAAATTATTTCCTCATATTTCATAATTCTCTTTTTGCTTTTTTCATTGTTTCCTTAGCTGTAAAAAAAAAAAAAAAAAAAAAAAAAAAAAAAAAAGCTTGTAATTTTGACTTGGTCCTATTGTGTTTATTTATTTACTGCATTTATTTCATCATCTTGTGAGACTGATCTAGGAATGCAGTAATACAGTGGATGTCTGATGCAGGTTTAAGTCTTTAAGCCAGTTTGAGTTTAATCCTGTGCATGGTGTGAGTCTGTGTTCTAGGTTCATTTATTTACATGCAACTAAACAGTTTTCAAAAGACCAGTTGCTGAAAAGATCCTCATTTTCCCAATTTGTATTCTTGCCTCCTTTGTCAAAAATCAATTGACCAGAGGTGTTTTGATTTATTTCTGCATCATCTGTTCTCTTCCTTTCATCTGTACGTATGTTTTTGAACCAGCATCAAACTATCTTGATTCCTGTAGCTTAGTAATATTACTTGAAGTCTGGGAGAGGTATTCCTCCTGGTTTTTTTTTTTTTTTTTTTTTTTATTTTTTTTACCTGAGCATTGCTTTGGCAGTTCTGTGTACTTTATGTTCCATGTAAATGTTGGGATTGTGATTTGCGTTCTGTGAAAAATGGCACAGGTCATTTGATAGGGTTTACATTGAATTTGTCAACTGCTTTTGGCGGTGTGGCCATTTTAATGATACTGATTCTTGCGCTGTAGAAGCATGGAATATCTTTTCATTTCTTTGATTCCACTTTAATTTACTTAAGTTATGTTTTATAGTTCTCAGCCTATAAGTCTTTCACCTCCTTGGTCAGGTTAATTCGCAGGGATTTATTTTGGGGCATGAGATTCAAAAAGGTATTGTATTTTACATTCCTTCTGTAAAATTTCATGGTCTGCCTGTGGAAATGCAACCCGTTTCTGATTGTTAATGTTGTATCCTGCTTCTTTGCTGAATTCATTGAACACTTTGAACACCCAGTAGTTTTTGCATGGCATCTTTAAGTTTTCTATACATTGTATTTTATCATGACATCTGCATGGGCAGTAATTTTTCTCTTTTCTTCCTCTTTTCTTTTCTTTTTTTTTTTAATCAGATGGTGATGGCTAGGATTTCCAATGCTTTTTCTTTTTTGGCATTTTCTAGGGGCACACCCATGGTTACCAGGCCTGCAGTTAAATCACATCTGCAGATGCTGACCTATACCACAGCCATAGCATTGCAGGATCTGAACCATGTCTGCAACCTACACCACAGCTCATGCCAATGCTGGATCCTTAGCACACTGAGTGAGGCCAGGGATCAAACCTGCATCCTCATGGATGCTAGTCTGATTCATTCAATTCTAAGCCAGGATGGGAACTCCCTTCCAATACTATGTTGAGTAAAAGTGGTGAGAGTGGGCACCCGTGTCGTATTCCAGAGTTTTGTGCGAAGGCTTTCAGCTTTTCTCTATTGAGTATCATATTGGTGGTGGATCTGTCATAAATCCTTTTATTATGCAATGTTCCCTCTCTACCCAATTTGGTAAGAGTATTTATCATGAGTGGATGTTGGACTTTGTCCACTGATTTTTGTGCATCTACCGAGGTGATCATGTGGGTTTTGACGTATCTTTTGTTAATGTGGTGTATGACATTAATTGATTTGCATAGGTTGAACCCTGCTTGTGAACTTGGGATGCATCCCCCTTGGTCATGGTGTATGTGTTTTTTTAAATATATTGCTGGATTTGGTTGGCCAAAATTTTGTAGGAACTTTGGGTACCTATATTCATCAAAGGTATAGGCCTATACTTTCCTTTATTGGTAGTATCTTTTTCTGGGTTTGCTATTAGGGTGATTGTGGCTTCATAGAATGTCTTTGGGAGTGTTCCTTCTTCCTCCATCTTTTGGAAAAATTTAAGAAGGGTGGGTATACATTCTCCTTTGGATGTTTGGTAGAATTTGCGTGTGAAGCCATGTGGTCCTGGACTTTTGTTTCTGGGGAGTGTTTTTGTGACACATTCAACTTCACTTCTTGTGTTCAGTTTGTTCTGTTGATCCAGTTCTTCTTGATTTAGTTTTGGCAGGCTGTATAGCTCTAGAAAATTGTCCATTTCTTCTAGGTTGTCAAATATGTGGGTAAATAATTGTTCGTAGTCAGGTTTTTGTTGTTTTTGTTGTAGTTTTCTTTAGGATCTGTCATGACTTCATGTTTTTCATTTCTTATGTTGAGGGCTTGAGTTCTTGCTCCCCTCTACTTAGAGATTCTGGCCAGAAGCTTGTCAATTTTGTGTACCCTTCCAAAGACCCAGCTCCTGGTTTTTTATTGATTTATTCTATTTTTTTGAATCTTTATTTTACTGATTCCCTATTTTGTTCTCTCGACCAATCCCTTTATTCCATTGACTGCCTCTAAGGTTTTTATGACTTCCTTCCCTCTGCCGACTTTAGTTTTTTATTTTCACATCTTTTTCTAATTTTTTAGGTGTTGAGTTTAACCTGTTTACTTGAGATATTTTTTTTTCCTTTTGACGGATGCCTGTATCACCATGAACTTCCTTCTACAGCATCCCATGGAATTTCAAAGGCTGTGTTTTCATTATAATTTCTCTTGAGGGATATTTAACCTTCCCTTTGGATTTTCCCATTGGCCCATCCATTAGTTTTTTAGTAGCATATTTTTCCACCTCTATATAGTCAGATTTTTCTCATTTCTTTTCCTCTGGTATATTTCTAGTTTCACACCATTTTTTAGAGAAGATACTTAAACTAATTTCTACATTCTTAAATTAATTTTGTGCCCCAATATGTGGTCAATCCTTGAGGATGTTTCACGTGCACTTAACAAGAATGCATAAACTTATTTATTAATGCATTGTCTTTAAAATGTCAATGAAGGCTAATTTTTCCATTGTGTTCTTTAGGATCTCTGTTGGCTTATTGAGTTTGTGTCTGGAGGTTCTGTCCATTGACATGAGTCGGGTGTTAAAGTCTACTTCATGTTTGTCCTTTTGCTGCCTCTTGACTGTATCATTACATTTACAAAAGATTTTTTTTAATCTCTCTATAGTCTTATTTAAGTGACTCTTTTCCAATTGTGTTTTCCTTAATCCTATTTCGTTTTACTTTCTGTTTTTATTGAGAAGAGTGCTTTCAGTATTGCTCTTAGAATGGGTTTTGTAATGGGTATTGTAATGCTATCCTCTTTTGTTTTATTTTCTGGAGACATTCTGTATTTCTCCTTCTACTTTTTCAGTGGAAGCAGCAGGATGTGTCTATCCTCAGGAACCTGAGGGTGGTCAATGGCAGTGCCCTCCCACGTGCCATGCTCTGAGGAAGCGGGGGCCTCAGTTCATGGACCCCAAATGGTGGCATGCCATGGTCACTTCTGGGTCTGAGGTGACTGCTCCGCTTTCCACCTGCTGCCTGTGGACCATGCAAAGGACACCACATTGCACTTAGGACCCCATTGCTGTTAGCCTACACAAGTGTGGCTTGGCCACCTTAGACTGGACAAGAAATGTCCCATCACCCTTAGCCCTTGTGAGGGGTACCTGGGCACCCATAGGCTGTTCCAGGTGTGCCATGTCCTCTGAGAATCTGGGTGTGCACAGGGAAAGATATTCCTCTGGTGGTCCTCCACTCACCTAATCAACAATGTGCTTACTTCTCCTGTGGGCTCAGACCTCCTCCCAGTTTCCCTAAGATGTGGCACTCCACTCACCTGCCCATAGCACACCACTCTCTAGCCCCTCAGGCTGCCTCCAAAATACCAACCTTCATCTTCTTCATAGACCTAACTGGAGACTCCCTGGCAAGTCCCCACCTGAGCATCTCAGGCAGCAGTGTCTAAGGGTGGTGAGACTGAGGATTGTGTGGCCCTCCTCCGTCCAGATATTGTACTTTTCTATGAGTCCTTGAGAAGCTTGGCTGATCTCCCTGTTGGTTAGGTGGCTTCGCAGGGTGTGGGTTCCTTTGCTCTTTCACAACTCCTTCTCAGGGCAGTGCCAGTCCCATCCTGATTCTTCTCTTTCTCTCTCTCTTTTTTTCTTTTTGCTCTACCTAGTTATGTTGGAGGGTTTCCTGAGGTTTTGAAAGCTTAAGGCCTTCTACCAGAATTCAGTAGATGTCCTGTGCAAATCATTCCATGAGTCAATTTTTTGTTTTGTTTTTGATATGGTTGTGTGTGAAGGTGAGCACCAAGTCTTCCTCTTCTGCCCTGTTGCTCCCTCCCCCAGGCACATGCTCTTGGTGATCACTTATCTCTTCTCCATCTATAGAAAACCTTCTCTTAGAATTAGTTTTTTTTTTCTTTGAAGTCTTCACCCGTGGCCTGTGGAAGTTCCCAGGCTCTGGGTTGAATTGGAGCTGCAGCTATTGGCCGAAACCACAGCCATTGCAATGCCGGATCCAAGCTGCTTCTGTGACTTACAACAGAGACATGCTTAACATCACTGTGTCCTTACCCTACTGAGGCAGGCTGGGATTGAATGCACATCCTCACAGAGACAATGTTGTGCCTTAATCTGCTGAGCCACAATAGGAACTCTGACTTTGAAATTACTTTTAAATGGAATCAAAATATATGACGTTTAGTCTTAGCTTCTCCTTTTTTTTTTGGTAGCTAATCATGCTTTTTTTATTTGCTAGATAAAAAATGGGGCGTCTGTATCCGAAATGGGAGTCAACATTCCCAGAGACATTTTAAGTTCTATGAAATCCAAATATCAAACATAAAACATGGAAAAATATGTCTACATTCAATAAAATAACTATGTAAATTCCCAAAGTGGTCAGCAAGATTAAATCGAGTGCTCAGTTTTTTTGGCCAGAGTCATGGTCTGAGAAGTGTGCAGAGAGAACTACGACTTTACACTTCAGCTGGGCTCTGGGCAGAACTTCAGGACCATCATCTCAATGTTCCCAGGTGGCTTATGCATTACCGAAGTGTGATTGTGTGGTTGTTCATAAAAAAGTTTCCTGAAGAATACTCTGTGAAATTAATTCAAAACCCCCTTTAACTAGATACAGAATTCTATTCTACTTATTCATCCACATTTACCTTTTGGATTTTCTATGAATATTGAATTGTAGAGTATCTTGCTTATAGCTGTTTGGATTCGATGCTAAAATGTACTGTATTAATTTAGAGGAAGAATTTGGACTGCCATGACAACATTCGAAGGGCCTGTTGAAGAAAGAGCTGATTGAGTATCATCTCTGGAAGAAGGAGTGGTTCTTGGCTCCAAACCTCATAAAAATGTTCCATTTAGCTTTCTGATCTCAACACTAGTGAGGCCGCTTCTGCCCTGTATTTTTTTGCTATTTATTGAAAAAATGATGGCAGATTTTCTGTGTCATTTACCATTGGCTTCATTACTGTTGCAGTACTATTGGATCAAGTTACCCTTATGTTTTTCCACAAAGACTAGAACAGAAATATGACTGCATTACTTTTTGGGCACATTCCACTTTGGGGCCCTATATTGAGGTAATCACTCATAGATATTTGCCATCAATTCACTCTCATACACACAGTAATTGAATAAATATAATAGGCTGAGAAATTTAAGGGGGCAATCATTAATGTTTCCTTAGTGAAATGCTTCCCTTTTTAGGTTTAATTTTCATAATTTGAATTTTTATGGTCTTTTTAGCACCACACCCATGGCATATGGTGTTAGTCAAGCTCAGGATCGAATCAGAGCTATACCTGCTGATCTACACCACAGCTGCTACAATGTGAGAGTTGAGTTACATCTGCCACCTACAACACAGGTCATGGCAAAGCCAGATCCTTAACCCACTGATTGAATCTAGGGCTCATACCTGGGACCTATGGAATAGAGTCTGTTTCTTTTCTGCCGAGCCACAATGGGAGCTCCTAATTTCCATAATTGGAAGATATTACTATAAGTTATCAATTATAAGACAAAGATAGTTTTGAAAAATACAAATGAAGAAGTCAAGTTCTCTTTGTTTTATTGAATTGCAGTATTCACTTTGTTTTCTAATTCAACCCATTACAAACATCATTTAAAATAGTAATTAGAAATAAATCTATGCTACTGAGTGAGGACGCAATGAGATTGAGAGAAGAGAAACACTTCGGAAAACAATCTCATAACTTTTCCCATAATTTGCAGTTATATATATTATTTCTTCCAGTTTTACTGAGATATAGTTGGCAAATAACTTTGTATAAGTTTAAGGTACACAACATAATGACGTGGCCTATGGGTTTTAGTTAACCTCAATCATCACATATCCATATAGATTGTTAAAAATAGAGATAGAAATAAAATATGTTCCCTGTGATGAGAACTCTCAGAACACACTCTGATAACTTTCATCCACATATATAACTATTGCAATGTTATATATAGTATTATGTACTTATCATCTAACTAAACGATTATACTTTCCGAAGGCCTTCAGCTAAGTGCCCATCCCCACCTCTCTTAACCACAAATCTATCCTCTTCTTTCTATGGTATATTTGTCTGTTTTTTGAAATATAATTGACCTACAGCACTGTTTCAGTTCCTCATATTCAACTTTATGTATTTCTATATATTACAAAATGATAACTATGGGAACACTTGTTACTGTCACTACACAAAAGGTTTGCAGTAATTGACTATATTCCCCACAGTGAACATTTCACACCTATGACTCATGTATTTCACAGCTGGAAGGCTGCATCTCTTAAAATCTCCCTCACCTATTTCTTTGCTCACTTTAACTGTGTCCCGTCTCACAACCCCCTTTTTGTTCTCTGTATTCATAACACCATTTCTGCTTTGTTATGTTTGCTCATTTGTTTTGTTTTTTAGATTCCACATAGAAGTGATTTCTTAATCAATATTTTTCTTTCTCTGTATGATTTATTTCACCAGGCATGATACCTTCTAATCTGTCCTTGTGGCAAATGATAAGATTACATTTATTTTGACGCCTGAGTAATGTTCAATTTCATGTACGAGTCACAGTTTCTTGATCCATATCTCCATGGATGAACTCATAGTTTGGTCTGTGTCTTCTCTGTTGTAAATAGTGTTATTGGGGTCCATATATATATCCTCTAATTAATGTTCTTGTGATCTTTGCATAAATAACTCAAATTGAGTTGACGCTGAGCAATTAGTGCTGCTGTTATTTAGTTTTCTAAGGAACCACCAAACTTTTTTCCAGAGTAGCTGTATGTTCCTACCAATGGGGTAGCAGGTTCCTTTGTCTCCATATCTCACCAACCTTTATTCTCTTTTGAGGACAGCAATTCTGAAAGATGTTAGGTTTTATCTCATTTTGATATGCATTTCTTATATGATTGGCAGCATTGAACATTGTTTCTTGTACTCTTGGTCTTCTGTGTGACATATTTGAAAATGGTTCAGGATTTCTACCCACTTTTTAATCAGAACACAAGTTGTATGTGTTCCTTGTATGTTATGGATAGTAAAACTTTCATCAGATGTATTTTTTTCAAGTATGTCCTTCATTCACTAGGTAATCTTTCCATTTGGTTGATAGACTCCTTCACTCTGCAAAAGCCTTCAGTTTTGTTTTGTATGTTGCATGCTGTGAGGGTTTTCATTTTTGGCCTTCAAAGTCCATTTAACTGACACTTCTATTCCTTATTATTTACAGGTATTATTTTGATTTGTACTTATTTATTCAATTCTATTTTTGTCTTTTTAGGGCCAACCTGGAGCATATGGTGGTTCCCAGACTATGAGGCACCCTGGAGATGTAATCACTGTCCTATACCACAGCCAAAACAATGCCAGATCCAAGAGGTGTCTGAGACCTACACCACAGCTCTCAGGAATGGCAGATCCTTCACCCACTGTGGGAGGCCAGGGACCAAACCTGTGTCCTCATGGATACTAGTCAGGTTCATTTCCAGTGAGCCACAATGAAAACTCCTTATATTTGCATTTAAACAACCAGTAGTTGATGCAGTTGCCTGCTCTGAATATGGCTAAAGCCTCATGTGTTTACTCTTTTCCTGAAAGATCTTTTTCTAGTCTCGTTTTTGGTCACTTTCTACTGTTTTGGGGTTTCTTGTATTGGTTTGGGGAGACATTTGACTGTTTAATACAGATATTTTCTTCAATCTGTTATTTGATCTTTGACCTTATCTATGGTTTTATTTTTGGGAGAGTAGTATTTATTTTCTCCAAAGCCTCGTTAAAAATTTGTGTTAAATAATTTATTGAATTGTGAGATATGAAACAGCTAAACTTTCAATTATTGATCCCTGTTGTTTTAAAATTCTATGAAGGTACTTTATTTTGTTCACAAGACCTTTCTACTCAGAGTTCCAATATCTTAAATTACTGATACTAATACACGTAAAAACTGTTTATTTTGCCTCTTCACTCTGGATTTTATCGGTAATCTGATGGTTTCACCCACCCACAGGTAAATGGGAAAAGGAGCTGTTGCTTTATTTTATCAAGTTAAATCTATACACAAAGTTGAGGAAAAAATAACATGCTTTTAAAGAGTAAATTTTTATATCTATTAATCAAATGTAAGCTCGCACTTACTGGAATTAATGTATTTCAAATTTGTATATGCAATTCATTTAAGTTTTTACAGTATTTGGGGGGTTTTATTTATATTTATATTTTTTAAATATTTGGTAAATATTATATCCAAAACATTTTAACTTTTTTTCATATGCAGGGAAACTAATTGTTGAAAATTTTTGCAGGTCTTATGTCTATCTTTTGGTTATTGATACTTAACATGTTAAAGTTAAATGTAGATTAACTGTATCATACACAGAGATTAGATATTAAAATTTACATAGACTCGTGCATTTTGACCTCATCGGAAGGAGGTTTTTTGTTTCATGTGAGATAATTTGAAAAAGTATTCTCAAACCTGTTAGCTTTTATTCACTAATTAAGATTTTTAAACAGATTTTTAATTTTATGTATAAATATTGAGAAAGCTAGATGTCAAAGTAAAATTATTGAATTAAGTATATAGCTTGAAGTGCATACATTTCAACCAATTTTTTCAAAATTTCTACGTTTTCATGTTTGAGGTATCATTTTTACTGCCCTGTATTGAATATTCACTGTGATTATTACATTTTAGGACTCATTTCTATTGTTGTTACTTTTGGATATCTCTGTTTTTATCCTTCCTTCTCTTTTGTCTTAAATGAGTTGCATGTATCAAATGTGTTTATTATTTTTGAAAGTAAAAAAATCAAAACTTTACTGGTTAAGATGTAAACTGCTATCTTTATAGGTATGGCTGCTCTTAGAATTTTATACCATGTCTAATTATGCATAATATCTTATTCCTCTTCCCAAATCATAAAAAAACTCTTACAATCTTTCCTTATCATCTGCCTTTACCTAATGACCTTTACCTAATGACCTTTAGCAAATGGAGACAATACTCTGCTGTTTTCTGTGGCCAGAAAGGTTTCATTGTGAAATAAGGTTGTGTTTTGTTAAAAGCTGTTTCTCTGTCTATTGAGAGGATCATGCGGCTTTTATCCTGAACTCTATTACTACAGGAGATTACATTCATTCTTCTATATTGGACTTACTTTGGGGTTTTTTGTATTTTTTATATTGTATTTTTATTTGTTTTCTAGGGTTTGCAGTATTTTTTGATGGCATGCTTAAGGAATACTGATCTGTATTTCCTTATAGTTTGTTTCTGCGTCAATCATACCATAGCATCATAAATGGATTTAATTCATGGCTTCCAGTATTTGGCTATAAAATGTATACAAATTGAAAATAAATTTATGAATGCTTGGCTTTTTTTTTTTTTTAAACTCGTGTGTTAGAATTAAGAGTGCTGAATTGTGTTTCAGAAAACTCAGATCCCAGTTGAGGACACCACCATCTTTAATATTGATTTAAAGTCTCCAATTAATATATTCTTACAGCTTAATCTTCTCTCCAAAAACTCTGCAAGGTTTTAGAAATGTACATAAAATTGTAGAGGTATATAAAATTATATATACATAAATTATATATATATATTTCTAAAATATCATATATATACACACACATATATATACATATGTTTGTAATCTATGTATGTGTTTTATATATATGTATATATGTGTGTGTGTGTGTATATATGCACATATATGCATGTGAAGCCTATGGAATTTTCCAGGATAAGTATCAAATCAGAGCTACAACTGCCAGCCTCCACCACATCTACAGCAATTCCATTCCAACTTGTGTCTGCAGCCTGCACAATAGCTCACAGCAAGATCAGATCCTTAACCAAATGAGCATGGCCTGGTTCAAATTTGCATCCCCATGGACACTAGTCAGGTTTCTTACTGCTGAGTCACAACAGGAATGCCTAGAAATTGAAATTTTCAAAGTCACATTTTAAAGTAGTATGACTATTTCATTTCTGGGAAAATGTCTTCTTGAGAGTTTTTTTCTTAATGTAAAAGAAAGAGGAAATTCCTCAGAAATAGTTTATAATGACATGTTATAAAAATTATAAATGTTTTGAAATATGGTGTTAACAGAAATTATCCATTAGGATCAATGTTAAACATCCTGGCTCTTCAAAGTTCTCAGATATCTTTTTCTTGCACCTTATCTTCATTTCCCCCCTTGGAAATTAAGAAAAAACAATCTAATGTATGTGTTTATCTTTATACCCTCTAGACACAAATGCAGACTCAGAGCCTTCTTCATTTTTCCAAAGATGTAGATGTCTCTAAAATTTTCTTCAATAAAAGGTTTTTGATTATATAATGGAAAATATAGAGCAGGTGAAAGAGATCATTTTATGGTGGAGGCAAAAATGACATGGAGATAACATAGCATAATATGTATTTAAGGACAAAATTGTTCTAATTATACAGCTATATGTCCTCTCATTTAATTTAGCATATATTTAATTCCACATAAAACATAGGTGACAGGACAGACTCAATGCACGTAGAAATGTTGGGTTATCTGGTAAGAGAGTGTTAGACGAATGTAGAAAGATACCAGAAGGCTCAATGATATGGAAATATTTTCCTTTTACAGATAGATGGTGTTTACACTTACTATTATTTTTACTTTATACTCATGACATATATTCTTTTATTAGTAACTGAAATTGTATTTATGTCAGGAAATGAGCTCAACTGATTGGAGTTGGAAATCAGTTGAGATGTTTTTGTCTTCCAATTTATATTAGTTTGTCATTTTTCTGTTACTCAGTGTATAGAAAATTAGAAGTCATGTTTTCTGATATAATATTTTTAAAATTTTCACAAGTGTTTATAGCATTTCTTTATATAATGATTTTTGTTTTTTTCCATTATAGCTGGCTTGCGGCAATCTGTCAGTTTTCTACTGTACAGCATGGTGACCCAGTTACACATCTAGGTATACATTCCTTTTTCTCACATTATCCTGCTCTGACATAAGAGACTAGACCTAGTTCCCTGTGCTACACAGCAGCTGCCAAGAGGAAGCAGGGAAGTGGGGTGGGTTTTCTAGCCATTTTTAATTCGTTTTGTTTTTACTATGAATTTTTTAGGTCTTATTTTTTTCTATGCCTTGCTCTTTCTTTGTATTTCTAGTAAGTGGTGTGTGACTGATAAAACTGGTGATTTTAGCCTGTTACCAGTAACTTAATTACCCAAAAGTGTGCACTTCATCTTTTCTTTGTTTTGATGTTTACGCACACACACACGCACACACATGCATGCCTGACATACAGTCTTTAGTCTGAGAATTCATGGTTTAAATACTTTAAAATTGTTTCGTCATTTAAAAAACACTGTATTTTCGAGAAATGACTGGACGTTTCATCTCCTAAATCTCTAGAATTGTAGACTTCCTCATTTTTCATTCTTGAGGGTTCTAAAATCTCTAATGTTTAGCCATGCACTAGTTTCGCCAACTTTATGGGACATACTTCCAGTTTTCTGATTATTTTCAATGTATTCAAAATCATTAATTATGTATTTTTTCTAGCGTTTCTCTTTTTTCGTTTAAGGATTTGTTCATTAGTACTGAGGAAATTACCTTTTCATTTTGTAAACCCTTTTATCTTTTAGAAGCACTAACTTTATTTTGTGTTTTGCCTCAAATAAAATGTTTGGAGAAAATTTCTTTCACTAGTGGTATCTTCTTTTTGTAAGTAATAGGGTATGTCCATAGAAATTTGGAACTTCTCTGAGGTCACCTTGAAGGTAAATTCCTCCAGAGAGTGTTTGTATTTGCTTTTATCACTTACTGGATTTCTTTATGTCTTATTGAGTTTTGAAGAACCACATTTAAGCATAGATATTACAATGAAGTAAAGTTCATCAGTAGAAGAACAATAAATCAAAATCATTTTTAATCTTTGAAATACTAAACTCATATCGGTTCACCTCATGGGAAAATATTTACAAACCTTTATAAGAAAACAATTAATCATTGAAATCGCATAAAAACACAAATTATTTTTAGAAAAGTAATTGAAATATATATTTAAAGAATAACAGAGACAAGGAAAAAGCTGGATGGTTATAAGCAAACTAAAAATAGTAAGTACTGCAAGGACAATGAACTAGTCACAATAGCCAAGACATGGAAACAACACAAATGTCCATCAATGGATGACTGGATTAGGAAGCAGTGGTATAGATACACGATGGAATACTACCCATCCATAAAAAGGGGACAAAATAATGCCATTTGCAGCACCACAGATGGAACTAGAGTCTACCATACAGAGTGAAATGTCAGAAAGAGAAAGACAAATATCGTATGATACCACTGATATCTACAATCTAATATACAGCACAAGTGAAACTTTCTACTGACAGGAAAATCACAGACTTGGAGAATAGCCTTGTGGTTGCCATGGGTGGTGAGTGGGATGGATTGGGAGCTTGGGGTTAATAGATGCAAACTATTGTTTTTGGAATGGATCAGCAATGAGATCCTGCTATGAGGCACTGAGAACTCAGTCTAGTCACTTATGATGGAGCATGATAACAGGAGAAAAAAAGAATGTATACATGTATGTGTAACTTGGTCACCATGCTGTACAGTAGGGAAAAATTGTACTGGGGAAATGAGAAACATTAGAACAAAAAAGAAAAGAAAAGAAAAAAATGATAAAAATAGTAAATAAATTTGAGGAGGCTGTTAGTTTGTTCAAGGGTGATCATTATTTTTTGTACCTTTCAAATGAGTTTATGTATTATTTTTTAGAATTAAAGAAGCAGGACAAAATAAATGAAAATATGATTAAATCCAAAATTACATGATAGGCAAATAATTTGGTGTTTATTGACTAAATTAAAATATAATTTTCAAAGTAGAGATGCATGAAATAAAGATCTTTCAAATGTTTTTACATCTCTGTTATCAAGACATATTAACCCTGGATATTACTTCATTCCAACAGGTGTGTACAGACCATTAAAACTTACTATAAATTGTTCACAAAACTTAAACAGGAGAAGAAAGAGCGTTGAAGTTAGCATCAGAAGAGGAAAGATGATGCTGAAAAGGGAGATTGCAATGTCAAGCCATGGTGTTTTATGCATTGCCAGGCTTTCAGTTGCATCAGCAATCCATGGCCTTACTGGTTCTAGTCCACAATTAATTTCTTAGTTGTATATAACACTTACTGTAAGAGAGTATCCTTTGGGGAGAGGTAAATTTGGTTATTTTAAACTAGTGCTGGAAGTGATAGACTGGGTATAAAAATACAATAGTAGAAATTCAGAAATTGAAATATTTATTCCTACCATGAGTGCACTAAAATTTTATGTGGTTGATTTTTGTGATTTTTTTTTGGGGGGGGAGTTCAGATAAAAAATAGATGAAGCTGGAATTTAGAGAAAATTAACACTAAACATTGGAAATAATTTATTTGATCAATTCTTAAAGGAGAAATAAAATTTGATATACTATTTTAACTATCCAGCAGAAAAAAAGTAATATTCCATCTCAAATATTTTTAGTATGGTATGATTTTTCGATTAAGAGTTCTTCCGGTAATAAAGTAGAAAGTATGAAAGATTGAAACATTCAAAATCGCCTAAGACTAAAATTTTATTGTGTACCATTTTTTCTCTATTGAATATAATGGCCGTTACATGTATCTACATGTGGATGGACTGGAATAGAACTATACACATATAAATTGACCAGTGTCAAATTCTGGTTAGTTAAAGTGTGCTATATTTACATCAGATTACATGAGAGCGCTCAATTAGGGGACATGTGTAAAGTACACACAGGCCACCTTTTCAATGCCTTTCCAATTTCCTAGAATTCTGCCATTTCAAAATAGAAAGACTAAGAAAAAATTAACAGATATGTGCACATGTTCTTTTAAGTTTTACTACTTAAAAAGAAAAAAAATTAAACAAGTGAAGGATAGAATAATGATAGACAGTAATTAGCTCTACAGATAAAACACATCAGACTTTCATTTAGCATTAAGAAAGAAGTGCTCAATAAACAGTTTTTTAAGGAAGCGTCATTGCTTATTTTCAAAGTTAATTGAAACATATTGAGTAACACTTCATTCAATGATATAAAGAGAGAAGTTGTAGTAAATTGTCACAATCCTGTTTGACATCATGTGGTATCTGAAATGATTTGTAAATAAAAGGAAAAACAGTTACAATATCATTCTTTATAATTCCTTTTTTTTTTTGAACACAGAAATGTTAGATAGGAAAAGTCACAGATGTGAAATGTATATTTAAGATAAACTATACCCATTTTAGGGCCAAAGAGGGACTTTCTCAAAGAAATAGATCATAAGAGGCCATAAATTAAATTAAAACCAATTAGGTACCCGTTTTCACATATCCTCTATCATTTAAGTTTATTAAACATTTAGTGATAAACTTAGGGTTCTAAGCAAACCCAACACTAGGGAACCATGAGAAAAGGGTGAGATAAGTAGTTATGTTTTGGAGTAGACTAATCTCATATGGGTACTCCTGTGAGAAAGCATTTTCAGGAAACAATAGCATATGTAAAGTAAAGATATCAAGGTAAATTTGTATTTGGGAATTTAATAGGTAGCGCTTAATCTGCAACTTTCCCTTTTAATTATACTTAGTCATTGTGCTTAGGAGTGTAGAAGCTTTATAGCAATAGAAGGAGAGCAATTGTACTAAAGGAATGTGTAGGCAGTCTGTCTGATACTGTGCATTTATTCATTCTCTTGCAAGTGAAAACTTTTTGGCAAGTTTCGTAATTCCTGTGTTCTTGCATCTAAGAAAGAAAATGTAGACACCCATTGATAGAATTGTGAAAATTACATGAGATAATACATTTCAGGTACTTAAAACTTTGTCAAGTCCATGGAAGCACTTCATGTAGATTTGTATATAGACATATTGACTTATTTTTATTATGTTCATAAATTAGATGACCTATGAAGGTCCACTCTAGCTTGGTGTAATTTCTCCAAATGATAAAGTGAATATTGAGAATGTTCTATTTAATCTCCTTTTACATTTTTTTGGCTGAGACAACTCACCTGAAGATCAATATTGTATATACCTTTCCTAGAATTAAATATTCACCTCAATATTGTATTTAGGTAAGTTGTATTTAACATACATAAATGATATTGGATGTACCCTGTTGATCTTCTGTTGGGTTCTGGTGCTCTTAAAGTTATAAACTAGGAGTTCCAATTGTGGCTCAGAGGCTAAGGACCCAATGTAGGGTCTGTGAGGATGTGGGTACAATCACAGTGGGTTAAAGTTTAAAGGAAACCTCCTGAAAGGAAATTAAACGTGCTACTCCAGTAAACATACAGCTTTTAAGAAAGTGAGATTGACATTTTGCTGATGTGGAGAATGTTTCCATGATCTTGATAGATCACATAAGAAAAAAAAATTCCTTTAGGTAAAGCCCAATCCAGAGAAAGAGAGGTGAGGATAACCCAGAATCTACAGCAAGTTATCCTGAATAACTACCTAGGATAATTCATGAAGGAAACACATAATCTGAACAAGAGATTTTCAGTGTGGACAAAGCAGCCTTCTAGTGGGAAAAGATTGCAGAGAGATCTTTCAAGCTAGAGAGGAAGAGTCAATGCTTGGCCTCAAAAGACAAACTGACACTCTTGTTAGGGGCAAAGGCAGTGTGTGGCTTTGAGTCAAAGCCAACGTTCATTCACCATTTGGGACATCCTCGAGCTCTAAAGAATTAGGCTAACTTCACACTTCCTGTGCTCTGTTATATGTGACACCAAATCCTGGATGACAGCACAACTGTTTACACTACCGATTTGAATTTTTTTAAACCTGCTCTTGAGACATGTGGCTCAAGCCAAAAAAAAAAGGCAAGACCCTCCACCAGCAAAATGCAATGACCAGCTAAATGTTCAAATGCTACTTCACATTACAAAAATAATGTATTTTACAATTAAGGGAGGTACATTTTTAGACATAGTACAATTGCATAAAACTTAACAGATCACTGTACATTTCAGCAAATTTTATATGCACTGGGAAGCCAAATAAATTAAGTGATTCTATTTTGATATTTGTTTTATTAGACTGGTTCGGGAAAAAACCAAAATATCTCCAAGCTATGCCTGAAGATATTACCCTATAGCTAACTATTGTCATGATGCTGATTATTAGGTCTCCAGAACATATTCATCTTATAACTTGTCCAATAGCTTTGATGAATATCTTTCCATTTCTACTAAACTTCACACATTCCACTTCACTGTTTCTATATGTTAGGATTTTCTTCTCAAAGATATAAGTGAGATCATACTCACTTTTATTCGTGTATCTCCAACTTATTTCACACAGCATAATATCTGCAAGGTCCATCCGTTTTGATTCAAAAGACAGCATTTCATTATTTTTATGAGTGAATATTTCACTGCATTTTCTGTGCCATATTTCAATTACCCATCTATTATACCTAAGCATGATATTTTGAAGTGAAATTTTTAATTTCCTTTTTAATTATTTCCCAATATGAATTTTTCTACATTACAGCATGATGACCCAGTAACACATACATGTACACATTCTATTTTCTCATGTTATCATGCTCTGTAACAAGGGACTGGATATAGTTCCCAGTGCTACACAGGAGGATCTCATTGCTAATCCAATACAAATGCAAGAGTTTGCATCTATTAACCCCAAGCTCCACATCCATCCACTCCCACCACAAGCCCTGACAACCAAAATCTATTCTCCAAGTCCATGATTTTCTTATCTGTGGAAAGTTTCATTTGTGCCATATATTAGATGCCATATTTAAGTGATATTATATGGTATTTGTCTTTCTCTTTCTGACTTACTTCACTCAGAATGAGAGTCTCTAGTTCCATCCACATTGTCACAAAAAGCATTATTGCATTCTTTTTATGGCTGAGTAGTACTCCATTGCGTGTATATAACACCTCTTCCTAATCCAATCATCTGTTGATAGATATTTGTATCATTTCCATGGGAATAGATCTGCAATGAACATGTGGGTACATGTGTTTTTTTAAGGAAAGTTCTGTCCAGATATCTGCACAAGAGTAAGATTGCTGGCTCATGTGCTGCTTCTACATATAGTTGTCTAAAGTACCTCCATACTGTTCTCCATAGTGGTTGTACCAGTATACATTCCCATGAAGAGTGCAGGAGGGTTCACTTTTCCCCACAACACCTCCAGCACTTGTTCTTTGTGGACTTATAAGTGATGGCCATTCTGTCTGCTGTGAGGTGGTATCTCACGGTTCTTTTCATTTGCATTTCTCAAATAATCAGGGATGCTGACCATTTTTTAATGAGCTTGTTGTCCACATGTATGTCTTCCCTGGAGAAATGTGTCTTCAGGACTTTGCCCATTTTGGTGTTGGGTTGTTAGCTTTTTTGCTGTTGAGCTGTATAAGTTGCTTATATATTCTAGAGACTAAGCCCTTATCCATTGCATCATTTGCAACTGTTTTCTTCCATTCTATAAGCTGTCTTTTTGGTCTCTATTAGGTTTCCTTTGCTGTGCAAAAGCTTGTCAGTATGATTTGGTACCACTGGTTTATCTTTGCTTTTATTTCTGTGGATTTGGGAGACTGACCTGAGAAAATATTCATAAGGTTGATGTCAGAGAATGTTTTGCCGATGTTCTCGTCTAGGAGTTGGATGGTGTGCTGACTTATATTTAAGTCTTTCAGCATTTTGAGTTTATTTTGGTGCATGGTGTGAGGGTGTGTTCTAGTTTCATCGACTTGCATGTAGCTCTCCATGTTTCCCAGCTATGCTTGCTGAATAGACTTTCTTTTTCCCATTTTATGGTCTTGCCTCCTTTGTAAATGATTAATTTACACATACGTGTCTGAATTTATTTCTGTGTTCTCTATTCTGGTCCTTTGGTCTGCCTGTCTGTTTTGGTACCAGTACCACATTGACTGGATGTTTGTGGCTTTGTAATAGTGCCTGAGGCCTGGGAGACAGATGTCTCCTGCTTGGTTTTTGTTCCTCAGCATTGCTTTGGCAATTCTGGGTCTTTGGTGGTTCCATATGAATTTTTGGATTGCTTGTTCTAGTTCTGTGAAAGATGTCATGAGTAATTTGATAGAAATTTCATTGACTCTTTAGATTGCTTTGGGTAGTATGCCCATCTTTACAATATCAATATTTCCGACACAGGCGCATGGAGTATATTTCTATTTCTTTGCATCTTCTTTAATTTCCGTGATTAATATTTCTAATATTTTTAATATTTCTTAGCATATAAGTCTTTTACCTCCTTGGTCCCATGTATTCCCAGGTATTTGATTTTTTGTCCTGCCATTTTAGAAGGTATTGCTTTTTGTGTATTCCTTTTCTAAAATTCCATTTTCAGTGGAGAGAAACATGACTTATATCTGAATGGTCACCTGATATCCTGGTACTTTGCTGAATTTGTTGATCAGTTCATGCAGTTTATGTGTTGAGTCCTTAGGGTTTACTATATATAGTATCATGGCATCTGCATAAGTGGCAGTTTTACCTCTTCTCTTCCTATTTGGATGCCTTTTATTTCTTTTGTTTATCTGGTTGCTGTGGCTAGGACTTCCAGCACTATGTTGAATAACAGTGGTGAGAATGGGCATCCCTGTCTTCTTCCAGATTTTAGTGGAAAGTCTTTTAGCTTTCCTCTACTGAGTAGTACCTCACTGTGTGTTTAATTATGTTAAGGTATGTTCCCTCTATACACACTTTGGTAAGGTATGTTCCCTCTATACCCATTTTGATCACAAATGGATGTTGGCCTTTGTCAAATGCTTTCTCTCCATCTATTGAGATGATCGTGTGGACATTCTCTGATTCCACCATCACCCTAAATACCAAAACCAGAAAAAGATTCCACTGAAAAAGAAAACTGTAGGCCAATATCTTCGATGAACATAGAGGCATAAATTGTCCATACAATTATGGCCATCCTAATCCAACAACATATACACAGAGAAAGTAAAATACATGATGTTCATTTTGCCTGAGATGTTTCTTCTCTAAACAATTAGAGCTTGATCAAAATGTGTTGGAGACCACTGAACAGCTGAACTGTGCAGAAGGCAGATATCTGTGGGATGCAGAGGTTTAAAGTAGAGGGTCTCCTTCAACGACAGGATATTCATGTTATTCTGTAAACAACTGCACTATGTCCAAAGACTACCCCCTTGGATATCACTAAGAAGAAAATCGTATCTTTGCCTATGGCCACTCCTGACCAATAATCTTGTAATCTACCTTTATCCCGCTAAAACTAATCTCTTTGCCTTCCTTAATAAAAGTCCTATGGGCTAAATCCTAGGCCCCACTGGTTCTGTGGAACAGAGTGTCACCTCATCTCCCACTTTCTAAATGTAAAGTAGTATTGTGTGTTTTGAAGAGGCAACCCTCTTCCAGGTTTCCCCATTGCCATGCAGTGCTGGCCACAGCAGAACATTTTAAGAATCCTGTGAAAATTTTCTGGGTTATATTTATCTAGGTTATTGAAATTTTAGGTTCGCAATATTCCACTGTTTTGTCGATCCCAGGGAGTTATTCTAGTTTATCATGGTGATTCTTTAATGTCCTATTGAATTTCCTTGGCTAGAATTGTTGACAATTTTTGAATCTATGTTTACTAGCATATTGGCCTGTAGGTTTTAGTTCTTCTTCTATTCTTTTTCGGTTTTGGTATGAAAGCAATGCTGCTTTTACAACATGAGACGGAGAGCGTTTCCTCATTTTTAGTTATGTGGAAGAGTTGGAGAAGGACTGCTAGTGATTCTCCATTAAATACTTTGTTGGATTCATCAAAGTTCTTCTCTTTCTTTGGAGAGTGTTGGATACGGATTCCATGTGCTAAATAATTTTTGGTTATGTTCAAATATGATTATTTCTTCCTAATTCTGTTCTGGTACATTGTGTGTTGAGGGAGGAGGATGAAGATGGTACAAGAGTCAGATGTTGCACTCACATTCTCCCACAACCACTAAATATAAACACATCTACATGTAGAACAATTCACACAGATCATCTAGTGAACCCTGACAGAAGACATTAAGCCTCCACAAAGGCAAGAACCCCTTGAAAATTGGGTAGAACAAATTTAGGAAAAAAAATAGAGAAAGGGAATGAGGACGGAAAAAGGATTCCTGAGAGGGAGTTGAGAATCAGAAAAGGAACCCACACCTGCAAGTCACCTAACCAACTGTGAAATCAACCAAAATATAGGGACCTCATGGTGCCAGAGGAAAGCACCACAGCTGTACTGAGGAGGGCAAACAGAGTGAGATTCACACAGATCCTCTGCACCACCACCCCAAACACCACAGCTTGAGATGTTCAGGTGGGGTGTGTGTGTTCTGAGACTCAGCTTCTGAAGGTCAGTTCCAGAGAGAGGACAAGGTTGGTTGTGTGGAGACACCTGGAGGTGTCAGAGAGCAGTGCACCATGAGCAGGTGAGTCAAACACCACAGCTGAGGGAGCCTGGGAGGAAGTCTGGACCTAAAGGAGAATAAAGGCCCCTCTGTTTGGGATGGCAAAAGGAGGAGGGGTGAATCACCATAGAAAATGCTTTCCTAGCACACATATGGAATCCCAGAGGGTTGGGTGCCTATGGTTGGCAAGAGAACACTTACACGGGTTAGGGGACACAAGATGTTTCTTGAGTTGACGAAAGGGTGGTGTGGGAGCTAAGCACAATGTGGTGGCTCTTACATGAGCTATAGGTGGTGGTGACAAACAACAGTCATCATTTCAGAAGCCATAGAGGCATGGCTCGTTGCTTCTTAGCATCACTGAGCAGGCTCCACCTGCGGCTACAGTCACCTCAGAGGTTGGCAAAAAGGGCGAACTGCAACCGGGCACCACACTTCGTTGCTCTCACTCCCCTGGGAACAAGCATGCCCTGCTGCTGCCACTGCTAAATGCTCCAGTCAGTGCTCACACATGCTCAATCAGTGTCACTGCCCAGGTTCTTGCAACTAGGAGCAGCCTGTGTGGCACCTCTTACCTGGGCTAAGCCATATGGGTTGCTGCTTGCATGAACTAAAGCTGCCATGGTCAACCACCACGATTACCTCTGATCACATGTAGGTGTGACCTGACTCCACTTGGGCCTCATGAACAGCCACCACGTGCAGCCACAATCACCACAGAGGGTGCCTCATAGAGGGTACTGTGATTAGAAAGCAACCATTTTTGCCATCACTCTAATGGGAACTCACACACCCTGACACTGTAAATGCCAAATGCTCTGGGCACCGCCTAAATCTGCCTGAGACTCAAAACCACTTCCCAGGGCCCTGCAACTGGAAGTTGTTGATGCCATCCTGCTGCAGGTGCTTGCTATTGTCAAGAGCCTAGCAACCAGGCGCTGACCACTATCCCTCCTCATTGCCTCCTTCTCCCTGGAAACATCCTCTGCACACTGGGGATAACAGCCTGCTCACACTGAAGAGTCACCAAATGTCTAAACACTCTTGTGCAAAATAGATAGCAACACCTAACAAATTATCAAGGGAAGCTCTTGCATAGGCAGAGCCCTCCTAGACAAGAGTTTGATTTCCCTAAACTCACAGAAAAAGGAAAATGTAAGCAAAGTGAAGATGCTCAGGAACAGTTCCCAGTTAAAAGAACAGGATAATTCACTTGGAGAAAAAAACAGAAGTCTGCAGTCTAAGAGTCACTGAGTTCAAAAGGGAGGTAGTGAAAATATTGAGGGAATTAATGGTGAATAGGAAGGAACCGAGAGTGGATCTATAGGGTAACGCAGATTATTTTAGAAACCAACTAGAAAATATATGGAGAATAAAAGAATCATTAGAAAATTCAACGTCAGAGTTGCAAAGTCAGTGAAAAACAAAAAGAGCCAAATGAATAATGCAGAGAAACAAAATAGGGTCTTGGACAATAGAACAATAGAAGTCACTAAGTCAGGAGACCAAGCATAAAGCCATAAAGCATAAAATAAAAGCAATAGATCTGTGGCATAATACAAAGCAGACCAATCTATGTCTACCACAGATTCCAGAAGAGGAAGACCAAGAGAAGTGGACTTGAAATATATTTGAAGAAATAATGGCTAAAATCTTTCCAAATTTAAAGCAAACACATACCAAGATGCAGGAAGCACAGAGGATCCCAAACATGTTGAAACCAGACAAGTCCGCACTAAGACAAACTATGTTAAAAATGGGAAAAATGTAAAAATAGAGAAAGGATATAAAGGCAGCAAGAGAAAATGACAATAAGGAAGATTTCATTATAGGAAACCACAAAGGCTCTCATCTGATCTCTCCTTAGAAACACCACAGGTCAGAAGAGAGTGGCAATTTACAGTCAAAGTTCTAAAAAGGAAAATTCTGCAGCCTAGAATAATCTACTCAGCAAGAATACCCTTTAAAAGGGAAGGAGAAATGAAGAATTCCTTCCACAAACAAAAGAGAAATTAGTACGCAGTAGTAAACCATTCTAAAGGAAATACTGAAAGGTCTTCTCTAAATAAAAAAAGAAGTGAGAAGAAACAGGCTGAAGGAAGTCACAATTGGATAGCAATCGCTTAAATGAGTGGATATACAGTTTTAAAAGGAAAAAAATCCTATTTTAAACCGACAAAACACCCAAGAACAGCAAAATGACAAACATGATGATTAATAAAAAAATAAAATCATAGAATGTGAGGAAGGAAAGTAAGAAACTCTAGATGCTATTTTTTAAAAATATTATATGACTATCTGACAAAAGTCAGCATATATAGGAAATGCTTAACATACTTGAAAAACAGGGTAAACGCCAATCAAACCTGAGTATTATATTCACAAATCTAAAAAGAAAGTACCCAAGCATAAAACAAATGAAAATCATACAGCCCCACCCCAAAAAAAGGAGGAACAATGGAGAAAAATAGAATAAACTGGAAAACAAGGTTTTTAAATGGCGATGAACCAGGATTAGGACTTAATTCCCTGTGGACACGAATGTGTTAGCAAAGCTGTTTTACATCCTTCTCTGGTGTCCTCTGAGGTGATTTCTGGGAATTCTACAATGGTGTAGGTGATCAGATAGATTAGCATGCAAAAACAAATAAACAAAGCAAAAAAAGTGGGGGGATATACTACAAACCGATCTGATCTGCAAGAACTATGAATGGAAGACAGCTTCACAATTGGTGGGTCATAGAGATAACACCTAAATGAATCAATTATAATGTCAGAAAGTAGAAACAATGAATATCTCAAAAGGAAGAGATAACATATATGGAAGGTATCCCGTAGAGAACAAAAGAGATAAAAATAAAGCATATATAACCTAAATATAATGTAAATAAGTAGATACAGTAAAAATTTTCAGATGATGTAATTAAACCCCCAAAGTTGTAATTAAAAATTGTCCTTTCCTCACCTAATCCATAGAAAGATCAACCAAATCAGAGGGATCTCCAAATGCAGAGAAGAGTGCAGCAATAAGTCTGAGATCTGAAGATCAGTGTGAAAACTGAACAGATCATCCAAACTACTGGCAGAGTCACCAAACATGGGGATGCTGGGGTGGGGGCTGGGCAATAAGACCTCGGCTCCAGAGGTTATTCCCTGGGAACAGGCTGGGATGGGTGGTGCAGCCATGGTGCTTTGGGGACTAGGAACCATTCCGTAGGGTGGGTAGGGCAGAGACCACTCCAGGGGACTAGGAAGCAGTCTGTTGGTTTGGAAGCAGAGACTGCTTGAGGAATTAGGAACCAATTGGTCAGGTTGGCAGGGAAGAGACCAACCTGGGGGTCTAGGAAGTGGTCTGTCATATCGGCAGGTCAGAGACTGCCTGGGAGTCTAGAAAGTGGAGCATTGCGGGTGGAGGGAGCAATATGTTAAGGGCTGGAGAGTGGAAAGCCACATCAAAGGGAACCTGGGAGAAGAGCTGGATCTGCAGGAGAGACAAGGCACCAGTTTTGGGAAGGGTAGAGGAGGAGGTGTGGGCTGACATAGAATATTCCCCACACCACAGCGAGGTCACTTGCCTGCCAGCTATCAGAAATCCGTGCTTCCCACTGCATCCCCTCTCTCCCTATGCCATGCTAGAGTGCCATACCTGAGACTGCCTGCCATCCTGGAGGAATGTCCTCAGCATTTGTGGGAAGCTGACCCTGCCCTGTCCTGCCTGACCTCTGGAGGTACTACACTCCTGCGGCGCAGCTCCCAGGACTGCCAGCCCTCTGGAAAAGGACCTAAGCCCAGAAAAGCTAGAACAAGCTGGCCCATCCATGCAAAATCTGCCTCCATTCTAAGGTGGTCCTGCCAATCCCAGCTGCCCTGGGGAAGAGCCCATTGGGATCTCAGCAGCCCAGCCAGCTGATCTCACCCTTGGGGGTTCTGCACTCCTGGGAACTGCTACCCAGCACTTCCAGCCACCTGCAAGAGCCCCTATAGCCCAGAAAAGCTAGACTGAGCTCGTCTTGGATGTGCAAAATCTGCCTCTATTCTGAGGTGGTCCTGCCAACTCAGCTGACCTGGGAAAGAGCCCCTTGGGTTCTTAGGGGCCCAGCAAACTGCTCCCACCCTCATGGGTGCAGCACCATTGTGGAACAGCCGCTAAGCACCACCAGCTGCCTGGAAGAGCCCACAGCCCAAAAACAGCAGAGAGAGATCTACCCAGCCATGTGAAATCCGCTTCCATTGTGGTACAGAGCTCCAAGTCAGGTCTGCCATCAGGAAGTCCTCCTTTGCTTCAGAGAGACCCTGTCTGCCCTGCCCAACCTGAGGAAAAGCCATGCTGCCTCAAACACCAACCAACCATGCCAGCCCTTGGGAAGCATTCCAAAGCAGTGCCAAGGCAAACCCTGTCCAGCCACAGGGAGTCAAGCTGTACCAAGAAAAAGAAAAGAAGAAGCAAGATGAAGAAGCTGAGAAACCACCTGCAGTTAAACCAACAGGAGAACTCACCTAAAGCAATCAACAAGGAAATAAACATCTGCAGTCTGACAGACTTGCAGTTCAAAAGAGAAATAGTGAAAATACTGAAGGAATGAAGACAAGATATGAACCAGTAATGCAGATGTCCTCAGAATGGAACAAAAAATATAAGGAGGAGTCTAGAAATCTACAAAGTTCATTGGCAGAGATACAAACTGAACTAAGGGCAGTGAAAGCCAGAATGAACAATACAGAAGAACAAATTAGTGATGGGAAAGATAGAATAATGGAAATCACACAATCAGCTCAGCAAAAACCCAAATGAAAAAACAGGAAATCAATATAAGATACTTATGGGATAATATAAAGTGGGTCAATCTTCACATCATAGGAATTCCACAAGGAGTAGAAAAAGATAAGGGGATGGAATCTATATTTGAAGAAATTATCGCTGGAAACTTCCCAAACCTAAAGCTTACTGAATTAAAGATACAGGAAGCACAGAGGGCTGCAAACTATTTGAACCCAAATAGACCCACACCGGACACATTTTAAGAAAAATGGCAAAAGTTAGTGATAAAGAGAGGATCCTAAAGGCAGCAAGAGAAAAGCAGAATGTTATGTACGGGGGGGGGGGGCATAACTTTCACAGACTTCAAGCAATATTGCAAAGCCACAGTCATCAAAACAGTGTGGTACTGGTATCAAAACAGACAGACAGAGCAACGGAACAGAATAGAGAACCCGGAAATAAACCCTGACACCTATGGGCAATTCATCTTTGACAAGGGAGGCACGAACATCAAATGGGAAAAAGAAAGTCTATTCAGCAAGCATTGCTGGGAAACCGGGACAGCTGCATGCAAATCAATGAAACGAGAACACACCCTCACACCATGCACCAAAATAAACTCCAAATGGCTGACAGACTGAAATATACGACAGGACACCATCAAACTCCTGGAAGAGAATATAGGCAAAACACTCTCTGACATCAACCTCGTGAATATTTTCTCAGCTCATTCTCCCAAGGCAACAGAAATAAGAGCAGAATTAACCCAAAGGGACCTAACCAAACTCTTTGTTTACTTCTTTATTGGCTGCTCCATGGGTTTAGAGTACAGGAAAAGTGATTTTACCTCACCCTGAAACTTCCCGAGCCTGGTGCTGAAATGAGGATCTTTACACCTGTCACTGTGTCATCACTCTCCTGGCCTCCTCTTTTCACCTTGCTAAGTTACCTCTTCATTTGTAGAATCCCCTTCCCATCCACATTCTCTCTGCAAGTTAAACTGTACACATCTGGGTAAATATAACTAAAGACAGAACCCATATGGAAGATGGCAGAATAGAAGGACTGGAGTTCAACTTATCTCCTAAAAACAACAAAGTTCACAACTAAAGACTGAGCATTCTTCACCCAAATGTGCTGGAAACATTAAAAAAGACATCCTACTCCAGAAGAAAAAGAGGAGGCCACATCAAGAGGTAGGGGGGGGTAATTTCACGATATAAACAACCCCATACCTCCGAGGGGGGAAACTCCACAGACTGGAAACTAACCGGCCCACAGAGACTCACCTACAGGAGAGAGAGTTCTGAGCCCCACATCAAACTCTGCCATGTGGGGATCTGGCACGGGGAGAAAGAGCCCCTGGAGTATCTGGCATTGAAGGCCAGTGGGGCTTGTGTGCAGGAGCTCCACAGAACTGCGGGAAACGGAGACCCCATTCTTCAAAGGCGCACACAAACTTCCACATGCACTGGGTCCCAGGGCAAAGCACAGTGTCCATGGGAGTCTGGGTCAACCTTGACCACAGTACTTGGAGGACATCCTGGGAGAACAGGGGTGAACGTGGCTTATTGTGACGGAAGGACATTGAAAGCAAAGCTCTTGGGAATATTCAGCAGCCACACGTTTCTCTGGAGGTGGCCATTTGGGGAAAATGCCAGGCCCCACCAGTCAGTCAGCTGCTGAGAGGCCCCAGGACAAACAACCCAGGTGGGATCACAGAACTGCCCCCGTATACAGCCTACCTAAAGACCCCTCAGGCACACAGCTGCCTCTAATCCCATCCAGAGACTAAGCCCCACCCACCAGAGGGATTAGAATCGGCTCCAGCTACCAGGGGACAGGCATCAGCCCCTTCCATCAGAAAGCCTACAGCAAGCGCCCAAACTGACTCCAGCCACAAGGGGGCATACATCAGAAGTAAGAGAGGCTACAACTCTGTTATCTGTAAGAAGGTCACCACACCAAAAACCTATGACATGAAAAGACAGAGAACTATAAGTCAGATGAGGGAGAAAGGAAAAACCCCTGAAAAACAGCTAGGCCATGAGGAGATTCTCAGCCTCCAGGAGAAAGACTTTATAGAGTGTTGATGTGGAAGATGATGCAAGACATTGGAGATAAACTGGAGGTCAAGATGGATAACTTACAGGAACCACTGTCCAAAGAGATGCAAGATATAAATCTTAAACAAGAAGAGATGCAAAATACAACGCCTGAAATAAAAAAATTCACTCGAAGCAGCTAACAGCAGACTCCTGGAGGCTGAAGAATGAATAAGAGAGGTCCACAGAACCTGGATTTGTGGACCTCCGATTTCAGATCATTGGAAATTACGGATGTAGAACAGAAAAGAGAAAAAAGATTGAAAACAAACGAAGAGAGTCTCAGAGAACTCTGGGACAACATTAGAGGCACCAACATCCCTATTAGAGGGGTGCCAGAAGGAGAAGAGAGAGAGAAGGCGACAGAAAAAAATATTCCAAGAGATAATAGCCAAAACCTCCGCTAACATGGGGAAGGAATCGCTCACTCAAATCCAGGAAGCACAACGAGTGCCATATAAAATAAACCCAAGGAGACACACCCCAAGACACATATCAATCAAACTGACCCAAATTAAAGACAAAGAGAAAATCTTGACAGCAGCTAGGGAAAAGAAACAAATAACATACAGGGAAACCCAACAAGGGTGTCGGCAGAGTTTTCAACAGAAACTCTGCAGGCCCAGAAGGGAGTGGCACGATGTACTTAACATGATGAAAGGAAAAAACCTCCAACCAAGATTCCTCTACACATCAAGGCTCTCGTTCAGATTTGAAGGAGAAAGCAAAACCTTCACAGATAAGCCAAAGCTGAGAGAATTCAGCGACACGAAACCAGCCTTACAACAAACACTAGAGGAAATTCTATAGGCGGAAAAGAACAAGAGAAGATGGGACGAAAAAAGAGCAGCAAAAACAAATCCAAAGTAATTAATAAAATGGCAATAAGAACATACATATCAATAATCACCTGTAATGTGAATGGACTAAATCCCCCAGCCAAAAGACGTAGACGGGCTGAATGGATACAAAAACAAGACCCGTATATATGCTGTCTTCAAGAGACCCATAGGGACACACACAAATTGAAAGGGAGAGGATGGAAGAAACTATTTCATGCAAACAGGGATCAACAGAAAGCTGGAGGAGCAAGACTCATATCAGACTTTAAAATGAAGAATACTTTAGGGGACAAAGAAGGCCAATTACATAATGATCAAAGGATCAATCCAAGAAGATGATACAACAATTTTAAATATCTATGCATCCAACGCAGGTTCACCACTATATATAACGCAACCGCTAACAACCTTAAAAGGACAAATTGACAATAACACAATCATCGTGGGGGACTTGAACACCCCACTTACAGCAATGCACAGATCATCCAGACAGAAAATCAATAAGGAAACACAAGTCCTGAATGATGCATTAAACCAGATGGACTTAAGAGATATTTATAGGACATTTTATCCAAAAGCAATGGAATACACATTCTTCTCAAGTGCACATGGAACAGTCTCTAACATGGATCACATCCTGGGCTACAAATCCAACCTCGGTAACTTCAAGAAAATCGAAATCACATCAAGCATCTTTTCCGACAACAACGCTATACGGCCGGAAATCAACAACAAGCAAAAAACTGCAAAAAACGAAAACACATGGAGGCGAAACAACATGCTACTCAACAAGCAATGGATCACTGAAGCAATCGAAGAGGAAATTAAAAATTACCTGGCAGCAAATGACAACAAGATACAACACTCCAAAACCCTTGGGATGCAGCAAAAGCCGTTCTAAGAGGAAAGTTTATATCCAAACAAGCCCACCTCAAGAAACAAGAAAAAGCTCAAATAAACAAGACAGCTTCACATCCGAAGCAGCTAGAGCAAGAAGAACAGACAAGAGCTAGAGTTAGTATAAGGAAAGAAATCATAAAGAGCAGAGCAGAAATCAATGAATAGAAACAAAGAAACCCATAGAAAAGATTAGTGAAACGAAAAGCTGGTTCTTTGAATAGATCAACAAAATTGATAAACCCCTAGCCAGACTTATCAAGCAAAAAAGAGAGAGGATTCAAATCAATCAAATTAGAAATGAAAAAGGAGAAGTAACACGAACATCACAGAAATACAAAGGATCCTAAGAGACTACTATATGCAACTATATGCCAATAAAATGGAAAACCTAGGAGAAATGGACAAATTCTTACAAAAGTACGATCTTCCAAGACTAAACCAAGATGAAGTAGAAAAGACAATTGGACCAATCGCAAGAACTGAAATTGAAATGGTGATTTAAAAACTTCCAACCAACAAAAGTCCAGGGCCAGATGGCTTCACAGGCGAATTCTATCAAACATTTAGAGAAGAGCTAACACCTCTCCTTCTGAAACTATTTCCAAAAATTGCAGAGGAAGGGATACTCCCAAACTCATTCTATCAGGCCACTATCACCCTGATACCACAACCAAAGACACCACAGAAAAAGACAACTACAGGCCAATTTCACTGATGAACATCAATGCAAAATTCCTCCACAAAATACTAGCAAACCGCATCCAACAATACATTCAAAGGATTGGACATCATGATCAAGTGGGATTTATCCCAGGGATGCAAGGGCTCCTCAATATCCTCAAATCCATCAGTGTGATACACCACATTCACAAACTGAAGAAGAAAAACCATACCATCCTCCCAATAGATGCGGAAAAAAGCCTTTGACAAAATCCAACACCCATTTCTGGTAAAAAAAAAAAAAAAAAAAAAAAAAAAAAAAAAACCCTTCCGAGAGTGGGCATAACGGGAACCTACCTCAACATGATAAAGGCCATATATGACAAACCCACAGCAAACATCATTCTCAATGGCGAAAAGCTGAAAGAATTCCCGTTGAGATCAGGAACAAGACAAGGATGTCCGCTCTCACCACTACTCTTGTTCTGGAAGTCCTAGCCACAGCCATCAGAGAAGTAAAAGAAATAAAAGGAATCCAAATTGGAAAGGAAGAAGTGAAACTATCCCTATTTGCAGATGACATGATACTATACCTAGAGAATCCTCAAGACTCTACCAGAAAACTGTTAGAGCTCATCCACCAAATTGGCAAAGTCGCAGGATACAAAATCAATACACAGAAATCAATGGCATTTCTATACACTAACAATGAAAGAGCAGAAAGAGAAATTAGGGAAGCAATCCCGTTTACCATTGTATCCAAAAGAAAAAAAATACCTAGGAGTAAACCCACCTAAAGAGGCAAAAGATCTGTACTCTGAAAACTCTAAGCCACGGATGAAAGAAATCAAAGATGACACCAATAGATGGAAAGATATACCATGCTCGTGGATTGGAAGAGTTAATATTATCAAAATCACCATACTACCTAAGGCAATCTACAGATTCAATGCAATCCCTATCAAATCACTAAGGACAGTTTTCACAGAACTCGACCAAAATATTTTAAAGTTTGGAAGTGCAAAAGACCCAGACTAGCCAAAGACATCCTGAAAAAGAAAAATGGAGCTGGAGGAATCAGCCTCCCGGACTTCAGACTCCCGGACTTCAGACTGCTACAAAGCAATAATCATCAAAACCACATGGTACTGTCACAAAGACAGAAATAGAGATCACTGGAACAGGGGAGAAAGCCCAGAGGTAAACCCACACACCTACAGCCAACTCATCTATGACAAAGGAGGCAAGAATATACAATGGAGAAAGGACAGCTGGTTCCGTAAGTGGTGCTGGGAAAACTGGACAGCCACATGGAAAAGGATGAAATGAGAACACTCCCTAACACCATACACAAAAATGAACTCCACATGGATGAAAGACGCAGATATAAGACCAGACACTATCAGACTCCTGGAGGAAAACATAGGCCAAACACTCTGATATAAACGGTAGCAACATCTTCTCGGATCCACCTCTCACAGTATTGACAACACAAACAAAAAGGTACAAATGGGACCTAATCAAACTTCAACGCTTCTGCACAGCAAAGGAAACCCTAAACAAAACAAAAAAGACAACCCACAGAATGGGAGAAAATCTTTGGAAGTGAAGGGACTGACAAGGCATTCATGCCCAAAATTTATAATCACCTTCTGCAGCTCCACACCCAAAAAACAAACAACCCCATCGAAAAACGGGAAGAAGATCTAAACAGACAGTTCTCCAAAGAAGACATACAGATGGCCAAGAAACACATGAAAGGATGTTCAACATCACTCATTATTAGAGAGATGCAAATCGAAACCTCTCTGAGGTACCACCTTACACCAGCCAGAATGGCCATCATCCAAAAGTCTACAAACAATCAGTGCTGGAGAGGGTGTGGAGAAAAAGGAACCCTAGTACACTGTTGGTGGGATTGTCAGTTGGTGCAACCACTGTGGGAAGCAGTATGGAGAGTGCTCAGAAAAGTAAACATAGAACTCCCATTGGATCCAGCAATCCCACTCCTGGGCATCTACCCAAAAAAGCTATGACTCGCAAAGACATATGCACTCCAATGTTCATTGCAGCAGTATTTTCAATAGCCAAGACATGGAAACAACCTAAATCTCCATCAACAGAGAAGTGGATCAAGAAGATGTGGTACATATACACAATGGAATATTACTCAGCCTTTAAAAGGAGGAAAATACTGGCATTTTTTTGCAACATGGATGGACCTAGAAACGATCATGCTAAGTGAAGTCAGCCATACAATGAGACACCAACAACAAATGCTTTCACTGATCTGTGGAATCTGAAAAAAGGATAGACTGAACTTCTCTGCAGAAGAGATGCTGACTCACAGACATTGAAAAAAATTGTGGTCTCTGGAGGAGACAGTTTGGTGGGTGGTGGGATGTGCTTGGGCTTTGGGATGGAAATCCTGTGGATTCAGATTGTTATGATCATTATACAACTACAGATGTGATAAATTCATTTGAGTAATATATAAGTGTGTGTATGTGTACACACATATATATGATTAAAGACAATATTACCATCCAATTTAGGAGAGCATCTCATGACTAAGAGGAAGGAAACCACTGTGCATCAATGCTAAATAGTAAAGAGATGCACAGCCCAAACTAAATCTCATTCGTTATACAGGTAAGTTCATACAACATATTATAGGCATCTTTTCAAGATAAAACTTTGCACTCTCTCCTATGGTTGTGATTCAAGGTACAGTTTGCAATTTGGAGCTCAGAGACACCTGAATTAGGCTGTCTTCCCCTGATAGCCCCAAAGGTGACTTCTTTCATATATGATCCAGCCATTCTAGCACCCCAAAATTCTCAGCCACGGTTTAATGAGACATTTTAAATTCTTAACATGAACTCCTATTTTTTTCACATATACATAATATTTTATCAGCCAATCCCCCACAAAATCTGCATGTGTAAATCTAAGGGCATGTCCTGTGAAGAAAATAGACACTAACATTCTCCAAAAAAAAAAAAAAAAAAAAATCAGGAGAAATCACTGTCAAATTTCATGAAACTACATTTTGTGGAGTGTCTATCTTCATGAAATGTTTACTGAAAGGAAAATTCACGACCATTTGTTAATACAAAGCATTCTGACTTAAGAACTGCATTACACTACGACATAGTGCCAAACTAGACACTCTTTCTAGTTGTGAAAATATTCCGTCCTTAAATGTGATAAATATGGAAAGCATCATGTATTTTTGACACATATTAAATATTTACCAATGCTGGAATGGGAAACCACTCACAACATTTTTGTAACACTTCTTTCAGCCATGAAGCCACAGAAATTCTTACCAAACATGAGGTCTCATTGTGCAAAGGAGCAGCTTGTTATCCCATATTAAGACCATTTCATAAAATCTAGGTCCTATTTTATGTTGCTACTCCTATGTTTCTGGACTCCTACGCAATAATGTTCAGAAAACCAGTTCAATGCACCCAAACTGATGAGACCCTTATATTTTCCAATAAGAACCAACTCTCTGGAACAATGATGGTCCTGACTACATTTTGGCTTTGTTATTTCACCCCACACCATACCTTGGCAAATTCTCACCCTCTCCACCTACCCCTCCATGACCCTATCTTGGAACAGTCTCACCCTTTCCTCATATGCATCTTTTATAGCCTGAGGCTAAGCCTGACACTGGTTACCTCAGCCACAAGCCCCTAGGAAACCTGCAACCCCATAATGCCAGGCAGGCCTAGCCTTCTCACACATCCCCTGGCCATTTCCTGGTCACAAAACCTATGGGAAACCTCAATGCTCCTGACTCTATGCCCTTGTTACTTCCTCACCAAAACCCCGCCGCCTATTTCCTGTTCTAACAAAAGAAAAAAAAAAAAAGACTATGATTCCATGTAATCTTGGATTATACCCTTTGGCTCTTTCAAGAATGGCAAGTTTCCTCTTACACTCATATAAGTCGTTTTTCTTATAAACTCTCTTGTTATGACTTATCTCCTACTTGTTGGATTTCCTTAATGGTATGGGCCTTACATAAACACAAAATCTCTACTTCATGAATGCTTAGCATATATTGATAGACATACCAACAAGAATCGTATTTGCTGTGCTAATATGACTATGAAAATGTGAGGTTCCCAGCAGCGTGGAGACAGACCCCCATTGATCCCATATATGGCTGTTCAACTTGGAGACCTGCTATGGACAACCTCTCCCAGAATTGGATGCTCCGTTTGAGCAGCAAGAACCAACGGACTGAGGAAAACACCTGGAGGCATATGTTAACTTCTATAGTGATGAACTGCTCTCTGTCATGGGACTTGACCCCCTACTCCTCCCTTGACCTTCCCCTCCTCTTTCTTCATTGTTCCCATCAAGGTTCCTGCCATGAACTCCCACCACTGATTCCTGCCACAGATCCTTTATAAGCCTAGCCCCTCCTCACAGTCAAGGCTGGTGCCCTCCTGAGCCATTAATAAATCTCTCCTGTTTATCAAATGCCCTTGCCCACTCCTCCCTCAGCAAACTTCACATATGGTGCTAAACCGCAAACGGGAATGTTATGAGAATGGGAATCAGATCAGTGGTGCCCCAAACTCCTGGGTTTGAAAGCCAGAGAGCAGCAGGCAGGGGCAGCTCTTCCTGGCTTAACCTCTGGAACCCACCCAGGTTTGGGTCCCTGATCCAGGCACCTCTGCACCAGTCCTCTCCTTCTCAGTCAGGGAGGAACCCCTAACGGGGAATTCCACCTTTCCATGACTGACTCTGCATCCAGCACTTGCCTTCTTATACTTGGATGAGAAAATATCACTTTTCTGGGTCTCCTGTCAGCATGGCTCTTGGGCCCCAGTTCCTCTGGCACATCAGAGTACAACCTTCTGCAACAAAGCATCACACTAGGTCTGTAGAATGCATAGACACTTGGCCCCATCCCTCTCATCTGGGGACACCCACATCAGCGAAAAACCACCCTCTCTGTCCCTCAGCGTCCACTATCCAGACTTTAGAGACACTCAGCCTAAGAAGTGGCACTCCCTAAGGTGGCCCCTTCCTTAGCCCACGTCCCCTCTTAGTCCTCATCATGGTGAAGAAGCCCTCCACTCCTCCACAGGAGACACCTCTTGGCTGCCTCTTATGGAATTTAGCTATTCCTAAGAGGAAATGTTAGGTCCAAGCATCTTTACTTCTTCTGTAACTCCATGTGCACAGGATAAACATTAGCTAATGGCTCTCAATGCTCCCAAAATGCCACTTTCAATTTTTTTCTATAGTGATGTTGTATTTGTTTTTCCATTATAGCTGGTCCACCGTGTTCTGTTCACGTTCTGCTTCATCACTGTACAGCGTGGTGAGCCCCTTCCACATACATGTATGCATTCTTTTTTCTCCCTTTATCATGCTCCACCCTGAGGGACCAGACAGAGTTCCTAGGGCTACACAGCAAGATCCCATTGCTAATCCAATCCAAAGGCACTAGAAAGCATCTACTAACCCCAAGCACCCCATCTATCCCACTCCCTCCCTCTCCCTCTCCCCCTTGGCAACCGCAAGTCCACATTCAATGTAAATAGCTTGAGTGACCTCAATAACATTTGTCACTGTAATGACGAGTGGCATGAAAGGCGCTGTGTCTTTACTCTCAGCCCACACACCTCCCTCTCTTCTCCCTGTTTCACATTTCAAATTCTTCTCCATCATTCATGTCATATTCCCTCTCATTCTGACAGCTCCTGCTTTGATCCTGCAGACCATTATTCTCCACAATACAAATCTCTCCATGCCTCCAGCTCTCCGCCAACACAAAATCCTCCACTCCCCTACCCAAGTTGTCCTCAGCTTCTCCCCATCCTAACCCAGATACTGACCCCTCTTTCTCTCCTCCTCATACACATTTCTGTACCCAGCTTCCTCCTTCTCCAAACTCCTCCCAACCAGCTCCTTTGGTCCCTTGAGGGGGAGTTGCCAGCACTGGAGGGATTGTTCAGGTCCATGTCCCTATTTCCATGTCCAACCCCTCCCACTTAAATTGAAAAACAAAAAAGATGAGACTCCTTCTCTTCTGATCCCTCCATCTACTTTAAGGAATTTGAACAAATCACTCAGTCTCGTGACCTTACCTGCCATGGTGTTGATGTCACCTTATCCTTCATCCTCGACCTTGCGGAAAAGGAAAGGGTCTGGTTAGCCACTCAGGCCCACACAGATGACCTCTGCTGGCAAAACAAGAACCAAAGAGTGCGGGCGGTAGCAGTCCCAAGACAGGATCCAAACTGGGACTCTCCAGTCGATTCCCAGGCCTTCAGACACCAGAGTCACATGGTAACTTGTCTCATAGGAGGACTATGTGAAGCAGGTCTTAACTACAAAAAAGAAGAAGCCCACATGAAAAACCTGCTCTCCTTCCTGATTAACACAGTCACTTCAAAAAGATACATAGTTAGACCTTTCCCATTTGGAGGGAATCTTTCCTTCCACACTCCCTTCATCTCTCAGTCTGTCCCTGACATAAGGCACAGATTACAAAAGTGGGAGGATGGGCCTCAAACCCCTCAGCAGGATGTCTTCACCCTCACCTTCAAGGTCTTTAATAATCAGCATAAAGAGGCTGAAAGCCAACACTTAAAATGAGATCGGGCTAAATACAAAATGCAGGCAACTGCCATTCAGGGCTCCCCCAAATATCAGCTCTCTCCCCTGGACAATGGCTCTAAGGCACTCCAGGCCCCTGCTGCAGGTGTGATAAGAGAGGCCACTGGAAACCTCTCAGGGGACGGCCACACCCCTCCCTGCAGGGAGACCAGAATCCTTGGGCCTCAACAGGCCAAGCCACCTTGGCAGGATCACAGAAGACTGAGGGTGCCCTGGAAACCCCTGGATCCTGGACCCACAACTACTACTCGGGTGAAGCACCAGGTAACTCTGCTAGTTGTAGGCAAGCTGGTATCCTTTCTTATCAACACAGGGGCCACTTACTCAGCACAACGTGAATTAACAGGTCACAAACACCCCTCTCAAGTCTCTATTGTGCATATTAGTGGTCTCATCTCCAAACCCTTACCAAAGCCCCTTCTAACCTGCACCTCAGCAGGGACACCCTTTAGCTGTTCTTTCCTGATATTAACCAAGTGCCCAGCCCCAATTCTTGGCAGAGATATTTTATCTAATTTCAGACCCTCCCTCAGACTTCTCACTCCTGTCTCACTTTCCGGGCCCTCTCTCCTCCCCCTTGCTCATCTAGAACATGATAAGCTACCTCTCCCTGCCTCCGTTCTTTTGCCCTGGGTGTGGGATACCTCGACCCATTCCATAGCTCAGCAGCTTGCTCCCATTCAAACTGAATGATCTAACTTAAATGGGCATGTCTTCAGAGTCATTGGCAGAAGCCTTTCTTATTGCACCTAGGTTTGATAAAAGTCAAATCGGATGCTGAGGCTTCAGTTACTAAGAAGGGACAGCAACATCACTTAAGACTATTATCGGTGTTTTGGTGCTATGCTGTGATGTTCTGTACCAGGAAACACATACTTTTAGAAATGATAAAAAGTCCATCCAGAAAAGTAGACATTGTGTTTTCAGTAAAGAAGGAAGGAGGAATGGGATTGCATTCTATTAAGGGAACAGAAAGTAAGTCTGTCGTGTAGCTTGTTACTTTGAATGGAAAGGTAGCAGACAGAATAATATGGATACAGAAAGTGATGTAAGATTTCTGCGAAGTGGACACTAGACAGGATTTTCAAGCTTGGTCGGGACTGACTGGGAGTTTAAAGTTAAAAAATAAACTAACTTTAAAGGTAAGCTCGTGTAAAACTTGAATTAGGTTTCTGTCTCTCTGCTAAAAGAAAGGTTTCTGAACCTTCTTAACCTTACCTTGTTCATACTCTTGATAACAGGTTACATGAATCGATTGGCCTTTAATTTGTATTTGCTTTTGAAATCCTTTGTTAGGTTGGTTGAGTGACTAGGTAATGTTTTACAATAAAGTGAGATTCTGTTTGGCCAGGTGTTTAAAATTTGCATTCTCTCTCTCTCTCTGCGTGTGTGTGTGTGTATTTGCAAATTTCCTAAGTGTAAATTACAGTGTTACAGGGGCGAAATTGTCAGATGAAAGGTATGAACCCAATCTATAAAGATACAGCTCACAACTTACTCCCTCATTCTCAGACATTTGCCAACCTGATGACCTTGCAGCATGGGAAAAGTGTGCCCCTAAATCACAGGAGGGAAGATAGGTAAGCAACAGCTGTGAATTCAAGAGCCATGACTGTGGGAAATCCAAGAGGCAGCTTGGTTCTTCCTTGCTCCCCAGAAAACCCATTAATGAAAAGAAATGCTTTGAAAATATGTTTCCCCTTTGGGGTATTCCTTCTATAGTTCTAGGTTGACAATATTTGGTGAAAATGAGGGTCGTTTTAGAGAAAATCTTGTGACTCATACTCTAGTTCTGTGTTTTGAGGTTAGGGTTCACTTTCTAAAACTCACTTCCCAAATAGTTCTTGGAGGCTGTGTTACAATATTTCAATGTTTAAGGGGGTTACTAAGAACATAGTCTCAGCATGGGAAGCTGAGTGCTGCAATCTGTCTCTGGGAGAATATCTGATGCCCCACGATAACCAGGGGGTTATACATTCTGGGAAAGTATCATTTAAAGGGTTGTCTCCAGCCTAGATGGAATGTTTCTTGTCAGGAATACTTAAGTACCATATGCACAAGCAAAGTGAATAAAATAACTCTTAAAATCTCTATTTCCCTCTTAGGAAGGACATCCACATTGCACTGGTCTACAGAGAGAACTACTGACATCAAACTCACCCTAAAACAAGGCCCTAATAACAAAAACACCAATGCCCAGAAAAAAAGAAGACACCATCAGAAGGAGACCACTATCCCAAGATTCCCCCCCACCCCGACCACATGGTCATTTGTTGACCTTCTCATCTACCTAGGTGGGTTTCTCCCCTCCAAGGCTCTTATCAGTGATGTTCCTAGGTGGGATCCCCTCACCTGGCCAACTAATACCTGCTCTCACAAGGGCACAATTATGTTTCCTTCAACTGTTACTCAAGCTCAATCAGCAGGTAAGACTTTAGCCAAGTGACATAACTCTCCTGGGCTACATTAATCGAAATTTAAAGGCTCCCTTGTGTTGGGAATGTTTAAACTGTCAAGGGATAACCAGCCTAAGAACACTGGGGAGTACAGCTGAGTGGACAAGCCAGAATGAAATTTCCTTTAAAGAAAAGGAACGGACTAATCCAGCTGAACAGCGATAAAACAGGGCTGTTTTGTGTGAAGCTTTTCAATTTTCATTTATGACTTTATGAATACTGCTTTCCACATAATTTTTGAGACCACAAATATTTTCATATATTTTTCCACTCCTTATCAGAATAGGTTATTTTGTTTTTACTGCCACCAATATATTGTTATATTTTCTACTGCACAGCATGGTGAGCCAGGTACACAGACATGTTTACATTATTTTCTCATATTATCTTGCTCCATCACAAGTGAGGAGACATAGTTCCCAGGGCTACACAGCATCTCACTGCTTATCCATTCCGAAGGCAAGAGACTGCGTCAATGAACTCCAAGCTCCCACTCAATCCCACTCTATCCCAGTCCCCCTCCCCCTGGAAACCACAAGTCTATTCTCAAATTCCATGTTTTTCTCTTCTGTGGAAAGCTTCACTTGTGCTCTAAAATAGATACCAGATATAAGTGTTGTCATGTGGTGTTTGTCTTTCTCTTTCTGACTTCCTTCTCTCAGCATGAGAGTCTCTAGGTTTATGTTTTATTCACTGTCTCCACAAAATTGCTGTCTCTTGCATTTCCAGAAGTGTAACTGAGTCACTGAAAATGATATATAGTTCCCTATGAGATCAGTGGTCTCTAGATATGGGAACATGCAACAAGAGGGAATATTTTCCTGGACCATAATAGACGAGGAAGATGGGTGGTCCAGAGACTTTTGGCTACTACTAGTATGGCTTTGTCCAGGACTAGCACATTTAATGGCCTATCTGTGACATCATTGCCAGACCTAGCAATGTTCATTGCTGGCACTGTGAGATGAAATGGTCATGAAATGCCTCCCCAAACTATGGTCAAATGTACGACCATGGGGGAGTATGGCCAACTGTGACCACAAGTTAGCACTTGCCTAGAGGCTCTCCGTGCAGGAAAACTTGAGGCACAGCAGCTGTTGACCTGCAGCACCAGCTGAGCAGAGCTCAGGGAGGTGACCAGGGCTGAGGCACAGGCCTTCAGACCGATTTCAGGTGAGGATTTGTATGGGCCCAAATTCTTGCATCTTCTCTCATCTAGAAATACAGAGATCATTGACCATGGCAACTGCATGGGCCAATAGGGAGAAAAGGCAGAATGGAGTAGCTGTGGGTCAGACATCCAAGGAAGACTGGGAAATCTTATGGAAGTAATTTCAGGCAAGCCTTTGTATTGCCAAGAACTTAGGGTTTATGTGCCCTGTCAGACGTGATGACACCAGCTGTTCTCAAAGCAGCATCAGCTGGCAGCAGCAACCTTATATTTTCACGGTCTTCTCTTATAGCAACAGAAAGGAGACAACATGTATTATGACCAATAGCTCCTGTGATTTACGTGTTAATACCACATCACGTGTTAAAACCTACTCAGATGAAACTGCACTCCTCCCTCAACAATACCGGTATCAACCCATGTTTCATCTTATTTTTCTATTCTTCCCATCCTCTATGGTAGCATGTACCATGTCCATCCACAAGTACTCCCCACTCCAGGCCAGCAGGAAGCAGATAGAGAAGAGTAGACATTCACCCCTATCCCATATAATGGAAGGCTTGAATGAGAGGAGCCCTGGAGGATGGAGACAGACCGCCATACACCCCAACTATTGCTGCTCATCTGAGAGACTTGCTGTGGACGCCCCTCCCAGAATGTGGATGTGCAAGTTGGGCAGCAGGAAACGAGGACCTGTGGGAAGCAACTGCCTGCACAGACTAACTGCCTACACGGATTAACTGTTCTCTGTCATGGGACTTGAGCCCCTACACCTCCCTTGACCTTCCCTTTCTTCTCCATTTTCCCTGCCACAAGGTCCCACCATGGACTCCAACCACAGACTCCCACCACAGATGCTTTATAAGCCTAACACCTCCTTGCAGTCAAGGCTGATGCCATCGTGGGCTCTGCTCAGCCCCCTCAGAGACCCTAATAAATCCCTCTTGTGCACTATTTGGTCTTGTGCATTCCTCCCTCAGCAACCTAACGGAAAATGTTTGGAATATTGTTTAACACTCAGACTACTTGCGTAGGATACACAGAAAACTCGATATAATAAAATCAGTGATACCAGAGCACTGTCAGTTTTTAACAATGTGAAAACATTATGGTATAAGGTTTAGAGTATTCAGTTCAATGGCATACATAATCTTCAGAATGTGGTACACCCGTCAATTCCCCAGTTCTCACTGTCATCAATCCACAATGAAATCTCATACCCTTTGGATGGTACTTCCCCACATTTCCTCTCCTACACAGGCTCTAGAACAGGGGGTGATGTGGATAACCATAATTCTGATGTAGCTACAGAAACTCGTGGATAAGATGCATTTTCAACCTCTACAAACCTAAATGTGCCTTTAATAAGATGGCCTTCTATGAGCCAGAGAATTTCTAATACAACTACCCCAACTAGAAGTGGTCCTTCTTCTCCACCATCACCATCAGTCAGGCCACCAGGACAAATTGTCATGGCTCAACATGCTATTTTTAGTCAGTTGACCACGTTTCACATGCACTCACAAAGCAGCTACTCTCCAGCAAGTGGCCACATCGTGAATTTCATTACAACTACCACTTCCATTTCTCAGTACCACCTTATTTCTAACTTCCCAAGTGGTTATTTTGGACTGAGGGTGGAGCCTTCTCCTTTGCCAACCAGATACCAGAATATATCACCAACTGAGGGCCCTCTAACTAACCCCCAACCAGCAGCCCTTCCATGGTTCCCAATGCCAGTGGCCACAGACACATCTGCTGCCTCGCTTTCAAGGCCAAATCCTCAGTCCTCTTCTGTATCTGAACATCACCCTAATTTCCACTGACCTATCAAAGCAATATAGGTTATGTAGGAGAGTGAAGATGAAAATTTATGCTGGCAAATGTCACCAAATTCCTGCAATTCTGTTATTTCAGCAATAAACTTGTATGTTCATCTTCATAGCTTCATCTTCTTTATTTTCTTATTCACCTGGATCTCTTTTTTTAATTTTTAAAATTCTTTTTTTCTTTCCTTTTTTTTTTTATTTTCCCACTCTACAGCAAGTGGGTCAGGTTATCCTTACATGTATATAGTACAATTACATTTTTTTATTTTGGACACAGTTAAGAGTAAAGGGATGCTGCATTTCTTTTTCTAAAATGATTTTCCCATCATAGCTGGTTTACTGTGTTCTATCACTTTCATCCTGTGTCACAAAGTGGCCCAGTCACACACCCACCCACCCAAGACCCACACCCACACACATACATATCCTTTGTTTCACATTATGCTGCATCAAAAGTGACTAGAGATAGTTCCCATTGATATACAGCATGACCTCATTGCATACCCACTCCACATGCAATAGTTTGCATTTTCAACCCCCGAATCCCAGTCCATCACAATCCTGCACCCTCCCCCTTGGCAACCAAAACCCTATTGTCCAAATCCATTGGTTTCTTTCCTGTGGAAAGTTTCAGTTGTGCCATATATCACATTCCACACATAAGTGATGTCATATTGTGCTTGCCTTCCTCCTTCTGGCTTACTTCACTTAGTAGGAGAGTCTCCAGTTCCAGCCGTGTTGCTGCAAATGGCATTATTCTGTTCTTTTCTTATGGCTGAGTGGTGTTGCATTGTGTATATATACAACATCCCTTAATCCATTCTTTCCATTCTTTCCACAGGAACAGGCACCCCTGTGGCCTGTGGTCATTTAGGTTATTTCCATGTCTTGGCTCTTGTGAATAGTGCTGCAATGGGCACACATGCGCATGTAACTATTTTATGGAAAGTTTTTTTTTTTTTCCCCAGGTATGCCCAGAGTGGGATTGCTGGGTGTCATGTAGTTCTATATTTAGTTTTCTGAAGTGTTTCCATAGTGGTTTCCATATTGGTTGTAACAATTTACACTCCTCCCACAGTGTAAGAGAGTTTTCTTTTCTGCGTACCCTCTCTAGCCTTTTCTCATGTGTGGACTTGTTAATGATGGCCATTCTGCCCGGTGTGAAGTGAAACCTCATAGTAGTGTATATTTGCATTTCTCTAATAAACAGTGATGTTGAGAATTTCTTTATGTGCTTGTTGGCCCTCTGTATATTCTCTTTGGAGAAATGTCTATGCAGGTCTCTTTCCCATGTTGCCACTGGGTTATTACCTGTTTTGTTGTTGAGGTGTATAGGTTGTTTTTAGATTTTAGAGATTGCGACCTTATTAGTTGCATCATCTGAAATAATTGCCTCCCATTGCAGGTTGTCCTTTTGTCGTTTTAATTGTTTTCAATGGCAGATTATTTTGCCATTTTTTAATATTTGAAATGTTTGATAATTAGAGAGGAGCATTTGACATGTCCCCTAGCTGTAACTGTTTCAAAAAGGAAAATGGAACTAAGGAAATAGAGAATAGCTGTCAAGAGATTTCTGAAATAGTCCAGGTTGTATTGAATGGGGGTCTCAATTATGATGGTGTGGAAAAAGAGGCAAATAAAAGTCAATTTGGAAAGGGAAAATACATAGTATTTACTTAGTGTTTTCTCAGCTGCATTATAGTCTATCTGTTACTTCAAAGGGAACTTGGATATTAGTTGACAAGATTGTCTTCATTGCAAAGAAAAAATAAATCAATAAATTCCATTGAGTTCCCATGATGGCAAAGAGGTTAACAAACCTAACTAGTGTCCATGAGGAAGCAGCTTCACCCTCTGCCCTCACTCTGTGGTTTAAAGCCCCAGCCTTGCTATGAGCTGTGATGTGAGTTAAAGATGTGGCTCAGTCCCAGCATTGCTATGGTGGATGTAGGCCAGCAGACAGAGCTCTGCTTTGACGCTGACTGGGATCGCCCATATGCCACAGGGGTGGCCCTAAAAAGACAAAAAAAAAAAAAGATAAACAATTACTTAAAAAGTACATTTCACAGTCAAAGCAATAGCATATTTTAGCTTCCCCAGGAAGCATGACCATAATTTACACCATAACTGCAGCAACCATGTCCACATGACATCATCAGAGATTGCATCATGGTCACCACAGGGTGGTAGTTTATCAGTGAACCATTTACATAAAAAGAAAAGAAGAAGAAGAAGAAGAAAAATGGGGGTGTCATTTTCTCTCTAAAATCCTCAAACTGTTCTAGGTTATTTTTGCCTTTATCTCCACCCCTTTATATGTCCTGATTCACACTTAGAGGTTGCTTTCTTGTTTTACACAAAGACAGGCTGAAATACAAAGGCTGGCCTTTAACACCAAACCTCAGCCAGGTGAACAGGTCCCTTGAAGATATAGAATCTGTTTGACTTAGCAGCGTCTTATGTTTCTCTTTTACTGTCTTTCTGGAGTACATTCAGAAGAATTATTTTCAATCATACCAAGAGTCACCTCAGAACCATCCTTGGAGTAGAAAGGACCCCACTTTGTCTTAAAAAGCAATGTGCCATTGTTGCAGAGGGGAAAAGGAGGAGGGGCAGATGCCAAAGGAATCTCCCTGCTCACACATGCACAGGCTTTCAGAGGGCGGGGTGCCCCTGGTGCAGGCTACAGGTGGCAAGAAGCCACTTGCTTGTGCTACAGCAGCCTGGGCACTTCTTGTGCTAGATATAGGTGTCCAGATCCTTCTGGTGGGGGCTATGGGCATCAGGTGGGTAAGTGAGATGTGGTGCCTCTTGAGTGATCTACAGGCAGCAGGGACAAACCAAAGCAGTCATCTCAGAAACCACAGGGAGTGAAGGCCTGCCACCAGTAGGGGTGTGAGATCAGGTCCAATCTCTGACCACAGTCACCTCAGAGGTCAGAAATCAGGGCAGGCACTACAACTGAGCACCACCCAGTATTGCTCTCAACACCCTGGGCATATAACTGCCCTGCAACTGTCAGTGCCAAATGCTCTGACAGTTGCAGGGAAGAAGCACCCAGAAGGTTGAACACTGTCCTTTGCCAAGACCCTGTAACTAGGAGCAGTGGTGCACCACCTCCTGTGTGGGCTAAGAGGGACAGGCTGCTTCTTATGAGGGTCCTCAGCTGGGGGGGGCAAACCACCATGGTTATCTCCCACTCCAGAGGTGTGCATGGCCTGCTACCACTAAGGGTCCAGGAAGAGGCACCCCTGTGGCCCTAATCACCTCAGAGGGCACCTCAGAAGAGGTCATTGTGACCAAACACTACCTGTTTCTGCTCCAATTTCTCTGGGAACTCACAAACCATGCCACTGCCACTGCCACTGCCACTATCAAATGCTCTGGGCACCTCATGATTCTGCAAAAAGCTCATTATCACTCTCAAGGCCTTGAAACAAGGAGTAGTCTGTGCCACCTCCCTGCATGTACTTGCTGCTGCTAAGACCCCAGCAAGAAGGCACTGACTACCAGCCCTACCCACTACCTCCCTCTCCCTGGAAATACACTCAGCACCCTCGGGATAATGATGTGCTCACTCCCAAGATTGAGCTAGCAAGTATGCAATCCTCCATGCCCCAAATAAATGGTAACACCCCACAAAATATAAAGGGTTGCTCTTGCCTAGAAGTAACCCTCCAAGACTAGAGTTTGGCTTCCCCAAACTCACAGAAAAAGAAAATCAGACACGATGAAGAAGCCCAGGAACAATTCCCACATAAGGTACAGGAGATTTCATGTGAAGCAGAAACAATGCAACAGACCTCCGTAGGCCAAAAGACACTGAGTTCAAAAGGGGTAGAGTGAATATATACTGAAGGAATGAAGGCTGAATATCAGGGACTTACGAGCACATTACAAACATTCATGTCGATTACTTTCGAGAGGAATGAGGAAATTTAGGGGAAAATAGGGAAAAATTAGAAAAGTCTTTTGCAGATAGCCAAACTGGGCTAAAGGCACTGAAGGGCGGAGTGAAGAGTGCAGAGGAATGAATTAGTGACATGGAAGATAGCATAATGGAAATCACCCAATCAGGACAGCAGGCAGAAAACCACATGAAAACACATGAAAGCAACATAAGAGATCTATGGGGTAGCATAACAGGGGTCCATCTATGCATAATAGCAATTCAAGAGGCAGAAGAAAAAGAAAAGTGGATTGGAAATATATTGGAAGAAATTATGTCTCAAAATTTTCCCAAACTAAAGGAAACAGGTATCAAAATACAGTAATCACAGAAGGCACAAAACAGGCTGAACACAAATATGCCCACACCTAGACCTACTATAATGAAAATGGCCAAAGATAAAGAGAGGATTCTAAAGGCAGCAAGAGAAATACAACACATTAACTATAAGAGAACCCGCAAATCACCTAATTCTTCTACAGAAACACTACAGGCCTGAAGAAATTGGCAAGCTATATACAAAGTTCCAAAAGGAAAAACTCTGAAGCCTAGAATACTCTTCCCAGCAAGACTAACATTTATTTATTTATTCATTTATGTATGTTTTATTTATTTATTGAGTATCATTTGAACTGGAAAGGGAAACAGAGAATTTCTCCAACAAACAAAAGCTAAACGAGTACACCAATACTAAACCCATTCTAAAAAAATACAGAAACGGCTAAAAGAAGAAGAAGAAGAAGAAGGAGAAGAAGAAGAAGAAGGAGAAAAAATAAGACATAACATATACAGATTGGAAAGCAGTCATTTAAATCAGCCAGCATACATCACCAAAACAAACAAACAAACAAACAAAAATCTACTCAAAAAGTGATGAGAAACACAAGGAACACCAAAAGGACAAACTCGAAGATCTCAAAGAAGAAATTCAAAAGCATAGAGTGTAGGTAAGGAAGTATGAAAATATAGACACCTATTTTTAAATATCGTGTTGCAGCCTATATGACTACCAGGCTAAAGCAAGCAGATGTAGGAAGTGGTTAACCTACTTGAAAAACAGGGAAACCACAAATCAAACCAAACATTACATTCATGAAAACTAAAAAGAAATGTATCCAAGCATAAAATAAATGGAAATCATCAAAAAAAAAAGAAAGAGAAAAAAAAAAAAAAAAAAACAAGGTAATAGAACGAATCAACTGAAAAGCAAGGTTTAACATGGGAATAAATACATGTTTCTCAATAATTACCTTAAGCGTCAAGGGACTGAATATTCTGATCAATAGACACAGAGCAGCAGATTGGATCAAAAAGCAAAAACATACAACCTGCTGTCTGCAAGAGACTCCCTTTAGAGCAAAGAACACGTATAGACGGAATGTGAGAGAATGGGACATGATATTTCAATGGTCAAGACAGGAAAGCAGGAGTTGTGATACGCATAGTAGAAAAAATAGACATTGAAACAAACAAAGGCCATAGAGAAAGATAAAGAAGGACACAATTTTAGAGAGCCCAGATGGTGTAAGAGTAGGGGGATTTGTTCACCTCTCCCACAGATGCAACAAAAAATACACATCTACATGTAAAATGACTCACACAGAACAGCAACTGAACGCTGGCAGAAGAACTGAAACCTCCAAAAATGGGAAGAATCTCTTGACACAACTGCATAAAGCAACAGAAAAGAGGAGAGAGAGAGAAGGGGCATCAGGACTGGACTCCTGAGAGGGAATGGTGAAAGAGAAAGGGAACCCACACCCTGGAAACTCACCGAACCTGCGGAAAGATCAGCTGAGTCCAAGGGATCTCCACGAAAAGTGCATCAGCAGGTCAGAGGACTGAGAGGCAGTGTGAGAGCCACACAGATCATCAGAACCGCTGGCACAGGTCCCAAAGACTGAGATGCTTTGGTGGGGACTGGGTGCCAAGCCCTAGGCTTTGGAGGTGAGTCCCTGGGAGCAGGCTGGGATTGGTGGTGTGGAGACAGCATAAGAGATGAGGAAGTGGTGCCCCAGGGGTGAAGGGTTGCAAAGTGCTAAGGGCTGGGGACTGGAAAGCCACAAGAGAGGGAACCCAGGAGAAGGTCTGGGCCTGCAGGAGAGACATTGCACCATTGTTGGGGAGGGGAGAGCAGGATGTGTGGGCCACCAGAGAATACTCCTTGCTCCACAGCATTTTCACTTCCACAACAGCTAGTAGAACACAGAGGGCATTCCCAGCACATCCCCCTCTTCCACCACGGGCATGCCCGGGGAGAAGCCACATTCCTTCTGCAGTGGACTGGGCCCACTACCCATGGGAAGGCAACCACCTCCTTGGTGTTCCACCCACAGGAAGTGCCCCACTGCCCTGGTGCACCCCAGCAATCTCCTCCCCAAGTCAGGAAGTTCACCACCACAGCAGCAGGAACAGGCCAGCCCTGCCCACCCTTGGGAAGGGCTCTGCTGACACAGCGTGAGAGAGCCAGCACCGCCACCCTCGGGAAGCCCCCTACTGCAGTTGACCACTAGGGCAAGACCCTCCCGGCCATGGGGAGTGAACGTCCTCCACGGCATGCACCGGCCAGCCCTCCCCACCCTTGGGAAGCCCTCCACTGCTGGAGAGAACCACAGGCAGCTGCCCCTGGCTGCAGGAAGGGCACCAACAATGGTACGTACACCACACTAGGAGAGACATTGCACCATTGTTGGGAGTAGTGCACTTCCACCATGACAGGCACTGGCCAGCCCTGCATGCCCTAAGGAAGCCCTCCAATCTGTGGCACAACCCATCAAGCCCTACCTGGCTTCAAGAAGTGCACTGCCAAGGCAGAACACTCTGGCCAGCCCCACCCAGCCTACGGAAGCTCCCCACCAGAGCAGCACAACCCAGCCACACTGACTGCCCACAGGAAGCACTTAGCCACAGTGGTGGGACCCGGCCAGCAATGCATGCCCTCAGGAAGAGCCCAACCACCACCATGTGCCCTGACTGTGCCAAACTACACTTTGGCTTCCCCAAATTCACACAAAAAAGAAAACACAAGCAAGATGAAGAAGCTCAGCAAACATTCCCAGTTTATGCAACAGGAGAATTCACCTAAAACCTTCAACACTCAAACAGTCTGACAGACTTTGAGTTCAAAATGCAGAGTGAAAGTACTAAAGAGATTCAGAGAAGATAAGCACTGTAACACAGACTCCCCCAGAAAAGAAATAGAAAACATAAGGAGGAGCCAAGAAAATATAGAAAGTTCATTTGCAGACCAACAATGTGAGCTAAGGGCAGTAAGGGCTGGAAGGAATAATGCAGGGGAACATATCAGTGATGTGGAAGATAGAAGAAAGCAAATCACCCAAACAGGACAGCAGACAGAAAACCAAATGAAAAAACCCTGAAAGCAATATAAGAGACCTATGGGATAACATAAAGTGGGCCAATCTGTGCATAGTAGGAATTCCAGAAGGAGAAGTAAAAGAAAAGATTATTGAAAACGTATTGGAAGAACTTATGTCTGGAATTATGCCCAGCCATGCGAAGTGCCCCACTGCCCTGACATGCCCTGGGAAACTCCTCACCACATTGGGAAATGCACCACGACCACAGTGGAAACTGGCCAGCCCTGCCTACCCTTGGGAGGTGCCCTGCTGCCATGGGGCAACTCGGCCAGCCCTGTCCACCCTTGGGAAGTGCTCCACTGCTACAGGTTGCCCCAGAAAGCCCCAGCTAGCCATGGGAAATGCACCTCCACCTCCGTGGGCACCTGCCAGCCCCACCCACACTTGGGAAGCTCTCTCCACTGCAGAGCGAGCTGGCCAGCACTGCCCACACTCAGGAAGCCCCCCACTGCCATGGAGCACCAGGGCAAGCCCCGTCCATGTGCAGGGAGGGCAACTCCAATGTGGCAAGCCCTGGCCAGCTCCACCAGCCTTTGGGAAGAACCCACCTGCCATGGGGCAACCACGCCAGGACTGCCCCCCTTTGGGAAGTGCTCTGCTGAATGGCATGCCCCAGCAATCCCCAGGCACATGTGGGAAGTTCACCTCCACCATGGTGCACACCTGCCAGGCCCATCCACCCTCGGACAGGGCCCTCTGCCATGGAGTGAACTGCCTGGTCCTGCCCACCTTCAGGAAGCAACTTTCTGCCACAGAGCTAGGAGGCCAGCCCCACCCACCCTTGGCAACTGATGAGCTGAGCACACTGAAAAGCACTGCATGCCCACAGGAGGCACTCTGCTGCCGCTGAGCACTTGGGAAAGCCCTGCCCAACTGCAGGGCTGTGCCTCAACCACATCCCATATCATCCAGCCCCAACTGCCCTCAGGATGGTGCACAATGCCCAAACATGCCTGGCCATGTGAAGAACCTAGGCTCAGCAGTGTGACCCAGCAAGCCATGCATGCCCTGCTGAAGTGCTCCACCAACGCGGTGCAGCCTCAACTGTGCCAAACTACATTTTGGCTTCCCCAAATTCACAGAAAATGGAAAATGCAAGCAAGATGAAGAAGCTCAGAAAACATTCCCAGTTTATGCAATGGGAGAATTCACCTAAAACCTTCAACACTGAAGCTGTCTGTCAGACTTGGAGTTCAAAAGGGAGACAGTGAAAAGACTGAAGGAATGAAGACAAGATATGAACAGGAATGCAGACGCCCTCAGAAAGGTATGAGAAAACATAAGGAGGAGCCAAGCAAATCCAAAATATTCATTTGCAGAGATACAAACGGAGCTAAGGGCAGTAAGGACCAGAATGAATAACGCAGAGGAATGAATTAGGGATGTGGAAGATAGAACAATGGCAATCAGCCAAACAGGAGAGCAGAAGGAAAACCAAATGGAAAAAGATGAAAGCCATATGAGACTTACGGTATAATAGAAAGTGGGCCAATCTTTGCGTAGTAGGAATTCCAGAAGGAGAAGAACAACAAGAGGGGGTGGAAAATATAGTTCAAGAAATTACCCCTGGAAGCTTTCCAAATCTAAAGGATTCTGACTTCAAGGTACAAGAAGCACAGAAGGCCCCAACAACTTGAACCCAACTAGAACCACGCTAAGACATATAATAACAATGGCAAAAATTAAAGATAAAGAGAGGATTCTAAAGGCAGGGAGAGAAAAGCAAAATGTCAATTATAAGGGAACCCCCATAAGGCTATCAGCTGATTTCTTCACAGAAACTCTACAGGCCAGGAGGGAATGGCAAGAGATATTTAAAGAACTGAAAGGAAAAACAATAAGCAACGTGGAATACTCTATCCAGCAAGAATACCATTTAAAATAGAAGGGGAAATAAAGTATTTCTCCAACAAACATAAGCTGAAAGACTACAGCAATACAAAAATCACGTCTGTAAATTAAAAAAAAAAAAAACACGGGGGGAAATGAGGATGAAGGAAACTGCAATTAGAGAGCAATCAAACTATCAGGCTAAAGCACACAGTGATAGGATGGGGTAAACATACTTAAAAAACAAGGCAACCACAAATAAAAATGGAAAATTACATTTAACAAAAATGAAAAGAGAAGTACTCAGACATAAAATAAATGAAAACCATCCAACCAAAACAAAAAAAAAAAAGAAGAAAGAAAGAAGAATGAAGAATAATAGAATCATCTGGACTAAGAGTTTTAAAGTGGCAATAAATAAACATCTATCGATTATCAGATAAAATGCCAATGGACTGAGCACTCCAATGAAAGGACACAGAGTGGCTGATGGGATAAAAGAGCAAAACCCCTCAATATGCCACATACAGGAAACTCACATTAGGACAGAGGACACATATAGATTGAAAGCAGTGCTCAGAAGTTCATCGTTACGCAGGACTTCCTTTTACAAAAAGGAAAAGTCTCAAATCGACAACTTAACCCACCGCCTAAGTGAATCAGAAAAAGAAGAATCAACAAAAAATCAAGTCAGCAGAAGGAAGGAAATCATAAAGATGAAAGAGTAATCAATAAATCAAAGAAACAATACACAAAATCAATCAAACCAAGAGCTGCTTCTTTGAAAAGGTAAACAACATTGACACACCTCTGGCTAGGCTCACCAGGAAGAGGAGAGAGAAACAAACCCAAATAAACAAAATAAGAAATGAATGAGGAGAAATCACAATGGATACTGCAGAAAAACAAACAAACAAAAAAACATACGAGAAAGCTAGCAACAATTATATGCCAACAAATTTTACAATGTAGAAGAAATGGAAAATGTTCTGGAGTCTTTCAGCCTGAACAATCAGAATCAAGAAGAAATAGATCAACTGAGTATATGGATCCCTGGAAATGAAGTTAACTGTATCAAAAAAAAAAACAAAACTCCCTACAAATAAAAGTTCAGGACCAGATGGCTTCACAGGCAAAATCTAACAAACATACACACGGGAAATGATGCCCACCCTCCTTAAGTTTTTATCAAAATGCGGAGTAAGAAGGAACCATTCCAAAGACATTCTAGGATGCTAGCATCCCCCTAATTCCAAAACCAGACAAACATACCACCAAAGGAGAAAACTATAGGCCAATATCATTGATGAATATAGTTGCAAAAACTCTCAACAAAATTTCAGCCAACCCAAACCAACAACATATCAAAAAGTTCATACACCACGACCAGGTAGGTGTCATCCCAGGTTCACAAAGATGGTTCAACATGCATACATCAATCAACATCATACACCACATTAAAAATAGAGACATCAAAAACCATATGATGGTCTCAAAAGATGCAGAAAAAGCATGAGACAGAGTCCAAAACCCATTCAGAATAGAAAACTCTCACCAAACTGGATAGAGGGAATATTCCTGAACACATTCACAGCCATATATAACACACCCTCAGCAAATATTGTACTCAATGGAGAAAAGCTGAAATCCTGCTCACCAAAATCTGGAACAAGACAGCTCTTCAACATATTATTGAAAGACCTAGCCACAGCAATCAGACAAACAAAAGTAATTAAGGGCCTACAAATAAGAAGAGAAGAGGTGTAAAACGATCATGCTATGCAGATGACATGATACTACATTTTGAAAATTCCAAATATTCAACCTCAAAACTGTTTGAATGGATCCACAAAGTCAGAAAAGTAGGAGGATATAAGACTCACCTTCAGAAATCAGTTGCATTTCTGTATACTAATGAGGAAACTTAGGAAAGGCATACAAAAATACTACACCTTTAAAAATGGCATGGTAAAAAATCAAATACCTGGGAATAAACCTGACCTAGGAGGTAAAGGACTTATAGATTGACAACTATAAAACATTAATCAAGGAAATTAAAGAAGACATAGAGAAATGGAAAGATATTCCATGCTCCTGAATAGGAAAAATTAATGCTGTTAAAATGTCCATTCTACCCAAAGCAATCTACAGATTCAATGCGAGAAAAAGAAAAAACAAACAAACAAACAAGCAGGAGGCAAAATGGTGAAATACTCTGAGACCTCAAGCCATCTTACAAAGATGCAGTCATCAAGAAAGTGTGGTAATGGTAACAAAACAGCAAGGCAGAACAATGGAACAGAATGGAGAACACAGAAATAAACCCAGATGCCTTTGGTCAAATAATCATTATTGGTAACTTTGGTTTGAGCCTTTTGGGCTTCTCTGTATATAGTACCGTGTCAAAAAGCCCTTTAAGAGACTCCTGCTTTATGATAATTTGACAAGTGTGTCCTTCCACTATGACCTGTTCTGAGTTGATTTTGGTCCATGGTGTGAGGGCGTGTTCTAGTTGCACTGATTCCCTTGTAGCTTCTATGATTCCCAGGAATTCTTGCTGAATAGACTGTCTCTTTCTCATTTTATGTTCTTGCCTCCTTTGTCAAAGATTAATTGACCAGAGGTGTCAGGGTTTATTTCTGGGTTATCTATTCTGATCCATTGGTCTGTCTGTCCGTATTGGTACCAGGAACACACTGTCTTGATGACTGTGGCTTTGTAAAATGGCTTGGGTTCTGGGAGAGTTACACCTCCAGTTTTGCTTTAGCGATTCTGGGTCATTTGTGGTTGCCTATAAATTCGTGGATTGTTTGTTCTTGTTTTGTGAAAATTGGCATTGGTAATTTGATAGGGATTGCATTGAATCTGTAGATCGCTTTGGGTAGTATGGCCGTTTTTACAATGCTAATTTTTCCAACCCAGGAGCATGGAGTACCTTTCCATTTCTTTTCATCTTCTTTAGTTTCCTTGATTAATGTTTTATACCACTCAGGACATAGGTCCTTAGCCTCCTCGGGCAGGTGTATTCCCAGGTATTTGATTTTTGGAGGTGCAGTTTTAAAACGAAGTGTGCTTGTGTATTCCTTTTCAAAACGTTCGTTTTGAGTATACAGATATGCGATTGATTTCTGAATGTGAATCTTATATCCTGCTACTCTCCTGAGTTTGTTGGTAACTTTGGTTTGAGCCTTTTGGGCTTGTCTCTATATAGCATCGTGTCAAAAAGCCCTTTAAGAGACTCCTGCTTTATGATAATTTGACAAGTGTGTCCTTCCACTAGGACCTGTTCTGATAAAAAACACTCCTGGCCCTCCTGTGGTATTGAAACCCTTTTGTCTAAAACTATTCCTCTCTTTCCCCTTTTGTATTTTGGTTGTAATTAGAAGGTGAGCAATCCGATCCCCTTTTTTAATTTTCCGTGGGACCATCATGGAAACCATCACCTGTTCTCTATCATCCCCTATATTACCCAATAGCCTACTGGGAACACAACCCCCTTGTTCTGTTAGCCCTGGCCTTCCTTCTATAAAGCCTACAGTATCCACTGATAATAGTTTTTCCAATTCAGTTGTAATAGAGGTAGGAATTTCCCTAGAAAGGAGAATCCATGCAGACTATTGTGATGTTGAACATTCCTGCTGAGCATAGTCCCAGGGAATCCTGCCTCCTTGGTTGAGAGTTTGGCTCTGGTTCTGATTAGGGGAAGCTTCCTTGATTGATGGGGCTGGAAGCTTGCCCAGGAGGAGTTTCATGACAAGGGTGTTCCATCCATATGAAAGATGCACTGGCATTGATTCACCCAATAATTTCCTTCCTTACATCTTGGACATACTCCGGGCTGCTTTTTATTGTTACTAGAAGCTGACAAAACTCTGTGAAAGGAAGGTCGGGCTCCTGACATTGTTTTTTCAGTATGTCCTGTCTTGCCACAATTAAAACATTTTTCTGAAAAAATGTTTATCAACTTTTAAATTAGCCACTGCTTGGGCTAGCATTGGGGCCTTAAAGGACTGCCTCCGCACTCCCTGACAGGCTTTAATATATTGGGCAAGGTTAGCTTTTACTTTTAAAAATCCTATGGCCATTTTGAGATCAGTGTTTGCATGTTCATATGCTCACAATTGCGAAATAGTATCATACACCTCAGAGTGAGTAATTTGTCATTTTCATGCTTCTTGAACTTGAGCTAGAAATTCAGTATAAGGTTCCTTAGGGCCATGTAGGATGTTTTGAAAAGAAGAATTTCTTTGACCCTTAGATTCAATTCTACCCCATGCTGGTAAGCAACATTGTCTAATCTGCTCAATAGCCAAATCCTTCATTCTCACTTGAGCCTGAAGATTACTCCAAGGACCAACCCCTAACAATTGTTCTGTTGTAATTGGAAGATTTCAAGCCTGATTATGACTAGCAGGAACCTGGGCATGACCTTGCCACCCAGACTTAAACTTCAAATATTCACTAGGTGGCAGCATAGCATGGGTTAAATGATGCCAATCAGAAGGAATCACATGATTTCCTTCAGCTACTCCCTACATGATTCCTTTTGTAAAGAGAGAATTAACACCATAGTTTTGCATGGCCTGTTTTAATTCTTTATGAATTTTAAAAGGAAGGGCTCATGAATGAACTCATAAATTCCATCAGCATTGGTGGGATCAGCCTCTGGAACCATTGCCTCCCTGACAGTTACTGGAAGGACTAGATGTGTAGCCTCCTAATCGCCTTCCCTTCAAGCTTGTAAAATTCCCTGTTGAATGGCTGATAGATGGTGCTCAGGGGTAATGCTCATTTTCCTTACAACCTGACAAGAAGGAGAGGCTTGATGAGTCCTCCGCACCTCACTCCTTATAGGAAGCACCTGGAGAATATCAACATAAAAAATTGGAGCCAAAGGCTCAGGATCCAAAGATTCTCTATCACAAATTTGTTCAGGGATGGCATATTTAGGTTCCTCAACACAGGCGTAACCTCCGTTTCTCTTCCTCCTCTAAGTTCTCTGTAGTCTGTAGAGGTTCTAACCCTGATTTCATTAAGCTCCAAGTACTCCAAATGGACCCTGGGATCAGAGCACCCTTATCAAGCCATATCTTAAGTTCCATTCCTACCTTTGCCCATATTTTTAAATCTAATGTTCCTAACAGGAAATCAAACACAATGTTTCTTACTAGGCTGAAAAACTCCCAAAAGCCTACTTTCACTTGTTTTTGCACCCCCTCCTTTAAGGAGTTGTCCTAACAGACAAATGTAAGGACAACACTTCCCTGCAATTACATTAGTTCCCATGTTACCCCATAAATACCTGAGCGAGGGGACTTACCCTCAGGATTTCTTTAGCTTTTCCATGCAAAATTCTTCCCTTCCTCTCAGGGCTCCACAGCTCTTCCAGGGAATGAAACTCCACTGCTGTCATGGCCCTTCATTCTTCAAGCCCCAAGTTGGGCAGTGCTTGATGAGACCAGCTCAGCAGGTGAGGGCTGAAGAATGGGCACTGTGAAACTTAAGAAAAAATTAACATAAAGCAAGACACAGAGACATTTACCTTAGTTAAAGGAGGGAACCCTGGATGACTCGAGGTCTCAGAGACCAAGAGCACCACCTCAAGAAACCGCACTGCTTTTACTGTGCTCTTTGGGAGTTCATCAAGTGAGGTGGGGGTTGTAGGTTCAGGATATAGTCTTTTTATATTATCTTAAAGTTTTTTATTATATAAAAATCACACAGCTGGTAGCTGGTTAAGCTATTACCTTGAGCTTTAGGCAATTAGCAATCATTAGCATTTGAGGAATCTTGGCATTAACTCTCCATACATAGCTTCTAGAGAATCATCATAGTGGTTCTGCAGAGGGCATGCCTCTCTGGAGCACCCCAGCTTGCCTAGGTTTTCACTTCCTTCTCCTTGCTGATGAATTTTCTGCTAATGACTGACAGCTAGAAATCCCCCTGGGGCCATGAGCCTCCTCTTTCTCTTATGTTGATGGGACTTATCATGCTGTGCAAATGGCATGCCAACCTGCACCAGTCTGGCATGCCTAGGCCAATGCATTATATCCCCTTTCAGCTGGCTGCATGACAAATTTATGCCTTTTGGTCTTTGTCCTTACACCTAAGTTATTTGTCAGCATGGCAACTGATTTTCAAGCAGGAACATGGGGTAAAGTAAAGCAGGACTAGATGGAGTTTACAGCATAGAAAAGAGAAGCAAAGAGGCCAAGATAATGTTGTAGAAGCATGTCTCCTGACCACAAATATACTAAGGCCCCCAAAAAGCTTTGCAAACCAACCCTTTCCTGGATACATGGAGAAAAAGAATGAGATGATTGCATAACTCATATACCTCAAGTTTTTCTCTTCAAAACAGCAGGCGTATAAATTGGAGACCTAACAGAGAATTTGGATCCACTGATAGTAAAATTCCTTGGCAGAGAAAATGGAAAGGAGGCTTTCAGACAAATTCTAGCTTGCAAATACATCGGCATGCTTTGGGATTGGCTGGCCCAGAGCTAAAATTTGGAAAGGGCCCCTGCAAAATTCTCAATGGAAATTAGCCACAGCCTTACAAAGGGTTTCCCTGTGGGCTGAAAATTACACTTGTGATAAACAAAGGTAATCATTTGGATACTTTGGATACCTCCCTTATTCTTTCTAGCTTGGTTCAGACATGGGCTTTTGCTGCTTGTTGTGCTTATGGGAGGAAACGAGATACAGGTCTCTTTTAATTCCAGTCCTCCAATATGTCATATTCAATGCACAAATTGCTATTTACATCATTGTGTTAACAATATAACAGGCATCCATCTATTATGACTATGTATCAACCTACTGCAATCTGGCTACCTCTAAATTTCCCTGAATCCTGAGAACAAAACACCACATTCCCTATTTTACATAATATATTTCAAAAGATCCTCTATAGAGGAAAAAGAATGCTTCATTTGATTTTGGGGGCTGTATATACTATTATTGGAATAATGCTTCAGTAGCTAAGGCCGCTATAAGCCCTGTCTCAGGAGGTTCAAAACACATACCTTTGTAAATAATCTTGTTCAAAACTCATCACAATCATGGCATGAGCAACATCCCATAGGCCTGTCCTTCTGAGATGAATTGGATCATTTAGAAGATGCAATTTTTTTGGATGGTAAGTAATTGGAATGTACACATATATGAATAGATTTCCCTGTCATTACACTATAACTACTTCCTTTACCATAGCTCTTAAATGTAATAACAGCCTTTCCAATTGGGAAAAATTAAGGCTCATGTTCTGGGAGCCTGTGGTGAACATCATGCTGCCCTAGATTTTTTGGCTTTACAAAAACACCTGCAATGATTCAGTTCTATGCAATTGGAAACTGCTAAGGATCAGGTTATTAAAATTATCTCATCACAGTTCCAGGCTTTAGATCCTTGCAACTGTTTGGAAAATCCAAACATTTCCTTTTTTATTGGTCTGACACCATCTTTATATTTTTTTCTTGTTTGTGCAGTTTGCAGAATCAGATTGATCCATAGAAACCAAATGGACACTCTGCAATCAAAATGTAGCTATGCCTATTCTTAGGCAAAAACTAAATAAAAAAGGGGAAGATGTTGGAGACCACTGAACTGCTGAACTCTGCAGGAAGCAAACTTGCTACTTACAAAAGCAGGAAGCCCAGGAAGGCCTGTCATGGTAAAAGCCCAATAAGCATGTCTGCCAAGCCAGAGATCTAAAGTGCAGGGTCTCCTGTCAAAATAAAATAAGGGGCTTATACATTAACTATGCTCTCCTTTAGGCAGCTGCACTGTATCCTAGAGGTATACACCTGTGATTTTATTGCTAGTCGTCTCCCTAAATCTCACTAAGAGACAGCTTTGACACTCCCCATGCCTGCTTTTGCTCATGAAGCTAAACAGGTCACTTTCCCTAATAAAAGTCTTGTGGGCTAAAGCCTAGGGACCTTTCTTCAGTGGAACAGAGTGCCTCCTGGTCCCCTGTGTTTGATGTGTGAAAGAGTCTCTTGTGTTTGATATGCTGCACAGCCCCTCTTTCAGGATCTCTTGTTGACCTGCAGCAGTTATTGATGTCTTTTGTCTTTTTTAGGCCAGCACCTGAGACATAGGGAAGTTTCAGGCTAGGGGGTCAAATCAGAGTTGTAGCTGCCAGCCTATGCCCCAGCCACAGCTACTCCGCACCCGAGCCTTGTCTGTGACATACACCACAGCTCATGGCAATGCTGGATCCTTAACCCACTGAGCAAGGCCAGTGATTGAACCCACATTCCCATGGATCCTAGGCAGGGTTGTTAACCACTGAGCCATGTTGGGAATTCCATGCACCACATCCTCTCAATCCATTCATCAGTTGATGGACTTTTAGTTGGTTTCCTAGTCTTGACTATTATGAATAGTGCTTCAGTGAACATGGGGATGTATGCATGTTTTTCAAGGCATGTTTGGTTGTCTGGATATTTGCCTCAGAGTGGGATAGATGGATCGTGTGGTAAGTAGTTCTCTATTAGGTTTTCTGAGGTACCTCCATTCTGGTTTCCATAGCGGCTGTACCAATTAACATTCCTACCAACAGTGAAGGAGTGTACCCTTTTCTCCACACCGTCTCCAGCCTTTGTTTTTTGTTGACATGTTACTGATGCCATTCTGACCAGGGTGAAATGGGACCTCATAGTTTGATTTGCATTTCCCAAATAATAAATGATGTCAAAAATATTTTTATGTTCCTGTTGACCATCTGTCTATCTTTGGAGAAATATCTATTCAACTCTCCTGACACTGAAATTTTTTTTTTCTATTGAGTTTTCCATGTTTGCATATTTTGGAGATTAAGCTCTGCTTGGTTACAACATCTGCTCCCACTGTGTAGCTTGTCCTTTTTTTCTTTCTTTTTCTTAATGATTTGCTTGGCTGGCCCAAAAGCTTATAAATTTGATTTTATTTTTATTTTTAAATGCCACAGATTTATTTTTGTTTTGACTTCCATTGCTTTGGGAGACTGACCTAAGGAAACATTTGCATGGTTGATGTTTTGCCTATGTTGTCTTCTAGGAGTTTTATGGTGACTTAAGCTATGTTTAAGTCTCTAAGCCATGTTGAGTTTATTTTTGTGCTTGGTGTGAGGGTGTGTTCTAGTTTCATTGGTTTACATGCAGCTGTCCTGTTTCCCCAGCACCACTTGCTGAAGACCCTGTCTTTTTGCCAGATTCTTGCTTCCTTTGTTAAAGATGAACTGACCATACGTGTCTGGCTTTATTTCCATGGGTCGCTTCCATGCCAATTGTCTGTCTGTCTGTTTTGGGACCAGTACCACTCTGTATTGAGGACTGTGGCTGTGTAGTAGTGCCTGAAGTCTGGGAGAGTTCTGCCTCCAGCTTGGTTATGGTTCCTCAGAATTGCTTTGGTAATTCTGGGCCTTCAATGGCTCCATATCTATTTTTGGATTGTTTGTCTAGTTCTGGGACAAATGTCATGGGAAATGGGATAGGGATTGCAACGATTCTGTAGATTACAGGGGTAGTATTAACGATGTTAATTTTCCCAGTCAAGTAGTAGAAAGTATCTTTACCTTTCTCCGAAATCTCTGTAAATCCCTGGGTGAATGTTTTATGGTTCTCAGCATACAAGTCTTTCCCCACCTCGGTCATGTTTATTGTTAGGTGTTTAAATTTAAATATTACTAGGTGATTTTAAATGATATTTTATTTTTATATTCCTTTGCTAGTATTTCACTTTTCGTATACAGAATGTAACCAATTTCTGAATGTTAACCTGGTATTGTGCTACTTTGCCGAATTCATTGATCAGTCTGAGTGAGTGTTTGTGTGGAGTCCTTAGGATATTCGACATATTGTATCATGTCTTCTGCAAACAGTGACAATGGGAATTCTTCTCTTCCAGGTTGAATACATTTTCTTTCTTTTGTTTGTCTCATTGCTGTGGCTAGGACTTCCCCTATTATACTGACTGAAAGTGGTGAGTGGGCAGGCTCATCGGGTTCCAGATTTTAGTGTGAAGGTCTTCAGCTTTTCTGTGTTTAGCATTATATTGGCTGTGGTTTTGCCATAACTTGGTTTTATTATGTGAAGATATGTTCTCTCTATACCTGCTTTGGTAAAAGTTTTTTATCGTGAATGGATGTTGGACTTTGTCAAATGGTTTTTCTGCATCTACAGAGGTGATCATATGGTTTTTGGTTTTTCTTTCCTTAATGTGGTGTATGATGCTTTTTGATTTGTGTATTCTGCACCATACTTGTGGACTTGGGATGAGAATTCCATATGAGGTGAGGGTGCCCTAACCACAATCACGGGTAATGGTAATGCCAGATTCGGAACCCACTGAGCAAAGCCAGGGATGGATCCTCCATCTTCATGGACACTAGTTTGAGTCCTTTCCACTGACCTACAGCTGGAACTCCAAGTCTATTTTTTCTATTGTGTCATTGAGTATTCTTGGTTTATTGATTTTCTCTCTACAGTATCTGTCCATTGAGGTGAGCCTCCTACTCTTATTGCATTCCAATCAATTTCTCCTTGTATGTTTTTTAGTATTTGTTTTCTGTGTTTGGGTGCACCGATATCAGGGGCATACGTACTGATGCATATAATATTATCTTCTTGAAAGGATCCTTTTGTCCTTAGACCATGTCCTTCTTTGTCTTTCTTTATGGCCTTTGTTTTGCAGTCTATTTTGTCTGATCTGAGTGTTGCAAGTCCTGCTTTTCTGTCTTTTCCATTCATATGAAATATCTTTTAACATCCCCTAATTTCCAATCTTTATGACTCTTTTGTCCTAAGGGGAATCTCTTCCAGACAGCATATTATCAGCTCTGTTTTGGTTTGTTCATTTGTTTGTTTGTTTGCTGGTCTTCAGGGTCACACCCTTAACATATGGCAATTCCCAAGCGTGGGGTGAAATAAGAGTTGTAACATCTGGCCTATGCCCCAACCAGAGTAATGGGGGAATCCACATGCTTTCTACCATGCTCATACTAAGGGAAGCTGTACCTCCATTCTGTATTACACTAACAAATAAAGCCTTATGAACCTTAAAATCCAAAAGGGTGTGAATCAATATCTCTTCCCAGGGACTTTAGCATCAGGGATAATATTTATAGGGCCTGCTAAATATGCATGATCTTCTAGACTGGCAGATGTTAGAGTTGATTGAAGAGGAGTTAGTGCTGCTTTGACAGCTAAGGGTTTATTTAAACTCTCATCAAGAAAGGGATTCGTCAGAGGGGAAGACGAAGCAGAAGATACGGGCTCTCTTTATGTTCCATCAAGGGTTCCAAAACATGCCTTACAAGTCCCCATGTGGAAAAAAAAAAAAAAAAGAAAAGAGAAGCGCAAGACTGATGGGCTTGCTTTAAATTTTCCCCAAAAATTCCCGACATTCTGTGTCTATAGTTCCCTCACCTGGAGACCAAGGGTTATAATTTATCACACTTTCTAACAATTCCTCTAGCTTTGACTCTGTTACTGAAGCCCCAGAATTTTTAAACATGCATTTAAGCAACTCAATATAATGTTGAAGTCCTTGTGATTGAGTCTGTCCCATTGTTATCCTGGTGCATAGTTTCTACTTGTCAACTCATGGTCGCAACTCCATCCAGTGCAAGGCTACCCACTTTGCTGTCTGAAGTTTAATTCCTCCTGCTCTTGGGAGACCTTTGCTTTTCCTCTGCTCATGGAAGAACTTTTTACTCTTGTTACAGTTCATAAGAGGCCTTTTCTTCCAGACCCATATTTGGCACCATTCTGCTTTGTCCTGCACTGCAGGTCAAGTGGAGATCATTCAAGAGGGACTGCAAGGCATTTAAAACACAGGAGACTCTTTTGCATTCTAAAAGTGGGGAACCAGGAGGCACTCTGTTTCTCTGACCAAAGGCCCCTATGCTTTAGCCTAAAGACCTTTTATTAGGGAAAATGATGTGTTTAGGTTTGTGAGCAAAAGCAGGCATAGGGAGTGTCAAAGCTATTCCTTAGTGACATTTAAGGAGACTACTAGCAATAAAACTCACAGGTGTATACATCTAGGACATAGGTTAGTTGCCTAAGGAAAAAAAAACAGTTAACATATGAAACCCTTATTTTATTTTGAGAGGAGACCCTTCACTTTAGAACTCTGTGTTGGCAAGCTTGCTTCTATGGATGTGCAACCTCAAGCATCCCTTGGCTTCTCATGCTTTTACATGTACCAAGTTTGCTTTCTTTCTTTACTTTTTTTTTGTTCCTTTATCGTTTTAGGGCCACCCCCATGCCATATGGAGGTTCCCAGGCTAGGGGTCTAATCAGAGCTATAGCTGCCAGCCTATGCCAGAGCCCCAGCAATACCAGATCTGAGCTGCATCTGTGACATACAACACAGATCACAGCAGTGCCAGAGCCTTAACCCAGTGAGTGAGGCCAGGGATCAAACCCCACCCTCGTTTCCCAGTCAGATTCATTTCTGCTGAGCCACGAGGGGAACTTCCCCAAGTTTGCTTTCTACAGAGTTCATCAGTCCAGCAGTCTCCAACATATACCCTGCTCTTAGATGGGAAGAATCAATACAGTCAAAATGAGACTACTACCTATAGTAAGCTTCAATGCAATCCCTATCTAACTGCAGTTACTTTCTTCAGAGAAATAGAAAAAAAATTACAAAATTTGCATGGAACCACACAAGACATCAAATAGCCAAAGTAGCATTGAAAAGAAAAAAAAATGGAACTAGCAGGATCAGGCTGACTGATTTCAGAGTATACTGCCAAGACACAATAATCAAACCAGTATGGCACAAGCCCACAAACAGAAATATAGATCAATGGACTAGGTTCAAAAACCCAGAATGAAACCCAAGAAGCTACGATCCACTCATCTGTCACAAAGGAGTCAAGAACATAGAGTGGAGGAATGGTAGTCTCTTCAGTAAATGGTGCTAGGAAATCTGGGCAACCATTTAAGAGAACAAGATTACAACATCTTTGAAAACAACACATAAAAGTAAACTCAGGATGGATTAGAGACCTAAATATAAGGCCAGATACCATAAAACTGCTAGAGGAAAGCATAGGCAAAATGATCTTTGACGTCAATCACAGCAAGGTCTTGTTTTATCCACCACCTAAAATCATGACAATAAAGGCAAAAATAAAATGGGTGTTTTGTGTGGCTGGCCTCATTGCACTACAGTAGAAACTGAAGAAATATTGTAAAAAACCTACATTTATATTTTTACTTGCTATATGTGGTGAAATCAATACTTCAAGAGACATTTACAGCATTGAATGCAGGTATAAGAAAAGAAAAATCTGGGAGTTCCTATTGTGGCTAGGTTCTCATTAAGGCCCCCGTGGTGTCTTTGAGGATGCAGGCTTGATTTCCAGCCTTGCGTAGTTGGTTAATGACCCAGCATTGACATAAGTTATGAGAGAGGTGGCATAATCAAGCTCAGACCCAGAGCTGCCACGGCTGTGGTGTGAGCTTGTAACTGAAGCACTGATACAACCCCTAAGACTTGAACTTCCATATGCCAGAGGTGCAGATGTAAAAAGGAAAACAGAGAAGGATCTAAAATCACTCATATTGTCCCTACTAGGAAACTAAAAAGAGAGGAAAAAAGTACGGAGAGAAAAGGAAAGAACATTCGAGCAGTTATCAATAAAGTGGAATCAGGAGGTTTCTAGAGAATAATCAGCAAAACAAATGATATTTCTTTGAAAGATTAATAAAATACTTAAGACTGTAACTTGGATATGAAGAAACACGATGAGACCCTAAATATTAATATCACAATTGTAATAAGAGACTCAGCTACAGACTGCATGGACATGAAAAGAACAATAAAGTAATATGTGAACAACTTTATGCTCACATATTTAACAGCCTATAAGAGACTGATCAGTTCCTTGATAGAAAAAAATCTGTCACACAAGAAGAAATAGATAGGAGGCCTAAGCCTATGTCTATTAAACAAATTAAATTAATAATTAATCATGATAAAAATGAAGACATCCCCAAGGCTTCAAGAGATTACCAGAAAATTCCACCAAACATTTAAAGTAGAAATGATAAACTTTCCACAATATCTATCAGAATATAAAGCACAGAGTGTAACTGCTGTGTTTTCCTAGTAGTCCAGCACTGTCCTGCTACAAATAGCTGAAAAGATTCTTGGAAATGAAAACAACACAAAAATGCCTCTCATAAACCCAGATGAAAAATCCTCCGTGACAAATTAGCAGTCATCTTAGGTATGCCTCTTCAAATTTCTGAGGTGAAATAATACCACTTCAACAGATTGAAAGGAAATTTCATATGATCAGAGCAGTGTAGAAAAGACATGTCACCTATCCAACACCTATTGATTATACAAGACTAGCTGAACTAGGAATTAACTTAAATTCATAATGTCATAAATGTCTAGCACAAAACACCCATAGCTACCATATTCAAGAATGAGAAGCTTAAAAGTTGCCCATGAAGCAAATCACCGTCTCTCGCCATTTCCACTTAACACTGCACCAGAAATCTCAGCTAAGGCAAGAGTACTAGAAAATGAAATTAAATGTGTGAAGCAGAGCAAATGAAATACTCTTTGTTTGCAGATGTCCTAACTGTCTTGGTAGGAAATGCCAAAGATTGATCCGTAAATACTTCTGGAAGTAATCTGTAATTATAATAAACTGGCAGGATTCAAGGTTCTTATAGGTTAATTAGTTTCCAACCATGGAGAAGAGGAATTTTGAAATTGCAAACAAAATATATTTACATGCTCAACCCTCTAAATACTGAAAGTAAGTATAAGTGTTACAAAATAGCCACAAATCTATATGAGGAAACGATGAACATCTGATGAAAGAAATGAGTGGAAAGTAAAAGAAATTAAAGGAAATTAAAATAAGTGCATGAGTAGGCTTTATTAGAAAGACCAAAGCTGACCAAGAAGTCACTTCTTCCCAAAGCGACCTCCAGATTCCATACAATTCAAATCAAAGTGGCAGCAAGTTAGTTTATGAACATTAACATCCTTATTATTCAAAATGTTAGACAGTGTGGTAAAAGACCCAGAGTAGCTAATGCAGTGCTGAAAAAGGGCAAAGCTGGAGGACTGATGTATTAGACTTTGCAAGACAGTGTGGCACTTATGAAAGAAGAGACACATTTGTTGGAAAAACACCACAGAGCCCAGAAGAAGCCCTCCTCAAACCCAGTCAACTGCTCTTTGACACAAGAACAGAAGTTACCCAGAGGTGAAAAGGCAGTCTCTACAGGATGTGGTGATGGAACAAGAAAAACTTCTAGGCAAAATTTTTACATTGTCCCCCCCCCCCCCAAAAAAAAGTGGACCACAGACCTCAATTTTAAGAGGTAAAACCATATAACCTCTATACGGTAACAATAAGAAATGATAAAAAAATCTGTTTGTAGCGATTTTTTTTTTTACATTGAGCACCACAAACATGATCCATGAGAGAAATCCATGGGCAGGTTTGATTTCATTCATGAAAAAAACAATTGGAAAAAAATTCTCTCTATGACAAGTAATGTCAACAGATAAGAAGGCAAGCTTCTTATACTAGGAGAAAATACTTGCAAAAGACATATCTAAAAAGATCCTTATCAAAAATATACCCCAAAAACCCCCTTAAATCTCAACAATAAGGAAAAAAGAAACTGGTTAAACGACAAATCAAGGACCTTAACAGACACCTCAGCAAAAAAGAACACAGATGGTAGAAGGCATATGTAGAGAGGCTCCACATGATATGTAGTCAGAGAAATGCAACTTTAAGTAACTAGGGGCTGTCAGAATGACCAAAATATTGGACACTAACACCAAGGGGTGGTGACGATGTGAAGCAAATGAGACAGACCTTCACCGCAGGTGGGGAGGCAAAACAGCCCAGCCACATTGTGAGGCAGTTTGCTACTGTGCTGCAAAGATAAACCCATTCTGACCATATGGTCCAACATCCATGCCCTTGGAGTTTACCCAAGAGTAGAAGATACATACACATACGCACACCCAAACATGGCACATGATATTTAGAGCAGCTTTGCTCCTAATGGACAAACCCTGAAAGCAAGCAAGAGTCTTTCAGCAGGTTAATGGGTAACTCAATTTTGTCACATCCAGACAATGGCATATTGGTTGGTGCTAAAAAGAGATGGGTTACCAATGCAAGAAAGGATATGGAGGAAACATAAATCATGTTACTAAGTGAACAAAGCCCCTCAGAGAAGACTGCATAAACTCTGTGATTCCTACTAAGCACATTCTGGTAAGAGGAAACCTAAGAAGACAGTCACAGGATGAGCTAAGCATGGGAGGGTAGAGGGAAGAGGGCTAAGGAGAGAGGGCATGGAAATGAATGAAGCCCAGAAGGTTTTCATGGTAGTGAATCTCTACAATACCATACTTTACCATAGTGATTACACCTGTCACAAAACATATGGCCAACCCCAAAAGAATGTACAATACCCAGAGCAAACTGGACTATATGTGATAAGGATATGTCAGTGTAGGTGAATCAACCATATTAAAGGTAGCTCTCTGGTGGGAGACATTACAATCCGAGGGGCTAAGCAACAGGTCAAGGGAGACACAAAAGGGAAACATCTATGTGCTTCTTACTTTTACGGTGAACCTAAAACTATGATTCAAATATTGGGGCATTATGCAAAAACAAAAGAAAATAAAACAAAACAAATACACATTTTTATATTTATAAAAATTAACAAAGCAAAATACCAGTTTATTATCATATCATATTATCATATAATAATGAGCATACAGGGCCTGAAATGGATCTCACTATGCTAACATCAACCTGTGGGTAGAAGTGAACACTTTTCAAGACTTCAGGAGAGAATAAATTCTCTCTTTGCAGTGGTTAGAAGCCATTCATGTCCCTTGGGTCATAGCCATTTCCTCCAGCTGTAAAGGCATCCAGGTGCCTACAAAGGCCTAAGTGATGCTATCATTTAGAGCTCTGCTTCTGTCATCACATTTCCTCATCAACTCTAACTCTTTTACCATGTCCCTGTATAAGGACACTTTGTGACTCCCCTGAGCCCTCTGGGTTATCCAAGACAGTCTTCCCCACTTCAAGAGCTTTACCTTAATCCTACCTGCAAAGTCTATGTTGCTGTGTAACATACCATATTCACAGTGTCCAGGGATTAGACCGGGTGGGTGTGCGGTGGTAGATATTATTCATGTGGCTGGGATACATGACAGCACCTACACCAAATTGCAGAAACGTAAAGGTTCCCCGCAAGACGTGGCAAGAGAGAAAAAATAACCTATAGGCACTGATCCCAAACACATTCTCTTTATCAGCAGGAGGCCAGAGTTATCCCATGATGCCTTGGTCTATACGTTCCAGCCTCCTGGGTGCAAGATATCCTTCATATTCCCAGTGCAGTCTTATGTGAAATGTGGAATTCAGAGAGGAAACTCCTTGTCTCAATATGATTCCAAACCAATCCTCGAGAAATTATGGCGACCCCCTTCATGTTTTCTGCGACACCTGGCTTGCAGGGAGTTCCACAGCCCACCAGAACATGGAGCCCAGTCATTTGCAGCTAGTTACATGGAGAATTAAACCCTGTTGGATGTGTCCTTCCCCCCCCAACTTCAATGGGGTAACACTGACTCCCGACAGCCAGGTTCTCAGCAGGGAGGCGGGGCATGACCTCCGTGAAATTAAACACAAACTTTGATGAGCACTGTCCTGGCCTGCCAGCAGATCCCCTGAGAGGGTGTTGACCCACACACCAGAAGTCAAGAAAGGAGATTCCTTATTTCTCTGTCTGTGTAAAACAGAACTGCCTGTACTACATTCTGCCACATTAGTCCTGACAAGGCACTCAAATAATCAGTTGTTACTTGTTTAGAATACATAGGCACTTGCCTGGGCAGCTGCCCTCTAGTCTCAATTCTGGAAGTTAGGGTAAAGTGGAGTCACACGTAGAACTTGGTCTAAACCAAAGCAATGGATGAGCAACACTGTTTGCATTTCTACCAACCTCCAGCTCGGTTTTCCTCTTGGCCACACAGTAGGATCACATTTCCCACTGACATGTGCTGCTTGGCAGAGCCATGTGACCAGGCTTCAGACAATTAGGGCTTAGGCAGAGGTAACACACACCCCTTGTCCCTTCATCTCCTGAGGAACCCTCCATGCCTTCTCTTGCACCCTGCCTGTTGTCTCAAAACAAACAACCCAGCAGAGGATGGCTTCTCTGTTCTGAATATCTGTGCCCCTCCCCCCAAGTTCATATGTTGAACACCCAAAGCCTAACATGATAGTGTTAGGGGATGGGGCCCTCACAATGGGATCAGGCCCTTATAAAAGACATTGACCCCTTCCTCCTGCCTCCATGTGTGCACAGCAAGGAGTGACTGGCTCTGGACATGGAGAGGGCTCTCACTGAACATGACCATGCTGGAGACTTGGTCTTTGACTTCCAGCCTCCAGGACCAGGAGAAAATATGTCCCATGCTTTAGGACCTACTCAGTCTGGGATATTTGTTGAAAGCCTGAAAACTTGGGAGAGTCCAACCATGGATTTAGCCTGGGACCCCAAGTAACCCTTTAGATCACAGGGTCTCCAAAGCCCCTTCCCCACACCCAACTGACATGAACAAGAAACACCTATTCTGTTAAGCCACTACTTGGAGGTTTTGTTAGAGCAATCAGCCAGCCAGCACTGTGGAAAAAGGGAGAAATTATCAGAATCTGTGAACAGTCTTACTAACATAATTGGGGTTTGGTATGTGATCGTCCTGAGTGATTTCACAGCATGTGAGCTGAGCACAGATGCTGTAGGCAGAGGACTGGATGCCTCATCCTACCTCATCCTGGGTCTTCAGGGGGAAGGGGTGAAAAGGAACACTCTCCATGGTTCTCCTCGTGGCAACACTTACTTTGCTGTCTCTATTTGGCATAGCTGTCTGCCCTATTGGCCTCTGAGTTCCCCAACAAAAAAAGCATGCTCTTCCCTCTAATTGCCTTTTTAAGACTGAACCCTCACATAGAGCAGGATTTCTTTAACCTCTTTGAAAACCAACCAGGTCCATCTCAGAAAGGGTTACCCTATAACAACCAGGATTTTAAAAAGTCAAAGAAGATTTCCCTGGTATAGTAGTGGGTTAAGGATGTAGCGTTGTCACTGCTCTGGCTCAGGTCACAGGTGTAATCTGTGGCAAAGATTTGATCCATGGCCCTAACACTTCAATTCAATCAACTACAGTGGGATGTAATTTGGCTGAGGTGGCTTCTGAATCATAACATAAGCAGAGCCAAAAGAAAGAACGAAAAAGAAGAAGAAACACACAAGGTAGCCAAGTGGCAGTCAAGGAACAATTGGAAGGGGGCAGACTGGAGAGAGGAAAGGGCACATAGATGTGGTGGCGCTTGCAAGGCCCAAACTGTATGAAAACTAGGGCTCAAGGCCATGGTGCCCTGGGATCTTTCCTCCCCAGGATAGCTCTTTCCACACAGGAACCTGCTTTGAATGGAGAAAGGCAGCTCTGTAGGGCACAGGGTCTCTGACACCTCCCTGAAAACACTCACATGCTCTGCTCTGGCTTTCTACCAGCCAATATGACTTTTCATCCATAGGCTGGTTTCCCAAGAGTGACTCTGTCCCCGACGAAGCAAGAGTCCTGGACAGAGGCAAGATCTTGGCAAGATGGTTTCCTCTGGCAAAGAAGAAAGTATCTGAAAACAAACCAACCAAGGCAACTCAAAAGAGCAGCAAATGAAGGACCATTTCCCTAGTATCCATTTGCTCCTTTAGAGCCAAACTGCACTGCACCTGAAAATCTGTCTCCAGCACCATCATTTGCCTTCTTCTAGAACGTTCTGAATTGATCCTATTTTTCCAGGAAGGGTAAGACCTGCTTGTCCAAAGAACAAGGGACTCAAGTCACATTTCTTTTTCACCTCAACTTTCAAGAATGCGGAAAAAGAGCTATAATACAGAATAGAGGAAGTCCCTGGTGGCCTACCAAGTTAAAGGTCCAGGGTTGTCTCTGCTGTGTGTTGGGTCACTGCTGTGGCAGGGGTTGGATCCTTGGGCAAGGAAATTCTACCTGCTGTGGGTCAGGCTAAATAAACACATAAATACTGGGAGCAAGTAATGGAGGGATACCTCTGTGGTAGGAAATACACCAACCACTTCTTAACAGCCCCAAACTTTGCCAATGTTACCAGCCAATGGCCTCACACAACCCTTTACTCTAACTCAAAGGCCTTTGGTAGCACTCTGTCATTGGCTTGCTTCTGGAAACAATTGCCCAATGTTCAATTATTTTAGGAGTTTGAAATGAGCCCTGGCATCTTCTTTAACTCCAGGGAAAGAAGGGAAGAAACCAAGCACCACTGAAACCTAAAAAAGAGCACAGGAAATGGAGGGCCAACACAAAGGTGTGCTTAGTTTCTTGGCAAAACAATTAAGGAAGAGTTCCTAGCTGACATGGACTAGCTCATGCGGAATCCAAGCTGCCTTTGAACTGGCCAGGCATTTGGAGAACATGCCACAACCTAAGGTGGCAGCTCAGGACGGTGGAAGAGCCAGCTTAGCTCTACCTCCTACCCCACACCCTCCTTGGGATGGATCCACATGGTTTTGCTGACAATGATTAAAGCAGCCCATGTCACCAAAGCAGCAAGCACGGGTGGTATTTTCACTGGTACACAAAAGGGATGATGTCCATTCCCACTGAGGAAAAGGGTGTCTACTCTGCCTCCCAAATCGATGGAAGGCAAGCAAATGTTTCTCCTCATGACAAGGTAAAGATTAGCCCATCGGATGGAAAGGCAGACTTGGGATTCCATGAAATATTTCCTGAGCTGGCACTAAACTTAGAATTGGGATCCTAACTGACTCAGGAAAAATAAGGGTGTATCAGTTATTTGCTTATGTAAAATTTCGCAATAATCCATACTTTCAAATAGCTGGTGGTAAACTGTAAAAAGAATTTGTTATAAATAATTTTTCAATAATACATATTTTCAAAGTAGCTGCTGGTAACATGTGTGAAAAGTAGCTGGTGGTAAACTGTAATAACTGATATTATTTTAAATAATAATACATACATGTGAACTTAGTTTAAATTTGAAAGCAATATATATTTAAAGCCTCAGTGCAGAAATGAACATTAGGACCTGTTCAGATAGGAATTGTTTCTGGCCATAAGAGTACACAAAATGCAGGTCTACTCTGTCTTTCACTGGTAATGACATTTGAATGCAAGATATTTTTGTCAATATGCCATCGGCATGGTAATATTATGGAGGTTTATGATAAGAGGAGAAGGGATTGGTTTCTGTTGTATTCACTTTCAATACTGAGCATAATAAAATGCCAATGTTAGGTCGACAGCGGCCAGACCAATTACAGAAAGGCATAGCCTGGGATGTCTTTGGAATCGGCATATTTAAGGCAAACAAAATTCTACTGCAGAGCTTTTGAAGAAAATGCACATGTCCTTCACCTAGCCTTGAAGCCACCAACTCCATCGGGTCTGACCCTCATGGCTTCACATAAGCCACCTAATAATCCTGTCCCTCTACCATATATAACATGTACATGTGAAAAAATATGGTATGGTGGTTCCCATGGACGGGCAGTGGAAATGAATCTGAACAGTATCCATGAGTATGCAGGTTTGAACCCTGGCCTCGCTCAGTGAGTTAAGGATCGGGCATTGGTGTGCGCTCTGGTGCAGGTCACAGATGAGGCTCAGAGCCTGAGTTGCTGTGGCTGTGGTGTAGGCCAGCAGCTGTAGCTCCAATTTAACCCCTAGCCTGGGAAATTCCATATGACACAGGTGCCAACCTAAAAATCAAAATAATAACAGTAATAATAATAATAGTAGTAGTAATAATAATAATAATAAATAAGGAGGGGGCAACGTAGTGGGTGAAACAGAGAGAAGCACTGAGGAAAAAAGGAGGGGGCAAGTGTTTTAAGGCTGACTAGATATTCAATTCCCAAGCAGTTATACAGTTAAAAAACTGTTCCAATTTTAAAATTTCACATGTAGTTACCCATCTGAATGTATCCACCTCATATAAACATCATTGCACTCTATTGAATAATATTATGATAATTATCAATATGTTCATATGAGAGACTCAGAGATGTGTCTACCTGCAATGTTCAAGTCAGGCAACAGAAACTTAAGAATTAAATCTACATACAGGCAAAAAATGTTCAACAAATAGAAAATAAAAATAATTATAGAAAATAAGCTAAGGATAAAAAGCTTCTTAAATTCATATCTCCATTTGCTATTATAATATTAATTTTCATAGTTTTATTAGCATATGTATAGTTGATTTATACTATTGCATCAATTTCTAGTCTACATGGATACAGATGTACAGCAGGATCTCATTGCTTATCTACTTAAATGCCATAGTGTGCATCTACCATCCCCAAACTCCCCACTCATCTGACTCCTTCCCCCTCCTCTTTGTCAACCACAAGTCTATTCCCTGTTTCCATAAGGCTGTTTCTGTGCTGCAGATACATTGCTTCATGCCATATTTTACATGCCACATATACGTCCTATCATATAATCCTTTATTTTGTTTCTTTGAAAAGTTAATATATTTACATGGTTCAAAAAGAAAAAAAGCACACACTTTTTTAAAAAGGGTATCAAGTAAAAAGGTTTTCCTGTCCTTGTCTCTATGCTACCATGCCCAAAACCATCTCCTTCAAACACAGAAGCAGTTTTAATCAGCTCTTAATTTTTGAAATGGTTCTGATACATTTGTCAAAAATTCTGAATATTGACATATATCCAAGACAGGTGGCTACATTTGTGCTTATAAGACAAGGATGGCAAACAGGTTGCACTTCTGACTCACCCAGAGAGCCAGACCAGTAGGGCTTTTTAGCTCCCTCTTCTTGACCATCAGCTTTCCAATACTGTCCTCTGCAAATTTATGTCCTCTATGCCACAAGGAAAATGTGCCTTTTATGTGCTACACATAGGTTCCACACACTGCCTTATTTACTTACATTAAAAATCAACACAACCTCTGGCTGCTCCCAGTTTCGAGGCAGGTGAAATGAGGCTCCAAGTGGTTACAAACCTTGCCCAAGAATGCATTGCTATAGGAGAACCTGGATCTACCCAAGGCGATGCAACCGGTTCCAGGACTGAAAGCTTCTTCTAAAATAGGCACAATAACGTCTTTGTCCCACTTGTAAAGAAAACCAAATACATGCTCAATATCTCTCCATTTAAGACTGACACACTGGCACTACTGAACACAAGAGCCCCCTAAATTACCTTTCTGTCAACCTCAGAGGGGAAAAAAAAAAGATTTGTGGCTGGATCTGCATAGCCAATATTCCCAGGGGAACTTCAAATGTAGGGATACATGGATCCCATTCCCAAAGACGCTAATACAGTCAATCTGGAGAAGAAAGACACCTGAGCATCAGGAGTTCTTCAGTTAAACACAGGTACCCCAACATTTCTACACACTTTAGTCCATGAGTTCATGGTTATAATTCAATCCAAAAAAAAAACCACGTGGCAATGATTATTATTCTGCTTGAAAAATAATACTCAGCAAGGACTGCCATAATGGAATAGCTATTTCCTATGTTCTGCCATAAGGAACATATCACTTCATCAAGACTTCATAATGGTGTGCAATAACAACTTCAGAAGACCATGAAAATTCAGATGATAAACCAAATGAGGTCTTGGAAGTGACAAGCAGTATGATGGCATAAGACGTTCTTTGATTTCATCCCCTCTAACCATGCGAATTTCTTCATCCATCCAAGAACCAAAGTGCCTCTCTGGGGGTTGTTGGGTCCAGTGCCCAGAAGATCTTGAGGGGTCTCTCCTACCTGAGTATCACACAGCAAGCATGCAGAACTTGGTATGTGTTGTGAGATTACCAGAAGGATGTTAAGTCATCTGAGCCCATCTTGACTGCAATCAGGGAAAATCTGCATAGGACTAACTAAGATAATTACACATGGAGGAGAGAAATTGTGTAAGTCCATGTTACTGGAGAATTTCCATTTTTCCATTAGAGGAAAAAAATGTATATATATATATATATATACATTTTAGCCTGGGAACCTCCACACACTCACACTGGAATGGAGTACCTGACCTTTCAAAATATGTACATATATTTACATTTTCAAGGTTGGATACACTGGAAGGGTGTACCTGACCTTTGCCACTATCATCCCTCTCCCCTTAGGGAGCACAGTTAGACCTAGGCAAAGCCAGTGATCTCAAATGAATAGAAAGAGGAATGATGGGGTGCCTGCTTTCCCAACTGCATAGGACTCGGCTAACGAAACTAAGGAAAGGGAGTTCCCATTGTGGCTCAGTGGTTAATGAATCTGACTAGGAACCATGAAGTTTCAGGTTTGATCCTTGGCCTAGCTCTGTGGGTTAAGGATCTGGTGTTGCCACGAGCTGTGGTGTAGGTCACAGACACAGTTCAGACCCTGTCTTGTTGTTGCTGTGCTGTAGGCTGGCAGCTACAGCTCCAACTAGATCCCTAGCCTGGGAACCTCCACCTGTTGCAGGTGCGGCCCAGGCAAAGACAAAGGAAAAAAGACAAAAAGAAAATAAATGAAGGAAAGAACTAGAGGATTTTTACCATTGGTGGGAATGAAGAATGGTAAAGTCACTATGGAAAACTGTATGGAGGTTCCTCAGAAAAACAAATATATAACTACTGTATGATCCAGCAATGCCACTCCTGGCCATACATCTGAGCAAATCCATTCTTCAAAAGCTACTTGCCATGCACCCCTATATTCATTGAAACACTATTTGCCTAGCCAAGACATGGAAACCATGTAAACGTCCATCAAGAAATGAATGGACTAATAAGATGTAGTACATTTACAAAAGAGAATATTTCTCAGCCATTAAAAAATAAAATAATGTCAATTGCAGCAACATGTATGGACATAGAGATTGTCATAATAAGTGAAGTAATTCAGAAAGAGAAGGATAAATGCCATATGAAATCATTTGTATGGAGACCCTAAAATATGGCACACATGAAGTTATCTACAGAACAGAAGTGCCTCCTGGACATAAAGAAAATGGAAGGGAGAGGCAGTGGAATGGACGGGGAGTTTGGGTTTGTGGATGTAAACTATTACATTTAGGACAGATAAGCCATGAGATCCTGCTGTAGGGCACAGGGAACTATATCCAATCGCTTTTGGTAGAGCGTGATAGAAGGTAATATGAGAAAAGGAGATACATGTATATATATATATATGTGTGTGTATATATACATTTGTGTATATGTATATATATATTTTTTTGTTTGTGTGTGTGTGTGTGTATATATATATATATATATATATATATATACACATATATATATACATACATCCATAGCCAAGATTGACATATTTGGCTGTACAGCAGAAATAGTCCGAATAATGTAAATCAACCATAATATACACATTTTAAAAACTATATGTACCTTTTTGTACAGTGGGAAAATAAAAAAAAAGAAAAAAAAAACTAAAATGAGATATCACTAAAAAAAAAAAAAAAAAAAAAAACTATATCAGCGCATTTCAAAGGGATGCTGTCCCTGTTGACAGTGCTCCAGACCCCAGCAGGAAGTCTAACACAACTTGGTAAGAAAACCTCACCTCAAGATGCCCACAAGCAAATCAAAAGCTCTCCCAACATCTCAAGTGCCAAAATCATGCCTCCTCACAATTCCGCAATGGGTTCCATGTATGCGATCCTGAGCTCAGTAGAGGGAACTCAGGCACACATGTTGTTCACACAGAATAGTAGGTATGAAGCAGAGGGGAAAAAACACCAAACACACTATTTGACTTGTCCTGCCACCAAGAATAAAAAAGGGGATGATCCAAGCCACAGGCCTGGTGGAATATAGATCAAGTGAACATGTATACAAAAATTCTGCACTACGTTCTACACAGGCATTGTGTAGAAAGCAAAACAGTATTGTAGGATTGAAGAAAGCTGAAGATCTAGTCAGTCCACTCCAAGAAAAACATATGCACCAAAGACAGCTCGCAAAGTTTCTTGAAGATAATGCTACTTCACATACAAAACAGCAACACAAAACTCAAAGGATATGATGAATCAATGAATCAACTTCACCAATGATGACAGTAATCGGTCCAGTATCCAAACCCAAACACATTGGAATCTGCCATTTACCTGTTAATGAATTCAAAATAGATGTTTTGAAGCAACTCTATGAAATAAAACATAGAAAGATGATGAAATTTGGATAATCCCGCATGGAAAAATAGGAGAAACTAACAAAGACAAACCATAAAGAAAATCACAGGATGAATGAAGTTAAGAATGCAACACAGAGAACAACAGGAACAAGGTAGGTGAAATTTAGAAAAGAAAGAAAAAGAATTAGTTCATTAAAAGGAAGACATATGAAATATTTTATCAAGAGCAAAAAAAAAAAAAAAAGAATGAGGAGACAGAAAAAAGCTTATACGATCAGTAGTTTTTCACCTAAAGGAATGATATCTACATCAATGGAGTCCCACAAGGAGAAGCAAGAGGAAAGGGGGCAAATAACTGAGAACTTCCCAAACCTGGGGAAAACCTGGCACATCCAAATTCATGCTGATACTTGTTTTAACTCAAAATGAGCTTTCCCATACGTGACAACAACGAATCAGTTTAAAACCAAAGCTTATTTGCTCTTTCTTTCTTTGGCATGAACAAACTGTTATTCCCAGGATGCACTGTCTGCTGTCGGGGAGAAGGAGGCAATGGGTCGGGCCAGCAGCCAGTGCCTGTTCATGGAGCTCTCAACAGCAGCAAGGTCCTGCAGGAAGGTGGCACAGGCTGCTCTTGATTTCAGGGCCCTGGGAAGCAGTAATAAGCTCTAGGCAGATGGAATGGCTTAGCAATGAGATCCTGCAGTGTAGCACTGACAACAATGTCTAGTCACTTATGATGGGGCATGATAACGGGAGAAAAAAGAATTATACCTGTATGTGTAACAGAGTCACCGTGCTGTACAGTAGGGGAAAATTGCAGTGGGGAAATAGCAATAACAAACGGTAAACAGAACCCTAAAAGCAACCAAAGGATAAAAGTCTAACCTGTGAAGAAGCCCTACTTCGGCCATCAGCTGATTTCTAAGCAGAAACCTCACGTGCCAGGACCTTATGAGAGGATGCAGTTCAACTAAGATTACTTTACCCAGAAAAATGATCAGAGTAGATGAAGAAAAAAAGGTTTTTAGCAGAAAACCAAAACTGAGGGTCATCCCCAGTAGGCCTCCATTATATGAAATGTTGGAATTAGTTCTTCAAACTGAAATGAAAAGACAAAACACACAGATATTGAAAGCATGAAAATACGTAATACACTACTAAAGGTAAATATGTAGACACAATTGGGAATGTTATCCTATAATATGATTATGTGTTAACCCCTTAACTACAGAATGAACGTTAAAGGAAATTCGTGTGAAAAATAACTATAGCTACTCTAATATATGAGCAAATTCTCAATGTGCGTGTACAAAATTGTGGACAGTAGGAGGGAAATAGTTTCTGTATGCAATCAAATGAAGTTGTTATCACTCTAAAATAAATGTTTATAACTAAAAGATACTTAATATGTCTCAGGTGAACCCAGCACAAAAAGACAGAGTGAAGGGAGGCCCCATCGTGGCTCAGTGGTTAACAAATCTGACTGGGAACCACGAGGTTGCAGCTTGAATTCCTGGCCTTCCTCAGTGGATTATGGATCCGGTGTTGCCAATGAGCTGTGGTGTAGGTTGAAGATGTGGCTCAGATCCCACATTGCTATGGCTCTGGGGTATGCCAGATTAGACCCCTAGCCTGGGAACCTCCATGTGCCACAGAAGTGGCCCCAGAAAAGGCAAAATGACAAAAAAAAGAATGTGTATTCAAAAATATAAAGACTTAAAGATAATAAAAGCATGCCACCATCAAATATCACCAGTCCACAAAGGCAAAGGCAAAGGCAAGCAGTAGAAAGGGAGGGAAAAAAGGGAAAAAATTCAATTTAAAAAATAACACTGGTAACATTGAACTAGGAACAGTAACTCCAAATGTAAAAGGATGAAATTCGCTTAATTAAATTCACAGGGTAGACAAATAAATGTTTAAAAACATCGCCATCAATATTCTGAAATATAGATTAACACTTCAGGTTTAAGGACATGGGCAGGTGCAATTAAATAAATAAATACTTACAAATATTTTGGGAGTACAACAGAAATTGGGAATAGCTGTCCCTTGTTCATGCCAAACTCAGAAGGGCAAATTTTACAGGAAGTAGGTCAAGGTCATCACATGATGAAGGGATCAATTCATCATGGAGATACAACTGTTATAAGCAAACATACACCCACAATCAGAGGAGCTGAATGTGTTAAAGAGTGACAGGTCGGATGTAAGACAAAGACAAGAGAAGAAGTGTAGGGGAGATAAGGAAGCCCACACTCAGCAATAGAAAGATCATCCAGAAGGAAACAGTTAGGACATATTGCATTCACACCATACTTTAGATCACAGCGACCTAACAAAGATATATCTTAAACATTAAAGAGAAGGATTGAGATTGTGGAGGAGTAAGACATCATGCTCACCTTCTCCCACAAAATGCATTATAAGAAGGATGGAAAAACACATCTAAATGGAGAATGATTGACACAGACCACCTAACGAATGCTGGCAGAACTGAAACTTCCCAAGGGGTCAGAAACCCTCCACATACCTGGGTAGAGGGTTAAAGGTGGGGGGGGCAGGGAGCAGGATGGGACAAGCACTTCTGAGAGGGATCTGGGTAAGAGAAAAGAAACCCACAATCTGGGAAGTCACCTAGAGGATGGGATGATTAGCCGAGATGGATGGACCACAAAGTCGATGAGAAAACCACAGCAACTGGACTGAGGAGGGCAAAGGAGAGTGAGAGATACACAGATCCTTCTGCAGAACAACCCAGACACCACAGCCTGAGACACTCGGGCAGAGACTGGGTGCTGAGACTCAGGATTTGGAGGTCAGTTCCAGGGAGAGGAGTAGTACAGGCTGGGCAGAGAGAGCCTGTGGGGCTAGGGGCAGGGTGCCAAATGATGGAGAGCAAAGCACCACAGCTGAGGGAACCCAGGAATAGGTCTGTGCCTGTGGGAGAAGCAAGGCATGGTTGTTGGGAAGGGAGAGGAGGAGGGGCAGGCCACCATCAGAATCTCATTCCTTGTACACATATGGGATCTCAGAGAATGGGATACATTGCCGAAGGCTGTGGCTGGTGAGAGAACAGTTGCTTGGGGTATGGGAGGCAGGATGGTTCTTGCGTGAGCTCCTGGTGGCCTGTCTGTGGGCTATGGACACCTGGGTCTCTGCATGATATGGCTCCTCATGTGTGTTCCACAGGTTATGGGAAGAAGGCACAGCAGTCATCCCAGCAACCAGAGTAGAACTTTGCCCATCACCACTATGGGTCTCTGAAACGTGTCTGCCTGTGACCCCAGTCACCTCGGAGGTCAGCCAAAAAGAGGGCACTGCACCCAAACACCACTCTTTGATGCTCTCACTCTCCTGGGACCATGCAGGCCCTGCTGCTGCCACTGCCAATAGCACTGGTTAGCACCCATATGTGTCTGATCACTCTCACTTCCCAGGATCCTGCAACCAATAGCAAACTGTGAGGCAATACCTGCATGGTCTAAGCTGGAGAGGGTGCTTCTTGTAAGAAGTTGGCAGGGTCACACCACTGCAGATATCCTTGACTCCAGAAGTGGGCATGGCCCACCACTACTAGGGGCCCATGAAAAGACACTACATGCAGCCCCAATCACTTCAGAGGGCACTGCAGAGGAGCACACTGCAACCAAATGATACCCATTCTTGCTCACTCCACCGGGAACAGAATGCCCTGCCACTGCCACTGCCACTGCCACTGCCACTGACAATGGCTCCAGGCACTTCCTCAATTTGCCTGAAGCTCATTACCACTTCCCAGGGCCTTCAATCAAGGAGCATCCTGCTCCACCTTCCAGCAGGGCCTTGCTAGTGTCAAAGCCCAGCAAACAGACACTGACCATTAGACTTGCCCATTGCCGGCTTCTCCGTTCAAACACACTCAGCCCGCTGGGCATAAAAACCTGCATACACCAAAGACAGTGACAGCCAATCTCCAAACTCACACACCAAAATTATATACTCACCTCCCATCAAAATACGATGAGGTGCTCTTGCCTACACAGAGACCTCCCACACTACAGTAGTTGCTTTAACTTAACTCACATGAAAAAAAAAATAAGAAAACCATAAGCAAAATGAAGAAGCTCAGGAACCATCCCCACTTAAAAGAGCAGGATAATTCCCTTCAAGCAGCAAATATGGAACAGACATTAGCAATCTAATAGACACTGTGTGCAAAGGGGAGTTAGTGAAAATATGGAAGGAAATATGAGTGATTATGAAGAGGTTATGAGCAGAGGTAAACAGCAATTCATATTAGTTTTGATAGGGAATAGAAAAATTAGGTAAAATCAATAACCAGAAATTGCATTTAGAGAGATTTAGGCTCAGTTAAAGGCACTAAGGAGAAGAATGAATAATGAGGAAAAACAAAACAGTGACTTGGAAGAGAGACTAATGGGAATCACCCAATCAGGAAGGCAGGCAGAAAACCGAATGAAAAACATAGGGAAGCAGTAGATCTAAGGGACAGTATAAAGCAGTCCACTCTCTCCATCATAGGGATTCCAGAAAGAGAAGAAAAGGCAAAGGGGATTAAGACACATTTCAACAAATGTTGGCTAAAATTTTCCAAAACTGGAGAAACAACATATCAAGACACAGGAAGCACAGAGGTCCTGAAACATGTTGAACTCAAAAAGGCCCACACAAAGAGATATTTTGATAAAAGAGCCAAAGTTAAAACAAGAGAAAAACAAAGAATTTGTTATAACAGAACCCTGATAAGGATCTCAGCTGATTTCACTACAGGCCAGAAGAGAATGAAAAGATATATCCAAAGTTCCAAAAGAAAAATTTTGGCAGCCTAGAAAATATCATTTAGGTAAAAGGGAACTAGAGAATTGCCCCAACAAATGGATGCTGAAATACTACAGAAATACTAACCAAATTCTAAAAGTAATACTGAAGTAGTTTCTATGAATAAAAAAAAAAGTGAGAAGAAATAGGATGGAGAAATCACAGTTGGAAATAAACGACTATACCATTCTAAAAAAAAAAAAATGTAGAAGAGACCACACACACAAGGGATAGCAAGAGGACAGTTATGAAGTGGTTAAAAATAACTTCAAAAGGGAAATAAAGTGTTCCTTCAACAAGAAAAAGCTGAAAGATTACAGCAATACGAAAACCATTCTAAAAGACATACTGAAAGGAAATCTCTAAATTAAAAAAAAAAAAAGAGGAAAATCTATGATGGAGGCAACCACAATTGGAAAGCTGTGACTTAAATAAGCCAGCACAGAGCTCTATCCACGGAGATATTAAAGACAAAGGGAAAAAAATAAGCCAGCAAATTCATACAATGTGGACAAGGAAAGTAAGAAAAACTACATTCGTTATTGACATTTTTTAAGGATGTGTTAGAGGCTATATGATTACCAGGCTAAAGCAAGGAGATGTAGGAAGCGGTTAACATACTTAAAAAACAGGGCAACCATAAATCAAAACCAAACCTTACATTCACAAAAGCTAAAAAGAAAAGAATTCAGGCATAAAATAAGTGGAAATCTACCCACAAAAAAAGAAAGAAAGGAAGAAAAGAGAAACATAGAATCAACCAGAAAAAAAGGATTAAAATGGAAATACATATCAATAACCACCTTAAATGTCCATGGAATGAAGTTTCCAATCAAAAGACACAGAATGGCTGATTGGATAAAGCAGCAAAAACCTTCAATATGCTGCCTACAAGAGACTCGCCTTAGGACACATATTGATTGAAAGTGAGGGGATGGGACACATATTGATTGAAAGTGAGGGGATGGGAAAAGATATTTCAAAACAAAAGACAAGATATTAAAGCAAGAGTGGCAATACTCCTATCAGACAAAATAGACTGTAAGACAAAGGTGACGAAGACAGACCAAAAGGACACTATTTAGTGGTGAAAGGATCTGTACAAGAAGAGGGTATTACAGTCATCAACATATATGCCCCATTAAAGGAGCACCCAGATGCCTACAAATTCCAACAGACATAAAAGGAGAAATTGATGGGAAGACAATCAGAGGAGGAGACTTTAACACACCAATCACATCAATGGACAGATCCTCTGGAAAGAAAAGCAATAAAAGCAACAGAAATTCTAAAGGAAACCATAGAAAAGAGAGACTGAATCGACATTTTCAGGACATCACATCCAAAAATATCCCAATGTAACTAGTTCCCAAGTGCACATGGAACATTCTCAAGAAGTGAACACATACTGGGGCAGAATGCTAATCTCAACAAATATAAGAGTATAGAAATTATTTCAAGTATGTTCTCTGACCTCAATGGCATGAAACTAGAAATCAACCACAGGGGGGAAAATGAGGAAAAATCTACTACATGGACACTAAACCACATGGGATGAAAAAAAACAATGGGTCAATGAGAAAGTCAAGAAGGAAATGAAAAAATAACTCAAGACAAATGATAAGGGAGACAGATTTCCTCAAAATCTGTGTGATGCCACAAAAGCAGTGCTCAGAGGGAAGTTCATAGCAATACAGGCCTTCCTCGAAAAAGAAGAAAAATCTCAAATTGACAACTTAACCCACCAGTGAAATGACTTAGAAAAAGAACAAGCAAAACGTAAAAGTCAACAGAAGGAAGAAAATCATGATGATCACAGAGGAAATCAACAAAATAGAGATTCAAAATCAATAGACAAAAACAGTTAAACCAAGAGCTGGTTCTTTGAAAAGGTAAATACATTAGAAAACCCCCTGGGTAGACTCAACAAGAACAGGAGTGAGAAAACCCAAAGAAACACACTAAGAAATGAAAAAAAGAAGTCACAATGGATACTACTGAAGTACAACAAAACCATGAGAGAATACTATCAACAATTGTATGCCACGAAATTTAACAACCCAGGAGAAATGGACATCTTTCTAGAGACTGAATATTGTAAAGATAGCCTGCCAAAAATGAATTAAAAAAAATAGATCAACTGAACAGAACGTTAACTAGAAATTCATTTGAATATGTCATAAAAAGACTCCCTGCATATAAAAGTTCAGGAACAGATGGCGTTGCAGGAGAATCCTACCAAACACACAAAGAGGAACCGATGCTCATCCTCCTTAAACTTTTTCAGAAGGTTTAACGAGAAGGAACACTCCCAAAGACATTCTATGTTGCCACCATCACCCTAATTCCAAAACCAAAGATACCACCAAAAAAGAAAACTATCAGCCAATAACATTGATGACTTTGGGCACCAAAAAATCTCATCAATGTTTTCGCCATCAGAATCCAACAATATATGAAACAGATCATATACCACGACTACGTGGGATTCATCCCAGGTTCTCAAGGATGGTGCAACAAAAGTAAATCAATGAACATCATACACGACAGAAACAATAGAAAAATTTTAAAAAGCTCATGATATGGCATGAAATGCAGAGAAAGCATCTGACAAAGTCCAACATCCATTTGTGATCAGAACTCTTACCAAAGTGGGTATAGAGGGAACATTCCCGAACAGAATTAAAGTCATTTATGACGAACTCATTGCCGATATAATACTCAGTGGAGAAAAGCTGAAAGCCTTCCCACGAAAATCTGGAAGAACACAAGGTGGCCCACTCTCACCACTGCCATTCAACATAGTATGGTAATTCTAGCCACAGTAATCACACAGAAGAAATAAAAGGCATCCAAATAGGAAGAGAAGAGGCAAAACTGTCACTGTATGCAGATGATCTTTTACAATCTATGGAAAAACCTAAGGACTCCAACCAAAAACTACTTGAACAGATCAACAAATTCAGCAAAGAAGCAGCATATAAGATTTGCATTCAGAAATCGGACACAATTCTGTATATTCACAATGAAATACTAGAGAAGGAATACAAAAATAAAACACCTTGTAAAATTGCACCCCAACAAATCAAATACCTGGGCATACACCTGACCAAGGAGGTAGAGGACTTATATGCTGAGAACTATAAAACACTAGTGAAGGAAATTAAAGAAGATGTAAAGAAATGGAAAGGTATTCCATGCCCCTGGGCTGGAAAAATAATATTGTAAAGATAGCCATATACCCAAGGCAATCTACAGATTCAATGCAATCCCTATCAGATTACCCGACATTTTCCACAGAACCCGAACAAACAATCCAAAAGAGACAGACCAGTGGAACAGAAGAGAGAATCCCCCCCCCAAAAAAAAGAGACACCTATGGTCAAATAATCATTGACCAAGGAGGAAAGAATATAAAATTGGAAAAAGACAGGCTATTCAGGAAGTATTGCTGGCAAACTGGACAGCTACATGCAATTCAGCGGAACTAGAACACACCCTCACACCATGCACCAAAATAAACTCAAAATGGCTGACAGACCTACATGTAAGACAAGACACCCCCAAACTCCTGGAAGAGAACCTAGGCAAAATATTCTCTGACATCAGCCTTACAAAGGTTTTCTCAGGTCAGTCTCCCAAAGCAATAGAAATAAAAGCAACAACAAACCCATGGGACATAATCACACTGACAAGATTTTGCCCAGCAAGGGAAACCAAAGCGAAACCAAAAAGAAAACTTACAGAATGGAAGCAACTAGTTTCAAAGGATGCAACTGACTTAAGGGCTTAATCTCCAGATTATACAAGCAACATATACAACTCAAGCACCAAAAACCAAGAACCCAAGGGAAAACTTGGCAGAAGAAATGGATATCCATTTCTCCAAGGAAGATGTACAGATGACCTACAAGCACTTGCAACAACGCTCAACATCCATGATTAGCAGAGAAATGCAAATCAAAACTACAAGATACCACCTCATGCCAGTAAGAATGGCCATCATGAGTAAGCTGAAATATAGCAAATGCTGGCGAGGATGTGGAGAAAAAGGCAACCTTCCTGCTCTCTTGGTGGGAATGTAGGATGGTACAACCACCATGGAAAACAGTATGGAGGACTTTAGAGCTCTGTACGTAGAACTACCATATGACCCAGCAATCCCACTCTTGGGCATATATCCAGACAAAACGTTCCTTAAAATATACATATGCACCCACATGTACACTGCAGCTCCATTCACAATAACCAAGACATGGAAACATCACAAATGACCGCTAATGGATGACTGGATTAGGAATATTTGCTATATACAGACAATGGAATACTACTCAGCGATAAAAAAGAACAGAAGAATGCCATTTGCAGCAGTAGAGATGGAATGAGAGACTCTCCTTCTGAGTGAAGTAAAGTCAAAAAGACAAAGACACATGCTATATGACATTACTTATATCTGCAATCTAATATACGGTGCAAATGAACCTTTCTGCACAAAAGAAAATCATGGACTGGAGAATAGAGTTGTGGTTGCCAAGGGGGAGGGGAGAGAGTGGGATAGATTGGGAGCTTGGGGTTAATCGATGCAAGTTCTTGGCTTTGGAATGTATTAGAAATGAGATCCTGCTGTGTAGCACTGGGACTATGTCTAGTCACTTATGATGTGGCATGACAATGTGAGAAAATAGAATGTGTACATGTAGATTTAACTGGCTCACCATGATGTACAGTAGAAAACAAAATTTCACTGGGGAAATAACAATCAATAAACGAAGAAAGAGTGGGAATGGGAAATGACATTTCATGCCAATGGAAAAGACAGGAAAGCAGGAGTTGCAATACACAAATCAGACCAAATCCACATTTTTTTTTGGCTTTGTGCATTTCTAGGGCCATTCCTGCAGCATATGGAGGTTCCCAGTCTAGGTGTCTAATCAGAGATGCAGGTGCCAAGCTATCACAGATGCTCAGCAATGCAGGAACCTAGCTCTGTCTGTGACATACACAACGGCTCACAGCAATGTCAGATGCTTAAGCCCCTGAGCAAGGCCAGGGATCAAACATGCAACCTCATTGTTCCTGGTCAGATTCATTAACCACTGAGCCATGACAGGACCTCCCATAAGACCATATGCACTTTACATGGAAGCCATAAACAAGGACAAAGAAGGACAATATTCAATGACAAAGGAATCCTTCCAAGAAGAGGATATTTCAGTTGTCAAACTATGTGCCCCTAATGTAGGAACACACAGATACATACAAAACTACAACAGACATAAAAACAGGAATTGACAGGACTACAATAATAGTGGGGGACTTTCACACCTGACCCAAATCAAAGGACAGATCCCCTAACAGAAAATCAACAAGGCAATAGAGATCCTAAAGGACGCAATAGAAATCTTAGACTTCACTGATATTTTCAGCACATTACATCCCACCGAATATCAGAATAGACATTCTTTACATGTGCAAATATAACAGTGGCAAGGATTGACCCCATGCTGGGGCACAAAACTAACTCAGCAAGATGAAAAGTATAGAAATTATTTCAACTATCTTCCCTGACCACAGTGGCATGGAACAGGAAATCAACACAGGAAAAAAAATGGCAAAATCCCTGACTGCATGAAAAGTAAACAACACGGTACAAACAACAAACAAACAAACAAACAAAAATAATGATCAGTGAGGAAATCACAAAGCAAATGAGAAAATACTCAACACAAATGCTAGTGAAGGCACAACTTTTCAAATCTACAGGATGCTTCAAAAGGAGTGCTTAGAGTGAAATTCTTGGCTTCCCCAAGAAGGAAGAAAAATCTCAAATAATCAGCTTGGCCCCTCACCTAAATGAAGTAGAAAAAAGAAAATCTAAAGTCAGCACAAGGGGTTAAATCACAAACAGAGAGGAAATCAATTAAATAGAGATTCAAAAAACAAGAAAAACTCATTAAAAAGAAAGCTCATTCTCTCAATACACATTAAAAACAAAATGAACTGACCAACCTCTGTCCAGACCCACAAAGGACAGGAGAGGTAAAACCCAAAGAAACAAAATAAATGAAAAAGAAGAAATACCAACGGAAAATTGCAGAAATAATAATAGGAAAGAAAAAAGAGTATACCATGACCAGTTGCATGCCAATAAATCTGACCACCTAGAAGAAATGGACAACTTTCTGGAGAATTAGAACACACCAAGATGGAATAAAGAAGAAAGAGTGTGCAGAAAGGCAACCTCTTTTGGAATGTTAATCGTATATCCTGTTATTTTGCTGAATTCATTGATTTATTTGAAGAGTATTTGTGCGGCTTCCTTAGGGTTTGCGGTATACTGTACCACATACCTGCATGGAGACAATTTTACCTCTTTTCTAAATATTGTCATATATCTGCATGTAGTGACATTTTTTACTTTTTTTTTCCAAATTATTATAGTTATTTCTTTTGTTGGATGCATTTCTGTGGCTCGAACTTCCAAAACTATGTGGAACAAAAATGATGAGAGTGAGGACTAAGAACCAGAAGAGGAGAGGGGATTAAGACGGTGGGATAGAAGGACTAGAGCTCAACCTCTCTCCTATAAGCAACAAAGTTCACAAGTAAAGGCTGAGCATTCTTCACCCGAATGGACCAGAAACCTTAAAGAAGATAACCTACTCTGGAGGAAAAAGAGGAGGACACTTCAAGGTAGGAGTGGTGATTTTGGGATATAAAAAAACCCCACACCTCCTGGGTGGGAAGCCCCACAGACTGGAAACTAACTGGTCCACAGAGACTCACCTACAGGGGTGAGAGTTCTGAGCCCCACATCAAACTCTCCCATGTGGGGATCTGGCACTGGGAGAAAGAGCCCCTGGAGCATCTGGCATTGAAGGGCAGTGGGGCTTCTGCGCAGGAGCTCCACAGGACTGGGGGAAATGGAGACCCCATTCATAAAGGCACACACAGTCTTCCATGTGCACTGGGTTTCAGAGCAAAGCAAAGTCTCCATAGGAATTTTGGATAAACCTGACTGCAGATCTTGGAGGATATCCTGGGAAAACAGGGGTGAATGTGGATTGTGTGAGGGAAGGACATTGAAAGCAACACTCTTGGCAACACTCAAAGCAACATTCAGCAGCCATGCCTTTCTCTGGAGGCGGCCATTTGTCAAAACCTGCCCCCCCCCATCAGTCAGTGCTGAGAAGCCCCAGGGCAAAGAACAACCAAAGCCCTGCCCCTCAGTAAACAGTCTACCTAAAGACCCCTCAGGCACAGAGCTGCCTCTAATCCCATCCACAGACTAAGTCCCACCCACCAGAGGAATTAGAATCAGCTCCAGCTACAAGTGGGCAGGCATCAGCCCCTCCCATCAGGGAGCCTACAGCAAGCTCCCATACTGACTTCAGCCACAAGGGGGGCAGACACCAGAAGCTAGAGCAGCTACAATGCTATTATCTGTAAAAAGTCACCACACCAAAAACCTATAAAAATGAAAAGACAGAGAACAATAACTCTGATGAGGGAGATAGGGCAACCTCAGAAAATCAGCTCAGCGATGAGGAGATTCTCAGCCTCCAGGAGAAAGACTTTATAGATTGTTGATGCGGAAGATGATGCAAGACATTGGAGATAAACTGGAGGCCAAGATGGATAACTTACAGGACACACGGAGAAAAGAGATGCAAGACATCAACATAAACCAGAGGAGATGCAAAATACAATACCTGAAATAAAAAATTCACTAGAATCAGCTAATAGCAGAATACAGGAGGCAGAAGGACAAATAAGGGAGGTGGAGGACAGATTAGTGGAAATTAAGAATGCGGAACAGAAAAGAGAGAAAAAGATTGAAAAGAAATGAAGAGAGTCTCAGAGAATCCTGGGACAATGTTAAACACACCAACATCCGTATTATAGGGGTGCCAGAAGGAGAAGAGAGAGAGGAGGGGACAGAAAAAATATTCCAAGAGATAATAGCTGAAAACTTCCCTAACATGGGAAATGAACCACTCACTCAAATCCAGGAAGCACAACGAGTACACCTTATAAAATAAACCCAGGGAGGAATACCCCGAGGTGCATATTAATCAACCTGACTGAAATTAAAGACAAAGAGAAAATCTTGACAGCAGCTAGGGAAAAGAAACATATAACATTCAAGGGAATCCCAATAAGGTTATCGGCAGATTTTTCAGCAGAAACTCTTCAGGCCAGAAGGGAGTGGCATGATTTCCCTAATGTGATGAAAGGAGAAAACCTCCAACCAAGATTCCTCTACCCAGCAGGGCTCTCACTCAGATTTAAAGGAGAAATCAAAAGTTTTGTAGATAAGCAAAAGCTAAGGCAATTCAGCACCACTAAACCAGCCTTACAACCAATACTAAAGGAACTTCTCTAGGCAGAAAAGAAAGGATGGCAACGGGAAACAGAAATCCCACAAATGACAAGGCTCACTAGGGAAGGTATGTATACAGGAAAGATACATACAAAATTGTCCATGCACAATGATACCACCAAAATCAGAAATCATGAGACGAGCAGGGTACAAACGAGGGACACTGGAGATGAACTTGCAATGAAGAGAACAACAACTTAAAACAACCTTATATACATACAGACTCATATCAAAACCTCAGAATAACTGCAAACCAAAAATCTACAATTGACACACAAAGAAACATCAACATAAGTACAACACTAAAGATAGTCATCAAACGAGAAGAGGAGAGAACAAGAGGAGAGTGAGTGAAATAAAAAAGAGCAATAAAAACAAATCCAAAGCTATTAATAAAATGGAAATAAGAGCATACATGTCAATAATTACCTTCAATGTCAATGGACTAAACACCCCAGCCAAATGGCATAGACTGGCTGGATGGATACAAAAACAAGTCCCATACATATGCTGTCTTCAAGAGACCCACTTCACTTCTAGGGACACACACAAATGGAAAGTGAGAGGATGGAAGAAAATTTTTCATGCAAACGGGGATCAAAAGAAGGCTGGAGTAGCAATACTCATATCAGACAAAATAGATTTTAAAATGAAGAATATTTTAAGGGACAAAGAAGGTCATTACATAATGATCAAAGATCAATCCATGAAGAAGCTATAACAATTTTAAATACCTACGCACCCAACATAGGTTCACCACATTATATAAGGAAACTGCTAACAACCTTAAAAGGACAGATCAATGGTAACACAATAATAGTGGGGGATTTTTAACACCCCACTCACAGCACAGCCATGGACAGATCAACCAGACAGAAAACCAATAAGGAAACACAGGCCCTGAATGAAGCATTAGGCCAGAGGGACTTCATACATATTTATAGGACATTCCATCCAAAAGCAACAGAGTACACGTTCTTCTCAAGTGCACATGGAACATTCTCTAAGATTGATCATATCCTGGGCTACAAATCCAACCTCAGCAACTCTAAGAAAATTGAAATCATATCAAGCATCTTTTCCAACCACAACGCTATATGACTGGAAGTCAACAACAAGAAAAACTCCGCAAAAGAACACAAACAAGGGCAGACTCAACAACATGCTACTCAACAACCAAGGGATCACTGAAGAACTCTAAGAGGAAATTAAAAAATACCTAGAAGCAAATGGCAACGAAGATACAACACCCCAAAACCTATGGCATGCAGCTTCCAAGCCCTCAAAAGACCTAGATTGTTGCAAGTGAAAATTTATCCAGGACAGTGATGGAGCGAACATTCCAGGCAGAGAAAACTATGCACCTAATGATTGATTTTCATTCAGTAAGATCCACTCATTTATTTTTTAAACCCATTGGTTTTCCTGCTTCCAATTTCTGAACATGAATTGAGTTATTTCTCCATTTATTGAGGAGTCCTCTAGTTTGACCTTAGCTATGTTTCATAGTTTTTCTTTCTTTTTTGTTTGCTGAGGACTTGCATCATTGCTAAGTATGTAATAGTACTCTATACTTAAGTACTATTTTAAATATATTTGAAACTTTCATTTTGCAAATATTTGACGCTAGTGTGAAGACAACTTATTTCCACGAATGTAATTTTCGTGTTGTGACATTCCTAAATCATTTAGAGGTGGTTGTTTCCAAGCTAGCTACCACAAAGGTCTGAGGATTACTGAACTGCTTTCATCAAGGTTTCACTTAGGGACACTCGACTGGGTCTTGAAAATGTGAAAATTAGGCTGCGTAGCTCTCTGCTGCAGAAGTAGAGTTGGCCTTTATGGGATGAGTGTTGGACTTACTTACTTGATGATTCACAGCTCTTGGCCTGGTGTCAAGGGCTGATTTCGTCAAAGGCAGAAATTAGGCTTCCTAGGATGATGGGTGGGGGTGTTTGGATGTGCCTCCCAGGACAGTTGCAGAAATTCACAATTAGGTTTTTGGGTGGCTGCCTAGATTTTGATGTGTTGTTCTAGCATGGCTATCACTCATTTGCAGAGGGCATCCTGAGGCAAGTGTTCAGTGGTGTTGTCTCGCTTCCTGGCAGGTTCCTTCCAAGACTGCAGTATGCTTTACTTACTGGATGCTATGATGTTTGTGTTCAGGCTTCCTGAGGGGATTATTCAGACATTGCGGTGCTTCAGAATTCTTGGTTTTTTGAAGTAGAAGTTGTAGTTGGACTCCCGAGACTGTTTCATATAGACGTGGAAGGCAGGTTTCCTCAACTAAATTCAGGATCTGTGGTATTTCTGCCTGATCTAATTTTTGTAAAATTTTGGTTCATGTTCCTTTTTTCCAAAGAGTATAGATGGGTTTCTGGAGTGGCTATAGAGGAGAGTAGATTATAGAAGGAATTTTCACATACAGATGTATAGGGAAGTCATTCTGGCTTATACATGATTCAGTTTAAACATTATGGTGACTAAGCCAGCCAGTCTTAGAGCCTGCTAAACATGCATTTATATGCTGACCAGGATTCTTGGCCCCCTAGTAAGTGGAAATTAATGAGATGTGAGCCAAGAAGTTCAGGCAAGGCTTTATTGGGCCCTGCAGCAGCACAATGGAACACATACAAGCAACAAGTACCTTTTCTTGCTCCGTGAGGAGGGGCAAGCTTGTTTCTTCTCTGGAGGGATAAGGGTAAGCATGGGGTAGGATTTGGGTCTGATGTGTGGCTGAGATTTTCTGGGCACTTCCTCAGTGGTACTGTCCACTCTGTGTGTGATATACCCTGTTTCTGCCCCTGACACTCTGAATTTTTTGCTGGGGGTTGTTTTAGTTTAGTTTAGTTTAGCTTAGTTTATTATTTTATTCTATTTATTTCATTTTATTTTTCATTTGACTAGTTCATTTCATTTCATTGGTCTTTTTGAATCTTCTTGTTTATAATTGTTCCCAACTGCCCATGCATGTCGTTACTTGTCGTCCCTTATTTTTCCTTTTTATTTCTTTGCTCAAGGAGACATTTTTCAAGAGGCAAGCAGTGCAACGAAGGATCCCAGGTCCTAGCCTGTCTCATGCCCTGCCCCAATCATTCTACACCCCTTATTCTTAAGTGTGTTCTAGAAGATTGGAACTCCTGGAGTAGGTTGGTTTTATGGTCTCTATGCACTGATGGGATAAGTCTCCACTTTTGCCTGCTGGAAGCAGGGTTGCTGTGAGTAGGGTTTGGCCCACTGGTAGGGTAAAGATGGAGGTGTCTTTTAATAGGCCCTCCTATCTTGTTAACCTTTCTCCAAAGGGTCCAGTGATGTCCTTTGACTCTAGCTGAGCCTGTGCCTGATGAGGGGTGACTGCATGTCTCCATTGTCCAGGGGGAGCTGGTAAGCCTCCCACAGGCAGCAGGGCATCCCAGGGTCCCTGAGTCCTGTTATGGTGAAAAGTTAGCCCCTCATCTCTGATCTGGTCCCAGCTTTGGCTCAGGATTCCTGGTGCCTTCCCTGACCTCTGTGAGTGCATGGAATAAAGGGCTTGTCCCCATTGGGAGGTCCCCGTGATGGCAGTCTCTTCAGATCGGCCTTTAGCATCCAAAAGCCCCACTGGGCATCCCTATTCCATTGAAGGGGGTCACTTTGCATTCCCTTTGGGTCCCTATGTAGGGCTTGGCTCTCAGGGCATAATTTGGAAACATAAATGGCAGGGCCAGCCACTCCAAGGAAGCCACAGTGCTGCCTCTCTCTGGTTGGAGACAGTAATGCACTAACTGCTGTTTTCCATCTATGGCCAGGGCTCATGCCCTGGAATCAACACAACCCCTACATATTGAACCCACTGCTGTGAGATCTGAGTCTTGTTTGTGGAGGTTTTGTTTTGTTTTGTTTTGATTTTTAATGATTGTTATTATTCCCATTATCATTGGTTTCCACTGTTCTGTCAATTAATTACTGTACACCAAAGGGACCCAGTCTCTCTCTCTCTCTCTTCCTTGCTCACACACACAAATTCACAACCCCCAAATACTATTTGTCTCACATTACCTCCATCATGTTCCACCACCCCTGACTAGATAGAGTTCCCTGGGCTAAACAGCAGGATCCCATTCCTTATCCACTCCAAATGCAAGAGTTTGCATCTCTCAACCCCAGACTTCAAGTCTGTCCCACTCCTTCCCCCTCCCCCTTGACAACCCCAAGTCTGTTCTCCAAGTGCATGCATTTCTTTCCTCTAGATGTTTCATTGCTGCCATTTATTCATTTCCAGATTGGTGATATCAAATGGTATTTGTTGCTTCCTTTCTGACCTACTTCACCTAGTATGAGCATCTCTAGTTCCACCCTTGGTGCTGCAAATGGCATTATTTGTTCTTCTGGACTCAGTAGTTTCCCATTGTGAATATGTACCACATCTTTTTAATGTACTCTTCACTCAATGGAAATTTAGGTTGTTTCTATGTCTTGCATATTGTGAATAGTGCTAAAATGAACTTTCCAGTCCATGTATATCTTTCAAGGAAAGATTTATCTGGATATATGCCCCAGAATGGTATTGTTGGGCCATAGGGTAGTTCTATACTTAGTTTTCTAATGTACAACCATACTGATCTGCATAGTGGTGGTAGTGGTTGTCCCAATTTACTTTCCAACTAACAGTGCAGCTGGGCTCACTTTTCTCCACACCCTCTCCAGAACTTTTTATTTATTGACTTGCTAATGATGGCCATTCTGACAGGTGTGAGGTGGAACTTCACAGTAATTTTGAGTTGCATTTCTCTAAAAATTAGTGAGGTTGAGCATTTTTTCATGTTCCTGTCGGCCATCTGCAGGTATCCTTTGGATAAATATCTCTTCGAGTCTTTTGCCCATTCTTCAACTGGCTGGTAGGTTTTTTGCTGTTGAGTTTTCTATGTCATTTATTTCAGAGATTAAGCCCTCTCAGTGGCATCATTTGTAAGTATTTTCTTCATTGCAGTGGTGGTCTTTTTTCATTGTTTCCTTTGCTGTGCAAAAGCCTGTCAATTTGATTGAGCCCTTTGTTTATTTTTGCTCTTATTTCTGTTTCCTTGGGAGACTGCCCTTGAGGAAACATTTTTTATTGTTGATGTCAGAGTATGTTTTGCTTGTTGATCTTCTAGAGTCTAATGGTGTCCTACCTTATGTTTAAATCTTTAAGCCATTTCCAGTTTATTTTTGTACATGGTGTGAGGGTGTATTCCAGTCTCATTGATTTGCATGCATCTGTCCAGTATTCCCAGCACCAGCTGTGAAAAAAAGCTGTCCTTTTCCTACTTTACATTCTTGCCACCTTTGTCAAAGATTAATTTAATGCAGGGTTGTGACTTTATTCCTGGGTTCTCTACGTTGTCCCATTGGTCTGTAGGTCTGTTTTGGTACCAGTATCACAGTGTCTTGATTTCTGTGGCTCTGAAAAATTGCCTGATGTCTAGGAGAGTTATGCCTCCTACTTTGTTTTTATTTATTCTTTTTTTTTTTTTTGCCCCCTCAGGATTGCTTTGGCAGTTCTGGGTCTTACATGGTTCCATATCAATTTTTGAGGTTTTCCTTTGTCCCAGTTCTGTTACAATGGCAGGTGTCTTCTGTTAGCAATTTCCTTGAATCTGTAGATTTTATTGCACACTATTGCTTTTTTAATAATATTAATTCTTCCAAACCTGGATCATGGACTATCTGTCCATTTATTTGAATCCCCTTTTATTTCTTACAGTTTCATGGTTCTGCTTATAATCTTTCACCCCCTTGGTCAAGTTTACAAAATCCACTTGGTCGTTGTGTATGATCCTATTTTGCATGTTGTTGGACTTGGCTGAAAAAATTTTGTTGGGAATTTTTACTTCTATTTCATCACAGATATTGGCATAAAATTTACTTTTTGGGTAGTGTCTTTGGCATTTGTGTTAGGGTGATGCTGGGTTTATGGACAATCTTTGGAAATGTTTCTTCTTCATCATGCTTGTGGAAAGGTGTAAGGAGGATAGGACTGTTTCCCCTTGTATGTTTGGAATATTTCACCATTGTACCTCTGTGATGTACAATGCTTTTGTTTGCAGGGAGTGTTTTTATTACAAATTAAATTTCATTTCTAGTGACCTATCTGTTCAGTTGATCATCTATTTCTTCTGTATTCATTTGCTGCATGTTTTAACTCTCTAGAAAGTTGTCCATTTCTAGTAGATTTTAAAATTTTTTGGCAATTAATTATTTATGATATTTGATTAGTTTTTTTGGGGGGGTTTGCAATATCCATTGGGAGTTTTTCTTTTTCATTTCTTACATTTTATTTTCTTCAAACCTAGGATTTTTATGTTTGTTTTTGCTTTTGTTTTGTTTTGTTTTTTGTCTTTTTGACTTTCCTAAGGCTGCATCCCTGGCATATGGCAGTTCCCAGGCTATGGGTCTAATTGCTGCCATAGCCGCTAGCCTACACCAGAGCCACAGCCACACGGGATCCCAGCTGCATCTGCAACCTACACCACAGCTCATGGCAATGCCAGATCCTTAACCCACTGAGCAAGGCCAGGGATCAAACCTGCAACCTCATGGTTCCCAGTCAGATTCGTTAACCACTGAGCCACGACGGGAACTCTGATTTCTTATGTTTTTTAAATCATTTTTTTTCTTTCCTCATCTGGTGAGTCAGGCCAGCATTTTGTTTTTTGCTTATTCTATTCTTTCTTTTTTTACCTTTTCAACAAAACAGTTCTTGGTTTTATTGATTTTTTTTCTATTTTAATCTCTATTTATTATTACTATTATTTTTAATTGGAATTTCTGAAACTCAGTTTTTTTTCCACTGTACAGAATTTGTTGAATTATCTTAGATTATCTTGTCCATAAAAGGTCTCTTTTTCACTATTTTGTTTTATATTATATTTATATAATGATATGGACATTTTTTTTCCATTAGAGCTGGTTTATAGCCTTCTTTTGATTTTGTACTCTATAGCATGGTAACCCAGTTACACATACATGTATACATTCTCTTTCTTACACAATCATGCTTCATCCTAAGTGCCTAGATATAGTTCTCAGTGCTACCCAGCATGGTCTCATTGTTCATCAATCCCAAGGCAGTTGTGTGACTCCATTAACCACAAGCTCCCAAACCATCCCACTCCCTCCGCCTCTGCTTGGTAAGCACGAATTTATCCTCTAGGTGTATGATCCTCTTTTCTGTGGAAATGATCATCTGTGCTGTATAGTAGATGCCAAATATAAGTGATATCATGTGGTATTTGTCTTCCTCTTTCTGCCTTACTTCGCTCAGGTTGAGAGTCTCTAATTCCACCCCATCTTGCTGCAAATGGCATTATTTCATTCTTTTTAAGGGGAGTAGTGTTGCCCTGTGTACACATATCCATATTATCCCAGTCCAGTAATCTGTCGATGGCCTTTTGTGTTATTTCCATGTATTGGCTATTGTGAATCGCGATGCAGTGAACATGCAGGTGCAGGTGTCTTTTCTAAGGAAATTTTGTCTGGATATATCCTCAAGAGTTGGATTGCCAGATCATGTGGCAGTTCGCCGTATAGATTTCAAAGGTACCCCCACACTATTCTCCACAGCGGTTATACCAGCTTCCATTCCCACCAAGAGTACCGGAGTGTTCCCTTTTTTCCACAACCCCACCAGCGCTTGTTACTTGTGGATGTATCAGTGATTGCCATTCCGATTGGTGTGTGGTGGTATCTTGTGGGAGTTTTGATTTGCATTTCTCTATTAATCAGGGATGTTGAGCATTTTTTTAATGTGCTTGTTGGCCATCTGCATATCTTCCTTGCCAAGAAGTCTATGCAGGTTCTGCCCATTTTTCCATGGAGTTGTTTGTTTGTTTGCTGTTGAGCTGTATACGTTGTTTGTATATTTAAGAGATGAGGCCCCTGTAAGTTTCATCATTTCAAACTGCACTATCCCATTCTGTAAGTTGACTTTTTGTTTTTGTTAGTTTCCTTTGCTGTGCAAAATGTTGTCCCTGTGATTAGGTCCCATTGGTTTATTTTTGCTTTTATTTCTGTTGCTTTGGGAGACTAACCTGAGGAAATATTCATGCGCTTGATGTCAGATAATGTTTTGCCTATATACTCCTCCAGGAGATTGAAGGTGTCTTGTCTTATACTTAGGACATTCATCCACTTCGAGTTTATTTTTGTGCACGGTGTGATGGTTCATTGATTTGTGTGTAGCTGTCCAGGTTTCCCAGCAATTCTGGCTGAAAAGACTCTCTCCTTCCCATTTTATGTTCTGGCCTACAATGTCAAAGGTTAAATGATCATAGGCATCAGTGTTCATTTCTGGGCTCTCTGGTCTGTTCCATTAGTCTCTCTGTCTGTTGTGGCACCAGCAACACACTGTCTTGATGACTGTGGCTTTGTAATGTTGCTTGAGGTCTGGGAGCGTTAATGCCTCCCGCTTGGCTTTTGCTCCTCTGGATTGCTTTTGAAATTTTGGTTCTTTTGTGGTTCCATATAAATTTTTGGATTGTTTGTTCTAGTTTTTGTAAAAGTCATCATTGTTATTTTGATAGGGATTGAAATGAATACTTAGATGGCTCTGCTTAGAAAGGACATTTTTACAATGTTAATTTTTCCAACCCAGGATCATGGAATATCTTTCCATTTCTCTACATCTTCTTTAACTTCCTTAATTAATGTGTTATAATTCTTGTTATTAGGTCCTTAGCCTCCTCAAAAAGGTGTATCACTGGGTATTTTATTTATGGGGGTGCAATTTTAAAAGTTATTGTATACTTGTATTCCTTCTCTAAGATTTCATTGTTAGTATACAGAAACGTGACTGATTTACGAATATGACTCTTATATCCTGCTCCTTTGCTGACTGTGTTGATCCATTCAAATAGCTTTTGTGTTGAGTCTTTGGGGTTTTCTCTATATAGTGTCCTTTCATCTGCATACAGTGACACGTTTAGCTCTTCTCTTCCTACTTGGAGTCCATTTATTTCTTTTGTTTGTCTGACTGCTGTGGCTAGGCCTTCCAATAATATGTCGAATAGGAGTGTTGAGAGTGGGCATCCCTTTCTTGTTCCAGACTTTGGTGGGAGGATTGTCCAATTGTCTCCATTGAGGATTGTATTTGCTGTGTGTTTGTCATAAATGGCTTTGCTTATGTTCAGGAATGTTCCCTCAATACCCACTTTGGTGAGTGTTTCTATCATGAGTGGATGCTGGACTTTGTCAAATGGTTTTTCTGCATCTATTGAGATGTTCATATGGTTTTTGACTTTTCTTTTGTTAATACGGTGTACGATGTTGCTTCCTGTTTGTATACTGAACCATCCTTGTGAACCTGGGAGGCATCCCACCTTGTTGTGGTGGATGATCTTTTTGATGAGTTTTTGGATTCAGTTGACTAATCATTTTTTAGAATTTTTGCATCTATACTCTTCAAAGATATTGGCCAATAGTCATCTTTTTGGGTGGTATCTTTGTCTGGTTTTGGAATTAAGGTGATGGTAGCATCATAGAATATCTTTTGGAATGTTCCTTCTTCTTCGAACTTTTGAAAAAATATAAGGAGGTTGGGCATCTATTCCTCTTTTTATGTTTGACAGTTTTCACCTGTGAAGCCATCTGGCCATGGACTTTTATTATTCCAGTTTTGTTTTGTTTTGTTTTGTTTTGGTTGGACGATCCATTTATTTTAAGTTTGAGTAGTTCTCTTTTCAGTTTTTGTGAAAGTAAAGTTCTCTTTCGATTTGTGGTTGCCCTGTTTTTTAAGTATGATAACCCTTTGTTATAACTGTGTGCTCTAGGTGGATAGTAATGTAGGCTCACCCAATCATTACAATAATAAAATTCAAAAAGCAGAATAAAAAGAGTCTATGTATTTCCTTACTCCCCTTGCCCACATTGTAGGATATTGATGTCTTTTTTTTTTTTAACCTCTTCACAATTAGATCTGTATCCTGGCTTATTTAAATGACTTGTCCCTAATCATGCTTTCCTCCATCTTTGTTTTTCCTCTTTTTTATTTGTTAAATTTAGAGAAGACTTTCTTTCTTTTAGCGTGGATTTTGTATTTCCATACACTTTTAGATTTTGTTGTTGTTGTCGTTGGAGAAACTCTTTGTTTCCCCTTCTATTTAAACTCATATTCTTGATGGATAAATTATTCCACATTGCAGAATTCTTTTTCTTTTCAGCACTTCAAATATCTCTTGTCACTCCCTCCCAGCTTGCAGTGTTTCTGTATAGAAATCAGCTATTCGCCTTAGGGGGATTCCCTTATAATGGACATTTTGCTTTTCTCTTGCCTCCTTTAGAATCCTCTCTTTAACTTTGGCCATTTTTATTATACTATGTCTTGGTGTGGGTCCATTTGGGTTCAACGTGTTTGGGGACATCTGTGTTTCCTGTATCTTGAAATCAGTATCCTTTACATTTTGAAACTTTCTGGAGATAATTACCTCAAATACATGTTCAATCCCCTTTTCTTTTTCTTCTCCTCTGGAATTCCTATTATGTGTAGATTGTCCTGCTTTATAGTATCACATAGGTCTCATATTGCTTTCATGTTTTTTTCATTGGGTTTTGGGTCTGCTGTCCTCTTTGGGCGATTTCCTTTATTCAATGATCCATGTCACTAATTTGCTCCTCTGCACTATTCATGTTGGGCTTTACTGCCCTTAGCTCAGTTTGTTTCACTGCAAGTGAATTTTCTACATTTGCATGACTGCTCCTTATATTTTTAGCCCCTTTCTGAGGGAGTCCGCATTACTGTTCATATGTTCTCTTAATTCCTTCAGTATTTTCACTGTCTCCCATTTGAACTCAAAATGTGTCAGATTTCAGAGGTCTGTTTCATTGTTGAATGCTTTAGGTGAATTCTCCTGTTGCTTTCACTGGGAATGTTTTCTGAGCTTCTTCACCTTGCTCGTGTATTTCATTTCATTTTCTGTAAGTTTGGAGACGCCCACATGTATTTTGACAGAGTCTGGGGGCCACTGTTGTAGTGGTGCACTTCTGGAGGGCATGCAGGCCTGGCCAGGGCATACCACTGTGGGTATGCCCTTCCTGTGGCCAGGAGGGTCTGGCCAGGGAATGCCATAGCCAGGTAGGGCTCACTGTGGTATTCTGCAGCAGTGGGGCACTTGTGAGTGTGGGCAGTCATGGCTTTTTTTCTGCCATGGTGGATGTGCATGCCCCAAAGCCAAGCAGGGCTTTGCCTGGTGATCCCTAGCATCCAGGTGTTTCCTGATGGTTGGGGTTGCTGGCTGGCTCACTCTGCCTCAGCAGGGCACTTCCCGAGCCTGGGCAGGCAGTTCTTGCCTGTGTGCAACAGCAGCAGGGCACTTCCCAAGTGAGGGCAGGTCTTTCTGGGTCACTCCACAGTGTAGGGCACTTCATGAGTTTGTGTGGGGCTGCCAGGTGTGCATCTCGGTGGGGGTGCATTTCCTGCCTCTGGGTGGGGCTTCCTGGGGCATGCTGTGGCAGCAGAGCACTTCCCAAGCCTGGGCAGTGATGGCCTGGTCGCTCCATGGTAGAGAGGTGTTTCCCTCGACCTGGTGTGGCTCGCTGGTGCTTGCCATGGTGGAGGTGCCCTCTGCACATGTTCAGGCCTTTTCTGGGTGATCGGTGGCGGCAGGGAGCTTCCTGAGTGAGTGCAGGTGTGGCTGGTGCTTGCTGTGATGGAGTTGCACTTTCCGTGGCTGGACAGGGCTCGCTGGACATGCCACATCAGCAGAGCAGTTTGCAAAGATGGTGGGGCCAGTTTGTCCCCTCTGAAGCAGTGGGATGCTTCCCAAGGGTGGTTGGGATAGCCCCTTCCTGCTGCAGTGGTGGTGCACATTCTGATGTGGGGAAGGGCTTATAGGGTGCCCAGGGGCAGGGGGGTGATTTGCATGGGTGGGCAGGCCTGCCTGGGAATGCCATGGCAGTGGTTAGCTCTCCACAGGGGGTGGCACCCATCTGTCCTGGATGACAGTTTTCTTCTGGCTGGGCGGGTGTGGGGTGGATTAGTGGAGATGTGCTGGTAACGCTCTGCTCTCTATTAGCCAGTGGGCAATTGCACACACTGTGGTTCGAGGAGTCTTCTATGTTGACCCTCCCCTCCTGCTCTCCCCTCGCCAACAATGGCACCTTCTCTCTCCTGTGGGTCCAGATCCTCTGCCAGGTTCCCTCTATTTGGGCTTTCCAATCCCCAGCCATTCACTTATTGCTCCCTCCACCCAAGGTAAACTGCTTATCTAATCCCTTAGCCTCTCTCCATGCCTCCCACACCAGCTTGCTCCCAGGGACTGACCTCTGGAGCCTAGGACTTGGTGCCCAGCCCCCACCGGAGCATCTCTATCTTTGGTGTCTCTGTGTGTGGTTCAGATGGTCTGTGCAGCTCTCACTCTGCTTCCCAGGTCTCAGACATGCTGCTGTGTTTTTCTTGGAGTCTTGGAGATCCCTCCGACTTGGCTGACCTTTCCATTGGTTAGGCGATTTTCCAGGGTATGTGTTCCCTTTCTCCTTCAGAGCTCCCTCTCAGGAGTGCTAGTCCAGTCCTGATTCCCCTTCCCTCTCTCTCTTTGTTTCCTGTTGTCCTACCCAGTTATGTCAAGAGATTCTTACCGTTTTGGGAGGTCTCAGTTCTTCTGCCAGCGTTCCGTGGCTGCTCTGTTTGAGTTGTTTTAAGTGTAGTTGTGTTTATTTGTATTGTGATGATGGAAAGGGCAAGTGTGTCCCAGTACTCTCCCACCATCTTGCCTCCCTGAAATTGCATCCTTCTGTATCTTTCTTTGTGGCCTTCCCTTCAAAGTCTACTTTGTTGCCATGGTTAGCACAACTCCTGTTTTCCTCTCTTGTCCGTTGACATGAAATATCTTTTCCCATTCCCTCATGTCAATCTGCTTGAGGTCATTGCTCTGAAGTGAGTCATTGTAGACAGCAGCTTGTATGTTTTTGCTTTTTTATCCAATCTGACACTCTGTGTCTATTGATCAGAGTATTCAGTCCATTGGCATTTAAGGTAATTCTTGAGAAAGATGTATTTATTGCCACTTTCCCCGTGTTTTTCAGTTGATGCTCTGTATCTCCTTTGTTCCTTTTCTGTTGTTTGGTTTGGGTTGGATGATTTCCATTTATTGTATGCTTGTGTACTTTTCTTTTTGGTTTTTTGTGAATGTAATGTTTGGTTTTGTTTCGTGGGTTCCCTGTTTTCTAAGTATGTTAAACTCTTCCTATATCTGCTTGCTTTAGCCTGGTATTCATACAGGCTCGAACACATTTTATTTAAAAATAGGAGTCTATATTTTCTTCCTTCCCTTACCTACCTTCTATGATTTTGAAGTTCTTTTTTAATATCTTCATGTGTGTCCTTTAGGTGTCCCTTGAGTTTATTTTCACTATTACAATAGGTATGTAGTTATGTATTTATGTATGTATTTATTTATGTCTTTACTTATTTATTAGTTCTGTATTCTGACTTATTTAAGTGATTACTTTCCCCTTGTGACTTTTTACCACCCTATTTCTTTTAACTTATGTTATTTTATTTTATTTTATTATTTTAATTTTATTTTTTTTTATTTTTCGTAGGGAAGCCCTTGCATTGTTTCCTTAAGAATGGCTTTAATGTTGATGTACTCTTTTAGCTTTTGTTCATTGAAGAAATTCTCTATTTCCCCTTCTATTTTAAATGATATTCAAAAATAAATACATACAAAAATCAATGAATCATTTGCTGTGTAGGGTCTTCTAGGCTGCAGATTTTGCCGTTTGGAATGCTGAGTGCATCTTGCCACTTTCTTCAGGCCTGTAGGGTTTCTGAACGGCAATCCGGTGTTTGGGGAGGTCCCTTATAATTAATGATTTGCATTTCTCTTGCTTCCTTTAGAATCCTCACTTCATCTTTGCCTTTTGCCATTTTTATTGTACTATGTCTTGGTGTGGGCATATTTGGGCTCAAATTGTTGGGGGTCTTCTGTGATTACTGTATCTCGATATCTGCTTCCTACCGTTTGGAAAGTTTTGAGACATAATTACTTCCAATATATTTTCAACCATATCTTCTTTTTCTTCTGCTTCTTGAATGCCTTTTATGCATAGATTGGCATGCTTTATATTATCGCATAGATCTCATATTTCTTTTGTGTTTTTTCATTTGTCTTTCTGTCTGCTGTCCTGATTGGGTAATTTCCATTATTCTATCTTCCAAGTCACTAATTCATTCCTCTGCACTAGTCATCCTGCTCTTTAGTGCCTTTAGCTCAGTTTGGGTCTCTGCAAATGAATTTTCTATTTTTTTTGTATTTTTCCTTATATGTTGTAGTTCTCTCTAAAGTAATCTGCACTAATGTTTTTATCTTCTCTTAACTCCTTGATAATCAGCCTTCATTTTTTCAGTATTTCCACTACTTCCCTTTTGAACTCAATGTCTCTCAGCCTCCAAAGTTCTGTTTCCTTGTTTGCTGCTTCCCATGACTTCTCCTGTCCCTGGTCTGGGAGTTATTCCTGAGCTTCTTCACCTTGCCCATGTTTTTCTTTTCCTGTCAGTTTGGGGAAGCCAAAATAGACTTGGAGGCTTACAGCTATGCAAGGGTAACTCCTTGTATTCTTTGGGGAGTTACTATTTATTTGGGGCATGGGCATTTGCATATTTGCTGCTTCTTTCTTTGGTGTGAGCAGGCTATCATGCCAAGGGTGCTGAGTGTATTTGCAGGGAGAAGGCAGCAAGGGATAGTGCTGGTTATTGACAGGATCTTAACAGCAGCAGAGACTTGCAGGAAGGTGATTCAGGTAACTCCTAGTTTCAAGGTCCAGGGGGTGATAATGAGCTTCATGCAAAATTATAAGCTACCGGAGCACTTGGTAGTGGCAGCAGTAGGGTGTGTGTATTCCCAGAGTAGTGAGAGCAAAAACAGGCAGTGTTTGGTCACAATGACCTCGGTGGTGCCCTCGGAGATGATTAGGGCCACAAGTGGTAGCAGGCCATGCCCACCTCTGGAGTCAGAGGTAACCATGGTGGTTTGCCTCACAACTGTAGATGCTGGGAAGAAGCACCCTGTCCCTCTTAGCCCACACAGGAGGTGCTGCACCTGCTGCTCCTAGTTGCAGGGCCTTGGCAAAGGACAGTTTCCAAGCATCTGGGTGCTATCTGGAGCATCTGGCAGTGACAGCTGCAGGGCCAGTATGATCCTAGGGGTGTGAGAGCAACAGTTGTTGGTGCTCAATTGCAGCACCATCTCTGTTTTCTGACCTCTTAGGTGACTGTGGTCACAGGCTGTGACCTGTGGTTTCTGAGAGGAATACTTTGGTTTGCAAGAGGCACCACATTTCCCTTAGCCCCTGCTGTACTAAGCCTGCACCAGAGGTGTCTGGCTGCCTTTAGCCTGCACAAGATGAATCCAGGATGCTCTAGCCCAAGCAAGTGGCTTCTTGCCACCCGTAGCCTGCAACAGAAGCAACCTGCCCTCAGAGAGCCTGTGCACATGTGAGCAGGGAGATTCCTTTGGGGCACACCTCTCTTCCCCTTGCCCTCCCCAACAATAGTGCCTTGCTTTTGTAGACAAAGAGAAGTACTTTCAACTCCAAGAATCATTGTGACATGACTGCTGGTAGGACTGAAAACAATTTTTCTGAATGTGGCTCCAGTAAGGTGGCAAAACAGAAACATGAAGTTGCCAAGTCAGACAGATTCTACATCTTCAAGGGATTTGTTAACCATGCTAAGGTTTGGCATTAAAGACCAGCATAAGTGTTTTAGCCTATCTTTGTGGAAAGCAAGAAAGCAACCTATAAGTGTGCACCAGGAAATATAAAGGGGAGGAAATAAATGCACACATAACCTGGAGAGTTTGAGGATTTTAAAGCAATAATGACACCCCCTCTTTTTTTTTTGGTAAATATTTCACTTCAAAACTACCACCATATGCTGATGGTGATGCAATTGCTGATTATGTCATGTGGTCATGTTATTGCAGTTATGGTGCTCTTATGGTCACGGGTCCTGGGGAAGCTAAAATATGCTATAGTTTGGAGTATGAAAGGTATTTTTCAAATTGCTCTTACCTTTTTTTTGTCTTTATAGGGCCATACATTTGGCATATGGAGGATCCCAGGCTAGGGGTCAAACCAGAGCTGTGTCTTCTGGCCTAAAACAGCCATAGCAATGCTGGAACTGAGCAACATCTGCACTTTGATCACAGCTCATGGCAACTCTGGGACTTTAAAACCCCCTGAGTGAGGCTAGGGTTTGAAGCCACTTCCTCATCAACACTGGTTTGGTTTGTTAACCTCTTAGCCATGATGGGAACACTGTGAAATGTATTTATTTATTTATTTTTGTAATGAAGACAATCTTGTCAAGGAATATCCAAGTACCCTTTGAAATAACAGAGTATAATGCAGCTGAGAAAATGCTGCATAAATAATATGTATTTTTCCTTTCAAAATTGAACTTCATCTGCCCCTATTTCCCTACCATCTTAATTTAGGCATCCATTCAATACAACCTGGACTATTTCAGAAATCACCTAACTCCCACTGTCTTTTTCCTTCGTTGCATTTTCTTTTTTGGAACAGTCATCATCAAGGAGGGATGTCAAATATACCTATCTCACTACCAAAATTTTCAATTATGGAAAAACCACAAAATAATCTGGCATTGAAAGCCACTAAAAAGACAAAAGTACAACTTACAATGGGAGAAATTTTTTTCTGATCATACAACTGAAAAGGGATTAATCTCTAAAATATACAAACACCTTATACAATTCAACCACAAAAAAAAGACAACAACCAAATGGAAAAGGGGGCAAAAGACCTGCACAGACATTTCACCAAAGAAAATATGCAGATAGTCAGAAAGCACATACAAATTTATACACATGGCTGTTTCTTAGGGAAATGCAAATACAAACTACTATTAGGTACCTTTCCCACCCATCAGAATGGCCATCATTAACAAGTCCACACATAAAAAAAATGCTGGAGAGCGTGTGGAGAAAAGGAAACACTCCTATGTGGGTGGAAGGAATGTCACTTGTTACAACCATTATGGAAACCACTGTGGAAATACTTCAGAAAATGAAATATAGAACTAGCATTTCACCCAGAAATCCCACTCTTGGGCATAGAGTTGGAAGAAACTTCCCTTGAAAAAGACACATGCACATGTATGTCCATTGCATCACTGTCCACAAGAGTCAAGACATGGAAATGACCTAAATTTCCACTGAGAAGATGGGATTAAGACGTGTGTGTGTATATATACACAATGGAACCCCTACTCAGCCATAGAAATGAACAAAGTAATGCCACTTGCAGCAACATGGCTGGAACTAGAGACTCTCATGCTAAGTGAAGTTAGTCAGAAAGAGGAAGGCAAGTACAATATGACTTACGTGTGGAATGTAACCTATGGGACAAGTGGAACTTTCCACCTGAACAAAACTCATGGACTTGGACAACAGTGTTTGGGTTGCCAAAGGGGAGGGGGCAGGATTGTGATGGACTGGAAATTGGGGGTTAGAAAATGTGCAAAGTATTGCATGTGGAGTGGGTATGCAATGAGAACATGCTGTATATCAATGGGAAATACATCTAGCCACTTTTGAGGGAGCACAACGGAGGGCAATGTGAAAAAAAGGATACGTACGTGTATGGGTGTGGGTCTTGGGTGGTTGGGGGTGTGTGTGCCTGGGTCACTTTGCTCGACAGTAGAAACTTGACAGAACATGGGAAACAAGCTATGATAGAAAAAATAAACATCATTTTAGAAAAAGAAATACAGCATCCTCTTACTCTTAATTGTTTCATAAATAAAGAAATGGCAAATATGAAGATGAACATATATGTTTATTTTTGAAATAAAGGAATTGCAGGAAATTGTTGACACTTGCAAGCCTAAATTTTCATCTTCACTATCCTGCAGAATCTATAGACCGTTGATAGGTCAAAATTAGGATGGTGTTCAAATAATGAAGAGGATGGAAGTGTTGGCCTTGAGAGAGAGGCAGCAGAGGTATCAGTGGCCATTGGCATTGGGATGGTTGGCTGGTTGAGGGTTAGACAAAGGGCCCTCTCTTGGTGATATATTCTGATATCTGGTTAGAAAAGGAGACGGCTTCACCGTCATCCAAAAATAACCACTCAGGAAGGGAGAAATAAGGTGGTACTGAGACATGGAAGTGGTAGTTGTAATGAAATTCACAATGTGATATCTGGTTAGAAAAGGAGACGGCTTCACCGTCATCCAAAAATAACCACTCAGGAAGGGAGAAATAAGGTGGTACTGAGACATGGAAGTGGTAGTTGTAATGAAATTCACAATGTGGCCATTTGCTGGAGAGTAGCTGCTTTGTGAGTGCATATGAAACGTGGTCAACTGGTTTAAAATAGCATGTTGAGCCACGAGAGTTTGTGCTGTGGTCTGGCTGATGCTGATGATGTAGAAGAAACGTCATTTCTAATTGGGGTAGTTGTATTAGAAATTCTCTGGCTGGTAGAAGGCCTTCTTATGAAAGGCACATTTAGACTTGTGGAGGTTGAAAATGCATTCTCTCCACGAGTTTGTGCATCAAAATCAGAATTATGATTATCAGCATTATGCCCTGTTCTAGAGCGCTTCTTGCTGCAACCTTGAAGTAGAGAAGCCGATACTGGAGAAGCATTTTTAATCCTGACTCTTCTTTTCATCCTTTCCAACAGTTGGGGACAGCCTCATTTAAAGTTTGGATTATGGTAGACCTGCAGCTAAAACCAAGGAGAAATTTATTTACTGGCATTTGAAACAAAGACACGAGGAGACAAAAACCATAATATCTGACTCTTTTCATCATATGGAGTTAATATCCTGAAATCATACATGTCCATTACTAATATTTTCAAAAATGTTCTTAGTGGGCACAGCCAACTATTGTCCTCAAGTAAAAATTCCAGGTGTATTTGCAGTAATAGTATTAGGTTCAGTGGCTTGTATTTTTTTTTTTTTTGTATTTTTGCTATTTCTTTGGGCCGCTCCTGTGGCATATGGAGGTCCCAAGGCTAGGGGTTGAATCGGAGCTGTAGCCACTGGCCTACACCAGAGCCACAGCAACGTGGGATCTGAGCCTCATCTGCAACCTATGCCACAGCTCATGGCAACGCCGGATCGTTAACCCACTGAGCAAGAGCAGGGACCGAACCCGCAACCTCATGTTTCCTAGTCAGATTCGTTAACCACTGCACCACGACGGGAATTCCGTGGCTTGTATTTTTTGAGGTTCGTTGACAAGGCTCAAGGTGGCAGGGACAATGGCTTATCATCCCAAATACTTTATAACCAAGCGGTCCTCAATTTAAAAATGTAACATGGAGTTCCTGTCGTGGCACAGTGCATAACGAATCTGACTTGGAACCATGGGGTTGCGGGTTTGATCCCTGGCCTGGCTCAGTGGGTTAAGGATCTGGTGTTGCCGTGAGTTGTGAGATAGTTTGCAGAAGTGGCTCAGATCCCACATTGCTGTGTCTCTGGCATAGGATGGTGGCTATAACTCCAATTCAACCCCTAGCCTGGGAACCACCATATGCCATGGGAGCAGCCCAAGAAATGGCAAACAGACAAAGAATAATCATCATAACAAAAATGTAGCAGTACTTCATCCCATTTTCAAGGTCTAGTTTGACCCTATATGAACATATTTGCAGATGCCCAAAAGAAAATCTTATACATTCCCTCTGTAAGTGGTAACTGGAAATTCCTTAATACCAGGTTCCAAGCAGAGACATTATTTTCTTCTGCCAGAAAGTCAGCTAGTGAGGCAGATCTTTGAAAATTCCGTTGCAATTTATTAAACCCATAAAGATTAAGCTGTCGAACTAAGCTTTTCATACTCTCAGTTTCAAATATTCTGAAGGGAGCCTTTCTCTCCAGAACTTCTTTCTTGAAGCGTTTTTCATTAATCACGATCGAGGTTCCATTTTCATCCCACCAAATCGACTTAAATCGATCACTTTCAACAATTTCCCAAAGTTTTCTGGGAAAGGGCAGAGGAAGAAAATCATCGTCTTCATCTGGTTCAGAGGCACACAATGTGCAACATGGCTTTTTTATCAGGGAGCCTTCAGACAAAGCCCGAAAAGCCGTTTCTTCACTCTGAGACCTCAAGTCCAAGTCCCCAGTGATTGAGTTATCACACCATGGAGATGTAATGGAGGATTCTGAACCAGTTTGTGCATCTTTAGGAGACACATGTTGCATTTCTGAAGGAGCATGTGCCATCTCAGATAAATTTTTCTTCAGCACCTTTCTCAACAGCATGCTTTTTGAACTCTGCATTTTTAAGTGCTGCTTTGGTAAGCCCACAGAGGTAAACTATCCAATGCATCACAATGGCTGCTAACCTAAGTAGCTGTGACATCACAAGATGACAGGTCTCCTAGCAATCTGAGCATAACCTTCAGCTAGTGTTTATTTTCCTATGAAATTGGGTCAGTTAACATAAAATATGAGCTCCTTACATAAACAGTAATCTCCCCCCCCAAAAAAATGCGATCATCAAAATCCCTCTCCAATGGAATCTTTTTAATAAATAAGAAAACCCACCACATTAATAAATCCATTTCCTCCCTGAAGTAAATGTAAGTTCCCTATTCTACACACACACATTTGGTGCCCGTTATATAACGCCTGGAAAATGGGTCCAAAAAAAAAAACGGTAAAGTGAAACAAACCATATGTGTCACTTCACAGTTTATAACTAGAATCTGTGCCACATCTGTATTCAGAAAAATCATAGCCAGGAGTTCCCTGGCAGCTAGCTTGTTAAGAATCTCTTGTTGTCACCGCTGCGATATGGGTTCAATCCCTGGCCTGGGAAATTCTGCATGCCCCAGGTGCAGTCCATAAAATAAAAATAAAAAAAAAGAAATAAAGGAAACAAACACACACACACACAAACACAACCTTTATCACTAAGCAAGACACAGAAGGTCCCTGGGAACCAAGCAAAATATCAATAGCCATAGAGATATAGAAAGATTGATAGATGCTGGGTTTGGGAGAGGAAATTTTGGGAAGCACCATCCAAAGGGATATGAGATTTCCTTGTGGGTTGAGGCCAATATTTCACAACTGGAGAAGTGATGGGTGTACAACATTCTGAAGATAATATATGCCATTGCATTGAATACGTTAAAGTTCATACACAATGTTTTCACATTGTTAAAAACTGACAGTGATTTGTTATCACTGATTTTAGAACATAGAGTTTTCTGTGTATCCTACGTAAGTAGTCTGTGTGTTAAACAATATTCCTAATATTTTCTCATTAGGATGGCTGAGAGAGGAATTCACAAGGCCAATTGGTATTCACTAGGGCATCAGAAAGTGAGGGGCTGAGCTCTAGATGGCATCAGCCTTGACTGCAAGGAGGTGTTAGGCTTACAAAGCATCTGTGGTGGGAATCTGTGGTTGACGTCCATGCTGGGAACCGGTTGCAGGGACAATGAAGAAGGAGGGGAAGGTGAAGGGAGGTGTAGGGGCTCGAGTCCCATGGTGTAGAGCAGTTACTCCCTGTAAGAGGTTAAGCTCTGCAGGCAGTTGTTTCCCACAGGTCATTGTTTCTTGCTGCCCAACTTGAGCATCCATATACTGGGGGGGGGGGTGTCCACAGCAAGTCTCTCGGGTGAACAGCAGTGGTTGGGGTGTATGGGGGTCTGTCTCCATCATCCTGGAAACCTGTCATTCAAGCCTTCCATTATATGGGATAGGGGTGACCATCTACTCTTCTCTATCTGCTTCCTGCTGGCCTGGGGTGACAAGTACTGGGTGGATGGACATGGTACAAGCTACCATAGAGGTTGGGAAGTAAAGAAAAATGAGTTTAAATAGGAGTTTAGGATGTAGGTTGATACCAGTATTGTTGAAGGAGGACTTCCGTTTTATCTGAGGAGGTTTTAACACTTGGTGTGGCATTAACACATAAATCACAGGAGCTGTTGGTCATAACACATGTTGTCTCCTTTCTGTTGCTATATGAGGAGACCTTGAAAATGTAAGGTTGCCGCTGCCAGCTGATGCTGCTTTGAGAAGCGTCGGTGGCATCATGTCTGACAGGGGACGTAAACCCTAAGATCTTAGCCAGGCAAGGCTTGCCTAAAATTACTCCTGAAATATTTCCTTGTCTTCCTTGGATGTCTGGCCCACAGCTACTCCATTCTGCCTTTTCTCCCTATTGGCCCATGCAGATGCCATGCTTAACGATCTCCGTATTTCTAGATGAGAGAAGAGGCAAGAATTTGGGGCCATAGAAATGCTCACCTGAAATCGAACTGTCTGAAGGCATGTACCTCACTCCTGGTCTCCTCCCTGAGCTCTGTTCAGCAGGTGCTGCAGGGAAACAGCTGCTGTGGATCAAGTTTTACTCCAAGGAGAGCCTGAAGGCAAGTGCTATACTTGAGGTCACAGTTGGCCATAAGCCCCCATGGTCATACATTTGCCCATAGTTTTGAGAGGCATTTCATGACCATTTCATCCCATGGTGCTAGGAATGAACATTCCTCATTCTGGCCAAGAGTTCACAGATAGGCCACTCAATGCGCTAATACTGGACAAGGCCATGTTAGGAGTAGCCAAAAGTCTCTGGACCACCTGTCTTGCTAGTCTATTATGGTCCAGGAAAATATTCCCTCTTGTTGCATTTTCCCATACCTAGAGGTCACCGATCTCATATGGAACTGTCTATCATTTTCAGTGATTCAGTCATCACACATTGGAAATGCAAGAAATAGCAATTTGGTGAAAACGGTGAAAAAAAAATAACACAGAGACACTCATACTGAGTGAAGAAAGTCAGAGAGTGAAAGACAAATACCATATGATATCACTGATATCTGCAAGCTACTATACAGCAGAAATGAAGCTTTCCACAGAAAAGAAAAACATGGACTTTGAGAATAGATGTATGATTCAAGGGGGTGCAGGAGGCAGAAGGGAGGGAGTGGGAGTGAGTGGGAGCTTGGGGTTAATTGATGTAGACTATTGCCTTTGGAATGGATGAGCAGTGAGATCCTTCAGTGTAGCACTGGGAACTATGTCTATTTGCTTACGATGGAGCATGACAATGTGAGAAAATAGGGTACACCTGTGTGTATAACTGGCTCACAATGCTGTATAGTAGAAAATATAATAATGTATTGGGGAATTAAAATAAACATAAAACCTCTTTGGATAAGGAGTCAAAAAATAATATAAGATATTTGTGGTCCATTAAAATATTATATAGAAAGAAGAATTGGTAATGTCATAAGTAAAAATTGAAAAGCTTCACCCAGAACAGACCAGTATTATCCTGTTGAGGTGGATTGGTCTGTCTCTTACCTTTAAAGGAAGTTTTATACTGGTTTTCCCAGTGTTCTCACCCTGTTTTTCCCTAGATGGTTTAAGTGTTCCCAATACAAGGAATCTTAATATTTAGATTAGTATAGATTTAATAATATAATTAATAAATTAAATTAGAAGTTATGTCAATTGGCTAAAGTTTCAATTCTTATTTATTGAGCTTTATTAGCATTAGATGAAATCATATTTCTGCCCTGTGAGGGCAGGTATTATACTGCCCAGTGAGGTGATCCCACCATGGATCATAAATAATAAGAGCCTTGGAGGGGAGAAACCCATCAATTTAAATCAGTAGGAAAACAAACAACAACATGGGTCAGGTGTGGCAATCTTGGGATAGTGGTATACTTCTGATGGTGTTTTCATTTTGTCCAGCCCTTGGTGTTTTGTTATTAGGGCCTTGTTATAAGGTGACTTTGAAGTCAGTAGTTCTCTCTGTAGACCAATGCAATGTAGAGGCCCTTCCTACGTGAGAAATATCAATTTCAGAGTTATTTTATTCACAGTATTAGTGCATATGTGGCTTAAGAATTCCTGATAAGGGAGCTTTCATCTAGCCTGGAGACAACCCTTTAAATGATACTTTTCCAGAATGTCTAGCCCCCTGGTTATCATGGGGCATCTGATATTCTCCCAGAGGCAGATTACAGCAATCAGTTTCCCAAGCTTAGAATATTTTCTGATTAATCCAGTTAAATTTTGAAATATTGTCACATAGCATCAAAGAACTCTTTGGGAAGTTAATTTTAGAAAGTGAACCCTAACCTCGAAACACAGAACTAGAATATGAATCACAAGGTTTTGCTCTAAACTGATCTTCATTTTTCAGCAAATATGGTCGCTTTAGAATTGTAGAAGTTATACCCCAAAATGGGAAACACATTTTCTAAGTATTTCTTCTTCATTATTGGGTTTGCCTAGGAGCCAGGAAGAACCAAGTCACCTCTTGTATTTCCCATAGTCCTGGCTCTTTAATTCATAGGTATTGTTTACCTTTTTTTAATCTTTTTGCCTTTTCTAGGGCTGTTCCCATGGCATATGGTGGTTCTCAGGCTAGGGGTCTAATTGGAGCTATAGCCACCAACGTATGCCAGAGCCACAGCAATATGGGTTCTGAGCCGCATCTGCAACCTACACCATAGCTCAAAGCAATGCCAGATTCTCAACCCACTGAGCAAGGCCAGGGATGTGCAACCTCATGGTTCCTAGTCAGATTCATTAACCACTGCTCCACAATGGGAACTCCTATTGTTTACCTATATTAACTTCCCTGATATTGGGGCAGATTGTTAGCATGCACACAAGGGCGTCAGGATGGCAAGTCTGACCATGAGGGGTTAATTTTTGCGCCATAATCCTATTGATTTTGTTCATACATTTCATTGCACAAATTGTCCTCTCTAATTTACACTTCAGAGGTTTGCATAAAATAGTATATATATTTATATTTATACACATAAACACACAAACAGGAGAAAAATTAAAACATCTGGTCAAATAGAATAATACTTTATTATTTAACATTACTTACTCATTCAACCAGAGTAACAAAGGATTTCAAAAGCAAATACAAATTAAAGACCAGTAAATTCATGTAACCTGTTAGCAAAAGTTAAGGTTAGGAAAATTAATAAAACCTTCTTTTAACAGAGAGACAGAAACCAAATTCAAGTTTTGCACTAGCTTACTTTTAAAATTAGTTTACTTCATTGCCTTGAATTCCCAATGCAGTCAGTTCTGACCAAGCACAAAAGTCCTTTCTCACTGTCCACTTCCCATAAAACTACCATCACTTTCTGCATCCATATTATTCTGTCTGCTACCGTTCCATTCAAGATAATAAGCTATAAGACAGACTTACTTTCTGTTCCCTTAGTAAAATGCAATTCCATTCCTCCTTCCTTCTTTACTGAAAAACCCATCAAACTTTTCTGGATGGACTTTTTATCATTTCTAAAAGCACATGTTTCCTGGTACAGAAGGAATATCTCAGCACAGCACCAAAATACCAATCATAGTCTTAAGTGATGTTGTAGTCTCTTCTTCGTAACTGAAGTCTCAGTATCTGATTTGACTTTTATCAAACCTAGGTACAGTAAGTTATTATACTTAGGTTGATGACTCTGAAGACCTGTGCACATAAGTTAGATCAACAAATTTTAACTTTAATATCAGATGTTAATTTAATACTGAATATTTTCCTGTTCATGTGAATCCAAAATTAACTTACCTTATGTATTTTGAGAATTTATATGTGTTTAATTTCCTTCAAACCAAATAATTAGAGATTTTTGATGAATTAATTTTGGCAAGGCCACACATGCACAACACATACAAAATACACAGAACAGGAACCTCAGATTTCCCATTCCAAAGCTTCAGCCATGAATAAAGTATAACTGTGGATTCAAATTGCAATGAGAGACAGTGGATTCAAATTGCGATTCTGACAGATGGAACAAAACAAGATCACTTGTGTAGATGTTTAAACCCCTTACATAGTCTTTAATTGATGATGCTGCTGATTATTTTTATAGTTATTTCCCAAAAATAAATTTTTCTATGGTACATAATGGTGACCCAGTTACACATACATGTACACATTCTATTTTCACATATTATCCTGCTCCATCACAAATGACTAAACATAGTTGCCAGTGCTACAGAGTCGGATCCCATTACTCATCAATTCCAAAGGCAATAGTTTGTATCTATTAACCCCAACCTCCCAACTTACCCCATCCCTCCCCCATGGCAATAACAAAACTATTCTGCAAGTTCATGAAGTTCATTTCTGCCTTATATTAGATTCCAGATATAAGTGATATCACATGGTATTTGCTTTTCTCTTTCTGACTTACTTCACTCTGCATGAGAGTCTCTAGTTGCACCCATGTTCCCACAAATGGCATTATTTTGTCCTTTTTTATGGCTGAGTAGTGTTCCATTTTGTATATATAGCACATCTTTCTAAACAAGTTATCTGTCAATGGACATTTGGGTTGTTTCCATGCCTTGGCTATTGTGAATAGAGATGCACTGTACATTCGAGTGCCTGTGCCTTTTTTAAATAGAGTTTGTCTGGATATATGTGCAAGCATGGGAGTGCTGGGTCATATGGTTTTTCTATGTAAGACTTCTAAGCTACCTCCATACTGTTCTCCATAGTGGTTGTAATAGCTTACATTCCCACCAACAGTGCAGGAGGGCTCCCTTTTCCCCATCCCCCTCCAGCATTTGTTATTTGTGGACATATTAGTGATGGCCATTCAGACTGGTGAGAGATGGTGTCTCATGGGAGTTCTCATTTTCATGTCTCTAATAATCAGTGATGTTGAGCATTTTTTCCTGTGCTTGTTGGCCATTTGCACATCTTCCTTGGAAAAAATGTCTATTCAGGTCTTTTGCCAATTCTTCCATTGATTTGTTGTTTCTGCTGTTGAGTGGTTTAAGTTTCTTGTATATTCTAGGCATTAAGACTCATCAGTTGCATAATTTGAGTCTATTTTCTCCCATTCTGCAAGTTGTCTTTTTCTTTTCTTTTTGGTTTTCTTTTCTGTGCCAAACTTGTAAGTTTGATTTGGTCCTATTGATTTATTTTTGCTCTTAATTCCGTTGCTTTGGGACACTGACCTGAGAACATATCCATGAGGTTGATGTCAGAGAGCATTTGCCTATGTTCTCTTCCAGGATTTTGATGGTTTATTTTCTTATATTTAAGTCTTTATCCTTTTTTAGTTTATTTTCCTTAAGGCTTTTTGAGTTTATTTTCTTAAGGCATAAACTAGAACATGCCTTACATGTGAGGGCATGTTCTACTTTCATTGATTTACATGCAGCAGTTTAGGCTTCCCATCAATGCTTGCTGAAAAGACTGTATTTTTCCCATTTTTTGTTCTTGCATCCTTTGTCAAATATTAGTTGGACCATTGGTGTGTGGGTTAACTTCTGGGTTTTCTGTTCTGTTCCATTGGTCTATATTTCTGTTTTGGTACCAGGACCACAACGTCTTGATGACTGTGGCTTTGTAATATTGCCTGAATTCAGGGAAAGTTATGCCTCCTGCTTGGTTTTTGTTCTTCAGAACTGCTTTTGCAATTCTGGCTCTTTTGTGCTTCCATATAAACTTTTGGATTGTTTGTTCCGGTTCTGTGAAAAATGTCCTGGGTCATTTGATACGGATTGCATTGAATCTGTAGATTGCTTTGGGTAGTGTATCCATTTTTACAAAATTAATTTCTCCAACCTACAATCATGGAATATCTTTCCATTTATTTGCATCCTCTTCAATTTCCTTGTTTAATGTTTTATAGTTCTCAGCATATAAGTGCTGTGTAGCACTGGGAACTATGCCTAGTCACTTATGATAGAGCATGTTAATGTGAGATAAAAGAATATATACAAGTATGTGTAACTGGTCTTCATGCTGTACAGTGATGAAGAAGAAAATTGAGAGACCACAGTGAACCAGCTATAATGGAATAAAATACCTTTACATAAAAACCTGAAAGTGATCTTTTGGGTCGACGGAGAGCCATTATCAAATGTAAATCTTGTGCATGTTGAGTTAAAAAGAATTAAAAATGCTTGGACCTAACATTTCCTCTTGGGGAGATTCTGAATTTCAGAAGAGGCAGCCAAGAGGTGTGTTCTGTGGAGGAGTGGTGGGCATATTCCACATGATGAAGACTAAGAGGGGATGTGGGGTAAGGAAAGGGCCAACTCCCAAAGCTGCTTATTAGGCTGATTGTCTCTAAAGAGTGGATAGTGGAGGCTGAGGAACAGAGAGAGAGGTTTTTCGCTGATGTGGGTGTCCCCAGATGAGAGGGATGGGGCCAAGTGTCTATGCATTCTACAGACCTAGTGCGATGATTTGTTGCAGAAGGTTGTACTCTGATGTGCCAGAGGAATTGGGGCCCAAGAGCCATGCTGACAGAAGTCCCAGAAAAGTGGCAATTACCCAAGTATAAGAAGGCAAGTGCTGGATGCAGAGTCAGTCACAGAAATGTGGAATTTCCAGTTAGGTGCTCCTTCCTGGCTGAGCAGGAGAGGACTGGTGCAGAGGTGCCTGGATCAGGGACCCAAACCTGGGTGAGTTCCAGAGGTTAAGCCAGGAAGAACTGCCCCTGCCTGCTTCTCTCTGGCTTTCAAACCCAGGAGTTTGGGGCACCACTGATCTGATTCCCATTCTTGTATCATTCCCTCTTGGGTTTTAGCACCAGATGTGAATTTTGCTGAGGGAGGAGTGGGCAAGGGCATTTGATAAACAGGAGAGATTTATTAATGGCTCAGGCGGGCACCAGCCTTGACTGTGAGGAGGGGCTAGGCTTATAAAGGATCTGTGGCAGGAATCTGCGGTGGGAGTTCACGCCAGGATCTTTGATGGGAACAATGAAGAAAGAGGAGGGGAAGGTCAAGGGAGGAGTAGGGGGTCAAGTGCCATGACAGAGAGCAGTTCATCACTATAGAAGTTAACATATGCCTCCAGGTGTTTTCCTCAGTCCGTTGGTTCTTGCTGCTCAAACGGAGCATCCAATTCTGGGAGAGGCTGTCCACAGCAGGTCTCCAAGTTGAACAGCCATATATGGGCTCAATGGGGGTCTGTCTCCACGCTGCTGGGAACCTCACATTTTCATAGTCATATTAGCACAGCAAATATGATTCTTGTGGTATGTCTATCAATATATGCTAAGTATTCATGAAGTAGAGATTTTGCGTTTATGTAGGGCCCCTACCATTAAGGAAATCCAACAAGTAGGAGATACGTCATAACA